>NW_024429212.1:2544997-5489997 GCF_017639785.1 Mesocricetus auratus | reverse complement strand
ATACTCAGGAAATTCATCTGGTATGGGGATATCAAGTGTCCCAGAGTGAGCTTTGAGAAAACAGAGCACTAATCTGGTCACATTCATAAGTTTATATGAATCCAAACTTGTTTTACTTGTTTTCTGTTTTTCAGCCTTCAAGATGACTGATATATGTGATTTTTTTTAAATGTAAACTCAGATCTAAGAAGGATCTTGTTAGGACAAGACAACATCACAAATGCTCTGCTCTGCTCCCTATCCTCAAGTGTGTCAGACCTAAATGAGAAATGCTGGTGGGGGAATTTCAGGTTTTCTGTAGAAATGCCATTCCACAAAACCTATTTTTTCTAGACAATGGGATGCTATGTGTGTATTAGAAATTGCTATTGCAGAATATCACATTCTGATTCCATTGCTGTGGAAATGAGACAAGTAAGCAGAACAGAGGTTAGGAAGAGGTGGCCTTTCTTCTTCCCAGTGATGTCTGTAGCGGGTCATGAGGTAGACAGGCCCTTCAACCACTACCTGACCTTTGACAATAGCCCTGTGCAGCTGGACCAAGTCTGTCTATCAGAGGTTTCATGCTAGGAGAGTTAAGCCCTGGCTAGCAGAAGTGTTCAGAGCCACTACAGTGCCCTTTTAGCCACAGCAGGCAAAGTATTTGTAGCTAGTACTTGTTGGCATCCAACTGATGGTGAAGTTTAAGGCTACACAGGCAAATCACTGTTGTTGACGAAGGGACAGGACAAGCTCAGGTTTTTAAGGTCCTGGATAGGATATTGGGAACATCCATGATTATTCACCAGGAGCATCTGAGCTCCCATCCAAAGAGAATACCGGGGCTGTAGCTATTGCTTGGGTGGTTTATCATGCCATATCTTCATCTGCATCCTTATTTCTTAATCTTTTTGTTTTTTTTTTTTGACAGGGTTTCTCTGTATTGTTTTGGAGGCTGTCCTGGAACTCACTCTGTAGACCAGGCTGGCCTCGAACTCAGAGATCTGCCTGCCACTGCCTCCCGAGTGCTGGGATTAAAGGCGTGAACCACCAACACCTGGCTTATTTCTTAATTATTTTTACTGTGATAAAATTCATTCCTTTGTCCATTCATGGCTGCTATAACAAAATACTATAGACTTGGGAGCTATTGACATTTTACTTTTCACAGTCCTGGACACATAAGTGCAATGTCAAGGGACCAGGTGTTCTATGGCTGGTGTGATCTAATTGTTGTTCCCTAGACAACATTTTATTAATGTTTTCTCACATGGGGGAAGGTCTTTACTCCTTCATAAAGGCAGTAAGCTAATCATAAGGTTACAACCCTCTTACTTCCAAATCACCCCAAAGAACCTGTCCCCCCAGTCTTACTTGAGGGTAAGAGGTCAACATAAGAATACTTATGAATAGACACAATTAGGCTGCAACAATACAGATAACATACAATTGGCCAATTGTAGGATACACACACACACACACACACACACACACACGACAGGTTGTGTTTTGTCCATGGTTTCTGACTCCTAACCCCTACAGCTCTGGTTATTTGCTAAATGACTAGAACAATCCGTGCATCTTTGTTAAAGCATTTGCCTTTTGCCCTTGGTTTCTGAAGCAGCTCTGGAAGGCTTAAGCAATCAAGGTCAAAGTGTTTTGTGATCATGCTTGGATTGTTGCAGTCCCAGAAAGCAAAGTTCTCCCTTAACATCTTTTTTCTCCCAATTCTGCTCTCTTTTGAGAGCAGTTATACACTCCTGTTTTATCCCACCTTCTGTCTTGGGACTAGCCATAAAGAAATTCTCTGACCTACTTGGAATATAGCATATCACAAGACCCTATTTCATAGGCTCCTGCCTCAAACATAGGAGGCAGAAATGCTGGGCAGAGGTCAAGAATCTGAACAGACAGGACTTTCTGGGTCTTTCCACTCAGTTGGTTTAAAGCAACACCCTTTTGCACAATAACTGTTCTACACATCTATCCATGAAGAGTCTGTAACCTCAATGGAATATCTATGAAGATCTGGGCATTGAACACATGGAGGCTCTCAGGAGGCGAGCAAGAACTTATTCATGCATCAGGAGGGTTATGATATCCTGGGTGATAGAAGTGCCTGTGCTCAGGACTCTTCTAGATGGGTACCCATGTGTCTCTTCAGCTGTTTGATTTGTATCTTTCACAGTGCCTTTCATAATAAATGAGGAAGCATGTTTCTTTGAGTTCTATGACCAGGTCTAGCAAATTAATCTGACCTGAAGAGGAGTTGTGGAAAGCCTAACTGATAGTTGGTAAATCAGAAGTTCTGGAGGCCTGGCTTTGCAATTGGTCCTGAGCCAGAGGCCATCTGGAGGCCCGAACCATGCTGTGGTATCTGACTGCCTCCTGGAAGCATCAAACTAGGACTGACTTGGAGGCTGCCTTGCTGGCCTTTGCCAAGAACTGGTTACCCACTGATTTGTAGGGAAACACACACACACACACACACACACACACACACACACACACACACACACACACACACACGTTGTTCCTTAGAAGGAACTGAGCTTGTGAGCATGTCTTACTGTATGTCCTCAGACTGCCTACCTGTTGACGTGCAAGTTCGTGGCATTGTAAACAGTCATGTAGCTGTGAAGTTGTCCCTATCATCCATCACCATCATTGCCAGGACTTTCTCACTGCCCAAAGCACAGAGTCCCTACTCTTCTCTCCTAGGCTCTGGCATTCCTGTTCTATTTTCCGTCTCCGTGAGTTCAGTACATGAAAATCCAGAGGCTTCACACCTTCGAATACCTTTCTTTGGGTGTGACAAGACCTTGTTGATTCAAGCCTTCTGGTAAACTTGGCTCTGATGGATTTTGCTTGTTTTCCAGATGCTTCTGTGGAGCCGGTGGTTGAGGTGACGACTCTTCCATATCGCTGCCCGGCTTCCGAAGCATGCAGATTCATTTGTCCTCGTAGACGTTCCTTTTTTTTTTTTTTCCTCTCTCAGTTTTTTAAAAATTTAAATTAGAAACAAGGATGTTTTACATGTCAATTCCAGTTCCCTATCCCTTCCCTCCTCCTCTGACCCCCACCAACCCCCTATCCCATCCCCTTTCTGCTCCCCATAGAGGGTGAGGCCTTCCATGGGGGATCTTCAAAGTCTGTCATATCATCTGGAGCAGGGCCTAGGATCTCTCCCATGTGTCTAAGCTGAGAGAGTATCCCTTCATGTGGGACGGGCTCCTAAAGTCCATTGGTATCCTAGGGACAATACTGATCCACTGCCAGAGGTCCCATAGATTGCCTAGGCTTCCTATCTGACACCCACGATCGGGGTCTGGGTTGGGCCTGTGTTGGTTTCCCAGCTATCAGTCTGGAGTCCATGAGTTCTCTTTTGTTCAGGTCAGCTGTTTCTGTGGGTTTCTCTAGCCTGGTCTTGATCCCTTTGCTCATCACTCCTCCCTCTCTGCAACTGGATTCCAGGAGTTCAACTCAGTGTTTAGCTGTGTGTGTTTGCTTCTGCTTCCTTAAGCTACTGGATGAAGACTCTAGGGTGACATATAAGGTAGTCATCAATCTCATTATCAGGGAAGGGCATTTAAGGTGGCCTCTCCACTATTGCTTAGATTGTTAGTTGGGGTCATCCTTGTAGATCTCTGGACATTTCCCTAGTGCCTGATTTCTCTTTAAACATACAATGGCTCCCTCTGTTATGGTATCTCTTTTCTTGCTCTCCTGTATTCTTCTCCAGACTCAACCTTCCTGCTCCCTCATGTCCTTCTCTCTCCTCCTCTTCTCTTTCTTCTAGCTCCCTTTCCCCTCCCCCCATGCTTCCAATTTGCTCAGGAGATCTTGTCTCTTTCCCCTTGTCCAGGGGACCATGCATGTCTCTCTTAGGGTCCTCCTTATTTCCTAGCTTCTCTGGTGGTGTGGATTGCAGGCTGGTAATCCTTTGCTCTATGTCTAAAATCCATATATGAGTGAGTACCTACCATGTTTGTCCTTTTGTGACTGGGTTGCCTTGCTCAGAATGGTTTCTTCTAGTTCCATTCATTTGCCTACCAATTTCAACATTCCATTGTTCTCTGGTGTGGACCATGGAGGCCAGGATGCTGAAAACTCATACAATGGTTGCACCACACTGAGCCATGCTTACCGCCACCACACCGACTCGGGTTTCCCTGACTGCACATTACTGGCGCAAGCCAGTATGTTTCACTGCCACAGGGACAGCAGTTCTCAATTCCCCATATTAAGCACTTAAGACATATTTTTCCCTCTTTAATGAAGCCATACCACTTCTTTCTGGGAGGAACAAGTGCACAGCTCCAAGGAATGCCAGCGTCTGTCCGGATGGGCAAGATGAGATATGTTTGCAACAGAAACAGGGAGGGAAGCTTGAAGGTCGGATGTCCTTGAAGTTGTAGACGCAGCAGGCCCAAGGCCACTGGGAGGCAGGCAAGATTAGTGCTGAGTGCATTCCGGGGAAGTGACTGGAAAAGGCTGGCATCCCTTTGATGAGGCAGAGGGTGGGAGAGAAACATGGGGCAGGGCGTGCCAACATGAAGCGGAGCAAAGGTGACCGATTCAGGAAGTAGCTGTGCAAGGAAAGAAACCAGGATGCTACTGTGAGGACCTCACGAGGGAGGGGCACTGGACAGAACACCCTCTTTCCGGAGAAAGGACTGGGAGAGTGCGAGGCGGAGGCAGAGTCTCAGGGACCACTTCTTTTCAGGTTCATTCAGGGACAGATGCCCTGCAGTCCTCCAGGTAGTAAGGGGAGACGGGTGTGGAAAGAAAGCGGGATTATAAATCGAAGGTGACCCTGATATAGAAGGGCAGAAGGGAGAGGGGACACTGGTGAGGGGACTCTAGGATAGGAGCCATGGCTCAGAAGGGGTAGAGGGAGAGGCCTGAGGAACAGCAGGAAGGCTGGTGCTGAGTCAAGCAGGGACACTGATGGAGAAGCCCGGCTCAGTTCCAGGCTTTTCCTGCCGTCCTGCATCTGTGCAGCTCAGCTCAGTAAGTCCGCATGATGTGTCCTGTGTAAATGTGGAGACAAAAGCCCTTAGCAGGCAGAGAGAGGCTTCCTGGCATGAGGTGCTGTCCATGAGGCTGCAGAACTCCCAGGGACTGAGTATCAAACCAGGACAGTGCCCTTGTATTGGTGGAGGCTGGGGAAGCTCTGCCAAGCTGCAGGCTACCTCCAGGCTTGTCAGTGCAGTGGAATCGGGCTTTCTCTGAGCTGTGAAGACTCTATATTGTGTGACTGAAACTCCCCCAATCTACTACCAAGAGATGTACAAAATAAACCATTTTTCTAAAGTAGAGATTCATTCCTTCTTAAAAATCTCCTCTCTCTCTCTCTCTCTCTCTCTCTCTCTCTCTCTCTCTCTCTCTCTCTCTCTCTCTCTCTCTCTCTCTCTCTCTCCCTCCCCCCTCTCTCCCTCTCTTTCTTTCAACTTAGTTGGTTTTGATCTGGAGAGAGAGGAGGGCTGGGACTGAAGGATGTGCTAGGGGAGGTATAAACTTTATGCTCATGACACATTTGGAATAAAATCACAAACACAACAGGTTCCAATACTTGCTCTTAGGATGGCAGGGTGAGTACCTCAGGAAAATGGGTCTCGGCTATGGACCAACTGTTTGACAAGATAACCAGTGTCACCCCATGGTTTTATTTACCCCTTTACTCAGGCCTGCTTCCACAAATGGAAGAAATCTTTGCAAATTGCTGTGTTTTAGTATTCACTTACCTGAGCTAAATGAGTTATTTCCATCTGATTTCCAGTTTGTGATTAAAATGAGATGGCGATGAATGAAGTCTGAAATCAGTTAACTATGATAACCGAGACATAGCTAGGACACTATTTAGAAAATGAATTGGAGCCTCATTATATACCCAAAGTGTGTTTGAAGTTCAAAATATTCCCAAAATGAAAGAACATTTTTCACTAGGCATAGTAACAAAATGAGGTAGATGTCAAATATGTTGGTCTTCTTATGTCGGAAAATTTATGCATGACAAGTTAAGTTTCATATGTGTAGACAGAAGTTTTAAAATTAGGGTGTTAATATCCCTGAGACACAATGCATTTAAAGGGAATTAGTATGCAAAGTTGTATGTGTCTTAAAATTATAGTCAGAACTGATGAGTGAAAGGATACAGAACACACCTACTGGAAATCGCTGTAAAGTCCTCCTCTGTCTGAGTTTCTCTGTACCTTCCTTATTTCTTAGTTTCCTTGTCTATAGGGATACCACAGCTGGGTCAGGCTTAAAAGGCATGTTGAGTTGGCTTTTTTTTTTATTCTTTTGCTCTTGCTTTCTGGACAGGGGATTTAGATACAGCAAGGGCTACAGTGGCCTTGTTCTTGCTGTGTATCTCAAGCCAGCTAGAAGCTCAAGGTCCCTCTCCCTCAGCCCAGAGAACTGGGGGTGTGCCACCATACCTGGCTTTGCTCTTTTGGCAATGCTTATCAGTTCCAACAGTGAAACACGTGTTAATTGTGAGACACTTCTACTATTTTATTTTCCCTGCAGCCAAATCCACCCACTCAGTGTTCTTTGGCAGGGAATTACAGACTCCATCAAGGATTTATTTCATACCAGTGATGAACACAGTACACTAAGGATCTTGTACCAGGGGATTAATATTTCAACTTTCCCAAAGTTCACAAAAATTCAGGTCCCTTGCACGGTTACTCTGACTCAGAGAAGACCAGGCATAGAGAGGCTGTTGTCTTACATTTGAGTGTGTCATAAATGGGTATCTGTAGGAAACAGGAATTACTCAAGAGTGCTGGGGAACTTCCTAAGTCAAGATGTTGGAGGCTTCAGCCTCAATGCTTTTTCCAGGGTGTGGGGTTTCAGTCAGTCCGTGGATCCTGGGTATTTCTAGTGTTAGCCTGACTCAGCCGTGTGTAGATCTTACAGAGGGAGGACAGTAGTTATGGGAGGGGCACTGATGGGGGATGTCCTTCTGTATATATGTTTCTCTTATTGGTTGATGATTTGCAAGTGGCCAGGCAAGAAGTATAGGCAGGGCTACCAGAGGAGGAGAATGCCGGGGAAAGGATGCAGGGAGAGGCCACCAGGAGACGCCATGTACAGGCAGAAGGAGTAACATGCTGGGCCATCACCGGGCAAGCTAAGAGCATGTGGGAATACTCAGATGAACAGAACTGGGGCTACAGTGCACCTCTGGAGTGAACAAAGTGAACATTGTGAACAGTCTCCCCAAATAGAGGTTCTAGAATTGCTACACAATTGACATTGACCAAGGCCTTCCAAGGCAGTTCCGTCAATATCTGAAGAGTGGTGTGTTTTGGTGCCTGGGCAGGCTGGCAATGACACACTGTATACCCTTGAAAACCCATGGGACAACCTAATGTATGTGTGTCATCTACCCCCAGTCCTGCTAGCACAGCAGGGCTCCTGTGAGCATCTTGCAACCCTCCTGGGGGATGGAGCTTGAGGAGCAACCCTGGGGAGCAACTCATTTATTTCCTAGGAGCATGGGACCAGTCCTTTCAGAAGAGAATGCCAAGCCTTTTCTCACTGAGTCAACGCCAGGGGTACAGATCCATGGTTATGCAGGCTTTTGGTTTCTCAGTTCCAAAGCTGGGTTAACATTTGCACTATGGCATTCTCTTCATGCCTGCTTTTGCATATGTCTACACCTGACATTTTGTCAGGTTTGTCAGGTTATCAGGAGGACAATGTCAAAACTGCCAGTAGATAGTGTTGTTGTTGTTTTTTTGTTTTGTTTTGTTTCGAGACAGGGTTTCTCTGTGACTTTGGAGTCTCTCCTGGAACTAGCGCTTGTAGACCAGGCTAGTCTCGAACCCACAGAGATCTGTCTGCCTCTGCCTCCCAAGTGATGGGATTAAAGGCGTGCGCCCCCAACAGCAGGCTAGTAGATAGTGTTTGTGTCCCTTCCACGGATCAGTTCAGTGCGGATGAAAACCCTGATTTGTCATCTCATGTTTTCCCAGAAGATTAATCAGAACATAGGGAAGGGTGGCCACTTGAAAGTCACACACTCATTTCTGCTCTGAGCTTGAAAGCACGGTAGACTGAGGTCAATTAATCTACGATGATGGTCCTTTATCATAGGTAAAAGTCAGATCATAGCCAGCCCACCCAGCCAAGCATGGTCTGTAAAGGGAGGACTCATGGGACGACTGAAGCTTAGCCCGGAATGGGTGACAGCCATGATCTCAGGGGTAGCGGAAATCTTAGCTCTGATTTGCCTCACAGGACAACTGCATCAGAGTCTTGGGTTTCAGAGTTATTAGCTAACAATGCAGCTCAACTCAACACCACCTAGATCCTACGGTGCCCCTCCACCCTTTATCCCCTCCTCCACCCTTTATCCCTCCATCGTGTCCTCGGTTCTCCCTCCTCAGTTGCATCTGACCAGCCGTGATCATTCTTTTGACTCAGTGCTCTCTGATAGATGCCAACTCCTGGGTGGCAGAGATTCCCAAGGTTATCCCGCTGGTCCACATGCTGGCCATGTAATGAGGATCAGATGCCTGTATGGACGCCAGTTCCAAAGGCTTGTTCTTGAAAGGTTGAGCAAGTGTCCTGAGTGGCCAGGAGTGACACACTTATCCCATTGCTTGGTGAGAATTCAGTGGAATGGCAGAGAAGGCACTGGTGGGCACCTGTGTTTAGTAGAGAACTGCATTTCAGCCTTGGTTGGAACAATTCATTACAGATTCTCAAGTCCTGTTTTCTGTCAGTCTTTAAGAAACTCGCTGCAGCCTTATGCAATAGAGAAGATAAGTGTATCGTCTTCATTAATTGCTGATATTTTAGAGGACCTGACTGCTACTTTGTTTTTTAAAATATCATTATTTTATTTTTTCATAGGTGTGCATGTCTGATGTGCATATATGCACAAGAATCCAGGTGTCTGAGGAGACCAGAGGCCTTAAAGCCCCTGGAACTGCAATTTTAGATGGCTGTGAGCTGCCTGATGTGGATGCTGAGGACTGAACTCAGGTCCTCTGGAAGAGCAGCCAGTGCTCTTAACCACTGAACCATCTCTCCACTCTTGACTGTTGTTAGAAGTTGCAGGGGATAAACACTGGTTCCACTGCTAGAGAGGTCCCACAGACTGCCCTGGCCTCCCAACTGACACCCACGTTCAGGGGGTCAGGTTCGGCCTTATGCTGGTTTCCCAGCTGTCAAACTGGGGTCCGTGTGCTCCCACTTGCTCAGGTCTGCTGTTTCTATGGTGGGAAGGGGGTGGGATGGGGGGCTGGTGGGGGGCATGTGAGGACAGGAGGGAGAGGGAACTAGGATTGGTATGGAAAATAAGATTGTTTTTAACTTAAATAAAGACAAATAAAAAAGAAGCTGCTGGGGAAGACTCTTTCTCATTTTTAATGTAGTGCCATGCTTTTCAATGCTTGGCTTCACACATACCCAGAAGTGTGTACTAGGACACAATTATAAATCCCATTGTTTTTCTGGTAATCTTTCCATATGGGCAACTTAGATTATATTGGATATTAAACTCAAGGTAAAATTAAGAAAATTGGTGACCTGGAAAGTATAGTCATACTGATCCCCATGGTTTCACTGTATCTACATGCTGGCCTAGCATGAACCTTTCTAATGTTTAGTTTTCATATTTGTTTGGCAGTATGAACCTGAGGTAGAAGAGACGGCGTTAACTATGAAACCAATCCCTTGTGTTACTCCAAGAGTTCTCTTACAGCTGCTGCTGTTGGATCTGGGGTTGGGCAAAAACTCAAGACTGTTTCAGTCAAAACATTCTTGCTACTACTTTGGACAACTCTACAGAGCACTAATCTAGAGCTGGAAAGAGTTCAAGGGCAGAGTTTAAGTCGGGAGGAAAGAAGGGAAGCAGGGAGGGGAAGACAGAAACCACGAGAGCAGGCAAGTGTGCAAACACTCAGATGGAGGAACAAAGATTAAGGACTGATCCAGTCGCCTCAGCTCAAAAGTTGCCAATCCTCCATCCCAGTCCTCCGATTTTACAGAAAAGTGAGACTCGCAAGTGACATGGACTTTGCATGGGGGATAGCTGTCTCCACATGGGTTATGGGTTTTTGCCTCTCCTGTCCCACGGTACCGTAACTGAACTATCATAGGGTCACACTTGGCGGGACCACTTGAGTGTGTCACAAATGGGTATCTGTAGGAAACAGGAAGTACTCAAGAGTGCCGGGGAACTTCCTAAGCCAAGACGTTCCCTGGGTGCCAGAAATGTGGGACACTATCAAGACACAACTGGTGACCCAAGTGTAGTGGGGTAACCTAAAGAGAGAGGAGAGAAAGAGCAAGGACAGGTGTGATGAAAAGATTAGTCCACAGTACAAAGAAGCTCAGCAAATCCAACCCCAACGAAAGCAAAAAGACACAGGTAAAACGCAGAAAGCAAAGAAGAAAATCCCGGGCACCATTGTGAGAAACAGGCATTCACAGGCAGAGGAGTGGGAGGCCCCAGCATCCGGCAAGCATCTCACACCCACCACAGTCACCTGTCCAGTAACGACCCTCAGACAAACACAGACAGAGAATGTGCAGTCGGCTGGTTCACTCACATGGGGAGAAGGGTGTGCCTCATGCCGGAAACATGTGGTTCCAGGGCACAACTTAAACTTGGGGTACAAGCACAGGGAGCAGGAGAAGACAGCCTTATTGCACTGAGCAAAGGAGCTAGACCAGTGGTTCTCAACTTGGGGGTCGTGACCCCTTGGAGGGTTAGACAACCCTCTCACGGGGGTGGCACATCAGATATCCTGCATATCAGCTATTTACACTATGATTCATAACAATAGCAAAATTACAGTTATTCAGGAGCAATGGAGTAATTTTATGGTTGGGGGTCACCATAATATGAAGAACTGTATTAAAGGGTCTCAGCACTAGGAAGGTTGAGAACCATTGGTCTAGTTCATGTCCTGAAGCTATGGGAATGAAAAGAATCAGAAACCCTCAGTGACAACAATGGCATGACAAATTTCATAAAGATACACCTGCCTGGCTTTTGAATTTCATCATCTTTCAAAAACATAAGATTATACAAAGCTATAATTACAACAAAAATAGATATACCAAACTCCTTAATATTTAGACTTCCATTGCAAATAGTACCATTAGCAAACTAAGAAAGCAACCTACAGGGTAGGATAAACTATGAATGGCAACCAAGTCCTGTAAACAGTCGGCAGCGCTTTCAGGGCTCTATTTCACTAATCATTAAAGACGTACAGTCAAAATCACAGTAAGGTTCCACTTCAAGTTACTGGCTGGCTGCAATGCAAAAGAGAGAATATTAAGTGTTGGCAGGGATGTGGAGAAACTGAACTTCTGAGATGAAGAACTGGTAAGAATGATAAATACCACTGATGAGGGAGTTCTGGATACAGTCTAATTACATCCAGGAAGTAAGCATGGAGTGGTTGTGTGCTCATCCAACACTCCTTGGTAGAGATTCTAGAAGTGTAAATGTTCATAGCAGCATGGTCGCTAAATTATAAAAAACAAAGGCAACCCAGATGCTTATTCCCCAAAGAAGGACAACTAAAACACATTATGGTCACAACCAAAATATTACGTAGTCATAGAGGGCACTGATTTACTTACCCAAAGAAACCTTGAAGCCTTCTCCTGAATGACAGGAACTAGGTATGCCAAGTCACATGCGTATCTGACCCTAATTATACGACATGCCCAGAGAAGATGAATCTATGAAGAAATTGGAAAAGGGTGGATGGGTTTGGGCAGCTGGCGATGCTTAAGCTGCACTGAATTTCTTCTGCACAATAGACAAGGTCCATCATTCACTGTGGTCATAGTTGCATGGCTCTGTAAATGTGCTAAATGACCTTGAACTTGACAATCTGAGTGGACTTTATGGTGAGCTAGACATACCTCGATACAGGCGTATGAATAACAATCGAAGTGGGGCTCAGGCAGCTTTAGACAGGATCTTAGTTTCACAACATCAAATATATCTGGACCTGCTTCAAATGGTGCCAGATGTTAATCCCGTTTCTAAAGGTCTCAGGACTCCTTGGCCTGTTCTGTCAGCCTGGTGGGAATAAGTGTCCTGCTGATATACTTCCTGTAACAAAGTGTACCTTTTACCTTGGGCTAAGAACACATTCCCTGCCTCCAATGGCTTGTGTCAGAAATACCATTTAAAAAAATGCTCTGCAGCCTTGTCTACAAGAGCTAGTTCCAGAACAGCCTCAAAAGCCACAAGAGAAACTGTCTCGAAAAACCAAAAAAAAAAAAAGCTCTGTATTTTTGTGTCTCAGAAAGTAACATATTGTTTATTGTTTCCACACAGTGTATAGTCTGCCTAGAAGAGAGTTTTCCCTCAGCTTTTAGTCGTATACAGTAGCAAATGTGCTCCGTGTGCCACTGCCTCCTTCTCTCTGTATAAATCCTCCAAGTGGGAGAGCCGTTTCTAGAGGCTTGTTCAGCTTGTCTCAAAGAACGCGTATGCATTCGCCACACAGGTGCGTTTAGTGTTTAGTATGTGAACCGCCTGTAACTCTGAACTTGCGGAGGGAAGCCTGTCTCCTGAGCTTGCTCAGGGTGTACCAGAGTACCCCGACAGCTTTGTCAGTCCTGCTAACTCCGTGAGTCTTCCCACCAAGTGGGCAAAGGCGGTGAGAGAAGCCACGCAGGGTGCTGCTTGGGTTTCTGGTGAATGTGTGTCTGAGGCATTTTGAGATTGGCTACAGTTGGCTAAAAAAAAAAAAAGCCCCCTGCATGCACGAAGGATTGCAGAGTGCTGTGGGCAGTGTGGTTCACTGCTGGAACTTCATGCGTGCGTCCCTGTCCAGAGGACTGAAGACGGTGTGGTGATAGCGGCTCATAGGATTTCACCATCTCAGACACTGCAGTCGTCCTCACCGGTAAGTCTGGGAGCTGAAGACTCCCCTTCTGTTCTCCGTGTTTGTCAGCTGTATCACGTGGCAGTGGCTGGGAGTATGGAGAGGCAGGTCTGTTGTGGAATATTACCTTAAGGGTGTGCTACATTTGTCTATGCTGTGGAATATTTGTTTTAACGATGCAGAGATGTGTTGCATTCCTTTACGTTGCTTTTGTTTAACTCTGTGAAGCTGTGAGCACCAGAGTGACAGGTAGGGTGGTGTAGCAGTGTGGTACGAGCCCTAACAGCCAAAGCTGCATATGTGTATCTCCTGGCTTCTGATGGTTTTCTCTATGAATTGCAATGTACGTCTCCAGTTTATAGGTGGAGAGAAACAGAAATTTCTCTCCCTAGTTCTAGTCAAGACTATGCATAAACTAGATCTTTTTATAAATTCCCCTCTCATGGCTTTTTTGGTAAAGTGACAAGCACTGGACCTGGGATTCCAGTTGCAGGAATGTTATTGGATAGTTGGTGCCATGGTTCTCAGGAATCGAGTACAACGGCCGAAGTCAGCATTTAGTCACTAAGTCCTGTGGAGCCGTAGCCTACTGGGTCTCTTACTCAACTGTAAAAAACAGGACTGGCCCTCTGGGATTGATGGATACAGACCCGGTGCAGAGCATGCTTGTCAACAGTGTCCTCATCAGAGGTATGGCTCTGCCTATGTGCCCATGTCCTGCATGAGGGCTGGCCTCTGTTCAGGTGACGTCTTTATATATCCCTGGCATCACAGAAAGGAGACAGCAAGTAGCTTTAGCTGTTAGAAAAGTTATCAGAGCTGTGGGATGATGTGTTTACAGAGAGAGGGTCTTCCTCTGGGGGCTCCTCTGGCTTCAGCTCATTCTTCTCCAGTGTGGAATTTTCTAGAGAAAGTTTGTTTCGTTTTGTAATTTAGGACTCCTATCACACCACTACACCGCCATACCTGTCCCTCTGTTGCTCATAGCACAGAAATCCGGCCCACCATGTAGGTAGAAGTTGTGCAAGGCCCATGCCGTGTATCATCAGGTGTTTTAGACAGGCAGAGA
Organism: Mesocricetus auratus; assembly: GCF_017639785.1. NCBI lineage: Eukaryota > Metazoa > Chordata > Mammalia > Rodentia > Cricetidae > Mesocricetus > Mesocricetus auratus. Next base: position 5,476,068 of record NW_024429212.1, on the reverse strand, counting down.
ATCACAGTTTCACTGCCTGGCCATGGGGCCAGGGCATGGGAACCTGAAGCCACATGGCCAGAGGATGCACATGGAGAACAAGCAGAATCAAGCTCTTCATCGTCACGTCACCATTTAGTGGGGTGCGAGCAATGTCCAGGGCGGGACGAACGGACATCCGGAGCAAGCCGGTGCTCAGCAGAGCTTTGCCCTGCCTCCTTCGCCACATACCTCCTGGCCCAAGTTCAAGAACCCGATGTCCTACTGTCATGGGTTGAGTTGTGTCCTTTCTACAAGGGACATGTGGGAATTCTAGCCCACACTCTCCCAGAATGTGACCCAGATATCTCTACAGAGCTCATCAATGTAAAATGAAGATGTTATTGTGGGCCCTGATCCAAAGGGATTGGTATCCTTGTGTCTTTCTAGAAGGAGGAGGAAGAAGAGGAGGAAGATGGGGAGGGGGAGGGGATGGCGGTAGTGGAGAAGGAGAATGGCAGGGATGTGCCACAGAAATGCCACAGGAGGGGGCAAAAGGAAAGCCAGAAAGGGTGACTTTAGGAGGAAAGCAGCCCCACCTATATCCTCAGCTTCCTGTTCCAGGACACGGGAAGACAGATTTTTCTTGTAGAATCTATCTACTTCGTGGTATTTTTCTACAGCTTCCCTGGCACACCACAGAATGCAGGAATGCTAAGTTCTTCGGAGCATGGAGGATGGCACTAGTAGCTGAGTGATGTGTTTGCTCTGTGCCTTGTGTAGCAGCAAGGCTTTTCTGACATCCCAGTACAAGGCTCTTACAAGGCAGCTCTGTAATAACTCTACCTCCTGTGACTTCTTCAGCGTACAAAGGCATCCGGAGCAATTACGTTCTCCGATGAGCAAATAAGGTGGCTGATCCAGCCAGAGGCAGCTCCCCTGCCAAAGTTAGGCATCGTGTGAGAACACCACATAGAAAGGGAGGGTGCGTGGAACAAGGGAGGGGCGTTCTCCACAGTACCCAGTACACAAGCCAAGGTTCCTACGCGTCACCTTCTGATCGTTACCCCAGTTAAGATCATAGCTCTACCTTACACCACCTGACTTCAGGTCAGCTTGCAGCATGGTGATGGACCGGGGTCAGAAGGCCACCTGGGGTGCCAATAAAACTTGGAGATGGACTCTAACTGTATGCCCAGGAAGCTGAGAAATAGCGCATTCTGCCTTCAACTAGGATTTGGTCACCGCATACCTATCTCTTGTCCCAGTGCAAGAGAGGCAATCCAGTGTTTTCCCTAACACCGAATTTAGCTAAAGATTTAGGACATTTGCACAGTATTCAGCACCTTGATCAGGGCCACGGTATTTCTTCCAGATAAGCACACAGTAAATTGAGCACAAACCACTGTTTGCTCTCAGCCCAATCATAGAGTGGTTAAACAGGAAAAACATTTTCTTTTCGGTAACATAAATTCCCAGTCCAAACAGAGGGGCATGAGCCATGGTGGTAACGCAGTACTGGATGGGAACACGAAGTCCTTGTAGTGGGGTGGAGTCTGCCGTGGTCCCTAGGCCAGCCAGGTCCCTAGGTCAGCCACAGGTCCCTAGGTCAGCCACAGGTCCCTAGGTCAGCCACAGGTCCCTAGGTCACAGGTCCCTAGGTCAGCCACAGGTCCCTAGGTCAGCCAGGTCCCTAGGTCAGCCAGGTCCCTAGGTCACAGGTCCCTAGGTCAGCCACAGGACCCTAGGTCACAGGTCCCTAGGTCACAGGTCCCTAGGTCACAGGTCCCTAGGTCACAGGTCCCTAGGTCAGCCACAGGTCCCTAGGTCAGCCACAGGACCCTAGGTCACAGGTCCCTAGGTCACAGGACCCTAGGTCAGCCAGGACCCTTCTGCTAGTGACCTTTTGGCTGTGCTTTCTTTCCAGTGTCCAACCTGACTTTTGGAAAGCCCTCCTGGGAAACACTCTGAGAGCAGTCACAACCACTGTAATCCATAGTCGGCTACAGTCAGAATCCAACACCACGCTGAGCTTTAAGGAAGCTCCTGGGGTGACTCGAGCTGGGTTGGTTTTTTTTTTTTTTTTATCCTTCTTGGGTACTTCCTTCTTTGCCCTGTTTCAGACCTGTTTCCCTCTTTTTTTTTTTTTTTTTTTTTTTTTTTTGGTTTTTGAGACAGGGTTTCTCTGTGGCTTTGAAGCCTGTCCTGGAACTAGCTCTTGTAGACCAGGCTGGCCTCGAACTCACAGAGATCCGCCTGCCTCTGCCTCCCGAGTGCTGGGATTAAAGGCGTGCCCCACCAACGCCCGGCTCCCTTTTATCAATAAACTTATCATTAGCTAAAACAATTAGGCTTGGGCGGGTGGGGCACAGGGCATATCCACAGGCTTTTCTTTCAATTTATAACCTTTATTTTTTTTAATTATCAAATTAAGAAAAAAAGCATTATGCTAACCAGACCCAAAATCTATACCACTCCATCTTAACTTGATTTTTACCCTGGAATACTGTTTCCCTGCGCTGTGAACCCTGGAAGTCCACATCAGTAAAGGCCTTTCAAGTCTTGCTCCGCTAAGGGATTCTGTTTTTAGACAGGGGAGTCCTGGAAGCCTGTAGATGTGGTTCCCCATTTTTGTTGAGTAACCTGTTACCATGACAATGGGCTGCACCCTGGGCCTCACCAAATCTTGGCCGAGCCCTGGTCTTGTAGGCCCCTCTATTGCCTTCCCAGTGAGTCAGCTGTGGGTTCACCAGGTATTTTGCCACTGACTGAGCTAACCAGTCTTCTTATACCCAGCTGCCCAAAGCTGTCAGTAGTCTGCGTTCCAGGTTTTCTGGAGTAGCTTGCCACTTCCGAATACTAATTCCTTGGGTCCGGCTACATGGTCTGTCAGATCCCAACTTGCATCTTAGCTGCAGTTTCGGGGGATGACAGGAGCACCTGGAGGGAGGGGTCCTGCTTCTAGACTCATTCACGTTGTCTGTCATTGGACTGACTATGGCCAGCATTTTCTAAACCCCAGAACACAGTGCAGGGAAGCTTGTATGTGTGTGTTTTTAATTAATTTTTCGAGACTGGGTTTCTCTGTGGAGCTTTGGAGCCTGTCCTGGAACTCACTCTGTAGATCAGGTTGGCCTGGAACTCATAGAGATCCGCCTGCCTCTGCTTCCCGAGAGCTGGGATTAAAGGTGTGTGAGTCTTGATGGGCAGCGTCTTTCCCTCTTACTGGTTACGGCTTTATCACATGGTCTTAACACACTGCAAGGAAACTGGGAACATTCTGGTTGTGTTGTGTGCCATGGAGACAGGGAGAATTTGGTGAGTAGCTGGCCGTTTCTGCCGCTGGTGAGCATGTGGGGTATCCAGGACTCAAATTTAGTCCTCAGGTGTGAGGACATATAGCCAGGGTATTCCTTGTCACAAAGACAAGGTTTGCTGTGGACATCTGGGTGTTGGGTAACACTCAGGTGCATCGTATTGCTGAAGGCAGTGACTCAGCAAGCGTGTGGAGAATTTGCATTCCTAACCTGCTTCGAAATTCTCACCAGTAGGTTTTCTGGAAGGGTTGGGTCTGAAGAGAAGCTGGTGGACTGAAGCAATGAATTGACGCAATGAGCTATCTGACGTTGTTCTCCAGCAATGAACTGTTTGCACACAGATACATGGTAGTTGTCAGGCTGTGTGGACACGACTTGGGGGCAGCAGTTGCCTCCTGTTTAAGGAGCGGCAGAGGTCACTGCAGCTGAATATTTAAGCAGTACTCTGTTTCAAGAACCCAAAATCGCTGGGTGTGGTTGCCCACGCTTTTAATTGCAGCACTCCAGAAGCAGAGGCAGGCAGATCTCTGAGATGGAGGCCAGCCTGGTCTACAGAGAAAGTTCTAGGCCAACCAGAGCTACATAGTGAGACCCTGTCTCAACAAACAAACGGACAAGAAACACAATGAAGCAGACGCCTCAAACATGCTCTCGCATTTTGAAATGCGTTCTCTTTGATTGTTCTCCAGGGTCACTGGCCTGCAAGCTCCTTCAGCCTCAGCACTGATCCCTGGGTCAGGTCTCTGCTCTCGCCTGGCCCTCACATGCACATCACAAAAGCTAAAGCGCTCCCAGAGGCTCCTTCTCCGGTCAATATGCCTTGCTCTGGGTCTAACTCATTTTCTTCAGAGTCTGGCACACTCTGGAATGTACATGTGGGGGCCGATTCATGTTTATAGGATTTCCCTACTCCTGCTCTTATGAAAACACCAAAGCCAAGGAATAGGCATCAGCAAGATGCTGCTCTGACAGAGATGGAGACCCCTTGGGAAAGGGACTCACATCTGTATGTATTGATTCAACAGTAGCGCTGAGTTCTAACTCACCTCATGTGTGCAGACCCACCTGCTCCTTCCAAACCCTTCAAACGTTATCTCTGGTTGGGAGTTTCTCATGCATCCTCATTCCCTTTGTGGATAATTAAGACATGGAAGGATAAGGGGCTAGTCACATACTGCTGGGTAGAGAGGTCTCAATTCTCCTACCCTTATGCCTGGATGCGCCCAGTCGCTCAAGCCCTAAGATAGGCTGATATAACACAGACAACACTGTTCACATCTAAGAGGCTCACATTACCTGGAGACAGAACTGGACTTTTCTTTTTCTTTTTTTTTTTTTTTTGGTTTTATGAAACAGGGTTTCTCTGTATTGTTTTGGAGGCTGTCGGACCAGCCTGGCCTCGAACTCACAGATATCCACCTGCCTCTGCCTCCCGAGTGCTGGGATTAAAGGCATGCGCCACCATCGCCCAGCCAGAACTGGATTTTTTTTTCAGTCTGTATACAATGTGGATGGGGATGGGTTATAGAGTTGTTCCAATTAGATTCTGACATCATCCAGTAAACTCTTGAGATAGTTGACATTTTTTTAAAATTGAGTTTTGTTTCAACGAAACTTCAAAGCCTGTTCCTTTAGGGAGAATGAGTATTTGGAGGAATGTTTGAAACTCAGCAAAGTGCTCCAGTTCACCTCCTCAGCCTAGTGGGGGTTTGTGTGGGCTCTGCCCTTGAAGAACATCCCAAACACACGAGACTTCTCAGTCACCAGGCAGCGGACATAGAGGACAAAGCGTTTACTCCACTTACTAATGCACATTCCCCCTACTGTAAAATGACGGGGAATCTTTCTGAGCCAACTATGCTTGCTTTTCAAAATTTCTCCAACTAATTATTTCAAAGGCAAAGTCCTCAGCTTGGTTTGGGCCTTCCTTGGTTGGCTGCCTCAATGAACAAGATGCACAACCTCGAATGATGTTCCCTGCCTGGATGGGTGCCCCTCCGTGGCTAACTATAAGCTGCGTTGCCAGAGTCTCGTTTTCAAGCTTAAAAATAAAACCAAAGTATTACTTAGGAAACTGAAAGGAAGCAGAATCACACTTCTGACTCTGGAAGGCTTTCATTGGCTTGGTGACGGTTAATAGCATGTACTCTGATGTGTGCTTCCTAGGATGCTGCACTCATTCGGGTCTACAAATCCTTCTTCAAAGGTTATCCCAATTGTGGTCAGTGACAGTCTCTACTGCACAAGGAAAACTGTGTTATGTCTGAATTTGTTTAACTCCTATGCATAAAGGCAGCTCTCCCATGCCTTGTTGGCGCTGGCTCCATCACCTTCTGGAATCTTCTCCATCTACTGACACTCTGTTTTCTCCATGTTTCCCCCAACACATCATCTCTGAGAAGCCTACAGAAGTCCAGCAGATGAAGCGCCTCTGCTCAACAGCCTCTCTTGTAATATCTCCTCCTCTTTACCTCAGAGGATTATCCCTTTCTCCATCATCCACTAGGACAGGCCCGGGAGCTGTTGCCTTGAGACACTCCTGATTCGGGGTTGGGAATACTCCTGGGAACCGGGAACCCAAGGTCAGCTCTCATCCTTGGCACCATGGGTGTTTTGTGGTCTGACTCTTGTGTTCTTGCTTCCTGACTCCGGAGTAGGCTGACATCAGGTGAGAGAAACAAAAGGAAAGGCCAGAGAGAAAGTTGCAGAGCTGGTAAGACCCGAGTATCTCCAGCTTCCAGCTGAGACCGTTACCCTGGTTTTACACCATATTATCAATGTCAAGCTAGGTTTGTGTTGGAGTCTTCTGTCTGTGAGATGTAACTTTGCAATACTTTGAATTATCATGTTGTTCAGGTGGATACCACTCTCAGGGTCTGCGCATGGGTGAGATGTGTTGACCCAACTTTCTTGGCTCTGGGCTGTTTTTGAATTTCCTCCATCTCCTGTATTCAGTGACTGTACTGTGAAGTCCAGTGGAGACATGGAGATACTTCAATTCTTCTTCCGAGTGTTTGGCATTATCGGTCTGAAACAACAGCTATTATCAAAAATCATCATAACCCATTTACTTTTTCGCAGGTGCTTAATTAAAATCTCCCTAAACTATTATGAGATTCAGCTAGGTGAAGTCCATGCTGACTCAAACTAGTTTTAGCATATTACAAGCCAGAATGATTTGAGCAGAACTTACAGAGCATTTCAAATGCTCTAATTAAAAAGGAGGAAAAAAAATAAAATTCTTTTCTTATGTTTTTAGGGCAATTCTCCACAAACTGGAAGGAAGAAAATCTTATCTAAAATAACTAGAAGAGACCTAGAAAAGCTTCCTGGCTCTCTCAAGGACTAAGGTTTTTCTAAATTGACATTTAACAAAATACAGACCTGAAACCAGCTTCAGGTAGAGCTTTTCACACCATGATAAGAACAGCATGTGAGGGCTGTGGGTCCGCTGCTACCAGTACTGCAGGCAAAACCTGAAGTCACTGAATTACCTCTCAAGAATGACTTTCCAGAAGTTCCAAGAGCAGAGCCTGGCTCCAAACACTCTGCCTTGCTGAGAAAACACCATGGTCCTCTGTCAACGCTTAACCAGGATGGAAGGCAGCAGAGTCTCAGATTGCCTACCCCCAACCGAGCCTCCATGATCCCCAGAGTTGCCCATCTGAGCCTCTCCATTGTGACGGCTTGAATGAGAATGGCCCTATAGACTCACATATTTGAATACTTGGTACCCATTTAGGGGAACTGTTTGGGAAGGACCAGGAGGGTGTGGCCTTGTGGGAAGAGGTGTGTCACTAGGGGTAGACCTAGAGTTTTCAAAAGGCTTGTGCCATCCCTAGTTTCTCTCTGTCTTTTACTTGTGGGTCAAGATGTGAGCTGTGTTACTGCTCCAATTCCCTGCCTTCCCCTGCCTTCCCTTGCCTGCCTGCCTCTGCCTTCCTGCCTGCCTGCCTGCCCCTGCCTGCCTGCCGCCATGCTCCCTGTCATGATGATCATAGATTCTAACCCTTTGAAACTAAACCAATTCTTTTTCTTTTATAAGCTGCCTTGGACATGGACTTTTATCATAGTGGTAGAAAAGTAGCTAAGACAGACACGTTAGGCTGTTACTCTCCTCACATTTAGGGCGGAAACCAAAGCTCAGGTCTGAAGAGATGGGCTGGTTACAGCAGGCCTAGTGTGCACACGGGATGGAGGCTTACATGCTACACACCCTCTGAAGGAGTTGTGCATTTATCGTTGTTCTTGATGGGTAGGATGCTTTCCAATTCCCAAGGCACCTTAGCTCTAAGGAAGTTGTCACAACCACTAGTTATGACCACTTTTCATAATGAAGATGTGTGGTTACAAGTAAACACTAATCCATACCCATTCTAAACTCAATAACACACTTGGGGGGGGAGGGGCTGTCAAGTCAGGAGCCTAAATTCCTTTGAAAAGGAGGTCACATGAGCTTGAGACCTGCATGGAGACTAAGGATTGAGATGCTACCCACACCTGCATCCACAGATGCCTCAGTGAGCATGCCCCTTCTCCAAGGATTGCTATTAACTAACAAGCTGCTATACCTCAACATTAGCTCATTTTCCCAGTCACCAGAAAACTAAGAAAGTTACTACCGAATCAGTTTGCTCAAAATTACTTTTGTACTGGAGAAATGGTTCAGCTGTTGAAAGCCATGGTTAACCACCAAAATGTCAAAAATTCCTCTTTCTCCATCGATGGGAAACCTAGACTGTTATTTTCCTCCTGGAATGACATGAGCAGGACTAACTCCAGTGTTTGTTTCATCTTACGTTATTTTGAGTATTGTCAATCACTCATACTGACCTTCAGTGTGACATTTTAACACATGAATATTCACTGATGAAATCCAGACACTTCCTACCCACTCGTAAGCCCCCTCCTGTGTTAGCCGCATTTTTCATTGCTGGCACAAAGTGCCTAACGGACACACCTTGGGGATATTTCGGCTCATGGTTTTGAAGGGTTCTGTCCATCATGGAGGAGCCACGGTGGCAAGAGTTAGAGGCAGTTGTCCAAATTGCATTTGCGTATCCCCTGCATCTGTACCAGTCTGTCTCATTTAACATCACCACCGTCCCCACGTAATTATCTCTGGAGGGGTGTAATAGGAATGGAAATTATTTGACTTTCCTCGACAAGGATGAAGCCATGTTTTAGGCTTAGGATAAGAAGCTAAGTGTCTTGTCCTGCCTCAAAGGAGACATGAGGGCTAAATGGGATTGCTGTGAAAAAGGCGAAAGCTGTTAGCATCAGGACCTGGGCTCTGTCAGAAACCAGCAGAGAATGTTCTGCACAGGCCATTTTCCCCCAGCTGCTATGCTGGCCAGTGGCCTCTGGACTAGGAGGCCCTCCTCGCTCACTGGGTGAGCTTGTTCAGCATCAGAGATAACATGGTTGCACCATGGGGCACATGATCAAGTGACCATCATGTAGTAGGGGCCTCAGGTAAAATACTCTCCGACTAGATGTCACGTCAAGGCGGGCCTGGGAAATTAATTACAGCACAGCTCAGGGCAACCTCAGCTTACCAGAGCAATAGACCAGCTAGAGGCCTCTGAGGGGACTGGGTCTTGAAGGCACCAAGGAACAAAGTCCAGTGAGAAAGCAGTGACGTCATTCAGGGACCAGGTAAGAGAGGGAAAGAGCCAGGAAGAGGGGAAAAGGCGCCAAGAGCAGTGCGTCCACTCCAAACAGGGGGCAGTTTTAGCTTGTGCTGCCAAGAGGTAAACATACCTGGAGGTGGCAATGTGAGCCTAGGGAGAGAGAGGCCTGGAGATTCGGGCCACTAAACACACAGAGTCCTGATTCCTTCCCACCTGATGCTTTTTTCTCAGCCTCTTCCAGAGCTTTGGACTGAACTCTCTCCCCAAAGCATCGTGGCTGGGACTCTGAGCCTCAAGAGGCCGACAGAGGATGTATATGAGAGCCAAACAGGACACAGGACTTCAGTCCTACAATCACAGGCGTGGATGGAAGCAGCCACGCTCTGTCTTGTTAGTCTTCTTAGGACCCTCAAGCAGAGTACCTAGTCTAGCTGTGGCCAGACCTGACCTGCAGACACTGTGCGGTACAAAGCAGTGCTGTCTCGAGCGGTGTTTTTGGTTGTTTGTTAGCGGAAGAGGAGTTGCAGCTCTACTCTGCTAACAGGCTCTGGGAGGTGAGCTGTAAAGCCCCCTTGAAACTGCAAAGGACTGACTCTGTGTGGCTGAAGTTTGCATGCGTGTGCTCCAGGCAAACTTGGAGCAGGAGAAATGCATTTGTCAGGGTTTCAGGATACAGTGCTCTGGAAGCATACTCAGGGTTAGGTGGAGGACGACTCAGAACGGATCAGGTGGTAATAGTGTGTGGGGAGCTCAGCACAGCTCATCTGTGCAACCAGCAGCGCTGGGCACCAGCACAGTTAGGGAGGCGTCTCCACCAGCTGTCACTGCTCCAGTTTGTAGCAAATGACACCAAAAGCAATCAGCTTAGGAAACACTCCCGCCCCTTTTGTAGGATAACCATCATTAGCAATCTCTCAAGACTTCCCTATATTCTTAAGAGCTCGCTTTTCTTTGTCTTCGCAAAGGTTTGCGGAGATTAAGAGGGCTGTAGGCACAGTTTGCAACACCGTGGGAGAGAAACTGATCTCATTACTATTGACTTCAATCATAGCAGGATAAACAGATTAGCCGTGGTTATCGGAATGTAGTACAGGCGAGCTCTGCTTCTACATATCTTTCCGTTTGAAATACATTTCTATGCGAAGTTATGAGTTACGATCATCGCACCTGTCCCCACCCCATTTCACTCTCCCCTGCTCCAAACGGATGTGTGACCCTACATAGGTGCCTGAAGAAACAACTGGCGGGCGCCAGGAAAGAAGTCATCAAAGCTGCCTCATCTTGAATTGGAGATGCTCCCTAGGCATTACCAAGGATAAATGCTGCTTAGACTAAAACTGAGAATCAAGCGTGTGAAGTCACAAGCAAGATGGGCATTATGCACAGAAGAGACGGAGGCTAGAATGAACCCACGGCTAAAGACTAGACCCAAGTGTACTGACTCCAGCTCTCCATTCTTTCCTGTCATTCCAAGTTTGTTCTAAAAGGTAGCACAAAGTGTGGGGAATAACAGAGTCATATGACGTTTACATACGTGTATATCCTGTACCTTGGTCTTCCTCGGGACCTGTGTGTTTAAGTGACTAACCCTTTAGAGTTCACCATTTAAACACTGGTGGCTATTCCCTTGACATAAAGAAAGACAAAACGCCGGGCGGTGGTGGTGCACACCTCTAATCCCAGCCCTCGGGAGGCAGAGGCAGGCGGATCTCTGTGAGTTCGAGGCCGGGCTGGGCTGACAGCCTCAAAAACAATACAGAGAAACCCTGTCTCGTAAAACCAAAAAAAAAAAAAAAAAAAAAAAAAAAAGAAAGACAAAACAAGAAAGGCAGATTCTTTATACTACTTCTAACGTAGATAAGAGGTAAGAGAGTAAGTTCAGCAAGAACCGAACTATTTAAACTTCTTGGTACCCATGTAGAACTTGTATTGTTTTGTGTGTGTGTGCATGTGCATGTATTGTGAGTGTGGGTACATATACACCACACTGGACAGGGAATAACTCCCAGCGGGCTCTTGCCTTCCTCTTTGTTGAGGCAGGGTAGGGTCTCTGTGTCTCCGAGGCTGCACTGCACTGCAGACTTCCGGCCAGCTGGCTGGGGAACCTGCAGGAAATCCTCCCATCTCCACCTCCATCTTGCTATAGGCATGCTGGGATTACAGGTATGTGCCACGTGAGTCCACAGCAACAGCCCTGGGTCTTAGGGATTGAACTCCAGGCATCACTTGCACAGCTAGCGTTCTTACACACCGAGTTACCGCCCTCGGCATTAAGATTTTATAACAAATAGGATAACTTCAAACTACACTGTTTATCTAATAAAATGTCCATTTTTAATTTGACAGGCATTAGAAAAAATCAGGTTTTATGTAGTAATTAAATATATCTGTGATGGTAAGCAAGTGAAAGCACTTCTATTTTACCCCGATTTCTCCCTTATTACCTTACCTACAATACACAAACACAGAAATAAATAATAAGGTAGAAATGTCTTCAATGTCTCCAGTTTGAGTCACAAAGTAAATAAATCTTTATGTACAAGAATGAAGTCTCAGTTCGTGTCATATTTGTATTTCACATCTTCTTGTTAAGCAGTAGATAGCTCTTCTTAAAGACACAATGCTTTATTCGCTGTTTTGTTTTTCAGGAAGAATATGTGTGATCCAATAATTAAAAAAAGCTGAGATTACTCTGGCATGGTCTGTAAGGAAAAACAAAAACAGAACAAACAAAGAAAAAAATGAAATCATAAATAATAGTAACTATTTTATAGGTTTTAGCCCTTGGGCCCAGAGAATACCCTGAAGCAATCTAATAAAATGCCATCTTGGTTTAAAAATAAGTTGACAGTGATACAATGCAAATGAAAATAAAAAGGAAAATAGAAGTTCGTGTCAAGGAAAGAAATAGAATCCTAAGTGGTGTGTACCAGGAGTTGCACAGCCTTTGGCTTTCATGATGGCAATGCTGTGTCAGGACACCAGAACTCAGCCAAGGGGACAAAGTAAATTTCCAACATCACCTCCACCCTCCAGTCCCTTCCTAAGGGGACTGCAGCCCGAGACAGTACATCTCCATCTCCAACATCACCTGCCAGCCTACAGTCTCTTCCTAGGGAGTCAAGACTTTTCTCCAACATCAGGTTTTACAGCCACACTGCGCTGCATGTGAGTCACATCTGGAGTTTGGTTTAGGATGGTTGTACTTCTCAAGTTCACAGCTACAGAGAATACAAGATAACCCTAAGCCTGGAGGTAGAGGGTGGGGGCAGAGGGGACCCCTCCCCAGGTCTGGCAAACTCCAGGGCTGCCGTTGATGTGGCCCGTCTGATGCTTTATTTCTTAGCCATGTAGCATACAGTATCCAGGAGCCCGTGATGAGGTGGGGTGTCCAAGTTCCCCTTTATTTCTTAGCCATGTAGCATACAGTATCCAGGAGCCCGTACTGAGGTGGGGTGTCCAAGTTCCCCTTTATTTCTTAGCCATGTAGCATACAGTATCCAGGAGCCCGTGCTGAGGTGGGGTGTCCAAGTTCCCCTTTATTTCACACAGCCCTCTGAGATTCTCCTAATGCTTTATTATTATTATTATTGCCCAGGGACAAGGTGTTTGACCTCTCGGTCTCTGTTTTCTCTGTTGGGATAATGCAAGGAAGCTCCACACAGGGAACACAGGGGAGTTCAGTGCAGACATCCCTATCTCGTCGTAAGTGTCTGAGTGTGACAGAGGTCAGCTCAGCAAATGGCAGCCAGACTCATAAAGGGGTCTGTGACAACAACGGAACAAGGGAGTGTGAGTCTGAGCTTTCCTTAGCACCCATGTGGTCCCCACACCCTGAGGGCAGTGAGTCAGTGAAAGGTGTCTGAGCTCCTTTTCAGCGGGGGCCGCTGTGAGCTCGAAGAGAGAAGATAACGCGGGCAGGACACATGTGCCTGCTTTTACGTTCAGAGCCCTGGGCTGACGGACACAGCTACTAGACTCCACAAACTCACTTATGAAGAATAAAACCCAATCCCAAAGAGTGGCAGAGGCCACCTCTCCTTAGGTAACCCTGGTATTTAAGAATTTCACGTTTCATGGTTTGTGAAACTGTTCCACAAAATAGCTTGACACAGAAACCATTTTAAGTGCATCTCCTACCGTGTGCTTTGAGGAAACCCGTGTTACAGAAACAGGCTCATGTATAAGATTCAGCTCTATCAACTGCTTGTGGCAAATGTGTCTGAAATCTAATCTGTTCAATAACCTTAAGGCAGAACCAGTGGCCCCCCACAATTCAGAGTCTCCCCTTGTGTACACCCCAGATGTGTCTCAGGATATATACCTGAAGGTCTTATGTGCCACAACAGGACAATCTCATAAGAAGTTCCCATTAGTCTAACGGAATAAAACTAGTTTTACACAGTTTGTTTTTAAAAACAGTTTTGGAGTGTATGCGTGTGTGTATGGTGTGGTGTGGTTATGTGGTGTAGTATGTGTGATTATGTGGCATGTGGTGTGGTGTGGTGTGTGTGATTATGTGGTATGGTGTGCAGTTATGTGGTGTGATATGTGTGGTATGTGGTGTGGTATGTGTGGTGTGTTATGTGTGGTGTGTTGTGTGGTTGTGTGGTGTGGTGTGTGTGGTGTGGTGTGTTATGTGTGGTATGTATTGTGTGGTGTGGTGTGTGGTTGTGTGGTGTGGTGTGTGTGGCATGTGGTGTGTTATGTGTGGTATGTATGGTGTGGCGTAGTATGTGTGGTCCTGTGCATGCAGAAGCTAAAGGAAGATTTCAGGCATCTTCTATGGTTTCCCATCTTATTAAGATAACCCTCTTACTGAAATGGAAGCTCACCATTGGATAGGCCTGCTGGCCAGTGATCTGGGACCTACGTGTCTCTGCACTGTGCTGCTGGAGACACAGGCACATGTGTTCATTCCTTTTCTGAGTGGGGACAGGGATTCACATTTGGGCCCCCATGCATATATAGTGAGTGCTCATATCCTCTGAGCCATTTTCTTAACTTTGATTAAAAAAATAAAACCCTTGCAGTTTGGCATAAGACCTTAATGGGTGTTTAAATTTGTCAAATACTTAATACGGTAGGCATGATAAGGGCAACTAGGTGCGAGCCTGTTAGGTGGCGGTCCTTGCTTTCAGGAGAGCATCTGAGTTTTCTTTTTCCACGATGCACACCCGTGCTTCCCACGAGCTTCTTTGGCCCCACTGCCTTCTTCGGTTTCTTTCCCCATGTGTCCTCTGGCCTGGCTTGTTGCAGGTCGTCTTTGCTCAAGTCTCTCATGATTCCTTATTCATCGTCATAAAGAAGCCTCTGTCCTCTACCTTCCCTCAGCTCTATCCAGGCGACCACTGACCCTCAGACTCCTCCAGAGTCCATCCAGGCGACCACTGACCCTCATCCTTCTCCGTCTCTTCTGGACAAACCCTGGGCCCCTAACAGGACCACACACCACGCTTGATATACACATACTACAGTTTGCATGCAGTAGGGAACCAAAAATGATTGGAGAAGTGAAAAAGGAAAGACCACTATAGTAACCCAATACTCTTTCTAACTGTTCCCACAGTGAGATTTTAATAAGGCACCAAGATCTTTGGAAGACAGAAAACTTTACCCTCTACCAAATCAGCAGAGAAAGGAGGAAAAAAGAATTATTTCACGTCCAATTAAACATAGAGGCCTTTTAACTCAAAGACCAAAAATAGGACGACGAGCATTTTTGCATATATTACGAGGCATCTTTTTATGCCAACCAGAAGCATGCAGAGCCCCTTTCTCTGAGGGTTCTATTCCTCTGGGTCTTTTGAATATCTTTTTATGCTCAGGTCTGGGGGACATCCTTGAGCAGACATTGTGGTACTTACCAGGGGGCATTGCACAGTGCTCTGGGAACACCTCCAGAGCGCTCCGCAGTCTTTCGGAGTCCTGCAGAAGCAGCAGAGTTTTCATGTGGTCCAGAATGAGCACATCGGAGGCAGGCATGCGCCGAGACTCAAGGAGGTGAAGCAGCTCTTCAGCTGTTTCTATACACACAGCCGGATCGAAGCCTTTGGAAGTATCTGAAACAAGTCCCACAGAATCTGAGTTTCAAGATGAACTTTCACTTCTTTAAGAGTCCTCAGATACACATTCCTCTGGTGATGAGGGATATGGAATATAACAAGCTCCCAGGAGATACCTGGAATAGAACTATGGAAAGACAATAATATGCCACCATTGGAACGACACGGGAAAGTTGGCTTGTGTGTGTCTGATCTTCTAACACCTTCCAAGCATAACACAGTGCTTGGAGTCAGACACAACATCAGGAAGACACAGACAAGGAAACAAAACTAAAAGGCATGCTATAGGTCTTTAAAAACATCAGCAACAGAGCAAGAGTTCTGGCTGTTTAGCACAAATCAAGAAAGCCCACCCAAGAGGCCAGCTTTGCTCCCCGAAAGGTTCACTGGTCTAGGTGCCTGTCTTGGAAAGATAGTAAGGTCTTTTTTCTTTGGCTCTTTTAAAGATCCTTTAAGCTTTCCATTTATTTACTTATTACTTTTAGTTAGCATACAAAGTATTGGATTTCACTTCATTTCCACATGTATACCTGGATCTTATGTGCCTCCCCACTGCCTTTGCCGGCTGCCATCACCACTCTTTCTGGTCCTTAACTGGTCCCTCCTTCTGCTTCTCTGTCACATGCTTTCATACCCTCTGTTGTCCCTCCCTCCCCACTATCTTTGCATCTCTTCCTCCATCTCATGGCCCTAATTCCATGTCCTGGACACACATACACACACACACACACACACACACACACACACACACACACGCACGCACGCACGCACGCACGCACGCACGCACGCACGCACGAGCACACACACAAATTAAAATTTAGATTTCCTGTATATCCAAGTCTGTCTTGTTTCGCTGAACATCATGATGATCTCAGCTCCAGTTTCCTGCAAGGGTCACAGCTTCAATCTTTTTGCATCTGGATACAATTCCACTGCAGTGTGTACCACATTTTCTTTGTCACCAGCCTTTTGTGGTTGATGCTATGCTTACATGTGATGTGGTCTGTGTTAGTCCTTGTGGAAGTTTGAATAAGAATGGCCAACACCGGCTCAGAGAGTTGAATGCTTAGCCACCAGGCTATTAGGAGACCTGACTTTGCTGTAATAGGTGGGCTTTGAGGTTTCAGAAACTTAAGCCAGGTCAAGCGTCTCTCTCTTCCTGCTGCCTGCAGATCAAACTATAGAACTCTCAGCTCCTCCAGCACTATGTCTGGCCATGTTTCAGCATGCTCTCTCCTCCATGACAATACTGGACTAAACCTCTGAAGCTGTAAGCCAGCCCCAATGACATGTTTCCTTTCTAAGAGTTGTTGTGGTCATGATGTCTCTTCACAGCAATAGAAACCCTAACAAGACAGAGCTGCTGGCGTATGTATGTCCTTCATGCTGAAAAGTTCAGCTATCATCTCCAGAAACAGCTCCTGTAGTGTCTACCCTCTTCCTGAACTATGGTCGTCTGAGTGTTAGACCTCCTGCTGTGTCGGTGCATTTCACACACAAATCTGGAATGTTTTTACATTAGTGTAAACAGTTACTTCTCACATGACTATATACTTCTCAGTTGTACTCTTAAGAACATTTAATATCAGGCTGAAATCTGCATCTACCCAATTTGATTCCCCAGTGATGCCATCCAAATGGGGGAGCAAACTCTCAGAGCATCTCTTTCTGAATGTGATCATGGGGATCCTGACTGGCACTCGCTCCTTCTGGTCCTTAGGCCAATTACTAATGAAATAGTATGAAAATGAACGATTGTCAACCATGAGAATAAATTTTTTCACATCCTATATAAGCATATATACAGTTACTCAAAAATGCTTGCAGAAAACTCAAGCCAGCAAGTTGTCTCTGAGAAATAAAAGTGAACCTCCAGGAAAAAGCCGCGGCTCTTCTATTTCTCTGGTAGTTAATAAAAACAAGCTGCCGGTCAAAGCTGCCAGCTGGAATGGTCTTCATTTGGAAACACAGCCTTGAACACCAACATACCCCAAAGCCTGACTTTGGGAAGCACCTACTTGAAGAGGGAGCACCCACTTCATGGCGGGAGCCCCAACTTCATGGCGGGAGCCCGACTTTACTGAGGGCGCACTGACTTCACGGCACTGGCTGCTGTTTCCCACAAGGTGCACAGGAGAGATAACATGTAGGCGCCATGGGCTAATGCAGTTTCATGTTAGAAAGAATTGAAATAGTCTGGGTTTTGGCTCGAAACTTACTGTTAACTTGGAACACTGTGATGGCCAGTCCCAATTGTCAACTAGAATCAGCTGTGAGACTGTGCACAGTGGATTATACCAGATAGGGCTAGTTAAAATGGGAAGCTCCACCGCTGTGGGTGGGCACTGTTTCAGACTGGGATCCCGGAATGTACAAACGGGAAAAAGAGATAGGAGGACAAACGGCACTGCTCCCTTCTTCCTGATTGCGGATGCCAAAGGACCAGCAGCCTAAAGCTTCCCAGCCCCGATTTCCCCACCATGATGAACTTACGCTATTTTAAACATAGGAATACCAACAGTCCCTCTTCTTCCCTAAGTTACTCTCTTGTCAGATATGACTTACACTTTAAAGTGTTTTATACAGTAACAGGAAGTATTTTACTACACTTTGTTATTCTTCCTAATACTAAGTAGACATTACTATCCAAAGGAAAACATGGGTAGGGACACCTACCATCATAAAAATAAATTTCTTGTGTTGACTTGAGAAAACTCAGGACGCTGTCTGCCTTGCTGTTGGCAAGTTCAGTGTCTTCCTGGGTGGTGCCTGTGGCGGAGCCCATCTGGTCACCTTTGGCCTCTCCTCCTGTGACATCGTCCGCATCTGCCTCGCTGCTGCTCTCAGGCTGGTACATGAAACTGACCCCAAACGTCTTCGTCACTAAGCCGGCCGCTTTCTTCCTCCTTAGCTGCAGCTTCTTTTTGAGCTTCCTTCTTTTGTTTTTGCTCATCGTGGGGGCATCTGCATGCATCTTCTCCTGTAAAGGACCTGGCTGTGCCTCTAATTCTGCTTGCTTTATCACAACATCATTGAGGTTTTTAATATTTTTCTTGGATTTGTGCCTTCTACTTCGTCTCCTTTTTGGTTGATCATGAAGATCTGGCTCTGCTAAAAAATTCAAATGTAGTAATTTTTAGTATGATAGAACCATAACAACCATATTTAACTTACATACATCTTCTACCAGGATTTTTATAGTTTCAGTACAAAAGGAATTTAAATAACTTACTTCAGTGAGTTTTAACCTTACCTTAAGTGATCATACCACTTAAACCTTAGTATAAACCTGAATTCAAATAAATATCCTTATTCCTTGCAAAAAATATACACACTCACAGATACTAGAATTGTAACATCTAGTTTGTGTTTTTAGGGATATAACTGTTGTTTTATTAGTGCAAAATGTAACCTCCCATGGCCTGGAATAAAAGCACATGAACTAGTCTTATTTGCTTACTTATTTTGCTTGAGACAGGGGCTTTCTAGATAGCTGGGACTAGGCTGGTTTTAAATATGAGATTGTTTTGTCTCAGTCTCTGGATGTCTGCCTTCAGAATGTGAGTGCTCAGGTAGGGAGTAGACATTTACGGTTGACTGCAGGAGCTAGTATGAGCAACCCACCAATGAGACATGCAGAACGATCTTAGGACAGTACAGCTCTACACAGATCAACAGGGGAAGAAATACTACACATGGGGTCAGGTGGGAGACTCTTGAGACTGTATATGAAGACTGTGAAAAATATGATGAAAAATTCTGCATTCCATCACACATATATCCAACAGGTTTGAAGGTCACTAAGCACACAGGCCCCTCATGTGGCATTCTTCTCATCCCAGGTAACTATGGGTCCTGACTGAACAGATGTACAACTGCAAAGTGTGCCTGTGTCTTGTGCTTTGGTTTTCAGACTGTTTGAGATTTCTGAGCTATTGCCTCTTGAGAAATCAAGTTGAACCAAAGTGCAGCTACCGACCTCACAGGAAACTGCCCAGCAGGACCCTTTCTGTTTGCACACTGAGTCCTCATGTGCAGCCAACTCCCATGGTGATGTGTGAGCAGTCCCAGCATCCCAGCACTTTATCCACCGTGGAAATACACCAGATTTGTCTTTTAGTGAGCGTGAACCCTCCTCTCTTTCACCTGGCACAGGTCATCCCAGCTCTGTGCCCTTGACGGATCAGATGCTGTGTTGTGGGAATGGTGAGCAATCCCATTGCTATTTTTGAATGAAAGTTCTCAGTTTTCTCCTGACACACTTAGCAACGGTATCTATGAATCCTACTGCTACCTCAAACTTGACACGAGGCCAAAACTGTGCCTCATGAAATCATGGTATTAGATTATGGTCTAGCTCATAAATTACTTTCCTTAATCGCTGGTAGATTTTTGAATAGAGTATTTTGTCATTTTACTCCCAAGTATGAATTGATATCAGAGGCCTGCTAAGTGTGGCTGACAGATCAATGCTGATTTCAAGTATCTTTGACTTCCTGATCATGAAATGGCCTATTAAATATTCATGGCCCCAAAGTGACTACTGTTTGTGGAACTGTTTTTCTCGAGTTCATTTCACAATAGAAAAAGATATTCTTACTGGCATCTTTAGAAATAGTTAATGTTAGTAATTTGGAGAACAGAATCTACAGAGATTTTATCATCTCAAAGGAAGGGCGCATCTGGAAGGCAGTGTGACAAGTCGCTGATGTGTAAGTCCTGATTGCTCACCAAGGAGGGTGGGCAGAGGCTATTTGTGAACACCTCCCTCC
Organism: Mesocricetus auratus; assembly: GCF_017639785.1. Lineage (NCBI taxonomy): Eukaryota > Metazoa > Chordata > Mammalia > Rodentia > Cricetidae > Mesocricetus > Mesocricetus auratus. Next base: position 5,456,323 of record NW_024429212.1, on the reverse strand, counting down.
CTGCTGGAAGACACTTCCAGGACTACATCTAGTTGCCAACTTTGTTCTTTGTGGTTCACTCCATTTTCAAGTGGTCATACCATAATATGAACAGCTGTCACATTGAGAATGATTACAGTACTGTTCTGCTAATTAAGACTATAAAGTAGTCGTTTTAAAAGGTGGCAGTAGCCAAACAGCTCTCAAATGATGTATTTACCATACTTTTTTCAAATAAATATATTTGTGCTAATGAAAAGGAAAACTTAAAAAAAAAGTGACTGTTAACCCAGACCTGAAGTCCACTATGGTCACTTTGGAAGAGAAGAGTGCAGACTGCTTTTATCCTGCTGTAATTATCTGATGTCTATGTTCACAATATTGAACATGTAGTGCCTTATAATGAGGAAAACTTATTTTAAACTTGAAATTATGACATCTCAAAGTATACAGGCTACCACTAAGTCCTTCTTTGATGTATACATTAATCATGACAAGAGGAAAGAAAACCAAGAGTAAGCCTTTGTCTTAAGTAGGCAGAGGTCTAGGGATACAAATCTGTGGACAGGATTATAGCTCAGTGGCTAAGTATGTGTTTAATATAAAGGAGGCTCTGGGCTATCACCAGCCCTGAAAAGCAAAATGAACAACAAATATATATATTGTGTATGTTTACACATATACACACACGTATGTATGTATATGGCTGTCTCTCCACTGGTATGAATCCCTGCAACCCTTTAGTCTATTTCTTAATCTATTTACCTCCTTGAACACAGGACTAAGCTCCAGTCCACTTCCTGGTGCTCCTTTCATCCTCAGCCTCTCCTTTTCATTATAAATCTTTGTAAGCATGGACACCAGTAGCCACACACCAGAGTCTATACTTTGCTGTTGGGAGATTTCCTCTGCCAATGGAATTTGTCCAAATCTCTTCACTTTAGCCTCAGGCAGACTTACAAGGGCAAAAGAGCAGTCACATGCCTCATCAAAATATCACAAGACAGTTTCTAGGCCACATATTAGCATTCTTGTCCTCTGAAACCCTTTGAGGCAGCCTCCATGGTTCAAATCTTCCATGCTCCTACTATTACGGCTCATTAAGCAGTCCTTAAAGCATTCAGCTGCTTTTCTAATCCATGGTCCCAAGGTCCACATTCCTTCAACCAAAAACATGGTCAGGTCTCTCATGGCAACACCTCAGTTCCTGGCACAACTTCTGTCTTAGTTAGGGTTTCTAGTGCTGTAAAGAGACACCATGACCACAGCAACTTTTTTTTGAAGATTTTATTTATTATGTATTATGTTCTGTCTGCATGTATGCCTACATGCCAGAAGAGGGCACCAGATCTCAGTATAGATGGTTGTGAGCCACCATGTGGCTGCTGGGAATTGGAACTCAGGACCTCTGGAGAGCAGTCAATGCTCTTAACCTCTGAGCCATCTCTCCAGGCCCACAGCAGCTCTCATAAAGGAAAACATTCAACTGTGCTGGCTTATAGTTTAAAGGGTAATCCATTAGCATCATGGTGTGAAACAAGGCAGCATGCAGGCAGACATGGTGCTACAGAAGGAGCTGAGAGTTCTACATCTTGATCCACAGGCAACAGGAAGTAAACTGTCACACTGGTGTAGCTTTAGCATAGGAGACCTCAAAGCCTACCCTCCTCTAACAAGGCCACACCTACTTCAACAAAGACAAACCTCCTAATAGTGCCACTCCCTTTGGGGGATATTTTCCTTCAAACCACCACAGCTCTACTGGAAGTACTAGGACCAGGATTAAAAGACAGAAGGCTGAGTTGGGCCTTCTCCAGTTGGCAGAATCAAGGTTCGGGTCTTCACAGGGTGTGAGAGGACTTGTGAGGGATAGTTTATTTAGACCTTTGACGGTGACTTTAGGAGTGACACATTGTACCTTGGCTTCTGCATGGTCCTCTGGTCTCACAGGATTGCAGCACACATTTCATGTGTCAGTATATACTAAGAGAAGCTGAGGAAGTGGATGAGCTCTCGAGGGGAGCCCAATGATGTGGTGCCATCTTTTACAGTTGCTGTGGCTATGCACACCTAGGCTGTAGAGCTTCCCAGGTTTGAAGAGCACAACACACTGTATAAAATATATTACATGTACATTCATACAGGATAACTGTAGCCTCTATCTTATGTAAAACACGTGCCTATGGCAGTATGGCTTACACATATATTTGGCAACTGAGAAAATAAGATGTGTTGTGCATAATTTTCATATATTAGCTAAAGGGGACACATTTCCTTGGGATTTGGGAATCTCAGAAAGTCTTTTTTTTTTTTTTTTTTTTTTTTTTGGTTTTTACGAGACAGGGTCTCTGTATTGTTTTGGGGGCTGTTGGTTGAGCCCGGCCTCAAACTCACAGAGATCCGCCTGCCTCTGCCTCCCGAATGCTGGGATTAAAGGTGTGCGCCACCACCGTCCGGCTCTCAGAAAGTCTTTAAGGGTAAAAAAATATATATAAGCATGATGGCAAAGATGTCTTTGACAACAGTCAGTGTCATGAGAAACACAGTTCACTCATCCTGAAGGTACTGACCTTCAGTCTATTTGTACAAGCCTATTATCTTAGCACCATGATTTTTCATTTTCCATGGTGACCTTGAAGACACTCCTTAAACAGAAGTCATGTTTTCACCATGGTGGAAAAGCCCTTTGGCAAAGATTCTGTGCTTGGCAGATTCCAGGCAGTCTCTTGACCCTCCTCCAGAGCCCGCCTGCAAATGTTTACCTAAAATCCAGTCCAAGCAAGGCCTCTGCTAGGCTGGATTGGCGATAACTCATACCTGCTCACCTTGTTATCTGCTTTCTACAACTCCAAGGTGATGTCTGCTCACTTGCCTTCCTTCAGCAAGAAGCCTGGTAGGTTAGTTTGACCACAGTCCCCAGCTATGCTGGACAGGTTGATGGGTAAAACCACATGCAGCGGTGTTCTGGGACAGTAGCTAGAGTTTTGAGTAGAGACCAAAAGTAAGCGTTGGAAAAAGAATTGTGTCACCCATGAAGGATTAACTTTCACTAAAGCACGTGAGAAGCCAAGTGCATTGCTTACTTCTGTGTCCCTGTAACACTGCCACCGACGCCACCAACAGCTTAGAGCAGAGACGTGGGCTCCTGCGGAGCATCGTGGTGTGGAGCGTGTGGCGGAAGCTGCTCTTCACTTCTTGGCAGGCAGTATGCAAAGGAAGGCTGGCGGCACTGGAAGGTGTCACGGTAAGACACTATCCCAAGGGTGCCCCCCCATAGCAAGGCCACACCTCCCACCTGTCTCCAGCTCCCAATAATACCATCATAAGAACCAGTCAAAGGATTAATCAATGGGTTAGCTCAGAGTCCTTCGGCCCTGTGTCTGGAAACCCCTTCACAGACACACCCAGAGGTTTGACTAACACCCTAGGCATTTCTTAATCCAGCTAGGATGATAATACAAATAAGCCATCACACAATATAAATCTCAGTGAATTCACAAACTGAAATGTGAATTTCCAACCCCTCCGTCCCAGCACTGGGGCAAGGAAAACAACCAATGCACACAGAACCCTGGACAGGAAGCCTGGGACAGTGGTCACCAGGACTCTGACCACAGAGGAGACGGAATTATAGCCCACCTCACTTAACTACAGGCCTTTTAAGGCAAAGTTGATGGCATACTTCTTTTTTTAAAGTAATGATAGATTGGGATTCCTTGATAGTTGGGACATTTTGACCTTGAGTTTCTGAATGGGGTTGGGTTCTTTCCCACCAGACTTTTCATGATGTGGGTAGAAAAGGTGTGTGTGTGGGGGGGGAAGGAGGTTAGTTTCTGGTTAAACCAAAGATGGCCCCGTCTGAGACAAGATAGAGGAAACTTTGCTCTGTCACATCTCCCAGTCACTGTGGGTAGGCAGGGGACTAACTTTCACAGTGGCCAGCTGGCATACAAGGCTGTCCTTACTTGATGTATGCAGGGATGCAGAGGCCCCAGGGTCACTCCCCACCCTAGGTCTATGGCGCCCATGCTTGTGCCTCCCCCTTCCTCCTATTAAATCTCCAGTTGTCTGAACAGAAATCAAGAATCTCAACTATTTCCTCTACTCTGAGCACCTAATGCTTCCAGTGCTTTAACTAAAACTGGCGTGCTTATAGGCCCCCGGTGGCCAAACTCCTAGGTCCCAACGGAATCTCGCCATTCAGATGGAAGTACACATGAAGAGACGAACACCAGCTGCTCACACCAGCAGAGCAAGTGCCCAGACAGCTGAGGCTCAGTGTCCCGGTGTCTGCAAGCCAGTGTTCACCTTGAGTGCAACGCACATCTGGATTTCTGTGGCAAGCCATCTTTTCTGAAGGTTTTTTTTTTTGAAATGGTCATTTGGCTTATTGTTTATACATCACAGGTAAAAGCTATAAAATCAATTGTGTGTCTAACTGGGATATAGAGATTTGCTTGTTAGTGCCAGCATAGAAAATGATTAGAAAATATTTATTATCATGAAAAAAGGGCCATTTCATAGAATTTGCAAACTTCTACGTGGTGTTTCCTCTCAGTCTGAATGTAAAAATAGGTTCTAGAATTTTTTTTGGAAGTCCTAATCAAAACTGTTAAATATCTGAGTGTCCCCCACCTCATGGCAAGTTGCACACATCTCTTTTAAAAAGACCATCTGAGAAATGCTCAGCTTTGAGGATGGGGAGCTGGGCCAGTAGACTTATGATGGGGACCAAATAGTGGCTCTGCTGCAGTTCACAGGCTAACATCAGATGACTCTATTCTGGGCTAACAAATTGCATTTCTTTATCTACAATGACAAAGTGATAAAAACATTCATTTAGTATTGAGCACGATCATGCAGATGACACAGAAAAGAAACAACATTAATCAAATACATGGAGACTGTTTAAAAAACAGAGCAGCAGAGAGGATAAAATAAACAGAAATAAAAGACCTCATTTTATAAATTACATCACTGAATTCAATTTTCATCCTTAAACACTTGCCTCGGTGACTAATGTTGCTGAGTTCCTGATGAAAAAGTAGTGACTTGGAGGTCTCAAACACAGCCCAGAAAGGCACAGTGCCCCACCATGTCACAGGATGAGTACGCAGGTCTGCACAGACAGTGACAGTGATCCACTATACTCTCTCTTTGTTATGGTTTGAATGTCAAATTTCCCCTCAACAGGCTCATACTTAAACATTTTTTCCCATATTTGGTGGCACTGTGTTGTGAGGTCGCTGGCCTTTTGTGCAAGGGCTATGACCGGTGGAGGTAGTCCCTGATGGCAGGACTTGAAGAGCTGTAGCCCATCTGGCTTCTGGGCAGAGCTTTCTGTCCCCTGGTTGGTGCCATTTGAGAAGCAGCCACTGCAAGCTTGAGCAGACTATGTGACCCACCCCTGCTGCTATGCTTTTCCACACGATGGACTGCACCCTCTCAACTGTAAGCCAAAAGAACTCCGTCTTCCTTTAAGTTGCATCTTTCAGGTCTCTGGTCATGGTGACAAGAAAAGCAGCTAATATACTATCCCTGACCAGGACTACAGGGGCATCTGGGAGTTATTCTCCTTGGAGCTTACAGAATTCCCGGGATATGCACTTGACTGTGGCCAAGGGTCTAGCACCAGTTCTGGATGGAGGAGGAAAAGCATGTTGTCAGGGTCCTGGAAACCGGTGTCTGAACGCTCCTTTATCATGCTCTGGTGTGTGTGTGTGTGTGTGTGTGTGTGTGTCTATGTGTGTGTGTGTGTGTCTGTATATGTGTGTCTGTGTGTGTGTCTGTGTGTGTATGTGTGTGTGTGTGTCTGTGTGTGTGTGTCTGTGTGTGTGTGTGTCTGTGTGTGTGTGTCTGTGTGTCTGTGTATGTGTGTCTGTGTGTGTGTGTCTGTGTATGTATGTGTGTGTATGTGTGTGTGTCTGTGTATATATGTGTGTGTGTATGTGTGTGTATGTATGTGTGTGTGTCTGTGTGTGTGTATATGTGTGTGTATGTGTATGTGTGTGTGTGTGTGCGTGTGTGTGTGTGTGTGTGTGTGTGTGTGTGTGTGTGTGTGTGTGTGTATTTTTTGGTACCGTTGCCCATACACTCCTTACCTCATCTCCATTTTGCTCATCCTGCTTCCTCTGCATCCAGCTGATGACTCCCTCTTTCTTTTTCCCAGACCTATCTCTGTCTTGAAGGCCACAATAGGGCACTAGATGTAGACAGCAAAAAACATTGCGGAGGGTAAAACTATCACTACTGGATTTAATGCATACTGACTTTTGAAACCCTAAATGTAAATAGGCAAACACAATGTTAGCTAGGACCTGGTGTGACACTCAGTGGAGGGCTGCTTTTCTTGCCTTGTGAAGTCCTGGGCTTGCTCTTTAGTTCCTCAAAACAAAACAATCCCCAGTGTTTATTTATACAAGTTCCCCTCCCCCATTTTGAGACCTTGTGTACTATGATGCTCCATCTGGCCTTGAACTTGAGATCCCCTCCTATTTTGTCTTCAGGATGCTGTTGGGTTAGTTCGCGTGTATTAGTGCAAAACTTAAAATTACCGTAACACTCTCTATTTTATGTATGGCCTTCTTAAATATAGTATTATTTAAAAAATCATATGTACATCATCTATGAATTTTTCTAGTAAAACTTTAAACCAAAACTTAGAAAAAAAGTAATAGGATAATAAATAAAATAAACTCCAAATGATGTGAATGTATCCCCAAGGTTTCTGTATTGGAAACTTAACCCCCAGCACAACAATATAGAGGCTGGGCCTTTGGGAAGAGGTCAGGCCATGAGAATCTCACCTTTGTGAGTAGGTTTGGCCTTTATGGATGGAGCAGCTCCTACTGAAAGGAGTCTAGTCTTTTCCTCCTCCTGGCCATCTTGCCTTGCATTCCACCACAACACAGATGCCTTTATCAGGTGTGGTCTCTTGATCCTAAGAGTTCCCAGGCTGGCTGCCCTTCCACAGGTCCTCAGGTCAATTCCCAGCAACCACAGGGTTGCTCACAACCATCTATAATGAGATAGGATGCCCTCTTCTGGTGTGTAGGCATACATGGAGCATATAATCGGTAAATCTTAAAAAAAAGAAAAGAGTTCCCTAGGCTCCAGAAACATGAGGCAAACACAGAGCTGTTCATTATAAACTACACAGCCTCTGGCATTCCTTATGGCAGAAAAAAAACCAAAGCCCATTTGATAAAATATATTATGGAAATAGAAAAATCATTGTATTTGATTGCTAAAATGGAGGGATGAATCCATGGTAACCATCTCAAGGGCTCTATGAAATAGGCCTGGGCTTCTGAACTTCTGCTTTTCCACCAAGAGAACACTCACAGGAGTTCTCAAGCTAACGCCATACAAGTGAAGACCCAGATGTAGACACACTTGCTAGAAGGTTCTCAGAGCTCCTGGGAGTTATGGACCGCCTCTCAAGGACAGGGTGGGCAGAGGCAGGTGAGCACACTGCACGCAGAAGACCTCACGAGACTAGGAAGCTGGTTACGCTGTGCGTCTGAATCCACAGGGGCAGTCAGTACACACCAATGCTAAGGCCAAGCCATTTCTGGCTCTGGTCCTATTACTCTCTGCAACCCACTCCTATTGCCAAGATGGGATGGTATGCTTTCTCACCATGGAAATAGCTGTTCTCACCAACTGTATGATAAACAAACCCCCAGAAGTCAGGCACATCATTCACCAGAGGTCACAGAGGGCTGGACAAGTCACACTTTCTGTCTGCACACAGAGGTGGACAAGATGACCTGTGCTATGAGTCGGCTCTTCCTGTTGTCTTTATGACAAGTGCTCAGAGGCGGTGACTACAGAAAGTCAGCTGGGCCTTGGCTGCACAGGATCCCCACTGGAGCCTTTTCCATAAAAGCAGAGTAGAAAGCCATGCCTTACTCTAGTGCTGAGTCTCAGGTGCGGGCTGTGTTGTAAACGTATCAGTTGGGTCAGGCACCCCACAATTAGTTTCTCTCTGCATTTTGACCAGGAGTGGCTTTCTGTAATGGTCTCCATTAAGACAGACATTCTTGATCCCTACTGCAGCTGCCTAAGCTTTGCCAATGCAGTCAAGCTGACATGAATGAAGGAAAATCATCCAAGACTCCATTTTCCAGATGCCAGGAAGGTCAAAGCAGAGAGCAAGGAGAATCAAGGTGATAAAAACTAACAGTTACATAAGCAACTTAGGAAACTCTACCAGTACTTCTTTTCTCCTGTCTAAGAGATGCAGGCCCTTGGGCTGTGCCAAGTAGCCTTTATGGCTTGCCTTCTTAGGAGATTTTTACCTACACGTCCACTCAAAGTTCCAAAGGTCCATGATCCGACCCTCTGCACACGAGACAAATAAAAGCTGTAAAAAAATATGCATGAGAGGGAACCAGAGAGGCTTGGCTATTTATAACTTCTGAAGCATGAAGTTTGAAACGATGCAATCCCCAAGACATGCCTCTCAAGACCTTATAATTAAAAAAATAATAATCTGAATTTGCTGAAATTCTCTTAGCTGCTGTTTGGCACCTACATTCTGGATACACTGCTGCAGTGGAACTAGGTACTAAAAATAACCATCGCTTTCTGATGAATTCTCACAGCTTACTTTAAAACGGCCTTGAGTTACGGGACATGGTTCAATCTGAATGACAATGAAAGAATACATGAGATACAGAAAGGGAGAGGGACCTTCTTATGATTTTAAATGCTAATGCCTGATAATTATTAGACACTGTTCTGGTTAATTATCTTTGCTGTTGACTTGACTCTGCTGGGAAGGAGGAGCCTGAGTTGGAGAACTGTCCATCAGATGGCTTGTGGGTGTATCTATGGGGCATTTTCTCAGTTGCTCATTGATGCAGAAAGGCCCAGCCCACCGTGGGCGGTGTCAGCCCCAGGCATGTGAGCCTGGGCTGCATAAGGAAGGCAGCTGAGACAGCCAGGGGAAAGGAGCAAGTGAGTGGCACTCCTCCAGGCTTTCTGCCTCAGCTCCTGGGACCAGATCCCTCTGCTCACTTCCCTCTCTGGCTTCCCTTGACGGGGAACTGTAACCTGTAAGCAAACAAACCCCTTCCTCTCCAACTTGGTTTTATCACAGCAGTAAGAAACCTAACTATGACAGATGCCATCTAAGGAAACACCCACTTTAGCTCTTAATAAAGAAGAAAGACACTTTCATTGTTAAACTACATGCTTACTTCATCAACACTTGATAAGCATGAGGACAAACATGTACTATTTAACTACTTTTAATAATATTAATTCATGCATTCCTTCCTGAAAAAACTATGGTACACTGAGGTAAGGTCCAGTTTTTCTAGGTTAATATTTATATAAACATCTTAATTCTCTGTGTGTGAAGTTTATACCAGACGAATCCCATGACAGAGAAGGACAAATGGGTACCAAGTCCCATTCCTAACCAAGAAGCTATTTACAACCAGGAGCTCCTGGGAGGATGAAAACCAGTTTTCTTCAATGGTCAAAACCTTCAAAAGGTTAAGAGGTCAAAAATACACACAAGGGCTTCAGCAACTGGTGCCGGGAGTGGCACTGGACAAACCAACCAGGACAGAGCACATGCGCAGGGACATTCGGCCAACACAAACCAGACTGTGTCTGTTGCTTTCCATTTGTTTTGGAGTTTCCTTTTCTTTCTTCTTTTTTTAAGAGAAAGAATATGAAGATAGGTAGATGAGGAGAGGATCTGGAAGGGGTTGGGGAGGGGAAAGAAAAACTGAAAACAATAAAAAAGAAGAGAAGGCTGTATGGTGGCTGTTCAAGAAGCACTTATCAAATGCCCAAATAAAAGCGTGTGTGTGGAGCCAGGTGGTGGTGGCGCACGCCTTTAATCCCAGCAGTCAGGAGGCAGAGGCAGGCGGATCTCTGTGAGTTCAAGGCCAGCCTGGTCTACAGAGCGAGTTCCAGGACAGCCTCCAAGACAATACAGAGCAACCCTGTCTCGAAAAACCAAAACAAAAAAACCAAAACAAAAAAACCAAAAAACAAAAAACAAAAAAAGTGTGTGTGTGTGTGTGTGTGTTTTCTGTGGTGCCCATATTTGTTACTGTGAGTGTGTATGCGTGAGTGTGAGGTAGGTACAGAAGCCAGAGGTTGATAATAGATGCCGTTCCTCAATTGCTCTTTATCTGTTTCTGTGCCCTTGAGTCAGGGTCTCTCATGGAACCTAACATTCATTGAAAACGGCCAGACCAAAATGAACCTAACCACGGAGGGGAAAGATCTCTACAAAGAAAACTTCAAACCTCTGAAGACAGAGAAGGAGAAGAACACTAAAAATGGAATGACCTCTCACACTCAGGGATTGGTAGGCTCACTATTGTAAACTGGTACAAAAGTAGTTTACAGAATCAATGCAATTCCAACCAAAATACTGACAGCATTCTTCACAGAAGGAAAAAAAATCCCTAAATTCACATGGGACCAGAAAAGACCCCAATACTGAGTAACAGACTCAGTCCTGAGGAAAATGGTTACCACCAGAGGGATTGCCATTGTAGACTCCAGCTGGGTCCTGAGAACCAGAAGGCGGTATGATGAAGAAAGGACAGACACACAGATAAATATCTGAACAGAAAACCTGGCATTGGGTGACTACGTGCTCTGATGGAGAGGCACTAACGCCTGGAAACTCAGCACACTCATTCAGGACTTCATCCACTCCCTACAATAGACCCATCATGAAATAAAAATGTGGTACTGTTACAAAAACAGATATGTAGAAAGCAGAATAAAAAAGAAGACCCAAATATTAGTATACACCACTACAACCACTTGATGTTCAAGAAAGAGGTCAAAAATACACACAACAGCTTTAGCGACAGGTTCCGGGAGAACTGGATGTCTCCATGCTGGAGAATTTAGGTTCATATCTATCTCCCTACATAAAAACTAGCTCAACTGGGTCAAAGCCCTCCCTCAGAAACCTGCTGGAAGGAAACACAGGCCGTATCCGATAAAATGGAGGTATAGGAAAGGACCTTCCGAGCAGGGTCGCAAGAGGCAGGAATGAAGACCAACAATGGAAAAGTGGGAGCCTCATAAAAGCAAAAGGATTCTGCACAGCTAAGGAAACAATCAATCACCCGGAGAAGGAACAAAACGAGAAAGAATCTTCTGTCAGTATAAAGCTGTCAGAGGATTAACATCCTGAATGCACAAAAGAAACAGAGTCAAGGGAACAAACGATCCAATTAAAAAGGAGCAGGGGATCTAAACAACACTCTCAATAGAAGAAATAAAAACCGCTAAGCAACACCTTCAAAAGCATTCATCACCCTCAGCAATTAGGCAAATGCAAATTGAGATCTCATCTCATCACAGTCAAAATGGATAAGATGAACAAAACAGCTGGTAGTAAACCCTGACCGGGGAATGGGGAAGAGGAAGCCCTCGTTCAGTGCTGGTGGGAACACACTTGTCCAGTCACCTGGGAAGTCGGTAGGGAGAGCCCTCAAAAGACTAAAATAAACCTAACCTTACGACCCACCTATTCCATGTTCAATATGCACAATAGCCAGGGAAAGGACACAACCCAAATGCCCTTCAACAGAAGAATGGATGACGAAAATGTGGTACATATACCCATTCAGCTGTGAAGAAAAAGGAACTCAGGAAATTTGCAGTTAAGTGCATGGACCTAGAAAAGGTTATACTGAGTGAAGTAACCTAGACCCAGAAAGACAAACACTGCATGCTCTCTCTCATCTGTGGTTTCTGGTTCCAAGTCTTCAGATGTGAGCTTATAACCTGGAGTAAGTGCAGAAACCAGGAAAGCAAAGGGCAGACAGGGGTGGGGGGAGGCAACAGAGAGAGGACGGATGGATACAAGTGACATAAAGTGGGAATGGAAAAATGGGAAGGGGGCTCCAAATCGGGATGGGGGAGGGAGGTCACAGAAGAATGAGGAAGGAATAGGGACAGATAACACCAGTGGCAGTGGTTTTAACTGGGCGTTTGTGGCGCACGCCTTTAATCCCAGCACTCGGAAGCAGAGGCTGGTGGATCTCTGTGAGTTTGGGGCCAGCCTGGTCTACAGAGCGAATGATCTCCATGTTAGAATACTTGGTCCCTAGTTAGTGGGAATGTTTGGGAGGGGCTAGGAAGTGTGGCATTGTGGGAGGAGGTGTGTCACAGGGGAGGGGGTAAGGGGGGACATGACGACAGGTTTTGAGGCTTCAGATGGTGTGTGTCATTCTGCCTCCTGTCTGTGGTTTGAGATGTAAGGGGTCAGCGGGCCCTGCCACCACGCCTTTCTTCCACTGCTGTGGACTCTGGGACCGTAAGCCACGACTCTCATCTCTGGAGTATGAGGCTGTGCAGCTGCCATGCTGGAACCCTGCCTATTGCTGCTGCGCTGGAGGTGGAAACGCCCATACCCCAGAACAGCGGAGGTGATGTCCGCACCCTAGGACACACTGCAGCTGCTCAGGCACCTCTTCTCAACCCCAGAGACAACTTCAAGATTCTCCCACCGTACCCATTTTTCTGGGAGGATGTGACTACCACCTTTAGCTGCTCATCAATTGCGGGCTTAAAGTATACTTCAGCTATTCAATTGCCAAGCTGCACTTCCCCCTCTTCCTGGGAGCAAACAGAACCAACTAATTTATCAGAAATAACATCTAGTCCTCAAGGCCCTTCCGGATTTTGTGCTGTTCCTGACTCTCATACTCCATCTTTTTAGTGTGGAGGTCTGACACTAATTACTGTAGGAAAAACCAAGTGTCCTAGACGTACGCCTGTGTCCACCCTTCTCACAAAGTGCTATCTTTTTGCCAGGTGCTCAGAAATTATTTCTCTAGAGAGAAATTTTTAATAATTGCTTCCTAAGTTTAACATTTTGGTGCTATTTACTCTGAAGAGCTCCTCATTAATTTAGACATGTGGTTTATGGCTCTTCAGTACACAGTCTTTTATGTTTACATATGACACGTACCCCATGTCAAGACCCATTTATCATCTTCTTTGGTGTTGAATATTACATTGTCAAGCAAAACTCATATTACACACATAAGCATTATTTTTTAAATAATAGTTTACAAATTCTTTTAAATTTATTTTTTTTAAAATATGGTTTTGGACTGAGTCATATGTACCATGACCTCTTCTTGACAAAGGAAGATAATTTACAGGCTTGGAGACATGCCAAGCTTGACACTTCTGAACAGTTTTCACTCCAAACGAGGCATCACTCACAACTATTTGCTTACTACCTAAACCCAAACCATTCCTCTCACTTACTCACCAATTTCTTACCTGCGCAGCTGGAGCTTAAAACTTAAGTCCTTCATACAACCTGTCTGGACTCCCCAACGCTGACCTCTTGTTGCTTGTCTGTATTAGTGATAAAGTGTGTTGTTTTTCCTGAGTACTGACTACGAGCTCTCTACTAGGAAGGATCTGGTCATAGGTGTTTCCAACATCTGCATGGGAGGGTCTCAGTTTTAATTTTAGATGAGGCAGAAAAAAAAAAAAAGAGCACATGGGAGAATCCCTGAAAGTCAAATACAGGATAGACTTGTTTATCCTCATAAACACCAGCCAATGACTTCTGGAGCCCAAATTAGTAAGCTGGGTGTCAGTGTTACTCCTTGGTGTCTGTCACCAAAAAGAGTCTCTAACTCAGGCTTTCTCCCTTTCCCAATCAGGAAGATTAGGGTGAGTTTAAATCGGAACCCTGGTTCTTCTTGATTTTAACTAAGGTTCCCTGAGCTGTCAGTTAATCCATATCAACACAGCCAGTGGCTTGTACAACCCAAGAGGACAGGTGAGTCCCAAGATTCCTTGGCTGAACAGTTCATTGGGTACAGGCATGACAACCACACAACCAGGCAGGACATTTGTGTAGAAAGTTCTGAAACAGAAATCTTGCAAAAAAAAAAAAAAATACTTTCATGACTCAAGCCCTGTGACTTCTGAATTGGAAACCAAGGAGTTAAGTCCCAGGCGCCATGGTCAAAGGAGGGCAAGAGAGACACCTGGTGGAGGTGGACTGTAAGGCCCCTTGCACAGTCGTCTGGGCAAACTCAAGGCCAGCGGCTGGTTCACAGCCACAGGGTTTTAAAGAACAGCAGTGTTCCTGGCTCAGCTGAAAGTAAGACAGGCGGGGCCCATGGAGACAGTGGAGCCATCATACTCCAAGTTCATACACCATCATTTTGATCCCCTCTTTTACAGGTCTTCGGAATCTTAAGCTACGCTCACACTGTGGCCCTGCTTCCGCACTGTGTCTATGTTGATAAGGACCAAATATATACACTTTCCCTCCATATTTCATGGAAAATGTTTAGTAATAATGCATAGTGCAGGCAAGATGGCCCGATGCATAAAGATGCTCGCCGTTAAGCTAGACTGCCCGAGTTTGAGCCTCAGAAGCCAGAGGCGGGGAGAACCAACTCTACAGAGTTGTCCTCTCACCTCTGTACACCACGGTAGGTGGTGACAGGAGGGCTGGAAATGGTGAGCATCTTTTAAAACCTCAAAGTGACACACCTCCTCTAATAAGGCCATACCTTCTAATCCTTCTCAAATAGTTCTACTAACTAGAGACCAAGTATTAAAACATATGAGCCTATGGGAGCCATCCATTCAAACCACCACATGATTTCATTGGGGATGTCTCCATCTGTAGCCTCATGCATGGCCATCTCACCTCATTTGAGGGAGAAGCCAGGCATGAATAGAGTTACATGTTTTGTCTTGTGTCCACACACAATACAAATGAACCATTCTCATACCCTGGGCATGTACAGTGTCTAGGAATGTGACCCCTGTCCAATCCAGGGCTTTGCTGGGCCTGGCTGGGCCTGGGCAAACTGACCTTTCTACCGACCTGTTGAATGGTCACACAATACCCAGAGGCCTGGCTCAGACTCTCCTCAGCAAAGACAAGAAGTGGAGCAGAGGCCAGAGAACCAGTAATACGATTTGAAACCTGTCAGTCTTGAAACGAAGGCTGATTCTGTCTAAACATATCTAAAAGATGGATGGCTGCCTCTCAAAGAATACACACAGGGAATGTGCATTGTTCCTGCTTCCAGCTAGGCAGCCAACAACCTACCTTACCTGGCAATTGCTTCTGGAATAAGAACCACAGGAACCAACTGTTAGAGCATACGGAAAAGACTCCTTCCAAAGACTTGTCTGTCAGTCACAAAGACCGAGGTTTTCACATCTACAGTGTCAACACAGGCTTTCTATGTAATGTTGATGTGTTAGGGCTTGGTCTGGTTCTGCCACCAGGCGGGGCTGTGTCCTCATTAGACCACTCAGAAGCCACAGCCATGGTGGTGGGTCAGGAGCCTTGCTCTAGAACCACAAGAGCTTCCCACCCTCACAAACACTTGTCAGTTTACTCTGTTTCAAGTGACACATCCTTGCTAATGAGAGGAGAACATCTGAAAGCAGAAAAGGGATATGAGAGAGCTAATGGAAATACTTTATCTGGGGAAATGGAGATTGAATTGGAGAATGTGGTGGTTGACAGGTGTGTTTGCAACCAGGTGAATCCACTCCAGACATCACCCAGTGGTATTTTCAGTAACGCACATGCAAGACAGCAGGCTCCTTGGATGCCTGGGGCTCACTGTAGAGCTGGGACTGAGATTGAGAGCATAGTGACAATACTGTTTCTACGGAGACGGGGCAAGGCATCAGGCTTGTTGCTATCTGCTGCGAAGCTGCATCCTTGGCTCAGCTATTTGAGTGGTTAGCAAATGCAGGGCATGAGAATCAGAAACTGAGCCATCAGTATTCAACAGTGAAAGGTGGATTTCTCAAAAACACTAATGCGACACAAGGTCAACATGTTCTTACTGGGACGAGTAGTTAGGCAACATGGATCAACACGGATCAATGCCAGAGAACACAAGAAATCTACAAAAGAGACATGAAGAGATATTTCAATTTTGAACAAAATACATTTTACCAGTGTTGTTCTGTCTTCAAGAAAACTGTGATTTGGCCCACAGTGACAGTTTAATTGGCACGCTGCATTCTGTCTTATAAGAACTTCAAGATTGGCTTTGGACTTGAACATGCTCACCTAGCTCCTTGAATACTCCAGTACATGCCTATTCTGACTGATGAGTAGACATCTATATGGAAGTTACCGTGTCATGCTGATGCTATACTGAGTGTGAGCAGCTCAAGGCTGACATTTGGTGTGTGGGGGGGGAGGAGTGGCAAACACCACATGACTGACACCCCAAAACGGGAGGGAAAGGAACAGGTTTTCAAACACTGTGAGGGATCTCAGAGGAAGGAGCCAAAGGCTAGCGTCAGGTCAGGAGATCAACCCCCACAACAGATACAATGTCACCACATGAAATATGAATGTCTTACCCGTCAGGTCAGGAGACCAACCCCCACAACAGATACAACGTCACCACATGAAATATGAATGTCTTACCTGTCAGGGTTGGTCTCATAATCCTTGGGATATGTTAGATGTTCTGGCTCCAGATAATTTACAAGGCTTTCAATACTCCCTACCCTAACTGTTGAAAGTCTTCTGGCTGTCACTGTGTCAGACACCCTATCGTTTTGAATACCTTTAAATGCTCATTTTATGGAATTTATGATGAAAGTATACTTAAAAGTTGATAGAAAAAAATCCAAACATTGGGGTATAAGTTATAAGCTGAGATACCAACTTCCTGGCTGAATCAGATCCATGAGTTGTTTCAAGACATCCTGAGAAACTGGAGTGGTGTTTTTAATTCATGTTGACTCATGATAGACAAACAGGCCCTCTAGCAAGCAGCAGCGGTCTCGTCCCTGGAAGATCCTCTGCAGGCGGGGCTGGGTGTCAGGGCAGAGGGGGCATTGGGTTAGAGAAATGGAGGCCCCATGTGAGAACTGGGAGGGGGCTGGGCATGGTAGTAGACCCCTATAATCCCAGCTCCTAGATAGTCTGAGGAGACAGGTTGTGAGCTTGACGCTAGCTTGGATGAAAAAGCAAGACTCTCCCCTCAAAAAACAAGTGAACAACATCAACAGCAAATTAGCTGGGGACTCAGAGGGTCCTGGCCTGCTCTAAACACCCATGTTCCTGGCCTACTTGCTCCAGGGTAGGTGTGATTTTTCACCCACATTTTTGTCTATAAAGAAGGTGACTATATTTACCTCACAGAAGACAGGAAGCAGAGAAGAAAATGAGTAGCAGAAACACTTTGACTAACAATTAACTAAAAATGTAACTTGTAAGAGCTATTTAAAGCTACAGTAACACCGTCGACTGTGTCTAATTGCCATTGTAGTTTCAGTGGAACGAATCCTAATGCAGATTTCAGAACTCACTGAACTTTGTTTTCACCAGGCTACAAGAGTTTCCAGCATCCTGCCTGTAGAAGATAGCAATAGCTGTAGGCCACAGGAAGAGGGTAACTATTTAAGGACCCAGGGACACTAATCATACAGAAAAACCTTTGTAAAAAGACGTATTTGTCAACCTGGCACCAACGTGTTTCTGAAGTGAGGCTTTCTTAATTAACACAGTTCCTTGCATTAGGCCACCCTCAGGAATATCAGCATTGGAGCCAATTGAATACACCGAGACCAAACAACTTCGTACAACGGCAGTGTGTGAGTGCACTGATTATGTAACAACAGCATGTGAGAACCAAATGTGTATAAAAACACATGAGAGATAACTGTACTCAACATCACAAAAAATGACAGCAAACTTTATACAGAGACATGTGAGAGCTGAATGTATGCAGGGGTTAGTGAGAGCTAACTCCATACAATGATACGTGAATGCGAACTGGATGTACGTGATGCCAACAGCAGGTGAATGAGAGCCAGCTCGATGCGATGGTGTCTGAGTGAGAGTCACCCGGGTAGCAAAGAAGCTCAGGAGAGCCACGGTAAGCAGCAGCACCTGAATCAACCACACAGAATGAAATAGCTGCACATGAAGGCATGCCAGTGAATGAACTGTATACAGGGATGCATAAATTAGAGCAGGCTGCATGCAGCAGCTTATGAATGAACCCAACACACTTTCTCATGAAACACATTAAGTTCACAATGACATATATTCAACAAAACAATTCATCTCCATAAGCACACAGTTAAATTTCCTAAGTAAATTATTTATCCGATAATTAATCTTTCAAAGATTTTTCAACAGGGCTTGAAACAATGACTATATGACTCTGAGTTATTCCAATTCTAGTTTTACAGTTTCTGATTTTTTAAATTAGGAAACCAGAAAGATCAATGTGTTAGAAAAAACACAATTTCTTGGTAGTCAAACTAACTAAGATTTAGAGTACAGACTTTCTATATACTTGCTAGGAATCATCTCGGGGTGGGTGGTGAGTGGGGGATCTTTATTCAAAACTATAAGTTCCTGTTTTAAAAGTTTTCAAACTGAATATTCAAAAGGAAAACCAATCATTTTCAGCATTAAAATAAAAACATTTGGAAATACTAGTACTTCTATATTAAATGAACTGTGTAAGTATTAGAATACTCTCTTTCAATAAGACATTCAACAATAAATGCAATTTTAATAGGCTAATATTTTCCTTAAAGAGACACAGAACATGTTAATTCCTTGATTTTATAATTTTTAGAAAATTTGGAAAGCGTAGAAAATCACGCAGAGGAGTGCCTGCAGATCGCCTGGGAACTGCACAGAGCTCCCAATCCCGGCGGGAGCCAAGCACCCCAGACTCCAGATCTTCTCTCCCACCATCGAGACCAGGAAACGAGAGGAGCCTGGGAGCCCAGGGAAGTAGCTATCCCCCTGGCAGCATCAGGTAAACAGGCCGGCTTCCCGGCCTGTGTTCCAGTGCCTGCAGATCGCCTGGGAACTGCACAGAGCTCCCAATCCCGGCGGGAGCCAAGCAGCCCAGACTCCAGATCTTCTCTCCCACCAACGAGACCAGGAAACCAGAGGAGCCAGTGAGACCAGGGGAGTAGCTGTTCCGGATCAGGTACAACAGGACCCAGCATAGGATCCAGGGGACCAAGTAGGAGGCTAAGTGCCCCAGATTCCTGTTCTTCTTCTCCACCCACGGTCCAGCATTTGGACAAGGAATAGAAGAACCACCAGATTATTGGACTTGCTAGCACCCACCAAAAGGGAACTCTGGTCCCCAGACCAGTAAGGGGCTCTTTCTGCACCCACTAGAAGAAGAGATGGGAAAGAGACAATACAAAAACACAGTCAGCAACAGAAAAACAAATATGACACCGCCAGATTCTAGAGACTCCACACCAGCAAGACCCCAACACTCCAATGCGAACGAAGCAGAAGAGAACGACCTTAAAAGCACTTTCATGAAAATGATAGAGGCCCTAAAAGAGGATATTGGAAAATCCCTCAAAGAAATGGAAGAAAAAACAAAGCAAAAAATGCAAGAAATGGAAGAAAAAACAAACCAAAAAATGCAAGAATTGGATGAAAAAACAAACCAAAAAAGGCAGGAAATGGAAGAAGAAATGAAGCAAAAAATGCAAGAAATGGAAGAAAAAAAACAAAGCAAAAAATGCAAGAATTGGAAGAAGAAATATACCAAAAAAGGAAGGAAATGGAAGAAGAAACAAAGCAAAAAATGCAAGAAATGGTAGAAAAAACAAAGCAAAAAAAAAAAAGGAAAAAAATGGAAGAAGAAACAAACCAAAAAAGGCAGGAAATGGAAGAAGAAACAAAGCACAAAATGCGACACATGGAACAAAAAGCAAACCAAAAAATGCAAGAAATGGAAGAAAGAACAAACCAAAAAATTTATAAAAGGCAACAAACGGACGAACAAACAAACAGAAAATTGCAAGAAGCAATGCAAACACTGCAAGGGTTGAAAACTGAAATAGAGACATTAAAAAAAAACAATCTGAAGAAAGGCAGAAAATAGAAAAGCTGGACAAACAGTCAGGCACTACCAATACAAGCATTACCAACAGAATAGAAGAGATGGAAGAAAGAATCTCAAGTGTTGAAGATACACTAGGAGAAATGGATTTATCAACCAAAGAAAACCTTAAATCCAACAAATCCTTAACACAAAACATCCAGGAAATATGGGACACCATGAAAAGACCAAACCTAAGAATAATAGGTATAGAAGAAGGAGAAGAAATCCACCTCAAAGGGGCAGAAGGCATATTCAACAAAATCATAGAAGAAAACTTTCCCAACCTTAAGAAAGACATGCCAATGAAGGTACAAGAAGCCTACAGAACACCAAATAGAGTGGACCACAAAAAAATCCCTCGCCACATAATAATCAAGACCCCAAACATACAGAATAAAGAAAGAATATTAAGAGCAGCTAAGGAAAAAGGTCAAGTAACATATAAAGGCAGACCTATCAGAATTACACCTGATTTCTCCATGGAAACTCTGAAAGCCAGAAGGTCCTGGATAGATATTCTACCTACACTAAGAGACCATGGATGCAAGCCCAGACTACTATACCCGGCAAAGCTCTCAATCACTATAGACGGAGAAAACAAGATATTCCATGACAAAACTAGATTCAAGCAATATGTGTCCACTAACCCAGCCCTACAGAAAATTTTGGAAGGAAAACTCCAACCCAAGGAAGCTAACTACAACCAGAAAAACATAACCATTAGAGAATCCCTCTCTACCAACAGCCAAAAGAACAAAGGGGTGAAATTCCACATATAATTCCACCAACAACAACCATCGCAAATCGAAGAAGGATGAGCAATCAATGGTCATTAATATCCCTCAATATTAAAGGCCTTAACTCACCCATAAAAAGACACAGACTAGCAGAATGGATTCGAAGACAGAACCCTTCCTTCTGCTGCATACAAGAAACACACCTCACCCTCAAAGACAGACATTACCTGAGAGTTAAAGGTTGGGAAAAAATTTTTCAATCAAATGGACCCAAGAAACAAGCAGGGGTAGCAATCCTAATATCTAACAAACTAGACTTTAAAATAAAATCAATCAAAAGAGATGAAGGAGGTCATTACATACTCATCACAGGTGAAACCCACCAAGATGAAGTGTCTATCCTGAACATTTATGCCCCCAATACAAAGGCATCCACATTCGTTAAAGAAACATTATTAGAACTTAAATCTCATCTAAAGCCCCACACAGTTATAGTGGGAGATTTCAACACACCACTCTCACCACTAGACAGGAATACCAGACAGAAACTCAACAAAGAAGCAAAGGGTCTAATAGAAGTAATGACCCAACTGGGATTAACAGATATCTATAGAACATTTCATCCACATAAAAAAGAATATACCTTCTTCTCACCACCACATGGAACCTTCTCAAAAATCGACCACATACTTGGCAACATATCAAACCTCAGCAGCTACAAAAAAATTGGAATAACTCCATGCATCTTATCAGACCACCATGCCTTAAAATTAGAATTCAACAACAACACAAATTGCAGAAAACCTACAAACTCATGGAAATTGAATAATGCTCAACTGCACCATCCCTGGGTCAAAGAGGAAATAAAAAAAGAAATTAAAGACTTCCTCGAATTCAATGAAAATGAAGACACAACATACCCAAACCTATGGGACACTTTGAAAGCAGTGCTACGGGGGAAGTTCATAGCACTAAGTGCTCACATGAAGAAACAGGAGAACAGTTATACCAGAGAATTAACATCACAGCTAAAAGCTCTAGAACACAAAGAAGCAAACTCCCCAGGAGGAGTAGACGCCAGGAAATAATCAAATTGAGGGCTGAAATCAATAAAGTAGAAACCAGGAAAACAATACAAAGAATCAATGCAATGAAGAGTTGGTTCTTTGAGAAAATCAACAAGATAGACAAACCTTTGTCCAAACTTACCAAACAGCAGAGAGTGAACACGCAAATTAACAAAATCAGAAATGAAAAGGGGGACATAACAACAGACTCTGAGGAAATCCAGAGAATCATTAGGTCATACTTTGAAAACCTGTACTCCACAAAATTCGAAAATTTAAAGGAAATGGATGACTTCCTGGACAGCTATCATTTGCCAAAACTAAATCAAGAACAGATAAGCAATTTAAATAGACCTATAACCCCTATGGAAATAGAAGCTGTCATCAAAAGTCTCCCAACCAAAAAAAGTCCAGGTCCAGATGGCAGAATTCTACCAGAAATTCAAAGAACAGCTTATATCAATTCTTCTCAAAGTATTCCACACAATAGAAGCAGAAGGGTCTTTGCCAAACTCTTTCTATGAGGCTTCAATAACCTTGATCCCCAAGCCACACAAAGATACAACTAAGAAAGAGAACTTCAGACCAATATCCCTCATGAACATTGATGCAAAAATACTCAATAAAATACTGGCAAATCGCATCCAAGAACACATCAAAACAATCATTCACCACGATCAAGTAGGTTTCATCCCAGGGATGCAGGGATG
The DNA here is from genome assembly GCF_017639785.1 of Mesocricetus auratus. Classification (NCBI taxonomy): domain Eukaryota; kingdom Metazoa; phylum Chordata; class Mammalia; order Rodentia; family Cricetidae; genus Mesocricetus; species Mesocricetus auratus. The sequence continues at coordinate 5,433,932 of NW_024429212.1, read as the reverse complement.
GTTCAACATATGAAAATCCATCAAGGTGATCCACCATATAAACAAGCTGAAAAACAAAAATCACATGATCATCTCACTAGATGCTGAAAAAGCCTTTGACAAAATCCAACACCCCTTCATGATAAAGGTCTTGGAGAGACCTGGGATAACAGGGACATACTTAAACATAATAAAAGCTATATACAGTAAACCAACAGCCAACATCAAACTAAATGGACAGAAACTCAACGCGATTCCTCTAAAATCAGGAACAAAACAAGGCTGTCCACTCTCTCCATACCTTTTCAACATGGTACTTGAAGTTCTAGCTATTGCCATACGACAACAAAGGGGGATCAAGGGGATACAAATTGGGAAGGAAGAGGTCAAACTTTCACTGTTTGCAGACGATATGATAGTTTACATCAATGACCCAAAGAACTCTACCAGGGAACTCTTACAGCTGATTAACACCTTCAGCAAAGTGGCAGGCTACAAGATCAACTCAAGAAAATCAGTAGTCCTACTATATACAGATGATAAAAGGGCTGAAAGAGAAATCAGAGAAACATCACCCTTTACAATTGCCACAAACAACATAAAATACCTTGGGGTAACGCTAACCAAACAAGTGAAAGACCTGTATCGTAAGAACTTTGAATCTTTAAAGAAAGAAATTAAAGAAGCCCTCAGAAAATGGAAAGATCTCCCATGCTCTTGGATAGGTAGGATCAATGTAGTAAAAATGGCAATCCTGCCAAAAGCAATCTACAGATTCAATGCAATCCCTATTAAAATCCCAGCACAATTCTTCACAGACCTTGAAAGAACAATAATCAATTTTGTATGGAAAAACAAAAGACCCAGGATAGCCAAAACAACCCTGTTCAACAAGGCAACGTCTGGAGGCATCACCATCCCTGACCTCAAGCTCTATTACAGAGCTATAGTCCTGCAAACAGCTTGGTATTGGCACAAAAATAGACAGGTAGACCAATGGAATCGAATTGAAAATCTGGGTATTAACCCACACACGTACGAACATCTGATCTTTGACAAAGAAGCTAAAAATATACAATGGAATAAAGAAAGCATCTTCAACAAATGGTGCTGGCATAATTGGAGACTGGCATGTAGAAGAATGCGGATCGATCCATGTTTATCGCCATGCACAAAACTTAAGTCCAAATGGATCAAAGACCTCAACATAAATCCAGCCACACTGAACCTCTTAGAAGAGAAAGTAGGTGGTACCCTTGAACAAATTGGTACAGGAGACAGCTTCCTGAACATAACACCAGTAGCACACACAGTGAGATCAACAATTAATAAATGGGACCTACTGAAACTGAGAAGCTTCTGTAAGGCAAAGGACACAGTCAGCAAGACAAAAAGGCAGCCCACAGAATGGGAAAAATATTCATTAATCCCACATCTGACAGAGGGTTGATCTCCAAAATTTACAAAGAACTCAAGAAGCAAGTCTCCAAAACAGCAAAGGACCCAATTAAAAAGTGGGCTGCAGAACTAAATAGAGAGTTTTCAATAGAGGAGTCTAAAATGGCTGAGAGGCACTTGAGAAAGTGCTCAACATCCTTAGCCATCCGGGAAATGCAAATCAAAACAACTCTGAGATACCATCTCACTCCTGTCAGAATGGCTAAAATCAAAAACACCAATGACAATTTATGCTGGAGAGGATGTGGTGAAAGGGGAACACTCCTCCATTGCTGGTGGGAGTGCCAACTGGTTCAACCACTTTGGAAATCAGTATGGAGATTCCTCAGAAAAATGGGAATAAACCTACCACAAGACCCAGCAACTCCACTCTTAGGCATATATCCAAAAGATGCCCATTCATACAACAAAGATGTCTGTTCCACTATGTTCATAGCAGCTTTATTTGTAATAGCCAGAACTTGGAAGCAACCTAGATGTCCCTCACCCGAAGAGTGGATAGAGAAAATGTGGTACATCTACACTATGGAGTACTATTCAGCAGAAAAAATAATGGAATCATGAGATTCGCAGGCAAATGGATGACACTAGAAGAAACCATCCTGAGTGAGGTAACCCAGTCACAAAAAGAGAACCATGGCATGTACTCTCTCATATATGGATTTTAGACATAGATCTGGGGAGTGCCAGCCTACAATCCTATGGCCAGAGAGTCTGGGAAACAGAAACGTCATTTAGTGGCTGGTTAAGTACTGAGCTGAACTCAAGAAAGCCAGTAACAGAGAGGGAGGACTGATGATCAAAGGGATTAAGACTGGGCTGGTTTAACCCCCAGAAACAGCTGACCAGACAAAGGTTAACTCTTGAATCCCAGGCATCAGCCTGGGAATCCAGCATGGGACTGATCAATACCCCCCTGAATTTGGGTGTCAGTGAGGAGGCCTAGGGAACCTATTGAGCCTTGGGCAGCAGATCAGTACCCATCCCAAGTATACACACGGACTTTGGACTCCCATAGAACAATGTGAGGTGCACTCTCACCCTGAACTCTTGGGGAAGGGTCTAGGCCCTGCCCTATATGAAATGACAGACTATGGACACCCCCATGGAGGGCCTCACCCTCCCTGGAATGAGGGGATAACGGGGGGGGGGGTTGGGGGAAGGGCACAGAGGAGGGGAGGGAATGGGAGAGGGACCTGGAACTGACTTGTGAAGCAACCTCGTTTCTTATCTAAATTTAAACTGGAAAAAAAAGTAAGTTATTTGAAAAAAAAAAGATTCTCATAAAAAAAAAAGAAAATCACGCAGAGTTGTATTAAACCAAGCATCAGCATTGTAATGCACTTGGTTCCAGATTGCTCAGGCAGTACCCAGTATGTTCATAAGCTTTCCAGACTTTAACTCCGCATCCCAAGTTCTCTTCTGTTATTACAAGTTTCTAATTTTTTTAAATGGCTGCAAAATATCTATCAGCTTTCTATATGGTTGATTATGCAATAATATGCTTACCCATGTCCATCAAATTATAAGTTTAGAAGCTAACTTACGAGACTGAAAAATGATGTAATACAAGAAAATAATGCTAGAAACAATACTCAATTTTCCCTGCCCAGACTTTTTACCTTCTGTGTCGCCACCACTGGAAGCATTTTCAGAATTCACACAGCTGGTAGATTCTGGAAAACTAGGAACATACCCTGGAGGAGGCAAACTCACAGTGTAGAGTCGACGCTCAGGCTGGGTCTTAATGTCACCATCTGCAGAGAAAAGGGGTACGGCATGCACTAGTAAATACTACATAATAGAAGCAGACAGTTATTGGCCCTGATTACATTAGCGCTGTTTCTCCAATAAAATTCAGCAAAGACAAGAAAATCAAGTAATTCAATAACACCAAATCACTGTCATAAACACTGAATTTAAAAAGCCAAGTATTTTTTTTCAGTAAAGCAAGTCAGCTATATGACCAGTCATGACAAGTGAAATATCTACAATTACTTAAATTCACATTAAGTTAGTCAAAATGTAAACTCGTGAGTTTTTGTAAGATGATATGAAATATAAATCAGGAATGTGAGACAGAAAATGTAAACAGTGCAAACAACATACTCCTTATTATCATATCATGAATTTTCCAACATTTCTGTACCAAGCTCCCCCTGTTTTCTCTGTAACATGTACACAGAATGTGGTTATATTTTCCTCAGATTTAGAACACACACCCACAAATCTACAGACACACACATGCATGCACAGACATAACCATGTATAGAAACAGACATGGACATCCCTTTCAGATCAACATGTGCACACACAGCTTGTATTTCTACTTCACAAGTACATGCAGATATGCAGACATGCAGAATTCAGGACAGTGATTACAAGATCAATTATACATGTAATATCCTTTTGACATTACACAATACACAATTCATATGGAGTATATTTATTACATGAGCATTTAAAATTGAGTATAATATCATAAAATAACAGCACATTATATAGGATTTTAACCAACAAACGCTTTCAATATAGTACAAAATAGTCTATGCTATGGACAAATTATAATTTATCTTTTAATCAGTGTCCTGAATTCTGTGTGTGTGGGGTGGCTGGTTTTGAATGGCCACTGTTATGAACAGTGGCTACGGCCATCTGCATCAGTCACTTTCTTCACTCCTGTAAATGAGTACCTGACAAGTATCTTAAGCAAAGAAGTGTTTATTTTGGCTCACAGCTAAAAGCGTTAGTCCATAATGGCTGGAAACATGGAGGAGTAGCTTCATGTCTGTAGAAGGACAGTAAGGCTACCCACACACATCTCCAAGAGCAAGAAGCAGAAACAGGACAGAGAGAAACAAGGCTACAGACTTCAAGGTCTATCACCCAGAAATCTACTGCCTCCAGCCAGCCCAGCCTCTCAAAGCTTCTACAGGGTCCCTACAGTGCCATTAGGTGACGGCCAGGAAAACACATGAACCTGTATTAGACAACCGAATGATAATTCCACCCTGCTCCTTATTCCTTTGTGTGCTCGGCCATTTCATTTCTTCTGATAAATTCTTGGAAATGGAATTGCTGATTTGAAAAGTCTGAACCTTTCGCTGTGTTTTTATATTTACAAACCAGATAAGGGATTTTCTCTCCCACACACTCTAATATTTCCTATCAATCCTCTTAAGTTTTGTATTTCCATTGATAACACGTTAAAGTGATTCTCATATACATGGCAAACACAAACGGATTTCCCCGCTGGTCTTTCACAGAATAACTAACATTTTACTTTAAACCAATAACTAGCAATTTATTTTAAACTAATGATCGAGACGGAATAAAATAACACAGTGAAGACGTGCTTTTTAAGACATTTAAATGCAAAAACCATGAAACCTTTTCAAATTCCTCTGCCATCAATATATTTCACTCTCTGAAGACTAAGTATTCAGAACGTTGCCAGAATTCTGGTTGTTCTGTTAATTTGATTCACTCGGTTGATTAATTACTACACCATTCCCTGCTAGAATCAAGGGCAGATGGAGATATGCTTCTATGTATACTAATCCTATCGTGCAACATCAACACTTGATCATTTTTCACAGGGTACTTTTGGAAGCCTTTAACCACTAAATCTTTCTTAATAAGAAAGTTAAACAGAACTTAGAAATGTCACTGTTCACTTAAATTATTGAAATGGATAAAGGAAGCATCATGGAAGTTGAAGGATGGAATGAGTCAAACAATGAAAATAATGCCATGTCTAAGAGCAGATTTGGACATGCCAGGAGACAGTCTTCCTCTGGTTGGAAGGCTCCTGTCTTATACACCTCTCTAGTGCTGGGATTAAAGGTGTGCACTACCACTGCCTGGCCTCTATGGCTGAGGCTAGCTTTGCATTCTGATCTTCAGGCAAGCTTTATTAGATCATGAAAAATATATGCTGTGGTGAATATGCAAACAGAAGGACACACTACCCCCGTCTTATTCTCTGTAGTGGATCTGATGGTAAACTCATTGTCTCTTACCTTTCCACCTGATAACACATATTCACTTTCATTCTAGTGTGGTGCACTAGAATGACTTTTGAAGAGAGCACAACCTCCCAGGAAACAAATGTGCCACAAATCATTTAATCAACTATCCACCCTCGTTCCTACCCCAGGGATGGTGAGAAAACTTAGCAGGTAAAAGTGCTTTTGCCAAACCTGACAACTTGCGTTCAATCACAGAACACACAGTGGGCAGAGCTGACAGCTCTTTCTCTCTCTCCCCCCCCCCGCAAAAATACATGAATAAATGTCAAAAGGTTTGAACTGGCCTCCAGTGTGAAAATTCAGACTTCTAATCTCTCTTTGCTCTGAACAATGCCATAGTTAATAACTTGGAGCAGTTCACAGGGAGACGGGCTAGATTAGAACTTCTGGACCCAGGTGGGTGTATTTGGAGCTGACTACAACCTCTTTCTGCCTTTAGTCATGACAGCCAGGCTTGCACGCCTGACAAAGGACATGCATTGATGACTCCAGGACAATAGGATAGATGAAAAAGGGCTCACAATTCACTTTTATGTTTCTGTCATTAGTAGAAGAGGATGCCCTGTCTTTCTTTGGTGCTGAGAGCGTTGCATGTTTGCTTTGTGAAATGCCAATGTCCCTGTTTTGTCTACTTGCCCCTGATGTATTTATCCTTTTCTTTTCTTTTTTTTTTTTTAAAACTAACACATGAGCTTTTTATATATTAAATAAATGAATTCTCTGTCCATGTTATCAGTTGCCATTGTTTTCTTAGTTCATTGTTTGTTTTCTGACTTCACATGTAGCAATTCTGGCAATGTGTACTTTTGAGTCTTATAAAGTACAACCAACATTTTTTTATGATCCTGGGCCATATGTATAATTTTATAGAAAAAGAATTTTCCTATGTTGTCTATATTTTCACGTTCAGTTTTAAATTCTGCATGCTTCTGGAATTTAGTGAGTTCATCTTTTCCTTAGCTATGCAGGTGGTCTCAATAAAATATAAAAAATCACAACCCACTAACTCATCAGGCCCACTGTGCTCTGTGGTTTAGAGGAGAACATGTTGCTCTGAGAAACATGCCTACATCTGAGTGTTCATTGCCTCACTTGCCATTCCAGGTGGCCGGGGAATGCTGGACACACAGCTAGCACAACAGAAAAGAGAATCTTTAATTTAAACTAAATACAGTTTCAACATAAAACATTTGAATACAGACAAAGGCTGGTGTCAGTAATTAACCAGCCGAACAAAGGAAAGACTAGAGCACGTTGCCTCACTGGGTGAGGGTCTGTCTCACTGTCCCTGGCCTCAGTGGTCTGTCTTGCTTATACATTCATCCTGGGTGTCTACACTGCCCCTCCTCCTTCTTTATACGTCACACCATGTTCTTCATAACCGTAATGACTGCACAGAGGTCCTGCAGTTGAGAACGGTCCTCACAGTATCCCCTCACTGTAGAGTCTGCTCCTGGACCTCAGTGCCTACTACATTTAAGATGCACCTCTGTGGCTGTCTGCTGTGTTATGATCTCTTCAATTTCCTCTTTGCAGGAACTATGGAAATATTTGTAGCCAACCATACTCTGGGCACAGTTTTATTGCAAATTTTCATATTTTCTATTATTTATTCACAGGTTTGATCATGTCCCTCAGTAAAGTGTGAGCTTAAGCTTGGCAGAATGTGTCTGTTTTGCTATTCTACAATTTACAATCATCATAAATATGATGATGAGAGAGATTGTTGCCTGATTGCTAATTCCTAATGTTGCTTCTGTAACACAGTGATGGATTTCAGGCTCTCTGATTCTGGAGCTCTACAGCTCTACCAGAGCTGCTCAGGATTTATGAATCTAGGAACTATAGCACCCTTTTTAGGGCAGCAAAAACATTTGTTGGGCCCGGTATGATTTTAAGCACTAACATCATAGCTTGGTTAGGATAGGGCTCATCGTAACTAGCCATGTAGTCTGAGCCCCAGTTTTCCCATTTGTGGAGTAAGTGTCTCCTTGAAAAGACCATTGGAAAACTGCATCATGTGCACACCAGTGGCTCAGCAGCAAAGAGAGCTCTTTAGACAGAGGCCAGGACCAAGGACAGCACCACAGGATGGGGCAGCACCTAGGACAGCACCCGGAATCCCGTAGGCTGGAGTCAGCACCAAGGACAGCATCCTCATGCTGGTGGTAGAGCCGAGGACTGAATTAACTCACTACAAACAACACAAAGAAGGCCTTCAGGAGGACATTAGTAATGACATCTGAGTATGTGAAGACTCAGGGGAGCTGTCACTCTCTGTTGCTGCTGCTGCAAGCTCACACTGGGTGTCCCTTTGTTCTATAGATGCTTGTATTTCCCCAGACAAATTCACGTGCCAGTTACTGAATACACTAATGAAGCAATCAATACCTCCTTTGCCAGGGGTCTAGGGAAGACCATAAGGATCAGGACAGTCAAGAGTTCCACAACACAGACTCCAATTCCTCAATAATGAGCGTGTACACTGACCTATAGAGCAAGGTGACCTGATCCAATGTAGCAACAGAAGGCTGTGGGACTCTCTGTGAGGTGTTAATGCTGACGTAGGTATGACTTAGTGTAGTTTCAGGGAGGATTCCTAAACCCCAAGTGATAAGTGATGCATGTGTCTACAGGACAATGAAACTCTTACATGTATCCTGCAGTTACTTTTCCAATGGAGTATCCTTAATGGACACTTGAAGGGATTTGGTGATTTGAAGACCTTACAACATTCGTCTAAATGAACATACATTTAATTTCTTTACTTCCTATTCATGACAATGGTAAGAAGACTTAGCAAGGATTATTCAAGACAATTTTAAAAGCAGTTTTGGAATCCAACACCCCTTCATAATAAAGGTCTTGGAGAGATCAGGTAACAGGAACATACCTAAAAATCATAAAAGCTATATACAACAAACCAACACCCAACATCAAACTAAATGGACAGAAACTCAACGTGATTCCTCTAAAATCAGGAACAAAACAAGGCTGTCCACTCTCTCCATGCCTCTTCAGTATTGTACTTGAAGTTCTAGCTAGAGCAATAAGACAACAAAAAGAGATCAAGGGGATACAAATTGGAAAGGAAGAGGTCAAACTTTCACTATTTGCAGATGATATGATAGTTTACATGAGTGACCCAAAAAAACTCTACCAGGGAACTCCTACAGCTGATAAATACTTTCAGCAAAGTGGCAGGATACAAGATCAACTCAAGAAAATCAGTAGCCCTACTATATACAGATGATAAAAGGGCTGAGAAAGAAATCAGGAAAAACAACACCCTTTACAATTGCCACAAACAACATAAAATACTTTGGGGTAACGCTAACCAAACAAGTGAAAGACCTGTATTGCAAGAACTTTGAGTCTTTAAAGAAAGAAATTAAAGAGGACACCAGAAAATGGAAAGATCTCCTATGCTCTTGGATAGGTAGGATCAACGTGGTAAAAATGGCAATCCTGCCAAAAGCAATCTACAGATTCAATGCAATCTCCATTAAAATCCCAGCACAATTCTTCACAGACCTTGAAAGAACAACAATAATAAACTTTATATGGAAAAACAAAAGACCCAGGATAGCCAAAACAACCCAGTACAAAAAAGGAACTTCCAGAGGCATTACCATCCCTGATTTCAAACTCTATTATAGAGCTATAGTCCTGAAAACAGCTTGGTATTGGCACAAAAATAGACAGGTAGATTAATGGAATTGAATTGAATTGAACATCTGATCTTCTGGCATAACTGGATGCTGGCATGCAGAAGAATGGGGATAGACCCATGGCTATCACCATGCACAAAACTTAAGTCCAAATGGATCAAAGATCTTAACATAAATCCAGCCACACTGAACTCTTTAGAAGACAAAGTGGGAGGTACCTTTGAATGAATTGGTACAGGAGACTGCTTCCTGAATATAACACCAGTAGTACAGATACTCTGGTCAATAATCAATACATGGGACCTCCCGAAACTGAGAAGCTTCTGTAAGGCAAAGGACACAGTCAACAAGACAAAACAGCAGCCCACAGAATGGGAAAAGATATTCACTAATCACACATCTGACAGAGGGCTGATCTCTAAAGTTTACAAGGAACTCAAGAAGCAAGTCTCCAAAACACCAAAGGATCCAATTAAAAAGTGGCCTACAGAACTAAATAGAGAATTCTCAATAGAGGAGTTTAAAATGGATGAGAGGTACTTAAAAAAGTGCTCAATATCCCTAGCCATCAGGGAAATACAAATCAAAACAACTCTGAGATACCATCTTACTCCTGTCAGAATGGCTAAAATCAAAAACGCCAATGACAATTTATGCTGGAGGGGATGTGGAGAAAGGGGAACACTCTTCCACTGCTGGTGGGAGTGCCAACTCGTACAGCCACTTTGGAAATCAGTATGGAGATTCCTCAGGAAAATGGGAATCAGTCTACCACAAGATCCAGCAATTCCACTTTCAGGCATATATCCAAAAGATACAACAACAAGGACATCTATCTGTTCCACTATGTTCATAGCAGCATTATTTGTAATAGCCAGAACCTGGAAGCAACCTAGATGCCCCTCAACTGAAGAGTGGATAGAGACAATGTGGTACATTTACACAATGGAGTACTATTCAGTGGGGAAAAACAATGGAATCTTGAAATTTGCAGGCAAATGGATAGTACTAGAAGAAATCATCCTGAGTGAGGTATTCCAGTCACAAAAAGACAAGCATGGTATGTACTCACTCATATATGGATTTTAGACATGGATCAGGGGAGTGTCAGCCTACAATCCCACTGCCAGAGAGTCTGGGAAACAGAACCTCCAACCAATTACTGATGGAAGCAGAAGCAGACACCCACAGCTAAGCACTGAGAAGAACTCAAGGAACCCAGTGACAGAGAGGGAGGACTGATGAGCATAGGGGTCAAGACTGGGCTTATTTAACCCACAGAAACAGCTGACCTGAACAAGGGGGAGCTCTTGAACTCCAGCTTGGGAATCCAGCATGGGACTGATCCAGACACCCTGAATGTGAGTGTCAGTAAGGAGGCCTAGGAAATCTATGGGACCTTGGGTAGTAGATCAGTATTTATCCCTGGCATACAAATGGACTTTGGGTGCCCATCCCACAATGAGAGATGCTCTCTCAGCCTGGACTCTTGGGGGAGGGTCTAGGCCCTCTCCTGGATGAAATGACTATGGGTACCCTCCCTGGAGTGGGTATTGGGGGAGAGAAGACAGGAATGGACCTGGGATTGACATGTCAAGCAACCTTGTTTCTAATTTAAATTTAAAAATCAATTCCTAAAAAAAAGCAGTTTTGGGTTTTTCCTCATAGTTATATTTTTAGATTCCTAAAACAGTTTCAGTTAGCACACATACTTTCATATATATAGATCATTGTACCCTGCCCCTAATTCACTCCTGCTGTCTTCCCCATACCTTCTCCCCTTGATAGAGCCCTTCCTCCCACTTTGCTCCCATACCACATATTATACACACATGTGCAATTACATGTACCTTTGCATACGATAAAATGTGCAACATCATGTCTCTCTCCCCCAACATTACCCTCTTTTGTATTTCTCTAGTGGCTGAGGACCAGGCTTTTGTACCTTAAGAAACAATAATAACAATGAAAATTCTAGATGTTACAGCAAGCATGGCCATTAGTCAAGGAAAAGAGTTAACAATTTTCATAGTTCCATCAATAAAACAGCCACTGTTAAAACTCAATAGAATATTTAAAATCAGAATTTGTTTACATGGCTGGAATGCATTTCTCTCCTATCAAGTAATACCACTTAATAGCCTGACTTTAATGCATGAAAACATTTCCTCCTATGAATATACCACAGAGAACCAATTTCAGATGTTGAGTACTCAGATTTATAACTTGAAGCTCAAATGAGAATAGCCTGATACAGGTTTTTCCCCCTCCCACATCTTAGAGAATGAGGAAAAGTTGGCTCAGGCTCCCAACTGCAAGATCCATGACAGTCAAAAGCCCACCTACAAGATGCAAAACACCCCCAGGCAACACTTTCTCATCAACTGCCCCGTCCCTGGCTACAGGAGCTGTTCCTCATTTGTACTTTGTCAGTCCAGATGCCAATCGCCACTTGGAAGAGTGGAGTGATTTTAATGGGAAGCTGTGGAGTAGGTGTCAGATCATATCCTACTCAGTCTTTGCATTTATGGTTTCCCAGTCCGTTCCTCCTGCATCTTGTTAAATTGTCCAAACATTTAAAATAATGTGCTCCTACCAAGATTCACACCCTCAGCCACTCCAACAAGTATACCACTTAAGGGGAAAACCAGTTCCAGTTCAGAGTTTCCCATGACAAGAGGCCGGAATGAGGTACGCAGACAGTGGTACCCGTGGTTTGTGATGGAATGTGAAACGTGACTGATAGTCTGGGCATGAGCAATGGATCCAAAAGATGTATGATGACCAACACAGACTACAGTACCAGCTACCAACCATAGTTATAGGAGAAAGGAAAACTTTCCCTGACACAAACAACCTTAAGAAGTTACATCCTACAGGCCAAACCTAAAGAAAATACAGGATGCAGTATGTTGGGCTGAAGAGAGAAATGACTATAGCTAAGAAGATGTAGAAAGAAAAAAAAAACTATAATTACTAACACACAAAGTACCACTGAGAACACAAACAACACTGCATTAGCTGTGCCCATGAGTATGTGTAATTTATCTAGTGTTTGACAAAGATGCCCATAGCATGCACGGAGAAGACAGCATCTTCAGCTAATGGTGTGGGAGAAATTAGACAAGGTTTTATCATCTTGCACAAAAACTAACTCCAGATAGAGCAAAACCTAATGTGAAACCTGGAACATCGAAACCTGTAGAAGTAAAGATAGTGCATCACAGGATGATAGGACATAGGAAAGGGTTTTCTGAATAGGGCCCCATTTACCTAGGAATTAAGCCAAAAACTGACAAGTGGGGCTTCATAAAACTGAAAAGCTTCTGTACAGTTAAAGAAATAATTGAATGAAGAAGCTCACAAAACAGTAATCTTTCCCAGCTGTCTATCTGACAGAGGATTAATATCCAGAATGCACAAAGAGCTCAAACAATAAAGAGCAACAGAGACAAATGGCCCCACCAAGAAAAAAAGGGGGGGCTTTGGAGCTAAAGAGAGAGAGCTCAATAGAAGAAATAAAAATGGCTTAGAAATAGCTCAGAAAATGTTCATCATCCCTAACAATCAGAAGAATGCAAATCAAAACCATCTTACTCCAGTCAGAGTGGCAAAGATCAACAAAACAACAGACGAGGAATGCTGAAAAGGATAGAGAGGAAAGGGAGCCTTGACTCACTGTTGGTGGGGAATGGAAACTGGAGTAGGCACTCTGGAAACTGGAGTATGGAGAACCCTCAAAAAAAGCCAGAGATAAATCTACCACAGTACCCAGATGTACCACTCCTTGGCATATGTCCAAAGGACTTGACATAGCGATCTATGTTCATTACTTCTCCATTCAAAATAGCTAGGTAATGAAATTTCAACAGAAGGATGGATAATGAAAAGGTGGTATATGTATATACACAATGAATTAATATTTAGCTATAAGGAAAAATGATACCATGAAATTTGCAGTTAAATACCTAGAACTGGAAACGATTACATTGAGTGAAGTAACTCAGACTCAGAAAGACAAATGCTGAGTGCCCTCTCTCATCTGTGGCTCCTGACTCCAAGTCTTCAACTGTGAGCACATAACCTGGAGTAACTTCAAAACCCAGGACAGCAGACGGGGAGCAGTAGAGCTGGGAAAGCAAAGTACCAGTGATTTTAAGGGGGAAATAGGAGAAGGGGAAACTTGAGGGGGGGGCTTTAATGATAGAGAGGAGGGAAATTAATACAGATGGTGACAGTGTAGTAAAATAACTGTAAGGATGTCTGAAAAAGTATAAGGAATCATATCTACTTAACTAAAATTACATGTATTACATGTAAGTCTGTACACACACACACACACATATATATGTATATATATTTATATTTATATAGTTCAAATGAAACCTCATCTGGGCTGATAATGCTCCGCCAAGATCCAAGGACTATCTATCAAAACCCACAACACCAGGTATGAGAAGCCCTCTTCTGAATTGTTGACTGGGGTTGCCCAAGAGACTCCTAAAACATTATAGGCCACCGCTACAACCCTTGATTGCCTCCTTGAAGTGGTAGGTTAAGTCTCAATTGCTGAAGACACCATACACTTTGGGACATAGAACCCAAAAGACCTGAGCTGGAACTGACCAGAAAGCCTCCTCCCTGAAGACCAGCTTTCATGGTACCAGAAGGATTGATGCAAGCTTCCAAGGGAGGAAGGCAACCAATAGTCTGGCCCAGCTATGACACCTATGAACCACATCAACCACCATGGCACTATAATCGTAAGGGTGCACTAACAGCACACACGCCTTGGTGGTAACGAACAGCCCTCTAATTGGTCTTAAGACCCACTCAATAAAAGGGAGACCTACCCAACTCTCTGGTGCAAGAGAAGTCATGGATCTTGGAGAATAACCTACAACTACCACTTTACTAAATCAGCATAATCCCTAGCCATATTCTAAATATTTATCCTTATACTCATAGATAAGTGCAATTCACACATTTGATCAAGGAAACTTCTGTTTGTAATAGATGGAAACCATTACAGAAAACCATAACTGGTCAAAATGCAGAGGCTAAGAGATCAAGATATTGTGTGGTACCCAGTCTCAGCTGAAACATCTATAACAATTCTTGCACCTAAGGCTCAGGAATCATCGCACAAGAGGAGTCAGAAACAGTGTAATAGCTATAGAAACAGGATGTGTGTTAAGACTATATCTCCTAGAAATGTCAAAGAAGATACACCCATGAAATCTCATCAACATGTTGCCTAAAGAAGGCCTGAACAATGACGACATGCTAACATGCCAGGAGGAAAGCTTACAAGGCCTTGACCCTAGACAAAGAACTACAGACAACTAAGGGATGATGGAGTGGAAGAAATAGTCTTCTTCAAGGGAGAGCATCCTCCCCTGCCTCCAATTGGTTAACCAATGCCAAATGGTCAGCCCTGAAATCACACACACACACACACACACACACACACACACACACGTAACAGCATATGGACTAAACACACACATACACACACACTTATAGACACACACATACACACACATTTATACAGAGGTAACACACACACACACACACACCAACCCCACATGGAAGAACACTGAAAGAAAAGAGATCATGAATTTGAGAGCAAGAAGTGGTGTACATGGGAGGGGTTGGAGGAAGGAAAGAGAGGGGAAGAAATGGTTTAATTATAATTTCAAAAAATTAAAATTATATAAAAATTGACGAAGTGATATTAAAAAATTCCTAAGTCCAACATTAGTGAGGGACACAGGAGTTTCACCCTCTGGGCCTGTACATCGTGTGGTCCAGGCACACGACTTTTGATGAAATGTCCCCTAGGGTGACACACTAAAGTGCTTGGGAACTGGAATCGTTGGGGCTCTCACAACAGGCTTCCCTGCTGCCCACTTCTCCAGGATAAATATTTGCCAAAGAGTAATGCACAAGGAGCATCAGCCGCTCTTCCTGGATGAACAGAAGCCAAACTGGTACCAAAGAGGCTGTCAGGAATCAACGTGTTGACCGTGGGTAAGTGACAGTGGCAGAGGCTACTGTCCTCACTGTAGCTGAGCCCAGACCACTCACACGTCCAGTCACCCCCGTAAGAGCACAACATGAAATGAACCCAACAAAACCACAGGGCGGCCTCCGCGGCTGGGAATGTCCTCCATCAAGTCAGCTGACTCACACTGTACGTGTAGAGAATGAGGCAGTCCTGCCAGTTACCACTTGAAGTGTGTTCTGCACAGAAGGCCCAGTCTAAGGGGACACACACCCGGCATTAAGTGTCGAGGAACACTGACACCTGCAACCCGTCCTTACCTGCCAGCCTGTGACCATGCGTGTGCTCGACTGCCTCCGGGGTCACATTCTTGGGCGGTGTCTCCAAAGCAGTGGTCTGAGGCGTCCCCTTATCGTGTCCACTCGAAACATTAGGGAAAAGTCTCTTCAGCACTTTTTCAGTAAACACTACAAAGGCAACAGATTAACAATAGGGATGATTTACATTTACTTAAATTACATATGACTTTCATTCAAAGCAAAGGTGTACTTACTACCCAAAAGCCAAGCGGCAGGTTCTAATGCTGGTCAAACTAGTCCTCCAAGAGACGCCCGAGGTGCATGCTCTCAGGCCACTATGCTGACACTGTTGGCAGATGACCTCCCAGAGACCGCTCTTCAAATGGACTCCCATGACCTCTGCCCCTCAAATGACTCCACACAGGCCCCACCGCTTAGAGCATGATCCACTTTGTGTTTTCTGGCCTTCTCAAGGCACACACTTGCAGGTAGCGGAGATCATCAGCCTGCCAGGGATGAAGAGCGCTCAGGGCGTCACCTGTTACTGCACCTGCAGGAGGCATCTGTGCTACATGACCCTGCATTTCCCTGATGGAGGTCCATCTTACATTGCAGTTTTTCCTACACTGAGAGTCAATGAGTCACCACACAGTGGAATTGGCACTAGGTTCCAGAAACCAGCTAGACTGGACAGTCCATGCGTAGGTTGTATGTCTCCTATAGCCTGAGGTGTGGCAGGTTAGCTATGAGGAGAGCAGCATGGCATGGAAGGGCAATACATTCTGTCTAGGTGGAAGCTAGATGACCATCTCCGCTCTCACTCCAGACCTCGCCCCTCCAAAAGCCACCAAAGGTCAGCTCCTCCCCCAGAGATGCTCAAGACCATGCCTGCAGGGTATTTAAACAGCCTCTTAAGGAAAGGCCATGTAGTTTCCCTTCTTTCCCAAGACCACCAGGGGATGCTTTGCTCAGATTAAAACCTGGACTTTAACACGGTGTGATTTGGCCTGATCTGATATATTACATAGGTGTAGTTGCCCTACAGCTTTGAATGTGGAAATTCTTCACTTTATTTTCTAGCTTCATTCTCATGATGCCTAAGGATCCTAGAACCTTTAGGGAGACAGTGGAAGATGTAGAATCAAGACACCTGAAGACAGTGATTTCCAGTATCAGAACTAAGAGAAAGGACATTGAGTGGCTGTAGATGAAGCAGATGAGATTTCCTTGGTCATTCACAGAAACACTCTAGCTATAAAAGGATCACACTCTCAGATAATGTGTGCTGGGTAACCCCTTTTAATGTGCGTTTCAGTGGTAGCAAATACATTTTTTTTGTACTTGATAGTCTTTCTTCTACAAGTTTCTGTTTCAGGCCTAACATTGAGATCTTTAATCAGTCTGGAATTCCACATTTCATTCTTTCACATGTAAATGTCCAGGCTTCCCCACACAGAGAAAGATGCTGTCTTTCCTTCCAATGTGTATTCTTGGCGTCCTTATCAAAAATCAGGTGGCTGCACTTAGACTTGGGTCCTTAGTTCATTCCCTTGATCAAGGAGTCTGCTTCTGTGCAGGCATCATGCCATCCTACTACTAAGACTCTGTGGTTTTAAAATCTGGGATGGGTATCTCCAGCAGTGTTCTTAATGCTCGACATGGTTTTGGCTATCTGGGGTCTCTCATGTCTCCATGTGAATTTAAGATTTTTTTCCAATTTCTGTTTAGAATTGTGTTACAAATTTGATAAATTGCACTGAATTTGCACACTGTTTTTGATAGGAAGCCATTTTCACAATATTAATCCTACCAATCAATGCATGCGCATGGGGGTCTCTCCATCCACTGGGGTCTTCTTCAACTGTGTCTTCAGTGTTTTAAAGTTTTCATTGTATAAATCTTCTACTTTCTTGGTTTGTTTTATACCCCTCTCTCCCTTCCCCTTTGTGTGTGTGTGTGTGTGTGTGTGTGTGTGTATTTTGTTTGTTTTAGTGAATAGAACTGAGGTGGGATAATGCTCTTGTACACTGTAAAGATGTGTCACTTGTATAATTTTATATGCTGTCACTTTATCATGTGAGACCATGGGGCTGTGAGGTCCTGGCAATAAGAGATTTTCTACATATTATTATTACATAGCATTTTGGACCCTGACAAAGTGTGGGTCTCATATAATCTGTTGATGATGAGCAGAACCAAGACGCTTGTATAGAAGGACCATGTGTGGGACAACCCATGTGGAATACACCTTAGTATCCACACAAGCTGCAAATGACATCTTGGGCTATGGGGAAGAGCCAGATAGCCTGTGAAACATTTCTAACAATATACTATAACGTATTTAAAAAGAAAGCTTAAATTTTCACATAAAACCAAATTGTCATGGGTATTTTTTCCAAATGGTAATGGAGCAAATATCTTATTCCAAATGAATATGGTGGGTATTCCTAGGAGAAACAAAAGACAGATATACATTTACAAATGGTCTATGAACAAGTATTTTCATGAACTATAACAAATTCTAGTACAAAGTTGTAACTAAAGACTCTGTTTTATGAAGAAGGACAGAGAAGTTCCAAGTTTAAAAGACTTGTGGAGAAAAAGCAATACCACCACGGAGCTGAGACCACCTCCAAGCCACAGCCTCTGGTACGTGTGCATGTGTGTCTGCTCAGGCATGGAAAGATGAAAATACTGGGAAGAAATGCCACATAATAGTCAGGGCCAAGCAATGCAATGGAAGCCGGTGGCTAAGCGGCTACCCAAAGCAAAAGGATGCCAAAAAGAAAGAAAAAACAATCCCAAAGGTGAACACCCGCATAGAAGAAATCAGGCCATCTCTGGGACACACTGAACTTCACCCCAGAGTCTTATTAAACAAGAAAGCTGATGTTTAAATACATGCACATGTGTGAGCGTATGTACACACACACACACCACCCACCCACACACCCCCATACACACCCACCCACCACCCTACCACACACACACACACACCACCCACCACACACACACACACACACACCACCACCACCTACCCACTACCCACACACACACACACACACACACACACACACACACAAAACCAGGTACAGACTGAAGTATGAGAGCTCCAGATCAATGTCTGCCAAGGTTTTCCAATAGAGATTTCCAGGTAAACACAAGCAACACAGTAAGAATGTACCGAAGAACAAAGATTAGGAAGTATTTTCCACAGAATTTAATTAATGGCAGTTTTGTGACAAAACTATTAAATGCTCCAAGTGAAAATAATTAATACAGATGTACCAACCTCATGGGAACTTTAAAGTAAGGTAAAAGGAAGGGGCCAGTCCATGATTGGCAGTGGGCATTTCTTTGAAAAGCAGGCTACGGCTCGGCCTCCTCAGCACAGAAGAGAGAGGGGGACGAACAGCAAGCAATCTGCAACCGTGCCCTGCAGGACTCAAAGTCAAGGATGAATCTGTTATCACAGTCAGCCAAGACCGGAGAATTGTAAGGCCTCCCGGATTCTCCACCCACTTTATTTCTCACTCTTACCCGCGGGACTTCTGCAGGTGGCTGCACCTTTTCTAGGGGTTTAGAAAGATGGTTCTTATCTCAGGAAAAACTTCCAGGCAGGTAGGGGGTGGTCTGCGCCATCCATGAGACCCTGGAAGAGCTCCCAAGTGCCAAGAGTCTCCTCATTACTCCGTCACTCTTGGTCTGTCTGTCTGTCTGACTGCCCTCCCCCATCATAAGTGGGAGGATGCTCTTGGATCTGCCAGTGTTCCTTCCTCCTTTCTATATGTTCCGCCTGCCTGATTCCTCACATGGCCTGACCATCTCCTCAAAGGGTGAAGCTGTCTCTAGCTTGTCTATTTCTAGACCTGTTTCTAACAGCCTGCTGAATAACCACACCTCTCAGCCTCCTTTCTCTCTGGTACTTTAACAACCAAGCCTCAACTTACCTTCCCTTCTTCAAACCTTGTGCCTTCCTACGCTAGTTTCTCTTTGGCTAAGACACTGCTGGATCCCCGTGGTCTGGAGACCTCAGCCCGCACTGTCCCCCATGTCTTTAACAGGAACCCTGGCCAATGCAGCCACCATGCTGTCTGTTCAGGTCTTCACTAACCAGTCATTCCATCTGACCATAAAGAAATCTTCAAGAGCTGATTTGCTTTCCACTTTCCAGTACAAAACCATGGACAACAGAGAAGCCATGCGTACCCTTCAGAGTCCCCTGAGATTAACTTCTTACGTGACATGGAGCAACTGTCACCACTGGCCGGTGCTGGTACAGGCTCAGCAGCATCTTACCAATGGCACAATCAGTTCTAACACCTCTCCTAGCCCCCATTTCTTCCCACATCCTATAAACCAGTGTTCACTTCTCCCGTTTGCCTCGCTGTTTATGTTCTTGATGCATTTTGAAGATCAGTGTCAGATATTGTTTAGACTAGTCCTAATTTTGGTCTGTCTGATATCAGACTCAGGTTCTTTTAATTGGACAGCACCGTTATTTATGGGGAGATGTTTTCAACACATCAACTTGGTTGAGAGTGTTAGCCTGTCTCCTTTCTGCTGACATGAGCCTCCACCACGCCTGGGTAAGTTTGCTGGTTAGGATTTCTTCCTGCAAAGTTACTGTGTTTCCTTCCCAGTATATCTCAGGAGAGAGATTTTGGGACTTCACGCCTCTTCTCCACTAAGTCAGTTAAATCAACTATGAGTCCTGCTTATGGCACAAATGGTCGAGGGACTCAATGTTGGCTTCGATTCTCTCATTCCTTCTAGATTTATTCTATGGGATCCTTCTTTAAGGAAGCTATTTACATTTTCACAGTTTATGGATTATTACTTTTTATTACTCATTCATTTATGCATTAATAGATATCCATTTATTCTGAGGGTTATAGCTCTGTACTATATTCATGTGTTTTCTGGCTCAGATTGCTCTGTTGGTAGCAGTTTGCTCCTTCAGGGTGAGCCAGTCCTGTCTGGTCTGTTCCACTGCAGTGAACACAGTCACTAGCATGCTCCACAGGCTACAGTCTGGATCTGTAGTCAGCACCTTCTCTGCCACCAGGATCAGGGGATATAATTGCTCAATGCTCATTTAGTAATACAAGTCTATTTCTGTTTATCCTTTGCTTAACAACAGCTGACTGCTTTGCAGGAATAAGCAGTTACAGGTCACAGAAAGCCATGTCTAGTCTCTGAAGCAAACTAGGACAGTGAGATGGCTCAGAGGGTAGAGGGGCTTGCTGCCAAGCCTGACCTCCTTAGTGAGATCACCGGAATACAGTAGGAGGAGACAGGGCTCCCATAAGTGTTGCTGGTGGTGTTGTTATGTGGGTGCATCTAAGTTTGTGCACACATAATAAACAATTGAACGAATGCAAAAGAAAAGAGTCTTTGGATAGTAAACTGAGGCAGCACAGACATAACTAACAGCAAAAATGCTAATGCTTTAAAAAAGGCACTTCTATGTCATACGTATCTTCATCATTAGACATGTAAGATGGCAGAACGAGTATCAACAGTAATGGCTTGGACTATCAAGAAGACCATAGAAGGACTTATGAATGCAGGAAAATGGGTTTGCATTTTCAAAATAAATATACACAATTTAAGTATGAAAATCCTTAAAGTTTATATCTCAACTTTTTATATAGAAGACAGGAATGGTAAAAAATGTCATAAAACTTCAAGTATGCAAGAGTCAAGATATCTTCTAAACATAAATTAACCAAACAGGACTGAGGGGCAATCTTCCTTTATGAATCGAAAGTGAACAGTGTTCAAACAAAACAAGATAAAAATAAAAGAGGAAACCTTCCATTATCCCAAACTATTCCAGCAAGTGCTTTGTAAACCCACATGGCCACTCACAAGCTTATCTTTGGTTTCCAGTCACTTCTCTGCACGAGGACATGGTCTGTAAGTGACAAGCATTCTGGAAATCCATCTCCGCCACCACCCTGCTGTGAACAGTGTGGCAGAATGAACATTTAACACAGGAGTTAGGCACGATGCTCATACTAAATATTGGTAGATGGTGGCGTTGAGTCCTACTGTCTGTAATGGTCAACTCTCATGTTCAACATGACTAAATTCAGAATCACCTAGGACACACATGTCTGCCATGTCCATGGAGGGTTAAGTGAGGGGGGGAGGATCCACCCTCAATGTCTGGGTACCATCCATCTGTGGGATGGATCACAAACTAAATAACAAGGGGGGAAAAATGAGACAACAAACGGAACATCAGTGTTCACTTCTCCCTGATCCCTGAAGAATTGAATTTGACCAGCTGCCTCATCCTGCAGCTGTAACTCCCACACAGTGATGAACGGCACTCTCAAACTAGGAAACAAAATAAACCCTTCCTTTTAAAGTTGCTTTTAGCAAGCATTTTCTCACAGAAATGAAGAAAGTTACTAATGCAAAAAACTGGTATCAGAAGTGGGGCTTCTGCTGTGACAAACCTGATTATGTGGTTCATAGGCCTGAGGAACAGGTTTGTGGGGAGGGTGTCGGGGTTTGGTGCTCTGGGTTAGAGAAGTCTGAAGGTGCTATAAGTAGAGCTTAAATGGCCATTCCTGTAGTTCAAGAAAACAGAATGCTAAGAGAAATGCAGATACTGGAGGTCCAGGCCATGAGGGTTCAGAGGGGAACAAGGTCTCTTTTGTAACAAGGCTAGATCCCACTGTGTTATATTCTGATGAAGAATCTGGCTGCTTTCTGCCCATGTCCTGTTAATCGAGCGATGCTACATTAAAAGTTAATAGACTAAGTTGGTTAATAGGTGAAATTTCAAAACAGCATAACATCCATGTTATAGCATGGTTACTGCTTACTACTCTTAGTTAGATCTTGAGTGAGAGAACACACAAACACACACACACACACACACACACACACACACACGCACACACACACGTGCGCGCAGTTTGGTAAGGAAGAGAGAGAGAGCATGGACGACTTTAAAGGTGCAAATAGGGCAGGTGAAGAAAGCAGACATTAAACAGAAATCTAGATACTATGCACTGAGCAAACAAGATAATGGATCCTGAGGAAAGACCTCACTCATTAAGGGATCCAACTTCTAAATGAATGTTTATTTCAAGGAGCCTGAAATGAAAATATGGATGAAGGGATTAACTGCAAAAACAAACAAACAAACTGCCTGGGGGCAGTCCCAGGGTCATATACAGAGGCCATTACAGCTATGACAGGAGGCCAGATTACAACTAAAATGACAGAACTTGACAGGATTTTCCACATGGTGCCAGTTTTGCAAGCATGCAAAATGCAAGAGTTATGGGCTTATGCAGGCTTGTACCAGGGTTCTGGAAAGCAGCTGAGGACAAACCATGTGGGTAGGGTTGAGTTTCCTACAAGGAAAGCCTCAGAGGTCACTGAATACTAAGAAACTAAAGTCTAAGATGCAATGGCAACTCCAGGATGTCAGAAATGCCAAGATCATAGAAGTCTAACATGGAAAGGTACAGATACATTCTAGAAATCCAAAGACAGGTGGCAAAACTGGAGGGGCAGCGATGCCCAAGGCTGTTAGAGGCCAGATGATGCCCCTGCAGGTCTCAGATGCTAGATATGGAGCTATAATAGCATTTGGCATTTGTCCTCTTGGGTTTGTGTTTTTGCTTGGGTCCTGTCTTCCCTTGATATTTTCCCATTATTCCCGTTTAGAATAGAGATGCTGAGTTTATGCCACTACATTGGAAATATGCAATGCTATCCCCTTGAGATTGTCTTGAGTCAGAAGAGAGTTTGTACTTTTGAGCAATGTTGAGACTTACAGATATAGGGACTTGGAGAGTGGAGAGATGGCTCAGAGGTCATGAGCACTGGCTGCTCTTGCAGAGGACCCAGGTTTGATTCTCAACACCCACATGGCAGCTCACAACCATCTGTAACTCCAGTTTCAGGAGAGCCAATGCCTTCTTCTGGCCTCTGCATGCATCAGGCATGCATATGGTACACAAACATACAAGCAGGCAAAACATTCATATGCAGAAAATAAAAATAAATCAATTAAAGAATATGGGGACTTTTGAAGTTGGAATGAATATATGTTACAAAATAGCCATAAGCCTATAGGGCCAGAAGGGCAATGGTATCATTTCAAGCTTATGTGTAGGGCTGGAGAGATGGTTCAGCAGTTCAGAGCACTGGCTGCTCTTGCAGAGGACCTGGATTCAATTCCCAGCATCCACATGGCAGCTTGCAACTGTCTGTAATTCCAGTTCCAGGTGATCTAACACCCATGGCAAAACACCAATGCCACCTAAAATAAAAATAAGTAAATGGAAGCTGACGTGTTTGGGCATCAAACTGACAAGGAGTGAACATGTGGTTATCGACGTTCATTGTCAGAAGTACCTAGGAGGCTCACACGTGTGGTTTGTCTGTGAGAGGATTATCTGAGTGGGAGGAAGGACAGACCCTGGTTGTGGACAGTACTTGCCATCCCATGGGCTGGGATCTCGGAACGAATGAAAAGAAGCAAGAGAATGTGAACTATGCAACAGCAGCCATTTATTTCTCCACGCTTCCTAAACCCAGCTGCATCCTGACCAACCATCCCTACTCAAGCTGCACCCGGCCTCTTCTCATGCTGTGCCTTCCTTGTCAGACTCAAACTGCGACCCAAGACACCCTCCCTCATGCAGGTTTTTCTGCTACTTATTTTGTCATAGTGAGGGGAGAAGCAGCTAACACACCATTTTTCATGTATTATTTATGAAGTAAATCTGTGAATAAGTACAGATGCAGATGTCTCAAAGGGATGTCAAAAGGGTTTATCACTACTAAATGGGATGTTTTTGTCTTTAACATTAAGTTTAACTAATACATATTAATCCAATTTAATCCCAATATCTTGACATCTAAAATAACTTTGCCAGCAAGTGCCTAAATATTTCCAACTGCCGCAATATAAAGCATAAAGTATCTTCTGATAATAGTGTGATCTTAATTTGCAAATCACTTGCAAAAGAGCAAAGCTTATAGAGCAAAATTAAAATATCATTAATTACTTTCTGCCAAACTCTTGCTGGAGGGTTTACTCGTGGGCTTTACTTTAATCCTTGAATTTGAGATCACAGGGTGGATGCTCAAACTGCGGATACTGAACCTGCTACCTAAAAACCTGTCCTCTAAAACAGAACACTGTACACCCCTGTTGGTTTCCTCTCTCCCTACAGTGCTTAAGAAAACAGTAAACAGAATCCCTAAAGATTTATAAGGGGAGGGACGCAGCTACAATGCATCAGGCTGGCACGCACAGTCTACAAATGTGAGCGAAAAGAATAGCTTTCCTGTCACTAACAGCATTTGGGCCCCTAACTTAAGACAGCATCATTAGCTATTTTAGATCATCAATTTGTATTGACACTTTAGTGCTCACTGCTAACACTGAGCCTCCAGGTTAAAACAAAACTTGTAAACTGCTTGACCATTTCCTATAAACAATGTATGTTTTCTAATTGATCAACTTACTTTTTTGATTAATATTAAAAACAGACATGAATGGATGCTATTCTTTTTTTGAAGGCTGGTCCACGGTGTACATATAATAAAGTATTAGACAGGGCAGGTTGCCTACCTAGCACACCCAAAGCTCTCAATTTAACTCCCAGCACTACTTAAAACCAGGCACAATGGTGCATACCTATAACCCTGGCACTTAGGAAATGGAGGCAACATTATCAGAAATTCAAGGTCATCCTTGACTATAAATCGACTTCAAGGCTAGCCTGTAATATATGAGACTCTGTCTCAAAAAAAAAACGTATTTATTATTAAACTTCTTGAAATACTTCTTTTTGACTGGGCATGTTTGTTGGGTATATGTGTGTATATGTATATGTGTGTACGTGTGTATTTATGTGTTTACATACTGTAAATATGGGCCTACAAATTAAGTCAATGTTAAGAATCTCTCTCAATTCTAATGTGCATTTAAAAGGTTAAAGTCCCCCACAAAGGTGGAGCTGGATGACCTACCTAGTCCCTGGGAGGCAGGCTCCTTCCTGCCCCAGGACCCAGGAGGCTCAAAGCTCTGAGAAGTCAGGTGAGCGAAACAAAATTGCTTCCTGGCTGTGGTAGATGCTTCTAAGCCTCTGCTAGGAACCAGAGGCCAGCCTGCCTTGTCTCCTGCTCACACCTCATCAACTTGCTCCTTTTCTAGAAATGGGAACAAGTTTTAACTTGAACCTCTAGAGTCTGTCAAAAAGCAATCACAAGGAAATGAAGGGCAGGGGATGGGTGTTTAATACCAACTTGAAAAAAAAACCAACAACAAAAAAAACCAGCCTGCAGGGAGGAAAAAAACCCAAAAAACCCCACAATTACCAAGCTGACCGGGCAATCAGAAGCGGGAAATGATAGATACAGAAAAAGGCCAATGTGAAAGAAAACATCCCAGTCAAAATTAATATGTTCCAGCGCCAAGCACAGAAATTAAGTCTCCTTCCCACAGGGGAATTGAGTTATTTCGATATAATTTTCAGAAAGAACTAAAGGCTCTCTATGTTTCTATTTCAACTTAAAGGCAGAAACCAAATGAAAATAAACCTCCCTAGCTGAATGTTCTTAGGAAATTAGAAACTTAGGAGAGCTGTTAAGTACATGTATTTCAGCTAGAGGAATAGGAACCCTGATTGCTGTGACAAACCTATGGAAATAAGCTCTCGCTCAATGTAGTTACTTGGTTTAAAGCACTAATGGCTGCCATAAAAACCAAACATCTCCCCCATTGTTAACTAAGGTGTTAATGGCAGCATTCAAGGAATTTGTTTTTTCTAGTTACCTGAGGTGCTAGTACAGACATCAAATGTCTAACAGCAGTTCTCAACCTGTGGGTCGTGACTCCTTTGGGGGGGGGGAATGAATGACCCTTTCAAAGGGGTCGCATGTTAGATATCCTGCACATCAGATATTTACACTACAATTCACAACCGCAGCAAAACTACAGTCACGAAGCAGCGAAGAAAAGAATGTTATGCCGGGCGTTGGTGGCGCAGGCCTTTAATCCCAGCACTCGGGAGTCAGAGGCAGGCGGATCTCTGTGAGTTCGAGGCCAGGCTGGACCAATAGCCTCCGAAACAATACAGAGAAACCCTGTCTCATAAAAACCAAAAAAAAAAAAAAAAAAAAAAAAAGAAAAGAAAAGAATTTTATGTTGGGGGGGTCTCCGAGACACGAGTAACTGTATTAAAGGGTCACAGATTAGGAAGGTTGAGAGCCCCCTGATCTAACAAGTTCCCCCAGGAAAGAAGAGTCAATACCAATTGTCACACTGCTCTGTGATGTTTCACAGCCCAGTACACATTTTTATTAAAATTAAAAACAGAATATGATTGCAGAACGTCCCTCTCATTTTATTTATCCTTTTACCTTACACATAATGGCTGCATGTCTATGGGGAACACTGCAACACTTCAATGCATATAAATAGATAATAGTCAAATCACAGTAAATATCTTCATGTTACTACTCCTTTGTGTTTGGGGTCTTTGAGTGAACCCCTTGTTCTTCATGAAGGACATAATATGTTATAAAATTTACAATGCAAAGAAAACCACAGCTATCCTGCTGTGTCAGAAAATAGATTTTATTCTTCCTGAGGCTGGAGGGTTGGCTCGGTAGTTGAGTATGTACTGCCCTTGCAAAGGACCCAAGTTCAGAACTGCCTATAACTCGCAGGGACATGGCTTCCACATCCATCTGACATGGCTTCCGCACATACGGGACATGGCTTCCACATACACGGGGCATGGCTTCCACATGCACTGCAATCACATGCTCACACCTACACTCAGACACACACTCACATACACACTTGAAAATAAAGTAACCCTAAAAGTGATCTCTTCTTCCTCCCGGTTGCATTTTGATACCTACTGTGTAACCTGGACACCTTCCGGTCTCTTCCTCTCTTCCATCCCTGGTCACAAATGACCACTATTCGACTCTCCTGTGAAGGATTTAAACTTTTATTTTTTGAGACAGGGTTTCTCTGTGTAGCTCTGGAGCCTATCCTCCCACTCGCTCTGTAGACCAGGCTGGCCTAGAACTCCCAGAGATCCACCTGCCTCTGCCTCCCGAGTGCTGGGATTAAAGGAGTGCGCCACCAACTCCCAGCCTTAACAGTCCCACTTTTACGACTGAATTTAGGTGTCAGTTCTCTGAGAGGGGCAAACAGGTGTCTCTCCCAACAAAGGGCCATTTATCAACCAATTACATTCAGGGACCAGTGAGTGAGAGAGCATGAACAAGGCCTGAGCTAGCCCCACAGTGTCTCAAGGACAGTTCCTGCAATCCCCTGAAGAGTTACCTTAGGGAGAGATCTTAGGTACCTGCACCGCTGACCACGAGGGGGAAGGAGGCGGGAAGGAGGCGTGTGTTCTCTTGGGGCTGCGATCATGGTCAGAGATCAGAGGGCGCTGACCCCGGTTCTCGGCTTCTCATGTAAGTGACCTCTCTCTCTCTCTCTCTCTCTCTCTCTCTCTCTCTCTCTCTCTCTCTCTCTCTCTCTCTCTCTCTCTCTAAGTATCGTACAACCCCCCCCCCTTCCCGGCATCTTTGATGTGGCTCGTTTTCCATCTACACTTACCCAAGTATGTCCAAAGATAAAACCTCAGCCAATTAAAAGGATACTAATACAACTACTGCTTGCTTGACCAATTATGTTTGAGATGAACTAACCATCCCTGAAATTCCCCTAGCTGTGCTTAGAAGGAACCTGCACACTTCCCTCGGGGTTGTTGTCATTTTGTACAGGTGTTGACCTCTGCATGCTGGAATGGTAATCAGTGCTCTCTGTTCTTGTATACTATGTAGGTATGGGGGTTTCCTTCAGCATTTTCTTAGTCCCTTACATTAACTTTTTCAGATGTCACAAGTGAGTGAAAACACATGCATATGTGTCTGTGCTTGGCTTATTGTACTTAGGACAATGTACTCCACTTCCAAACATGATGCTTCCAGTGGCAGGATTTCACTGATCATAAGAATGTATGTACTTCTAATTTGAAAAGCTCTTATGTAAAAACAAAACAAATATATAAATAAAAATTTTTCTTTTATACTATTGTTTTCTGCAAAAGGAAAAATGAAAGCTATGACAGAAAAATGGATTCTGCAATCTTCAAGACAACCAAATCTTACCCTATATATTCAATGAATTTTTCAAAAAAATATTTTGGTCAGAAAAATATTCATTTGCCCCTTATTATCTGTGTGTATAATATGCCTTAATTAAAATTAGAATGCATAAATTTCAATTTATTGACCACATACCATACATCTGGAAAGTAGAAGTGATGGAAGGCTTTATTAGTTAGGGTTTCTGCTGCAATGAGACACCATGACCATGGCAACTCTTATAATGGAAAACATTTAACTGAGGTGACAGCTTACAGTTCAGAGCTTCAGTCCATTATCATCATGGCAGGGAGCATGGTGGCGTGCAGGCAGACATGGTGCTGGCCACATCTTAATCAGAAGACAACGGTGGCAACTGAGGCATTGGACATGGCTTGGGCATATACAGTGACCTCAGGGCTCACTCCCACAGTTCAGCAAGAGTTATTTCAAAATGGAATGTTCATGGAAAGCTGCAACACTGACAGAGTCATACCCTCCCAGAAATTACACTGGAGTGAACGAGACTGACAGCAACAACCAGCCTTTAAAATGTAACTTCTTGGTCTTGCATCTGCAGGGAAAACCACACAGAACGAATGGGTTTATGACAGGACCTTTGCACTTAATATAGATCTGTGACGGGGAACAGGGGCCGTCGGGCTTTTAACCATCAGAACTGACCAGAAGTAGAATCTTCCACTGCAGTCTGACAGCGACCCCTTCTCACCTCACTCTGTTGTATGAAGAAAAGGCTCTCCAAATATTACTACTCAAACTATGATGTAAAAACAAATGACCAGTTTAAGCTCTGAAAAGTTCCTACACTTTAGGAAACATCAGCTTTCGTTATTCTCTTTTTCTTTGTAATATATGTACGTACACACACACACACACACACGAGCTGTAATATACGTATGCACACATACACATGCACACACACACCCAACTCTTCATTTTATTGGACACATTAATTTTTCCATGTCTGTTGTAGTTTATGGAAATCTGATACTTTGAATTTTCTTTTCAGTAAAAAACTGGTTTAAATGTGCTGACTGAATGTATGCCAGCTCTACACAGAGTTCTTGAAAATGATAGTTTTTCCCCCATTTTATTCCTATGAAAAGCCAAAATATTTAACCTTTGCCTATAATCTAGAAAAAAGAGAATAAACTAATTGCATTGTCACTTTACAAGTTCACTGCAGTATATTAATTTAATAAATGATAGAATTAGAAGTAGAAAAAATGATTAGCTGAGATTTAAGCAAGAGTTGGCAAGCTTTGTGGAATATTAATTAAAAGTAAACAGTATTCCAAATAAGATTCAAATGGAACATGGTTAGAATCTCTAAGTAGCAGAAATACACCAGAGAGCCAGGCATTGTGGCACATGCTTGCAACTTGGTAATCCAAGGCTGAGATCGAAGATTGTGGGTTTTAAGACTCTAATCATGTTCAAGGCCAGTCTGGACGATGCAACAAAACCCTGCCTCAGAAACAAACAAATACCAAAAATCCATTTACAAAAACTTTAGTCCTGAAGAAAATGTTTTAGGCACACTTCGTTCAAAGTCTTTGCCCTTAGAGGGTTTTAACAGCACTTGTCACACAATTAACTCCCTATAAACAGGTTAAGTCCCAGGTAAGGATGCAAATGTTTGCATTAACACTGGTAAGTAAGCTGTAGCAGGGAGATTGCAAAGGGAACTTCCAGGAGGATGGGCTGCTTCTGTCACAACACCATCCTGGGACCTTTACCAACAGCTCAGCTCACAGTGCTCACCGCCATCTTACTGAAACAGACGGAGTAATGCCAGTTGCTACTCTGAGGGCAAGTCAGTAAGCTATGTTTATTAGAAACCGAAGAAATGAGACAAATTACAATTACATTATAATTTTATACCAATAATTCTAGTTTTTATTAGACATATTTTCAGTTCCACATAAGGAAGCAGCAACTGGAAAAGATCTAGACCAGTGCTTCTCAACCTATGGATCGCAACTCCTTGGGGTCCAGTGACCCTTTCGAAGGAATCACTTAAGACCACTGTAAAATTACAGTTATGAAAATAATTTTGTAGTGGGGGGGGTCACCACAACACAAGGGACGACTGTGTTAAAGCGTGGTAGCGTTAGGAAGGTTGAGAACCACTTATTTTCACACGGGGGTCCTGTCGGCTCAGCAGGTGGGAAGGCTATCAGCGGGAGGGGAGGCTGCTGGTAGTGTCACTTTCCAACATCTACATTGTCCCGTAGACTTGGACTTCCTAGGCTGTGACTTTAGGGCAGGACTTTAGAGTATTTTTCTGGCACTCTGTAGTAGTCTTGTCCCTCAAACCCATAGTCGTCTCCCGCATTTTACACCAGGTAGCACAGAAGGCTCGCACACTTGGTGTCTTTTGTCACCAGCTCTGTACTGCTCTTTAGAGGAGCCTGCTGCTCCTTCTGCATCCTGAGAAATGCACTGTGTACTAACCTGCTATAGACCCCCACATCACGCAGGTTACCAGACTGGTCCTCATCATGTACAAGGGGCAGGGGGTGGATTTCATGCAATACCCCTAATGCCCGAGGCAGCTTACATTAGCACTGGATGCTCTACGAACACTAGCTGAATGGATGCTGGCTCAGCGCTCTGACGTATCCTGCTTCTATGTACATAGAACAGTCCAGCATCTTTGCCCACCACCTCAGCACTTGGGGGACCGAGGCAGAAGGATCCCTGTGAGTTCAAGACCAGCCTGGGCCACAGAATAAGATGCTATCTTTAAAGGTAAAAACACCTATTGCCTCTCCTCATCACTGAGATCCACTGTCCTTGAGGAACAGCTGGACCTGAACTATGAGTGACACCAGTGACAACATCTCCACCTGCCAGGCCTAAACACAAGGTGGGGGGGGGGCAGGGCCAGCAAATGATAGGCTGGAGACAGATCAGCTCTGGTTCCACGCTTCTGCTTTAACAAATTGCAAGTGCTTAGCATTTTTTTATTCCAACTCAAGTCTCCAATATTCCTCAGAGCTTGTTTCCCAGCTTCAGGACTCCTTAGGTGGTCGTTTTTAGAAAAGAAGTTAAACTTTTGACTTCTATTACATTATAAATATACACACACATATAAAATATATATGTAAATATATGTATGTTTATATATTACATGTATGGGTGTTTTACCTGTATGTATATCTGTGTAATATGTGTGTCTGGTGCACGTGGATGCCAGATTTGCAGATCCCCTGTAACTGGGGTTACAGAAAGTTGGGAGTCACCATGTGGGTATTGGAGACGCAACAAGGGTCCTCTGGGAGAGCAGCCACTGCTCTTAACCACTGGTTCACGTCTCCAGCCTCTCCTACCTACACTTTGTACTTTTAAGATTTTTCAATCTATCCTCATCTCCCCAAACACAATATTCTTAAACTGCTTACATTTTACCTGGTAATTTTGTCCTATATTCTTTCCAATAGAAACAGAGACTATTTCCATGGGGTAGTTTAGTGACTGATGAAAACAACAAAAAACTTCCCTTCATTTTATTTGAATTTAGTGAGGTCATAAAGGTTTGTAAAGTTGGCCGGATGCTCTGCTTTGCTCAGGAAAAGGCATTTAACGCCAGGTTTAGGCGCATCTTAGACACAGGAGGGAATGCAAGGAGAGGAAGCATGGGGTGTGGTACCAACCCAGAACGCAGGAGACAGCTGAGCATAGACAAACCAATAGTGTTTGGACTCTTCCACTGCAAGACTGCTTATAACAAGGTTTTGCTACACGATAAAGAACGTTTATGTTCATTTTGGAATCCCACAACTGATTGACTGGAAATGGCTATGTCTTTTCTAATACCTGAGATGGTCTTACTTGGGGTGTTGGGGGGAGCAGGGAATTAGGTGAAAGTGGAAACTCACTGGGGCCGAAGTGGGAGGCCACTAGTGCAGTTTTCTACACAGAAACAAAACGACACAGAATGGGGATTATTATTATTTTTTTTACTACCTCCTTCATGGTTCTCTTGCTCACTGAGAAATTAGCTTCCTACTTTTTAAGCATATACTTACTAACGATATGTGGTTGACATGGGCTCCCCCTCCCTTTTCATTTCATAAGGGAGAAGCGTGATTTAGACACAGAAAAGTATGATAATGTTTACTCCCATCACAAGACCTGCATTTCCGGGACCCCCAGACGCTAACCCACACATGAGGGCCATAGGAAGGGCCGGCTGGCCTGGCTGCCCTGGGTGGGCGCCAGCTCCGCCCCAGTGCTATCCCAGGGACAGGAGGACTCTGCTCCACCAGTGCGGTGGCAGGGACAACGAAGACCCCTGAGAGGCTGCGACAGCCGCTCGACCCGGCCAGCAGCAGGAGGCACTCACCACACGAAACGGGGGTCGCCAAGGAGCGTCACAACGCTCGGGCCCCGCAAACTCCACGTCCCCACAGACCCCGGGTACCCTCAGGGCCCATCATGCCCCGCCCTGCCCTAGACACTTAAGGCTCCAGAAATCCCACGACCCCCCATCAGTCTACCACGCCCACTGGTCACAACATGAGGACACCCTCCACCCCTGGGGTTCTCAGACCCGGTTTCCGCTCACATTCCGCGCTTCCTGCTTACCGTGCTTCCGATGAGCAGACATCCCCGACCCCAGCCGGGATCCTGGGCCCCAGGCGCCGCCAGATGCGCGGCGCTTCCGGATTCCTCTCTCTTAGGCCCGCCCACAACATTAGGAGTGTCTAATCCGGACCCGAATTCCCCGCCGCCGGGTGCCAATCACCTCTATCCGGCGGTTTATTGGTTCGCATGGGGCCCGGGGGTGTGGCTTAAGCTCGGCCTCTAGGAGCCTGGCTGTGGAGTCTGCGCGGAAGGCGAGTGGCCCGGTAGCGCCGCTCCTCCGTTTGCCGGTCTGATGGTTTTGGGCCAAGACACAACTAGGGTCTATACCGGCTCTGCACACTCGCGGAACTTGGGGTGCAAGCTGGAGAAAGGTTGGTGAGGAGAGAAGGAAGATCTGGAAGCTTGAGGCAAGACCAGGCCCCTCTCGGCGCAGACACCGGCATCCGTTCCGCGCGCCCCCTCTTTACTTCAGCGGGCAGGACTGGTGCGCTCGCACACCAGCGGGGCCCACCGACAGCGCCTCCCCTCTGCTTCGCGTCTACCGGTCCCTCTTTTCGTTTTGTCTTTCACCCGAGCCACGTTGTTTTCAGCCCGGCCCTGGGACCCTTGTGCCCTGTTGATACTGACTTTTCGTCCTTGAACCGTTTCTTCAGAGACATGACTGCCGAGTGTCTGCACGACCTGCAAGTTGGAAACCACGTTCATGAAAGGTCGGACAAGAGAGGTGCATGGCGAAGAAGACTGTGAGGACCATATACCAAAGAGAGGAGCTCTTTGAAGAGAAGTAACGCAGGGAGCAGGGTTCTAAGCAGAGAGCTTAAAACCAAGGACACAAAGTAGATGCCTTTGGTTACTGGAGGTTAACAAGCACGGACTTGCGGAGACGGAAGAGGAAGGCCTGATGTTATGAAGACAATACTCAAAAAAGAAAAGAAGACAAACGGTTCGAGTAAAGTGCCTGTGTCTGCAGAGCTAAGGCGGGTTGGGATCAGGGAGGAGGGAAGGCTTGGCCTCGGGCGGTTCGAGACTCTTTGGAATCTGTCAGAGTGGTAGAGTAGAGGTGTTACTGATGGCCTCAAGCCAGGATACTTCCTGGAAGGCCTCGGTTGGGATCCAGTTTGTATTAGCATTTTATAACCTTGCCCACAAGGTGGGGTGGACAAGCAATCGAAATTTTACAGAAGCCTAAGTGGCAGTCTGCAGGTTGTTAAGGGCAGCATGACCCAATGTTTCCACTGTTTTCCCTGGTCATGGTCATTCTGTCCCAGGTAGCAAGTGAAGACAGGCTTGGCAAATATGTAGAACAAGCGGTGCTTTCAGCAAATCATGAAAAAAAAATCAGTAAGTCAGCACCTAATAATTGGTCTTTGCTGCCTTATTCTACTTCACCGGTGACAATCATGGAAGAAGCAACATCGAACTTTCCACGGAGATGTGGAAAACTGATCCGTTTTGGGTCTAGAAGTGAAACGATCCGATGTAAATGTTAGAGGTGGCTCCAGCTTCTCTATTGAGAGTAAGCTGCATTGGGGTGAAGCAAGAGACCACTGAGTTCCAGTTGCAATAAGGACAATGTTGGTAGTTAGCAACGTTGAGCTATAACATTGAAGAACGGTAGGAAGAAATGGTCAAGGTGTGGATTCATTTGAAGGCAAAGTAAAAGAGATGCTCTGACTCGTCAGATTCGTCTGTGATAGAATAGGGGAAGTCTAGAATGGGTTCAGAACCTGAAAAGTTGGGGTATAAGGCTGATACGGGGATCCTCTGGGAAGCCCTTCACTATGTAGTGTTGAACAGCTTTTGACACATGGACACAGGTGACGGTGGAGGGAATGAATGTGTGGCCAGAGAAGTGGCTAAGAAAGGGCTGAGCCACACAGCTTCTAACCTTTGTAAAATTGAGAGATGAGGAGGCTCCAACTCTGACCCAAGAGGAAGAGTGACCAGAGAGGACAAGGAATGACAACCGTCCCGCAGCCAAGTCAAAGGAGAGTTTACTTGTTGGAATGCACAGTTGAATTTGTCAAGGGCTGGTCTTTAGGCTCTTTGGTCATCGTTAATTTCATTGGAACACAAGATACAAACATGTGATGGTTCAAGAAAACAGAAGGTCCTGTGTAGGTGTCTGGTCTGTGAACCTGTAAAGTGGCCACACCCCTTTAGGTGTGGCTTCAGGTGGACAGAAGAGGAAGGAGGGCAGCTTGAGGTGTGCTTTCTGTTTGCACACTCTTTCTGGTGGGTCAGCCGATCTGGTAGGAAGGGCAGAGAAGCGCTCCCTTGGTTCTTTGTATTTTTCTGTGTAAGTGTTCCCCAATAAACATCCATTTATCATTTGTCTTGGGTCTAGTGAAGTCCTTACATCCTCACCTTCAGTCCTGGATGCAGACCTGTGCCGGCTTCTGCTACACTCCCCAAGGCCTCCAGCAAACAGGGGCACCCCTGTATCTTTTTCTGTGGGCCACAAGCACCATCCCCTCTGCTGCCAGGCTACTCTTGGGAAACAGTTTCTTCTCTCTTCCTTTCCCACAGACCTGTCCAGAAAGATCACATCTAATTCGTGTCCTGTCTCTCATGGGGATTCCATTTGAAAGTTGACCTCTCCCCAACTCCTACTGCTGTTTCCCAACTCTTAGCCCAATACCATGCCACCTCTTCTGTCCATAGCAACAAAAAAAAAACTTTTTAAAAATCTGAAATAATCACTCTGGGGCCAGAGAGATGGCTCAGTGGTTAAGAACTCTCACTGTTTTTTGCACGGAACCCGGGTTCAGTTTCCTGCACTCACATGGTGGTTCACAACCATCCAGAACTGCAGTTCCAGGAGATCTAACACCTCTGCCTGCCGTCTGAGAGCACCAGGCACACACACTATTGCACATACATACATTCAGGAAAAATACTCATGCACATAAAATAAAAGACATTTTAAAAACTCACTGTAGCCCATCTCAGGACCATAATAAAGAGAACAAAAACAAAAATAGAGAAAGCATTTGACCAAATCTAACACTTGTTCATGATTTATAAAAACAACAAACAAAAACCTCTCAGTCAACACTAAATAAAAGGTCATTTATTCAACTTGATAAAGAACGTTTACAAAAAATTTTTGCAAATATCATTATCAAGGGAAAAAAATTAGAAGCTGTCCTACAAAGATCAGGAACAAGACAAAGATATTCCCTCTAACCATTGATTTTCAAAATCATACTAGAAATCCTAGCTAATGTAATGAGACAAGAAAAGGAAATAAGAAGACCATATATTGGGAAGAAAGAAATAAACTTGTCTTTGTCTGCAAGTGACATGAAGAAAATCCTAATGTCCTGGTTAAAATCCCACATAAGAGTACACTGTGTATAAGACATAATTCCAAGTCCTTTAAACGTGTTACAAAACCTCCCAACACATAGTCTGTCAGTTCACATTCATGATGGTCTCTCAGTTCCTAATCTAACTAGTCATTTAGAAGAAAAGGCAAGTCTCTCATTGTCTCTGAGTCTTCAGGCCTGTTTTTCCTACTGTCAGAACTTCCCCCAACCTCACTGCCTCACCCCTACCCCCAAGCCCTGTTCCTCTTGGGATGTTTGGTAGAAGCCAACCTCTGACTTCGCCTCATCCATATCACCCTCTGAAGATGGCTTCCTTTGACATTATCAAAGATGCTCAGTAGGGGAAGTAGAGGGGAGGGGAGGATGGAAGTAGGTACCTCATACTGTTCCTCAAGGAATCTTCAATGGGATAGCCCCAGTTGCCTGAAGGAAAGATCACCCCGATGACACGCCCTTTACTAACTTTCCTTCCCTTTCCTGCCTTCCTATTCTTGTTTAGTTCCCAGAGACAAGGGGTACAAATAAATTACATAATTCAAGCGCGGTCTTGGGACCTACTGTGGGGCAAACCCAGAGGAGGATTTAATGTAACGACACCCTTATAATATTTCCTCAGTATCACAAACTATCTGCTGTCCTTTTCATTTTCCAGTAACACAGTATATTTCCCTTGTAGAAGCAAGTGTAATCCAGGGTTATACTCCCTGTAACTTTAGTGTGACTCCATCCCAAGACTGGATGTGTGCCCGGTGACAATCTTTTCTTCTGTTTTGTTCACACGTCCACAACACAGAAGAACTCACTGTAAGTGCCACTTGGGTTTCTGTCACTCCTGCCATTGCGTGAGATAGCAAATAAATGAATGGAAGATGGGATACACGTGGGGAAGAAAAGAGAAAATGGATATTAGAATTTTTAAACTTGATATGCAATCTAGATTTTGGTTTGAGGTTTGAAACGTCATATTTCAAATCAGTGAAACACAACTTTCCACCGAAACCAATTGGAATATGCTGAAAACACTAAGAGGAAGGTCGGTCAGATTCTTTGATTCATTAATATATCTCTCACACAATTTGTATTTTGCTTTCAAAGTACTCTACGGTTGTTGATTATCTGAAAAACATTTTATGGAGATTGTTTTTGTGTAAAGATCTTGGAATTTGGAAAATGTTGGGTTGTTCGCATGCCTCCTTTCTGTTCTATAACTATTCATCTTTCTGTAAACATTCACCTCGCTGATTAAGTTTTGGTCCCATTTAAACTTCTTAACAAAGGAGACAAAAGCCCCCTTGTGCATTCACATTTAAATGGAGCCTGGTGACATGCCCAATGATAGAGCCCCAGAGCCCAGTGTCAAACTGTCTTTAGTAGCCAGGGCATTTGACTCTAGGCCACAGTAATTTTTCTTCCTGGCTGGCAGACAGATCTGAGGAGGACAATTCCCATGAATCTAACTAGGCTCCCGTCACAACGTGGTAAATTAGCTAAATTTGCCAGACTGTTCTCAGTTGTCTTCCAGACTTCCCTGAGATAAAAGGATAAATTATTATTATTGTTATTATTATTATTACTATTATTATCTTCCACTTCCACACTTCATGCGTCTACATGCTGCTGCAGCAGAAATATGTCTGACACCATCTCAATGCTGGACCAGGTTTATTAATGAAGACTGCTGTTCGAGGTGAGCTCGGTGAGGGGTGTGGGGTGCCCCCGGGGGATCCTCGATTCCTCTGAGCACAGCTCCCAGCAGTTTACTGGGGGAGGTAACAGGTGGCAACAGAAAGGTTGTATTTCACAGCGCCCAGAGAAGCCGTGGTGTGCACTCTCTCAGCGGCCATGGGGAGCCTTGTTTTCTAATGCTCCCTCTCTCTGACCTGAGAACCCAATAGATGTGGAGGACTTCACCCCGCAGAGTTCTGTGTCCCACCGCCGTCTCTAGACCTCACATCTCCGTTCAGATTGAGCTAGACCTTTCCAGGCGCATTGGCTTGTGTGTGGTTCCCACGCTGACCTACAAACACGCCGAGCACTTGCGGGGTGGGACCTCTCCGTTCCCCCGCCCGCCCGGTACCTTCACTGTCCTCGAGTGACCCAATGCTCTGCGCGCAACAGTTGGGACCTGCTGTGCGCGGGCTCCCGGGCCATGCGCGCCATACGATCTCCGGGCCAGGCTTGCCATTGGCAGTCGCACAGGGGCCTGAGCGCTCCCCCCTAGGCGCGCGGCTCTGGGTCCTTCCTCAGATGGAGCCACGCACCGGCCGCCCCCCCAGTGCGCCGGTGCCTCCCCGGGCGCCGAGTGCGCAGGCGCCGGCCGTGAGGACCGACCGTGCGCCGGGCTCGAACGGGGTTGGAGCGCGCGGCGGCGGCAGCAGCGGCGGTGGCGGCGGCGGCGGTGGTGGACAGACAGACTGCGGATCGACGCACGGACCCAAGGATTCTTGATCCTGGGAGCTGGCGGCAGTGCCGTGCGCGCCGCCTGGCCTGACGAGTGGCCACCTTGCCATGTCGCTCAGCATCTTCTGAACTAGGAAAGCCCAAGGATGTCCGCTCTGAGGAAGGTGCGAGACGCGCGGGGCCGCGGGGACTGCGATGCGGGGACCTGGGCGCTAAGTGGCTAGAGCCGTCGGGGCAGGGAGGGGGCGGTGCTGCGAGACCGACCCGCGTAGGCCCTGCCTAGGTGGCTGCTTTGGGGGGTAGGAGGCTACTAGGAACACGCTCCGGGAGTGGGAGATAACCTTAGGGGGGGCCCGTGCTCCGGGGTCCGCCGCTGGGGTCCTTCTGGGCTGCAGAGCCCCGTGGCTGGCACACGGGCTCCCGGACTACAGGAGCGAGGCGGAGGTGTGAAATTCCCCGCTCCGCGAGGCCGGGAAAGGGGGTGCAGTCTGGGGCG
Organism: Mesocricetus auratus; assembly: GCF_017639785.1. Classification (NCBI taxonomy): domain Eukaryota; kingdom Metazoa; phylum Chordata; class Mammalia; order Rodentia; family Cricetidae; genus Mesocricetus; species Mesocricetus auratus. The sequence goes on along the minus strand of NW_024429212.1, from coordinate 5,394,490 downwards.
CTGGCCAGAGAGGGGCTGGTGGGGCAGTGGGCAGCGACCTGTGTTCCCCCTCCCCCAAGCGCAGGTGGCCACGGGGACTCAGATTGGGAATGAATAGAAGACGCTTGGAGCCGGTGCTCCAGAGCGCTGGGGTCGCGGAGGCGGGGAGGGGCCACTTGTGCCCTTTGCTGCAGCCGTCGCGACGAGCAGGGCCTGGGCCTAGGGGTTGGGAGGGGGTAGCCGCTGCTGGGCTCTCCAAGTGCGAGCCAGGGAGCACAGGGGCTTTTTTAGGGGTGGTTGCTAAGCGAAGCGCTACCCAGCGCAGCGTTTTGTAACTAAGCCTCCCCCGGCAGCTGCTGTTGCTGTTCTCGGGCTCTTTCCTTAACGATCGCAGAAGAAATAATGAGGATGTAATTATTACAGCCCTGCGCGGCGAAGGAGTGGGGGGACGGCAGGCACCGGCTCCTCTGCTCGGCACCGGCCAGGTGGGGCCGGGCGGGGCAGGGATTCCTCTCCCATCCACCCGTAGCGACTGGGTGGCTTGAGGTGCTCCGCTGGGACCCGAGACCCGGGCTGGGCATCTATACCGAGTTGGAAGAGGTGGGTGGGCAAGGGCAGCAGGCGGCGTCTAGGCGGGTGCAGAGTGTCGCAGGTGGAGGGGAACCCGGAGCGCCAGGGCTGTTTAGCGATTCGCACCCGAAACTCACAACACCCGGTGTGGTGCTCCTCCACTTCGGGAATGTGGTGCCAGCCGCCCGCGGGTCGCTTTTCTTTCAAATGGATGTCGATTCCGGCCCGGGTCGAAATCCAGATGCGTGACTGACTTATTCAGCATCAGCTGTGTTGTATCGATGAGAAAATAAAGCCACCGGCAGCGAATTCGCCTTGGGTGTTGATGAACTCTACCAGACCAGGCTGTGGGCGGTTCAGAGCTGGAGATTAAAGCCCAGCAGTTCTTCCTGGCGTCTCAGACTTGGCGGCGGGAGGGAGCTATCTGGACTCGGAGCCTTCGGATTGCTGTTAGTGGCCAGTGTGGGTACATCAGCCTCCAACCTTGAGAGCTGACCGTTACCTTGGATCCCAGTCACCTGTGTTTTTGTAGAAGCATCTTATTGTACAGTCCACGAACTAATTGCGTTTGTAATGAGAAAACAACCTGTAATGAGTCTCAACGTGGTCCAAAGTAGTCCACAACCGGCTCAAGGCAGTGTACAAGTCCGAAGCTGCCTTACTGAATGCAACCTCCTTAACAATATATCGACTTAAAGTGCATTATAACATGATTTTCATTTTCACATTCTCTGCTGGAGGTGCTACATAGCCACCCCCCCAAACCCAACAGAAAACTGGTGATATGATGAAAAAAATAATTTTTGGCAGGTCAGGTTGTTACTCTGTTGTTTTAAGAATGCCATTAATCAGGGTTTTCCAGTCGCCAAATCGTCTTGTGCAGGCTGTTGGGTGACTCACACAGATTTGGCTTCCATGGTAATTGTAGAGTGTGCGCGCATACCACTTCCTTTTAGACGATGTGACTTTTTCATTACTTAGAAGAGAACAAATCAGAATATTTTATGCCCCGCATCTGGCTGCATGACTGGCAGGCCGCAGGGAGTCCTCTGCTCAAACACATCTGGGAGAAACACAAACCTATTGGAAGAAGATGCAGGGCAGTCCCCTCCAGTCACTCCATAGACGTGAGCTAGTAAATGTGGGGTTTGTTTTCTGAGATGACCTGTTATGAGCTGGCTGTGGTACGCCTGTTCTACTCCCTTCTGAAACCATCTCTTCAGTGAAGTCGGTAGGCCATCTGTCTGTTCCTGCTCTGCCCCGTAAATACCTTGTATTTTAGGTCAAAGGGCAATATACCAAATGGTGAGTGCTATGCCAAATAACACAAAAGGAGTATAATTAAAATTGCCCTCTCCTGGAACTTTCGTTTTTTTCCCTAGAGAACCCTCCCAGGCTGAGCAGTGAGGAGCTTTGTTTCCTCTGCTGCCTTCAACCTTCTGCAGTCACAGTGAAGTTAGCCTGAGCAGTGCCCCTGGAGGAGGCAGGGGACTCAGATGCAGACATCTGATGCGCTGTGCCCGAGGGCACCTGTGATTCAGGCAGTTCAATAGCAGTGTTGCTACTTCTCCAGAGTGATGTAAGCATGCTCCTCTATGGCAATCTGTTGCTTCTCATGTTTTTGTCCACTTCATTTTTGACAGTGATAGAAATTCCGGATTTAATTAGAAGCAAAAAAAATTCCGCTTCTTAGAATTTAATTCATGTATCAAGAACATGATCAATTGCAAAACTAAAAAGTTCTAGTATTTTATTAAGTGTTACAGGATTTTTAATGCTATAATATTCTTTTATAATTATATTTGAGGGGGGAACCCCCATCTCAGTTGCCCAAGGAGTAGAATGATATATATTTCGATTATGGAATTTATGAGGAAGTTAATTAAATATTATTTATTGACCCTTGGAATGGGTATGCCATGATCATGCATTGGCTACAATAAAAATAGCTGTGATTCATCATTTTGGCCAGATGGGAGTCATATTTAGAGCATTGCAGTATGTTGGCTATAAAAGAATTAGAGCTTTACCACACAGGAAGTTCGTGGGCAAAACATTCTATGCAGTTAAAACTGCTCTTAATCAACCGTAGTTTTAACTAGCCTTTGTTCTCCATCTTGTAAGCACTTGCATTTTATTAGCGTCTACTGAAATATGTTCAGTTGTCGGTGCTTGTGTGTGGAAATCTGGAGCATGGCAATTTGCTTGTATTGGTAACAAGCATTCAGGGTTTTCAGGGGGCCAAGTGTCTGGGCTTGATCCTGATGAGGTGTGGGATTGCAGGTTTCCATGCTGGTGTAAATCCTGCAGCTGCCCTTGGTCAGCTCTGCCTTCCAGGGCTTCGGAGCAGTGGCAGACAATATATATTGTTCTTAATTAATCTCTTTGGCAAAGGCAATGGGAATTAACCAGCTGATTTTCCTTGATCCTGCCATTTTCTCTGAAAATGAGAAGTCCTCTCCATTAGTAGCTCAGGGTTTCTTTCTTTTAAAAAAATAAATTTGTTTGTTCATTTTACATCTCATTTGCAGTTTCCCCTCCCTCCTCTCCTCCAAGTCCCACCCCCATCCTTCCTCTGTTCTCACCAGCCAGTCCCTTTTTTCACTTCTGTTTAGTAAAGGGCAGGTCTCCCATGAGTATCAACAAACCATGACATAACAAGTTGCAGTAAGCACCTCCCCTTGTGTTAAGGTTGGGCGAGGTGACCCAGTATGAGGAGTAGGGTCCCAAAAGCCAGTAAAGAGTCAGAGACAGCCCCTGTTCCCGCTGTTAGGAGTACCATAAGGGAGCCAAGCTACACAACTGTAACATATACACAGGGTGCCTAGGTCAGTCCCATGCAGGCTCCCTGGTTGTCAGTTCAGTCTCTGTGAGCCCCTATGAGCCCAGGTTAGTTGATTCTGTGAGTGTCCTTGACTCCTCTCGCTCCTACAATCCTTTCTCTCCCTCTTCTGCAGGATTCCTCACACTCAGGCCTGATGTTTGGCTGTGGTTCTGCATCTGTTTCTATCAGTTGCTGGATGACACCTGTCTGATGACAATTGGGCTAGGCACCAATCTAGACACAGCAGATGGCCAGTTCAGGCTACCAATCTGCTATTGCTAGGAGTCTAAGCTGGGGTCATCCTTGTAGATTCCTGGGAGATTCCCTTGCTCCAGGTTTTTGCCTGGCTCCCCAAAGGCCCCCATTTCCAGTAGTCTCTTTCAGTAGTCTCTTTCAGTACTCCCCCCAAGAGGAGAGAGAGGGGGCAGAGACCAGTTACTGGGAGCAAGAGTGGTGGAAGAGAGAGAGAGAGAGAGAGAGAGAGAAGGGAGGAAGGGAGGGAAGGAAGGAGGGAGAGAGAAGGTGGGCAGGGACCTTTTAAAAGGGGTCATAGTGAATGTGCACAGGTGGTGCTCTTAGTGTCTGCAGCTGAGGGCGTATCCTGTCAAAACCCCAAGGGCAGGCTAGTGCAGATGCCAGAATACTAATCACCACTTGCCCTCAGTCCATTCATGAAATCTCTTCTATTTCCCCTTCCTAGGGAGATTTGGGTTACCTAGTTACCTCCTTGTTACCTTGTCTTTCTGAGTCTGTGGATTGTAGCATAGTTATCCTTTATTTTACAGCTAATATTCTCTTATGAATGAGTATATACCATGTTTCTCTTTATTGATCTGAGTTACCTCACTCAGGATGTTTATTTCTAGTTCTGTCCTTTTGCCTTCAAATTTCCTGGTGTTTTTGTTTTTAACAGTTGAGTAATACTCTCTTGTGTAACTGTACCACATTTTCTTTATCCTCTCCTTGGTTGAGGATATCAAAGAACACATCAAGAAGATCATTCACTATGACCAAGTAGGCTTCCTCCCAGAGATGCAGGGATGGTTCAACACTGTCAATGTCAATGTAACCCATCATATAATAAACTGAAAGAAAAAAAGATCATCTCCATAGATGGTAAAAAAGCCTTTGACAAAATCCAACACCCCTTCACAAGAACTTCAAGTCTTTGAAAAAAGAAATTGAAGAGGATACCGGAAGACAAAAAGATCTCCCATGCTCATGGATTGGCAGGGTTGACAGAGTAAAAATGGCCATTTTACCAAAAGCAATCTACAGGTTTTTTTCTATAGTGTCACTTTTGATAGGCTCGGGAGAACAGCTGCTGCTTGTCTTTCCAGGGGCACTGGAAAGATGGGACCCTGTAAGAGCTTTTGCATCTGGTGTTGCTGGGGGAGGTTTTCCTGCTTGTGTGATAAAAGTCAGCACTTTAACATACAGCCTTTTTTGAATGACCTTTCAAGAATTAGTGACCTTATTGAGTGCCAGTATATCAGACATGCAGTGTGAATTTATTCCCTTATGCTTTGGTGATTATTCTCATGTTCAGGGTGTAGCTGTGGTGGGCCACCTCTGTCCAGCTCTGGGACAAATGAATGGCTGGGCCTGTCACAGGTTATAGGACTTTGTCAGGTTGTTGGACCATTAAAGAACACGGAACTCTACTCAAAACTAAAATTTTATGTGACTCTTAAGGAAAGAGACAATTTAGGAAGTAAGAATGGAAAGATAGAAGACTTGAAGTTGCTGTCACCAACCTACAACTTCTCTAAAAACTTAGCCTGTGTCCCTCAGCCCCTATCTGAGGAGGAGAGGGGGGCAAGGTTATTTGAGAGAACCATTTAACCTATTGCTTCCGATATGTAAATGTGAAAATTCTCCTTCTAAATTGTGCCTTCTTTCCCTGAAAATCAAGATGTATAGGTAGGTCTTTAGTTTATTTGGAGACTGACAAGTAAAAACTTTTATCCTGGAGCAAGATTTGTTCATTATTAGGTGATGGTTTTTGTCTGGTATACTTCTTGTATGTTTCTGCTAGAACAAAAAGAAAAAAATTAACCATTTATTTCTTAAAAGTAATAGACAATTGGAAACACTCCATCAATAAAACTATAGCCAAAAAAATAGAGTAACTTTGTATATATAATTAGTCATTGGTTTAAAAATGATACCCCACGCTGTGCATATGGAGAGAGGCTGAATTAACAGGCACCAAAATCCAGCTGGAAAATAAAAGAATGGAAGTATCCCTTAGAGCCAATTGAGTAGTCAGGCAATATGGAAATGTAGGCTGCTGTGCTTAATGGACATTCGCTGTGCTGTTTCTGCCCAAGGTGACAAATGGCATTTCATCTTGTTAGTGTAAAGGGTGACTGAGTGAAGGCCTGTCTATGCAACTGAGTGGCATTTAGCAATCTGGTCGGCCTTGCTGTGTTTTAGCTACCCTCTACCAAAAGGGAGATAATGTACTATTAACTTGGTGGGATGACCACATGGATTAAATGAATTGATGGTGGTAGCATTGTATCAGGAGTGGTATAGAAGGTTCAGTATGTCTTGACTCTTTCAACTGCATAGAAACAAAGCCAGTATCAGCTCAGTTTGAGCCACCAGTGCTGGAAGTTGTCAAATTACCCCAAGGGTACTGTATTGCTTGTGTGTGTGTGTGTGTGTGTGTGTGTGTGTGTGTATGTGTGTGTATGTGAATCCTTTAAGAAACAAATCTGAGTGAACTTAACTAACAAAAGCATGGAAGAAATGTTAATAAAATAGAGAGGGCCAACAAGGTGACAACCAGTAGTAGGAGAAGTTTTTGAATGTTACATTTGACTAGGAGTTCTCTAGGAGTCATATCAAGAAAACCTAAAATTCATAAACCCTTCCCTGGTTATCTTGTTGAGTGGACATCACAAATACACCAAAAAGTTTTCCCTAGTGATAAATCATGAAGGCTCTTTATCAAGCAGATAATATACAGAAGAGTTGGGGGTGTAATAAAGTAACTATTTTTTTCCAAGACAGGGTTTCTTCTGTATTGCTTTGAAACCTGTCCTAGCACTCACTCTGTAGACCAGGCTTGCCTTGAACTTACAGAGATTCACCTGCCTCTGCCTTTCAAGTGCTGGGATTAAAGGCATGTGCCACCAACACCCAGCTCCTGATTGTGTCTTATGACACACTAAGATGGAAACCAAAGACAAAAAACCCACAAGTCCACCCTAGAAGAGGGCATGTGTGTTTATGCATTAATCATACATTATCTCAATGACAAGATGGTAAAACAAGGCCGGGTCTTCACGCTTTCGCATCATTCACAAATATATTATAGCTAATGTTAAAGATACATGTGAACCAATACTATGGAGAACTCAAGTTATTGAGTTTTATGTATCTATGTATTTCCTAAAGTCCTGGTACATTGTGTTTTATTGTAAGATAAATGGCCATAACATGTTGACAGTAACAGCATGCAGAAAGAGTCCTTATGCTTAACAAGTGCTGCTAAAATTAAGACGAGCCCACCACCTGCACACTCTTCATTAACTGAAGGTACCAGAAAGCCAGACATACATTTAATACATCTAGCAAATGTGATAGATTAGCCTTGCCTGATTTAAATGTGCTCAAAACACTGACATTAGCCTATAGATGGGCAAAATTATCTAACAAAAAGCCTATTTTTACAGTTGGGTGTATCATAGCTCATCCAGTAGCTGTACTGGAAGCAAAAAATGGAAGGGTTGCATGGGTGCCCTTCTGTATCTTCGAGAATTTGAAAACTTGTAAGCCCAGCCAGCGTCGATTAGAGACCAGCTTTGTCATCACCGACTCATCTCTGGCTTGTTGGCACTTCTCCTTGCTCTCCCGTCTCACCCGTCAAAACTTAGGAGGTGTTCGTCTCAAAAAATCTCCCCTGGGCCAGCATGTATCCCCTGGCATGCCTTACACTGTGGTCTTTTCCAAAGATGCTAAAATAGTAGCTTTGTGAGCAAGAGTCTTTTGTCTTAATCACTCACTGCTAGTGGCCAAGAAAGGTCTGTTGAATCCATGAGTAAGCCCAGGAGTTGCATTCTACTCAGAACAGGGCCAGGATTTTCCTAGCTCAGACTTGGAAATTGTTTTTGTTCTTCTGTTACCATTCTATATTTTGTGGTAGTTAAAGTTCCCCCACCCTGGACCATTCCATCTTGTAACTCTGTGTTGTTCTTTGTCCCTGATTTGGCCATAGGTATTTTTTTTTTTACCATACTTAATAATGTTTTCTTTTAAAAAATATTTTTGTATGTGTTTTACCTGTATGTATGTGTATGCCATGTGCATGTCTGGTGCCTTTGGAGCCAGAAGAGGAAAATCAGATCCTTGGGAACAATTGGAGTTGAAGACAGTTGTGGCAGCCACATGGGTCCCCTGGGAGAAGAGGAAGTGTTCTTAACCATTGAGCAATCTCCTCAGCCCCTAATAATGTTTTAGTTTCCATCTTTCATACTTGCTATTCCAGACCTAGTTGAACACGGCTTCCTTATGGCATATTTCCCAGGCCTGATGCCAGATGAAGTCATCCTCATAGTCCTTGCTTTGTACTCTAGGAGGGCACAGACCATGGAAAACACACACAGCGGGATGCCTGGGACATTCGCTGTCCTTGGTGCTGGAGAGACAGCAATGAAAGGGTCAGAACTGCCAGTCCTCAATATCTGCCATCGTGCTGTGGACCTTGTTGCTCAATAAACATCGGAATGATAAGTAAATCCATAGCCATTGACCTAACTATATAGCCACCATGGGGCCTTCATTCAGGCCATCGGTTGCTTCTCTGAGTTGTGTGCATATAAGTGAGATACGAAACTTTATTATCACATCAGTGGGTTTGTGTGTACCTGTTTACTTGCTTTTAATGTGAAGCTTTTGACTCTTTAAAATAACATATTTTATGATACTATGTCATTTTGACAGTTTCTGGACAAATGTCTTTTACTATTTCCTGATAAAAGCTTAGTGTATAATCTATATTATTGACAATGTAGAGATTTTCATAAGTAGTTGAAAGTTTCAAGATTATATTGGGGCCATTTTAGTGTATTACATTTCTGAATCTAAAACAAAATGTTCTGGTTTATCACTATAATTAGAATTAAAGTTTTATTTTCGTTGTGAAAGATGAGTTTATACAGTTTTTTTTCAGGCATCCAAACAGTAGAAGTACTTAGGAAATTTCTTCAATTTCCCCTTTTTCTTGTTTCTATAATGGTACTTCTTAAACATCAACAACACTCAATCAAAAGGAAACTTTCTTCGCACATAGTTAGTTTTGGGATGTTCACTTCTGGGAGCTTATCTTAAGGAAATAACCAGCAAGACTAGTTAATCAGTCACTCACTGCAGCTTTGTTTCCTGGAATAATACTGGAACAAAGGAAAACAAGAGCGAGATAGGGTAAATATGTGACAGCGCAGCCACAGTATAAAAATGTACAGCCATAAAAAGATGGAACGTAAATATTTAATGGTACAATATGATCTCCCTATGCTGGGAAGGAAAGGAAATAGAGGGTAAGAGGGCTCGCTCCACACCTTCACATCTCAGAGCTCCTGTCCTTGGACCTGAAAGGGAGAGTGGAGAGTGTTCTGCAACCTAAGCAAGGATTCATCTCCCTGAGGCCCATCCCCCGACAGTTCATCAGGGGTCTACACCGCCAACAGCCATTATCACTGTTGCCCTTAGCACTTCCCTCTGCCACCGCAGCCTCCCTGCTAGTCAGCACCCATGGCTACATCCATAGACAGGGGCTTCACACCAACAGCCGGCCACACTCCCAGATCATCCTCAGTCGGGAGCTTAACACCAAAGGTGTGCCACATGCAGTGACCTCCCTCTGCCCCGTGTCTCCTTCCCTCCTACACTTGCGCCTCTTAGCAAGGTCAAGTGAAAGCCAAAGCTTTGGGTCCTTCTTCCTTGCTGCTTTCTTTTATGCCGTGTAACTTATTTATTTCTAACATTTGCCTAATCGTGGGCAAGTACTCTAAATGCTACAAGTTACCAGTATTAATTTTTGCAGAGTACTGTGAAGTCAGTGGTGATGCCATCTGCATGCTGCTGAATAAGAAGCTGAGGAAGAAAGAATGTATTATATTTTTGTGGGTCATTGACATAGTCTGGCATACCATGGCGTGGTGGGCTGGCTCCACAGCATCTTGTTGGGACAAATGCCCTAACAGGGCAGAGGTTTCATTTAGCTTGGCCACTGCTGAAGCCCAAACACCGAACACATTCTGGGGTATGAGTCAGTGTTTGTTGAATGAGTGAAGTGATGAATGAATAGATTCAGATAGAAATTTTTGCCATGCATTTACAAATGCTGGACTGATAGCAATTCATATTTTTTTGGTCTGTATCAAAAATACAGTTGGCTTCATGTATAGAAAAATCACACAAAAATAACTTGCGTAAGAGTACTTGTTAGCTTTTGATAGGTAGGGCTGTTGCAAAGTATCATCAAGGATGGTCTGACCTGTGGTGTCTTCCATGGCCTTGGTGTCGTCCCCACTGAAAAGCGTGACAACAGCCAGCAGCAGCGTTTGACCCATGGGGTTTTCAAGTGTTGTAACCAACCTGAGCTGATGCCAACACGATGCAGCCTCTGGTTCTGTTAAACTTTCATAGGGCTCCCCAGGCCTGTCTCTGTGGGGGTGTCTTTTCCCAGAGTGCACATTCTGTACTCCATCATTTGTGGCTTGTGGCTCTGGCATGGTCAGGAGAGGTCTCCACAGGCATCTAGCATACCCTCAGCAGGGGAAGAGAGCAGCAGAGAGTGGTGCGGGGAGAAAGAATGCTCAGACTTCTCATTTCTGCCAGCCTCTGACTTCCTCACACTGAGGAGCATGTGTGGAGACCTGAGCAGACCCAGAAAGGTCAGAAGAGTTTGGCCATGCCACTGGAAAGTCTCCTTGTCTGGCCTTTGCAGGGAAGAAAGCTTGATAATAATCTCTAAAGTCTTTGTTTCACATTCCACACCCATACCTGGTATTGCCAAGAGCAGGAGCCACTGTTTGGGGGCTTTGATTAATCTTGATCTGCTTCCAGGTTCAGCTGTCCCTCAGTCCCCTATTACTTTGTTGAGGACAGATCCCTGGGGAAAACTGGGCTCCCTTAGCATCAGCAAGACCAGGGAGTGGTCCCAACTAGCAGCCCCTGATGCACTTCTGAATGAACCTCCCACCTATGGCAAGTGATGGGTCTGTAATTTAAAGAGGTCTTACATGGCTTTGTGTATGCAATTTTTAAAGGAGAATTTCTTTTATTTTCTTAATTTAAATTAGAAACAAGATTGTTTTACATGTCAGTCCCAGTTCCCTCTCCCTCCCCTCCTCCCCTGCCCAGCACTGACACCCCCATCCCATCCTCTTTCTGCTCCCAGGAAGGGTGAGGCCTTCCATGGGGGATCTTCAAAGCCTGTCATATCATTTGGAGCAGGGCCTAGGCCCTCCCCATGTGTCTAGGCTGAGAAAGCATCCCTCTAGGTGGAGTGGGCTCCCAAAGTTCATCTGTGTACTACTGATAAATACTGATCCACCACCAGAGGCACAATAGATTTCCCAGACCTCCTAACTGACACCTACGATCAGGTGGTCTGGATCAGTCTCATGCTGGCCTCTCAGCCATCAGTCTGGGGTCCATGAGCTCCCCCTTGTTCAGGTCAGCTGTTTTTATGGGTTTCTCCAGCCTGGTCTTGACCCCTTTGCTCATCACTCCTCCCTCTCTGCAACTGGATTCCAGGAGTTCAGCTCAGTGTTTAGCTGTGGGTGTCTGCTTCTGCTTCCATCAGCTACTGAATGAAGGCTCTAGGGTGACATATAAGGTAGTCATCAATCTCATTATTGGAGAAGGGCATTTAAGGTAGCCTCTCCACTATTGCTTAGATTGTTAGTTGATGTCATCCTTGTAGATCTCGGGACATTTCCCTAGTGCTAGATTTCTCTTCAAATGTATAACGACTCCCTCTATTATGGTATCTATTATTTTGCTCTCTATTCTTCCCTGACTCAATCTCCCTGCTCCCTCATGCCCTCCTCTCCCCTCCTCTTCTCCCCTTTTCTTTCTCCTAACTCGCTCTCCCCTCCCCATGCTTCAAATTTGCTCAGGAGATCTTGACCCTTTCCTCTTCTCCAAGGTCCTCTTTATTTCCTAGCTTCTTTAGCAGTTTGGATTGTAGGCTGGTAATCCTTTGCTCTATGTCTAAAATCAGCATATGAGTGAGTACATACCATGTTCGTCTTTTTGTGGCTCGGTTACCTCACTCAGGATAGTTTCTTCTAGTTCTATTTATTTGCCTGTGAATTTCAAGATTCCTTTGTTTTTTCCCCCTCTGAGTAGTAATCCATTGTGTAAATGTACCGCATTTTCTTTATCCATTCTTCTTCAGTTGAGGGGCATCTAGGTTGCTTCTAGGTTCTGGCTATTACAAATAATGCTGCTATGAACATAGTTGAACATATGTCCTTGTTGTATGAATGTGCATCTTTTGGGTATAGGCCTAAGGAATTGCTGTGTCTTGTGGTAGATTGATTCCCATGTTCCTGAGGATCTCCATACTGATTTCCATAGTGGCTGTACAAGTTGTCACTCCCACCAGCAGTGAAGGAGTGTTCCCCACTCTCCACATCCTCTCCAGCATTAACTGTCATTGGTGTTTTTGATTTTAGCCATTCTGACAGGAGTAAGATGGTATCTCAGAATTGTTTTTGATTTGTATTTCCCTGATGACTAAGGATGTTGCGCACTTTCTTATGTGTCTTTCATATACTTTAGATTCCTCTATTGAGAATTCTCTATTTAGTTCCTAAATAGAGAATTCTCTATTTAGTACGCCACTTAAAAAAAGATTTATTTATTATGTATACAATATTCTGCCTGTATGTATCCCTGCTGGCCAGAAGAGGGCACCAAACTTCAATACAGATGGTTGTGAGGCAACATGTGGTTGCTGGGAATTGAACTCAGGACATCTGGAAGAACAGGCAGTGCTCTTAATTCCTGAGCTGTCTCTCTAGCCCTGTACCCCACCTTTTAATTGGATTATTTGATGTTTCGGTGACTAGCTTCTTGAGTTCTTTGTATATTTTGGAAATCAGCCCTCTGTCAGATGCGGGGTTGGTGAATATCTTTTCCCATTCTGTGGGCTGTCATTTTGTCTTGCTGACTGTGTCCTTGCCTTACAGAAGCTTCTCAGTTTCAGGAGGTCCCATTTATCATGTCGATCTCAGTGTCTGTGCTACTGGTGTTATGTTCAGGAAGCAGTCTCTTGTACTAATTTGTTCGAGGGTATGTCCTACTTTCTCTTCTAAGAGGTTCAGTGTGGCTGGATTTATGTTGAGGTCTTTGATTCATTTAGACTCAAGTTTTATGCACAACAATAGATATGGATCTATCTGCAGTCTTCTACACGCCAGCATCCAGTTATGCCAGCACCATTTGTTGAAGATTATTTCTTTTTTTTCTATTGTATATTTTTAGCTTCTTTGTATTCCCAAGTGTGTGGGTCCATATCAGGGTTTTCAATTCAATTCTGTTGGTCTATCTGTCTATTTTTGTGCCAATATCAAGCTGTTTTTAAGACTATAGCTTTACAATAGAGCTTGAAGTCAGGGATGGTGATGCCTCCGGAAGTTCCTTTATTGCACAGGGTTGTTTTGGCTATCATGGGTCTTTTGTTTTTCCACATAAAGTTGACTATTGTTCTTTCAAAGTCTGTGAAGAATTTTGCTGGGATTTTGCTGGTCATTGCATTGAGTCTGTGTAGAGTGTAGTTTTTTCCTTGCCAGTCTCCTGGGCCCGCCGTGCTGTCTGAACCCCCAAATAACACACAGGGATGCTATATTAATTACAAGCTGTTGGCTGTTTGCTTCTTTCTTACTGGCTTGGAGCATAGATGTTCATAATTGAGACTTCATCTTGATGGATTTCTCCTGTGATAAATATGAAATGACCTCCTTCATCTCTTTTGACGGTTTTTAGTTTAAAGTCTATTTGTTAGATATTAGGATTGCTATACCTGCTTGTTTCTTGGGCCCATTTGATTGGAAAATCTTTTCCCAATCCTTAACTCTGAGGTACCATCTATGTTTGAATCTGAGGTGTGTTTCTTGTATGCAGCAGAAGGATGGATTCTGTCTTCGTATTCATTCTGTTACCCTGTGTCTTTTTATAGGCTAGTTAAGACAATTCATATTGGGGGATATTAATGACTATTTATTGTTTATTCTTGTTTGTTTTGTATCTGTTGTTGTTGGTGGTATTGTGTGTGGATTTCCACTCCTTTTTTCTTTTGGCTGTCGGTAAAGTGGGATCATCTATTGCCTATGTTTTTGTGGGTGTAGTTAACTTCCTTGGGTTAGGGTTTTCCTTCCAGAACTCTCTGTAGGGCTGGATTAGTGGATATGTTTCTGTCATGGATTATCTTGTTTGCACCATCTACAGTGATTGAAATCTTTGCTGGGCATAGTAGTCTGTGCTGGCATCCATGGTCTCTTAGTGTTGGTAGAATATCTATCCAGGACCTTCTGGCTTTCAGAGTTTCCATGGAGACGTCAGGTGTAATTCGGATAAGTTTGCCTTTATATGCTCTTGGCCATTTTCCTTTGCTGCTCTTAATATCATTTCTTTATTCTGTATGTTTGGGGTTTTGATTATTATGTGGCAAGGGGCCTTTTTTGTGGTCCACTATATTTGGTGTTCTGTAAGCTGGTCTGGTCTCAGTCTTTTCAACTTTTATTGCTTTCAGTGGTGAGGAGTGGCCTAGTGAATCTGCTTAGTTTCAGGGACTTCCTGTAGCTCTTTTGAGTTGTTCACCTTCAGGCTTCCTTGCTGGATGGACTGTTGCAATATCAGAGAAAACTGTTAACACAATAGCCACATATTGTATTCTGTTTTTAAGGAGTGCAGGAAATCCTGGGTTGAGGGAAGAGAACCATTTACACAGGAAGGAGGGAGGGAGGGAGGGAGGAAGGGAGGGGAGGATAAGGGCGGGGAGAGCTGTTACTTCTCTTCCTTTGCAGAGCACTGGAGTCCAGACAACAAAAGAGGCAAGAAATGCTTATTGAGTGTTTGTGTGTTTTATGTGCATGTACATGCTTGCGTGTGTACATGTAGATTCATTTCCTTTTATGTGCATATGTGTGTGGATGTCAGAGGTTAATGTTGGGTGTCTTCCTCAGTACCCATCTGTTCTGTGGAGAAAGGGTTTCTCACTGAGCCCGAAGCTCACTCACTGATTAGACCAGTAGGCCCGCCAACTTTAGGGGTCTGCCTGTCTCAGCCCTCACCGGGGCTCGACTCACGGATGTGTCGCCTACTACCCTCAACTTTTTACATAGGTGATGAGGATCCAACCTCGGGTCCCCTAATGTTCATGGCAGGCATTTCACTGATTGAACCATTTCACCAGCCCCGAGATCCTTGCCTTGCATTATCTTGAAACAGTGAAGTTTAAAAGGAAATGCTTAAGTGTGCCCTGGGTAAAGTCCAGATTCTTGGTGATATGAGCTTGCTAATAGCATCGCCAATGGACATCTAAGGTATTAATCACCTGCTGTGTGTGTTTCCCTCAGTTCTGCCTAGGAATGCTTGCTCCGTTTCTTTAAATCTTTCTTCTGCAATACATTTAGGCTCCTCTTTGAAATGCATTTGTATGTTTCAAGGGAGCAAGAATAGGGAGAACCCAGAGGTCAGTATTTTATTATACAACTTGGTAATGCATTTCCTTAGCTGCCAGATCTTTATTCCTTGTTAGATTTTTGTCATGCTGTCTTTTCAGGGTCCTCTGTCCTCTGAAGTATTTTGTTCTTACCCTTCTCTGGAGATGGGATCATTTGGGCTATTTCCATGCATTTTATTTTTTTTCGTTCCCTAATCTGTTAAATATTTATAGAAGCATAAATTAATGTGTTAATAGTCACTATTAATTCTGTGGCCTAGAAATAAGTATAATCAGTTTCTTGGTATACTTCTTTACAATTATCTCCTTGATTTTTAAATAAAAGTTGATAACTATGTTTTTTTAAAATACTTTTTTTTGCTAAGTACTTGACCTAAAATATTGTTGACAGTTTGGTTTAAGCCTATGATTAATATTCTAGTATGTAAGATAGCCCAACTCTTTCTTTTTTTTTGTTCAAATTTAAGTTACTTTACCAAAACTGGCTTTTGCTTTGCTATTCTTTTGATTACTTTCTGAAACTCTAGATAATCTTCCTCTAGTAAATCAGTTAGGAGTGTATTTAGCTCATGAGGCTGCTATAATAAATTGCCAGCAAATTGGTGGCTTATAATGACATAAACATGTTGTCTCACAGTTCTGGCTGCATGGAGTCTATCCAGACGTTTGAAAGCTGTGGTCTGTCCAGTCTCTTATGTCTGGTGGCTTCAGCTATTCTGTGGCTTGTGGCCACATCAATCTAACCTCCCAAGTCTCTGTCTCATGTGACTTTTCCTCTTGGATCTATAGATCTCTGTGCCACAGGGTGCTTCAAGTCTGCCTAGGGCCCTCACATTTAACCCAGGACTGACTACATATCAGAAAGTCCTCGATGTATATATCCATGGAGACTTTTTTTCCAAATAAAGCATTTGGGGGTTCCAGGAATTTGATATGAACTCACTGGGGACAATTTTGGTCCTCTCCTAAGAATCTTAAAAGCATTGCCTAACCGTGTCTTAGGCCAGCAATTCCCACAGCTGAATGCTCATTTTGTTACAGTCTCTGCAGTCACAGAGATAACAGAGGCCAATATGAGTATAGGCAAGGAACCTCATAAGCGTCATAGGCAGCCCAAGCTCTAAACAACAAAGGCTCAGGAGAGGTGATAGGATATTTAGAACGTCTTTGTGCTGGACCAGACAAGGTCATAATGTGTGTGATCCCTGAAGCACCACCCTTACCCTTAGAAGGAGAACTGGGCTTTATATATCAATAAAGGATCAAAGATTTTAAATCGACAGGTAGGGAAAGAGCTGGTGAGCATTTGGGAAAGGTCTGAGCCAGAAAGGAATGGCAGCAGAGGCAGGTTAAAGAGCTACTTTGTCTCAACTATCAAATGAGTTGTCTTTTAAAATCATGGCCACGTGTTTTTATTAATGTTTGGTTTTCGAGGTGACTAGGGCTGGAGTCCCTTGGTTAATTTGCCTGGAGCCTTCCCTTCTCTCCGGATCCACGAGTGTCTGCCAACTGTGTGCACCTTGCGGCGTCTCCTCCTGTGCCTCCAGCTGATCAGAGAACGCTGTGTTCTGTTTTGTAATGGAATGCAGACTTCCTCTATGAAAGGACTTAATGGGATACATTTTAAAAAATAATTCAAGCTGGCTAAATTTAGTTTCTGAACAGTGTCCAGTCTGGAAATAAACCTATTTTGAAATCTTCATTCCAGGGCCCAGTCTTCCACCTGGGAAGGTGCCCTGGCCAGATGGTTGGTAGCTCTTAGTTTCTTCCCTTTCTCCTCTGCCAGCAACAGGTAGACCCAGCCCCCAGACAGCTCCTGCTACTTATAAATGGCCTGAATCCTGCTCTACCCTCTGAGTGTTTGCAACGGTGGTCCTCTTTCCCTCCTGGCTAAGTCCTGCTCTACCCTCTGAGTGTTTGCAACGGTGGTCCTCTTTCCCTCCTGGCTAAACCCTGCTCTACCCTCTGAGTGTTTGCAACGGTGGTCCTCTTTCCCTCCTGGCTACCTTCTGACTCTCTCACCACTTTTTGGCATCCTTTGCTTGAGGACATCACAAGGTGTTGCTAGAAGGCTGTGAGGGATCAACCTTTTCAGTGCTGGGCTTTGTCTTCCCACTGACCTTTAAGTTTCTGTTACATCCATCCAGGACTTCTTTTCCCTCAGGCTCATTTTTTTCTCTCATGAAGAATTAGTCACTTACTGTCGGTATATCAGAGGGATACCATCTATATCTCTATACGTAGCACCGGAGTGAGTCCTAGGCTCTGGATTAAATGTTTTTTATCTTCCTGCCACTTCAGGTGGGGCACGTGGTGTGTCCTATACTCTCCCACAGTATTGCATCCTTGGCGGTCCATGTGTCTCCTTGACAACTTGTGTTACTGTGGGCAGGCTGTTTCCGGTTGCTCTGCTGTAGAATCAAGAGCTGAGCCTTGGCTCACCTTCGACTTCCTGTTGCAACCAGTGGGCTGATGAACAGTGAACCCTGTTGCTTTGGGCTTGTCCCTTGTACCCCTTGGATGCGGAGGTACCTAGAGGGTTCACATGCCAGCGATTAGAAAACCAATCAGGCTCAATCCCTGGCCCGAACATTCCATGGTCAGGTGAGAAGTATAGGTATGAAGTACAGTGCGTGGCCAGCAGAGAGGTGGGGCCTGCAGGCTTGATTGGGAGCAGAGCCAAGAGAACCAGCCTGGCGCTGTTGCTGTACAAGCTCAGTATGGGCATCAATGCTTCTGCGTGGGAGGCAGCACTGAGGAGCCCTGTCCTCCTGGCTGCAAACTTCTGACCGTGTGTTCTGTGCTGAGTGTAGTGAGTTCTGTCAAGGAGGTGCAGGTCTTGGATTCTCCTTTGAAATTTACAAATGAGGATCTGGAAATGGTAGCCAGGAGTATTGGAGTAAGGTGATCTGGGAGCTTAGGCCTATGCCCATTGAGACCCTTCATAGACAGCATGGCTGGACAGACAGCAATCACCCGCTGTATCCTCTGCACCCTGCCACTTCTTAAATGAGGATGCTAGTCTTGTATCCCAAGATACCATGTCCCTCAAGTGTTTTACTGATTTTATGTCATTTCCTAAATGGTGCTCATCAAGTATTTCATTGACTGAGCCATCTCCCTAACCTAAGATGTGCTTCTCATAGGGGTTTTCATGCTGACAATCATGGTACAGCAGATGCGTGAGGAACAAGTGGGTGGGGGCACTGAATTTGACTGGCACCTTGTAATTGTAATTGAGGCAGGAGAGGGTGACGGGTAAATATGAGAATATACTCATATTAATCCCTATTCCCAGTTGTTAAGATTGTTTCTTCTATGCTTTTATTGCCTTAAAAGAGCAAGCAGTATGGACACCCCCAGGGAGGGCCTCACCCTCCCTGGGGAAATGAGGGGATATTGGGGGGGTTGGTGGGAGGGCACGGGAGGAGGGGAGGGAAACGGAGAGGGACCTGGAATTGACATGTGAAGCAACCTTGTTTCTAATTTAAATTTAAAAATAATATATATTATAAAATAATAATAAAAGAGCAAGCAGTTACAAACTAAGGGAGACTTTGAACTTGGTGGACTTAAGTCAGGGATGGCCGTCTCTCTTTTGCAGATAAGAACACAGATGCATTGAAAATGCAGTCCTTATGTTGGGACATGAACCTGAAAATTCATACCTGGTGTAACAATATGGCATAGATCTTATTACTTCCCTACAGAGAATGGATGAGGCTTGTTTCCCTGCAGAGTTGCTGCTATGTACCTGGGAAGAATAACTTAAAAATGCTTCAGAAAATCATCTCATTTAGGGGAAGCTGGTTTGTTTCCTTCTCTGTATTTTGGTTAATACAGTCATGATTTATTTACACCAAGGTCCTGTGGATGGGGAGATCAGGGAATTCAGTCAATAGGAAGAACAGAAACTATTGAAATCACAGTTATGCTCAGTTTAAATGTTTACTTAGGGAAAGAATTGAGAGAATTACCATAAGGTAAGGGGGCCCAGAAGGTGTTGAGCCTGGGGCAGGCAATGAGGGTGAGATACCGAGGAAGTGGGAATCCCGGGGGCATTGGGCGGAGGCACAGAAGGGACCAGCTTAGGAGCCGCTATGAATTCTTCAGTGTTCATCAGCTCAGACATCATGGTGTGTCAGTTCACTAGGCTAGTCATGGACTACTGATGTTTGGATGTCTCACACTGCTGTTATTTTGGAACTTTCACCAGAAGACTGTAGTTCTGAATTTTTAAGCTGACGATGGTCTGAGCAGCACATCCAGGCTTACGCTGTGTGCATGTCACAAATCATGTTAGGAGCTGGTAGGTACCATGGTGTTAGATAGTCAGGGTGTGTGGGGTTCAGATTAACACACACAGGTTTCACCTATGCTTGGAGTTTGCATCAGGGCTCAGGGAAATTGAGGGTCATCACTGAATTTTAATCATTACTGAGGGGTTAGGCTGATTCTGGGCTCGGGAGAGCCAGTGAGTTAGTGCTTCTTGTGTGTGTGGTGTATGTGTGTGTACATGCTTATGTGTGTGTGGTGTATATGTGTGTGTGCATGCTTATGTGTGTGTGTGATGTATGTATGTGTGATGTATGTGTGTGTACATGCTTATGTGTATGTGTGATGTATATGTGTGTACATGCTTATGTGTGTGTGATGTATGTGTGTGTACATGCTTATGTGTGTGTGATGTATGTGTGTGTACATGCTTATGTGTGTGTGTGATGTATGTGTGTGTACATGCTTATGTGTGCGGTCAGGTGCATGCACATACAGAGCCAGAAGTCAATGTTGGATATCTTCCTCAGTCACTCCCAAATTATTTATTCGTTTGTTTCTATTTATTTAATTATTTTTACTTTATGTGCATTGTCGTTTTGCCTGCATGCATGTCTGTGTGAAGGTGTCAGATCTTGGAGTTATAGACAGTTGTGAGCTGCCATGTGGTGCTGGGAATTGAACCCTGGAAAAGCAGCCAGTGTCTTTAACTGCTGAGCCGTCTCTCCATCCATCCATCCATCCATCCATCCATCCATACATACATACATACATACATACAGTGTGTGTGTGTGTGTGTACATGGGCCAGGGTATATGTGTGGATTGGAACGACTTGTAGGAATTAGTCCTCTCTTACAATGTGGGCCCTGAGGGTCACATTCAGCTCATCAGACTTAGCAGCAAGAGCCTTTACCTGCTGATCCACCTTGCCTGCCCAGTTTTGATTTTTGAAGCAGGCTAGGCTCGCTGGTCATTGAGCTCCATGGCTCTGCCTGTGTCTGCATGCCCAGCATCAGTACTACAGGCATATGCTGCCTTGATTGGTTTTTTTGTGGGTGCTGGGGACATGAGCTCAGGTTCTCAGGCTTTCCCATCAAGTACTTCACCAAGCCTCTCCTTAACCCAAGATGTGCTTCTTGTGGGGTTTTCATGCTGATGATCATGAGGAGTTCTCGCTGGTACAGCTGGACTTCCATGTTAGTGGGTGTGTGAGGAACAAGTGGGTGGGGGCACTGAGGTCTAGGAGATGAGTGGCACCTTTGTGGGTGACGCTTGTGAATGAGGTGGGAGAGGGTGATGGATGAGCACCCTGTAGGAAATGACGTGGTTGCTCTAAGATGGGGAGGAGGCACAGGGTGGCGATCACTCCAGAGCTTTCTGGTCTCTGCCTGTAAGAGGAGGGTGGGCAGTCATCACCTCCTCCTTGAGAATGTTCTCTACTGTTTTTATTTGGTGTGGTGCGATCTTGTATATTTGAGATTTTAAGATGTAATAAAAAATGCATGAACTTTAGTTTGCCAAAGCAGGCCTTGATGTTAAGGTGTGAAATTGAGACTTTGTTTCTTCTCCCTGATCTGATTGATATTCATGCTCAGCTCATCAGGAGATTTTCCTGAGATTTCCTGAGCCCTTGCTGGGCCGGGCCTCACATTTTACAGGCAGGGAAACTGAGGCCGGATCCCAGAATTCCTTGCTCTGCCACCCAGGCTCTGTGCCCGACCACGCCTCCCCACACTGTGCTTGAATTAGGAGAGCATTTCTTTCAGCAGATCTCCCCGCCTCCAGTCTCTCTCGGCTTGAAACCATCCTACACACAGCTGCTGGGATAATCTTTCTAAAGCCATTTTTATCATGTCACTTCTCGGCACGATGTTTTCTGTTGCCTTTTGTCACATCCAGATTTCTTCTCTCTGGCTCTCAGGGCTTTCTGCAAAATGTCCTCTTTCCTGGGGTTCACTATGAGCCTTCATGGGAAGCTGTCCCATACCGCGGCTCTGTGTGATTCCCTGCGACTCTTGATGTTTCCCACTGCTGGGCCATTGTGTGAGTGAGCCTTGTTCCCTCCTGAAATGTTCTGTAACAGCCTGTCTTGTGTGACTTTTCTTCACCCTTCCATGTCCTTCCCTGCCTCTGAGCCTCTTCCTTCCTTGAATTCAATGTTACAGATTTCCCCTCACTCTAGCGGTTCCTTTACCTTGTGGCCCTCTTTAGCGATTTGTTGCTCTGCTTATAGAATCTTATATAAAATATAATAACCCAGAAAACCTGTGGTCGTATGACTACTGACATTGAAACAGACAAACAACAAAAACCACACTCGCTCAACAGAACACCACTGTGCAGTTGCTTTGGAAAGTGGTTTCCGACGTGTGCTGGTAATTGTGTAGTCACACCATGGCCGTTTGTCTCACCAGTGCTTTAAGGAAGGGTGCCTTGCGGTTAAGCTGCACCCACGCCTCACCGGCTGGTAGCATATTCCTGAGATTCCCAGGAATGACATCTCACCACGGCAAATCCTTCCTCTGGGTCAATGGACGCTCCCATCAACATCACACACCGGTCCCAGCAGCCAGTTCATGGTGCTGAGTCACCGCGAGTGGTCCACAGGCAGAAAGGAGTTTGGAGTCACACCGTTCTGCATCTGAGCTCAGATGGCTCTGCTGTAAAGGCCATGTGTCTTTCATTTTCTTCTTTTGGATTCATGACTTTAGCAAAAATCTGCGTGGTGGTGAGGTTGGGTTTGCGTTGCCCAGATCTCTGCATCAGAGTCACTGAGATGAGACCCAGTCTGTCTGCCGTTTGTTTAGTAAGTAAGTACTAGGAGCCTGTGGACCAGGTGTCCTCAAGTGTCTTACTTGTTTGTGAGTTCGCGGGTATGACTGCATGGTGTGATGCGGATTCTGGCTGTGCTGTTTAATGTGTCGGGGCTACAGTTATTTTATCTGTAAAGTGGGCACCAGGATTGTCTTGCTTTCTGCACACATGGTTGTTACAAGGATTAATGTCAAGCTGAAGTTACTGAGGCCTGTGGAGGTTGGAGGAAGCTAGAGGGATTTGAGGTTTCCTTGCTGTGGGGGCTGTTCTTAGCAGTGTCCACTCTGCACTTCAGTGCATAGTGTATTTATGATTCTTGTTTTCAGGTGCCCGATGACAGAGCTTTGCAAGCCACGAGGAGCTGCATTTAGAAGGCAGTCATGGAAATCTTTCATTCATAGAGAAGGAAGTTTCTTTTCTTTTTCTTTTTTTGCTTTCCAGTTGCTCTTTGTGTAAATCTAGCCACCTCTGTGAGTGACATGCTCTTTTATGGTTTTGAGTCTTTGTATTTTGCTACTAAAATCAGGACTAGGGCTGGGAGGCAGCTCAGGAAGTCAAGACTTCACTTTGATTCTTAGAACCTAATGTAAAGGGGGGGGTGGAGACCAGGCATGGTGGCGTGTGCTTGTAATCCCAGTACTGGGGAGGCAGGAACGGGAGAACCCCTGGGCTTGCCAGCAGGTTTGCCTTGTTTACTTGAGTTCTAGGTCAGTGAGAGACCTTGTCCAAAAATAAAAACTAAGGTCAATGACACCCGAAGAAGTGGCGGCTGAGATGCAGTCTGGCCCTCACATGTATTGTACATACATGTATACTCACACTGAATGGATACACACACACACACACACACACACACACACACACACTGCAAACATATGCATGTAAAACATAAATGGTGAAGGAACTATCAGCCAGTGCATCTGAAGTATGAACACAAGGTGGAGAAATCTCAGCCAGCGTATCTGAAGTGTTACCAGGGGGTGGATACACCTTTCCAAAATGTGCCTGTGCCAGAGGGGTTTTGAAGTTCGGTTTTGTTTTTTTCAGATTTGGGGATATTTACATAAGTATAAAGAGGTACTGCGAAGTGAGACCTATGTTTAAGTTTACGTACAGGATGCATTTATGGCCTCATTATGCGTAACCTGAAGTAATGATTTTGTCACATTTTTAATACAGGTGAATTTTGATTCTGTGTTGTCATGTGAGGTCAGGTGTGGATTCCAGAATGTTGGGTTGGGAACACTCAATCTATACATGGGTTTCCCAGAGGTTTTCAAAACACATGCACTCTCAGTTATCTCTTAAATCTGGATCGCTAAGTGCTATGCTTATGGCTGGCTAATAACCTCTCCATCTAGATCTGGGGAGACAGTGAGCAGACCAGGGTCCCCTCTGCTTCTGCACCTGAGTCTGATGAGTGTTCCAGTTTGGTGTCTGTCTCAGCCAGGGTGTCTATCGCTGTGAAGAGACACCTCGGCCATGGTGAAACTTATAAAGGAGAACATTTAATTGGGGCTGGCTTACAGTTGAGAGGGGCAGTCTGACATGGCGGCACACAGGCAGACATGGTGCTGGAGAAGGAGCTAGAAGCTCTTCATCTCGATCCACAGGCAGCTTGAGCTTAGGAGCCCTCAGAGCCTGCCCCCACAGTGACACACTTCCTCCCACAGGGCCACAGCTTCTGATAGCGCCACTCCCTATGGGCCTACAGGGGCCATTTCTTTCAAACCACCATGGTGTCTATTAGTTCCAGTGTCTCTCTTTCCCAACTGTACCCCAGACAAGGGTGGCCCAGGATGTGTCCTATTGTACTTCACATCACTGAGACCCTTTAGTGTTCATGCTGTTTCTCTTCCCATGTGCGTGATAACCTGCATTTCCTGAGGACAGGTTGTTTTACCAAGTCACGCCCATCAGCATGTGGGTGACTGAGACAGTAGACACATTAGCATTCTCACTTCCTTTTAGGATGGCCTCTCCCCCGAAGAGCCATAGTTATCCTCAAGTCAGCCTCACCTTGGGGTACTTGTTTCCTGTGCAGAAGCAGAAAGAACTGGATTAGCTGAGGCCTGCGGTTACTCTCAGTTCTAAACACCAGTTTCTCTCATACATTCTGGGATTTAATTGTTCAGTGAAACTGTCTCTGGTTTGCTTTTCCTGTGATGAAGTTGCTTTCAGATGCCATACATTTAACAAGTGAGCGCACAGGCCTGCTGCTCGAGGCTATAGATATGGCATCTCCCCGTTTCCCAGCTCTTTTTGAAGTAGTTCATCAGCCTGGGTCACAGAAGGGGCCGCCAAAGCCCCAGGGCAGTGACTACTGGGTTCTGAGCTGGTTAGTGGACCAGGTGATCTGCCCCACTGGAGGGGTCATTAAGCATCCTGCTGTCAGGAAGCATCTGAATGCTGTAGGCCTTATTATTACTTCCTTGCTAAAAACTCAGCAGAGCGTCTTTAGTGCCTCCTGTACAAACTCCAAAACAATAGTAGACGCGGGAGATAAAAAAAAAAAACTTAGCTCTTATTTTCCTACTGTTTAATTTTAGGTGTGTTGAACGCAGGAGTTTAAAGACAACATGATATACATAATTGTGTGTTTTGCGAGAGTTTTAGCTATTTGAAAAAGTGCAATAGTGCACAAGGAATTACAGTGGAAAGGGCGAATGCCTTGCTCTGCTTCTCTGCCATCCCCAGGTGGATGGGTACCATTTTTTTTCAAGTAAAAACTTTTAGGACAGTTCTCATTTCACAGCATAACAGAGTGGACTCCCCCACCTCCACAGTGGACAACCCCTCCTGCATTGTCTCTACCCCCTTCCCCCCAGAGTCTTCCAGTGACAGCTTCACCAGCCGGAACCCAAGGCTTATGTAGTGTGCTGGCTAGTTCTGTGTCACCTTGACACAGACTAGAGTCAGCTGAGAGGAGGTTAGGCTCTGGGCAAGCCTATAGGACATTTTCTTCTTTAGTGATTGATGGGGGAGGGCCCAGCCCATTGTGGGTGGAGCCACTTCTGGGCTGGTGGTCCTGGGTTCTATAGGAAAGCAAGCCAGGAAAAGCAAGCCAGTAAGCAGCACCCTCCATGGCCCCTGCATCAGCTCCCGCCTCTGGACCCCTGCTTAAGTTCCTGTCCTGACTTTCCTGACTTCCCTTGATGGTGAGCAGTGATGGGGAAGTGTAAGCCAGATTAACCCCTTCCTCCCCAAATCGCTTTTCTTCATGGTGTTTCATCACAGCAAGAATAGCCCTAACTGGGAGGACTATTTACTGTTGCTGCGTTACTTGTTTTATGGGCTTGGACAGATATCCAGTGGTGTGTGCCCATACTCCGGGGTCAGCCGGGTATGCGCCCTGCCTGGCTTTCTGGTGACTGAGTGAGCTGGTGTCAGCGGCTTGTCGTGTAATTGGACTGTTGTTTTTAGTTCTGCCCTTTGCTAACTCATTAGCCCTGGCAGTGAGTTGTACTTTTATTTCTCATCCTGTCAACTCTAGGTAGTATCACCTGACACCCAGCCAGTGTGTAAAGAGACGCCAGCCCCTCTGAGCTCACTTCCTGTGTCTCTTCGCGGTGCCGTCATTCACCGCGGCCAGTGATACGAGTGTTATGTTTAGCGGGCGTGGTTCATTTTGGTGCTTTCGCTATAGGCTGAATATCAGAAATAAGTAGATACGTTTACCTGGTAACTCATTGTACCTGGCGGCACCACCCAGTTGGTAAGGGCTGTTTTCTCTTTCAGATGGATCCCCGGAGTCCCCGAAGGTGTTTCCTTCTTCTCTTCCTCCACCATCTCCCCATCCATCCCTTCTCACTGTGAGTCCCCAGGTTGGTCCTGAACTCATGGTCCTCCTGCTTCAGCCTCCTCACCACTGAGGTTACACGTGTGTCGCTCTGCTCAGCCTCTTGCATTTCTTGCCCGTAAAAGTTATCCCGGAGGCTCAGGGGATAATTTATACGCCTCACATACGACTTCCTCACGTTTCTGCCCTTCCTGAATGACAAATCACGGAGTTTTGGAGGCCTGAGCTTTTTTAGTACCTCATGTCTTTTCTGGTCATATCTTCTGAAACGTTATTTAAAATTTTATTTTTCATTTTACATACCAATCTCAGTTTCCACTCCCTCCCCTTCTCCCTCCCCCATATCCCCCCTGCTTTGCCCCATCTAGTCCTCAGAGGGGGTAAGGCCTTCCTTGGGAAGTCAAACAGAGTCTAGCATACCAAGTTGGGCGGGACCAAGCCCTTCCCCATTGAATACAGGCTGAGCAAGGTATCCCACCCATAGGGAATGAACTGGAAAAAGCCAGTCCATGCCCCTAGGATAGGTTCTGGTGCCACTGCCTGCCCCCCTCCAACAAATCAAGTCAGTTAACTGTCACCCACGTTCAGAGGGTCTAGGTCAGTGCCATGCAACTTCCCCAGCTGTCAGTCCACAGTCCATGAGCTGGGGTCAGCGGTCTGTGTGGTTTTCCCCATCAGGGGCTTGTCTGGTCATAGCTTTTAACTTCTTGAGTTCGCCTTTCTCTGTCTTCATTTCCCTCCTCACTTTGCGGGTGTGAATCAGCAATGTCGTCCAACAGTGAGAGTAGAAGGCGCCATTTCTGATCTTGCCAGTAGGAAGCTCTACTCTCTATGCTAGAAAGTCTAATTGAGTTATCAAACTCTGAGATCACTCTCCCTTTGTCTCAGTGTCCCCTCTGGAGAGTCTGTGACAGTCCTTTGATGGAACTTCCAGCCTCTCTTCTTCATGTCAGGCATGCTCACCGTCCTGAGTGTGGCATGTGAGCTTCCTGATGTGTCATGTGCCACGGAGACATTTCCACTGTGCCTTTCCCTATTTCCCGACAGATTTTGTTGACATTATCTTCCAACACTCCAATTAAAATTTCAATCTCAACTATTTTATTTACATTTCCAACATGCCTCCCCATGTCTTTTTAAGGCGACACAATATCTTCTCAGCACCAATGAGTTTTTTCACTTGTATGTTTATTTGCTTTTATTCTAATCAAAACTCTTAAGGCTATCTACATCTTTACACCAAAGATATAGATGTTGTGTTCACTCCGGCTCTAGCTGTGTGTTGTCCTGTGGACTAGTTTGTAAGGTTTTTGGGCAAACAGCAGACCATGTTGCTATAGAGCCTAAACCTCAAACTCGTCTTTGTTTAGAGTGAATTGCCATTGTTTTAGAAGGGAAGGAGAGTCTAGCCCTATGGGAGGTGGGAGGGGCCTGGCAATGGGTGTTTTGGGTGAGCGTTGGTAGGTATTCTGTGAATGCTTGTGAGCGAGGTTCTGTTCCCACCTGTGTGTTATTTCCCCCACTCAGGCTCTCCACCTGCTGGTCACGCTCTCGAGTGACCAGGGCTGGCATCCACGCATCTGCACGGTTACTTCAGGGCTGGCATCCATGCATCTGCACAGTTACTTCAGGGCTGGCATCCACGCATCTGCACGGTTACTTCAGGGCTGGCATCCACGCATCTGCACGGTTACTTCAGGGCTGGCATCCACGCATCTGCACGGTTACTTCAGGGCTGGCATCCACGCATCTGCGCGGTTACTTCAGGGCTGGCATCCACGCATCTGCGCGGTTACTTCAGGGCTGGCATCCACGCATCTGCGCGGTTACTTCAGGGCTGGCATCCACGCATCTGCGCGGTTACTTCAGGGCTGGCATCCACGCATCTGCACGGTTACTTCTCCCCCCCCTCTGTCTTGTTCCTTCATCACCTCACAGATCTCCTCAATTTTAACCTGCCGCTTGACATTCCCTGCAGATTAGTTGAATTTACCGATGCTGTATGTCCTGCCCATTCCTGTTCGTTCATCCCCATGGTTTGTTTTCTTTTTAAACTCCTTTACTGTCACTTAATTTGCTCTCAGAAGGAAGAGAAGGTAAATTTATATGGCCACTCTGCCACCTCCAATGAGAAACAGAGTAGACTTTTATTTTATCATGGCTTTGGGGGTTTAAATGTAATCTAGTTTTGTGACATTATTCAAATGATAATAGCCAGACAGTGTGTTAGATTATGGGCTTTTCTATCTCCACCTGGCGCTGAAAGTAGGCTGTGGGTTTTATCATTGCATAAATGAACACGGACCGCCGAGAAGTCGGTGTGCGATGGCCCTGACTGGGATGAGCAGCAGGCGTTTGTACACACGCTTCCCTCTGTGGGCATTGTCTGATAGTGGAAAAGAAACACATCTGAAGGCGCAGTGTAGAATTATTTCTGTGTGTATAAGACAGGCCACAGTGAAGCCTATGACAAAACGCCCATTTTCTCTCCTCCCTGAGACTAGCGCTTGAGAAAGTGCCCGAGGCGAGCCTCCTCCCCTTTCCTCCCTCGGTCTGTCTGCTTGCTTTGCTCACAGGAACCTGGAAGAACCTCACAAGGTGCTGGGGGAGCTTTGGGACTTCTTTAGAAGGTCAGGTGATTCTAGGTTCTTGGTTCGTAGGACACCAAAGGCAGGTCTAAATAAGGCTGTCAGTGGAGGACCGTTAATAATTACGAGCATGAGCTCAGTGAGTTTTACCTTGTAATTTCAGGGAGCCAGAGGTCTGAGAGGCATTTCTATAACAAAGCTACATCTGGCACCATTTATGTGAAAAGGACCTCCCATGCTTATATCTGGAAAAACACAATAAATGCCCCATGCCTGTAATGCCAGCTCAGGCAGAAGAATCAAGAGTTTGAGGCCAGCCTGGGCTACAGACTTGATGTCAAAACAAACAAACAAACACAGTCTAGAAGCAATGCTGAGACCTGCTCAGTCTGACAAGGAGTAGCGTTCACCAAGGATTCATGGGGGACAGGGTGCTTTTCATCTGTTGGGTGATAATATTTCTGTTCTGTGATTCAGTTACTAATGTGGTGTTGAGTACTATTACAGCTGTGCATTTGGAAGGCACCTGCTGGAGTTTCCAGGCTCTTAGGCCTCTGTACAGTGAACTGCCCAGCGATACATGGATAGTTACGGGGAGGGAGATAGTTTATTGAGGGAGAACTCTAAATCAGCTCTGAGGTGTACCAGATATGTTCTGTGGCCTGGCCTAGGCAACAGAGAGCAAAGGACAGGCATTGGGGTAGGGTGGGCATGTGTGAGGGATATTTGCAAATTAGTATGGCTCATTTACTTCATAGGCATCTCTTCCCAGCTCGTATAGTGAAGGCTATTTCTGAGCATGCTCCCTCGGTTGAAGGAAGCCCAGGTGAGCTAGGGCTGTCCCAGTCTCCCATTGCTGTCACTGTTCATATGCTAACCTCTGGAATGTTCTTCTCCATCCTATTCATTACTGTCTCTTTCAGTAGCTGTGTAAAATACCTTGAGCCCATGATGTAGGTATTAAATCATGGCTTCTTAATCCACATGTGTGCGTGTGTTGCAGAAAAGTATAAGATGATGACCCAGAAATCTTAGGCATGTAAAGCTTCATCTGAGGATGCCTTTCTTCAGAGGAAATGAGTGGAGTTAAGGACTGAAGCAGAGGTGCTGGAGAGATACCTCAGGGGTTAAGAGCATTGACTGCTCTTTCGGGAGACCCTGGTTCAATTCCCAGCACCGACACAGTGGCTCCAGTTCTGGGGTACCTGGCACCCTCACATAGACATACATGCAGGCAAAGCACCAATGCACATTTTAAAAAAAGAGCTGAAGTAGAGTAAAAGAAAGAAGTGTAAAATTTATAACCAAAGACTTGCATTCATAGCTGCTGCCCTGAGGATCCCTAGAGCTCAGCATCCCCTTGCAGGACAGAATAACCGTGGGACTAGTTCCAAGGATGGGGCCATCAGTGGAGGGCCCTTTACAGGGTATTGGGAGAAATTAAGTGAGCAAAGCAGTAGTTTTATTTAAAATGTCAGTAATTGCAAGATACTAGTATGCAATTCACTTGCCAGGTTTTACCGGTTCCCCACAATTCTTCTGAGGGTGGTGACTTAGCAGTGTGAAGTAGACAGAGTGGGAACCAGTCTGATGGCTTACAGCATGAGGGATTCAGAGACCTGGGAACTTTGAAAGCCTGGGGAAAACAGTGCAAAGGACACTGGAAACCCCAAGCCAGCTGTTGCGCATCAGAAGGAATGTGAGGCTCAAAACAGGGCCGACAAAGAGTGGTGTGGCTGGCTTTGCAGGAGGCTTGCGCTGACCCTGCGTTTATCTCTGCATGCTGCTTAGGAAGTTCATTTTAAAGGAGTCAGTTGTACGTCAGCAAAGGGCAGTGCTGCTGTTTCCTAGCGACAGTGTCAGGATGGCTAATCCTCTGCTCAGACAGGGGATGCGAATGCTATAGTCCCCTGGGACCTCGGTGGACACCCGAGAGCATACCTGTCCAAGGGGGGGTGTAGATAAGAGGGTGTGTGAGCGTGTCCGACATGCAGTTTGTTCGTTATATAACTCCCTTTCCAGAAACCATACCTGGTTCAATTTGCTGGAAGGTTTTCTTCAGAATAGGAGATATGGAGTTATAAATTGTAATTATAGAAATACCCGATGAATGACAGGAGCAATTGGAGCAGAGGGACAGATGGAGCAATGGGACGTATGTGGATCTTGCTTAGAGAAGTACAGAGGGCTTGGCACGCCTCTCCTCTCGAGGCCCACCAGATTCTCACAGGGAAATGCCCTGGATTTCAATATTCATGCAGTGGACCACAGTGTCAGGCATACAAGCTGGGCACAGGAGGGTGGTGCATGCTTGCTGAGTCAGAAGCCCAAAGGACTCTGGGAAACCACGAAATGGAAAGTGCTAACTCCAGCTTAAGCCTCATCTGATGCTTTCTTACTTTAAGGCATGTTTAGAATTACACAAAGCCAGTGTCTGGAGGTGGCCCAGGGGCAGCAGAGTGCCAGGTGCTTTGCATCTCTGGTTATGCTTCCAGGATTTCAATTGGAGAGCCTCATTTGGGGACGGTAGTTTGTTCCCATGGGGTGTTTATGTCTCATGGGCGCCTAGTCTATAACCAGATTTAGTTTTTATGGTTTAACTGTGTCGGTGAGGTGCTGAGTCACGGTTTCTTCCTCCAGAAGGCGTGACTCTCTGCCCAAGTGCGGGATCCAGGGTGTGCCCTGCTGTGCGGGTTGCTGCCACCACTGTTGGTTCATTTTGACAAAGAGCAGGCATGGGTGTGGGCTCAGCTCGCACAGTTGCTAAGGCTTTCTCGCCTCACAAAGAGGAGGAACATGTGGAGCAACATTTTTATTTTTGTTCCAATTTAGAGGAATTGCTTCCATCACCAATCTTTTTTATTTAATTTTTAAAATTAAAATATAATTACAGCATTTCCCCCTTCCCTTTATTCCCTCCAAACCCTCCCACATACCCCTTGACATGATCTCTCTCAAATTCATGGCATCTTTTTCTTTAATGTTGATATATATCTATGTCTATATCTAGATCTATCTATATATATATCCTGCTTAGTTCACATACAGTTGATTGTTTGTGTATGATTTCAGATGGATAATCAATTGGAGTGTTCTTCCCTGAGGAAAACTGTTTCTTGAGTTGTTGTGTTTGTTTGTCTGAGGTGGAGGCCCCACGAGATTTCCCTCTTTTATGTTACATACCTGTTGGTGCCATCATTCAGGTTTTGTTTAGGCAGCCATGGCTGTTGAGACTTCATGGGTATAACTCCCTGGTATTTCTTGGAGACACAACCGCACAGCTGTTTTCTCTGCATCTTACAATCTTTCTGCTCTCTCTTGTGCAGTGTTCCCTGAGCTGTAGGAGCATGAGTTATGTTGTAAATGCGTCCTCTGGGGCTGGGTACCACACAATCGGTTGCTCTCCGCATCTTGATCAGTTGTGATTTTCTGTAATGGTCTTTATCTTTTGCATAGGGAAATTTCCTTGATGAGAGGTGAGGACTACACTTACCTGTAAGCACAGGGATAAAGCTTTACAGTGTTCTTAGAACTTATGCTGGTTGAGGAAAGCAGCACCTCCAGCTTCTCCTCAAAGATCCATGGCCTCATTAGCCCATGCCCGGGACTAGGCTGGTTTCCCTTCCATTAGTGGCCTTTAAGTCCACTTAGAGATGTGACTGTTGGTGACCACTAGGATATTTATGCCACTATTGCACCCTTAGGGTGATCATGCCATGCTCACCAATGCTATAGTTCATATATGTTGTAGCTGGGTAGAATTATTGGTTGCTTCCCTTCTTTGGAAGCTTGCATGGGGTCTTATGGTATCAGGAAAGCTAGGACTCAGGAGGTAGTTTTCAGGTCAGATCCAGCTCAGATTTTCTGGATGGTGCTCACCACCATATTTTCAAAGCCTCTGCTCAGCTATTGTCTTACTTCCTATGAATGGTTCCATCTATCTGGGAGAAGAAAGGAGATCAAACTTGCAAACACGCATACATTGCTTATTCAGTACGTTTGTCATGTCATTACAGAAGAGCACCCAGTTTCTTCTAAAACCTTCTGGTGTGTCTTTGGAAAGAACAACACTAGTGGTTGTCATTGCAGAGTCCTTGTGCCGCTGTCACCGTCGTCTTCGGTCACCCAGGATTCATATTGCTGACATTGTGTTAAGTGGTGAGAGGTCCCACACATTGCTAGGTGATTAGTTTTGCAGTTCTAGACACACCCAAGACCTGTCTGTAAGAACCGTGGCACGGGGCTGTGCTGCAGTGATGAAGTGTGAGCTGCCTTCAGAATGACCCCCACGGATGGAAGCCGACCCTGGACAAAGAGCAGTAGTGTTCTCCCAAATACTAGCCATGAGACTTACGACACAAAACTATCAAAATTTACCCGGGAGTCCAGATACATAACCCACCTGAAGCCAAGTAAAAGTCTAGAGATAGTTACCTCAGTGACCAGAATAGAGTCAGTAGAGCGTGGACTCTCACGAATGTGATCTGACAGTATAGCTAGTACTAGCAGTGGTACTCACACTTCATGAGAAAGCGTAGCCAGCAAGGCAGAGGGTTTCAAAGAGAGCTTGAACATCTTACAGGAGCTCGGAGATTTAGGAAGCCCAGACGAGTCGGGACCAATCCTCTCCTGACTTCTGGACTCCAGTTGTGGCTTCTCAGCTTTCTCCTGCCCTTCACACAGGTGCTTTATACACAAGTGCATTTGCAATATAAACTCGTTGCAAAAACATGGTAACATGAACTGTGTGATTTCCAAAGACTCATGCTGGGTTTTATAGTGGCTTGGTAATCTCTATACATTTTCCTAAAAAAATTTAATAAGTTACATTAATTTGTGTATATGATTACATGTACACACATATGTCACACCACGGCACATGTGTGGAGGTCAAAGGACAGCTGTGGGAGTTGGTTTTCTCCTTCCATCCCGTGGGTCTCTGGGGTGGAACTCAGGTCATCAGGCTGAGTGGCAAGCTCCTTTACCCACCAAGCCACCCCAACAGCCCGGTTTATGCAGTTTGGGTTCTCTGCCCAGGAGAGCTTTGGTTTTCCTTTGTGTCTGTGTGTGCTGAGAACATCCTTAGGCCTGTCATGCTGTGAATGGAAAATTTTACAACAGGAATTCTCCACTAAGTGATTCCTGCAGTGTGGGTGCCACATGCTGGCAGAGGCAATTTCTGTCCGTTTGTTATATCGGGAACAAAGCAGGTACTTGCCAAGGATGTGGCATTTGACTTTACTCACTTAAATGACATTAATACACGGCAGTTTTTAAGGTATGCAAGAATGAGTCTGTAGTGTATTCTATGCAGCATACCCCAGAGAAGGGCAGAAATAACAGCAACTTAATTAAGGGAGAGACTGTTTCTGTAATATAAACAAGTACCCAAGCTAGGCCTAGGGCTGTGTGGTACTCCTCACCACTGGGGGTTTGGACTTCATCTTGTTGCTAGCCTATCTTTAACTTTGGTGATCCATATTGTTGGCCAAAAAGGATGCAATGGCTTCAATCATCTCAGCTGTTTCCTAGCTGTCTGGAGGGAGGATAGAGAACAGTGCTCTCCCCATTGCTACACATATGTGTTAGGAGTCACATGTCCCATTGCTACTAACCTTCGGCCATCCAGAATTCAGGAAAACGGTTACTCCGAGTCTCAAAGAGAACGGGAAGATGTCTTTATCGTAGAGCTGGTGTATGCCGGCTTTTCTGCAGAGGGCCAGATAAGAGGTATTCTAGGTATGGGTCCCACAATCTTTGGTATGGTGGTTCTGCTCTGCCACAGCGGTGGGAGAGCAGCCACTGACAGTACAGTCTCCCCATGGTCACTGAAGTTTGACCTGAGTTCCATATAATTTCCACAAATCATATAGTATTGGTTTTTTTTGTGACCCAACAGTGAAAATCCATTTAGTTTGTGGGCCATATAAAAATGGGTAGCGGCATTTGAATGATCTGTTTGAATTTGCCAACCCCTACTCCAGTGCTCCTAGAAAGTTTGCCTAAGCTTGAGGGTTCCAGAAAAGACCTTATATAGTAACACAAAAGTCTAACCCATCCAGATGATACAGTAACCCCAGACATGTAGGCTTCTCTAACAGAGCTGAGAAGTATATGAAAAAAGATCGGACAGAATTGGGGGGAGAAATAAAGAATTGCACAGTAACCATTGGGATTTTAATCACCTATTTTCAGTAGCAGAACAACCAGATAGAAAATCAATAAGGGGACAGAGGACTTCAACCAGGCAGACCCAAGAGATACAGAATGACCCACCTAGTGAGGCAGCCACACGATTGTCTTAAGGGCATGCATCCTTTCGGACTATGCCATCATAAGACTAAAGTTTAACAAATTTTTAAACACTTAAAAGATATGATGTGTCCTTTCTGAGGACAGTGGAATGAAAATAGAAATTATTTTAGCAGAAGAAAAAAATGGTAAGACCACAAATATATAGAAATCGAATAGTGTGTGTGTGTGTGTGTGTGTGTGTGTGTAGCTAGGGTTAGAAGCTTTGACCTTTATTCATGCTACGCAGGTGCTCTCTCTTCCCACATCAACGGTCTACTTGTAAATAACCAACAGATCAAAATAGAAACTGTGAAGGAAATGCCATGACCAGCAGACAATAAGGCTTAGGGATGCAGCTCGAGGAGAAAACTCCTAGCTGTGCACCCCTGCATCGAAACAAGAAAGGTCTCAAACCAGTATACTCTAGAAGTAGGAAGGAGCGTGCGAGCTCAGCTTAAGTCAGAAGAAGGAAGGGAGGTAAAGATTAGAGGTAAGGAAATAGTGTTGAAGGGGTGGCTTAGCAGATAAGGGCACTCGTCACCAAACATGATGACCTGAGTTGATCCCTGGGCTCCGTGTGGTGGAAGGAGAGACGGCCCTCTGACCTCCACAGACATGCTGCCCTGACAGGTGTGAACCCACCCATTCAGCTACATATACACACAACACACACAACATAACATAATAATAAACTTATTTAAATTTATAATGGGAAATATAATGATACATTTTTAAAAATTAAGCAGAAAACGATAGACAAAAGTGAACAAACCCAAAGGTGTTTTTTTATTTTTAGAAAAAATTAACTTATTGGACAGATTGCTATCGAGTGCAATTGAGAAAAAAAAGTTTATTTAAATTACTTCAGTAAAATATGACAGTATTACCTATTGGTGATAGAAGCAGATAGGGCTGTAAGACAATGTTGTGAATAGTGGCCTGTCACCAAACTGGAAAACCTGAAATGCCTAGAGATACATCAACATTGAATGTGAAAAGGATGTTTACATCTGAAGAGCCTAGTAGTCATTAAGAAGATTAAGTAGTAATCAAAAACTTCTACCCAAAGGGCCTAGGATCCCATGGTAACTCTGGATAAACTCCACACATGTAATGGAATTGATTTGCCTTCCCCAAACTGCTAGCACTGAGGAGGAGGCCAGTGCACGTGTGTATTGACAGGTACCCACCATAAAAGTAGGGAATTTATTTTTATTTTCTACCTTTATGTCCTATAAGCACGCATGCACACACACACACACACACACACATACACACACACACACACACACACGAGGTAAAACATGGGCTATCTGCCTTATTAGTTTATACCCGTGATACTACTTCTGAATGTGTGCCTGAAAGACTCCAAGCCAGCACATCACAGAGACTCTGAAATGTCATGGTTATTGCTGTCCCGTTTGTAATAACCAAGATAAGCAACCAGCCTTGGCGCTCAGCAACAGATGAATGGATAAAGGAAGTGGTACTCGCACACAATGGGATTTTATTCAGCTGCAAAGAATGAATCATGACTCAGAAAGGAAACTCTCGAGAAGAAAGGGTGCCGAGAAGACTGTGCAGCACATGGGAGGAAGCATCTAGGAACTGCATGTGATATAGATTTAATGCGCCGAATGTAGAAATGACCCTCACAGCTCAACAGCAAAGGGGCAGACAGCTCGACTGAAATGAGCAAAGGACATGAATAGACATTTCCTCCAAAGCGAGGTCCAAATGGCACTGTGCTCGTGGCCACCTGCCCAGGGCCATCGGTCATCAGGTAAATGAAAACAAAATGACAACAGGTGCCGTTCCACACCTACTCCAGCAGCTGCTGAGATGGCAGAAGCTGCAAGTCCTGACTGGGAGGCCAACTACTGAGCAGCGCCCCCACGGGATTTGGTCCTAGCGATGCAGCGGGTGTTTTCACGGCAGTGTCACAGCTGCTTTAGTCACAGATCCAGAAGACAGAATCCACTCAAGTGCCCATCAGTGGATGAGACCTCAAGCCGTAGGCATAGTGTAGTAAATGCAGGTCAAGGAATACTATTCAGCCAGAAAAAGAATGCCATTCTGGCACATGTTGTAGCACACATAAACCTTGAAGGTATTATGCAGATGAAGGGAGCCAGACACAAAAGGACAAATATTAAATAGATAGATAAGTTTTTTCAAAAGAGAGTGTAATGGAGATTACCAGAAACCGGGAATGGAGGCATGAGGAATTCCTGTTGCCTGGGAATTTATAAATTCCTATTTCTGAAGGAACTTTGTAAGTAGATGCCGTGACTGTACAACGTCACAAGCCACGCTAATGATATTAAGATGACAGAATCACTCTTGGTGTTCTTGTTTGCTTTGAGAGTCTCAGAAAGCTGAGGCTGGCCCTGAACTCCCATTCTCCTGCTTCCACTTCCTAATGCTGGGATTACCTGTGGACCCTAAGTCGTGTGACTCTGCCCTTTTTACTTGCCACCACCACAAAAAGAAGGGAGAGGATGTCAGGGGGAACCTTCAAAGTCTTGGGGTTTCTGAAGTCTGCAGCTTGCTGGTAAGGTCGGCCCTGTGTGTATTCGTTTGGACTAACGTGTGTAATGTGAACTCTGAAAACAACCTGTTATTCCCGTGTTAAAGACTTTAGATGTTGAGTAACGACAGATAGTCTATTCTTTGGTTACTTGTCAGAGAACCTAAATGTCTCATTACTTTCCCAACTGCCTGCCCCCCTCCTCCCTCCTTCCCTTTCTTCCTTCTCTCTATTTCTTCCTTTTTCTTCCCTTCCTCCTCATCTTCCTCATTCTCTTCCTTTTCTCCTTCTGTTTTTTAAGGTTCTAGTGATGGCAGGTGTCCCAGAGGCTCCTAGCAGGGCTGCAGGTGGTCACCTCTGGCCTTTGTGGTGTTGCTAGACTCTTTCCCTCCTTTTTTTGAAAGAGAAAGCGTGTTCACATATAAACCGTGTGGGTCCAAGTGTGGTGTGAACACAGTGTCCAATGTGAATATTGTTACATTGATGGCATGCGTGTGAACGGGCACCCAGACCTCCTAAGGAGACAGTGGATAGAAATCTAACCATCTCTAAGGGGGTGGCATGAATGCAGATGGATGCCCATCTCTCTAAGGGGACAGCGTGCGTGTGGATGGGCACCCAGCCCTGTCTCTCTAAGGGGACAGCATGTGTGTAGATGGAAACACAGCCTCTCTAAGGGAACCATGAAGGAACCAGGCACAGGAAATGTAGTCTGGGCAACACCAAGTGAATCTGGTTACCCACCTTCAAGAACATAAACCATTTGCCGGCACAGTTGATGTATCCTGGGCTTCTGTTCTCAGCGTAAACTTCTTGAGTTCAGATTATAGCATTCACCTCTTCGTCACGGAGATACAATCTGAGGAGGTTCCATGTGTGTAACCCTGGAGTTACAAACACTGGGCAGTACAAGACATTGTAGAATGTAGGTTGCTCTTGGTGAGTGAACTTGGGGTACCTGTCTTTGCGGAATGTAGGTTGCTCTTGGTGAATGAGTGATTAACTGTTGTGAGATGTGACTGCGTTACTGTGGAATTTATAAGCACTTGACACATAGCTATGCTCTATGTGTAAAGCACGAATTTAAAAATAAATTAGCCTTAGATTTCTGTAATTGTAAGTATCTTAAATAAATTATTTGTGATAAAACAGCCTTAATTATAAACACATTGTTTACAGTTGTCCAATGTTTTTTCTTCATCTCCTTATCCTACAAGGAAGTTTTTTTTAATTATTTTTGTGTTTACTTCTTTAGCCTTTTCTTAATAACTAAGACATACACACTTCCACCAATCTGGGTTACATAAGTCAGGGTCACCAGTGTCCCTGGGTCCCACCTCTGTGTCCTGTCCTGTAGGGGGGCCTTCAGACAGCAACATGCAGGACATGTTTACCTCCTGTTGACAACACTGGGTTATGAGTTTCCTGTGGGACATGCCCAGGTTCCTCTTGAAGCTGGACCAACTGTTCTTTCCAGAAATATGCCACTTTCTGCTTGCTTCATTTTTGTTTCTGAATGGATTGGTTGGCCGCAGACAGTGCACCAGAAGTGTTCCTCTCTGTACTGAGATCTTTCGCTTGTTGGGTTCGTGTTTCTAATTTACAAGGAACTTTTTGAGAACTGTAAAAACTGCTAAACTTATGGATTGGGGGGATCTCCTTTTTCTTTTCCTGTACTTCCCCCCCACCTCTCTTTCATCTGTACATTCCTGTTGCAGCCCCATTGTTACCTTCTTGAACCAGTCACATATATGATACATTACTGACAGAAGCAGCCTGTTCAGTGCTCAATTGTATGCTACAATGCTGTTGATATCACTATATAAAGGTGCCATCTTTAATGTATACCATTAAAATATATCACACTTCTAGACATGTATTAAGCATTTTGGAAAATGCCTAGTTGATTATTCCTACTAAATGATAACTTATTTTCTGAATTATTTTTGGAACATGCTTGTTTTATTTCTGTGTTTGTTTAGTGGATCAAACCCAGGGCCTCAGAACCTGGGTTCCACCTCTGAGGTACACCCTTGCCATTTAACGAATACTTACCATATCAAGATCATATGGTCAGCTTATAGGGTCAGGTGATTTTTCAGACCTTACATTCTGTCTCCTCTAGTCTGAGGAAGCCCAGCTCCTACATCAAGATGGTTTCATTTTAGGGATCCTCAAAAACTCTTTGCCTGTTGTGTTAGTTAGGGTGACTATTGCTTTGCTGAAGTACCAGGACCCAGCAACTTGTGGAGGAAAGGGTTCATTTCAACCACATCTTTATATAACAGTTAATCATCAAAAGCAGTCAGGACAGGAACTCATACTGGACAGGAACCTGGAGGCAGGAGCTGATGCAGAGGCCATGGAGGGGTGCTACTTACTGGCTTGTGCCCCTTGGCTTGCTCAGCCTGCTGTCTATAGAATCCAGGACCACTAGCCCAGGGATAGCACCACCCACCATGGGGTTGGCCCTCCCTCATCAATAGCTAATTAAGAAAATGCTCTACAGACTTGCGTACAGCCCAATCTTGCAGAAGCATTTTCTCAACTGAGGTTCTCTTCTCTCTGGTGACTGGTTTGTGCCAAGTTGACATAAAACTAGCCAGTAAACTTGTCTTGTTTTCTACGGTCTACACTGATGACTCGTCCTTGGCAGGAGCGAATCATGAGTTAACTGCATAGAGATGGCGTCTGTGCGCGTTTGTGCCAGGGATGGCTTGACCGTGAATGATGTTGGCATGTGACTTTGGGACCCAAAACTCAAGGGGAGGGAGAGGGGAACTGGGGTTGACATGTGGAGCAAGCTATTTAAAATTAAATTAATAAAAAGACAAAACTCAAGTGTCATATGTGAAGTCTCTGCGCGTCTAGCCATTGATAACTAAAGCCGTTTTTGAGAAGCAGAGGAAGCTCACGACAAAGCCATATGGAAAGTGATACGGTGCTAAGCAAAATG
Organism: Mesocricetus auratus; assembly: GCF_017639785.1. Classification (NCBI taxonomy): domain Eukaryota; kingdom Metazoa; phylum Chordata; class Mammalia; order Rodentia; family Cricetidae; genus Mesocricetus; species Mesocricetus auratus. The sequence goes on along the minus strand of NW_024429212.1, from coordinate 5,354,149 downwards.
AGACCGCCACAAAAAAGACCACGTGGCTGTGTTCACATGAGTTCTCTGAAGTAGGCGTGCACACTCATGGAAGTAGGGTGGTGTGGTGGCTGCCAGGGGCGTGGGATGAACTTTCATCAGTAAGTAATCTGCCGCTTAGCGCTGTGCCTGGGGAGGCTCTGTGCAAATCCAGGAGGGCGGGTCTCAGGCTGTGTTCCTACAGAAGTGGCATTCGTACATACTGCACTTGGGTGAATCTGCCTTTCCATGACCGGTTTTGTCTTTTTCCGCTTTTAACGTGCTATCAGTTGTTACCAGTCAGCTCTTTCTAAGTTGACACATAGTTGCTTGTACTTTGTAGTGATCTTGGCTAGATGGGTGAAGGGGGGCAGATTTTCATTGCCCAGCGCTGCCTTCCTACTATGTATGGGCTGTTCTGGGGAGGCTGCCTTCCTACTATGTATGGGCTGTTCTGGGGAGGCTTGTGCAGGGGCATTGCACAGTTAAGGGCGGCTGCAGTGTGGCAAGTGTGCTGTTGGCGCCCTCTGCTGCCTGAAAGCATCTTTCCACTTACCACCAGGGTAGGGGGGTTGTGGGTTGGGGTGCGGACTTCCAACTGCTCTTGGCAACTGGTTTCCACCTATCACCACATAAGCATGCTGTTCTTAATGTTTCAAGTATCTCTGGCTTTTGTTGGTCCAAAGACAGAAGTTTGTTTTCAAATGACTTTTGGCTTTGGCTATCAATTTGGGCACATTTAATTAAAAATTAATAATAGAGAAAATGAGGACAAAACTGATTTTTTAAATTAAAATTTTACTTTGAATTAAAAAGTTTACTTTCTCTTCATTGCTTTTTTTTTTTTTTTTTTTTTTTTTGTGACCGCACTGGGAGCTGAACCGAGGACATCGGTTACTCTAGGCAATTACTTTCACACTGAGTTACAGCCCCAATTCTATTTATTATTATTATTTTTGTTCTTAGTACCCAATCAATGGAACCAGACAGACTTGTCATGAAGGCTATGCCATGTAAAGGAAATCTAATTATTTTTCTTTTTACACTAGACATTTGTTACTTGTAGCCTGGGGAACTACATGCCTGACATTAAGGTGTGGCGGGGCCAGCAACTGTTCCCCTTGTGGTCCCAGTTAATCCCCGTTATGTCTTTAAAGGCTTTATCTCAAATGTGGTGACTCGGCAGAGAGAGATTCTGGGAGACCTAGTGGAGTCCACACACTGGTGAACAGACACGAGGTTTCCACAGATGAAAAGGTTTCTGTGCTCATTTGTGGAGAAGAACCAGGTGTGTTCACCATCACTGTGGATTCTGGGCAGAACCAGGTGTGAGGTGTGTTTGCCATCGCTGTGGATTTCTGTGCTTTAGTGGAGTTGTTCACAAGGCAAGGGTACATGCGCTGGAGTTAAAACAGGTCATGGCTTCATTTTGTTTTTTTAAAGTTTCTTTTATTGGGATTTTATTGTCTTTATAACAAGATCAGCTTAGAACTGGATCACTTGGCCCTTTGTTTTCTTGTCGCCTCCCAGTTCAAAATGCTTGCATCTCTTCCTAGCCAGCATCCTCTTAGATCTGCAGTTGGACTCAACACACTCAAGTCTCAGCACACTCTTCTTTGTAGTTTTAGTCTTTTTTCCAAAAGCAGGCTTCGTCTGCCCACAGTAGCCACTCTGTTCCCTGTCACAGCGCTGTTTCCCTGGGCACACACAGAGTCCTTGCCCTTCTCATACCGTGTCACTTCATGGGGCTTGCCATATTTCTTGCAGAATGTCGGCGGGTCTTAGGAATGTTCACCGTGTTGGCGGGAGTGATATCCGCACAGAAAGTGGTAAGGCCAGCGATGGAAGTCGTTTCTTAACATTTTTTTTTGTCTAGAGAAATCAGTCGAGTTGTTTTGAGCCTCATGCCAGTGGCTGCAAAGCTATAGGGGAGTTGCTAGAAATAGTTCATGTCTACATGAACATGTCTCTGGGCCTAAACTGAGCCTCTTTTCCTGGACACGGAGCCTGAATTTGGGTGTGAGACTATGTAATGGAGTATGTTCTCTTGTAACCTATTTCCTAAGAAGGGTCATTTCCTTTCTTCTTTCTCTCTAGGTGTTTTTTCTTGTCCAATATCATGTACTGTGGTATTTTTATTTGTGCATTGGTCTGTTTTAAAACGTGAAAGTATAAGATCCCATTGAAGCATAAAGTTAGTAGTAGAAATACTGAGACCAGGGTGACTCCTTGTCACCTGTGATGTTTCTCTCTCCTTGTGGTGGCTCTTCATGTGTCTTAGTGCTAGGTACCAAAGAGGCCCTGAAGGGCTCCTGATGGGAGGGAAGGTTGTCACAACCACTGGTTTCCAAGGAGACTAGCTACAGTCACGTCATTGGTTCTTGATGCTTCTCAGCTCATAGACTGTGACTCAAGGGCACAGTCTACGGAAAGGCTGGATACATGGTTCTACACAAAGAACACAAAACACCATCATTGGAAGATGCGTTTGTTTATTCTGTCTCTAATAAGAAGGGACCTGTGAATTCACAGGCAATCAACCTCTCAAAACCATCAGATTCTCGGTAATCTCATGTTGAAAGTTGACTAGTCAATTTTCAAGCCGTCCTTATGTCCTCAGTGTGTGGTGTCTTCAGCAATGTGCCTACCTCCTACCTCTGAGTGGAAAGCGAGGGCTACACTGATAGTCTATGCTGTTTTGGGAGTCACTGAGCTACCCTGGCCAGTGAAAGGAAGTTTCTTCTTCCTGGTTCTTGTAGGGAACATTGTCAGTCCAAGTGGTTTAACTTCCTTTAACACCACACACACACACACACACACACACACACACACACACACACAGTCACTCACTATTGTATACAATATAGAGATCAGCAGATTGTGAAGAGGAGCACAGCTCCAACAGATAATGTCTGCGTTGCCCCTAAATCTATAGTCCTGAAAAGGAGCAAAGAGATTGTAAGAGCCAGTATACCAGGAAGTCTGCAGTGAAACAGTCTGCCCTGGAAATGACTGCATGGACAAGATTGGAAAAATGGCTATATCAATGGATATATTAACATGGGAGGGGACAATTTTCAGGGGTCCCACCCCAGACAAAGAACTGCTGGTAAAGGAGAATAATCCTCTTCCAGAGTCGAACCCTGACACTGATTGTCCAATGCTGAGTGGCCATCCCTGAAGCCAGTTTCATTCAAACAACAGAAAGCAGACTCAGCAGGTTATATTTATATGTTTATGCACACACACACATGCATATATGTAGCAATAATAAAGAAAAAGAGGCTATAAACTTGACAGTGTGTAAGGGTACAAGGGCGGGTTTGGAGGGAGCTGGGAGAGGTAGAGCGAGGAAAGTTATGTAATTCTATTTTGATTAAAAACAATTAAAAATTGAATAGCAAATTATAAATTCTGTAGATTCACATGTGTGTGTCTCTAGCAGTAGGACTGTGACGGTTTGCAGAGGGTCCTGGGGGTCCCTCATTCCTTCCACTTGCTTCCGTCTCTAAGTCCTGTTGTGGAAATGGGCCATGCTATCCCTTCTCTGAGACACTGCTAGTTTTTTTTTACAGCTTATTCTCACTGTTGTCTGGCTTTACCTGGTGTCTGATTTGACAGACTTTTTGCTAGCTGTCTGTCAATGGTTGGAGGTATGACTTTGTATTTCATTGGGTCTAATTCTGGGTTTCCCACTTTTTCCATCGGTGGGAATATGTTCCTCTTTCTCTGGATCATTCAGTAATAACCCACCATCTTTCAGGGATGTCTAAAGAGGTAGACTGGCCGTCACACTCATCTTCATGACCAGATTATGGTGTGCAGTATTTTTTTAAAGAGCCCAGTATGCAGGTTGTGATCATTTGGAGGGATAGCAAGGACTCCTTGACAGAGGCCTGACCTAGGGACATAGTTGGGGAAAGAATCACAGAGCTAGGAACAGCTAACCCAGGATCCAGGCTAATTATGGAATGTGAAGGAGGTTCTTGTGACTTCTTTAGGAGGTCTCTGGAGAAATACGAATTTGAGGTTCATTAAAACTAGCAGCTGGAACCCTAAGAGAGAATCAAGAAGACCCATTATCGTCTATTCAGTGTGGGATTCCAGGGAGCAAATGCCAGGAGTGATCCCTCAGGGGGCAGGGGTTTATCCTTGCACCAGGCAGAGCCTAATGCTGCCTCCCCTCAGAGCCCAGAGCATCTGGCTCTACTCCCTGCTGTGGGAAACTCTGGGGACTTGGGGCACTACAGCAAGCAGGCATCGGGCTTGTGAGAACATTTGGAATTGAGAAAGTCCCAAGAACACCCAGGGCAGCATTGTTTTTGGACCTCTGTCAGAGAGAACTATGACAAAGGTCTCTTTGTAGAATTCAGAAGTCATCCTGCTCTACGGAAAGAGAGTAGGAAAGCCGAGATATGGAATAGTAAGGTGACTTTCATCCTTTGCCACATGGAATATGGCAGGGAAGTGGGGGCTGTCTCATTTTGGTCCTAAAAGGCTGGGCTTCCTGGTTTCACAAGGACAGAGGACAGGCGAAGATGTGTCCCTTCCAAATGGTGCCCGGATGGTGAGTGTGAGGTGCTGTGGTGGGGGAGGGGATTTCGAAGCCTGTCTGTTCAGGTGGAGCCCCGAGTCAGGCTGATCATTAGTTGTTTGAGTCTGGTACCATCCCCACCCCTAAATAGCCTTCTCTGAGATGAGAGGAGTTACAGGGTGTGTGACACTACCTGCCTTAGGTGGAGCCAGAGGAAGGACAGAGTACATTTCTGCAGGAAAAGCCACCCCCCCCACTGCAGTTCCAACCTAGTGCAACGTTAAGAGGTGCTTGGAGCTTGTGTTGGACTGTCTGCAATCACCTCTTGAGCGGTGTGACCCATGCCAGGGCCTGGTTCATAGAGAGCCGGCGCCCTTGTGTGTGTCTTCTTGTGGCTCTTGCCTCTCCTCAGCCAGCAGAAAGCCACACCCTGAACGTGATTGTGGCACTTGTGCGGCGAGTTTGTGACTTAAGGTTGACTTACGTCTGGAATGGCTTTCCCTACAGAATGAATGAATGGATAGATGGATGGGTGGATGGATGGATGAATGAATTGAGATATTCCCTCATGGCTGGTGACTCACTGAATTGAATAGGAAAGGCTAATTGGTGAACTCTAGGAAGCTGCCTGTCCTCACGTCCCTGGTGCTGAGATGACAAACCATTACTGCTACCATGTCTAGTTTTATTTATTTTTTAAATGTGGGCTGCAGGGATTGGGTTACATCTTCATGTTGCATGGCCAGAACCATGCCCCAAATTGTGTTTGAGACTGAAGGTGTGCGTTGTTGCTCATCGCAGAGAGCCGTGTGCTCTGTGGTACCACGGGGCTAGCGGTGTTTCCCGTTGGCTCGGAGCCTCATCTGAATGTGAGTGTTTCACCCTCTTGGTGCTGGTCTCCTGTTGACAGTGAGGAGTTCTTTGCTAATTTGGCTGTGTGGGAACATAGACTATGTGACAGATTCAAGGGCTTGTGTGCTTTGTAAGCTGAATTGGAGATGGGCTGGGCTCAAGCACACAGGGCAGGATGGTTTTTAATCCCTCTTCTGGGATCAGACATGACATTCCTAAGTCCAACTTAGAAACAACAGGCTCTGCAAAGTGGAAGGGCTCTCTCACCAGATGGAGCACTTTGCTTTTCTAGAATTGTCTTGTCCTGGCTCCCTGGCCAAAATAGAGGCTCTTGAATGCTGTCCTCAGTGGTGCTTCATCTTGGGAAGCTTTGTACGAAGACATTAAAAGTGTTATCAGAGGAGTATCAATGACACAATGTAGCAGTGCTGTTGGGCGATGTGGGCCATGGGCATTCTCTCTGCTCCTGCTCCTCTTGTGTAGCAATTGGGATTCAGCAGAAACGGCAAAATCAATTTATATTGGCAATTGTATAAGTCTCCACAAACTCTAAACTTTACATCATGTTTATTTCGACTTTGCTGGCCAAAATCACCTGCAATCGCTGCAGGGGATTTTTGAAAATGCTCAAAACCCAAAGGTCAAGTTCTTAATTCCAGCTGTAAAATGCTTTTCTTTTTTCATGACTCCGAGGACCTGGCTGACAACCAAATTAACATACATTCTGTAGATCTCTCTCCGAGTGGATGGAAATGCCCCTGGAAGCCCTTACAGACTCATTAACAGGTCTGGGCCATCCCTAGTTATCCAAAAGCCCACAGCCTACAGTAGCAGCATTTAAACCAGGCCTACAAGCTTTGCTCAGACTCCAATTTATCAACTACAGGGATAACATTGGTCCAAGATAAAAGCCTGCCAGTGCTGGTTAACTGTGTGGTTCAGACACTTGACAGTGACATGCTTCTCTCTGCTGCCCGCCCGGTGTGACACAGTGATGGTCTCTGCGGGATCTGTCCCAGCGTTGACTGAAACAGAATCACCTTCAGAAGTTCCCTCTATTAAAAGCTGCTAGGTTTAACCATGATGAGAGAGGGGCTGGGGTGTAGCCCAGTGAATTTATTTATTAAAAATAGGGTTCTGGTTTCCATCTCTAGCATGCAAAAATACTTATGAAAGCAATTAATATTCAGCATAAAAGTTAACAAAAGCACATGAAACCACAGACCAAAGCATGAGAAAATCTTCTGAGAGAGCACTGCTGTTAACAGCCCGCTGAGTGCCTCTAGTCCTGACACCATCAGAAACACAGTTTCAGGCACTTATCAATTTTAAGATTGCTGATTTCCAAAGTTAAGATAAGCAGTTTAAGTCACATATTTTATTCAGGCCAATATATTTAAAATGTCATCTGTGTCACTATAAAAATACTAATAAAGTTTATTCCATTTTTCTGTACTAACTTCATTTTGCATATTCTTATTTTTACTTTTTGTTTTTAGTTAAAAATTTTTAATAGCATTTCATACAAGAATGCAGTATTGTCATTTTGGGGCCCCTCCCCTTTCAATGCCCTTACTCTCTCTGTAATTGAAGACCTCTCCTCTTCCTCTTTAGTTATTATTGGTACACCCCCCCACACCCTATTGAATTCATTTAGTGTCGCTCATGTGCTCATGTGTTTTGGGCTGATCATCTGACCACTTGGGACTGGATAACCCATCAGGGAACTCATGCTTGGAGAAAACCGATTCTCCTCCTCACAGCTATCGATTGTCTGTAGATCATCATCAAGGGGTGTGGCCTGATGGAATTTTCCACATCCGGGTTGGCAGGCCAACTGGTGCTGTCATCATACAGGTCTTGTTCAGGCAACCACATGGTGATTGTGCAGGTTCAGCTTTCCCGTCGTGTCTAGGTGTAGGCGTCCCCGATCCTTTGGCTCTTACAATCATCCTATTCCCTCTTCCCCCGTTTTCCCTTAGGTTTAGCGTTGCATTGTAGATGTATATCAGTCACATCAGAGCCCCCCTGAAGCCACTTCTTCTCTGCATGTGGACCAGCTGTGGGTCTCTGTAACAGCCCCCATCTGCTACAAAGAGAAGTGTCTTTGGTGAGAGGTGAGAGTCACACTTACCTGTGGGCATGAGGGTTAGAATTTAGAATGCAGTTAGAAATTATATTGGCTTAGGAAAATGGCAGTTGTAGCATCTCCTCCAGGACCCATGACCCCCCCCCCCAGCCATGCGTAGTTGCCTAGGTTTCCAGTAGTAGACACAGAGATTCTCATGTTGCAGGCACTGAGTCCAATTAGATAGCTGCTGTTTAACGCCCAAATAAAAGTACCATATCAGTCTTTCCTCCCAACTCTGCACACTGTACCACACTTCTGTCTCTCGGCCTAGTTCCAATCCAGGCTTCACTTTCCACAGCTTCATGTAATGGTCTCTCTGGCCGCCCGTCCAGGGACTCCCCTGCCACACAGACCTGGCCTGGATGGATCTCAGATCACTGTGTCTAAGGTATTTAGGCAGGGTGGCAAGCTGCCTTGTAAGAAAGGGATTAAACAACTTAGTATTTGGGAGGCAGGTCCCAGGAGGGGAGCGGGAGCAGGAACAAGGGAAAGGAAGGGGTTGGGTTCGTGTGACCCCATGGCTGTGAGACGTGGATGCGCCACCGTGAAAACCACAGTGCTTAGCATGTGAACTATTGGATGTGGTGAGCTTGAGCCTGGTGGGGTTGCAGTGCATTCTGGGAAGGAATCACTGATGCACAGTGTCAGGGTGGTACCCGGAAGTACAGGAGATGGAATCAGATCTCTTAATGTCCTCTTGGCTTAGTAACTTGAGATACTTCAATCTGCTTGTGTTTGATTTTAATTTTCCTAAAACATTTGTTATCAGTTATCAGTTTATTGCTCGGAGTAGTACCACAGCACCACATTTATAAAGTGTTATATTAACTAGATATTAAGTTTTTTGTTGTTCAGAGTTTTTGCTTCTGTCTTCTCCATTGGTTATTGTGACCTTTTTGTTATTATTAATTGAAGTTGTCAACAAGAAGTCTTGGGATTGAATAAGAAGTTATTGAGTTGCCAATAAGAGTTACTTCCTAATAATATTGATGGAAGGGAAAGAACCTTAAAGAAAATAAGTACTGTTTTCTCATGGTTAAGAAATATTGACAGGTAGCACACACCTTTAATCCCAGTACTCAAGAGGAACAGACAGGTGAATCTCTGAGTTCAAGAGCAGCCTGGTCTACAGAGTGAGTTCCAGGACAGTCAAAGCTACACAGAGAAACCCTGTCTGGAAAGCAACAGAAAAATTAATTGATTAAAAATGCAAACGGTGTATGAAAACACTAAAGCACTTGGACACATAGTACAACCTCAAGTGCTGGAACCAGATCTGGTATTTGGAGCCCTGTTAGTGAAGTGCTATTAATGGGCCTGTCAGGGCTGAGTGGCTGAAGATGAAGGGATTTGGAGCTTGAACACTGTCAGCAGAAAAGAGAAGATATCCGTGTGATATGGCTGTGCTGGACACTCAGTAGTATGCAGAGGAATTCATCTCAGAGCCACACAGACTCTCACACGGAATCCATCTAATGGCCCTGAGATAGTTGCTATGGGAACCATGGCTTCATTTCTTGACATAAGTTTGTCAGAATTTTCTGCAACAACAATTATTTAACCCAAGGTTTGTGTTATATTATTTTTTGTTTCTTTTTCTAAAGAAATAAGAAGTTGGATGCATTTAGGAGATAATATTGCTATTGTTCCGGTGATGGGAAGGCGCCAGTTCTACTTGCTGAACGCCACGGTTCCAAAGATCCAGAAGCAGCTGACAGGATTGCTCCCTGAATGTTTCCTGTAAGCCATGCATGATTGCCGGCTGCCTGGAACTCATGACAGATGATATTAATAAATATCCTATACCACTAGACTGTCAGTTATTTATGAATAAATACGATACTAAGATACTGTATCATTTAATGAGTCAATGTTTAAGGTCAGTTGTCCTCAATTATCTTCCAGTCTCTATGCATCAATTAATTTTGAATATTTGCTAAAATATTTTATGATTTCTTGATAGAATAATGAGAGTTGAGAGACAATTTGGGTTAAATTATTGCTGTGGGCAATTCAAATCCGCATATGTGAAGAGAAATGGAGCCAGAGACTATATATGGGGATGAGGGCCAGCCCTTCCTCATCATGGTCAACATGTAGCAACAAGGTAATGAGGGCCTCAAACAGCCCATCCTTCAGCCCATTTTATTGGCTATCATCTGATGGATGGCATCTGCCCGATGTGCTGTTCATAATGTGCACCCAAGAATCCCTCATCTCTCAATCCTATTCCTGCCTCACAACATTTTCACACACAGAGATCTTACACGGTCACCATCTCTATCTAGGTCCCCTTCAGTGTCTGCCCTGAGGTCAGTTGATAAGCCATGTTGCACATCATCACAGCGCCATGTTGGAGCTCAGAAACAGTGTTTGTTTTCACTGCATAAAAGGAGAGGAGAATGAAGAGGGCCTTGGGTCCGAAGCTCCTGAGGGAGTCTGTCCTTGCACCTGGAAACTACATACAGTTCTCCAAAGTTCCAGGAGAGAAGCCACCTCTTGGAAACCATTCCACGGTGACAGAATCATCCAGCTGGTGCAGGTTTTCACCAGTTACATATTCCCTGTGACCCCCTGACCTCTTGAGAGAAGTCCAGTGTTCACAGAAGCTGAGAGTTTGATCAAACCTACACTTGTTCAGACACAATACAGAAGGTGATTTGCCTGCACTTCTGTTCCCTTGGAAACTTGTTTTAAAGAGAGCAAGGCTAAGGGCATCAAAATATACGCCAACATTTCTTTCATTCATCTTAGCTTAGTGTTGTTTTAGGATGTTAGAAGGAATCTGGCAATGTTATAGATGTTGTGAAATGTTTCATACGACTCCTTACTGAGCCTTAACCACTGTGTGCAAAAGACAAATGCAGTTTTCCAGGTGCCATGTGCGAAGGACATTATTACTTGTTGTAACAGCTGTCTTTGGACTGTGGTGCTCCTGTGTCAGTGGAAAGTCGGGGTCTTTGTGAAGTCCATGCACTTCTTCCTAGAGGGCTGATTGGGGAAATGACTGAGCTGAGCTCCAGCATCTTCTCCTTGCTGAGAGGAAGGAATGAGGCTGTCACCTCACCTGGACCTCACCAGGGTGGCCTGGGTGCAGATGTGTCAAGGAAAGGGCAGCTCGAAGTGTGGTTTTGCTGTTCACGGGTTCAAGGTCGAGGAACATTAAGAACTTATTGTTGGCCTCCAATTTCATGCTTTCAACGTACATAAAGTGATCAGCTTATCATAAATATATATATATATTTATTTATTTCTCAGGGAGTTTCAAAAACAAATTCTGTCACTGCAGAGCTGAAAAGCCTGGATGTGGTACTCGGTGGTGTCTACTGGTCATTCTTAACTCTCACCTGGACACACCTAGAACGACCCGGTGTCTTAGTGAGTTCTCTAGATCAGGTTGGCCTGTGTGCATGCCTGTGGTGGACTGTCTTATGAGGTAGAACAACCCACCCTTGATGTAGCTGGTGTCACTTCATGGGCTGGGCCTTGAACTAATAGTAAAGAAAACTTGTGGGCCCCAAGCAACAAGTAAACAAAGAAACCAGCAGGCAGTGAGGACACACAGCGTCTCTCTGCTCTTGACTGTGGATGTGGTGTGAGCAGCTGTCTTGAGCCCCAGCGAAGACAGACCTTGACTTGGAGTTGTAAACCAGATTAGTCCTTTCCTTCCTGTGTTGCTTCTGGTCAGGGCATTTTATCACAGTGACAGGAATGGAAGCAGGACAGTTTCCTTCCATTCAACGTTTGCCCATGAAAATATTAATGATCTGGGTTGAGTCTCCATTTCATTATGAGATATTTCTCTAACTCAACTTTTGTAGTTATACTTGATGCTTATTATTCAGGATGTATAACATTATATTAAAGGATCATCTTTAAGAGTAAGTTAGAGATTATTTCTTTTTGTATTGTACACCACCTTTGTCCTAGAAAGTTAAAAAATGCGTTCTTGCTGTTATTTCCTCTCTCTCTGTGTATAACACACACACACACACACACATACATACACACACACACACAGAATATGGACATGAACAAAAATAAGACTGGAGATTAAACCCCAAAGCTCAAGAATATGTTGGGTGGAAAACATCTCTGTGGGGTTAAGAGATATAAGGAGAAAGAAAAAGTTTAGGGAGAGAACTGAACACTGTAATGTTCAGGGCCATATATAAGAGTCCTATTTATGTTTTTAAAATGGAGACAGCATTTGATACAGTGTTTAGATCCCAGAGGATACTTTTTAAAGGATTATATAACAGTTGCATCTGAAAATGTCAAGTGAATTTTATACAAGTTTTCATATCTTTTAAAGTTATGAAAAATAATTTAACTTTTACCCCAAACTGGGTTAGAAACGAATACAATTTTTCTCCTAGATCCTGAATAAAGCATGTGTTGGGTAAATGTCTGGGAAAGCCAGTGCCACCTGTATTCCTAAACACACACACACACACACACACACACACACACACACACACACACCACTCTCTCTCACACACACACTCATGCACACACACTTTCACACATACACACACACAGAGATAGAGACAGAGAGAGAGAGAGAGAGAGTCAGAGAGATAGAGAGAAATACCTAGGTGGGGAGGAATAGCAACACGTAGGATCATAGTGTTTGTTTTAATTTGGAAACTTGATTTAAGGGGTTGGTGGGAAATTGAAGACCTTTCCTTCCACTCCTGCTGTAGCCTTCTCAGCCTCCTTTGCTCTCCCTGGTGGGCCTGCCCTCTAGGCCTCCTTGAGTGGTCAGTAGATGTGTGTGCAGGATGCTTGGGCTTTCTAGCCAATGGTGGCATTCGGTGTTTGTGGAGTTTCAGTTCCACTGTGATATTGACACTCTAAATGCTGAGGGAACCATTGTTCTAATTAGTTGTCATAATGTACCCACTCATAAGTTTGGCTCTGTGAGGAAGGCTTCTTAAAGATATTTCTTGCCAGCCACGGAGGCACATGTCTGTCTTAAAAACAGACAGACAGACTGGCAGACAGAAACATACCAACAGTACTCTCCTTTGGTGATCCCCCTTTTCACTGTTCTAGCCAAGGAAGGTGGGTTCTGCCTGGTCAAAGATTTCTCCGTCTTCCTGATGCCTGCACAGGCTTCACTTGCCATCTACATCATGTCTTTGAAGAAAGTGATTTAAAACTTTTGCCCATTTTTGAAGGTCAGGCTGTCTGTCGGCTTCATGTTCTTTGTCTGCATGATGCCCCTGGACTTTCCTTTGCTGCCACTCCCCAGACCCGGGAACTTGGCTTTCATTTTCTTAACTGACTTTTGTGAAGACGCATGTGCAGGTTGTGGTCACATGAACGTTTAGTTAGAAAATGCCCACTCCTTCACAGGAGAAGCGCGAGTACACAATCTGTTTACGTCCTTCACAGGAAACACGCGAGCACGGACTCTGTTTACGTCCTTCACAGGAAACACGTGAGCACGCACTCTGTTTATGCCAAGCAGAAGGTGCTACTGCTTCCAGTGTGTTTGGAGCCTTCGGAAGTCATCCATTACATATAGAGTAGAACCAGACCCAGCCTGCTGTGGTACAGGGCAACGCCCCGTGCTTGACAGAACACTGCTCGCTGGCTCCTCCAAAGTTGTGGTTGTAAGAGCTGGACACATGAAGTCAGTTCGCACCTTAGCTGCCCCGCAGAACCACATTCTTACTTCTGAGATCTTTTTATTTCTCTGCAGGGAGTAAGAAGTTTCTTGCCTCACTTGGACTGTTGTGAAGGTCATTGAATTGGCAGGATGGGTTAGTGTGGCATGTGTGATATGAATTTTATCTCTCTTCTTCTTCTCCTTCCTAGAGCCGGCCCAGAAATTACTTGAGGAGTGAAAGGGAGGACCTTAGGGGAGTGTGGACTCTCTGGGGGCCTTGGAGAAGATGAGGCGAGGCAGCCTCAGAGGCTAGAACCATCAGGAGTACTTCAAGACAAGAATGGGGAGGTCTCTCTGGGAGGGGGAGGCGGAGTGTGTGACCAGCGACAGTAATGGCCAAGGGTGTGTCCAGAATGAAGTGGTTTTAATATCCCAAACTTAGTTCCAGTTCTTTGGCACTTGGGCGCTGTGGTCTGCGTGTGCGATGACCGCCATAGGTCAGGCGTTCTCGACATCTGGACTCAGGTGGTGCTGTTTTGGAAGACTTTGGGACCGTTAGGTGGGGACTCACAGGAGGAAGCAGGTCACTGGAGACAGATCTTGGGTTTCACAGCCTGCTCTGCTTCCTCCCTGCTGTGTCCCCTGTCTCGAGACTCAGTGTGTGACCAGCCTCACTCCCACTTGTGCCTCCCTTCCGGTGGCTGCCACATCCTGCTACGAGGGACTTGGTCTGTCTTCCTCACACTGCTTTTCGTAAGGTAATTTGGCCACAGCAATGGGAAGAGCAACAAATACAATTGTGCAGCAGCGTATTTTTGGATGCTCCTTTGTCGTTTTCATTTATGGAGAGTATTTCATTAAAAAGTCGAAACATAAATAACATCCGGGCGCACTGAACCCTGTGTCAGAGACAGAAAGACAGAAATCGGTGGCCCACATGTCACCTTATTTTCATTTCCCGTGTGAAATTGGGACAGATAAGTGACACTTGATTGCTGAGGAGAACTCCGTATCTGGTCACCTGATCTTATTCCTTCTTCCCGGGGGTTAACAAAACCTGCCTGTCCGTTTTTACCCTCACCTTCTTTTGACACTTCCATTTTCCAGGGTTGGGCATCAAACACAGGGTCTCGTGCTGCTTAGTTGATGTGGTTTTTATTTATTTATTTAAATCAGAAACAAGCTTGCTTCACATGTCAACCTCAGCTCTCTCTCCCTCCAATCCCTCCCTCACCAGGCCCCCAGCCCCCCCTCCCAACCCCCACTCCAATCCCCAGGGAGGGTGAGGCCCTCCATGGGGGAATCTCCAGGGTCTGTCATTTCACCCAGGGCATTGATGTGATTTTGAATTAACCTTTGTTGTTCTTTTTTTAAAAATTAATTTATTTTACATGCTGGTCAAAGTTTCCCCCTCCCACCTCTCCTCCCAGTCCCTCCCCCTCATCCTCCTCTGATCCTACCCCCAACCTTTACTGCTCTTAACATTAGAGTTTTTGCTAATTTGTACTTTATCTTCTACCTCATTTTCAAAGGAATGTACACACATTATGGAAAGTTTAGAAAGTGTTGGAAAGAAAGGGAAAATCGGGATAGACAGTGTTGATGTTTCTGGGTTACAGTCTTCAACTAAACTTTGTTACACTCCTAATTTTTTGTCTTATTTTATAAGTTAGAGCATACAGCCTTGTGCTGCATACTAAAATTAACCACGAATGCCCATTTGCTTATGGTGGTAATAAAAAATGATTTCCATCCTTCTTCACAGGGTGATTAATGCAGTGATAAGGTGAATGGTTTTCCATCGCATTAAATACATTTCCCTTTAATATCTGTTTACAAATTATTCAGAAGATGATGCTGGGCTCCTCAGGCGCTTATTCAGTAACCCCTCTAAATGTGCTTTCTTTTCTGTGTATTTAAATAAAATGATGGCTAATGTCAACTGAGTGCTCTTATTTTATAGCCATGACATGTCACTTTAATTCACCACCAGACTGTTTGCTAGTGTTTTATTGACAGGTTTTGCATCTTGTGATGACGGAGAGTGTGTTGTAAGCTCAGCAGCTCTTCATTCTACTTTTCCTGTCTGTGTCCTGCCTTGACGACACTCTTCCCTGCCCTGTGTGGGAACATGAGCTGCTTGCAGGGTATGTGGCTGGCCTGTGCCGCTCTCAGTGACTTGGAGTTAGTTATATCTTACTGTCCCTCCCTTCATCTTCCCAACACTGGCTCATCTCCCGTGTCTTCCTGGTTAAGTTTAGTTTTTCTCTTCATTTCTCTGATGTCTGTCTTCCAGAGTTTCTTTGTTAACATCTGTGGGTGGGTAAGCATTCAGAATCCTTGGATGTCTAAAAATATGTGATTCTCACATGAAATCTAATTTTACTGAGTGCTGGAATCTCAGTTCACAGCCATTTCCCTCAAAGCTGCGGGCCCCCAGCGAGGGGAAGCTTCCTCCTAGCCACCCTGTCCTTCCCTGTGGGTAGCCCATCCGCTCCCATCCTTCAGCCTGGTTAAGGCCCTTGTGCGTCTTTGCCTGTCTACCCGTGTGGTCCTCTGTGGACGCCTCCCTTACACTCGTCTCTCTTTAGTTTTGGGAATTTTCTCCTTTGACACTGACTTTTCCCTGAAACTGTGTGATGGGCCTTGACACGCTGGTATTTCCTTTTGCATTTGTGACACATTTCTCTTTCATGGGATTTATTTGGTCAAAAGCTTGTGTCAGACCTGCACTCTCTCCGTGTTCTTGTGTGGCTTGTTGCCCTGTTCCACTTTCTAGTCTTAACTGTTACCCCTGCACGGCTCCCTTCACAGAGTCCAAAGTAGCAGCAGCGTAGAGCTCTCCTCAGGCGTGCGTGTGTGTCATGTTTGTGGTCTGTAGAACATAGAGTTCCTCTCAGGCGTGCGTGTGTGTCATGTTTGAGGTCTGTAGAGCAGAGCTCCCCTCAGGTGTGCGTGTGTGTTGTGTTTGTGGTCTGTAGAGCAGAGTTCCTCTCAGGTGTGTGCGTCTGTTGTGTTTGTGGTCTGTAGCTATGCTTCCTTCACAGAGGTGCTTTCCTCAATGGTTGGATGGTTGTGTTGCTTCATTCTGATGACCTCCCGTTGTCCTGATGGCAGATGATGTTTACAGGGTTTTAGTGACCTGTCCTGAGGTGTGGCCTTCCACATCTCTAAGGGAAAGGAGGGGTCAGCTGATGTTCATCATTGCTGCTCTATCTTCAATGCCTTTCTTGGCCTGGAAAGAAACTGGCATATTGTGACTTCTAGCCTGTGTATCCTAGGGGGAATCCAATAATTTAATGGTTGATGCTCTTTTTCTACTTTCTCTGGTAACCTGACTAACAGTGTAGTGTTTCCATGATTAGAATCATATGCCAAATTAGTATGTGAATTCTGAAGTGCAGAATACTGAACTTTACTTACTTGGCAAAGACAGGATCGGGTTCCTCAGAGTCCGTATCATCTCTGCTAAATAGTCAATATATAGGATTATTTTTGCTTAAGATACTTGGCCTCATAGCTCTTTTTACAGTACTAGTTTTGTTAGCTTCAGATGAGGTTTGGCACACCAGGGCTGGTATAGACCATTACAGATACCTGGTCTAACATTATCTGTAGTTGATTTGCTAGCTTTGAACTTGGAGCCAGAGCACCACTGTTCCCGCAGAGTGAAGCGTCCCCATCACAACTTTCTGTCTATGTGGCTATGGCACCGCTGCACTTGGGGACATTAGACACACCTAGGCACCACACTTGGCCATCTGAAACAGTACCACCGCCAGCAGGAAGCACAGAGGGCAGTGGTGTGGCCCTGAGTGGAGCAGAAGGGACACTGCTTTCTAGCACCAGAGTTAAAACAGGGAGGTGAGTGTCACCTTGTTCAGCCTTGGCTGGGAGATGCTTGTCAGGGACCACAAGTTTCCATCATGTCTCTGTGCATGTGTGTCTAGTGGGAGAGTTGAGTTAGGTTATAAGTAACTTTGCTGAGGAAGTAAGTTAGAAGAGAACCCACAGATGACAAGGCTAGAGCATGTCAGAATGTTCTAGCACTTCGTCCTTCCTGTTCTAAGCATGCCTGTCTTTCTGAACGCCTGCTCCTGGGAAGTGGTTTGATCCAGGGCCTGCCATCTGCCCTGTTTGTGCCAGCTTCACAGGAATCACTTGAGACTCCTGTATGTTTGACTGCCGTCCTCTTCCCATCATCCTTTACTGTTCCCTCCATCCCTTCTCTTTGTGCTGTTCTTTAAAAAGTGCTCTATAATGTCTGGAGATTTGGGGCTAGAGAAGAGGCCAAGGCCTCTCGCATCAGCGCTCCATCATCCCTGCAGCATTATTTGTAATAGCTAGATTCTGGAAGCAACCTAGATGCCCCTCAACTGAAGAGTGGATAGAGAAAATGTGGTACATTTACAAAGATGCACCCTGCAGAGACAGATACTCACAGCTAAACACTGAACTGACCCCCTGGAACCCAGTGACAGAGATGGAGGACTGATGAGGAAAGGGGTCAAGACCGTGCTGGTGAAACCCACAAAGACAGGTGACAAGGCAAAGGGGAGCTCTTGAACCCCAGACTGATGGCTAAGAGGCCAATAGGGGACTGATCCAGACTCCATGTCAGTGAGGAGGCCTCAGAAACCTCTGGGGCCTTGGGTAGTAGATCAGTGTTCACCATGGCATACAAATGAACTCTGGGAGCCCATTCCACATGGAGGGATGCTCTCTCAGCCTGGACACATGGGGAAGGGCCTAGGTCCTGCCCTGGATGAAATGACAGATCTGGAGATACTCCCAAGGAGGGCCTTACCCTCCCTGGGGAGTGATGTGGGGATTGGGCTGGGGGTGGGGGGATGGGGGTGGGGCTGGTGGAGGGACAAGGTGGGGGAGCTGGGATTGACATTTGAAGCATGCATGTTTCTAATTTAAATAAAAAAAGATGCACCCAGAGCCAGGCAGACAACACATGTACGTTTGGCAACTCCAGACACAAATTGCATTGGGCACTGTCAAGCATTCTTGCCTATTTCTTGAAAAAAAATGGTTTCTTACACTAAGTATGTTTGCCAGTTTTCTTAAATCCAGTGCAATATTTTGAAGTTTATTGATACTCTCGGCATATATCAGTTGTTGCTTTTATTTTACTGCTGATTAATACCCGGTGAGTGAGCTCAGGATAAAATAGTTTGTGGGGTTTTCTTCTGGTTGATGGGTTCCTGGCAGCACGAAATTTTGGCTTCTGTGAGTAACAAACACTGTGGGAATGCTTGTTCAGGTCTTTTGTGGACATGTAATGGTTTTTGGGTAAATACAGAGGAGTGGGATTTCTGTGCCATGGATGTGTGTGTGCAAAGTCATACCTTTTAAAGAAACGGGAAGCTGTCCACTACAGTGGTTGTCTTTCCTTATGTTCCTGTTACTGATGCAGGGGACTGTCTGGAGCTCCAGTTCTCACTACCATTCAGAAGCTTGCGTCTATTTATTTTATCTACTTGAGAAGACCCGAGAAGTCATGTTTCGAGCAATCATGTTCCAATGAAGTTGTTTGCATGTAGTTTTTCTTTTTTTTTAATTTAAATTAGAAACAAGCTTACTTCACATGTCAATCCCAGTTCCTTCTCCCTCCCCTCCTCCTCCACTCATCATCAGCTCCTCACCCTCATGTCTCATCCCCCCCTCCGCTCCCCAGGGAGGGTGAGGCCTTCCATGGGGGATCTTCAAAGTCTGTCACATCATCCCCAGCAGGGCCTAGGCTGAGAGAACATCCCTCCATGAGGAATGGGTTCCTAAAATCCATTTGTATGCCAGGGATAAATACTGATCTACTAACTGAGACCCCATAGATTGCTGAGGCCTCTTCACTGACACCCACTTTCAGAGGTTCTGGATCAGTCCCAGGCTGGCCTCTCAGTCACCAATCTGGGGTCCATGAGCTCCCCCTTGTTCAGGTCAGCTGCTTCTGTGGATTTAACTAGTCAGGTCTTGATTCCTTTGCTCATCATTCCTCCCTCTTTGCAACTGGATTCCAGGAGTTCAATTCAGTGTTTAGCTGTGGGTGTCTGCTTCCTTCAGCCACTGGATGAAGGCTCTAGGATGGCATATAAGGTGGTCATCAATCTCATTATCAGGGAAGGGAATTTAAGGTAGCCTCAATGCCACTTGGTGTCATCCTTGTAGATCTCTGAAAATCTCACTGGTGCCAGATCTCTCCTCAAACCTATAATGGCTCCCTCTATTATGGTAACTCTCATCCTGCTCTCCTCTATTCTTTCTCCAACTCAACCTTCCTGCTCCTCCATGTCCTCTCTTTCTCCCAGCTTCCTCTCCCCTCCCTTCCACCCATGCACCCAATCTGCTCTGAGATCCTGTCCCTTTCTCCTTCTCCAGGATACCATGCATGTCTCTCTTAGGGTCCTCCCTGTTTCCCAGACTCTCTGGCAGTGGGATTGTATGCTGGCAATCCCCTACTCAAAGTCTAAAATCCATATATGAGTGAGTACATACCATGCTTGTCTTTTTGTGACTGGGTTACCTCACTCAGGATGGTTTCTTCTAGTGCCATCCATTTGCCTGTGAATTTCAAGATTCCTTTGTTTTTTTCCCCTAAGTAGTACTCCATTGTGTAAATGTACCATATTTTCTCTATCCACTCTTCAGTTCAGGGGAATCTAGGTTGCTCCCAGGTTCTGAGTATTACAAATAGTACTGCTATGAACATAGTGAACAGATGTCCTTGTTGTATGAATGTGCATCCTTTGGGTGTATGTCTAAGAGTGGAATTGCTGGATCTTGTGGTAGACTGATTCCTGAGGAACCACCATACTGATTTCCAAAGTTGGCACTCCCGCCAGCAGTGGAGGAATGTTCCCCTTTCTACACATTCTCTCCAACATAAATTGTCATTGGTGTTTTTGATTTTAGTCATTCTGACAGGAACAAGATGGTATCTCAGAGTTGTTTTGATTGACATTTCCATGTTGGCTAAGGATGTTGAGCACTTTCTTATGTGTCTTTCAGCCATTTTAGATTCCTCTAATGAGAATTCTCTATTTTGTTTTGTAGATCACTTTTTTAATTGGACTACTTGGTGTTTTGGTGACTAGCTTCTTGAGTTCTTTGTAAATTTTGGACATCAGCCCTCTGTCAGATGTGGGGTTGGTGAATATCTTTTCCCATTCTTTGTGCTGCTGTTTTGTCTTGCTGACTGTGTCCTTTGCCTTACAGAAGCTTTTCAATTTCAGGAGGTCTCATTTATTAATTGTCGATCTCAGTGTCTGTGCTACTAGTGTTAAGTTCAGGAAGCAGTCTCCTGTACCAATTTGTTCAAGGGTATTTCCCACTTTCTCTTCTAACAGGTTCAGTGTGGCTGGATTTATGTTGAGGTCTTTGATCCATTTGAACTTAAATTTTGTGCATGGTGATAGATATCGATCTATCTACAATCTTCTACATTCCATCATCCAGTTATGCCAGCACCATTTGTTGAAGATGCTTTCTTTTTTCCATTGTATATTTTTAGCTTCTTTGTCAAAGATCAGGTGCTCATAGGTGTGGGTTAATATCAGGGTCTTCAATTCAATTCCATTGGTCAACCTGCCTATTTTTGTGCTAATACTAAGGTGGTTTCAGGACTACAGCTCTATAATAGAGCTTGAAGTCAGGGATGATGATGCCTCCTGAAGTTCCTTTATTGTACAGGGTTGTTTTCGATATCCTGGGTTTTTTGTTTTTCCATATAAAGTTGAGAATTGGCCTTTCAAGGTCTGTGAAGAACTGTGCTGGGATTTTGATTGGGATTGCATTGAATCTGTAGATTTGGTAAGATTGGCATTTTTACTTTGTTGATCCTACCTATCCAAGAGCTTGGAAGATCTTTCCATTTTCTGGTATCTTCTTTAATTTCTTTCTTTAAAGACTCAAAGTTCTTGTCATACAGGTCTTTCACCTGTTTGGTTAGAGTTACCCCAAGATATTTTATGCTTTTTGTGGATATTGTATAGGGTGATGCTTCTCTGATTTCTTTCTTAGTCCCTTTATTGTCTATATATATAGTAGAGCCACTGATTTTTTTTTAAGTTAATCTTGTATCCTGCCACTTTGGTGAAGGTGTTTATCAGCTGTAGGAGTTCCCTTCTTCGGGTCATTTACATAGACTATCATATCATCTGCAAATAGTGAAAGTTTTACGTCTTCCTTTCCAATTTGTATTCACTTGATCTCCTTTTGTTGTCTTATTGCTCTAGCAAGAACTTTAAGTACAATTTGAAGAGATATGGAGAGAGTGGACAGCCTTGTCTTGTTCCTGATTTTAGAGGAATCATTTTGAGTTTCTCTCCATTTAGTTTGATGTTGGATGTTGGTTTGCTGTATATTGCCTTTATTATGTTTAGGTATGTTCCTGCTATTCCTGATCTCTCCAAGACCTTCCTCATGAAGGGGTATTGGATTTTGTCAAAGGCTTTTTCAGTATCTAGTGAGATGATCATGTGGTTTTCTTTTTCAGTTTGGTTATATGGTAGATTACATTGATGGATTTTTGTATGTTGAATTGTTCCTGCATCCTTGGGATGAAGCATACTTGATCATGATGTATGATTTTTCTGATGTGTTCTTGGATTTGATTTCCCAGTATTTTATTGAGTATTTTTGAATCAATGTTCATGAGTGAGATTGGTTTGTAGTTCCCTATCTTAGTTGTATCTTTGTGTGGTTTGGGTACTAAGGTAGCCTAGTATAAAGAGTTTGGTATTGATCCTTCTGCTTCTATTGTGTGGAACAATTTGAAGAGCATTGGTATTAGCTCTTCTTTGAATTTCTGGTAGAATTCTGCACTGAAATCATCTGACCCTGGACTTTTTTTGGTTGGAAGAATTTTGATGGCTGCTTCTATTTCTTTAGGTGTTATAGGTCTATTTAAATTGTTTTTCTGTTCCTGATTTAATTTTGGTAAGTGATAATCTATACAGAAAATCATCCATTTCCTTTACATTTTCCAATTTTGTGGAGTATAGGTTTTCAAAGTATGACCTGATAATTCTCTGGATTTCCTCAGTGTCTATTGTTATGTCTCCCTTTTCATTTCTGATTTTGTTAATTAACATGTTCTCTCACTGCTTTTTGGCTAGGTTGGATAATGGTTTGTCTATCTTGTTGACTTTCTCAAAGAACCAGCTCTTTGATTCATTGATTCTTTGTATTGTTTTCTTTGTTTCTACTTTATTGATTTCAGCTCTCAATTTGATTATTTCCTGGAATCTAATCCTCTTGGGTGAGTTTGCTTCTTTTTTTTCTAGAAGCTTTCAGGTGTTCTGCTAATTCTCTAGCGTGGCTATTCGCTAGTTTTTTTTTATGTGGGTACTTAGTGCTATGAACTTTCCTCTTAGAACTGCTTTCAGAGTGTCCCATAGGTTTGGGTATGTTGTGCCTTCATTTTTATTGAATTCTAGGAAGTCTTTGATTTCTTTCTTAATTTCTTCCTTTACCCAGGAGTGGTGCAATTGAACATTGTTCAATTTCCATGAGCTTGTGGGGTTTCTGCAATTTGTGTTGTTGAATTCTAATTTGAAGCCATGGTGGTCTGTCAAGATACAGGGGGTTATTCCAATTTTTTTGTATCTGTTAAGGTTTGCTTTATTGTCAAGTATGTGGTCGATTTTAGAGAAAGTTCCATGTGGTGCTGAGAAGGTATATTCTTTTGTGTTTGGATGGAATATTCTATAGATGTCTGTTAAAACTAATTGGGTCATAACTTCTGTTAGTTCCTTTGTTTCTTTGTTAAGTTTCTGTCTCGTGGTCCTGTCTAGTGGTGAGAGTGGGGTGTTGAAGTTTTCCACTATAAGTGTGTGGGGTTTAATGTGTCATTTGAGTTTTAGTAATGTTTGTTTTACAAATGTGGGTACCTTTGTGTTTGGAGCATAGATGTTCAGAACTGAGACTTCATCCTGATGGATTTTTCCTGTGATGAATATGAAATGCCCTTCTTCATTTCTTTTGATTAATTTTAGTTTGAAGTCTAATTTGTTAGATATTAGCATAGCTACATCTGCTTTCTTCTTAGGTCCATTTGATTGAAAAATCTTTTCCCATCCCTTAACTCTGAGGTGCCATCTGTCTTTGAAGTTGAGGTGTGTTTCTTGTTTGTGGCAGAAGGATGGATTCTATCTTCCTATCCATTCTGTTAGCCTGTGTCTTTTTATAGGTGAATTAAGACCATTGATATTGATAGATATTAATGACCATTGATTGTTAATTCTTGTTTGTTTTGGATTCGTTTTTGGCGGTGGTATTGTATGTGAGTTTTCCCCCTATTTCTGGCTTTTAGTAAAGTGAGATTATTTATTTCCTCTGTTATTGTGAGTGTAGTTAACTTCCTTGGGTTGGAGTTTTCCTTCTAGAACTTTCTGTAGGGCTTGGTTTGTGGATATGTATTGTGTAAATCTGGTTTTGTAAGGGAATATCTTGTTTTCTCCATCTATAGTGATTGAGAGTTTTGTTGGGTATAGTAGTCTGGGCTGGAATCTGTGGTCTCTTAGTGTTTGTAGAACATCTATCCAGGACCTTCTGGCTTTCAGAATTTCCATGGAAAAATCAGGTGTAATTCCAATAGGTCTGCCTTTATATATTACTTGGTCTTTTTCCTTTGCTGTTCTTAATATTCTTTTTTTTATTTTGTAGTTTTGGTGTTTTGAGTATTATGTGGCAAAGTAACTGTTTTTTTTTGGTCCAGTCTACTTGATGTTTGGTAAGCTTCTTGTACTTTCATAGGCATGTTCTTCTTCAGGGTGGGAAAGTTTTCTTCTATGGTTTTGTTGGATATGTTTTCTGCACCTTTGAGCTGGGCTTCTTCACCTTCTTCTATACCTATTATTCTTAGGTTTGGTCTTTACACAGTGTCCCATATTTCCTGGATATTTTGTGTTAAGGATTTATTGGACTTAAGATTTCCTTTGGTCGATGAATCTATTTCCTCTAGTTTATCTTCAGTGCCTGAGATTCTGTCTTCCATCTCTTGGATTCTGTTGGTTATCCTTGCATCTGTAGTTCCTGATCATTTACTCAGCTTTTCTATTTCCAGCATTCCCTCAGGTTGTGTTTTCTTTGTTGTCTCCATTTCAGTTTTCAGATCTTGAACTGTTGAATTGTTTCCTTCATCTGTTTGATAGTTTTTTTCTTGACTTTCCTTGCTTTTTTAAGAGATTTGTTGATTTCTTGCACTTTTTTCTTTGTTTTTCTTCCATTTCTTTAAGGGATTTTCCCATATCCTCTTTGCGGGCCCCAATCATTTTCATGAGGTTGTTTTTAAGGCCATTCTCTTCTGTTTCAGCTGCTTTGGGATGTTCAGGTCTTGCTGGTGTAGAGTTCCTAGATTCTGGTGGTGTCCTATAAGTCTGTTGTTGGATGTGTTCTTAAACTGGTGTCTTCCCATCTCTTCTTCCAGTGGGTATAGGCGGAGTCTCTCCCTTTCCTTTCTACCAGCAGATAGAGGAGCAAGCCGGAATGGTGGCTGATGATGCTCGCTGCTTTTTTTCTGTCTCCAGGTCCCTTTTCGGGGTTCCGTGGCAGGAAGGGTCTGGCAGTCGCGGGTCAGGGAATTTGAAGAAGGGGAGGTAGTCTAGAAGAGGCCCTGGGATTCACCTCTCTACTGGCGGATAGAAGGGCAAGCCCAGAATCTGCATGTAGTTTTTCATCGTCAGCCCCCAGACTACCTAAACAGGGACAGTTCTGTTTTTCCTTGACTTTAGCACCATTGTGCTGAACACCTGGCCACACATATCTGATGCTGAGCATGTGATAGGTGCTGTTTTCTGTGGCCCCAAAGTGTTTATTGCTAATCTTTCCTCTGGGTGCTGTTCTTAGGACCTGACTCTCGGCTTTGGACCCAAATGACTGGAGTAGGTGGCTATGCATTGGGTTAAAGAGGTCTCCCACTGCCTGTCACCCCTTGCATGTTCAGCAATGACTTGTTCTGAGTTAGCTGGTTTCCTCTCTGAGGTGTATGAGTCCTTGGGGAGCTGGACTCAGAAAAACAACCTCAGACCCTTTCCCTGCATATTCAGAAAGTGCCATATGAAGTATGGCTGCGGTTACCTTGTGTCCTCTGCCAAGGGAGGAGGAGGGGGGGAGGAGGCGGCAGCAGTGGTGGCGACAGAGGTGGTGTTGGAGGCACAGTGGCATATTGTTGAGTGAGTCCAAATAGTTGTTGAGCACAAAGAAGATCCCTTGGGACCTGAGGCTGTGCAGCCAGCCTGGCTCCAGTCTAGCGTAGGACTGGCTGTGCATGCCTGTGTGCAAGCACAGCAACGAGGCATCTTCTGCAAAAGAGCACTTTGCCAGTGATACGTATCAAGTGATCGATACTGACTGTGAGCTCACTTGAATTATTAAAGGGAGTTAAATATTTCAAATGACTGCTGTAATTATGACGATTGGAGGAGCTCTCCCACATGCCTTAATTAAAGCTATTGCGATCTCAGACAGAGAGGGCCGCGAAAACTTTGGGATGTTATTAACAACCTGCATGGTGGGCCCCTTTCCTAGAGGAAATCACCTCCTGCTGCTGTTTGTGTCCTTTGCAGGATCCTATCCACACAGGTGCCGAGCAGGTCTGGAGGTGCAGAGGTGGCGTTTGGGTTGGAGCCTCTTCAGCACCTCCGCACCCAGAGGATTTTGCACATGCAATATTTTAAAAAGCGTCTGAGTTGTTTAGCTATGTGTTAAAGATGCCCAGGACGGTGTTTTCCAAAGGCACGAAGGCCTGTGCGTAGAGGCTCATTGAAGAAGCTCTGTGACATTTGCCCACGATTGCCTGGCTTGGGAGAGCTGGGCTGCAGCTGTACTGTGCTTTTAGTCAACTGGAAAGCAAGAACACATGGTTGTGACTAGGGGACACAGGCATTGGCTTTTAGCTCTTGCAGTGGCATGGCCTTCATCCTCAATGGAAATTGTCAACCCTGGCTGGGTAGGGCCCAAGTCCTCCTGCTTTGGAAACCGAATAGGAAACCTTGTCCGTGAATGAAAACTTTGTGTTGGGGGAGGGGGGCAGGGTCTTTGTGTACCTGTGTTCACATATGCATATGTACTTGTATGTTTGTGTGTCTGATTACATGTGTGTTCTATTTGGGAGTGGCATATTTTGGAAGGAGGGTGGAATCCACAGTCCTACCTCTTCTGTGTGATGCTCTCCTCAGCCTGGCCTTGCCACTGACCTTGCTTCCCCTGGAGTGCTGCCTACTCTTCCTGCCTGGTGGCCTCCTGAATGCCTGTCACCTGCCTGCCGCTGGGTGTCTTTTGAAGGTGCCATCTCTCTAGGCTTACTGCTCTCACGAGTCCCTTTGACAATGGTCTTCTCTGTTTGTATGCACAGATACCAAGCAAGAGGCAGCATCTGGTACCTCCTCTCTGGGCTCTTTCTTCTCATGACACAAAATTCTAGACATGTATTATTTACCACTCTACAGTCAGCAGAACCTGGGAGAATGGAGCCTAAACATGAGGCAGACTGAAGTCTCATGCCACAGCCAGCGTTATTCAGAGCCTCAGTCAGTTTAAGCTCCGAGGGTTAAGAAGAGTCACATGGGTAGCGTTCTATGAGTTCAAGCTGTGTATAGTCACAAGGACAAGCTGCACATGACAAAAAAAAAACACGTTTTTCCATAGAGCCATATAAACAAGTAACAACACCCAGTTGTGATGAATAATCTGAAATAAACTCATTGCTATCCACTATACCTAGGAGGGGCATGGAAAACACATTCCAAGAATAGTTCTGCGTTTTTCAAGAAACTGAGGTCACAGGACTCTTGTCTTGTTTTCTTGGAGTTTCTCACAAGCATACAGAATTCCTCTTGCAGAACTTCATCCCTTGGACCATGTTCTGACAATGTGTGATCCTCCTGCCTCAGCTTCCTGAATGCTGAAGTTATAGACACGTGGTATCATGTCTGGTACCTCATAAGCCCCAAAGCAGTAATTATTATTAGTGTTTACCAGTAAACTTTATTTACACATCTGGAGTTTACAGTACAATATCACGATCTCAAGGAAAGGTTACTGTAAGCAGTACATTAGCATAGCCACCATTTCATGGAGAGAAGCTACAATCTACCTATGAACAGTCTGGCAAGGTACAGAATTACTGGCTGAAGATGAGACAGTCTCCAAGGCTACCACTTGCTTGGCTGCTCCTATGGGGGATGCATTGGTTCTGAGAACCTGGGTCCCCTTAGCTGCTGAAACTCCAGCCAATGCGGTGTTGCCAGGGGGTGCCCTCTGGAAAGACTTTGCAATATCCACAGCCAGAGAATTGTTTTCCTTGCTGTCAGTGGCCAATTTCTTCTTTCCTAAAGCGCGATCCTGCAAAATTCATTTTATATCAATTTTCTCGGGACTTCAGCCTTGCCCAGAAATATAAACGCTCGGGTCAAAGGGACTACATTCTCAATTAGCCAGAGAAATATACCATCCCTTGGACTTTGCCATCCTGCTGAAATTATGAGCATAATGAATGAGCGCATTAAGTTTGTGCTGTATTATTGATTAAAAATTAACAGTTTTTTTTTTTGCTAGCACCAGGAAGGAAATGCAATTCAAGAACTTTGGGATTTCATGAGAAATTTGACATTAGATTGCGGATCTTAAAAAAGACAGGCCTGCTAAATACATTCCACCTGCAGCAGCCTCTGTGAGAAGGAGCTGCACTTCGGTTGCTAGGGTAGAAAGAGGCACGTGCTGCGAATTTAAACCGCAGCAAGTGGGATATTGGCTGCTGTGGAGAGCAGCATCCTGACCACATGGCTGTGATGGTCAGGCGTGCTCACAGAGGGCTGTGGGAAGGCCTCCCATGTGTTTGCTATTACTGCCTCGCTCCGGGGGCCCGAGTTCCTGAAGGTCTGCTTTAGCTGGACAGTGGTTTTGACTTTGAGAGAAGCCGTCTTCTTTGCCTCCTTGCTGCTCAGGTGTTAATCTCCTTACCTTATCTGAGGGAGAAGCTAATCTGGGTGGGCACCGCGCGGCTCTAAAGAATCACACGTTTGTTAGCCTTTTTGCCTGTCAGCTTTGCGTGTGATCTGGAGAGCTGAGCCGGCTCTGTGGGCCAAGGCTGACCTCTGCTTCTCCCCCTCCCGCCCCAGTCTTGTCAGTGACGGGAGACATGGCTGACGTTTTGCAGTTTGTTCTGTAATTTCCACTTTGTGCTCATTTGAGGAATTCAGGGCTGGCTTCAGCAGCCTGCTCTTTGACCAGGGAAATGTTAACATATGAACACGAGAGGAAATAAATTTAATTATTTCTTCTCCCTTCCCCAAGAATGTTCGGAAATTTCTTAAGCCATTTTTTTTTTAAATTCAGCTCTAATATCCAGAACGAGTCCTGGCTGTTCTCTACAGATTTTTTTTTCAAGTCGTTTTCCTTTCTGGAGAAGTCCAGCTTCTGGCCTGGGAAGTTTTGGATCATGGTGATTCGCCCCCAGCAAATGACGACCGCCTAACAGAAGGTTGGTTTTTTTTTTTTTCTCCCTGTCCAGAATAATGAAGAGTAGGTGTGTCCGTGGTAGAGACTTGAGAAGGCTACTCCAGCTCCCCACGTGCTCCTCCCCACACCCCTCCTATGTGCTCCAATTTCTTCCAGGGGGTCTCTTCCTCAGAAACCATCCTCACAGGCGCTGGTACAGCTGTCGCCGTCTGTGCTGAGCGCTGTCTCTGGGGCTCGGGTTCTCTGACGCAGCTTCTAAGCCTCTGACCCACTCTTAGATGCTCCCTTACTGTTCTCTCAGCCCTTCTCCAAACTGCAGCCCACACCCCTTATGGCTTCCTGCTCACATCGGAGTCGTTGTTTCAGAATGTCCTTCAGTGTACCTGGTTTTGAATTCCCACAAGAAATCTCTGTACCCGTTTATGACCATCATTGCCAAATGTGCTGTGGACATCCTGTTGTAACCTTGTTTGCTTGTGATCTGGCCTGGGCACATAACCTACACTTACAATCATGTTTCTACGGGAAATAAAACTACACTAAAGATTTCGGCGTGGTCTGTTACTTTCTGTTGTGTTTACCATGCTAGCTTTTCCCTCGTAAGGAAGAAAATGGTAGAATGCAGTGGCCTGCTGATTTGTTTATCATGAGACACTAGCCAAGACCATTTGGAAACCCCATGGAAAGCTGGGTATGGTAATACCTTACAGTCAAGGAAGGCACAGGGCAATGTTGATTGGGCTATAACAAGCATGTCCAGGCAGCTAGGATTAATTTGGGTGGATATGATGGAGACCCAGATCACTTTGGCTTGTGAGAGCTTGTTTGGAGGGTTCAGCAGGGGAGCACAGCTACTCCTTCCTATGCCCCTAACTGAGGACCCATCCTCCTCTATTCCAGGAAGGTGGCCCTCTTTGATCTAGCATGCGTCTTTGGGAGGGACACCCATGGAGCAGTTGTGGAGGAAGGGGACACCCTCCTAGCCAGCCAGATCGGCAGAGTCAATCCTGGTGATCAATGAGGTGACAGATGTCGCAGCCTCACGTCCTCAGTTTGGCTTATAAATGCAGACGGTGTTTGCAGGTGCAGGGCCTGAAGGCTCAAGCGATGTGGTACGGGGGTGGTTCTCCTACTCCTCCCGGTACCGTGCTCCGTCAGGGCCTGCGACTTTCACCCAAGTGACCGTCACACGGGAGCCTGTGGCAGCTGATGCTTCCAATATCTTCACAGTTTTCCCAGTAGAAACCACACTGTTGGCTGTCCTTAAGTCACCATGTGATGTGTACAGCTTAGAAAAGTCCCTGTGGATGAAGGATAGGCCACACCAAATGTCTGGTTCTGGATCATATGAACATGGCAAATCCCCCAGAGGTGGAGTAGGGGTTTCAAGGATGCCTGAGTGACGGAGGCTCAGGAGGAGGGTTTGATTCTGCAGGGGGTGGCTGTTGGTGGGGTGACACCCATGCCAGCAATCTCTACTGCTGTGTAGTTATTTAATGAGGTCTTTGCGCTAAGTTTTGGAGTGTGGGTTGGCATGTCAGAGCTCAGTGTTATTCCTCTGGTGTATTTTTTTAAAGTTCCATGCAGGGAAAGCATGATTGATGGGGCAGTTTCACTCCAGGACCGTGATTAAGTGAAACTGTAGACTTTCCTACTTTTCTATGTAATTCTCAATGCAACATCAATCTTCTTGCTTAAGAGGTTATAGATATTAGAGAATAATACCCGAAAGAACAGATACTAAGTTATCATCTGGATGTGTAAGCACAAGATTGACAGCAGTGGAAAAAAATGACACTTAACCTGCATCATCAAGGTTGGGATTGTAGCATCGTGCTCTCTGCAGAGGGTGCCCTGAGTGTGGTCTCCTCCTGTCATCAGTGAGAAACTTCAAGTCATTCTCTTTTCTTTCACTAGTTTTGTGTGTGTTTGAGAGAGAGAGAGGAGGTAGAAGGGGGAGGGAGGGATGGAGAAAGGGGAGGGAGGGGGGAAAGGGAGAGGGGAACAGGGAGGGGGAGAGGGAGGGGAAAGGGAAGGGGAGGGGGAGGCTGACATGACTGACCAGGCACATGTGGGGGTCAGAGGACAACTTTAAGGAGTCAGCTCTCTATTTCCACCATGGATTCTGGGGTTGAACTCAGAGTGCTTTTATGCTCTGTGCCTTCTCTCTGGTCCCCAAACAGTTCTGGGTGAAAAGATGATTGCTGTGTGAAGCCTTTTGCTGTCTCCTCTCTGTTCAGCTTCGAAGGAAGACAGATGAAATCCTTGTCATCCTCATCTCCCCTCTCCCTCTCATTTGTCTTAGGTTTGTCAGAGGCATACACTCTGAGGTTTCTAGGCCACTTGACTTCGTTTTTCTACATCTTTTGTGCTGAGGTTTCTTTTGAAATGGACCAGTTTCATATCACAAGGAGGAAAGAGAGAGGCCAGTGAGTACTCTCTTGAAGCAGGAGGACCAAAGGCTTGATGGGTTTGTGATCACATGGGGGAGAGGAAGCTCAGTCACTGAACAACGGAGGCTCTTCACGGAGCCAAGTAGCCAGCCAGAGGTGGCGCTCTGGTTTGGAATCCTGCTAATTAGTGTCATTTTATGTAAGTCAGTCCCATGCTCACCTGACCATGGCAGATGCGGTGCCTTTCCCTTAGGCTTGTTGTAACCCTGGGAGAAGATGCTGTACTTTTCTTAGTTACAACGAGGCACAAAGGTTGCCACATCTGATTCCTCTTGGGCTGTTACACACGGGTGACATGACTGTGGTTTCAGCAGGGGTGGGTTTGAGAGAGTAGAGATGAGTCTGTGTACAGGTTTGCAGGGGGATGCTCTGGACCCTGCTAGATGTGTGGAAAAAAGGAGGAGGTGGAGGGGGTGAGAAGAACAACCCCCCAGACTGTGGCGTACAGTTATTCTACGTCTTTTTGTTGTTGATGGTCAGCATGACTCTGTGCCTGCTGAGGTTTTAAAAAAGCCTACCTCTTTGTGGGAGAATTCAGGACCCAGAAAGATATGTCACCAAGGGACCTCTGGGGAGAGGGCAGCCACAAGAGACCAGAAGAGCTACAAATGAGAGTCTGCGCCTTCCAGGAGGATGAGGTGGCCTGTGATCTATACTAGACGAGTCCTGTTGGGTAAATGGTGCAGCAGGGCTTCTGCCCATACAGATATAACACAGGGTTCCATGTACACGGCATGCAGCTGTGTCTAAGGTGGCCTAGAGCCATCACTCACTGGCACACTTGCAGTAGTCTTGTGCTCCATGCTGGAGACCTGACCAGGGGTTGTGGCAACAACTCTTTCAGAGAAACACCACAGGCATTCAGCAATGATGTTTGTATTTTGGCAGTTTATCTAGCTGGTAAAGTCCAGCTTTATCCCCTTGTGGTCAGATAGAGCAAGATGTTATTTCAATTTCCCTATATTTTAAAAGGCTTGCTTTGTATCTTAAAATGAGGCCTGTTTTGGAGAATATTTCATGTGCTGTTGGTTTTAGAAGAATGCATATTTTCAGGGTTTGGTGGGATGCTCTATAGATATATGTTAGGTTTGTTTAATTTATGACATCATTTAACTTCATCGTTTCTGTTTAGTTTTTATCCCAATGACCTGTTTATTGTTAATAATGGAGTACTGAAGTCACCCACCATCCCTGTGTTAAATTTACTGGTGTTTGATTCATGAAAGGAGCTATGCCTATGTTTGGGGTATATATACTGAAGACATCCGCTTGGTGGATTTTGGCCTTGAGTGTGAAATTTTGTCAGATATCAGAAAGAATATCTGTGCCTGCTTGTTTCCTAGCTCTATTTGATTGGAATACCTTGTCTTCTCTTGGTGCCGACTGTTCCGGTAGGTGAGCCTGGAGGGGAGGGGACCTTTCTCACTCGAGTCACCAATGCATTCCCTGGTCTCTCCTGACTCATGGCCATATCATGGTGGAAAAGAATGCATTTACTTTAACTTTGAAAGTCTCTGTAGACTTTACCAGTCAAAATCGTTTGAAAGTCAGAAGGCAAAAGTATCTTCTGAGACTCAAAGCAATCCTCCAACTGTGATTTCCCTTGGAAATTACAACCAAAACAAGCCAAATTACAACCGACATACAATGGCACATAATATATATTCCCATTTTGACAGGGATAAATCGGGTAGTGAGGGAATCCTGGATCAAAGCAAGACTGAAGCCCAGCAGACAAATACCAAATCCTGTTGGCCTATGTTCGATGGCTGAGTTTAGATGACCCACTCAGCTGCCAATGACCTCTCTCTCTCTCTCTCTCTCTCTCTCTCTCTCTCTCTCTCTCTCTCTCTCTCTCTCTTAAGCTGGTTCTACTTCCTGTATGCAGTTCTCCTTGACAGATATTTCATGGCTCTGGCATCTACAACATCTTGGGGTTTCCAGTGAAACCCAGACTTTATTTTAAGAGCCTTATGCCTTGGCTTCTTGTGGCCTGCTGTTCTCCCAGTGGGGTCTCTCTGGGGACCCCCCACATTCACATTGGGCACAGTGTTTTGCTTAAACTGCACCTTCATATCATTTTCATGTTTCCAAAGCCAGTATCAGGGCCCGTGTCACATGTATGGACAGCAGTGTCAAGTTCAGCCGCCAGCTTGGAATGGACCCTTGTTCCATTTGGCCACACTAGCAGCAACTTTCTGAGGTTGAAGCCTTTGATTTCCAGGAGCTAACAACTCCTGAGGCTCTTTAGTTTCACTTGTGGGAAGCTTGTTCGGGTGGAGCTTTCCCTCGGGTCACCCTTCCCATCAATCAGGAAAGTTCTTAAAGTTACCTTTAGGGACAACCTCTCTTTCAGCACAGGCCTCGGCTGTAACGTTAAGCCTCACAGTGTTCTTCTCTTCTTCAACACTGCATTTTGTGTTTCTTTTTGCCCTGCTTGACCATCTTTTTAAAAATGTGGACCTGCATAAAAAAGTTATCAGTGATAACTACGCCAAATCTTCAGTGTTATGTCGTATTGAAATATCCTCTAACAAAAATGTTAGTCCATTGCCTTTTAAATCTGACCCTTAGATCAGTACTTTTATCTAGCCTCGGGGGTTGTCAGGACACAAGGAGAAGGTTTCCAGGCTTCTTTGCAAAGTATCTCAAGTGGCCTCTAGCCTAATTGCTGTTAGAGTCCTTGATTCCCTGTGACACTGCATGAGCTAGCCTCTACCATCTTCATTTCTCTCAGTATCTCTGTCTGCCAGGTTCTTCCTAGAACCACCCACTAAACTCTGCTCACAGCATCCATCTGCTTGCTAGTTCAGAGTTCCAGAGTCTTCCACAGTCTTCCAAACAAACACAACAACAACAATAGCGAAAAGATGGATCTTGGTTTTTTTTTTTTACCCAATCGGTTAGTCTTTTTTTTTAAACTGTATCTTTGAGACATTTAATATTAGGGTTATTACTGAAGGATGTGAGCCAGGCAGTGGTGGCCAACACCTTTAATGCCAGCATTTGGGAGGTAGAGGCAGGTGAATTTCAGTGAGCTCAAGGCCAGCCTGGTCTACAGAGCCAGTTCTGGGACAGGTAGGACTACACAAAGAAGAAACCCTGTTTCTCTCTGTGTGTTTATTAATTCTTGCTGTTCTGATCATTTTTGTAGCATTTTTCTGGGACATCTTTTGATTAACTGCCCTCATACTGTTTACTCCCCCTGTGGCTTCTGTGGGTGTGTTTATCCCTTTGTTAACTCTGCAACATTTCTTTCAGTATGTCCTGTAGAGCTGTCTTAGATTCCTTTAGTCTGTTTTTATCATGGATGGTTTTCTTCTCTCATAAAGGATAGATTTGCTGGGTATAACATTCTAGGTTGTTAATTGTGGCCTTTATATGTGACTTTGGCCTTCTTCCCTGTAGCTGTAAGCATTGTGCATTTTTAGTGCTTTTAACTATATAACTATAGTGTTAACTGCAGTGCTAACTATAACAGCATTTCTTTGGTAGTCCTGTCTTTTCACGGTTCTGAGGTCTCTTGTGCCTATATGTTTTCTCAAATTTGGGAAGTTTTTTTTTTCAGGATCTTATTGAAAATATTTTCTGCACCTCCTCTTTTTATGTCATAATTCTTCATTTCTTCCTGGTCTTTTCACGGTGTTCCAAAGACCACAAGTGTTCTGTTTGTGTATTTTAAAAAGAAATAATTACCATTTTCTCTGACTGACTCATCCAAATCCTCTACCTTGTGTTCCAAGCCCCGATGCTCTATTTCCCCATAATGCATTCTGTTGGTGAGACTTTTCAGTGATCTTTTTATTTAACAAATTAAACAGTTCATGTCCATCTTCATTTCAGCTTGTGTTTTCCTCAGCATTTCTCTTTATTGAATTCTATTTTACTATTATGAATTGCCCTCCTAACTTCATTTAGCTGTTGGTGTTTCCTCGGGATTTAATCAGTTTATTCTTGCCTCTCTCAGCTCATTTGGATGCTCCTTTGTGTCTTCTTTGAATTCTCTGAACATATTTATAATTATTCCTTTGAATTCCATATCTTGAATTTTATCTAAATTGTCATTGAGGACCATTATTAGTATGGGATTAGTTTCTTTTTCTTCTTTTTTTGGGGGGGGTATTGTTTTAGTTTTTCATATTGCTTTTGTTTTTCTAATGAGACCTGACCATCTGGAGTTGGGTTTTGGTTGAGTCTTTTGCTATGTGTTTGCAGCCCACCATGCCAGAGACTGGAGGTGAGCATTGGATTGGGTGGGTAGGGGAGGAAAAGGAGGTGCAGAGATGATTTTGGATGAGGGGCTTGCTAGAGGGTAAAGAGGGCTCTTGAAGGGGGGGTGGAGGAACTCAGGGTAGAGGGGCTGTCTTACAGGTCATCGGTCCATGAGCCAAGTTGAGTGAGGATTTCCAGGGCTGGAAGGGTTGTAGGCTGGCAGTGTTAGAGAGACTGCCTGTCTTGGTCCAAAGCAGTTTGGCTGGAGTGGGCATCCAGGATTTCTGTATTTGAAATTTTAATCAGTCTGCTGACCTTTGCTTAGAACATTTATTTTCATGTTAGTTTTATTGCTAAGGAACTGTCACTAGTAACTTTCTGGAGGCTTGTAACCCCCATTTCTCTGCTTCTCTTTGTCATTTGTGTATCTCTTCCTCCCTGTTTCCCTTTGTGTCCCTCTTTCTGCTTCTCTTCATACCTTCCCCTCTCTGTCCCTCACTGTTTTTGGCAGCTATTTCATGTAGCCCTAGTCTTTGGGACTCTTGGCTGGCACTGGTTTGGCGTGATCCTGTCTAGATCATGGTGGCTCCTTGATGATGCCACACTGGGTGTGGGGGAAATGAAATATCTTCTCTTTATTCTAAGAATCTGTTTCCAGTGTGGCCCTATCTCCTCAGGAAGAAACAGGCTCTTCCCATTCCCCAAGGAGAGGGAGAGCCCACGGTTCTGTATTTCCTTGTCTGCCTCGTTCTCTGTAGTGTGATTCATCCAGGAAGCAATGCCAGGTGTCTGTCTGACTTGCTCCAGAGCCCTCAGGGCTGGCATGCCTGGCTCATGAAGTCTTGAAGTCCTGAGTCTAGGACTGACTCACAGCTGACCCAGCGTGTGTGTGGGAACACTTGTTCTCCCAGGCATCAGTGTATCCAGAGAGGGGGCTGGGGCCCGACCTTCTCTCACACCCCTTTTATCAAGCTGTTCAGGATCTGTAGCACTTACAATGTTGGATCTGCCTTATTTTCTCTGTGAAGTGCGTGGTCTTCCCACCAGGAACCCATCTTCACCTTCGTTTCCACAGCTCAAACCTTGTCTTCTAAATTCCTCTAGTTCTATTTCACGTTGTCATTTGATTTTGTTCAAATTCACATTATACCGAAATGCTGTTTGTTATGTTTTCCAGTCATTAGTTAAAGTATTTGGCAAAACATAGTGCAGCCAATCTGGTATGAACCATTGCATGTCTATGCTAATGGCAGTGTGGCACTTACGGAACAGTTGGAGGTATGAAGTGATAGGCAACCAGTCTCTTACAAGTGGATTTCACACAAGTCTCTTTGCCACCTCTTGGTTTTGAAGCATGTTCTATGAATGAAAACCTCACTGCGCCCTGAATTGTTTTTCTATATCCTTATTTATGGCACATGACATCCTGTAATTTTTCCTAACCTTTGTCTGCTAAGTTTCATTGGTATTTTCAATAGGCCAATCAACGGCAAAGGGGGCATAATTGAGTTTTCTCATACAATTTGTTTATCAATGGCTTTTAAAACTGTGGACAGAGGAGGAAGAAAAATGGCTCCTAGCAACTTGTGAATCAATTTTCTCATGTCACTGTTTGTGTGGGTCTTCTTACTGTGCCAACAGGTGCCTGAACTCAATTCTCATATATGGGGAGGTAGTTGTATTAAGTAGGGACACATGTTTACATGTCAATGATGAGGTAATCTTCATCCTTTTTAACATCTAGGGGTATTGTATTTGTGAGGTCTGTCTATGGCTGTTTGACCTGTCAAAGCATGTACTTGTGAAGCTAGTAGGAGACCCTGTGCCATCCTCCAGACATTCGTCTGCTGGCTGTCCTTATTACTGTTGGATTGCCCACAGCTGTCTGTACTCTTGTCTCCATGTTGCCAGGCACTTTGGAGAAAACTGGCTGCACCATTGGCCATGGGGTACATACTAAGTACAAAGCCTTTGACATGGGATAGACAAGGTCTCTTCTTATCCCCAAGGCAATTTATGATCATGCAAATTTCATGATGACACTCTTTGGAAAACAGCAAACAAAGCCAGACAAAAACCCAAAACATTGCAATTTGGGGTCAGTCCTCCTGCCACCTTGGGGCATGACTAGCACCCAGCTGAGGACAGTCTGTGGGAAGAGGTGAGGAGAACCCAACAGCATCACTAAGTGACTGAATCAGACTGCCCTGGGCTGTAGACTTGGGCAGTTACAGAGTCAGTTAATCAATTTAACAGTCATCAAGAGCTTGAGTTAATTTTTCTGTCACTTATAGTTCATCTTAAGGATCTGGAAGGACCACAGGGAGTGGTTTCTCCAGATGTCTGCCATTGTCTTTGTCAGCCAAGGTTCCCCAAAGGACTGAGCTGAATAAGATGTACATCTGTTTCTATATCTGCTGAGAGAACAGAGGCAAAAGAGAGACTCATCACGAGGAGGCGACTCTTGGTGTCACATGCCGGAGTCTAAAATCTGCATGGAGGAGCTCCAGGAGACCAGCGAGTTGTGGATGCTGCAGTTTGATGCACTGGCTGACTTCCCCATGACCTTGTGTGGTCCATCCCATGTGAGGACATGAGAGGCCTGAACTTACTGTCAGTTGCCACAGAAGCCTCTGCCTTCCAGTGTCCTCAGAGGACATCCTCTGTCCCAGTCTCCCAGCTACTTGGAAGTAATTATTCCCATAGGAAACAGGGTTTTCAGCAGCGGAGGAAAAAGGTGTTTCAGTGCAGGCAGAGAAGTCTCTTGTCATTAAAGACATGGGGTCATTGGAGAGTGATGCTATTGTACATAATTAGCACATTTCCAGTGAGATCTATGGCTAAAAGAATAGCATGCCACAAACTAATCAGCCAGCAAACAGAATTAAGTTGGTTAGAGAGCTTTGCACTGGTTCTATGGTAAAGTTGGATTAACAGGTTAGCAATCAGCAGCCATGAAGAAATGAATCGCAAAGTCGGACCCATGTTGTGATGGCCGACTTTGGGTGATGACTACTGAACTCAAGACAAAATATTGATCATGCTAATAAACCTTTAGTAAAATTGCTATTTAAACCATATTGGTTCAGTTTAATGATGATTTTGAATACATGTATATGTTTGCAAAGTCATTAGGGATTTTCTTACCCTCAAAACATGGGAGCATCACACAAAATTAGGAGTTCTAAGGTGATGCCTGGGGAAACTGTGTTATTAAAGAAATAACTTCTTGTCACCCATGGCTTCAGAAAATCCTCAGACTGGATAAGACCAAAAGAACAAAACTGATAGGAATTTTACCAGGGCCTTGAGATAATTTGTAGGGATTATTTGGCAGGAAATTTCAAAGTCAGGGTGAAATGGTTGGCTTCTTACTGACTGAAAGTGATGAGCACCAGCTAACATTAATGGGCCAGAGATGCAGGTTATCATAGGTTTGCTTATAAAGTCGCCATCTCGTGATTCATATATTCTACATGAGATTTCATCAATTGATAATTTTATGTTATTTAAACTTTCCTCATTGTCTTTTAGTTATTTCAAAACTGGGTAAATGTAGCAGAAGAAGGGTCATCTCACTTAAGAGTGTGGATACTATTTTAAGAATACGAGCTAATTCAATCCATCTAGATGTGAAATACGAGTGAGTAGGTTTTGCTCTATAAATATTGCTCCAGTAGTGAGATCTTGGTTATCATAATGCATGAAGTGAGCATATTACAGAAAAAACATAATTATATCAAGGTGATGGAAGACATTGGTACAGTATAATAGCCATTTCAAATGAATATAAGTGACATGAATGGATGTAGTATCTGGTGGGTGTAGAAAATGCCCCTGACACGAACAGGAGTGTAGTTCAGTAGGGAGTTTAGCAGTGCTGTGGAGTGCCCGAGGAAATTTAGGACTACTTCTGTAAACCCATAGGATTCCAGGACATGCGTCGGTTTGGAAAAATACATGAGGCTAGGTTACTACTAATCAAGTGGAAGGTAGAAGTCTATATAAGATCTATTTGATGATAGGATCTTTGGTAAATGCAGCATCACTAGATAAAAATCACCAATGGCATTGCACATGGTAAAGAAACGGGAAACTGGGACCCGTGCCAGAAACCATAGCCTCACAAAATGCCTTGGGATGAAAAAGGAGTAACTGGGAGACTTGGAAGGGCCATAAACTATGACCGATACTTGGTACAGAGAGGTGTTTAAATGGCAAATTTATTGTGAACTCATGTTACTTCTGAGGGTTGTTTATTGTATGAAGTTTTACTCCTTTTACTCTTTGGCCTTTTTGGTCTTTTTGAGGGGCCCGCCATCCAGCTCACAAATAAACCACACATGGAGGCTTAGTCTTAGTTATGAATGCCTGGCCTTAGCTTGGTTAGTTTCTGGTCAGCTTATCTTATTTCATCTACCTTTTGCCTCTGGGCTTTTATCTTTATTTCTGTATACCTTACTTTACTTCTTACTCCGTGACTGGCTGGGTGGCTGGGTGGCTGGGCTGGCCCCTAAGGTTCTCCTTTCATTGTTCTCTTGCTGTCCCCTGTTTTCTTTGTTTGTCCTTGTATTTATCCTCTCCCCCTGCCAGCCCTGTCAGCCTTGGCTCCTGCCTTGCTATTGGCCCTTCAACTCTCTATTAGCCCATCAGGTGTTTTAGACGGGCACAGTAACACAGCTTCACTGAATTAAACAGATGCATCATAAACAACCGTCACACACCTTAAAATAATATTCTACCACAGGTGTTTGTCTGTCTGCACGTGTGCAGGCTCGTGTGCATGTATATGAGTTAGTTCACAGCAGCTTAGTTTCCCGTTTGGAGCGACAGTGAAAGTGCGTAAGGTAAGAGGTGACTTGATTTAGGGGACCTAAACTAACTCATGAGAATACTTTGTAAGATTGTTTAGCAAAGAGTTTAAAAAATATGAATTGTAGGTTCAGTTCTAGGAGAAACATGAATGCTACAGGGAATGAATACATCTGTGAATTTTTTTATATGAATGGTACTTTCAAATTAAGAAAATATAGATGTTTCTTCAGTAAAATTTCTCAGATAGTTGGTTGTCTACTGGAGAGAAAATATAACTAATTTCCAATTCACAACTTAAAAATTTAAGCACATTACACATAATGATCATTAAAATAGTTATAGAAGTTTTATTTTTTTGCTTAAAATTTACTGTTTTAATTTTAAATCGTTATGTTTGTAGTTAGTTGAAACCCTGGTAAATGGATCTGTAGGAAGCAAAGTCAAGGACAAGGAATGGCCAGTGTGAATAAGGAAGAGTGTGTAAAATATGTGCTCGAGACAGAGTACGTCTTAGCAACTGTGACTCATGCTGAGATCCTTCGGGTGAATGCCGTCCCCTCCCCCCTCCCTTTGATGATCGTGTCTTTTCCTGTCATTTGTGCTGCATATGTAGACATTCATAAGATTTAGTTGTGCCTCTCCTTGAAGCCTGGCTTGCTTTGCCCAACCTTTTGTTTGTCGGAGTCACCCACATTGCGGTTTGAAGCTTTCAATGAGTCAAAATATTACTATATCATTCATTTCAATGATTTAACACACAGTAGAATGTTTTTTTTCTGCCATAGTTGAGATAAATATGTTCTCCTAGTTTCTCTTTTTTTTTTAGATAGTTGTTGGATTTTAAGAGAGGGGGAGAAGAGGAAGAGAGAGTAGGTCATGGGGGAACAGGAAAATTCAGTGGGGGGTAGAATAGGGGGAAGAGGGAATCACAGGTTAGAAGACAGATCAGGCACCAGTGAGACCTCTAGTGATCTAAAGGGATGACACCAACTGGCAAGCTAAGCAATAGTGGAGAGACCACCTCGAATGCCCATTCCTGATAATGAACTTGATGTCTATAACCATCCTGGAACCTTCATCCAGTGACTGATGGAAGCAGAGGCAAACACCCACAGTTAAACACTGAACTGAACCCAAGGAACCCAGTGACAGAGAGAGGAGTGATGAGCAAATTGGCAAAGAATGGGCTGGCAAAACCAGCAGAGACAGCTGATCTGAACAGGGGAGAGCTCTTGGACCCCAGACGGACAGCGGGGAGTCCAGCATGGGACTGATCTGGATCCCCTGAATGTGAGAGTCAGTGAGGAGGCCTGGGCTACCTATGGGGTCCTGAGCAGTGGATCAGTGTTTATCCCTGGCATACAAACGGACTTCGTGTGTCCATAACACAAAGAGGGATGCACTCTCAGCCTGGACTCTTAGGGGAGTGCATGGCCCCTGCCCTGAGTGAAATGACAGACTCTAGATATCCCCTATTAGGAAGGAAGATAGGGTGGGAGGCTGGGGGGAGGGATGGTAGGGGGGTGAGGGAGGAGGGGAGGGAGAGGGAACTGGGATTGACATATGAAGCAAGCTATTTAAAATTAAAATAATAAAATAAAAAAGAATAAAAAACACTGCCACAGTATACTATCAAACTAAAATAGTTATAGAAGTTTTAAAAGAAAATTTAAGGGCTGGATATATAGCTCAGCAGTGAAGAGCTGAGTTCAGTTCCCAGCACTGATGTCTGGTGGCTCATAACCACCACCAAGTCCTGCTCCAGGGGATCTGATAGACTTAGACACTCAAGTAAGTATTATGTTTTCAGTTGTTGAAAAATTACCATTAAGGAACCCAGTAGGTTGAGGGCAAATTTAAAGAAAACATTTGCCTGAGAACTTTGGCTCCATATCATACTAGAAAATATGATGTTCTTTGTCTCACATTGAACTGAAGAGATAGCTCAGTGGATACAATGTTTCCTATACAAGCACAATGACTAGAATTTGGATCTGCAAACACTAATGCAAATGCTGGTGGGCATGGCAACCTGCCTGTAACCCCATTGTAATCCTAGCACAGAAATCCCAGCACCTAGCAGAGATGGGGGATCTCCAGAGCAAGCTGGCTTGCTAGACTACCTGAGTTCTGGATTTAAGTGAGAGGCCCTCCATAGAGGAGGACAGGCATCAGTCTCAGTCTTCCATAGGCACAGGCATGCATACACACACACACACACACACACGTTTGTGGGGTACACATGTGTGCCACTATATATGAATACACACACATGTTTGTGGGGTACACATATGTGCCACTATATATGAATGCACACACACGTTTGTGGGGTACACATGTGTGCCACTATATATGAATACACACACACACATGTTTGTGGGGTACACATGTGTGCCACTATATATGAACGCACAAACACCACACACACACACTAAAAGGTAGACATTTACTATTGATAGTAATGGTCTGACATATATAAAGATATCCTACACAGTAGTTAAAACTCTACACCCTGAAAGAAAACCAAAGGAACACAGTTTGCACAAGAAGACACTTGCTTAATAACCAATTAAATGACTTCCAGACTCCATGGAAATAGCAAGAAACTTTCTGTTTCCACCAGAGGTAAAAAACCCCAAAGGTTTATAATATGTGACTGTGTAAATTGAGACTCACATTGGTAGAATGCTATGCGAAATTTGTACGTATCTCTTTACTCCGCAGTGGTATTTCTAGAGATCTGTTCTGGGCAAACAAAACTGAAAAACATACAAAAATTTCTGCACAGTTCTTAGCAATTGGGATAACTGGACACAGCACAGTAACTAAGAATTTTGGACTTACAGGGTCAGTTATGATGTGCACTCTCTCTCCCCTCTCTGGGCATACATGGGTGTGTATGTTCACATCAGTGTAAGCATGCATGGAGAATGAATGAATATCAGACACAGCCTCATGTGTTGGTCCTTCTGCTTTGTTTGAGATGGAGGTCTCTTGTTTGTCATTGAATATGCCAGACTACCTGGTCCATGACCCTCCAGGGATATTCCTGTCTCTGTTTCCCATCTCTCTGTAGGAGTGTTATAATTAGAGACACATCATGACATGTCCAGCTCTGTGTAGGTTCTGGGAAATCCTAGCTCAGGTCCTCACACTGGTACAGTAAGTGTTTGTCCCACTGAACCATCTTCCCAGCCCAACTGTGACCCTTCAGTACCAGAAAAAGACCCAAATTGCTCTTTACTCACAAATGTGGAGAGAGGTGGATAGGACAAGTAAATGTCCTATTCTAACAAGGTTCTGATGGTTGATGTCTAGACGAGAATTTGCGTGGATAGGCAACCGTGGAAGGTTTGTGTAAACTGGTAAGGAGAAATGAGTAAAACTGACTCTGAGTTTGTATATTATGTAATGAATATGTTCCAAATGTACTTGTTAAGAGATTCATATCCTCGGCTTCTTAGCATTGTACATTTACAAGTATTTACTTGGCACTTAGTGACCCGTCATCAAACTGGTGTTTGTCCAAGATATAGGTGACAAAATAGTTTTCAGAAGACACTGTCACACTACACAGCATTCATAAATTTCAGGAGAATAATGTGCCATGGTTGTGACTTTGAAGGGTCACATACAGTGCATATAGGAGAGCGTTTTGTGATTCTGCCAGTTCAATGTGAGACAAAGAACATCATATTTTCTAGTATGATATGGAGCCAAGGTTCTCGGTCATCTGGTTCCTACTTGGTCAAATGGTGATTTCATGTGTTAGTATTTAAGGGATGAAAAAAGTAACGCGTTTTGAAGTCTGTCAGACACATGGATTAACACTTAAAGTCAGCATGACCTTCAGTGCTGTCCGGGGTTATAGTCCTTTCATATGTCTAACACTTGGTATCACTTCCGTCTCCCAGTGTGCCTGGCTTGTGTTTTACACCAAGTTACAGAAGGAGTTACAGATCTTGATTTAAGGCATAGTTTTTCTCTTTCTCTCTGTTTGGTATTTGAAGGCGGTTAAACACATTTATCATTTCAAACCCTGCTTTAAAACTGAGGTATTTTTCACAACTATGCATGCTGCGTGCACCTAGTGTGGCACTCTCTATTGCTGTTCTTAATCTACTTAATCTTTACCGGTTGTTTATTTTTAATGTATACTCCATGTTTTTCCCCCCCGGGGGAGGTTATTTACCCTTTTTTATCATCTTTCCCCATTTCTATCCATTCCTCATCTTAGGGTTCCCCACCATCTGAGGCCCGGCCATAGTACTGCGTGATTGCACAGCAGCTCGCGAACCCCAGCCTGCACCCTGCCAGCCATAATGGGGACGGCTCAGGTACCGTGCCATCTCTCTGTTCCTTCTGTCCTTCCTGTGTTTGTTCACTCTCAACTATTTTCTCACCGCCCTCTGTGATAGGGCCTCTGTCCCAGGAGGGGGGAAAAGGGTGATGGAGCAGAGTCCAGCGGCTAAAGGACCCTAGGAAACTGGTGAGGAGTCGGTGAGCCAAGGATGTCTGTAATGATAGTGTACCATGCCCTAAACCCTCCAGGTGCTTCAGGGCAGTGTTTCTCTAGTCCAGTTGAGGTGTATTAATAACATTCTCAGAAACTTGGTGTGTGTGTGTGTGTGTGTGTGTGTGTGTGTATGTATGTGTGTGTGTGTGTGTGTGTGTGTGTGTGTGAACGTGTGCACACATGTGTAAGGTGAGTGGAGTTCTGCATCTGTGGTCCAGCAGGAAAACAGCTCTCACATGATAGCATCCTTCCTGCTGCTGCTGACCTTAGTGACCCATTGTGGGTCAACCCAAGGAACCTCTAGGAACATGACCTGTG
Organism: Mesocricetus auratus; assembly: GCF_017639785.1. Taxonomy (NCBI): domain Eukaryota; kingdom Metazoa; phylum Chordata; class Mammalia; order Rodentia; family Cricetidae; genus Mesocricetus; species Mesocricetus auratus. The sequence continues at coordinate 5,309,239 of NW_024429212.1, read as the reverse complement.
GAATGTCATCTAGGGTGGAGTTGTAACTTTCTTGGCTTCCTTTTCAAAGCGAAGTGAGGATTATGCATAATGTAATTTTATTTCTTTATTCCAGATGAAAAATGTCCCGCATTTGGATGGGTCCTAGTTGCCACTACTATTCTGACTGATGGTCTCTTTCCTTTTCTCTGGTGGCAGACATTCATGACTCATGGGTTCAAGTGATTTCCTTACTGATTTCATAGTCTCAGAGGAAGCTGGGGTGGACATAGGCCAGTCTCCACAGCTAAAACACTCTGCTCGGTGCCGCTGCTGGGGTCTTGGCAGGTTTGCACAGAGGCTTGGTTGTGTGTCTGCTTCCCTCCCTCCCTCCCTCCCTCCCTCCCTCCCTCCCTCCCTCCCTCCCTCCCTCCCTCCCTCCCTCCCTCCCTCCCTCCTTCCCTCCCTCCTTCCCTCCCTCTATGCTGCCAAAACCAACAATAGCTCTTCAGTAAGGCTTCCCAATACTAAACAAAATTCGTCAGCTGGTTTAGCCAGAAAAGGAACTCATTAAAAGGAAACCGGCATTCTGTGCATCACCCACAACAGCAGATAAAATAGCTCAGCATGGAGCTTAGTCTTAGGCTTGCTTACCTGTGGGAAAGGCACATGGGAGATAGGATAGTCGATGCCTGCCTCCAGCTTCCAGAAAGGCTGGAAAAACCTTTCTGTTGTCCACATTTATTTTTTATCATACCCTGTGAGGGGTTTACAGGCAGTATGGGGGAAGCCCTCAGTGGTATAGAGATGAATAAAACAAATAAAAAAGAAAAAGAGGCTTAGGGGTGGCTTAGAAGAGCAGGCAGCCACTAGGCACATGACCTTGAGATCACTGAAGGCTGTGTGTCTCCCGACGCCCTCTGTCTTCCTCAGGCTTTCAAGTAGCTTCCATTGTCTTCACGTGGGCTTCCCAAGTGGTACTGATTCTAGTCCTGGTAAACGGCTGGGGGGTGGGGTGGACAGGATCATCTTTCTTCTCCTGAAAGTGTTGTCACTGATGCCATTGGGAAACAGGGCACACATCAGCTTAGTTTTCATGAATGAATGTAGGTGTGACACAGCATACAGATGGCCCAGAGAGCTAGAGTTGCTGAGGTCTCTTCTGGTGCTGTGATACCCTTGGTCTGTTTTTTTTTTTTGGGGGGGGTGGTGGTGGTGGTGAACTTTAATGGTAAACCATTTTGTTGTTGTTTGTGTTTAGTTTTTGGGACCCTCGTGTCCTGTGGGTCCTGCAGCTGGACCTCAGCTCCAGGCCAGCTGGAAGCAGTGGGGTTCCAGAATATTTTCCTCCTTGGAAATTCAGAATTGAAACGGGGTGGGGCAGGGGGGACAGCAATCTGAAGATTCTGTCTGTCTTTTGGTTCCCAGGTCCCTTCTTCCTGCTGTCTGAGAAATAGCTCCGTTCTATAGGCTTCTAAGAACGGTTGTTAGCACTTGATAGACATCTGACTTGGCAAGGAACTGCTAGGGTTGCCCCTCTTCTGAGGGCCATGGAATGGCCTGGTAGGTCCCACCGTGGCTGTAGCAGATTGGGATGGCCCATGGTAGGATTCTCAGCCTATCGTTGACCTGCTTCCTGGCCTCATGTAGGATCAAGATGTCCTGTTAGAGCCAGCAAGTGATCATTAAGATGAAGGGTCAGTATCCTTTCTACACATGTGGATCAGGGTTATGGGACTTTTCTGACAGCAGACTATCCCCCTAGGGTCAGTATCTGGTCTACATATGTGGATCAGGTTTATGGGACTTTTCTGACAGCAGACTATCCCCCTGGCATCCCTGTTCTCTCACAAGTCTGGCTTCTGTTGGGCTGGGAAGACCGGGGTGGGAAGACATTGCCAGGCCTCTGATTCGCTGGGAAACATCATCGTCAGTGAGAAGTTGCCTATGATTTTCCCTGGTTCTGCCCTTACTGCCTGTGGCATCTATGATGACATTACTCTCCAATTCTGTGTGCTGGTGATGTGGATCTCCCCTCCCTGTCCTTCATTCTGGGGATTAATGAATCTTTGTCTTCCCAATGAACCAGCTCTCATTCCATTGATTTTCACTGTTGATTTTATATTCTCTGCTCAACTGACGCTGGCCTTTATTCATTCCAGTCTTCTACTTAACTTTAGTTTTAATTCATCCTTCACTTAAAAGGATTTTGAAGGTTAAGAATTCAGTAATTGATTTGGATCTTCTTTTCCAAAGAGGCCCCAAGTTCTGTAGACTTATCTTTGGTTTTCTACTTTGTTGGGTGCTAGATATTTTTGTATTTCCATAAATACTTTGGAGAGGTGGCAAAGCTGCTTGGAAACAGTCTCTTCTCTTTGCATTTTGTGGGGTAGGATCTGCTGGAACCCTTCTGGTTCCCTGCGATGCTGCTGGCCCTCACCCCCTCAGCATCCATCCAGGCTCTAGGATGTAGGCTTCACTTAGTTACTGTGACTCCATCTGTTTTCTGATGGAGGTGACCCTACTTCTTATTGGATATTCTCATTTTCCATCCATGTTTGGGGCCTATCCTTATTTTAAAGCCTCACCCCTTTGCACAGTTTTGAGGAGAGCAAGCTGAGACAATTGTCCTATTGTCCTGTGTCCAGCCTGCCTTTCTCATCAAATGCTTTCCTAGAAAGACCTGGCTCTTTCTCGTTAGAGGGGATATCTTTCAGAACCGGTGACACGATTGCTCCAGGTGTTCATTTTTTTTTCTTATTGTAGTGATTCTCAAATAGAAGTAGTTTTTTTCCCCCTCCAGGTAGCACTGGTATGTGTTTAGAGACATTTGTGGTTGGTGCTCTGGAGAGAGTTCACTACTGGTGTCCTGTAGGTAGAGGTCAGGGATGCCAAGGACAGCCTGTGGCATGCAGGATGGCCCTAGAGCAGAGAGTTACCAGGACCAAAATGTCAAAGACACATTGCTTTGTACCTATGACTGAACCTCCGATTTTCAGGTGTTCCCCGGGCCTAGCTAAGGACAACAAGGAAATAATGTAATCCTGGCAGAGAATTGTTTATCTTCAGTGTTGGCATTCTCTTCCCCCCTGATAATGACAGTGTAGCAATTTTGCATGCAGGGTCATTTAAATTGATCATAATTAAAATGCACATTTGAATCATCCACCGAGACTGGTTAATACGTTTGTGGGCTCACACTGCAGACCCCCACCAGTGATGACATAGTCACATCCTTATGGGGGGGGGGTGGGTTGGGGTGTAAACTCTGCTGTGCTTACACAATTGGGTTTTCATCTCATTTAGAGTAAGATATTACAGACAGGGTCCCCAACATTGGCCACAGGCCGAATCACAAAGAGCCCTGAGTAGATTTTGTAAATGTTGTATCTCGTCTTCAAGGTAAATCTGAATAGAGTTGTGCTGATCAGAGATGGCCTAGGAAGAGAAGCCAAACAGGACTCGTTTATTATCCCAAATGTGCAGTTGCACTAGATCCAAGTTCAAGAAAGCCATGTCCAGGACATAGCTTTGTTTGTTTCCATTGGGTGAAAAAAAATCATTGGTTTTGTTGCTGTAGTTATTGTTAGGGTTTAGAGAAAACTCCTCATTTTAACTCTGGCGAACTTGGTTGTTTTCTTTGTTGATCTCTTATCCAGTTTGGCAGCCCTGGTCAAACAGGGGAAACTGGCAGTACCTTACCTGTGCATCTCCTAATGGAAACCTGGCAGGCTCAGCTGTAGCTGGTGCACTGGCAAGGGGCTTCTGGCAGCTCAGTGGGGTGCGGGGGATGTAGACCTGACCAGTGCTTGATCAGCATGTGGAGACCCAGGATCGAAGATAGGTCCCTCGGCATCTCCGTTTGATGATGGCAAAACTTGCACCATCATGTTCTCGCATGTCTGCGTGTTGCGAGGAGACCTGACCTTGGCTTCCACTCTTTTCTGCCCTCAGATTTATATTGTCTCATTACAAGTCTCTCTGGGCTACAGGACAATAACACCATTGCTTTCACAGTCAAACAGTCCCAACGCTACCCTGCAGCCAGTCAGGAAGTACATGTCCATCTAGAAAAGAAAATATACAACTCACCTACAAGAGTGCCTTCTGATTCAGGCTTTCCTTGTAGAGTTGTAAAACTCACTAGGAACCTGCACGTTGCTTGCTCACTGTTGAGCGTGGTCTGGAGAGATGGCTCAGTGGTTAAGAGGACAAAACTCTTCCAGAGAACCTGAGTTTAGTTCCTGGTACCTATGTCAGGTTACTCGTTGTCACTTGTAACTTCAACTCTAGGGAATCTCACACCCTTTTTTGGCCTCAGAGGGGACCCACATGCACGTGGCCGACACAAGGGCACACAAGTGAGAATGAATTAAACCTTTAAACAAAAACAAACACACCCGAAACAACAACAAAAAAATCTCATATGCCTCACTGTAGAAAAGTTACCCAACAAGAAAAGCACAGAGGTGGTATTTATGACATTTTGGCTATTTTTCATCTGTTATTTCCTAGTTTATATTGGTAAAACTGCACATGTTGTTACAATAACATGTTTGACAAGTTAATAACGTGTATTATATAACTTTAAAAAGTATTTTGGCTGAGTTGAAGACAGTGCAAGTACATGTTCAAGTGGGTGTGTGCACATGCGTGTACCTGAGGGGGCAGAGATTGGCACTGGATATTTTCCTAAATTGCTCTCCACCTTATTTTTTGATATAGGATCTCTCATTGAACCTGGAGTTCACCAGCTGTCTAGCTGGCCAGGGAGCTCCAGTGATATGCCTGTTTCTATCCCTACGCCCTAGCACAGGCTTTAGACATGTACTGTCACACGTGAGTTTTACATGGGTGCTGGAGATCCAAAACCAGGTCTTCATGCTTGCACGGCACACATTACTGATGGAACCATCTCCCTAGCCCCCTTTGTCCATTTCTTTGATTTTTGAGACAGGCTCTACTGTAGCCCAGGCTGCCTTCAAAATCACTATGTAGCAGAGGATATCCTTAAACTTGTCATCTTCCTGCCTCAACCTCCCTGGGGCCAAGATTGCAGGCAAGCAGCACTATGTGTGGTTTATGTGGAGATAAAACCTAGGATCTTGTGCCTGTTAGGCAAGTAGCATCTCCAGCCCCTGAGTAACTCTTCTTGACAACAAAATCAAAATGTCTTCAAGCTGTCAAGTGCGCTGTTGTGTGAACCTACTCCAGCCGTGTGCCATGTCTGAGTCTGGGGTAAAGGATCCTTCACAAGTTCCCGCCCTTTGGCTATGTAAGTATTTTAGAAAGTATGACAATTTAAAGGATTTTTCAGTGTATTTTTCCTTACAGTTTCCAGCAAAATGTGCCTCATTGCCATTGTCCTCCAACTGAGACTGATGTGTAGCCTTTCTCCTGGGTTCTGTTTGTGACTTGTAGTCCATCTGTGACTTGTGAGGGTCCATCATCCATTCTCCTGAGACGCAAGAGGGTACTTCCTGCTTTTCCTCGTCTTCAGTGTGTGAGTTGTATAGCATGGTCTTCTAGCTCATCTCAACATTGTTAGGATGTTTTTTTCTTTTCCGATTGTGATTGGATTTCCACTTTGTCATTTCTATACATAATGAATAAGTCTTTTAAGTCATGTCTAGAGATCTGTTTGCAACTTCTGATGTTGATGCTATGCTTCAGAACCCTTTCTTTGAAAACCAAACGCAAGACCTACACATTCAGCTTTCACATCTTTGTTAGTTTTTGGTGTCTGCAGACTTCCTGTGCTCGTACATAGATAGAAAGGAGGGCTTCTGCTGATCCTCCCACCAACTCTGTTGGCCGTCTATCATCACATCATCGATTAGGGGTGGTGCTGTGACATTTTATAGTTTGCTAATTGAGCCCATGTTTTCCTTCATCCTGTTTCCTTCCATTGACTTTTTTGGGTAAACATTTTTTTGAAAGCACTAGTAGAGGTAGCACCAGCCATTATATTAATCTAGACTTAAAAATTTACATAGCTACAAGGACATCTGGTCAGCTCCTTGAGAAAACACCTTGTCTTTCTAGCCACGGGCATGGGGTGACATGCCTACTTGCACATGTATGGTGATGGGTGCTTCAGTGGTTCCTGTGTGATGTGTGCAGGTATCTGTTGAGAGGCCAGGGAGGCTTGGACACCGCCACACCCTGGGAGGGCCCCCTTGGGGAGGGGTAGCAGCTAAGTGAACTCTTCACTCAGGCCTTGTTGTGATGTTCCCACGAGTCCCTGGTGACCATTAATTCACTATGCCGTTGTCTCTGTTCTGCAGCTCGGGCCAGTTTGGGGCATGTGGGATGAAATCAAGGTGTCTACAGGGCTGCTTCCTCCTGGAAGGCTTTGCTTTGTGCATTTACCTCATCTGGGACATTTTGCCTGCAAACCTCAGAGACTTTCTGTCACATGTTCCCTTGTGTTCCCTTAGGGACACTCTAGGTTGAGTCACCTCTATCTCCTGATCCTTTACCACACCTTCAAAGTCTTTATCATGTCTCTTTATCACAGGTCTCCAGGCTCCAGGAACTTAGATAATAAAGGATAAATGTAATGGATAATAATGACACTTTGGTGTCATTATTCTGCTCCCACAGTCCCTCCCTGCCTTCTAAAACCACATTTAGCTTTCATCTTTGGGTATTTTGTTTTTACTGTAGATTTGAACAAAATTTTTATATTTCTTGGGTGAATATTTACTTTTGATCTTTCTCCATATTTTAGAAGAGATAGGTAGGGTTAGCTCTTTTGGACTTTCAAAGCAATGAAAAGATAGGGGTTATTCATAGACACCAGTGAGATGTTCCTGGATCTGCATGTTTGCTGTCGGTACAATGAACACACCATCTTACTGGACACATACGGACATAATGAGAATGCCTCCTGCTTCAGTCAGTAGCCATTGAATAGAATCCAGGAAGGCAGACACAGAAGCCCAGTGGGGCCACATACTCAGCAGCTTGGGATGAACAGGCAGGTGTGACTGCCCAAATGAAGGTATGATTACATTCAATCATCTTGCAGCTCCACCTCGGAAGGAAGCCGTCTGGAGTGAAGCCCGGACAGGGCAGTTCACTGAGGGACACAGTGTTTCCCCGGGGTCCGTGTACTTACCACCCACACCGGAGTGCAGCAGCTTCAGTGTGAGCCGTGAGTGTGAAAAGTGGACTGGCTGGGAGTCAGCCAGCAGTCCTGGGAAGGTTGTGGTGGTGTGGGTGGAGCTAGCGTGGGCTGAGGTGGCCATTCTCCCATCCCAGGAGCACATGATTCTATACATGTCTTAGTGAATAGAATGAACAATTTTTAGTTTAAAAAATTGTAAATTTCAATTCATTGCCATGCTCTACTTACTGACCTTTTAACCCATGCCTCTTTAGTATACTCACATCTTTCTACCTTAAAAACAGCTATGAATAAGAAATTAAAAGTATTTTTTTATTCACAACATTCCTTTTACATTGAAGGTGAAAAAGAAAGATTTTTTATACTAAAGGTGAAAAAAGCCTTTACCGATCGTTGTGAGGAAACAGCCTGAGTTGCAGGGCTTGGATATGATCCCCTTTGGCTGGATTCTCCTAAGGGTGTGGCTTGGAATGTTCTCTTCTGCCCATTTATTTGTTGATTCTCCCTGTAATGCAGGATGGCTTTCTGTACCTGTTTCCAGCTGCTGTAAAAAGAAGCCTCTTTGATAAATGGTGAGAACCATATATGTGAATATAAGGCTATGTATTGTAATTGTTTTAGGAAAGAGACAGTAGGTAGTATGTTCTCCTCCAAGATCCATGACCTCACGTATATACAGTGTATCTCGATCAAATTGGCCCATTGTCCCCCTTGGGCTTCCCTAAGCCCCTCATCACATTTATTTTTAAACAGCTGAATCTAAAATTGAAGAACAAGCATGAGTTCATCACCCATGCCATGTGTCTGCACACAGGCATGTCTGTCTGTCTGTGTCTGAATGTGTTTGCATGTGTGTGGTCCTGTGATACTTTCTCATTGGATGGCATTTATCTCCACTCAGATCATGGGTTCAGCTGGATTCAAACAGAAATAAGGAATGGATCATAGTCTGAACTATTATCTGCCATTTGAAACATTTGCATTTACATATTCAAATGTATCTTCCAGTACTTAGACTATTACCTGCTTTTCTTCAGCAAGTTCTTTATCTTAAACCTCCAAAGTCAACCCCTGACATTTGAAACACTTTCTTTGGAGACCTACAGAAACAGACCTAGAAAGCATGCTGCCATGGGTCAGGCACTGATTCCATAATCCGCCTGCTGGTGTCACACATCTCCCCAGCTTGCTCATTTCTTACCCTTCCTCCGTCAAGCAAGTGACTAGTTCTTAAAGCCTTAGTGTTTTGTAGCAGTTTTGCAGCTTAGAGGCCAGGTGTTTTCTGGCCACCCAGGGTAAGAGCCTAGAGACTCCCATCTTGCAGTCATCATGTACTTGATGAAGAGCTGCACAGAGCAAGTTCCTTCAGTGAACTTCAGGCCTTTTGTGTTTTTAAGAGTCGGGCTCATACTGTGTCTAATGCTCCCACCGAGTCCCCTGAGTTGTGGATGGCAGGTGTGTACAGTCCTGTGCACACCAAGGTTTGCTGGTCAACCTGGAATTGCTATGCATTCTTCCATGCAGGGTCAACTCCTCAGGCTTTTGAATACTTAGAAAATGTTACTGTCATTAGCTTGTGCTTCTGATTGTGGTGATATCTTCTAATTATTTCACAACTCACATCACCACCCCTTTATATGTCTTTGGGCCAGTTGGCCTCAGGTACCATGGCACCTCCATAGTTTTTTCAGTCTCCTCTTGGCCCCTGCCCCAGCAGTCTTTATTGCTTGAGTTTATCAAAAATGGGCATTTTCTAGTATCCCGAGGCATGTGCTTGTGTATGAGGATTTCGTTTGCTGAGGCCTTTGTCTCTACGGGCTGAGTAGACCTTACACTGCAAAACCAGCAGCCAGTTTGGAACCCATGTGCATCTGTAGAGCACAGCAGTAGCATGGCAGCCATGTTGTCCAGAAGGCTCTTCCTCTGGGCCTGGTTCAGATATGGAAAGTAGATGGCCTGGGATGCAGCATTGCTTCCAGGACTCTCTGGATCTGAGAGGGGCACAGGGACTGTGTCTGCAGGGACCTTCCTTCTTGTGAAACTGTTGTGTCTGCTGTGCGGCCTGTGTCCGGAGGGTGTCGGGGATTGACAACACAGAGACTCGTTCAACGATGTAAAGAAAACTTTAAGCAGGCTCCAAAAAGGTTCAAGAAAACTTCCCAAGAAAAGCTCCCACCAGAGAAGCTTCTGCTCTCTCCTCTACCCTGGCTGGTTCTGCTCTGACCCCAGAAACTGATCTGGGCGTGGCAGAAGAGGTGGTTAGTCTTTGGACAAGGTCGAGGTCAGGGTGGTTTCTGTGGGCAGGCCTTTTCCAGGAACTTAATGCCCCCAGGCATTGTATTGTTTTTAGTAAACATTGTCTTACAGCTGCCTACTCCCAGGCAGAAGGGGAAGTGGGTCTCGAAGGTCTGGTGTTCCCACAATTCACCCCTTTTTATTTTTAAATGAGGCACTCCTGGCTTAGGTCAAGTAGGGTCACCCTCCCTTTCCCGTCCTTGGGGGACCTTGAACCCCTGTCTTAGGCGGGAGGGGTCTTCCCCACAAGTTGCCCGTCGTCGGAGACACCCCAACTTTAAATCATCTGTAACCAACCTTCATGGCTATCGGGATTGCCATGGGCTAAGCTAAGCAATACTTGGTTACGGATTTCTTGCTTCTGGAACAAGGCACGTTTGTGCTCGGCATAAAGCCAGAATGCCTGCCGCCACTGCCACCATTTCCAGGACCCCCATTGACATAGCGCCTCTCCATCACCGTACCCATCACCAGATCTGGGCCATAACATTCTACCAGCCTTCGTCTGTTACAAGGGTAACCCACACGTGATTTACATTCTGTTACAAGGGTAACCCGCATGTGATTTACATTTACAATTTGATAAAGTTTACAATTGTTCCAAGATCTGCTCAGGAAAGCATTTAGAAAGTGCACTTGCACAGATACATAAGGTACAATCATTGATGTTACACATGTAGCATTATGAAAAATATGAACAATAGGCTTGTTGCACTATCCACAGAGCACCAATTTGTTCCTGTGGTGATGCAGTTTGTTGATTTAACGTCAGCTGATTATGCGACTTGAGTCAAAGTCTCCTTTTTGTCACATTAGGACAAGTTGCATTTCTCCAGAAAAATACACTGGCCTAGGCACGATTCCAGAAACAGGAACCACCAAGTCGGATATTTCAAGTGACCATGTCCTGTTCAATTACTGAAAAGAGGCTTTTGCCCCTCATCACAGTCCATACCAATGTCCAAATGTTTTAAATAGGTCCTTTTTTCTCTATTGGCTTCAAGATGAAAACTCATGGGTCCGGAAGGTTGATGCAGCAGGTCTGTTGAGAAACTGGAAATCTCGAACTGACTGTTTTCTTTCTTTCTTGGGCTCTAGATTCGATGACAGCAAGGGTCAGGAACACTGATTTAGGAGATCTCACTCAAACTGGCTTAGGTAGGCTCCCATGGTCTCAGGTCCAGTTTTTCTCTGCTCCATGCCGAAGCTTTTATTCTTTTCCTACAAGAAAACACAAACATGCCCTCGACCCCAAATTAGGGTCTTCTCCACTGTTTAGTGCATGGATGTCTCCATTTGACCTGAGCAATGGTTGCTCAAGTTCCATCATGCCAGAATCTGTCTGAAGCTCACTGGCATTCACATTATAAAATTTTTAAATGAGGAGTGTATTATTTGATGAGTCATATGGGGACTGGGGACATTATTCCCCCTTTTTTATTTTCTAAAAAAATGTTTTTTGAACTGTTGAAGCTGGACCATAATAGTAGAAGGATTTGTCTACCCTCCTTGGTTGACTATCTAGGTAAATTGGGATTACTACTTAGATTATTTGTAGATGCCCATTAAAAAGGACATATCCATTAAATATTTCCCAAAAACTTCTGAAAATCACTCAAAGATTGCAAACTATACTGTGTCTAAATAACTTTTGAAAATTATTTGAAGTCTGTGAGCAGTCTTTCCAAATCTAACCTGTAGAGCTCTCACTAGCTGACAAGGCCTCGTTTGCATCTTAAATTTTTCTGTTAAAACATTAACAGACTGGCTGGATGTTCCTTTTGTCTATATTTAAAGCAATCTAGGTAGCTTCTTAACTATTTTTGAAGGGATTTAAGTATCCTTTTAATCATATAAGCAGTTCACACTCACGCATTCACAATCACATTTCATACAAACCGGTGTGGCCACACCATACATTCAGAACATACATGCATCTTTCAGTCATCCTTTTTCCCTAGGTCATGATTAGTCTGTTGCAATGAAGCTTCCTTAATTGAAATCTATGTAAAAGAACAACTCCAGCCAATCTTTGAACTAAAAGGGTTAAAAAGTCCTGTATGTTCTTTATCATTCCTCCATTTGAGCTACAGTCATGGGGTACAGCCGTACCTACTCCTTGTAACTGTAGATGCAAGGTGGAGAGGCCAAGCTTTTGGCCAAAAGTTTTTAGAGATGACTCACAAAATAGAATTTAAATGTAAACAACAATTTTTCATTCCATATACCTTTTTCTTTTTCTTTTTCTTTACTTAATACCAGTACCTCTTTACTGTTACAAAATTTTTTTCCCATTTTTTTTTAAGTCAGGGTTTCTTTGTATTGTTTGAGGCTGTCAGTCCAGCCTGGCCTCGAACTCACAGAGATACGCCTGCCTCTGCCTCCCCAAGTGCTGGGATTAAAGGCGTGTGCCACCACCGCCCAGCTTGTTACCAATTTTTTTTTCCTCTGTATTATTTGGAGGCTGTCTTGGAACTTGCTCTGTAAACCAGGCTGGCCTTGAACTCAAGAGATCTGCCCGCCTGTGTCTCCCGAGTACTGGGATTAAAGGCGTGTGCTGCCAACGCCCGGCTATTCACCCATTTTCAATCCAACTTTCAACTCAGGATATTCCCTCATGCAAAAAGCCTTAAGATTTACAACAATCCACCCTCCAATTGAGGGCCATCTCTCAGGGTCCCCTTACTTTCCTGACCTTTGTCAGGCGAAGGCCTGGAGATTTAATCCGGTACCCCTAGCTTGGTACCCCTTTTTAACACATCCACATAGCCTTACTGGCTAGCCTTTTAGAACCCTCAGTTCCCCTTTACTTTCCTGACCTCAGTGGATCAGGCGAAAGACTGGAGATTTTTTATTTTATTTCTTATTTTACCCTTTTTTTTTTCTTTTTTGAGACTGGGTTTCTCTCTATCCTTTTGGAGGCTGTCCTGGAACTTGCTCTATAGACTAGGATGGGCCTCATTCCTTCCTATCTCTGCCTCCCGAGTGTTGGAATTAAAGGCGTATGCCACCAACACCCGGCTCTCTGAATATCATAGCAAACATCCTCCCAATCTGGGACATTTAAGCCTTCCCCAGTAATGAACCATGGACTTGCACATTCAATCCATTTTAGAAAGCCTTCCATGGTTGTAGTCCCCTGTTCTTCAAGTAACTTTTTTACGTGATACTGTAATTTAAACTTCCAGGGACTATTTCCTATCGTTTCTTTTCCTATTTTCCTCCATCTGTCCCTGGCTGGCAAAAAGGACCACCCCGTCCACTTACCTCGCTTTCACGATCTCGGTAGGACCTCCAATTGTCGCGTCTGCTGCGCGGCCTGTGTCCGGAGGGTGTCGGGGATTGACAACACAGAGACTCGTTCAACGATGTAAAGAAAACTTTAAGCAGGCTCCAAAAAGGTTCAAGAAAACTTCCCAAGAAAAGCCCCCACCAGAGAAGCTTCTGCTCTCTCCTCTACCCTGGCTGGTTCTGCTCTGACCCCAGAAACTGATCTGGGCGTGGCAGAAGAGGTGGTTAGTCTTTGGACAAGGTCGAGGTCAGGGTGGTTTCTGTGGGCAGGCCTTTTCCAGGAACTTAATGCCCCCAGGCATTGTATTGTTTTTAGTAAACATTGTCTTACAGCTGCCTACTCCCAGGCAGAAGGGGAAGTGGGTCTCTGCTCAAGGTCTGGTGTTCCCACAGAAACAAATAATATGCCATTACTTGTTGTTGTGACCCTTTATCAGGAGCCACCAATGCATTTTAAGGTCACCTTGACACTCACACAACTGGAATTACAATGGTGTAAGATTCTGTTTGTCACAGTGTGTGAGGTTTAGCCAGCTGTGGAGCATGGACCTGTCAGATCACATGCTGGGTTGGGAGAATCGGTAGTTGGTCATCGTTGCCAAAGAGAGATCGAGTAGGAAATGGAGGAATTTCGGAGAACAAGGTTAGCTTGCATATTTTGTGTGAACAAGAACATCTCTACCTAGTGCCTACACAAGTCAGTTTCTTTTTGAGCAATGAACACTTGTCCTTAGTGGTGCTCAAAGACTTCTTTAACGCTGATGAGAAGTCATGAAGGAACAGGAAGCCTGTCTAACCAAAGGGTGGACCTACTCAGGTGGGATTCTGTGAAAATAGTTCCCTGTTGTGTTCATCTTCTGGGGTCCCAGAAAGAAATCATAGCTGTTTGGCTGGGTTGGTAGCTCCCATCTGTAATCCTAACACTCAGGAGGGCGAGGTAAGAGAATTGCTGTGAGGTCTGAGCCTTAGCGACAGAATAGTTTCAAACAACAAACAAACTGCACAACTTGGTGACTTATGAAGAAACACTGTCTTCAGGCTGCAAGGCTGAAAGGCCAGCAGTGAGGTATGGCAGGGCTTCTTCTTTGAGCCACACCCTTGGCCTGCCTGTACCCCACATCCTCTGGGTACCCACAGAATTCTTCTGAGGGCTCACACCCAGATCTTGAAGTCTACCCAATGTGGAGCTCTGAGTTTGACACTCACAGAGGCAGCCTATGGATGTCCTTTCTGGAGAAGGACCTATGGACAGGTTCTAGATTAGGAGGGTTTGTGAGACGCCATGGAATGGGAAAGCTTGCAGGTGATGACAGAAGACAGTGTTTTAGGGGGGCCCTGGAAAGCAAAAGGCCCAGAGATGGGCAAACTGGGCAGATCTAGCTACTTCCTCTACTTCAGAATCAAGGTCCAGGCTGCCCCGCCACTCAAGGGAGGCAGGTGCCACTATGATGAGCAAATGTGTGGTGGAGTGGTGGGAAGGACAGAACAATATAGCGTTATGTGTGATGTGGAGAGAGACAGTAGACATGACCATGGTGGCAGGCCTGAGGGAGAGCCGAGGTCGTCAGGGGGGGCATGTCATTGCCCAAGGGGGTCAGGCCTGTAGTGTGCAGCAGCCTGGAGCCTATGCAATACAGACTAAGTCCCCCAAACATGAGCCCCCCAAACATGATACCAGGCTGCTGGATCGCCCTGGCTGGGCAACAGCAGAGGCTTGAAATGATTCACTTTCTGGGTTGGCCCTTTTGAAAGAGCCACTGTGGTCCATGACATTGTCAGAGGCCATGCAGGTGTCTGTGGTCCAAGCTGCTACCCCAGGCCATGATGGAGTCTGAGATCCATGTTGATGTCCACAGGCTGTGCTGCCTCAGATGGCCATACCCTACCACTTGATGGAGGTGATGTCTGGGTCCATGCTGTCCCTGAGGGCCACATCTGAGGCCATGGTTTTATTACAACCAGGGTCTGTGCACAAGTCTGTGGTCTGTATTGCCACCTAAGGCCATGCAGATGTCTGTGGTTTGTGGTGCAGCATGAAGCCATGTTGGTGTCCATGGGCCATGCTGCCACCGGGGGTCATATTGATGTAAGTGGCCTGCCCTACCACCTGAGGTCATAGTGATCTCCATGGTCCTACTGTAGCCTAAAGCAGTGTTTGTGATCTGCGATGTCCCCAGAAACCATGTGTAAACCCATGATTTGTGCTCCCACTCACTGTAAAGAGCAAGGAAGCTACTTTGCAGTGGTGTCAGTGACTGCAGATGCATAGGTGAGAAGGAGGGACACGGAGGGCTTCTATGACAACCTCTACTCCCATCTAAAACCCCTTCCCATGCCTCAAATAATAAAAAAGCAGCAGCCTAAACAGGAAGCCATGGAAGAAAATTCTTAAAAAAAAATAAAAACAAAACCAAGGTCCAACGGCTCTGTTTCCTTGTTGCCATGGCATCCAGCTGTTCTGGAGACAACTGAGAGGGGCAGAGTCCCTCAAAGCCTGAGATACACAGTTTGGTTTTTAGAAAAAGCACACTGTTCCCTGTCTAGAAGGCTTATGGATAAATTGTACTGGAGGAAATACTGCCTCTCAATAATGCCATTCATGGAGGCCTTGGTCTTCTGTTGATTGATTCCTCCATAGTGTCCTGATGATGCTTCAGGGAGTGGCTCCTGGTATAGCCATGTTGGACAGGTCATATCCAACCCCAGGTCCTGTGTGCTGGCCTTACCATAGGGTAAGGATATGGGGCGTGTTCAGGGTTGACACAGGAAAGCATCTGCAATCTAGGCTGCTCTTTCGTGTTTCTGGGGCAAATTCAAGCTCAGCTTCTTTACTTGGGCCGTGGTCATAGAGAAGGGGGGGATTTTGAGAGCTTTTACCCCATTTGTTTGACTAAATAGTGCTGAGTTAGAAACACAGATCTGATGAGTTTTTCCTAGGCTTGCATCTCTCCACAAGGTAATTTCTTCATCCCAGTCTCTGCTGTGTAAATTTCCTCTTGAGATTGAAACCTTTTATCCTGCAGGGAAGCTTCTTAAGCAGGAAGGTAAACAACTAATAACAGTTTCAGGAAGCCCCTGAAACTGACCAGATGTACTAGACCCCTCCCTGACAGAGTAAGCAATAAAAGCTGAGTGTTCCTCTCAGACAAGTCAAGCTGCAAAGAAAGTTCTAAGGTCCAACCAGCTGCTTGGAAGAAGCAAAAACCTGCCTAGTTGCCTGGAAGAGGGTTAGACGTATAGAGTCACCTAGAAAGGACACTCTTCAAGCCTGTTGAGCTGGAAGAGGGTTAGACGTATAGAGTCACCTAGAAAGGACACTCTTCAAGCCTGTTGAGCTGGAAGAGGGTTAGACGTATAGAGTCACCTAGAAAGGACACTCTTCAAGCCTGTTGAGCTGGAAGAGGGTTAGACGTATAGAGTCACCTAGAAAGGACACTCTTCAAGCCTGTTGAGCTGGAAGAGGGTTAGACGTATAGAGTCACCTAGAAAGGACACTCTTCAAGCCTGTTGAGCTGGAAGAGGGTTAGACGTATAGAGTCACCTAGAAAGGACACTCTTCAAGCCTGTTGAGCTGCTTGCCCACTGTGCAGTCTGCTCCAGGGTTCCAGCTTTGTGACCTGTCACCCGTGCTGGGGTGGGCCTTAGTGATGCAACCCATATCCCTGCAAATAACTCATGGTTCATTGGGTTTGACTTTGACGACATCTGTGCTCTGGTCTGTCATGGGCTCACTATCTTGGCTGAGTAGACATGTGACTAAGCTCTCCCCAGGAAAAGTTTTGTCATACGGCAGCCTCTATGCGGTGGAAGTGGTTTTATCTACATTGCAGAGAATCAGATAGGTTAACATGATCAAGTCAATCTGTCATGTGCCAGGTGTATTACTCCCCTTGTAGCCTGTGGTGAGGGAGCCGCTGCTGCTTCCTGCAAGTTGAGTGTGGTACTTTAAGGCTAGGGATGGACTTGGCTCATCTTTTTACTTTTGGCATCGTCCTTGTGATGATATGTCAATAATTCTGTGCACTGACTTCGTTAAGTTTTTGACCAGTACCCTAGACTCAAACTCAGTGATGGAATGTTAGTTAATGCAATTTTCTTTCTTAATTTCTGAGGATTCTCCTGTTCAAAATTGGGAACAGCCACATTCCCTATCACCACTTCCTCAGTCAACCACAGTGTGTGATTTGATTTCATTTGGCTACTGGACTTGAACGTGATGTTTACTTTGTGAGACCCGGAAGGCCAGGCTCCCTGCCTGTCTTCTGATTGGTAGTCAGAATCATCACAATGCTGATGTGTGCAAATCCAGTGAGTATTTACTGAACGAGTGTTGACTGGGTACCTCTGATGTATGTACTACGTTGTAGGAAATGACAGAAACTGAAGTAAATGCCTGTGTCCTCATGAATGCATTGTAAATATATTTTAAAAACCCAGTCATATTCGTGTTCTTCATTTGTATTTTTCTCTTCCTCGCTTTCTGGCTTCTCTTTCCTTCTTCCTGCCCTATCTTCCTTCCTTCTTCCTTTTCCTGTTGTTCTCCTCTAACTGAAGTATAGTCCTTAAAATGAAAGTTTTCTGTTGGTTATAGTTACTTGTTGACTTGTTAAAAAATGAGACGTGATCTGAATCTTCCACCTTCAGTGTGGATGAATGGTCCTTAGCCCCTATGCTGTGTAGGAATCCTGGGGTGGGGAGGGAGGGCTGTTGTTCTATTTGTCAAAGTTTAAAAACCAGAAAAAAGGCGAAGGGCGCGAGATGGAACCGGGACCGGCATGATGGAGCCCGAGCCACAGGGAGCGCGAGCCATAGTTTATTACAGTGGTGGGAGAGCCAGAGGGGGAGAGATGAGAGAGAGAGGGAGAGACGAGAGAGAGAGAGGGAGAGGGAGAGAGGGAGAGAGGAACAGCATGGAGAGAGAAGAGTGAAGAGAGGTAATACTGAAGAGAGAGTGTAAGTGGGCGGGGTCTTTCTTTTGAAGGGGTCTTATACCCCTGCGTGCAAGCTGTACTCATGGAACCCTGGGCTGACCAGAGTGCTGCCTGAGTGCCTTCTGCCAGGTAACAGGGCAGGCTAGTACAATGCCTGAACCTTTCAGGGGAGGGGGGAGGGGAGGGAGAAATAAAGGTAATTTCCAATGTTCCATCTGCACAAAGGTGATCTGCTTGTCCTGGGGTTTTCATCCAGCATCATTTTTCATTTTGAAAAACACTTCCTTAAGTATCATAGGGCATGGGCAGGCCTGTGAGCCAGCACTGTGTGTTAACAGGAATGTGTACATTACAGGGCATGGCCAGGTCTGTGAGTCATCATTGTGTGTTAACAGTAATGTGTATGTTTTTGGGATTCAATCTATAGGATGTGTGCTTGATTATCAGTCTCGGACTGCTTGGCCCATGCTCTCTGAGGCCAGGAAAAGAAGCGAGGCTTTGCTTACCCCTTGGCTTTCTCTGAAATATTGTCTTGTCAATGCAGTGGGACTGTGACCTCAGCCTGGTTCTTTGAGGCTGAGAAGAGCTGGCATGAAAGACTTTCCTTGCTGGGAGGAAAAGGCTTCTCGTCTGTGCCTTTCTTGGGGGGGGAAGCAGATGGATGTGAGTGGGGCAGTGACAGCCTCTGCCCCAGCATCAAGAGAGAAGAGTGATGCTGCTAATGCTGGTGTCTTCAGGGTGAGGATCAGCTCCCAGCCCACTGTGAGTACAGGGTGAGGATCAGCTCCCAGCCCACTATGAGTACAGGGTGAGGATCAGCTCCCAGCCCACTATGAGTACAGGGTGAGGATCAGCTCCCAGCCCACTGTGAGTACAGGGTGAGGATCAGCTCCCAGCCCACTATGAGTACAGGGTGAGGATCAGCTCCCAGCCCACTATGAGTACAGGGTGAGGATCAGCTCCCAGCCCACTGTGAGTACAGGGTGAGGATCAGCTCCCAGCCCACTATGAGTACAGGGTGAGGATCAGCTCCCAGCCCACTATGAGTACAGGGTGAGGATCAGCTCCCAGCCCACTATGAGTACAGGGTGAGGATCAGCTCCCAGCCCACTATGAGTACAGGGTGAGGATCAGCTCCCAGCCCACTATGAGTACAGGGTCCCTTAGTAAGTAGATGCTCCGAGCATTTACTGGTGAGCTCACTCAGTATTTTGCTAAATCAAAAAGTTTTAATTCAATTATGGAGTCGCCCACCCATCGAAAAGGCTGTTGTTAAAGCTCAGAGGTCGGTGAGGAGGTGTAGGAATGGGGCCTGGAAGCGCTCCTGGTGGGGTGTAGCTTGGCACAGCTATCATAGAAATGCCATGGGTCTCCCTACAAAGCAAAACTAAAGTGGAAATCGGAATATCCAAAGACGACAGGGTCAGTGCATGGAAGAGACATCTGTGCTTCCATGGGTATTCATTTGTAGCAACATCCGCACCAACTATGATATGGAATCGACCTGTGGTCCTCAGCTACAGATGAGTGAATGCGGGATGTATCACACAGTGTCCTCTGCCCATCATCCAGTCATAAAGAGCCAAATGGTTGCTCTCTTGGTGAGATCTATCCACGTTGGTCCCACAGAAGCATAGGGAGGGGCTTGAGTTTCCAGGTTGGAGAAGGGAGATGTTGGTCAACGGACACAAAGTTTTAGGTGTGAGACGGAATGAGTTCTGAGAGCCAAGGTGCAACACAAGGTGACAGCTGAGAGGAAACCCTGGCAGCTCACACCCTGTTCATGGACCACACTACAGCTTGCTTCTCTGTGGTTATGTGATCATCAACGGGAGTAGTTTTATGATAGTAAAACTGAAATACACAGGTGACATCAACCCTAAGTACTGAGAGTGACAGATTTAAAGATACAAATTGAAAGGTAGAGGAGATAAATGTGTATTAAGGAGAATACTTTTTGAACATTTATGTGTGTATGTGTGTGTCTCTGTGTCTGACGTAATAAGTGTGGGTGCCTTCGGAGATAAGGGTGTTGGATTCCTCAGAGCTAGGATTATTGTTCTTTACTCATGGCTGCTAGGAACTGAACTCACATCCTCCTGGAGAGCAGCAAGTGCTCCTAATTCCTACGTTAACTCTCTAGCCCCTAGGAAGTACTTTTGTGATTGTACTTGACCCAGAGATGGGGCATCGATATGATGCTTCATACCAACCAGAGGACATCACCTAACTCTGCCCAGAAAGTTGTTGCCTCGTATGTCACACTGATGTTTCATGTCTCTCCATAGTTTCTTCACCCTACTGTGCAGCTCCAGGGTCTGACACATGAATATTTCCTTCCACTGAAGCATTTTTAAGCACATGACAGCATCCCCCTGTCTAGCTCTTCTCCCCCTGGCCTTTGGCCTGCACACTTACAGTCTTGTATCTGTTGTTTCTGCCTTTACACGACTCCACTTTGCTTCTCTGTCTTTGTGTCCTGTGTGTTGTCAGCTGTGTTGAGAGACACACATTGGTTACCACACATCCTATTGGACAGGTCTGAGTGGTGGGAGGCATTTCCCTTGCTGTGATGAGGTGTTGTTGGTCAATGTGCTTACACCCACTAGTTCCCTGGGGTAAAGGTATAATTGATTTTTGTCTGTGCTTTATAACTTGAAAGTTAAGATTGTATGAGATGTGCCTTCACCTAGTTCATCATCAGGTGGAAACCCTTCACACAGGAAAGCCAGTGTTCTTCCCTTATATTAACATGTGTCGAATAATTCCTAACCACCTCCCAAAAGATTAGCAGTACATTAAAAATATTCTAGCTGGCCATGATGGCACATGCCTACAGTACCAGCGCTCAGGCTGAGATGGGGAGTTTGTGATGAAGGCTAACCTCAGCTGTGGAACTGAGACCTGGTCTCCTAGGAGACTGTTAGACACTCATGGTTCAATGAAGCAGCTGTTTTTGAACCACACTGTTGTTTTTAACCACGTAGAGCTTCAGAGGGTTCTTTGTCATCAACCAGTGTGACCTCTTCTCTTTGCCCTTGAATCCTTCTCACTTCTGAATTTGTAACAAGCTGTTCCAGACCTGCTGACTTCCAGGGAGGGAAGCAAAGTGACTATCTAATCCTGCTTCTTTCTGTCCCTTATCCCTAGCGGGAGCTGGAGGCAAGGAGAGAACAAGGAGAGAAACTTCCTAAGAACAGCTTCCATGGAGGAGCAGATGAGACTTCCTATTTGGCTTGCTTTTGTTAAGATCGTTTAATCCATTTTCTTTCAATGTGTTAGCTTCTAATTTAAATTGCTTTTATTTTGTTGGGATTTACTCCTAAATTTAATCCAGATACATGGAGTGAAATGTGCAGTGGTACTTTGTAGACTGTGAGATCATTTTTGTACAGTTGAATTTTAAGATAAATACCTATAGTTTTATATATAAATAAGGAAATAAATATATTTCAGTTGGGATTTTTAAAGAGGCACTTTAAATCTTGTGGTAGAATTTGTCATTGAAAGCACTATGTAAAGGTATAGAATTTATAGGTGCAGGACTATAGAATTCCCAGATTTCTTGTTTATTCTCAAGATACATCAGGAAAAAATTGATTATCTAAACCCCTATCTTGGTTTTCAAAGTTATGGGTAGATCACTGTGCTTCTTAGAGTGTTGAGGCAAGCTGACGTTCATATCATTTTAAATTGCTTTCCATTTTATTACTATTGCTTTGCAGTAAAACCTTCTAGGTTTTAATTGAAATTAAGTAACCTTATAGCAACAGATTAATGGGGTAATATTTCCATGACTCCCTTTCTGCCTGTGTAAGGCTGGCCAGAATTTCACCATCAGTTTACATGTTGGTTCCTCTCTACCATGTATGTTTTTTATTTAATTTGTTTTTTATCTTCATTACACCTTCCCTTACTTGCTTTATGATGGTCAATGATTATTTTTCTAGATTTTTAGGTTGCATGCTTAATTTTGCTTGTTTATTCACTATCTTGTTATTTTAACTGGATGGGAGTATGACCTAATGTGTGTTGTTACTTGGATGGTCTCTGCCATTCAGATATAGTGTCTGTGTTTTCTGTGAGTTTGGACTTGTTCTTCAGAGCTCAGTGCTTTGTATTTTTCCCTGCATGCTCACACACACACACACACACACACACACTTACACTCCCATAGATTCACACACAGACTTACAGTCACAACTCTCACATGTGAATTCATACAGAGCCACACCCATAGACTCACAGATTTATATTACCACTCACATAGCCTCATTAATATGCACACACACATACTTACATACACAGCCACAGACACTCACAGACATACATTTTTACACATTCCCACAGTTTAAATCTAGATTCTATATATTAAGTATCAAGTATTTCAATTAAAACAATGATGTCCAACTCCAACCTTTTCCCCCTCTGTAAATATCTTAAGTTCATTTTCTTTATTGTTGGATAAAACTCCATTGAGTATATATGTCACGTTTTTTGATCCATTTTCTGTTGATGGATATCTAGTCTGGTTCCATTTCTGAACTATCAAGAACAATTTGACAGTAAACATGGCTGCGAAAGTTTCTCTATGATATGCTGACTTAGGGTATTTTGGGTGTGTACCCAGGAGTTGATAAAGCTGGTCGTTCGGTAGCTGTCATTCCATTTTTTGGAGGAACTTCCTTACTGAGTTCCCCAGTGTCTGCTCCAGTTTTTGTTCTCACCAATAGCGACTAAGGGTTCCTTCTCCCCTGCATTTCTTACCAGTGTTTGCACTAGATTTTTGCTGCTTTACTGTCTTGGACTCGATGGATTCCTTATTACTTCTCCTTCGATTTCCTAGTATTTTCATGAAGTTTGTTATTTCCTGTGCTCTTGTGATGGAGACTACTTTTGTTTCTCTTCCATATTTTTTATTCCTTGGAGTATTTCTGCAGTGCTGGCTTGAGTGTCACAAATTGCCTTAGTTTGTATGTGCCGCATAATGTTCTGAAAGGTAACTTTTAGGGTTCGGCAGTAGTGGTTGGCAGCTGTTTACTTTCGGGGTTGACATATGTCATGCCACGCTCTCTTGACTTTAGAACTGCTAGTGAGACATCTGATACCATTCAGATATATTTGCCTTTGTAGTTAAGTGGATATTTTTTCCTTACAGCTTTTTTTTTAAAATTGAAAATAGATTCTTCTCTCGTACAATACATCTCAACCAATTTCTCCTCCTTCTACTCCTTCCAGCTCCTTCCATCTTATCTCTCTTCCAGATCTACTATCCATCCATTTCTTCAGAAAACAGCAGGCCTCTTCAGTAAGATGAAGCAAAAGCCCTTGTATTGAGACTGGGCAATCCAATAGAAGGAAAAGAGTCCCAAGAGCAGGCAAAAGAGTCAGAAATATGCCTGTTCCCACTGTTAGGAGACCCACAAAACACCAAGTTAACTGCCATAACATATATGCAGAGGACCTGCTGCAGATCCCAGCAGGCCCTGTGCTTCAGTCTCTTGAGTCCCTGAGAGTCCTGCTTAGCTGACTTAGTGGGCCATGTTTTCCTGGTGTCTGCCATCCTCTCGGATTCCTGCAATCTTTCTGCTCCCTGTTCCCTGGGATTCCCCCAATCTCTGGGAGAGGGACCCAATGGAGACCTCCAATTTAGATTCTCTCTCCGCATATCTGGATGTGGGTCTCTGTACCCACTCCCATCTGCTGCTGAAGGAAGCCTTTCTGATGATGACTGGACAAGGCACAACTTTTTTCCCCACTGTAGATTCTTAAGTTTAATCTCTTAAACAGGTTTCACAGTTCTTAGGATTCTTGGTCATGTTTGGTCACGTTCATTTTTCTTTTTCATTATATTCATCTGAATGTGTTACTTCAGTCATGTTCTTCATATTCTTTCTACTGATGATCTTATTTGTTTCTTTAATTAAAGCAATATTTTTTAAAAATGGTTTTATTAACTCTTTGTGAATTTTGTATAATGGACTTTGATCATATTCATCCCCTCCCCCAACTCCTCCCAGATGCACCCCTTTTTCCCTACCCACTCAACTTTCTGTTCTCTTTGCTTTTATTTATTTCTTATTTATTTTTAACACCCATTGAGTCCAACTTGTTCTGTCCTTATTCTTGGTTGTGTGGTCTTCTGCTGTAGAGTGGTTGACTTACCATGGCCTACACTCTTGAAGAAAACTGATTCTCCCTCTGCCAGCAGCTGTGAATTCCTACAGACTCCTTACATAGGAGTGTGACTCTGTTCCCACTTCCCCTCTTTGTGCTGGAATGTTTTCTGGCGTGGGCATGCACTCTGAGTTCTGTATGCATTTACTCTTTGTGCATGGAGTGTATTGTTCCTTACAGTCATCCACTCCCTCTGCTCTCTTTCTTTTCTTTTGATTTTTTTTTGAGACAGAGTTTTTCTGTGTAATAGCCTTAGTTGTCTTGGAACTAGATCTCTTTGTCTTTCCGTCTCTGCCTCTGTCTCTGTCTCTCTTTCTGTGTGTGTGTGTGTGTGCATATGCACACACGTGCGCACGTACATGCCACACGTGTGTTTACATTAGGCAGCTTCTACAGTAATAGGTTTCCATGACTTTAAAAAATGTGTTTAGTGTTATTTATTTCTTCCCATATTCCCTCCCCTCCCCTACCTTAAATTCACCACCCCAATTTAATCTTTTCTTCCTGTTCCATTATTCCCCTTTAAGTCTTTATACCACTGCATTCTAACTCTCCTCCCTTGAGAACTCAGTCCCTTACTGATTTCCTGGCCTCTGTGTGTATGCCAAGTGGTACACAAATATCTGAAGACCCAAAGCTAGCATCCACAAATGAGTGAAAACATGCAATATTTGTCTTTCAGAGTCTGGTTACCTCACTCCAGATTGCTTCCTGCTCCATCCATTCATCTGTGAATTTCAGGATTTTGTTTTTCTTGATGTAATATTTCCATTACATAAATGTGCCATATTTTCAATATCCATTCACTAGTTGATGGACATCTAGGTTGTTTCCATTTCCTGGCTATAGAATTAAATATTTAAAGGGTAGAGCCAGAGGAGATGGAGGACACCAAGGACATGGGGCCCTCTAAATCAACAAGATTGAAGCAACATCTGAGCTCTCAGAGATGGAGGCAGCAGGCACAGGGCCTACCAGGGTCTGCACACATGCAGTCCTAGAGCTGAAAGAAGTGGAAATAGGCCCCCACCCATAACCCAGAAGCTATTTCCAATTTATGTCCACTTGCAAATGAAAATTTAGTATTTCTCCAAGGCTGTCTCACTGGGGAAACCAGCTATTCTTAAGGGTAGACAGCATGCCCAACAATAGATGCCAACAGAAAATAAACTCAGTAGCATCTTTGGAGGTTCCTTGTCTCAAAATGTCATATCACAGTTTTTCCTTTCTTTTAAAAATTATCTTATTATCTTTAAATATATATTAAAATATATGTCATCTGTCTGTCTATCTGCTTTCTTTTTACCCTACAGGTCCTTTGCATGTACATCTTGGGTTCCAGTTTAGTGTTTTTATGGGATTTCTGAGTGTGGGAATGAGCGGGTCTCTGTTTCTGGTGCCTTCTCTTGGGCTCTTTTCCTTCTGTTTGTTTTTTCCACTTCTGATGTGTTAGGCTTTATTGAAATTTTATCCCTTAGAAGCCTGTTTGTTTTCTAATGAGAGACAAAGAGGGGATGGGGGAACTGGGAGGAGGAGAGAGGGGACAAACCATAATCAGGATATAAATGTGAGAAAAAGTCCATTTCAATAAAAAGAAAAATGAAATGAAAACTTTTAAGACATTGACAAAAGAGACTGAAGAAGATGGAAAGACCCCTCATGGATCAACAGACTTAATAATGTGAAAATAGCCATTATGCAGGCAGTCTACAGATTCTATGCAATCTCCATCAAAATCCCACTGCAATTCTTCGCAGAAACTGAAAAAAAAACTGTTAAGTTTCAGCTAGAAACACAAAAGACCTAGGAGAGACAAAGAATCTTATTATTTACTGGTGGGCTCCCCACTGCCCTTTTGTCTGATTGATTGATCCATTGCCAATATTCCCTTCTTGTTCTTTTTTCAGAATTCCAGGTTCCTTGCTTTTCTTTAAGTAAGAATTTTTAAATTAATTATTTCCTTTAAAAACTTTTATCTTCCATTTGCTTGCCTTTTAATTGATTTTTTAAAAACTTTCTTATCTAGGTCTTGTATTGATTTTCTTACTTTACTCATCTGCTTGTTGGGAGTCTTCTGTGTGGTCATTGATCCAGTTAGTAAGACACAAACATTTTGTTAGCTTTTCAGCTCTCCTCTTTGGTTTCCAGTATTGGGTAGTTGTGAGTTTCTGGAAGTATCATAGTTGCTTATTGTGTCATGGTATTTGTTTGTGGGCCTCTCTCCCTCTCTCTCTCTCTCTCTCTCTCTCTCTCTCTCTCTCTCTCTGTCTCTCTCTCTGTCTCTCTCTCTGTCTCTCTCTGTCTCTCTCTGTCTTGCATATCTGTTAGGATGGATGTGTCCCCTGTTTTTATTTTACTCTCTTTTCCTACTCCTTTTGTTTGTTTGTTTGTTTTCCTTTTGTTTGTTTTATGTGACACATTTCTGATTGATTATCTTCGCTTGAGTACATGTTCTGCTTTACTACCCTGGGTGAGTGACTGCAGTGATGTATACAATTTGAGATCGGACCCAGAGTTTCTTTGCACTGTGGGATAGTTGTGTATCTCACTTGTGTTCCAATAGGCCTTGGAAGACAAGAGCACTAGGGCACTGCTTGGGGAAACGTAGCTCATAGATTTTTAGACCGGAGGGTATCAATAAGGAGAAACACAAATAGGAAGAAATAGGGAAAGGAAAACAGAGGGGAGGTAATGAGGGGCAGGTGAGTGACTTAAGAGTCCTGCAATTGACAGAGAAAGTACAGAATGGGGTAAAATGAAAGAGTTACAAAGCCTATTTAGAGAAGTTGTGAGCTAAAATAAAACAAGTAAACAACTGAAATACAAGAGCACAAACAAACAAGAAGCAGGAAATAAACCATCCAGTACTCTGACAGGAATGGACACACGTGCCTCCTCCTGGCGCCACCTGTTCCTCAGCAACGAGTTCTGAAGTTGAAGGGAAGGCAAGTCTTAGTGACTCAAGCAGGTCTAAGTGGGAATGTCCTCCCAGTTGAGAGGCATTTCCATGTGGGCCCCAGCCTTCCATCTGAGGCCCTGCCTGCCAGCCTTCTCTCTGGGATGCTGGGAACTGGACTTGCAGTGTGAAGCTTCCTGCTCCTGGAGGCTGTGAGCAGTGGGAGTGGAAGGCTGGGGCCTGGCTGTCCTTACCAGTACCACACAGGGATCTGGCGGCTTTCACCTCAGCCTCTCAGCTCTTGCCTGAGAGTAGTGCTTGTGTCTGTCTGTGAGAGAGACTGCCATGTTCAGCACTTTCCCCAGGTTCTCATGCTGTCACAGTTGGGACGGTGGCTTCCAGATATTCTTCAGACTAGTCGCTTAGGGACTCCCTGGGAGAGTCTTGGCTTCTGGCTCCTAGGATCCCTGACTTATGTATAATACATGGATCCAGTAGCCTCGCAGTCACCCAGACTCTAAGGTGTGTGGTTTGCTATATGCTAGGGTCCATTCCTGGTGCTGTACATTCATTTTATGGGTTTGGGCAAATGTCAAGGTATTTCTGACATGTTTTCACAATGACAAATGTAACGTCAGGGAATACTCCATGCAGTGTTTATGTGGCCCAGAGTTGTCACCGCCTTTAGTAAGAGAATGTTGAGTCTTGTAACTGCTAGACTGTGTCTTAGGTCCTTTTCAGCATTTGCTGCTGGCACCGTCTGGGTGGTTGGACATGTTTTTTTATAGATTCAATAGAGATTTAATTGATATTTCCCTGTTGACATAGGATATGGTATAACTTCTCCCATGCTTATATACCATCTGCATTTAAAAATATTTTTTGGTGATGTGTTTGAAAGGGCCTTGATGTTTTTTTTTTTTTTTTGATCAGGTTGTTTGTTTTCACACTGTTAAATGTTAGCATTTTCTTGTAAATTTTGAGAACCTGTCCTCTCCCAGATGTGCCTTTCCCCCCTCATTCTACTTTTCATTCTTTTGATATTTATGTATTGGAAATTATCCAGGTACTTTCTGATCTTGTAGAGACTCTGCTTCTTCCTGACATATTAGTATGTTCAAACAATCTAAAAGTTGCCCTCTCCTTAATGTTTGTCTGTAATAGAAGGTTCAATCAGCGTGTCTCGCCTGCTATACTGCTCGAAGAGAATGTTCATTAATTATTCATGGATTCTTTCATTTGTAGGAGATTTGTCTGAGATGAGGACTGATTACTCAGTTTTTATTTAATTTAATACTCAGTTTTTAATACGCTTATTAAATAATTGATTTTTATTTTATCATTAACCGGTCAACCTTTGCCATGCATTTTATGCATGGTTAATAAAAGGATTATGCATTTCATGGAGAAAACATTTGCAAACATTTAACTGCCAATTAAAGCACTCAGCAATTTGTTAACACTTAATTCGTAGTTCTCATGGAAGAGATTCTCTTAGCACTGTATTCTGAATTTACAAATATAGGCAAAAATGATATAGCGCCTTTCGTGCTGGCGGAGATCATAAAGGAGGGAATTGCATTATCTACTGCTTTCTTAGTTCTGTCCCTATGGGCCTGGGACTCAATCCGGCACTAGCAGAACAATGGAAGACAACTTCACGTGGGTTTCTAACTCAAAGCAGCAGCTGGAGCTTCAGGACCCAGATTCCTAAATAGAGGGGCTCAGGGTAGATAGAGGGCCCTGTTGGAAGAAACAGGGAGGCGGCAATGTTCGTGTCTGCACATGCCTATGTGGTGTTTCTGTGTCCTCTGTATTCCCGAGCTACCCCGGAGAGGTTCCTGTGCTGACCCTTTCCACATCTGTCCTGAGGTCGTCTCCACGGGATGTTTATAGCTTTGTCAGAAGTTTTATCACTTACAGAGGAGAAGTTCCACATCAGGTTTCTTTCTGCCATGGTATGTGTAAGCTGTGTCCAGCTTCGGAAACCTTCTTACCAGCAGCTCTGGGTTTCAGAGCATCTCTGTGAACAAAGATGTGGGATGCCACACCATTGGTCAGACAACAGCTCTCTCTCTCTCTGTCTCTCTCTCTGTCTCTCTCTCTGTCTCTCTCTCTGTCTCTCTCTCTGTCTCTCTCTCTTTCTCTGTCTATCTCTGTGTCTCTGTCACTGTCTCTCTCTGTCTCTTGTCTCTCTCTTTCTCTGTCTCTGTCTCTCTCTTTCTGTCTCTGTCTCTGTCTCTGTGTCTGTGTCTCTGTCTGCCTGTATCTCTCTGTCTCTGTCTCTCTGTCTCTCTGTCTGTCTCTGTCTCTCTGTCTCTGTCTCTGTCTCTCTGTCTCTGTCTCTCTGTCTCTCTGTCTGTCTCTGTCTCTGTCTCTCTGTCTCTCTCTCTCTGTCTCTCTCTCTGTCTCTGTCTCTCTGTCTCTCTGTCTGTCTCTGTCTCTCTGTCTCTGTCTCTCTGTCTCTCTGTCTGTCTCTGTCTCTGTCTCTCTGTCTCTGTCTCTCTGTCTCTCTCTCTGTCTCTGTCTCTCTGTCTCTCTCTCTGTCTCTGTCTCTCTGTCTCTCTGTCTGTCTCTGTCTCTGTCTCTCTGTCTCTCTGTCTCTCTCTTTCTCTCTCTCTGTCTCTGTCTCTCTGTCTCTCTCTCTGTCTCTGTCTCTGTCTCTCTGTCTCTCTCTCTCTCTCTTTCTCTTTCTCTGTCTCTCTCTCTTTCTTGAGTACTCCCCTTTTACAGCCTGTCAGGACTTTGGAGGTGGGGCACTTGTGCTTTGGTCACAATGCTGGAGACTTAAGCTTGCTCAGGAACTATGCTGTCTCCAAAGGACTTACTTGCAGGGTGGGTGGTGACCAGTTTATAGGTGAAGGACCTCCTGTGTTGGATTAATTCATATGTGTAGCCAACCTGGTGTTCACTATGTGAGAGTTTCGTCTTCCTGATAGTAGATGCTTGGATTTTTTTGTTTTTGATTTTGTTTTCTGTAGGGGGTTGGTGGTACTGGTGGTGGTTATTTGCATGTCCTGTGTTTACTACAAAGTTTTGATGTGGTCTGCTAACATGACCTGCTAACATGACCAGAACAGTTTTTTTTAACACTATTGGGGTTAGACAGATGTCTCAGTGGTTAAGAGGAACTGGCTGCTCTTCTAGAGGACCTGGGGTTCCATTTCCAGCACCTCTAGATTGCCTCACAATTGTGTGAAACTCTGGTTCCAGGGAATGTGATGCCCTCTTCTGGCCTCTGCAGGCACTGCATGCATAGTACCCAGACATAACTGTAGGCAAGTACTCATACACATAAAACAATAATAAAACTTAAGAGCTGTGTTGCAGCAGGGTATCTTTCTGGAAGTTTATCTCCCAAGAATTAGGGATAGAGTTAGTGTGGTTAGCTTCCCTCTATTAACCAGTTATTCTCTGTCCCATCTACCAGCTCCCACATAACCACACGGAGACTTCTTACTAATTATGAAAGTTTGGTCTTAGCTTAGGCTTGCTTCTAACCAGTTCTTAGAGCTTAAATTAGCCCATATCTTTCAATCTACATTCTTACACCTGCTTGTCTCTTCATCCCCACTATGACCATCCTGGCTATTCCACATGTGGCTCCACCCTTTTCCTCCCCAGAGCAGTCTCTGTGCAGAGGTCCCGCCTATACCTCCTGCCTAACTATTGGCCGTTTAGCTCTTTATTAAGCTAATCACAGTGGCACGTATTCACACAGCGTAAAGGAACATTCCACAACAAACCTCTTCTATAATTTTGTTCCGGTGTGTCGATTTAGAGGGTGCCTCCTTCTGTGACAGCTGGTGACTGTCGCCTTACTGTCACTCATTATTAACACTGACTGGTGTTTTAATTATGCACAGCTATGGGGTACATTGCGATAGTTTAGTACACATGTACGGGATGCGGTGCTGGGCTGGCCCTCCATCTGGTCAGATGTGTGACACCTGGAGCTGCTGATGCTCTCTGTGCTAGCGTGCCTCCCCCTTTTTCAAAATGCCTCTCAAAACTTTACTCCCAGTTTCTGCTTTACCAAGATAGAAATAAGAAAGTAATTTTAATTTCTGTGCAACCTAATGTTACCAGAAGAATTGCCCCATAATATTATATATGGGGTAATTCAATGTGTGTGCGTGTGTGTATGTGTATGTGTGTGTGTGTGTGTGTGTGTGTGTGTGTGTGTGTGTGAATAAGTGGACATTTGGTCCCGTTTGTCCTCAGGATTTCAGTTGTGTGTTTCTTAAAGCACCCTCCTGTTCTTCTCACTGGGATGCCGTGAGGAACTCAAGCTATTGTAAAGAACTGACCCCTTCCTGGCTGGCCTCACGTTGCTGCCCTCTGTCTTCAATGTATTACCTGCCCTCCACAGCATCCCCTCCCAACCAACCCTCCGGAGCTACCTCGTTCTCCATGCTGCCTGACCTTGCAGCAGGTTCTGGCCTTTGGTAACAGCTGGATGTTTTGTGTCTGTTTCTGTTTCTTCTTCCCCAATTTAACACCCCAATAAGGGAGGGAAGGCTGGTGCAGTGGTAGGGACATGATCCATCGTGGCCGAACGGACTGTGTGCAGAGAGGTAGAAGGTGGCTGGGAAGACATGGACCATCGGGCGTTTGCTGTTGCCTGCTTGTGCTTTGATATTCTTCTGGTGTGTAAAGCCTTCCTCCTGCAGTTTCTACAGTAACTTGTTTAATACCTTGTGTGTCAAAACTTTGGGGATCTGACTCTGCAGCAGGGAGACGTATAGCCTGGAGTTGGTGTAGTGGTTACAGTGTCAGGTGGTTCAACATCCCCTAAATGTTGTGTCTAGGATCTGGGTGGATTGGTGGCGGGGGATAAGATGGCAAATTTGTTAACCTGCTATGTCTGATACTAAGAGAAGGAATAAGTTCTTCAAGATTATTGTTGTTGCGTGTGTGTTATGTGCCTGTGGGTATGTGTGCTTAATGCCACACACGGAGTGCATGTGGAGGTTGGTTCTCTTCTCCTCCTGTCTTCACACGGATTCTGAGGACCAAAGCCGGCTCTGTCAGGCATGTGTGGTAAGTGCTTTTACCCTCTGAGCCATCTTTCTGGCCCCTGGAAAATTCATTCTTAAGTTATGCTATTTTCTTTTCATTAACCCACCACACTTTGCTGTTTCACAGAAATTGTTATGCATTTCATATGAAGATGTTGGCATGTATTTTAACAGTTCAGGTTGGTTTCTGCCTGTGTGTACACACGCCGTTGATGTGTGTGGGGAGTGGGGCTATGGCTTGCATAACCCAGTTGGATATACCATGCTGTGTTTTATCTGTGTGACAGAATCGGGCCAGAAGAAACAACACACACATTGTTGGCCGTTGTGTGCTCTGTAATTGTTTTACAGTAGTGTGGAAATTTAATTCAAATTATTTTACAATTATTTGTGTGTGTGTGTGTGTGTATGAGAGAGAGAGAGAGAGAGAGAGAGAGAGAGAGAGACAGAAACAGAGACAGAGAGAAAGAGAGAGAGGGGAGAGAGAGACAATGCTTGAGAATGTGTTTGTGCTCTGGTGAGCAGGCAGAGGTCAGAAGACGACTGAGCCTGCTCTGGGAATTGAACTCAGGTTTGTCCGGCTTGGCAGCAAGTGTCTTTACCCATTAAGCCATCTCACTGGCCCAATAATGTAAAATCAATCTGACTACTTTTAGCCTCCCTCTGAAAATATGCCATGTGTTTAATTTGCTGTAATTTTTCTCAGTGACACTAGAGACCAAGTTAAGAGTGATTTTTTTTCCTGCCTGAACAGCCCAGAGAAAAGCTAATGAAACCAAGCCACAATTTTCCTCATATAATACCCCTTGCCCTATGTTTTCATCCGTGTGGTAGCTAAGAGTCATGAATGCCTTGCAGAAGCGCTGCGGGGCTGTGCCCTCAGTCCTGAGGGGCAGGCAGATGGAGAAGGTTTACCTCCACTCTCCCGGGTCCCTCGCCTCAGTGTCACACTCTGTCCTTTGTTAACCTTTGCTTCCTTCTCCGCAGATGCTTCCCTCCCAGAGCTGACCACCGGGGAAGCTCTGAAAATGTTTCTTTTATTGTGTTAAAGCCCAGAGGTTTTCTTTGCATTATATATTTCCAGTCTTATTTTAATTTTATTAATTCTTATCTTCCACCTTAATAAAGGAAATGTCAGTGGATGAGACGTTGTCACGCAGTTGTGGCTTCCAGCTATGAGACACTTGTAAATACCTTAATTAAAAATAATCCCCGTGATCAAAGTTGGCTGGTATCCATAGAGATACCTGCACACCTCCGTTCATTGCACGCTTCACAAAAAAGTCAAGCTATGCAGTCAGCCTGAGTGCCCATCAAGTACTATTGGTTTATGTACGCAATGGAAGCTTACTCAGCAGCCTTTGAAGAGATAAAAATAATTTTTTACATGACACATCCATGTGGAAGATCTGAATAATCTATTGGCAAACTAGATTAAGTGCCACATTGGCTGGGCACTGAATCAGCAGACTTCTACATGGTATGTATGGCCAGAGAGTTTTTATATCCCATTCACAACATGGGATGGAGCCAAGACATGTTGTTAAGTGCAAACCCAGCAAAATCTGCACAAAGACTAGTAGAGAACTCAACAGAACATCATCTAGATGTTGAGGACACACAGGCTTGTGGAGACGTACACAGTACTGGTACCATGGAAACTGAGTGCCAAGTCACCTGTCTTCACTGATGGAGCTCTCCATCCAAGGGCAGCAGACTCAAAACTCCTGATGTGTTTTGGGGCCTGGAACCAGGTACAGAAACTTGCAGATGGACCAGAATTCAACAGTGTTTGTTAAGCAAAGCACAGAAGTGTCCTGAGTCCCCGGTCTGACTTAGGTCTCAGTTTTGTGAGTCTTATTTTCACTGGGCGCTGAGGCTGCCTTATCTTGAGAACCACTGCGCTGGGGACTTGGGAACCATTGCACTGGGGACTTGCATGGTGGTCTCCAGAGACACACAAGAAAATTCATTCCAGTGCAGCTCATAACCAGGAGCTTTGTAAACAAAGGAAGGAGTGGGCTGCATCACACAGCTGTGTATCTGTTAGACATTTAAAATAAATGCGCCCTTATGACCGTGCACATCTAATGTGCATGCTCGAAGCCTCCACAGTCTCCATAGAAGCAGAAGTAGCCACCTGTCTGCAGAAACATGCATGGGAATGTCTAGAAGCTAACACTTATTCCAGGTCAGTTCCATGGTAGGAATTAGGTAACAGGGTTGAGAAGACAGAAGATCTGCATGTCTACAAAATACCTTGTGTCTTGGGGAAACAAACTTCATTTAGACTTACTGTAAGAAGTCAGTTTAGACAAGCCCAGTCTTGACCCCTATGCTCATCAGTCCTCCCTCTCTGTCTCTGGGTTCCTTGAGTTCAGCTCAGTGTTTAGCTGTGGCTGTCAAGACTGGGCTTGTTTAACCCACAGAAACAGCTGACCTGACAAGGGTTAGCTCTTGAACCCCAGACTGATGGCTGGGAATCCAGCATGGGACTGATCAAGGCCCCCTGAACGTAGGTGTCAGTGAGGAGGCCTAGGCAATCTATGGGGCCTTGGGTAGTAGATCAGTATTTATCCCTGGCATACAAACGGACTTTGGATGCCCATCCCACAATGAGAGATGCTCTCTCATACTGAACTCTTGGGGGAGGGCCTAGGCTCTGCCCTGGATGAAATGACAGACTATGGACACCCCCCATGGAGGGTCTCACTCTCTCTGGGGAAAGGAGTGGGGGTTGGGGGAGGGGATGGGGGGCTGATGGGAGGAGGGGAGGGAGCTGGGATTAACATGTGAAGCAACCTTGTTTCTAATTTAAATAAAAAAAGGAGCCAGTTTAGGGTCATTTTTCTTCTCGAGTGTGTACTTGGAATATTTTAAAGCAAAGAGAGGAAAACAGTACGGCATGCTGTGTAAGAGTTAAGTACACACTAGCAAGTGGGTCTTTTACAGGAGCATTTTGTCACGTGAGCTTGAGTCAGGACACTGATGCCCTTTATCGTTTGTGCGGCTGCTAACCTCAGTCTTTGACCCCACATAGGCACAGCTGGGTCAGGTGTAGAACAGCCACTAGCTAAGCAGGTTTGAATCCTCAGAACTTAGAGGAGTTAATGATAGGGGGAAAGGGGGTGGGTGCATAGCCTGGGTGCAACCCACTGAAGCTCCTTGTGGAAAACGATGGCAAGGTGGGAAGGAGGTCTGTGGGTCAGGTGACCAGGTGTGGACACAGCGGTGAGCATCACAGGAGACACCCCCCACCCAGAGTCAGTCAGGTGAGGGAATCCCTGCCTTCCAGGTGTGACTGTCCTCCACCTTCTACACTGAGGCTGCTCTGTGGGGCGCTTCTCTGTGGCCGTGTCTATTTAACTTTCCACACACTCATCAGAATGGTAAAGGGATAGGGGGAGGTCAGGCAGTGTGCTCCTGGCAGAGAGCTGCCAAGGCAAGAAGGAAACTTATCTCTCCAGCAGTACCCAGGAAGGGCTGTTCTGTGTGGCCCCAGCCTCCCCACCCCCTCAGCCGCAGCAGCTGCTCTTCAGTCTGCACACCAGCTCCCCTCTGGGTGGCATGCTCTCTTGCTGCGGCGGAGTTTCCGGAGCTCATCCTAGGACCATTGAGGTCTCTTGTCAGATGCGTTCTGCATCGCTAAGATGAGGCTCCAGTCTCCCACCCTCCTAATCCTCCTTCCCTCAGCTACATTACAGTTTGTGCGACACCATTTTGCCATCTGTCCGCTGAGCCCTGGCCGGTCTCAGCAGCTGTGCTGTGCACGGCGGGCAGGCAGCCTTACCTCCTTGCTCCCATCATCGGCCATCACGCGTGAGGATGCGGTGATAAACGAGGATGGGACAGATGAGTGTACAAAAGAAGACATATGTACTGTCTTTATAGTTCTGCCAGGAAGCAAAAGGAGGAAAACGACTTAAATACAATGCCACAGGTCTGAGATTGGAGGAGAGTAACGTGGTGGTCGGTGAGAGCTTGCCTTCATCTCCCATGAGCAGAACACAGGGCTGGAACCGTGTGAGGAAGCCAGTCCCTCCTGTTCTCCACACCCTTGCGAAGTCACCTGGTGCATGACAAAACATGCACACTATCCGCATGGCAAAGGAGGTGCAGGGCCATGACAAAACATGCACACTATCCGCATGGCAAAGGAGATGGAGGGCCGGTGACCTCTGGAAAGGTCTTTGGAGAACAAGGCTGTTTCAGAGTGACAGCAAACAGACAGGTGGCGCAGTTTGATTACATCAGCCGCCAGTAATGACCAGTTATTGGTAATCAGTGATTTCTGTAAAAACCAGAAGCTGTCCCCAGATGCCACTCTCACCAGTACACTTGGGAAATTACACAACAAAGATCATACTTGAAATGCTGTGGTAGTGTCGTCACAGAAACTGGTGAAATCTTGTAGGACAAAAAGACCAGAAACGTGGAAAGACTTGCCCTTCCTTGTTTCCTCATTGTGGAAGCAACCGTCCTCCTCCTTCAGAGAGCTGGGAGAACTCCCACGCCCTCTGACAAGCAGCCAGTCGGGAGTGTGCCCCGCCCCTGCCTCTGTCACATTTTTCTCATGCTGACCCTCCCGGAGCAAGCTGCACCCTGTGTCTCCCCAGGAGAATTTCCAGTGCTCAGGGCTGACTGGATCCCACCAAGGGAAAAGGGGCAGAGATGCCAAAGTAGTGACAGACAGCTTTACTCTATCTTAATTGAAGAGCCCTATCCACTGTGTGGCAGCATCTGTGCTGTAGCTGTCTACCTGTTGCAGAGGAAGGATGACACAATGGTAAAGGGAAAGTAGTCGAATTCCATGCTAAGGAAGGGAAGCCATAGTTTTGAGTCTCCCAAGACCACACTGAGACTCGTTGGTATTTGGTGCATTTTGTAGCCTTTATGACAATGATTAAGTAGCCAAGGTGCTCACATGGCGTTAGGTAAAATAATCAGTGCAGAGACTGTTTGCTGAGAGCATAATACTCTGTGTTCAATTTCCATTACAGCTTCCAAGGCTGAAGGGTGTCAATTTGCTTATTCACTGCAAGCAGACAGTTGATTAAGCTGGCGGGAGAAAGATGGGAATGCTTTTCTGGAGTTTGAGTAGAATCAAGCTGGTAATTCATTAAAATTTACAGCCGAGAACTCTGCCAGACACTTAAAGAACAACTAATAGCGGCGTTCCTCAGATTGCTCCATAAAATAGTTTCTGTGAAGCCAGTATTAGTGAAACCCGATGAAGTCGCAATGACAAAAACTAAAGATAAATAACTTTGGTGAAGGGGGTAGATGCAAAATTTCTCAATAAAATACTTGCAAATTGATTCAACAACAGTTAAAAAATCATACACTGGAATCAAGTTGTTTCATTTCATGATCCAAGGATAGTTCAAAAATATGCAAATCCATAAGCATTATGCAACGTTTACATAGAATAAATTTCAAAACTCATGATCATCTTGATATGTGCAGAAAAAGCCTTTGATAGAATTCACCACTCCATTCATGATAAAAACTCTGAGCAAACTGGACAGAGAGGGAACATATGTCAACATAATAAATACTATATAAACAAACCCATACCAGCACTGTGCGGAAACCTACGCTGTTGGTAGGCATGTGAATTAGCATGGCCACCACGGGGATGAGAGTGAAAGTACCTAACAAACAAACAAACATAAAGCTACTATGTGATCCAGCTGTCCTACTCATGGGTAGTCATTTGTCCTGTGATAAAACATGGACAAGGCAGCTTATAATAGAAAATGATTAATCTGGCTTACAGTTTCAAAGAATTACAGCCCGTGATGACAGAGTGAAGTAATGTCAGATTGATTACACCTTGAACCACAGCCACAAGGGGCAGGGAAAGAGAAAGATAGAGACAGAGAGACAGAGACAGAGACAACTGCGAATCTAGTGAGTCTCTGGAAATCTCAGAGCCCACCCCTAGGGATACACCTCCTTCAACAAGGCCTCACCTGGTAGTCTTTCCCAAATGTTTCCATGAACTGGGGACCAAGTTTTCCCATATGTGAGCTG
Source organism: Mesocricetus auratus (assembly GCF_017639785.1). Lineage (NCBI taxonomy): Eukaryota > Metazoa > Chordata > Mammalia > Rodentia > Cricetidae > Mesocricetus > Mesocricetus auratus. Next base: position 5,271,502 of record NW_024429212.1, on the reverse strand, counting down.
ATGGGGCCGGTTTTCCATCAGAACACCAAAGTGTCTAAGGAAGGGAAGTCAGCCCGACAGTGACATCAGAACACCAAAGTGTCTGAGGAAGTGAAGTCAGCGTCTGACAGTGACATCAGAACACCAAAGTGTCTAAGGAAGTGAAGTCAGCCCAACAGTGACATCAGAACACCAAAGGGTCTAAGGAAGTGAAGTCAGCGTCCGACAGTGACATCAGAACACCAAAGGGTCTAAGGAAGTGAAGTCCGTGTCTGACAGTGACATCTGCGTAGCCACGTTTATCATTGTACTATTCACAATGGCAGTTGGGAGTCAGCCTAGATGCCCATCAATGGATAATTTTGTACATACATTATATATAATCATTATACATTATATGGCTACACAGTGCACACAATGGAGTTTCATTCCGACAAAAAGAGTAGAATTATGTTTTTTTCTTTAGGAAATTGAGTGGAAATGGAAATATTAGGCAAAATAAGCCCAGACTTGGAAGGAGAAATACACATAGCATCTCACAAATGTGAATGGTAGAATTAGAAAATGGACTGAAAGTAGAGAGGGAGGGGACAACTGGAGCAGAGAGAGATGGCAAGGGAGATGGTAAAATGGTGAGACAGGATGTGTGGCAGTGTCATGGTGAACCCGTCAGTATGGACAGACAGCATGTATGAGTGATTGTAATGATCTGTAGCAATAGAAGTATTGCTCAACAGACATGAAAATGACTACTACTGATTTAGATATTATCTCACTATCCTTTTTAAGAGCAGTATTTAGGAGTATGATCCTTATGAATAAAAGTTTATCATGAAAAAAGCTTTACACACTCACACACACACACACCTCACACACCTCACACAATGATCAACTTACCTGGCTTTCCAGAATACTAAGAAATGAGTATAAGGAGCTGACCTCTGACAATTCCAGGCAGCTTCCTTTGGAGCCCAGATAGAGGAAGTCAGGGACTGAGTCCAATGAAACACACTGAAGTGGGCAGGAGGAACACCTGCCCCTCTTTGTGCCAGGCAAACATCTTGCCTGTTTTATATTTACTTTATTCATTTATTTAGGAGAGCTGGTTTGTTAAGTATATTGCAAGAGGGTAGCCAGCCAATCGGTGACTACAGTGGTGCATTCTCACGTGTTCATTTTAGACACTGAGCTGGCTGGGGTTGTGCATTGCCAACTTGAGCAGATAGCACCCTGGGAACTGTCCTCGGGTGCCGAGATTCACAAGGAAATTGATTCTACATGCTTTGCAGACCTGAAAGCCAATCATACATGAAGTGAGCGTAGTGTGACAGCCCCTGTGAGCACCTTGACAGTATGCCACTGGTCTCCTCGGTTATCTATCTTGAATTTCATGTTGTTAGAAATGAATTGAAGTCCTAGGATGGTGAGTGATTTGAATAACACAAATTACTAGGCAGAGGATGAAGGTCAGGGACTTGATTCATGAAATCCTAATGAAATCCAACGCACCCAAAATCACAAAGCTGTGAGCTCAGGTTTCTAGGGAAATTTATATTGATGCTAGAAAAAATATTGGTTATGGGTTTCACTAAATGAATAATTCTGACTCAATGACATGTATTTCCTAAGAATCTATGGACAGTCAAAGCTGTTGGAAACAATGTTAAAAACATGGTGGTACAACCTTTTTTTTTAGTGTGTGCTTAATAGTTCACTGATGAACCTGATTAGCAACACTATCTACTCCTGTAAATGTTGCTACAGATAAAATGTTCCCACTGTTTTGGAAACAGCCTGTATTACTTGGTCTACAGAGAACTTAAAAAACAAAAGAAATGAACTAACCATCCAGCCAGCCTACCAACCAACCCTCTGTCTCTTTAGGGTACCACATCACTGGTTGGGAGGGATGGAACTGATTCAGCTTCTGTAAATACTTTGGAATAATTGTCTGTGTAAGACAGCTCTTATAACCACCCATGCTGTATAAAAAACCGCAAGGAATTCAGGTTGTCACTGAAAGCAGAAAAAGGTCATTGGAATAGTGTTATAACACTGGAATTGTCACTGGCTTTGTAATGACAAGCTTTAGCCCAAACACCAGGATTTTGTTTTTCATTGACACATTGTAACCATGCAAAATACATTTAATTGTGAGACATTATTAAATGCCTAACATCATTTGATCATTTTTGTCATTGACTCTCTTGTTACTATTCTCTGTCCCCAGGTTTTTCCCTTTTCCTGGTTTTCTATGTCTTTCCCCCTAGATTTCACATATGAGAGAACACATGCAGTATCTGTGGTTTTGATGATCTCTAGTTGCATCCATTTTCCTGCAAACAACATGTTTTCTTCATGGGTGACTGAAACCTCATTGCATTACACTTTCTTTATACATCTGTTGAAGGTCAAGGCTCCTCCCACACCCAGGCTGTTGTGGAGAGTGCACATATTTCTGTAATGTGCTGGCTTAGATTCCATGTTTGCAGTTGTGTACTTGTAATGTTGGCTAGTTTCCTTTCTTATTCTTGGTACACACATGCTGAGAGGAGATGTTGGCCCTGCTCTGATATCTATGCACACAGATTATATTAGAGCCATGAGATCAGGACTTGTATGGGTGCAGGCAGAATTTGCAAACAAAGCAATCTTTGCATCCAAAATCAACTTACAACAGAAATGTAAAACAAGATAAGAATTTGAAAACTAGAGTTTGATTCATCTGTTGCATGGCTTGGAGTTTCTGTGATTCTCATTTGGTGGCTGTGTGTCTAGTACTTGGATAAGGAGCCTAGAGCTTTAAAGAACATGTTTGGGATCTGTAGCATCTCTCATTGCCCTTTGTAGGTATTTTTGGCACTGTCATAGATATTGCTGTTAACACTGCTATGGGTATGGTAGATATTTGTGATGGTATTATAAGTATTGCTTTAGATAATTTTGTACACACTGATGAAGTCATTGTAAGCCTTACTATAGATATTTCTGTAGACATTAGAGAAGGTATTGCAGGCATTACTATATATATTACTTTAGACACTGCTGAAGGCATTATAGGTATTATAGATACTGCTGTAAGTTTTCCCAAAGGTATAGACACCACTATAGATATTGTAGGCATCACCGTAGACATTATTGTAAGCATTGTTGTAGGCCTTGTTGAGTAAGAGAATAAATATATTTATGACAAACAATTCAAGGTGAATATATAAAGTTGATATAGAAAGATGAAATTCAAGCTAAACAGGTATAATACTAATGATATTCTATTATAGATTCATTTTAGTTAAGTGCTTTTTATTATAATCAGTAACTTTTCAACTTTATTACTTTTAGTAGAAAACCAATCTAGAACTTTAAGGCAGGTGAGGACATATTCAGAAAATAGCAGAACATGCGCTTGACAGCTCTAGTCATGTCTGTTGTTTGCAGAAGTACTGGAATATGCACACTGACTCCAACAGATGAAGAGGTGTTGTCATGACTGTCATTGTATAAGTAGGGCACATCTGGCTTCTAGAAGACTACTGCTGGACACTTTGCTGTCTATGTGTCTGCTGGTGGTTCACATGGTGTTTTATTCTCCAGGTAGTTATATGTGCCTCAGTGTAAATAAACTAAATTGCCTTCTTTGAAATCATTAGGACATTATTGGAAAAAGAAGCTCTGTGTAAATTCTCATCCCACTCCAGCCTTCTGCACCAGTGTATTCAATATAGTGTTCCATAGTTCTTCTGAGATGTATGTATAAATAATAATTACATTTTTGAAGATTTTATTGTGATTGTAGCTCTGCTCTGCCAGTAGGTCCAAATATAATTGAATTTGAAATAAATTAAAATATTTAAAAGTACTATTTGAGCTGTGGAACTGTATGACATAGTAATAATAGAACTCTTCAGAAATTGGCCAGCGTATGTCTGTCTGCAGCAGGAATGTGGAGGCCTTGAACTCTGGGCAGCAGAGACCTCTGAGCCTACATAGAAGAGGGAGTAAATCCTATGCTAAGTTGTCCACTGAGGCAGAGGCTGTGTTTGTCACCGACTGCCCACTTGTAGGTTATCTAGGAGTAAATACAGAGAGATTGATGACATTAAAGTCAAGGTTTACTCTAGAAGTAGCTGTTAAGTCTGAGAAATTCACAGGTTCTATGTTAGCCTCAGTTTCTGTACCTGGTGAACCGGAGAATCAGAACAGGCCATGCCCATTGTCTCTGTGACAATGTGTTTTTGAGGTACACATGTAAATGATGCTATCTGAAGCCCCAGCTTTAAAACATCATTTTGATTGGCTCATAGTCATTGTATATATTTTTGGAGGACAGTGTGACACTTCAAGGAATGTGGACAGTGGGTAATAGGGGGGCAATAATTGTCATCTCAGATATTTGCCATGTCCTTTATTGAGAGTACTTAAGCATCTGCTTAACAAGTTCGTTGAGCTATTCGACTGTTTGTGGTGATATTAGTTACCCCTCAGTGCTATAAAAACGAGAAGTCATTCCCTTGTCTGGCTGCCTTCCTGTCTATAACTGTTCTCTCTGTACCCCTGATGTCTACACCATGTCTCTGGGAACCGCAGCTCTACTCTCCCCTGTTCTGAAGTCTCTGGATTGTAAATGGTGTCTCTGGAGGTGAACTCGGAGACTCAGAAAGTCAAACACCCCACGTGCTCGTGTACAGCAATGTAAATAAAGTAGCAGTAAAGGCTGAAGGCCCGTATGTGGTCTGGACTCTGGAGTCTTCCATTTTCTAAGTTCATTTGCTTATGTGTGCACCATCCTCCCTGGGTGCGTAGACCATATGGAGTTTACTTAACACACATTATTCTTGCTCACAGCTACTCAGTTGTGAAGTCGGCGAGCGCTAGGATCTTATCCTCCTTTACCTGTACCAAAGGTGCTTTTGACGCCAGTGGCATCGTTCTCCGGCTACAGTGACCCAGAGCTTTAACAAGCCCTGGCATTGATGGAGTGGCTGATGGTCCTCCACACAAATAGCAATTAAGTCTCTGGTATTTCAGGGTTGATGTCCTTGGCCTGGGATATAGATGACTGTGCAGTCTTCTTTCAATGTAGACCGACACAGAGTCTGTTCTTTGTTTATTTATTTTGGTAGTTGGTGGGGTCCTAAATCTTTATGAATTAAAATTCTGGGTTTCTAGAGTATCTTTGGGGCAGCAAAACTTCTGAGATCGAACTAACCATTGCAGAGGAGGCTTGGCAGTTTATCTAGAAATTTCTGTGGCAGTGGTTTCCAACCTTCCTAATGCTGCAACCTTTTCATACAGTTCCTCGTGCTTTGGTGACCCCACCCCCACAACCATGAAATAATTTCATTGCTACTTCATAACTGTAATTTTGCTAGTGTTATGGATTGTAATGTAAATTTCTGATATGCGGGATATCTAGTTTGCTACCTCTGTGAAAGGGTCATCCGACCCCACCCTCCCCAAGGTTGAGAGCCGCTGCTCTATGGTATGTTAAATTTTAACTTATTTTCCTCTGAATGAAGATACCTTCACTCATTGGAAATTAGAAATATAAGTAATAACTATCAAAACATAGTCACAAAGTACTTCCTGGATATTGTCATACATTTGACCCGTTGGTAGGAAGTCTGCTGTCAGGCTCTACCATTCATTAACATCAGTAGTATGTTTTTCCTCCAAGGGATTATTTAAAATGCTAAAGCATTGTAAAGTGACAATTAGTATTTATACCAGTCAGTATTGTCATTATTGGGGAAGTTGGATAACTTTTTTTTTAGACCTCTTCTCTCTCTTCTCTTTCTTGTTTATAGGACAGTTGGACAGTGGGTTGATTCCCTGACACTTTAAAATTGAATGCAGTCTCTCCATCCTCACAGGTTTTTCAGTGTTCAGGGACCAGATAAGCCCTCATGTACACCCAACCAAGATACGCCTGCCCAGTAGCTTTGACCTTCATGGATGTACCTCACCCATCAGCATGGTCCTGGCATGGAAATTTCCTCCAGTGGCTCTCCTGCTTGTCTCTCTTGGAGCCCAGCTAATGCAGAGCGCCTCAGAGCAGAGTTATTGCTGCCCTGAAAATGCTGGTCCCGTGCTGTGAGCTAATGCTTTTATATTGGCTCCTGGAGGCGGTGATTGATTCTAAGATTGCACTTTAGCACGGGACGTTGGGGGCTTACCTTGATTTACAGAGCTGGTCCACCCTTCAAGTCCCTCTTAAGCTTTGTGCTGGTCTCTGCCCTGATGTGATTCTGTAACATGCCCGGAGCCAGGTTTACCGTGGATGTGGTGGTGTGCTCGCCATGATCAATAACTCTCCATCTGCCTTTTCGACCCGCCCCTCCCATGCTCTGCTTCTACTGCACACGAGTATTCATGCCGTTTTACTTGTTAGAAAGAAGTACCGGCCGATTGTAGCTTGAAGATAGTGGTAGCATCTGACACCAACAATTGCTCCTCTTTTCGTAAAATTACCTCTGACCTGCTTGGGTATCTGGTCTTGAGTCCTTTCCTTTCTAGTGGGGCTGAGATTTCCTAGACATTATCACACATCTGGTAGGTCTGCCTAGATTGCTGCCTTCCAGGCTTATTTCTTCAAAGACACAGTAAGTCAGGCTATCTAACGGGCTTACTTAAAATAAGAACATTGGTTTCCTTCTGACCCCCCCCCCCCCCCCGTGAATCTATGCTAAAAGTAGGCTAAGTGGGATGCTTAATGGGCACAGTAGTTCGTTCGTTTTTCATTTCTGCAATGAATTACGGGAGGTAGATTAAGTTGATGAGCAGAAAGGTTTACTTAGCCCAGAGGCTCCAGGCCATCATTGTTAGTGTCAGCTCTGCTTTGGCGAGGGGCTCCTGGCAATGGCAGTGTGAGCGTGAGAATGTGAGAATGTGAGAGTGTGGGTAAGCCTTGTGACACGGCACTCCCAGGGTTTTCTCCTAAATTTGTACAGAACAAAAGAAACGTGTTCTTAGAATAGCATGTGCTTTTAGGGTTCATCGCATTTGACTGTTTTAGGACAGGACAGTGATGGGCCCTCAGCTTCCTGTACTCTGTAGCATTCTGGCTTATAGCTCCTGACGCCTCTCCAAATAGTGTGGTTTTTCTTTCGTCTTGGGGAGATTGCAAACCTGCTACCTCTTGCACAGTGTCCCAGGCTTAGCAGGAGCTTTGCAGACAGGTCTGTTTTCTCTTCTGGGAGCCTCTGTGGCCGCCTGCTGTGTGAAAGGTGAGGACAGATGTGGCTTTATAGGCTTAGGATTGTCTGTGAGAAGGCAGGGCAGTTTGTTCAAAGGTATGCTTCTCATACATCAGTTTAAATCCCAGTTGCCTGGGCTTTTATTGTTCCCTTCACCTTGGGAAGAACTGGCTCTCAAAGGCCTTGTTTACTGGTTTATTTGGAAACAGTAATATGAGGAACAGGATCATAGCACCGAGAGTGTTGTACTTGATACAGCACAGGGCTTGATTGTGCTGGTCCAACCTGTCTAAGAGGACAAGTGCCACCCAGTTGTGACATTCCTCAGCTGAGCTGGTGGCAGCTTCTGGTGGACATGTTCAACTGTTTCCAAGCATTCTATGCAGACTTTCATTAATGGCGAACATCAGAGAGTTGAGGTCATCCATTCCTAAAAGCAACCTGTTCATCCCTTCATTCTCTGTTCCTTCTCCTGCTGGGTGTGACTGTTCCTGCATGGTGTGACTGTTCCTGCTGGGTGTGACTGTTCCTGCTGGGTGTGACTGTTCCTGCTCTGTGGGATGGTTGTTCCTCCATGTGCTGAGTACAGGCTCAGGGACATCACAGGTGCCTGTAGGATTCAGATTTGGGCTCTCATGACTGTGATCAGCCACACTGACATTAGCTGTGACTTAGCAACATACTTACTGAAAGGTGTCTGTATGAGTCAGGGTTCTCTGTGGCAACCTTTCTAAATGCTGTGACCCTTCTAATATAGTTCCTCACATTGTCGCAACCCCAACCATAAAATTATTTCACTACTACTTCATAACTGTAATTTTGCTGCTGTTATGAATTATAATGTAAATATCTGATATGCAGGATAGCTGATATTCAATCCCCGTGAAAGAATCCTTTGATCCCTCAAAGGGATCACAACTCACAGGTTGAGAACCACCACTCTAGAAGAATATATCCAATAGGATAGAAATATATTATCAAGGGAATTTACTGCACTGACTCATATGATAGGGGACAGTGAGTTCAGCGATGACCAGCTGCACATTGGAGAGGCTGAGAACTCGGTAGCTTCTCAGTAGTTGAGGCTGGAGCCCTCAGCAGTCCAAGTCTGGTGCTATGGCCTGGAAGATCCCCAAAGAGCCCCTGGTCTTCAGTACAGATGGGAAGCTGAAATCTTATGTCAGTGGAGGACAGTCATGGCTACAAAGTAGACTCAGTAGCAAGGTAAGTCAAACAGCTGTGCCTTTCCCTCTTTGTAGCTGGGCTCCTGGTAGAAGGTCCTGCGCATCCTCAGGGAAGGCTTTGCTTCATCTGATGACCCCTGCAGATGCCCTCGTAGTCCTGTCCAGAGGCACGCCTCTCAGTGGCACAGTCAAGATCCCTTATCTCGGCATCACTGTTAACTGAGCCTCTATACCTCACATTGTGGTAACTATTCCCGGTTTTCTGAACACAGGTCTCAGTTCTGCAGGTTGATGGGTAAAGGAAGAGCAGGGTGGGTCCTGGGAGTAAAACTGTGGGTAAAACTCAGTGTTCTGAGATACGAGGCCAGTGTTGTTCACACGGTGCCTTGGCTATACTCAAGTGTTTACGGCGAACGTACCTCATCAGCTTTTTTGTGGTAATTGTACTAATTCTGGAAAGCTTTGTTTACATCTTAGATGGTGCCTTTTGAAAATGCACAGTATTTCCCAACAGGTTGGCTGCTTCGGATGTAAATACGTGGGAACTATTTATACATGCCAGTGTTGGAAGTGATCGTATGCCTTGTTTTTATGCACTTAAGATGGTTTTGCATTCTGCCCCTTAATTACGTTTATGGAGTATGATCAACCTGTGGGCACAGTGAGGAAAGTACAGAGCAGAGGAAGAGGGTTGCTTTTGCTTATCCTTAGATGCTTGGTTATGCATGTGCATCCTTACAAGGCCCCACACCAGCCAGTGACATGTGGTGTCTTGCAGTAAGGACAGCTGTAGGCCTGGCTCACTGTAAGGAGATCCATATTGTGATTGCTGTTGAATTGTCACATGCTATGCTCATATGACCAGGTACTCTTGTCATTAAGTCACTTATGACTCAGAACACACTCTGTGAGTCCAGAAGAAGTTGGTCTGTAGCGACGCCTGGTATGCCCTAGGCACAAGGCCCACGGGGGAGTGTCTCCCTGTGCCAGGGTTACTCATTAGTGTATTGGCATGCATTCCCATAGTTATGGGAGTGGGGGCTTCCATCATGAGAGTGGCACCCTCCCTTCAAATCCTTTGTCTCATAAGATCCATGTCTAGTCCTTTTTCTCTGACCAAGAGATTGGTGGGATTTTTTGTTTGTTTGTTTTTGTAAAGAAACTTTGGTTTATATTTGTATTCTGAGAGCTTGAAAGTAATTAAAATAGATGTTTCTTAATTTCCCTCTCTGGGAATGCTGGTCAGTCACAGTTAATTGTGAGGAGCAGTAGTCTCAGTCAGGAAAAGACTTCTTAATTGCCCAAGCAACAACAACCACCACCATCGCCACCACCACTACCCTCCCTCCCCACCCCGGGCTCTCTGCATTAGGGATGAATGTGCACAGCTTTTGGCTCCTGTCGGGGGCATTCTGGAGACTTTCAGAAGTTTCCTTCCTGAATCCACTTTGCTGTATCTGGCTATGTGGCTATGTGTGATGTGTGGTGAGGTGAGGTGAACTCTGACGGGCCCCCAGCAGCCTCCACATCTGGATTACATGGACTCTGATCCCCAAAGGGGAAGAATCCGGGACTTTGGAACAAGGGGCACCTCGGAGGTAGAAGGTCGAGTGTAACCTGAAAAAGGTGTCATGACTAATTTACAGGTGATCGGATGCTGATTTCAGGTTTTCATTTCATATCCATGGAGCTAGCTACTTTTTAGTGTTGTCCCCCATCCTTCCGTAATACATTTTGCCCCTTCCGTGGATGCTGCCTTTCTTGCTCTCCAACGTGTGGATATTTTCAGAGTACCTATATCTTTGGATATTTCAGAATATACAAACCTGTGCCTCTGGACATTGGCTTGCTGGATCCTCGCACTTTCACAGTCTGTGCTGTAACGTGTGTTTCTGGGCTGGGCTCCCTGGATCCTGGCGCTTCCACAGTCTGAGACATCCCATCTTTACGGATGATGGGCATCTGCTTCTGACCCAACATCTATGACAATGCCAGCCTTTCCCAGGGACCTCTGAAGCGCCTCCCATTTAGTTTACCTGACCCAACATCTATGACAATGCCAGCCTTTCCCAGGGACCCATTTAGTGTACCTGCCATCGCTTTCTGATGCCATCAGCCACCTCCTTGTGCTGATTGAACTGCTTCTTGGTCCCTAAAATTGCTATGGATTTCCTGTATCCCCTGCTCCTGTCTCCATCATCTCCGGCTGCCCAGATCCTCCACAGGAGCCTCACATTTTTAGCCTGTCATCACTGTGTCCCATGCATCATCTTTTTGGTCTCTGCTTCTTGGTGTGAGGTTCTAGAACCATCTCCACATCCCAGCACTACTGCTGACTTGCAAGTTCTGAGGTGGAATGCCACAAGCTCTTTCCTGGTGCTGTGGTGTCAGAATAGGAAGGGAAAGGAAGAAGTTGAAGGAAGGCCTGGGGTTTATATCCTACTTGGAATTTAGAGATATCTGAGAATGGTTTCATGGTTACCAGTGGGGCCCCAACAGTCACCCTACAGTCATTTCTGCGGTTCTGTGACAGGAGCAGACATGCTGGGCATCCAAGCCTAGTATTATTTTCCCCTTGATTCTCAGGGTGAATGATTTGCTCTATGCTGCTAGACAGTGGCAAAATACTTGGATAACTAAAGACATCTCATGGCTCCAGCATCAGGATGTGACAATGTAGGCTTGCATGTTGGCATCTATGGCACGGTCCCTTCTTTCTTCACTGAAGTAAGGGAAGTTACACCCCTGGGGAAACCACAAGGATCCACTATATATTTCTTCTTTAATTGGTGCTCCTGTTGTCTCCCACCTGAGTTAGAATTCACTGATTAGACTGTTTTCTGTCCAAACTGTGAGCTTTAGAAGGAACCTTAGCAGAAAGTCCAATTCCATTTTGGGTTTTCCTTATTTCTGCATTTCCTTTTCCTCTCATTTCTAAAGCAGCACCATGCCCTTTTAAGAACGAGCTTTATATTTACAGAATAATCCTCCATATTAATCTATCTCTCCTCATTTCCTTATATGTTTATTCATCAACATAAAGTTCAGAGTCAACATATTATGCTGGGAACCTGGTTGCGTTGTGCTGTTTTTAGTTGGAAAGACCTGGTCATACAAATTTTGCATGGGAGTGACTTGGTCTCACTGTGCCTTCACATGTCTGTCGGGGCATTGTAGTCTTCCTTCGTGCCTGAGGGAATGCTGTCTGCTTGCTGCCACACATCTGGGAGCTGAGTGGTGCAACCCACCTCTCTGTGCTCTGTGTCGCCTTCCTACGTCTTCCACAGGTCTTGCCTCAGCCATTTCAGCACACCTAGATTAATGGTCAATCTATTGGCGTTTGCTATTTACCAATTATGAAATTTCTTTCCCTTGTTTGACAATTTTACTCAGAAATCTAGGCTCTTCAAGATAATACCACAACTCTGTCTGGGACTGTTTATTTTGGAAACATTAAAGTTGGATCTTAGTTTTTGGCACACCGTATCTTTTCCTTCTGAGTGATTTCGTCCTATTTAATGTCTGATTATAGTTATATATCCTGAGTTGTTTCTTATCAAATTTGTGCCATTGTCTTTGTGGCTTGAAAACTTTTAAAAAATTTATGTATGTACTGAGTGTATTTTTTTTTCATATCACGCTTCAGGAATTTGGAAAACAGCTTTTCTAATATATAAACTTTATTTTGAGTAAAATAAGTAAACGTATCTTTGATGAATTTCAAACTTAGAAGGAATAGTACACAAATGTTTTAACCACAAACTCATTTCCATTGAGGAAGGTTAGAATGGGGTGCACGCACTTTATAAAGGCAATAAAAAGCACAGTCCCCGGCCCCCAGTATGTTCCAGTGTTTAGCCACCCCCACAGACAGCTTGAAATCTTTATTTCCTAAGAGCGAGCCAGGGTCCTTTGGCTGAGTTCCTATCTTCGTATTCTCTGTGGCCCTCTGTGTCTGTCAGCGGCATGCCTCTGTGTCGTGGTTTCTCCTCTTATGCTTGGAGTGTGAATGAAGTCCTGTGACCTGTGATCTTGGTGTTGGGGAGCACAAGTATATTTCTGATTGCCGTATACCTCTTTTGGGTTGACTGACGTGGCCGTCTTTGTTTCTAGCTGCATTTCTTGGTTCAGAGTGTATTCTGGCTGTTGTCAGTATAGTCATCCACTTTTCTTCTGTTTATTCTTTTCATGTGACCATACTGTCTTCCATTTTACTTTAAATCCATGTTTCTTTTCTGTAGTACTCTTCTGGGTACTATGGAAATCTGGCCTTTGGATTTTTTTTTTCAAATCTAGTCTGGCAGTCTCTTCCTTTTGGCTGCATTATTAATCCATTTATATTCAATGTGTCGGTCCAGCAGAGATGTATTGAACCTGCTTTTAACACATCCTAGGGGCTTATATCTTTTTCACTCTTTTGTTCTCCCTATTTTTTTGTACTAGGTTAAAGGCAATTACTGTTGAGTATTTTTGTGTTTAGCTAGGATTCACTATGTATATCTTAACCTGTTAGCAATTACTTTAGGCTTGTGCTAGCTTAATTTTAGTCATATTTAGAAACACTACTCCTACATATCTCTGTGTTTTTACCTTTTGTAGTATTTTTATATGCCTATTTACATATCTTTATGTTATAAACCCAGTGGTACCTTGTTAAAATTTCACTTTGCCATCTGTTCTCATTTCCGCAGTAAATCAGCATTGCCTGTATTCATGCCCTTTGTGCTGATATCGGCAAAATGTCACACATTCATCTCTTTGTGTTACAGGCTTAGCAATATTTACACAATATTTGATACAATTTTATTTTATATCCATTATGAGATGAGAAGAGACACAAATACTCCTATTCTCTTTGTAATTAACTAACTACCAGCTCTCTTCTCTGTCCACATGGACTTAAATTACCTACAGGGTCCTTTTGCTTCTGCGTGAAGAATTTCCTTCAGAGAGTCCTGGGAGACACATCAGCTAACATGCATTGCGTGTTTGCTTTCTCAGGAGTTGCTTTATTTTGTCTTCAGTTTTGAAGGAAAGCTTTTCCTTGGGACTCTCAGTCGGTAGCTTTAGTTTTGTTGCTCTGGGCACTTTGAACACTCCTGTCACCTGTTTTTGTTGTTACTATCTCCTCCGTTGGTTCTTCTGAGAAGCCAGACATTAGCTTGATTAGGTTTCCCTTGACAGCAGCAAGACATTTTTCTCATGCAGCTTTCATGATTGTCTCCTATTCTTACTTCTGTGGTATCACATATTTGTAGACCTCTTTGCCTGTATTTTCCTTGGAAAAATCTGAAGTTTCTGAGTCAGCATACTGTGACATGTTCACCAAGTTGGGAATATGCACAAAGGAGCTACAGTAATATAAGAGCAGGCATCAGAGACTATGACAAGGGATAATAGCTGAAGATCTAAACTTATGGAACATAAAACCACACAGAGGCACCCAGAACACACAGAATTAGGGAATTGTGGGTGAGTTACACACAAGTGCCCTGAATTTATGAAGCCAAGGATCATGGAAGATTACACGCAGGTGCTCTGAATCTAAGAGTGGATAGGTTACATATAGGCACCCTGAACATGAGGTTCACAACTGAGGGGGTGCTGAGAGGTACATTTCCAGGAAGGTTTTGGGGTTAATGCTTCTGAGGCATGCCTCAGTCCTCCCAAGTGATACATGGAGTCCTAGGGTTAGGGTGGTCTTATTCCTACATTGCTTTTGATCAGCGCTGACTCAGGCGTGTGAAAAGCTCCACTATCCTTTTATGTTCAGTCCTTGTGCTAATGGAATGTCTAGAACTTTACCAGGGACTAGAAGCTATTGGGTTGACCAGTTTATTCCCAAAGTGACAACCAAAGTGATTCCCAGTTAGATCGGGCAGAGGAGGACTCTGTTCATCCAGTGATTCCGAAGCCCCATCAGTCCACTGTGAGTTTGGAGAAAATACTTGTTGCTCTTAGACGTTGACTCTGGTGGTATGCTGTGCTGGAAGAACATTGGGTACTTGAGGGTAGAGACCTGATACACTAAGGCAGATGCTATGGGTGGGTAAGTACTCCATCTATAGATCTCCCAGAGTGGAGCTCAGCTGGGCCATGCCTCCTGTCTCTTGCTACATAAGACACCTGTCCCCCTGAATTTGCCACTGGAAGGACATTTTACCATGGAACCTGGGTCTTCTCTTGCTTTTGTTTCTAAGAGTTATAGCTTGCAAACAGATCTGCAACTGGAGCACCTTTGTGTGCTCATCCATAGAAACAAGTGTGAATGAACATGGATTCTTAGCCCCTTCTCACCCTCACATCTCTCCTTTGTTCCCAGCAGTAAACTGTGAACTGTGACAGAGAAGACATTACCCACCACTGCCTGGTATGGTTCAGTTGATTCATTTGGAAATCTGGATGCCTCCACATGTAGACTTGTCACTGAGTCACGTGCAGCTTTCCAAAGGGGGAATGAGAACCTACTGGCTTGTGCCCTGTCTGTCTTTCCAGTACCTAAGGATGCTGAGAATGAACTGTGAGAGCCACAGAAAACAAAGATCACCTCAGCGTGTAGCAGATTTGCAGCTCATCTCCACCGTCACCTGCCACCTCTCCGTGGACTTGTTTCCCCAGATCTTATTCTCTGCCTGGGACCTTGTTCCTTATGGCTGCTACTCTGGGCGTTCCGTTGTGGCAATGCTTCTGGTGCAGTCTCTGCTCATTCAGCGCATGGGTAACTGCTCAGATTATCCTAGGGTACTCCATGCTTGGGGATACCACTGCTGCTGCTCCCTCCTCCATGCAGGTGCCTTGACTGGTAACCTTGTCTTCCTGGGTCTCAGTGTTCTCTGCCTTTGGATCAGTCACCTGTCTGAGCAGGGCTTGCTGGGTTCCTAGCATAGGTTCTGTCCTGTTTCTCCTTATGGAAGAATAGCTGTCAATCATGGTTTGAGCAGCTGTCTCCCATCTTGGTGACTGTGATTCCTTACCACCCGTGGGGGTCATTGTTCTATAGGGTCATACTATCTTGCTTGGGTTCTATGCCTGCGCTGAAGTCTAGAGTAAGGTCCCTGTGCACTTAGGCTCTGATATAAGCCATTAGGAAAAGCCGTCCAGGCTTACGTACACATAGCTTGATGTTTGTACAGGATTGTTCAGTCTGATGTGTGGGTGGATGGCCATCACACTGCAGCAGTCAGTGCTCTAGTGTACTGTTCATTCTTTTCCGCCATCTGCCTGGGACCCACCGCTGTCTCTGCACCCAAATAACACACGGGACACTACAATAATTATAAAGTTGTTGGACATTTGCTATGGTTTCTTAATGGCTAGCTCTGACTTAATTATTAACCCATAATTACTAATATATATTTTTATAAGGTCTTATCTTACCGAGGATGCCAGACTTGCACCCTCTCCTCCCGGGATCACATGGCGACTCTCTACTCTTGACTACATTTCCCGGAATCTTCCTTGACTCCTAGTCCCACCTATCTTGCTTCCCTATTGGCCAACAGTGCTTTATCTATCAACCAATAGGACAGCACATATGAGGAAGGACTTCCCATCACTCTAACTTCTCTGAGCCCTTCACTGTTGCTT
Source organism: Mesocricetus auratus (assembly GCF_017639785.1). NCBI lineage: Eukaryota > Metazoa > Chordata > Mammalia > Rodentia > Cricetidae > Mesocricetus > Mesocricetus auratus. The sequence goes on along the minus strand of NW_024429212.1, from coordinate 5,255,559 downwards.
TTCCGGGAATCCCAGGCACACTCTTCTCTCCCTTCTCCCCAGCAGTGCGTCATCGCGTCTTACGCCAGTCTCCAGGGAGTCCCCCCAGCGTCGCTCTCGCTTCTCTACCCCCAACCCCTGTGATTCTTAGACAGATCAGCTTCTGCTGTTCCACCATGAATTCCTTCACAGCTTCTCCAAATGAGACGTCAACAGTGTCTTCTCCCACAACCCCCAGACTCTGCCACCACAGTCTTTCTCCTATAAAGATATCCTTGGTAGATGAACTAGAATTGTTGATGGTTCAAGGTGACCCTGAGGGTCCTTACTCCTTCCCGAGGCCCTGAACAGTATGCTCCATGGGGCGTTTCTTCCTCTTCCTCCCGACAGTCTGTCTGTTATTGGGTTTGCAGGCTGCTACACTAGTACTCCCCACTCTAGCTCCCTACTATGGGCTGGAGGGATCACGTGACTTTGAGTCTCCACATTCTAATGAACTACTTCCCCCCATGCTTTTGAAGTGTAAGCTACTCCTGTCCAGAGCTGACATGTGATTGAGACACAATTCCTGTGCCCAGGCCGGCTGTTTGTTAGGGACACAGTTCACAGCCAGCTGTGGGTGATAACATTTGACAGTTGAGGGTGTTGAGGACCATGGGGCAGGAGAGGTGAGGGAGGGCTCCTTGTTTCTCCTAATTTTGTACAGTGCTCAAGAGTTCTATGAAAAGTGGGGCAAAGGTCCTGTGTGGGACTAAAACGACAAGCAGCTAGTGGCCACTGGCATGTAAGCAGAGTACAATGCAGCCATTAATCAGATGAGTGTGTGGCAGGAAGACAAAGGGGTTCCCTGTTGTCTGGAAGTGTTATTGGTGTTCCTCAGCTGGTGCCTATCACGGCTTCCTTTCTCCACTTGTGAGCTGGGGTATGATATGGGGCTGGGCCCGGGGTGGGGGGAGGTATGGGCGGTGAAGCGGAATGTCTGTGGGGAGTCAAGGCTGGCCTGTGTCCCAGCAGTCTAGAAGGCTGGTGTGGACAGCTGAGGGACCTCAGAGGTGTCCAGTTGGGAGCAGGAAAATTATAAGGACTGTGTCTACAGTAGTAATAAAAAAGAATTCGTATAATACAGGGGCCATGCTACAATGAGAATTCTAAACTATATCCTGGAACAGATAGTATCTTGATGTTCGTTGGCCAGCTTAGGAATGCAGAGGCCTGGGAGCGTCCTGAAGGCTCTAAGATGGGCGACGGGAGGGCCTGGCCCGACAGCATGTCATGTCATGACAAAAGATGTGCTTTCCTGTGAGCATGTAAGTGTGCACTTGAGAGGGCTGACAGATATCATTTCATACCTCATGGGAGAACTGCCCCCTCCTAAATGAAACAAAACAAAAACCACACAGCAAGTTGGGGATGGGCCTCAGTGGGGTAAGCCAGTCACACAAGGGTAAGTGTTGCCCGGGTTCTTAGAATCATTAGACTTGTAGCTACGTAGAGTGGAATGATGGGTATCAGGGAAAAACAGGGGGACGGGGGGGGCACAGGGGAATGTAAAGCAGTAAATCTAGAAATGACATTTGCTTACAGAGAGAGGAATTGCCAACCTGTCACCCAGGACAGCTAGCTGCCTGAATTCCCTCAAAACCCAGCTTGCTTCTCTAGTGCAGAAGGAACATGACTGTCCTGTCAAGGACCTGAGCACAGGTCACAGGCTGTGCACACGTGGGGTTGCAGTTTTAACCGTGTTTGTGGTGGAGTAGGTAGTTGCTTCCCAGAGCCTCCAGGCTGCACAACGGTGAAGTGTGTGACAGTTCTGTGTACCTGTGGTTGGTCAGTGTTTAGTCTTTGACAAGCCTCCCATACTTTTGCCTCTTACAATGACCTGAGGCAAGATGTCTTTGGATGGCAGGAGCAGAGCCCTGCGCATTGCCGTATCTGAGGCCTACCACACTTTACAGCTGAACACGTGGTCTCGGGTCGCACGGCGCCTTGGCCATTTTCCTGTGAGTGCGATGATGGTGCTCCATAAATCCTTACTCTAGGCTCTCCATTTCTTGTCCCCCCCCGCCCCCGCCCCCACTCAGGAGGAAGGAGACTACCAGTAGTCACCAGCCTGGAGACTCTTGCCAAGATGATCGATTTCACTCAGGACGCACTTGTGATTTATCCTGGGCATTTATTCTTTGTGCATCGGGTTTTCTTGCTGCCAATAAATTTAATTAGATTTAATTAAATAGATGGAGCAAATGTGCTCTGCTTTTTCTACTGCAGAAAAGCAGGACGTGTCAGTGGAGGGGAAGGCACAGGGAAGGCCATGTGCTCCGAGGGCAAAAGGCATCTGCCCTTCTGCTACCTTGAGTCTTTCTAGTAGGGGAACCTCCTAGGGGTGGGGCGTGGCACTGTGGGTTCATGGCAGGGCACAGAGCCTGCTCTGTGTCTGTTCTCTGTTCTTTTGAGTAGCATTTGTAGAGCATAGACTCTGTTCTGCTCTCCCAGACTCTAAGAGGTGGTGGTGGTGGGTGGGGGTGAGGGGGGGGCTGGTGGTCCTGGGTTCTGTAAGAGAACAGGCTGAGTAATTCATGAGGAGTAAGCCAGCAAGCGGCATCCCTCCATGACCTTGGCATCAGCTCTTGCCTCCATGTTCCTACCCTGTTTGAGTTCCTGTCCTGAATTTCTTTATTGATGACCAGGGATGTGGCAGTATAAGACAAATAAACCCTTTACTTCCCAACTCGCTTTTGGGCATGATGTGTTTCATCGCAGCAATAGAAGCCCTAACTAGGACAAAGGCTGTGATGATGTGGTACCCAGATGTCCTAGAGTGTGGGGTTCCCATGGAAACTGACAAGCCAAGGGAGATGCAGGCATCTACTGTGGAGGCTAGGCATCTCCTTATTAGAGAGTCAGCTTTTGAAGCACAGACCCACAGTGTATTTGCTCCAGAGGCTGTAGGTGCCCTCTGTGGCTCCCCATTCTCTTCCGATGCAGCCTGTAGGGTGGCTCTTCTTTCTCATGACTTGGAATATCATGTCCTTGTATATGAGTCTTAGGTGCTACCACGTGGTCTGAGACTCCTTTGAGCCTTCCCTCTCCTTTGGAGATCCAGGCTAGGACACTGTGGTTCATCCCCACCTGGGCTGAGGATGGCAACTTGCAATGAGATGACACAGAGCTCCATCTCCCAGGCTGGGGCACTGACTGCTGCTGCAGTGTGCTGAGACCCTTCCAGGGTTAACAGTCCTGGGTCTGTGGAAGAGCATTTAATGGGCCACAGGAACACAAACAAAAACAAGGGAGTGGGGGAGATGACTCAGTTGGTCAGGTGTCTGCCATGCAAACACGAGGATCTCAGTTTGGATCTCCTGAGCCCATGGAGCAGCCAGGAACTGTGGCATGAGTCTGCAATCCTGGTGTTAAAGGAACAGAAACAGGGAGATCCCAGGCACTTACCAGCCAGCCGGCCTAGCGTATTAGGGAGCTCCAGGGTTCAGCAAGCAGCCCTGACTTAAAAGATAAGGTGAAGGGGCCTGAGAGATGGCTCAGTGGTTAAGAATACTCACTTCTCTTCCAGAGATTTGGGTTCAGCTCCCAGACAAGGCCCTGGCTTCACAGAGCTCCCATTTATGCAGGGGGAGATAGAAAAAACAAGAATGTCAAGGACAGACCAAGTTAATAAGAGGGGGGAGTCTCTGAAGTGCCCTGTGTGAGCTGAGGTGTCCTGTGGAGTCTTCCCAGATGAAGAATGTCTTCTTCAAAGAACACGAGGTCATACATGTGATATGTGCAAGGTCATACATGTGATATGTGCAAGGTCTTACATGTGATATGTGCAAAGAACAGTGGAGAACTGGTGCAACAGAACTTGAGCAGGGCCATATGTGATTGGCAGCCCTGACTATATCATGTCTGGCCTTTTGGCTCTTTAAGGACTAAATGCTCTGGGGAGTTGTTAGGGGGCTTTGGACAAAAGACCAGTAGAACATGACTTCCGGATGGAGAGACTGTTCTAGTTCTGTTCGTATCACCACAATCAAAAGCAATGTATGAGAGAGAAGAGTGTGTCTGGCTTACAGTTCCAGATTACAGTTCATCTTTGCTGGGAAGTCAAGTCATGAACTTATTGAATCAAACGCAACATTAAGAGCAGAGAGAATAAACACGTGGGTCTGCGCTTGCTTGGAGCTTCTGCTCAACTGGCTTTCTTCACTTACACAGTCCACGGCCCAGCTCAGTGAACTAGCACTGCTGGTATTCATCATGAACGTGTAGATCTCTCCTGTCAATTAACTACCACAACAGCACCCGCCCCCGCCCCTGCCCCATGTCTCTGAACCAATCTGGTCTATGTCATTCTTCAGCGGGGGCTCTGCTCTCAGGTGACTCTAAGGTGTGGTAAGTTGATGATTCAAACTCCTCATAAGATGCTAACTTGGGCACCTCTCTGAAGACTAGATGGCAAGAGCTGTGGAGGCTCTTCAAGGTGCGGGAGGAAAGGAAGTTGGCTGGGTAGCAGAGGTGGATGCATAATACTTATTTGGTTTGAGGATTTGCTGCTGGGCTCTGTGGGCTGAGGGCTGGCATGGGGAGGAGACAGGTAGGATTGAGGAACCGGACACAGAGGCTGGGATGAGGCAGCATAGTAAGACATATAATTTGGGAGTCAGTTACATGGGACATGTTCTGAAAACATCCGAAGTCCCCTAAGAGATCCAAATTTGCTTTCTGAAGGGCGTCTTCACCCATGACTCACTGTGGGGACTTGTCTGCTTCATGTTTTAGTGCTGTCTGGTTCATACATGTGCATACTGTAAGCATCGATTGTCCTCAGAGCCTGGCAGTACACTCTCTGTCTGTTCAGGAATTGCTTCCACACACTCTTCAACCCGGCCTCACCTTGTGTTCTGGATGATCCAGTGTTTAAAGGTCTCCCCCATTCTCTTCCAGGCTGCCTTTGTCCTGAATGACTTTCCAATCACTCTTGTCTCTTCAGCCTAGGCTTTCCTTCTCTCTTTTCCCTGTATGATGGGGCAGGGTGCTCTCCACGTGCCTCCTGATAGCAGAGACGAGGCGTTGTGCGAAGCCCTGGCTCTCACTTGATGCGTCCAATGCTGTCTTCTGCTGTGGAGAGCCTGCATGGGAGATGCTGCTTCTTGCTTTGCAAAGCACTGCTCCTCCACTCTTTGCTTCCTGGCTTCCCGTTCTTCGCTGTGGTTGTGTTTGGAGCCTCCCTTCTAGCCAGCTTTGTCACCGCAGTGTACTGGGTCAGTTACTGAGCTGTGGCTGGGCATTCTGTGGCCTTCTAGAGTCTGTTCCTGTGTGTCTGTGGGTTCAGGCTAGCTTTCTTGGCTCATCTGCCATTGTCTTCATGGGTCTCTTGCATAGCTCTCCTATTGTGAGGTAGAAAGCTCCAGAACTAAGTTTCTGGTTTTTTTTCCCTCTCTGTCAATCCTTAGTATGTTTTGCTTTTTATGTTCTGAGATATAATGTTTTGAATCTATTTTTTTTAGCATTTAATTGAAATGCTCGTTGACCCTGACTTCCAAAGGGTCTCCCTCTTGGGTTCTGCTTCTGTGAGTGTGGCATCTTACCTTCTAGTCAGACATAAATATCTAGTGTTGCTAGGCATGGAGCCTTGCTTCTGTTCTAATCCCAGCATTTGGGAATTGGAGGCAGGAGGGTCATGAGTTCAAGGTTAGCTTGGGCTACACAATGAGGCCCTGTCTCAACATCATCATCCATGCCATCTCTATAATTCTGAAATGTTGATAGTCATTGATTTTAAATGTCCTATTTCTTACAGAAATTCTTTTTTAATTAAATTAAATTTTATTTTTAATTTAAATTAGAAACAAGCTTGCTTCCCATGTCAATCCCAGCTCCCTCTCCCTCTCCTTCTCCCCCACCCCCTCCAACCCTCTCCCAACCACCCACCCAACCCTCACTCCACTCTCCAAGGAGGGTGAGGCCTTTCATTGGGGATCTCCAAAGTGTGCCATATCATCTGGGGCAGGGCCTAGGCCCTCCCCCATGTGTCCAGGCTGAGACAGCACCCCTCCACATGGAATGGGCTCCCAAAGTCCATCTGGATGCTAGAGATAAATGCTGATCTATTGCCAGAGGCCCCAAAGAATGCTGAGGCCTCCTCACTGACACCCACATTCAGGGGATCTGGATGAGTCCCATGCTGGCCTCTCAGCCATCAATATGGGGCCCATGAGCTCCACCTTGTTCAGGTCAGCTGTTTCTGTGGGTTTCACCTGCCAAGTCTTAACCCCTTTGCTCATCGCTCCTCCCTCTCTGCAGCTGGGTTCCAGGAGTTCAGTGTTTAGCTGTGGGTGTCTGCCTCTGCTTCTTTCAGCCACTGAATGAATGCTCTAGGATGGCGTACAAGGAAGTCGTCAATCATGTTATCAGGGAAGAGCATGTAAGGTAGTCTCTCCACTATTGCTTAGATTGCCAGTTGGTGTCATCCTTGTAGATCTCTGGAAATCTCATTAGTGCCAGATCTCTCTTGAAACCTATAATGGCTCCTTCTACTATGGTATCTCTCTCATCCTGCTCTCCTCTATTCTTCCCCCAACTTTACTTTCCTGCTCCCCCATGTCCTCCTCTCCTCTCGTCTTCACTCCCTTTCTTTCTCTCAGCTTCCTCTCCTATCAGTGCAGAAATTCTTTTTTTGTTGTAATTTTGGTCTTTCTCACAGTGGAAGCTTTTTGTTAATATTTAGTGATCCTTGAATGCCCTCACTAACTGTGAGGCTCTGAAAGGCTCATGGGAGTCACCTGTCAGTAATTGGGGCTTGCTGACAGCAGAGGGGGGGTTTTAGCTGGAAAACTGGTGTTTGTAGGAGGTGTTTTGTTTAAAGTGGTTTGAGAGAAGGGCATTTCATATCTCTTGTTTTTGATGGGAGAAGGATGAGGCAGGTGAATGCCGGTGGTTGCTCATTCTAGGAATGCTGGCTTTGGTGGAGGGTGGCCCTGCCGAGTGTGCGACCTGATGATATCCATGTGTGTTTGCATCCTTGGGTTCTATTATGTTCATGTGTGTGTGCATCCTTGGGCTCTATGATGCTCATGTGTGTTTGCATCCTTGGGCTCTATGGTGCTCATGTGTGTTTGCATCCTTCGGTTCTATGGTGCTCATGTGTGTTTGCATCCTTGGGATCTATGGTGCTCATGTGTGTTTGCATCCTTGGGCTCTATGGTGCTCATATGCTTGAGTCTTTGAGTTCTATGCCCAAACCTGTATGTGTTGTGTTGGTTCCTCCCATTAGTATCCTGGATATTTTTAGGACTGCTTTTCTTTATAGCACGCATATGCAAGAACCAGAGATGATGAGAACCTAACAGGACCATATCAGCATAGCCAGCCTAGGTCTTGAGGAGTCAGATTAGGCTTTCCATATGTAGAGGGGTTGGTACTGATGCTAGTGAGGGTCCTGGCAGGTGACCTAGGCCTAGATGTAGATTTTTAATTGTCTGCATCACTCCTGCCCTCTGAGATACCATGTGCTCCTAAGCTAAGGGTCGTCAGTGCAGTCTTCTCTGGAAATACTCCAGGTCCATGTTTCCAGCTCCCCTGAGTAGCCCTCCATCTTCATGTTCTTCATGTTGTGAAAGCACATGGAGATTGATTTCTCTGCACAGTTCTGCTGTCCATCCTCCGTCAGCCCCCCTGTCAGCTTGACACGATGTTTCTATTGCATGAACACTAATGGGACAGTTGATGGATGAGAAGTGGATGGATGGGTGTTGCTTGTGGTTCTCAAACTGTCTCCTGGATCATTGCTGCGGCATCTCCAGGGTACATGAAATTCAGTTCCGCGCCCCACTCACCAGGATGCCATGTGAGTGATCCCTGTGTGTGTAAGTAGCACTGGTATAGGCTGAGGCTTGAGTCTGTCATGGTGGGTTGCATTCACTACTGACTCATGGAGCATAATTCCCTTAAGTTTCTGATGTGGCCGCATTTTCACAGATGACACAGATGAGGATTTTGGTGACAGCTTGTCCAGTGTCAGGTCCTAATCTGTGGTCTAGACTCTGGCTTTGATTGTCATGACACCCTGCATGAGAACCACGAAATAGGTGACGTCCAGTGCTGACTCTGGCACTGGACCCCAGCTGTCATTTTTGTTCCACTCCTCTTTTCCCTTAGTCTGCTTCGAAGGAGTGTTTTCACCCTGAGCTGGGCGCTGAGGCTGAGCATAAAGCAGGCAGGTGGAAATGCACAGGGAAATCCTGAGGTGTGCACCTGTCCTTCCTGTCCGTGACTGGCCTTTGGTGTGTATACTCACTATTGTCAACACCACAAGGAGAAGGCAGGAGTAGAGGAGGCCCAGCTCATATGAAGCTCAGCATCTCCAGATACTGTGGAAGTCAGGTGCTGCTGAGTGTCCTCTCTTGAGAGGCATGGGATACCACATTTTCTAGAAGAAATCTAAGGCCGTTTCTTCACGTTTCAATTGGTTGGGAAAAGTTAATTGAATACTTACTAATGTTCTTGACACTCTAAAAAATGTGTGTATGTCTCTGGGGCCTGTGTCCTCTAAGAAGCGTGTCAGACTGTGTAATGTCACTTCAAATTTTTAAATGCCACAGTGCTGATCTCTTGTACAAACTGCAAAAACTCAGATTGGCAGGAATGCCCAAGTATTGTAGCTTATTGGGCCCAGCATCTTGCTGCCCAAGAAGTAAGGGCATCAAGGCTGAGAGAGAGAAGGGGAGGGGGAAGAATGATTTGTAAGACCTTATACTTGCAAATAGGTTAAAAAGCAGGACAAAATGCCATATACACTAGACCTCTCAAAGGCCCCAAGGCCACATCCTTTTACCTCTGAGGTTAACTCTGTAATTTAGAGAGCTGGTAATCTTTGATGGCTGTTTTTGCCCTCCCTTGTGGCTATAGTAGTCTTGAGGAGAGGCTGCATTGGTACCTGTCTCTCCATCATTCACTTACTCCAGACTGGGAATGTGTGATGTTGGTTTGACCCCTGTATTAACAGTTTTGGGTATCAGATGATAACACATAGACCTTGATATTAAGCAAGCTGGGTGGCCATGGAGCATCAGCTTCTATAGCCATAATGTCACCAAGAATAGAAACTGTGCCAAAAGTATGGGAACCATCAGGGGCACAGGGGAGTGAAGAGCCAGAGCCAAGTGACATAAAGGAAAATCTCCAAGAAATAACAGTGAATGGACAGACCTGAGATGCTCACTAGAGGGTTGGAACATAAAGCAGAGAGAATTTTATGAACATGTACCAAAAAGGCAGAGGAACAGAGTGGAAACGGTGACTAGACCCGCTCATCCCTGCTCCTAAATAATGGGATTTCCAGGAAGAGGAAACAGAAAAGAAATACCAAAGTTCCTGAGAATTGGAGGGTACGAGTCTCCATCGTCACTCAGGTAGACCCAGAGTGTGGGTCCATCAGGCACACAGGTTTACATTACAGGGTAAATCCCTCACCTGGTGCATGCTAGCTATACTTCAGAGTGAGTGCCTCATCTTCTCTATGAATAGGAAGTAGACTGTTTCTTTGCTGAGGAATAGAGTGAGTGTCATTGTTCGGAAGACAATAGACCCTGGTGTGTGGGAGAACGGGGCAATGGTCTCAGGGAGGGGATGAATCAGGTCATCATTGATCACCAGGATTAGATTCAGCTTAGAGAGCTACTCTACAAGGTTTGGGAGAGAACACAGAGACATTATGGAGCAGACGTTTAGGTTTTTGGAATGGGGTCTAATGAGCATATGGAGGACCCCAATCCTTTTTATTTTTGAGACTGATCACCCTCACATAGTGCTGTCTTTTGACATAGGGACATCTGACTCAGGTCAGGGTGGTCACAAGCGTCACACATGCACCATGCCCTCAGTGCTCCAGTGCCTTGTTCCCAGTTCACAAAGGGGAACAGAATCCTGCTGGTGTTTTGCTGAGCCCCACGGCCCAATTTGGAGCTAGTCTAGAGACTCCTTGAGAGTCTCCAGGAGTAGTGAGAGCTTGGCAGGAGGAAGCCTGACCAGAGGAATGATGTAAGGAGGCAGGGAGCCCCTTATCTCCATTGGAGACTTTCTTGTGATGGTCATCTGAAGAAACTCTAACACCCTGTGGTTATTTAGATGGCGAATGAGGGTTCAGGGGAAAGTGGATGGTCAGGAATGTCCTGGTTCCAGCATGCGGCCAAGATGCTATGCCTGACCAACTGTTGCCAGAACCATTGTCTTCTCTCAGGCTCTACTCAGCACATACCCAATGCATGTGACTTCCGAGTCCCCAGAACACACCCTACACCCGCTCATGGAGTTTTCTGTTCAATGTGGGGGCTCAGCATGGTTGGGACAGCTTGAAGGTAAATATAAGCTCAAACCAGCAGTTGTAGGTAGAATGGCCCAGAAGCTGGGGAAAGGGACAGATCTAGGAACATGAGACTTTGTTGCAGGGGGACACAGGGAAAGGATGTCAAGCCTAGGCTATGCTCAGTTCCAGAATGAGTGAGCTGCCACCCCAAAGGTCATTGTGAAGGGAAAACATGGAGATTGGGAAGAGAGAACAAGGAGCTTGTTAGAGAGTAATGTGATGGCGAGAACACAAAGACTCCTGGTAGCCAGGGGAGTCCAAGCTACATTTTGAAGAAGCTCTGGGCTTATTATCTCGTGGCAAATTCAAGGCCAGAGAACTCCAAGACTGGAACTCCCTACCTGCAGTGTCTTTCCATATTATGGGTTGAATTCTGTTTCCCCTATATACCTCAGAATATGCCCCAATTTGGATACAGCGTCCTAGAAGTCTTTACCAAGGTAGATGAGGCAAGGGCGGGCTCTAATTGAATTGGACTCTCCATTTGCAAAAAGGACACATGGGCACATGCTGGAGAGGAAAAGATGGTGTAGTTGGGCATGTATGTGAAGGTAAGACCCAATAGGTGTTAACACACATGTATGGAGAAAAGACCGTGCGGGTGTGGACACACATGTGTGGAAGACCATGTGAGGGTGAACACACATGTGTGGCGAGAAGGCCATGGGGATGTGGGCACACATGTATGGAAGGAAGACCGTGTGGGTGCCTGTGAATGGAGGGAGGATCACGGGCAAGTGTGAATAGTGGGTCACACTAGTGTTTACATGCAGAGAGAAGATTTGCTGACATACTTGTGGAGGGAAGCCCATGTAGAGAGATAGGGAAAAGGCCGCGTGGACACGGTGGAGACTGGTGGGATGTGGTGATAAGCCAGGGTGCCAGGAGCCACAGGAGTAGAGAGTCATGAGCAGCCATTCTTGGAGTATACATCGGTTTTGGACTTCAGGCCTGCAGACTTTGTGGCAAAATGATTAAAATGAGAATTTTCCCAGATCACATGGACTTCAAACAGATGAACTGTTATGTTCCCCACTTCAGAGGTGAGAGGTGATGGGAGGGTCAAAGATCAGAGGACCACAGAGTCCCTAAGGATGTCAGTGGGGGTGCAGAGGAAAGTGTATTTTCTGGGTATCTAGGGACAGGCAGCGGCTACTGTCACCTGGGACCTGAGGAGGATGAGATGAGACTAGCCAGAGGTAGTGTGTGGATGACCAGAGCCCTGAGTCTTCCCTGGGTGTAGGAGGAGACTTTAGGACTTATGGATGTGCTGTAGCCACGCCCAAAGTGGGTGTGGTTAGCGGTGGGGTTCACCGCCCTTTCTTTACCACATCAGTTTGCGCCTCTAGTGCACCACATGGCTAGCAGGCTAGCAGTGCTAAAGTCTCCTCCTACACCTGGGCCTTCGCGTCACCTCCCCATAGAAAAGATGAGTTCGGTGTCCACACTGTTAAGCATCAGGTCTTGGCTAGTGTAGCCTGGATCATGTGAAATACACCAGAGCTGCCAGATACATGAATCCTAAACTGTCTTCAGCTAATACTGTAGCAGCGTCGGTTTCCCTGGTATGTTTTCAACTTTGATCTAAGAAGGTGGTACCTCGAGAGCAAGGAGGATTCAGACAACTGAGTCGTTGGAGTTCTTGTTTAGGAAGAGGATCTCCAGTTGAAAGAATCTGACCCTACAATCATAGTTACCAATAGGGGTCTTCTCAGAACGATGGACATCCCCAGACCTTGGGTGGTACTGATGGAGTCTCTGGGGGTCTTTGAATTTGTGGGTCCCTCTCTCCTGACTCTGAAGAAGAGCAGAGCACAGTGTCTCCAATTACCTTCAGCAGTTAAATGCTCTCAAAGAATAGGCAGGTTTGAACTTTTTAAAGTGCCTTTGGGCAGGCGAGATAATTTCATTCTCCCTTTTGCTGCCTTCTGTAAATCCTTCAGAGAGAAGGAAATAAACCCATTACGGTCCCACCTGGTTGTTCCCTTAAGCTGGCTGCGAGGAGGTGATGTGTGCCTGGCATTTGAGAGGCTGTGGCTGTATTCAAGATTTAGTGCACGTGTCTTCCCCGGGACCACGGCTGGGAGGAGACTGTCAGGATTAGATATGGGCGTTGTTTTTGAACACAAATCGTCTGTCGTTGGGAAAGTCAAGGTGAATTCTACCATGGACTGTTTACGACTTCTTATGGCTCCTTATATTTTCCTGTTTGGGACCAGATGAAAGCTACCTGGCATGTTCAAAAAAAAAAAAAAAAAGAAAAGAAAAGAAAAAAGATTTGCGGTTGTGGCAGGGAGGGAGTGCCGCTTCAGAGGGTTCATAAGTGAGATACCTGGATTGTCGAGTGGATTTTGTGGGTAGCAGCAGCTTGGGGAAACTCTGAGGAGAAGAAGGAAGCTTGAGTATGAAGTCACCAGTGTTCCAGAACCGCGTGTCTACCTGGCTGGATCCGGAGAGCTTGACTCAGAGTGGCTGCCCTTGGAAGGGTTGATCAGTCTTTAAGGTCACATGCCACACAGACTGACATTCTGTTCCTCAACCTAGTAGTCCACAGGTTAGACCTTCCCATGGACACCATGACCTTCAGGATCTGGCTTCAGCTTCCCAATGGGAGGGCCATGGTCCATGAGAAATTGCCCCTTGTAACTCTATGTTCCTGCATCCTGAGCATTGAATGTTCAGGTCTGTTGTTGGGAGGAGTCAGAAACAAACAGGGGTGGTCCTGGTTGATGGAGACCATGAACACCAAATACTCTAGATCAGAGGCCAGAGTTGGCACTGTGGTTTTTGTCATGCTCTTGAAGATGAATTTAATGAGGTTTTCACAAACTGTGGTTTGTGTCCCAATGCAGTAGTCAAAAATCAGAATATGTTTTTTTGAGTTCTCATTCCATATTTCCCATAGCATTTGCGAGATATCGATTTGCTTATTGATTTATTTTATTTGATTCTTGTTGTTAACAGATTTTACCAGAGTAAAAAAAAACTCTCCATGCTGTTATGTGTAGCCAATTATATTTAGGATAAACAAAAATGTTCTTTGTCGTACACAAGGTAGTCTGGAAAAGTGCAGGAAGTAAGATCGGCTGAAACGGGGAGTGATTCATCTGAGTCCACAAGGGTGGGTGTAAGGTTCCTGGTATTTCCTGGGATACCTCTGTCCCCTGTACGGAGCTTGCTGCTCTGAAGTAACAGAGCCTTCCTGGCTGGCAGCTCTGGACAGCTGCCACTGCTGACTGAGGGCCCACCGTGCCTGGTCTTGTGGAGCAGGTAGAGATTGGCTTTGCTCTGAGCAGCTTAGGAAGCAGCAGCGTAAGTTTCCTGTCGAGAATCCCCACTGCAGATTTTTTCTGTGCTCTGCAGAAGCTTTTCATTGTAGAATTTCCTTGACAAAACCAGATTCTGTTATTTCCACCCTCAAATCCAATGAGGCGCTTCCTTCACCTTTTGCTACCAAGGTTAGATTCTAAACACAGCTTTTTGTTTTACATTTTTCTCCCAAATCCTTTGGATGAGGTATGAGAGAGCAGCTGAGCTTAGCTCCCCAGTGAAGACCCAGCATAATGTCCCAGCAAGGCTCCATTGTCAGGCTCTAAATGCACCTAATATTTTAAAAGCCACCAGGAAAATTGGTGTGCCCATTTCCCTACACACAGCAGTCCCTCCAGAGTCGTGTTCCAGATCTCTTAGGGACCATCAGGGTGTGCATTACCCAGTGACAGCCACATCCCAGGAGAGCCATATACAATCAACACACTTACTTGATTAACCTTTTTGATGAAAACTGTATGTCATCAGCATTTTCTGTACGGGTTGATTATTGAGACCATCTTGGCCGCAATGACTTTGTACAACATTGAATGATCGTATTAGAGAAGTCCTTCACCGCAGTTAATGAGATGCCTCACCTCTGCTTGAATAACAACCGAGTGCTTTTTATTTATTTGTTTTGAAACAGGTTCTGCCCGGCATCCTGCAGAAACATTGCTGCATCTTACCAGACAGGAACACAGGTAAGATCTACCTTCTCCTGGTCTGAGGCCACAGGTTGTGTGTCAGTGACACAAAGAAACTTGACGGTAGATGTTGTGGAGGCTTTTTGCAGGTGTGTGTGAGTGATTATTTGATAACTGAAAGAAGTTCTGTGTTGAGTTGCAAGCCGAGTTAAAATTTCTGTTTTTACTGACCAAAGAAATGGATTCGGATGCTTATAATCTTGGATTTTTATGGGAAATTGCCTGTTTTTCTTGAATCAGGTTGAATATATCATCTCCAAAGCTGTTTTTTTGGTTGTTATACTTATTTACTAAAAAGAGTACTGTTTTTTTCTGGCTGGTTTGGGGTATACATTGGCAACATAGGGTGGGAGTTAGCCATATGCATGTTCTTCAGGCTTTGGGCGAGTCAAGAAGACTAGGGATATTGCAGTGGGCACTTGTGTTGTCCTGCAGCTTTGTATCCTGGATGGATGGTGTGGGCAGAGCATAAGTGCTCTGCGTTGCTTCTAAGGAAATGCGATGGGGAGAAAGAGGTCTAAAAGCCACTTTGGAACTTGGTTGCTTTAAACATTAACGATGAGATATAAGGTGTGCTATCTTGCGGATCTGTGCTTTGATTATTCCATGAAGATAGCCTCTCACTGAAGTTGTTTTCATTAAAATGACAATCTCAGAATCCGAGGAGCCGACAGTGGATGTGGTGATGTCTACGAAGGGTTTTGTAGAGCTTGCACATCCCTAAAACCTATAGTGTCTCCACAGACACAAGTGCATGCTCCTGGATATATTTGTTTGGTTTTTGAGATAGGGTTTCTCTGTATAACAGCCTTGCCTGTTCTGGAAGTCACTCTGTAGTGCAGGCTGGCCTTGCACTCAGGTATCTGCCTGCCTCTGCCTCTCAAGTGCTGGGATTAAAGGTTTGCACCACCACTCCTGGCTCGTTCCAGGATATTTTGCTTTGGGTATGAAACAGAGGTTTCCAGATAGTTTGTTTGCCTTTATGAGGATACACAGGGGCCTGCTCTGGTGAGATTTTCACTGCCACACTATGCATATAAATAGGCATCATCACTGAGGGGTGAAGAGTCATGTTTATGTTGCATATTCTGTGTAAATACAAAGATTTGGGGGGCATGCATTTTCAGTTTTTAATTAAGAAATGTGAATATATTATGTTACTGATGTCATCCTTTTTCAAAGTGTTTCTTGCCACTGAGACATATTTGTATCTTATTTACTATATTTATAGAGAAACATAATTATAACACAGTTGGATAGTTTTTAAGCCTGCATTTTCTGGCAGGCATGGTCAGTGGTGGAAACGCAGGACACGTACTGTGAAGAAGCACAGTAATGAGGTGTGAGAAGGACCATGGGCCAAGGCACTTCTGCTGTCCTATAAGCATCATCAAGGCAATGAAAACAAGCTGAGCATGATGTCAGTGGACTGTGAGGACTGAAATGAGTTTTGGGTATTTTGAGACTCTTTGCTGTATGCAAAGCTTCAAGTGAGTTCGGAAGATGTTGTCATCTCAAGAATTTTTCTTTTTTTCATTTCCTGAGAATGTTGCTTGTTGGCTCCTAGACCCAGGAAGACTGCCTACACTGAGCTCGGTGTTTCTGAATTAAACATGACTTGTTTTGAAATAATGTATATCATTGGTTTGCCCTAACCTCTTTGCTTGTGTTAATTTTGGTGAATGAGGTAAAAAGATAGATGAGTTCATTAACCACTTTTCTCTTTGCTACCTCGTTTTGGAGTTTGTTTACAAAAGAACTGAAGCACCAGTTGAGCAATCTTTTCTGGCCTTTGATGTTTTGTGATGGGAAACCATGGGTGTGAGGCTTTTTGAAGCACAAAGGTAAATGCAACATATCTTTTCCAGAACACAGCTGAGGTGTGGCATGGTGGTAGAGTTTTCAGTATGTTTGCAGCCCTGAGTTTAATTCAGTTTTTCACTTTGAGACACTTTTTGCTTTTATCCACTTTCAGTGATTTTAGTAATGAGACCTTTATTTTGCCTCTAGATTAAGATCTGTGTACCTTGTAAACCCAGCCAAACAGCTGTGTGCACTGGACCATGGCAGCTACCCCAGGTGGTCAGAGCCCAACAGCTGTGTGCAGTGGACCATGGCAGCTGCCCCAGGTGGTCAGAGCCCAACATCTGTGTGCCCTGGACCATGGCAGCTGCCCCAGGTGGTTAGAGCCCAACATCTGTGTGCCCTGGACCATGGCAGCTACCCCAGGTGGTCAGAGCCCAACAGCTGTGTGCACTGGACCATGGCAGCTTCCCCAGGTGGTCAGAGCCCAACATCTGTATGCACTGGACCATGGCAGCTGCCCTAGGTGGACAGAGCCCAACAGCTGTGTGCACTGGACCATGGCAGCTACCCAGGTGGTCAGAGCCCAACAGTTGTGTCCACTGGACCATGGCAGCTACCCCAGGTGGTTAGAGCCCAACAGCTGTGTGCACTGGACCACGGTAGCTTCCCAGGTGGTCAGAGCCCAACAGCTGTATGCACTGGACCATGGCAGCTGCCCTAGGTGGTCAGAGCCCAACAGTTGTGTGCAGTGGACCATGGCAGCTGCCCTAGGTGGACAGAGCCCAACATCTGTGTGCACTGGACCATGGCAGCTACCCTAGGTGGTCAGAGCCCAACAGCTGTGTGCCCTGGACCATGGTAGCTGCCCATGTGGTCAGGGGCATCTCTGTTGATACCTATGATTCCAGTTGCTGCCTCTGGCTCAAATATAGCCACCTTTTGTTCTAATTTGCTGCCAAAATAGTACAGTTGGGTCTCTCCTACCTGAAACCCATTTTTGGTAAAAGGATTACTAACTAGAGATGCCACAACTTCTGGGGTACCACCTTTGTTTCACTCAGGGTTGGTGGGTTATAGATGGATGGAGAACTGCAGAGCAAGCTGACTCCTGGGTGAATTTAGAAACTTTTCTAAACATCAGCTTCTGCACATACATCATTTGATGATAGCCAATGATTTTCACGATAAAAGCTAACCTGTCTTTGCAGTTTTACAGGCAGTCCGGTCTTACCACTCTAAGCCATGGTTATCTCTTGTATTGCTTCAACATTTTATGCCCTTAACTTTGGTGATACGGGAACTTCTGTTCCTGATATAAAATGTAGCGCACAGTAAAAACTATTTAGTCTTCCTCTGCTCTTCTTTGTAAGATGTGTGCATGGATTGCATATAGGGAAGACTAGGGAAGCTATCAGTGGCAACCAACGGGGCGTGTTTCGCTCTCAGTGGCGAGACGCAGACAGTGCAGGTGTTGGCAGCTGTTTGGATCTCATGGCTGGGTTCTCGTCGTGTTTGTGAGCCATTTGTCTCAGTGCGGTCACATGCTTTAGAGAAGTCTAGGGTGCTGTCAGCTGGGCTGTCACTTGACTCTGGCGTGGCTGCCTCAGGGTGCTTGTCTGTGTCCATCAGGAGACAGCCTGTTCCGCCACCAAGAATGAAGACATTTTGGGAACAGATTCATCTTGTAAAAGGGAACATCATTCATTCTCCACAGGCCTTGACAACAGCAAAGTGACAGGCCCTACGCAGACTACACTCACAGGGAGATCCAGCTTTGGGCTGTATTTCATGCCAAAGTCACAGAAAGGTGACTGTGAAACGTGTTCCTATTGAAGCTGAAGAGGGAGACTTTTATGATCTTCATGTGTGTGACCGCGATTCTTTGCCGGTTCACAGCGGCATTCCTGGAACACCCGAGCATTCCAGTCTCTGAGGTTGCCTGGCTGCCGGGGTTAGTCAACCGGCTTTCCTCACTGGGGTGACACTGGTGAGATGGGAACCCAAGGCTTCTAGGGTTTACCAGGTTCTGTGTTGCAAATTCTCCTTCCAGCTCTGCTATAAAGGTCCTGAGAAGAGCTGGGAGATGCCCTGCTCTGATCAGTCCCCAGGCAGGTGGAGGGAGGCTCTCATCTTTGGTGCAACCTTCCCAGGGTACTGTGTTTGAACACTGTCTCTATGTGGTGCAAATTGCTTATTGCATTTGGGCTGAATGGAATCCTGGATTAAAAATCTAATGTCTGAAATTGGATCTCTAATTTTACAGTATCCACATGGGTTGAACAGATAGTTCTAAACATGCAGATATATAGTATATATGCATTATTCCATAGGACTTTAGAGGCCTACAGGGCAGTCAACTTAAATTATGCATCATCAAGCCATCCAAGGAACAGGAGGGCTGTTGAAATTAGATTCACTGCTAGTGAACTTGCATATTTAGTTCAGAAGACAGAGGGGATGGGCATCTTTGTTCAGATGGCAGGAAAGGGTGGTAATTTTTTCATCTTCTGGGTTCCTCCTGAGCCGGAGGTTTTCAACAGCGCGTAATTTTACCGTGAAGAAATAAGGGGAAACCAATGAGTCAGCTTCTTCTTTTCCCACAGCCTGTCTGCAGGGACATGGCTTGAAGTGACTGGCAGCAGGGCCAGTGCACCTGGCTCACCCAGATGTGGCAGTAATGCTGTTCCCTGGTGTTGTGGTGGATACCCTGCATGGTGGTCTTGCAGTCCTCTGCTTTAGAGTTTTCACTTTAGCTTTGACAAGGACATAGACCCCAGTTCCTGGCCTTCTCCTCTGCATAACTTCTGAACATTTTGTGACAGCTTACACAGCATCTCACTCTGTGCTGCTCTGTGATGCTACAGGGACCTCGGGAAATCCTTACTACCCGCGCGCTGCTTTCTGATCAAGTGCAGGACAAAATGATGTGGATGAGGGATGATGTTGCCAGTGTGCGACAAGAGGGTCTGAGGGTGACAGGTGAAACTCTTAGGATGAGTGCAGCAAGGACTGTGCACGGAAGTGTCCTGGAAGGACGCACAATGTACAGGGTGGACACACATACACAGAGAGCCAAGTAATGGCGTTTTATTTATTTATTTTTCAAGACAGGGTTTCTCTGTGTAACAGTCCTGGCTGTCCTGGGACTCACTTTGTAGACCAGGCTTGGCCTCGATCTCATTAAGGTCTACCTGTCTCTGCCTCCCAAGTACCAGGACTAAAGGCATGCACCACCATGTTATCTGTTGAAGGTTTATTCTTTGAAAGGCCAACTGCTTCAAGTGACCTCTTTTTTTTTTTTACCCAGTTACTGCAATTATTTATACTACCTTTTCCTTTTCAAAAAGGAATTGAGGTTGTACAAATAGAATGCCATATGATATGATTCATAAACTAAGAATAACGAGCACTGAACTAAATGGAGAAAGTAAATGCTGTAAGCTGTGGAGATTTGCCTTCTCTTCTCCCATGACACTCTGTGCCGTCGCTGAGTGAGCAGAGCATCCGTTTTCCTGCTTTCCTTCTGTTTGTCTGATAGCCAAAGACAGAGGAAAGCCCTCCAGTGCATCCAAGGGCTTAATTTCATAAACTGAAAATGACTTTATTAGAAAATTGCCTGTGCTACAAAATTACTGCCAGAATATACGGCTATAGGTCAATAGTTTTAGAAGCAAAATTGCTTTATGTAACGTGGCCTTGCTTCACCTGTAGGGTCTCATTGTGTATTAGATGACAGTTTTTCATTGAAGTGGAGAACTGTGTATCCCAACAGAAATGCAGCCCAGAGTGAACTGTGTTCACCTCCATCCCCGCAATGGTCTCCTGTATGGAGCCTGGGATGTTGATCCCACGGATCTGCACACTCTTCCCTTAGGTACCTTGGTATAGAGGTGAGAAGCCATGAGGCAAGAGGTTTGTCGGGGCAGTCCTTGTAGTTGGATGCTCTAAAGTCCACTCTGGGGCTGACAGATTTCCTCCAGGACACTCAGCCCTGTTCCCTCTGTGCTCTGTTTAGAGCTCCTAATACCTCTGCTGTCTTAGGAAGATCTCTGCTCCAGCGAGAGCTGGGAGTGGCTCAGGTCAGCGCTGCACAGCCCACCCACCCCCCACCCCACTGGCATCTGGTGCCAGTGTGGCCGACACACAAGTCACTTCTGGGTAAACGGTAAACATGCGCTCCACATGCCTTGTCTGTAGTTTCTCTGCGTCTGCCGGGATCTGCGTCACCCGCTGCTGTCCCTCTCTGTCCATGGAACTTTAACCATCTCTTGTCTCACGAAACAACACTTAGTCTTCTTCCTTGCTGCACCATATTTCTCCCACCCGCTCATTCATAAGCTACCTCAAACCACGCTGGTGTAAGTCAAGACCATGCACATGCGTACCTACTCAAAACTGATGACAGAAGGGAAGGGTGACACCCGTGTTGTGGCAGACCACTGAGCTTAGCCAACCTCTAAGTCACCAAAGATGAGGGGCAGCCTTAGGCTAAGTGCCCCCTACTGTTTTTTTTAATTTAAATCAGAAACAAGCTTGTTTTACATGATAATTCCAGTTCCTTCTCCTTTCCCTCCTCTCCTGCCCTCTACAGACCAATCCCTTATCCCATCCCCTTTCTGCTCCCCAGGGAGGGTGAGGCCTTCCATGTGGGATTTTCAAAGTCTATCATATCATTTAGAGCAGGGTCTAGGCTGAGAGAGTATCCCTCTATGTGGAATGGGCTCCCAAAGTCCATTTGTGTACTAGGGATGAATACTGATCCTTTACCCGAGGCTCCATAGATTGCCTAGGCCTCCTAACTGACACCCATGTTCAGGGGTTCTGGGTCTGTGCTATGTTGGTTTCCCAGCTATCAGTCTGGGGTCCATGAGCTCCCCCTTGTTCAGGTCAGCTGTTTCTGTGGGTCTCTCCAGCCTGGTCTTGACTCCTTTGCTCATTACTCCTCCCACTTAGGAACTGGATTCCAGGAGTTCAGCTTAGTGTTTAGCTGTGGGTGTCTGCTTCTGCTTCCATCAGCTACTGGATAAAGGCTCTAAGATGGCATATAAGGTAGTCATCAATCTCATTACATGGGATGCATGTTTAAGGTAGCCTCTCCACTATTGCTTAGATTGTTAGTTGGGTTCATCCTTGTAGATCTCTGGACATTTCCCTAGTGCCAGATTTCTCTTTAAACCTATAATGGCTTCCTCTATCATGGTATCTCTTTTCTTGCTCTCCTCTATTCTTCCCCTGACTCAATCTTCCTGCTCCCTCATGTCCTCCTCTCCCCTCCTCTTCTGCCCTTCTCTTTCTCTTAATGTCCTCTACCCTCCCACCATGCTCGCTATTAGCTCAGGAGATCTTGTCACTTTCCCCTTCTCCAGGGGGATCATGTTTGTCTTTTTCGGTCCTCCTTGTTTCCTAGCTTCTCTGGTGTATGGATTGTAGGCTGGTAATCCTTTGCTCTATGTCTAAAATCAGTATATGAGTGAGTACATACCATGTTCATCTTTTTGTGGCTTGGTTACCTCACTCAGGATGGTTTCTTCTAGTTCTATCCATTTGCCTGTGAATTTCAAGATTCCTTTGTCCCCCCGCCCCTAGTAGTACTCCATTGTGTAAATGTACAACATTTTCTCTATCCACTTTTAAGTTGAGGGGCATCTAGGTTGCTTCCAGATTCTGGCTATTATAAATAATGCTGCTGTGAACATAGTTGAACATATCTCCTTGTTGTATGAATGTGCATCTTTTGGGTATAGGCATAAGAGTGGAATTGCTGGGTCTTGTGATAGACTGATTGCCATTTTCCTGAGGAACTGCCATACTGATTTCCAAAGTGGGTGTACGAGTTGGCATTCCCACCAGCAGTGGAGGAGTGTTTCCCTCTCTCCACATCCTCTCCAGCATAAATTGTCATTGGTGTTTTTTATTTTAGCCATTCTGACAGGAGTAAGATGGCATCTCAGAGTTGTTTTGAGCTATAGTCCTGAAAACAGCTTGGTATTGGTACAAAAATAGACAGGTAGACCAATGGAATCAAATTGAAAACCCTGATTTTAACCTACACACCTACGAACACTTGATTTTTGACACAGAAGCTAAAATTATACAATGGAAAAAAGAAAGCATCTTCAACAAATGGTGCTGGCATAACTGGATATTGACATGCAGAAGACTGCAGATAGATCCATGTCTATTGCCTTGCACAAAACTTAAGTCCAAATGTATCAAAGACCTCAACATAAATCCAGCCACACTGAATCTGTTAGAAGAGAAAGTGGGAGATACTCTTCAACGAATTGGTACAGGAGACTGCTTCTTGAACATAACACCAGTAGCACAGATACTGAGATTGACAATTAATAAATGGTCCTCCTGAAACTAAGAAGCTTCTGTAAGGCAAAGGGCACAGTCAACAAGACAAAAAGGCAATCCACAGAATGGGAAAAGATCTTCACTAACCACATATCTGACAGAGGGCTGATCTCCAAAAATTTACAAAGAACTCAAGAAGCGAGTCTCCAAAACACCAAAGGATGCAATTAAAAAGTGGGGTACAGAACTATATAGAGAATTCTCAATAGAGGAGTCTAAAATGGCTGAGAGACACTTGAGAAAATGCTCAACATCCTTAGCCATAAGGGAAATGCAAATCAAAACATATCAGCGTTTTCAATTTGATTCCATTGGTCTGTCTATTTTTTGTGCCAATACCAAGTTGTTTTCAGGACTATAGCTTTACAATAGAGCTTGAAATCAGGGATGGTGATGCCTCCAGAAGTTCCTTTATTGTACAGGGTTGTTTTGGCTATCTTGGGCCTTTTGTTTTTCCATACAAAGTTGACTATTGTTCTTTCAAGGTCTGTGAAGAATTGTGTTGGGATTTTGATAGGGATTACATTGAATCTGTAGATTGCTTTTGGTAAGATTACCATTTTTACTATGTTGACCCTACCTATCCAAGCACATGGGAGATCTTTCCATTTTCTTGTATGTTATTTAATTTCTTTCTTTAAAGACTCAAAGTTCTTGTTATACAGGTCTTTCACTTGTTTGGTTACCATTACCCCAAGATATTTTATGTTGTTTGTGGCTATTGTAAAGGGTGATGTTTCTCTGATTTCTTTCTCAGGGAGTTTATCATCTGTATATAGTAGGGCTACTGATTTTTTTTTAGTTAATCTTGTATCCTGCCACTTTGCTGAAGGTGTTTATCAGCTGTAGGAGCTCCCTGGTAGAATTTTTTGGGTCACTTATATAAACTATCATATCATCTGCAAATAGTGAAAGTTTGACTTCTTTTCCAATTTGTGTCCCCTTGATCTCCTTTTGCTGTCTTCTTGCTCTCGCTAGAACTTCAAGTACAGTATTGAAGAGATATGGAGTGAGTCGAAAGTCTTGCCTTGTTTCTGATTTTAGAGGAATCGTGTTGAGTTTCTCTCATTCCCCAGACCTGCCCCTCATTGTTATAAGAGAAATGTTGGTCTTCCAATGAGTGGATATGAAATGAAAACCTAGCAGATCTCTCCTCTCTCTCACCTCTTAATTGGGTTTGGCCAAGCTCCCAGAGAGCTGGATTAGTCAGCTTATACACATGTGACTCAAGTGGCCCATCCTAGGATTTAGTCACATTCCTTATCAGGACAAGGAGGGGCCATGCTTTATGATGTGGCTACTGTGGCAGAGAAGGGCTGAGAGGAGTTGTGGGGGTCTTCATGGGCTTTCAGAATTTCTAGATGCTCCTAGCTTGTCCCTGAAGTAAGAGTCAGAAGCATGCGTCCCCATATGTTTGGATGTGGAACACAGAAGTTAGAAAATGGCGTCAAATTACTGCTAAGAATTTGGGGGTTTGTATGTGGGTATGATTTCCAGAGTTGCTCCTGAGGATAGGGAGTAGGCATGAAGCAGAAGAGAAGTGTGTGGACCCAGGATGGGTTAAGATGTCTCTGACTTTTGTGATGCTGTCTGTAGCTATGGCATGGCTTCCATACCCTGGACTGAGCCTCTTCATGCTCAGATAAATCAATGTTCCTTCTATTGGTTAATGTAATAATGAAATGCTAGAGGTTGCTCAGTCTTGGTTCCAAGTCTCTCCAGATATAGAGTCCCCTTAAAGCTAAGGGGGGCCTTCCTCATAGGACACACATACTTAGAAGCTTTGAGCTATTACAGCTCTTCCCATGGATAGATAGGGTCTTTTTCCCTTGGGATTTGCTTCAGTATGTTGAACAGGGCAGCAATATCCTACCCTAGTGGAGCAAAGCTCGCAAATGTGGTACTTGAAGGTATCTAGATTGGCCTTGTAGGCATAAAATTATATAGAGAGGGGGTATGTGTGGTAAAATGTGAATGACATAATCATGAACCTCACAGAGTCCCCATGAATGTACCATGCAGAAGACAGCAACATAGAACCCTGCCTGCTAACTATGTAAGATGTTTGAGAAACCATCCTGTGATGTAGGATTAGGTGGCTATGGATGTGTGAAGATGCCTCAGTCGGCATTTGCCTAAGTCTCTGTTTCTTTGTGTTGGTACTTATGGCTCTCACACCCTCTTACTGGGTCCTCAGCTTCCAAGCCAGTTCCTGTACCCCTCAAAATGTGTTCTCCTAGGAAACTTTATTTCTCACCCGGATTCTCTCTCTAAACTGTTCTTACAGGACAGCCCCCGGGAGTGCAAGGCCTTTGTGAACAAGCACAGTCTAATTAGCATTGTGTGTGCTCTGTCTTTGTGACACATTGAATCTTGACTTTGTGAAGAGTCCAGTACTGAGATTGTATGTCTCTGACTATAGATGAGATGTTGAGGTATTTTGTTCTGCCGTTTATATGGTCTATATTGAAACATTTTTGAAATGATTGTGTCTATTGCTTTCCCAAATCTGGAATAACAATCTTTCCTGAGTGCTGAGAACATTTTTATTGTCATTGTCAATTGTGCATAAGTGTGCATTCGTGTGCACTTGCTGAAAATTCAAAGATTTTAGATACAGGCTCCTGCTTTCAAATGTTCCTGTTATTTGTTGAAGTCAGTTAAAATCCCCCTAAAATGATGAGTTGTGGTGATAGCTAAGCCTGTAATAGCAACATGGTCGACCATTTGTCTTAACAATCTGGCTCAATTCACAGGCATTTGAACAGTACACATAGAGTTCTAACACTTCCTGCCTGTGCTGCTGGTTAGAGCACAGATCTTTCCAAGAGACTTCAAGTCTACCTCACACCTAACTTGATCTCCAAAGGGTAACCTGGCTGTTGGCCTTGCTCTCCTGCAAACAAAAACTGGGAGATGCCCATGAATAGTGTGGTAGTTGCTGAGGTTTACTTTAGAGGGTGATGGTATTCAGTTCCTACTAGTTCTTACCTAAGGAAGGACTGGCCCATTCTTTGATTATTTTTTATAGCTTTTAGATATAACATATTTGTGTTGAGGTAAATTATTTGAATGGATGATAAACTGTTCCAGTATGAGTTATTGAAAATTTTGAACAATGTTATTTTAAAATTTTTATTGTAATCAGTACATAAGCTGGACTTCAGAAGCCACTTACTGAGAGTAAAGGGTCTTGGCATATAAGAATGAATTATTTGGGATGGAACTTGAAGAAACAGTGCTGAATGAGGTAACACAGCCACAAAAAGATGAACATGGTATGTACTCACTCATGTATGGATTTTAAATATAGAGCAAAGGATTACCAACCTACAATCCATACCACCGGAGGACCCTAAGAGAGACATACATGGTCCCCTGGAGAAGGGGAAAGGGACAAGATCTCCTGAGCTAATAGGGAGCATGGGGGCAGGGTTGAGGGAGTTAGGAGAAACAGAAGGGAAGAAGAGGAGGGTAGAGGAGGACATGAGGGAGCAGGAAGATTGAGTCAGGAGAATAATAGGGGAAATCAAGAAAGAGATGTCATAATAGAGGGAGTCATTATAGGTTTAAAGAGAAATCTGGCACTAGGGAAATGTCCAGAGATCTACGAGGATGAACCCAACTAACAATCCAAGTAATAGTGGAAAGGCTACCTTAAATGCCCTTCTCCAATAATGAGATTGATGGCTACCTTATATGCCATCCTAGAGCCTTTATCCAGTAGCTGATGGAAGCAGAAGCAGACACCCACAGCTAAATACTGAGCTGAACTCCTGGAATCCATTTGCAGAGAGGGAGGAGTAATGAGCAAAGGAGTCAAGACCAGGCTGGAGAGACCCACAGAAACAGTTGACTTGAACAAGTGGGAGCTCATGGACCCCAGAATGATAGCTGGGAAACCAGCATAGACAGACCCAGACCCCCTGATCGTGGGTGTCAATTAGGAGGCCTGGGCAATCTATGGGCCTCTAGTAGTGGATCAGTATTCATCCCTAGTACACAAATGGACTTTGGGAGCCCATTCCACATAAAGGGATACTCTCTCAGTCTAGAAACATGGGAGAGGCTCTAGGCCCTGCTCCAAATGTTATGACAGATTTTGAAGATCCCCCATGGAAGGCCTCACCCTCCCTGGGGAGCAGAATGGAGATGGGATAGGAGGTTGGTGGGTTGCAGGGGAGAAGAGGACGGAGAGGGAACAGGGATTGACATGCAAAACAAGCTTGTTTCTAATTTCAATAAAAAGTATGAATTATTTGGTATGAAATTGACAGCCAAAGATACAGGGTTGAAACAGTGTGTGTGGGGAGTAATCTAGATAATAGGGTAGAGGAGGTGGTAATATCAAGGACTCTGCCCCAAATGGTTTTAGCTCCTTGATTGTGGAGTTCTGGGATGGGAAGTACACTCTAGATCCTTTGGTACATGTTGAGTGCTACCTGAAAAGAGGGAAGGAAGCAAGAAGGGGCTCAGCTGAGCCTGCCCTGCCCAGGGAATCAAAGACATCGATGTCCTGCACATGGATGTGCACATCCTCTGCCAACACGTGCCAGGTTACAGTTGTGCCCATCTTGGGACAGAAACATCGTATTGGTATGGCCCTTGTCACTGGGGGAAATGTAGAGGAAGTGTCAGACATATCTAGGGTCCTGCACAGAGTCACACACCTGACTTCTTCTGATGGGCACAGGCTCCTGGAGTGTGATCCACCTGGACCACCAGCTTCCCTTCTTGCCATGGAGAGCATCCCCTGTGCTAAGGGCTGACTTAATAGGGGATTGTCCCTTAACACTTGCAGATGAGCTCGGTGGAGGTCTGCCTGTTCACACACACAGTGTTTTTGCTGTTTGTTCAGGTCCTGTCATGTACCATGAGACAGCTGTTGATAACAGTTTCCCCCAAGACTGAGGCATTTCATTCTGCAGGGTGGCTCTTAAGTAGGACGATAAACATTTCAAAACAGCTTCAGAAAGTTCCTGAAGCTGACCATATTTATTAGACCTCTCCTTTCCAGGGTAAGAAGTAAAATCTGAGAGCTCCTCTCAGCCTAGCAAAACTGAGCTTCGCAGGAGACTCTTGGACAAACTGCGCACTGAAGAAGAAGATTCTGAGACCAGACCAGCTGCCTGCAGGGAGCAGAAACCAGCTGAGCTGCTGGGAAGAATTTTAGAGCAATGAATTCACCTAAAGGATACTCTTCCACCTGTTGAGCTGCCTGCTGGCTGCTGTGTGAACTGTCACCCATGCTAGGGAGGACCTTGGTGATACAGCTATGTAATTCTTACTTCTACCCCTGTAAATAATTCCAGTAAAACTCACGCATCACCAAATTGGATTTGGTGGTGGCACTTTGGTCTGCTGTGGGCTCCCTCTCTGGGGTGAGTAGGTATGTCTCCCCAGGAAACTTTCTTTGTCACACAATACCACCACACTATCTAGTTTTCTATAGCACAGCTTTCCCCTTTGTACCTTCTCTCCATGCCTTGGCTCAGGTTTATGAAGCCCCCCGTTCTCTTGTGTCCCTCTGTTCTTTCTTCAGGCACCTCTCCTGGGTCTGCAGTGTTGGGTCACAGCCAGCGTTCTTCACGTTTCCCGCAGATTCGGGAGGTCTCTGGGGTTCGTTGTCAGAAGCAGGGGATGCACATTGCACAGGCTGTCAGTTCCGGTGTTGCCCAGGACTGAATGTGGCCACTGTGTGCACATTTGTCCATAGTGTATGCAGGCCCGTGTCGCATGTAGCCTTTCATGGGACATTTATGGGTTTCCTGGCGCTCCACTAGTGTTTTCTGTTGTTCATAAGACAGAACATGTGTGATGTCTGTGTTTCTGGTCACCTGTGTGACAGTGGGACCTGCTCCTGTACCTGCTTCACTGTCCCCAGTTATTGTTTGTCAAGGGCCTGGGCCTGGCTGGTGTCTCTGCATGATGCTTGGTTGTTTTGGTAGGGAGATGGAGTAGGTGTTCTTATCTCTCTTGCTAGGGTGCAGGACACTCTGAGCTGTTGAAGCACAGTTCTTCCTACTTCTCCTGGGCTCTTCTGGAGTGAGCTTGTCACTCTCCCTCTCTCTTCCTGAGAATGTCATCCTCCCTGCCCCCACAGTGGACACCGAGGACTTTTTCTGGGAGAACTTGAGGGGATGTTACCTCGTAACCACGTGTTCTTGGTGGAAGCAGGTCTGGGGTTGTGCCAGTGGAGGTTGAGAGAAGGGTAGCAGAGCGACCTGTGAGACACTGTATGTCGGGAACACTGTGGTGCAGGTTTTTTGGAGATGACCAGGTTATTGTAGCATGAAACCATCTGTCTTTGTGGTGGTGCTGTTTTTTATTAGCCGAAGTGAGAGCCATGCCTCCTGGAATTGAGCACAGCCGCCTTCCCCACCCTTGAGCGGCCTTCATGGGCAGGTCCCTCCCACTCGTGTTCTGTCAAGAGCGCGTTAGTGTCATGGAGGACTCTTTCCGAAGTTCTGACAATCTGAAGGGAGTCGTCACGTGAAAGCCACTGAATTCCTTCTTTTGAGATTGGGAAGTTCGAATATTGTCAAAGAACCCCAACCCAAACATTTTATAATGCCAGGGAAGCATTTTATGCTAAAAACACTGTACTAAATGAAAAGTTTTAAAAAGTATAACTTGGTTTGATTTTTGGTGAAACCAAGTATTGATTAGGATTTTAAAAATATTTTTATTATTTTTTAAAATTATGTGTGTGCACATGTGTCTGTGTATGGATGTATACATGTGAGTACAGGTGCCTACAGAAGACAGAGGCAGTGGGTCCCCTGCAGCCAGCCACAGGTGCTCTATGTGAGGTGCTAGGAATCTAACTTGGGTCCTCTGTGAGCCCAGTAAGTGTTCTTAGCCGCTTAACCATCACTCTAGTCCCCTTGACTGAGCTTATAGATAAGTTTAAGATGCCCCTAGGTACCACCTGGTGTAGGTACCCTGGTGGCCACTGTGTAGATGCCTTGGTTGGTAAAACCTTGCTTCCCATACTATGACCACACCCAGCTTGGCCTGCTGAGCTTCCCTCCCACACAGCTGAGCGGCAGTTTCATGGAAAGACAGTGATGGATTTCCCACTGGGGTTGGCTTATTTAATAGCACAGTCTCATTGCTCAACAGTTTTCATGCAGCGTATAAATCATGCTCAAACCACTTGATTTATAGCAGCCATTTCCTCAGGTAGGAGTTGGGGTTAATTTGCAGAGATATTAAGGACTGATGCACAAATAATGAAATTGAGAAAGGAAAATGTTTCTCATGGCAACGTGAAGCTGAGAATTTTGAAGTTAAAAGACAATGGGCCTGGTTTGGGCACTAGAAGCCTGGGGTCTAGTACATGTGGTAACTGTGTGGCATATTGCCACAAATCTTCTATGTGACAAATACAATATTGTGGCACAGACTGGAAGAAATTGTAAGCCCTCTCTCATGTGTCCTATAGACTGGGTTTTGTCTGTATCTGTATTGGCAGACAGCCTTTTCTGGAGCTGTTGCAACAGTTGGATGTCTCTGGAGAGTTTAGAAAGGGACCTGGAGGAGAATATTCACTCCAGGCACAGGATGGTTCACTGATGTCAGGAACTTCCCGTTTCATCACTTGGTACCTTTCACCCAGGATGTGGCAGTGCCCAAGGGCTTTTCCTTACTCAGAATGAAGTCTCTACCTGAAGTCCCAGGTTCTGATGGCGGTTATGTGGCTGTGTGGGATGTTTTCTAGGAGGAGACAGCTGGTGGCACTCAAGTGTGTCTCGGAAAAGTCTCAAGCAGGGTTTCCACAGTTGGGAGGCATCTTACTAATGTGTATGGCCTCGGGAGGTGTGCGTGTTAGGAGGTGTTAAAGCGTTTTAAAGGAGCCACGTAGAACAGGTGCTTGTGACAGAGGCCTAGGGCTTGATGCTAGAGTAGCGTGTGGGAGAAAAGTGAACTAATTATGGGAAAGCACTGTAGAGAGGGCCTTGGAGATAACAAAAGCAGTCCGGGATGGCCAGGGTCAGGAGCCTGTTAGATGCTGCGGAGTGAAGTGGTGGCTGTCGGGTTGGCCCTATATTTCAGATCAGATCAGAAAAAAATGTTCTCTTCTAAAGAGAGCGGGGTTACCTCGTGTTCTCAGATGGAATGAGCGGCACCAGTGATGCTGCTTGGGATCTGCAGCTGCCATAGTGTGTCACCGCCGAGCATCAGTTGCAGTTAGTGCCTCAGATGTGGGAACTGACGAGAATGTGCCCCAGGGAGGGAGCAGGGCTCAGAGTAAGATCTCTTGGCCTTGCTTCCTTCAGGAATACACTCCTGGTTGGATTAGCTGTGTCATGTAGTAATTCTAGCTTTAGGCTTTTGAGGAACCTCCAGACTGATTTCCACGGTGTGTCCAACAGTTTGCATCCCCACCAGTAGCAAGTAAAGACTACTCTTTGCCTGCTGGCCAGAATTTGCTCCTCGTTTTCTTGATCACGCCATCCCGATTGCTTGCGATGGCATCTTGCTTCCCTGATGGCTGAAGGCATGGAACACTATTTCCGTGTATACCTTGGCCACCTGTACTTCTGAACTAGAAAAGTGTTCAGTTCATTTACCCATCTAATAATTGGACTACCTGTTCTTTTGTTATTACATGGTTCTTAGTTCTTTTTATATCTAGCTATTAGTCCTCTGTTGGGTGAATGGCTGGCAATAATTTTTTTTCCTGTTCCATCAATGTCTCTTTGTTCTGCTGATTCTTTTGTTGTAAGGAAGGATTTCAATTTGGTGAAAAATCATTTGTCAGCCCTTGCTATGGTTTTGTGAGCTATCAGAGTCCTATTCATTCGGCAAGTCACCATTCCCGTTGTATATTGAAGTGTCTCAGTAGAGACACCTGCATACTGATGTTTATGGCTTCACTGTTCACAATAGCCACGGTCGTGGAATCCAGTCTTAGGTGTCTGTCAGTGGGAGAATGAATGAAAAACACGGTATATATACACAATAGACCATTACTTGGCCATAAAGAGGAACTAAATCATGTCATTTACAGGAAAATGGATGTGACTGGGGACAATCATGTTAAGTGAAATCACAAAGACTCAGAAAGAGAAGTACCACATGTTTTTCCATAATCTCTGCATAGAGAACGAAAGATGAGGTAGGAACACTTTCCTAGTTCAGAAGTACAGATGGCCAAGGTATACACGGGTGAGAAGATCAGTGGGAGGTGGCCGGGAAAACGGGTATCCCAGGGATGGGAACGAGCAAGTGCATACAAAGGCACCAGCGAAACCTTAGCACCGTCAGGGTGTAGTCACTGGCAAGAAGAAAGAGCCTCTCTGTGTCATATACGGGGGACGGCCCCTGGGGGCCATGCTAGCCCTGGCGTGGTGAACTGTCTGATGGTGGATGCTCTGCAGAGTTAACCCCAGATGTGGGACCCCGTGAGACTCCATCCTGGCGGTTGTATGCCATAGTGAGACCTTTGTACCAGTGCCTGTGACTATGGGTGCTGTCCCGAGATGTGACCGAGAGCCCTGCATGCAGACATGCGTGGAGGAAGTCAGGGTGCACTTGTAGGGTCTGGGTTGTCGTCAGAGTTAAGGATGAACAACAGCCAAGTGTGATGGAGCCAACTGGGAACACTTGCCAAGGTGTTCATCAGTGAACCCACTAGGTGTATCTTGTAGGCCCCAGGAAGGTCTCTGTTCGTTACATTTGGGCTCCTGTGAGCTGTTTTTGCTTCTTTATGGTGATGGAGTGGCAGGGGCATGCTGGCCTTGGCAGCATGCAGCAGTGTAGGTGGCTGTGCCTTTTATATTTACGTGTCAGTGGGCAGCGATCTGGCATGAGGCGCACCGGCTGAGGCAGGGAGCTGTCATGTGGGATGCTGGGAGAGATGTCACTAGGGAGACCAGGGGCTCTGCACAGCCCTGTGGATCCGGTAGGCAGAGCCCCATGAGGAGCCCGGGATGTCCACATGGTAGGGAGGGTTACCCTGTGACTTTCTTCGGAAGTGTGTTGGTCAGAATTCTTGAGAAAAGTAGAGCAGCCAAGGTTGTGTGTGAGCACACGTTTCACACGTGTAGTGGAAGCACATGGGGTGTGTGTGCCTATGTAGGTCTGTGTGTGACATGCCTGTGTGCACAGCCTGGAGGGAGCAAGGGGTTGGCCTCTGGCACCGTTGCAGCCACAGTGCACGCCCAGCTCAGCAGAGGGTACTTTGAACTTGCGTCTTGAGATACTAGGCAGTGAAGAACACCTTGTAACATGCCTTTAATCTTCTGTTTCTAATGCTTTTAGGCCCAGAGCCTTGCTGATTCTGGGGTGGCCTCATCCTGGGCCAGCCAGTTCCCAGAGATTCCCAATGGACTGTCTGCAGTGTTGTCTTTCATAGCAACACCCCTAGCCAGGACACTCACCTCTTCCCTGTGGGGTACCCTGGGGTTTACTGACTAATTGTCCCATGGTGCTCATCCTGCCCTCCCTCTAGGTCCTGTACTTCTCTGTCCGGGTCCCTCATATCTCTTTGAGACTATTAGACTATCTAGTCCTTCCTGCCTGCCAGCCTTGCTGTACCACTCCTTCCCGGGCAGCCAGGGCCAAGGCTCTTACTGGCATTTCCCTTCTCTTTGTGATCTCCCAGGACAGGAAAACTTGTCAGGAGTTTCGCTGTGCACAAACAGGAAGTCATGGTGGGCTATCTGGCCAGTGACCAGGAGCCTGGATCAGAGCTGAGCAGTGGGCAGGATGAGGCAGACTAGCCATGTGGTGGTGGAGTCAGTGAGCCTGTCGGGAAGACCATTCACCCATGGTGCTGGCATGTGGGGCAAGTGTGGTAACGAGGCTTGGCATCAAAGGAAAGAAGATACCGTCCTCCTCAGCCAGGCTGGCTATAGGCTGCATAACAGCCCAGGAAGCTCCACACACATGGTGAGGAACCTGCATGATGTAGGGGGTCCAGCACTTTCCCTAGAAGGGCTGAATGAGAAACGGGAAGTGGTGTTTACTACAGCAAAAGCTGTTCTGTGTAAGCTGAGTGAAGAACCCAGTATCAAGGGTTCCTAGACTAGGAAAGAACAGCCAGGGATGATGGAAATCCTCGGGGGCAGGATGGCAGAGGAAGGCGGACGCTCTGCGTGAGTGTCCTCTTGGAGGTTAGCACATTGCTTTCAGAAGGAACCCACTGTAGGGAATTCTTACAGACTGAAAACGCCAGTGAAATGGTGATATTATTCAGCTCAGTAGGTTCTGTTGCTGCAGCAAATCTTTTGTTACCTGTGTTAATTGGATGGCTGGAAGTAGCTCAGACTGCTAAGGATCAGGCCCTCAGGTTCTTGAGTCTGCTTGCATTCAGGAAAAGTGATGTTCAGGACGACACAGGGTAGCTGGCTCAGTCTCTGAGTAGCAGGGGGCTGACTCGAATGCTCCCCCCGGGGCGGGGGACAACAGATCCTTGCATGAGGTTTTAACCTCTGCAGCTGAGGTTTCCTTCTAAGTGAATGTAATAGCAAGGAGTTGTTGTTATTGTTGTGGTCATCATCATCATCTCCTCTTCCTCTTCCTCCTCCTCCTCCTCTTCCTCCTCCTCCTCTTTCTCCTCCTCTTTCTCCTCCTCCTCCTCCTTTTTCTTCTTCCTTTTCCTCCTCCTTCTATTCTTCTCTTATACATCATATCCCAACTACTGCCTCCCCTCCCTCCATTCCTCCCAACCTGCCTTCACCTCCCCTCTCCCCCAGATCTGCCCCTCCTCTGTTTCCCTTCAAAAAAGGAGCAGGCCTCCTAAAAGTATCAACCAAACATGGCATGCCATATTATAATAAGTCTAGACACAAACCCTCATACAAAAGCTGAGCAAGGCAACCCAGTAGGAAGAAAAGTATCCCAAAAGCAGGAAGAAGAGTCATAAAGAAACACCCCCATCCCCACTGTTAGGAGTCCTACTTGAACACCAAGCCACACAACCATAACGGATATGCCAAGGCC
The DNA here is from genome assembly GCF_017639785.1 of Mesocricetus auratus. Taxonomy (NCBI): domain Eukaryota; kingdom Metazoa; phylum Chordata; class Mammalia; order Rodentia; family Cricetidae; genus Mesocricetus; species Mesocricetus auratus. Next base: position 5,221,086 of record NW_024429212.1, on the reverse strand, counting down.
TAGGTCAGACCCATACCGGCTCCCTGATTGTCACGCCAGTCTCTCTGAGCCCTATGAGCCCTACTTGGTTGATGCTGTGAGCAGTGTTCTCATGATGCCCTGACCCCTCTGGCTCCTACAATCCTTCCTGCATTTCTTCCTTGGGGTTCCCTGAGCTCCACCTAGTGTTTGGCTGTGGGTCTCTGTGTCTGCTCCCATCAGTTGCTGGATGAAGCCGCTCTGCCCTGATGGGGTCTGTAGACGGCCATATTGTGTGCTTCTAGATGTGTGGCAAGTGTAGGAGGTGTTCTTGGGACGGTAGTCCTGTGATCAGGACTTCGAGGGGACTGATCTTGGAGAACCAGGGTCATGAGCGCTGCAGTGGCTGGCTTCCATACAAGCCCCAGGGAAGGCCTGTCCTGGCAGAAGTTTCTAAATGTGAAAAGATGAAGCCTGTAGACACCAGGCAAGGTGTGGGTCTGTTAGATGTTGGCCTGCTGAGCGAGGGTCCTTTGCAACACTCCCTGGGATGCTTTTTCTGAAGGATTTGAGTGAGGGATTTGATGTCACTTGTCATATGCATTCACAGGCAGGCCTTCCTTCAAGGGAAAACCCCATCTCACTTTGGGGGGTTCTCACTGCAAAGGTCTCATTGTGTAGCTCTGGGAGGCCTTGAACTTGCTGCCCAAGCCTCCCAAGGGCTAGGGTTACAGGCTTCAGTGGGCACTCCTGCTTGGTCTGTTTGGATTTTTTTTCTTTAATTTCTGAGATATTTAAACAATGGGGACGGTGTGGGTTGTGGGGGTGGATGTCTGGATGAGTGTCTGCTGATCCCTGAGAATGAAGGGAAAGACATTTTGTCAGGTTTTTTATAGATTAAAACCAAGTTGAAGTGTTGACCACAGGGGAAAGTGTTTCCTGTGGTGTGCCAGGGAGGGCTTCAGTCAGCCACTTTAACCCTCCTGGACAGTCTGCCAGCCTCTCCCCTGTGCAGGGGTGGAGCATGGTCGATACTGCCCTTTCTAAATGCCTGCCCATTTACATTTTCTGCAGGACTCTGCAAGAGTGTGGTTTCTCCCGCGTGCAGAGTGCATTTATTATTGCCTTTGAAAGGTGTGCTCATAGATCCCAGCAAGGATGTCACAGGAGGCCCGACTTGGTCTGTGTAGGGCCCCTCCTAACTCTGTTCTTGAGTCCAGCACAGTCCACTTGAGGTGGGTGCTGATGCCTGGTTATTCTGGGAAAACACTGCCACTGAGGAAGGCCCCTGACTCGTGGGAAGAGTCGCATGTTCACATACAGATGGGGATGCATTTAAGGTGCCTCTCCCACACCATTCTTCATTGCCTTGTAGCACTTAGACAGCTCTGCGCTGTGGTGAAGCTTGGCTTGAGACAGGAAATTAGCATGGGATTGGAATTGCTTTGTTCTGTCCCAGGATCTGGGAGTAATACATGGTCCTGCTTCAAAGAGCTCCGGGCCTCTGGGGACAAACAGTGGCAGCTCCTACTGTGATGAGCACATGGGAGAGGCAGATTGTGTGACACGTAGTGCCCTGTGCCGTTTCTACTTGGACAGGAACTTCCCATGGATCAACCAGGCTTCGAGAGTGAATGCAAGTTTTCTGGAGAAACAAAGGGAGAGCAACTCCAATCTGGAGAGCACAAGGGCGTTAAGCTTCAGGTGGGTTCTCAGCTTATGGGGAAAGGACACCCTGAGGCTAGAGGTGAGGCCTTGAGTATGGCCCTGGGTCCTTATAGCTCTCCTTCAATGACCATGGGCCCAAGTGAGTAGGCATGTAGGGTAAACCCAAGCCCCACACCTGCCTCTCATCTTCTGCAAGGAGCCAGGGAAGGGATTTGGGAGATGTTAAGGAAAACACACTGGAGACCCATTGACCTTTATGTAGAATCTAAGGGCAGTGTGAAGACACGATCAAGGTGTAACACAATGCAAGTCTGTTCTGGGTGTAGCAATATTCATGTTTGGTAGCTTCTGCAGTATATCTTTGCTACTGTCAGGGGCGCCCTAGGTTAAGGATGCCCTGTGCAGAGGAAGGGACTCAGGTACTCCCAGTCTGGGTTGTGGTCCTGATGTGGAAGGGCATCTGTGGGTGCTGACACGTGTTCATCTGTGCTCATCAGCGCACAGCCCCAGGCCGAAAGGGATACAGAAATCGCAGAGTACAAGGGAGTCAGGCTCATCTTTATGACCAAAATGCTGTTGGCAGCTCCTTAGCAACTGAGGTTCATGGAATGTAAATGAAGGCTGCAGAAGCTTAGAGACCCTGGGACTCTGGGCCGGGGAGACGTGGCTCAGTGTGTGAAGTCTGCTACTTGTATGACATTTTCTTGCACTCTCCTGAGTTTTCATTTTGCCTTTAGAGTTGGGTTAATAATGGCAGGGTCAGGAGATGACTGAGCATCATCAAAGGGAGGAGTGCATAGAGCAGTTCTCACACTGGAAGGCAGCCTGGGTGGCTGGGAGGAGGCTCAGGGAGCTGGGAGCAGAAGCAGAATGTGTGGGGGCATCTTGTGAGTCAGTAGTGAGTCAGACCCAGCTGCACCCTGTGGTGTTACCCTGGGTAGCATTTACCTCATGGAGCTCAGATGCCTTCATCGTCAGCATGGGATCTTTGCCACTTGATCTTTGAGAGTCCCACTGACTCTAGAGTTTCATCAACCATATCAACACATGGTCTATACTGTGCAGGTACATAGGTAGTAGTTACACAGTGTCTGGAAAGGGGGTCACATGGGATAACATTAGGGAGGCCAGGAGAGGTGCCATAGTCCACTTTCTGATGTTCTCACCATAATCCAGGATCACACACGTGAGGGACCTAGGGCATCACACATTCTGCCTAGAGTACTGGGCTCTCAGAAAGGAAGTGTCGCCGGGCGTTGGTGGTGCACGCCTTTAATCCCAGTACTCGGGAGGCAGAGGCAGGCAGATCTCTGTGAGTTCGAGGCCAGGCTGGACCGATAGCCTCTGAAACAATACAGAGAAACCCTGTCTCTTAAAAACCAAAAACAAAACAAAAAAAAAAAAAGAAAGGCAGTGTCAATCCTGCCCCACGTCCTTAGCATTTAGTTCTAGTGAGTGGCGGGTGTAAAACTTGATGTTAGTATAGGAAGCCTTTTGCCAAATCCCCACCTGCTACTTGCTTCCCCAGCCCATTGCATCAAGTCCTCTCCGACCAGGCTGGGGAAACGAGCCTGCTAGCCACCGAGCTTTGCTTTACAAGTCCCAGAGTCCTTCTCCCAAGTTGTAGTTATTATTTAACTTCAGATAGAGGCTCTGTTGCTCAGTCTGGCCTTGAACTCCTGGCAGTCCTCCTGCCTCAGCCTCCTGAATGCTAGGATTATGGGCATTTCCCCATCATTCCTGGCTATAAATTGTTAGGGAAATTTTCACTTTTTTATCCCTGGCTCCAGGCATTGATTTAGGCAAGGCCTGGCTCCTAGGACCACAATGCTTTGTTGTGGCATCCAGGAGACATGCTGAGGGACTCCACCCGGGGGAGTCTAGAAGCAGTCTCTGGTGCTGGTTACTCTCAGCCCAGCAGGGTCTCCCACTGAGGTCCTCCTTTGGGTGCCTTGGCCGGTGGTCATCGATGAGTTCAGACCCTGGTTTGAGAAGGCAGCCTGCGGGAGACAGACTTGTCCATCCACTGCACGTGTTGATGTCTGCTGATGCTGTGTGGGCAGAAAGGAACAGCCACATCTCCTTCTGTGGTCAGGTATGACCAGTGTGGTGATATTTTGTTTATGATCTAATAAAACTTGCCTGAAGATCAGAATGCAAAGCTAGCCATACCAGGCAGTGGTGGTGCACGCCTTTAATCCCAGCCCTAGAGAGGAATATAAGACAGGAGCTCAGCGCAGTCTCAGAGAGCAATCTGAGGTTTTTGGTGGAGAGCACTGCAGACTCCGTGAGGCTGAGCAGCAGTGCAGCTGGGGGCAGTCTGAGGACAGGATCGACCCTTCGGTCTGAGCATTGGTAAGAGGTGAGACCTCTCTGGTGGCTGGCTGCTTTGCTTTTTTGATCTCAGGCAAGCTTTATTAGATCATAATAAAAGTTATCACCACAGACCATAGGTTCCATGACTACTGGAAAGTTGGTAGGGAGTGACAGCCTCGTGAGCAACTGGAAAGCAGAGTCCTCCCTCCCCATGACCCAGAGTCCTCCCTGCCCTTGATCCTCCCCCTGATTTTCATATGCCAGCCCTTCATTACCAGAAAAGTTTTCCCCATTCTATTGTCCTAACTCTAGATGTTTTCTGCCCCATTTTCAGGCCTTTCATCAGAAAAGATTATGTGCAAAGCAGGGAAAGAAAGCACCATTAGGAGATTGGATTTTCATGTGACCTAGCCACACACAGATACATATGATGCTTAGGAGTGGAGCAGAATAGCTGGATGCTGTTTGTGCACACCTTTAATCCCAACACCGGGGAGGCAGAGGCAGGTAGATCTCTGTGAGTTCAAGGCCAGCCTGGTATATAGAGTAAGTTCCAGGACAGCCAGAGTGATTACACAGAGAAACCCTGTCTTCAAAAAACCAAGACAGATATGCATGGTATCCTGGAGAAGGAGAATTGGACGGGATCTCCTGAGCAGATTGGGAGCATGGATGGAAGGGAGGGGAGAGGAAGCTGGGAGAAAGAGAGGGAGAGAAGATGAGGGGAGAGGATATGAGCTACCAGGAAGGTTGAGTCAGGGGAAGTATAGAGGAGAGCAGGATGAGAGATACCTTAATAGAAGGAACCATTATAGGTTTGCGGAGAGATCTGGCACTAGTGAGATTACCAGAGAACTACAAGGAAGAGACCAACTGGCAAACTAAGCAATAGTGGAGAGGCTACCTTAAATGCCCTCCCCTGATAATGAGATTGATGACTACCTTATATGCCATCCCAGAGCCTTCATCCAGTGGCTGTTGGAAGCAGAGGAAGACACCCACAGCTAAACACTAAACTGAACTCCTGGAATCCAGTTACAGAGAGGGAGGAGGGATGAGCAAAGGAGTCAAGACCAGGCTGGTGAAACCCACAGAAACAGCTGACCTGAACAAGGGGGAGCTCATGAACCCCAGAATGATGTTCAGCATGGGACTGATCCAGACCCCCTAAATTTGGATGTCAGTGAGGAGGCCTTGGCAATCTATGGGACATCGGATAGTAGATCAGTATTTATTCCTGGTATGCAAATGTTCTTTGGGAGCCCATTCCACATGGAGGGATGCTGTCTCATCCTGGGCACATGGGGGAGGACCTAGCCCCTGTGTGGGATGATATGACAGACTTTGGAGATCCCCCATGGAGGGCCCCTCTTTCCATGGGTAGCAGAAGGGGCGTGGGGTGAAGGGTTGGGAGTGTTGGTGGAGGCCAGGGGAGGAGGGGAGGGAGAGGGAGCTGGGATTGACAGGTGAAGAAAGCTTGTTTCTAATTTAAATTAAAAAGTAGGAAAAAAAAGGAAAAAGTGGAAGAACTAGACCAGCATGAGCCTTGACTCTTCACAAATAGTCAAAATGCCGTTTTTCATGCCTCTCAGCTCATCTTTGAACTGATCATTTAGCCAGTGAACAGTCAGAAAAGACCTGAAGGGACCACAACAGATCAGAGCTTTCCTGGTTGCTATGGGTGAACTGAATACACCCAACGGTGGCAGCAGAAGGTCAGTGGGCAGTGTTCCTGCAGCAGTGGGCAGTGTTCCTGCAGCAGCGGGCAGTGGTCCTGGAGCAGTGGGCAGTGATCCTGCAGCAGTGGGCAGTGATCCTGGAGCAGTGGGCAGTGTTTCTGCAGCAGCGGGCAGTGTTCCTGCAGCAGCAGGCAGTGTTCCTGCAGCAGCGGGCAGTGTTCCTGCAGCAGTGGGCAGTGTTCCTGCAGCAGCGGGCAGTGGTCCTGCAGCAGCAGGCAGTGTTCCTGCAGCAGCGGGCAGTGTTCCTGCAGCAGTGGGCAGTGGTCCTGTAGCAGTGGATAGACCAAGTCTGGTCTGCAGGGTTGGTTAGTAGAATGACAGAAGTCCTGTCAGGAAGCTGGCTAACCCTGAGGGTGAGTGTGGCCACGATGAGCCAGTCTCCATGCTCTTACTGGGCACCCTCTGAGGCACTGCTTAGCTCTCCGCTAACTTGCCTGCTTCAAGCTGGATGCTGGATGTATGGAGTGGAGCTTTTTTTTTTTAGCTTGGCAAAGCCAGTGTTGAGACTGGAACTGCTCATGGCAGACACTACCAGGTGTTAGCAGAGTGAGGTCTGGGTGTTTTGGATCTGTGGGTCCAAGGGACTTTGGGAAATGCATGGCACTTTTCTTGGAACACAGCTGAGGCTGGCTGCAGCAGCACTGGACAGTGTGTCCTGAGCTGAGGTCACAGCAAAGGCTTCCTTGAGAGCCTTCCATTTGTCAGTCTGATGCTCTACACTGCGCAATTGAAAATAAGCACACCGGGCCAGAAAAGCACGGGCTTCTAGGAACTGGAGATCTGATTTCACCAGAGCTCATTAGCAGCTGAAAGCTGCACTTGACAACTCCAAAGACAGTGGTCTCCATCTGGAGACTACAGTTTTGCAGACTCAACAGGGAAAAATAGCCGGTATAGCAGCTCTGGGGATTTGTCCTCCTTCCAGTTCTCAAGGAGCTTAAATCTTAGTATGCCGCCAGTGACAGGCACAAGATATGGAGTCTGCCATTGCTTTCTTTTTGCAGACTTTCCTTGGTTTGGATGAGTCCTCCAGCACTCGTAGAGTTGGAAGCACATGGCATTTATATTGGTTTCATCTTACATTTTGATTAAATAGCCACAAAACAAAATTTTCAAATTTCCCTCATTTTCCCTCCCCTTGTTGTCCTTTTATCCAAACGTGTGGTATTGACTTTAGGTTTTACAAGGTCAGTTTGACTGCTCTGAGTAAGTGGCTGGAACTTCAAACATCAACTGCAGGGTTTTTCTTCCTCTTGTGTCTGTCTGTCTATCATCTATCTGTCTACCATCTGTGTGTGTGTGTATGTATGTATGTATGTATGTATGTATGTATGTATCTATCTATCTATCTATCTAAATTGAGGGGCTTGTTCCAGACCATGTGACCCAGCTTAACCTTTAGTCTTCTTACTAGAAAGATATGGTCACACACATCTTCAGTAGTTTTGGTAGACCCCAAACTCAGTTGAGGAATGTTTAGGTTCCTTCTCCAATGACTTGAAGGAGAAACTACCAAAGGTACCACATACTATCTGGGATGGTCAAGTCTAGGTACTCACAGGACCCACTCCCCTGGTTTGGATCTGTCATTTTCAAGCATCAGAAATGGCTTTGCTGCTTTTAGTAGGTGGCAGCTCAGCTCTTGTTTCATACCATGAATGATATCTATTGTTTACATTCATACCCATCATCCTTTTTACCAAATGTTACTCCCACAGCTCAGCAACTCAGCGTCCCATCAAACTGAGATCAGTCATAGCTCAGGTGATTACTAGAAGAGCTTGTGAGGCCATGTGTGGACAGGAAAGCCAGCCTGGGAATAGGTGCATGAACCAAGTCCGGAGAAGCCAGGAGGCTCTCCTCGAAGTGGTCCATGGGCAGTTCCAGAGCCTCAGCAAGGAGTTGTCACTGCACAAGTCTTAAGGAGGTCAGTTGAACCTGAGCCTTGGAACGTGGGATACTGTTAGAATTGCCATGTGTGTACATTTGAATTACCAGGAAGAAAGTCAGTGTCCCCCATTCACCATGTTTAAAGAATGTCTTATGTCCTCTCTTACGATGGGGAACTATTCATTTATTAGTCAAGTCCTTGTCCTCTAGCAGAGCTGAATTTTTCAAGTGGCCTTTGTTTCACAGAGGTTCTTATGCTGTTTCTTGTTTGTTGGCTTTTTTAGCATTTGAGATGGTGTCTCTCCATTTGCCCAACCCAAATGTACCCCTGATTAGTATCAAACTCAAAATCCTCCTTCCCCCAGTCTCCCAAGTGCCAGACTGAAGGTGTGTGCTGCCATGCCCACTGTAAGTGTTGTTTTTTCCCCTATGACTTGTGATCAAGAGAGAAATGGAAGATAATACTTGGCAGGTGTTTTTATCATTGCTCATCTTTGGAATTCTATGTGTGTCTTCATTATGCAATATCACAGCTTGGAGAAGCCACATGTCAAGTGTGCTACCGTGGCTGCATGTGGACTGTAAAGTACAGCTGTAGGGTGAGTGTTTCCCAACAGAAAACACTTCCATGTGAGCTTCGAGGACCACTTTGTGAGAGTATGCGAAAGAACTAAAAATGCACAGTTAACAAAAAAAGTCTAGTGAGAAATTATAGATTAGGTTGGCAATGGTTGGAAGTCGATGGGAATGTTTGAACCGAGTGTCTAAATTTAGCATGTTGAACTCCAGGAAGTCACCCCTAGTCTCGAAGAGTGGGCTCAGAATCTACACTGATGGCAGCAGAGAAAGCAGCAAAAGCTTCCCAGTGCAACTAAGCAGATGATTCACTCTGAGCTTACAAATATAAACAAGGCTTTGTTTGTCTACACCTGCGACCTGTTTGGACGTCGATTCCATTTGGCGTCTAACTATACAGAGTCAGTTCTCCCCATCTCAGAGTGATGCGTGGAATTACTCTGCCCATCAGAAAGCACTTTTCTTCTCGTTTGTGGGTGGTGAGGACCCTCATGGCAGCATGCTGGGGTGGCCGATCCTTCCTCGGTGTTTGTCTGACACACCTGTGTGCACGGATCCAGCAAAGTCGAGAGCAATCTGTTCTGTCCTTCAAGCTTTCTTTGTGGTAGTTTCTTCAGGGGAGCTGCTGTGATAGGTGCTCACGCCAGAGACAGTGAGGAAGGGTGCTCAGAAATTCCCATTTCTGGTTTTAATTTTTCCCCTGACTGGTTGATGAAAGGCATGACTAGTATTGTAGAACCATGACATCAGCCACTGTTTGTTGCTGTTTGGTTCCTGTTCCCAACTTCCTGTAGCTAGACAAGCTTCCTCCTTCTGGTGCCTGAACCTGCAGGCCTTTCTGTGGCCTACTGTGGGCCATCTCTCCTCTTGAGTCATGGGTTTGGGGAGGGTGTCTCTCTTTTCTGTGTGCTTTAGCTGATCCTGATCACACACATATGCTTTAACCAACCCTGACCACACACTTGCTTTATGCCTATGCACACATATATGTGTATACATCCATATTCCTAAAGACATAATTTAAGCAAGGCACTGATGGTGAGGGTGAGGGCAGACATACACAGCTCAGTATTTCCCGTGGCTGTCTGAAGGACTGTGGATCTTGGCAATGCTTACCTGCCCCGAGATTTTCTCTTGGGCCCTGGGATGCTTTGTAACTACAGCTGAGGTCCTTGGAGCTAGATAGAAGGTTGGACAAAGCCTGCTTCAGCTCTGGGCTTCCAGACTCATCCTGGCTGATGTTAATTTGTGATCACAGTACAATTCCTGATAACAGATTTCCCAAAAGATCCAAGGAAGTGGAGTGCAGCCTTTTATTTGCTGAGTATGGTGTACTCAGCAGGAACACAGGAGCATGTGACCCACAGATGTGTACGTGAAGGGCAGATCTCAGATCTCAGAGTGGAGACTGGATAGCAGATACAGCACAGGCTCCAATTAAACCCAAAAGCTCAAGGGGAATGCACCAGCTATGGTTTCTCATGTGACAAAGCTATAAAGGAATTCTAGGGGAGCAGTTGGACAAAATGCATGAGTCTGGAAGGCGGGCTGGGGAAGGAAAGGTGGATGACTAGGGAATTGCAGCAGGGCCAATCCAGGAAACCACTGGGTGGTACCTTATTTCCAGTTGCTTAGACACGCAGATATGGGTTCATTTTTGTCTGAGGCTTAACTAGGTAAAGGATAAGATCTAAACATTCTCAACTTTTCAGAGGGTCTTCCTTTCTCGCCAAGGGCTTAACAGGGTGAAGGCTTTTAAAGAGAGGCAAGTAAAAGCACTCCAAAAGTCTCCTTTTCAAGGCTTAGCAGCTAGAGCCTCTTGTACCCAGGAGCGCTTGATCAGTATGGGTGTGAAAGAGTATAAGGAGTTTTAACGTTGCTCCCCAGCAGGTCTCTGGGTGATGAGAGCTCAGTAGCCTGTGGCATGTATGAGCTTGCCCCATGAGGCTGCCCCGAGAGCCTCTGAGACGACCTTCTGAGTCACTGGCTTCCTTGGGTAATCCTTTCCAGTTCAGTGCACAGACATTTCGTTTTTGTGTTGCTCAACATGAGATGAGTCTTTTCACTATCTCTCTCTGGCTCAGAGCCCTCCTCTGGGTCATAAGTAGTAAGCCATTGCTTTTTCATTCATCAGGTTTCATTGAGTTTGTATCTGGCACACCATGACCTCCCCTCCTCCTCCAAACCGACTTATCCTCAAGTCATTGAAAATAAGACTCTTCCCGCATCTTCTTTATGCCGGGTTCTTTACCACCCAGACCAGCTTATGAGGGGGGCATCTCTCCTGAGGCCACTACACACTTGTGTGCGACGCATTTGTAATGCATTCTGTGGTTTGGCTTGATACTTCTCCCTCTTTCTTTCTGCTCAGAAAAAAACAGAGGCTTTCCTCACCTACTCATCCTTCCAGATTAAATTGTGAACGACCATCCCAACTTCCTTAGAGGCTCCTGTTTGGATTTTTACCTGGTATTGCATTGATTTTACAGTCTCAGGGAGAGTTGTCATCAACTATACCTGACCTCATCACTCACGGGCTCTAGGCTTTGTGCATATGGCTAGCTCCCTGTCTGGTATGTATCTATCCAGAAAGTCTGTGGAAATGGAAACTAGCAGCACACACAGCCATGGGTGAAGACATGGGTGACCAATATAGACCTGCTTTAAGCTTCTGGGTTTCTTGGCCCTCGTTTCCCACTGTCTTCCTCATCTCCCTGGCCCACAAAATGGGGTCAGTGGTAGAAGTAAACACATGGACAGGAAACTCTTTGCAGGGTTGTTTTGAGGATGCTGTAGATGCAGGTTGTATTTTTGTGTCAGTATGGACTGGGTGCACAGGGCCTGTGACGTGTGCAGGACCAGTGGTCTGGTCAGCCTGCTCTAACAAGCTTCGGTCCCTATGCTGTGCAGCTGTGCATCTGTGCAGCTGTGCAGCTGTGATGCTACAGCCTCGTGCAGTGTTCATGTGACCGTAAGGGATACACAGCATGCTGGCTTCTCCTCCCCTTCTCAAAGTCCTAGCTGCTGTCGTACAGATCCAGGCTGAGGCCACAGAGGTGGTGATCCCAGGACAGATAGCAGTAATTGGCAAGTGAATGGTATTGACAGCAGGCTCATGATGAGTGTTGGAGGGGAGAGACTTGGACATTTTGGACAAAGGTAGCCAGGGATGGCTAAATGAACCTTATCCTTTCTACTCTAAGGAGTGATTTGTCCTCCTGCTTGTCTCTAACATGGATAGAGACCATGGGCACATAGAGTGTACACAGGAGCCATAAGACCATGACACTGTCCCTTACAGCTGATGTTGTAGACTCCTATGTTTGATTTATATAAACACAAACACTGCATATACAAATTTAATTCATGATTTTGCAAACAAAATTCAAACATTGCAAAAATCATAGTGTCTATGACAGGAGGGGTTCTTTCCTATCTCTCCTGAGATAAAATCATTACTGAAGTTTATGTTTTTTTAAAGTATATATCTGTGCACATACATTGTTATCTAAGCACTATTTCAGGGAAAGTAGGTTATCATATGAAAGGTGGCCTATAACTTGCTTTTGCCACTTAGACATTTCTATGAGTAAATGAACTTTGATTTTTGTAAATTAGTACATATTGATTATGCATAGCATTGGGGTTCCATTGTTGTTTTTAATCTTTTACACATGGTTGTATTTGAATCTTTTTGTATTTCCTTCCTGTTCTCTGAAGTCTGTTGCTCTCCATTGTTCAGGCCGATGTGAGCAGAGCATCACTACTGCCAGACATCTGACTGTGATTCCAAGCGAGCTCAGATGGTTTGTTGTGGGGTCCCCTCTTTCCTCACATCCTATTGGCCACCAGTCTGTGAAGACAACGGGGCAGAATCAGTGATAGAGAGTCTTGTGCAGCTTGTGAACATGGCAGAAATAGCCTTCCAGGAGACAGTTTCAGTGAGACAGCTCAACTTCATTCCAGAGTAAGGGGAGTATAAAGGATGTGGACAGAGACTGGGCATCACCTAATTTTCATTAAACCACACATTCCTATTACAAAGCTCCTAGCACAAGTCCAATTACCATATGGGCAGCAGGGGGGGGGGGGGGAAGTATAGGGGCCTTTGTCAAGGGTCACACTTGAGATCAGCCAGGCATCTGGGCCCAGAGACATTCTCCAGGTAAGGTCAGGTAGACAGCAGGAAGCCCTCACTGGTGAGAAGGAGTCTTCTGGGTTGCCAATCTTGGAGAGGGCTGTCAGGCCATGATAGACTGCAACCACTGACCAGAAGTGGGGGGGGGCATGGGGAGAAGAATCAGAGTCTCTGGGAAGAGGAGGGAGTGAGTCTCTGTCCAGCTCTGGGAAGGGACTTTGGGGCCTGACTCTTGTCAGCAAAAAGGCCAAGGTTTCTGGTGGGAGCTGGATATGATTACTTGGATGGTGGAGCCTCTGTAGGCCATGGAGAGAGCCTTGGCCCAGGTCTGAGTGGAAGAAGCCAGAGTTGTCATTTCAAATCTAGGGATGACACTGTAGGGTGAGTGGAGGTTTCTATAGGATTCAGAAATCCTTGGACAGGAGCTGGGGAAACATGGGGTCTCCCACTGACCCCGTGGATTTAGGGGCTAACACTTGTCATTCCATAGATTTATAGATTATTCAGAGATGCTGTGGTCTAGAAACTGGGACTAAAAGGCATTTCATCTGCAGCCCATCTCTGTAACCAGAATGATCTCACATCCAGAGGTGCCAGCCACAATATCCTGTTGTGGAATCTGGTTACCGTTGATGAGTATTTGGGTTGTTTCCACTTTGTGACATTACAAACAGTACATCAGTGAGCATCTCCGTGCATTTCTTTGGGATAAATTCCATAGCGTTTAAATACTGAAATGGCGACAAGAGCAGTTTTTAACACGATTGTTATCAGTAACTCAATCCTCTCTAACTTTCGTATTCAGACACACTTGCCATTCAGGAAGTCTTCTCTTTCTTCCCGGCAGAAGAGAAGCATTTTAAAGAAGATGTAGGCTGATAATTACACGCATCTAACTAGCCTTATTAGCAGAGGAGATTATGTGCATGAATATACTTATTATTTTCAAAATGATTTTATGGTGGAGAAATACATAGAACCCAACATTTGCCATCCTACCTGCTTTAGAGTAAACAATTCAGCGACCTTACATGTTTTCCCAGGGTGGCATAAGATCACTCCTGTTTATTCCTTAACTTTCTATTGTCCCTAGCAGAAAATTCACATCAAACAGTTACTCATAGTTCCTTCCTGTGGCTCTGATAAGCTCTGTTTCTGCTTTGTTCTTCAATGGATCTTCCGGCTCTTTTTACTTCATATAAGCGGAATCATCATAACACCTGTGTTTTTGTCCAGCTTATTTGATGTGGTATTTCCAAGGGCCTTCTGTGCAGGGAGGAGCTTCCCTCAGGGTTGTGTTTTTTCATTTATTATCTGTTCATCTGCTGATGGGTATTTAGGTTGCTTTCGTCATTGTTTTCTTTTTTTTTTTGTGCACAGCACAGCAATGGCCTTCGGCATGCCAGCGTGCCTTTGAGCTTTTGTTGTTGCTTCTTTTGAATGCATAGCAAGGAGTGGGCTACTCATTCATGGTACAGTCCCGGCTCAGGGTCTGTGTGCACCAGGGGAACCTGCTGCAGTGTACTCTGGTGTTTTTTCTCGGATTGTAGGCTTTTAGTTATTAAAATAATCATAATGTGATTAATTATGAGAGCAAAACTTCAGACATCTTCCCAGAGATATTACCAGTAAGAGAGATATAAGAAAAACAAAGCCGCGTATGTGTAGGCTTGTCTGTATATCTGACATGTGCCAAATCTAAGTGGAGTGTCAGGAGTGTAGTTGAGCTAGGACCTTGTAGAATCTGGAACATGGACGGGATGAGTGGGAGAGGAAGGGCAGCACAGCATAATGCTGCTGGTAGTGGGGATTTTGCTGAGCATGGGAGACTTGGTACTGTCGCAGATCTCCCTATTCCAGCGATGAACCAATATTGGTAAGCTATGCAGTAAAAGTACACAGTAGCTCCGCATGGCTTTGTTTCTTATCAAATAAAGTTTGAAAGTAGATACTTTGGTGGAAAGCTTTTGACATATCGATGGTGCAGCTGGCATATCAACAAGAACATGGTTCTGTGTGCACATCATAAATTCAGTCAAGACCGGGGTAGGGGTAATATCTTCGCACATTCGAATCCCAGCTTTCCAGGGGGATGCTTGCATATGACCCCATACTAATAAGGAGTATGCAAAATGGTTACCGTTATTGGCAGGATAGTTAGATAGAAACACTATTTCTTGCATACATTTTCTGAGCTGTCTTCAGAGGGACAGATGGACAGGAAACCCTTTTCAGAGGAAAGGGCAGCAGTCGGTGGCATGATTCCTGGCCATGTTCAGATTTTCCTGTTACTTTCTGCTGAGATACCCATGGAGCCCTGTGCTGGCATGGAGGAATGTTCAATGTCTGGTCAAAATTGCCCCTCACCTGTTTGTTACTGGCAGCCTTATATTTGGGGGTGCCTCGATGAGCTTACTCTTTGTTAGAAAACAATGTTTAAGAGCCTGAAGGCCCTTTTCTAAAATTATGCTGAGGAAGCAACCTAGAAGAACCAGGGCCATTGAGTCTTTTGTTATGAGTCTGGCTTCCTTGTAGGAAACTTGGCCATCATGCCAGAATGAGTTCCTTGAACTCAAGTGCTTTTGATCAGGGAAGGCTCTATGATGAGCCATCATGTGATATTACAGGTATTACTTGGATTGCAGGGGATGAAATATATGTGATTTGACTGGATTAAGGGCAAGTAATTCATCCATGCAGTACTTATTTTTATTTTAGAATAATTACTATATTACTACATAAAACATCATTCTCAAGTTGTTAAAAGATTGACTTCCATATCTGTATATGATATATTTTTAAAAACTCATTTCCAGGCAAATAGTTGAGTAAACAGTTCTCTCAGGATGGACTTAAGCAGTACAGAGAGGGTTTTGCAATGGGATGGTGTAGAACTAGTACATTTTCTCTAGTGTCATAAGTGGTCATTTGGGGATTACTTCCCACTCTAGGTTCAAGAAAATGAAGCCATTGATTCTAAGTGTTTGCTAGGTAGACTGTGACTTGACAGGCTGAAGGCATCAGGACCATACATGGATCAAAATCACGTCCCTGAAGATGTCTCACCTCCCTGTGTTGGGACACTGGATACCATCTTCAAGTAGTTCTAGAAGGTCATGCATCATATTTCATTGACTTCTATGTGCTATGTAATCTTCAAGTGTGTCTTTGTGACCACTGTCTCTAACAATTATTCATGATGAAAAAAAGCTGTCCTCACTGTGAGAGCAGACCATGACCAGTGTTGAGTAAGCATGTCTACCTGACAGGGACAGACATTGGGTAGTTTGGATTCATCCATGATCCCCAAGAGTGATGCTACAGTCACTGCTCCTTTGCCATACCACTGATGTTCTGATTTGGGGAAGGAGCTCTGAGCAAAAACCATTCTGATTTCGGCTCAGTGGGGACACTCTGCTTCATTTGTGAACTTTGGCCTTACTGTCCCACGAGTCCAGGTAGGTTTACTTTGAGTGTTTCTGCAGATACCTGGAGAGGGGACAGTTAGTATCCATTTGCCTCTTGGTATAGGCATCACCCAGTCAGGCAGAATTTGGGTTGATGACATCCTAGACTTTGTATTAGGCTAATTGGTGATTCCAGAGTGAGTGCTCAGGAGAATAAAGTCTGTGAGCCCATTTTTGTTATGAAATTTGACTCCAATTTGTCCTGCTACAGTGGGTTTTCTTTCTCAGGTTTCTAGATCCTAGAGCTAGTTTACAACAGAGAGACATTGTTTTTGTGTTCTTTAGGCTTCAACTTAATCCCAGTGGTGGTACTGTTTCTGGGGGCTTCTGAGACTCACTTCTGATGTGATAGGTGGTCCCCACTGTCAGTTATTAAATGAGATTTTTGTTTACTTGCTTATACTGAACATTCCTATTTATTAAGGCATTAGATGAGAGTTGGGGCTATAGTTCATTTGGCAGAGGGCCCACCTTGCCTGGATGCGTCTGTGGATTTGATTCTCAGAATCACCAAAAAGGGAAAGAAACATTAACATGAACACAACTTCTAGGTAACAATTAAGCATCTCAAGATTAGCGGAATAGAAGAAAGAAGAATTTTATGCTGACAGTCTGATATTGCTACGGCTACATATTTTACTTGTTCAACATGTTATTGATTCCCAATAGAGAAAAGGCTAGACCCTCCTTGATGCTACAAAAATCATGACAGCCTGCAGGCTCAGAGAGGGCCCTGGTAAATGGTGCCAGCCGAGCTGGTCAACACCTGTGGACTTTCTTCTGGAATCATCACAAACTGGCTTGCTGCTCCTCACAAAAAAGATTTGATTGTTAGAGATAAACAGTAGTTAGGATGAGTGCAATTTAGACATGCATGTTAATGAGATTTCTAAGTTTAATACTTGCAAAAAGCATTTCTTTTGAATTCTCATTGTAATAGCCATCATATTTGTGTCCCCTGAAAGTTCATTATCTTGTCATTTACAGCAGTTTCTCTTGGGATATTTTTACTGAATTCTAAGGGATTAGGTGGAACAAAGTGACAGAGAAGCAGTTTCATGTCATTATGTGAAATTAGAAGTGGGCAGAAGAGCTTGAGAAGTAGACAGGGAAATGAGGTAAAGGCTTCCTTCTGGACCCAGACAAGTGGAATGTTACTGGAGTAGTCTGTCTCGTCTTCATCACTGACTGTTGGAAATAATCCCAGACCATCAGTTGCCTTTTGGAAGACATCTGTCTCTGAAGTTGAAGCATCCATGAACTCTAATCCCGTCCTTGGGTCTTAGAGTACATATGCTGTGCGAGCCCCTAACGGGGTGTCTTGGTTAGAGTTTCAGTTGCTGGGAAGAGACACTGCGACTGTGGCAACTCTTATAAAGGAAACCATTCAACTGGGGCTGGTTTACAGTGTAGAGCTTTAGTCAGTTATCATCATGGTGAGGAGCATGGTGGCATGCAGGCAGAGATGGTGCTGGAGAGGGAGACAAGAGTTCTGTGTCTGGATCCGCAGGCAGCAGGAAGGGACAGTGACACTGGGCCTGGCTTGAGCATCTGAAACCTCAAAGCCCACCCCCAGTGACATACTTCCTCCAACAAGGCCACACCTCACAATAGTGCCACTGTCTATGAGTCTATGGGGGCCAATTTCATTCAAACCACTACATGAGGTTCACTTTGGAGTGCCCCCTGGTTCTATAGAGTGGTCACAGTTATTCCAGTAGGACAGCCGTAGCTCCTGTGGTGGGAATGTTCAACCTTCCCCATGTGCAACAAAGAACATTTGACCATGGTTGTGAGCCATTCAGAGTCTTGCAAACCTGAGACAAAGGTTTCTAGGTCCATGTGCCAACAGTTTTCCTACAAGTCCTGGCAAATATCTCTGGAGGCACACAGGGCCATTGCATAGAGGAACTATCCCTGCTCACATGGCTGGGATTCAGGGTTGCTTTACTGTACAGTTACCTTGGAATGGAGGGCCACTGAGAGGAAGACTCTAAAAGAGCGCCATAATTGTGTATCCCTTCTTCAATAAGCAACTGGGCAGACTCTGTGGCTAGTTGCCATCCATAGGGAGGCAGTGGGCAATGCTCACAGGGTGCCTGGGGAATGGCATAATGCCAAACACAAGGTTTGATCCTGGGAGAAAGGGACCATCAGGGACTATGGAGGGATGGTCACAAGTGTAGGCAGAAGCTTCTGGATATCAGGGATGCTACAGGCTTACTTTTTTCCAGCTTAGTTCAGACACAATGTACCTGAAAATGAGTGTTTTAAAACACTCCATCAGTACAAGAAAAAGTGGCCCTTACAAAGGCTTGCAAGGCAATGCCTAGGCTTCTGCAGGAAGTCTCCCTGATGCCTGAACAGCACCTCCTCCTGGCCTTCTGAAGCAACAACTCTCCTTTTGTACATGTGCACAAATAGGCACTTATGTGTGCTTTTTGTTTATCAATTTTATTATACCCCCTTTCTTCCATCCCTGTTCCCTCCCTCCCTCCCTCCCTCCCTTCCTCCCTCCCTCCCTTTCTTTTTTTGAGATCAGATATTACGTAGTCCAGCTCTTGAACTTGCTCTGTAGCTGAGAGGAACCTTGAGCTCCTGCTTCTCCGGCTTTCACCTCCCAAGTGCTAGGGTTGCAGCCATGTGCTACTACACCAAGTATATCACAGCTTTTATGTGTTTTTTCTTGTACATTTAAAAACCATTCACATAGTTAGGTGACAATATTATTTAACGTAAGCTTTAAAAATGTAATTGCTCTTAACATATTGTAGGCAAGGATAATCACATTCATTTTGTCATCTTAATTGGAACTATACACAGAGAAAATTTAAGCAGTAAAAATTGTGGTTGGCAATCTAGTACCTTTCTCTGTCTCTCTCTTTCACACTGTGAATTTTAATTCACTTAAAATAGTTTAAGGTAACCAAAGATTTCACATTCATTAACTTGGTGATCCTTCAAGATTGCTTCAAGATTTAATATCACTGATGGACCCTAGGACTTCTATGTTAATGAGAGAGCAGCACCACCAGTACAAGCTTTGGAAGTGTGACACAGCAATGGCAATTTAGTCATTGCACAATCATGGTGAGTATAAAATCCAGCCCAGATGCTCGGAAACATTGTGTTGTGCTCAAAGGAACCTTTCTTTCTTTCTCTATCTAAAGATTGTTCACTTAATTCAATTTAGTGTTTATCTTATAACCTCATTTTAACCAAGCTATGCAGAAAAGTTCAGAGGTTCATGGGTCTATTAGAAACCCAAGTCAAGCTTTGTCAAGCATTGTCAAGCCTTGTATAAAATAAAACATGGGCTTGGGTCTTATTCTACTTAAGAAGACACAACTGTTCTTAAACTCCAAATTTTCAAGCCAGCCTTATGTGTTTAGGGCTTGCATTAATTTGAGGTGTGTGGTTTATGTCTGGATACATGCAACCTTGAAGATGAACCAGGGCATTGGGGGTGGTAGTGGTTCTGATTCAGACATGCTCAGGACACCCTTCATCTCTCCTTAGTTCTCCAAGTGTACTGTCCTGACTTCAGAGCACCAAAAGAGATGCTTTTCTCCACATTCCCTGCCTGGAAACTCTTCCCACACCCTACACAGAGTCCATCTTTATCAGGGTTTTTAATGCAACACTTACCATGTGTCAAAGACATCACTTCCTAGCGTGCTTGACAGGATCTCAAAGTTTAGATGTTCATTGGAAATGCCAATTCAAGCATTCAAAAATTATTCTGAAGTATTTACCCTTCCCTATGGACAAGAAATGCAAGGTCATGGGAGGTTCTCTTGTTCGTTGAGTTTTCGCCTCTGGCTGAGTCTTGTCATAGCTTTCACATGCTGCCTCTCTGCCTCCCACCCTTCTCTGGTACTTTTTTCCCTCCACACTCACTGTCCTCCACTTCCCTCTCACCACCCAGAGTCATATATTGTCCTCTTGCTCTATGCCTCTGGCCTTACTTTGAGCTAGAAGTTCAGATACAGGACCCATGTGTCTTCAGGGTGATGCTTGGCCCTGCCTGTGGATGAGACATATACTGGTGTGCTCTCCTCTAACCATTCTGACAGCTCTGATGCTCATACCCAGAGAAGTCAAGGTCACAGCTCCAGGCGGCACTGGATTCTTTTCCTCTTTTACCCACACTCAAGTGTGGAGAGCGAGCTGGTGGGTTTTCAGCTCCACTGCCCTCTCCTTGTATGTGAAGGTCCTTTGCTACTTGATATCATGGAGAAAGAGCATTTCTTCGTGCCTCCTGGCTGTCAGAAGCCAGAAGAAAAGCATTTCCATGGGGGAAATCTTGTCTGCCAGTCTCTTGATGTTACCATTTTCACAAAAGAAGTAATTTAATCACATACTTGGAAGCAGAGTCAGGCATCTTCTGTGGGTCCGTGGCAGCAAGGGGCAGCATACATAGATGCCTATGGACCTTGTGGTGTCTGGACTCCACAAAGAGGCTGGCAGTAGAGTAATGCTCATTGTTTAGGGGCTGACCGTGGGCAGTGCAGTGGGGTGATGTAGTGAGACTCAGACCATCTGGGAGAGCAGGTGCTGTGCGGGGCACACCTCACTATGACAAATGCTTCTAACATTTATCATTGAGGAAGCTGGACCCTCACCCCAGCATCCGAGGTAAGTTCAGGAGCTAATCAGACATCCTTTCTTGTACTTAACAATCCTAAAGAAATCTGTTTGGTCTGTGAAGATGACTTCAGTGGTTTTAGTTAAGTATTTTTAAACGATTTAATTACTCTAATTACACAGAAAATTGCATGCTTGTTGTAGATAATTCATTCAGGAAATAGTGATCGCCACATGGAAGATAATGAGGCTCTACAGAAGATAACACTATCAGGATTTAGCTTATGGTCTAACAAATGTAAGAAACAGAAATGGGCAAGAAAGTATTTTTGATGAGGCTGAACAATATATGCTTCATCATAGCATTTTCCCTACTAAGACTATATAGCAGGTGTCTGTTTTTTATTCCTTTGCCTATATTCTTATGACTGGTAAGGGTCTGTTTGTGTGTGGTTCTGGGGATTTGAACCTAGGACTTCATGTAGACAAGTGATCTACCACTGAACTACATCCTTATACCATACTTTTCCTTTATTTGAGTCAAGGTCTTTAGTAATGGCTTAGACTAGCCTCAAACTTTCTCTGTACTTAGGCAGACCTTCATTCTTATGAGTAGTTGGGATTAAAGGACAACACCATGAGTCCCATCTTTAAGCTCTGATGTTTTTTGAGACCATGTATAAATAAACCATTTGGGAGAGTCATGATTCAGCTAAAACAAAAACAAAAAAGCCCACAGCATTCACAAGTTAATGAAACCAGGCTTTTACTTCTACAGTTACATCGGCTGTTAACTTAATGAAACACCTACCGAGGTTCCTGTCTGACCTGCACTCATTGTTGGAACTTTGCTGAGTCAGCAGCTAGCCAGCCTCCTTACTCAGAGACACTGTTTACACTGCCACAGCAAGATACTATGCAGAGAGAGAGACAGAGACAGAGACAGAGACAGAGAGAGATGGAGACAGAGAGAGAGAGACAGAGAGAGTTTAATTGGAGGTCTCCATTGGGTCCCTCCCCTTGGAACTTGGGGAATCCCATGGAAGAGGGGACAGAAAGATTTTAGGAATTACAGGGTGTGGAGAACTTGGCCCACTGAATCAACTAAGCACACTCATATGGATTCACAGAGACTGAAGCAGCATGCACAGGGGCCTGCAGGGGTCTTTGCCAGGTCCTCTGCATATGTTGTGGCTGTTAGCTTGATGCTTTTGTGGAACTCGGAACTGTGCGAGCAGGTGTGTCTTTGACCTCGTTTGCCTGCTCATGGGACTCTCTTCCTCCTGTCGGGTTGCCTTGCCTAGCCTTGATGTGAGGGCTTTTGCCTTTTCCTCTTGTATTTTGTTTTGTCATGTTTGGTTGTTGTCTCTTAGATGCCTGCTCATTTTGGAAGGCAGGCAGAGGGGAAGTGGATAAGTGTGTGTGGGGGGGGGAGCTGGGAGGAGTAGAGAGAGGAGAAACTGTGCTAGGGATATATTGTATTAGAAGAAAAATCTTTGCAATTAAATAAAAAAGAAATGATAGTGACAGTGTGCAAGAAACATTCATCACACTGATGCTGTAGATACATTATATATTGAATAAAGAACAAAGTGACACATTTCTGTGCTGTGAGTTCTTTGCAACATGAATGCTCACTGTGAAGACCCATAAGCACCCTCATCCAAATGCACATGTCAACATGTCAGCACACCAGTGCTCAGAACATGAGCCATGACTTAGCAACACATCTGAAATGTGTACTGAACTGCCCATCTGTCAGACCAAAAAAGGATAGCAGGGCTTTGTTAGCAACTGTCTCTTTGCTAACAGTACAGAATTTAAATGCTTATACAATCCCTTTAGAATCCAAGTGGTAGAAGTATAAACATAACTGAAAATGCACAGCTGCTCCTACATCCAGCAGAGAAGCAAAGCTCGGAGAAAAATTGTTGTCCTGACCTGTGATGGAACGAACCCTGGGGCCAGAGCTTGGGAAGAGCAAGCACAGCTGGGAACATCTGGATCTAAGGGATTATGGCCGGTAAAGCACACGGCTGGAACATGGACTGGCCACAAAGGGGAGACTCTAGCAACCTTCTCCACCTGGGCCCATCTCACATACAGGAGCCCATGGAGGCTTAGGAGGACATGCTCAGCTGCAAATATCCAGCGATTTCTGTTGTTCTGAATAAACATGGCCTGCTGTCATGTCCACATGGTCCATCCTGTGTGTTTACAAAAGATAAGTGGAATGGAGGGAAAGACTTTCCCCTATGAGGAAAGAAGCACATCACTCATGTGAACAGCACAACCCAGAGCATAGGCTCACTGAAGGACTTGAGATACCGCTATAGCATTATTGGATAGTTAGCTTTCCCCATACCTTACAGATACACCCCAGTGTTCCTATCTGGATACTGGAAATTAGAGCTGAAGGGGTTACTGCTAATTTAAACTTGGTTTGTGGAAGAGTCTTTAAGTGATAAAAAAGATAATGGGAGAGACAGAATGACCCCAGAGGAGGTTTTAGCTTCTTAACCTAACATTACAGCAAACATTAAACACAGCTTGATTTCTGCACATCTAAATGTAGAACCACACACAAAAGGACTGTTTAACTCAGTGCTCATTATATCCAGTGTACAACAAAACAATGCAAGACTCACTGAGAGGAAACAGACCTCCAAAACCAAAACTCAAATATTGGAATAGGCTGGGAGATGGCAGAATCTTTGGAACTGTCAGAAGAGAAACGCTAAGGTAAGGATGCTGGTGGAAAGGGGGCGTGGCTGTTAGGACAGGCAGGAGATGGACATTCCAAGAGTATGCAGGGGGAGGTGTGCTGCAAAGCCCCCCACAATGGAAATGAGAAGAGGCCCCGATACCTCATCAGCATAGCAGACACAGTCAAGGAGAGAACCAGGGGCTTGAGGAGTGCCTGTAGACACTTCCAAACCAGAGAGCAGAGAAAATGAGATTGGAAGAAGT
Source organism: Mesocricetus auratus (assembly GCF_017639785.1). NCBI lineage: Eukaryota > Metazoa > Chordata > Mammalia > Rodentia > Cricetidae > Mesocricetus > Mesocricetus auratus. The sequence continues at coordinate 5,197,777 of NW_024429212.1, read as the reverse complement.
AGGACAGATAATCAAAGAGCAGTGAGGGAATTACAGAGTGTGTAGCATAGGTAACAGGGATAGCAGGTGGAGAAGAGAGAAAGAAAGGCATAACAGAAGTGTTTGCTATGAAAGTGGTGTACGCTAACCCATGGACCAGGAAGCCAGGTGGGGGTGCATCAGAGTCCAACTGTGGAAAATCAGATACAACCATGGAAGAGGCACAGTGATGAGGCAGCAGCAGAAGGCTGACCATCGCAGAAGTCTAGTCTCCAAAAGCCACGCCAGTGGGAAAGAGCAGAATGAAAGTAATTTAAAGTGTTAGAAGAAAACTGTCAGTGTAGAATTTGTATAGAGATGGCTCTGTCTAACTGCAGAATCTGTTCCCCTATACTCACAGGGGCTGCTCATCAAGACAGACCGCACATGTCTCAACAAGATAAAAAAAAAGTGTGGCTACATGGTATCTGCTCTAAGACCACAACAGAATTGAACCAACCAGAAATCAATAACAGAAAGACAGAAACTCCCAAATGTGTGGATACTAAATCAAATACTTCTAAATAACATGTCAAATGGAGGTTGGAATCTCAATATAAGCTTTAAAAATCTTTTGAGCTAGATTAAAAAAAAACAGAGAACCAATCAAAATTTGTGAGATGCCCAGAAAGCACTGACAGGAGAAGAATTATATAACATCCAACACATATATAAGATTTGAAGAAAGGGAGGGGAAACTGGTCAGGATGGAAAATAAATAAAAAATTAATTAAAAAAAGTATCGAAAGATCCAAACCTTGGCCTCAGGAAGTTAGGGAAAATATCAAATTAGATTCAGAATAAACATAAGAAAATAAATAATGCAAGTTAAGAAAAATCAAACCCAAATCAAGAAGTCAACAAAGGAAAAAAGTGAAGCCAAGAGCTTGCTTTTTGAAAAGAGGGAAAGTTTTCATAAACCTCTAGCTATAGTAAGAAGAAAAGAGAGAAGGTGAGAATTACTAATGTCAGAGATGAAAGAAAGCTGCCCTCAATCTCACAAACATTAAAAACATGTTAGCAGGTGTTACGAATAACCCTGAGCCCAGATACGTAATGAGAGAAATGAAATGGGTGAATTCCTTGAAAGACAATTCTACTAAACTCAGGCAAGGAAAAAAAGATAATCAGAATAGGCATATACCTATTAAAGAGATCAAATTAATAATTAATAACCTTTCAGAATAGTCTGTACCAAGCCAAGATGGGTTCACTGTTGAATTCTATCAAATATTTGAAGAAGGAAATTATTGCAGTATTGTGCCATCTATTTGAGAAGACAGAGCAGAAGGAAGTCTCCTTCCTACATCCTGTGAGGTCAGCATTACCCTAACCCCAAGCCTTGACAAAGATGTTACATGGCAGGAGGAATATGAGCAATTCTTACCTCTCATGAGCACAGAGATGAGCACTTCAACATATCATAAGTAAATCAATTCTAGGAATTCCTACATCATGACCAAATTGATTTATCCTAGATATTTGGGGCTGGCTCCCCATCTGCAAGTCATTTGATGTAATTACATAAACAAATCGAAGTATTAAAGATATACCAATACATTCATAAAATCATTAAACAAAAATTCAATACTCATCCATCATTAGTAGTCTGCAAAGGAGGAGTAGAGGAACTTGTTCACATTGACAAACTTTTTCAAATACCTACAAATTCCCTACATCTGGGACTGGAGTGATGGTTAAGAGTGTTGGCTGCTCTTCCAGAGGACCCAGTTTTGATCCACAAACACTTCTTCAGCAACTTTAGACTTTATGCTAAGAAATGAAGAGATTTCCTGTAATATCAGAAACTAATCATTCCTATTTACTATTACATTGTAAATGCTATATAGTACAATGAAACAAGGTAAGGCATGGACAGTATACATCTTTTTTCATAGTTAATGTGATTGTTCATGTATATTTCTCAAAAAAATATAAAAGCATTATCCCATACTTACTATGCAGTAATAGCAAAGTAATAGCAGTAATAGCAAGGCAAGATGCAAATCAGTTGCTGTTGTGAACAACAGCAGTGGAATATTAGACTTTGAAATTAAAGACACAAGATCAACATCAAAACTTAAATGAACTATTTAAGAATAAACCTAAGGTAATAATCCAAGTTCCTTAAGAGTAAAACTATACAACTCATGTGAAAGGAATCAAGGCTCCAAATAAATGGATCAATATTCTATGTTGGAGTCAATGTTTGTAATATGGCACTTTTTATGTAGATTTATGTAGATTAAAAGGAATTTCAGTCAAAATTCAGTAAGTTATTTTGTGGATATTGAGAAACTGGTTTAAAATTTAAAAGAATGGGAAAAGATAATAGCCCAGTAATAAGTAGCAAAAATTGAAAAGCTATACTATGACAAGTCTTAGACTGCTTTAAAGCTACAGTAACCAAGCATAGTAGTATGGGTGATGTAGACAAGAGGTCAACGAAGTACAATGGAGAGCTGGAAATAGACCCGAAAAAGGAGCAATGCAGGGGAGACAGATGGTCTTCAAACAGTGCTGAAATAGCTGGACTTCTGCAGGCAAAAGTGAATCTAGATATAGACCTTCAACCTTTTTGTATCTGTTGAGGTTTGCTATGTGGTCGAGTATGTGGTCATTTTTAGAGAAGCTTCCATGCAATGAGAAGAAGGTATATTCTTTTATGTTTGGATGGAATGTTCTATAGATGTCTGTTAATCCCAATTGGGTCATAACTTCTGTTAGTTCCTTTGTTTCTTTGCTAAGTTTCTGTCTGGTGGTCCTGTCTAGTAGTGAGAATGGGTGTTGAAGTCTCCTGCTATTAGTGTGTGAGGTTTTATGTGTGATTTGAACTTTAGTAATGTTTCTTTTACAAATGTGGGTACCTTCATGTTTAGTACATAGAGCCTCAGAACTGAGACTTCATCTTGATGGACTTTTTCTGTGATGAATATGAAATGCCCTTCTTCATCTCTTTTGATTGATTTTAGTTTGAAGTCTAATTTGTTAGATACTAGGATTGCTACAACAGCTTGTTTCTTGGGTCAATTTCATTGGAAAATCTTTTCCCAAACCTTTACTCTGAGGTAACGTCTGTCTTTGATGTTGAGATGTGTTTCTTGTGTGCAGCAGAAGGATGGATTCTGTCTTCATATTCATTCTGTTAGCCTGTATTTTTTTTATAGGCATGTTAAGACCATTGACATTCAGGGATATTAATGACCATTGATTGTTGATTCTTGTTTGTTTTGGATTTGTTGGTGGTGGTGTCATGTGTAAATTTCGCCCCTTTTTTTCTTTTGGTGTTTGGTAAAGTGAGATTATCTATTGCCTATGTTTTTGTGAGTGTAGTTATCTTCACAGGAGTTTTCCTTCCAGTACTTTCTGTAGGGCTGGATTTGTGGATATGTATTGTTTAAATCTGGTTTTGTCATGGAATATCTTGTTTCCTCCATCTACAGTGATTGAAAGATTTTCTGGGTACTGTAGTCTGGGCTGGCATCCATGTTCCCTTAGTGTTTGTAGAACATCTATCCAGGACCTTTTGGCTTTCATAGTTTTCATTGAGAAGTCGGGTGTAATTTGGATAGGTCTGCCTTTATATGTTACTTGGTCTTTTTCTTTTGCTGCTCTTGGGACAGACATTCATGGCGAATAGTGAAGGTTTTAACTCAAGCTCAAGAAAGTAAGAAATTGTTTTTTATGAAATATTCTGATTAAAAAGTACTGGGAGAGCCTGTTGAATCTTGGGAAGTGGAGACCTCTTTGGGACAGAATGGGGGACTAGAGTATTTGTCTTGCTTATAACCCAGTCATTGTCCTTACCACAGGCTTTCAAAGGTAGAATTTTTGCCTGGTGGTGGTGGTGCACTTCTTTAATCCCAGTACTCGGGAGGCAGAGGCAGGTGGATCTCTGTGAGTTCGAGGTCAGCCTGGTCTACAGATTGAGATCCAGTACAGCTAAGGCTACACAGAGAAACCCTGTTTCTCTAAAAACCAAAACAATAAATAAATAAATTAAATAAAGGTGGAACTTTTCTCCTTTAATGAAAAAGCCTTTGGAAACAGATCAACTTTTGGTGTACTTGACAAAATGAGCTTTCTTTGCACTTTTTAAGATAAAAATGCCACTGATTCCAGATGCTGGTAGCCAAAAGTGTGCAAAATACCTTTTAACAAAAATAACTGTACCCCTCCCACTCTCATGATGACTGTGCCTCTCATTCACCAGTGTGAATCGCCTTACAGAAATACCCCCCAAGGTTCTGTTTAGGGAGCTGAGTCACACTCTAGATAGAGCACCCCTGTTGTTTGAACTCTGAAAGGAGTCTGTGGATGCCACCCCTGGTTATTAGTAGAATTTTTCCATCTGGGGTGATAGCTACTCTTAAATCCAGATGAATTCAGCATTATTGCCATCCTTCAAAAGCAGTCAAAATCACTCCTCAGAGAATTGTAATGACAGCGAGAATCACTTCTAATGGGATTATAATGGCAAAATAATAAAAATGTTAGCAAGTGCAAATTACAGCATTAAATATGCTGATATCCAGATAGTTGGAAAATGCAAGAATACCACTGAATATCCTTCTACCACATGTATAAATGTGTGAATGATTGGGCCTGGTAGAGGAGCAATGATAAATGGTTTGTAATTTTTTTCTTTTTCAGAAAATGTGCCTTGTATAAGGTTATAGCTGACACATTCCTCTTTATGCACATGAGCATGGGGATGGAGAAAGACACATAATTTAGTGATAGAGTTGTGTTTGAAAAAAAACATGCTGATTGTTGCTATGTGGTTAATTTTTCTCATCAGAAAACACACAACTCTACATTGAAAGGTGCAACCCCTAGCTCCAGGAAGGACTGGGGTTCTTGGACATATTTCTGTGGTGTGAGTCTCATTATCTACACCAGAGGTTAACATCTTTTCTACAACCTTCTAATAGGTCCCTCATGCTGTGATGACCTCCAACCATAAAATTATTTTCGTTGCTACTTCATAACTGTAATTTTGCTGTTGTTATGAATTGTAAATATCTGCTATGCAGCTGCTGTGAAAGGGTTGTTTGACCATAAAGGGGTTGTGACCAACAGGTTGAGAACCACTGATCTGCACACAAGGACTCACTATCTTCAGGCTGGTGTGCAGCCTTGCTCAGATGCATTCCTAATGAAGGGAGCACTATGGGATTCGAGATGTGATACCTGGCACATGGCGACCCAAGCAGTGCTTACTGCCTGGGACTAGAGCACTTTGCAAGGAGTCAACAGTATCATCACTCTGGCTGCTCTTGTGTGTTTCATATTATTGCTCTGGAGAATGGGCAGACCTTGATCCCACAGGCTACCTATTCCAGCAGCTGGATATACAGGCTGTCTGGAGAGTGGCTGGGAGGAAGAGATGCAGGAGAGTAGAGATCCTGAGGACTGTGTTGATGTTTGTCTGAGGGACACTACATCTGATCTCAAGCAGGTGTGGTGACATTGTGGCCTTAGCAATTGGGAAAGGACAATACCCTGCGTGGGATACCATCATCACTGAAGCTGAAGCTGAAGCTCTGAAAGAAGAGCAACTAGCAGACCTCAGCCCAGATGGGGCCCAGGATCCACAGGTGGCCATTGACTGTGACTCTGCAGCATGGCTGGAAGGGGAGATGGGCGGCCTGTCCTCAGGAGAGGGAGAGTCGGCTGCATCTTGGGACATTGATGCATTCTGATTCATGACCCTGAAAACAGTGCATTAGAGTATGGAGGACAGAGGAACCAGACTAAAACAATGCCACCCTAAGTAGTGAAGGTGTTTTTAAAACACAGAAGTGATTGTGGAGATTGATTCCCATCAGTATACCCAAGTGAACCAGATTATTCACTTGGCAACAATTTTTAGTTCATTGAAAAGGTATAATCAGCCTTGTGCGGATCATGCCTTGTTTTAAACAGCAGTTTCCTGGTTATTTGTTGACACTTGGGTCTCATTTATATATTAGAAGGATTTGTGGCCCACCACATGAGGTGGGATAAAAGAATCAGCCCTCTGATTGGAAAGGCTCCCTGCTTTCACTGCAGTCAAAGTCATTAGACTTGCATCTGTTAAAGCCCAACACCATTGTGATTCCACAAACTCTACACCCAGGCCATTCCACTCACCAACCTTTCCCCTAGGAGATGTACAACAACATTGGTAGATACACACATATCCAGAAATTCTGGGTAAAAACCCCACTGGTCATTGAACTCAGATTCTCAGATCCAGGGTTGAAACAGAATTCAGACCTACAGGAGCTGGGCAGCAAAATTAGAGTTGTAAAGCAGAAAGCTAAAGAAAATAAGATTTAAATGGATCATCTGTAGTACCTAAGGAAGAAGCAATGTCAAGAAAATTGATTTGAATCTAGTAATGGCAGAGTTTTTTTAAATGGTCTTTTATTGTCTAATCAACAAATGTAGATAATCCCCAGTTGGGAATAACTGGAAGGGCAGAAGTCAAATCCCACCACTGGGACTTGCCCTCACTCTGCTTCTCTTTGCTGTGGGTGTCTGCACAGGACAACTATTGTTATTCAGGGAAAAATAGTGAAGGTTTGACTACTCCAAGAAGCACCCAAAGCAGAAAAGAGATGCCTCTGGAAAATAGATAAGTTGGCAGAATTTCATTAGTGTTTTTTGATGACAGCACTGACCTTGTTGCCAGCTATGCCTAAATCCTCCACTAATGTAATTTCCATTCTTGTCATGCAAAAGTAGGAAAATATCCAAGAAAATGAGAGTATTTTGCATGAAGGAAAACCTCACCTTTGAAGCTCCCTTGGAAGGGTGAACTCAGGAGATCTCACATGTCATAGGGACGGTTTTTATAAACATCACGATTATTCTGTGAGGTACATATCAGTAGGCAACCTACAGTATTTTCTCTCACTGTTCAAATTGAAAAGAAATGATCTCAAGAGGGGCTATAAAGGTGTTCAGTGACTAAAAGAGCCTACAGTTCTATCAGATGCCCTTAGTTGGATTCCCAGCATCCATGTCTGGAAGCTCATAACTGCTTATAATTCCAGACCTAGGGGATCTAACATTGTCTTCTGCATTCCATGGGCATCTGCACTGATATGCACGTACCCACACACAGACACTTACATACACATGTAACAAAAATAAAGTATTTCTCCAAAGAATTAATTTCAAGAGATTTAAGAATTCGGTGAAAATTCACAATGATCCAATATTTTCCTTGTTTTTTTCCTTCAGAAAAATTTCATTGTTTATGCCTTTTTGCTTTTATAATAAAACAGTTTCCCCTAGAGATGGATGCTTACAGTAATCATCCACTTTTATTACATTAAGTCTGCATGGCATGTCAAATATCACGAATAATGTATATGAATGAGCATTAGCATTGTACGCCATCAGGCTGGCAGGATGCATGACTTTAATGCATGTGTAGATGGAAAGAAGCAAGAGATACTCAGTGCTAACCCTGAAAGCTAATTATTGTGTAATTTCATACTACTCCCGTCTGTTCTCTGAAATCCAAGTTAACCATGTCTTCTGCTCTTGCTCACATACTCTGATTAGTACTGTGCAGGGCCCTGCTTGTCAACAGTCCCCCATGCATGTTTGCAACATTTATGTAACAGTACCACCTCATGCTGTCTATAAATGTTCATTAGAGAATTAATTATGTCAATACTTAGGAAAAATGCCTTAAGGAAAGGAAGAGGCATTGGTCTTGTCTTGACTGACAGGAAGTTGGTTGATGTCTGTATATTTTTGTTAGTGAAGGCAGCACACCTCTTATCCGAAGTGATGGACTCTCTGCAGGCCACCAAAGCCAGAATCTGAGAGATGTGTGGCTGAAGATATGATCTCTCAGCTTCCCGCTCTGGTGGCCTGCAGAGAGTCTAACGCTGTGGACTCTCCTATCAGAGCTGTAAGCTCCCAAGTAAATTTTTTCCTTAAATGTTTCTTGGTAAACATCCTTTGTTCATAGTGTTTTACTAGAGCAACAGAGAAGTAACTAAGGAAACCAAGTCTTTCCGTCATGTCATCCCCACAAACAGAAGCCCTGTACCTGTCCAAGTGATCCCTGTGCTTCGTACCCTGAGATGCACTGTGAATAATCCCATGACTCCTGCTGGTGTGGGTCTCTACTGTGAGGGAACTTTACAGCATTTGTAAATTGGCACAGTTTCCAAGGAACTCTCCCGAAGGTTGAGTAGCGTTTGATTGCATGTGTGCGCTCTGTTTATCCCCCCACCTCTAAGTGATGGTTGCCACTGGCTGTTGTGAGTCTACAGCTATGAACACCAGGCTTTCAGCCTCCTTCTAGGCTTGGGTTCAGCTGGTCCAGCAGTGACTCTGTATGTATTTAACTTTTGGAGCATCGGCCACTGTTTTCTGTGGTGGATGACGTGGTCATGTTGCGCTCTATTCCGAGTAAGTGAGGCCTCTTATCCTCCACATCCTCACCAACTCTTTTAGCTTCCATCTTTTTTATTTTTATTTTTTTGTCCCCACAACAGGCATTGCAAGAGTGTGTGTCTTGGCTGTGCATTTCCCTAATGGCTGGTGATGCTGTAGTGGTTTGTGGGCTCATTGAACACCTGTGTGTGTCTGGAGAAACGTGTGCTCAAGTGCTTTGTCTATTTTTGAATCGAGTGGTCTGTCATTTGCTCCCGGGTGCTCTTTGTATATTGTGAGTAGCAATCTCGGGTCTGTGCTTTGAGAACATTTCCTTCCCCTTTGTGGGTTGCCTTTTCATGAGATGTGTTAAGCATTGACCTTAAGTCTGAATCCAGGAGTCTTGAAACCTGTTTCTGCTCTACTTGTCTTTTCAGGCAGACTAAACGCAGTGTTCCTTGTTTCTTCCACCACGCCGTGGCAGCGTTTGGCTGTGTGCACAGTAGGGGGTTGGCCTCGTGTACAGCAGGTGCACACTCCCCAGCTTATGCCATGGTTCCTTTAGTGCTTAGCTTAATCTGTGGTCAGCATGCTGGCATAGGCCCTCTAGAGTGAGAAACTCTATCTTAGTTTCCACAGTCAGATTGGGGGGTGGTACCCTACCTGCTCATAGCGTGATTGTTCCAGTTAATGATCTAGTGCAGATAAATCCCTCAGCCTCAGACTTGCCGTTCAGGAAGCACTCAGGACCTGCTGCTACTTTTACTATTTTTGTTTCCTGCTGGGCTGAAGAGTGCTCGGTATTTCATGGCTTCTTTTATCCGATTCCCTTTTCTGCGACTACAAGGAACTGCTCCTAAGTCAAGCAGGGCTTCAAATGATGGCTCAGTGCCTCGCAACACACTGTGAATTTTCCGGAGAGAGCCTGTAAAGACTTTTTATGAAGTGAGAGAAACTGTTTCTTTGTAAGGAAAAAAATACAGCCTAATAAAGAAAACCGATTGTACTTCTGACGGATGTGGAAGTGGGTAAGTTTGGGAAAGTGCGGGTTCTCTGCTGTGACATAAAAACTCCCCCAACAGAATTCACCGAGTTGAATAGTTCTGGGTCTGATACCCCCGTGAATGTACACGGCCCACTGGCTGGCTACTTCAAAGGCTCAGTGTGCACACAGGAGGCCTCCTCCAAGCCCCATGATGGCTGCTGGCCACAGCTGGTTGCAATTGTGCTGAGCTCAGTGTGTTAGTGATCCCTCCACTTTGATTGGCATTCAGATGCAGTGAGACTTTAAAAAGGAGGAATTGTTTTCTTTTGCATTCAGATTCCTCCCTGAGTTCCTACACAGACTCATTGCCTTTACAATGCCTCCCCCCCAAATGAATGCAGTGTTTTTCTATTTCTGACCTCTTTTTAGATAGTAAGTCCTTTGGAAAATCAAAGAATAAAAATCATTGTTCATTTCTAACGGGACCCAGCGTCCCTGTGTGGGGGCTTAAGCGTCTGACTGGTTAGTCACACAGTTAAGGGTTGACATTCAGATTTTATTCACTTTAAAAGTCAGACACTGAGGTTGGGGAGGTGGCTCTGTTGACAAAGTACTTACTGAATAGGTTCGAGGGCCGAGGCTTGACCCTGTACTCACTCACGTTAAAACTTGGGTGGCGGGATGCATATGTAATCCCAGCCCCGGGCAGGAAGAAGCAGGCAATCCCTGGTACTCGGGACTCACTCAGTGAGTTCCAGGTCAGTGAGAGAGCCTGCCTTAAAAACACAAGTCCATACATGTGTATGCATGCTTACACGTATGTGAACACAAATAAAAATAAGACATGGATGACTCCATGAATTTATGTATGGAGGTCCTCTTGTTCCCTGATTCCTGTATCATACACATCTAGAATATGAGTGCCAAGGTCCAGACATCTCAGGGGCTCACACCCTTGCATGGTGGGAAAGTATAGCTAGCAGTAGGTGGCACTTGTAATCCCTGGAGCGGTGCCTGCCATACGAAGGCATTTTCCCTCCTGGTGTCTTTGCCTAATAGAGTCTCTGCAGAAGATGTCAGATGTATAGAACCTATATCAGTGGTCCTTTGGATGGCTTTGTGCAGTGTCTGACATACAGAAATTATGTATTTGTTCCCATTACATCAGGAAGCCATCCACAGGGTTTCCAAAGGTGTGCCATTGAGAAATCCTAGCAGAATGGCCCTTAGAGATGTGGGCATACTGGCTTGTAGCCTAGTTTTGTCACTGTCCAACCTTGAACTGATGGCAACTTTGTTCCCCCATGTTCTCGGAATTAAGTGAGTTGACTGGGCAGGATGGTTGGAAACTCTCATGCATGTGTCCCTGAGTCCCAGGCTGCACCTGCTTTCTGGTCACTTTCTGAGCATTGTTTAGCAAATGCTTTCAACCCTGCAACTTAAGAGCACTTAGAGTGCCTGCTGCAGTTCAGCCTGGCTAGTGCTGGGGGGTTTCATTCCCAGGGAGCCTCTGGCCGCTCATCCCACGGCACTTGTTCAAGTATACAGGCCAAAACCACTGGCATTGGACCGACATCTTGCTTTTGAAGATCCACTGAGGAAGGACCAAAAGTGTTAGTGAAGATGACTCCAAAAAGTCTGTCATTGCCCAGGAGCAAAAGCAGGAGGTGCACAGCATCCCACTCAGAGTGCGGACCCCACAAAGCACGGCCTGATGATGTGCGTTGAAATACATAGCTACCATCACCATGCCATGCCCGTGTTTATAACCGTGTAGTTCCTTCTGTGTCTTCCTTGTAAGCCATCAGTGAGAGTAACAAATGGAAGTAGTGTCCACAGCGCACTTGACTCTTCTCTCGTCACAGAACAGGGATGGCCCATGTCTTTTTACACACGCCTTGGCCTCTGTTTGCTCATCTTAATAGGACGGGCCGAGATAATGGAGAATTCCTCGGAATAATTGCTTCCTGTGCACCCCCATCTGAGTGGAAAGCTCAGCTGAAGCAGAGGCTGTGCGGATGAGACCTGCTTTCAAATAAATCACAACAGGGAAGTCAAAGCAAATATTTGCGAAGGGTTTCACAGTCTGTACTGTGTTTCCACATATTTGTGTCTTGATGGTTTCTATGCAGACTCGGGCCCAACGACTCCTTTGCCCTTGGCTCCTAGCACCATCACCACGAAGGCCACTAGGAAGAAAAACATATCTGTGGGTGCGACTCAAGGTTAGGAACCTAGTGTGACTGTCACTTCTGCAATCTGCAGCTGACAGCCTCTGGAGCTCACCTCTACCTGACTCATGAACTCAATATCAGAAATGTGCTAGGATCGGAGATAACGGGCAGGGTGGTGTCAGCATCTCCTCAGAACTTTGTTCCCACAGCTATGAGATGGGCAGGAATCCTGAACCCATAGCATTGTTGGGATTAAGTAAAAATGACCCTTACTTACAAGTAGTCTGGAAGACACATCTTTCCCAGTTCTTCAAAGTCTATGTGATTAGTAGAGAGATACTTGAAGCAGAGAAGACTGATCTAATTAATACAGGATTTTCACAATACTGTAAATAAAATCCTTTAAAATTCAATCAATATCTAAGAAAAGGGCATCCTTTGTAATATAACCCCCAATGGTCCTTGGTCAATAGAAAATATTTTAAGACAACTGATGTCTGCCCTTTGGAGTCTCCTGCTTCCCCAAATTTGTAGACGTGGTATGGGGTTAGACAAGTACCCTTGGCTCATCCTTGGATATCCTGATGCCGGTTCCCAAGCCCTATGTGCCTTGGTAAACCCTGTCTCCTTGGGGTGCCCTGTAGGGTACAGAGTATTTCTAAGAAGATACTCTTCTAGGGGCAACATCTGACTGATAGAGCTTGGGAGCTTAGCCCCAGAGGCTCCAGGCCAGCACAATGTAGCAGACTGGCCTCTGCGTCCCTGGCTGTGTGCGCGGTCCTACTGTGCAAATGAGAGCCACATTAACCATGGCCCTGGAGACGTCAGTGTCTTGTTGGATGGTTCCTGGTTGTTATCTAGTCTTGACTGCTGAATACATTATCATTTCTGACTTAAGGGGAAGAAAACACTATGAAAACAAACTCTGATGCCCAGAAGAAGCAGGGGCTTCAGTTAGAAGTCTGAACAGCAGACAGCGTGGCTGAGGTGGCTTGAAGGAAGAGCTGTGTGCCCACTACCTGCCGAGCGCCACATTGGGCATGTAATGATGCATGCTATGCAGTGGACACCACAATCCACCAGGAGGCAGTTTGTCATTATGTAGCAACTGTGGAAATCACGTTCGAATTCTGATTTTGTTCTGAATCAAGGCAGGCTTTTTTACATCACTTCTTTGGACTTCCCCTGTTGTTCCACAATTCTTTGCTAGTTTTTTATCTACTCAGTTGCTGCCGCTGAAAGTTGGGTTGTGATGGTGCCAGACAGCTCCCTGGCTACATGAAAGCCACTGACGTTGCTAATGGTCAGTGCCCAAAGGGACCACAGGGACCTGGAAGGCCCCTGAGCAGCAATGGTTGCTATTACTCAAGCTCTTGGAGGCCCATCATTCAGTTGCTTTCTGTGGGCCTATGGGTGGGAGTAGAATTATAGAGTCCTGCTCTAAGGCTGGCTTTTATACCCACAGAAATCTTGCTGAAGGACTATGGTTGCCTCTTCTGTCACCCCTCCTGTGGGTGGCTCAGGTCACTTCTGACTGTGTGATAACAAGATGATCCTAGATGGTTCTGCCAGGTGTTTGGTCACCCTCAGGGTTCTTGCTCTATACCGGGTCCTATAGGTGCTAGCGAGAGTTACATTTTCCTCCATGGTCTCCCCAGTCTCATTTTTTCACTGACTGGCCCTCTTTTGAGTTCACTACAGGAAGCAGGTCCCAATCTGTGCCCCCTCCAGATGCAAAACGGGTTTTTAAGGTGTGTATGTTGAAGGAGCATATTGATTTTCGTTCGGGACTCCTAGAACTAGGAAGTTCCAATAACTGCAAACCTGAGGCTGGTGAGACCCTTGGAAGAGTGTGGCTTTTCATTCTACTCTCTGACGCTTTGGATAAACTTTAAATTCGTGAGAGTTTCTTTTTCCTTTTTCCTCCTCTTAAATCGTTTTATTACCTGCCTAACTTCATTTCCTTGGCTATTCATTTTACAGAAAGGACAAGAAATGTGATTTCTTTCTTTGTGGAACATGTCTCTGGTGGCAGCAGGTGGCCTTCCCACACCTTTCTGTAGGCTTTGATCTAAGTGGCTCTGTAGGGCTGGCCTTCCCCCAGCCCTCCCCCTCGCCCTGCCCCCATGCCCCTGGTTCTGCTGAGCCCAACACCTGGCCAGGAGAGCTCTGCTTGGTTCTCCCATCTCTCCACCCTGCTGCTGTAGAATTTTTACAACAAGCTCTGACCCTATTGCACCATCTTCTCCCTTCCTGGTCTCTCACTAGATCCAAGGTTTAATTCTAACTGAGTCAAAAGTTTTAACATTCAGGAGCCATCACTTGTTTAGACTTCCTCATCATCCAGAGCAGAATCCTGTTGGAAAAAACAAGGAGATCCTGTGGGGTAAATTTTAAAAAAAAGTTATCCATTATTTTCCTCATCTTTTCATACCTGAATTTTGATTCACATGCAATGACATGGCCTTTGAGTGCATGCGGATGGATAATGAGGAAAGTGCTTTTGGCCCCCTGCCATCCTCTCCTCTTCCTGGTTTCCTGCAGATAGTGTTCTGGTTCTGTCTGCATGGAGGAGCAATGTTCACTGTAGTGCTACATGCGTGGACCAGCCTCCATGACCCATCTTCTCTTAGGTGACAATTTGGTCGTAAACTGACTGCTTATTACTTGTGTTGGTATTATTTCTTTATTGTTGGAGTATGCCTTGCTTTTGCAGCCTGGGTGCCCACATCATCCAGCCTTGGAAAGCAACCTTTGATAGCTTTTGCATAAATTCACTCAGGCCCCATGCTTAGACTGATGTGGCTGTCCCAAGCTTGGCTTCCTACTGCTGGAGGGTCTCATGCCTCAAGCTCATCTCTGCTCATATTTCATGCCCTCATTGCTATTGCAAATCCCTTTATTAAGCTCTCTTTCAGGGAGCTTCTGAAGCTCTTCCCATGGGGAGAAACACACGTCTGACAAAGCCACGGGCAAAGCATACACTACACTACATAATATCTCAGACCTCAGCAAGCTGGATTTTGTTTTACTCTGGCTGAGGACAGTCTAGTTCCTTAGATGACCTGTCCCTGGCCAGAATTTTCTTTCAATTTCTCAGAGCTGGCTCCAAGCAGCAGGTTGAGTCTGGGGTGACACTTCGGTGTGACTTGTAGAGGAGACTTGGTAGAAAGACAGAACATGACAGAGCTGCCTGTCATATCCACTCTCTTGTAGCATGATAGATAATCCTTAGAAGACTGGACTGGTCCATACTCCCATGGCTTTAGAGTATTATTGGGGCTGGTTGTAATTCACTGCAGCACACAGAGTCATTAGGATCATTAATGGGGAGTGATGGGGTGTCAGTAGACACTCACTGCCTTGACCTAGGCTTTCCTCTGGTGACTAGCTATCTCAGAGAATCTTCCTAGGTTCCACAGCCTTAGAGGACTATGGTCCTGTCACACTATTCCTTGTCTTGGGTATTTTCACATCTGGCTAGAACTCTGTCCCATAGGAGTTGTACTTCTGGCTGGATTCTGTCCTGTGGCTGCACATGGGCTGGAATGTTACACCTGGCTGGATTCTGCCCTGTGTGCCTAGGTGGAGCTGCTCTGTCCCATAGGCACTGTGCACCTGGAGATGTGCCACCCGGACAGGACAAAACTGTATGCTTAGTTGGGTTCTGCCCTGTAGCTATATTCATATCGAGAGATTTATGCCCAGCTGACATGGGCTATGACCCACTGCCATTGCATAGGGCGTCATCTGGAACATTGGAGTTGCAGGGAGCCGGGATACTTTTAGCTCAGGCCAGTCACTTCATGGGTGGAGAAACAAATCCCAAAAGTGTGATTCAAGTTATATATACCCGCAGACTAGGAAGCCATTCTATTTTAATCCATAGACACCAGTTCATCCTGTATTTGAGTGCATTTTGCCTAATGACTTAGGAAATAGAGTGTGTACGCTGTACCAGACAGCAGGATCGAAGCTGGTTCACACAGTCATATCACGTGGGTAGTCCCTGAAATAGATGTGTAGGGCTTACCTATCAGAGGCCTGAAATAGATCCAATGCTTCTCTGCTCAGTGCAGGAATCTCTTAAGTCCACGAGCCTGTCTGTGAGTGGATTCAGAAAATGAGCAAGGACACATAAAATTAAAGCCATGTGTCTTTATTGTTGTAGGTGTCATTTTATTTGGGCAATTGGAACAATTCAGATTTACTGTATAAAACAATTTAGGAATAAGCAGCTGACACACAGCATGGAGTCATCTCTTCTTCATGCATTTTTAATGATATTGAGAAGTTAAAATGAAGCTGTATTTGATAAAACATTTCCTATTGGATATCAGTTAAACTTTATAGAAACCCACACTTAAATAACTTACTTATTGGGAGAATTTTCTAATTAACAACATGTGCATTCTTTGCAATTAGATGCCCATATTTCATTCTGATTTAGTGCATGCTTTTTTCTTTTGGTTACCATTGATACTTTGCATTATTTCTACCATGTATATGCATAGTTGTGACCTTACACCTCTATTTAAGACTTGAAGTGAGTATCGAGCACATATATAGAAACAGGATTGCCTGGCTGCTTGCCAATACTCACTGTTTTAGAAAGGAGCATGCCACCATGACTGAGACCCCTACAATGAGCTCAGCTAATGGTCATAAAATGGGGTTCCCCCTGGTTTAGAGATAATGCAACGAGAATAATGTGAGCCCTTTGTTTTTCAGAGCAGGGAGATACAGCTGCTCTGGCAAGCAGCAAGAGACAGACAGGTGTCCCACATGGTTGGGGGACCTTTCTATGGGCTCTAGGATGGAGCGACACCAGGGAGGGGTGGGGTGTTTATTTTCTCTGCTATGCCAAGGGCTCCACTGGCCTTCGACTCTGTTGTTCCAAGGTAGGTGGAGGTAGGTGGGTGGTCCACAGACAGTTAACTATCATTGGCAAGTGCCTTACGCCTGTTATGTGAGTTCTTCAGGCCCAGGGGGTCACCTCATCCTAATCTTCATTTCCCTGGGGCCAGAACCCTCAGGAAACAGGAACATCAGGATGGGACACAGGCTTTGGTGCCAGTAACTTAGCTCTTTCTCCTTTGACTGGGGAAATGGCAAATGTGTGCTCCTCACCACAGACCACCTAGGGGTGCTTTGGGGGCTCATTCATGTTGCTTTGGAGTTCATATTTCTTCCAGCAGTGAAGCCTCACCCATAGAGAGAGAAGAAACTCTCCGATGTGGTACAGAATGGCTTTGGTAGAATATGCTTTCACGAGAGTGCTTAAGGCTGTTTGTCTTGGTTGTCAGCTCCATGCTGGAAGAATGCCGTTAGGATAGAGTGTCCAAAAGTGTGGTGTACGGTAAGATGCGGAGGTGACATGTCGGTGCACTGTCTTCTCTGTGAGAGTGTTCTGCGTTTCCTGATGAAACGCAAGCTTTGTTATAAGCCCTGCAAGATTCCAAAGTGGTTAGAAGAAGAGTTGTTCCCATGGTCTCCCGACAGTAAACTTACCTTTAACACATCCTACTGATGAGACTGTACATGGGGTGGGCGTAACATGCTGCCCCTTTCACTTCTGAAGTGTGTGCTGGTTATTAGCATAGACCACAGCTATGTGAAGGAAGCGCTGTCTATAGGGTGTGTGTACTCGGCAATCTATCCGAGCATGAATGCTGCTGGTTTGTTGTCAAAAAAACATCCCAGGATATGCACAGGTAGATAATTGCTGTCACCTCTCCATGACTCATGTTTCACACCATACTTTTTCCAATACCTGTCAACCATGCCTCCTCCCTGAAAGTCCATCTGTAGCCCTCTACAGGACTGGATTAGGTGGGCTGCTTTTTGCATGCTCGGGTGGTATTCGTCCTTAGCACTTGTAAGGTTATCATGGTTCTGCAGACATAGCATAGGCTAACCGCACCCTCTTACCTTCTGTCTCCATGGTTTTTTCTTTTTAGAAGATACACACTTGAGGCTTAAATGCGTAAGTCAGGATATCTTTTGATATTGGTTCAGTTTATTTGAATTACAGTGTGTCATTTCTAGCTGTGGTTTTGCTATCTTCTCTTTGGCAGAGCTGCTCCCTCCTGTGAGTCTTTGGAGTATCCCATCTTTGGACTGTCTTTTATTTTGATATCACGTGTGGCATTTTCTTCTGTAGACTCCTCAGCTATCCTTCTTCCATCCATCGTTTCTGACTAACCTCCCCTCTGAGTTTGGCGTGATTGCCTTGCATGATCTTCGTGGATCTGCGTCCACCCGTGCCTGTCTGACAGCGGCTCTGACCCTCCTCTTGCTGGCCTGGTGGTGTCTTGGCTCTTGTCTTAGCTCCTTCCTCCGAAGGTCCCTTTCCACCTACATTATCACCTTAGCTTTAAGCTCTTGCTCTCTGGGGTGCATGCGCTTGCCAAGGCTTCTCTCTGAGGAAGGCCAAGGTGGTGACTGCTGTGTCCTACTCCGGCATCGAGGTGTATTTCTGCATATGTGTCTGATGTCCTCATTAGAACGTTGTGTTTTTATTTCGGGGCTCTCCTGCTTTACTTGGGCTTACGCCTTTCAGTCTCTCTGTGTGCTGGGACACGGCTCCGTTCTGCCCTGAGTTCTGCTGCGGTATGCTGTTCTCCATGTTAGTCTTCTTCCTGGAAGACATGGTAGCTGGAGGAATGGGGAAGGAACAGTGGACCTGAGCAGACCTCCCGTGCTTCCTGTTTCCTAGAGACACATGCTGGTAGTTTGGAGGGTAAGGAAAGTGAAGGAAGGGGTGAGAAAAAGACTCGAGGCTCCTGCTTTGCTCTTCAGTGTGCAACTCACGGTGCTAATCCTATAGACTCATGTTTTCCAGCAGCCCCGGTTGCTCCTTGGCCCCAGTGTTCTCTATCTTTTTAAACTAGACTATGGTGCTGAGAATTGCAATATGCTGGACACAGTCATTTCCTTTTCTGAGGACGGGGCAGAATTGGCACCAGTACAGATTCCCCACCCTTCCTTCCGATAGCAGCCTTTCCCAGAAGCGGGTGTTTCCTTTGATGCTTGCTAATTTGTATCTCTTTGGGGGATTAGATTCCACTCTGTGGTACCCACTTTATGATGGAATACCTGTGCACTCTATAGGGATGTCCTGTGTGTAGTTTGTCTCCACAATACCCAGAAGCCTGGGCAATTGGCAGATTTTTTTTTATAGAAGCCTGACAGGCACTTTCTGCACACAGACATGTTTTCATGTTTATTTCCATCTTTTTTTCTTCTAATGTTTACTCTTTTTAGGCTAGCCTTTTGATACAGTTTAACCAGAATCTATAATTCGCCAAACTTTTCACCTAGAAAAGTCACTGTGATGTGAAATTACTACACTGTTCAAGCACTTACGAAGTTAAGTTCTGTAACATCAGTAAATATCCCGAGTCCCCGCGAGGAACCATCTGCAGGATGCTGTGGAGACTTGAGAGGAGGGAGGGGGTTGCTCCCTGGTACAACCTGGAGGTAGGGTTTTCAAATTAAAACTGAAGCCTTCTTTTAGCTTAAGCATTCTGTAATGTTATCGTAGCTCCAAATTACTAAGGATTAGGAGTTTGTCAGCTGTGATTTATCTTTTCCAGCAATGCTCTAGAGTGTTTGCAAACTCAAGCCCCTCCCAAGACTCTGGTTACAAGTTGAAGATGAAGACCCAGGAAGAGATTCTGTAATTGACAACTTTATAGGTATCAAGTAGAGAGCTGGGAACTCTTTTGCAGATGTTCCAAGGCCCAAAACATGTTTCGTTCAGAGAGCAGATGCCATAAACAGCTTTGTGAACTTGAAAAGCAGGGATGTAAACAGGTGGGTTATCTGAAAGAGTCTAACTTTCCTGTGCAACTCAGCCAGGCCACTGTCTTCTAGGACTTAACGATGGCCACACTTAGATCTTAATTTCCACCCATCAGAGCCTCCTGCTGTCCTTGTCTCATTTTTCAGATGGAGAACCTAGGTGCTTGGGGTAAAGCCCAATGGTGGTTCCACATCTGGAGCAGGGTGGCTGGGAGGCAGGGGCCTGCTCTCTGGTGTCCACAGCAGGGGCTCTATTGTTTCCCATCCTGTTTGAGCAAAGATAGTGCTTTATGGACAGGATTTTCTTGAGCTGTTTTTCAAAGGAGCTTTTCATCATGGTCCTTTGACCTCATCTATAATTAAAGGGCAAGAGAGCTAATTGAGATCACCACGTTTAACTTGCTTAACTAACTGCACGCTGAGAAAAGGGTAAGAAATGGACAGTTTGTTACTTAAAAAGAGGCAAGCTTAAAGAGAAGGCTAGGTTTTAATGAGAAGATTAGTCAGTGAAATGTCCTTTGGTGATTACCGCAGAGCCTCTCATATGTGGAGCCTAGTGAGCCTAGCAATACCTGGAGCGACTGCAGGCTTTCCATTTGTGTACATGCCTTCCTTCCCTTCTGGGTGGATGAGGTATTAGAGGCATCGAGAACGGAGGCTGATCTGAGACTTAAAGACAACGATACGTAACGTGGAGCCTGGGTCCGGTATCCAACACAGGTCTAAGAAGCCATGAGTGACTCATGGGCAGGAAGGGCCAGTGCACTGGGGAAAACCCCTTCCTCACACCTGGGCCATTGTCAGATGTGACTATGCCCCGTTGCGTGGGAATAGCTGGGCTGTGGAGAAGTCATGTCTGCACTCAATTAGAAGGTCTTCCTGATAGTCTTAGAATGTGACCTTGTATCACTGTCTCCTGTGTTCCATGGAGAAGATCCAGTGTGGATTTGGGGGTTCAAAGACCCCTGAACCACCAGCAAGGACTCTCCCTGTCTATCTAGCTTTACCTCTTCCTACCTGTAGAGACAGCTACTTCACAGGTTCATACTTACTCCTTCCTCCCTTGCCCCTAGGCAGGGTGTATGGGGACACGGCTTGATGGACTTACCAATGGTAGACCTCTGGGCTGCCTCTACTATCCCTGGTATTGTAGTGGCCACAGACTATTTTCAGAGCATGTGTTGGCCTCATAGGAGGTATGCCGCCTCCTGACATGTTCATAAAGCTGTCCCCATTGTGATGTTATCATTGGGCATCTATCTATGACTTCTAGCTTTGATGGGTAGTCTAGAAGAGTCTACAGGAGTCTCTCTGTCATCCCTCTGTCAGAGTGAGGCCCAGGGAACCTGGACTCTGTTGTCCATGTCCCTGTTTGAAGAATGGTGATGGACAGATTTGTAGGTAGATGTACTTCTTTTTCTTCTTCTAGTGTTTTCCTAATAATCTGTCCACTTGGCTATCTACCCCTACTCCTGGGTGCAAACTACATTATACTTTTGGCTTAGAATGGTCACCCCTGCCCATCATTTCTCATGGCAGAGGGCTAACTGGGGTCTGGTGATATCAGGTGATCACGTGTGGGGCTGGGAGATGCCTCACTGTGGCTCAGAGCTACTCTGGGGCTCCTGACTGGCTCCCTTATTCTCTCTCATATGGCTTCTTCAACCAGCCTGCATTAGTGTGTAGACTGGTTGGAAACAGGAGTGACTGAGTTCAAGGTCACACAGCTTCTATGAAAATATCATATCGAGGGGAATGGTGACTTCTCACTTCTTATCACTACAGTTTATCATATTTTGATTTTAAAAGCCCTTTCTGCTAGAATGACACTTATTTCAACTCTAATGAACCATTTTTCCCTTTTCCCAGCGTGGTGCCTGGCATAGAATGAGTATCTGCTATTAGGACAGAATCGACAGCTAAGATGTCTTCATTTTGTAACTTTAAAATATTGAAGCAAGATTTAATTTCTGAAAGCTTTTCCTGCATTAGTTAATGTTCCCCTGGAATTGTTCCCAGAGGGGAACTGCAGCTCAGGTGTGCAGATGGATTACACTCCAGACTCACTCACTGGGCTACCCGGAGCTCATGCAGATTCACGTTGGCATTGGCAAACACAGTGACCTAATCTGCATTTGGATATTTCAATTTTGTCTTTTATTGTCACAATTTTGATAGTCTAAAATGACATTTCATTATGCCTTAATATGGATTCTGAGATTATTGTCACTGGCCGTAGGAGGTAGGTAAGCGCTGGGCTTACGAAATGCATAAGCAGTTTGTATTTTTATTAGAAATGTTGAGTTGAGTGTATTTTGGATTGGACAAGACATAAGAGCATTCCCAAGTCCCCTGATAATTACCTTCTGACTATCTGTACGTGTAGTTGTAGATTAGTGTTGCTCCCAGCCTTAGATACATTTCTGTATCTAATACAGAGACCAGTAACTAGTCAGAGTGCTAGAGTAAGTGACTGTTGGGTGTTAATAGGAAAACTATACCTCTGCTCCATGCATAGGGGTCAGGAAACAGAAGAATATGCGAGCTTGAGAATGGGAAGGAGTGCTGAGACACTGTCATTGCGCATGACATGACTGTTGCACTCCTGAACTCACAGCCGTGGTTACTGACACAGACTGGGTCCATCAATATTCTGTTGTGAATGGGCATAGAGGTCATGAGGCCCACGCTTCCCTGAGGAGCTGTTGACAGATAATTGCTGTGGAGGCAGCCTCTCCCCTCCCCATCTCCAGTGACCACACCCATCTTCTCCTCCTAAGTTTCCCTCATTCATTGTTTTACTCCCTCCCTCAACTCCAACAGGCATCTCCTGGGAGGGCCAGGCCGCTCCAGCCATGAAGGTAGGCTAACTGGAGGTCTTCACCTCTCCCTCTGTCCCTCTCAGTCCAATTCCCGAATCTCATGCATGAGCTCCAGCAGACTACTCATCACGACCTGTGTGGATTCTCAGTCAAGGAAAATGTTAAAATGAAGAAAATAAGTAAATACTGGGAGGGGCACTAAGGTCAACAATTAATAAGTGAGACCTCACGACACTGAAAAGCTTCTGCATGGCAAAAGACACTGTCATTACAACAAAGCAGCAGCCTACATAATGGGAAAGATTTTTTACCTACTACACATCTGATAGAGAGCTAATATCAAAAATATATAAAGAACTCAGAAACCTAGATATGAAAAACCAAATAACCCAATTTAAAAATGGGGTACAGATCTAAACAGAGAATTCGCAATAGAGGAAATGCAAGTGGCTGAGGAACACTGAAATAAATATTCAATATCCTTTGTCATCAGGGAAATGCAAATCAAAGCTACTTTGAGATTTCATCTTGCACCCATCAGAATGGCTAAGGTCAATAAAACAAGTGACAGCTCATGCTGGCAAAGACATAGTAGAGTAAGAGGGACACTCATCCATTGCTGTTGGGAGTGCAAGCTTGTACAGTTACTATAGAAATCAGATCTGCCTCAAAACTCGTCTACACAACCCTTGAACATATATTCAAAGGATATCTCATCTGACCTCAAGGATACTTGTTCAACCATGTTCATTGCTGCTGAATTTATAAAAGCCACGAATTAGAAATAACCTAGATATTCTTCAACAGGAGAAAGGATAAAGAAAATGTGGTATATTTACACAGTGGAGAATTACACAGTCATTAAAAAGTGAAATCATGAAATTTGCAGGTAAATGGATGGACCTAGAAAAAAAAATCATCCTGAGTGAAGTGATATTAAGTGAATGATAATGAAGCTAAGATCCACAGAACCGCTGGGCGTTGGTGGCCCACGCCTTTAATCCCAGCACTCGGGAGGCAGAGGCAGGCGGATCTCTGAGTTTGAGGCCAGCCTGGTCTACAAAGTGAGTTCCAGGACAGCCTCCAAAGCCACAGAGAAACCCTGTCTCGAAAAACAAAAAACAAAAAAAAAATCCACAGAACCTCAGAGGTTACACATAGAGTAAGAGAATAGAGGAGACAGATAAACCTTCCTCAGAAAGGAAAATGGGATAGATAATTATATCTGCATATGGGGGACTGGAATAGGAGGATCAAGTATGCAGAGGGAGGGGAGAGGGGATGCGGGAGGGAATACAAGTGGAGACAGTTTTTAAAAGGTAGTATGGAAACCTAATGCAGTAAAAGCCTCCTAAAATATAAACATACATGAAGTTGAAATTGCCAGATAATGAGGGAGACAGTGTCCCAACTGGCCATCTCTTGTCACCAAATGAAACTTCCTATATTGGGATTGGGTTACATCTAATTGAGTTTTTGGATAGATGGGTCCCATGGAAGTCCCCAAACAATTCAGACTCTTGCCAAGACTATAGATTAATCTCTACAAACTGGGAGCAAGGCCCCATTGCTGAAGACAACACCTACACAACTCCCTGAATATGGAGATGACAGATGATGAGCTGGTGTCTACTAGAGCCTTCACTCCTATGTTCTGGCATCTTTGATATAGGAAGGTACTCTCCCCATTACCAAAAAAGAAATGAAAACACCAAGCTAGCTAGAAACCCTTTATCTACAATGGTGTACCACTTGCAAGGTATGTTAGGGCAATGGTGGCGCAAAGCTTTTAGGAGTAACCAACTAATATCTGATTTGACTTAAGACCCACTCCAGGAGATAAAACCCATACCTGACACTGCTTGGGTGACAAGAACCCGAGACTAGATAGACCAGGGACCCAGGGAAAACCAAATACCACCATTTCAGAAAAATAAAATCATAGTAATAAAATGACTCCTAATGATATTCTGCTATACTCATAGCTCAGCCCTCTCTCTACTATCATCAGAGGCTTCTTGCAGCAGATGGGAACTAATAGAGACCCACAGGCAGACAATGTGGAGAGGGTGAGAGATCTTGGAATACTCAGCCATAAATGGGATGTCTCCATCATATCCTTCCTCTAAGTGATTAGGGAACCCTTCAGAAGAGGAGGCAGAAAGGGTGTGAGAGCCAGAGGGATGGAGGACACCAAGGAAACAAGGCCATCGAAACACAGCAGGACGTAGGCACATATGAACGCTCAGTGACTATGGCAGCATGCACCAGGTTGGGTCCTAGAGCTAAGAGAAATGGACACATGTCCCCATTCCTAACCTAGAAGCTATCTTCAATTAATAACTACTTGCAAATAAAAACATAGTTTTCTTTGAAAGAATCCCACTGGGGAGACAAACTACTTTCAAGGTAGGTCCCATGCCCAGTGCTAGATGGCCAACACAAAATGAATTCAACTGTATCCTTAGAAGTTCTTTGTCTCATAATGTTGTGGTCAGGGCTTTAAAAAACCAACTTGAAGGATATATACATATCCTTCATGTATATATATATTTATTTCTTCCTGATTTTGTATTTTAATGAGATTCCTGTTTGTACAAATGTGTATGTCTTCTGTTTGCTTTGTCCTATTCTGACTTGTTTTGTTTTATTTTATTATTATTCATTAGATGCCTGTTTTCTAATGAGACAGAAAGGGTGTGGATCAGGATGGGAGGGGAAGAAGAAGAGAAAGAATTGTGGGAGGGGGAACTGTAATCAGACTATATTGTATAAAAAACACTTTCAATGCATGAACAATGGTAAAGAGCATCTACAGTGGGGAGAGATGTGCCCATTCCGTGGAGAGGCGCTGGCATGTATGTGAGGGGCACCCGCCACATGTTCCACGATGTGTTCCTCACTGTGACAAGCTGGAGGCCAGAAGACCTGGACTCCACAGGCTAGAAAAAGATTTCAAGCATTTTCTATCTTTTCATCAAAAGTAATTAACAAGGCAAGATCCTGATACATCTTGCCATTTGGACATAATCTATTTTTGAAATTAGGATGTATTTTAAAGATTATGATTTTGATTAAAATAATAAATGTCAGTCGTTATTACTTAGAACAATTGCTGAAACAAAAAAGGTCATTTGAAAATTGGATTCTCATAGATGTTATTAAGAAGTTAAATATTTCTGACTCTCATGTGTTCATTTCTGTTATAGTTCATGTTCAAGGCATCTGTGTGAGCTGGTTGTGAGTAGTGAAAATGCTACAGTTCTGTGATGACTTTGAACATAATTGTGGCTGTATTCCAGGACTACGCAACTCCATTAGAGAAAAATTTATTTTCTTTGAAAGGGAATGATATAAATATGTGTGTATGAAGTCACATTTTCCTCTTGTGCAGTACACTTTCACAAGTCAGTCTACACAGGGGAGAGCAGTCTACACAGGGGGTAGCATATATAAAATATGATTCAAAGACCTCAGATGCAAAGACCTGTTTGTGGATTCCTGGGTCCCTTTGGTTGTTTTCAATTGACCATTCACTAGTTCATGGAAAATAAGCCCTGTTAAAGGAGTGTGTGTGTGTGTGTGTGTGTGTGTGTGTGTCTGTGTGCACACACATGCGTGCACCTGCACAGAATCCAACCTACAGCCATTTTGCCCCGCTTCATTGTCCCACAAGAGTGAGACCTTGGGTGTGGGGGACAGTGTCATGGATTCCTCTTCCTTGAGGACTTCCTCTCACATTTTCCTGGCAGGATGAGTTGTACTGCTGTGGACCAGCCAGTGTGAGACTCATAGCCCTAGCCTCAGCTTCTGCCTACTGTGCAGATGGTGTAACTAACTACAGTTGACCTGCAGTCACGTGTCTGACTCGTTAACTCCTAACTCAAGGTGCCTACTCCATAGTTGCTTCCTCACAGGACTCTCTTTTCCTTCTCCAGTGTGTTGGATTTGCTCCTGTCACCATGTGAGCTGGGCAGCACTCTGCGCACTCCTTAGGAACTTTAATGGATGGTGTCGGGCTGCTTGTGAATCAACACCAGATCCTTGCACGGTGGCCCCTGTGGCCTGGGGAACAAGTTACACATTTTGAAGGAGTTCCGAATATTAGGAAATTAGATTGTGATTCAAGGTTCATGCCCTGGAACAGACCTTAATGATGTCTACTGTGGACAGAGGGGTAGAAGCTCCAGGCTCCTGTGAAAGCATTAGCCTCACATCTTTCATGTTGGATGCACTCTTTCAGCTATAACAGCATATTATGGAAGTGGATGGAGGGAAATAATTATATCCCATGTCAGTGGGAGACAAATCTGTGAGCTAGACTTCCATTCAAGGTTAGCAGTTGCTCTTCTAGGAATTTGCATTGTAAATGACGGCAGATTTATCCCCTTCATTTCAACTTGTCTGTGTGCAAAGTGACGTACCTCCCACCAGCCTTAAAAATGCTTCTCCTTGTACACATTGCCCTGGTGCTTGCAAAGAAAACAGGAAGTCATTTTGTTTTAAATTGTTATCTAAGTTATGGGAATCGCCAGATTCCCTTTAATATACCTGCCTGGACAACTGTGTTTGAAGTTGGTTTTCCCTGAGCTGGTTTAAGTGTTTGTTTTTGCTAACTTTGCTCTGTGCAGCTGAGGAGAGGATGCACAGTTGCATATCTGTGGGCTCCCAGGCATGGTGTTGTGTCAAAAGGGACAGGAATGCATCACCGCTTTTGTGTCATGGTTACTGTCAGTGAGCAGAATGCTTGCTCATTTCATCAAACTTCCAAAAATACTCCTTAATTGGCTAATCGCAGACTATTTAAAACATGTATGCATGCAGACACGCACAGGTTACAGACAGCAGTGGGAGAGCTGGTGACCCTCAGCTGCGCTCTGCTAATGAAGTTGGCAATGGTTTAGATTGTATTTATTAATCTGTGACTGGGAAGGCTCCATATTATTCATTGAGATTAGAGGTTTTATGTGCACATGGTACAGTTGGGAGGCTGTGAACCTTTGGGAGATGGGCCTGGCAGAATGTCCTTAGGCTGTTACGAACACAGCCTGGAAGAGGTCGGTGGGTCAGTCCTTTGCCTCTGCTTCCTGGCTTGGACTTAAGCACCCCCTCCATCTTGAGCATTACCGATACAGTCAGTCTGCCATTGGCTTTTTTGCTTTTTGTCTTTTGGAGGTAGAGTATGTTTATTATTTAAAAATAAAGCTCCATAGGGATTATTAACGAGGAAAGGAATATTTTGTGGGGAGGAAACATGCTATGATACAAATTCACAAATATTTTCACTTCAGACCAGACCTGCTCCCACTTACTCCACGATCCAAGTAGAAGGAGACAGTCAAAACAGACAGGAGATTCCTTAAAGTTGGACTTAGATTTGATTAAAATCTAAACTTGCTTTGATTTTAAATAGTTATATCAAAAGGCCTACTTAGTGACACACTAGTCCCAATTGACTTCAAACCTCTAAAACCATGGGCTTCAGGACTTGACTGGTTTTGAGTCAGCTGTTTTAGCTATTTCTCAGTGACACAGGGCTAGTTGACACATGTCAAATGCAGGTTGCTGGGACTAGTGGTGTCTGCCGAGTGGGTGTGGCATGGGTCCTCGACAATCCCCTCATAGCAGGACGTGAAGGCCCAGCAGAGGAACTGCTGCTGTTTTCCTGCGCTTCACTTCCGCTTTCTCCTTTAGTAATTAATTCCAGGTGGTCTCTGAAGGCCTGTTGATCTCAAGAGTTACTAGTTGTATAAGTGCTGAGATATGGGGTCCTTGATTGGTGGCATAGGAGACCAGACTCCAGCCATGCTGTATGGTGTACAAGGTCCTTCCTTTTGCCTGCTGTGTTCACACACAGGAGCATCCAGAACTCAGGTAGCTCCTGCCAGGCTTAGGTGCAGACCTGCTTGGAAATAAAGGGTCTTTGAACTATCTATCTGGGCTCTTCAGGCAGAGGCCAGCATATGAGGAACAGCGCATACCTTCTCTTTCATGTGACTTTGGTCTATGATGTCCTGGGCATTTTTTTAACCAGTGTTTTTTCCTTTATGGTCATCCTTGCTCTGCTGACACTCAAGTTCCCTGCTTGCTGTCTGCCCCTCACTAACGTAAAGCCGTCTTGCCTTCTTATAGACCCATCCATTGCAGGAATTTCCAACAACGATGAAAATGCTCCCGGAAACCTGTAGCACATAGGTGCCTCTGTGACACAGAGCACACAGCACAAGACCTCCTCTGACACCAAGGTGGGGCTCCAGGGAGGAAGTCACCAGTCTGTCAGTTGTTGTGTCTGCAGGGACTGTATTCTGTGGCTGGTTCCACCCACCCCATGTGGCAGATCTCTTGGCCGCCTCTCAATGCTACATGCTCCAGGAGAACCACAGTGACTTAGTGTGCTCATTATGAGCCTGAATTTCTAGCAGGCAAATGCTCACTCAATCTCATTATCACAGAGGATGTCCCTGCATCCTCATCCTGGTTCTGTGAAGGAGAAAGTCTAACCGCCGGGCTAGCCAGGCATTTTCCACCTTCTGTGTGTAATAAATGTAGGGCTCCAGTGTCCTTCCTAATTTTCAATGGTGTTTTTTTCCTGGTTCTACAGTTATGCCTTGAGAAGACCATGCTACCATCTGTTATCATGAGGCTGAGTAGTGAGAAGCTATCTATAAAATGATACCACCCCAGTATCTGGGGTTTTGTTTTCTTGGTTTTAGTTTCCTATGGTCAACTACTCTGTAAATGTTAGATGAGGAAAATTCCAGAAATAAACAGTTCATACATTTTAGCCTGAATAGTAGAATAGTCATCACCTCTGCACCCTGCCTAGAGTATCTGTCCACCATGCACAGATCACTGGCTGTTCCAGGGTTAGTCCAGTTACTGGGAACTATGGTGGATCAGGATGCTTGAGTTCAAGCATCCTTTAGTTTATTTAATGGCCCCAAAGCATAAGAATAGCTATGAAATCATCACAGCATTATAGCATATTGTTTTAACTGTCCTATTTTCATAAGTTCTCATTAATCTTTTGGTGCCTCATTTATAAGTTAAAATTTCTTGTGAATGTTTATATGTAGGAAAATCCATATGCACAGGGTCTATACCATCTGTAGGGTTGTGGGTTATATCACCAGAGACTAAGGGGTTGCTGTAAATTTGACCTTTTGAGCTAAATTGTTGATATGAGAGAGTCAAGGACCTTTAATTAGACACTGGGATGTCCTGGTGTCTGTGCAGGTTTCATAAGCACACGGAGCCCCGAGTCATGGGAGCTGGTGGGAAGAAGCCACATAAACAGGAGGGGCGGGAGAAAGGAGAGCGGCTCGCACTGGCTTGTTGTGACTGTGGTTCTGCGGTCTGCACCGAGAGACCCAAACACTGGATCTTAAAGGAGGTGTGTGGATCATGCTGCCAGGTGAGGAGTGAGGAGTGGGCTTTCTAGGTGGGGTGGGGACACAGTATGAAGCAGTACCCAAGGCCATGCGGTGGCAACCCTGTTCTTCAATGCAGATGCCCCTGGACCCTGGATAAGTGCCTCTCTGGTCTTATCTCACTAGCTCTGGAAAGTCAAGACATGGTCTCATGTTTCCAAATAGTCAGGACTTGTCTTTTCCTAGAGCTGACCTAGGTTTGTTCATTGTGTGAGTACACTTGGTTATGAGGAAGAAATGTGAATAATTAACTTGACCCCAGCGTGTCATGGGGTAAGGAAAGCCCCTAGCCTCCAGCTCTCCTGTGAACACATCCACTGTCAATCAGCCATCGCTGATGATGGCTGTGGTCCCGTCACTTGTCCCTGCCTGACATCCTTGTGTCAAGGATGAAACATCGGGAGTGAGTCCTATTACTGCAGTTGGTCCCTGGCTTTTCTGGAGCTGGTTTTGACAGGGACACTGAGCTGTTTTAGAGGACAGTTGTTAACTGCCTACAACTCAGAGGCTGTGAGCATGCGCCTCACTGGCCAACACACAAACCTCTGTCCTTCAACTGATGCTTGCTGACTTCTGCTCCGAGTAAAGGTTCCTGCCTAGGAGCCTGCAGAATGTTTCTAACACATCGCCTCACTCAGCTCTACAGTTGGATAATGTACATGAGATAACTGACTCAGTGTTGGCTTATTTGGCGTGATGGGGGACACTATTAGTGTCTTTGGGACAGCTGGCATTAGCTGACCATTCTGGCCACGCTGGGGAAACGTGATCCTCTGGTCTGAGGAACCTCTAAGTTTTTAGGAACAAAACCCAGACAAACTGTTGTGCAAGGCACAGAGGTGGTCATCTGGGTAACAGGAGAGTCTTGTAGAATGGAGGAACTAGGGTGCAGGAGTTTGGCCAGCCAGTTCTGGAGCCAGGGCATCTGAGGACAAGTTTCCAGAGGCCAAGGAATGTCTGGACACCTAGGGTTCCTGAGGGAGTCCAGTTGGCTCAGTTAGGCCAGACTAGCCTCTCCTCCCTCATCTGCATGGTTCTCATTCAGGTCTTTGAGAGCAGGTGTCTTAGTCACTGTTCTATTTCTGTGAAGAGACATCACGGCAACTCCTATAAAGGGAAACATTTAATTGAGGCTTGCTTGCAGTTTCAGAGGTTTAGAACATTATCATCATGGTGGGAAGCATGCTGGCATGCAGGCAGACATGGTGCTGGGGGAGGAGCTCAGAGTTCTACATCAGGCCTGGCAGGCAGCAGGAAGTGACTTCCTTCAACAAGGCCACACTCCCCGTGGGCCCATGGGGGCCATTTTTTATTCAGACTAATCACAGCAGGCGAAGTGAGTAGTCTGTGGTGGTGGGGGGTAGCATGGTGTGCGTGTTTCAAAGAAGAGGAAGCAAAAGGAAGATATCCATAATGGCAGCTGAGGTCTCACTTTTTTTGTTGTTGTTGTTTTTGGTTTTACGAGACAGGGTTTCTCTGTATTGTTTTGAAGGCTATCGGTCCAGCCCAGCCTCGAACTCACAGAGATCCGCCTGCCTCTGCCTCCCGAGTGCTGGGATTAAAGGCGTGCGCCACCACCGCCCGGCACTGAGGTCTCACTTTTAAGAACGGGGTGGAAACCCAAGTTCTGTGCAGCCTGGATCTAGTCACAAAGAGTACATACTAACAGATGGCAGCCCCATCGTGGGGATATGACTTAACTACCTAAGACTTACCTTGCCATTAGCACAGGGTGGATCCCAGTGCACGGATTTCTCCGTTTTTTAGGATGTAGTAATTATAAACTGTTATCCAAAATATGATATATTTGGGGTGATGTTCAGAGAAGCAGTGCTGGGCCCACTTGCTTTGTTCCCCAATGACAGTGTGTGTGAGGAACTAGAAACTATCAAGGTGGACTATGCCTTGTTCCTGTTTGACTTCAAGTAGAAAGGTCATTTCCAGGAGGGCAGTTAGCCACATTGGTCTCAGCTGATGCTTTTGGACTAGCTGATGGAGGCATTTCCCATCCCACGGACCAGCCAATTACAGACAGGGAGGACTAGAGAGGGGAAGGTAGTGTTTGTTTTCTGTGGTAGGTTGGGGTCTGCCAAGTACTTGCTTCAGGGGGAAGAGAGATGGCTAACTCCTCTTCTGTCCCTAAAGGCTGCTTTGGGCATGTCTTCCCCAAGTCCTGGGAGGATTTCCTGCTTGAGTTTAGTACTGAGATCATCATGGTTCATACAGGTTTCATCGTAAGCAAAGCAATGGTCAGATAGAAGGGAAGACTTGTACAAGTTATAGTCACAATAGACTGGATGCCACAGCAAGGAGGGCAGGGGACAAAGTCAGACAACCCAAGAAGCCTTCTCAGGATAGTCACCCCAGACTGGGAATGGAGAGTCATGTTTGTTACTGTGGGAACCCTTATCTTCAGCATCCACACTGACCTGAGGATGCTCCCTGTGTCCAAAGTGGTAAATTATAGTGAGAAACAGCATGCTAAGTAACTGTCAATCTCAGAGGCTACAGTGTAAGCCTGGAGCCCTGTGTGGGTGGGTTCATCCTGTAGCAGCCTAGTCGGGGAGGTCTTTCAAAAAGTCCATTGAGGTTGAGGGTCCACAATCCTTCCCTTCCCCCAACATTAGAATGGAGTTGATTTTCTAACAGATACAATGTTGCTTATGGAAATACTTTTCTTGTCCACTGCCCAGGCAGAGGAGATAGAAACCCTGATTGGTTATTGCCACAGAGTCTGGGATGGACAGCTTTCTCAGAGAGTCATCACTCAGGAATGATGGCTCTACAAATGTCAGATAAAGTCCTTGTAAAGACTCAGAAATTCTCTCTCTGGTCTTGTCTGTTATAGGGGGATCGTTGTATGCTCTAATGTGGGAGTCAGAGCCTGGGTTATGGCATCAGCTCACACTTCTTTTAGTGAGGGTAGCCTGAAAACAGCTCAATGTGGAGTCTAAAATGAGAGTTTTCTCCTGTGTGCACATGTTTGTGTGCTCATGTTTCTGAGGTTTGAGATCATATTCCTTGGCTTTGTTAGGGTTTCTATTGCTGTGAAGAGACACCATGACCATGGCAACTCTTACAAAGGAAAGCATTTAATTGGGGTGGCTTACAGTTTAGAGGTTCAGTCCATTATCATCACGGCAGGACATGGTGGCATGCAGGCACACATGGTGCTGGAGAGGCAGCTGAGAGTTCTGTATCTTGATCCGCAGGCTGCAGAAGGAGACTCTGAACCACACTGGGCATAGCTTGAGCATATGAGACCTCAAAGCCCTCCCTCACAGTGACATACACTTCCTCCAAGAAGGCCACTCCTCCTAATAGTGCTACTCCCTATGGGACAAACATTCAAAGGCATGAGTCTATGGGTGACATACCCACTCAAACCACACACCCTCTCTTTTCTTCTGTGTGAGGGCCTAGAGATGGCTTCCAGTCACACATGGCTCCAAATCAGCTTGCTGTCCTCAGTCCATGTTAGCGGCTTGGTTGAAGGCTAGCCAGTCTTGGTGCCCTTGTGTGTAGGCCTGGCTCCTGTCATCTTCACTGTGCTGTGGCAGACCCAACTCAGTCCTACCTTAGCTGCTCTGTCTAGATGGTGTTGACTCTTCCATCACGAAGTGTCCAAACTTGAGACGTAGTTTTTGTGAGTAATCTCTCCACCACTTTGAATCTGGCTGCCTGGTTTATCAGAAGGAGGTTTGCTTATGATCATCTCCTGCCCTGGTTCTTACCTTGTCTTTCTACCTTTGGTGTCTCTGGGCAGCTCTCTGTTACGGTACCATGTGCTGTGGCCAAGTGTATGTGCTTGAAGCTCTACCCATAGTAAGTACCACTGGCTTATGATCCCAGTGACCCCGGGAGGGCCTTGGAAGCTCTAGTATTATGGATATACGATACTGTTTCGTTTGTGCCTTCTATGGTATGGGTGCCTCATAGGATTCCCCATTGCTGTTGTCGAACCTTGGGGCCCATACAGAGGAAAGAAGCCAGCAGACCCTCTTGAGTCCTGAAGCCTTGAGCCCAGGAGGTATGCATGCAGACTTGTTTCCTTTGCTCATGAAGAACCACAGACATGCTACTTGAGAGGCTGAGGTAAGATTGCTTGGGCCCAGGAGACTGAGGCTAGAGCTTGTGCCTTGCACATTGAGACCCCAGCTGCAGGCACTCTGTCAGGTGAAGTGACAGCCCTGTGCCTGAGGTGGCTCTCATCTTGGTTTTGTGTCTGCTCACAAATCACTGTGATCTTGCAACACAGCAGTCTCTGAGAGAACAGACTAGTGTGTGTCCACTCCCGGGGAATGTACTGTGTGCTTAGAAAGGGACATGAAGAAAATAATCTCAGTGTGGAGGAAACAAATGCTATGAAAGAACCGTAAGAAGAATTTCCTGACGGCTGCATAGCAAATGCTCTTTCTTTATTTAAGTGACTGATGTGCCAGGAAAAGGCCAAGAGTGAATGTGCAGAATTCTAGCCTTGTAGACAAATGCCTTGTCTTCCCTGAGCTCCCACTGGTCATGTGGTAAGGTCCTAATCTCCTAATTTAGCCTCGCCCCAGCCTCAGTGTTAGCAGGGAGTAGCTGAGTATTCAGAGGGAGCAACTGCAGAGCTTGTACAGGACAAGGGCATGGCATGCTGCTCTTCATGGATGAGGCCTCTGGGAACAAGGACTAGGGAATGCCTTGGTAAGTTGGGCAGTGACAGTGACATTCCTGCAGAAAACACAGGCAGGTCAGGCAACTCTGGATCATCTGAGGCCATATCTGTTTAATCATGGCCATATCGAGGGAGCTGGAACTGCTTTGGGCCAGTGAGATCAGCCAGGGCACTGTGGGCATGTGTGTCGGGTCAGCATCGGCTCACTTAGGGCCACTTGGTGTCATTCGTGCCGCCAGAGGCCATTTGGCATCCTTATGCGTTGTGCATCTCACCTTTATCTCACACAAGCTGTGAGGAAGCCAGCCAGCCGTGCACTGGGGGTGGCGGCCACAGACCCTGGATCAGTGTGTGGGTTCCTTTGCATTTCTTATGTATTGTGCATCTCATCTTTGCCTCCCACAAGCTGGTGTGGAAAAGCCAGGCGGCTGTGAGCTGGTCCTGGTGGCCATAGGTCATGTAGATCAATCAGGGTGTGGGTTTCAGGGCCTCACAAGGATGACGGCTGTCTGCTGTCACACCTCCAGCACCTGCCACTAAGCCCCAAGGTGTGGCTGATGCCCTCCCATGGCTCTGCTGCTTCTCCTCTAGCACCAAGGTGACCTCAAGCAGCAGGATAGCAAAGCATAGGGTCGTGGTTGACACTGTTCTGTTTGCATTTGAGGCTCCATGCATACAGAGATACATACAGTTTGGCAGACAGCGTGTGCCCTCCTGGAACATTTCTAAGGATTTTTTTTTCTGTCAGAGGACATCTTACATTGAAAAGACTTATTTTCTCTATATTTATCTCATGTCTAGAAACCAACTTCATTCACAATAGCTGAAAAAAAAACAATAGTTACTTTTTAGATATTTTTGAATGGAAGACGTGGAAGACTGAAGTGAACATAAAACATATTGGGCATGACCTATATTTTACTTCAGTAAAATAAGGCTAATTTATGCTATGGCTTATATAAAAACTTTTTTTTAAAAGTACCCACAAAGTTAATGGCAAGTTTTAAAATGATCCTGTAATTGACCCCCGATGGATACATTCAGATGTCCTCTTTTCTTATATATGCTAATCCTGCAAATTGTTAAGCCACTTTGCATTGTGTGCTTAAATTGTAACCAAATAAGGATCACGCTCTAGCAGCTAGAAGTAATTACCCTGTTCTCCCATGACATCTGCGGTGTCCACGTCTGAGTCCAGAATCTAGTTAAGCTTTCCCAATTTCACAGTTACTAACTTAGCGTGTTGTGTGCTCAGCTTTAATTAATCAGTTAGTGCTCACCCAGAATCTGTTTATAGCAGGATGCTAGGGATGCAGTGTTTGTGAGGTCGCCCTGGGCTTCAGAAACTGAAGTGTATGTAGCGACTGAGGAACTTGAAGTCAATGTGGGTGATGTCTTTCTCCCCTGTTGGCCACCGGGAGTTCTAGAGTACGGAAGGGCCTTGAGCGACCAAGGGTGTTAAATCTAAAGTTCACATGTCTTACTGCAGCGCCTCTGCCCAGAGAGGGACCACCCTCTGTGTCGGTCCATTCCTGAATGAATGGCCTAAGCCACCATGTAGCACCACCACAAAATGCCACAAGGCTAAGTGGGAACTGACAGCGTGGTAAGGCCTGTGTGTGTGTGTGTGTGTGTGTGTGTGTGTGTGTGTGTGTGTGTGCCTGCATGTGCATGTGTTTCTATTTCCTATTATGGTCTATTATATGCTGGAAGTGTTTAATCTGTCCTAAAACTAAGATGTTGGCTGTGGCCAAGAAGGAAAGTTCAAGAATACTCTCATGTTATTCTTCACCTTAAGCGCATGGTCTTGATGGTACACTTAACTTACTGCTAGGGTAGGGTAAGATCTTGGTCTTTGGGCATATGTGACATGTTTTGACATGTGTGTCTGCAGTGCTCCTTATCGAAAGAGTGTCACAGAGCTAAGGAGGCGTAGGGTTAAGATCTAGTGCTCCAATGTAGAGGAAAGCCTTGTTCACAGAGCTGTGTTAGCAGGGCAGTTCTCGTGACATTTAAAGCATTACTGTGCCTTCATCTGTCACCATGTGCTCTGCTCAGCAGCTGTGTGCTGGTGTCCTGTGCACATGGTGACTTTGGATAGCTAGTATGTGACCCATTTGTGGTACTATGAGCATGGGAGCTAGCACAGCTCTGATGCAGTGAGGTGTAGAGGATTTGGAGCATCTGTCTGTCTATCTATCATTTATCTATCATCTGTCTATCTATCATCATTTATCTCTTATCTATCATCTACCTACCCATGTATATCTCTGTGTGTGATTCTATGTTCATCTCATGTGTCTTTTTGTGCATCTCTTTTCTTTGTATGTCTGTGTCTTTCTCTATAAACACTCTGTATCTGCATCTTTGTATTTACTCTTTCTGTCTCAGTCTTTCTCTCTGTGTCTGTCTATGACTCTGGCTCTGTTTGTATCTTTGTGTTTCTGTCTTCCTCTGTATGTCTCTGTGTTCAGAAAAATACCTGGTGTGGCTGACCACATGCCAGGGTTTCTGTTGCTGTGATGAAACACCATGACCAAAAGGCAACTCATGAAGGAAATGGTCTATTTGGCTTATACTTCTACATCATCGTCTATCATTGAAGGGAGTCAGGGCAGGAACTCAAGGCAGGACTCTAGAAGCCATGGAGGAACATTGCTCACTGACTTGTTCCTCTTGGCTTGCTCAGCCTGCTTTCTTATACACTTCAAGACCACATTCCCAGGGATGGAACCACCCTCCTTGTAGGTTGGTCCTACCCGCATCAATCATTAAACAACAACAACAAAACATCCCCAGATTTGCCCATGGGCAATCTGATGAAGACATTTTTTCTATTGAGTTTCCTCTTCCCAGCTTTCTATCTGGTTGACAAAAAACCGACTGGCACACACGGCATGAATGACCATTGTGTAGACTGAGGTTTGTGCTATGGAGTAGAGCTGTCCATCATAGAATGACCATGGGCATTAGCAGGAGGTTGGGGAAGCTCCTCAACCCTTGTTTCTCTTAGCAGCCACAGGTTGGCATCTTAATTCATTTTAGGGAGGAAGAAAAGGAGGCTAATTCAGACTCAGGGAAGGTTGCACTTAGCCAAACTCAGGCTGGGTGGCTTTGGTTCCAAGTGGCCTGAGTCAAGGATAGCTCAAAAGAGTGGATAGCTCTGTTTTGAGAATGAAGACAGCTCACTGAGAAGCATGGCAGAAAGAAATGTTTGGGTTGGTGACTCACTAGTAACCCCAAGATGGGCCCTTGTGGGCACGATGGAGATATGAACACCTGGATGTTAATCGCTGAAAGTGTGACCAGGGACAAAGTCAGTCTGTGCCAGAGTAGATGTGCCCTGTGTTCCTGGAGAGGGTAGTATGTGAGCCTGCATTTGGAAATGTGGCTCTAGGCACAGGGGGAGGTTGGAATGAAAGAGGATGCCAAAAGCTGGGCAACCAGCACGGCAGTGGCATGCTCAGAATTCCCAGTGCCCCAACACAGCAGGAAGCCATGACTTGTCTCAGTTTCCTCCTGAGAAATAAGCTGCCTTTCTGGTCATGGGTGCACGCAGTCACCTTCTGCTGGTCCTGGCTGGGAGTCAGAGATCATCTCCCTCTAAGGAAGCTAGCAACTGCTGAGGTCTCCAGAAATCCAACAACAGCCTAAGTTTTCTCGTGTGTCCTGATTGAATCAAGCAGGGAAAGTGCTCTCATGATGGTAAGCTTGCCAGGTGCCTGGCAATATTCCAGCTTCGCTATAGTAGAGGCAGAGAGAGGCATGCTGTACCCCAGCCCCTGCATCCCATAGCTGGGGGTGTGGGTGTGGCTTTGGCTCAGATGCTTCCTATGAGCCCAACCCTTTATGCCCTCCTTCCTTGTGTGTGGTTCACTGTTTGTTTATACACATCTATCATCCTATGCTCAAGCCTTGGCCTAACCCCAAAGGATCCTTCCGTTTCAGTCCTTCCTACACCCTCAGTGGATCTAGCTGTCCTTTCCCTGGTCCTAGTTTCCCTAAGTGATAGCTGACTATCAGCTTATTGAAGCCTTTCCTATATTTCTGGAGCAGAGCCCAGCAGAATTTGGCCGTGTGTACATAAGAGAACAGAGTACCTCATGTCTAAGATGGAACCAGGATAATAGCATCAGCTCTGGGCCCCCAGATCACATGCACACTAACCTCAAAGGGATTGTGTGCGAGTGCTTCTCATCTCTACACAGCAAGACTTTATTTTCCACCTGCAGTTGTCAGAAGGGTGAGGGTTGCTTGTGAGCCGCCTTTCCCAATCTGGGTACTTTACCAGATAG
The DNA here is from genome assembly GCF_017639785.1 of Mesocricetus auratus. NCBI lineage: Eukaryota > Metazoa > Chordata > Mammalia > Rodentia > Cricetidae > Mesocricetus > Mesocricetus auratus. The sequence goes on along the minus strand of NW_024429212.1, from coordinate 5,159,205 downwards.
AAAGGTTCATCTGTGTTTCTACTGTGCTCACTTTTTCTTTTTCTTTTTCTTTTTTCTTTTTTCTTTTTTCTTTTTTCTTTTTTTTTTTTTTTTTGGTTTTTACGAGACAGGGTTTCTCTGTATTGTTTTGGAGGCTATAGGTCCAGCCCGGCCTCGATCTCACAGAGATCCGCCTGCCTCTGCCTCCCGAGTGCTGGGATTAAAGGCATGCGCCACCACTGCCCGGCTGTGCTCACTTCTAAGGTCACTGTGAACTCAGCCAAATGGTGTCCTCTCAGGGTTGTTTTCAGATTTACCAGGTCCAGGCAGGAGTTTGAGAACCAAGGATCTGAGCAACAGCTTTGTGGACAGGAAAGAGGGTAGGCTGCCCATGTGTAGTGAGAGATGTTCATTCAGAGTCCAGGAAAGCCCAGAAAGATGCTCGAACCACTGGAAGCTGTTCCCCATGAGCGTGCACATTCCAGTATATCAGGTGTGCTGTATATCCTGTGAGCATGTTCCCAACCATGTTAGGGACCTGAAGAAGAGCTCAGATGTGTCGCCCAGGCATCTGTGTTACTGTAAGAACCCCAAAGACCTCAGGCAGGCCCTCTGATCCTGTGGTTTTTATTCCCTGTGCATACTGTTGGACTCAGTGGATAGTTCAGTCCAAGGTTGATTGCGGGACCTGAGTGCGAGTCACTCAGACACCAGAGGAGGCTGCTCCCAAAGCTGAGGGGTAGAAATGTGTGGTGCTGGCACCCAACAGAGCCTGCCAGACATGAAAGTGGGGACCTAGTGCAGGAGGAGGAACTCTTGAATGACATTTTAGGGACCATGGTTAAATGGCAAATGTTAGTGGCGGCACTTAAGAAATAGCCCCATTCTGAATCTGTAAATTGAGATCAGCTGTAAAAGCCCTTTTGAGTTTATCGTTTAATTTCTGTTTTCTTCCCTGTGGTTTGTATTTCTGAAAAAGAGATGTGTAAAACTTGGACTCAAGGCATAGAAGGACTCAAACGAAACGTGACATGGTTGAGGTGGTAAGGGGTCTGTGAATGTGGTAGGCTCCTACATACGTGGTTCAGGGGCTTCGCCACAATGAAACCAAACTGCTGAGAACCGCATATGACCCTGCACTGTGCAGCTTGAGATTTTGGCAGTTTTCCCAGAGTGTCTGTGCATTCAAGTCAGGGTGTGTATGTTCTCTGGGTTACGTTCAGCTTCAGTGACATCACCTGTACAAGGCCCTAGCATGCAGCCATCTTCTGTGATTTTTTTTACATCACAAATTCAGCTCCAAGCACCTTCCCTCTACTGCTGCCTGGAAGTGAGACTCATGTGAAGAAATCCTCAAGGAAGGTTTTGTTGCTTCCATGACCAATTCCAAGATGAGGGCCCCCTTATGTGGGAAGAAATTTCTCCTGGTGACCTGCTCTGACATAGCTTATGCTTGATAGCTCATGTGCTCTTGTTTTGATGAGTACAGCATGGTCCCATGAGTCAGTCTATGGGACACTCCCAGACTTCTGCTGTAGGCACACTTGAGTCCCACTGCAAGGGTCCAATAGTCACTACTGAATCCAGAGATGCTGTGGAATTTTCTTCTCTTTCCTGAGGGGCAACATGTATCCTGGCCCTGGATAGGATGGGTTTAAATATAATTTAAAGCTGAAATAGATGTGTGAGTTAACTTAAGTTGTCCCAAGTGAGAAAGGGCTAAGTGCCTCACTCACCTGATATTTCGAGGAAGGAAAACCTTCTTACTCATGTCTCCAAGTTCAGCAAGTCAGAATCCTCTTATTTCCGCTGTTGTTATTCCGGGAGGCATAGAAGGCTAGGAGTTTTGTCTTGTTATCGTGTGAGCCAAAGTCCAGAGCCAAGTATCTGACCAGAGAGGTGGTGCCGTTCTCACACCCCATCCTACACCCTGCCCCACCAGTAGGGCATAGCTACAAGGGCTTGGCGTGTGCAACACACAGATAGGAAACTCAGAGCCTACAATCTACACAGGAAGTAGATATCCCTTCCTTCGTTCCCCAGGGAAGTCATTCACAGTTTCTTGTTTAAATGACACTGGGCCACAGATACATAATTTGTTTGTTTATGTAGATGTGTATGTCCACATGTGTAGAGGCAAAGTTCAGCTGTCAGTCTTCAGATACTATGTAGACAGGTCTCTTACTCGTTTAAAGTTTGCTAATTAGTCAAGGCTTTCTGGCCAAGGAGCCCCAGAGATCTGCCTATTTCTACTCCACCCTCAGTGTTAGGATTAAAGTCATGGACCACCCTACCAGGGTGTTTTTTTTAACCTGGGAATGGAATTGAACTCAGGTACTCAAGCTTGTATGGTAAGCACTTTACCAATTGAGCTACTACAACCCAGATCACACAAAACTTGAGGTGGGTCCTTCAGTTACTTCTAGGGGCTGATGTCTGACCTTGAGAGCTCCACTATGTGGCCTTGTGTGTCTGCTCTCAAATCTGACTCCCCACTCCCATTTTCACATTATAGTTTGCTGTCCATGCGCCAAGTTTCCTGGCCACTTTTTATGTTCCAATGAATTTAAAACCAGCTTGACAAAGAGCATCTTGTGAATATATGAGTAAATCTTGATTGAAACTAATCAGAATTATGGATAGAGAGATGGGAACCTACATTCCCATCTACTTCTGGGGCTTTCTTCTTGAGTCAGGAGCCATGGTCTGGATTATGTGTGCATCTCCGTGTCCATAAGCCTGAGACACTTGTAAGGGAGTGAAAGACCTCTGAAAGTTATTGTATTAGTCACTTTACTGCTGCAGCAAGGAACCATGACTGAGGCAATTCATTAAAAAGTTTTTAATTGGGCTTAGGGTTCCTGTAGGTCAGAATATCCGATAGTGGAGTAAAGGCATGGCAGCAGGAGCAACTGAGAGCTCACATCTTTTGACAAAACCGTGAGGCAGAGAGGTAGCCATGGGAGATGAAATCAGGCTTTGGAAAGTGCAAAACCCATGCTCAGTAACACACTTCCTTCAACAAGGCAACACCTCCTAGTCCTTCTCAAACAGTTCCACCAGCTGGGGACTGAGCATTAAAACAGCTGAGCGCATGGGGACCACTCTCATTCAAGTCACCACAGCTGCGTTGCCGGAGGTGATGATGTAGATACTGCCTCTCTGTGACCGTGGAGCTGTGTTCTGCCGTGTTCTCTTCTGCTGTCCCCAGTGGGAGCTCTCCAAGGTCTCAGCTGGATTCTGCTAGGAGGAGGATGACAGATGATTTCTGTAATCTGTTCTCTGAGGCTCTAGGTAACCCTAGGCCTTTCCGAGTGTTAGCTGTTGGAGTGGCTTTGTCCCCTAGATGGAGCCATGCGCCCACATTGCAAGGCAGAGACAGCAGAGGTTCTGCACACACTGGGGCAAGAGAACAAGAATGTAATCCGTTTTGGCTTGGTGTGGGAAATCCTTCACTATCTGCACAGTTGCAGTGAGTTGGTACCAACTTTCTCGTGGGAACTGTTTCCTTCTCAGGTGCACAGGGACAGAGAGAAAGGAGCTGTCCTTGCCTCAAAGCAGAGGCAGCACCAGTCTAGAGCGTGATGTGTCTCAAGATCATGGCTCCCATGGTAGAAAATCCGTACCGTGGCTCCTGCAGATCTGAGAACAACTCTTAGAGGTGTCAGGAAAGACATACAATGGCCCAGAGCTTTCATAGAGTTCAATTTTTGGCACTTTAATTTCTGGCAAAAAAATCACTTATTATCTTGTAAACATGAGCTCTCGAAGGACGGCCTCAGGCTTGTCCCAGTTTCCTCAAGGGGCTTGTGGCTGGTGGTGGGAGCAAAGGCGTGGGGCCGAGCTCAGGGGAGTAAGGTTGCATCTGTGCAAGTATTTGCTGCGGCAGTACCAGTTGGGGTCCCCGGGAGATGGAGGCTGGGAGTATGTGGGCTCTCATCAAGGCGGGGGCTGGATACAGTAGCAAACCTGCATCCTCATCACAGCACTTGACAGTACACATTAAGACATGAAATTCAGAAAGAAGGGAAGACATGGGGATGCTGTCTGAGAGGAGTGACGACAGTTTGGTAAAGGATTGTCTCTCCGGGATCTTGAAGGATCTGCAGCCACTTCCTGGACTGACAAAGCAGGGGCAAGGGGACCAGCAAATAGCTGTGCATCATATGTCCCAGAAGAAGCTGGTATCTGGGCATCTGTTGGTGCTGAAGGTCACGGTGGCACCATTGTGACAGCTTACCTGCTGATGGGGACCGGTGAGGAAGAAGCTAGTGGAGTGACTTTGCTGGTGGCTCCTGTGGAAAGTCAGTGCTTGTGGGTGAAACTGATCTCCAGGAATTGATTAATGCTGGAGAGAAGTGGAGGCCGGCAGGAAGACCACAGGAAACAAAGGAATGGAGAGGACAGGTAAGACCCTTGGATGACTGTGGCCGGCTGAAGTGGGTATAGATCAGGTGTGAGAGGAGGGACATCTAGGTACGTTGGGTTGCAAATAGTGAGGTGAGCAAACCTTCCTGAGGCATAGATCGCCAGTGATTTGGGTTCCAAGAGGAAGAAAAACGCCTCTTGGTCTCTTTTTGGAAAGCTACAGTATAGAACAGGACACTTAGAAACGGGGCTGTGCTTACGGGCTGCTTCTGTGACAGCCAAAAGCTGCAAGTGCAGAGAAAGAATGCTTAGGTTCAGCAAGCATAGGAGCTGCTTGCAGTGTCACTGCTGGTATTAGGTCTCATAGTTTCTGTGCAGTCCAAGGAGGCTTCCTGGAGGAAGGAGTCAGTCCATGAACATCTTCCCGCACAGAGGCCCATTGCTCCTTGGGTGACCAGAGTGCAGGCTCTGTCCTCTGGTGTTCAGCTCCAGAAGAAAAGACTTGGCACTCCATTCCTTCATTCTGCTTCCTCACACATCCCTGTGTCGGGACGAGGTTCTTTCTCTGTGAGAAGAGCGACAGTCCTAAATGGTCTCCTTGCCGTGGTGAACCTGTCACTCATACAAATGAAGGACACGTGCAAGACTACAAAGGACGGGAAGACAGACAAGGTCTCCACTGGGCTCTGCTTGCAATATTCATGTGGCAAACCAGCCCTCACTCAGCCTGTACCTCGACCGCTCTACACTTGGGTATTTGCCCCTGGAGGATGGCGCACAACTCATAGCGAGCGGACAAGACAGTTCACGGTGAAGGGAGGGATCATAGCTCACAATAAGGTCACAGGACATAGTCCGCGGATGGGGACACAGGACAGCTCACAGTGAAGCCCAGAACAGAGTCCACAGTGAGGGGATGGAACGCAGGTCATTGTGAACAGACAGGACAGGCCAGCCCACGGTGACAGATGGACAACTCAAAGTGGAGTCTCCACGTGTGCACAGGAGGAGCTCACACCAGGTAGAGTGCGTCATGCATGTGTGTGAAAACCTCCAGAGTTCCTCAGCGAGTAGACAGAGGGCCTTGTGGCATAGAAACATTCAGAGGCAGCAACTCTTTGGGTGTCTGAACTTGTATGTTCCACCTCAGTATTTTTAATGTGCATATCTATTATTTTATGGATTTCACTAAGAATGGTGTTTCATGCAATATAAACTCGTTGCACAGTTGACAACCAAGGTGATGTATGGCAGTAGGCTTCAGAACTGTGTCTCTGTGCATGTGGTTTGTCTGTGCTGGCTATTACACTTGTGTGCAGATTATCTGAGTGTTTGACTTGCCAGTGTACAGTTGACTCAAGTCTACGTTGTCACGCCAAGTAGCCTAGGCAATGCTCTGCTATGGTTTACTGTCTCATAAGTGTCCTAATTTTAACTGTAAGGAAGTGCTATTTAACTCACTGTTAAACTGCCTCATGAGTTTTTCTGTGACTTTGACACTCAGGGCTTACTCCTTGCAGATTGTGATCTTTCTTTCGGGATTTCAGAATGCAGGATTTTGTTTGCCAGGACCATTGCCCTTGATTCCAGAACCATCAGGCAGGCTAGTGTCCCTTTCCTGTCCTGGATCCAGGTCTCAGCACTGAGTCTCAAACTCAAATGGAATCTGATCGTCATGTCATGCTACTGAAAACCAACAACAGTCAGGGGGGAGTGTCCACAGCACTGCACTCTGTGTCTCCCTCTCTGCCCGTGTCACAGCTGGCCCCTGTCCATCACCATGCAGTTACTGCCCAGTCCTCACCTGCATGCTTCCTTCAGCTCCCTTGTGGATGACGTTTCCCTGGCCTGCATTGTAACTCAGCAATGAGCTTTCCCTTATCTTTATAACCCTCTCGCTGTGCCTCCTCTGCCCCCCTCCTATTCTCCCCCCCTACTCTTTCATTTCTGCAGTCCTGTGTCTGTGGCCGTCTGTTCCATGATCCTGTCCTCTGGGGTCACCAGTGGCCTTCTGTGCGAAACCAGAGTGGGCCCTGGGATGGATCACTGCCTGGCTGTGTGACACTCCTTGACCTCCAGACTCTCCTGTGCTCCACTCCTTTCTGGTCGTTTCTTGCCACTCAGCTGCCAGCTCCCCAGGGTCTTGATCTCCGTGTTTATACAGTCTCTCTCCACTTAGCTGCCATCCCTGGTGAGATGAGTCCCCACGTCAGGGCTTTAAATGTAACTTTTCACCTCTGCCCAGCCCTTGCTCCAAGCTCCTCTTTCTACATGTTCCTCTCTAATTCCTGGGAGGCTGGCCACATTCAACTGGCCCAAGCTGGAACCTGCTTTGGGTCCCCTTGTGTTCTCCTTCAGGATCTGGGTATCATAGAGTCCATGCCTTCCCTACCCACAAATCCTGCTGGGTCTAGTTTAAAACACATTCTAGGCCAGATCCCGCCTGCCTACTGTGGCAGCATGTGGCTTCAGTATGAGCCATGTGTGAGCCACTGGGATTTCCCGGTTTCCTCCTGTGGGTCATACTCTCCTATTCAGTCCTTCCTTTTCTCAACCAGCAACAGCTCCAAGTAACCTTTGAAGACGTGACATGTGTCATGTCACTTCTAAGAGCCAAACAAAGCAGTGACCTCTTTTCCCCCTCAGGAAAGACAGAACCATCTAGTACGGTGCCTGCTGAGCTTCCAGATAACTGTCTTCCCTGGCTCTGTGCTCAGCAGCTGAGGCACCAGCTGAACCAAGTGTCAGTGCAGCTCAACCACCGGGCTTCTTCCGAGCTTAACACCTTTCTCAGCACAGCCCTGGGCGTCTGCTGTACCACAGCCCAATACTATTCCAGCTCCTGTGTGTTAGTTAGCCCTGACGTTTTTTCCCACGCTGCTTTTTCTCATTTTCCTAGCTAGAACGTTGTCTCCGTGGGTCAGGGGTTTTGTTTTGTTTTTACTCTGATGCAATGTTCACCTATTAATTGGGCAACATCAGTAGTACTTAGTAATACTTTTGTGTCTTCCACTGTCACTAAAAATTTTAGTTATAATAATTTCAATAAGCCATTTAGCTTTCATAGTTGTAAGTAAATCTGGCTTTATTACATAGCTCACATAATGCAGTGTAAACTCTGCATAGATGAATCAGTCACAAGAGAGTCATGATATATTTTATATATCATGATATATATATATTATATTCATAAAATACGGAGTATGGATGGATCTACCCTCATATGGTCTTACTTACCCTTCCCGGAGAAGCACAGTAGGATCAGCCAAGCCCAGCTCATTCTCTGAGTTTTCCAAGCCAGTATACTACCCTCAATCTTTTCTTCTGCACACTGGCGTCTCTGTTTCTAAGGTGACAGGAGTTGTCTCGATGTGGAGGTCAGCTGCTTGAGTCCGTTTTTCACAGAGCTTAGCTTCTTGTGAGCTTGTATCATTTCTAAATCTATTTAGAAATCTAGTTGTCAAATCCAAATTGCAGATTATTTATGTTATTCAGCGTATTTTGAAAGATGGGCGCACTGTGAAATGTCTGTATTGAAATTATCAACATGCGTTGCTTATGTATTTGCTGTTTTTGTGTGATGAGAACATCAGATTAATTCTCAGTGACTTTTCAACATACGGCAATCACTGTGAACCAAGGCGTGCTGCATATCGAAGCTAATCTCTTGAGAATATTCCTCCTAATGGGAGCCTTATGCCCCTTAATAGACATCAGCCCGGCCCCCACCCACTGCTGACAATGCCTGCTGCATCCTCCCGAGAGCCCCTGTTTCAGATAGTCCTCTCTAACGGGATGTGTGCGTGTTGTTGTTCATGTTTGAGTGTGAGTGACCAGAAGAGTGACCTCCACATAGAAAGTCCTCAGTAGGACCAGGGAGATGGTTCAGTGGGTAAATGGACTTCCCGCCAAACCAGACAGCCTGTGATCAATCCCCGGGATACAGACTGTGGAAGGAGAGAACTGACTCCTACACAGGGATGTCTGACCTCTTCAGCGTGTACCACACACAGAGATACACACCCTAAGTGAATAAACATCAACTATTAACAAAGAAAGCTCAGTAAGCACCCACCACAAGGATCAAGTGAGATGCCCCAGTACTCTGCCGGCAGACCCCAGTGGCTAGGATTTCTGCAGGTCTGAGTGTCAAACCCAGACTTCATAGGGCTTGGGGCAGTTATTTCAAACTGAAGAGAAGTGAGGATCATTATATTTTTGGTTCATAATAGTTAAGGAGAGGTGGATGGGGAATGCTAGGAATGTGCTATTTGATTTTATTGAAGATTTTTCTATTAAAAAACTCCTGAAAAGCGGGCTAGCAGAGAAGCGCTGTCCATTCAGCACTCATTAGTGGCAAATAGAATAAAGTCGGACTGTTATTAAAAGAACATTATTTTTGAAGCATAATGTGAGTTTAATTACCTCTATTTTCCAACTGCTGTCATTTTGTTCACTGTAAATGCAGTCTCTAATTCAGCATGATGGAATCCATACATTTCCTTTGGGACTTTTTCTGTGAAGAGGATACGTTACCAAGGTGCACATTTTACATGCGTTCAGTTTGTTCTTCTGACTTGAGTTTATGTCTTAAACCCTCCTACCAAACCCCAGACACATGCGTTATTTTGCAGATAGAGATGTATAGTAGAGAATGGGTGGTTCAGGTCTCTTCCTGCTGGAGGAGAGAGAGACAGAGACAGAGAGACACACGCCCGTGCGCACACACGCACACACACACACACACAGAGCAAACTAATGAGGGCCCAAGCAATGGCAGACATAGGGTTTTGAAACCTTCTTACATGGTATATGTGTGAGTTCTTGGTGCCGATAGCCTGAAAAGGCTGCCAAGATATGTGAGTGCCCGTGGGTGTACAAATAGTAACCCAGTTCTGTCTACCATCACTGCTTGCTTGGGTAGCCTAAAGCCATCTGGCAAATGGCAATACTGTAATCTCCATCCAGCTTTCTATTAACAGAGTTGCTTATAGAATGAGAAATCTGGTCTGTTAAACTCGCTGCTGAAGGTGGGGTTCATCTCATACTCCTGTTTGTTTCTGCCCAGCCCTCCTCCCCAGATATGGCTTTGTTCACAGTAAGTGCTGATAAATGTGCAGAGGGCTTCAGAGGCCTGGTGTGCACCTGATTTCTGTCTCTATTATGTGATGGCATGAGTTGGTTTTGAAAATACATTTTTGAGATTAATTCACATAATACAAAATTGTTTTAAATATCAAACTCGGTGCTTTTCTAAAAGTGTATTTACAATGTTGGGCAACCATCTGCACTAACAAATGACAGATTTGATCACTATTTTTGTTAGCTTCAAAAGAAATCTGGGGCCCGTTAGCAGTCAGTCACTGCTGCTCTCTCTGCCCAGCAACTCTGGCAGGCAAATATACTTCCTGTATCTACAGAGGAACACATTTTGGATACTCTGTGTTGGATGAGTCCTATAATAAACGGTCTTTGGTTGTGGCTTCTTTCACTCAGAAGATAATTGTGCAGTAACTAATGCCTTAAGATACAATCATAGTTGCTTATTTTCAGGTACTAATGCACCATGCTTATTTACTCATTCATCAGCCAGTGGATATTTTTTGTTTCTTTTCCCCCACCCCAGTTTTCCACAGTGCTTGTCTAAGCATCCTATACACGCTTTAATTTTTCGTAGATATATAACCAGGAGAGGGATCTTTGGAGTTATGATGCAATTCTGCTTTGCTCGTCAGTTTCCAGGTTGCTTTCCATTGCTGCTGCACCAGTTTTGTTCATATTGGTCATAGATGGAGTTGCATTTCTTTATGCCCTAATAGCACAGGTTAGTGTGTGTCTTTTGTATTAGAGGCGCCCTAGACAGAGTAAGGTACTTTGCTGCTGTTTTAGCTTGCCTCTCTCTAATGTCTCTTTATGTTGACTGTCTTCCCTCTTTTTTATTGAAATTAGAAACAAGCTTGCTTCACATGTCAATCCCAGCTCCCTCTCCCTCCCCTCCTCCCCCACCCCCCCACTAATCCCCCCAATGCCCCACCCAATCCTTTCTCCACTCTCCAGGGAGGGTGAGGTCCTCTCATAAACTTATTGGAGATTGGTTTATCATCTCTGGAGATATGACTTCAATCTTTTACTCCATTTGAAAATGATTGCCTTTTTTATTGAGTTGTAAACACTTAAATATTCTGGATATAAGTCCTTTATTCTTTATAGGATTTTCAAATATTTTCTCCCCTGTTGTGGGTTTTCCTTTTGTTTTCTTGATGGCGTTTTTGCAGCATGAGAATTTTGAATTTGCTGAAGCCTAGTTCCCTTATGCTTGCTTTTAGTTCTCAGTGCTTGGAGTGCCATGTGTGAGAGCTCCCTGTCTAACCTCTGTCCACAAGGGGCAGCCCTTGTGCTGTGTTCTGAACCCTGCAGCTCTTACACCTAAAGCTAAGTTCTTTTTTTTTAAACAATAAGTTATAATGTGAGGTTGGGATGCAGCCTTCTTGTCCTCCTATGCTTCTCTAGTTGACCCATAAGGGCTTGTTGGAAAGAACGGTCTCTTCCCATTGGATTGTTTTGACATCTGTCTTAGTTCACTCTGCTTGCTGTGATGGAATTCCAGACTGCCTGGCTGTAGGAAAAGCACGTACATGCTTTTCACAGTTCTGGAGGCTGGGAGTCCTAGATCAGGGCACAAAAAGGTCCAGTGTCTAGAGAGGCCTGCTTCCTGGTTCATAACAATGTCTTCTTGCCTTCTTCATGAGGTGGAAGGGATGAGGAAACATTCTCCCCATCCTCAAGGCTCTCCCCTCAGCCCCATCACCTTTTCTCAATCACTTTGGGGATTAAGTTCTGCTGTTTAACTCTGGGAAGTATAGGTGTTCAACACATGTCAGCTTTGATGACTTACTATTTATTTATTTATTTATTTATTTATTCATTCATTCATTCATTCATTCATTCATTCATATATTTTGCCTCTGGGTTTTATCCCACAAATCTCTATGATCTGTGTAAGGGGAAGCAATTTTGTTTTTCTTCTGTGCTTAAAAATCGTAGGCCAACACCCGGTGGTGGTGGTGCATGCCTTTAATCCCAGCACTTGGGAGGCAAACACAAGTGGATCTCTAAGTTTGAGACTATCCTGGTCTATAAGAACTAGTTCCAGGACAGACTCCAAAACTACACAGAGAAACCCTGTCTCAAAAAACCAAAAATCATAGACCATATGGGCAGATTGTGACACTCTGACTTGATGGTGGTGCAGAGGCCAGTCTGCAGGGATGTGAGTTCACTTAGAAACTGACTTTGAGCAAGTTGTTCAGCTTCTGTGGCCTGGTGTCCTTCCTCTGAAGAGTCAGACATCTTTTAACTCAAAGGGGGGAGTGTAACTATACCATGGATGCCAAAGCTCATGGAAATTGTTCAGTGGTCTTAGCTGCAGCAAGAGAATAAAGGAGGTAGGGTTAGAATCTGTTTCTACTTACAAAGCCTGTCTTCTTCTTCTTCTTCTTCTTCTTCTTCTTCTTCTTCTTCTTCTTCTTCTTCTTCTTCTTCTTCTTCTTCTTCTTCTTCTTCTTCTTCTTCTCCTCCTCCTCCTCCTCCTCCTCCTTCTCCTCCTCCTCCTTCTCCTCCTCCTCCTCCTCCTCCTTCTCCTCCTCCTCCTTCTTCTTCTTCTCCTCCTCCTCCTTCTTCTTCCTCTTCTTCCTCCTCCTCCTCTTCCTTCTTCTCCTCCTCCTCATTTTCCTTATTTTTAAGACAGGGTGTCTCTGTGTTGCTTCGGAGCCTGTCCTGGAACTAGCTCTTATAGACCAGCTTGTCTCAAACTCACAGAGAACCGCCTGCCTCTGCCTCCCAAGTGCTGGGATTGAAGGCATGCACCACCACCACCTGGCTATCCTTGGTGCTTCTTGTCCTGGTGATGGTACCTATGTTTTTGCTTCTTACCACCGTGTCAGGAACATTGACCGAGTCTCTTGTGAAGTCTCCAAAGTTTTCCCTCTTCCCCTCGGAAGCTCCTATGTTCTCTGGCAGCATCCTGAGCATCCTGCCTCTTTCAGTGATTCCAGCTAATGGAATGTAGTAGTTAATCCATTCTGACTTACCTGGCTGAACAGCTTAGATATAGCAAGTGCGAAGCAATGAGGTGCTGCTGCCTAACAGGGAGAGATCACATGACTCCGGGCCTGGATGGGACACCAGCTATTTCTGCCAGGTCTACAGTTATGCATCCATGATGGGAGATCTGGGAATGAATTATTTCGCCTCATGCGTCTCTCTTTTTCTCTATAAAATAAGGAACTTGTTAGATGTTCTCTGGAGGACTCTGTGACTTTAAAATTCAATATGCCTATAAATATGACTAAGTGATTTTTCACAACTATATTTAAAACTACAAGAGCAGACTAAAGGGTAGGAAAACAGCTATAATTCTACTGTTGGAGTCATAATTGAAGCTGAGTTTCAAGAAGCGTGGTGGGTTGCAGAATATCCAGATATCATTGATAAGAGACTGATAAAGTTGAATGTTACTGACAAATTCCTTCTCACTGTTGGATGAATTCCCAAAATATATACCAAAAGGTATACCATAAACTGATTAAAGGGTGAAGATTAGGAGACTACGTGATACACCCCATTGGGTACAGACTAGGTATATTCCTGTTTCTACTACATGGGTCTTTATAGTTTTCATCTGTTAAATCACCTAGGCAAAGCAGTTTCTTTCTTTTTATTCATTTTACATACCAACTACAGTTCTCCCTCCCTCTCCTCCTCCAGCTCCCTCTTCCTTTCCCCAAACCCATTCCCATCCTCTCCTCAGAAAGGGTACAGTCTCCCTTGGGGTATCAGCAAAGCCTGGCACATTCAGTTGAGGCAGGACCAAGTCCCTCCCCCCACTCCAGCATCAAGATAGAGCAAGGCATCCCACCATATGGAATGGGCTTCAAACAGCCAGCTCATGCATCAGGGAATAGATCTTGGTCCCACTGCCAGTGGTCTTTCAAACAGACCATATGCAGAAGGTCTAGTTCAGTCCTATGCAGGCTCCCCAGCTGTCAGTTTAGAGTCCATGAGCCCCACAAGATCTGGTCAGCTATCTCTGGGTTTCCCCATCATGATCTTGACCTCCCCTTACTCATATAATCCCTCCTCCCTCTCTTTGACTGAACTCCTGAAGGTCTCCTGTAGCTCAGCCTGGTACTTGGATGTGGATGAGATCTCCTGGGTAAACCAGGGTCAGGGGGGGCAGTAAAGGGGAGGGGATGGTGTATGACAACGTGAGGGAAACTGGATGGTTCTCGTTGGGAGAGGGATGGAGTAGGAGAGCAATGAAAGAGATATCTCAATAGAGGGAGCCATTAAGGGGCTAGGGAGAAACCCGATGCTAGGGAAATTCCCAGGAATCCACAAGGATGACCTCAGCTAAGACCCCTAGCATTAGGGGAGAGGGTGGCTGAATTGGCCTTCCTCTGCAATCAGATTGGTGACTACCATAACTGTCATCATAGAACCTCCATCAAGTAACTGACAGAAGCAGAGCAGTTTGTAATGAATTGTGAGAAGTATTAAAAATGTAAGTGTGGAAATGGAAGCATTTCTCCTGCTTTAATGTCTTCAGAGGTATAGCCCTCTCTTCTGGGCATTTTCTCCTGGGACTTGCTCGATAGGGTTCCCTCAGCTGAGGCATCCTGATATACTCCAGTGTGTGATCGCAAAACAGCTTGAATGTCTCTTTCGAAGCACTCTCCATAGCTCACCATGGATATAAAACAGTCTTCCTTCCCTCATTTGTAAAAACCAAATTTGTTTTTTCTAGTTATGTAAATATTCTTTCGTTTATAAGGATCAGATATGCAGAAAAAGAAAATACTTGTATATATTCTACCATGGCAAAATAGCCTCGAGAGGCAGTTTGCTAGATTTAATTTCAGAATTAAAAAGAAAACAGGCACACACATGAGTGCAGATATATGTGCACACAGACACATGAACATGAACACACAAACACATGAATATGGGCATGTACTAAGATGCATATGCATAAACTTTATGCAAGACACATGAATGCAGATATATGTATACAGAGACAAATACATGAACGTAAATGTGTAAGTAAAGTCATATGATCACAGAGACATTTGCATAAGCATGAGTACAAGAACAGACAAATGCAGAAGTGTGTAAACACAGAAGCATACATGAGCATTAACATGTATACATGACTACATACATATACACAGATCCATATATGCATGAACATTGACATAACTTGTGTGAATGCAGGTACTTGCAAGAATATAGACACAGGCACATAAATGCAAACATAAATGGACATAGACACAGGGAGTATGAATAAGTACATGAATGTAGATATAGGCACATGCCTACTCAAACACTGGGATAGGCCACATGAATGTAGACATGTGTATGAATATAGTTACAGACACATGAATACACATGTGTGCATATAGATACATATACAATGAACACTGAACATGCCCATATGCATGTAGACCAATCATAGGCACATACATGCACAAATACTAATATATGGCACATGAATGTAGACATATTTGCACAAATAAGGTCATATGTGTGACACAAATGCACACATGATGACCCATGTGCACATAGACACATGACCATGAGCACACAAATGCAGACATGAATACAAACACTCTTATATGCATAAATACAGACATGTGCACACATGAATGCAGACCTGTGCATATACACATAAATGCAGATGCACACACACACACACACACACACAAATATTGGTGCACAAACCCACATGCATGTTTATTTCAGAGAACAAAGAAGCTAATGGTTTGTGTACAGTTTTGGGTAAGTTTTAAAAATTACCCTTAATTTTTACATATACAAATGCAATTTTTCTCATGCTTCCTCTACATGAAGTTAGTGGTTATGTAGTACTCATTGTACATGGTATAATTTTTAGAACCAGACTTCTTGGTATTCAGGTCATTTCCATCTTAACCCTCTTAAGTCATCCTAGGGATTTTTGTGTTGAACCAGCTCACTGTCAGGCCTTTCACTGAATATCTGTGGTGATATGGCATGAGTTTGTGTTTTCTCTTGTTTCTTAGTGGTGTATGTTGTGGGAAGCCTGTGAAGAGAGGTGAGATCTGGCAACAGAGGGTCACTGTGCATGTTCAGTGCTCCAAGCACTCTGAAGCTCTGTAGGGGTACTTCACCCAGGTGAGGGTTTTGCTCTGATCGAATGTGTGCTTATGCTTCTGGGCTAGTCATAGTGCCATTCTTGCTTTCAGCATGCCAGAGGAAGGAGGTCTCCATCAGTCCACCCCAAGCCTGTCTTGTTTTTGGTTGGTGTCTGCAATCAGGTACCCTCAGTTACACTACCATCACAGAACGTTTCCCCTGTCCCTTTACTTAGCATACTCAAATGTTTCTTTTTTTATTTCCCCCAAAGCTAAGCACTTACTTTTTGTAAGGAATAAATAACATTGAGTGCCATCAATATTCATGGCTAAATGTCCTGCAACCTACACCCTAGAACATAGTGAGAGAGAAATAACATAGGTAATTTTAATGCAAGGCAGGCAGCACTGTAAATGGGTGGTGTTTTCCCAGAGATTTAGGAAAAGAAATGGGGAAAGAAAGGACAGTGGTATTTTCAATAAATTTTACATTGTAGGCATTGTGTGGAAGAGGTCATTGTAATGAACAGTCACAGGACCAAGGCAGAGAAGACATTCTAACTTGGACTTGGAGGATGAATGCATGAAAGAAGATGGCATGGGTATTTCCTGACCTTTTGTGACTGATCTGGTAATTTGAGTAATTTACCTAGGTAATTACAGGGAGGCCTCTCAGGACTTGTTATGTATAGTAGGCTTGTTTATAAATGTGATAAGGCTTGTTCCAGGGTGTGTAAGAGTTATGAAAGAGCCTAAAACACACTGAACAATAGTAGAGCCTGTCAGGAAGCAGTGACTAGTTATAATTAATTCATAGTTGTAATGTTTGGAATCATTTTCTTTCCCCAAGTGCCTGTCTATTCAGAAGCCTAGCAATGAGCAGGTTAAACAAATGTGTGAATCAACATGATCAATTTAAGTATAGTCCTAATTAACCTATTTCCTAACATTTTGTATCATTGTAAAGGTAATTGATGTTCACACCTACACTTCAATTAATATGTATATATATATTTACAAACAAGAAAATATGTAATTTATCTATATTAAAGTGATAGTATAGTATGTGCTTTCTGATTTAAGGTTGCTTGAAAGAATCATGATGGGAATGGATACTATGGAGCCTGATGGGCTGGTTGTACCTGGAACTGTGTCTTGTTGCAGACTGGCTGACCGATTTGCAAAAATTGCTACTCAGTATTTGATTCCTTTGGGTTTCTAATATGTGAATACCTTCTCTGTAAAATTGCTGTGAACTGAAGTTTGAGTAACAGGCTGTAAAGTATCTCCTATATGCGCAAAGTAAGGGAGTCATGAACTTAGAAGAAAGCATTGTGGGAAGAGTCAAGGTCCCCAAAGGAAGAATCTGCAAGGAGGGGTTCCTTAAATCTTGTTCTGGTCTCAGGCAGCTGGGAATCTTTGAGGGCAGTCATTGTAAAATACAGGAAATGGAAGGAAAGTCTTTGTGTAATTCACAGAGAAAAGGACTCAATATTGATGGTTTGTTTGGTCTTGGAAAATCTCTAAACAGAGACATGATAGCCATAGAAATTTGGTGACTGTGTATGATACCAAGAAACCATATAGTTCCTGTATGTAATTGTCAGGAACCACAGTCTCACAGCCTCAGATGCTAGATACTCACAGTGTGTTGCTATAGCAACAAAACATGTAGCTGTAGCAGGATAGTAAGCAGCATAGGAAATTATTATAATATTTAAGAACTCAAACTTGAATGTTTCATTTCTGTTTCACTTTTACTTTTAGGACCAATGCTGTTGGGTTTATGTTTTTCAAAAGAAGGATTTTTTGTAATTTTACTTTTGGGGACCTTTTTGTGGAATAAACTGTGTGGTAAGTTCATCAGCAAAGTTGGCTTGGCTCTTGCTCCTCCTCTTGGTCACTTGATATTAATGACTGCTTAGAGCTGTCCACCATCGAAGTACTGAAAGTGTAGCTCAAGATGAGCACTGCTGTTTCTGGGAAAACTCCCTTACTGGTGCACATTTTGTGTTACGGGCAGGAGCAGATACAAATTAAGAGTCAAGATCACACACTCAAATATATGCATCAATGTTTTAGTCACGTGTTCAAACCCAGTAGTTGTTAGAAAGTTTTATCTCTTTAAAATCTGTATTAAATGAGTTGCCTTAGACTTATAGGTAGAAGAATAGGTTACAGTTCTTTCATATATTCATTCCATGAATTTCTTTCTCGGTATGTAATTAAATAGATAGCACACAGCATTCATTATTCCCTTCTCCCTCTTTTGCTCTGAAATGATTAGATAATGGTTAAATGCTCAATTTAAGTGTATTTTTAGAAAACGCACTATTGTCAGCAGAAATGAAATTATTATGAATATTTGGGTTTTCTGACATTTATAGTGCTATTCTGCTGATGTATTGGTCAAGTTTAATAACTTCTCTGGGTACCAAGAGTGAGCTGCTTCCAAATGACCAAGTTACAGAGAAGCATCATTTACCTAGACTTTTTATTATCAAGTTAATGCTTTTATTTGCTTTAGAAAAAGTATCGGGACAAAATAATAACATCCTTCTTAGCCAATAACACATGAAAATAGTTTTCTCTTCACTAAACAATAATTGTACTTACAAAATTAAATATAGTTTGGCTCCTATAGCAACAAATGTTGAGGTCACATGCTCAGAAAATATTACTGATGAACATTTCATATGTTTACAATTTTTGATCTCCCCAAACATTTTGTGCTAAGAATGAACCCCATGAAATAGATATTTTAGCAAAATCAGACCATCCCAGCATGTGTTACTTGATCACAATATGCATTTTACAGCATACAACAGAGACAAATTCATTAAAAATTTTATCTTCATCTGGGTGGTGGTGGCACATGCTTTTAATCCCAGCACTCAGGAAGCAGGTGATTCTCTGTGAGTTCAAAGCCAACCTGATCTACAAATCAAGTTCCAGGACAGCCAGGGTTCTTACACAGAGAAACTCTGACTTGAAAACAAAGAAGAAGAAAACTAATTTTGTTTTTAACATGTTGAAACAGCAAACTGGCTTATGTTTCCACCTTAGCTCAGCACAGTAATATGGAACCCCCCAGTGCCTTTCTGATGTAGGGAGTAACAATTTGTCTATGTAAAAGGGATGTGTGGTCATGTTGGCAGGCTCTGGGGTGGGTGGAGTCGTAATTGGTGTACCTGAGGAATCCCACTTCCTTAGTCTGTGCCTTCTGGCCAGGTCAGGCTGGGTATTAAGTTTGTCCTTGCTGGACAATAGCTCCACAAGTGTCATATTTCCCCACACAGCTCTGATTTTCTCCTTGTAGAAGAGTACTGTCTACCCATATTTCCTTTTGAAGAAACTGAAGAGAGATAGTATTTAGTAATCCTAAGAACTTGTAGACTCACACTCAGGTTGACAAACCCTACCCTAAGTTACTCATTTTACTGTAGGAAAATACCTTGGAGCTATGCAGCCATCATTGTGAAGCTGTATGCTTAGAACCTTTGAAGGTCCTTAATATGAGAATAATCTTGATACTAGGATACTCATATTCCTCATTATATATGCATGAAGTTAAGATAAATTGAACTAGCCATTAGCCATTGCTATTAACGTAAGAGATTATGAAATACAAATAAAAAATTAAAAAGTACTCTAATAATCACAGGTAAAGTTGACTTATATATGCAGCTTATGTTAACCAAATATTTAAATGCTGTATGTATTTTCAAGATCACTGTATTATTATTTATTACCCATTTAATTGTATGTAAATAAGGGGATAAATCTTAATTGGTTAATTATTCTCTCCCTGTATAGATCTAAATGGTGTTGCCCTGAGAACCATGTAGTTGATTTATTGTTTGTAATTTGCTGCTTGTGCTGTCTCTTGATTTCTCATATCTGTTTCTGAAAAAAGCTGAGGAATCTCAACTCTGAGCATCAGTGCTGGCTTCCTGTCTATGCAAACAGGGATCAGGAAAACCAGACCCTCTGGGGCCATTTGCTCCCAGTGAGATTTATTTGTAAGCAGCTTGTGGCCTTTCATCTTTGAAAATTGTGACTATATATTGATACCAACAGGAGAGGGTAAAATGTGTTGCCAGAAAAACAAAAAAGCAGCTAATCTTTAATTTAATGTAGCAAAACAAAGCACTTGTTGAGACTTGGTTGCTTAGGGCTACAGAAATGAGAAAGGTGTTGATATTCCAACTCTCTTGTTTACCAGTTTGTAAATCCTTCATTCTGGATTAGAAACCAGACACCAGCGGTTGCATAAAACATGAGCACACACTCTCCTTTCCTTGTGGTTCTGTGTGAATCTCGGAATGTGAAAAGTCTACTGATAGCAAGCTTCAAGGAACTCACTGGTTCTTAAGGCTGGATGTTTCGTGCCCTTGTTCAGTATCCAAGGAGGATTGGTTGGTTGGTTTGTGACCTAATTTACCAGCAGCGGGTGTTGGCTTTTCATTTTGCCTTTCCTCCTGGGAATAAGAAATTAACATGGGTGCTTCACAAGGAGGTTGTCACTTGGGCTGAGCTGAAAGAAGTGGCTGAATTCTTGATGAAACTTCCCCTGCCCCCATGTCACAGCAGTCCACATTAGGGTCGACTTCGTCACCTAACACCCTGCTCCAGAGCTCACTGTGAGCAGTGAAACCCATGCATGGAATACTGAGAGTAGCTTTGTGCAGCCCTTAACAGTGATTTCCAAACCAGTCTTGGGTGAAGTTTCAACAATCTGGAGAGTTAGGTCAGCAAAGGGCAGAAAAGGGAATTTACTTGGGTGGTCATACTGGCTTCTTAAAGTTAGCTAACAATTTCAGTCATCAAGCGAACTGGCTGTTTAACTGGTCATTGATGAGCTTGCCCATACTAGAGTTGTTGTGAGTCACATCCAAGAGAGACAGGCTAAAACCCTAGCTATTCCTTGGTGATACTTAAGCACATACCTGCAGTGGCTTTGGGCAGATTTCCAAACAGCTTTGTCAGTTTCCCTGACAGAAATGTGCACTTGTGTCTGCCTCAAAAGAGGCAGCGAAACACTGCCATCCAAAAGCATGGAAGATATCTGGCAAATCTTTGTTGAGTGTCTCGTAGTTATAGCTGGACTAGATTGCTAGTGAGAAAGGGAGTGTCTGTCTGAGAAGTTGTGGGCAGAGCTCCTAGTAGAGGGACAAGCCAAGGAGGTCTCAGAACTCCCCACCATGTCCCCATTAGCAAGTTTATATACACCTGACTTGGTCTTCTAGGAGCCCAACTTAAGCAATGCATAATTCTTCTCAGTTGTGCCTGATTGGTCCTGCATATGCCAGGTACCCCAAGACACCCTCGTTACAACAATTTCCTAATCTGCCTCTCTAGAAGAATCTGGTTGTTTACCAGGCCTAGTGTGCTGCTGATCACCCTGGTCTGTTTTCTGTATGAGACGGTGTATTGGACAGGAGCATATTAGTTCTAGGGCCACTTCTGATCCAGGTGGCTCAAGTGCCTTGGTTTCTTCTGCTGCGGCACTATCCTCTAGGCTATCGGGAGGCAAATGAGCAAACCTCACAGTCCAGGGGACCCCTTAGTACAAGGTGCGTGTTCCTCTTCCTCCTGGATAGACGTTCCCCTTCCTTAGAACATTTGCTCTCATCTCTTCCCCACCACCTGATAGGTAGACAGCCTGCTGAGTATTAAGGCAGCGATGCTACATCCTGTTTCCTGACCCACATCTTATCCTACAGTGTCATCCTTGCCCTGTATGCCTTCCAATGTCATTCTTATCCCAGGCCTCCCCTTCCTGTGCCAGCTTTACACAAGGTGGTACCCTTCCCATCCCATCACTACCTCAGACCCCACCTTCCTATTCATGTGTCACACCAGGGCCCACTCTCTACTGTCATCCTTAACCAAGACCTCAAGCCTCACCCTCTGTTTCATTGTAACCTGGGATCCCATTCCCTTCTCCTCATTATCTGAGACTCTACCCTGCGGTTTCAGTATTATCTGGAATCCCTTCCACTCATGGAAAAACTGATGAATGGACCCATTACCTGCAGATTCTGGGCAATGGTGAGTGCCAGGAGAAAGTGAGTCCACAAAGCTGACAAATGCTCCACCAGTCAGCAGGGCATGGAGAACCATGGGGTCAGAGCACTGCCACTTTCTTTGGACCTTGAGTCAGTTGTTTAATGACTGGAGACTAATCTTGTGGTCTTCAGTGAACCAGGAGGCATCTAAACAACAAGGAGCCACTGACAAGACATTGTAGGGAATGAAGAGCTGGCTCTTGGATCTGAGTCTTGAATACTTTCTCTGGGATGTCATCATAGCGTGCCCCAGAGCCAGGGGCAGACTGCTGAGTGCTCCGGAGGGAACAGCACCATAGCTGTGATCAAGACAGCGGGTGCTAATTCTCCCTTGACTCTAGAGGTCAGGCTCTGAGGTGTAGGCTGAGGGACTGGCTTATTCTGCCAGTTCTTGGGGTCCATCCCATGCCTCTTTTCAGAACCCGGCGGTGACTGGAAATCTTGACGACCTTTGGCTGTAGACCCATCAGTCTAGTGGTCAGTTTGCCTGTCTTCACATTTATGTCACTGTTCTGGGATGCCTGTCATTGGTCTTTGCTAATTAGAGAGTGAGCTCATCTCACGATCCAAAAGTATTTCTACAAAGACCTATTTCCAATATCACTTTCGGGGGATCCAAATATACATAGATTTGCAGGGTGGGGGTGGGGGAAGGCATTTAACCCACTCCAGTGGTTGAGGCAACATCCTTGCTGAGGGACATCCGCACACCCTCTGGCAGGCAGTCTGCTTTCCCAAAAGAGGTCTTCAGTGTCCTCTGAGAGGAAGTACATATACTTATCCCTTCCAATAACCTGGTCTGATGGTGAGACAAACTGAAGGCATCTGGATTGCTTTACTGTTTTTATTTGAATATTAAAGTGGGGTTTTGTGAGCTGTAAGCAGACTTCTCGGCCCCAAGTAACCACAACACATCTTCCTAATGGGCCCCAAAGCAAATTCACTCAGACCAGTGGCAGCACACTACAACTTTGCAGCTTAAGTCATTGGACCTAAAAGTACCTTGCAGGAGCAGGCGAGTCTAAGTGCGTGTAAACACGGTGTGTCTTGTACAATGCCAGCCTTATGAACAGTGAGTTGTTTGGTAGGATCCCTTCCTTTTCCACATGAGCTGCCTGGGCGCTGGAGTAGTTCCTGGAGGTTATGCGGGGGTGGGGGGTAGGACTAGGACAGTGCTTGTGAATGCCTCCAGCAGTATTTGCACAGCGGCCAGGCTTAACAGCTGCTCTCTGATACTTGGTCTTCACCAGCCGCTGTCTCTGTAGACCTGGTAGTGCAGGAATCCAAAACTATAATAACCAAACTCTTTGGTTATTCTGCAGGTGGTTCTAAGAGAAGGCTACTTTGCTAAAAGTGAGGTTTTAGGCATAGTAATTTGGCTATCCATGAAACACATAAGACTCTCATCACCTTTACCAGATCAACGCCCCCCCCCACCCCATCTTCATTTTAGGAGTCTTGTGTATAGTGTTTGCCTCCTGGGGTTGAGTTTCTATACCACAGAGAACAGCAATAACTAAAGGGCCAGACCTTTGTTCCTGATAAAAACCATTATTTTCTACCAGGATGCCTTCAATCAAGGCAGGTATGGGGATGTATAGATGCCAGGGGGCTCTGACCTGACCTCATATTTCCTCCCCTTGCCCAGAGTTGGCTCTTGTCTCTGTCAGCATACTGAAAGACTAGAATGGAAGGCTTTCCTCTTTCCCTGCAACTTTTCAGATGTCAGGGAGCGCAGAGTCTTCCCATGAGCTGCTCATGTGGATGGGCCTCTCCGAACACTCTGCCCACTCACTTTTATGAAGACCTGTGTCGTCAGCTCCGTGACGCTCCGTAGGAAGTTGCCCATTTATGGCTCCTAGAGCAAATGATATCATCACAATAGGTGGCTCCTGTCTAAATAGGGATCGTTTGTGAAATGAGATTATAGGCATTTATCTGAAAGAGCAGGAGACAGAGCACCTGCTCTTGGTAATTGATGTCCCGGGGGACAACACTGCACTCTAATCAAGGCGTCCATCTCCATGGCTAATTTTGTTAGGAGCAGAGAGCTTGCTTTTTCCGTTCGGTGCCAGGCAGCCCCCATATCCACATGGAATCCACTCCAGATCCATGTTTTCTATTACGCTTGAATATATAGGACATGCACAGCGATCCCATGCCTGCCACCGTGCTGCAGTGTGCCTGTTTTGCAGAGTGCTGTGGCAGCCTAGTCCAAGCTGAGGCTGCCTGGAGCAGTGACCACTCACTTGGTCACCCTGGCCTCCTCCTTCCTTTGCAGAGAGGTTGAAGTGCCTCTGCATACACAGCTCCCCATCTGCTGAGGGGCTGCCGGCGCTTCACATTTGGACGCTGCAAACCGTGCAGCAGGAGTCTTGCTTCGGTAAGTCAAGGATGACTCATTTCTTACTTTTTGTGTCTTGGATGTATACTTTACTAGTGCCGTGGCCTCTGGGAAATGATACTTAACTGATCAGCACTCGACCAGCTAACCCAATAGCTGCTTTCCTCTCTGTACTTTGCAGCATGTTTTTTTTTCTTTCTTTCTTTCATTGCCCTGTTTCATAGACATAGGTTGCCTTGCTTTCATAAGTAAAATACTCATGTCTTGGTAGACAGTAGTGGCAGCCAGGAGACTAGCATCACTGCAATCCAAGGAGCATCTTTCCTGCCCTGGGGGACTTGGGGGAGGTGGTCTTGCAGAGATATCCAGGACTACAGTACTGTCATTACAGAAAGACAAGTTCTGTCTTCTTTCCAATTAATGGTCATTCCGATAATCATCAAATACGGGATCAGTCTGTAATGCAAGCACTGATTTGGCTGTCTCTCCTTTTCATTTCGGCAAAGATGTGGCAACCGGGCTGTGGGTTCTGTGATCCCCTGGGAATGAGTAAATCCCGGGACCAGAGGTTATTAACCCTGTGTTTAATAGGCTAGCCAGAGAGAGAAGCCTGCCTGCGGAGAGGGCTTCCTTTGTGTGTTGCTGAGTGCACTGAGGGGTTCTGAGCTGCATTGAATAGGATGAAAGGGAAGAGAGAGGTGCCGGGATGGTGCCTGCTGGGAAGTGCTGTCTGTGCCTGGCTCTAGAGCCAAAGCCCCTGCCAAAGCACTAATTTAGTGGTTACAACAAGTAACCCTCCTCTGCTTTGTGGGAGGAGACGGTGTGCAGGTGTCATGGAATTGCTGAGGCTTTGGACCAAGCATGCTTTGGAGTGCACGGTGTGAACAAGGAGCCCCGAGGACCCACCATCCAGGAAGGATTCTTTTCCCAGTGAGGAACTGGGTAACTGGCACAGCTGATGTGGCTGGTCACCAGCCGTGGGTGAGTGAGCCACGGGGATGGAGGCGAGGTATTCCTGGCGTAGTCTTTCCCTCCCCACACGCTCCGTTCTCACTATGCTCCGTTGACGTGTTTCGTTTTGTTTTTGGCTCTTCCTTGGGAAAAGACACACGCCTCTCTAAATAGAACTGCCGCATCTGGCCCCCTTCCACTAAAGAGACGTGTTGTTGCCTCCGCATCTGGGTAATCACTGGCTGTACAAATTTCTGTTATAAATGGCCGAGTTGTCACAGGGAGGGCTTACACTCTGCGGAGGGACTGAGCATGTCCGGAGAGAGGCTGCCATTGGCTTCTCCGTTTCCAGGTGGATATTGACCGCTTCATTCATAATTTCTTCCCCGGAGCTCAGGTCTGTCATCCTGCAGGAGCTTAATGTCCAAAGGCGATTTTGTAGCCTTAAGTCTATTCACCTACTAGGACCAGTCCCTTGGACTCTGCCCAGCCTTGTGAATCAGGCTTTATCGAGCAACAAGTATTTCATTACCCATAATCACCCGTCACCCTTGCCCTTCATCCAAGGGGGCTTAGGATAGAATGTGCATCCCAGAACCGCATGGATGTCCCAGCCTTTGGTTGGATTTGTAGCTTAAGTTAGAGAGTGCTGCTGGAGTGAGCATGGAGCGATGTTTAAATGACAGCACACACACTTAGACCTCTGCCCCAGAGGCAGGCCACAGTCTCTCTCACTAACTTTAAACCCTGCCTTTACGTGCGGTGGTTATTCCACACGAAGTGTCTGTATCTAACGAGTACTGTTTTACCCCAAAGCACTTCAATATGTTTAAATCAAGAGGTGGGAGGGTGGAAAGGGAGTGCTGCATTGTAACAGTGCTCATTGGCAAACACAGCCACCAGATGTGCACGGAGGTCTCTCATGTGACTGCTGGCCGGGGTTTCACAGCCGAGGTCATTGCATATTCTGTGGACGAACTTTAGTTCACTCTCAGTCTATCATATGTGACTTCAGATATCACGTGTGTTTTTTTTTCTGGAATAGTGTCACTTTAAATAAAATGCAGTTTTTGTTTTTATTTTTAATTTTTGGAATTTATTTAGCAGTGTGTTTGTGTGGAGTTGTGTGTGTGTGTGTGTGTGTGTGTGTGTGTGTGTGTGTGTGTGTGTGTGTGTGTAGGTCAGAGGGTGACTTTGGGGAATGGGTTTTTGCCTTTTGCCTCATTAAGTCAAGGTCTGTCCTGTGTCTGTCAGGGCATGGGGTGCTCCAGACTAGCTAGCCTATGACCTTCTGACTGATTTTCCCATCTCCACATTCTGTCTCCCTGCAGGAGTGCTGGCATTACATATGCATGCTCATCCAGCTTTTTTTTAGAGGTTCCAGGTATTGAACTCAGGGTCATTAGGCTTGTGTGGCAAGCGCTTTTTTCTCCTGAGCCTTCTTTCTTGCCCTAGTTTTATTTTTTATTTCTACTTCAGCGAGTGGGTCTGTGTATCAGTGAAATACACTGTATTTGGTGAAGGATTCAATCAGTGCCGGCCACTGGACTCCTAATACCCTTGACTGTAGGTGGGGGTGGAGGGAGAGACAGAACTCTGCAGTCCTCTATACTGGGCTAGAAATATGGTCTCTCTAGCATCATTTTTCTTATCTCCCTTCAAACTGCCAGAAGCATGCCCCGCACGCCTCACCATACACATACCTGGTCCCCAACGTCCCACGGAGACAGTCTGTGACAAGAGCCAGGAAGGCTTGTGAGGAAAGCTACAGATGTCAAAGGAGGGGAAGAGACAGTCAAGAGAGGATGCTGGCAGTACCGTCGGTATTGAGCCTTGAGATTAAACCAGACACCTACACACTGTGTGTTTCCAGCCAGTGTACAGTGTGTGGGATATTTCTGAATCAATCACACCTCCACATGCTAATGGTGCACCTCCTTTATGTACCCAACAGCTGAAAACAGTCGTCTGCCCCAGGCTGCGTGCTCACTGTACTCATTCACTTCATCCTGCGCTTCCAATCAGGAAGTTGCTTATGGAATGCAGCTGTTACCTGAAATTGGCTTATTAGATCATTATTTTATTCGTGACTGGTAGTAAAAATTAGCATTTTTCATATGACTAGCATGGAGGGTAAAAGTCATAACGTTTCTTTGTGAAGAATGGCTATTGTGAAATTGCTTTCTTGTCTTCCTATGTTGGTTAAGAGTAAACTGGTAAGGCGTGAATGAGAATAAAACAGTTCTGCAGGAGCTTTCTCTTTTGTGGAGAAGCACTGTGCATCTTGTTTTGTGTCTTTGGAATTTGACTTGGCTTGGACATTGGCCTCTGAGTTGCAATTGTGTGCCTTGAGGCTGTGCCTTGGTATTGATCACAAAACTGCAGAGATGTGCACGCGCAGATCATAGGCGCCAATAGGAGGGAGCATTTGCTCATGTCTTCCTTCTAATTCAGTATCTCACAGGCATGCACAACCTTCCCAGATTATCAACGGCTGTGGACCGCCATTCCCCTCATTCATTCAAATTCTCCTCCAGTAACAGAGATGGAGAAACCTGATTGCTAGGGCCCACAGGCTAGGGCTGGTGCTAAGACTATGGATAAAGGCACTGAGTTTGATACTTGGGACCCAGAAGGTATAAGGAAAGAACTAACTCTTGAAAATTGTCACCTGACCTCCACCTGACCTCTACCTGTGAGCTGTGGCGCACAGACAGACACACACACACACACACACACTAAATATAGTAGTATACACTAGTATATCTGAAAAACTTGAACTCTAGGAATTCAAAGGTATCTTTGTAAGCCATTTGTGATTTTTGTCTAAGAGGTAACACTGGATAGAGCTCTAGTGAGCATGCAGAGGCCTCCTTGGACCTTTCCTGAGTCCCTTGGCCCAGTACTACACCAAAGGGTGTGACTTCACACATAGATGATATTCCTGAAGTACAGTCTCTTAGACCTGGGTGACTCACTGGTCAATGTGCATGGTGAATTAATAAGGGTGACTCCCTCCACCTGCTATGCTCTTGGCGATTGGTCTCTGCTTCTGAGCTGAGAAGAGAGTTAATCATCAGGAAGAAGGCAATAAGGTGTTCCCAGAGTGAATACTAGTGGGATGTGTTTCAGCAAGGCCTGTCTTAGGGTTTCTGTTGCCACGATAATCCCCATGACCAAAAGCAACTGGAGGAGGTCAGGGTGTATTGTAGGTCATTCCATTACTGAAGGAATTGAGGGCAGGAACTCAAGCTGTAGGGACTTACAGGCAGGAACTGAAACAAAGGCCGTGGAGGGATGCTGCTTACTGGCTTACTCCTCATGACTTTCTTAGCCTGCTTTCTTATACAAGCAAGGACCATCTTCCCAGAGATGATATATCCCACAATGGGTTGGGTTCTTCTACATCAATAATTAATCAAGAAAATGCCCCACAAGTCAATCAGGTGGGGGCACTTTCTCAGTTGAGGTTCACTCTTCCAAAATGACTCTAGCTTGTGTCAAGTTGACAAAAACTGGACAGCACTGGGCCTCAGTCACACCCCCAAATAATCACCAACACACACATTTCTTTTCTCTGTCCTCCCTGGCTTCTTGACCACTAATGTAGTGTCCTAGAACCCTTGGAGTCTTGGTCTGGATCCTTCCTGCTCTAGAGTCTGTATAGATGACCAGTTCTGCTTTGCTGTGCTAGATTTTTGTGGGTGAAGGGTACATATCTTGATCTTGATTCCTTTCTTTGTATTCACAGGGTAGAAGGCACCAGAGCTGGGCTTCTTCCTTCATTCTGAGGGCTGGGCATTGTGTGGCCACCTGTTGGCCACATGTGCTACCTGGCGCATGTACTTCTGGCTTGAGTCAAACCCTTATTAACTTCCCAGGACACTAGCTCATTTCTTTCTAGTGCTGAGCAATACTCTACTTGCTATATGGATGTCACTCTGTCATCCATCCACTAAAGGATGGTCATTTATGAGTGAAGCCCAGCCATAACATCTTGTGTTCTGGGCATGTTCAGTTTTGTAAGGATCTTCCAAATTGTCCCTCAGAGCGACCACAGCCGTCTGCATCCTCCCGAGCTAAGAATAGAGTTCCTGCTTCCACGCATACTCCCTAGCGTCTAGCAGCTCCACATCCTCAGATTGGACCCATCTCGTGGTTGTGTGGTCACAGACAGCAGTGTTTCCATGTTCTTTTCTTGGGCAGTGTTTTCCTCACACTAGAGGGGAAATTGTAGTGCAAGGAAATGCGGGAAGGAAGCCAGAGGAGGAGATGAAAAAAGGGGAAGGGGAGAGACCCAGTGAAGTGGCTGCAGCACCCCCATCCGTGTCCCCACCCTGGGATCTTACCCCTGGGCACAGTGACTGCCACTGCTCCTCCTGACAGCATACCTCCCTAGTGTTCAATGGCAGCACTCCAGGACTGGCGCTTTTGAAGTGTGTCTAAAGCAACGGGACCACACAGCTCACAGTGCCAGGGCTCCACATGGGTTGGAGCCTGCTACAGGTTTTTCAACTCTTGGCTGGGTCCAGTCCTTGAAAGACTCACAGAATATGCCTAATGGGAATAAAGTTCTGCTAACAGAAACAAACCCTAGCAACGCCCCACTAGAGTATGACGGATAGCACTGCTCTGCACTGCAGACACACACATTTGTTGCAGCTGACACGGTGACAACATTTTTAGTTGCTGGAAGACCGATGCAGCCCAGACGGATATTTCTGGAGGAGCGACTGGTCCCCAAATCACATTTGCTAGGGCAGTCTTCTTGAAAGGACTGGCTGGAGGGCAGGTGAGGGTCAGCAGAGCAGAGATAGACACATGTTGGGAAAGAGGAAGCTGCTGAATTCCACATCTGGACCCCATGAGGAGAAAAACAAACTCATATACTAGGTCCTACCACCCTGCCCGTGAACCGGCAGTTCTCAACCAGTGGGTCACAATCCCTTTCACTGGAGTCACATATCACATATCCTGCATATCAGATACTTATATTACGATTAAAATAGCAAAATTATCGTTATGGAGTAGCAACAGAAATAATTTTATGGTTGAGGGGCCATCACAACGTGAGGAACTGTAAAGGATCGCAGCGTTAGGAAGTTTGGAGAACCATTGCATTAAACTGCAACAATGGTACCTTGATGTAAAAAACAAGGCAAAGGAAACCAAAGGCATAACTATTATCGTTTTGTTTTGTTTTGTTTTTTTCTGTGCTTTCTGGGAAGAATGGTGGAGAGAGACTTAGTCATACATTTTTCTTGTCACCTTCCCCATTGTTTACAATCTCCTACACTTCTAAAGTCAACAATGGAGGGGAAGACATCATTTGACCCCTTTTCCTAGCTTGCGAAATGAGTGGCTATGTGAATGAAGCTGCCCTTCTGTGCACACGGACCGCACCGCTGTTCTGTGAGGGACACCACTGCTCTGTGAGGGACACCACTGCTCTGGCTGTGCCCATGCACCACCACTCCACAGTGAGCCCCATGACAGTCCCAGAGCACCAGAATGGACCCAGGTGCAGGGTGATCGATCCTTCTTTGGGCACAGCTCTTGATTATGTTGAGAGGACACCTTTGACAACCATTTAGGGACAGTCTGGGGAAGGTAGACCTCACCATCAGCAGTCTGTCCTGTGGGCTGAGGCCCCATGCTTAAGAAGCAGGTCACAGTTCCAAAGGGACTACTCCTGCTGGGTATACTGTGCTGATTTCTTATTGATTGCACCCTGATGTAGTTTAGGGGACAGAAGGAGAGAATCTAGGTGCTCTTCTCTGGTTCTCACTTTTGCTTGATAATAGAAATGCCCCCTTGTAGATGTCCCCAGAACCAAACTAAAGCCACCACTGCATGTCCTCGTGGGTCACAGCCTGCTCCCAGCTCACAAGATGCCCAAAGAAATCTAGCAGGAATGCCCACCTGGGGTCCCTTCTGCTGGTGACTTTCAAGGTGGCTTCTTGGGTGTCAGCAAGATTACTCCACAGTCACTTGTATCCAGGTGCAGCTGTAAGTGGTGGTGCAGGCGGCTCTCTTCATCTCTGGCTTAGGGAGTGTTCGGTCAGTGCACTCTGATGTCCTTCCAAATCACGCACACAGGACTCCGTGCTTCCTCTATGCTCGCACTTGCTTGCACTAATTTCCCCCTTCCCGTTAGCCTGGCTTACTCAGGAATTCCAATCCTTAGAGGTGAACTGTGAGCATATGCGAACATTTCTCTTTTCCCTCAGTCTGCACTGTGCTGTCCATGGTGTGCAGTTTAATGTTTGTAGTAAGTGTACGTCAGTGTGTGGGTGTAATTGTCAATGAAATGAGTATAAATATGTTTGAATTTTATGTAGCCTGTTTGATTCTCAGTGAAATAAAGATCTTTGATCACCTAGGCTTTTTTGGTCAGGGAAGGATCTTTTCAGAACAGGAGTATGCTTTTCTAACATGACCCCAAAAGATAAGCAGGGTCACCTGGTACAGACTTCCAGGACCCCACTGTGAGCTTGTTTGGGAAGAATACTGGTAGACTTTTTGGTGTGTGTGTGTGATGTCCTACCAGCCTGCTGTCTTTTGGTCAGTTATGCTGTCTGGGTGTTGGGGGCAGAATATGTGCTGGATGTCCCACAGATCTGGAATCAGATCTTTCTGGAGACAGTGTCTCATTCTAGTTCAGACACACTCAGAGTTAGTCCTTACACCCAGCACCTAGAAGCACGTGCGAAAGGAAGACGTGGTAGACTGAAGTAAGCTTCTGATGTGAGAAACCATCATTGCAGAGACTGTGAGGTAGTCCCCACACCTCTTGCCTTGATGGTGTTCTGAACCTGAAACACAGCACGTGTTCTTCTCACGTCTCCACTTCTGTGAGGACTGTTGGAGAGGAGTGGAAACTTCCATTCACTCATTCTTCATCTATACCATTCATGAATTTTCACCTGTTACCTATGGGATTAGCCCATGGAAACTCAACAAGATGTTTATTGAACTGTTCCTTTGGTGTCCTTGGATGTGAGAAAGATCTTTGAAACATAGAAGCTGAATCCTCATTAAGATATTCCAGAAACTTGAACCCCTGTAAACTTCTCTCCATGTCTACTATAGAGCCCAATTCTGTTTCCCTGGGCATTCGGTGCTTGTCAGATAGATGGATCCATAGTGAAGTTTGACCTTGCTCTTTTAGTAACATGAAACCAGGCAAATCTTTTAGCTATCACACTCTCTTGGCAGAAGATATGGCTCCTATTAAGCACATTGTCATTATATATGCCTTTGTCTCCAGTGGGCTTTATGTAGGACAGAGAATTGCAATTTCTGATGTTACACCAGGGGCTTCTGATACAGCCATACTGCGTCAGAAAACTCAAGTAGAGCTGGGTCTCATATTGTGGACTTCGTGTTCCCAAGGTTTCCATGTGGATTGCAGTTGAGATTATTTCCCAGGGAATGCTGCTATCGTCTGGGCTCGAGGAATTTCTTGGTGGTGTGTCAGAGGGTTTGCCCTCAGCCCCTGACTTTTCTATCACATGTCAACCTATGGTGGGAAAAGCCGTGGATAGCAAGCCACAGCATTATTTTGAATTGAGGTAATTTCTAAACCGAGGTGCATATTCAACCTTCTAGAGCAACCAATGCATTGGAAGCCATCCTCACTACCTTCATTTATATTTCCTTTTACAATTTAAACACTAGAATTTTAAAGTTGGATATGATATGGTAAACTCATTTGCTTTATTAAACCAAATTGTGCTATAAAGCTTCATAGATAACATGATTAATAAATGGTCATTCTGTGTTTCTTTTTCCCCTGACAGTCACTTAAGTGCTAAGGCCTTTGTTGTAAAGATTGTGTTAACAGTATCTTTATGAGTGTTACAGTGTTGGCGCGGGCACAGAACTCATAACAACACTGATATTAGCTCATGATCTGAGAATGGACAAAAAGTGATGTAAATGAAATAGAACGTGTACCCTTCTCAAAGAACACTTGTGTAGAGGTCAGAGGATAACTCCCTGTAGTTGTTCTCTCTTTTGACATATGGATCCTGGGGATTAAATTCAATTGTGAGCAGGAAATATTTATTACCCATCACAACATGTCACTAGCCTCAAACCACTAATGTCTAATTATCTCTGTAGCTTTGCTTTACCCAGAATGTCACCTGTCAGAATCAAATTGTGAGTGGCCTTTTTATGTTGACATCTTTTACTTAGCAGTATGTATTGAAGGTTCCTTTGTGTCCTTTCTTAGATCTGTGGCTTGTTCCATTCTCTCCATGGCTAGTGTTTTGTTTATAATTGTATTAGTTATTTTTTCTTTTTACTGTCACCAAATGCCCGTCAAACAAAACTTAAGTGGGGTAGATTTATTTTGAGGCTACAGCACCTCATGGTGGGAAGGCTGGTGGCAGGTGTCCCCATGGTAGTGTAAGTATGGAATTGCTTGCTCACATCTCAGCTTGCTCACATCTCTGGTGCGCAGGTGTCTTTCTCTCTCTTTCCTTTAGTTCAGGACCCAGGACAGGGCATGCTGCTGTGTGTGCTAAGGTAGTGGTCTTCTCTTCACAGTTAATAACCTTTGGAAATGCTCTAACGTCAAGTTGACTGTATATGGAGGATTCTGTCCTGCCCTGTCCTGCAGCCCAAATAAACACACATAGGCTAATAATACTTACAAGCTGCATGGCCAATGGCTCAGGATTCTTATTGGCTAGTTCACTCTTAATTATTAATCCATTTCTATTCATCTTTGTAACTCCATGTGGTGTTGGCTTACTGGTGATGCCCGTACCTCTTTCTTCCTCAGCCGCTACATGACGTCTCTCTCCTGACTTACTCTCCATATTCCTCTTCCCAGAATTCTCCTAGTCTGGTAGCCCTGCCTATACTTCCTGCCTGGCTATATCCTGCCTATCCATTGGCCGAAACAGCCTTATTCAGCAACCAATAAGAGAAACACATATTCACAGCATACAGAAGGACACCCCCCATCAACTGACAGTGCAGATTAACCACCACACCTATATACCCATGTAAAGTAGATTACAAATTTGAACAATTATAGATAAAGCAAATTTAAACATCAGTTCATAGGCTTTTCTGTAGACTACCATGGTCAACCTGTTTGGGTCAAATGTTTTCAGTTACCTTGAGTAAATGTCAAGGAACATGACTGCTGGATAATATGGCAAGAGTATGCTTAATTTTTTAAGAGCTATTTATTTTATTTTATATGGGTGCTTTTCTTGCATGCATGTCTGTGTACTGTATGTTACTGGAGCCAGTCAGAGCCAGAAGAAGATGTAAGACTCCCTGTGACTGGAGTTATATATGGCTACAAACTACCATATGAGTACTGGGACTCAAATGCAGGTCTTCAGCAAAAGCAGCCAGTACTCTTAACTTCTGAGCCACCTCTCTGGTCCTGTAGGTGGAATCTTGATACCAGTGTGAGAGACATCTCACTGCAATCATGGCATTGTGGAGGAACACCTACTGTTATAATTTTTAAGAAGCAGTGTGAGAGAGAAAGACACCATGCGACATGGTTCAAGCAGAGGAGTTTTTACTAGGGAAAGGGGTCATAAAAAAGGGAAAGGGGAAGGGGGAGACTGGCCTCTGGGGACACAAGCAGCAGAGCAGAGGAAAGGGGGCAGAGAGAGAAAGACAGATAGACAGAGGGAGAGAAAGACAAAGGAGTATGGGAGATGAGCAAGGCCCTTTTAAAAGGGAACACAGTGAATGTACACAGGTGATGCTGTTAGAGGCTGCAGATCAGGCTTATCCTGTCAGAACTCCAAGGGCAGGGCAGTACAAATGCCTAACTACTAAACCTAGCCATTCTTTCTCATAGTTCTGAGCTCTTCCTCTTTTGATTCTGCAGATGAATGTGTGGATTTCTGAGATGGAATGTGTGGCCTCTGGCAGGAAGGATGGACTGAAGTGCATGCTAAGAGCCCAAGGCAGGAAGTGTTGTTATGATCGGCACATGAGGTTCTTATGCTGAGCTAGGACAAAAGCACCCTTGAAAGGTGAAGGCTTTTTGATGAGAACTCTTTGGGTCTTCACGTTCCATGTGTCCAGCTTGCAGTCCGGCAGACAGTGGTCCCAGGTCGTCTGTCATTCTGAGCATTGCTGTGTGCCGATTTCTCCATGACACTCTTCTCTCTCAAGTGTCCCGACAAGGCTCCCACAGCCACTTACCTTTAGGACTCTTGTGAAGGATGTGCTTCAGGGAGGGACTAGAGCCGATTAGGAAAAATGCCAGCCGCTCTGGGGCTTTGTGCTGAGTCTGAAGTAGAGCTGGCTTTCTGAGACGAGAGAAACAGGATGAGGAGGGAACTCTGTCCCCTGTGCTGAACACACAGTGGTTCCTGCTGAAGGGGGTGGTGACCGACACTCTCAATGGGCTCCATACACCTACCTTTGACTAGCTCCCTCCTGACAAGTATGAATCATGCATGTTATTTCTTCTTCTTTCTTTTCAAAATTCTTCAAGAGGCAAATTTATGCAGGGCAAAACTGGGACAAATTCACGGAGATAGTATTCTGAAGAGTTATCCAGTTTGATTGTTTGGGTTCTTTTGTTCTGAAATTCTACTGCATTAAATTTTGCTTTAAAGGAATAATAAATTGCCTATGGTTCTTAGACCCTAAATATGAAGATGGAGAAGGCATCACTTTCCAGATAGGTATACAATATAAAGTGACACACACATTATTTCATCAACATGCAAGTGTTATGCTTGGTATTAATTCATTTAAATTTAAAATAAATGCTGGGCATGAGCCCGTGTTTCTCGATACTCAAGAAGCTGATGCAGTAGAATCAAAAATTCAAGGCCAACTGTGTAGTGTATATAGTGTGGTGCTATCTCAAGAAAGATCATTAAAATGTGAGATGGTAGCTCTGTAGCACTGAGCACTTGCCTAACATGTACAGGGTTGCACAATCCACCCAAGTACCACAATGACTAGATAGATAAGTCAATCAATAAGATATGATTCATTTAGTGATCACACACTAAATTTTCAGTAAGAGAGTGTTGTTGATTGAGGTCAATGCAATATGGTATCCCACTTCTGACACCAGCTGTTGATTGAGGTCAATGCAATATGAAATATATTTATTTACCAAAATAAGAACTTACACACAAAAGGCTGGGGAGTCAGAAGTGTGGCAGTCTTCCAGAGGAAGAGAGGAGAAGAGGGATTCATTTCTCTTTCACGTCCTTTTATCTTCACCTGTCCCAAATTTCCTTATCCCTGCCCTTAGGGCAGATAGCTTTGTGGGGCTCACCCCTACAGAATGTTTCATTTTTTTTTTTACAATTTATGTAATTTCATCCAAACTTGCCACATTTCTGAATATGTGATAGTTTCTGAAATAATGATGATGCTATTAATGAGAATACTATATTGTGGACAGGGTTGAATATGTGAGATTTGCAGAGATTCGTATATATGGCACAGCTGCATAAATATGCATCCTTAATCATTGTTCTTACTTAAAATCTTAAGTTTTTGCTTCATAGTACTTTGAGTTTTAAAAGAGAAATGCGCCGGGTGGTGGTGGCGCACGCCTTTAATCCCAGCACTTGGGAGGCAGAGGCAGGTGGATCTCTGTGAGTTCGAGGCCAGGCTGGACCGATAGCCTCCAAAACAATATAGAGAAACCCTGTCTCGTAAAAACCAAAAAAAAAAAAAAAAAAAAAGAAAATGCCTACAGTTTCCTACTCTTTTGGGTCAGTCATTCCACTTATTCATTGTTTACTGAATCTTTCCTTTATGGAGGGTGTTCATTGTACCAGAACTTTGTAATGTTAGGAACATTCTCTAAGCCTAATGTCATCCATAGTGTCAACGAGACAATGCCCAGCAAGCATGCTGTGGCCTCTGTGGAGTGAATGGACATTAAGGCTGTTTCTGTATCTTGTTTCTAGTCATACAACCCTCCTCAAGTATGGGAGGAGAATAACCACTGCCCAGTGACTAAGTGAGAATACCACTTCCCTGTCAGTGAGGAGAACACCCACCGCCCTGTTAAGTTACATCAGAAGAGGAAGCCAGAGACAGAGATGGTGGGTGACCACATAATTACCACTGCGATCTGTGTAGCTCCTTTGCCCTCTTCTGTGGACAGTGCATGCGGTTTAGACAAACATCCTCTTGTCCTTGATCAAAACAAACAAACATGTTCTTAGGAACTATCTCTGAAATGGTAGATTGGAAACCCCATGTGAAGTGTGTTGGTGTGAAAACAGTATCCTTGTTTTTAAACAAAAACAGGAAAAGTGTTTTTCAAACATGTTGTTTCTCTGCCTTCTTTTGCTTCAGCTCATACATTAGAAAAATCCTTATTTCAGGCCTACGTGTGCTTGTGAGGCAGAAACAGGAAGTGTGCAACTTGGAGATCATCCTGAGTCTCATAGAAAGACCATATCTCTGTAAACCAAAAGTAAAACTAGGTCTAGGGGTTAATCATTTCATTCTAGCTGAGGAATGGTGACTCTGGGACACCCATGGAGAAAAGCTTATGTCTACTATGAGGAAGCTGTGGAGGGAGATGTAACAACACTCTCACAGGCAATTAAATCCCAAAGAAGATGCACCTGTCCTGAAAGACTGCTTGCCAAGGAGCCAGCTTTTGGCACGAGAACCTGAGAACCTGAGCACAGCATAGCCCCAAGTGGTGTCGGGCTGTCTTGCCTGGCATTCCATCTCTAGGTTCATATCTATGGGGTGCTGTGAGGCCAAGTACTGGGGACAGAGGTAGGACTGGTGATTTCTCTCTTCCAAATTGTTGTCTAGCTGCAAAAGCCGGGTAGGACAAACACATCTCTTCAGTGGAGCTCATCAATGTAGCTGATTTGATCTGGAAGAAAGTGAAATTAAGACAGACTGTTGCTGAAGCCATTGAGTTGGGTATGGTGAGACTGAGGTATTTTTCCTAGTTTTCTTCACTTATACAAAGTGGGGCTTGAAGGATGTTGAAACAGGAAGATAAGTCAGTGTTCACTAGAAAGGAAGAACTCTTGAGTTCCAACTGTCAGTCAAGCCCCCAAGAGAAAATACCTTTCTTTCAAAAAGAGCCACTTTAGACAGGAGCATGCTCATTTTAAAAGGAATTTTCCTCCTAAGACCCAACTCAGGATACTGGGAGACACACATCATTCTATAGCAAGGACTGAACCATCTGCTTCTACTGACCAAGGCTGGAGTGCAATGATCTGAGGTGATTCTTTGTAGAGTCTAAATGCAAATGTCACTCTTCAAGTCTAATTGGTTTATGAAATAGCAGATATCATGGGAGACATGGAAGTCATTATTTTTATGACGCCTGAGTTGATATCATCATTTTAACCATAATTTTTCTAATCTGAATGTTTTGATTAAGCTCATTCATTCCATGAAGTGCATTTTTTGCAAACATGTAAGGTTTGAGTTCAGTGATGACTTTTCCCTCTTAATTGTACTGAAATCATAAATAGGGAAAATTGGGATGAATGGTGAGTTGAGCTGGAGCAGTTTATAGTGTAGTGTTATGAAGTAGTCACCAATAAAGTTTGAAGAGTTAATTTCCTATGCAAAGCACCAGCACATGACTCCACAGTTACACAGTGTTAAAATAGTTAGACACCAAAGCCATGAATTTGCCTCCATAAGAAAAGGAAGTTTTGTTTTTCACACAGTGGGTTATTTTCTTAGTATAAAAGGTAACTCACGTGCCTAAGGGGCTGATAAATGTCTCTCCTCCAAGTCTGTCCAAGCATGGTTCCAGCACATGATGGAAGTGTCTATTTTTAATGACAAAATAAAACAATCTTTCTATATCATGGAAATTCATTGGAATTACCAAGGACAGAAAAACCCATTAAACACTGGGAGCTTTCAACATGTTATAGGCAGGAATTTCCACCTGTGTTAGTTATTTTTCCATTGCTGTGATTAAACACCACGACCAAGGAAGGGTTTACTTGAGATTATCATTCCAGAGGGACAAGACTCTGTCATGTCAGGGAAGCAGTGAGCATGGTGGCTGGAGTAGCAAGCGGAGGGCTCACATCGTGAGTGGGAACAGGAAGCAGAGAGAAAACTGGGAGGAGCATGAAACCTTAAGTTCCCAAAGCCTCCAGTGGCATGCTTTCTCCAGCAAGGCCAGACCTCCTAAACCTATGCAGAGAGTGCCACCAAGTAGAGATTGACTATTCAAGATGTTTGCAACTGTGCAGGACAGTTACCTCTTAAACTACCACATGACCCACCGTAGCATGAAATCATTCAGTGTGTAGACATATCTTTCCCAGACAGTGCTCAGGTCTGGCAGTCTTCTATGTCAACATTCTCATCTGCCATTGGGGGCTTCATAAGTCACCCCATCTTTGCAATCTCAACCTCTGCTCTGCTTGCCTCCTGCCTCTTGCTGAGTACATGACTATTCTCAAAACCTGCCCTGAAGTCCATCCATTCTGATCCTTTCTTCTCTCGGCCTTGTTGTCCAAGCAACCCCCATTTCTTCCATTCTTTTGACCCCATATGAGGTAAGCCGCCCACTGTCTCTTCTGTTCCCAGCCTTTGTTTTTAGGGGCACGGCTTCATCTCATGTGATTTCTGTCAGATACTTGTTTAGTTATTCAATCAGCCACATGTATCACTTCTCTTCATCTTTTTTATTCCCAAATGAACACTTTCCAATGTCCTCTTGTTGTCTTTGTCTTTTGTGTTTTCTTTCATCTGATCTCATTTCTCCAGCTGTCACCTCAATGACTTTCATTCCCCAAAGCAGGACACTAACCTCAACGTGTCTGCGTACTGTCAGCTTCCTTCCAGCGTCTGTGGAAGTTTTCACCTTTACTATCCATCATCACATGAACACATTGCTCTAGGCAGCGCCCACAGCCTCCTTCTTCAGCCCTCCACAGTCTGTCCTCTTCTCTTGGGTACCACCTGCAGATGCTCAGGCTGGGAGCCCTGGGTCCTTCTTGCCCGCCCTCTGTCCTCCAACATTCCAGCCTATCACTGTGGTCTGTCCTTCAGGCTCCTGCTGATGGGCTGCCTGTGTCCTGTCACCCCCTTCTGTTGCTGTTCCTGTCTCACAGGTCTGGTTGTTTCTGTTAGATCGCTGCCTTCACATTGCTCCCACAAACCAGCTCTCTGCAGTAAGCTTTTTCTAGCAGCCTGGTTCCAACATCACTAGAAGCACTACCCTTCTTACCTCCCAGGAGGCCTTGTGACTCTTGCACCCTCCACGCGGTCTCTAGAAAATGCCTTGTCCTCTAAACTCTGTGGTCCCGACAGCTTTCATATCTGCCATGAAGAGGTAACCTATATTGTCTGTCTATAAGGATTGGGAGTAGTCACAGGGCTAGAAGATTGTATGAAACTTCATAAGCCAGATTAGACAGTGTTTTCCTCTCTCTGTACGGTTGACTTCTGCCACCATCTTTGGGAGTTAAGTTATGAAGCTGTCAGAAGCAAGGTAACCGCTGGTTGCTGAGTCTGTGTGTCTGTTTCTGTGCTTGTGAAAGAGTCTAGGCAGTGAGATTGATGTGGGTGTCCACACAGACTGAAAGAACTCGAGATGCAGCCTTTTGGGACTCTCTTGGGACAAATAAGCTGGAGCCTGTGCCTTCCTCCCCATCTTTCCCAACAGTTTCTACAGTTGCTGCAGTCAAACTGGTCAGCGCTAAACCAAAAGTCACACCCCTAGGTCTTACCTACTTTAAGACTGCTTTTCGTTTCACAGGCATGTCAGCTTGCCAAGAAATGACTTCTTTCCCTAACCGGCAGCCGCCTGCTGGTTCTCCCTGAGGAGTGGATGATGGAAGCCAGATGAAGGATCCCTTCCTCCAGTCAGGAGTGTACCTGGGCCTTGAGCCTGGTGTATCTCTGTTTGGTGGTCTTTGCACCTCACCTCAAGTCTCTGCGGTCTGGCCGCACTTCCCCTTGGCTGAGTATTTGGCAGTGCTAAGGCCTTAGTTCAAAACAAGCTAAACTTATTTTACTTAGTTGGAAATACATATTTTGCAAATGCTCTGAAAACCCAAAGGTATTTACAGATTTTCGGACAAATTAATGTCACTCTTATTGACACTGATAGCAATTCAGTGAGGCAGATTGAGAAGTATAGAAAAAAAGGGGACAAAGCTCCATTTAAGATTTTATCATTTACCACAATAAGTCAAAGGGTATTATTTTAAAAGGAATAAGGGGAGAATTTTGGAGAACGCCTCTCAAACACTAGTTCCATTCGTTTATAATGGGTGGTCCATCACCTGCTTGTTGACCTTGACTATTTGAGCATAAAGATGATGTTTTCATCCAGAGACAGTCATAGTCACTGCACTGTATGCCTGTGTGGCAGACATGCTAGGGTGACCAAGGGAAGCAGGGTGAGTGCGGGAGGTGACCCTTTCCCTGGGATGTGAATGTGACCACTGTTCTGTGACCTCCAGGCTTCCGTTCTTTCCTGGGGTCTGCTGCTGTTTTGCAATCCAGGTTGCTCTGACCGAGCAATCAATGCAGGGGGATCATGCATGTTCCCAGGCCACTTAGGAAATTCAGGGTTGTAGAGCTAGGCTTGGACATGGCTGGTACAGTAGGGAGATGGTCGCTCAGCTTCCTGCTAATTAAGCATTTCCTGTGCCCCAGGGAAGACACTGCTCACTCCAGGCCTTGAGTTCCAAGGTCCAGTTTCTGCTGGGCTAGGCTGTTTCTAGTTTGTTCCATGACATAAGGTTTTGTCTTGTGCTTCTGTAAAAATGCAAAAAGGAATAGTAATGCAATGTAATTGTCCCTTCTTTGAAGGCTCCTGTTAGCAGAGAGTCTGTGTGAAAGTGTGTTCACTCATATTGAAATCATCTTCATAATTTATATGATTTTTAAAAAGATGTTTGCCTGTGTCAGGGCTCCCATCTGAGCTGGTCACCATAGCAAACTGGCTTTCTTCTTCAATCCAGAGTCCCTCACTGAGGTGTCAACTGACATTCAAAGACCTGATATTTAGCAATCTCCATAATCTCAGTGTCAGCCTTGGGTGTTTGCCTCTGAGACGTTCAGAATCTTCAGTCTCTGAAGAGACAGAGGAGACAAAGGTCTTCTGCATGGCTCTCTTTGAGCCTTGTAGTTTGTTTCTGGTCCTGTCAACATCACTTTCTGAAATGCCAACAACCCACCCCAATCCCAACCCCACCCCAATCCCACCCAGTCCCTGCTCAGCCCACCCAATCTCACCAACCCCACCCCAACCCTACACCAACCCCATCCCTATTCAACCCCACACCAGCCCTACCAAACCCCACTTCAATCCCACCCCAACCCCACCCCTATCCCACTCTACCCCACTCCAATTTCACCTCAATCCCACCCCAATCCCACTGAGGGCAGTGGAACTCCTACAGCTAGAGAAGGAAAAAGCCTGTGACCCTGACATGCCATTTACAGCCAGCCAGAAACCCAGCGTGTCTGCCAACCTGGAGTTGGCATATCTTTTATGAGCCATGGATTATTTCTTTTATTGATTTGGTAACAAGATAATCATTTCAAACTATGACTAACAGAGACATGCACAAAGAAATAAAAACTTGCCTGACACTACACACTCAGGGTTAGACAGTGTGCACAGGTGGATACGCACATTTCACTTTTACGCAGAGCATTTCCTAAGAGCCAGAGGGGATGGAGGACACCAAGGACACAAGGCCTCCTAAATCAACAATCAACAGGGTTGACGTACATATGAACTCACAGCATCTGAGGTGGTGTGCACAGGGCCTGAACAGGTCTGCGCCAGATGGGGTCCTAGAGCTGTAGGGAGACCCAAGCCCCCATCCCTAACTCAGGAGCTGTCTCCAGTGGTTAATCACTTGCAAAGTTTTCTTCAAGGAGTCTCACTGGGGAAACATACCATTCTCAAGGGTAGACTGTGTGCCTGACAGTAGATGAACAACACAAAATGAAATCCATGGCGATTCCTTGTGTTTCTGTTTTGTTTTCTTTCCTAGGTTTTCTTGTTTTATTTTGTCTATATTTTCTCTCTTTATCCTATAGTTTCTTTGCATATATATTATGGTTTTAAGGTTTTTAAATTTTTTCCTTTTTTAAAATGTTTTTGTGGGATTCCTGAGAGTGTGGGTGAGTGGGTCTCTGCTTCTATATCTGTTTCTTATGCCTTTTGAAGGTTTCCCCCCATTCTTTGGTTTGTCCTATTATTATGTGTTAATTTTTATTTTATTAACATTTAGAAATCTGTTTGTTTTCTAATGAGAGACAGAAATTTGGTGTATCTGGATGGGGGGGAATGAAAAGGACTAGGAGGAGGAGAGGGGAGGGGAACCATAATTGAGAGATATTATGTGAGGGAAAAGTCTATTTTAAATAAAATGGGGGGGGACAGTTGGGAGAGCTTTAGTTCTTATTTTTTACCAACTTTTATAGTAATTTTAGAAAAGTTTGAAGAATTTTAAATAAATACTTCAGAATCAGAGAGAGAGAGGCACCAAAGCTTTTTTTTTTTTTTTTTTTTTTTTTTACGAGACAGGGTTTCTCTGTATTGTTTTGGAGGCTATCGGTCCAGCCCGGCCTCGAACTCACAGAAATCTGCCTGCCTCTGCCTCCCAAGTGCTGGGATTAAAGGTGTCACTACCACCCGGCTTCAGAGCTTATTTTCTTAACCTAGCATCATCTTTCCACAATGAATGGAGATCCATATTGTAATGATTCAGACCACGGAGAAATCAGTGGATATTCAGTCCGCTCTGTGGATGGGGGTTCAGGTTATTCAAGCTGCCCTTTCTGTGGCCCTGCTACCTGGCCGGACTGTGGTTTGCGTCTTTCCTATGGTGCTGCTGTAACAGCTGTGCTTCCTCCACAGATTGGCAGTCCCCTCTCCTTCCCTCTCCTCTCCTGCTCACTCTGGTATTTTCCCTTCTTTGAACAAGGGTGAGCTCTACCCTTGACCCCCGAGCATCTCTGGATGGCCCTAAAGCCACTGTCCAGCAGGAAGTGCCTTGCTCATCCTGCCTGACCACACAAGCCCTGTGTCTGGTCAGAGTGTAACTTTCCAGGCCTCCTGAGGTTTGTCAGAGCTTTTGACACGGATGACCTGGAAGCTGTCTGAACTCAGGATGAAACAACGCTTTCCTCTTCCTGCCAGGTCTTCCTCACAAAGGGTTTAAAATGTACCTCAAGGCTGAGGCTCTCTGCAGTAGAACCCTGAAAAGGGAAGGGGCGTTGGTGTGGTCACTGTAGGTAGCTCTTCCGGTGTCTCCAGGTGGGCCTGGCTTTTAAACAGCCTTGTGCTCCTCCACGGATTTCTGTAGCCACAGCTGTATCATGAATGGCAGCCGTGTGGTACCACAGGAGGCTTCAGATACAATGGCTCTGAGAAGATGGGACCTGGGTTCTTGTGGGGCTGGAGCCCAACTGGCTGTGAGGTAGAAAGGTCTCTACTGCTGAGGGCAGGTCCCGGCCACCATGAGGAGTCACACAGGACATGGTGGACCTGGGGACCTTGTAGGGCAGAGGGCAGAGCCTGTAGGATATGGGTAGATTGATTTTAAGGAATTCATCTACACAGTGGTGGGGACTGTAGGTGATGTAGTCCATGAGGGTGGATGAAAGCCAGGATCTCCAGAGATCTGACTCAAGGCTCCGGTTTTAACACAGTGGGAGGCAGACTCCTCTGGGCACCCGAGTCTTCATCTCTTGTGTCTTTCAACTGACTGGATGAGGCCCGCCTGCCTGCACTGTGGAGGGCCTCTTGTTTTCTTCGGAATC
This sequence comes from Mesocricetus auratus, assembly GCF_017639785.1. Lineage (NCBI taxonomy): Eukaryota > Metazoa > Chordata > Mammalia > Rodentia > Cricetidae > Mesocricetus > Mesocricetus auratus. Next base: position 5,114,557 of record NW_024429212.1, on the reverse strand, counting down.
TGAGGACACAAATGTTAATCCCATCGGAAAGGCACACAGCAACATCCAGATGCTTGTCTAAGTGTCCAGGTCATGGAGCATAGCCAAGAGGGCACGACATTAACCATCACAGGAAGATGCTTGCTTCTCCCAGCCCTTGGCCCCTGCTTCTGAAGAGAGGGATGTGACCTAAGGGCACCAACCACAGGTACCATCAGAGACAGAGAGAGAAAGGAGGGCTGAGGTCCAAGTGTCGTGACACATATCTTGGATGTGACTGCCATGATACTATTGAGGCTTTGTGGCCCTGTCCTGCTGGCTCCTTAAGAGAGATGGCCTTGGGTCTACTTTATTAGTCTGGGACTCCCAGATGCTAAATCCAGTAAGAACTGTGTGTAGGGGCATTTCCAATGTGAACTAAAGCTTTTGCTCGCCGGAGGTCCACTAAGCTCAGGCATTTTAACTTTATGCTTTGAAAAACGAGTTTCCCCCAATCTACTGTAGGAGTGTACACATTTGTAAGGTGGCTGGTGATTAATTGCCACCGCTGGGAAACAAATGCTTGTAGTGAAACCAAGACAGAGAATGAATTACTCATTTTGTTTTTCTGGATAAAAGGAAAACCACCACTAACTACTTTCCCCCATTTTCTGCCCAGGCTTCACGTTTTGGTCCCCTGACAACGTGTCACAGCATCCAGTATGTCTCCTTCCTATGGCAGTAGCAAGCAAACTGCCACTTGAGTTCATCAGTTCATGACAGCACACAGCTATAGCATGAGAGACATGCTCATGATTCCAGGACTCAGGAGGCTGAGGCAGGAGAATCATGGAATTGGGGCTAGCCTGAGCTACAAAATGAGATCTGCTTTCAACCCACCTACTTATCCTCTGAGCAAACAACATAGGGCTCTCTCCAGGATTGATCCATAGCCTTCACAAAGTGCTTCGCGTTGGTGTCTATTGAGTGCTCTTATTAGTGCCTGATGGGCCCCGCCTAGTTTTCTCGAGGCCCAGTTGCAGGGTTCTCCTTAGTGCGGGCGTGACTTCAGATGCAGTGTGTGGACTTCTCCTTAGTGTGGGCGTGGCTTCAGATGCAGTGTGTGGACTTCTCCTTAGTGTGGGCGTGGCTTCAGATGCAGTGTGTGGACTTCTCCTTAGTGTGGGCGTGGCTTCAGATGATGTGTGTGGACTTTGAGACAGCAGGAACTGATAAGCACTGCCTCAGCTTATCTAGTGTGCTGTGAGTCTGGGTGCTCGGCCTTCATCTTTAGGGGTTTGTTGTAGATGTGAGTAGGAACAGTAGAGTCTCTGCAGATGTGGCTCTTTATATGGTAGCAGGTGAGAGCGGTTTTCAACTCTTCTTCTATGGTGGCTGTGGGTACCTTCTGTCACCTCATGGGGAAATGAGGGTCCCACCATCCTCATTTTCTTGGTATTCTTTAAACAATGAACTCATGACTGTACCACACTCCTTGCTTAGCAGGATCTGGGCAGGGCACCTTTGAGGCTCTAGGTTCTTGGGATCTGGGTGGGATCATCATCATTCTTTTTGGGACTCTATTCCCTGAGGTCTGTGTGGGATCGTCCTTCGCTCTAGGGTCTCACTCATGGAGGTCAGGACTCAGTCAGGTCCCTGGGTTTGTCCACTCTGCCTGCCTCTACCTTCTGTCACTGTTCACAGGGCTTGGTAAGGCTTTGATATGGTCCTTAGTTTTCTGGTTGTCACTGAGTCTTGCTTGCTGTCACCCAGCAATGGGAGCGTGGAGCCCATCATCTAGGACATCCATGGAGGTCAGGAAGTCACCGATGGTGCTAGTCATAGTCAATGCAGAGCGATAACTGCTCCTTGTGCTAAGACCAGTGTCATTGTTCTCAGGATAGAGTAATCATGAGCTGAAGAAAATTCTAATGATGCAATTCCCTTTTCCCCTTTACTATTAAAAGGCCTTGGGACTCTAGAATATAAAGTAAAAGGGCAATAAAGTACTTAAGACATTAATAAGAGCTAATTAATTTCTCAGTATGAGTCTTAGGGACTTGAGGTCTAAGAAATGGTTGCTGAATGAAGGCTATTTCCCTTTCCCTTGAGGGTGTGCCCCAGCTGACATTAGGAATATCAAACAGTTTTAGAAAACCTCGCATACTTTGAAAATAAAATCAACATACATTTTTGCAATAATTATCTTCTTGATAAGTGAAGAGACTATTCGATGGAAACAGTTTGAGACATTGGTTTGTTTAGAAATGATATTTCCCTAGGTAGTTTTCCAGACACTATGTTCTTGGTGTGTGGCATAATACTGGGCCTGCTTTCTTGCTGTGCAAGGGCCCACTCTCGTTGGTTGGGCAGACAGCTCAACTCTGCTGATAATTCTCAAACTCTTGAGGAACACCCAGGCCTCTTAGTGAACTCAAAGTTTGTCTGTTTAGTTGAAACCCCCTCTGTGGAAAGTTGATCAACAGGCTTGTGTTGGGCCGAGAATCACTGTGTGAGAAAGTCTGGGTCAGGGCTTGGGAGCATGTGTTAGGACACAGACTAGGGAAGGAGCATGGCTCCTCCCACTCTTGCTGTGGACTGAACAGGCGCCTGACTGGCATCTCTGTGGTTCATGGTTGTGCCTGGTTTTACTCTGGCTCTCAATTATCTTTTGGGCATGGCTGCTGCTGTCTCTTTTCTGACCATTTTGATAGCTTGATGAGAACAGGCGCCATAGGGGGCTGTGTTCACTTGGAATGTCAGCCTGGCTCCTCGATGCTCAGGTACCTGACAGGCAGAAGCAAGCTCTCTTCACTATCTCGGAAACTCCTACTGTCCTGCATCAGAACGCTCAGGCTACTTGGATGTGGCAGTCCCTCAGGTTTTCTTCCCCAAAGGCATGCGCTTAGGGCAGGAGTGTTCTTTTACAGCTGTGGAAAATACTAGGGTGTTTTTCAGTGTTGACAGTGGGCATGCAAACAGGAGGGTGTGTAGGCAGGTCTTCACTGGGTTTGAATTGCTGATGGCCTGGCTGGGTCAGCATACTGCAGTGGTCACAGACACAATCTGCCACCAGGTCCTTTCTCTGTGGTCTGAACATTAAACAGCTCATAGAAATAATTCTTACCAGCCGTGCTGCAAGGTGGAGTTTTCAGGACGTGTGTACCCTATCTACCCACCATTCATGTGGAAAGGGGTGTGTTTCAGGACTGACTCCTATGGAGCTAGCATGACTTTTAGAAAATAATATTATTATGCCATTTGAAAGAGATTCTTTGAAGGCAGAAACATCAAACAGAATAACCCGCGTCCTCCCATTCTTGGCTTCAAGCTTGGTTTAAAGCTCTTCCGTGCTGTGACTTCACTGGGTTGGCGGTTTGTCAGAACTCCTTGCAGCTGCTATGAATTCCTGTGGAGGGCTTCTGGGAATTAATATTCCCGTTAGCAGTTTGAAAACCTTCACAACGATGAAAAGAAAACAAGGAGTAGTTTCTTCGTTGTATAGAGATCCTAAGGTGAAGAGTTGAGTATTTGATCATCAGCCACCATGAAGCAGTCTGTTTGTGAGTCTTGTTCATTCGGCAACCATGGAGGCCTGAGAGAGCCCTGGTTGCTAGCGCACCACACTGGGCCTCCTGCAGGCTGCTGTTCTCACCAGAGTTTGTTCACTAGGCTCTGCTTCCTTAAGGAATGCCTGTGTGTCCCCTCACAGAAGGACCAGAAGGTTAAGAAAGATCTCATGATTGGCACAGTTGCTTGTAGAATGCTGAAGCCTATTTACACATAATTCAGATTTTTAAAATGTCTACCCAGCTTTCAATATCTTCAAGATGATTTTCTTAATTTTTAACAATTTCTTCTATACATGCCTAGATATGCATTAAAAACTTTCATGATTTCCATGAAAAGATTGCTTATACTGTTTTGTAAATTAACACCAGAAAAATCTCAGATGTAGAAGTTAACTTAAGAGAAATTTTCAGACCTCATTATGGACAGTCACCGTAAACTTGTGCAAGGGTATTGGGGTGTGTCATTCCATGACCTCTCTGGTGACCTCTCCGCATGTGATCAGTTGAGTGCCAAGCACAGAGCCAGGCAAGAAAGAGGTACAATTGAAAAGTGACATGCTATATAAAGGTAGTCTAACTTTGCAAGAAAATGGATTAAAATTTCTTATAGGAGATAATAACACTTAAAATGTGTTTTGTAAGGCCATAACCAGTTGCGGCCTTAATGATGAATAGCATCGGATGTTTGGTTTCAGCTGAGGTAACAGTTTCCTTTCCTGTTTCTGCACATGGGGTCGGTGAACACCAGCCTGCTTTTCCTGCCAGCATGGCATCTCACTCTGAGGGCTCAGAATGATTCCTCCCTAGTGGGCGTGGCCAGTACAGAAGTGACGTCTGTATGTGAATGAGTCCTGTGCTACCATGAGGGTGACCCTTAAAGGACTATATTAGGAGCCTCTCACAGTGCAGTCGAGTCCTGCTGTAGGCACGGTGGCATACCGTGGGGGTATTTGAGGGGCTTACATTTATGGTACAGAATTGTGTTCTTTAGCAAGCATCTTTAATGATCTAGAAAGTCTCTGAAAATGATCTGTGATTTGATTTGACCTGAAGACTCTTGAGTATTTTGTAGTGAGCAAATGATTTTTGGGTCATATGTCTCAGGCGGATATTAAAAACTAAACTTAGATACAACTCAGCCTTCTAAGAGATGGAGACACCCCCAAACACGTTTCTTGGGGTGGACCCTACGTAAGGGCAGTGTGTTGAGTGAAAGAACTAGCTGCAAAGCTGTAAATCCCACATGGTTCCCATCACAGGTGGCTCTAACGTGGTCACACCCATGGAGACGGGGACAGGACAGTGATGTCAGAGGCTCAGGGCAGTTAGTGCTTAATGTGGCAGAATTTCAGTTGAGGAAGCAGATGTTCTAGAGATGGATGGTGGCGATGGCTTCATGTGTAAGTACAGTAATCTCCACCAAACTGTACAACTAAAATGTTAATGGAGAAATTTTAATGTTTTGAACACCTTACTGCAAAAAGAAAATGTTCAACAAGCTATAAAATATCTACATATATAAAAAATCCTGATAGCCAAAGAAAACTGATTTTACAAAGGGCTGTATGTCTAAGGAGACCAATAGTTCTCAAAGGAAAATGTAGAGATGCCCAACAGTTGTGTAAAACCTGTTCCGCACCACCAGTCACCAAGGAAAGGTAATCAGAGCCAGGTGAACCGTCGTCCCAGCAAAAATGGCAGTTACTAAAAGGAGAAGAGGTGTTGGGGAGCGGAGGAGACAAGTCCTTAGACATCTTCAGTGTGGCTGAGAAGCAGAGCCTTGTGGACACAAGGTGGTGACCTCCCAACAATTAAACCAGCTCTTCTGTGTGACCTGGCACTTCTGCTAACATGTACACACTCAAAGGGAATGAATTCAGCAAGTGAACGCAGCACCTGCAGTCGGTGTTCACTGAGTCTCAATGGCCAAGAGTCATCTGGCGAATGGCTTGCGGCTAGCTTGGCCCAAATAAGGAGACCCTAAACAAAATCACGTAACTTCCCACAGAAATGAACAGCTTTTATGTTTTGTGTCTAAAATGTTTAATTAAAGTTAGTCCAGTTGAGCATGTGCCTACTTAGAGCCTTCACTCTCATGGACTAATAATGTCGGTAGTACTGGAAGATACTCTTCATACTACCAGAGAAAAAAGGTAAACACCAACTCAGCTCCAAATCCTTGATCTGTAGTTGTGGCATGTCTGCAAGATACGCTGGTGCAATATTGGCACAATTTTGGGAGTAACCAACCAAGAGCGAAGATATGACCCATGCCTGACACTGATTGGGTAGCTGAGAACCTGAGACTAGATAGGCCAGGGACCGAGGGGAAAACAAATGCCACTGTCCTGCTAAAGGAATGCAGCAAAAATGACTCCTAATGACATCCTGCTATACTCATTGATGACAGAGTTTCTTCCCAGCGCCTTAGTTCCAAAGAAACACACAGAGACTTATATTAATTATAAACTGCTTGGCAGAGGGCTCAGGCTTCTTATTTGACTAGCTCGTTCTTAATTATTAACTCATTTCTATTTCTCTGCATATCTCCATTTTGTCCTGGCTTACCAGTGATTCCCAGTCCTCTTGCTCCCTTGGCAGCTACATGGTGTCTCCCTGGCATCTCCTCTCTGCCTTCTTCTTGCCAGAATTCTCCTAGTGTGGTAGCCCTGCCTATACTTCCTTCCTGGGTACTGGCCAATCAGCATTTATCCATCAACCAATAAGAGAAACACATATTCACAACATACAGAAGGACTTCTTATCAACTCATAGATCAATGCCTTGCTCAGCCGTCGCCAGAGAAGTTTCCTTCTGCAGTAGATGGGAACACATGCAGACACACACAGCTGGAAAATGTGCAGAGAGAGAGACCTTGGAACACCCAGTCCTAAATGGGATGTCTCCATCAAGTCCTTGCCCTCAGGACTCAGGGAACTCTGTGGAAGATGAGGCAAATAGGACGTAAGAACACAACCAATGTACATAGTCTCTGAGAGCACTATGAATTCCCAGAGACTAGGCAGCATGCTCAGGGCCTGCACTGGTCTGCCTTAGATCGGGTCCTAGAACTGAGAGGAGAAGTGGACACATGTCTCCAACCCTAACTCAGATGCTATCTCCAGTTGATAGCCACTTGCAAATGAGAAATTGGGAGTCTCACTGGGGAAACACATTACTTTCCAGGGTAGGCCCCATGCTCAACACAAAATGAATTCAGTGACATCTTTAGAGGCTCTTTGTCTCAGAACATTGTGTTAGAACCATTTTTTTTGCCTTATAGACTTTGATATACCGTATGGCTTCCAATTTTGTATTTTTATAGGATTACTGTATTGTGAACATGTGAGTCTCTGCATCTGTGTGTGTTTCTCATGGTTTTCCTTTGGCTCGTTTTCTTCTGTTTGTTTTGTCCCATTCCAATTTGTTTATTATTATTATTATTATTATTATTATTTGGATGCCTGTTTATTTTTTAACAAGAAACAGAAAGGGTATAGATCAGAATGGGAGGAGATCATGGAAGAAACTGGAAAGTGTTGTAGGTGTTAGTATTCAGGCATCTGTGCTGGCCTGCCCTTGGGGTTCTGACAGGATACATCCTCAGTTGCAGCCACTAAGAGCACCACCTGTGCACATTCACTACGTTCCCTTTTAAAAAAGAGCCCTGACCACCTCCCCCCTTCTCTCTCTCTCTCTGCCTGTCTTTCATACCCCATCTGGCCCCTCTTCTCTTCCACTGCCCCTGTCCCCAGAAGCTGATCTCCCTCCTCCCCTCCCTCCTCTTCCCCTAATAAAAAACCCTCCATGTGAGCTCTTTCACATGGTGTTTTTCTCACTCATTCTACTTTTTAAATTACAGCAGGGGGAGGGAAAACCATAATCCGAATATAGTATATGAAAAAACTGTCTTTATTAAAAGAAAAACTTAACATAATCATACTATAAGACGATATGTGTACTTGAAATAGCTGTGTGTGTGATTTATACTAAAATACAGTGAATAAGGATTTGATGTCATATATAGTCTATGTATAATATTTTCTGTGCACAGCAGCACTGAATCACACAGAGCAGCTGAAGTATCATCACAGGGTCAGGGGAGAGATATACCTGGGGAAGCTCGAGCTGTTAGCAATATTTCAGGGAACATTGTATATTTATACAAGTTTATAGACATGTTCTTTTGAATACTTTTTCTTTTTTGGTTTTCTTTCTATAGGATTCTGAAGGCATTATCAAGAAATGCAGGGCCAGGGGCTCTGTTTGATTTCATGTCACTAAATTTCACTTTGTGAAGTCTCAAGCTGAGAATGAAGTTTAAATTTGGTTTGTGAAATTGTTCAATACCAGAGAATTGCTCCTACCATTCATTCAAAGTGAGGCCCACGGGGCCTGGGAGTGCCACGCAGCCCTCAGCCAACTTCTTGTTTTTTTTTTCTCCCCTATCTGCAATCCCCTACCTGGGAATACCTGTTCTGAAGGGTAGAGAAAGGTGTGGGCCTTGGGTTTATTGCAATAGAAAGCCACAGTCTCAAGAAAGTACAGGTCTCAGTGCCAGGTCTGCTGTGTCCTGACTGGCTGTGGCAAATGGGACCAACCATTGGTTGCATGGCCTTGTAAGTGGAAGGAGATCTCAGCATGCTCTGTCTGCAGCTGGAGGGGTGGGGTGGGCCATCACAAACCCAGGGTTAGCTTCGCAGGTAATTCTTTGCAGAATTACCCACGTGTCCAAAGCTAGAGATGGAGGAACAGTGGGAAGAAACACGCCCTTGCCCGGACACTGAGTAGGTCTTCATGGAATTCTAGACCTGCCTCTCAGGGATGCGCAGGAAGAGAGGAGATGGCTCAGGAGAGGACTGGAGCCTCTGGGACAATGCCCACATCCTTGCCACACAGAGCTGGCTTCAGTTGTGTTTGGTGGTGTTGAGAGCTACCAGAGGGACATCTCTTTCTCAGTCCATTCTGTCCTACAACTCTAACTTCCAGGATTTATGAGTATGTCCACTGCCAAAACTTTCAGCCAGTCTTAAATGCAGAGCCTTGTTAATGGTTACTACTGCAAGGTGCATGCTTGATGTCAGGGCCTGCAGATATTGCATAGCTTTGAGGGGGAGGGTCACAGTGTATACCTGGGCACCATGGCCCACTGTCCAGTGGGGCTTGGATGAGGAAGAAACTGTGGTGGTTTGAAAGAAAATGGCCCCCAAAGAGAGTGTCACTGCTAGGAGGTATGACTTTGTTAGGGTTGAAGTGGTTTTGTTGAAGGAACTTTGTCACTGTGGGGTAGGCTTTGGGGTCTCATATACGGTCAAGCCACACCCAGTGTCTCAGTCCACTCCCTGTTACCTTCGGATCAAGATGAGGCCAGCACCATGTCTGCCTACACCGTACCCCCTGCCATGATGATAATGGACCAACCTCTTAACTGTAGGCTATCACCTCAGTTAAATGTTTTCCTTTCTAAGAGTTAGAATGGCCATGGTGTCTCTTCACAGCAATAGAAACCCTAACTAAGACAGAAGCTAAACTAAGGTGGCACATGTGAGACCTCTGAGTGTCCATCATCCACTGCAGACCCATTTTCTGGGCTGTCATCAGAGTGAAGGCACTTGAGTTAGAGAGCACAGTCTGTCCCCGCTGACCTGCTCATCCTCTCATGAGTGATCACAGAACATGTGTGTGGATCTGTCTTTGTGCTGCAGGCTGAGCCATAAACAGGGTACCAAGTTCTGTGAATGGGGGGGCGGCCACTGGCGACAGAGGAGCAGAAAATGGACATCTGTATCTTTATCCATCATGGAGTCTCAGGAAGTAGCTAGAGAACTGGGTGAGAATATTGCACAAAAGATAAGAAGCTATTCATAAAATGATAGAAAGCAAGTCTATGTAGTGAACCAGCAAGGCCAAGTCACTGAAAAGTTTTCGCTTGTGGAAAGTCATGGCAAGTGTAGGTTGGGCAGATGGCTAAAGGGTTGAGTGAATAAAACAGCCAACTTATTCTGGGGGACTGAAGCCCATTAGTTAATGGGCTTTGAGAGTGGTTGCCAGCATATCTCATATACCCTTCCCCCTACTTGAGTTGCTTGCAGACCTCTGTTTTCCTCAAGGCTGCTCATCTGCTTTACAGACAAAGACGTGTTTAGGTCCCTGCAGCAATAGGTTCATCGAGGCCGTTGAGGTCCTGATGACACTTGACCACAACATCCCAATTGTCTACTCCCTTGCTGGTGGGCTGCCCAGTGCTTGCTGACAAGGAGGCCTGAGGGAGCTCCCACATCTGCGGCTACCTTGATCCCCTTAGCTGGGCTTCAGCCTGTACCCAAGAGGAATGGAGAGTCGACAGTCCTCCAGTTGCAGATGCCCAGTGGCTGGAAACACTCTGAGCAGATTGCTCTCACTGCTCAACTGGTATAGGGGTAGAGGAGCTGTAGTTGCTGTGGCCTCCAGATGCCTGACAGGTAGCACCACTCTGCCTTGGGGGTCCAAAGATGAGGATTAGAAGAGTAGATGCTATGAAATCTGGACTCTGTGGGCTTGGGACATGCAGAGCCTCTGGACTGGGATCCACCACCATGCAATACTGGGATTTGAGAGCATGGCTCTGCCATCGACTTACCCCTTAACTCTTCCTTTTCATAAGTGATTCAGTTTATACTGCATGACTTCTCCTCTGTAGACATAAACCTTCTGCTTCTTCACCCAGTGATCTGCTGATGGACTCTAGCTGATTCCTGTCTTAGTTAATAGGAGGGACAATGGCGTAACCCTGGGAGAACGTTTCTCCTTAATATTTCGTTGCCAGTTCTTTGGAATATATCCCCAGAGTGGGAGTGCTGGCATGGAAGACCGTTCTATTTTTAACTGTTTGAAGCCGTTCCCTCCTGTTTTGCCTTGCACTACATCCTTTAGCAACAGTGTGCAGGGCTCCAGGATCCCCTCCCTCCACAACACCTGCATGTTATCTCCTAAAATAGTTACCCCACTGTGGTTGGAATCTTTGTTTACCTGTTCCCCGATGGCCAGTGATGGTGAGCACGCATGAGCGCGTGTGTGTGTGTGTGTGTGTGTGTGTGTGTGTGTGAGCACATGCACGTGTACACATGTGTGTATGCATTACAGGTGTGAATGCTCATGTATATAGAAGCCAAAAGTAGGCTTTAGGTGTTGTGCCTCAGGCACTGTATATATATATATATATATATTTTTTTTTTTGGAGACAATCTCTCACTGGCTCAGAATTCATTGATTAGACTAGGTTGGCTGGCCAGTGAGGTCTAGAATCCCCCTATCTCAGCCTTTCCCATGTTAAGATTACCAGTGAATGCTACCATGGTGTTTTTAACGAGGCTTTGGGATCGTCTGCTTATAAGGCAAACACTTGCCTGAGCCCACCTGCCCAACCTCTTCATTTTCCTCTTTGAGCAAAGAAAGAGGGGCACACACAAGGATGCATGGGATGAGTGTTTTCTACAAGTGACATTTCTGGTGAAGGATGACTCCGGTAGGGGAGATTGTAATCGCTTTTGATGGCCTTTTGACCAGGTATGTTCAAGGGAGATTTTGGGATGAGACCATCTGCCCTCTTCAGCACCGAGAGTCTTTAGGCGAGAGAGGCTGTCTGCACAAAACTCAGGGACACGTGTCTGTCCTCCTGGAAGAGTCAGTCAGTGAGTGAGGACAGACCGTCCACCGAGTGCATCCGGTCACTGCACCTAGACTCACCATCTGCTCAGTGTTCTACCAGAGGGGATTTCTCACCCTGGTGAAAAGGGAAACATCTGTGAGTTGCTAATGTCAGTCAAACATCACATCACAATGCACAAGAAAAACAGAAACCAAGGAGGTGTGTATAGCACGGCGGTAGAGACAACAGGGCCTGTGCACCTCGGTGAACTTACTACTTTGACCTGGGACTGAGACTCACATTCTCTTGCCTCTGAGACGGGCATGGTAAGGGGGGCAAGGATGCCTCAGTGTTGCTCCTTCCTCAGCCACGAGAAACTGGGTATGGAGTGAGCTCCTTGCCTCTCTGAGATCCCTGTCACCCTTCGCTCAGGTGTGGTCGTCCCAGGGCCAATTGATGGATGCATCGTTGTACTTGGCGATCCTCATCATACGTGTGGATCACTAACCAGTGTTTAGAAAAGGCAGCGCTTCCCGGATGGGAGGGAAGGCCGGGGCGTCTGGGGCAGGTAAAGCGCAGGGTTTGTTACTTTAATGCAGCAGAACGTGAAGTCTAGCAACGTGAGGGGAGACGGTATTGGGGTTGGGAGGAAGGGAGGCATTTTCTGTGCAGCAAGGCGTCTGTGGGGCTCCTGGACCTTTCCTCCCACTCCTCTTGTCCCCTCCCCCCAGGAGAACTGCTTTTTTAATAACATGCCCCCACACACACCTTTGCCTTAATTGTGCCAGAGGCACCATCTCACCCCCTCCCACTTGTCAATCATGGCACTCTGGGAGGACAAGTCACTCCCTGCCTTCTAAGCCTGTCCTGCATGAGGAGGGAGTGTGGCTCACAGACATATCCCTTGTCCCATGTGTCCATCATGCCTTCTTGGATTTCCGAAGAGAATCATAAATCCAGCAACATTTCTGTCCTCTCTTTGCTTGCTGGTGGTTGCTGAACTGGTCCTAACAACAGGGTCTCTCAGCTACGTTAAGGATGGGCAGTTTCATTGTGTGTAGAGTCAATATCTTGGCCCAGAAGTCAAGGTTCACTAAGCATTTCTAAGCATCTGCTTTGTCCTCAGTCTCCCCATCTGTAAAATAGGGTCAACATACCCTCACAGTGAGAATGCAGCAGGCTAGGGAACATCCTACACAGCATCTCAGATATAGAAATGACCAAAAAATAGCTGCCCGTGAGCAGAACTTGGAGGATGTGAGCACAGAACCCAAAGCCAGGGCTTCCGGTACCTTCAGATCCTGGCTGAACATGTTGGGGAATCCCAACATTTCTTTTGCCAAGAGAAAGCTGGAAGACAATCTTGGTGTGTAGTCCTCAGATAAACCCAGTACTTCTTTGCAGAGCCCAGAAAGCAATGAGTTTGAATGTTCCCCACCACAGCCATCTGGCCACCCTGGCATCCAAGATTAGGAAAGCAGTTGGGGAAGATATTTCCTACTGTCTAACCTGGGTTTACTATGCAGGCCTGTGACACAGCACGGGTCTTAAGAATGCTTATAGACAGCAAGTGTCAATGACATAGGTACGGAAGGCATTTGAAGTAAAGGTTCATGGGTTCATGTACCTTCACAGATAGAACACAACCGGTGAAGCCATAAAGCACCTTCCCTATGTTGGTACCCTGAAGTTGTTGGATTCACTCAGCTCTCCATGATCGACTTCTGTGGGCCAAGGAGGGGAGTTCAACTGCAATTCAAAAGGGCATCCCCACTTTGTCCAGAAGTCAGGGCTCACATTTCTCACACATCCTAGTATCCTAGAGTTCTGCTTCTGAAAAAGACTCCCTTTAGGATCATTAAGAAACCAAGCGAGGTTCTACAGACTGGGGAGGTCACAACCATGGCTTTGTCAACAACCAGGATGTAGGCCCTGCCATGGGTCTGAGCACAGGCAGACTGTATGGATGCTGTCTTTCACCTGGACCCATGCAGTTATTGGCTTAAACTGTCCGCTGGCTGTCAGTAAAAACCCAAGCCTTCTTTAGGGCTCAAATCCTGCCATAGGTCAGTGGCTCCATGCTATCTCACAGTAGAATTGGCACAGGAAGCTGAGCTTGACTTTGAAGCTGTGGCCTGGACTATCTGATCAGTAGAAAAGCAACTCTGAATCCTGAAGATGTGCACCAGCAGCCTAGAAGGCCACTGTGCTAAATGTCATCCATTGTCATGTAAAGCATCCTTCAAAATCACTACACTGGACTTGGAAACTGAAGGAATTTGTAGATAAATATGTGAGCTCTACAAAGTGACACACTTTTTGAATCTAAATTAAGTCAAAGGGCAGAAATGTAATCCTTGTAAGAGCTTAGGTTGGGTGCTACCTAGCTGGCAATGTCCTTCAGGTAGTTTTCTTTCCTTTAAATGACACCAATGTCTACAGCGAGTTCATGCGTGTGAGAATCCTTATTTCATATAACCCTTCTGTGACTAGGAGAATATGATGGTGCTTCTTTAGACCCCTCGACTACTTTGTAATGTATCCATTGATCACCTCCTAGTCCAATGGGACCCACAGAGTCACTGATACTCTCCCAGTCCTTCCAGAGTCTTGAACACCCTGACTGTGTAACTGAATATTCAGAGTCAAGTTCCCAGGTGACATGCCCTCCTGGGTAGAGTGCTACTGTTGTATGGAGTCAACAGTCTGTGGAACTCAGGTGGTGTTGAGCCAGTCACGGAGTATCCTTGCTTGTGGCTTTGACCGTACATCAGGGATGCACCTGCCTGTTGGTATCCTCAACCTCTACAGAGAAGTTCAAATTCTTGGGGAGAAGAATAAAATGTAATATGATTATATGGACTATCTCTTCCCTTTTGCTGTGGACTATTAGGTCATCTCAAATGCATCTTTTAATGTCAAATTTTGGTGAAGGCCAAAGGACCTTTGCATTAGCGTGGTATGTCAGAGTTTTAGTTTTCATGGGGGCAGATTGAGTTTCTCCAATGGGCTGAGAAGGAGAATGCCAACTTGGAGATCAGATCACATTCCTTCTGTTGAATAGCAATTGAGAACAGTCTTGCTTTCCAGCCTTGCTGTCCTTACCATTTTTATCCTGGTAAACATGTTTGTCTTTGGTAAATATATTTATGTATATTTTTCCTACTTAGTATGTATATAGCTCATTTCTCAAAAAATGCATATGACCGTTTTTCACATCAAGTCAAATCTGGCAGTGTTCTCGGAGAGTTTGTTTTAGTAGTTAGAATTTCATGATGCCTTCCCTACATCTTTCTCACTCCTTCCTGTTTTCTCCCTCCCCCTCCCCCTGTTCCTCCTCCTGCTACCTTCCCCTCCTCTTCTGAGGAGATCTCTTTTCAGGTTTCATTCAGTCTTCAAAACACCATTTCTCTTATTTTCCCTAACCGGCAGTTTCTTTCAGATTTGATGGTAAAGATTTGTCAGGTTCTAAATTGAATTGGATGAGCCCAGGGATGCCTACATTGCTAGCTATTGAGAACAGGGCCCTGCAGGGAGTTTTTTTCTGAGGTTGGCAAGACAGATAGAGACCCACAGATTCAGTTAACATAATCACGTACCTTGAAATCATTATACAGGCTGGCTTGAGGGTCACTGAATCTTCTAATATATTTAAATAACGGCACAAACTTTTCTCTCTGAGCTGTTATAGAGCTCAGAAAAAGGCATTGGCTCTGAAGGATCATCAGACCCCCAGTGTGAACGGCAGACCCAAAGGTGCCTCCATTGAGCTTTGTCTACAGCAATTTAAACTGAACATGACTTTTGTGTTCCCAAGTGTAAAGAAAAAACACCAGACAATGAGTCACATTCACCTAAAACTTACACGGTAGCTCATTGTTTCATTTGTGGATGCTTACTGGGTGACTTGAATTTTCTGGACCACAGCCTGTGTTATTCCTAGAGCCCTCTTGCCATAGGAGCAGGCAGGACACAGAAGCACCAAACGTATCTAGGAACAGTGAATACTACATCTATATCCCATGGGAGATGACTTTTATCATTGAAGATTCTGGAAGAAAAGCATTAATGAGTATCAGTCATACAAAAGCATGGGAAGGTGGAATGCATGACCTTCAAGCTTTCCAGAGTAGCTAAGAGATTATTATCCTTAAAGGAAACAGTGACAGAAATATCTCATGTGTGCCCGTGGGCCTGCAGTGTCTGTGACCTCTCCATGTCCCCTCTACGTGCGTCTGGAACTCACCTGGAGTAATGTATCCCTTTGCCCTGAACACTCATTAACATCCACTAACATGACTTCCAGGGCCAACATCATCCTCTTAGCATCCGGCTCTGTGCTTTTGCCTGAATATCATGTCTTATAAGAAGAAATTTCTTCCCTCTAAACACATTTGAGTAAGGAGTGTTCCCAAGTAGATGCTCAACAAGACAGTGTTACTTTTCTTGCCCTTTCTAGAGACAGGACCATGGCACATTATGACAACACATTCTATTCCTGGATTTCCTATGGAAGACTAGAGGTGGGCACATACATCTAGGATGGATCTCCCATGAAATACCTGTGGTGCAAGCCCTGTGAATATCAATTCAGTCCACATACAATATAGCAGAAGCAGCTGTTTCTATTCTGAGCCTAAACTGAAGATAATGACAGGAGGAGCCAGTGGTTGGTTGGTCATGGTGTCATCTTAGGATGAGAAGAGAATCAATGGTGAGTGTTCAAGACTAGTAGACCGGATAGAGTTGGCTTGAATTTGAACAAGAGTGTCCGAGTGAGCCACCTCCAGTGTGGATGACTGTGGCAGGGCACAGCCTTCATCACTTTATACCTCCATTCTAAGTAAACAAAATAATTTTAATAATAGTAATATCCTTTCCCACAAGTAAAAATGCATTTAGTTGGAGGCAGGGAAAGGTAGACAAGCAAGAGACCACATTTCATGCCATCTGGGTGCACAGGTGAATGCATTTCCCTGAAAGGAGGGGGAGGGGAGGAAGTTAGATTCCCAGTGCTTAGATACCGCTCCGAGCATCATCACTCTCTGGACAGGGGATGATGTAAGGAAAGAGAAGCACCCTGGTCATAGCTGTCAGAATCCCTTTTGAGAAAACAACTGGGGGCTCTGAGCAATGATAGTGGGCATTCCAGAAAGCAGGAGGGATGCATTTTCAGGGGAGCTTGAGGAGGAGGCATGGCTGGAGTCCTGGACTCCTGCCTATCATGAAGGCATTTTCCACTGACCAGTACTGAGCTCCTAAAACTCACCTAGAGGATACAGCTGACCCTAGGCAGGTTAGATGAGCAAGGGTCACAGACCTCTTCCTACTCATCTGACCTCAAGGGACACAGCTATATTCTAGAACCTTCCTTCATTGGCCCAATGAAAGAAGAATAGCACCATATATATATATATATATATATATATATATATATATATATATATGCCAATATTGTGAAATGCATGCGTTGAATTACTCTCTTTCAAATGTTCATACTCACACTATCCACTTACCGCATCACAGCATCAGAGCTAGTTATTTTCAAAGAGCTGGCAGTGTAGTCTTTATCTGTTTTGGATCAATCAATGCTGGAAGTAAACCATGAAGATACAATGTATGTTACTATGTTAAAAACATGAGGAAAATGATGGCAAGCTGGCCTGTGCATGTGCTCAGGGAATGGTGGCCACTGGAAATGCTTGCACTTTGAAAATTCTGTTAACACTCAGAGCAGTGTGTCTCAGTAACCGCAGATCAAAGTCAACTCAGAATTCTATTTCATGGGCCTGTGTGACATTATAGTTAGAATTTTGACTTAAATTTTCCTTTAAAAAATAAAACCTGATTAAACCTTAAAGGCAATTTTTTTGCTCTTCTGGAACCTGGGAAAGTACTGCTATTAACATTTGAAGCTTTAATGCTAAGGAAATGTCAAAAATCCCAAGGGGACACAATGGTGGTACCACTATCAGGGACACCTTCCAGAGGTCCTGCCTCATGGACATCTTGTGAGTCCAACTGAATTTTACATTTCTTAAAAGCTGACTAAGCCATCCTGTTTGTGATTTGTGGACACAGTTGGGTTTGGTGTGGACACGTTTCCCCACAGTGCACAGTCACGTGTGCTTTCTTATGTGTTGGTAGTAGTGAGAAGGAGCATACCCACCACCAACAGGCACACCAAATCAGGAGCAGCCAAGAACCATGGACAGGAGTATGGAATCCCCTAAGACACTGACCACTAACCTTCATTTGAGAAGTAAAGTAATAACAGAGCTGGCCATAGTGTGCTGTTGACAGTCGCAACCCACCTTCATCCCTGTGCACCATGTGGAACTCTTTGCACTGGCTACATGAATGAATAAGGAAAAAATAAGGTTGGCATAGCATAAACTTTTAATCAACTGACAACCATAAACTCATAGCTTTGATTTATAAAGGACTACTTGGAAAAGTGGGGTTTTGGGTGGTGTGAATATTAATGTTGTATTTGTGATTGTATATATTCACTTATTTTTGATCATTCCTATTCAAAAACAAAATCCTAGGCACGCTAGCATTTATTCGGAAGACCACATCCAAGAAGACACAAACCAAGAGTAGTGGGACCATCAGTAAAGGCCAGGCTGCCTGGCACAAGCCAAGCCTTGAGGCTTGGCTCCTAGCCAGAGTAGGGGTGTCAGGGTTCCAGTCTGTGATTCGTAGTAGCCTCGAGATAGCTTTGGATACTGTACTTTCTGTGACTCAGGTACATTTAGTCTCAGGACAAGAAGGGAATGCATCCCCGAGTTTCCGTGAAAGACTAAAGTACACAGCAGCATGACTGGTGGGCATGGCAGCCAATTGCCCCCCATCCCTCAGAGTAACCATCTCTGGGTTAAGGACAAGAACTGAGTATGTAGGTAGATTCTACAAAAGGGAGATTGGAGATGAGGAAAGGGACTAGTTGAGCACCACAGGCTGCCTTCCTGAGCAAGTTCCCAGGAACAGGTCCTGATGAGGTCCTAGCTTGCTTGACTGCCCTCTCCAGGTTTTTTGGTGTCTCATCCCTTTTCTATTGCTGTGGTAAAATACTGTGGCAAAAGCAATGTAAGGAGGAAAAGGTTTGCTTTCACTTCCACGTCTGTGTTACGGTCTATCACAACATCAGGACCCGGGGGAGCAGGTTACATCCAATTCTTAATGGGGAGCAGAGAGCAATGAGTGTTCGCTCTCCTCATCTTCTCTACTTTATAGTCTAGGATCTCCTGTCTGGGGAACACTTCTGCCCACAATTAAAATAGGTCTTCCCACATCAATTAATATGAAGCATGATAATCTTGTACAAGTGTACCCAGAAGCCTCCTCTCCAATGATCCTAGATTTTGTCAGGTTGACGACGAACGGCAACCATCACACTTGTCATCTTGAGGCATCCTTGTGTTTACTTTAATGGCTTAAGAAACATGAGATGTGCTCATATCAGAAAAGAATGAAAAGCAGCAATGCAAACCGCACAAAGAGGCTTAGACTTTTCACTTGTGCCCTGATGTCCAAGAAGCCCTGTTGGTAATGTCTGCTGAGATCCTTGAGTGTGTCTTAGATACAGGAAGAAGCTGAGTCAGCTTGAGGCACTGAGACAAGATACTCAGAGTCCAGAGGTTGGAACCCTAATAGATTTGGCGCCTGGGAAGGACTGTGTTCTGCCTGCTTTGGTGCCACCATCACTCAATGTTCCTTCATGGAAAAGAGTAGGCTGTGGGTCTCAGGGCACTGATCTCACCTCGGAGCCTAAATTCAATCCCTTGTATTATACTGTCACTCCCCTGAGCTCTCGTCTATACACAACTGACCCTGAGGTTGGGGCTTTAGCATATGAACTTGGGGGCACAAACATTTCTTCCACAAAAGTGATGCCTCTCTCAGTAGACTGGTATCAGTTGGAGGCAGCAGCAAGGGTCCCTTATTCAAGCTTTTCCTTTGATCTCTAGCCTTTTCTTTATCGAGGATGTGCTCTGAATTCCACGCGTTTTCAAGAACACCTTTGGGGGGGGCATGCACTGGGGCTCACATGCACATAAATGAGGCTGGAGCGCGGTCTTGGTTGTCGTTCCTCAGGCAGCCTCCACACTGTTCTTTGAAACAGGTTCTCACGTCCTGCAGAAGCTCACCGGTAGAGCCACACTGCTGGCTGGTGAACCTCATTGGTCTGTCTATCTCTGCCTCCCCACCGCACTGATCATTTCTTTATGTGAGTCCTGGAGGCCAAACTCAGGCACCAAGATTACAAGGCCAACCTTTGCCAGTTGAGCCATTTCCCCAACCAAGAACAACTCCTTTCTTCCTTAAGCTGTATTTTGTTTCAGGGCCTCTCTTTGTGGTCTTGCCTGCCGTAGAACTTATCTAGACTAGGCTGGCTTTGAACTTGCAGTTCCTCCTCTCTCTGTGTCCTGAATGCTGGGATTAAAGACATGTGCTGCCATGCCTGGCAAGGAGAACTCTTATAAGACATCCCCCTCATTTGTTAATCAGACAGAAGCATCCTTTTTTTGTTGTTGTTGTTTAATTATAAGTCACCCTGTGTCTGGAGTGGACTTGGTAGGTTCTTTAACAACCCATTTTAAGCCTGGCGAATACTGTGTTTGGAAATTTTGTGTCACAGTGAGATTGTTGTCAACTTAGGAGTGTCCATGACAGCTATAGAGAGTACTGGCCTTATTTCATTTGAATAATCTAGTAAAAGATGCCTCTGTCACCACCAGTGGAGGGGTAGGGACAGGGCTTTCCTTAAGGGGCAGTGGCTTCCACATCACATGATCATGGCTAAACAGCCCGTATTGGTGTGGAAAGCTCCTACGGAAACTTAACAGAGGTGAATTACAAACTTAGGATGTTTTTCACAACTAAGTGTTAAACTCTGTAGATAACCGTTCCTTTTTTTTTTTTCAAACTTCCATTTTCTTGTTGGTGGTTTACAAGTTCAGTGTCTCACTTTCTTTGTACTAACAACAACAACAACAAAAAAACCCTCAGCCTCCTAAACCACTGCCTTGAGCTCATGATGGATGAACAGGGGAAGGAATCGTTGACTCAAGGATGCTCACCTGCCTTGTGGAAAAAGGAGGCAGGGGAAGTGCTAGTTACCAGAACTAACTGCTGTATCTCCTTGGTGATATGTGCTTGAGTAGCAGGGCATCTTTCTTAAGACAGGAAATCTGGAGCCGGGCTGTGGTGGCACACGCCTTTAATTCCAGTTCTTGGGAGGCAGAGGCAGGCGGATCTCTGTGAGTTCGAGACCAGCCTGGTCTACAAGAGCAAGTTCCAGGACAGGTACCAAAACAATACAGAGAAACCCTGTCTCAAAAAAGCAAAACAAAACAAAACTGGGAATCTGTACTCAGGTGTTTATTAAATCATGCTGAACATTTATAGGAGAAACCATCAAGAGAAATGCATTAACCAAAAGCATTTAGTATTGCGCCTAATAGAGTATTATATTCTGAGATAAATAAAGTCCAACTTTATGTAGAACAGATTGTTTTACCTAAATATGAGCTTAAGTAGGGATTAGAAAAGGGCTAGATCCCAAAATTTTAGCCAACGAGTCATATAATTAGGAGTCAAATTTTATCTCAGCATCAATTTCTAGTTCAGCCAGCATCACAAATATTAGAGATTAATGTCAACTGTACTAATGTACATAAAGCAATTTAGAGCAATCTGGAAATAGGATTAGAAGAGGTAGGAGTTTGATTAACCTCTAATGTGATTTTTAGGCTCAGATAATCTTCTGATGACATGATTATTCTCAGTCACTGGAAGTCCCCTCCTCTGACTGATGACTTAAGCACTCTCATCTGTTGGGACATTCGAAAGTTTCCTGTACAGTTCTGTTGCTAGCACCGTCCATGAAAATTTACAAGCACAGGTGCTGCTTCCGGAGATAGCAGTGGAGTACTTGATGCGGTTTTGTACGAAGTGAGGTCAGGCTGTGTTTTCTAGGGCACATAAGCAAAACATTCTGCCCAAAACCAGTTTAAAACATTAATGAGCAGCTCCAGGAGCATACACCCGAAGACAGAAGTGAGGACAGCTAACCCACAGCTGTCCAGGCTGATCTGGCTGGGAGAGCTAGAAGTGATTTTATAAGCTGGGTAGACATAATGCACCCACATGCTCCTACCTTTAGCTTTGGGGAACCTGTTTTATTTCGCTGGTTTTCTAATAATGGACTATAAAAGGAGCATCAAGATGCTGCAGAAAATGAAAATCACACGTCTTGGTCTGAGACATCCTGCTGTCATTGCTCTCTTCCCACACTGCTGGGGTTCCCGTGTAAGCATGGCGGGTGCCATTTTGAGGATGTGGTTTGAGGAAGGCACCTCTCTCCATAGCATAGGCTTATCTCCACAGGAGCGGCCCCTTCAGAGACACTATTAGCCAGCCATATCCCTGCTAGAAAGGCTCACACAGAGATGGATGCTCACAAAGATGAAACAGTTAGAGAGAAAACCCTGCCAAGCGCTCTGGGAGCCAGCGAGAGGCATGGTGGGAAAGACTGTCAGTCATGTAATCTGAAGCAGTCACTCTTCAGAATTAAGAGACAAGATGAGGCTTGCCCTGTGGTTTGCCTGTTGCCACAGACAAAGGCTCAATGAGCCGTGTCCTTCCAGAGTCACATCCTGCTAGAGAATGTCATCCACTTCCTGTGCTTGAGGGATTTTCCCAAATTGCCGCCAGCCCAGGAATCAGCCCTTCTCTTGGCTGCAGGAAGGCATCCAGTTTAAAAGCAACAGATGTGTACTGAGGAGAACGGGGTAGCCTTATGTCCTGGCTGTTCACACTGTCTCCATTGCGCTGGGTCTCATGAGTCTGCATACAGGTTCTGGCCATCCTCTTTACAAGCTACATAGACCGCGCCAGCCAGACTAATGTCTGGTTCTGCCATGTATGCCCAGTTCTTTGACATTCTCATCTACAGAATATAACAAGCTTAATTGCTGTGCAACAAAGAAAAAAGAAAAAGCACCCCCCAAAATACTTTATAATATTTTAAGTAGGTTTACAATTTTATGTTAGGCGACATTCATAGACATCCTCGTGTGACCTCATGCAGCCCATGGAGCACAGGTTGGACACACCTGCAAGTCTAGGCAGTATGTACAGTACCCAGGAACCGTGCCTGACATCACCCGGCACCATATCTGGTTCTAGATAGTGTACATAGCACCCAGCACAGTATCTGCCTCTAGATCAGTGGTTCTTAACCTCTGGGTTGAGAGCAGGTTGATGTGCAGGATATCTGGTATTAGATATTTACATTACAATTCATAACAGCAACAAAATTACAGTTATGAAGTACCAATGAAATAATGTTATGGTTGGGGTCATCACGCCATGAGGAACTGTATTAAAGGGTTGGAACATTAGGAAGGTTGAGAACCACTGTTCTTGATGGTGTGGTTGCTACCCAGTTTGGTGCTGACTCTTGACAGTATGGATAGCCCCCGGCATGGTGTCTGGTGCACAGTAGGCCCTTGACTCTGAACAAACTTAAACCTACTATATCTCAAGTCATCTTATCTATTTCAGCAAGCCAAATACAATTCCCTCATGCTCTGTCCCACAGGGTATTCAGAAATTCTTCCCCGCTAGTTGGTCAGGGACCCTGAGTGTCCTTTAACACATGAATCAAGCTGGTGGCTGCTTAGGTATGATTCAACAACACCCACCCCACCCAACACATTCCTCCTCCAGAGGGATGGTCCCCATGGAGCCTGAATTCTAAACTTGTTCCCTGTCCTTCTAATGCATCTTCCATGGGGGAAGTCAGAGCCGTCCTGACTCAGTGAAGGCCATAGAGGAGACACTGTGAGCAGGGGGGCGGTGGATAGGACCAGGCTCGCCTGGCAAGGAAAGGATACTGGCAGCTGTGGTGGCCGCACCGTTGACACCCTGTTGTAATTAGTGAGCGGAAACTCTCCCACTGCTGCTGGACCAGCATTGCTTTATGGAGAAGCAGATTCCTGGGATGAACAAACCCTGCCTTTCATCAGACTACCCCACGTATGTCCCTAAAGGCCCAGAGGCCAATAGAGTGTTCCTTAGGTAAAAAGAAAAGAGGCCAGGAGATTATAGAAAATGTCAAAATTCATTCGATGCATAAAAGGAGACACTGGGATATTTAACTGTAAAAGAGACAGCTAAATAAAATTCCTAATGAATTCTGTCTTCAAGTGGAATCCCATTTTCTCTGTTTCCCAGTCTGGGAAGAAATCTGTTAATTTTTTCCTGCCTTTCTTGGCCTGCAGCAAAGGGTTAGGCTACAGTGGAGCCATGCCTGGTTGACTTGTTTGATCTCCGCTCTTCCTCGCTAGTCACAGTGTCCTGTGTGAGTAAACTTTCAGAGCGATCATTTCAAAAGTCACAGGCATTACCGGCAGCCTCCCGACTCACCACTCACTGACCTCCTGCAGCCTTTTGGTGCAACACTCACTGTGCATTAGGACTCGAGTTCCCTTCTGAGATCCTGGGTGCACAGGGCAAGGGAGTACATGCGCCGGGCTGATGCTGACTCCCTAGCTCTCTCTCCAGTTAGAGAAACCAGACATCATAATCACCACCTGGTCCATTCATGCTGTCATGACAACCAGCCGCTTACAAACAACTGGCATTTATCCCTCGTACTTCTGGAGGCTGATGTCCACAGTCAAGGTGTGGCTCTCAGTGCCCATTAAAGGAGGTCCCTGGATGGTGCCTTCTGCTTGGAGTCTCTTTTGGAAGGTCACTAATCCCATCATGAGTCTCTACCCTCATGACTTTATCATTGACCAAAGGTCAAGCTCCTAACGCTATTGCTTGGGGGGGATAAATATTTCTACACATGAATTTTAGGAACATAAAAAGTCAGTTCATAGATAACATGGAGATCTTAGTTTATAATTAAGTCTATTGCAGGGAGATGATTTTTCAAGGGGGTGATAACAATACCCAGATGTGTCTCATCCTGAAATTCTATTACCTTTTCTAACCCTCCCTGAAGAATGTCAAGATGGCATTAAGTGCTGGAGGGGCCAGACATGAATCTAAATACCTTAAACTTGTGACACAGGTACCTTCAATGTCCCTACATTATAAGGAAACATGACAGATATGATGGAAGAGTCCCTGGAGGCTGTAGAGGTAGCACACGCTGAATCTAGCCAGCTCTGTAACTCTGAAGAACTGGGGTTGGAACGTGTGAATCGCGGCAATGCTGCCATCGGCCCAGTAGGAAATGGATTTTTCTTATTTCTGCATAAGGAAACCAAGATTCATTCAGGTATGCTGCATGGTCAGCTCAAGACTAGGAGCCTGGTCCCTGTCAGTGCTCCCTCACAGATGTGCTCGGCTTGTATGCACTGGTTGGAACACAGCCCTGCTGACCCCTGCCAGACCTTGGCTCTTAGCCAATGGACCACGTATCCATGTCCTCCTGTGGGCTTCCCCTCCATCTAGAGCATGAATACCCTGCACCTGTCCTCTCTCGGACTCTTGCTGTTGCGCCGAGGACATTTCTTCCCTCACCATGGAGCCAGGTCTGAGGTCCTTTGTTCCATTCTTCCTTGCTTTTCCAAGATCTTCCTAAGCCAGATCCCTTGCTTCCCTAGTCAGGGTGCAGACTTCACAGTCACCTTTGGTCACCTGGCTGCATTCAGTATGCGGTGGGCGTAGAAGGCATGACTCTTGGATGTCCCGGTAGCCAGAAGTCTCGGGATGTTCCTGTTGAATCTATTTTTGGATTAAGGTTGGATGTGGGTTGGTGTCACTGTGAAAGTCCAGGCTGTGCAATGTGCTCTGGGCAAAAGGGTAGAGGCATACAACTCCCTCTTGAGGAGTCGGGAGCATGGAAGGGTGACGCTTTCTAAAGAGTGACAAGGAGAGGTAGTGGTAGGGAAAGACATGTCCTTTAAGTGAGCCTTGACAGGTGAATGCATTTTAAATGAAACTTTAAAAACTTCACAACTCAAGTTCTGAGAAAAATGGGGTTTGGAAGTCCAGAAGACTGATTTGCTCTGAATATTCGAAGAACTTGGCACGGACGGATGGTCATACTCCTAAGTTCGGTGTCTAGAAGAAAGGCAATGCTGCTGGCCAGTGATGGTGACTCGAAGGGCAAGGGGGTCAGTGGGACCTTCATCTACCGACACCACCAGGAACCCAAGCCATGCAGATCAGGCATAATTTAGGATGTTTTCCTGTGATTTAACCAGACTCAGGGAACAACCTTGGCTGTTCCAGATTAGACAAATGGTAACTGAACAGTGCCAGAGCTTGGCATCCCCAAATCACATTTGGGGCTATATTCTATAGCAGTAATTTAATACTAAATGTAGAAGGATCTTGGGTTTAACAAGTGTCTATATAGATAGACACTTGCTCAACTCTGAATATAAATACTAATGATATAAAACTGATGTTCATGTTTCAACCTTTTATGATTTTTGTTCTTTATAATTTTCAAGATGATCTCAGAATTTTCTAAAATGAACTCATATAAAGCTTTCATTTAATAAGAGAGCTATAAAAGTTACATGTGGAAAAATTAAAAATAAGTAGCTTAGTCTCATTTTAAAATAATTTATAAATAATATATCTTGAAGTATGTTGCTATTCCCTAGAGGACTGAGAAAATTACATATTCTGTCTACATATGTTCTTTTGTCATGACCTTGCAATTTAGACTGTAGCTTTAACAAGTAATCTTTTCAGAGGTTTTGAATAGAAACCTTATTTTTTTTAAATTCAAGGATCTGAAGATCTTTGAAGTTCCGAGAGATGGTCATATAGATTTCATGTCTACCAAGTGAGTAATAAATTAAGTGTTGAGTGGTGGGTTACCAGTAAATTGATGGGTTACACCGATTTTTACATCAAGTTTTCTTTCTTTGCTGAAGAAAAATGTCAAATAAATTATTAAACCTTGAGTTCTGAGCCTTACATATCTCATAATTTTAAATCTAATAAGAAATGAGTCTGTAGACTTAGTCAGCAAATCCCCTGGATATAGAGATTGGCAGAAAGCAACTAGAGGAAGTACCCGCACAGAGAGATGAAAAGGGCTCTGATAGGTGATATTGGTGAATTCCTTGGACCTGGAGTAGAATGTCTTTTGTAAAATTGCCGTAAGTAGATAAGATGTGACATTTCTGCCCATCAGAATGAAAAGGGCAAATACTGGACTGTGCTTTTCTTCAAATCCCTATGGGAAATGTTTGGGTGACATGCTGCTACTCAAGGCTAGGTGTGCAGTAGCTGCCCTGTGAGCCGTTGAAATCTGTCACCTGCACAAAAAGAGAGGGTAGCTAACATTTCCGTCTGCAGTGCTGAAGATGGGAGATGCTTAGTTCAGGGGGAAGCATGGGAAGGGGGTGTGGAGGCAGGAGATTGTGAGGCATGGGTTGCTCAGTGGCACTGGGAGAAGGAGGGGACGTGGGGGGAAGTAGACGAATTCAGTGGACAGGATGGGTCACACTTCCTATGAAGGTGTATCACCACTTCCGTTTCCTCCAGGGTGCATCTCATTAGACTCCTAGCTATAACCGATGTGACACAGACCCCTTTCCTGTGCGGAGGTTCACACATAGCTCATGATGCCCCACTGTGCCTGCAAGGACGAGGCCGGGGCACAGGGGTAGGAAGGAAGGGGACCCTGGATGTTCAAATCCTCTTTTCATCAGCATTTCCTCTTTCTCCTGGGAATCAGGGCGAATGGCTCCTGTAGTTCCTTATTTTTTATCTTTGGGTCTTTACTCTTTTGGGAGCTTGCCTCCCACCTCCTCAATAAATACACAGAGTATTATTACTACTTACGAACTTCCAGCCTTGGCTTGGCTTATTTCTGCGTCTGGATGTGTGGCTGGGTGACTGGCCTCTTTATGTGCTCCTTCCTATCTTCCCAGATGTCTCCTTCTAGTCTCTTGGCCTGCCAGCCCCGCCTATCCTTTCTCCTGCCTCGGTATTAGCCATTCAGTTCTTTCTTAGACCATCAGGTATGATAGACAGGCAAAGAATCACAGCTTCACCAAGTTAAACAAATGCAACGTAAAGGAACACGGCGCATCTTTGCATCATTAAACAAATGTTCCACAGCATAAGCGAATGTAACACATCTTAAAATAATATTCTGCAACAAGCGTCACCCGCCTCTGTTATGGTTCTTTATTACAAAGATGCTATAAAGATGAGATGAAAGGTAGTTTGAAGGGACAGAAAGATTCCAAGTTCTGAAGTGTGATGTGCATCAACACGGGGCCATCCTCCGCAGCTGGAGCTGAGGATGCAAAGGTGTGTGTGGCTTTTGTTTATGCCGCATTTGTTCAGCGCTGTGAAGCTGTGATTCCTTGCCTGTCTAAAACATTGGATGCTCTAATAAAGAGCTGAACGGCCAATAGCAAGGCAGGAGAGAGCTAGGAGGAGAAATCTGGGAGAGGGAGGAAGAGGCAAGAGAAATCAAGGAACACGAAAAGAAGGGGTCAACCACCCCGCCATCCAGCCACCCAGCCAGCCACGGAGTAAGAGTGAAAAGATAACAGAAGTAAGAAAAGGGAAAAAGCCCAGAGGCAAAAGGGAGATGGGATGATTTATTTATTTATATTAAAAATTTTTATTTTTCACTTTCCATGTCAACCACAGTTCCCTCTCCCTTCCCTTCACCCACATCCTGCTTGCCCCCTCCTTACCTGCCCCACCCACTCCTCAGAGGGGGTAAGGCCTTCCAGGAGTGTGCACTCACTCTGGGGGTACTTCTGAGGATGTGAACATGAAATCACACAATGTAGAAAGATAAAAACACAATGCAGCAGAGTGAATGATCAGGAAAAAAAAATAAACAGGCGATAAAATGGCTGTTTGTGGAACCAGAGAGGTGATCAGCCATCCAGTAAAACTTGTAGGATTGTCTTTGAGCCGGAACATTGCAGAACTCCAGAGATGGTTAAGGACTTGGAGACTGAAGAGTACAGATGTGCAGTCCTGGTATTCCAAAGCTGCTCTGCATCTCGCACTTTCCTCGGTCCCAGGCATCATGCTGGTTCTGGTTAGCCAGTAAACGAAGGTTCTTCTTTACCTTCCTAACAATCCTGCCCAACTCTGGTTGTTCCAGAAAACAGGGAATTCCTATTTTCACCCCCTTCCCGCAAACACTGAAAACTTAATTCTCATTTACTCAGTGTATTGTCTCTCCTTGAGCTCAATATAATGGTTGACTCCTATGTGGGCAGATAAAGTCAACATTGACAGCTCTAGCCTGAGGCGCCACATGGTCAGCGGAGGTGGGCATGAACCACTCAGCTCTGAGGGTCCCATGTGGTCAGGCGTGTTAGACATGGCCCACTCAGATGTGAGAGCCCCAAATGATCAGAGGAGGTGGACATGGAGAGGCCACGCCTGAGCAATCGGGGCAGAAGGCTATGGCGCACTCAGGTCTGAGGGTCCTCTGTGGTCAGGATAAGTGTGTGTGGCCCACTCGGGTCTGAGGGTACCATGTGGACAGCAGAGGTGGGCATGGATTGCTCAGGTGTTAGGATCCCATGTGGTCAGGGCAGGATGATATGGCCCGCTCAGGTCTTCGAGTCCTAAGAAGTGTGCATCTAATGGCTCCTGGGGACACTGTGACAACACAGCTTTCCTGTTTCCCTTGAGTCTCATTTAAACTTTTCTCTGAATCCCATTAAGTAGCAGGGAACTCAGATAGGGAAGCAGGCTTTGCCTCGTTCTCAGATTCCCACCTCAAACAGCTGTTTCCCTTCTCCTGTGGATGGATGGTGTGCAGCTTGCTGGAGGGTGGGTATGGGGTCCCTTGTGTTTGCTGTGTGCCTGTGCTGTTAGGATGTTTCTGTTGCCTTGAATTGTACAGTTGCCCCATGGACATCCCCCCTTCCTTCCCCTCCCTCCCTCCCTCCCTCCCTCCGTCTCTCTCCCCCTCCCTCCCTCCCCATCCCTTCCTCCCTCCTTCCCTCACTCATTCCCTCCTTCCCTCCCTCCCTCTCTCCCTCACTCATTCCCTCCTTCCCTCCCTCTCTTCCTCCCTCTCTCTCTTTCCCTCCCTCCCTCCCTCTGTCTCTCTCCCCCTCCCTCCCTCTCTCCCTCCCTCCCTCCCCATCCCTTCCTCCCCTTCCCTCCCTCCTTCCCTCCCTCCCTCCTTCCCTCCCTCTCTCTCTTTCCCTCCCTCCCTCCCTCTGTCTCTCTCCCCCTCCCTCCCTCTCTCCCTCCCTCCCCATCCCTTCCTCCCCATCTCTTCCTCCCCTTCCCTCCCTCCTTCCCTCCCTCCCTCCTTCCCTCCCTCTCTCTCTTTCCCTCCCTCCCTCCCTCTGTCTCTCTCTGTCTCTGTCTCTGTCTCTGTCTCTCTCTCTCTCTCTCTGAGAATGCCACAAATAATACTACTGTGAATCCTTCGTGAGTCTGCTGTGTGCAGCAGCATGAGGGGGTTTCCAGACTCAGGTATGCATACTCTGGCCTTGGTGCCATCCCTGCACATGCCCAGTGACAGGCTCAGGAGCTCAAGTGTCTCTGTGAACACCCTTGTGTGAGCCGCTTTGGATGGTGTGTGGTGCTGTCTGTCACACGTGGTCCTCAGTGCATCTGCGTGAGACCAGCTTCTCCCGTCTTTATGTCCCTTTGAGAGGAGACGTCCGATCGTGCCTGGCTAGGCTGTATGCAGACGTTCCTATCATGTTAGTTGTTTTTAATGTGTTCCCAATGGGGGGGGGGGTTAAATGCAGTTTGTGCCGCTGTCCTCACTCTCAGGTTGCCTTTGTATCCTTCCAATGGCGTCTTTGGTGACAGATTCAAAATGCCATTCGGCAGAGTTCCTCTATATTGTCCTTTACAGTTGGATCTTTTGAGGCTTTAGGATCCGTGTTCTTTGCCCTTAGATTCACACCTGTGATATCTCTGGACTTCTGTGTTTGAAATATGTGAGTATATATGTATTAGTATGTGTAGTGAGAAAGTGTATGTGTTGAGTGTGCATGTGTGTGTGTGATGGTCATGGGATAAAGTGTGTGTGCTGAATGTATGGCGTGTGGGGGGTGGTCTATGTGATGAGTGTATGTGTCTGTGTGTGGAAAATATGTGTGTGCATTGTGAGATTTTGTGTGTGTGTGTGTGTGTGTGTGTGTGTGTGTGTGTGTGTCCGGTGCCTTAGGCAGGCCAGGTAAAACAACACATCCTTACATAATTAAACAAATGAAACACCTCTTTGCACAGTTAAACAAATGCAGCACACATTGTTTGCATAGTTAAAGAAATATTCCACAACAGACTGGTTCTGTTAGTATGTCCATCTTGGTTGTAGTGGACAGGACACCAGCATTGGGCTAAGTAGAGATCACTATGCTGGATGTCAAGTTGTGGTCCTGAGTTCAGGTAGGACTCCTCCCAGATCTTCTGTAAGAAGGATTTCTATCCCACAGTTGTGTGTATGTATATTTTCAGATAAGAACACATCTCTCTGCTTGGAGCCTACTAAAGGTTTTAATTGTTAGTCAATTTTTATCTAATGACACTTATTTAATTTTTATTCTTAGTTCTTTAATACAGTATTATATTGATTGATCTTTGAGTGGCAAACCAGCTCGCACGCCCGAAGCACCGCACAGTGTTTTGCTATTCTCTCTTTACCACACTGTGCAGAGTCTGATGGCACTTTAGGATTCCATGTGGTCACATGTGTGCTCTGTGCAGACAGTTTTCTAAGTCTCTCTGCTTGCTTTGGAGCTAAGACGGACCTGGCCTCAGAATGACCCCGGGAAGCAACCCTTACCCCTCTGCTTTGAAGTACTTGCAACACCCATGGTTTATTCCCCAAGTGTTGGGATTGTTCTGGGAGGGCGTCACCTCCACCCGTATTCCTTCGGGTGAGGTTTTATTGCTTCCACAGTCAGTTTTCTCTAAGTTGTGTTTTCCAAAGGGTTTTTGTTTTTTTGTCAGATTTGTAAATTGGGATAGACTTTTTTTTTTTTTTTTTTTTTTTTTTTTGGTTTTACGAGACAAGGTTTCTCTGTATTGTTTTGGAGGCTGTCAGTCCAGCCCGGCCTCGAACTCACAGAGATCCGCCTGCCTCTGCCTCCCAGTGCTGGGATTAAAGGTGTGCACCACCCTGGCTTGTGGTAGACTTTTTTCACATTTTTTTTCTGTTCTTGGTCTCTGGCAAGGTCTCTCTGTGTGTACCTAGAAACAGAGTTCTCTCTTGTTCTCCACTTCGTGGTTCAACAGTATTCATCTTTATGTTTTAACTGAAATTTGCTAACTAGCAAATTTATATTGCTTCTTTTTTCCAGGATTTTTCAAGTGTTAATCTTATATGTCAAAATCATGTAATGGGTTGCATCAATTATATCTGGGCACATTTCCCCCTTTGTTGTTGTAAAATAACCTTCATTATGCAGTAATATGGGCCTTAAAACCTACTTCAATAGTAAGCCTACCAGGTTTCTATGAGTTGATATTACATGGTGTTTCTTCTTTTGTCATTTTATTTCCAAGTGTCTCTTTTCAAATATTTAAGGCATCGTGTGAGTACTTCTTTTTTCATTATCACGAACAAAATATCTGACAGAAATAATTTCAGGTAATAATATTTCCTGGGCTCGGGGTTTGAGGCAACGCAGTCCATCCTGGTAAGAAGGCAGAGTGGCTGTACCAGGAGTCTGAGGTAACTGACACATGGAGTCTGCAGTCAGGAAACAGAGACTGATGGATGCTGGTGACCAGCTGTCTTTCTCCTTGTTTTCTTGTTCAGCCTGGCCCTCCAGTCCACAGGGAGAGCCCTCCCTCTTCAGCTAAACTTTAATTTCACACTTTCATGGACGACACACCCAGAGTTACATCCAGCCACGTTGACAGTGAAGATCAACCATCACATATGGATATGGTTGTCTTGGTTTGAAACGGTCCCAATTGTGGCTATGAATTGCAGTGTCGACACCTCGTTGTTTAGACTTACTGTGTCACTTCTCGTATTTTATTTCCTGCTTTTAATGTATTCTCTTTTTGCATGACATTGTGATAAGTAGGAGTCATCTTTACTCTGTCCTCTCTTGGATGATTTGTGGACTTTGGTGCTTCTCTTTAGGCATGTCTCTGAGGATTCCTGTTGCCGTTCTTGGTGGTTAGATACTAGTCCAGGTGCAGATTCCTCTCAATTTGCAGACAAGCTAAGTAGGACCTAGAAATGCTATCCTCTCCTTCCTGCACAGATCTGCTTTTTGTTTAGTTGTAGGTACTAATTGTGCTTGTTACTAATCTTGGAAGACAGAGCTCTTAGTGTTTTACAAGTTGCTGTTAACTTGGATGCTCTTACCCTATCCTACTCTTCTCCCCTCTCCATTTATCCCTTCCCAGTGTTGAGGGGTCATCACTTAACCTTTCTTGAAAGACTCCCCTAAACTTTGCTTAGTGTGGCTCTCCGACAGCACATGATCTCACTTTCTCTTTGCCTACAGACATCTCCCTGCCTTTGATGGGATTTTCCTTGGGCCACAGCGGTGCAGTGACCTTGAAGATGTGACTCCTCTGTGCTTTGTGTCCTCACTCAGTTGCTGCAGCCCCTGGCTTAAGTTGCTGCCGGGGACGTCTCTGTTTGGGGGGAGTTTTGCCACTCTTCCAGGCTTGGTTGTATGTCCATACTGTGAGAAACCAGAGGACAGGGGGCCAGGGATCATCTGCTCTCATGAACTCAGGGCTATGCAGGATGTGTCTGCTATACTCGGAATCCCCCAGGATGCCAGGATAGGGTTGGGGCTGGCTTCCTTGTCTTCTTGAAGACCAGGAGGGCAGCCTGGGTAGGGATATGCTCCATGTAGACACCAGAGCTGAGGGAGGAGGACATAACTGGTGAGCACTCCGCTTTCATGGAGTAGGAAGTGACTTTGAAAGCTAGAAACAAAGAGCTCCATGCAAACCTGAAAACTTTTGGTCATCATTTAGAATTTATTGCTCATATATCACTTTCCCATTCAGATAACTCCCGACACAATACAGGAAGGAACAGCATGTAATATTGCTCCCGAGATAATCATTCTCATAAAGTTCTGTCATAATACATTTGTATGCATGTATGTAAAATGCACAGACATGCATGTGCAACTGACATGTTACATCATGCTTAGAATGCAACTTTCTTTACTCAATCCTGTGTGTACATTTATATGTCGCATGAAAATCTTCAAGTCATCACAGGCAGTGACTGGCTCACATCATGTTGTGAGGAGGTTTTGTGTTTCGTTATGCCATTGCAAAAGACAACAACAAAAGAAACTTTTCTTATCCTCTGTTTTACAGGTGCAGCCTACAAATGACAGTGGCAAAAGATAGGTTAATAATAAGAAAAAGTCATGTGAGTTTGATATCCATACTTTCATATAGTTGCAGGCTTCACAGTGATGTT
The DNA here is from genome assembly GCF_017639785.1 of Mesocricetus auratus. Classification (NCBI taxonomy): domain Eukaryota; kingdom Metazoa; phylum Chordata; class Mammalia; order Rodentia; family Cricetidae; genus Mesocricetus; species Mesocricetus auratus. The sequence goes on along the minus strand of NW_024429212.1, from coordinate 5,080,989 downwards.
GTGGCAAACCTAAGCAGTGGTTTCCCCATGAGGCTTCTGTGATGATCTCACAAGGTGTGATGAATTGGAAAATGATTAGACAAGAGAGAGGAAGTGGGTAGGTTCTCATAGGATCAGTCTGGGGAGGTCACTGTGGGGAGAATCCTCTGAGGGGTGCCTGGTATTACAGCAAGGTTCCTTTGCATTTGAGTTGTCCTTGGTGTAGGAGCTGGTGGCACCCTACAGAGGAGGACTTGTCCAGCTCTGGGATATAAAGGGGGGAGGTGCTAGCTACTGTGTGGGCTCTTCAGCTCGGCATCGGCCTGTTTCGGCAGTCTGAGTGTGAGCTCTTCAGTTCAGCATCAGCCTGTGTCGGAACAGGCTGGTGGGTGGTATGCATGGGCCTTCACCCCCCAGCAGCACTTGGGGTGGTTCTGTAGCAGTTGACCCTCCCCCTACAATCTCTCTCCACACAAATCTTTGGCTTTGCCCCTAATTATTTCACTAGAATAACTATGGGAGACACAACCCTAGATCATGTTGTAAGCATTTTAGTGATCTTGTTACCTAAAGGCTAGTATTTTCCATATATTTGAATAAATTTATATTTCCATGAGAAAATTGTGGTGTTACCTCACCATAACCCACCTTAACATTAAATTATAGTCCACTTTTAATGGTTTTCAAAATAAAAGGCAATATTTATATCTTGTTTAATTTGTATTTCCTATGTCTCCAAGATGCAGTGTCTGCTGCAGTCATTTCTGTCTCTTTCTGTCCTCTTGGAATTAGCAGTGGTAGACGGCCATCCACTCTGCTTGGGGGGTCTGCCATTTTCTCATTGTATTCTAAGAATTTCCACACATTGTTGATGCTAGCATTTTATGTTATCCTTAGAAATGTGTTTCCACTTAGCTGGACTTTTGCCTTTTCATTATGTAAATACTGTTTTTGACATATTGGGATTGTGATATATTTTTAACTCTCCCTCTGGAAGATACCATTCACTTGCTAAGTGCTTAGAATGTAAACTGAATGGAACGTTTTACCTCAGTGAAGTGCCACTGAATGTTCAAATGGAATAAAATACCGTCAGAAGCTGCGTGTGGCGATTTTTATTACAGTGTATTATCTGGTTCTAGGAGAATGGGAAAATCTGTATTCATTTTCTCGCTGTGAATTATTTTATGATGACTAAAAAAATACCAAGTTGGGGGTCCAGGAGGAGGTTGGTACAGCAGTCTGCTGAGGGCTCTGGGGAAGAGGGTCATGTGATTGGCCGCAATAGAGCTTTCCAGGAGTCTATACAGACCTCTCAGGTGGAGGGCAAGGGAAACAGGTTTTCCGTCTGTTTATGCCTTTGCTATCTTACGTATACTAGCTTGTAAACCTGCTTCCCCCTCCTAGCTGGTGTCATTCATGGACCCTTCCAAACCCACGTGATATGCTGTGCTGTGTCTGTTCACACCTTTGTCCAGAAGTTTCCATTGTGTTCTTCCACGGGTCAGCACTGACTCTGCACTTGGCCCTTGCAAGTAGACCTTCAGAAATGAATTATTGAGGTCTTTTAAACTGTAGAGGCCCGCCCACACCGATGCAGTAGGCTTCACTGCGACCCTGGTCCTTAGAAGTGCGAGCCGTTTTAGAGAATGCGAAGGAAAAATTTCCAGCCGTACTGCTTCAGTGCCTGTAGGGGCCCGGATCTCAAGATCACAGCACAGACATGCTTCATCTCTCCCTTTCCCCCTCTACCCAGTGGACGGTGATGCCAGGCAGGACAGCGAATCATTGTGGTCCAGAAACGTCACTGTTAATCAACAAAGGCAGGTTGTTGGGGTTGACTCTGCTTAGCTCAAACCCATGACATCTCAAGAGCCAACAACACAGCTCCGTTGACTTTGGAGCTACACAGTTTGTTTTTGTATTACCGCACAGATATAACCAGGGCAGGCATTTTATGTTGTACTTGGAGTACATGAGTAGAAAGCCCCTGTGATTTGTCTCTGGATAGAACTGTCCCTAATTCTAGGACTTAGCTGGGATGCCCTGAGGAACCTGCATTAGTTCACCATCCTTTCCTCTTTAGATTCTGCTTCAGTGTGTGTGTGTGTGTGTGTGTGTGTGTGTGTGTGTGTGTGTGTGTGTGTGTGTGTGTGTGTGCCTAAGATCAGCACTGAATGCCTTTACTAGATTGCTTTCCATCTTTGAGTCAGGCTCCCTAACTGAACCTGGGGCTCCTTGTTTCAGTTGGACCAGCTTACCCAGCTCTAGGAACCCACTGTCTCTGTCCCCTCCAGGAGTCTGGGATGACAAACACTTGTGATACTGTACCGAAAATTTTGTGTAGGTTCTGGGGATCCGAACATGGGTCCTCCTGCTTTTGTGGTAGGATCTTTGCCGGCTGAGATGTCTCTCCAACCCATGTTCCAACTTTTCGCAGGTGTGTGGAGGAGTGACTCCAGGACAGTTGGTTTGTGTGGTGTCCTTACTGTGAGGCTGTGTCACCGCAGGCACTTAGAGCAATCATTGTTAGGTCATTGGGGTAATGTTTCAACGTGATGGACTCGCACCTGTGAAGGTTTTGGTGAATATATCTGGGGCTCTCCTTGGCACGTTAGTGAAAGAGGAATACTTCTGAATGACACTGGGCCCTGTGTAAATTTCCCTCATCTCCCTCCTTTCCAGGCAGTTACATATTCTCAGTGATTGCATTTGCAGACAGTTTCGCTTTTTTGTGTGTCTTATTCAAAACAAATTTTATTTTCTTAAAAGCATTTGAAAGGGAAAGGAGGAAATAAACGAGCAGAAAAGGGAAATAAGGGAAAATGTGCATTCCACAGACTACAACAATAGCAAACGATGGCTCAGTTAAGATAGTTTAAAGATTGGGTGCGTCAGAGAAATGCGAAAGGGTGATTTTAAATGACTGTGAAAGTCATTCAAGCAAAACAAAAACAAAAACTCACAACAAGACAAACGATGTTGATATTAGGTTGAAAGAGACAATTTGCCCAAGGGGGAGTGTGTTTATCAACTCCCCACACAATACAGCAATAGAGGCCAACAGGGGAGGAGGGGCACAGGGGCGACAACTGGCATTTGTCCCCAAACAAGATCATGATTCTATCTGGGTGATGTATTCATTCTAACCAGTCAGCTACAGGTGTCACCCATCATGGTATGGATTATCTGCATAAAAAGCACCTCCCCTGTTCACAGCAAGGCAAAGAAAAGTGACCAGAGCCACACTTATGCTCAGGCAGCCTTTGTCCTATTCCCTTTTCTGCTTGCTTACCCTTTCCCCGTCTTTCATCACAGTCACAGGCACAGACAGAAATAGACTCACCAGCTATGAACATCCCAGTGCCACCTCTGCTTGTGCAAGCTCAGAGAGGTGTGGAAATTGCTCCCAGGGCTGGGTTTTCCTTTAAATGTATGATGGCAAATCAGTGATTGCCAAATTTGGGGAATCTACAGTAATTTAATTCTACCCATTGCTTCTGTCACTCAAAGATATCCTCTCTAAAAAGAAATTGTACCTTGTATCATAAGATTCGTCTTTGTTGTTTGATGTTTGAGTTAATCTAGGGAGTTAATCTAGGGAGAATTTGGCACATTGCCTACAACTACTCTGAGGCCCTGACCAGCTCCTACTCCCTCCTTCCTTGGGAGACACAGGGCCAATGGCAGGAGTGACTTCTACACCAAGGCTTGTAGTCAGATGCCGCGAGGCAACAAGCACCATGTGCTCCAGGATTCCTATCTTGCTTCTTGAGATGAGGATACGTATGACAATGGCAAGTTATCCACTGAGAACCAGAATCTCAACTGACAGTATATTCCTTCACATCTGCTTCCTTTAGTATTTATTCTGTCATCTGGTCCCCAAGGACCCTAGGTAGACAGCATGATACTGGCTCCTGCTGGTCCCCAGCTGTTACGGTGGTGCATAATGATTGGTCCTTCCTCTCCTTAATCTTCCTCTTGATTGCCAGTATCCTCCAGTCTTTCCCACATTGTACTCCCCAAGAACACAGGAGCCACCCCCAAGTGCTGGGAGTGTCCTTCAGAGGCAGAGATATCAGCATAGGGACCTCTGTCCTCATCCTTGCCTCCAGTGCTTGGAACAGGGTGCTAAAAGATTTGGTGGGCATCAGGTGTAGCCTAGAAAGTTGAGTGAGAAAGGGTGACGGTGCTCGGGAGCTTTGGCAACCTGGTGCTGATAATAAAGCCTTGCTTAGGATGGAGGAAGATAAAAAGGTAAATGAGACAAGATAGTCTTCAACGCCCTCACACAGGCTGCATCTCCCTGCCTTAGGAGCAAGAGTGATCTTAGATGTGCCTCTCTCCAGTCTGTGGGCACACACAGGTCCAAAGCCTAGAGAAGCAGGGCCACTATCAGCTGTTCTCACAGCCATGCGGGAGCTGCCTCCGTTCCGTCTTTCCCTCCGCTTGTATGGAGAGTTCGAAGCTAGGTGTGACGTTGCACAGTTTTGCTAGGCTGAGCAACTCGGCTACCTGTCAGTGGGATGACAGGGACACAGTTTTCCCACTGTAATGACACACTCAAGTGTGCCCCTGTTCTGGGGTGAGGGTTGGCTGACATTAGCTTCCCAGAGGTCCACCCTTGTTAGAATGTGGAAAAGTGAGCATGGTAAGATTGACGAGTGATGATGTCGTCACTGTGGTCCGTGCTAGATGTCTCCTGTTCACCTCCACAAGAGAAGGACCTTACCTTTCCTTGGGATGCTTTTCTTGCCTACAGTGCATCTTGAAAATGCTAAGGTCTCTCAGAAGAGCTCTAGAAATTAGGAGTCTGAATTGTCTCTCTTTTTCTGACACAGGAAGGGGCATGTATAGCTAAGGATGTTTAAGCTTCCCATGTCTTCACAAGGACACTCATGCATGGTCTCCCTTGCTATCTAGTTTTGATTTTGAGCTCATTCCTGTCTCCCCTGATGCTACCCCACACAGGTATCCTTTACAGATTGAGCATCCTCGCAACTGGATTCAGTCTATGTCTTGGAAGAATGGGTCTCACCTCACTAGATTTGAGGTCAGACCTGGTGAGTTTCATGTTCTAGAGCGTTTTTTTATCAAATCCAAGGGCTCGAGTCAATGGATTGGTCAGAGGTGACATTTGTTCCTTACTTCTGAGTACTGTGTACCTGCTGGCCCCAAATCATGGCCCGTCATTCTGATACAGGTGCTAAATGAAGCCTGTTAGGAGTGTAGACATAGGGGATCTGTGCTTCCCCTCTCCCTCCTGTTCTCTGGGATGTCAGTATAGACAGCTAAGCCACGCACTAGCCTCTGAAGCCCACATGCTCCTGGCCATGTTGAATTAACTCACATAGCCATGCTCTCTGTGTGAGAGAAACTTTCTGTTCATGTGTATTGAATCATCGCCGTACTTGAGTGCACACAGACCAGGTCACAATGGAAACAGAACAGTGGCATTGTGGACCGTGGTAACAACTTTCCAGGGCCCCGAGAGTCACATGGATTCTGTCTGTAATTTCTGTCTTCAGTTGTCCCCTGAGCTTTCTTCCTATACTCTGTTCTTCTGCCCCTGCTTCTTCTAGACTCAGGCACCTCTGCAAGAGAGAGCAGGAAGAATTCTCATCGCCTGCTAGGTTAGAGCCAGTGTCAATCTCCTTCAGACTCAGGAAGCTGCCCCCTTGCTCTACATCTGCATCTGTAGGGGAGGAGGGAGATGGGAAAAGGGTATTTCCTGAGGCTTGAGAGATGCATCAGTAGTTAGGAGAACTGTCTGCTCTTGGCAGAGGACCTTGCTTAGACGGAAGCTCACAGCTGTCTGTAACTCCAGTTCTAAGAGATCCAGTGCCCTTTCTGGCCTCCATGGATATTGTGTGTGCATCATGTACATAACACATGCAGGCAAAACAACCGTACATAACATTAAAATAATTAATAACATATTGTCATTGCATTCTGGGACATTCTCTAATTTACCAAAACAATCTAAATGCAATTTAAAAATGACCCCACATCCTTCATCCATACAGTGTTCCCTGGACTGAATCTCTTGATGTGAGCGTTCACCTCACCCTCCTTATCCTGTCAGAGCTACCACCAACATAGGCTCCTGAGCAATTTCTGTGTTTGATACCATTTTTCTAAGCAGGGCTGGCCACATCCTTGACACACCAAGGACCTCCCAGCAGTAATCAGTGCATCCTGGTTTCTGGAAACAACACTGAGCTAAGCACATGGGTGCCTGAATTGGAGCCTTCTGTCATACTTTAACATGCCCCTCCAAAGCACTTTGGTCTGTGTCTGTCTGTGTGTATGTGCCTCTCTCTCTCTCTCTCTCTCTCTCTCTCTCTGTCTCTCTCTGTGTGTGTGTGTGTGTGTGTTTGTGTTTGTAAGTCTGGTACACATGTGTCTGTGTGTGTGTCTTTGTGTGTGTGCACGTGTGCTTATGTGTGAGTGTGTCTGTGTATGTGTGTATCTGTAGGAAAGCCTTGTGCAGCTGTGCAGCTCCCCAGTATCTGGGGGAGCTTCTATGGGGTGGAGGGTCCTGGGCAGCTCCCCCACATCTAGGGGTGCTGCTATGGAGTGGAGGGCCCTGGGCTGCTCCCCCACATCTAGGGGTTCTGCTACAGGATGGAGGGTCCTTGGCTGCTCCCCCACACCTAGGGGTGCTGCTATGGAGTGGAGGGTTCTGGGCTGCTCCCCCACACCTAGGGGTGCTGCTATGGAGTGGAGGGTCCTGGGCAGCTCCCCAGCATCTGTGCTCACTTCACTTGGCAACCTTAGACTTCATTCTAAAAATGTTCAGCGGAACTTTCCAAAAAAGCCTCTGTGGCAGCCGGATATTTAAGGTAGCAGATTTGTGATGCAGTGTGGGCAGGTTGCTAGGCAACTGTGACTCCTCCAGGTCCAGCCCTTGTATCTCTAGGCAGTGAGCAGGGAGGGGCATAGCCTGACAGTCACTCCCTGGGCAAGGCAGAAAGCTCTGTTTGGGGCACACACAGAACCTGGTGTGACAGAGCGTGTCTCAGCATGTGGACAGAGGATCATCCTGAGGCCTTGCTTTTCAAGGTTGTAAGAACTACGTTGTGGGCTATTTTTACAGTGAGAAACTTGGCTGGCTCCTCTGAGCTCCCTGATGTTCAAAGTGCCACACAAAGGCCTCCGATCCTTGAGGAACCCTGTGTACTGGGAATAGCTGGCTCCAGGAAGGGAATGCCAACCTACAGGACTTACCAGGTCCCTAGAGGAAATGCCCCCTCCATGGCTGGCACCAAGCAAGGCTCCCAGTGTCACTAGCTGCGGAGTGAGGAGATGATAGGTGGATGTCGCTATTGCTGTCCATGACTTGGGATGGCACAGAGGTGACCCGACTGAGAGCACAGGCAGGGGAAACAAAACAGGCCGGTTGCAAGTCTGGTGCTTTGCTGATTGTGTCTGCTTTTCATATAATTGCTCTCATTGTAACTCTGCAAAATCCAATTGTTAGTCATGTCTCTGCCTGACACTCAGCTGCTCGACTTCATGGGCACTCAGCTATGTCATTCTGGGACAATGTGCACTGACCGTACTTAAAAGACGTTGTTAGTCACTGGTGGGAGAGAAACCCTTCCCTTCCTCTGAGAAGGAGGACACCGTATACGCACATGCATATAACAGAGGCCACCCACATCAGCCTCTCTGGGCCTCGGGCTGCTGTGACTCTGTGGCATCGTCTAGTCCCCGTTACCCCCACGGTATGAATGTGGGCAGCAAAGAGACCTGGGATTGGAGAGGAAGTACCATGAGCCGCACCTCCATGAGAACACACAGCAGAAGAGATGTTGAAAGATGAGGCTGGGAGCCCAGAACAGTGGAGCACCTCCAAACTTCTCATTCTCGCCACCACCTGGAGTTAGCATCCACCTCAGACGGTCCCTCGTGTCATGTGACTTGGGGCTGCCTCCTCTTTGGTCCTCTGCAGTACTGTAGACTGGACATCTACGTGTTTATGGCTGTTTTCTGTCCTCTGAACCTCAGTGGGCTTCTGACACCGTAAGTTAGTGCTTCTGTCTCTACCTGAGGGTATCAGTGGCCCCTGCTTTCTACATCCCCTATATCCTTCTGGCTGACAGACACACATGAGAACAAGCTTCTGGAATCTTGCTGTGCCTTCCCGCTGCTGGCACGGTGGTATAGGGTTTTGGTCCCAGGGTAAAGCAGACTTTGGGTTTGAAAGACATCTCAACTTTGCACCAGAAGACCTCCTCCTGCATTCCCTAACCTCTCATCCCACAAGCCAAAATAGTCCGGGTCTACTGCCCCCCGAGCTTCCTTGACAAGGGTTCTCCCCCATCCTTGTGCAGTTGAGTGCTGCTGCCCTTTCCTACTGTCACTCGCAGCCTCTCACTTCAGGCTGGGGGTCTGGTTACATCTCTCTGGCCCCATGCACTCTGCTGTGCACATGTTATACATGTTGAACACACGGGGGTACACAGCACTCCTCTCTTCTTCAGGCCAGTGCAAGCCTGATTTTCTCTAGAACAATTAGTGATCTAGAAGACAAAGGTGATCGAAAATCAAAGGAGTTTGTTACTGAGGTTTCCAAATTTACAAAACATCGGGGGAAGAATCTGTCCTTACTTCTTAAAAACCATTCTCTCTCTCCCCCCATCTCATTATAGCAGGTTTTCTTAGACCACCATCCCCCAATTATGACATGGAGACATTATTAGTTAAGAATGCTTAGCCTTAGCTTAGGTTTGTTTCTAGCCACCTTTTATTTTAAGTGAAATCAACCCAATTCTATTAATCTGTGTGCTATCCAGAGGCTCATTTATCTCATCTACATACTGTCCATCCTGCTTTCCTGCTTCCTCTGTGTCTGTCTATCTGTCTGGTCCCTGGCTGGCTGGCTCCCCTTTTCTCTCTGTCCACTAACCCTGCCTATCCCACCTCTGCATAGCCATTGGCAGTTGAGCTTTTATTAGACCAATCAGGTGCCTTAGGCAGGCAAGGTGAAACAGCAACACATCTTCTACCACTCTTGTCCCCAGGGACCAGTCTCTGCCCCCTGGTCCCTTTTTATGCCCCTTCTCTCTCCTCTTCCAATAAACCTCCTATGTGAGTCCTGTTGTGTGGCATGACTTCTCTTTGCAATATTTTTTAAGCTACAACACCTTCCTTTAAAATTGTTTCCCAGCCGGGCGGTGGTGGTGCATGCCTTTAATCCTAGCACTCAGGAGGCAGAGGCAGGCGGATCTCTGTGAGTTCAAGGTTGGTCTGGACCGACAGCCTCCAAAACAATACAGAGAAACCCTGTCTAGTAAAAATTTTAAAAAAAATTTGTTTCCCACTCTACTGAGAATGTTGCTCCCCAACAGAGACAGAGCCTCACATCATACAGATTTGAGATGGAATAGTGGGAGCTGAAGGTCACAGGGCAAGTGAACTTCAGAAGTGAAGGCCTTGGGGACCCTCTAGAAGATAGGAGGTAGGCAGGGCCCTTTTCAAAGGGAACGTAGTAAATGTGCATAGGTGGTACTCTTAGTGGCTGCAGCTGAGGATGTATCCTGTTAGAACCCCAAGGTCAGGCCAGTACAGATGCCAGAAGGCAGCTCTCTCTCTCTCTCTCTCTCTCTCTCTCTCTCTCTCTCTCTCTATCTATCTATCTATCTATCTATCTCTGTGTGTGTGTGTGTGTGCATGTTCATGTGTGTACATGTGTCTACACATACAAATGTAAAGCGCTGTCTCACAGAACAGCATTCAAGGTATTCAGAAATAGTCTTAATCTTGGCTGATTATTCATTGGCTCCTCCCTCCCTTTGTACCACACAGGTTTCTCAAAGTCTCTGCAAGAGCAGGTTTTTACATCTATCTGTCTCACACATACACATGCACATATAACATACATACATGCCAAAGTGTGTGTGTAGGTCAGAGAGCAACTTGTGAGGATTGGTTCTCTCTTTCTATTATATGGGACCTGGGAGTTGAACTCAGGCCTGTCTGGATTACCAAGAAGCATTTTGCCAGCTTAACCATCTCACAAGTCCAGGGACAATTTTAATGGGTTAATGATCTTTTCCTCCTCTTAGGATGTTGTCTGAAGTCTTAGCATACAAAGCCAAGAGCACTTAGTAAGCAATGAAGAAGGTAGGGTGTCCCCTTCAGATACTGTTCTGCGTAAGGCACTGAGTGACTAAACTCTCGTGACTCCTATTTCCTTCCCTGTATTGTACCAGGGACTGAGTTCTGTGTTCACACCTTGGTCCCAGGTTTAGCCTCATAATGCCTGCATGGTGAACACAGAAAACTGTTTTCTTCTTATGACTGATAAAGCCAAAGTTCAGTGTGGTGCCTTGCCTACGGCAGGGCCACAACAGATAAGACTCCTGAACGCCAAAGTGCTTTTTCTAAACTGCGCTGCGTAAGAGAGCTTTAATACAAGTCTTCGTTAAAAAGGCTGACCCATGCCCTGCATCTCTGGGTCTGCATCTTCCAGTTCGGTGGTCTTAATGAATACTGATGCGCACTCCTTTCGTACGAGCTGTTCTCTAGCATCTCATTGCATTTGCCCTCGTAGGAGCCCCATGGTGTGGGTAGAAGTATCTTTCTATCAGTCATGGAGACAATGAGGTTGACTCCAGGTACAGCAAACCATTTACACAAAAATCTAAGTTTGCTTCTGCTTCATCATCTTCTCTTAAGTCTTATCTTTTCATCTCCCCAAATTCCAAAGTGGAATGTAGGTCTTTACCTCCATGTCACTCTGGTGTGTTAAATGGTTTCTGGGGGACTTGGTGTTGAGTGATTGTTGGGTACATTTTGACATGTGTTGCTATGTGCTCTGGTCTGTCTAAGCTCTGGAGCATCACTGGCCACCAAGACAAGTCTGTTTGTCTTGGAGCTGCTCTCACTGCGGTTTCTCTTTGGCTGGAGATGAACAATGAAAAGTATTTGAATAATAATGATAGTTCCTTCGTAGTACAATCAACACGAGACAACATAGAGAACATGTCAGTGATGCCCATGTAAGCACATCACGGACCTCATGGCTCCAGATTGTGTCCACACTGGCCAAAGGATGGATGAGGAGTTCACCATAGGGAGCCTAGGGTGTTGACCCTGGAACCATGCAAGAGAGGAGCCCCAATGTTGTAGAAGAGCATACTGAGTGCCAAAGAACTCAGACTGCCACTAATTTGTGAGCTATGACTGCTATGCAGAGCTGAGCTGTCATCAATTTATACCTATTCCTGTAACACTTCTATTACCAAAGCTAAATTTGCTCAGTCTAAAGTATGTAGTTAACCAAGTTATGCAATTACTTTGTGTCCAACATGTAACTTTTTGAAATTTCTTTTTAAAAGAAGGCAATGTTAAAACAAATTGACTATCATGCTGCAGTACATGGAGACAAGAAGCAGATGCCTCCTCACATATATATATATATGTATACACATGTATATATGTATGTGTATATATATGCATCACAGTATACACACATCCTGTGTGAATATATGCATACATGTATGTGTCTGCATACATATATGAGTTGTTATTTCTCTCAAAGTACCATGCATGCCAAGTAAGACACTTCGTTTACCTTATATTTGAGAATGCCAGATTTTGCTTTATAACTAACTTAACAAATCGTGCTACTGTAGTTTGAATGATTTTTAGTTTTTATTTAAGCACATAACTGCACATTTGCAGGGGTATGTATGAGTGACTTTCTAAAAATCTTTTCTTGTATAGAGATTGCTCTTTTTTTGGTGACTGTTGGACAATAACAACAAAACAATTGGCTTTGTTGTAAGTTGATCTGTTTTGCGAGGTTCTTTAAAGGCGCAGGTTCCTTTAAACCTGTTAAATATGGATGAAGTCAGCTCTGCCCCTTGTGAGCAGTGCAGAGCTATGTTGTTGCCACTGGTCCAGAATCATACAGACCCCTCTTGAGATCCCACACCTTGGCACCTGTACAGTTCATTTTCTTGTGTGTTGATCACTTTAGGGATCACTGTAGTGGGATCCTAACTTCCCATTTCCCAAAGGACATGTGTAGAAGGTCTGGCCTGCCCCATGGAGCTGAGGCTGACTAAGCTCAAAGGCAACTTTCACGGATTGACTCTGTTCAAAGGTATGGAACTTTCTGTGAGTGTCTTTCCCTTTGTCTGTTTTGTATGAAGCAGCGGCCACACACGGTAACACTGATGCCCCGGCCTGATTCTAACAGACTAGACCATTCCGTCCCAGATGAGGGAGGGAGCAGCCTTGCTACTTGAGGCCTCTAAGAATTGTGTAGGACTTTTAAAAAGGATGAAAATATACAGGAAAAAAATGAGGGTTCTCAATTTAGATAAAACTAGTATCTATTTGAGGGTTTAAAAAATTATTATTATCATTCTTGTTCCTTCTGTAGAATCAAATTAACCACTTTGTGTGTCTGAGGAGACTCATGTTCTTTTGATCCATTAAGAAAACGGTTGCAGTTAATCAATGTGTAGAAGGTGTCAGGAAAGAGGCGAGTTCTGTGAAGCTGTTTTCTTTGAGAGGTGGTTTCCCCTGTGAGATCAAAAGCGCAGCTCAGGCTGGATTCCGGAGACACACCGCTTACCCCACACCCGCCAGCACAGCCCCACTGTGCTTTAGTTATCTGAGGTTCTAGTACAACATGTAGCAGTAGTTAGCCCACAAACCAGCACATTTGCGTGAGAAGAAGGGGAATACCAGTTTCCATCCAAACTGCCTCAAAACTGGCATAGTGGACACTTGAGCAAATCCAGCCGTGTGCCCATCTGTACCTAGTCAGTAGTCAGGGGATGTGGTTATTTCACGTAACAGGCTAAAAGGTTCCAGTGTGTTCCAGGGACTACTTCGGAACTCCGAGCAAATGTCACAGGCCGAGCCCTTCAGCAGACCACTCTACAGGTAGCCCCATAGATGACCAGGTCCCCCTGGTCAAGGCAGCCTAGAATACCATTTGCTATCTTCAGAAGTTATAAAGTGGACATCACTTCAGAGCATTCAGAATACAGACACGCCATGTACACGTGGGAGTGTGATGTTTGTCACATTACTTTTGATAGAGGTGCTTACATAGTGTAAGTCTCACCAAATAAACACACACAACAAAACAAAAGCAAGACCACCACCACCAACACCAACAAAAACCAGTGATCTTCAAGGCCCTGAGCTCACATAGCTGGTCCCAGAGTTCTGCATAAACACTAAGATGCAAGCTTTTGCTTGAAAGTTGACATTGCATGAGGAGAGAGCTCCCTTCCCTCCTGACCAGAGCTGCTGCTCATACACAACTGGCTTTCCCCTACCCTCTGGCTACTTGACTTGCAATTTGCAGCTTCTGAGGCATCCAGAGAATAACATGACACCTGGGGCAGAAAGGTGTTTGCTCTACCGCCAGGCTTCCTATCCTGGGCGTGCCTGTGAACCCTTCTCTGACCTTGGAGTTTTCTTATCCAGTGAGGTGAAGCTTTGGCGGTCATGGCTGAGCCGTGCCCTGAAGATGATGGAAGGAATAATGATGGTGGCATGCTGCTGCCTCTGCCTGGTACCCATCCTTTTGCAGCTTTGTAGTGACAGCTTAGCTCTCATGCAGACCCTGGGAGGGACGGCTGTTCTCCAACTGGCACCACTAGCTTTTACTTAAATTTGTGTGCTTAATAAGGCTTGCTCTACAACAAGGAAGATCATAAGGCTACCATGCTACAAATGAAAAGCTCAGAGACACATAGAGACCCTTCCAAGTCTTTCCAGGCAAAGCTTATGTGGCAGGCGTGGCAGGTGCAAAGTCTTTTGTCTTGAAGTCTGGTGTGTGACTTGGTTTCAGTTTAATTTTAATTGTGTCTGTTGTTTAAACCTAATCTTAGCAATAAGGTAAATGCAGATCTGTATAATATTATCGCTTTCACTTAATGAATTATTGCTTTATTCCCCAGAGCCACAGCAAAAATAGCCAGCAAAGCCCCTTGGTTGATATTCTCTATAATTGTGTAGCATTTCATTGCATTTTTATATATATCTAATTTGTCCCTAAGGTACTTAGAGGAGTAGGATGTGATGGTTGGCATGTTATGGTAGGTTTGGGTTACTGCGGCTAAATTACCATGCATTTATTATCAGTTTTTAATGGTTTTGCCCCTCAATCTACAAAGAACTCATGGAAAAAGAACATTATCTATTTTATAAGAATAAAAATTGACCATCAGTTACAATAACCCACAGTGAGACCCTAACAGGCGTTTGTTGAGAGCGGTGGGAAACTGTGGTGGTTAGCATCAGTTGTCAACGTTACAGAGTCTAGCTTCACCTGGTAGATGAACCTCTGGAAATGCCTGTGGGGATGTGTTAGTTGAGGCAGGAAGACTTTGGGTTGTACCATTCCTTGCCTGGATTTTGGAAGCAGAGAAAGCAGAGTGAGGAATAACGCATAGTCATCACTGTCTCCCTTCTAAGTGCCAATGCAACGTGACCAGCTGCTTCAAGCTCCCTCTCCCTCGACTTCCTTCTCAAGATGAACTGTCCCCTTGGGCTGTGGGCCGGAATAAATCCTGTGTCCATTCAGTCGCATTCACTGGAATATTTTATCATAGCAGTGGAAAAAGTAACTAAGACGGAGTAAATGGTAGAGGAGGTTAGTTTTTCTTAGGCCAGGGGAACAACCTTACTAGGCTTCCCAACTTATTGCTCATAGGTTGTATCAGGAACAGAGATCAGAAAGCCTACAGGCCTGCAATTCTGGGGAGATTTTGACAGAGGCCTGAAGTCACTGGTGGCAGGAGGAAGTGTTTTCCTGAGAGTTCCATGCGGTGGCCTTTGGCTGCCTGGCCTAGATATACCTGCTACTTTCTAAGAAGATGACGTATGTGTTGGTCCTGTTATAGCCTAGTGAGCAGGCAGACTCTAAAGCTGAGCAGAAACCTATCCTGTGGGCCACGACCAGCATCCGTGTGACTGCCTTAGAGCCTACACAGTCTACCCAGATACAAGTGCCCGCATAGATGGAACCCTCTCCCAGCTTGTTCCCTGGATCCTGAAGGAGGCCATGTGGGGTAGAAGTGGCTTTAGTTTCTTTGCTTGTAAGCAAGCCCTCTGGTGAATACATCAAGGGTAGGACGGTATGTTAGTGTTTCATCTCTCAGAGCTGGCGCCTTAGCAAAAACTTAGGTCAAGTCATCCGTGACTTAACGCAAGCAGTGAGTCTGATCTTCGCTGTCCAGTCTCTACGTCTTCCTCAGCACACGGCATCCTGCCATCCTGGAGGGAAGTCTGGGAACCTGCATTTGCAGTGCACCCTGCGGCTGGGTCTTTCATCCATTATGCACACACCAGCCTGTAGGACTTCAGCAGGAGCAGGGGAACTGGGGAAGGTTTCTGGAGGAAGATGGGAAGCTGAAGAGAAGCAATCCGCCTGCAACAAATGAGCATGCTACCCTCTTAACTGACATAGCAAATATTTGTGCAGTGTTTGCTGTGTCTTGGTGTCGGCGTGGGTGAATCTAAATTCATCAAACACATATTTCTAGTAGTTCTAATTTGAGCAGTGGCTGAGATGCAGCTGACACCAATGATGGTAACATCTTAGATGCAGGCAAAGAACTGGTTTACTGTAAAGAAAAGAAGTTATCGTACTTATGTCTACTAAAGTATACAGGTCATTTATTTGTATCATTGGGAATAAAGATCAAAGGTACAAGAACAAATGAAATGGGTTTTAAATTCAGAGTGTGCACCATTGTTGACACTAAATTTAGAGGATGTCCCATTGATGACATTTAGTATAAGCAATGTGAGATGTGAACAGATACATTGAGATCCTATACTAAGACTTAAGGAGTTGACAGAGATTTTTGTTGTGTCCTTTATTTTATGGTTTGTATCTGTCATTGAGCATCTAGTAGCTGTGGGTAGAGCTAGCAGTAGTCTGTACCTGTTAATACTGCATCATGGGATCTTTGTCAGACGGACTCCTTAATATGGATTCGGCTTTTATGCAATAGCCACCATCCCACCATCCCTTCAAGGACACTCAGAGAAGAGGCCCAAGGAGTTGTGGGGAACAGAGTTCAGGATGATGGGCCTTTTTACACTGCAGCACAAGGGAAATCAGACTTAGGCTGAAGGCTTGGGTATCGCTCACATGATCCTACTCCAGGGAGTTTGAGATACCAAATCTTTCAGATGGGATCCTGGTAAGTTCTTTAGAATCTGTCAAATGCTGTTGCTTTCCTTGGATGCTATGTTTCTCTCAGCCCCACAGATCCAGTTCTGAAGTTTGGAGCAGGTTTGGCCACCTTGGTACAATGAAGTCATGGAGTACGTGCCAGGGTTGGGGCCCAGCATGCTAATCAGACTTAGTGTCTCTCTGGGGCTGCAAACTGAGGAGGCCTGGGGTGAAGTTGGTTAGCTCACAAGAGTTGAGCACTCCATGCCAGTAAAGGATGCCATCACACAGTAGAGCAAAGTTCAGATAGTACACGGCCCGGTTAGGAGGTGGACAGCATGTTGTAGGGACAGGATGGCACTGGGCTATCGGAGACGAAGAACATCTTTCTATTTGTAGGTGACTATGACAAGGCCTCCTAAGGGTAAGAGCCATCTCTTCCTGATTTCAAGTGAACACCAAGTAGAGACATTTGAATGTGAACTCTGAGCCACTAGGCACTGAACCTCTGATCTTCCCGTAAGTCCCCTGACCAGCTCACCCAACACTCCCAAAGCCCATGCTGATGTAAGGGGGACACAGGACCCCCGTGGTTTGCATAATTTGATTGTATTCTTTATCAGGCTGGGAGGTCATAGTCAAATCAATCCCCTACAAGGGGCTTGGTGGCAGGTCTGGGGTGCCTTCTCCATATCATTGTGAGCCCACAGATGATGCCTGGACATTTCAGGGTTAGCTATTTGTGGGTTAAATGTGAGAATGACAAGTGCATGAAGAGGAAAATGCACTTGGCCCAGAAGCTCCCACTTGGATAGGGGAGTCACATCTACAGGCTTCCAGCTTGCTGACTCAAGAGGCCAAGAGAAGGAAAGACGTTTAGAAACCTTTAGATTAATTTGTCAGAAGCAGGCGGTCATTCTCCAGGGAGCTCTGACTCTGCGGGTGGGAAATGCGCTAATTGGGAGAGGTGTGATCCTGCCACTGTGCAGTGGTGTCAGGGCAGCTCCGTTCCCTGTGACCTCCTCCTGGGCCCTGTGAGAAACACATGTGACTGTGGGAAATGATGACATGCTCAAGGCTGAAACAGAGAGTATTTATTCTTCCTGGTAGCTTTTCTAATGAAACCGAGCCACAGGGGCCACCTTCGCAGAAGGATGAAATGTGGTGGCCTCCCAGGCTAGGCCAGGCCAGGCCCTGACACCTTTCCATTCCAATGTAGTGACAACACTCCTGTTGTTCTTATCCTGACCGCCTCACTCTGCTACCAGGTGACAAAAAGGCGTCATTCCTCAGGCCCAGGACTGCCTAGCCCTAAGTCTAGAGCACCCTCATCTGTTTGAGCTCTTGGGACAGAGGCTGAGAACAAAGCCTTGTTTTCACAGTGTGTGGTTACATGTGCTGGTGAATATGAACTGTATTCATCCATTCATCTGCTTATGAACTGCGACTTTGGGTGTTTTCTGTTGCCATTATAGTAGAATGTGGTATAGCAGAAGGTGTTCCCTGACCTCATGGGGTTGGTCAGCTGATGGGTAGAGCTGTTAAATAATCCTCATCTTTTTCCTCCATTGCTTAAAAGTATGGTTTTAGCCAAACGATTTTCCAAGTAGATCTTATGAAAACAAGATTATTAATGTATTTTTAAACAATTTTAGCTCTTGTTACTTTGAACTCTCTTTTGTGGCTATTATTTCTCCAAAGCCTAGTTTTCTCCACATTAAAATTTAGAGAAAAAGATCAATCATCTTTATCAAGAAGGTTAAAACTTCTGACACTTAAAAAATAACATTAGGTTCATCATGAATTACACCATTTATTTTCTTTCTTTCTTGAATTACTACTGATGAGAAACCCCAAAATTTCAACCCATAAGTTGGGGGTTCTTTTCTCATGGCAGATTGGCCCAGTATGGTATTGTTTTTATAACAAGTAAAAGAGTCATGAGATTTCACTGTCTCTTGATTTTTCTTGACTGCAATTATTTTATGCTTGATAACATTGAACCTCCAGTCAATACTGTGTAACAACTTAAATCTCTCAGTTTAAAAAAAAAAGCCTCATTTGATCATTCTATATTGCTAAGATATCACACTATACTAACCTGTAGTTATTATTTATCGATAAAAAGCTGTCAAAATAAGTAAAATGCACACACAAGAAGAAATGGTTCCCAGTGAGGGTGGTCATAGCTCTGTGGTCTTCCATGAGTGGACACGGATAATGGCGTTTAAATGAACAGTGAATTTTAAAAGGGAAAAAATAATGAGTATTTCTCAAAGTACCAAACCTCTCTGACTTCTGTGACCAAAATAAAAAAATAAAGCTTGGTGGAGGGCAATCAGATACATAAAACTCACAAGACTAAGTTCTACAAAGTGTTGGTTCCATGAGCATTGTCACAAAACTGCTGGGCCACAGCCATATCAGAAAAGTGTAGGAATGATGACTCACTTGGTCATACATACTATTAATTTTTTATCTAAAATATCTTCCCATACAGTATCTTTTGATCATATCCTTTTTCTCCCCCAGCTTCTCATAAAGCTGTCCACCCCCTACCCAGCCAACTTCATGCTCTCATTCTCTCTCTCTCTCTCTCTCTCTCTCTCTCTCTCTCTCTCTCTCTCTCTCTCTCTCTCTCTCTCTCTCTCTCTCTCTCTGACCCATCTACACTCCCACACTCCCACACTTTCCCATTCTCTCTCTTGATCTCTCAACAACAAGAAATGAAAAACAAAACAAACACAAAGTAATCAAAGTAAAATGAAACAAAAAGTGGACAAAGATGACAACTTAGAGCCTGTTTGTGTTATCCAAACACTCCTGGATCTGGGCCTGCCCTGGGATGTTTGATATGCCTAGTGACACCCCACTGGAGAAAAGTCATTTTCCTTCTCCCAGCAGGTGTCAACTACAGGCAGCTTCTCCACTCGGGGTGAGACTGTGTCCACATCCCCTTCTCAGAGCTGGGACTTTTGTCTGGTGTGAAAGTGTGTTGTTGGTGCTGGGACTTTTGTCTGGTGTGAAAACATATTGGTCTTGTGCATGTTGCTTAGTCCCTGTGAGTTCCTATGTGCGTCAGTCCTGTTCTGTCTGGAAGAGGCCATTGCCTTGAATTTAATCACCATGTTTACATCTTATATTTCCTCCTTCTCCACATACAGCCATGAGCTTTATGTGTAGGATTCTGATGAAATACTCCTGTAGGACTGAGTTCTCCAAAGTCTCCTCCTCTCTTCACATTGTCCAAGTGTGGGTCTTTCATACACCCTCTTTAGCAGACTAAGGCACTGTCCATAGGGAGTTTCCTGAAAGAACTAGGTGAGGGGCCTTACGTTGGGGAGACCACATGTCACAGCTGCTCAGTGAGCAGGATTTTATCATTGTTAACCATGGTGGGTAACTATGAATGAATTAAAGTATGTTGTGGCCCCAAGGGACCCTAATCATGAATTAGAAGCTTATTTCTAACAACTGGAGAAGCACAAACAGCCCCAACTGAGTTAGTAGTTGAACTACGCTGACCAGATCCTGAGCTTGTTTTAATGAGCATGACAGTAAACTTCTTTAGGGCATGACTTCTTAAACTTGGTTCACCCACAACCTTTCATATGAGAAATTTCTCCACCATCCCATGTATATAGGAATATAAGATAAATTGAAACACCAACCACTGATCATAAAGCTATTTATTTTAAAGTATTTGATTACACAGAATCTTCCCATTTCTCCTATGTGAGGTGGGCACAAGGCTAGCATCTTTTCAAGGAACACCCCCACCAAGCAGTGCTTTATACTTCTCATGGGAACAGAAGGAAGCAAGAACCAAGTATGTCCCAAACCAAACTGGACCTATGTTTCCAAACCCAAGTAACCAAGTATCTCACGTGGAGAGAGCTCAGAACATGAAGCAGATGTAAGTCAGGTGCCTTTCAAAGCCAGAAAAACAAAACACCAAGTGTTCATCACCCCTGTTCATGTTACAATTATTGTTACTTAATTTGCATTTCTGTGTCATGACATGACTGTATAATTAATATAGCCTCATCTATCATGCATGCAGTTGGGTTGTAGGTGTGAGCACCACTCCCTAGGTGCAGAACTGCGATGGATGTCTTCAGAGTTTTTCTCAAAAACACAGCTATTTGGTTTGTCTTCACTTTCATATTTGTATTTACTTTCAAATTCTTTGCCAAAGTCATACATTTATGCTTTCCCCATATGTTCCAGAGAGTTCTTTGCCCATGGGAGGTATTACATCATATGCCTAGCTGTTTTATCAAGTTTACAGACTAAAGAGCATTCAGTCCCCAGCCTGGGATTCTCTGTTGACTACAAAGCCTCTTGCATATCTCATCTTTCATGAACACTGAAGCCAAGGAAGGCTACCCTCTTCTGAACCCATAGTGTCACTGTCAATCCTGAGTATTGGTTTGTCAATGTATTGTTTTGTGTGCCTGTATCTTTACCCTTAGAAAATAAGACAGCCAGCCTTAGTCTATCTGGTCTACTATGACAACATAGCTTCAACTGGGTAATTTATAAATCACTGCAGTGTATTGCTCAATTGATTCTGCAGGTTGGGGTGATTCAGACCAAGAATCAGCGTGTTCTGTGTCTTGGAGAAGGCTTCCTTCTGGTTCTTAGGTGGTGAATTCTCACTGCCTCCATACATGGAGGAGCATTGAACTCTCTGAGGCCTCTTTTCTAGGGGTCTAATCCCATTTATGAGGGTTCTAACTGACCTGTGATCATATCACTTCCCAATGGCCTCACTTAGGTTTCAGCACGTGAAGTTTGGCTTCATAGCAATCGTCAGACCACAGAAAGCTGCATGTGTCTGCTAGTGCTCATGAATTAGAGCTTGTCTAAAAATGTCTGTGAGTAAAGGGCTGTGGTTTTGACCCGTCTGGTGGCTGCCTCATCATTCACAGGACACAGTGCATTTGGCCCTGATCTAAAGGGCATCCGAGTGTCATTATGATGGTGAACAAGGTCTTCCAGAGAATCATTGGCAGCCGGAGGCTGACCTGTAGACAGTGAGAGGTAGACTTCAAGAAGGTATGTTTTGCTCAAAGATGAGCCCTCAGCCTATTTCTCAGCGGTGATTTCTCAGTCTCTAGCTTTTCAGGGTAGTGAGGCCAGCAGGCTCTGAATTGTTTCTCATCAGGCCAAGAAGAGACATCCACAGAGCATGTGGTGGCCAGCAACAAGTTCCCCTGAGCTTGCTTTTAGCAAACACAGAGCAGAACCCACTGTCCTTACTCGGTTTATGGAGGCATTCACTCACCCGAAAAATGGATGACCTCAGTCATTCACAGCTCAGCGTAAAACCAATCACCTATGAACAGAGCAGGGATTGGAGAAATGCAGATTTTAGGGACCACAGGGTGTTCCTTCATTGTTCTTCAGGCTTAAACAACAGAACTGGAACAATAGCAAAAAGAATTTCACATTCTATGTGCCAGGAACAGATTGGAAAATATTCAACATGTGTATCACCTCAGGTGACAAGTCTTGAAACTTAGCGACCAGCAGGCAGAAAAGGAAAGCGTTTCCTGGGATATAAAGATACAGTTGCTTGAATAAATACAATAAAAAATTTAAACATTTGGATGTTTATACTAGAGAATCGAAGTGAAAACATCATATAATTTATTTCTATTTCAATGGAGAAACACTTGCAAAGGGCTGAGTCTTCATACTGTATCCCTTTCAATTCTATAAAGTTAAAAAAATGAATCAAAACAGACACGCCTCTGCAGGAACACGAGCCCTGCCCCCCTTCCAAACTAATTAGGATCTAAATTATAATTTTTCTCACAGTCAGACTTGATTTATAATTAACTTATAAATTGCATACAGTACAGTAGCCAGGTATCTGGTATTGATGTCCCTATCTCACTCACGCCGGTCGGGTTCAGACGTTTGTACACTCCAGAAAATCCCCTGTGGCCCTTCCTGGTTAAGCCCTGAGTCAGGAGCAGTTATCCGAGTTCCGTCTCCATAGATTTCCTAGTTGTGTGTCAGATGTGTACGATGAGAAGCAAGATGTCTGTGATGTCCCTTGTGGTCTGTGGGGAAATACATGTAGAAATTGGTCACATTGTTTGACTCTTAGCAGTGGAAATGGTCCAAATATGTGATATTGAACACGAAAGGCCGTGGCTCTCTGAGATGATCACACATGATGGGAAAGGCTGCAGTAGAAGGTGAGTGGGCGTCTGTGAAGGAAGACATAAATAGCATGGGGCTTCCCTGTTTCTAGGGATGCTCCATAGGAAATACCTTCCACCTCTCCCCTGTAACCTGACACAGGAACACCAGACAATGTTAATGCTATAGTGATGGACGCTTGAGAGGACAGTAGTGTGGACCACCTTAGGCAGTAAAGGGCCGTGAAGGAGTTGAGGGCCTCCTTCAAGAAGCCTGCAGAGAGGGGGGGCTGGGAAGGGAGGGCTCCAGCGTCATTGTAACTAACAGAATAAGTATAGCGGGAAGATGGTAGGTTTGTCATCCATACACAATGTATTTCTAGATGTCCGATTTGTCAGTGCTTTGTGCTTTTGAGAGTTCAGATACTGCTATCTGATGCCCTTAGCAGCTGCGGTGCTTATCTGCCATGAAGGCTCCTGTATGAGTGTGTGAAGGCTCGTTATTCAGTCATCATTGCAGCGTCTGGACGGGTGCAGCAGTGTCCTCATCCTCCAGGGCAGGGTTGGGGCACAGGGGGCTGAGCCGTTCTGGGGGACAATGATGATGTATAGGGGTGGGAGGTTTGTAAGTGTGGTGATCAGGTGCCACTGTACCCCCAGGTGTTCCTTGCTGTATCCTAATACATTTTCTGGAATTCTTGTATGGATGTACAGGGGAGAAATGGAAGAAATTGGCCATGGCACATCCCTGGAGACAATTAAGCCCTGTGTTATTTATGACTTTCTTCATGGATACCCACCCATCTTCTATTGTAACCCCCAACTCAGTAAGAAAAACGAATCCCACTGAAGTCATCCTCCCCATGAATGCAAGTTCCTCTTCATGGCCTCTTCGTGAATGGTGCTGGCTCTTTTCAAACTCTAAGTTGTATATCATGGTATACCATGTGTTCTGTAAGCTATCAGGCACAAGGGCATGCCTGTATCATCCATGGAGTGCACCATATTCCTCAGGGTATTTAATCACACATCTTTGAGTCAATATAATAAGAACAATGGCTTCTCTTATTTAATGGTCACTAAAAGATCATATGTTTGGAAAATGGTGTTTGGCAGATAGAAAATTCCTGCACCTTTCACTATTGTTGACAAAAGCATCACCTCACATGTTGGTGTTGGGTTATGGGATGCCTCAGAAAGCTGATGTTTGGTTTTGTTTGAACCCTTGGGTATCCTGGAATTACTCAGTCATTTCTATATGATAGTGTCCACCGTTTACCATTCTAAACTATTCTGCAGATTACAGTTTAGAATATTTAAGCAAGGTGTGCTTCAGATAGCCCATAGTGTATCATTATTTCAGGATACAAGCAGTGGGGAGAATTTTGGAAAATACAGATCAGTGCACTGGTGTTGGTGCTGCAAACAGAGCTTGGGACTCACCAGAGAGGCTGATGTGCCGCACACAGTTGTCTCTGTTCTAGAGATGACATGGTGCCACCAGAATAGCTTGGGCTGTGCTGGCTGTAATGTAAAAATAGTTATAATAACAAGGCTGGGATGTGCGTGGAGCTTTCTCCTCATGAGATTTTAGAGCAGCTCCCAGTAGGCATGGTGACTCACTGACAAGCCGTCTGGAGGGAATTCAGTGTACACTGCTTCCCCTTTGAGTGAGTAGTGGGGCCATAATCGTCAGCCCCATGTCTGAGATGCCTACATCTGGAGAGACACCCCTGTTATACATAGGAGAAATGCTGTACAGAACCCACCTCCTACATCCCCAGGATGTGCCTTTCTTAGGAGCCACTGATTTGTCACTCCACACTATTTTAAAAACAACTCCAAATATAGATGGCAGTGCACACTCTTAGTCATCCACCTCGACTCACTCTTCTAAAACAGCTCTAACCGTGTGGGTAAGTCCTGCCTAGGCTGGGCTCGGGTCCACTGGAATTTCCTTTATCTGTGCTGAAAACAAGGACAACACTTACATATCTGGATGAAGTGCAGAGTTACAGCCCACTTCAGATTTCCAATGAGAGTAATAACTAAAGCCCCTCCATGTAAGAAACTCTACCCATTGAGGGCCTGCAGTCCTGCAGTGCGTGGACTCTGCTGATTAGGGGATCCTTCCATCAGCAACCTCTGTCTTTGCCCACTGTTATTTTGATCCTCATTCCCCAAAAGTGTGGGTGATACTCTGAAGTTCCCTGAAGTCAAGCACAAGCTCAGCCCCTGTATGCAAATATTTCTTTCCAGGCTCAAGGACAGTGACCTTGGATAGCAAGTTTCCAGTCTGTTGTAGACAGCCAGAGCCCCTCATGCTGCCACCACTGTGAGTGTCACAAACAGTGCTTATGGATGGTCTTAGTGGCATGGGTGGTCTTTCCCCACCATCGTGGTGATCTTACTCTTGTTGGCTAACACAAAGTCTCTGGAATGCATGGTTCAAAGCTTCACACATCCACTTTGTGCTCCACTGTGAACAGGGGTCTCCTTCATCTCCTGTGCTTCTACAGTATTTCTGCCATTGGTGGAAAACTTGGGCCATGCCCATTCATGTTTAATAGTCTGTAGCTTCCAGTGCCCACAAATGGCATGCAGTAGGACCCTATGTAAAATTACACTTGCTGGCAGTGCAGGTTCCCCACAGCCCTAGTGGCAGAGGCAAGTGGACCTACCTTTGTTGAGCTGCCTGATCTCCTAAGGCTTGTATGCAGAGTGAGGTGCAAGATGATCACCTGTCAGAAGGATGGAGGAGGTGGCCGGTTAATCTGTACATAGAATCCCTAAGCTCCCATCAGTGATGAGTGGAAAATCTGCTCTGTATACAAAGTGATGGCCTTTGACCAGAAGGGCATCATGCCATGTGTGAATATGAAAGAAGTTGGAGGGCACTATTGTTGCTGAAGTTTTCTTGTCCACCTGGTCCCAAATAAACACAAGGATGCTATATTAATTATAAAACTGTTGGCTGATGACTAGGGCTTCTTATTGGCTAGCTCTCTCTTAATTATTAACCCATTTCTATTAATCTAAGTATTTACACATGGTCTTATCTTAACTGGTGAAGGCTCTGGACCTGTTACTCCTTCCTCAGCTACATGGTTGGTGTCTCCTCATGGACTCTTTCTGCCAAGCTTTCCCAGAATTCTCTTCATCTCTTAGTCCCGCATGTCTTCCTGCTTCTATTGGCCAAACAGTGTTTTATTCATCAACCAATAAGAGAAGCATATATACAGAAGGACATCCCCATCACACTATGCTAATTTAAAGATGTCAGGTAGAAAGATTTCATTCATATGTAGAGCCTAAAATGTCTAGCTAGGAGAAGTAAAGAGCAGAAGGTGAGAAAGGGTAAGTTTCCCCCAGAGAACACACAGGGCTTAGTTACCTAGGGAATAACTTCTGGGGACCTGCCAAGCAGCAGAGTTGTGATGGTTAGTTAATAACTGCATTCTCAGAAATTTCTGAGAGTGGATTTTTTTTTTCAGCTCACCAAAATGGAAATGGGCTAATAAGGCTGTGTGTATGTTAATCAGCTCAATTCATCCACTATGCAGTGTGTACATACTTCAGACTATCATTCTGCACACTGTGAATACGTAGGCTTCTTGACAATTAAAAAGCTGATTCATAATTACCACTGTAGTTCCTACAAGCTCCTCACGTTTAATGTTAAAAATAAGTTTATGTATTTTTGTTGTATCAGAATGAAAATGCATACACTACTGATGCGAGTGTACTTAAACCCAATAATTTACTGTTCAAAAAAGAGGAGTGATGGATTAAAATTAATGCTTGATGAAGAAGCCCAGATTATTGCCTGTCCATCAACACTGTTTGATGCATGTATGACTGAAGGTCACAGTAGCACCCAACCCAGCTCCTATGGTCATCAAGTCCCAAAGGAAAGAGAAAAGCATCTCATAGCACAGGGACCTCAGTCACCTGAGAGCTCTCTCCAGAGCACTGGAGGTTAATAGCCATTTGCTCGCTGGAACCTGGAGTTTGGGCCCATGCTGATACTGGGACTATAGTTTTAAAGTTCTCATACACCATGCCTGGGAAGAAGCAGTGACCTTCATTGAGGTGTGGGGTGAGTTTAGGGTTTCGACGGGTGCAGAACCAAGGTGTTGTGTTGCATTGATTTGTGGTGCAGATCAATATTGCCATTTTAAAGATCTGTTATATAAAAGACAATGGCCATTGTAAAAAAAAAAACAAAAAACCCCTGAATTTTGAGGGGATGGTGCCCTAGAATAAGGAAAATGGATGGCAGTGCATATGGACGGTTCAATGACCAGAAGAATGAGGAGTTAACTGGATAACGTTCGGGGACCTTTATGATTTGTTTTAAAGGCTGTATCCATTGCTGGAGCACAGTAGGGCACCAGGCACAGAGCTGTCACATCTTGTATTAGATTCATTCTTCACATGAACTCTTGACATAGGGGTCACCCTCTCTGGAACATATGGGAGAGAGTTGGAAATGAACTCACAGCCTCAAATCATGTATCCTAAATGAGATCAGGGAGACCTGGTCTGGTCCAGCCTCAGCAGCTGATTCTGTTTACAGACTCTGTGTCTGCTCAGATGTTTGTTTGTTTGTTTAATTTGTCTCAAATTCTTTTGTAACTCGGCTTTTATTATAAATTTGACATTTATTTTACATGCCCCCCCCACACACACATACACATGGTGGGGGTGGAGTCTGTAGCTCTCCAGATGGCCTCCTCACCGAGCCCCCACGTGTGTTCTTAATCCCCACATCATGTGCCCTGAGCCTCTTGTTTACTCTAGGGTGGATTTGGGCTCCTGTCTGGTGCCTGAAGACAAGGCGGGTGATGTCCCTTTAGGCATATCCACTTAAATACAGTGTCAGAGTCATATAAATTGAGTTCCACCCTGAAGATCAGCAGCTTCTGACGCATCAAGTCCTGTGTTCTGGACCAGACAGGACCTGCATCCTTGCATCTGGCCACAAGGCGACAGCTCGGTGCAAGAACTTTGATTGTCATCGGCTGAGTCTGGCGACAAATCGGAGTTTTCAAATACAGGAAAACAAGGACATTATGTCCGGTGACCTGAGTCTCTTGGTGTCTCACCAGGACAATGACACATCTAAGGGAGGATGTGCCAGCTGTGGAGCCTGCGGGGCACCAGAGTCTTGAGTCTGGCTCTAGACACTGAAACCAGGATTGCACAAACTCATCGTTTTAATGAGTAAAATATCTACTGAAAAAAAAAAGAACATGAGTGTAACTGGGGATATGGCTCAGTTAGTAAAGTGTCTGTTATATAAGCACGAGGGACCCAAGTTTGACTCCCAGAACCCATGGAAATAAAAGCAAGGCATGATGGTATGAGCTTGTGAGCCCAGGGCCAAGGAGGCAGAGACAGGTGGCTCCCTGGGGCTCACTCACTAGCCAGTCTAACCTAATTGTTAAAATTCCAGGTCATGAAGTGACCCTGTATCAAAATTCAAGGTGGACTATACCTGAAAAACAGTATCCAAGATTGATCTATGTCCTACACATGTAGACAGATACATGCGCATGGCTATGTACATGTGTGTACAATACACACACACATTCACATGCTCAGTGGGAGAAGAGAACATAGAATGTGGTGAAGAGGAGGGGCAGAGACCAATCAAGAAGGATTTGGGGACAGGAGAGATATGGAAGGCTGTAAAGGGAAGCCTTTTCCTTGAGAGAAGCCTTCCCGCCAGCCTGGTTCTAGAGCCGCATCAGTCCCAAATAAACACACAGGAGGCTATATTAATTATGAAGCTGTTGGCCTTGCTTGTTTCTTGCTGGCTAGCTCTGACTTAAGTAATTACCCCATAATTGTTAATCTAAGTATTTCTCTTACCGGAGAACTTTCCGGGCTTCCTACCCCATGGCGTTACAGCTTGACTTTCTGTGTTTCTCCTTCCCAGAGTCCTCCTGGACTCCTAGTCCCACCTATCTTGGTTCCCTATTGGCCCAATAGTGCTTTATTGACATATACATAGGACTTCCCCCATCAGAAGGCTTATACTCCATGGTCCCTCTGTGCTTACTCAGGATGGACATAAGAATATACTACATTGCACTCGAGACCATTCTATACAATGCTATAGGCTAGAGATGAGAGTCTAGGGGCAGGAAGGCTGGCATCTTCTGACATTGCTCCTATGCTTATAGATGGCTGTCTTTTCCTTGTATCTTCATGTGGTCCTTTCTCTCCCTCCCTCCCTCTCTCTCTCTCTCTCTCTCTCTCTCTCTCTCTCTCTCTCTCTCTCTCTCTCTCTCCCTCTCTCCCTCTCCCTCTCCCTCCTTCCCTCCCTCCATCCCTCCCTCCAAGAATCAATGGGGCTGGAGCCATCTTTCAAAGCCAGCTAAGCAGGCAGTATTATTCCATATGGCACAGCAGTGTAGCTTTCGCTACATAGTTTATTTAAAAACAAAGAAGATGACCCTAGGTTTGTGTCATCTCCTCAACAGAATAACGAAGAGGCTGCCAGGCAGTGTGCGTCCTGCCCGGGCTTCAGGTAGAGTGAGGAATTTGAATCACTGATAGTTAAGATGTGGGAACTCATAGCAAACAGTCCATCTGGCTACATGGCAGCTCTCAGAGCCCTGGTCCCTTTACAGCTCCGCCTGGGGAGTTGGCTTCCAGGGAGAGGCAGAAGTAACAGTGTACACTTGGTCTCTAAAACTCACTGGGGCGTGAGGGAAAACATCCGCTCGGATCTCTGCTGGCCCATTTGCAGTTCTGCCACTTCCTTATGCTCCTCGCTGAAAGTCAGAGCACACCTCAGCATCTGGCCTGTGCTCGCCACTCTACAGCATTTCCTTACAATTCCTTGTTGTCCTGAGCCAGAGTCTTCTCTCCTCTGCGCCCTCATACTGGCTTCTGGTGGCACTATGGGGAAAGCAGGCTCTCTGCAGGAACTGGGAGGCCATGATGGATGAGACTCCGTCTAGAATGGCCACAGATCCTTCTGGCCTCCGTCATACTTGCCGTCCTTCTGCCATCTGGACTCTAGTGATGATGGGCTGTGACCAGGAAAACACAGACAGGAAGCTGGGTGTCTCACTGGAGCCCCTGTGACTAGCTGCCAAAGCGCAGAGCTTTCCATAGAGAGTGACAAGTGCATGCTTGGCCTAGGAGGGTACACAGGTGCTAATAGTCTGGATGGTCTCTCCTCTACTGAGGGTGACTGACGGGGATCTTCTGAACTGTGCATGGAGGAGGAAGGACGGCGCACCCTGAAGTGTGAGGTGGAGAATCTCACCACCTTTTATATCCACCTGTGTGTCACGCCAAGATTTTGACTCTTGGTATTGTCTTGTAGCTTCCTTGAGTACCACTTCCAAGTATCGCTCCAAGGACCGAGTACCGGTGCTCTGAGTGGCATCTTCGAGCCACCCCGAAGAGAAATGTTTGCACATGTGGGAAGCCCAGCCCCCTCCCTCACTATTGAATTTTGCAAAAATAATTCCAGTTGGAGGCCTGCCTTTTCCATCTGGACGAGTCAATCAATTAATGTCAACAAATCAATTAAAGTTTACACGGAAATTACCCTGGTGGCCATGGAGGGCTTGCCTGGGAGTTTTGATACAGCTGGCTGTTAACAGCACCATCAGCCGAGTTAAGAAAAGTACACGAGCAGGGATGACTGCCTGATCCCCACATGAGCACTTGAGGCTGTCCACACATTCATGCCACCCAGTATGGCGTCTGTTGATGATGATGTCTTCATTCCATTTTGTGCTGTTTTCCGTGAACTCTCCTTGAGCGTAGTCATCGCTCTCCCATGGAGAGTTTGATACGAGTAGCAGGACTGCCACCTGGGCTGGTGACAAGCCCCGAGAGCCCCTCGCTGTAGGACCCACCACCTCTGCTCTCTACCCAGGTGGCATACTTATCCATGTGGGGGTCTGTGGTAAGAGGAGCAACAGAGTGAAGTTCAGCCAGCTCAGTTCACATGGGCGGCCTGGTTTATGTACATCTCAGCTTTGCCCTGACAGCACGCTGGGCTGGCTGTAAGTGGCTGGCCCCAGAGAAGGGGCGAACCTTATTCGTTCACCTTTCTCTGAAAATGAAAGTGGGCAAAGAGGCTCAGTGATGAAGAGCACTTAGGCTTCATCGGCATAGACGTTGACAGATGGCTCTTGACTTACAAGGTTTCACTTAATGAGTTTTCAGCTTTCCCATGGTGTGAAAACAACATGAACTCAGAGGAATTCTGAGTTTTGATTGTTTTCATAGCTGCTGATATCTAGTGTGATCGTCTGTCTATAGCTCTTAACAGTGGCAGAGACCTGCAACTCTCCCTCTGCCACGTAAGTCTCCAGGAGAACTTGGGTGCTCTGTAGTGTGTTCTGACATAAACCTTGGGGGTCAACAGGCTGGGCGAGATGCATTTTCAACTTGTGGTATTTTCTGTCATGGATAGAAAAGTATCTGCCCCTGCTTTCACAGTGACAGAACATACCCCTACCATGCACCAGTCCTCAATCTGAGTCTCAAGTTTTCTGCTTAAAATTTGTCTTACCTCAATCCATGAGTAGTGGTTCATGTAGCCTTAGTGCTCAGGAATCAGAGGCAGGAGCATGGCAAGCTAAAGGGAAGCAGAGACAGACAATGTATCAAAACCAACCAAACAGTAAGCAAAACCTTTTTCAAAAAGATCACTCGATGGGACGAAGATGCTGCTTACATTTCTGGTTGCTGGTTCACTGGAACACTAAAACTTTCCCCTGAAATAGTTCTAATGCACACATGCATGCATGTACACACACACACACACACACACACACGAAGGCATGCACATGCATGACCATGCGCACACATGCGCACACACACCCACCATAAACAGAATTACCAAGAATAATTTTGACATACAAAGCTTTATAGAAATGAAATTGCATTGCCTTCAGCTTAAGTAGGAGTAATTGGAAGTTTGGCTGAACAGATATTGTTCAGGAATTCACTTCAATAAATAAAAAAACACATTGTAAGATTGGAGCTTGTTAAGCCTTTCCCTTGCAATACAGTTTGGCTCTAGATTTGTATAACCATCTCTCTTTTAATGTTTTGTAGAAAATGGGTTCTAGGCTGTGGAGATGAGCATGGGTTATATGTTATCAGTCATTGACACTGGACAGAATGGGCAAAGGGATACAGCAGAGACACACCCTGTCAGGGTCACGAGCAAGGTCAAGGAGAAAGCACAGAGCTCTCAGGTGGGCCAGTGTCACTAGCTGGGTCAGAAGGCACAAGGATTGACCTCCTTACAGAGGAACTGAGACCTTCAAACAGTGATCCCCGGGGTCCTTGCACTGAGAGACCAGTGGCAAGTCACTGTCTGGTAGAGGATTGTAGTAGTTTGAATGTAATTGGCCCCCATAAGCTCATAAAGAGAGCTACTTTTTTGAAGTGTGGCCTTGAAGTAGGTGTGGCTTTGTTGAAGGAAGTGTGTCACTGTGGGGGCGGGCTTTGAGATCTCTTTTGCTTAAGCTTTGCTGAGTGTCACAGTCCACTTCCTGTTGCCTTCTGATCAAGATGTAGCTTGTCTGCCTGTGACCACCGTGCTCCCCACCATGATGATAATGAACTGAACCTCTGAACTGTAAGCTGCCACATCACTTAAAGGATGCTGTGGTTATGGAGTCTCTTCACAGCACTAGAAACCCTAACTAAGACTAGGAAGCCAAGGTGGAGGGATGCCTGCCCTCTCATACACAAAGGGTTTATGTCTGGACGGTTTGGGTTCCAGAACTTTCCATGGAATACAAACTTGTGGGATAGAGTACAAACTGTTGTGATAAGCACATGGTAAAGAGTTTTGAAGACAAGAAGATAAGACAGTGGGCACCAGCAGACCAGAGTGTTGGCCCTTTGTGACATGTGATTTCATATCCCCCCTCAAAAAAAAATCCCATCCTGGTGGAGGTTCTATGTAATGAGATTGAAGTTGTGCATTTCTGGCAAGATTCCACTTTATTGTAAAAAGTGGGGAAGTTAGAAATGACCCCTAAAGAAGAATACAATCTTGTAGGGAAATTAGACCTGGTAAGACAATGCGGGACGAGGGATTGACTTTGCCAATCCATCTCTAGCAAGCTGAGTGGAGATTGCATTCAACTGACCCTAGACCTAGACCTCTGTGCTCAGTGATGGAGGCTTGTTTTAATTTCCACTGTGTATTTTGGCATCTTTCCTGTGTATGCCTCAGTTTCCAGCAAGGATTTATTCCCTTTCTCCATCCCCTTCACTTCAGAATGCTGTTCTCTGTCATTTAATGTGGCTCTTGTCCTCTAGCTCCTAATTTGTCCCTGGTGCTTATAAAAACTGTTCACTTTACCTCCTCAAGGGCAGTGTCTAGCAGTTTGTTCTGAAATGATTCATGGTGCCTCCACTCAGACCACACTGCTTATTCATCATAAAGCCATCTATCTCGATTCCTGCTCCCTGGGGGACAGTGTCCCTGAGACTATGGGCTGGTCTCTTGCCAAGTGCCACACACCGCTGACCCTAGGAAAAGCTATCCCGCCCACACTGCACCTGCCCCCCTCCCTCAACGACGTCACTTCATTTGGACCATCAACAGCAAGTGCAAGATGAGCCTGCCTCCAAAGTGTGTGATGCCGAGGTGCAAAATGCAAACCCTTCCTAAAGACCAGATGAAATCAGACAGCTGGCCTTGAGCACACACACCTCCCTGCCTATTTATAACCTATTGCTGATTTTGCTGAACAGAGCACAGGGAGGCCTCAGAGTCAGTGTGACTGTACTTCTTTGTTCGTTGAGTTTGAGTGACAGCCACTGCTGAATCTGGAGTCACAATCCCATTGCCTTCCACACTACCTCTCAGTTGGTATGTTTGGAGCTCTCTGGGGGCTTTTTCCCTTTATGGAAAAAGTGGGCAAAGAAATGGAGCCTTAAGAAGGAGCACTTAGAGGGAGATGGTGAGAGCAGAAGACAAGGGTGACTGTGAGACTAGAGCCCAGTGTAATGGGCAACCCTTCCGTCCCTGCCAATGAGAGTCAAGGGAAGCATGATCCTCCAAGGAGAGACCCTTGTATTAGTCAGGACTCTACCACGAGTAGAGCCAAGGAAGTCCTGTATGCATGTATGTACATGGGTTTCTGGGTACTTATGTACTAAGGAATTGGCAGTTCACAGAATTGTGGAGGGTTAGTATGTCCAACCCCACAATGCTGTCATCTTCTCAACTCTGAAGCCACCCAGTATCTCAACCATAGGCTCTTCAGTTCAAGTGACTGGATGTGACCCAACTTCAGACTCTCTATTTATCGTGTCTCCTGATTGAAGTGTGAATCTTGTCCATAAGTTATCTCACTTCCACATGCTAATAATGTTTGACCAATTCTCTGGGCCACTTGGGTCTGATCAAATTGACATATGAGATTCACCCTCAGTGTCATTCTACCGATGCCTGCCTATCCCAACAAAGCACGGAGAGATGTAGGCATGGGCAGGGGCAGGCACCTTCGGCTGGTTCTGCTCCCAGATTGCATTGCTGCACACAGTGCCTGATGTTCCAACCCAGTTGAATGCTGACCCAGGATCAGGAGAAAGGAGAGAGTAAAGGTATAGAACAGAAGGGAGGAAGAACCCTCAGGTGTTGAGGATCTATGAGCATGAGATAGATAGTCACAGAGGAACAGATCTCATTAGCTCAGCGGCTATGTTCTGTAAGGTTCTCATAGGTATTCATTCAGGAAGACTCAGAACATGTCCTCCAGCCTCTGGCCACAATATTCTTTTTATCAGTGGATCAATAGGTGGCCATATTTAATATGTTTATATTTAAATATGCCTTATTTAATATTTTCTGTTGATTAATTAGAGTTGAATTCCCCACCAGCAGCACTGACAAAGCTTCTCTCTCACATATGCTTTCTCTATGAAGCATTCTTCTTAGGTACCATGTTTGGGGGCTATTTGAACAGTACAGATGAGAACAAAATGTATCAATATGGCACTTAATCACCAGGAAATGAAACGCTTTACCCTGTGGGAATAGAGTAAAGGGAGAGCATCTTGTTGACCCTGATGGCAGTACTTTCATGGTGCTCTGGCATAGAGGTGGGGGCATCATCTTGCTGGTCCTGTTGGCAGTGTTTGCACATACTGCTCTGTCATGGATGTGGGACACCACCTTATTGGTCCTGCTGGTGGTGTTTACACACTGCTCTTTGGGATGTTTCCGCTTCCATTGGGCCCATGAGAACCATCATGGGACTGTGAGTATGGGCAATTAATATTAATGAGTGGTGAGTTTGTCAATACAGAATCTGCAAGCTGTGCCTGTAGAATGTGGTGAGCAGCACAGGCTGCAGATTGGGAGCCCAGGACTCATTGGCCATGATAGAGGAATGAAAAGAGTAAAGCCAGTACCTCATAAGGATGACACACATTTTACCATCATTCACCTTCTATCACATGTACACACCTACTGGATATTCAACTCCCTCATGGCCAGAGGCCTCTGAACAAATGAGAGCTACAAATGGGGAAACCTTTGTCTATATATCAGAGTGTGGAAGCCTTCATTGCCTGTGTAGCTGAGTCATCTGGCTGCAAAACCATCTTGTAGGGGCATAGATGGAGCCTTGGATACAGGCCCTGAAATGGGCAGGATGGTGAAAAGGGGCTGAGTTTATCACTTGTCAGCATGCTGTGGTCACCAAATGATAGACATTTCTTAGTCGCTATTCTTTACTTTGGCCAATGCTTATGACCTCTGTCATGCCTGTGGGGGTCTTCTCTGGAAGGGGAGGAAGCTTCTAACCCTTTGGGCCTCCCCTTCTGAGCCCAGTGACTCCTTGTTCTCTGACAGAAAGGTCCCTGTCTATACAGCATGTAAGAGTGTGGTGTCTGACTTTGTGGACCCTCTGTAATGGCTTGGGGTGAGGAAGGCTGTTTCTTTGGAAGCTGCCAAATGTGTCATGTTGTCATAGCTAAAAGTGCTGGTAGTGTTTTTGTGATTGTGTCTTGAACATGCACTGACTGATAGGTTGAAAAAAAAAAGAGTGTGGTGTCTGCCCAGGCTTGGGTTCTTCCCCGACTCTGGGTACTTCTACTTAGGTCTCAGAGTCCCTAAGCCAGGGGGATAAGGCCTAGTCATGTTCTTAAAGTTGAGGGCAGGGGGCAAAGGGAAAGTGAGGGCTAGATGACAGCCCCCACCCAAGGTCATTGTGATTGTTGTATGCCCGGCTTCACCATGTGTTAGGCAGAACTATGATCCCCTATGTCATCTACATCCTAGCCCGGAGCCCAAGAGTATACTATCTGGTGGTTCCTTGGGTAACCAGAAGGCAGGGTGACCCTCTGAATCTCTGTCATCACAAGGTCATATAGGAGGAAGCTTGAGTGCAATTGAGAGGACTAGACTAGAGGAACAGGAGGGAGCAGCTTGAAAGATGAGAAGTCCCTTGAGCCACTGTGGGAAGACAGCCTGAAGATGACAGGTTCTACTCTAGAGACCCATTTAGAATGTTAGGGCTTGGGATGGAAACCAGCTGCTTGTTGATTTGTTCCACTTAGGAGAGGAGAAGAGAGAACTTCAGAATGCAGAGGAGTTTATCCCAGTTGAGCACTCTGTCCGAGTCTATAGTGTACAGGCCAGGTAGTTAGTGTGACAGTGGCTTGAAGTGACAATAGTTTATGTTTCTCAAGTCTCCCCTTCAGCATCAAGGGATGCTCACAGGACAGTGGGTGCACGTATGGATGCTATGTGTGCATGGGTGCGACTGTATGTGTATGCATGCACACGTGTATGCATGTGCCTGCATCATAAGTCAAGGCCATATGAGGAAGTTTCTGTCAGTGGGTCCCCAACATGGTCCCAGCACTGAACACTCTTCCATGAAGGGAAACCTTAGCTTTTTCAGATAAGCTGAGAGTAAGACTGTTTCCTGCTGTGGGGTGGTAACCAGGACATAAGTCATTCAGTTACCACTTAGAGCCTTTGGATGGTCTCCACGTGTTTTTCACATGTCCTTAAGCCCATGGAATTTCTTTTTTCAAGAAAGGTCATTGGGTCAGGCACACAGACATACCTCCACACAGATGTCCACAGAGGAGACCTCAGGACTTATAATATCACTGGGCACTAACAGGTAAGATGCCTTAGTACTTAGAGCATAGGTGGCTTATATCCTATTTGACTATTTTGTGGGGCCTCAAGACAAGGCACCCACCATAGCCTTCATTCATCAAGACAAAGGGTTGGATGGGACAACTTAGATACTTGTTTCAGGCCCAAGAGGTGGATGGATTTCTTATTATAATAATTGCTGTGGAGAAACCAATAGAGAGACAGCAGTTCAGTTGCCCAGTGTATGGGAACTTGATTAGTTGATGTTGGTGTGTCCTCATAGACCCTTCTAGACCTCACAGACCTTCTGGTCCTTTATAACCTGTGATGGGTGAGCTTACAGACCCATAAGCAAGAGAAGGAACTACTTATCACACATTTATGGTCTTTGCTGCTCTTCAGCTGACTTGGGCACCAGGTCCTCTCACTCTTGATATCTTACCACTTTTCTGTCTGCCTCATTGGCTCCTGGCTTTTAGAAGACCAACCATTTCAAAACCTGTACAAAGTATGGAGATGTCTGACCTGGGGTAATACATAGAGACAGCTCAACCCTGAGTGGAGGAAGCAATGACCAGCAGTATTGCATGACTCCCCAGTGGACAGGGAGCCTAGTCCAGCCACACAGGCTAAGACTGACTTTGGAACAGATGCGAAGGGAGGCCCTTCTCTCTATCAGTGAAGCACTGGGTACAGGATGGATGAGGCAAAATGTAGGCTGAAATACATGGATCTGGTTTTTTTGATAAGCGGAATCAATGTATTGCAAAGCACAGAGATGGCAGAAAGACAACGGATGCTGGAGAAACATCTCTTCTGTGCCTATTATTTAACTGAACGTGCAAGACTCCCCAGTTGGTAGACACGTGGAAAAATCGGGATGGGGGTGCTGTCATGGCTCTGGAGCATAGGGTGCACATGAGTTCTGTAGCACAGAGCTGTATCATAGGACCTTGTAAGCAAAGATTCTCCCCTATCCTCTGCTCCCAAGAGCCTGTGTGAGGCCCACATGGCCCCGTCACTGACCTCACATCTACTCTGATAACAGTTACCAAGTCACGGAGCATGTGGAATCAGGATGCTAAGATGAAGGTCACTGTGCTGGGCTTAGGCTTCAGCTATTGTCTGCTGAGCCCTTACCGCCCTTCACAAGACATCTGTTTCCTCTGGTGGCAGCTCACCTCACAGCACACATGGGCTCTCCCTGCCCCAGTGGTTTAGTTCCTGCCCTTCTGCATCTCCTCGCCCTCAGCCCCACTCTCTGCTGTAACTTCATCAGCTCTCCCAAATGGGCCTCATCATTTCTCTTAGGGATTTTTTTTTAGGTCTGTTACTCTGTCAGTAGTCATTAATTATCTACAAGAAAAAGCCTCAGTTGCTTCTGTCCCTGGCCTTATGGCCCCAAGCAGATGCTAGCAGAGGCAGATATAATTTTTCTCTAAGAAGGATACCAACCAGGTCCTACATCCACCTGGTCATCCAGGTCAAGGAGGGGCTAGGGCTCACTTTCAAAAGCTCCCAAGCTTAGTGTGTGTGTGGGGGGGGGATGGGAGATTGGCCTTCTCAGTCCATCAGAGAGGCTAAGGACTCTCTTTGGGTGTCCTTATTCTGTCCTGGGTCTCCACAGATATGTAAATGAAGCTACTAGGTAGGATCCTAAGATCTGAGTGCCCAGAGGCTGTTTTCCAAGTCTGGGTAGGAGCTGTGAAGCAGCAGGAGGCACAGCCATACCCCAGGAATTCCCTGGCTATACAGGAGAGGAGACCTACTTGAGTTTCCAAAATGCTTGAGTCACTGTTGTCCAGGAAGTTTCCTTGCTAGTGAAGGACTCACTGCATTGTCATGTAACTTCCTGCACCACCATGCAACCTCCAACACAGAGGGATGCTTGTGTATCATGGTGGCAGAGTTATCAACAGCTCTCTAGGGCTCCTACTCATGCAGCTGGCAACCCAATGTTGGATGCTGTGGCTAAGAGGAACACTGGGCCAGCAGGCGAAGACTGCTTAGCCCTGCCCACCTATGTAATCTTCCACCTTGAAATTACAGACATGCATGCCTCACAGGAATGCAAGCAGTATCAACTTCAGGGTTTATAATCCTGAGGCTCCAGGCTTTGAAAGCACATGTCCTCTCAGAAGGGCCTTCCTGTCTGCCTTGTATGTCCCCAGCAGGCAAGAGGTTTGTAATGATCCTGCAGAGCTGGGTTTAAACTCGCTCTTTCATCGAGTGACTTCTCCCCTTTCTTTAGCTTTCATATCTTCGTTTGAAAGCACACCCTGCACATAGAAAGATCTGTATTTATATCAAAGAAGAAATGGTAATAGAGTCAACAGTTAGGAATATATATATATATATATATATATATATATATATATATATATATATAAAATCTCTTATTCTTGGCCCTGTTCCCAACCACATCTACAAATTATTTCTTTGTTCTGATGTCCCAGTAATAAAATACCAGTTATTCTCAGAAGCAACATCACCTAAAAATTATATTCTCAGCTGAGGACCTCTACCACAGGCAAATGAGGTCATTCAACTGGGGTGCAGTGGAGAATATCATACCAACTTCAAATGTGCCCACAGGTTTGGACATTTTAAATGTCCAGGAACAAGCCAAATCCAAAAAGGCTTTCCTAAATCTTCACTTCCCAAGATTTTGCACAGTATGAGATGCTCAGGGAGCTGGTTGAAATGCGGATTCTGGACCACTGGGTCTGGGTATGGCCTGAGCTTCCATGACTCCGAAAAAGACCCAGTTGGTGGCAGTGCCACGCCCAGACAGTAGCCTAGACAGCAAGGGGCTGGCTCTGTCTGCTATAGAACACTAAATTGATCTCTGCTTCCAGAAGCTTTCAGTGGGTGTCCAGACTTTGCCAAGTACAGTAAAACATTAAAAATAAATATCTCAGAGATCTGAAGTTGCTAGGAGAGAGTAGCAACAGAACCACAGAGTAGAAGGAGGCAGGCGTGTGGGGATTTGAAAAGGGATCGCAATGTTGGGAACTGTGGAGTTGGAGATCAATGATTGTATATTGTGGTAGACCTGTATTCAAGTCTTCTTAGACTTAGTTAATGGTTGTGTGTCACAGGAAGAATATTTTCAAACTAGGAAAATAATATATATATATATATATATATATATAGAGAGAGAGAGAGAGAGAGAGAGAGAGAGAGTGTGTGTGTGTGTGTACATAAGCATGCATGAATACAGTTGATATATATAGTTTTGAGGATGGGGAATGGGGATGGGGTGGAATTGTGTATTAGCCCTGGCATGAGATCCTTGACATGTGTTTGAAAACAGGGCATGTGATAGATGCCATGTGGGGAGACAGCAATGCAGAGCAGAAGAGAGAGAAGTCGCTCATAAGGGAAGTAGAGTGGAAAGACAGATAAGTTTAGATTTATGAGGCTGAGCTGGATTACGAATGGTCTTGAAAACTAGCCCTCTGTGGAAGTTGGATTTGGTCCCAGGGCCAACAAGGCTGTGTTCACCCAGAACAGGGAGAAATGGATGACAACAGTCCTCCAAGATTAATCCAGCAAGGCTGACAGTTCCATTGTCATGTGTGGTCATTTATTTGTAAAATGAAGCCATAATTGCAGTCGTTAGGGTCTGTGAATACAGTGTAGTATCAGACTGAGCAGCACTGTGTGTGTCCCTGGTCCATGGATGGTGGGAGCCAAATTGGTGTTCCCACTGGCAGGCATCTCAGTCCTGGAAAAAGGCCTCGTGTCTGTGCACAGTTGATTCTCCAAGAGGAGCACATTTTATTCTCCTTTAGGATTTAATGATGGCCAGACAGTGTCCTGCCACAGTTGAGCCCAGCTTTCATCTGGATCTGGAATCCATGCCATGTGTGACTTGTGTGTACTGCATGGATTCTGTGGGGAAAGGACCATTGAGACCTGGAGTGTGTCCTAGAGAGGCTCTGAGCACTCTTCTGTGAGGTTAGATTTGAGCAGAGCATCCAGGGCTGAAAGGGGAGAGCTGAGGCCCCACTGACACCCAGAGACAGGCAGGCTCCACTTTTGAAATCTTGGCGCCCATCCCTGCAGCACTGCCTTGTGGAACCGAATTGGAGCCTGCATAGGACTCTTTTCCATGTCCCTAGGAAGATGGGGGTATAGAGGTATGTGACCATAGCCGAGCTTGGAGGCATCATCAGTGTCTCTGTTTCTGTGTGGCACTCTCCTGCCTGTATGGAAGATGGATTCCTAGGACTTCCTTCACTCACAGCCTGAATGAGAGCAAACACAAACTTAGGTGGATTTCTTTTCTTTTTATCTTAAGAAGGAAGGGAGATATTGAGGATTTTATCTGCAAAGTAAGCAAACAGTTCAGTTGGCCTTTTAAATTAGGGTGCCTGTCAGTTTTTAAAATTCTATAAACCACTGTATGCACATGCACACACATACACACACACACACACACACACACACACTTACACTTTATTTGAGCATCTTGGTGACTTACAGGAGCATTGGGAAGGAGGACACCATGCTGCGGATGACTGTCATGTGGATGACCATAGCTTCATGTGAGGCACTCCACCCTCTCTGTATGACCTTCAGTGAGGGATGCTGGGTCAGAAGAGTCATTCATCTGTAATCCACACCTTGGACCGTCACTCTTACCTCACCTCCAACTGCTTCTTCTCTCTACACCTCTGGCATGGTCTGGGCTTTGGCTCCTTGGAATCTGCTGCCACACTCCCACCTGTGCTTACGAGGGTTGTCTTCTTGGTTGTCTGTCCTTCACCATTGATGGCCTTTTTGGACTGACTGTTTCCTTCCCTAAATTTGGAACTCTAAAGATACAAGTGAGCCTACTGATCGTTCTGGTCAAGGCAGCGCCAGCTTCCTTCATGGAGCAGGTAAAACAGACATTGCATAATTGCTTGGTGAATGATTTTGGTCATTTTGACTCATGAACACACTTTTATACTAGATCAACCCCTCCGCTGATGCCCTGGCTCCAGTTAATGGCATTGGGAAGTAGGGCCTTCAGAAGATGACTAGTTAGATGGGGTTGTTGGGGCAGCCCAGTATTAGAAGAGAAGGTCAGAGTTTTATCTCCTTCTACCAACCAGGTTAGGATACAGCAAGAAGCCCATTTTCTCTACAGCAAGAACAGATCTTTCAGTGGAACCAAGCCAGTGGGACCTGGAGCCCCCAAGTGCATATTTCTCAAATATAAGCCAGTCAGTCTGTGGAACTTCATATGGCAGCTGAGTTGACTGGCATACACAGACATACATCACAAAGCCATGTTATAAGGTGAATATAAAGGAATCTGTAGGCAGGGCAAGGACTCAAGTCTTTTAGTGTCCAGAGAGCCACTCAGGCTCTCTGACCTATAGTGTCTATTCTTTGAAACCACACCCACCCAGCCAGAGCCATACTACTTAACTTGTGTTCTAATGTACTTCGTTCTTCCAAGATAACTTCCATATGTTGTGTCAGGAAGTCTAGTGGTATTTAATGATTTTATGGGACTTACATTCACTCCTCACAACTGTGTTTTGAAGCTTACTCATTTTTCATGATACTATATTTCCTGTGTTTATTATTTTTGTTGACATTATCTTTGTTGGCAGTGGCGGAACTTGCTTAATTAGAACAATCTACTTTTTTCTTGAGACTGAGTCTAATGTAACCCAGGCTGGCATTGAACTCA
The DNA here is from genome assembly GCF_017639785.1 of Mesocricetus auratus. Taxonomy (NCBI): domain Eukaryota; kingdom Metazoa; phylum Chordata; class Mammalia; order Rodentia; family Cricetidae; genus Mesocricetus; species Mesocricetus auratus. The sequence continues at coordinate 5,038,876 of NW_024429212.1, read as the reverse complement.
CTGTATGGCTGAGGATGTCCTTGAACTTTTGACCTTGCTTCTCATTGCCCCATGATAGGATTATATGTATTTACCTCCACAACACCCTATTTATGAAGTACTGGGAATTGTACTCCAGGTCAAGAGAATACTCTAACAATTGGCTGCTTTAAATATTAAAACCAATCTTTGACTTCGAGATTCTTTTGCTTTGTATCATAGTTTTCTATTTCACTCACTACCGATGCTGTGTCTCTGTGCTAGTGATGGTGGCCTGACACACTGTCCTGGCCTCATCTCCCTTCTACCCCTGGCTTTCTGTGCTCTAGTCTGTTTCAGAACTGTCATGTTATGACCTGTCTCTAACATTGTCCTCCAGGCCCTAGGTACTCAGTAGAATACAGTGTGAGAAAGCATATCAACTGCGCAAGAAATCCAGGATACCCACTTGGATAATTTAAAAACTTGAAGATAATTTACTTTTTAATTGTTCTCTTCCCTACCTGTGATTAACACAATGGTCTTATGACACTTATAATTTTTCCTCCTGGCCAAAGAGCTAGGCTCAATTTTTGTTTCCCCCATCCATCAACCTGACATGGCTATTATTTTATGCTAACTTGTGATCCACTTTCATCTACTTGGCTTCTAGCTTTATTGGTCAATCTTTTTCTTTATTTTCGGTTTGTCCTTTAGGGCATCCTCCTTCCTGAAATCCAGTCTTTGTAACTTGCCCCAGAAAAGTCTCTTAGAAACAGAAAGTCTGTTGTGTTTATACAAATAAATTCATTTCATCTTTGTTTCTGGACCACACTTTGTCTAGATGTAGAACTTGGAGTTGATGTTCATTTTTCCTTCCGGGAATCGTGTCTGGGTTTTCTTGACTGCTATCAAGAGTTTTAAGTGAGCCTCACTTTTGTCTGTCTTAAATGATTTCCCTTTTTTCAGGCTTCTTTCTCAATGTCATCATCACTCACATCTCAATCTGGAGCAATTTGTACACATTTGGCACAAGCTGTGCTTCTTCAGATCCAGGCCTCAGTGTTTTCCAAAGGTTCTAGAAAATCCTGAGGTGTTATTTTCATGAATTCTTTCACCATCCAGTACCATATGTAGTATCCCTTCTAGGGCTTAGATTAGATACATGCTTTCCTTCTAAAAAGCATTGGTATTAATATGTCTTTCATTCATCAGGCATTTCTGGGCTGCATTTTGTTTAATGTGAAGCATGTCTTCTATGTCTTTAATTCTTTCTCTGGCTATTTCTAGCTTGACATTCTCATCCCTACTGAATATCTTATTCCAACTCATAAAATCTTCAAGACCAAACCATCTTCTTTCCAAATATTTTTGGTGAAGTTTTGGAAGTATCTATTTCTTATTTATCCTTGAGTCTGTTCTTATAGCCTGGTATGTTTCTGTTTTCATTAGCAGATGTTTTTGGTTTTTCTTTATTAACTTTCTGAGAATTTTATACAAGAGTACTGTTTTTATTTACACTGGCTCCACCCCTCCCCTGTTCCCTTCAATTTCATCAGTGCCCCCACTCCCTCTCAAACAGATGGCCTTTTCTTTAATTATTGTGTGTGCGTGTGTGCGTGCGTGTGCGTGTGTGTGTGTCTATAAATACAACCTCATGAGTACATTTAGTGTTCATGTGTACATGCGTTTAGGCCTACCACTGCAGACTGGTTAACCTCTCAGGGGTCTTGTCTCTGGAAAAGACTGTTTCTCCATCTCTCAGAAGTCATTCATTGTCTATAGCTCTTCCTCTTGGGTGGGCTCTAGTGAGATTTCTTTCATTCACACTGGCTTGTCAACTGGTGTTGCCATGTGCAGGCCTTGTTTAAGTGACCATATTGTTGAGATTTTGTGGGTATAGCTTCCTTCTCATATATAGAAGATACTATCTTAACAGTAGACACACTGGCTCTTACAATCTTTCCACTCACTCTTTCATGATGTTCCCTGAGCCTTAAGTGTACATGGTATGGTACAGATTTATCAATTGAGGTTAGGGCATCCCATTGTAAGTTTTCTGCATTTTGACCATTTATAGATCTCTGTATTGATCTCCATTAGTTGTGAAAAGAAGCGGCAAGAGCTACATACATCTTTGGGTATAATGATAAATATTTAGAATATAGTTAAAAATTATACTTGTTTAGGAAAGTGGCAGTAATAGGTTCTTCTCTAGGGCCCTTGACCTCACCAGCCATGAGTAGATAGCTAGGTTTACAATACCAGGCATGAATTCTCTCCTAACGAGCTAGCCTTAAGTTCAATTAGACACCTGTTGGTTACTCACGAGATATGAGTACCACTATTGCACCACTGGGGATACCTTGCCTTGCTAGCCATTGTTGTGGTTTGTAGGTTTACAGCTGGGTAGAACTATTGATGGTTTTTTCGCCTTGCCAGATCTTTTGGAAACTATGAAAGAAAGTACTCAGGGAGAAGGCTTCCAGGTCAGTTGCAGCTCAATTCTTCCAAGTTCTGTGTCCAAACTTCATGGTGTCTTAAGTCATAGTGTATTACCTTCAAGTCATGGGAGGCAACCAAGGACAATCAAATAGCTTACATTATTCTGGAAGACTCTTAGACTCCCCTGATCAACAATTTGAAGTGGGACCTCCAATGCCTGGAACTGGAGTTCTTCTTGTATAAGTGGTAAAACTTTACTATGTGTGTATATATAAATATGATTGTGTTTATATTGTATTATGTGTGCATATCTAGTGAAACATGGAATAGCATATTTCCCTATAAAGTTTTCAGACATCGTTAGTATTATTTATTTCCCACTTTGTATTACCCTCCCAGTCCCTTCCCAGTTAAATCTCCCACTTCCTCACCTTCCCCTTCATTGCATTGTATCTGTCCCTCGTCATCCATATTTACCATCTGATTGTTCCAAGAAGCTAAATTAGGTGCTTTAGGATCAAAATAACATTCACTTCTATCAGGACTGTTTCTGCTTATATTTTTAATTTTTAAATGCCATCAATTATTTTTTTATAGTTTTAACTCATGAGAATTCAGAGATACTGGGTTCAGGTCTCAGATCTCTTCCTGTGGGTAGAGCTGGTGACAGTGACAAAGTCTCTACTGAAAACCCCAGCTTAGTGTGCTAGTGGGCCACCTCACTAACCCCCACATCCACGCTGTATTCCCCTCCACATCACCTTGCGTGTTCTGCCAAGGTAATTCAAACGCCCATGTTTTCTTAAATCTGATTAGGTTCTAATAGAATCCTGGTGAGGAATCCATTCCATCGTACTGTGAAGAGTTTCACTTGGGACACAATTTGAAGAGTTGAAACCAAGCCTCTGAGTCTCTTAATTTCATTCTTTCTCCTCTACAGAGACAGCTCTCCTACGAGTCAGACAGTGATTTAAAGGTAGCAATATCAGTGCTCAGAGGTGACTTTCTATAGGAGTAAATAAATAAATAAATCCAACTATAGGGTCAGCTTCTCCCAAACTTTACCTTCTACCTCAAGGTTACAAAGAGAAAAGAACTATTGAAGTGATAAGGATATAACTCATATAACTAAGTAGCCTCGTGAGAAGAGGGCTTTCTCCAGCCAGGTATCAACAGTTCTGTGATGACTTTGCTTCAGGAGATGTGGAAGGAATATGATTGACAGGAAGTCAGGGTTATCCGGAAGTGACCAGCCCCTGGCAGAGGATGCTGATGACATGTGGTAGCATCAGAAAAGGAGAGCAGTGATGCTGGTTTCTTTGGCTTCGAGATGAAACCACTATTTATGATTTATTTTTGGATTGATTGATGGTTGTTGCAAATCTTTTTTGTGATGAAAGTTATAAATAACCATTGGAATGATAGAGGGAACTGGGCTAGGATTGACTGGGGAGAGAGTTACTACTTGGGGATATATGATGACATAGAGTCTCTGCCAAGAAGTATTTATACAGCCATGTTCTTGCATGCATACATACCGCATACACATAGAGATGCATGTGCATGCAAACCCGCACACATCATTGCATGTGCTCTCATACAAATGCATCCATGAGATGTATAGGCTTGTAATGCACATATGTGCTTACACATATGCTCATACCCCCACACATGCATTTACATAACTCTCACACATGCCAAAACCTGCTGGCTCTTATACATGCTCACATATACAGATGCATGTACACCACATACACATTCTTAAAATCCACAAATGTTGTTACACACACCCATCCTCACATTCACATACACAAATGCATACATATCAGCTGTCTATGTGAATGTAGATATTTACATATATGCAAGTACACACACAGAGAACTAATTCCCTGCACAGTATGTTGTATTACACACATACTCGTTTTATTCCTATTATAGGCCAGCTCAGTGTTTACAGTTTACTGGCTTAGGACCAGGACCAGAAAGTCCTTAGATTCATTTTATCCTTCTCCACTCAGCTTGAGACATGGCTCAAGGAGTCCATAATCCCCTGCCGTGTAAAGCTGAGCATGACTCCTGGCAATGCTATCATGATGGCCTGTCCTCCGTGGTGGTTACGGATGCCAGCTCATGCATGGAGTGGTACAAGAAAGATTTCTGGAAAAGTACTAGATGTGTTTTTAACTTTTTTCCAAAACACTTAGTGTTTCACTTAAGATAAGTTAAGAGTATAGTGCCTGGCTTTTGAAAGAAAAAAGAAAGCTTTCGTCTGAAATGTTATACCCCTTTAACTATATTTACATGCTCCTGTTGTCTTCTGGGAAGAAGGATGTGGCCAATCAGTAAAACAGAGGATCACATCTGTAGTTGCCAGTGCTTTAAATTGTTGTTCCTCTTTCTCATTATCGTTGTGTTCTGTTTCATCTTCCAAAACGCAAATGCCGGCTCCATCCTCTGTACTGTTTCAGTGTTGGGTGATAGTAAAAGGCTTTCATAAGTTACAAAAGATCCTGGGGTGTGCCAGACTTGACCCATGTTCCCTGTGTACAGCCAGTGTGGCAAAAACTTCATGAACACAAGTCCTCTAGGTCTGTGAGTATCCAGGGCCTGACAGTGTCCTAATGCAGCCTCCAGGGACCTGCCAGGTCTAGGGATGCTGGCTCTCTTTGCAAAGCCTCTGAATGTGAGCTTCCTTTCCTGCTTGAGGGAGGCAGGACAGGCAGGGGTGGGGAGGCAGCTTGAGAGGCTCTAGTAAAATCAGGAAACGGTTGTCATGTCCTGACTCACAGGAAGCTGCGCTGGATGCTTAGGGTTCTCTGAATCACATCTTTTCCCCCTATTTTTCCTGTGGTCTTGGGTTCTGATCTCATGCATGTTAGAAGAGAAATGTCTAAATCTGACTGCTGTTTGCAGCACCAGCCCCATCACGAAGGCTTCATAGTCTAAATAGCTGAAGTATGTAGGAATTGCTCTTCTGTGACTTGGTAAACATGACAAGGCAACATGTCCTTCCAAGAATGATGTCTGAGACCCAGAGGAGCTGACTTAAGGCTGTTCTCCTGGGATGCTCAGGGTCGTGGTGACCTCTAGAACTTCCTGTCCTGAGCCCAGAGCTAGAGTGAGCATCACCTCACTTCTGTGGTCTTCATCCTCCAGGGAAATGTGGCTGATTTTCTAGAAAACTAAGGGAAGCAGCTCCTAAATACCATAGACTCAGCCTCAGGCAGGGGGGTGAGCTGCCAGACAGTGTGTGGGGGGAGCAACCACACAGATATGGGGGGCTGCCACACAGCTGGGGGAGTGGGAGCCACACAATGGGGAACTGCCACACAGCCACAGGGGTGGCACTGCCACACAGCCACAGGGGTGGCACTGCCACACAGCCACAGGGGTGGTACTGCCACACAGCCTGGGGGTTGGGGTGGCTTTCACATAATCAGGCCTCTGTCTTCCACTCTCACTGTATCCCAGCTCAGCACCATTGGTCCAGAAGGGTAGACACAGTATCTAGATGTTCTATGTTGAAAAGTAAAACACTGATTATTTAAACTCTGACAGATATGTGGTTCGGTCATCGTGCTGTATCGTTGCCAGGAACCTCTTGCAGACATGAGGTATAGGTTCTCAAAGGTTAGCGCTCAAACTGATATCACATTTGTGAGGCCTCCCCCTCCCCCAAGTTTCCTGCTTATGAAGTGGGTGCCAGATGTGATTCTCTCCCCAGAGGACTGTAAGGAAGAGCGGACTCTTCCTTTGATGGCATGTGGCCAACCATTCTCCAGGTGTCCATCCACACTCTTGCTGGCAGAGATGCCCAGGAACATTCCATTTTCGATTTCCTCGTTATCAGACACACAGAGCAAACTCTACCCAATGCTGGAGAAGATAGAGATCCACGGTGATACCGGGTTTTAAGCTCAGAGCTGGTAGGTGCCAAACCATGCCAGGCGTTTCCAGAGCTGAATGCAAACTCCCCCTGAGGAGTCTCTCCAAGCAAACATGTAAAAAGCCCTGGTCTTGTTTTGACAACAAGGTTTTGGAGATGACTTGGATGAACAATTTCCAAACTCATCTACTTGTCTGCTTTATTCTGCTCAAGCAAAAGCAACCTCCAAAACAGTGGTGTTTGTGTTATCCGTGTGAGTACAAGGCTGTGTGGAATTCTGAAAAAGAGTTAATTTACACTCCACTTTTTTATTCCACTACCATAGTTATAGCAGTATTCTGAATTAATTCTAAATTAAATAGGAAAAGTAATGAGTAGTGACACCCATGACTATAATTCATCAGACTCTTGCTCATTTACATTGCTTGTATGAGCGCCCATACCTCTTACAGCTTAGTCATCTCAGATCTGGGTACCACATAGGCCTTACAGTTTGGATGTCACAGATCTGAGCTTTGTAGAGCTCTTGCAGTTTGGCTATCATGGATTTGGGGGCCGGAGTAACTGTCAACAGTTTTCAGAACTCTGTAGCTCAGATCTGGGCACTCCATCATTCTTACACTGTTTGGCTCACAGATCTGTGTATTTCATAGTTCTTACAGTTTGGCGCTGTAGCTGTGAACATGGCTGAGCACTTCTGTTCTCCTTATCATGGTTTTATATCCTGTCAGTCCTACATAAATGTCCCTGTGTCTCCAGGTTTGTTTCAGTTTCTGAATCAAGGCGTAACTTCTATTCTGTCTTCTAACTAGCGCTCACCGTTTGCTGTTTGAGTAGCACTCACCATCTTGGAGAGGACTCAGTGCTTCTGCCTGCAGCCTTGTCCCCTTAAGACACAGGTGTGCTAGGAGGCCACAGCCTTGTGCACAAGCACCCTTTCCCACTTTGCTCTGCTGCTCCTGAGAAAGGACCAGAGCAGGACGGGAGTGTAAGTCTGTCTTAGGTGCAATTGGCAACAAACAGACACTTCCTTCTCATTAAAGCAGATACCTGCGGAAATACTTTGAGTGCTTGGTTCTCAGACTTGGATGGATAAATGAAAATTGCGTTGAGGGAATAATGCTAACCTTGGGATCTGGTCAGGGGTAAAGGTGATCAGTGATTCTCTTCCATGGGGAGATCTTAGGCAAATGGCTGGTCCTCTTTAAACTTCACTTTCCTGCCAATGGAGCCTGGGCTGGCAAATCCTGCTTCATAAAAGTGGAACAAAGTGTGTAGAACCCTTTTGTAGTGCTTCTTGGAGCTGAACCATTACAAATATTAATTTTACTGTACATCACATGGAAGCATTTTGAAATCATTAAAGCTTGTGAAAAGATGAAGGTTGTAACTGAGAATCTTTTACCCTGAGTTTGATGGGGTACATGCTGGGTTCCAGAGTCTGGAAAACCTAGGTGTAGGTCAATGGGGATGCACCTAGAACCGGGTGCCTGTGTTTCTAATGGGAACCCTAGCATGTAGACACGGATAGTTGCATGACTTGAACCCATCTCCAGTTCCTTCTTCCTGTCAGTCTCTCCAGTTCAAAGTCTCAACCCTCCCATCTAGTCACAACCCTGTTCTCACTGTTAACCAGTCCCATCCTGAAACATCTGGGAGTCACCGTGGGTCGACTCATAGCAGACAATTCACAAACTTCCAAGCATGCTAGTCGGCTAGGCTATGCCAGTATACAATGCCCTACATTGTTCAATACACAGGCATCTGTCTCCTTGCCATCCTGGGGCTGGAAGCCTGAGCCTGAGATATGAAAGCTGGTTTCTGCTCAGGTCTCCCTCCTTGGCTGGTGACAGCAAGGTCTGCTGTATCCTCATACGCCCTTTCCCCTCACTGTGCAGCCCAGCAGTGTTTTCTGTTCCTGTGAGGACTTCAGTCAGGCTGGACTGAAGCTACATTTGTGACCTCATTTGGCTTTGGTGAACTTCTCAAGGTCCTGTCTCCAGACAGTATGGTGGGGATCAGGGCTGTGACATCCATTTAAGGGTCATTCTTCCGTCTGTTACATAGAGGCTTTAGACGTTGTCTAACAGGAATCTGGGACAGAGAATAAGTGGATCCTCTCTCGTGCATTCATATCTTTGCTAGATTGCTTCTCTCCCACAATCACTCTCCCTGAGGGGTGGAATGACAGGTGTGTGCCCCCGTGCCTAGCCTTCCTCACACCTAACACACTCACACTGGTTCCCCTGCTTGACCCTGGTTCCAGACTCCTTGATGAGAATGTAGCCCTGGCTGCTGACCTTCTATACACCCCTTGGCTTTACTCCTGTGTTCTCTCATTTTCAGCTTCCAGGAGGTCATACCTCTGCCAGCCCCCGAGCCAGGGTCTGGTGGTAATTTTCCCGTAGAGGAGTTTGGTTGCACTGGCCATGGTGTTTGGTACATGCTTACTATGGATGATAGTAGGAAAGGACATGGGTGCGTGAGGAGATGTCAGGTAAGAGGGAAGACTGCCATGAAGATGTGTGGCTTGTTCTACAATGGCACAGGTGTAGACGGAGTTTCTTTCCTGCCTGATACCACTGCTGCTTAGCCCCAAATAAACAAGGGTCTTATATTAATTAAAACTGTTTGGCCAATGGCTTAGGCTTCTTACTGGCTAGCTCTCTCTTAATTATTAACCCGTTTCTATTAAGCTATGCATTGCCACGAGACTCTGGCTTACCTGTAATCCAGCATGTTACTCTTTTGGCAGCTACATGGCATCTCTCCGGCGATTTATCTCCACCTTCCTCAACCCAGAATTCTCCTTGTCTGGTAGCCCCGTCTATACTTCCTGCCTGTCTACTGGCCAATCAGTGTTTTTTTCATCAACCAATATGAGAAGCACATAAACAGAAGGACATTCCTCCATCACACTTGCTGGGCACTGAGCTATCAGGCCCCTGTGGCTCATCCCGGCATCCCTTTGATTCACTCTTTGAAGTCACCAACTCCAGAGACCACCTCCAGCTTAGATTATTCAAATGAATTCCTAGCAAAAATGGTCAGTAGTTGTTTTCTATTCTGGCTCACTGTTGATACAGCTTATTGTCCATTTTTCTTGAGTGCACTACAGAGAGGCATCTACTGGGGCAACCCTGGTCCAACATTGACTCCAGTAGGATGAAGTGTCTCCACTATAGAGCTGGACACTGGATCGAGTCATATCTAATGGACAGTGCAGGGCTCGGACACATCACACTGGATGTGTTCTCAAAGGGGACAGACAACACCCCCCCACACACACTCAGCAAAAATGCATCAGAATCACTCCTGCCGCGTGAGTACCAGTTATGCATTAAATAAAATGAAAGCATTCACACAATAAAAACCCACTGGGACAGTACCTTTGTGCTAGTCAGCCTTCAGTTTAAGGAAATCCCTGAGACATGTGAGCTTTTCCCATTAAAAGTTTGGGAGGCTCATGTTTCAAACAGCATGACGCTGACTCAGATGACAGTCCTATTCCTGACTGTGTCACTAATGACTGTGGCAGTGAGAAGAGAGTCTGGGAAGGAGGGAGGAAGGTTGGGAGGGAGGGAAGACCATCCCAGCAAGCCTGAGAGATGCTCAGGGGTCAGGCTGTGGTTAACAGTTCACTCTACAATGTCTAGCACCAAGGGACCAAGCACTCCCTGCAAGGGTCCTAGGGACCTTTGAGAGTCTCAGCTCTTCCCAACATCCAACCCTGGGGCCTTTGGAGGAGACAATTAAACTCTGTCCTGGCTGTAATAGCCTAAATACTAAGGAGGAGATAAGGCCAGACATTCTATATTTAGGGAAAGTTTCCAGTGAGTCTGTTCTAGAGAAGGGGGTAGATGCAAATCCACATGAGTCTTACTCGAGATGAATATAAGAATCTTTGAAAGTGGCATAAGGGCCAAATGAGAAACACAAACGTCGCATATTACATTGAAAACTTTGTGCAGTTCACCCCAGTCTCGCTGGATCCTAAGGTTGGTGAATTCTGGAAGTGTGTGTGCTCTGCCCCAGGTCACCAGGGCTTGATGAGCAGTGTGAGCACAGTCACCTACGCCTCAGGCTGCCTGTAGATGGCTGGCAACAGATTGGATGGTGTGAGCTCTAGGAGATTTCCCTGCCACTAAGCCGCAGGAACGCCGTGTGCTTGTGAATGGTGCAGAGCTTGGCTGCCCTTCGCGTGACCTCAGTGAGGAGTTCTCTTCCACTATGTCTGTCCCCAGCTTTGCCATAGGTGTGCGTAAGGGACAGATACCAGACGAATGGGGTCCTTCTCACCTCCAGGCCTCTCTCGGGCGTGGGGCTGGGCCAGCCAATCATGAGCAGGCAGGTGGGCTCACCGCGCCAACCGGGTGATTTCTGTGCTTTATCCTAGTGAAGGGGAAGATGGGAGGAGAGTGGCTTCTTTCGACCTTTGTGTAACTGAAACATCAGGTCTCACCCTGAGACTCCCGAGTGAAGGCTGCAGGCAGCCAGCTCTGCCCCTGTAACTCTGCTTTCCCATCACAGTGCTGTGGCCCCCAGGTCATAGGCCTTCCTGCATATAGGCTCAGCTGGGCTGCCATCAGCCCCTGCCTGCCGTTGGGGATGGGGTAGGGTGGGGTATGAGGGCCGATTCTAGACATAGCCACTCAGGTTGAAGATGTTGCGATTAAATGGGCGACTTTAATGATCAAAGAGAAACATTTCAAAGTACTCTCCAGGAAGTAGCTGTTAAAGGGGTGTTATTTTGTGTGACATTGGCTGTCTGTTCCCTCGGCTGCATCAGGAGTTGTTGCACTCCACTGAATGATATTAGCACTGTATGTGGAGAGTGGTTTATTGCCATGCACACACGCAGAACCCACACAGTACAAGGCCAGGCCTGTCATCAGCCACCTGCAGTAATTGCAGGTGAACAGCTCTGATGGCTTTGGGATATTTTCTGGAGTCATCTCCACCATTGAAGGGTGACACTACTTCTCTGATCTCAGCAGCTACAACCTCCTCATGAGGTTCAGTAATACGCTTGAACCATAATCTCCTTTTCTATGTTTAAAGTCTATGAAGTATCTTCATCCTACAGGAAGCAGGTGCTAGTCAAACCCAACTTAATGACACCTTCCCTAGCTAAGTTACATGGAACTGCCAAATTGGGGGAATATATTCCCATGGTCCTCACAGCCCAGGGTTGAGAGTCTGTTTAGCCAAAGGTCCTTGGGGCTCAGGGTCTATGTGTACCTGGAATCCTCACAGCCATGCTCTGTGTACCCCAGGCTCCTCACAGCCATGGGCTGTGTACTGGGAGTCCTCACAGACCAAACTCCTCGAAGCTCAGTGTTCTTGCAGCCCAGAGTCCTTGGAGCCCAGGATCAATTTAACAGAGACTATGTAAGTATGGTGTAAGATCTTCATGACATTTAGCTATGACCGGAGATGATGCTGAGATGTTCCCAGTTCCTCATCTCTCTGCAGGCCTGAGATGAACCTAAGGGTGGTCCCCACCTACCAGTGTCCAGTTTTCTGTTCATCTGGCAAACAGTTTAGTTATCATGCATTACATGCTCGGGGTCTCAGAGCCCTGGCTGCACATCGTATATCTGTACCAGCGTCCATAAGCACCCTTGTGCTCTCTTCTGTACAAACAAGAAACTGAGGCCGCAAGAGAGGTCAGACTCCAAACTGTCAAGCCCTGTTCTAGAAGCTCTAGCTGCTCTTTCGAGTGTTTGCTCCCTGTTTGCTCTGCAGCCTTTTCAGTTAATTAACAGTGCCTGTGTCTCCTTTTGTCCGTGGCAGATGAGCTCAGTTCTATGTAACATGAAGCATCGCTCATTAACACTGTTCTTGGCTCCTGGCCCGTGTGCAGAGGCGATCGAGACACCGCCTAAGTGAAGGCCCTGTAAGAATCTGCTTCTCCCCACCACTGTTGCCCCAGAGTTACGCATGATATTCTCTAATGAATTAAAAAGCCATATGTTGCTGCTGATGTTTCCCACATATGGCCACAACCCAATCTTAGTGGGGCATATGCACACCTCCTCCCACGAGAACATATGCTTCAAGTGCAGAGCCATCCTATTTCAAGATAGAAGCCCACTCCTGGATCTCCCCCCCCACTTCCTTCTCGGTGTCTCCTGGAAACAGAGAAGTAACAAAAATAAAGGGGGGGGGGAGAGAAGGGGGCAGTATGGATCCATATAGGAAGCAGCAAAAGCATCGTGAAGGGGGATGTTTTTAATAAAAATCGATGCAAAAACGAGTGGAAATAGAGGTAGAAAAATGAAGTGCCCAAATCTATCTGGGGAACTAGGTACAGTCCTGCTGAGTAGGAGGGACTCAAGCTTCAGCAGTGTGTGCCTCGGATGCCTTCATGGCAAGCCTGTGCCTGTCATGGATGACCAGAGGTCCCTGGTGTAGAAATCGGTCTGTCTGTGTCCCCTGCTCTGGAGATGGATGCTGAGGATGGAGTCTGGAAGCTGACCGAGCGGTGTGTGTGTGGCCGTAGTCAGTCCTAAGCTCTAATCATTGAGTTCCTGAATCTGTAACTTTTATTGTTTTTAAGAGTGTTTCTGGATGGAATGTGTGTTCCCAATACACATTTTGCTGAGTTTTCTGAGCAACCTCATGTTTGAGTGTCAGGGGAAAAATCTACCTCACCTTGGGGCTTAGCAGTGATGTTTGTCTTTTCCTCAGGTAGGAGAGGTTGTGACTTTCTATATGGTGTGTCATGAAATCTCCCTGCTTCAGCCTCCTAGGTTCCTGAATTGGTTTTTAACTGATACATACATTTAAGTATTTATCCATCTATCTATATATCTGTCTATCTTTCATCTATCTATATATCTATTTACTCACCTGCCTATCTCTCGAGAAATATATATATATATGCATAAATTTTCTCCCTAAGCTGTGCTATATAGATTCTATTACTAAGTGATTGTGATTCTCATCTCTGGATGTTTGCACATCTCTTCCCACCAAAAAAAATACTGTTTTCCTGAGCTATAAGTAAAAAGTAGTGACTTAATTACAGAATAAATTCTATTTCTGCCTTAGTTGGGGGAAAACAGTCAAAGAATCAAGGTAAACAAAAGAAAGACCTGATCCCACAGGGGCAGGCTAGCCATATTACTTTGCGCTCTGTAACCCCAACCAGAGGCTGCTGCTTAGGGTGGAGACAGAAAGAATTGCTGTGAACCAATTAGTGGGAGGATGACATTTCTCTTTCCTCCTCACTATGACTAAAAGTTTAAAATATTAAGGAAAAAATCCTGTTACATAAGGACTGGCGAGGAAAACAGCTTCACAGGTGTTGACCTTTGCTTCCTCTCTCCTTTTAAAATATGACTTATTAAGAGCTGTATGCAGCTCACATGCTAGTGAACATGATCACGAGGGGCTGGTCCACTTGACTTCCCCCAGTAATTTTCAAAAGGAAGTGTGAATGTTGTTTTGCATGGATCCCTATGGGTGTGTGTCCTCCTACCTTCATCGTGAAGGGGTTTTTATGAGAGCACTCAGTTCTGCCAAAATGCAGTGGGGGTAATTAATCTGCTGGATACAATCTGATAGAAGTCAGTGGTCCAGAGGACACTGGCTTGCTGCACAGTATTTGTTTAACTATGCAAAGATGTGTTGCATTTAACTATGTAAACATGTGTTGTTGTTTTCCCTTGTCTGCCTAAAGCACCGAATTGGTTTAATAAAAAGCTGAATGGTCAGCAGTGATGGAAGAGGTGTAGGCTGGACTTCTGGGCAGGAAGAGTAAATAGGAGAAGGAATTTAGGTTCAAAAATGAAGAAAGAAAAAGATGCCAGGGAGATACCGGGAGACAGACAGACAGACACAGAGGAAGCAGAAAAGGAGGACACAGCAAATGAAAGACAGGTAAAAAGCCCCAAGTCAAAACATAGATGAATAGAAACAGATGAAATTAATTTAAGAGAGCTAGTGGGACAAGCCTAAGCTAAGGCCAAGCATTCATAACTAATAATAAATCTCCATGTCTTGGGAGGGCCCAGGCCCTGCCCGGGATGATATGACAGACTTTGAAGATCCCCCATGGAAGGCCTCACCCTCCCTGGGGACTGGAGGGGTTATGGGGTGGGGTACTGGGAGGTTTGGAGGCAGGCAGGGGAGAAGGGAAGGGAGAGGGAGCTGGGATTGACATGTGAAGCAAGCTTGTTTCTAATTTACAATTTAAAAAGTTTAACAATAATAATAAAAGAACAAATAAGTCTCCATGTCTTTATTTGGGAGCTGGTTGGTGGCCCACAGAAAATACCAAATGCACTGGCACTTACCCAGCATCTCTATACCTGTTTATATCTGTAGACAGACTTGCTTACAAGTCCTGGGGGAGGCAACTTTGACAAAAAGCACCAGGGATGCTCTCCCAGGTCTGCTACTTTCATGCCTGTTCCTGTGTCCTTTTGATGTCACAATATGAAAGCAGGTTCAAGGGAGGCTGTGGACTAAGGACAGGGTTGGCATGCAATGCATTGAGGTTTCCTGGCTGCCAAAATTTAAGCTGCATCATTCCTTAAGAGGCTTTTTGCTTCCAGAGAGCCTGTTGTCTAGAAAGAATAGGCAGAGCATCAGCACATGGCAAAAATACCCCCTACCACTTAACAGTTGTCTGGTACCCAGGTCCTTACTGTAGTCAGCATGGTGAACCATAACGGTGAGTTGAGCAGGGATTTCCTATGGCAAACACAAGCGAGAGAGCTCATTTGTCAGTGCCACAGCCTGGAACACATTTTCATACACTAGCCTAAGAACTCAGAACTTGCAGAAGGTATCTACTTCATTGTAAGGGCCCTTTTAGTCTTCTAGATTTTATTTTGCATTTATAGCTAACTTGCGTAAGTATGGAGCAGAAATTAATGAAGCAAATTACAGATAACAGTGAAGGCAAAATGTGGCTCTTCAAAAGGATAACCTAAACTCTCAAACCTTAGTTAGCTGACGAAGATAATAAGAACAACTCAAACAACTAAAATCCAGAATTAAAAAAAGACATATTAGCAACCTTATAGAACCAAAACGAAGTGTTAAGTAGTAGCCAAACTCATTGAAGAATGCCTATAATCCCACAATTTAAAAATAGAAGGTGACTTGGGCAAACATTGCCTCTAAAGAAAATAAATACAGCGATGCAAGTTGGCCAAAATCATTAGTCATAAAAGAAGTGCATCTCAAAACCACAGAGGGAGATGACATCACATGCTATGAAATAGGGATGTGTGTCAACACTAAACAAGTTGCAGCCTGGGTGCCCTTCTGGGAACTGGGTGAGTGCTTAAACTCTATGGAAAACAATTTAAGTTTGGGCTGCCCATGAAACCAGAAACCTAGAGTTACTGAATGCTCCAATAAGCCCACACTCATTTATCTGGACAAACACTGGATCAAGGGACCTATAGAAGTCATGTAACACATTTCTAGTCACACCTTGGCCAGTGGCTACGAGCTGACCGCAACTAAACAACATACGGAATATGGATGGGATGAAATATTATACAGCCAGGAAATAAAAATCAGTCTTGCCATATGCTACAGTAGGGGGTCCTCAAAAACATTATACCATGTGAAAGAAACAAGAGATGAAATGTCTCAGGTTGCATAACAGAGTAGATAATGGATACTTTATAAAGCTACAAAGTATTATTGAAGGGAAGTAAAAAAGAATACATTAAGTCATTGAAAAATGATTATGGATCAGATGAGAAAATAGATCATTGTTCAAATCTATCTGTAGATTTAAAATTCTTGTCAAGAGACCTGCATTTCAGAAATGGACAAAAGGAGGGCTGGAGAGATGACTCAGTATTTAAGAGTACTGACTGTTCTTCCAGAGGACATGAAAACATGGGTTCAATTCTCAGCACCCAAGTAGTGGTTCACAGCCATCTGTAAACTCCAGTCTTAGGGAGTCAAACATCCCCCTTCTGACCTTCAAGGACACCAGACAATTTCTTGGTGCACAGACGTGTATTCAAATAAATTACCCATACAAGTAAATGAAAAATTTAAAGAAATAGGCAGATAAATTCTCAAATTGTGGGAAAATCATAGACTCAAGAAACAAACAGGTATAAAGTGGAGCTCAGAATGTTTTGCAGTTGCAGAACTTACACCACAAACATGGAACTGAGGCGGTGGCACTGGTATCAGGGTGTCATTTAATACAAGGAAAGATAATGGAGAGCTGATAGCAGTGTCCTCTCTTGTGTCCACTAGAGTCAGAAGTGGTGCCAGCATGATTCAAAGACTGGAATTTCCAACCACAGTGTCCATGGCAACTGAGATGGGAAACACAACCAAGTGTTAGGCACCTGGAATTTGATGAAACCTTTAAAATGGGGGTTCCAAACGTGGGCTTGAGTGAGTCTTTCCTTTCCTTTTAAAATTAATGCAGCAAACAAAAGCAAGACAGAAAAAGTTGAAAGAGAATTCATCATATTTTCAAAAACTTTTGCATCAAATTATAACATTAAGAAAGGAAAAGGACAGTCCAAAGTGTTAGAGAAGATATTTTCAAATCATATATCTTATAACGGACTGGAACTTAAAGTACTCTTACCATTAGATAATAAAAATATAAAAGAAGCCAGTCAGAATAGACAAAAGACCTAGATAGACATTTCCCACAAGAAGATAGAAGGATCTAGAAAGTTCATGAAAAGCTGTCTAACATATGAACCCTGAGGAAAACACAAATCAAAACAACTTTGAGGTATCACTTCACAGTCATCAGCATGGCTATAACTAAAAAAGCCAGATATTAGTAAATTTATTGGGGGTACAGAGAAATCAGACCCTCAGAACCTGTTGATGGAAACATAAAGGGGTATAGCCGCTGCTGAACATTCTTCCAGTTTCTCAAATAGTTAAGCACCACAGAGTCCACCAACCCCACTCCTGCACATAAATTCAAAAGGCATGCAGGCATATATTTGTACTAAAACTCACCAACGCCCACAACTGAGGTGTTTATCATAACCACAAAGTATATTTACTTAGAAATGAATCAACACACTGTGGGACAAACACAAACAATGTTTTGTTCAATATTGTGACATGGAAAAGTCTTGAAAACACAGTGACCAGTAAGCAAGCCAGCCACTAAAACTGTATTCTGTATGCAGAGTTTTATGGGAGACATCCACGTAGGTGAGTTTGCAAGGTTAGGACATGGACTGCTGGTGGGTCAGGCTGGGAGGAAGTAGGTGGGGGCCGTACGTGAAGAGTTTTGTATGCTGCACTGTGGTGAAGGTTGTGCATCTGTGAGTATTTTGAAAGCACTGATTGCATGCATTTGCTGTGTAATGATTAGAAATATGAGTTAAGCCTCTGCTTCGTGAGATGTGGGTACCACTGCCTTCATTTTAGCAGCAAGGTCATGCACCATAGCTTAGTTCGCCTGATGTATGCCTATTGGCAGCCAAGGACCGAAGGCCGGTCTTCCATACAAGTCTCGTTTCCCTTCTAATATGAGCTATAACTTATAAAAGAATTGCTTTGGAGAGCTGAAAGGACTACGGAAATAGTGAGCTGGTCATTTTGAATTCCTTTTACCTTAATTTGAGAATTAATCCAACATTGTAGGGGTGAGCCCCACAAAGCTATCCTCCCAAAAGGGGCGGAGATAGGGAAATTTAGCACAGGTGAGGATAAAAGGAAGTGAAAGAGAAAAAGAAGCTCTCTTCTCCTTTGGAAGCTGCCACACTTTCCATCCTCTCAGCTTGTATGTAAATAAATATATTATATGCCATTTTATTGCATTGGCTTCCCTTGTCACAACTGTTTATGCCCAATACCATTACTTTATGGCAGGTTGGTAGCTGGTCACCTCATTAAGTATTCATTCTTCCTACCTCTCACTGGAAGGTGGTCCAGCTGCAAGCCCAGGAAAGCAAAAGGAAACTGTATTGAGCGGTGTATTCTTTAGCAGTGACTTTGTAGAGTAAATATGAGCTGGGCTGTCTTCTTAGCTTCCTGAGTCAGAATCTCCTCTGTGGGATGTGTGAGAGCTCTTTCTGGACTCCCCCATTTCATGATTTTCCAAGCTCTGCCCCTCCATTGCAGTGGCCAGCATCATGACCTGTGGGCAGTCTTCTGCCCGCTTCCCTGTTCTCCATCAACCCTGAGGTCTCTAAGCAGCATCTTATGGCTGGATTGTGGCTACCAGTGTGAGGCTATCAGAGCTAGGTGTCATGTAACTCAGGAGATACCCTGTCAGGCACAAGTTGGACATAACTGTTTAGACTGCGGGTCCATGGGGTTCAGATGAGATAAAGCACAACAGTGAATGATGGATGTCAAGTGCCGGGTGCTGGACCGCAGTGGACTTCCATAGACATCCTGTTCCTGATGCATCCTTATCTGTAGATCCCCCTTTTCTCCCTTGACAGAAGTCTGTACATATATTCATTCCATCATGCTTCTGGGGATTGTCATGCATTCTCTGATTTCACTAATGCCTTTAAAAGTTCATATTGAGATTAAAAATACTTAGTTTGCCTATTTAAAGTGTTACAGTTGATGGGTTTTTAAAAAGCATATTTAGAGTTGGGCAACCATAGTCACCAATTTCTATGGGTCTACTTCACCCAAAGAAGTCCTGTGCCCTCCCAACCCCAGGAGCTCTCCTGTTCTTTCCCACGAGCCTGCTGTCCTCAATGTCCGTGTGTTTGTACAGTGTTAGTGCCCAGGGTCAGTGATTCTCACTTTCATAGTGCTCTTCAAGGTCACCCATGTGGTAAAATGTGTCAGTACTCTCTGTGCTTTGCAAAGACATTTTATGGAAAAGTGATCCATGGAACTGTCTTTGAGGTGTGCTCTGTTTTATTCTACTGCTTACTTGTCGTCCATTTGGGTTGTTGCTTCCTACTGACTATCATGAGCGATACACATGTGTACTTCCATATGTACATGTATAGTTCCATTTGCAAATATGTGCAGTTCAAGGCACATGCTATTGTCATTCCATGCACATGTGTGGTTCCATGCATGTATATGTTGCTCTAGATACATATCAGTATCATTCTGTATGTATAAGGATGTGCTTCCACATGCCTGCATATGTGGTGTCACATGCATGTCAGTGTGGTTCTAGGTACACTAATGTTTTATGTGTTTACATGTATGTGGTAATGTGTGCATGTCTATATATTTCTAGGTGCAGATTAATGCCATTCCATATGTACACATGTGGAGTTCCATGTACATATGTGATCATGCTTGTGGTTATATGTGCATGTGTGTGGCCACATGTGCACAAGTGTGGTTCTAGATATACTTTTGTAGCTTCATATGTGGTTTCATGTGCAAATATGCATAGTTCTATGTACACATGTGAATCTACATACACATATGTGACTAGATTCCCACTTATATCTTTCTATGTACATAGGCACATGTGTGTGGTTCCATGTGCACATTCATGTAGTTTTAGGTACAGATTGGTATAGTTCCATGTGTACTTGTGATTATATGTACACACTGACTTCATGTGCATACATGCATGTGGTACCATGTGCACACATGTGGTTCTGTGTATACTTCATTCACAGACATTTATAAAGGAGATTCAGTCCCACCCGTGCTGCTTTAATGGTATAAAAAGCTGAGCTTCAGGAGGACAGAGACCACTTGTACTTGTGATTGTGGTCACATCAGGCCCGATGTAGTACAGGGGAGGGGATACAGCTGGATGCAGAGCATTCAGGAGGAGAGTGTGGGTATAAGTGTCGAGTGTGTGGTGTAACCAACACTGAAGGTTTGGGGAACTATTTAAAAGACCCTGGAACCATCCAGGTATCCAAGCATAACACATTAGGACCCACTGAACTCTAGGCCTGGCAGTTAAATGTCAGTTATTGACCTTGGTCAACCAGAGTTAATTGAGTACCTGTCTGTCAACTTTTTGACTACCACAAGAATAATTATCAGGTCCCCATAAGCTCATTCTGTTCTTGAAACACAAAGTGACCTAACCCTGTAAGTGACGGGGATGCTTTAGTCTGCACTCTGCACCACTGTCCTTTACACAGGGTGGCAACTGTGAGTGTGTGTGCATGGCTGCGTTTCAAACAAGACTGATGGTATAAATGGCATGTTGTACAAACAGGTCGTGGTTGTGACCAGCAGGGTCTCCTTTAGGAAGATTCACAACTGCTAACCTGTTGGCAAAAATTCTACCATTGATCATATAAGCATCGTCATATACAAACAGGTCATGATCATGGCCAGCGGGAGCTCCCTGGGAAAGATTCAGGATTACTGACCTATTGGTGAGTGATGACCTTGCTACTGAATCTTAAGTAAGTACTTGACTTATGGGAAACATTGAAATCCAAGAGAATTCTTGTTGTTAGTGCCCTTCATTGGAGAGCTGCCCTCCTCGGAGGTGGCCAAAACTGTGGTGAAGATCACATCAACAGTGTAGGGAGAACAAGTGTGTGTTCTGTCTCCTCTCTGTGTCTGTACCTAAAGGTTCCCCTTTATAAGCACACATGTCATGGTCGTTCAGAGTCACCAGTAAAGTGCGCCTGGCCTTGTCTGAGCCATGCATGTTGGCAGTGACCTGATTCCCTAGACAGACTGTGACCTAAGGACTGGACTTGGGACTCTGCGCTTGAGCTCAGCCCATAGCAGCTGTTTCAGCTTTAAAATAGGAAGATGTTAGGGAATGACCTGAAAAGTCTACTTATGATTTGATCTCTGTGACACTTGACAGGGGCTTCGAGAGCTGTCATCAGTTCCCTCACAGAGCTCACACAAGAAGGATAGGGTTAGGCCGGGCGGTGGTGGCGCATGCCTTTTATCCCAGCACTTGGGGGACAGAGGCAGGTGGATCTCTGTGAGTTCCAGACCAGCCTGGTCTACAAGAGCTAGTTCCAGGACAGCCTCCAAAGCCGCAGAGAAACCTTGTCTCTAAAAATCGAAGAAGAAGGAGGAGGAGGAGGAGGAGGAGGAAGAAGAAGAAGAAGAAGAAGAAGAGGGTTTGCATTATTTTAATTTTCAAGATTTATTTTTTTACTTTATGTGTATGAGTGTTTTGCCTTCATCTATGCTTGTACACTGTCTTCATGCATGGTATCCATGGAGGTCAGTGGAAGATACCAAGAGTCCCTGGAACTGAAGTTACAGAAGTTGTGAGATACCTTGTGGGTGCTGGGAATTGAGCCTAGGTCCTCTGGAAGAACAGTCAGTGCTCTTAACCACCAAGCCATTTCTCCAGTTTCATGTTTGTGTTCTTAATGCTGTAATGCCAAACCCCTGAGACTCAATTCTGTTTTGTTTCTTCCTTGAAGCTCTACCCATTCACCCAGTGAACATATAACTAAATAAACTATGGCTCACTTTGAGGAGGTTTCCATTGCCCTCTCCTTGATAACCCACCTACTGTGGATACTCTTCACCCTGCCCTGGGCTAGTCCTCTGTTATATAATCTTGTTAATCAATAGGAATGACTTCTCACTGTTGTTGTTCATTGCTTGAGCAGGGTTGTGATTTTAACTTAGGTTAGTAAAACCTGTCTAAGTTGTGACAGTGCAGTTATGGAAGCATCGTACTGGCCCTGTTTACTTTGTGTGTGTGTGTGTGTGTGTGTGTGTGTGTGTGTGTGAGCGCGCGCGCGCATGTGTGCACGCACGTACCTATGTGTATAGCTGCACATATGTGGACATCTGTGTGCAGAAGTGGACAACCTCAGCTGTTTTTCCTCAGAAACTAAGACAAGGTCTTTCACTGCTACGGGACTCACCAAATAGAGGTGGCAAGCTGGCAAGTCCAGAGATCTTGTCTCCACCTCCCTAGTGCTGGGATTGCAAGTGTTTGTTGGCATCTCAAGCTTTTTTGTGTTTGTGCTGTGGCCTGAACTCAGCCTCACTTGCAAGGTAAATATTGTACCAAGTGAGTCATTCCATGCCCTTGTCTGGTGAGTCCATGTACGCAACTGAGAAATAGACACAGATACACTTTTTACACTGTTAAAATGACTTGCTAAAAATTGTTTTGGTGTCCTAATGTACAGGACCCTCAGTACCAACACTTTCTTATTTTTAAGAGTTCTTCATGGTAGGAGACCATCTCTAAGGGCACTGCGGCAAAACCATTGTAGAATGATTGACATTCTACATTAATTTGATGTAATGGGGTGTAATTTGTTTGTCGATAAACTTACCTAAGGAGATCATCAGGAGGACAGAAATCTCATAGCTTACATAAGCAACAGAAAATTAATTAGCAAGGAAGTTCTAATTAGTTTATCCAATTTGTGGACTGGTGAGAGACTTGGGAGATGGGAGACATCAAAACTGGAGATCAGACACTAGAGCCTGGGATAGAAATGGGAGGGGTGTGAACCTGGCCTGCTGGGCTAGAGTCTCGCCTTGCCCCGTGTGTCTTCCCTTATCCGCCCCTCAGTGTATGCTCTGTGGAGTTTCCTATAGAGGCCTTCCTACAGATCTGATTCTACTGTGTCTTCCCGAACATTCTATCTCTGATGTGTTGTCCTACACCCACCCTACATCTTTAACTGTCCCGACTTCAGGATTAGGTTTTCTCTTAAATGATCTCCCTTGTAGTACTTGTCTCAGTTGACATGGTGTAGTTAATTCTTATGATTAATAGTTGTCTCATCCGATGGTATACTCCAAGAGGAGGATGGATGGATGGATGGATGGATGGATGGATGGATGGATGGATGGATGGATAGATAGATGGATGAATGAAAATGAATGGATAAGTATTTCTCCTGATGCTTCAAGCATAGTCTTAAACAACTGCATCTGTAGAGGGATATTTTTGATGTCCTGGACAAAGTTGGGTCCTTCTTCCCCCCATTTTCCTACACTGTTTAATCTAATTTTGTTTCACTCATTTTTATTTTGTGGAAAGAGGCTCTGGTTGTTTCTTGGGAGGCAAGGAAATGAGTGTTCATGAATGAATGCTGAGGGCAATAAGGATCAGGGGCTCAGGTTGTTGCAAATGTCTACTCAGCTATTTTGTTTCTCAGGATGAAAAGCCATCGCCAACAGGACAGGGTATCTGTGCATGTGATGAGCATCTTGGTGCATCTGCACACACTCAGGGACTCACACTCTTGCATTGTGCTCATAATCTGCATTCAGTTGTCCTGAATCTCCACCTGGTGGAGATACTAGCTTAGGGGTAGGGGATATGGTTTCCCACTTGGTAAGAGTGTCCCACTTGCTAGCCATATGGCTATGGGAAACCACTTTGGCTTTTTCTGCTAGAGGAGGAATAACAAATAACATTCAAGTGATCCACAGGTGACCTGGGCCTGGGAAGACAGGGCTCAGTTCCATGGCTCATCTTCAGAGTCTTCCAAGGGATTCACTTCATTGGTGTGTCCTGTTCTGCTTTCATTTTATTAGGACAGGTGGGGCCACAGGTGTGTGTCCCTTCTCTGGTGGGGCTCATGCTTTACTTGGTGCTCCTTTGTTTTGAAGAGATGTGCTGACAAGGAGATTATGTCATGTCTCTGTGTCCCTTGGTTTCCTGCAGCTTTATCTTGCCCACTGCAATTGTCCCAGCATTATTTAATTACTGCTTCTTCCTCTCTTGATAAACTGTAAAGTATTTTTTTCTATTTTCCTCCCATTATATGAAAAGCAAAGTCACTGAAGAGTTTTTTTTTTTTGGCTTTTCTCCATATGGTCTTCTCCATTTCTCTAAATCAGATTTTAAAATCAATTCACACATTCCCCATTTTTCACTGCCAATTGTACAGAGACTATCCATTCCCACAGCCATGGCCTTGGTCATACTCCTCATCACCCAGGGTTCCTTGTCATAAATCCTCTCACCTCTTCTGTCCCCCTTCAGACCATCATGCACTGCTACCAGAGAAATCTTCCAATAACCCAAGTTTATTATGTAACTCCCACATAGCCTTCCTGGCTTGCTTGATTAAGGAAAATTTCCTATCATTTCTTCTTTGTGGAAATAAACTGGTCACATACCTCCAGTGGTACCCGCCCTTCTAATGTCTAGTTTTCTGGATACAGCGTAAGTTTTTAAATAAGCCTACTAATTGTAGGGCTTTCTAGTGTAGGGCTCTCTCTCCCCCTCTCTCTCTGTTTCTGTCTCTCTCTCTGTCTCTATCTGTCTCTGTCTGTCTCTGTCTCTGTCTCTCTGTCTCTCTGTCTCTGTCTCTCTGTCTCTGTCTCTGTCTCTCTCTCTCTCTCTCTCTCTCTCTCTCTCTCTCTCTCTCTCTCTGTCCCTTCCAAACATTGTATGGTCAGAATCTTGTACTTAGTACAATATGTGTCATGCCTGGTAAGTAACAGATGAATGAATGGTGCATTACAGATCATATCATTTAAAACTACTTTGCTGACTGAACTTAGTTGACTTGAAGCCAGCAGACCAATCTCCTGAGGAATAAAGACAAAACAGATATGATACAATGAGATTAAAGCGTTGTAAAAAGATGCTGTTAGAGCTGCTTTTCTCAAAGTAACAATGTTCAAAACAATCTTAAACAATGGCTAGCCTTTAACAAATGACACATATAGAAGCATGAATTTCAACTCCTACCTCATGACATAAAATGAGCTCAGATGCACCAAAGTGTAAGAACTAATATTATGAAATGGCATAGACACATTTTGTGACCTTAGATGAAATTATTGATTACATCAAAACCATTAATAACAAAATATCAGTCAACTGGAATGGCCAAGGCATGCGTGCCAAAGTGTCTGTGTTCCCCATCAATAGAGTGGCATAAAAAGACCACAGAAAGGGGAATATTTTGCAAATCATGTATCTAAAAAGTCTCTTATCTAGAAATTACAAAGTGTGCTCATAATGCCCAATTGCAAAAAGACAAGCCAATCAAGTAACAAGCGAAGGACTTGAATAGACATTTCTCCAAGATGAACAAACATCTACTGCATTGAGACCCATGGCAGGCAACTAGGAAAATACAAATCAACCCAATTAATTCCACTTTACATCCATTGAAATGGCTGTGGTGTAAGAGACACAGTAAGTGTTAACAGCACAATGGAGAAGTTGGAAGCCTAATCTGCCACTGGGGGTGGGGCTGGGAGTGGGGAATAGTGTGTCCACTTGGGAAAACCATCACATTTTTGAAACATTAAGTATTAGGTTAGCCTATGACTTGGAATTCCATTTATTGCTGTACATCCAATGCCTAAGATAAAATAAATGTATGTCGCCAGGCTGGACCGATAGCCTCCAAAACAATACAGAGAAACCCTGTCTCGTAAAAACCAAAAAAATAAATAAATAAATAAATGTGTGTCCACTCAAGAATGTATGTATGAATGTTTATAGACACGTTATTCAAATAATGGAGCCTATCAGATAACTGAGGCATGGATGAACACTAGTTAATCCAAACAATGATGTGTTATCTGACAATTAAAAAGAATGAAACATCAATGCATACTACAACATGGATGAACCTGGAAAGCATTTCAGTGAGTAAGCAAAGCCAGCAAGAAAAACCATGTGTAGGATTCCGTGTAAATGAAGTGCTCAGAGTAGGCAAATCATATAGAAATCAGTGGTTTGGGGGGGCTTCATGTAGAGGCTGGAAGTGGTTAAAGGATATGGATTTGGAACTAGTGAGTAAAGGGATTTGCTGCCAAGTCTGAGGGTCTGAGTTTGATCCCTGGCAGCCACATAATAGAAGAAGATCAACCCATGAGGGCCATCTGCTGGCCTACACATGTGTGCTGTGACACTTGTGACATGTGCACACACGCTAATAAATAAATGTAAAAAATAATAGAGTATGGATTTCTTTTTAGGGTAGTTAGACATGCTCTAAAATTTATCATATAATAAATGAATGATACTTTTAAAAAGTGGATGATGCAGAGCCAGGGAGGAAGACATATATGTTCTCAACATTACTGGCACAGACAGAGGTGGTGGCAGCCAGGTGTGATCTAAACATGACATAGGTGATCTAGGATCTACTCCAGGGAGGAGGGCACAGGTGTCTCTGTCCTTGGTGAGAAGTGACAGCTTGGCCTCAGGAAGTAGCTCTCTCAATAGGAACAAGGTGAAGTAAGTAATGGCAGCACTTTTCACTTCTGCATGGAACCTTCTTGTGGGAGCTCTTCCTGCTGTTTTATAGTTAGTAACCCTCAACTTCAGTTAGCACAGATGTCTGGCTAAGCATTGGATTTGAGTAGAATTCCTGCAGGCATGTTCTGTATACTTTGTAACCACCTTATGGCATTTGATCTGACTAGGATATGGGGAGTTTACCGAATAAAATTATAGTTCATAAGAGACCCTCTCAACCAACCAACTGTGAAGTTGTAGTCATTTTCTTTCAAGTCTGAAAATGGGATAGTTATTTCCCTATTATTTTTAGGAAACACATTAGCCATTCATCAAATCCTACCCCTCACACGTCCCCCATCTTTGTCCTAGATAATGGCTGTCCAAGTCCACAGTCTTCTGGCCTCCTTGGGTTTTCTTACCCCTGTCCCTTGGAGACAGCAATGTTCCTGTCGAGAGAGTCACTTCATGAACTCATTCACGCTCTTCTCTCAAGTTGTCATATTGAATAGGGCTTTAGGAGCCGTATTTAAAGCTACTATCAGCTTCTCAGAACTGAAGACCTTTCACAATGTAGCTATAATTCCGACTCCAATTTAAAATATTTTGTAGAGTTAAAAGTCATTTCAATGATTTACTTCAAAAAATGTATTCAGCATAGATTAAAACATGTCCCAAACACTGCCTACTTTTTCAAGAATGTTTAATTGCCTTTCCATTTTATGACAGAAATGGGCAAACTTCCTTGAATTCTTGGTGAGAGAAATGGGGAAAAATTGGTTATGATGGGTCAGAAAATACACCTGGAGCTGATCCTGTTACATGGGAGGCTGGGGCAGGAGGATGAAAAGTTCACGATATATCTGGGCTAGAATAAGTTCAAGACCATCCAGGGCAACCTTGTAAGATCTGACACAAAAATGAAAGTAAGAAGAGAGGGGTGAGAGGGTGTCCAAATGGCAGAGCACTTCCCTAGCACGTGAGCGATCCTAAATTCAGTCATGAGTGCTTCAGATAAGCTCTTAAATAAAAAAGGGAGGAGAAGAAAATACGAACTACAACTTCAAGTGAAGTTGAAGTGTGACAGCCACTGCCAAGTCTTGTTGTGACTCCCCCACAGAGTCCTCCCCTGAAGCCAGCAGAGTAAGGGACTCAGGCCTGACAGATAAATAACAACCTCCACACAGAGCACTAAATCATGCGTGCTGTTGAGTCCTGTGAGTCTTGCTGTAATAAATGAGTACCTTCGACGAACAAAGAAAAAGCCTGAAAAATAAGTGATATTTTGCTGACACTTTTGGAACAAACTAAGGACACGACGGGCGATGACAGGGAACGGTTTTGATGTAGAGGTCCATGCAAGAAGAGTTATGGCATAAGGAACTCAAAGTGACCTTGGTGCAGCCTAGGGCTCATTTTTACCCTGGGGCTGCCTGAGTTTGGGGGACACACCCTAAGCCATCACATGTCACAGACCTCGGAAACTATTGGCAGCTTTTACATACACAGTTCCTTTATTTTGAGAATGATGAAAAAATTGAGTCAAGTCTCCTGAGATCGGTATTTATTTTCTGTGTTTAGTAACCAGAAAATAGAAGGAATGTAGCTGAATACATGTTTTAAAAAGCATTCATATAATTCAGAAGCAGCCAGTGGGTGACTGTCGCCTTGTAACTTAGAAACATGTTCACAGCACACATATATCTTTGTGTATATGTCCTTCTCTATATGTGTGACATCTACATATATTTAGAAGACAAGTCTAGCTCTGTATCAGCCAAGGAGCAGGCCCTGGTAACATGAGGCTTTGCCTTCTCTGGAAGACCAGGTCCTATTTGTTCTCTGAGCCAGAGGCAGAATTCAGGGTTGGAGGACCACTACTATGAGATGCCCACTGTCACATTACCTCTGAGGACAACAGAAAGGGAACACAACTTTCAGGGGAGCTTTGGCATCACTACAATATCTGGTGTCAGCTTGACCAAGGTACTGTCATGAAGACATGGGAATGGTTGGATTTTTTGGTAGATTTTTGAGTTATAGTTTGGGAGGCTTCCTGGCTATTTGCTGGACATAGGGGCTGTCCGCGAGAAAGCTTGGCCTCATTCCTGATTCATCCCTGATTCACTGTATAGACGGTGCTGTTTCCATGGAAGTTTGGGACACTCACTTCCTAAAATGCCAAATACGGTGCAAAACAGCACAGCTGCCTTCGCGTGACGATGACTGAGCTGAGATCATTCAGATCTGAACAAAGCCCAGAGCAGTGGTTCTCAACCTGTGGTTCACAACTCCTTTGGGGGTCCTAACATAAGGTCATGTGTCAGATGTCCTGTATATTAGATATTTACATTATATGTCATAACTGCAGCAAAATTAAGTTATGAGGTAGCAATGAAATAATCTTATGGGTTAGGGTGGCTACAACATGAGGAAGTGAATTAAAGGGTCACAGTACTAGAAAGGTTGAGAGCCACTGACCTGGAGTTTTGGTTTGATCAGCGGGAGGGCGGGAGAGTATAGTAGCTCCAAGTAGGGAAGGTCCCACTGTCCCAAAGTACAATGCAACCCTTGCATGAACTTGATGGTTTACTTTAATGGTGAACAGAAAACGGGGCTCTCGCCAGCAGCTCTGGTCTGGGCAGACAGGACACTAGGATCCTGGCACTGAATTTAAACAATGACAGCTGTAGATCCTTGCAAGAGAGGAGGAAGAGGAGGGGCTGCTGGGTCCATCATGGAGCCAAGTGTATAAATCCGTCATTATTGGCTGTCTTCTCCAGCCATCATCTGGATTAGGAAGGTGAACTTTGGGCACCTTTGACCTCAGAGGATGGCAGCCAGAGCTGGGGAACCAAGTGAGCGAGCATAGGATAGGGAGCATGGCTTCAGGGGAGGTTCCTCATGCTGACTCGTGTCTTAGTTAGGGTGACTATTGCTGTGATGAAACACCATGCCAAAGCAACCTGGGGAGGAAAGTGTTCATTGCAGCTTAAGACCCTAAGGTCACCTCCATCACCGAAGGGAGTCAGGGCAGGAACTCAGAGCAGGAACCTGAGGAGCGTATGCAAAGGCCATAGAGGAGTGCTGCTTACTGGCCTGCTCAGCCTGCTCTGTTGTAGAGCCCAGGCCCGCTAACCCAGGGATAGCACTACCCACAGTGGGCTGGTCCCTCCCCCATCGATTACTAATTAAGACCATGCCTCACAGCTGCATCTTCTGGAGGCATTTCCTCAGGCGAGGTTCCCTCCTTTCAGATGACTCTAGCTCGTGTCCAGTTGACATAAGACTAGCCAGCACAGCCTGTGGTAGCCAGAGGTAGAAGCGGAAACCAGAAAACAAGGACAGCGGCTGCTTCCTGGGTGTGTTTCTCAAGTATGATTTGGTGTCCTCATGGCTTGTGGGTAGGGATGGGAAAGGCAGGGACATTACCACCATCGAGGAGCTTTAGGTCTTAGGACTATTTCCTAGAGTAGCCTGGGCCCTAGGAGATACTGTCACCTCCTCCTGTGGGCCAACAGGGAGGCAATTGTGTTAGCTGCCCAGGAGGGGCCACAGGGACCCTGAGTGGAATTCCGGGCTAAATAGCTTTTGATGGCCCCTTTGTGCTCATGAATTATCTGGGAGGCCGGAATGCAGTTTCAGTTTGACTGCTCCTGTGTACTTTTGAGGTGTCTGTCAAAGGCTGGGGAGGGGCGAGAGTGCTTTGCCGGATGACATATTTTGAAACTTGTCAGAAGCTGGCGTTTCCTCCAGGACTCTGCGGCTGGTGCTGGGCAAGTCGCTAATCCTCTCCTTCACTGAAGGGGGAAATAAGAGTGCTGGTTGCTCACACAGGAGCATGGAGGGGTGGGTACAGCCGAGTGATGAACACCGTCCTGTTCTGTAGAGAGCTTGGTGCGAAAGTAAAGAAGCATCGATTTTCCTTGGGAAGCCACTAGTTTTGCTGATCTTTAATCCCAGGTGTGCTCTGCAGGAGGAAGCACGTATTTGGATTGAATAATAACCCGATGCTGTTTCCCCTGGAGAGTCTAATAATTATTTAACATTCTTAAGCCAGTCTTACTCTGAGTCAGGTGACTCTGTCCCCAGAATCATTCCTGTCAACTGAGGCATTTCAGAATCAGTGGCTGGAATGCAGGGGGTGGGGGGGAGGCTGTGAAGTCATTCACTGGGAACCCAGAGGGCTCTGCAATGACCACACTGCTTCCCTGCTCCGGCCCACCCAGGCACAGGGTTGCTGTTTGGAGAAGGCAGCCTAGCCCTCTCCACCAGCCACCAGGACTTGGTACAGTTGGGTTCTACAGCTGCCACTTTACTAAAGCCATTGGCTGGGTTTGCCTTCATGGTGTTTTATTTCATTTAGAAGGCCAAATTAGAATTTTATTTGCATGCAATCATTCACTGTGTTTATCGTAGGCAATGGGGCTCTTCCCTGTCTGGAGCTCCCAAGGGGGTTCCCTTCTGACATGGACTGTTTCTGTGTTTGAGTCCTAAACTCAGCTTCCCACATTTTGGTGTTCTTTCTGTCTTGGATAATGTCCATAAAGATGACCTGCTGGTCCCCGAGGCTCAGGTTCTTCCTGGGAAAGGCCACGCCTACCATACACTTTTCTGGTTAGTTGATTCTACCTGCCCCTCAAGGAACCCCGTGGCCGGTGCCACTGGAGGACTTGAGGGCCCTGAGAGCATGCCTTGGCTTTCAGAATCCTCACTCTTTCTACATTGTGGTTGATTGGTTTCTCCCATCAGCACCTCCCCAAGTGACCCAAATCGTGTCTTTGTAAACCAGTGAGTTCTGTCTTTAAATTGCTAAAACTTGCACGTAATCAGAACATACTACGTTTGGACAGGAGATCATCTCACCTACTTTTAGGATGGCTCAATGAGTAAAACCCATTACATACAGAAATGTGTAAAGGACACAGTTGCTGTTAAAGTGAACTACTAAGGACACTGAAAGCGTCACTCACTTGTGGTTTCCCTTTCTGTGCGGTCCCCCAGTACTCTTGGCACACACAACTCCTCCCTAGAGCTACGTTCTGAGAACCTCCTGCTTACCACGCCAGGCTCTTCCTTGCACATCCACTAAGTGGACATCAGTTGCGTACTTAGTCACAAACACTTGGTCACCAGCACACCCGCCTCCCAGCACATCTATCCCATAGTGGGTGTTATGGAAATGTTACTGAATGAATGAATGCTAACGCACATTTGGGAGCTGGGAATGAGGCTCAGTCGGTAGAGTGCTCTTGCCTGGCATGCACAATATATTGGGCTTAGTCTCCAACACTGTGTCAACTGGACATGGAGACATGCCTGTAATCTCAGCACTCAGGAGGTGGAAGGAAGAAGATCAGGCATTCACGGCAAGCCTAGATGATGTACGTTTGAAGTTAGCCTGAGCTATATATGACTCTGTCTCCAAACATAAAGTTGGGCAATGGTGTAGAGGATAAAGGTGCTTGCTGTCAATCCTGACACTCTGACTTCAGTTTCTGGCACCCATACGGTAGAAAGAAAGGACACCTGAAATCTGATCTCCAATCTCCAAATTTGCACTGTGCCTGGACCCACACATCTTCATTCATCCTCACAGAAACACATACACACTCAAATAATACAGTATAAAAAATCAAAAGGAAACACATTCAAAGTGAAACTGAAAACAAAATTCAATGTTGTGCCCTTTCTCCTTGTGTTTTTGTGTTTGAAATGTTCTACACGAGCCAAAAGGCCCTATTGTAAAAACCAATTATGATTCACAAGACTGTCCTCATTGATTTATAGTTAGGTTCCTGACTTGTTAGGCCAAGTTCTCTTGTTTTGCAGTCACATGGTTACATGATCATACTGTGTTGTTAGAAGGTTGCGTGTGATATTGCCATTTTGCCCTGTGGTTACGTGGCATGTGCTATGTGACTGTCTTACTGAGTTCTTGGGAGACTGATACCTGGCTCCAGGTCTTAGCAAAGACTTTTCTGGTTTGAGGCTCTCTGACAGAACCACAGTTGGGGTCTGCAGCAGTTTCTCACTCCTGATCTTCATGTCCAGGGGCAGTCAGTCTGAGACATTGCCTGGCTTAGACAGGACAAAGGAGGGCATCAGTCGTGTTCAGGATGCCCACGTATGTATGGTCATCACATCTCAGGATGGAGGGAAGGCGAGACAGCACACAAAAGCTGGTTAGAATCATTGCCAAGCACCCAACATCTGACCCCGTACACACGCTTCCCACAGCCTCCGTGCTCCATGCCTCCTCCTGCCATCCTTTCTCTGCCTCTCCCACTGCTGGGGGTCACCTGGAAGCATCCTTCTCAGAGCACTGTCCCCTCTGTGGCATGAAGACTGGAACATGGATCTGAAGAAGCCTCAGGGATGCGATGGCTCCTGTCAATGAACTCCTGGTTGGCCTGGCCAGAAATTCTGGATCTGGGCATTGCCTCTGAGTCAGCAGCCACACACGGGGGCTTCAGTGCACAGGGGGGCTCTTTCCTCTTTGGGCTTGGGGTAGGGGAGAGCTGCTTTATCTCTTGTATCCTTATGCTATCACCTCCTACACTCTCACCGCTGAGCTGGCTCTGCAGTTAGGAGAGAGTGGATGCGTAGGGGCTCTCACCGTGGCAAAGCATGGAGAGGGCATGCGTATTGCTTCCCATACAGCGTTGGAAAGGGCCTCTGTTAAAATACGTGGGTGCATTTAAAGTCTTCACCATTCAGAGGGGTGGCTCCTCCTTTCCTGTGGGATTAAAATAAGGTACTTACCATATGTCAGAGAGCAGTGGGTTTGGCTCTGGCTGTTGGCAGCTCTGAGAATAACCAGATTCTCAAGGGGCCACATCTGGTGCAGGTGTGTAGGACACACATGAAATCACAGGCAGGTTTCTCAGGCGGTATTAATTGACATAACCTTGTAGAGTTGTTTCCTTATTTTAAATGAGTCCAGTAATGGTGACAGACTCACAGCGTGTCCAGAGCAATTATCACCATATCCTGCATGTTTTAAATATGTGCTCTTTAGGAAGAATGACCACAGACCAAACCCTGTCATGCTGGATTCCATGGCGATACTGTTCATCATTATAGACTCCCATGGGAGTCAACCTTTGGGGCTTGAGGAAATCAAAGGCCAGGGCTGGAGGACCAGGGAAGGATAGGAGACAAGAGCTGGCATACCCTTTCTCGGTGGCTCTAGTTGGTAGGACACAAGCCACCGTTTAGTAAGCTAAGGTCCTGTGTTGGCCTCCATGCACCATGTCGTATGAGTCTCATTTAAGTGCATCCTCAACAGCTCATCCCAACATGCACTGCGTTGCATACGGCAGCTCATCCATCCTTCCTCATCAGGAGAAGAGGAGTGGTCAAGGTTCTGATAGGTCAGCGTCCCTACTAAGCCAGGGTCTCTGGTCCACTGGCAGGCCGGATGCTAGACCCTCCGAGTGGCCATTTTCTCTCCGCTCTGCTAGCCAGTCAGTGTCACCCCCTCGTGTAAAATGGCCACTTTTCCTAGTGAGGCATGCTTAAAGGACAGCGCCATCAGCTTCTCAGTGTCTCCACTGGGGCCTTAGAGACAGAGGACAGAGTTAAAGCAAACAAAGCAGCCACCGCGCTGGTTTCCCTCTGCATAGGCCATGCCTGGTAGGTTCAGCTTCACTGGAAACCACCTTCTTGTGCTGTCAACTGGGATGAGATGGAATCTCAGGGGAAAGTTCTTAACCATGGTTAGTGCTGGCATGGATTCTGGGCATTGTGATCCATGGTATAGAGCCAGGACTGAGGTTCAGTTCATACACTAAGAAAGCACAGGCCCAGAGAGCGTGGAATGGCTTGGTTACTGCTGAAGGTGGGACCGGGAATTGCTCTTCCATGCAGAAGGACCTAGTTCCTCCTGGTGGGTGTCCTATGGGGCATGCTGCTGCCTTGTGTTCTGTCACTATTCCCCTGAGGCCTGGGCCCCAACATGACTCTCAGTTTTGTGCGCACAGCATTGTGTTCCTAGGCACCATGCAAAGTTCTTGTAGCTTAGTTCAGAAACTGCATGCTCAAGTTGAGAGAGCTCCTTTCCTGGGGCGGCAGGCAGGGGGGAGAGGGCAATCTTGGCTCCAGTCTGAGCATTGAAAAAAAACCCCACTGGCAGCATAGGCTGTGTGTGTGTGTGTGTGTGTGTGTATGTGTGTGTGTGTGTGTGTCTGTGTGTACACATGAGTGTTAGTATAGAGAGAAGCATACATGGCGATCAGGGAACAGTGCCTAGTGTCGGTCCCCACCTTCCTCTGTGTTTGAGACAGGTTCCTATAGCTCACTGCTGTGTGTCAGTCTAGCTGGCCCTTATGATTCCTATCTCCACTCCCCATATTTCTGTGGGGGGTATACTGGGATTAAAGATAAATGGGCTACTGCTTCCAGCTTTTATGTGGGTTGTGGAGATTTGGACTCAGGCTGTAGAGCTTGTACAGGACACACACTATCCCTCTGTGGAGCTAGCCTAGCACAGGCTTTTACAGCTGTGCCTTCTGCATGAGGTCAGTGAGATGGCCATAGCCTGAGATGGCTCCTAACTCCTGGATTCTGAGCTAGACGCTGAGGCTGAAATAGGTGATGTTTTACTCTTGGCTTTTCATGTGGGAGTTTCTGTGGCCCCTACAGAGAGCATCGTGCATATGTGTGGACTGCTCCCATGCAAGCTTTAGCTTCTGTTTCCAGTGGTGCTTACAGTACTCCTGTCAGATCTGCAGTTCCTCCCAAAAATGTATGCACAGTAGGCATTTCGCACACTGGCCTGCTTTTCTATCACATGGGCTACATGGGGATACCACTGGGCATTCTGCACCCCACTGTATGTCTGCCTGCCCAGAGATCATCATGTCATTCTACTTCTGGGTTTGTGTCTGGATACATGCTGAGGTCACCATATCCATGCACCCCAAGTGTATGGGGGAGCACAGAGGTCACCATGCCTGTATACACCAACACTTGTGTCTAGGTGGACACAGAAGTCACCATATCTTTGGTGCCCCTTTATATGTGTCTGGGTGCACACAAAGGTTACCATGACTGGGTATCTCAATGCATAGGTTTGAGTGATACAGAAGTTACCTTGCCTGTGCATTCCAAGCTCCGGGTTCATACCCATTTCACCATGTGCACCTGGGGCAACTGGATGCCATTATGCTTTGTGTACCCTGTAGTTAGCCAGAGAGACAAACTTTGAAATATCTCCCTACTCCCCAGGGATGTCTTTGGCTTTCTTGTGTCCTAGAGTTCTGGAAATGGATATTGTGTGTGTTTATGGCTAACTCTGGACTATAAGCAGTAATCACTCTTCCTACGCTTATATCTATACTATAGGTGTGTGACTTCCCATTGTGTCATATACTGCAGATACCATGGTTCTACGCGTCTCTGTCCATTCTAGAGAACCAATTTAGGACTTACGGAGAACTCAATCAGTGTCAGTAGATTTTAGTGTCTTTGATGAGATACGATACACTTTGAATATCTAAAGGTCATCAGAGCTGTAACCCAAATAGATCAGTAGTCAAATGTTTAGCTATTGAAAATGGTAACATCACCATTCCAATTCATCTAAGTTGTTTGAAAGTGT
Organism: Mesocricetus auratus; assembly: GCF_017639785.1. Lineage (NCBI taxonomy): Eukaryota > Metazoa > Chordata > Mammalia > Rodentia > Cricetidae > Mesocricetus > Mesocricetus auratus. The sequence goes on along the minus strand of NW_024429212.1, from coordinate 5,002,903 downwards.
TGAGCACTGCACAGTTATGAAAACATATTAGATGTGCACTTACGCGTATGATGAAGAGGTTGTTATCTTAATAAAGTCAGTGCTCAAAGCATTTGCAGGTCCGGCTTTTAGATAAAACTTGCTGAACTGCTAGGTCAGCAAAGCTCTGTGCTAGGTTCTTGGGGACTCTGGGCAGTGGAGCCCCAGTTGTGTGAGGCTGTTCTGGCTGCCTGCATTCACGAGCAGTCTGCAGACACAATCATGGCTAACCCTTCTCTCTCTCTTCTCTCCACAGAGTCTCAGTGTACCCTTTGTGGAGAGCCAGAAGGTGAGTACCGCACTTCTGCTTTAGTGGGAAGAGTACCACACTGTCTCGTGTGTAGGATTGAGGGTGACGAGCTGCTTCAATGGATGTGTTCGGCAGTTTTGAGGTTGAATGCATATTGGTTGTGGTTGTTGATGGGAAATGTGAGTGACAAAGAACGGAACACATGAATGTTAGGAGAGAGTTTCTCTGATAAGAAATCAACATGGTGGCCTGTTGGTAATGTTTTCTTTTCTGCATTGTACGTAGAAATCGTAGCCGGTTTTCTCCAGATACTAGATGTCAATATGCATTTGCTAGCTTTAAAAATACTACCCAAAGCTTCTGATGAAGTTCACATTAAATGAGGCTTTGTGAAATTATTCCTAATTGCTAGTGACTGAACCCTAGGGGATGTGCCAGTGAGAATAAGCTGTCTGTCCTAACAGAAATTTCAGCCAAGTCCTATAGTGGAGACATTTGAGAACAGAGCTCCTGGGCTAATGCACTGTTAAAACTCCATTTCAAAATAGTGAAAGCACACTCTTATAGTCTTTCGGTGGTTTGATGAAAAAGAAAGAAAATGCATTAGCTGTCTTAACCCTATTCATGGGGACTCCCGATGCTGGGTTTGATTTTGTGTTTTAAAAAGGTATACTAGCTACAAGAGTAGCCACCTTGATGCTCTGGGGAGACACAGTAGCTCAGGAGGTACCTTGGGGTCAGGGTACAGCTCCTGTCTCCTCTCCCAGATTCCCAGTATTGGATCCAGGAACCTTGGGTGTCAAAAGACTTCAAAGCCTTGTAGATCAACTGAACAGAAAACAGCAAATGCAAAGCTAATCTGAAAGTACTAACTGGTAGGTGGTTTCTTCAGTCTGGTAGCAAAGGGATATTGTGACAGAGTTTTCCAAATTCTTTCTGTGTCACCAACTGCACAGCACAGATTGACCTGTGGTGAGGTCTGATAGTTTACTTAGATCTCTGTCCCTGGTATTTCTGGGATTATAAGAAGTGTGTCCTTCAAAGGGATGATCCTCTGTCTTATGGATGCTGTGAAGATCTCCAATTGCTTTGATCCTTGAAGCACTGGGAGTTTTATCATTTCTTATCATTATAGCTTTTCTGTGTTACTCCCATCCTGGGAGCAACCACTGGGCTCTGGCTTTAAGTCCAGTGTCTTTGTCCCCTTCCCACTTCCTGTTGAAAGTTCCAGCATGCTGTGAGAACTAGAGAAGACATGAAGTAAACCTCCTGTGTCTCTGCTTGAGCAAATTCAAATGACTTTCATCTGCCTTTTCTAATAACAGAGGTGTCCTGTCTGCTGAGGATAGTTCACTGTGTGCAGTGTGCTGTTCCCAAGGGCATCTTCCAATTCCAGTAAAGCATGCTTTTGAGGTTGGATGTGGGCTGGCCATGGCTGGAACATTGCAGGAAGAGTGGTTGCCAAGAAGGGCTATGGATTCCTTTTTAGACTTCCCAGGACGATGGTATCATGTCTAGGAAGGACCAAGTCTCTACTATAAGAGTTGGTGTTCCTACTCCCAACAGCGTTGTGTGGTAGGGCCTCGTCTCATCCTAGACACTCTCGGGTACCACCCCATGCTCATTCTTGTTTAACTTCCCCATCACAAACTTTGTCAGCACACACCACAGTGTGTATTGCTCTAGGATGAATCAACTTGCAAATATTTAAGAGGACCCAGGCTGGACCTCATGTAAGAGTAGTGGAGGGACCTGGAGGGTTAGGAGGGTCCTCCAGCTGAAGTTGAGGTCCTGGTCTACATCTCAGTGAAACTGGCTGCTCTGACCTTCCTGACCAGACTTTTGTGAGGCCCTGCTAGGGGTTGATTTAGTTGTGCAAGTGGAACTGCTCCAAACAAGAGAAAAGGGAGGTGGGGCTGCCTGGGCTCAGCTGTTCTTTGTTTTCCAGAAGCACCAGCATATGAATATTCATTGGTTTTTAAATCATTTAAGTAATTAGTCTAAGTGAGAGCTGGCCGGGTGCAGTGAGTAGAATCTAGACTCAGCTTTTTTCTTCAGTGGTGTCTATGCGTTAACTTATAAATGCCACCACACAGAAGGGGTCAGAGCCAGAGGACTCTCTGCAGTATGAGACTCAACGCTGGGCATGCCTCCATGAAAGGGCCAGGTTGAAGCATGGCTGAGATAGCTTCCCCTCCAGACAGAGAGCTGTTAAAGTCCTTCCTGGCTAACCAGTGAAGTGGGAAACACCTATTTGCATTTTAATGGCTAGTTCTTTTGGAGAGAGCTGTTTCTTCCTAGGAACGGAATAATTAGTATCATCTCACAAGATAGTATCTGTCAAACAAATGAGAAGGGAGCAAAGTTGACAGAGAGGTCTCGGAATCCTCCCTGTGAGTCCCTATAATGGCTAAGCCAGATTTTTCAGAGAACCCAAGATTTTAATCATATGCAGAATGTAGATCAAGGCTTCAATGTGCAAATTGCCTGCAGGGCCTGAATTATGAAATTCTGAGTCTTGGAGGCTGTGTATTTAATGAGGTAGGTACGTATGGATTTACTATTTGTCCACCTCTTCCTAGTAAGGACAGAGAGGTGGCTCTGCTGTGAACCCTGGAAGTGTAGGGTAAGCTAAGTGCAGAGCAGCTTGGCGATGGCTGGGTTTACCAGCACTGTCAAGGAGGTGGAGACTACACTGTGTTCCCATAGAGATCTACCCCAAAGGAGTAAGCATACCAGGGACAGTCTCCGTGGGTATAATGACTGGCCAACCGAAGGCTCAAGCTGTCTCAATTGACTTTTCAACTGCTTGTTAGCCCACCTTGACATTTCAAAATCTATGTGTGACCCAATCTTTCATTTTAACATGGAAAAATAAGAGTATATCACCTTTCTCAGACTTTATTGATGGATGTGTGTTAACATTTGCTTTTTAACAAGAGCACAGTAAAAACAATATGGGTGCTGGAAGGTGCTGCAAATACACAGGTTCATGGATTTGTCTGTTTACAGTTTATGGTTTGACATGAGAAAATGCATCATGTTGTGCTGCAAGCGCTCCTCAGATCCACTGTGATGTGCTAGAGATTTCTTAACTTCACACCATGTAACCTGATTAAAAAGGAAAACCAACCTATTAGGAAGTAATTTTCATGTAGGAATGTTCTAAAAAGTACCAGCATGCATTTTAGCACAAAGCATTCTCCAACAAGAGCCCTTGAGTGTTTAGCTTAAGATGCATTGGCCATTGGTGGCCGTGCAAGTCTACACTTTGGTAATGTTCTTTGTGGAAATTCCAGCCCAAAGGAAAAATTCTAGTTTTAAAGCAATCTCTAAAACCATATGGTAAAACATTTTCTGACTTTATTATTATTTATGATGATGGTGGTACAAACACACCAAGTACATATTGCTCTGAGAATTTTGTTCAGACATGTAGAATCTTTTATTTCTGCCTTCCTCCCCTCATAAAGCATGACTAAGAAGTAATGTACTTGGGAGCAGTGTGCTCTTGAGTTTTAGTACAAGAAATTCAAGATTTTCCCCATAAGTGATTCCGAACAATGGAAAGTCCCCCCACTGCTCTTCACCCTCAATAAATGGGTGTCATCCATCCTGGGGTTCCAAGACTTCTAAACAATGGGGGTAATGAGTCAGGTGCTCTCTGAAAAATGGACCCGGAAGCATGCCTGTCCCACCCCCAGCCCATTATGCCTCATTAGAGTGAGAGGAAATGATTGCTGTGTGTGTGCTGTCTTTAAGGGTGTACCTTTTAATTCCATGCTTTGGATAACAGTGGCCTTTCTTGACTGCTGTTCTTGGATAGCGAATAGAAGATAACCAGCTTTTATTAAGTTCTTGACATGAGCCAGGCACTCCAAAAGAATTAGCGTTGCCTAGGAACTGAGGCCTCTGCCAGGCAGCCAGTCTTCCAGGAACATGGGATGGTTTGTGGTTTGGTGCAAACCTAAAGAACCTGCCGGGGTTGCAGGGGAAGTGGACGTAAAAGTTTGCACCAGAGATCAGGACTTAGGAAACATAGGCTGATGAGGAAGGTCTCTTTCCCCATCAAATCCCAGAAAGGTGACACAGAGTTCATAGCAGAAATCCTATCAATACAGCAGAGGGGCGAGGGAGGGAAAGACAGAGAGAAAGACAGACAGACATGCACACCCATGGTAGGGAGCTGAGACTGAGCAGTGAAAAGCCCAGGTGAGGGTGTAATTCTGACCACCTGAGAAGATATAATGTATGGCCGGTGCCTTATAACCCTGGGTGGTAGAGACATGCAAATGTGCCCCCTCAAAGTAAACCTAGACCTTCAGAAATATCCCCACCAATGAGGTAAGAACCATGAAAACACTGACCAAGGACAGATTGACAGTGTGCATTCCATGCCTGAGGCTGTTGGTAGAAAATGCTATTCACTGTAAATGGATGCCCGAAGCAAGGTCACAGCCCTGATTTCTCCCACCCATTTGAGGAAGAGAAATGGAATGATCTTCATGTGAGAGCTGTTTCAACTCAGTCAGGACCCAAGTGCTCTGGATCAAAACCACAGCCCCTCCTTCTCTACAGACAAACCACGCCCACTTTTAATAAGGAAGGAGAGCTTTATAAACCATGTGAGCACACTTCGAGTGAAGAGACAACAGTAGAGCAACCAGCCAAAGCATTAGAAACAGATTCGCATAGGTGCTGGGTGTGTTTGAACCCGTTAAATAGGTTTTCGAAAGAAAAGCAGCCCGGTGTAAGAAGTGGCTGGTGTGAAATGATTAGAAGACGAAACAGTGAGAAATGAGAAGGAAGTGACTACTTGGGGGAGTTGTGAGGAGGAGTAGGTGGAGCTGAAGGAAGAATTAGTGAACTAGAAAACAGGTGTGAGCATATTGCCTCGGGTTCTGCAGAGAAATGTAAAAAGGGCAGTGTAAAAATGCATGAAGATGACTACGGAAATACTGTAATGTGACCTGTGGCCGAGAGGCTGAGAATGGGGGCGGGGCTCGCGGAATGGAGACAATTAGTCACAGTAGCCAAGGCTAAGATTTTATTCTCAGAAATAAAGACGTGTATTGCCACCTTGATCTGAAAGATCCTGAAATTGAAACCACATGAATAAAACAGGCTCAGCCATCCATCCAAGTGATGTTGAGGGATGTGGTACCAAGAGATACTCTTGAATAGAGCCAAGAGAATGCACAGACAACTGTTGCCAGCACCCTTTCCATCCACTGGTACCCTTTCCCTTCAAGTTGAACCAGATTTACTAACACTTCCAGAGACAGTCCAGTGTGCAGAAAATGGCACAATTCCATGTGAAGCCAAATAAAAAGGGGAAAGATGGATAGAAACGGAAAAACAGCAATACTAAATGCTCAAGTCACTTAAGCTTGATTTGTTGATAAGAGGATAATGCTCCAAAGAGAGGCACCAATTTTAAATGTTATAATTGACTCAAAATACATGATAGAGAAAAGAGGATTACATGGATTACAAGGCAAATCAAAAATTATGAGAGGAGGTGGCCTTGTAAGGACCCAGGGTGTTTCTGTAGGAAGCTTGTCATCGCAGTGAAATAATATAAGCAGCCCAGGGGAACCCTGTCACCTGTCCATAGTGTGTCCTTTAAGTACTCACCTGGCTCCTTGCTCTCACTTTTATAAACTGACAGCTTGTGTGACATTTAGCAGACACTCATCTAAGCATGAATGCTTTTGTTGGGAAACCTTGCACAAATTTAAGCCTTTCTCAGTTTTCAGGCGAACTTGGATGGCATGACAGAATCCCACAATTCCCCTGTCAAGGTAGGGCTTGGTATTTCTTGACTCACTTTCCTAAGGCCTTCTAGCTCAGAAAGGCATCTCTAAGGGCAACTATAAGTCAGTTTCAGAAGTATAGGTCAGATCAAATAAATCCTCCAGTTTTATCCAGGCTCCTCATTGCCCACCAGGCAATGTCATCATTTGAACTGGCCTGTCATTCTAACCTACCTAGCTACTTGTTAATCACTGCAGGTTCTCTGGTTGCCACATTAACCCACAGCTACCAGATGCAGTAGGTATGCCAAAGGCATTTTATGGTGAATTTCAAAATAAAAGAACCAAGGAAGGAGAGAGAGAGAGAGAGAGAGAGAGAGAGAGAGAGAGAGAGAGAGAGAGAGAGAGAGAGAGAGAGAGAGAGAGAGAAGAGCCTCAGAAACCTCTGCATGCACTATTTTGGCAGAAGTTAGTGTTTGCACACACAGTAGAGAACAATGGTCTAGGAAAAGATATGCTGGTTGGCACAGTCTCCGTGCTCCAGGTGGATTTTTCTGGATACACTCCATGATGGATACACCCCACTGCATGGATTCATCCCACATCTCTGTGTGGTACATCTACTACCCATTGCTTCCAGTAGTACCTATGGGACTATAATGTGTGCCACACACTGAGCTCAGCACAGGGTTTTCAACATGTCTCTCTTTTTGTTTTCTAAACTGTATACCTCCACAGTGCCTGGCCCAGTCCTTCCTGTTCATAACTGTGTGTTTCTGGGAAAATGGGTATAGTTAGGATACCTGATCCTACTAACAACCAAGGCAATTCTGTAAATGCTACATTTAGAATTAGTTGAAGCCACAGATTAAATGTGATAAGATAAAGCAAAAAGTGAGGATGAATTGCACCCACCATCTGGTGTCTGAGACTGGGACAATTATGCATTTATGCTGAATGATATGAATGCACAAATGAGCCCTGATTTTTCATTTTCTTTCTTTTTATAAATAATACCCTGTATCTGAGATGTAGACAGTCAGCTGGCATGATGACTGTTTCCTCCCATCCATTTGCTCAGGAACATTACGGCCACTGGGTAATTTAAGTATCAGTTCTCAGGATGGGTATGGTTGCAGTGTTGTCCATCCTCTTATTGATAGCCCTATGTCTGATGGTTGCATTCAGAGTCATACTTGGGAAATACATTCAGAATAGATGATGCCATTGGATAATAAAGAAAAAGTATCCTAGAAACTCCTAGTGATTCATAGCAAGTTCTTCCACAATGCCCAAAGCAGTGGCCCTGGCAAAAATTTCAGGGCAGGATAGCAGGTGACCTCTGTCTTCTCTATCAGAGGTTGCCACTTTGGAATGAAACACATTGGCTCTGGACATCCCAGGGTGTGCATAAAGCACTCCAAACCCAACATCACCTTCCTGATCAGCCCAGCTAGCATCCTCAGCATCGCCTTACTCATCAGCCCAGCCAGCATCCTCAGCATCGCCTTGCTGATCAGCCCAGCCAGCATACTCAGCATCACCTTGCTGATCAGCCCAGCTAGCATCCTCAGCATCGCCTTGCTGATCAGCCCAGCTAGCATCCTCAGCATCGCCTTGCTGATCAGCCCAGCTAGCATCCTCAGCATCGCCTTGCTGATCAGCCCAGCCAGCATACTCAGCATCACCTTGCTGATCGGCCCAGCTGGCATTCTTGGGAGGAATGATCTTCAGATCTCAGAAACATCAAGAAGGTGGGTGCACCTGACATCAGTAGAAGTTCAGTGCCTTGACTTATAACTCATTTCCCTTTCATTCCCACTGGAATACTTGATGTGTCCTGTTGGCAAATACTGTAGTAGGTGTCAGAACTCTCTGAATATCAAGGAAGCATTTATGTTATAGGTAACCCTAGCAGCTTCTCACAGTCCTGTTGAGGGCTCCAGCCTTATCTCTCAGGTGTCTGCAGAGAAACTTGTGTTGGTCGCTGGTCTGAGACCTTCTTGGAGGAGATGTGAGTCTAGAGGAACAACCCCTGTTTAAACAGTAGAGCTTAGGACCCTGAGTAAACTAGAATTCTAAGATACCTCCTGCCCTGTCCCTCTGTATCATCTTGGGCCCCTGTCCTTCTCTTCTGCTAGAGTGTGGATCCCCCCTGCCCCTCTTGAATTTTGCGTTCTCTTGGCTGCATCTCATGGTTTTATACAAATCATTAGAAATTTCAGTGGAAAGAGAAGATGGCTGGTATTGTCACCTTAAGGAGACCACAGCCTGTAGGAAATGCCACAGCGTACATAGAATGTGCTAGAAAGCCATTCCACGTGGAACAGAGCAGCTGTAACAACAGCACTTGGAAGGGCAGGCAATGCAAGCCCGTTTCTATCTATCTCCTATTTGCTCTCCTCGATGCTGTTTGTGTCTATAAATTTGGGATTTGTATCTAGTTTCTCTTTTCATGTGATGACAGACAGGAGGGTCCCTCCTCCCCGGGGTCCCGTGTTGCTGTGGAAGTATATTCATTGTGTTCTTCCTCTCTGATTGTTCCATCTCCTTCGCAGCGATGTGAGCATCGAATGATTGAGGCTTCCCGATCTCTCTGTGTGGGATGGCCTTGGAATGAAAATAGTCCATCTCAGAATCACCCCATGCCCAAGCTAATCTTGTGATCTAACGACCCAGAACTCAGGCTCTGAGTCTAGAAGTAAGTGAACCGCTAACACAGACTGGCAAATGATGACACTGCGTCAGGTTCCGGAGAACCCTTGAGTGTTGTCTGTGAGTTGTGTTTTCAGAGCTCCAATGGCAAACTACATAGACGGCGGGTTTTCTAAAATTTGAACTAAATATTTCTTCCCTCTTCATTGGTGCAGAGAAATAGATACAACCACACATTTACTGCCTGCACCAAGCAGGGAGCATGTTCAGAGTGTGGTGTTTAACTGTGTCAGAATGGTGCAGCTTCCAGCATATGGGGAAAATGGCATGATTCAAGGAGGACGAGCCCTGAATCTTCTGTAAACATGTTCACTGAAGGATTTCTAGAAATAAAAAGGAAAGTAGATTGTAAAATATTAGGAAGAGAAAGCCACCAAGTGAGCATTGATTGCTCAACTGTAATCAACTTGGTGATGCACACACAGGCTTTGCTTTAAAATCTCTTCTGTTGTCTGTGTTCTCTGTCCAGGCTCCTGCCTCATGTCAGAGACTGTCACCTCCCCTGAAACAATCACAAGTTCCACATGGAGTGCAAAGAGTCACACTAGCAGCTGGGAGCCAGGAATCTAACTTTGCCTTATCTAAAAACAAGTCAAAGAACATAGCCTCTCTGGCTTCGTGTTCTTATTTAAACATTTCTGAGCATTAATGTTTGGTATTTGCGGGTGTCTACAGATGGAAGCCTTTATTTTGAAGTTTGTTTTTTTTGTTACTGTGTGTGTGTGTTTAAAATAATATTTTCATTCTTTGATAATGTCATGCAATGTATATTGACCATATTCACCACTATTTCCTGCCCCCTAAACTCCTGCCAGAACACAGTGTTTTCTCTAGCCCTCCCTGATGTCTGGCTGTCTCCATCTCTACTCCCTACTTCTAAACACCTTGTCCTCTCCCCCACTTCCTTTTCCCCCACCATAACCCATCAATTTTAATTTGTGCTGCTCATAAGAGACAATCTACCAGAGTGTAGTTCATCTACCAGGAGTCTTACCCTTAAAGAAAACTGACTCTTCCTCCCCCAAAGCAGTCAGTTGTCCATAGAGCCTCAGTTAAGAAGCACCTCCTCCCTCTATGTTAGAATGGTAGCTGTTATAATCTTCTGTGGGCAAACATAGCAGCTGATTTGAACAGGCTTTTTTAAAATCCAGCCTTCTCCCTTCATTACCTAAAGACCCAGGAACCCCAAATCCTAAGACCTGCTCCACAAGATGGGGCATAGGTCCTCCACGTCAAGGCAGTTGACAGTTTTAGCGATCAGAACAAAGACTGAGAAATGGCAGAGCTCAGTGTTTCCCGGATTTGATTTTGTTATATAATCTCCATTACTGATCAGCCAGCTTCAGCTCTTTGTTCCAAGTCTGTTTGTTGGGCATCATTTTAGGGATGGGGGATATCACATGTGAACAGGGCAGGTCCTTAGTCTAAGGCAGCTGGAAGAGTGCTGTAGGTAAACTGGCTGTGGTGAATATTGTCTGCTTTGTTTTAGAAACCTGCGCCGCAAATCATGATGTTTGATGTCCAGGTAGATTCCATGGATTCTAGATGAGTTAGCTTTGAATCATACATATGGAAGCTTCGGTTGTAGAAGGAGAAAGATGGATGGATTCTTTTCATTTCCTTTAACATTTGTTATTTCTTTAAGGTTTGGCATAAAAATGTTTTACCTCTGTTTCTCAGAACAATTTTTCTCCTAGGGAGAGAATCCCCCCTCCCGTGTGTGTGTGTGTGTGTGTGTGTGTGTGTGTGTGTATGTTTGTGTGTATGTCTTCCTCCTCTATTATACACACACACACAGAGAGAGAGAGAGAGAGAGAGAGAGAGAGAGAGAGAGAGAGAGAGAGAGAGAGAGAGAGAGAGAGAGAGAGAGAGAGAGAGAAGGGAGGGGAGGAGTGCTATCCAGCACATCTAAGATGAAATTCTGTCACAATATCTTGGATGGAATCTGGGACAGTTTGTTCAGTTAAACAAGTCAGGCATGGAAAAGAAATATCATGTATTCTTGAATTGGATTTACATGGCTGTGATAGAACACCTGAGATTGACTTAAAATAAATTTGGGCCCATAGATTCAGAGGTTGAATTGTCACGTGTTTCTGTAGTGAGGTATAGCATCACAGCAGGAGTGAATGGCACTTTGAAAGCTGCTCACCTCATGGCAGTCATGGAACAATGAGAGAGGAAGGGGCCCGTCTAGGCTAAGGTGGGCCCTTCAGTGACATGCCCTGCCCCTGGCGACTTAGTTCATCCTAGAGTTTCCATGACTCTCCAGTAGCCTGTTGAACCATGAGTGTATCCATGAGGTCAGAACCCCCATCAGTCATTTCAAAGGCCTCACTAGGGCGCAAGCTTTCAACACGTGAGCTTGGAGGATAGTCCAGATCTAAGCCTTCACGATGTGAAAGGTGAAAGAGTCGATGTTAAAAAGTTGAGCATGGAATGGTGGCCATCAGGGCTGAGTTGGAGGGATGGGGGATGCTTGCTGGCTTGAGGGTATAACCTATAGCTATGTCTGTTCTTGGGGTCTAATACTTGTTGTTGTGGAGGTTAAACCTTTAGTATTTTCATAATACACAGGCACAGGCAGGTCCCAGGTGAGGTGACAGATATGCTGATTATCTTAGTTGTGGCTGTGGTCCCACACAATAGACATGGGTGAAACAGAGTCCCACCACGCACCTTGAACGTGTTCCAGTCCTGACAATTACTCCTCCATAGAACCACGAAACTCAAAAGGAACCACACACAGAAGACACATTGCTGCATCTGTATCATGTGTGGAGAGCCGCCACAGCAGGAGCACAGCGGCTGTTTGCCAACCCACTGCGGATTTCTTCCCCGCAACTCTACTCCCACGGAGTCCTGTAGAGTAGATGCTGTCCAAACCCGTGTCTGGACATCATCATAGGCTGGAATGCAAAGGTGGAGCATCTCCCTGTACAGGGAGCCCAGAGAGGGGAGGTGCTGGCCCCAGACCAGCCCCCACCTCCACTGCGGCAGGCCGTACAGGTAGCATAAGAGAGAGCAGACAAAAGGTATGAGCTGTTCTGAACAAGTGCCCAGAGACCCCTGAGCAGAGTGTGATTTCTGCCTGGATCTTTCTGAGAATGCCCAGTTAGGGGCTCTGGAATAGAACTTCAGGTGAACCCTTAGAAGCAACCACATCTACATCGAGAATCTTCAGTACAGTTTTGATGCAGATTAAAAATTGCTGCTGAGTGCTCTAACTGGAATATACATATGGAAAGCTGGCCTCATATTACTCTTTAAAATAGCTGTGCTGATTTTGCGTTTGAATAATAAAATGAGAGTGAATTCATTATTCCCCATTTTGTCAAATCCTGGATAGTGTCTAAGGTATTGTGAGACCAAAAAAAAAAAGGGGGGGCAGTTACAGACACATTTAAGAAGCTGTTGTAGCATCCTCATTTTAGGGAGTTGGCAGCTTCAGTTAGCACATCTGTTGAGTTCTTTTTTTTTTTTTATTGTGACTATTGAAGAATGACTTAGCTCATGTGGCCTGTGTATACAGAGCACCTGTGACACTTGGAACCCTGTGCTAGCAGCCAAGGGCTTTGTAAAGCAAGAGAGCTAGCAGGAAAAGTCATAGTCATATAGTATGTTCTGTGACTTTCTGTGTGTTGTGATAGAGCCAGGATGTAGCAAGTTACTGACTGTGAGCAGAGTCACTGCAAACCTTGGCTGCAGGAAGGCATTGCAATACAGGGTACCGGGGTATAGGAGACTGCATAGGGGGCCATAGCTGAGAGCTAGACTCTGGGAACTCAGCTTGTTGGTGGCTCTTCAGATGCTGTGGATGCTCTGTCCCACTCTGCAAAGGGGGCCCAGAACCCCAAGACCTGTTAGCACCAAAAGCTGCTTTTAGGTGTCATCCGGTCATCTATATGAGCTTTAGGGAAAGAGGCTGTGGTCTCGTCAGCTTCTAAGAAACCAGCTACTCCCTATCGATTAAGGAATTCTGAGAAGACATATTGCGTATTAATGTGTCAGAGCTGTCAGGACACCTCTGATGAAATATATTTGACCTTGGATACTGATCATGGCACCTTTGCAATTATCTAAGGCTTATCCCTATAGTTAGACAAATAAATTGAGAAACACCTCCATGGAACTGTAGAGAGCTTTCTCTGGAGGCTGTTCTGATGTCATTTTTGAGGCAGATCCTGAGCGCAGAATCATAGCCCCAGTGTCCAGGAATTGGCCTGTGTTGGTGAGGAGATCTGGGAAGTAGGGGCCTAAGGTTTGTAAGCCCAGGGGAGTCATACAGGGCAGGGAACAGGCCTAACCAGTAGCTCCTGGGGTCGGGCACCTGGACTAAGTCCATACTCAGCTGGATGGTTAAGGTATCCCGATGCCACCCCCCTATTGCAGGCGTGCCCAGTAACAGGATGCTGTAGCATCCTTGCCTGGATATTGCACAGAGGCTTTTGCATAAGCAGGCCACAAGTTTTTCAGGAGGCCTCCTGGCTCTTCTCAGGCCCTTGAAGTCTACTGCATACACATGCTGGTCTGAATTTGAATTTAATCCAAACCCTCTAGCCAGTGTGGGCGCTCCAGATTGGAGCTAGCTGCCTTTAATGAAGGGATATGCACAGCATGTTAAACTGAGATAATTCACCTAGGCTATCCAGGGCTGGGAGGTGGAATTCTGTTCAGCAGGAGGTAGTGTCATCAGAGTGAGTCCCGGATCAGGCCTTTGGATGAGATTCTCTGATGCCAACACCTTTGAATATAGCCTTGGCCTGTTCTTTATGACTTTGAATTCAATTCAAAACCTGAGTCACTCAAAATCCATTTTTCTTTTATGAAAGTCTTGTCAATTTAAGTAACAGCTTTGTGGTAAAATCACTTATGGTAATAGTTCACTCAATTCAATAGTGTTATCACCAGTCAATCCATAGTCGCAAGACATCTCTAATGTTATGAATACTATATTCTTAAATTGTGTTTGAAATTAAATTTTCATCCAAATTAATATTTAATGTAATTTTATGTATGCACCTTGAATCTTAAATTTACTTAAATATAAAGGCACTGGAGCAATTTTATACATCATGCATACAGACACACCTATGTATGTATGCATATGTGTGCATGTGCATGTGTGCGTGCGTGCGTGTGTGTGTGTAGGAATGTCAGAGTAAGTCTATGCAGAGTAGGAGGCAGATTGTAAGAACCCATGATGGGTGATTACAAGGAAACAGCCTCTTCCGGACACAGCAGGACTTATGCACACACAACTCGCAGAGACTGGGACACAAGCAAAAGATGTGGAAGTGGACACCCGTAATCAAGAAACTATCTGCAATTAGTGCCTGCTGGGAAAGGGAGAATCAATTTTCTCCAATGGGTGTCACTGGGTATAGCAGCCACTCCAGAGCAGGCTCCATACATACCCAGAGTAATTGACCAACACAAAATGGGGACCTTTTTGTGACTATTTTTATTTGCTTCTTTTTGTAATTTTTTATTACTATATTTTTGTTTATTTTACTGTTCATGCTTTGTTTTGGCTTCTCTTGGAGAGTGAAACAGAAAGAGAGAGTGAAACACAAATTTGGGCGGGCAGGGGATAGAGAAGATCTGGGAGGCATTAGAAAAGAGGAAATACATTATCAAATACATATCAATATATTTGATATTTTATCTATTTTTAATATATAAATATAAAAAAGCATGCAAAATATATTGTGTAAAGCTTTCTTTTTTAGTTTGACCAAGAGTGAGCTCAAATTTGAAACCTCAGTTTCTCTCTGTGTTTTCCAGCTGTCTGTGGTCTGTGGTTACTTGTGGGTCTGTAATCTGTCTGTGGGTATGTATAATCTGTCCATCTCTGTTGCCTGTGAGTTGTGTCTGTGCATCTGTTGTGCTTCTGAGTCTGTGCCTCTGTGTGTCTGTGTTTCTGTCTGTTTCTCCTTACCAAAGCCTTAGCTATAGTATTTTTCAAACAACACAAAAAAACACATAGTTTTGGGAAAGCATAACGGATTGATATTTCTTTCATTTTTAAGGATATACTAGATCATAACATTTCTCCCTTCCCTTTCTTCTCTCCAAATCCTTCTATATGCCTCTCCCTACTCTCCTTCAAATTTGTGGCCAATTGTTACTGTATGCACATATGCAAAATATATATTCCTAAATATAACCTGCACAGTCCAGTGAATGTTACTCATATGTGTACTTGCAAGTCTGGTCCTTTGCCCTGGACAGCCAGTTGATGTGTTCGTCCCTGGGGAGGTGCACCTCTCCCACTCCCAGCATTCCTTAGTTGTCTGTAGTTCTTTGTGTAGGGTTGACACCTCATGGACTTTTTCCTGTCTACTTTGGCATGCCCATTGGGATCATCCTTGTTCAGCTCATATTTGGGCAGTCATGTTGGTGAGGCTTTATGGGTGTAAATTCTGACATTCCTAGAAGACACAATCTCACAGCAAAGTCCCTGATACCCTGGCTCTTATAGTCTTTCTACCTGTTCCTCCTTGGTGTTCTTTGAGCCTGAGATGCAGGATGGTTTTTTGGATGTATCTACTGGGACTGGGCTCCATAACTCTGCACTTTGACTGGTTGTGGTTTTCTGTAGTGGTTTTCTGTTGCTGAGAGGCTTCCTTAATAGGAGTATACTCACATGCACACATACAACACAAACACATGTACACACATGTACACATAAACCCACCAACACATGCACCCACATGTACACAAACCTCTGTCAGGCAGAAGAACCCTCGCCCAGTTCCCTTCAAATCCACTCGTGTTTTGTCTTTCTCCCTCCTCACAGCAATGCCATGGGTAACAGAAGTTAGGGAGGAGCAAGCTTGCTCATGACCTAGAGAGGAGATGTCCACAGTCTTGTATCAGCTGGTAGCATGGGGGAGAAGAGAGCTTTAGCCAGATGCGGTTGGGGGCTAGACTGTGCCATTGAGTTTTATAGAGCCCATGTGTATCTCAGCAAGGGATGGAAGCAGCAGCAGCAGTATCCACCTCCTTACCAGGATTTTGAGACTCAGGTGTTGTCTACAGACTAACTTACTTTAAAGTCCTGTTAATCCACTTACCCAGATGGTTCTTGAAATGTTACATCTCTTTAAAAAAAAAACTTGTGAAGTTTTACACTCAAAACACTGCACGACATTACCGTTTCAGACCAGCAGAAGGTTTCACTGGGAACAGCTAGCTTTATTGAGACATAATCACATGGACCATGTGAGTACTGGCCCTCTACTGAGCAGAGTTGCTTTATTGGGCTGGGGACTGTCTCATGGCAGGGGTCTCTCATTGGTTCTTCCTGGTACCTTATGAGTACAAAGGTGTATGCCTTAGTTAGGGTTTCTATTGCTGTAAAGAAACACCATGACCACAGCAGCTCTTATAAAGGGTAACACTTGATTTTGGTGGCTTGCTTACAGTTCAGAGGTTCAGTCTGTTATCATCGCGGTGGGACATGTAGGTAGACATGGTACTAGAAAAGTAGCTGAGAGTTCCACATCTTGCAGACAACAGGAAGTAGCCTATTAGGAGACCTCAAAGCCTGCTTCCTTGGTGACATACTTCCTCCACCAAGACCTCATCGACTCCAAAAGGCCACACCTCCCATTAGTGCCACTGTCTTTGGGGGCCGTTTTCTTTCAAATCACCACAGCGTGCTTGTAATTTATTTTGCCCTGAAGTACAACTCTTGCTGTGATTTTAAGTGCAGGTTGAGTATGCGAGGACGTGGCACTCCAAACCTTGTGGCCATAGCTCCTTGTTTGATTTTCCATCTTTGATTTCCATATTTTAAAGCAGTGGTTCTCAACCAGTGGGTTACAACCCCTTTGGGGGTTGAATGACTCTTTCACAGGTGTTATATCTCCAGTATCCTGCATATCAGGTGTCTATCTACATTACGATTAATTACGGTAGCAAAGTTACAGTTATGAAGTAGCAACAATAATAACTTTGTTGTTGGGGTCATCAACCATATTACATGAGGAACCATATTAAAGGGTCACTGTATTTGGGAGATTGAAAACCACCTTTTTAAAGCATGATATCACACCCTGCCAATTCCCTCCTGATGCCTAACTCGGCCCTCTCCCATTCTGTTTGCCGGGTTTTTTGTTCTTTAAATGTAGTGTTTATTACAAACATACCCTTGTTTGTTACTTAACTCATGGTTTTCCATTGTTGAACATTATCTTTGTATCTTGAATTACGAGGAGTCATTATCATTTCCCCATTAAAATGGATATGATTCGGTTTTCATTAAATAGTGTCTGGCATCATGGTGTCTTTAGGACTGTCTTGACAAGGGATGGATGTGTTTTCTACTAAGTCCCATCACACATCATCCCTTGTGATCTATGCTGTCCACTTGCCAGTGAATTGTGAGCTATCCCGCAGCGTTAAAGATGCTTCTGAAAATGATTTCTGGTGGATGTGTATTGCCACAATTGTGTGAGTCTACTGTGATCTATTGAATTAATCCCCTTCTAATGGCCACATAAGCTGGTTCTAATTTTTTTACTAATATACATTTTACCTTTATGAATATATTCATAGCTTTATCATTGTGCTCATTCATGATTGTTTCCTCTGGCTAAATCATTGAGATTTAGAAATACAGTTAATTCAAAACATGGTTGATTTTCCCATAAGTATCTGCTGCTTAGGAATCGTGCTCTATGCTTTTCCTGGAGAGAACAACATAGCTGCATACATGGGACCTTTACAAAGTATTTTGGAGATCTTTATTGTTATTATTTCAAAATTGACTGGACAACTTTTTTTTTTATGGAATCTGCATTAGCATAGCAAAAATTTAAAAACCACCTTAGGAGTCAGGCAGTGGTAGTACACTCCTTTAATCCCAGCACTCAGGAGGCAGAGGCAGGTGAATCTCTATGAGTTCAAGGCCAGCCTGGTCTACAAAGCTACACAGAGAAACCCTGTCTCAAAAAAATGCATCAGGAATATAGGAATTAAGAAAGTGAAATATGTATGAAGGCATTAATGCACACAATAAAAGGGCTGGAGAGATTGCTCAGTGGTTAAGAGCACTGGCTGCTCTTCCAGAGGACATGGGTTCTATCCCAGCAACCACATGACAGCTCACATTGGCTGTAGCTCTAGCGGATCTGTCTTTGTCTTTTGGCCACCACAGGTATGAAGCACATCATGGCACACAGACATATGTGCAGAGAAAATACCCATACACATAAACAAATCATTTAAAACTTATACACGAACTATGTGGTTTGAGCATTTGATGGCTTTGCAGAGTTAAAAGGAGATAATAATGTGACCAGAAGTCAGAAAGATTACAGAAATATTTATAATCCTTAGCTGAGTCTTGGCTTCCTGTGATAGCCAGTCTGATAAATTTTGTGTGTACAAACAGGGCCAGGTCTGTGGTATAGCTCAAGCCAATTAGCAGCAGACTCATCACTTCTACAAGTGGTAGCACAAATGTTATATGAGGGAAGTTTAGGAGATATGTCTAGAGAAGGAGGAAACGTCCTGGGAAAAGGCTCTCAAAGCTCAGTTAACTAAGCCTGATTTGTGGTTGAGTATAAGGAGGGAGTGGGCAGCTTAAAGAAACTCAACAAAATCCCCGAAGAACAAAGGGTTTGCTTTGTCTCCTCTAGTTGATAACACCTTGCCATTTTCTCCAGGTCTGACATGCAAAAGGTGTGGTCTTGGCTTTTCCCACCCACCCCAAGCAGACATCTCACCCAGACCTCACAGATCTAGACCCATAGTGTAATGGATTCTCAGGCCCCACACAGTCAGTGGAAGTCAGCAGTCAGGGAGTCATGTTCTTGCTTTACAGCTGCAGAGTTGGAGAACCGTGGATAGGTTCCTTTGGGCTCAATTCATTTACATGTAGAAGTAAGAGGGGAAATCTATATACTGTCTGTGGTCCCTTCAGCGATTCAATGAACCAAATTACAGCATGACCTTTGTCTCTGGGGAGAGCACAGTCTTCAGGGCTTGACTCATGTCATTTGCATAATTGTGAGCATGATCAATACTCAATTACTTTTCTTATTGGAAGCTGAAGGAATGATTGCCAGAAAGAATAAATGAATTCCAATACTATTAGGTCCTCATACTAACAACGAGCAAACACCCTCATACCATTTTATTTGCTTCCTGATGTGCAGATGACTTGGTTCTTTAAAAGTCATGCTTAGTATAATTCTGGTTTTAGTATAGGTGGTATATGTCCCTAGTCTAACCAAGGATTTACTGAAGAAAAGAGATGGTATGTGTAGCTGGTTGTATTTACAGAGACAGCCTCATCCATGCTCTGTGGTTTAGCCCTCAGCGTTTTTGTTTTGAACACATGCCTGCAGCATTGGACAGACAGCTCTAAGAAGATTCTCTAGACAACAAAAACCCACACAGACGCCCTTGTGTCATCTGAGGGCCCGTTCATGGGAGAAGAAGGCTGGCTAGCTGTTTGACCAGTCTGGTATTTGGACAAGGACTATGTACCTATGTCCTTCATAGTGGCAACCCCTGAGCTGGGTTTATCCATAGGAAATCTCTTCTAGTTCAGACCAGAACATGTCCTGAGGGACACAAACTTTATCTACCCTAGAAATAATTTTAACTGTGAAAATTTGCAAAATAAGAACAACACAGTCTTTTTCTAACAGAAACAGGAAAAATTGCAGATAATTGAGATATCTCCCTGTGGGCTGCAGTCATTGTTTAGCCGTTTTAAACTGGGGCATTCCCAACCTCAAAAGCCTTCTGTAAGACAGATGTATGCTGCTTTGATAGTTTTGATCTTAGTATTTGTCTGCTTATTGACTCTGTTCCAGAATGTTCTCCAACTCCAGTTCTTCCACCTATTTAGCAATTGCTCAATGTGAATAAAGCTATTTTATACTTTATGTTAATATGAGGACATCAATACTGGCCATCATAATTGGTTATATCAGGAACTAAGCATGTTAGATATGTCTAAAACTATGCTGCAAGAGAGAAATAATCATCTTAATTAGTATACAAAGAACAAGTCACAGAGGGAAATGAGACTTCTAGCTGTATTGGTTTTCTGCCGCTGCGTGATAACTCACCACAAACACAGTGGCGTAAGACAACACGTAGTTGCTGTCCTGGGGCTTCTGAAAGTTGGGGGACTAGACTGGCTGAACCCTACCTGTGGCAAGGCTGCATCCTTATCTCTAGGCTCAGGAGCTTTGCCTATGATTGATTTTTTTCTCTAAGCAACTAGATTCATAGCCCCTTTCTTCATTAGCCTAGAGCAGATATTTAGAGTAAATCCACTGGCAGAAGAGAGTGTCTTCCTCATAGCAGCACCATCACAGGGGCCACCCGACACCTCAACACCCTCTCATAGTCACAAGCAAAACCCTGGTTCTGTTCACACTCACACAGGCTGACACACCACACGACACAATGCGTGCAACCATCTAGCCCATGCATGGCACGTATGAAAAGATAAGAACAGTAGCCCAACTGTGGGGAGTGCAGAGCATGGTGATGAGAGATGGACCGATGCCTTTCACGTAGTCTCTGGACTTCTGCGTGCTCCTGCTCCAAGAGTCCTCAGTGACCTCACTCTGGTACCCACATGTGGCTGCAAGGGACCCACAATTCCTCCCATTTAGCTGCCTGCTCTGGAGCTGGCTTAGAGGCCAGGCTAGATGCATCTTGGCTTCTCCTTTCTCTAATTTTCATGATTATATCACAATGAGTCCTGTGACTAGCAATTCAGACTGGTTATGTATTTGTTCTACAATCCGGCTGCACCCCAAGCATCTTCCTATGTATTTCCTTGAGATTAAGGATGGCCCATGAATATTTTACTGCATGGGGAACAAAACCTGATTGTATCATGATGTCTATCTATTTGTCTCCACTTGGTAAATGAACAGCAGTTGGTTTTCTCTGTGTCACGAAAGTGTATACCGATTTAGGTGGTTAATCGGGCACGTATGTCCCAAGAGGAATTGGGAGTAGTTTTAAGAAGACAGGATTTGGAAACTCAAAATTACAAAAGGACCTTGTTAGGAGTGGTGCTCGATGTGTCTAGTGATGACAGGGTTTGTCCCATGGAAGACGGCAGTGAACGATCAAGTTGTGGATGTGGACAAAGGTGAGGTAACTCGATACAGTCCTGCAACTGCTAAGGCAGGAGGCGATGGGCTGAATCTTAGCTCAGGGTCCAATTGAGAGCTATTCACTGGGCAGTGATTCTTAAGTGGGACTGTGAGGGTCCCTAGGGCGCAGGGCACCTTCCTGTCTGTCCCTACAGTCACAGTCAGCTTGTTTCTAGGATTGCGGTTTTCTGGGGGAAGTGTTCTGGGTTTGTATCAGAAGCTGTGGGGGAAGTGGGGTTTGGAATCAGATGGTCACAAACTAGAATCTTTGGGCATGAAATGAACTTGCTAGTCTTCCAGAATAGGAAGTCTTCAGCACTGAGGTGTCCTAGGCTTAAAAGAAGTTACAGGTGTCCAGTTCTCACATGATAAGTATTTAGTGTGATTTAGTGTGTGTGTGTGTGTGTGTGTGTGTGCGCATGATGGATTTTGCTCAGTTGGTACCTCAGGTACAATATCCCTATAGGCATATAGCTATGGTTTATTAGCCATGTGCCCATTTGTTCTGAGAAGGATAAAGATGTTATGTAGAAATCTCTGTCCCCTCTTTTCAGGCAAAGGTTTTTATTGCTACCATGATATTGGTAATTTCCCCCTTGCTCTTTAGGCTTCCTAGTAGCCTAAAATTAATGATCTATACATATTTAAGTGTCGAGATTCCAAGCCATTCTATCCTAGGCACAGTCTGCCTTAGGCCTGCTTCAGATAGAGACATTTACTGAAGCAGGGTTCTCTGAACTGACAAACGAGCTTAGCATCATTTGGCAGGTGTTAAAAGCAAGCTAGCACACAAACTGTTCACAGGATAGACTATGGTAGGTATTCACAAGAGTGAAACTTGCTATACACACAAAGCGATGTCAGGCATAGAAGGGCCCGTCCCCCAGAGACACTCCTCCAGGACTCTAGCTTGTCTTTAATCTGCCCCAGGAGGAGCTTTAGAACCATATGAAGGCATCATGTGCTGACACATCACTCCTGCTTAATGCATGCATGGACTTGCAACACCATGGTGAACACATGTGGTACCCACTCAATATCTGGGGTTTGCACTCTCCTATCTCCTCCAACCGCTTTCCAGACCTCCTGTGTTTATAATAGAAAAGGTGCGTGTCTTTGGACATTGTTTTTATGTATTTAATTCTAGTTGTTTTATAATAGAGACGTGTCCCCCTCGCTTGGCCCCCTGAAAAGCTAATGCTTCTACTGTGGAAACACTCACTATGGCTATGCTGATCCACTTACTCAGTTATGCTTTCTCCTTGTTTCAGTTTTTAAAGTTTTAGTTCTTGTGTATGTGACATGTGTGTGTGCTACTTACTCTTGTTAGCATAGTTGTATACGCATTCATGTGTGCACATGGATACATGATTGCCTGTGGAGGTCAGAGGTCAACACTGTGCCTCCGTTGATTTCCCCCACCTTTATTTTGAGACTGTGCTTCTCACTGAATGCGAAACTCACCAATTTCGCCAGGCTGGCTGGTGAGTGAGAGCCGGGGATCACAGTCTTCGTGTTCCTTCCCTGCCCCTATCACTGAGGGAACAGGCATGTGCTCTCACACCTAGCGATTCTGCATTTTCATTGGTTGGTTTGATGTGGCTGCTGGGGATCAGGCCTCTATGCTTGCACCTTCGCTGCTGAGCCTCCTAGGGCTTCATGCATACAAGGCAGGCAAGCACTCTGCCACCTAGCTAAGGGCCCTGCCATCTGTTTTGCATTTAAAAATGAAACCCCCCGTCGATCACTCAGTATTCCTTCAGAAAAGACTGTTGCTTAGTGTGAACCTTGAAAATGTTCACAACACTGTGCCTACATGACTAAACGGGTACTCAGGAAACCTTGAGTGCCAGTATGTTTACCATGGCGCTGCTTATCAAAACCGATGGCCATAGCCATCCCAGGAGCTGGTAGAGAGGAAATATCTGATAAGTAATGATCACTGTGTGCTAAAATCATGCATGGCCTTTAAATGCTATGTTTCCTAACATTTCTGAAAGGTTCGTGAAATGCCACAGTGCACATCCATTTTTAAGTAGTGTGGAACCCTTGTCCATACAGCACAGCGATATCGAAAGCGGTCGTCTCTTAAAAATACAGCTCTAGGCTTCATAAATTTTAAATTTACTGTGACGAGTGTGTGGCTTTTCTGATAATGGGAGAAGACCGTCTGACTATCATGAGGGGATGCGCTGGAGCCTTTTGAATTCACAGCTCTCATCCTTGAGACTTAATGAAGGGACTTGCCGTTGCTATCAGTTGTTCTTCAAATGCATTGTAGGCCTGTGACTCCTCTAGAGACTTCGTAAATTGCTTCAGAGAAATCCATTAAAATGCTATCATCTGAGGATGTGATAGGACACACCTGTCATCCCTTCCCTGGAGAGGCCAGAGTGGGCTATGTGGAGAGACCCTGTCTCACACAAAGAAAAAAAAATGATGCTATCAGTATAATCAGGGATCACTATGAAAAGAAGACAAGACATGTGTGCTCAACAACCACACTGCCAGCTCGAAAATCAGCACGTGCAAACAAGAATTTCTCCACGAAAACAGGAGCCCTGTGCACCCCATGCAATCAAACACTGCTCAATTCATCAATCTCCTAGTGTCCGCCATTCCCCCACCCTATTCATTGCTGGAACATTAAATACCCTTCTCTTCTGAGCTCCTTTATTCATGACCCTCCCCCTGGTGGTGGTGGTCGCCTTCTTCTTCTTCTTCTTCTTCTTCTTCTTCTTCTTCTTCTTCTTCTTCTTCTTCTTCTTCTTCTTCTTCTTCTTCTTCTTCTTCTTCTTCTTCTTCCTCTTCCTCTTCCTCTTCCTCTTCCTCTCACTCTCTTTCTCCTTCTCATTCTCCTTCTTCTCCTCCTCCTCTTCCTATTTTCCTTTCTCTTCCTCCTTCCTCCTCCTCCTTCTTCTTATTTTCTTTTTTATTTTGGCTAACCAGGTTCTCTAGGCTTAGAATCTTGTGCATAACCAGGCCTCTGTTCAATGAATTCTTGTTCTATTTCCCTGATTTGTGGTCCTTTGCCACTATGGAGTTTGCTTGGACTCTCTAACAGGCTATGTATAGTGTCAGTTCTAACAGATTTTCTGTATAATTCAATCAAGGTCTAATGTAATGACTGGGATTGACATTAGCATCCTGTTGTGCCCAGAGACGTTGTGGCTTTCATTCTCAGTGGGTTCAGCATCTGATGAACTTACATAAGTGATAGACACTGTAAAACACGCCCCAGGTGTGAGCCACCATAATTCAGTTACAAAAGCAGCCGGGGCATTTCTTTTTAAATGGCTTGTGATTCTTTTACTCCCAAATAATTCAGGCAATACTTCAGCAAGGACTAAGGAGTGAAGGCAGTGTCATGCACATGGGTCAATCTTGGAAGCCACCTAAAAGGAGCATGCCTAAAAATAGAAACTGACATAAAGCTCAGTGCCGTGTGGTGGCGTTGGGAGAGTCCTCTGTCCCCCAATGAGAGATAAAGTTCACCTGACAGGAGATTCTTCTGGCCCACTCAACCATATACACTCTACCTCAGAGCTCTTTAAACAATATTGGACGCCATCTCCATTTGCCAACTATCCATCTTGAATCTATAAGAAAGTCAGATACTCTGCCCTGGGACAGGGACAGGGGGCTCTGTTTGAATTTACCAACAGAGGTTTGAGGCCAGCAGTCAACCCTAGAATATTACTTTTAGAAGGAACAAGACATGGAGGATGGGGATACGGCAAAGTGATGTGTTTGTCATGTAGCATAAAGACCCTAATTTTGACCCCAGGATTCATGCAAAAAACTGGACTGCAGCTTGCACTGTATAGACTGTATAATCCCAGCACCAAGGAAGTGAAGATGGGGAGATGCCAGGGCCTTGCTGGCCAGCCATTCTAGCCAAATAGGCAAGCTCTAGGTTCAGGTAGAGACAGTCTCAAAAGATAATGAGAAGAATGGCTGAGAAATATATGTGACATGAACCCCTGGTCCACTCATGCACACACATTCAAGCCTCCCCAAACAAATACACACATATGTACACACACATACAGAAAAATGCAGTGTAAATCACCTTGGTTATGTTTTGATCTGTTTGTGTGTGTGCATATGTGTGTGCATGTGTGTGTATGTGCATGTGTGTGTGTTTGTGCATCTACACATGCACTTTGTCACACGTGTGAGGCTCTATTGTGGGAGAAGCAATATGATAAGATGTTCACTGCTCCTTAATCTACAAATCAGTCATGTTGTCTATTATTTTCCTTTGTAGAAACCTGTGTGAAGTTTTCTAACATGAAGCAAGGGACTTGGGAGATTCTCATCATCTCTTCATTAGAGTTGCTGAGTTTAAGACAAGGTTCCCTTGAGTCTTTGCTTTCCAGCATTGATGCAGGGGCTGTCTGGTTTCAGGTGCATTGTACAGGCACTGGACCAGGCACTGACTCCTCTCCACCTGCAGGAAAGGAGTCTCAAGGCTTAGGTGTGCTTAGACCTTAGCACCCATCATTAGGTAAAGCATCTGAGGACTGGGGGGCATGGGTAGCAGTGAGTTTTTATACAGTTACTAGTCATGGAAATAATCTTTTATATGACCCGCAAATCAGGGGAAATAGAAATCATGTATGTAATTTTACAAGTATACCATAAGCTACACTTCATGGATCATGACTTTTAGTCTGAAGCTCAGCATTTGCACGTTGGTTCTGAGATCAGCAGCTGTGGGGCTGGTACTCTTAGGCCTTTTAGTATGACAAAGGCACCCTGTTCATTTCTAGGCTTCTGTGTGAAGTGTATTGGAGCAGTGAGGCTTCACAGTTGTGGGTGTAAGAGTCCTTCCACATGACTTTGCCTATGCCTGGGGCCACCTGCTTACACAGACTGTGCCGACTCTGCTTGCACACCGCCCTGCTGCCTTTGAAATGGGCTTCTAAAACTCCACTATGCAGCATCCGTATAGAAGAATCTCTGAGGTACCAGGTCCTACCACCCAGTGGAGTGGAGCCTCTTGATAAAATTGGGATGCCATGGAGCCACCAGAGGAGAAACATGTTCAGACAGTCTCTAGTAAACCAGGACCATGTGGAAATGCATAGATTAATAGAAATAGGTTAATAATTAGGACAGAGCTAGACAATGGGAAACCCTATATTAGCCAACAGATTAATAATTAATATAGTGTCCCTGTGTGTTTGTTTGGGGCCGATGGTGGCGGGACCAAGCTGGAAAGAACCTCCAGCAACAACAGCTTTAACTCCGTATTCTCCCTAGCAGAACTGTGCTCCCAACCTCAGATAGTCAACCACTGTTATGTAACTTAATAGTTTTTTTATTGCTACCAGGGCACAGGGTTGTAACCACACAGGCAATCCAAAGGGCTCAGAGTTTGGTCTTTATGGAAAGAGAGGTCACTAGATGGTGGCTGTCACATGGAAGAGAGGAGACAGGTAAAGGTTGGCAGTGGGGACAGGGCTCTAACATGGCATATGTCTTTGTGCTTTCTGTGGTGATTTTAGATATTGTGACCATTTTGTATTCAAGAAACTATGTGGTTTGAATCCTTGGCACTGTGCATCAAAGTTTGCATTCAAGCTCGGTGTGCGTGGAGCTAGTGATACACAGGATTCTGGGAGGAAAGGTCTGCAAAAATGGCGTTGTTTTTCCATTAAGGAAAATGTCTACATTGCATAAAATTTACTGTCCCGGCCATGCTGTGCTGTGCAGTGGCATTGTGTTTACAGCGTGTGCCTATCACTCTACCCTCACAGTACCTCCCCCAGGGAACCCTTTTTCTTTAAAGGCTTGCACATATGAGAAATAGTCCCAGAAGCTGGCCATGGGACAGTCTGGCTGTGAGAAGGCAGAAAGACACACACACAGCCTCCATGGCTGCCACTGGGAACAAGGGTGCATCTTGACAAGGAGGTGGCCTTGTCCTATGGAGTGACCTTTAGAGGTTGCTGTCTTTGATGGCATGCTGCTTTGTCCTTAAGGCTGGGAGACTGGTAGGCTCTGGGATCTCTAACTAGAGAGTCGGGTTTTAAGACCTCAGATTTTGCAAGTGGATATTGACGTTGAACCCCTTCTCCTGAATGTGACAGTGTGCTCCAGACCCTGTGGTATTTCCAAACAGAGCAAACAGAGCTGTGGGTCTGTCTGCTCACACAGGGTGACTGCCTCACCACAGTCCACCAGTGCCTTGTGTATCTTTTGTTTATATACCCCAGGCCTTCCTTTTCATACTTGTTAGCAATGCTGCATGCAAGTCCATAGTATAATTTTATTTCAAGTCCCTCATATATTTGACAGTGGGTCAGGCAAATGTCAGAATGGCCTGTTTTCCAGTGTGCAGATGGCCAGAGTCTGAGATTCTACAGATTAGGAATGAAGAGAAGTTGTCCTCTGCTCCTGATTGATGGGATGATCTGGGGCTGGTAACATCTGAGTGGCTGAAATGATTCTGTGTTTCCTCAGATGGTGTCCATTTTTTTTATGGGAAGCTTTCTGTATTATCCTTGTAGCACTGAGCTGTCTTAGGTTCTCCCTAGACCCTCAATTAGAGCCCTATAAATAAACTGCATGAGCATTGGTGAGATTTTTCACACTGCCTTTAATCACAAATAGAATTGTAATTGCTTATTCTTTGTAACTTCCCAAAGTAACATTTGTAGTAAGAGTCAAAACTGACCGGTAGTTCTCAGCTCCATCCAGATACATCATCAGGAAGAAGAGAAGCAGAATTGCCTCTGTTGATCTGCGATAGCCTGTCTGGTGAATGGATTTCTGGGAAATTTCTCTTGAGATTCTGCATAGATACACATTTTCTTGGAGCAGCATAAAAACTAGTTTTATAATGTATATGATGTCTTCTGAATTTTGAATCTTGATAGACCCCATGAAGAAAAAATGGAGTTGTTCTTCTTGGCCTTAAAGGAAAACTAGAAAAGGAATAGGCCCCGGCTCCCTTCCCAGGATGCAATCAGGTGCATGTATCCAGTTCAGCCCTACAGAGGGCCAGTGTGCTGAGTGGGAGCAGTTCCTGTGCTACAGGGATGGGTCACATGAACCCATGAGTGTGTGACCAGTGTTGTCATGGCTTTTCGTGAATCATGTCTGGTGTAGTATAGGATCCTGCATAAAGACAGAGCATAGAAATCATTGGGATTGTTGAAGGATGCATTTGAAAGGTTTGAGAAGGGTCACACCCTTCCCTGTCCTCTGTATGATGGATGGCTTCATGACTGTATAATGGATTAGTATATGATGGGCCTCACTCCTCTATGGGTAACTTCATGACTATATGATGGGTACCACTCTTTTATAGGTGACTTCCTGAACTTGATGAAAGATGGGTACTTCGATAAGGGTGTTAAAAGGGGAAAAGTCTAAAAATTAGATTGGCACATGTTAAAACAATCAGGTACTGACTGCAAATGTCTATGGAAAGATATTGGTTTATATCCACAGTCAAGTTTTAATACTTAGACAGACATTAGGGAAACACACCTCTCCCTCTTGCGTTTATGATGAAGATGCTCTGGCTTGTTGACTAGCCTTCTAAAAGTAAAGCTTTATTGAAAACCTTAAATCACACACATCATATAGTGAGAATTTGGCAAGCATCAAGGCTATGAGGGCAAAGAGTCATTGCTAATGAGGGTCCTTGGGGACAATTTTATGTCAACTCTTTTGTAAATGATGAAGCAGAAGCAATTCTAAAGCCTTGAAGTCCGTATGCCAGAATTGCTTGCTCATTCACCTTTTCTGTGGCTCATGGCTTCCCTTGTAAATGCCCTCATGTACTCAGTTTTTTCCTCACTCGTCCATCCTTCCATTCTCCGCCCAGCTGCATTCCCTAACAGGCAGGAGTTCCACATCGCACAGTGTCTTGAGCTGCAATGGAGACACAGGGAAACCTTGCCCAAAGAAGGCATAAAAGACCCAAGGAGTTGAGCCTCATGTGACCCTGTAGCCTCCTCATGCCAGACAGGATGGTGTGCTCATGGACTATGAGAAGATACATACAGAGGAACGAAGAGGATGGTTAGGTGTTGGCCCCGATTGCAAATCACTCCATAATCACTTCAGAAGTACAATATCCAAGATGATTTGGATTACGTCAGAACACTGTCTAGGGGACTAAAGATTTTAAAATGATGTGCTCTCTTTCCACCCCTAGGAAGTCTAGGATGGTAGTATAATCCTGACTGTGGAAGCTCATAGATGAGAGATAGCCCTTGAAGGAGTGGTAGAGGCTATATCATGAGCATACAGTGACAGGAATGAACAGGAAGAGTTGGGGTGGGGGTCCATGGGGCTGCTGGTTAGGGTCCAACTCTGGGCATGGTTAACTCCAGGGAAGCCAGAGAAGTAGAATGTGTCAAAGGATATCTCTTTCTGTCAGCTTTGCTGTTCATGGAGAAAGGACACACATTCATAGATAGATTTCCATTTTCTGGTAGTTACATATAGAAATGGTTCAAAGAACTAGACAGAATTAATTTCAATTTCCCTATCCACACCCCCAGATCTTGAAGAGGCTACCAGTGTTCACCGTATTGGATGATATTGGTCTAGCTTCTTTGATGGCTTCTGTGACTTGCAAACCATACTCCCTACATTCTGGGACACTGCTGTCTCAGGAACTCATAGGTATAAGGGACTCTCCATGTAGCCTCTTGTGACCTGGTACAGGCAATGTCAGAGCCAAGGTGGGCTCATTTCTCTTTTTCATTGGGCTTTTATCCAGACTTCTGTGAAATTACAACGGTGTTTTAAAAAAAAACCCTCATGATAATCTTTGAGGCCTGAAAGCTGTGGAGTGGAGCCTAAAAGCATGTGGTCAGACATGCCATCCTAGGCCCTATATTGTAGAAAACATCTAAACCTCAGGTTTGGTGACTAACACATGAGCTCACACCAGGGTATTTGGTTTAAGAGCCTGTGTTCTGATGATAGTTACAAATCAGGAGTAATCAGGCCAAAATGGCTTAGTGATGGTTCCCATCTGTGCCCCCACTGGACCATGTGCTAAATTAGGTCAGAAGCTGATCCCCAGCAACTTTGCTGTCGTGAGTCAAATTCAAAGGCAGCTCATGCAGCCTCCTTATTCTGCTGGGACTCTTGTCACAAGCAGCCCTGACTGGGTGACTATGGCAACATAGCCACAGTTCTCATAGGTCTGGAGAGAAGGCAGAAGGGACAGAAAGGCGATTTCATTCTGACAAGGCCTGGTTCCTGGCCACCTACTAGCTGTGAACACAGTAGCGAAAAGGGTGGGGTGTGGGGTGGGGCTCTTTCCCTCAAGGACACTGTTCTTATCTATCAGTGGTCACACTTAATCTAAGTCTGCATCATACCAACTGCAATCACATTGGGGACTTTGGGAGGGACTTTTAAAATCATCCCTTCCTGAACCATAAGTGAGCTGAGTCCCGGGTGGATATTTTGGGGGTGCTTCCAATTGCAAGTATGAAAAGGGCCTAGGTTGAACTTTCAGGGCTTCAAGCTTCCACCTCGTGTCAGCTATGGGCATCTGTGAGATGCAAGATACATACCTTTAAACCCAGCCTGCCACTGCTGAGTGTGAAGTAAACACAGAGCCATGCTTCAAAGTCCTGCATTTCCGACAGCTGGATAGGGCACTTGTCTCCTTTGGTGTTGAGTGACAGAATGCAGTAGATTCTGCCTGGTGTGCTGTCAAGATGCCACAGAAACCAGAGATCCCCAGACAAGGAACAAACTTTTTGCAAGAAGACAGAATCCAACTTTGAAATGCCTTGCTAGCCCATGCAGTGTTTAACTTCTTGGGGACTGTGGCGTGTAGGTTACTGGGATTTAGGACAAATGTTAGCTGGTACTTTCTGGGTAGTCTCTGTGTCAGGACTGCACCATGAGCAAGAGAGGCCCTTAGAATTGGGGGGAAACAGTAAGCAGTTCACACTGGCCCAGCACTCCAGCTTGTAAAATAACAGCCCCAGATCTGCACTCTAGTACAGATTTTGCTGATCTCTTCACAAACTTTATCTCAAACTACTGTCAAGCAAAGCAGCCCTTGAGCTTGGAATATGATCTGAACTGGGACCCTTGAGTCAATGCAACAACCTCAGCAGCTTGCCTAGCCCACTCCTTCTCTGAGCTGTCTGGAGGTGAGGATTACTACCCTTGAGTGGAAAGTAGTTTTGTGTGCACTCGAGTGTTCTCTAAAATTGAGCAACCAATAGTGGTATTCTGTCCCTTTGAATTATGAAAATGCTAGTGAGGCTGTCTCCACTCTTAACCAAGCCCTCCTGGATCCTCTCCAAGGCTACAGATCCTCTAAGCCAAGGGTGTGTTTCCCAAAGGTATGTACCACTGCAGAGACTGGAACCTCTACCACAGGACTCTGTGTCCCCTGGCAGCATGTCCAGTCTCTTCCATGGAAGTGGGTCTCAATTCCTTACCCACCTAGTGAGAAGTTCCGACAGTCATTTCCATAGACGATTCCTGCCTTATGCTTTCACAGCCAGGACATGCCCCAAATGGTGCTGTCCTCTCCAGTTCTTGCTATTGACATAGACAAGTTATCCTTGGAAGGTAGAAACACAGCTCCTCCTGGGACTCAGTGTTTACCTTGGGGGGATGGGTGGTCTTATCAGTGTGAGCTATGTAAGTTCTACATCTGGTTTCATTGGCTTTCCATGATGACCTTCTGAGGGGTGGCATAGATGATGGGGAGATTCCATCCAGTAGTGTGTCAAACCATGCTGTCCCTCCCACTGGAACTTCCTGCCCTGCTTGTAAGATGCAGTTCTCATCACAGTAAATGAGGCTGTTATGCTTCTTTGAGGGGAGACAATGAGCAGACTTCACCCCCTGGCTAGGGAAAGGAATGCAGGGCACAGCTCAGCTATTCAACCTCCCACCGACTGACTGGGTTGGCAGCAGAGTCCTAAGAGCTTTTTGGTTCTTTGCTGGGTTCTCTAGTGTAGAGGCCATTTCAATATTCATGAGCTCCAGCGTAAGCCATGGGAAAGTGACAATACTAGCTGGCCCTGCACCATGGAAAGGGAACTAAAATACTCAGAGAGGTCCATCTGAAGGGAGAGCGAAAACTGCGTGTGGTAACCTTCCTGAAGCCACTTAGCAGGGAACCAGGCGCTTGTGGCCCAAGGACGTGTGGAATGGTGGTGAGAGCCTGATGAAGAAGAGGACCTTTGCAGGGGGAAACAGGACTCACTGGCTTCCAATCGGGGCTCAGGTAGTAAGTGGAGCTTCTTCGAGAACAGCAGTCCACATGCCTCCAAAGCAGAGCAGAGCTCTCCAGGAGGCAGAGTATTTTTGAGAAATGCCCCATTCAACAACACAGAGACTTCAACAATTCTTATTTTAAAAGAAAAAAATAAAACAGGACTAGAAAAGAGATAAGCATTCTCTTCTGAATCCACAAAGTAAATTAAATTTACACAGCTATCTTTCAGATATAAATAAAAGTTTAAAATACCTTGAGGGGAGCTTCAGGGATAGATGAACGAAATCTCTTAGTAAAGGACTGATCCGGGTACGTGCTTGCAAGATGCACACCCCAGGCAACAGGCCCACTGGTCAGTGCCTTGAAGATCATGACCATGGTTAACCACATCCCAGGGCTCAGCTTAAGACCTAATTCCTGCTTCCAGCATCACATTGGCATTGTCACCCGTCATCCACTCAGTCATATATCACCAGAAACTGATGATACTGCACACACCCAGTGGAAAGGTGATGGGTCTAGGCATCCATCTCAGCGCATTTGTACAGATGTTCATCTCTGCCCAGTTATGCAGGGGGTCTATCACAGCACAGCCGTGCAGGGTGTACATCCCAGCAGTGGGCAGATGCCTACATCTGACTCATCCAAGCTTATGGAGACTTTGAAGTTGTCCAGACTTGCATACAGGTCTGCCATTCCTTCCTACCCATGGCCCTCAAATATATCTCAACCCCTCTGAGTTTTGGACAATGAAGATGGCCAACATGCCTAGGGAGATGTGGAAGTCAAAACATCACAGTAAAATATCCTGGCACTTTATAGGTCTCAACATATAGTAGCCATTGGGGGTCTCAATACATAGTAGCCATGGGGGTCTCAATACATAGTAGCCATGGGGAACTCAATACATTGTATCCATGGGGGACTTAATACATAGTAGCCATGGGGGTCTCAATACATAGTAGTTGTGGGATTGACTGAGCTGAGGTCTTAATATTTAATATAAATAGATCACATTTGTTCTTCATTTTGCTTAGGAAAAATTATTCTTTACCAATTCGTAGAACAGAAGCATAATATTAAATTACATAATTTGTTTAAAATAGTAATTTGGGGCTTAAGAAGAATGGGTTATACTTCTGTCATTGTCTTGGACAAGTTCTTTTGACACCCAAGACTCAGTTTCTCCTTAATAAAGTGGGCAGCCATGCAGATGAGTGTGGAAAGACATCCAGTGACTTCCAGTATGTGGCAGTGCCGTGACTGACAGTGTGTCATAGGATCATCACATCTTGTTGGTAATAACATGTTTGTTCCTTTAAGAAAAATGTATCCTTTGTGTTCCATATTCGTCAAAGCTCCTGGCAAAGTAACACAGATAATCAGTGTTCAAAGCTGGTTGGTTAATGTATCTTTAAATGCTTGAGTCATTTACTGGATTATTATCAACCAGTTATCACATTGCATATGAATTTAGTCTTCTATCCTGGCTCGAGGATTACTTTATGTGTTGTTAGTTTGTTTTTACAGCCAACAGCTGCTACTGCACTGGAGACAGACATTAAATCAAAGTGTCTATTTGAGCCTTGTAAATGTGATCGTTTCACCCATAGTTTGCTCTATGCTTTCTGGGGAAAATTGTGATGTTAAAATTCCCACTCAACTGACGGAGAGTCTTAATGACATGCTTCCAAGACCACACCACAATGAGGGCCTGAAGATATCAGTTCACAATGGCCACACAACAGCAGCTCTGGTTCCCCAATAGTTGTCACCTGGATTTAGTGACTCGGGGCTTGCATCTAAGCCAAATGGCAGGGTTATTACAACTGGCACAGACTTGGACTACCTTTTCAAATCTCCAGAGAAAGATGTCACCGTGTAAGGAGAAATAGAAGGAAGTGCAGGGCAGTAGTAATTCCAAATTTCTCACACATTCTGCTCCCAAAACCTGGCCATCCGTGAAGGCCGGTCACTATGTTTCTGCCTTCAGAACCTTTCCAGATCCACAGAAATCCAGTCTGCATCTTGACTGATGTGGCTTCTCTGGAAGGGAGCCGAAAGGGGTATCCTAGAGTGGTGCCTTGGACACATCTGATTCCTAACCTTTCACAATCTCTTTACCTTCCTATTTGAGATACTATGAGGAGTAGCTGAAACTTTGGGCCAGCATATAGTTCATTCTTACAGATTGGCTTCTTCTAGACAGATGCCTGAGTGGCGTGCCATGAAAAGATGCTCAACTTCTTAGTAACCAAACAAAAAGTAGAAAGCTCTTAAAAACTAAACTTGGCAAACACTTAAATATTTCTTAGCATACTACATTTATGGATGTAAACTGTAGACACACTGACACATAACTCATGTGGCTTCTCCGAAGGGAAACCTACAGTGGTGTCCTCACACACCGGTGTCCAAGGTACCATAGACACCTGT
Organism: Mesocricetus auratus; assembly: GCF_017639785.1. NCBI lineage: Eukaryota > Metazoa > Chordata > Mammalia > Rodentia > Cricetidae > Mesocricetus > Mesocricetus auratus. Next base: position 4,968,361 of record NW_024429212.1, on the reverse strand, counting down.
GATCCCATCTTCTAATGAAACACTAGAAAATAAGCAGAGAATGTCAGGAAGAATTGTATCAGAACTATGAAAAGTAACCAAAAGTTTGCATCATCCAAGAAAATACTTTAAAAATAAAGGAAGGTGTCATGGAAGGAAGGATTGGCATCTTCCACCAACTCTGTACCTAAGAGGTGGCCTGAAAGAGAGGAAGCTTGTTCCCAGTGGGCTAGCACTGCTGTGCAAAAGGAAAGATCACTTTGCTCAGAAGGCTGAATGGTCTTCCCTTATGTCATTGCACAGCAGGGGACTGTAACAAGGTCCTGCTCTCTGTTTCCACCCAGAGACCCTGAAAATACTGAATACAGCAACCTGTCCAGACCTAAGAGAGAAAAAAAAAAAAAAACAGATGGTAGCATACACTGCACCACCCAAGGCCTGCAGCAGCAGCTGGGACATTTAGAAATTAGGACCATGAGAAACATCTGTGTGCACACAGCTGCCATTGCCCCAACAGTGAGACACTCAAGTATTCCTGTGGTATCAGGAGCAGAGCCAGGATGCCTACTCAGACCATGTCTCCGCAATACAACAGTGAAGCTCTAGCCATAGGTATTAGACAGGAAAAAAAAACATTTCAAGCATCCACACTGGAAGTAGTAAAAATATTTGTTTGTAGATGATAAAATCTAATAGAAAACACTGAGAAGCACAACTCCAAGCCTCTTACAAATTTTCTGAGCAGAATTTTAAAGAAGAACACACACACACACACACACACACACACACGCCCCCAGTGGTTTCCATAGATTGAGAATGAACAATCCAAAAAATAAATGGACTTTAAAATTTCATTTATAATAGCATCAGAAAGAATAAAATATAAGTTGGAGATGTAGCTCAGTGGTGTGGTAGACGGCTTACCTAGCATGTGTAAAAAACCCTGGCTTCAGTCCTTATCATTTCAGATAAAGAAAAGAAAAGAGAAAATGTTTGAAAATAAGTGTAGTGAAGGAGAAAATCTCAAGGCTTTTCTGCTTACTGAAAGTTAACAGGCACTATTATGAGAAATCAAAGGGACCAGCAGTAAACAGGAAGGAGTCTGTGTTCACAGTTTGGGAGATAATCTCATTAAGATGTCCACACAACCACAACAATGTTCAGCTGCAGTATAAGTCCTGTCAAATCCAATGACATTTTCATTTAAAAATAGGAAAAGCCATCTTAAAACTCACATGAACCCTGAATAGACAAAAAACCACCTTGCAAAAGAACAAAACAGAATGGACAATCTAATTTCAGGATGTACCCTAGAGTTGTGGTGAATGGGACAGTGTGAGGCTTTATTTGTGTGAGGGGAGACTTCTGTGTAGACCAATGGGAGGGATCAGAGGGCTAGAACATTTCTCACACAGGGACACTTGGCTCTCCTCAGGGATACAACAGAGAAGGATGGTCTGACCATTAGACAGTGTGGAGAAATGGTACACCCATGTGCAGAGCTGCGGAGCTTAGCTCTCCTCTTTCATAAACCAACCCTGTACAAGATGTATTAGAACCCTAAACACAGCATTGAAAGCTACTCAACACAGAAGAAAATAGGAGGGAAATATTCATTACGTCAGATTTACCAATCATTTCCTAAATAGGACCCCAAAAGCACAAGCAGCAACAGAGAAAAGATAAATCAGAATTTAAAGTTTTAACCTTTTATGTTGGGTGGGCAGGAGGTGGGGAGGACCTGGAAAAATTTGAGGAGAAAAATACCTTCAAAATATATTGTTCATTGTAATATTTACATAAAAAATATGAACCGCTCATGCCAGAGAGGTCATTATATCAGAGGAAAAGGTCATGGGGTGGAGAGGATATCTGCATAATGAATCTGCCTGGAATGGGTAAATAGATTATACAACAAACCCAACAACAAAAGAAAGCTGGACTTAATGGTGAACATCTGTTGGGACATGGAGGCATGAGGATTAGATGATCAAGGTCATCCTCGGCTACATAATGAGTTCGAGTCTAGGAGAACAAAGCCGAAAGAAACAGTGTCTCAAAGCACTAAAAAGAGTTTTTACAGGACCAAAGAATGAAAAAAATTTCTCCAAGAAGACTTAAACATTGCTCATAATTGTATGAAAATCCTGAGGGGGGTGTAAAGGAAATTACAATAAGATACCAGTTCACATATTAGAATGGTTTCCTAGAAATAAGCACCACCAATATACATGTGAACAACCCTACACCAATACACCACAAAACTACGCAGGTACAGTGTAGGCACAAACATGGAGAAACTGGATACTTGGTCATCTGAGGGGAGTGTCCATTATGGAATTCAATTCCTAAAAACTTGTCAGAAATGATCTCTCTGTGGTCTAACACTACCACATCTGGGCGTATTCTCGAAGGAGGTAAAAACTGAGTTTCCAGTAGATCATTGTATTCTCACAGCAAGGAGGATAAACATAAATATAAAATGATCTCCAGAAGGGCACACCTACAGAACTACAGACACAACAAACCACAGAAAGTCAGAGGAGAGCTCTAACTCGGGAGGAGACTGGTCCGTGTAAGGGCTTTAGATGGTTACCTCTTGAATTCTTATCCTAAGCAATGGATACCAGAAGAAGATGGGAAAAATGCTTAAGTCGTAAAGGGAATTTTCGAAAAAGTCAACCAAGAATCCTACATCTGCTCAGTGTCTGCTTCAGAATAAAGGAGAAATTAGGATGTTTTAGATAATAAACACCGAGAGCTACTCTACAAGGAATGCCACAAGAATACAAGAGCACCCAGTTTAAATAAAAGAATGCTGTACAGTATGCAGCAAGAATGAGCCTCGCTGGGGTGAAGGTAAGGAGACAAGCTAGCTTTGCTGTGGTTGCAGTTCATGACTAACTGGAAGGATTGCAGGAATTAAAAAACAAATGCACAAAGATTGTTGTAACCCCGTTGTTGAGCATACAGAGTACAAAGAAGACTTCTGACGGTAAAACATGAGAAATTGAACTATAGGAGCTGAAGTTTTTATACTATTGAAGTTAAGTCTCATGAAATATAAATGACACCAACATAGTTTACTACCAGAACAAAGGGCATTTATGTAGTGGTGACAGGATCCAAGCCCCCTGTCCCAGATGTGCAATTTTAAATGTATATGCACAAAATGAAGAATTAGATCCACACATGTATAAAGCAAATGTTGACAGAACCGAAGAAAATGCACAGCTGAAGGTAAGGGCTGGAGACTTGAATATGTGTAATCTAAACAGATGAGGCACACAGAGATTGGTAAATAACAGAGGGCTGGAAGTACCCTGAGCTCTGTGGGGAGGACGGGCTCTCCACAGCCCTAAGTGCAGTGGTCCTAGAACATTATTTTCCTGGGCCAGAGACAGACAAGTAAGAGCTGATGATTAAATCCATGGACACTATTTTTTTGAATCACAATAAAATGCTGCTAGGTAGATTATCAAAGAAAAATGGAAGCCCACAATAAATGGAATTCAGCTAAACAATGGCAGGGGAGCACTGCATGAGAGGATAAGTCACGTTTACTTTCAAAAAGCATTTGGTTAGCATACAAAGTAATGATGGTATGTCCCCATAACCCTGCCATTATACTCTGTTCTTATTTACACACTCACGTTCTGATATCCCTTATCACCCCCCACCCCTTACAGGAGAAACCAGAAAATACTTAGAAAGGAATATGGGCAAAAACTTCACCATGCATCCAACATTTACAGGCTCTTACAAAGGTTGTTCTCAAGGAGAAACTAGTAGCCTACATTTCAAAAGAAGAAAAAGATCACAAAGAAGATAACTTCATATCAGGTGGAAATAAAGACACCCACAGAGTTTACTACCAAAACATCATCCAAACACCAAAATGATGCTTTGAAAAAAGCCAAAGCTAGTAGAAGGAAGGAAATGGTAAAATCCAAATCAGAGACAGTTTTAGTACATAGAAAAATAGTGTAGCACCAACAAGAATTCAGGACAAGTTCCTGAGAAGAACCTCACCAGAGGAAAACATTAGCAAATCTTAGCAGAGTAGTAAGGAGAAAGAGAATTGTGTAAACAGAGCAAATGAAGGGGGTGTGTCGCTATATAGTACACAGAAGTGACAAAGGTGGCCATGTCACTCCTCAGCATACAGCAGCAGCAAAGGTGGTAACATCACTATATGCCACATACAAGTAAGGATGGGAAGACTGTGTTACGAACAGTTACATAAATCTGGGTGAAATGGGGAAAAAATCCCTTCAGAAATGAGTATTGCTGACATGATTTTTAAAAGTCAGAAAATGCTGGGCGGTGGTGGCACACACCTTTAATCCCAGCACTCAGCAGGACGCAGAGGCAGGTGAATCTCTGTGAGTTTGAGGCCAGCCTGGTCTACAGAGCGAGTTCCAGCACAACTTCCAAAGCTACAGAGAAATCCTGTCTTGAAAAACCCCCCAAAAGTCAGAAAATGTTAATAGACATATTACAAGTTGATATTGAATCTCATTTCAAAATCTCCCAAGATTCGATGTTGAATTACATCAAATCTATAAAGAACAAAAAACAGTCCCCCTCAACTATTCCAGAAATAAGAATAAGAAGGAGCACTTTTCCTTACATCCCTGGAGGTCAGCATCACACTGAAATCAAAGTCAATAAAAAAGATTACAGGAAGGAAAACAGTCCTTGTGTACATACATGCCAAAATCCTCTCCAAAACACTATCAAACCTATTGATTGGCTGAAATATGTGGCCCAGTGGGACCATTCCCAGGAATGTGAAGGATATCTCACAGAAGAAAATAAGTCCATCAATCAGCATCACATTAGGAGGGAAAACGTCTACCTGGACATCTCAACTACAAAGGCAGTGCAGCGGAGAAAACTCACACACTGTCTTGGAAAGCTGGAGTAGAAAGCATCTTCACCACGAGAAAGCATGTTTATGTAACCCTACAGCTCATACAGCCAGTCTCTGGTTCAGCACAACACAAAGACAAGAGAGTCATGAAAATGCCACGATGCCCCTGTGTCTGCAGCCAAGAGTGTGGTACTGAAATGCAGGGAGCAAAGGCTGCAGGAGGCGCGGGAGATGGATGTCATGGCTGGGAGAGTGCCACCTGTACAGCCAGGAACTGGCAGCTAGAAGAACAGGAATTCAGGGAGGGTGCCACCAGTCATCAGAGCTGGGGGGCATGTGATGGCAGCTTCATATACATACCAGGATAGACTATATCCCTGGCCAAGAACCTAGACCGAGAGCCAAAAATTAACTCCAAGTAGGTCATATACATAAACATAAAACACACAAGTCTACAACTGTGTGTTAGAAGTGGCCACAGGGAGCATGCAGGGACCTCAGGTCTGGTGACTGTTTTTCAGTTGTAATCCAAAACAATTAAGGAAAGAAAAGACTGTTTTACTACCACTAAAATTAGCATCTCTACCCTGTGGAAGACACTGATACTGTGAAAGGACAAACTGACACTTTGATGTCTGTGGAAATCCCATGTCCTACAATGACCTGTACCTAAAATGTACAGAGAACTCAAAACTGGGTGCTGGTAAATTAACCACGTAGGTCCCTTGCTTCTGGGGGGAAAGTCTGTTGCGTTGTAAGGTACACAGGCCCCCTTGGGGTGCTACAGGGAGCGCGAACTCTGACAGTGCTGACAACCCTGTGATCTGTTTAACACTGGACATGGGCGAACTGGCAAATTTTGTTTTGCTACACTGAAAAATGTTTTACCAAGTAAAAGAAAACGCTCATGCCCTCTGACCAGGCTTATGAACTTGGAATTGTCAAACACGCGTATATTCACAATCACAGAGTACAGCTATTTCTTTCATCCTGGTATGTAGGGATAAAGGACAGAAGATGAGTTGGGTGTGACACAGAGGAAATTGTTAGTTTGCTGTGCATCTGTGTCTGCTCCCGGGATATCTGAGGTTCTGGTAGAATGAGGGGGAGCGTAGTATCATAATGCATGGATGGATTTCACGGACCCTGTTTCCTGCAGCTTGACGCCTTACGTGTGCTCCCTTAGGAATCAAGGGGACAGAGGCTAGACTGAGCATGTGCATACTGGTCTCTCCGTGGTACCACCTATTCCTGTGTGGGGAAAGGTCAGAGACAAATGCTGACACCATGTCTTAAGGAAATGTCTGTATCTGGGTACTTCATTGATTCAGGATTTCTTTAAAAAAAGGAAAAGAAAAGCCAGAAGCCTGACACAAAAGTGGCCTGTGGCCAGGATCCTGAAGACACCATTCCCAGTAGCCAGATTATTGTTTATGTCTCCTCTTTTACAACGTGCATGCACTGTTAGCATTCAATATTGATTTAACAAATAAAACAAAACGCTGTCACTTTAGAATAAGGCATGGTTGGTTCTCAGGACTCCACCCCTCAATAAACACAGCCTTCTCTGCAGGTGACTGTCAGCATAGCCCTGTTTGTGTTCTCTGGGAATTGCTCAACATTAATAATGTCCCTTACAAAAAAAAATCAGGAATGATCACTCAATAGTGAGGATAGATTAGTCATGATTTTGTTTTCCATTTTCATCCAGGGGACACGATACACTTTAACTTCAGTGAGGAAAATGAGATGGGGGATTTTTACAGTATGTCATGCCTACTGTATGTTTGTCCTGGAATTTAGTTCCTTAGTCTCATATACATAGATGGGGGATTGTTTCCGTCAAAGAAAATGTTTATTTTTTTTAAAGATAAAAGGGTATAAATCCCGAGTTACATGGTGAGGAGAGAAGGAAGCAGACCCAGAGCTACCCAGAGCAGAGGCTGAGCCTCTGTAGCTATTTCCCTCAAGCCAATAGTTAAAGACTAGAGGTTCACAACTCACCTCGCTTCCAAAAACTGCTAAGTAGCTCTCTTTAGGAGATAGATAGATGATGCAGCCACACATATTAATGCTAGGACTCATAACAATTCAGGCTTTTGGTTGCCGCCTATCTTAACTCAGCCACTGCTAAGTTAGTTAAGCATGTGGCTTACTTTGGTGAACGACACTCTGAAAATGGAGATTTCTTCCCAAATTGAAGCCACATTCATGGCACGGCCAACAGAAGCATCTGTGATATACAGGTTCACCTTAAAAGCACATTATGTTCTTTGCCAGTAAAGAAATCAAAGGCACATGATATTTCCAGAATCCATTAATATAATTACACTGAGACCCATCAGTTTTGCGATGGAAACATTTGTGGGGTTTTCTCTCTGAAGTGCCTTCCTTTGGGCTCAGTGACCCATCACAAGCACCCTGCTGGTTTGGTTCCGACCCATCATACCTCCCATGGGGCTCCGTGTCAGCAGGTCACAGAGAGTGGCGACAGAGCTTGGCTCAGCCCATGTACACCGGGGCCTCTTCTCTCGCTGGCTTCTATGATGTGTCTGCCCTGCCTGACACTTACCCCTAGCCTGACACTTACCCCTAGCCACCTCTCCACCTGGGGACAGTTAGTGATACTCTGTCCATCTCCCTCTTTCTGGGCTCCTGAGGAGTACCCACTGATTTTGTATAGAAGAAACACAAGCCATCTCCGTCACATTTCTCCTGGAAGCCCTAAATATTTTTGAAGATGATTCCTTTTTTATTATTCAGCTGCAAACGGAGTTACTTTTAACTGTTATTAATAAGGACTCTGGAGTGTCACTTTCTTGTAATGTTTCTTAAACAATACCTTGAAAAAATGACAGTGTGGGACTATGCTTGCTTAAAAGTCACATCTTGAGTAGAAGGAAGTTTCTAGAAGCCCAAAAATGACTTGAAACAATTCCCAGCACTAGGTAAATGGACGATTCTTAACTTCAGGACCAGGGTGTAGACAGAGCACCTTCTACAGCTGCATAGAAGTGGTTTCTGTGGTTACAAATTTGTAAATCTCCAGTGGCCCCATTCCAATCTTTGATTTCTCAAAACTTGATCTGCAGGCTGCTGGTCAGCACCTGGTTGTTGCCCGCATGCTGCTTTGTGTCTGTTTTTCAAAGCCGGTAGATGGTGCGTCCCCTCACAGAGCTGCTCTCTGTAAGTGCTCACCACATCCAGTGGCCACTGGCTTCTCTTCTTCGTATCCACGAGTGCCATTCAAGGGATTGGCAGCAGAACAGAGCTCTCCTGGAGAAGGTCATTTCTGACTATGAACGTGGAGCCTGTGCTGACCAGTGTCCACAGCCAGCACTCACTGTGAGTTCATAGGCGCTCACTGGTGCGGAAAGTGGGTCTCTTGTATCACCAACACTAAGCACTGCTGAGCATTACCCCACTTTAATTCTTTGGAGATGAAGGTTGAGTGGTTACACGGACACTCTCTGGCATCTTACTGCACTCTGCAGACAGTGTGTGAAGGAGACACAGGAGCAGTAAAAGCTACACGAGCTCACTGCTTGCTCATGTGGGCTTAGAGCGCAGCAGATTAAGCTTTCTGGTTAAACTTCCCTCCAGCGACATGAGATTTGAACCAAAGCACGGAGAAGCTGCAGTGAGGTGGGGAGGCATCTGTGTGGTACTTGGACTGGCTTGTGCTATGTGAATAGATGGCTTATTCACTGATATTAAAACAGGAGCAGCTAGCTATTTCCAGAGTGACAAAAAAACAGATAAACATAGTGGAGTTTCTCTGAAACTCGGTTTTCCTGTCTCTGGTACCCCAAACTTAATCACTTCTCTGATGCTGGGTGGGAGGTTGTGGTAAGTAGTGTTTGGTGGTTCCTTAGGTTTGGGTTAGGTAGTAGGTCTTTTATGTTGATTCTTGGAATTAACTTCCTCAGCTGTTCATTAGTTTCTAAAGCAGCTAGGCAAACATGATAAATACGGGCATTCGATTTCTTTCCCGGCATAAGGTCTAGCATAAACCCTGAGCTGTGCTGCAATTCTGTGGATTAGGATTTATAGTTTCCCACAGCTCTGACAGTGAATCAGGCCCACCGTTAACTAATGATAAAAAGGGATTTGTGATACTGGATGAACACAGAGTCCGAGTCTATTAGAGAGTGAGTGTGAATCCACACTACCCCTTGAGTGTGAACCCGTAACAGTGTTAATACAATGCTGACAGAATGTCTTGGAACAACCCAGACTCACCAGAGATAACCGGGGCACTGCCTGCTCAGGAGGCTGGGATGTCTTGGTGACTGAAGACAGTCTTCCCTGTGGTCCTCCGAAGGGAGTTCCATGTGACATTTTGCTCCACTGCCTGCCCTGCTGGTAGTGCTCTGACCCTGTTTTGTTTGCACAGGTCTTGTTTTACACTATCTGTTTATGGTTGATCTTCTGTGACCTGATGTTTTACGGGATCGGTGGAGTTTCAGTAGATGAAGATGCTGGTGTGTTTTATCCTGGATGGATTGGGTTTCTTTTGACAACTGGAGCATACAACTGAGATGAGTCCCATAGGAGAAGTCAGGACTGCGTCTCAGCATGAGGGTCCTTAATTGAGTTAAGAGGCCGGAACGGGGTGAAGTGGACTGCTGCTCCATCATCTGTGTGTCTTAGAGGCGGGAACTGGGTGAGGCAGACGGCTGCGCCATCTCTCTGTCTTAGAGACTGATGCTCTATCTCTGTCTTAGAGACTGACAGCTGCTCCTTCACTCTGTCTTAGAGACTGATGCTCCATCTCTGTCTTAGAGACTGACAGCTGCTCCATCTCTGTCTTAGAGACTGACGACTGCACCATCACTCTGTCTTAGAGACTGACGGCTGCTCTATCTCTGTCTTAGAGACTGACGGCTGCTCCATCTCTGTCTTAGAGACTGACAGCTGCTCCATCTCTGTCTTAGAGACTGATGCTCTATCTCTGTCTTAGAGACTGACAGCTGCTCCATCTCTGTCTTAGAGACTGATGGCTGCTCCATCTCTGTCTTAGAGACTGACGACTGCACCATCTCTCTGTCTTAGAGACTGACGGCTGCTCCTTCACTCTGTCTTAGAGACTGACTGTTGCTCCATCTCTGTCTTAGAGACTGACGGCTGCCCCATCTCTCTGTCTTAGAGACTGATGCTCCTTCTCTGTCTTAGAGACTGACGGCTGCTCCTTCACTCTGTCTTAGAGACTGACAGCTGCTCTATCTCTGTCTTAGAGACTGACGGCTGCTCCTTCACTCTGTCTTAGAGACTGATGCTCCATCTCTGTCTTAGAGACTGACAGCTGCTCCATCTCTGTCTTAGAGACTGACGGCTGCTCCATCTCTGTCTTAGAGACTGATGACTGCACCATCACTCTGTCTTAGAGACTGACGGCTGCTCCATCTCTGTCTTAGAGACTGATGACTGCACCATCACTCTGTCTTAGAGACTGATGCTCCATCTCTGTCTTAGAGACTGATGACTGCACCATCACTCTGTCTTAGAGACTGACGGCTGCTCCATCTCTGTCTTAGAGACTGACGGCTGCTCCATCTCTGTCTTAGAGACTGACGGCTGCTCCATCTCTGTCTTAGAGACTGACTGTTGCTCCATTTCTGTCTTAGAGACTGACGACTGTTCGATCTCTCTATCTTAGAGACTGCTACTTCATCTCTCTGTCTTTGACAGATGTTGCTTGCTGTCTGCATTTCTAAGCATTACTTAACCTTTACTAAATTAGGATAAACCCTCATTGTGCCCAATAACAACAGATCAATGCCTGTGACTCATAAACAAGACCACTGCACATATCCTCATGTCCCCAGGGGAGTCTGTCTGTGCTTGCTCTCCTGTCTCCTTCTGGCAGCGCCTCCATTCCCTGAGCACTCAACCGCCAGACGACTGGACTGATAGAACCATTGCCCTTTTATAACAGAATATGATTTTATGCCTACGTGGCTGTCTCAGTTATTCCATAGCATCCATTCAGCATGTTCTGGCACATATGGCAGGGCTGTTTTTCTCATAGTAACTTTGTCTGTGAGCAAGTGCATATGTGCATGGACTTATGTTTGCATGTATGTAAAGGCCATAGGCCAAACTTCAGTGTTCTTCCTCAGGTTCTGTCCAACTTAGACATGGTCCCTGTTGACCTATGGTTCACTGAGTAAGTAGGCTACTGGTTAGCCAGGAGCCCCGGGGATCCACCTCTCTCTGTCTCTCCCAGCTGGGATCATAGGAATCACCATCGTGTCTTGCCTCCCCCACCCCATTTGTGGGTGCTGACCACAAAAGCGGGTCTCTGTACTTCAAGACAAGCAATTTCCCACTGAATTATCCCTGTAGACTTTCCCATCACCGTCTTAATCATTATATTAGTAGTTTATTATTGTATCTGTTTGCATCTCCCCCCAATTTTATGCTATGGGGAGCAAAAAGACTTAGAAAAGAAATGCCATTTGATCAGGGTTTATTCCTGCTTTGCCCTCATCCAATTCTCAATCCTTTACTTATTGGGGGCTTACAGCGCACACGATGCTGAGGAGGCTCGGTTCCCATGATCTTATCCTTGCTTCTGAAGTAGCAGAAAAGGAGGGAGCCCTTGTTAGCAGCTGGGAGAAGTATCTGAGAAGCCAGGTGGAGATGCTCTGGCCAAGGGTGTAGTGACATTGTGTTTGTAATCTAACAAAGCTTACCAGAAGATCAGAGTGCAGAGCCAAGGCACTAGTTAGTCACACACCTAGTTAAGAGCTAAGTCACTAGTTAGTCATACACACAGTAAGCCACTAGTTAGCCACAGACCTAAGTCACTAGTTAACCACAGACCTAAGCCACTAGTTAGCCATAGAAGACAGACAGTGGTGACCACACATTTAATCCCAGCACTCACAGAGACAGAGGCAGATGGATCTCTGTGAGTTCAAGGCCACTCTGGGCTACATGAAAGTGAATCAGTCTAAAAGAGAAACATAGCTATACCTTTGATCCCAACACTTGGGATCACACGTTTTTAATCCTAGCACTAGAGAGGAATATAAGGTAGGAGCCCAGTAGAGTCTGAGGGCAGTCTGAGGTTTGATGGAGAACATTGCAGTCAGGTTTCATAGAGACGGATGCAGTCTAGGCAGGCAGTCTGAGGACAGGATCACTCCTTTGGTCTGAGCATTGGTAGAGGTGAGAACTCTCTAGTAGTTGGCTGCTTTGCTTCTCTGATCTTTCAGCATTAATCCCTATATCTGACTCTGGGTTTTTATTATTAAGATCAGCTAGAATTTGTGCTACACAAGGGCTTACCCATGAGTGTATTAATTGTCTCTGGACAGGTGACACAATCTGAACTTTGTTCCCCACTGCCAAAAAGCTTATGTTGCATTTGAGGCTGTTTTTTTTTATGAGACAGAGTTTCTCTGTATTGTTTTGGAGGCTGTCGGTCCAGCCCTGCCTTGAACTCACAGAGATCCGCCTGCCTCTGCCTCCTGAGTGCTGGGATTAAAGGCGTGCACCACCACCGCCCAGCTTGAGGCTGGTTTCTTAAGAAGACAAACTATTGAACTTCTGATTCGGGCAGGTGGAATTTTTCTCCCCAGGCGTGTCCTAAGGTTTCTGAGGTTAATTTAATCTGAGTCTTAGGTTTTTATCTAGGCATGGGTGTGGTTCTTTCTCACACTTCCATTGCTGGGGGCCAGGAGAATATCAATTTAGATCCGGGATCACTATCTGCTTAGTACACTGGGAAAGATGCTGTGGAAGGGATTAATACAAAGCTTTCCCTTTCTGCTGTGGTCTCTCTCTCTTTCTTGTTTTGTCTGTTTTGAGATTACAATATTTAATATTAGAATGATGAACTGTCATCTCAATTATTAGAAAACTGTAGACAAATGTATATTTATTAATATAAATTATAAACCTAATATCAGCAAAGACAACAGGAATACATTGTTGTCTTTTTCTAATTTTCTTTTTTTATTATTTTTCATTAAATTAGAAACAGTCTTACTGTACATATCAATCCCAGTTCCCTCTCCCTCCCATTCTCCCATGCCCTCCACCGACCCTGCATCCCATCCCTTTTCTACTCCCTAGGGATGGTGAGGCATTCCACGGGGGATCATCAAAGTCTGTCACATCATCTGGGGCAGGGCCTACGCCCTCCCCATGTGTCTAGGCTGAGACAGTATCCCTCTATAGGGAAAGGGATGCCAAAGTCCATTCGTGTACTAGGGATAAATACTGATCAACTGCCAGAGGTCCCATAGACTGTACAGGTCTCTTAACTGACATCCATGTTCAGGGGGTCTGGGTCGGTCCTATGCTGGTTTCCCAGCTGTCAGGGGGTCTATGAGCTCCCCCCTTGCTCAGGTCAGCTGTTTCTGTGGGTTTCCCCAGCCTGGTCTTGACCCGTTTGCTCATCACTCCTCCCTCTCTGCAACTGGATTCCAAGAGTTCAGCTCAGTGCTTCTGCTGTAGTCTCTTGACTTTGTTAGCTTTGAGTTTGGTTTTGCCTTTGGGTATCCATCCTCCCTCCTTCTCTCCCTTCCTGCCTTCCATATTCCTTTCCTTCCTTTACTCATTAATATCATTCTAAATAAATAAGATATAAATGCTTAAACTGTTATCATAATGTTAGCATTTGCCTTCACATTGGCCAATGTAAATATAAGGAGACCATTTAACTTGTATCCAGTCGCTGAACCGTGGCCATTTGTGACGCCTCACTGGGCTGCACTTGTACAGGTTTTGTACCAAATGAAGTTTACCTCATTCTTTTCAATTCTTGAGATGCTATCTTCTTGCAGCATGCCATGAATGAGCTGAAGGAAAGGCAGGGTGGAAGGAAAAAGAACCGTTTATTTCTTAGGCTACCGTTACTTTCACTAAGCATTTGAAGGAAGGCTAAGTAGAAAGCATGATACCCTGGAGCTTGTAGCATCCTCCAGACCGTCAACACCAGGATGAATTCCCTGTCTGCTCACCAGGAATCTTGCTGTATTCCTACAGGTTGTAGGTCTGTGTTCACAGACTTTGGGGAAGAGAATGTTGGTTGATACATACTCTACTGCTGGGGGAGGCCCCTCGACAGTGGCACTTTCTGAGCTGCAGAAAGAATGCTGCTGGCATGCCTGCATTATCTGCATGATTGTTCCATGGGGCTTCATTTGTAAAATACAAGATTGAAGATTAATTATTAGGTACTCCAAGGTGTGACTGTAGAGCCTCAAATCAGCATAAGGCCCACATCCCAGGAACTGGCTTAAGGTAGAGTCTGTGGAACAATGGTTCTCAACCTGTGGGTTGCAACCCCTCTAGCAAACTTCTGTCTCCAAAAAATTTACATTGTGATTCATAACAGTAGCAAAAATTGCAATGATGGAGTAGCAGCAAAAATGATTTTATGATTGGGGAATCATCACCATATGAGTAACTGTATTAAAAGGTAGAAGCCATGGGACGGTTGAGAACCCTGTTGGGGAGGGGCTCACACACCCAGCACAGGTGCTTGTGCTGGCTTCCATGTTGCCAGACTGTTGTACCTGGAATGCTAGCTCAATACATGTTCAGGGAGTGAAAGAACTTTCCTGTATGGAAATTAAAGGCTTTAAAAGAAGTAGATACATGAAACTCAAGCAAGACACAAACTATTTTCTCCCAGAATTCAGCAACTCTTCTGTGTCTGCTCCAATGGCAGAGCTGTATCTTTTTCCACTTCAAGCAAAACCATCATACTCTCCCTCACTCCCAATAAGTTGTTTTTCTGCATAATTCAAGTGGACTATATGATTAATAGTAAAATCACGTATAAATACTCTCACCCAGATTCACTGTATTTTTTCTCTTTATTTCTGCTTTCTAATGATTATCTGCTTTGCCTAAAGCTGTCATGTAGGAATCATCCAATTTCACTGTATATTTGGCTTCCTTTATAGTTACTGGGATTGAAACATCTATTCCTTGCATTTCTTAGGGTTGAGAGGTGATGAGTTTCTCTCCAGCATCAATAGAATGTAATTGCCTAGTAGCTACATGTTATCCTGGTGAGCTTCAATACTCCATAAACAACACTTGAGTAAAGAAACAAATGTGGTCAAGGAAACTGTCAGCATCAGTGAACAGACTTCTGAACATACTCGGAGGGTCCAGCACTCACACAGATGGCAGCAGAGTGCCACCCCAGACTCCCTTATATTCAGTAGTGATTAACCTACAGAAGGCCACCTGCCTCAGAGGCTTGCCTAAGTGTTGTGAGTGTGGGAGGCTCTCCAGGCTCTGGTAATTCCTTCTGCTAAAGTTTCTCCTTATAACTAGCCCCATGCTTTTGTTTTTCCCACGCAATTTCTCTTGCTGGACCTGATGACCTGCTTGTTGTCATTATGGAACTTTTGTCCGAATGTCTGCATCTCATGCCTCATTGAGTTCTGGAAAATCAGCCAGTCCGGGTCACAGAGGTCATTCCATGCATGGAGAATCTTTGCATTTCCAGAAGAATAGGCCTATATTCATGCATAAAATGCTCATAAAAATCCACACTTGTAAATAAATCCACCCCATGTAGCTCCTACAGCCACCAGTAGTTATAAGTGGGTCTTTCTTAGAGTCTCCAAGGCTAAGGAAATGCTGACCTTAACCCAAGATTCACTAACAATCATCCAGACAGAAAAGAACGGACATTCCAGGAACTCTCTGCCTTCATTCTCTCAAGCTTATCTCTCATGATGCTGACATTACAGATGTAGGGAGGGGACCCTATCAACTACAGGTTCTGCCACCCTAAGGGTGTGATGTTGGGGTAAGAATACCCTGTATGAAGGATGAGGGATGCCTGTCCCAGCAGACTCCTCATAGGTGCTGAGTGAGCTTGATGGATCAGCCTTCACCATTTGGAAGCTCAGATGCTTTACCTTGATGACACAGGGAAACTTTGAGTGAGGTGGAAATTGGCAGCCTGCTGGCCTCAAACCTGAGTGGTTTAAACCGAGAAATCATTCAGTCAGAAGCCCAGCCAGGACTATGCCTCCAGCTGGGTAAAACCTAGTTTCTCATCTGCATTCCCCGTTCCTCTGCTCATCTACTTGCTCAGAAGCAACACAAACCCATCTACACCCGCAGGATGGCAATTTGAGAAGTGAAAAAACTTTCCTGAAATGCTTGGGACAGCATGCCCTGGATTTTTAATTTTTACCTTATTGTTCCACTAAATCTTTAAAATCCACTGGTACGGTTCAGTTCAGGAAGCAGCTCCCCAAGGAGGAATCTGTAGAGCAGATGCATATGAGGCAGAAGTTTCCCTACCTTTCTTCATGCTCGGTACAAAGGCGCACAGGCTGAGGACCATATGGCAGATCTAATTGAATAACCCATGCAATGTGAAATCCTGTCCAAGATAAAGGTTGCCCCAGCAACAATGCAGCTTGCCTTTTGCAGTAGTTTCTCCTGTTATCCTGGAGCAGAAAGGAGCTGTGATGTAGAATGTTGGATGTGTTGATGAGGCATAGAAAGAGGGCCTCCTGAGCAATCATGCTGGCTGGTCCTGTTCCTCTCTGCCTGTTCTTTCTCCATCCTGCTTGCCCGACAGTACTGCCTCGTTCTTTGCTGCAGGGACTTTTCTGGTACTCATAGGCCTGAGTGTCCAAGGCCTGTAGGTGTATGACTACAGCTCCTCACTCACTCTAAGCCTCTATCCCTGCTTATCCAGTGAAGGGATAGACTCCATGATCTACCAGCAAAGCAATAGACCCAGATTCTTAGTTCCGCATCATTCTGGGTGCATCATTTACTGCAGGTAAACATGTCGTCTTCCTTACATTTCCATGAGAGAATATGCGGTGTTCTTTTATTGCAGCGATTCGTCACTCAGGTGAAAATAAAATGCTTTTCACTAGGAAAAAAATGTCCTTGGATTTTCTAAACCCATGTTATTTCATTCTAAAGTAGAGATATTACTGATCAGATAAGACTGATAAGAGACAGCAAGGACATACAGCGTGTCCCAAGCTTCTAGAACAGTCATTGGTAGTTGGTACATAGTGATTGGAAAATACTATGCAGATGTGATGAAGAAAAAGAAGAGAGGGAATACTGAGAAAGATGGAAGAGGCCAGAGGAAAAGGGGGGCTGTCATGAGGAAAGTCATGGTGCTGATGGGGGCGTGTATAGGCGGTGATGGTGAGGATGATGATGATGATAATTGTGATAGTAGTGATGGCAAGGATGATGGCGATTGTGATTGTGGCAATGGTGATGATGACGATTGTGATTGTGGCAATGGTGATGATGACGATTATGATTGTGATTGTGGTGATGGTGAGGATGATGATGATAATTGTGACTGTCATGTTGGTGAAGATGATCCTGATGATTGTGATTGTGGTGATGGTGAAGATGATGATGATGATTGTGGTTGTGGCAATGGTGATGATGATGATGATGATTGTGGTTGTGGCAATGGTGATGATGATGATGATTGTGGTTGTGGCAATGGTGATGATGATTGTGGTTGTGGCAATGGTGATGATGATTATGATTGTGGCAATGATGATGGCGATTATGATTGTGGCAATGGTGATGATGATGATTGTGATTGTGGGAATGGTGATGATAATGATTGTGATTGTGGTGATGGTGAAGATAATGATGGTTATAGGTGGCAGTGGTGCCATATTTGTTTCTTTTTGTGTTGCTGTGACCAAATACCTGAAATCAGCAATTTGAGGGAAGAAGGATGTGTTTCATTTTACGGATCGAGTACTTCATAGTAGTGTAGGCATGGCAAGGGGAAACGTAACAGCAACAGGAACTCACAGTAGTGAGCAGTGTAAGCTTTCTTGTATTCAGCAGCTGAGAGAGATGAATCCTTGCTCACAGCTGGCTTCCTCGATTCTGCCCATTTTATTCAGTCTGAGACCCCAGGCAAGAGTATGGTGCTGCCCACATTCATTCACTGTGTAATCTCCCTTCTCTGTTAAACCTTCTGGAAATACTCTCACAGACATGGTTGGGTGTTTGCGCCTATGGATTCTAAATCTGGTCAAGCTAACCATGTAGACTGACCATCACCAGTGGCTATCACATTCCCTGGACCCTTGTGTCAGGACTGATTAAGTGTGGTGGCATAGGGAATGGGATGCGACTTGATATTCACATCTTTACTCTCCACTATGTAGGATATTATTTTTTCTGTAAGAGATTCCTAGACAAAAAAGTGAATATTAAATGGCTGCACTCAGGCTGGAGAGAACGGGGAGACGCAGGAGGTGGAAAAGCCAGAGAGGGCTGAGTGAAGCAGGCTCACCGCCCACAGCTCAGCCTTCTGATCCATGCTTGTGGAGACCCAAGAGCATTCTTCCTGTCCCCAGACCCACTGTGGGACCACTAGTGTTCTTCCATACTTCCTTCAGGGGAAGAGGTGACTTTCAAGTTGCACTGAGCTCCTTTCCTTTATTTTACATAGACGATCTTTGAGGCAATGGGGGAAATGTTGGAGTCTTTCCTGTGTGAGAATAGGTAAAGCCTGTCTTTTGTTCCCTCTGTTAAAAACGTATGTTTGCATCCTTGAGAATGGTGCTCTGCATAGCTTCTGCGTCTCCCCTTTGTGTCTCGTGTCACTTAGGAGACGCACTGCCAGTCTTTGTTACCAAAGCACAGTGGAGGTGGGAGACCATCTCCTTTCATCAGTGGGAAAGCAGGGCAGGGTGGGGTGCATCTTGGAGTTCCTCAACTATTCACTCATTCATGCAAAAGTCAACTTAACTGATCAGTTTTGTGCCGTTAGGCACTAAGAACACAGGAGGTAATAGCTTAGGTCCACGCATCGGTGGCAGACCAGGGCTGCACTGCAGGATTCTGAATTCATTGTCATTCCCCCCTTCATGCTGGCATCTTCAGTGATTCCCCACTTCATGCTGGCATCTCTGGTCCACTGCTAAGATTAGTGTCAGAGATGTGCTGGGGGCAGCATGGATCTAAGTGGTGAAGGAAGCTGCCTTGGCAGAGCCTGGAGCACACAAGAGGGCAGGAGAGGACACAGCCTCTTAATGGACCAAAGCTCTAGGGGTGTTGCCCTCGCACTCCAGGGAGGCAGGCCCAAAAGGGGCATCCTGCACTTGTAGGTAATTTTTCACCTCATTCTCCCTCCATTTGCTGCTTTAGACACTCAGGGGTGCTGGACTCGGGAGATGCTGCTCAAAGGGACATTCCCTCTAGAGTGGAGTCCGGTATGTGCTCCTTTCTGCCACAAAGGAAGAAATGCTTTTTACTTCTTTAGTCGTAGGAGGAAAAAAAAAACCAGAAGGACCAGAGATGGGCAGGTGCCTTCACCTTCTAAGCCAGTATGAATACTTGCTAAGAGATACTCTTCAAGGTTCTACTGCGCTCCACTTCCAGATGTTTAGAGCGATGGCTTATGATAACCAAGTGAACACTATATGAATCTCTGCAAATGTCTTTCCAGCACCCTTCCTTTAACTGCACCTCCTCACAGATGCTCCAATCCTAAAGGCCCTCCCTAGCATAGGCTAACATTGCAGGCCCTTCAAGAAGCAGGCGGTGTGCTCTGACACTTAGGACCAGCATGCAAAGCAGCAGTCGGTACCAACCCCTAGAGTCATCAACCTGCAGGCAGAGACGACGTGGGTGGTTCCCGTAGGGGAGGAGGCTGTCACTCCATTCCCCAGGTGGAACACTGGGATTCTGTGTCAGTGGTGACGTCAGGTCTTTTTTTCGTGCTGAACTGTGCAGCAGGAAGGAACTTGAGACTTAACATCTCAGTGCTGGTGAGAGTCTCCTGGGTACACAGCACGAGGTTTTCAGAGGCTCTCCTCAACTAAGGACCTAAAGAGTTTGAAATCAGGTAGGGAGAGGAGACAAAAGGTGACTTATGTGAAGCCAGAGGTGCCAGGGTACTCCAGCCTCTGGGGAACTAGAGGACATTTCAGGTTCTCAGCACTCAGAACTCTGAGGAGGCCCGGACTGAATGAGGGCTGTCTTATGTCAAATGTCATTTTCTTAAATATGGATGGATTCACAGGAAATATATATGAGTAAATTATGGACATATATACATATATATATATATATATATATGTTCTGTAGTAAACTCTCAAAAGCTAAATTTAAATGACACTAGTGTTACAGTGCGAATCTAGACTGTCCCCCCACAGACTTCTATGCTTGAACAGTTGGTAGCAGTTCTTGAGGGGGCTGTAGAATCTTATGTGTGTGAGGTCTACCTGGCAGACATGGGTCTATACAGGTCTCTAAGTCTGTAGCCCTGTCCTGGATCTTGCTTAGCTTTCTCTGCTTCCTGACAGTGGAGCTAGCCATGCCACACGCCCACTGCAATGGACGGGGTCCACCGTTAAGCTTTGTTTGCCCAGATGAGTCAAGTAAACCCACACCCGCTTGCCTCTGTTGGGTATTTTGTCACAGTTATAAGAACAATAACACAAAACAAACTAATAGCTGCAGACGCTGCACTTCCTCGTGGCCTTATGTCTGAATATATTTCCAACAGATACGAATCAGAAGCCTCAACGTGCTTGCTTCTCATGAAGTGATTAGGCGTAAAAGGCAAAAGATGGGGCATATTTTATGCAAACAAACATTGACTGAGAATAAATGCAGGATATAGACAGAAGAGAGGAAGCACCATCCTAGGAAGGACACACAGGCGGGAGTCCTTGTGACCTTAAACCAGCGAGGGCTGCTTGGATGTCAGACCAACCATACAGGAACACAGGAAAGGAAGCCTGACAGGTTGTAGTTCATCATCTGCAAGGGACACAAGGCACTGTGGTGGAAAAATGCACAGAATGGGAAATGTTTAGAGATCACGTAAGTGTCCAGTGTCCCAAATAGATGGACTCCTACAGCTTGTAGAAAAGCACATATGAAAGTAAAAGTGGACACATTATTTGAAAAGAAACACATGTGTTTGCAAAAACCCTACAGACAGCAGGGTAGATACATAGAAACATGTTCCCCACTGGTAGTTAGTAGAGAAATGCAAATCCCAATCCAACATATCCAACCAGTCCAGCTAAGAAAACTATGGTTAACAGCAGCTGCAGGAGAAGAGATGGTGAAATTGGAACCATGCAGGTAGGGAGGCAAAATGGTACAGCCACTCTGGAAAATAACCAGGCACTCTCTACAAACACTAACATAGACATACAACATGACTGACTCGGAGATTCCTCTGTGTTGCTTTGATAAAAACACTCTGACCAAAAATAGCTTTAGGGAGAGAAGGATTATTTCATACTGCGTGTCACAGCCTATTGCTGAGGGATGTCAAGGCAGGAACTTGAGGGTAAAAGGCTGCTCCCTATTCCATAGTGTGTTATCTCTGGCCAAAGGACTCACTCACAGCCAAGAAAGTACAGCGGCAACTATGGAGGATGCTTCCTTCCAACTGACTCGCAGGCTGGTTTATATTCAGCTAGCTTTCCTACATAATTCAGGAGTACCTGCCTAGGGGCGGTACTGCTCACAACAGGCTTGGCTACCAACATCAGTTAGCAGATGCCCATGGGTCAGCCTGATCTGGGCACTCTTCCTCGGGTGATTCTAGGCTGTGTTAATGTTAAAGCTACCTAGAGCGATGGGCGAGCAATTTCACGTCTAAATCTATAACCAAGAAAAATGAAAACATTTAGCCAATACAAAAAAAAAAATCAGTTGACAATAATCATAGCAGTCCTGCTTCTAACAGCTAGGAAGTGGAAACTGTCCAGATGCCACCAACACTGGATGGATAAACACACCATGGTACAGTCACCAAGTAGAATATACTTTGAAAACAGTAAACTTAGTGAATGAAGCCAGATGTAGAAGTCCACCTACTGTGTGGTTTTAGTTAATGTGAAATGTGCAGAACAGCAGGTTGCCACAGATCGATGGTACCCAGACAATGGAGAATCACTGCCCACCAACACAGTACTCCTCAAGGTTGGCGCAAATAATACAGCCATGCTGGCAATTATCACACAACTCTGTAAGTATAATAAAACCACTGTGTGGACCATAAAGAAGAGAAAGGTCTAAGTTTTAAAATAAAAAAAAATTCAGACAAAAAGATTAAGTCTATGCAATATGCAGAATACAGTCTCATAAGGAGGGAAGGGGGCCAGGAGATGCCACAAATAGGCTACTTTATGTAGCAAACTCTACACAGAAGAGCTAGCCCAGTCAAATAGTGAGGCAAGGACATTGTGCGACTTGGATGAGAGCGTAGCTACTGAGATTTCCCACGCTGTTGGGTTTTAGTGAGGACAACGCAAGAGCAGATGAGCAACTTGCCTGCCTTCTTTTCCTCGGTGGTACAGACATGAGTGACGTGTGGAAGAGCTTCAGCTCTGTGGGGGGAAATTAAGTAGGAGTTCTGATGACAGGCAAAGGCACGACAAGTCTCACCTCA
Organism: Mesocricetus auratus; assembly: GCF_017639785.1. Lineage (NCBI taxonomy): Eukaryota > Metazoa > Chordata > Mammalia > Rodentia > Cricetidae > Mesocricetus > Mesocricetus auratus. Next base: position 4,946,093 of record NW_024429212.1, on the reverse strand, counting down.
GGTACCCAAGATGCATGTGTTTACAGGTAGCTGCCCATTATTATCACAAGACGGTGTTTACTCTGGATGGAGGAGTGCAGCCAAATATTCCAAAGATACACAGATGAATTTTCAAATATCTTCCTTGTGTTTAAAAATTAAATGCATTTTGCACACACCATTATTTTCTAGTAGAGCCTGTATTCTGTTTTCGGTGGACCCTCTCTTTACAGGACATTTAATTTATCCTGATAACTGGTGTCAGGAAATATTTTATGGCCCCATTGTTATTGAGCATCTCTGTCCTCTTCATTGGTTGCCCTTCTCTAGAGCACGGGCAGGTGTATTTGACAAGGCTCTTTGCCCAGCATTTCTACACAGGCTTTAGGTTTGACTTGTTACTAGAGGCCATGCCTCAGAGAGCTCAGTCAGGAAGGAAAGAGTGTTCAGTCAGAAGTCAGTCCTGTCAGCTTTTCCCCAGAGTTCTTACAGTTGACCGTGAACTTGGGCCATCCTCCAGTCAGACAAGAGCCAGGAGCTCCTGGGGGAGGGGATGCAAGCCTGTGGTGACCCTTTTTGCTACCTCCCTGGGGTAAATGACCAAGGTGTACCAGCAGAACCACTCACTCATCAGACACCACCGAGTACCCCCCCATAAGTGCCCAGTTATTGCAGATGCTGTGGATGGTTATTGCGTGGGGTCTACATTAACTATGGGAAAGTTTGCATCTGTGAACACACTGGGATTCTCACTGGAGATGAGTTCTCACAAGGTCAACTGACTTGCTTCACATAAATCCAAATTTGCCAGAATTCAAACTTCCCAACCTTGAATACTCCCAGAAAGTCAATGGACCACTGTGCACCACACATGATGACTTTAGTCTGTGATTAAGATCCCCAGATTTTAATTTAAAATATCTGAATAGCATACATGATAGCAGAACCCCTCCATTGCTACGAAGTGTTATTGAGTACATCCCAGCAAACTTTTTCTGTAAAAGGGCATGAAGTGGATATTTCAGTCTGTCACATTTACTCAACTCCACTATCCACAGTTTATATAATTTACAAGTGAACAAGCATGGCCAGGTAATAACAAAAATTTACTTAGAAATAACAAGCAGTGGGCCCCCGGGATGATGCACTTTGCCACCCTCTCATAGGAGGATTTATGATACAGAGCTGCTCGATTTTGTTCCATTGTAAATATACTGTGATGTGTTGTGCATTAGGGCTAACAGTGTATCCTGTCTTTAAAATTTCCCACTCAGTGAGAGTAAATGAGTGTGCCCTTGAATAAATAGCTTCGGCATTTAGTTTTAATGTGGTTACTAAGAAAAACTACAAAAGGAACTTTTAGCTTAAGGTCAAATGTGTGTAATGGTTGAATGAGTAGTAATCTTGTTCTCATAATGGTCGCATTTCCTTAATTTCTACCTCAACGTCTCATAAAACGCTCTCCACCTCTCTGTTACAAGGACCCACTTACCCATCAGGTAACTTCCTGCAATAGTGACTGTCTATCAGTTCTTATGTGAGATTAGGGCACATTGGCTGGGGATGCTACATAAGCCAGAGTTCTCAGCACAGAAACCAGAGAATTATAGGGAAGCATATGCCCCTCCTGGCAGGATGCAGAAATAAATCAAACCTTCCTTTGGCTGTTCAGATCCCTGAGTAACCTGTATGTGTTACCAAGGACCCAGAGTAGCCTATCAAAGGAGAGCCATAGAAATTATGTTTCAGGAAGAGATACAAACAGCACATGTGGGAATAGATACAGATACACCAGTCTGAAAAACAGTAAGAAAGGAAAGGGATGTCCAGGAGTGAGGCAAGATCAGGGTGTGATGGGAGGAGCTGCCAGCTCTTGACATCATCACTTTCACTTTTGGGAGGCCAGCTGAGTATGTTTGGATAACGTCATGGTTATCAGAGGCCACTTCAGCTGGGTAGTGCCCAGACATGAGGCTCAGCAAGTGCACAGTGAGAGCTGCTGGAGACGGGGGGGGGGGGTTGGTATTTGTACGGGGAACTGTGTAAGTCTCTCTGTGGTTATAAGCTACATCCCTTTGCAAGCATTTCTTCCAGACAAGAATGCAATTCTGTTTTGAAAGTTCTTTAATCTTTTTTTTTGTGTGTGTTGAAGTTCAAGTTCTGTTTAATCCTACCCAGTATCTTTGCTTAAATGACAAAAGAAAATTAAGTAGAAAACTCAGTTGTGGCAGGTGATGCTGCACTTCCTCTGTTCCTCTGTCCTGTGCAACCACAAGTGGTGTCCCCCCCCCCATTAGAGGACAGATGCTGGGGAAGAAACAGAGGGATGTGGATGTGAATATGTGGCTCTGCAGATAGGTAGATAACAGATTGAGTATAGGGATGGATGGATGGATGGATGGATGGATGTTGGGTGGGTGATGGAGTGGGTGGGTAGTAATAGATGGAGATAGATATAGATGTCAGATGATTGATAAATAGATAATATAAAAATGATAAGTAGATAGACAATGAATAACAGATAGATTATGGATAGGCAGATGATAGATAACTACAGACCAATGTGTCTATCTGTCTGTCTGTCTCTGACAGACAGATGACAGATATAGATGGTGCTGAGTAAGGAAGGAACCTTGAGGAAAAGCATTCATGCCTTAAGCAAGGTCTCCATTAATGAGCTGGAAGATCCTAGAGGAGAGTTGGAAACTCTATAGCACTCAGTTATTCTGCCCTGGCACCCCAAGTTCCCTTCCAGAAAGAGGCTCCTTTTCACACTTCATCCGTTGCTAGGGAGGGAGGGGCTCACGAGCCTATTGACTGAGTTGTCTCACTGGAAGTCAGAGCAGAGATTGCATAATTAGTACGATGTTTCTAAGCAATTACATATAAATAGACAGAATATCTGCAAACTTTTAAAATTATGCTTGCCCTGAAAGTTTAGAGTCTTGATAATACCTACTTTTTAATCCATTTACCTAAACTCTCAAAGTGGGACACCCTTCAAGAAAGTCTAGGTAGGATGATGCTGAGGGGAGAGAAAGATGAGACTTGTCATCCAAGCAAGGCTGGAAAAAGAGATTGGGAAGAGGGGAGGGTAGACCCAGGCCCTGGCTGGCTTAGGCATCTGACCTTAAAGGGCAGTAAAGGGGACCCAGGGCTTACATCAGATGGTGGGCCGGTTAATGACAGTGGGGAGAGCCTTTTGTCACCCCAAGCTAATGTGCCTTCTCAACTCTGCATGCAGGTTTTCATCCCTGTCTTTACCTCTTAAAGGATTCAGGAAAGCAAGCTCAGCAGTAGGGAGGCGCTGATGTTCAAGTCTGCCTCTAATGCCCAGAGAACCCAGCTATAACTACTGGAGAGTTTGGAGTTTGCCCTGCTAGGGCTCAGCACCTCTGTGGGTTCAACTCTTTAGCTTGTATGTGGTTAGTGAGCACAGTCATTTCTGGACACACAACATCAGCACTGCAACTGCAGGACCTGGAGGTCATTTGTGACTCTGTTGACCTGAGTCACCTGTGCTTTCCACGGTGACTTCAAGTACACACTGAGTTCCTACCCGAAGCCTCCAGTGTAAAAGAAAATAGCATCGAGCTATGTTGTGAAAGGGTGTGGATGAGCTCCATATATCAAGATCATCAGACCCAATACCACACCTCCATTAAAATCAAGGCTTTAATACTTATCCTACAAAATTCTCATCAGCTAATCAGTGTGAGCCTTCTAAAATGCAAGTATAATTCATCATAGGCTTTCTAAGGAATAAAGGAGAAAGGCAAAAGAGCCAACATGGTCTTTACTAGGTGTAAGGATTCACCTGGCCTGCCCCTGCCACCTGGAAGAATTCACTCAGGCAGTACGCTGGTCAGCCCAGGTGCAAAGGACCTCTTTAAAAAAAGACCTCTGCCTACTTATACTCTCTTTCTGACTTCTCTCTCTTTCCCACTGTTTCTCTGGGGCAGACAGGATTTTTTCTATCTCCTATCTCCCTCTTGTCTTCTATCCTCTCTCTGTACCTCTTTACCTCTTTTTCTCTCCCCCCTCCTGCTCCCTTTCTAATAAAACTTCTCACTAAGCTGTGTCTGCCTAGGTCATCCTCACCTGTCATAGAATTTGCCAAGGTCCCCCTCAAGATTTATCATAATACCAGGCACCTTTATACTCTGGGTATGAGGCTTGTCTTCCAGGAGGGTTCTGCAAAGGGTGGGCTGCTGTGGTTTCTGAGGCTTTCTGCAGAGTTCTTTCTGCTATCTCCCAGGAGATGTGTGTTTAACTCCTCCTCGTCCTGACATCATGCTCTACAGAGAAGAACTATGTACCCTTTCTCAGAGAGCTAAGGCTCATGGGATCCACTTGCCCCCTGGACCCAGTAAGGTGGTGAGGACATACCTGTGGGCTTCTCAGAGCCTGAGAACTAAAGGATGAGTACTAGGTGAGTCAAAGGGGCAGCGGACAGATGACGCAGGAGACAGAGCCAGGTTTTGAGAGCTCTGTTTAATAGCAGCAAAGAATGGAGTGCATTTGTAAAGAGAAGCCTTGGGGAACCAGGTATAAGATGAAGGCAAGTGTGGAGGCCAGAACTGGGAGTGCAAGCATGGTTACAGATGAGGAATTAAGCAGGGTGATTGGTGCTTCTCTCTCTCTCTCTCTCTCTCTCTCTCTCTCTCTCTCTCTCTCTCTCTCTCTCTCTCTCTCTCCCTCCCTCCCTCCCTCTCTCCCTCTCCCTAGCCCTCCCCCCTTGTCTCTCTCTTCATTTGTATGCCCCTATGGTCTATACAGCACATACACTCAGTAGTTGCATAAAATAAAATTCTGTGGTGGGGAACAGATGCAGAGAAGGCAAGCCTCCATAGGACTCTTCCGTCTTGCTTAAAATTTGGTCATCCTGGCACCCATGCATTATTTACTGAGACTGTGAGGGTTTGGGGTTTTATTTGCTTATTTTCCATATTCTTGGCATGCTTGGGGCATCAGTATTCACTTTCAATTCCTTACACGTCCAAGTAGAGAAAGATGGATTTATGGCTGTGGTAGAATTTCTGTAAGAGCTTCTTAACTTATGAATGCTGAATTTTCTGATAAGATTTCTCATTTCTAGCTTTATCCCTCCCTCTTAACATTAATTGAAAGTGACTAAACAGAACTTCAAAATGAAAATTAATGAGCTTGTAAAATATGGCGTATTTGTCAAAATGCCAGATGGAGTCGTTCACCGCATGTTTGGCATTTCTTCTCCATCGATTAAGCTAACACAGTATCTCTAAATGCAGCGCTACAGGTCTTTCCTTTACCTTCTGCACCCAGAACAAACTGCTTTCTGCCTTGCTAGACATGAAAGTGAAATAGCAGAACAGGGCCGTGGGTCTGGCTGTTTGTTCTTCTTCGAGATACTAAGCTCTGACAAGTACCTGCATATGGCGTGTGCTGCTCAGAAACTCCAGTTTTTAAGGACTTTGTTCTTGCCACATCCCCGCATTGGCTTTCTGCTCCTGCTTCCATTAACGAGCACACAGTGTGCCAGCATCCATGCAAGACAAGTGGTTGCTCATACTCTCCAATCCAGCTGTAACTCAGAAAAACTGTTTGTTACAGCCAAGATGTCTATTAAAATCAGAAGAGGCTGGAGGTAGTAGGCAGGCCCCAGGGAGTCCAGAGGCCTCCCTTGTGGAGAAATCAATAATACAATTCACTCTACAGAAATATAGACAAGACACCGAGTGCTGACCCCATGGGGGCTCATCCAACTTGTGGCCAGAACTTTTATTTGGCTGCCCTTTGTACCTGCTGAGCCTAGATACCTAAGACTGAGCCTAGATGCCTGCTTCTTAGGTCCTCAGAGCAGAATCAATACCACATCGTCCACATCACTGAAACAAGCCTGGGTGTCCAAGGCTCTATTACCACAAGATGCTAGATGCCAGAAGCCAGAAACTGCAGGTGGGAATCCTTGTTTGAATGTGTGGAGTGTGAACACCAACCAGGCTGCTATGTTTACCCATTACTGAATTCCACATGTACTAACAATGTTTTCTTTCTATGACAGACTCCTAGAAAACCACTTTGGAGGGCATGGGTTTATTTTTGGCACAGCGTTTTAGAGATTCTGGTGTGTGCCACTTGGGTCTTTGGCTTCTCTGCCCATTCACAGACATTTGGGATATCATGGTTGGTATAGGGACAGCGATATGTCTTATATCCATAGACGAGAGGAAAGGAGGGAGGAGAAACGTGAGAGGAAGGAGGGAATAGACCTTTTTAAGGCATGTTCTCAGTGACTCCCTTTTCCCAACCAGTCCCCACTTACGAGTAGTCTATTCTGCTATGAGATTCCTCAGTTGACCATCCATCATGAAGCTGGCATCTTCACAATCTGATTGGCTCTCAGTAGCCCCACCCACTGAGGCAACTATCCTTTTGGAGGGGACACTGAACTGTAACAGCATGCCAGGGAGGGCAGTGCTTTCACTCTGTGAAGATGGGTATGTGATGTGTGAGTGGTTTACTTACAGAGGGATTTGCATGGAAGATTGTTGCTATGCAGGTGAGCAAGAGAGCAAAGAGCAAAGAGATGTCCTGTGGGTAGACTCACCGCCTTGTGTGTGCACACGGTTGCATCCTAGTCTCCAGCCAGCCAAGTCAAGAAGGATGCAGCCAGCTCATGAGAGGTGGTGTTGCTATTCTCCCTTGTGTCGCAGGCACCGTCTTCCTGAGAGTGGAGCATGCTAGGACAGGGGAAATAAGTGCATAAATGCTCCCAAGCATTTCAGAGCTCGCTCTAGTAGTAAAACGGGCTTTCTTCTTGCACTCACAGTGCTTCTTGTAGTTTTCCCATGGCCAAGCATGAGAAGTGCCAGGAATTGCATCAGAGATGCTTTTCCCTAGTGGTGCTGACCCTGGAAAGAAACACACAGCATCACCGAGACTGTGTGCCATGATTGCACACATGTTTATTCCATCTGAGGTATTTGCATGAGTCTTCCAGGATCACCACAGCAGAATGCCACACCCTTGTGTGTCCTTTCCTACTAAGGAGGCCAGAGGTGAAAGATCACAGTACGGTGGTACAGCTTCTACAGAGGACTGCATCCCAGTCTTGCTTAAGGGAGGGCTCCCCATGTGCTATCATGGCCACATCCCTGTGTGTTCATGGCTCCTCCAGGACACAGTCATGCAGGGCTGATACCCTGCAATAAAGACTTCATGTCAGTTTCGTGATGCCTACAGATCCTGTTTCCCCCCCAAAACTCTTTTTCTGAGGAACAGATATTAGAGGGTCCAGATGTGACTCCTGAAAGATCACATATCAATCAACAGAAATAATCTGTTTGTGGGGTCTGCACTCTGAGACCCAGGACACAAGATCTTCACTCCTGTTCCTAAAAGAAAAGAGGTGGCATGGTGAGGGGGTGAACTGAGTGCACCAAGAATCCCCTTTATTCTGAGAGTGCGGCCCCTTCAGTGGCTTCCTGTGACGGACGCTGTCACAGTGCAAATGGGCAGTACTTTGTGTTCGTGTCTTTCCTAATGAGGAAAGCTGTGGAATTCTACATTAGACTCGGTTCTTGCAGAGAATCTTTGCTCACAGAGCTCCACTGTGCAGTATCTCCTGTATGTTCCCTATTGGAGAGTGCACAGGTCTTGAGCAGAGTGGGCCTCCAGGCTTAGCCTTTAGATGCCAGCCCCCACATCCCTTTTGTGCTGTTAACATCCTGCTGCCTGACCACACGTCTTCCAGAGGGCTTTAGAAAGCCCACCTTTAGTCTGGCGTGGATGTAGTTGGAAGTCCACCTTGCAGGGATCCCACAACTGGCTGGTTTTGAGGGAGGTACTAACACTCCCAGTGCCTCAGTTTCCTCATCTATAGTGTGTGGTTATGTCCTACTTTCTCTATTGGATGTCACGAAGCTGCATCAGTGTGATTTGTGAGGTCTCTGAGACAAGTGTTCATTGCTCAGTTCTCAGTGGCTCTTTTGATCATGGTGGCTCAGACTCACACAGTGTCCGGCATAGAGGAGCTTGCCCTTCTAGTATTCACTTTCATCTGATCTGGAATTTGATAGAGGATTTGATTGATATTTCTGAGGAAGAAGTAGAAGCTAGGCATTATGATCTGGTCCTATGCAAAGTTAGGGATCAGTCAGTCTGACCACATGGTCCAGAGGTGTGACTGAGTTTTAATGTTCTCTCATGACAGGGAAGTTCAGTTGGTGCTCCTTAAGGTTTTCTACAGCTTTAGGTACCCACAGCCAACCCCGTCATTGAGATTAATATTTACTGTATTTCCAAAAAGAAACAGCCATAGAGTTGTTAGCATAGCACTTCGCTGTATTGTTCTGTATTGTCACGTTATTATTGTTGATCTCTTACTGTGGCTAGATTATAATCAGAATTTCGTGTGTGTGTGTGTGTGTGTGTGTGTGTGTGTGTGTGTGTGTGTACGTGCACATGGGGGACTTTGTGGTTTCAGGCAACTCCTAGGATCTTAGACAGTATCCTTGGTGGAGCATGGGGATAACTTGTGTTATATGACACAGTTGGAAGGTTGCAGCTGTATCTTAGGTTGGGAGGTACAGGGTCAAGCCCTCCCAGAGTAGAAGGTGATGTCTTCTGTGTCCCTCTACAGATATATTTATGGATTTTTTCCATCCACTACAGAGAGTTTATTATTCCCTCATTTGCCCTGCTGCTGCAATCTAAAGAGATGAGATCAAAATATAAACCATTTCTCATCAGTTGAAGATTAAAGTATCTCTCCATCCTTGATAATAGCTTTTGATGTTTCTTTGGGTGATATTTTTTCTGTTTTAAACATTTTAAAATGATAAGCCATCTCAATAAATAGATCATGCATTACAAAACTAGTTTTAAAATGGATGTTTCTTGTTAGCAATAAAATTGCAGCTGAAACACATCATATTGCATAAATACACTGTTTCCATTGCATTTATGGTTTTTCGCACACCTTCTTTGGTCTGTATGAAGTGCTGTCAGAGGCAGGAAGCATGGGCAATAGCTTCTATATACATAGAGCCATGGACAGTATGGTGGTTAGGAGCTAAGACTTTGGAATCAGACTGGTGCTATTTCATATGCAAGTTATTTAATTTTCCTAAAGTTTAAAAAAATAATGACCATTATAGCAATGATCTTAGTCCTCCCTCAGAGGTTTTGTAAATTAAATGAACACATGCCTCGTCATCAACCTCAATGGTGTCAATAGTGGTCCAACAGAAAGGAAGTAGAAATTAGAGAGAAGCAATGACTCCAGGAGGAAAATCATAGAATTGCTTCAAGCATCAAGAGTACAGGCATGGAGACCAGCTTTGCACTCCACAGAGCTGCCATGGCTGGGATTCTGTAAATGGCCCCACTTGGAGAATGGCTCGTTGATGCAATGGCCTGTGGAGACAGCTCTATACATGTGACTGGAGCACCTGGGTGGCTGTGTCCAGCTTGTGGCACCTGTCAATATCCACTACACTCTTGTGCCTGGAGGTTCCTGTGGTGTCTCCTTACGGACGTTCTAGATATGCCTTTTAATTATCTCCTAAAACATTGCCAAGGTCACCTTGATTGAAGATAATTTAAATATCAAACACCACCAGTGTTCACCCACACTCTCTAGATGTCACAGTGGGATATCTTGCTGGAGAGTGCTTACTCACTGTATGCACCTTAGCATCCATCACTGTTTAGAGAAGGAAATGGAGAAGCGGCCCCTGGGACATGGCTTTGAATCAAGAGCCATTCGCATGCTCATTTTCCCGACTCCAAAGGCATATACAAAAGCTCAGTTTTGTTGTGAGGGGGCATGTTTTAGGATCCTTTGCCTCTTTTAATAAGACCTTGTGTAGCTGTAGAAAGTAGATCTCCCTTCTTCCTTGGAAGAAGGAATGGTATTCTGAACAATATGACTTTGAAACCTAGAGGAGGGGGTTTTCCCAACAAACCCCTTAAAGAACCAAATAGGCAACCATGCAGAACCATGAGAGATGGGGGCAAGGAGCTCAGTGGCTGAGCAACGAGGTCTCATAGACACCAGTTCTGTCATAGACACCACTGGTTCTGCTCGTCTCTGCTCCAGCCAAGAGCTGACCCAAGATTACCTCTTCCCTCTGGTCTTTTCTATGACACGCCTTGAAGCTCCCACAGGAATAGAAACCTAGAGGACTGAGCCAGATGCAGGTGATGCTAAGACCTCTTAGGAGTTCCTCAGTGACATCCCAACAAATGTGTCAGACGGTAGAAGCCAGCGGATGTCCCTGTTCCTGGTCCTTGTGATAAGGAAGTAAGCAGCCTGTCTTTAGGGGTGACTTTCTGTCCCAGTCTCCCCCAGTCTGCACTCCTTATTCAGCAAACTTGCTGAGCAACTGCTTGGCATAGGGAGAGGGAGTGCAGCTAACAGCTGGAGCATGCAAGGCAGGGAATACAGATCTTAGGATCCAATGAAAGATGCAAAAATACCCTTCAATCACTGCCATTCTGTCTCTGGACTCTGGTCCAGTGACATTAACAAAAATGAGCCGTGTTAAAATGAACACAAAGTACCCTCAGAGGAAGCTGATGCAGCTGCTCACTGAGGACCTCAGGGTAAGTCACCGCCAGGTCAGGCTTGATCCTGGTGTGGGCACCAGACTTCTCAGGCATGTATTCGGTCCTCAGAGGGGTAGTGCTCATCAGTGGGTGGCTCTTCTGGAACCAGATGTCATAGCCACGCTAGTCTACGTCAAGTCTACTGGGCACACATGCCATCGTTCACCCACACCTCCAGACTCAGTGTTTCCTGGAGGGTGTTCCTTAGCTTATTATTAGACCGATTTCTGTGAGCGTGGTGAGCCTGTACAACATGGTTACCATCACTACTCCTGTTATTGGTAGTAATGAGGCCGCCAGGGAAGTGACAGTAAGTATCCCTGCCTCCAGGTGCCCTGCCATTACATCTCCATGGAAAGCAGTCTTTATGGGCTCTCGCACATTTTCTAAAATAGCTAAAAGAAAAATTCTACCCCGTTGACTGAATGCAACTTTCACAGCACAAGACATCAGCCTTTCTGAGGACTCTCAAAGCAATTCCAGAGGTGACAGGATGTCCCCACATGCCCAGAGCCTGTCCTTCTGGGGTTTCAGTCATACACTCACCCATCTACTCCCAAATGTTGAAGTGTATCTCAGTACTGATACTGCAAAAGTCATCTAATAATCACAACAGATGAGCACAGGCCTCTAAAAGCTGCTTGGACAAATGCCAAGCACTGAAGAAGTGTGCCAGGGTTCAGATTATGTGTTGGAAGAATAAAAGCACGCAGACCCTCTCTGTTGGGTTGCTTTGCTTTAGTTGACTTGAGTGGAACTGAATTCATATCTCAGTGGCTATGTGGAGCCCCAGGGAGTCTCTGCTCCTGGCTTTGTTTAAAATGTGTTTTAATTCCTTTATATCATCCATTCATTGCGCAGAGAATAGTATTCATTATGACTTTTTTTAACACAACTGTATGATGTACTTTGACAAATTCACCCGACAGCCCTCTTCCAAGTGCTTTCCAGTGAAATATTTTGTGATCCTTTGCTCTCTTGTACCTTGTGGTGACTGTGTAGCTCTAGAATGCAGCCCTGCCCTTCTCCCTGGTGGCCCCAGGGCCCCTCCTCTCTTTTCATCAAGCAAATTGATGGCAGCATTGCTACCTGTACTTGGCACCAGACTTTCAGTGTTCAGTCTCTACTGCACCTTAGACACAAGGTGACTCCCAAGGACAGCATGGCCCTAGTCTCTCAGCTGACATTTCATGGGTCAGCTGCTCCCCACGCTGGACTTCAGAGTTCTAAGATGACCCAAATTCATCCAATGTTTCTACTGCAGGGCATGTTCATAGGATGTGTGTTTATCATCCCTGGTGGTTTATTTAAAAATGAAAAAAATGGAAATGTATGCATTGCCTTTTAAAATTACTTTATCTCGATTTTTCCTCTTATCTTCAGAATTAATTTGAACACCCAGCCCGGTAGCCTGTTGTTGCAAGATACATAAACTCTTCAACTTCTGCTGGGCCATAATCATTTCAGGCGAATGGCATCAAGTGAATTACGTTATTATTATTTGGCTGCCTATATTCTCGGCTCACTCCGTAGTCTTAAGTAGAAACAGCAATCCATCCGGAAGCTGCCAGCAGCTGCTCGCTCACTCCAGCTCGGTATCCCACTCCTCACGCTGGAGCAGCTGAGCTACTGGGGAAGTGTCATCCAGCAGCAGCATTCGCACACAAAACTGGTACAAGCCCTGATACTCTCAAGACCCTGGTTCATAGGTAATAATCCTAAAATATTAAGACAACCAGCACATGACTCTTAAGTCGGAATTTCTGTCGTGACATGTGGGCCAGAGCCAGGCACCTCATTCCTTGGTCACAGATATCTCTTCTCTACATAGTGGCCCCTGTGTGTTCCCTCTCATTAAGCCACATGAGAAGCAGAAAGACAGTGGGTCTTGAGATGGCATTGTCAAATATCCCGGGAGAATGAGGTCTAGATGAAATGAGCAGGCAGGGATTTGAGGAAGTATCACCTACAACCGGGTATACAGTAAGACCTCTCTGAGGAGTATACAGTGGCACCTACATTGACAGGCACAGGAGATGAGAAGGAGCTGCACACAGATGTTCCTTTCTCCCTTCAGTTGGCACAGCTTTGGACCAGGACAGACAGACGGATTAAGTGTGCATCCTAATGGCACCGGCAAGGTTTGCCTCCAGTCTACCTGCCATCACTGCCTAACCTTGAGGCAGTCACACCACTTCTCTGCTTAACTGCAGAGGACAGTCATGATCTTGTGGTGATGAAGGATAGGGGTGAGAGGAGCCTGCAGCAGCCTATCCATGCAGGAGCTTGGACGGGAGTGGGAGAAGCCTGCAGCAGCCTATCCATGCAGGAGCTTGGATGGGGTAGGAGGAGCCTGCGGTATCCTATCCATGCAAGAGATTGGACAGGAGTGGGAGGAGCCTGCGGCATCCTATCCATGCAGGAGGTTTCTAGTTTCCTATCTCACTGTCCCCCGAAGCTGTTGGCACCTTTGCCTCCCTCATATTCCCACCAAGAAAACTCCCACCTGGAGGTGCAACCTCTCTCTCTCTCTCTCTCTCTCTCTCTCTCTCTCTCTCTCTCTCTCTCTCTCTCTCTCTCTCTCTCTCTCTCTCTCTCTCACTCCCTCCTTTCCTCCCTTCCTCCATCCTTCCTTCTCTCTCTCCTTTCCTCCCTTCCTCCATCCTTCCTTCCTTCTCTCTCTCTCTCTCTCTCTCTCTCTCTCTCTCTCTCTCTCTCTCTCTCTCTCTCTCTCTCTCTGTCTCTCTCCTTCCCTCCCTCCCTCCTTCCCTGGCTTTCATCTCTCTCCCCCGCCTCCACCCCAGAACACTGATGTCACTTTCTTGGAAAGTACTTCACAGGGGGCCCTGCTGAGCACTGAAGTATCCACATTGATTTTCCACAGATTTATGTTTTAATTAGGGAAGCTAAGACTTTAGCTTTGAGCACCAGCATGCATGTCTTCCAGATATTTATTTTAGCTTAAGATGCATGGCCTCACAAATTCCTGAGCTTTTCTTAGTTTAGTGCAATTTCAAAGTATGTAACTGGTTTATCTTGCTGTGCCTCCTTTCCCTTGATTTTCAAATATGAGTTTGCTTTTCTGGCATTCTCCTAAGAGGTGGTGGGCAGGACACAAACACACTATGCTCCAGACCCGCAGGGCTCAGATGCAATGCTGCCAGATCCCTCAAGCTTAAAAGGAAGCTAGTAATCGAGTTTCTGTTTGAATGTGAATTTTTCTCATTTTCAATGTTGGCAAGTAATTAAAATACAAAAGTGGGCCAAACACGACCCATCTGCAGGTAGAAGTGGCTGCCAGGCAGCCCGTCTCCATCCTTGCTGCAGCAGGGGAAATGGTGCTCCAAGGGAAGACCTGCAAGCAGCCCTCAAATGCTTCTCCCTAGAGTCATGCTATAGGCTGGGAGGGCCAGGCGTCTTGCTTGTTCTGCACCCAGAAGCACTTCCTTCTGCCCCTCAGTGCTACCCCAGGACAGAGGGCTGTCCCATAGAGCCCCCAGCTTGCTTCCACCTGCATCATCAGCTGCAGAATGCCAGCACTGTCAGAGATGCCCTGCTGAGTCCCATACAGATAAAAAGTCAACTGGTGGTGGCATCAGCTTCCCATTCACTGTGGGCTGCAGCTCTGCAGGCTGCAACCCCTCCCCCGCCCGGTGCTTTTTGGCCTTCTGTACTTCCTGGGTGGGGGAAGCTTATTCATAGGTGGGGAGAAGCTGGGAGGGAATGAAAGCAAAGCTGCTGAGGTGGGTCTGAGCTGACCTCTCTTCTGGAGCGACATCCAGGACCAGGCTTTGGACTGGCAAGCCTAGCTGTACTGTTTCCTGCAGCATCTAGAGGCCTCCATCACCACCACCCGTACATCCGGCCCCATCTGCCAATGCTTCCGTTTCCCAACTCCTCACTGTCTGTCATGCTCCTGCCTGAGCCCTGAGAAAACCTGTTCACTCTTTCTTGAGGCTCAGACCCTTGTCTTGGCTCAGGCATGGTTAGGGTACAGAGCGGAGCACTACACGGCCCCTCAGGAACCATACTTCCTCCTCCTGCTGTCCAGTCTGCCTCTTCAGTAGGACTGTTCTCACAAGACCATGGAAGAAACTTGTTCCCATATCTGAGTGGAACAAGTCTAGCCACTATGAAAAGAATTAAATGAGATGGAACACTACGGTGATTGTGAGACAGGGAATGCACCATGGGAACCCAGGTATTGGGAAACAGCAGGGCACATGGGAAATTCTCGGTTAGTTGAGGTAAACATTGACACCCTGTGTTGCGGAAGGGCTCTGGTCACTTAGTGGGAGCCACAAGGGGCTGTGGAACTCATTTGCATGCACCTGCTTCCTCCTCAAGACAGCCACTCCTACAGTTGAGTAGCCATCCTAAGAGAGGCTCAGCCACTGCTTTGGGCTATGAGTGAGTTTAGCTTCTAGAAGTTTGCTCACCCATATAAAATAATTCTCGCTAAACTAAAAGCTGCTGCCTGAATGTCCTCCAGCTATTAACGGCATTGACCTGTCTCCAAACTCAAGTATCCAGGCGTGCCAAGCCGAGCAAAATCAATCTCAGGTCCCAGCAGAGAAAGCCATGCAGCCAGCGCTGCTGAATCACCCCTGGAGCTGAAGGCGGGTGAGGGAGGAACCCGTAAAGAAGCACAGGAGGATGGAGCCGTTCCACATCGTTGAGCCGCGAGCCCAGAGGAGCACAGCGGCTCAGATATGAATGCCCGCGTCACTCTTCTCTCTCAATGCCCTGAACAAATGTTTGCCCAGCAGGAAAAATAAGAGGTGGCAGGGCACAAAGCCACTGCTGAGGCTCCTACATTAGAGCTTGGCCAACTCTGTTCTTGTCGCACGCAGCCTGACCCACTGTCCAACACAGCTTCTGCAGCCCCAGTGCAGAATCTTATGCTAAGGCCTTCTCTAGCAGTCTGATGGCTACCATTGTGTGTCTGGACCATCAGACTCTGCTCTCCAAACCCATAGAGGCCACAGAGCTTTAGCATTTCCTATTTTCTTTTTTGACATGAATTCCAATATCACTATTTTCTGAATTATCAGCATGTGTGCGTTGATCACTACACAAAACAGACATTGGTCACAAGCTAGTATCAGATCCAGAGCCAAGGGTTGAGAATATGGTAGAATAAGGCTTATTTCATGTCTATAGGAAATTCCTGGGCTAGCCGTACTGGTGCCTCGTGTACAAGTACTTGTATTGTCTTTTAATTGGAATGTCATATTTTGATCGGAAATGACAAACTGCTTACTTAGCCTGTGTCCAGATGTGAGTCACATACAAACTGGCAAGGGAGAAACAGGAATCGGCAGTGACAGAGGCATGGCGGGCCAAGAGTGGGAAGTGTCTACAGTGCATATCTGTCGCATCCATAGAGCACAGCCTGGCCCTTGAAGACCAGGGTAGGGCCCACGACAGTGGGTGGGAGGTTGTTGTTCTTTGAATTTAACTTCCCTTTTTCATTTAATATATGGAGTCCATCCCGGCATCAGCCTCTGTGGGTCTTGTAAGCAATGATTTTATTCATTTGTTTATTAAAATTTTATGGGTTCTGGCTTGTTGAGCTCGGTAGACTGCCTGGGAATCTTGTACAAGTTCCTGGGCTCCCCACTCATCCTGTGGAATCCTTGTGGAAGCAAATATGGAGAGAACCCCCCAGTCAACATTTATGGGGGATCTCAATTCAGGCCTCTTTTATGAAGAGTGAACCTATCTGGGGAGGCTATTGATTGAAAATAATTAAATGTCTACCTCTTGGGACACCTAACGTAGTTATGAACTTACTCAGCTTTCTGATGTCTAGTGGCATGCCATGGAGCTGTCTCATCCATCTCAAGGTACTGCAACCAAGTACCTTTAGCTTGGTTGTACCTTAGGCCAGAAAACCGTCTCCTTACCAAGTGTGGTCCAGCCTGCTGTAGAAGTCTCTGGGGAGATGAACACAGGCATAGGCATCTCATTCTCCCTCATACATCTTCACTTTGCTCACTAGACGTTCTTCCTGACACAGGTCCCAGTGTTTCCCCTAATGTATCTCCCAGTGCTCTCAGTCTTGTCCCTCAGAGTGACAGACTATTAGACGCACTTCCCAGACAATGGAGAATGCAGGTAACTGATCACAGGCGCTGGTCATACCGGGCAGATCCTTAAAGACTGATACTGAAATACCAAGTCAAGTGTCCCTGTCTTCTGGAGGAGTGGGGCTTTTCCAGCTCTCCATCTGTCTGTCCCAGAGGACCTCCTGCCATCTGTCATTCATGATATGTTAGCATGCCTGGGATGGGAAATTAAAAGAGGAACAAGGAGTCTTTTCTCCCTTGCCCGTATTAGCTGTATCTTAAGTGTGAAGCCACAGATTTTTTACTGCTTCTTCGGCTTTAAGTAAAACAGGAAGGAAAAGATTTACAAGGGAGAAGAGCTATCATCCGCTGCTTCCTTTGCTGCATGTTAACAAACCAGGGGCTGGAAGGGGCATCTGCTCTAGGACTGTCCCATGAATAGTCCCTCCTTCTCCCCCTCCACCTCCCCTAGTTTCTCCTTCACTAGTGTGAGGGCACTCTTCTGACCTGGCACCTGGCCTCAGCTAGGTACCACGACCCTGTGTTGTTCAGTTTCCGTCTTTGATATGAGCATAAATGAATGACGAAGGCCACAGTGCAGGATTGCCATGGGAACCACATTTCTCTCTCTCTCTCTCTCTCTCTCTCTCTCTCTCTCTCTCTCTCTCTCTCTCTCTCTCTCTCTCTCTGTGTGTGTGTGTGTGTGTGTGTGTGTGTGTGTGTGTGTGTGTGTGTACACATGCCTAGTACTCAGTACCAAGTACTTAGTCCTTTGCACAGTCAGCAGGCACTGTGAGGTAGGCAGCAATTTCAATGACGCTCACCAGAGGTCTGACCAACTTCTCTTTGGTTCCCTCACTGCTTCCTATATTTGTCTTGTCTCCATGATGGGCATGAGCTCCTTGAAGGAGAAATGGAACACACTTTCTTTCTAGTCTCTATTTTCAGTCCGGAGTCTCAGAATGACCCAGCATCTAGCGGTCTGTCCTGAGAGAAGTTGACAGGAACTGAAATAGTGGCTCTCCCGCACTTTGGGATCACAATAGTCATGAGTATACACTTCCTTATGTAGACTTGATGCTGGCTGGGTCATATACACTAGAGAGCTCAGAGGCTGACACTAGGCAAGATACAAAGGAGATACAAAATCACACTGGTCCTGTGAGCTCACAACCTGGCCACCCAGGGCTAGCATCCTTATTAGATCTTGGCGTCTCTAATTGTAGTCTTTTCAGGGGAGTTCTGTTTTCTCTCTTCTGTGACTAATTGGAAAGGGAGGGATTTAAAGATCTTTTGCATGTTCTCAAGTTTAATGGTAATGACATCGAATGCCAATGTTAGACAAATAAACCATGGAAAGCAGTATATCCAGGGATTTGGGCTGAAGGATACGATTGGGTAAGAGCATTTAGATCCTGTTGCTGCTGAGGAACAGGGTGTGAATATTCATATGTCTTCCTTGTTCTGAGGATCTTGCAAGACTGTTTTACTCTCTGGAGAAGGGAGTTCACGTCCTGTTTCGGGTTAGGATGTGGATCTTTGGAATTGCTATCTCATGGCCAAGCATGTGCCTGAGTGTATGTTCCTTTTTAAATACCTCTTGGCTCTGAAAACTGGAGGCAGCAAGCAAACAAAAGATTTCTTGCAAAAATAGGCAACATTTTACTCTCAGAAGTGCAGCCTCATTGCTTTGCAGGAGACCTGGCCCACAGGTAGACAGCACAGAGGTGACCTGCTGACATGGACCTCTAATTGGCTGTGTCCATATAATCAATCATTTTGACAATTTAAAATATCATAATGGGTATCTGATGAGGCTCTTTTGTTGCAGCTTTACGAAATACTTTCTGTGGGTACCAATTGTATAACTTTTGCTCAAAGCTTGTTATGAACAGCTAAATGGAAACAATTAAATGTGATGTTTTTGAAAATCTTCTTGATATTCATGGTATACCAGAAGTCCCACTTCTCGGTGGTAGAAGGCAGACACTGAGTAGGCACACTTGGCAGAAGAGCATCTAGCCTCACTTTGCCAGCATGTTCTTAACACCTATGTGCATCACGCATGTCATGGAATGCCTCAGAGCAAACATGGCTGTGAAGGTGGAGAACTTAGCCCACTTCCTAGTTACATGGCTAATGATGACCACTAAGTGAGGAGCCCCAGAACTCTTAAGCCTAAAACTCTTCCGGAATAAGATGAATGGTGTAGGTGAGAGAGAGCTGGAGGAGTGCAGATGCGGACCTCTAACACATCTCTTACTTTCATTGCTTAGCTCTTATCTTTTTTTTTATCTTACGTGTTACAGTACAGTCAGTGCCTTCTCACAAGTGGGCATGGGAAATCCAACCACACTGGAATTCACGCCTGCAAGAATTCCTCAGCCTGTGTCTAGTTCTTTAATGTGAACGGTAGTTTGATTTAATCATATATAAAAGATGCCCTACATGTGTTAGTGTTGCAGAGAAAGAACCGTAGGGCCATTTCTTAACGCAAATGTATACGGTGTGTGCAAAGAGACGGTAAAGCTCATGTTTCAGGTGTCCTTTGAGACCTATCTCCTGCAGATAAGGACTGAATCTAGGAGTAGTTCCCACGTCCCTGTTCACATTAAGATGGCTGTGTTGGGATATACTTGAAGAAGTATGCTGTCATGGCTCTGTGAATGTCTGGGTCTGCTGTTCAGCTGGGTGATTGTGTGCCCTGAGTTAGCCCATCGGGAGCAGAAGCCTTAGCTTAGGGATTCACTGTACAGAAGGAGTATGATCCAAGGCTCCCACAGAGGGGATGGGGCCAGGAGCATAGAAAGATATGAAGCTCATTTGCCTCTCACATTTGAAGGACATCACATGTGCCTGCCCAGTGCCCACTGGAGAGTAACAGTGTAAGTGGAGCATGGGGTCTTGCCACACAGCATATGTGAGCAACAGTATCTGAGGCCAAGCGTGTAGCTTGTTTGCCATGTCTGGGATTAGGTACGAGTTGCCTGTGAACATACCTTCCCATCAAGATATAGTGGAAGATAGTTCCCTTGGCCAAAATGTAATCTTTTTTGTCAACAGTTGGGTGTTATTTAACCAACAGAAAGAATATACTTTCCCCCTTCTTCACCCAAATTTGTCTTCTGGTCGTAGTCCCTATCTCAGTGGGACAGCGTTTCTGCGTGCACTAGCTGTCTGCTAGCCAGGGGTTTAGGTTGGTCCAGCTCTGTGCCTTCTGTTCTTCATTGCTGTGTCCCGCTATGCAGCAGGCAGGGCACCCGAGAGGAAGGTGCATTCCCACATGGGGCTCTCCTCACTCCTCACCCGGGTAGCACAGCAGAGGAGGTTTGACTGTATGGTGAAGCGGGGCCATGTGTAGGGCAAGTACTTCTGCAGTCTGCAGGAGAAGTCATTCTAAGCAGAAGGGCAGCCGAGTCTGCACTGCAAACCGGGGCATCACCAGGCGACACCTAGATGTGAGATGGGATGGGGACACTTGTGCATGGCTTCCTCTCCATGGACGACCTGAAACCCTTTTTGACCAGGAAACAGCCTCCAAACTCCCCAAAGCACATGCTCGCTGTGGCTGGTGTCCTTGTCTGATGGGTATGCTCAGTGTCTGGGACATCGCGGCAGCTTCCTCTTGAAGCCTGAGTCTTTCATGGAGCAATGTTGATTCTCCCCTTTCTCCCGGTGGCCATGGAATCACTCACGCAGCAGAGGGGTCTCTCACTCCCTCTGCTCAGTTCTACATTCAGATCCAGGGTCATTGAGAAGGCACTTCTGTTGTATTACTTGATATAGCTTATGGTTAAAACTGGTTGCTCCTGTCTGTGACTGTACATACAGCTCATAAATGTGCCCCGGTCCAGGAGCCAGGGATTTGTGCTCCTGGTTGACCTCTAAGGGTTTTACCTTCTTGCATAACTCATCTTCTCTAACTCCATTAATTTCATCTTATATTAAGGAAACACTAATATGAAGGTTATACTAGATAGTTGCAATCACCAGAAAATAATTAGGTAATTAAGTGACTAGTTTGCCTTAGTTTGGGGGAATCAGATGGCTCTGTTCTGTACTCTGGTGATAGGTTCATGAATGTTCATATGTTTGTGAGTGGAACCTCAGCCCACTAGGACGGTCCCAAGTAATAGTCATTTCTAGAACACCCTTTGTCCTTGGAAACAACCTCAAGCCCCTCTCCAGGATACCAAAATTGAGCCCAGATATTCTAACCAAAGGCCACTTCTTGCTCCCAGAGGTTCTGGACACTGGTAATCCCTACAGCAGAGAAGGTATCACACTGGCTTGGTGACAGATCCAGACCTGTCTATCTATGGTCCCAGGAAAGCTGCCTCCTGGGTAGAGAGACCCGGTCAAGGTACTTGTTTTTACCTCTTGGCCTGTCCTTTTGAGCTGCAGATCCATGAAAGAAGCTGCATGGGCTGTAGAGGGAGCCTTTCCAAGCAGCCTATGTAGCACGCACACACAGAGAGCTTCTCATCTGCTGCAGGGCTGGCCCTGAGCTCAGAGCTGGGACCCCTGCTGTGTACAAGCTCAAAGCTGTGGAGAGATTGAGGTGCTCTGTGGGATCCACCAAAGTACTCCTGCCCTTTGGCTGACACTGGGCTTCCTTTTTGAGTTAAAAATGAAGAAAAAAAATCAATTTCTTTCCCTAAAAGGTCTAGTTAGTTTCTATGACTATAGAACCGTGAAATGTGGAGTGTAAATTAGCAGAAATGTTCCTGTCATTACCTATGCCAGGTGCTGCCCCTGCTGGATGACTTACCTGCTCCCACCCAAGGCACTGGCTTCCACCTGGGAGCCTTCACCCCAGTGTTGCTGGTATTCACAGGTCACAGGCTCTGCACTGGGAGTCCCTGGAGCCTCCTTTTCACTGCCTCCTCTTTTGGCATGTCCGTTCTGTGCATCAGTCATCTCTGTCACCCTCATTTGAAGGACGGAGAGAGGCAGAGGGGTGAGCTACTTGGAAAAGTCTCCAGTAGGCCTTTCCTCTGCAGAGGCGTCTGCCTACTGGGCTCCTCGGTGTCTTCAGTTCCCTCATTCATTCAGCCATCCAGTGCTCCCAGGCTGCTTTTCCTGGCTCTCCTTAGTCATGGTGGCCACTTGACCAAATACGACCTTTTCAGACTCTTGCACTGCAAAGATGGGAACATTTAGTGTGGGCCTTGGGTAAGTTTACGTTCTGGTGAAGGAGGGTACCACAAACGTACACACAGGGTCCCATCATTCTGAAGAAGCTTGAACATAGTAACCGTGCCATGCCTCCTGACTTCCCGGGTATGTTGACTTTGCCAGGCCCCAGCATTCTTATCCAGACTACAAGGAACTCTCAACTACCTGCCTAGAATCCTTGGGGCAAGAGCTATCGCCAGTTCTTTGTGTCATTCTTCCTTGTGTCCCTGACCTTGCCAAGCAGATGGTCCCCAGGAATAGATCAATAAATGTTTTCAAGTAAAATTGTGCAGCGTATTTAAAAAGAGCCCTGGAGGGCATGCAGGAGTGAGGGGGAATTGGTGACAATCTCCACCACAGAGCATTACAAAGACAAGACACACGCATGCATGCTTGGTGCAGCTTCAGAGCTTGGATTCAGTCTTACCTCACCACAAATGAACTATGCCTGACAAGTGGTTACCAGTGGCGGCAGCCATTGTGACCTGTATTTGAAAAGTTCTCTCAGAAATATCCTGTCTCCTTTCTGGGTCAAATTAAGCTGCTACTTTTGGAAAGCCATAACTTAGTGAGAAAAACAAAAACAAAGAAAACCCAACTCACCGTGTGACTACATGAGATGATCTGTTCAGAAGATATGCTGTCAACAATGCTTTTCTACTCCAGGGTGGAGACCAGACCTTTTGACTGTCGCCCCAAGTGTCAATACAAAGTGTCAAAAATCAAGGAGCTGGTCCAGGGATCGGCACTCCCGTGTTCTGAGTCACATCTTGAAATAAAAGGCACCCACACACTTGAATGTAGTGAGGCCTCCAGGTAGCACTCAGCTGCTTGAGAAAGCTTTGTTATTATTCACCCGTGTCACCGTGAAAAGTAACTGAAAATGGCAGTGTGAGGAGGAGGGCTGTGTTTGGGCCCATGCCGTCATGGAGCTGTGTTCTAGGGGTCTGTGGTGAGGCTGGTTAGAGCAGTGGAACCGTGTGGAGAGGAGGCTGCTCACTTCATCAAAGCCAGGAAGCAGAGAGGCAGACAGAGCCAGAGGCAAGCTATGTCCTTCGAAAATACCCCGAGTGGCCTACTTCTCCCAACCAGGATACACCCTCTAATGCTTCATTCAACTGTGAGCTCATTGAAAGATTAATCTATTGATGGAATCCAAACTCTAATATAAAACTAGCTGGGGTCTAAGCCTTTGGCACATGTGTCTGGGGGTTGGGTTACCTTGTATCCAAAGCACAGTGCTAACTATTAGCTGTTAAATGTAACAAGGGCATAGCTCTTGGGAAGGAGACATTGGGTTACTGATCTCAAGTCAAGTTGTAGGAGCTGTAAACCAACATTAAGAAAGACACTGTGAGCCTGCTTGTATCTTGAGTACATTAGGATGTCTTGAGTTTGGTCCCAAAGACAATGATAAAAACTACTATATTGACCCTATATTGACCCAGTAAAATAGTGCTAAATAGTTGTTGCATTAAAAGTAAAAAGGTAGATTGCAAGTAGAGGCGTTGCTAGTGACATTTTAGAAAAGAATTGATCCTGCACACCTGCTGAAGAACTCCAGCAGAAAATGCCCGAAGACCGACAAAGGGCAAGAACAGGCAGTTGATGAGAAGCCATGGAATATTAGTGCCTACAGTCAGTGCACTCCGGAAGATACTAGACACCACTTCTAATTGCCACTGTGCTTTAAAATGAGATTCTGTTGTTTGCCTGTCAGACTGACGAACCGTCTTAACAGCCAGTGTTAGCAGAGTGCATGAGATGAGCTGCCTCATGTTGAAGGTTTGTCCATTAAATATGTCTGTGGGTCAGCTTGGCCATTGAAAGTGAGCGTCACTGATTTTAGAAGTGTAAAGTGGGATCACTTGACAGACGTGTGCCTTGTGTGGTTCTGACACGATGTGTAAGAATGTGCTGCCATTGTCTCTATAAGCAGTTGATAGGATGGATGGAGATTTTGTGGCCAGAATTCCTGAGAACAGTCCCTGCTGTTCCAGCCTCACAGAACACCTGGAGAGGTGACAGAGACAGCTGTGGGCAGCCTGAGAAGATCCTGGCTTTCCTGATTTTGAGGACTTGTTTGGGAAGCCCAAGTGCTACACGGCCTGCAACCAGATCTGGATATATTAGCCCAAGTGTTTCCTTTCTGGACATTCAGGGTCACCCAAACATGGCCCATGTTTGCAGTGCAGAGCTCTATTAGCTCTACAGGGACAGGGGACATGGAGTACATTTCCAGTCAGAGGACCACCAGCAGCTGCAAGCAAACATCCTCTAGCAGAGTGAACTAACAAACTTATTGATCGTTCACAGGGCACAGGACTGTAGCTGCAAATGCTTTTGACAGCAGATTCTGCTGGGTAGAAGGTCATTTTGCCTCCCACTGTCCTCTTGGGGGTGCAGTATATTCAGAAGGAAGATTCCATAAACGTGCTTGTAACTTAGTGACTACCTCTGGGCTCATGTGAAATAAATCTGTGAGCATGAAAGGGGTTTTCATTACTTGTGGCTCATTCAGATGATAGGGAAGAATATACTCTTCTTTGAGCATCAATTAAGAATAAAAATAAGATAAACAAGGAACTCGAGAGGAGAGTTCATTGCATCACACTCCTTGTCTATGTGACAGTGCACATTACCACTGTGACCAAAGGAGCTGTCACTGTTAAGAGCTAGCCTCAGATGGGACTTTCTAAGGCTGGCCATCCTTTTAATGGGAAGGGGCTTTGTGAATTATGTCTGTGTCAAGAGCAGATCTCTGTCATTGTAACCCTGTTGTCTACCCAGGTATGCGCCAGCACCTAACTATGTAAATACCAACTCCTCTGAGCCAATGATATGCCATCAAAGGAATCAGTCACCCTCACATTGCTTTCTAATGTTTAGAAACTCAACCAGGTCAAGACCAGGTTGGAGAAATCCACAGAAACAGCTGACCTGAACGAAGGCGAGCTCATGGACCCCAGACTGATAGCTGGGAAACCAGCATAGGACTGTTCCAGACCCCAGAACGTGGATGTCAGTTTGGAGGTCTGAGCTATCTAATGGGTCTCTTGTAGTGGATCAGTATTTATCCCTAGTACACAAATGGGCTTTGGGAGCCCACTCCACATAGAGGGATACTCTCTAGACACAGGGGGAGGGTCTAGGCCCTGCTCCAAATGATATGACAAACTTTGAGGATCCCCCATGGAAGGCCTCACCCTCCCTGGGGAGAAGAAAGGGAATGGGATTGGGACTCAGTGCTGTTCCCTGTGCGGTGTGGTGTGGGACAGGGGAGGAGGGGAGGGAGAGGGAACTGGGATTGACATGTAAAACAAGCTTGTTCCTAATTTAATTTTTTTTAAAGTTTGTTAAAATAAAAAAGAAAATCAACCAGTTTGCAGGCAAGTACTCCTGGAAATTAAAGATATGGTTCCAGAAATTTTGCAAGAGAGAGTTGGAAGACAGTGGGAGAAAAGCAAAGATAAAAGAAAGTAAAAGTAGAAATAACTTTCCATAAACCCCAGCTCACGACTTGGAAGATTCTGTAAAGGGTATGAGGGAGTGGTCCAGAGAATCCTCTTTACATTCCAGAAGAACCACTAGACCTGACCAGCTGTGCCTTTCCCATTCCAGAGCATGGGTGGGGGGCAGTAGAGGAGCACTGGGAGGAAAAAGATGCACAGCCTTGGGGCTTCACCTTGGAGGTGTGGGGTGTAACCTTGCTGAGTCCATTAACCTTGCAGTGCCACTGGATTTGTGTGATGCGCACATATGCCAAGTAGTCTAAAGATGAACATTTCAGTTTAAAATGAGAGAGAAATAAATTTTAAGGGGGTGAGGGCTGCTGAATATAGGTAGTGGCTGTGGGATTAAGTGAAGGGGAGAATTTGAATGACTTGTATGTTGTCCATTAGAAAATTGCTGGCATGCCTCAGCTATGAGAACAGAGTTCCAATCTGTACATAGATAGTGCTGATAGCTTCACACTAGGGTAAATGTCCTTGTACTACTGAAGACTTTGTGCTTAGAGATGGATAAAATGGCAAGCGTTGCATTCTGTGAGTGTGTGTATGTGTGTGTTTGTGAATGTGGGTGTTAGGTTTTGAAATTATAGTTACATCATTTCCCCTTTCCCTTCCTCCAACCTTTCCATGCACCCCCTGATCTTTCTTAAATTCAAAGCCTTTTCCCTTTAATTGTTAGTATGTGCATATATATTTATTTGTTTATATATTCATTCTATCATTCCTAAATATACAAATACAGCATTCTTAGTTCATATGATGTTACCCGTATGTATATGCTCTTAGGACTGACCACTTGGTATCGTATAAGTAACTGGGGGTGTCTTCCCTGGGGATGACCATTTCTCCCACTCTCAGCATCCCCAGTTGCCTACAGTTCTTTGTCTAGGGTTGAAGCTCTGTGAGCTTTCCCCTTCCATGTTTGCATGTCCGTTGGTGTTGTTACACAAAATATGAGAAAATGAGGAATAAACAGAACTGAGTCTTGGCCCCATGATAGTGCCTCATGGTGAAGGATCCAGGGTGGGAAGTCTAATGAGAGGTGGTACCGCACGTCACTGGACAGCTATGTAGAGCACAGGAAGGTGACAGGAGCAGAGCAGTGAGGGAAGCATTTGATGTCCTTGTCAGTGACATCCCATGAGATTCAGTAACTAACCAAAGCCTCCTTGATGCTGTGATGTACTCACAAGGTGAGTCTGGAGCCCATCAGGGTAGGATTATAGATGACAGGGGAACCCACACAGACCATGCATGGAACTCAGAGTGCATTAGTGTGTTTGCGTGCCAAGAGAACTCTCTCTCTCTCTCTCTCTCTCTCTCTCTCTCTCTCTCTCTCTCTCTCTCTCCATGCAGTGAGGGTAGGGACAGAAGTGGGGATAGGGGTGGAGACAGTGTTGAGCTAAAGAGAAGCAGGGGGGTAGGTATAAGTCCTCATGTAATGCAAGATACTGTGGTGCAGGAGAAAGGCATGTGAATATAGCCGGTGTCCTCATGACCCAGGTACTTGAGCATACAGGGACAAGAAAAGAAATAGGAGGGCATACTCAACAGGAGGAGGATTCAGAGGAAGGTGGCTTTCTCCTTGCTGTAAAGGGACAAAGAACAGGAACAGTGATTTTCAGTGCAAAATCTTTGGAACTCAGGAGGATCTAAAGTAATGATCAAAGAAAAGGTAAAGATCAAGAAGGGACCACTTAGCAGGAACACCCTGGGTGGGAGAGCTGTTGAGAACAGCCACAACACTGATCTAGATGGCACCAGCCTGCACAGCTTGTGAATTCCATCTCCTTGGCTCAGCATCCTGAGTAGGAAGCACTGAATGGCTTGTGTTTCCTGACCTCAGAGTTTGCAGAATGAAAGGAATAGAAAGACAAGAACTGCTTATCCATCAAATATTCTTTATCTTTGTCCTTCCTTTAGTGACATTTGAGCAATATGTGGGCCTATGGTCAAAGCAAGAGCTCTCTGGGAGCATGGGCACAGAGACATCTATAGCAGACTCCTGTTACATAATTTCTAAGAGATCAGCTTCCCATGTTCCCCAGAGATGGGGCAGAAACACAGGGACCTGGGTCCAGGTGCCCCTGGAAAGGAAGCATGGGCAACTCTTACTGTAGAGCTCTAGCTTGCACCATGGAGGAGTCGAGATGGTTTTTGTCTGTAAGTTCCAGGGCAGGAGTCAGCAGGCAGATACTTCAACTCATGAATAGAGCTCCCAAACCTCTGGTGGAGTGTCTGGTTTACAGGAGAAGTCATTCCAAAATCGATAAGTGAATTGACCTGCTGTGTGGGCTATCAAGGTGAAAACCAATTTAATCTGGAATGATCTTGGCCTAAAGTAGCAATGTTAGTAGGAGCATTTTACCTCCCAGGACTTCTGTAGTGGACATAGGAAACATTTATATGACCTACAGTTTGTGGCCTAGTGTTTCCCTCTGGAACTCTTCTATGAGTTTTTAAAAATCAATTTATTAGAACAGCACAATTTCCCCCTGCCTTCTATCCCCTTTTCCTAGAGTTAATGAATCTGTTTTCCTGGAGGCTCAAGGTGTCACAGATGGCCAAGAACTCTTGAGAGGCAGGGTTGGGCTCAGGTGCCCCCCTCTTACCCCTTCCTTCTCTTTCCCAATCCTCTGCATCCTGCACTGCAGTGGAGTTAGAGAGGCAGCTTGTGTGAGCTGTATGCTCAGGAGGTCAAGGACTGCTGCTCGCCCAGTGTGAGTACTTGGCTTGTGTAAGGACTGGTCCTCAGCCATGTGGTTTCAGCCCCTCCTTCTATCTCATCACCCTGTTACGTCTGAAATGCTTGAGGATTACAATGGGCAGGGGCATATTCTTCTTTTGCTGAGGCTTCTGCCTTGAAAGACCATCAGTAGACTTAAGGAAAACCCTCCTTTGCAAAAATTATGTTATAATTCTGTTAGTCAAAAGACAAAGGCCATAATGAACAATGAGTGTGAGAAATTGTATCGCAATAGTTAGCTCTCATGAAATGAATAGGTATGTGACCCAGGGACCAGATGGAAATATCCATGGGAAGTGGGGGAGGGAGGTCGAAGGTCAGGCAATGGGTGACTTAAGGGGACACAGATGGAGTAGTTACTGCAAGATGGGATTGTTTGAGGCAGGTACCTCAAGAAATGAGATGCATTAAGTCATCAAAAGAAAGAGAATACCTAATGAGTAGGATTCACTTGTGAGGCAGGGGAATCTAGGTACAGCAGGCATTGAGTGTTTGGAGTGTGTATGGTGGGGACCTGGAAATAGTCAATCAGAAGTAGGTATGGACACCAAGCTGCTATCACTTTGTCTCAGAGATTAATATTGTGAAGCTCAGGGTTGGACATCAGGATGTGGGAAAGATCTTTGAGCAGGAAAGAAGCAATCAAGGCTGCTGGGAACACTGGGTGGCGCATGGATAGTGAGATGATGGGATGTTACATACAGAGAAACATGGAGACAAATGGGAAAAATAGGCATATACTGTTTATGGGTTTTTATTATTATTATTATTTTATATGTTTGCTTTGAATTTTAATTGTGACCTTACATTCTGCAGAAAGTAGAATATAGACCTGTGAGAGCAGAGAGTTGGTACCAAGAATGGTACCACACAGCCCACTCTGAACACGCCACTAAGTAGTTTCAGCTACTGCACAGTGGTCCTGGCCAAAGGAAAACATGGATTCATGGCTGGCTCTGGGGTTGTGTTTTCTGTTCTTGATATTACTCTGGTGTCTTTAAAATAAATTTTATTCTGTATATTAGAGGGCGGTGGGGTATAGCTACGCATTTAAAAGGCTACCACAGATAAGTCAGCTAGCTTGTCATCATCTCACAGATACTTTTTGTGATAAAAGTGGCTGCGATCCATGTACGGCAACAATCCCTCTCACGTGGTGCTGGTCTTTCCTGTGGTTCTCATGCTGTACACAGGCTCCCCACTTGCCCAACCCCCATGGCTCTGCTTTGACCCCTTGGAAGAGTGGGTTCAAATGCAGTGGGTTCATAGAGGGTTCACACACCCAATGTGAAGTCACGGTGTTAATTCTCAGTGCTTTGGAATCCTCCTATCCCTTTAATTCTCATGTACTGGTCAGCTCACATCGGCGTTGTCTCTCTGTACCTGGCTGCTTCCACTTGGTCCATCTGTATGGTAACAAGCGGCAGAACTCCCCCCTTCCTGAAGATCGTGTGACATCCCTCTGCATATGCACGCCTCTCTGTGTAGGCAGCTTCCATATCCTGGTTAAAAAGCTGTATCGGTAATGAACGTGGGTGAATGGAGGACTTCAGAGGTGGAGACATCATACCCCTTGGATCCACACTCAGAAGTGGGGCTGTGGTCATGTGATTGTGCATTTTATTTCCACAAGGGTCTACACAACGACTCCACATTGGCTATACTATTTTATGTCAGTACCGACCGGTCACAGGGTTCCTTTCTGCTTACATACTCTTACCAACACTCATCAGCACTGAGTACTGAAATATCCCAGTATCCAGAGGGTCCTTCACCTCCATGGGAGACTAATCCGTTACTTAGATTAGAGGGCATTCCATTTTCTTAAGCCAGAGGGGCTGGAGAGCATCCCTGACTCCAAGCTTGGACTCCTCCTCTCTACTCTGTGGTGGTGAATGAGTGGCGACTCCCGTCAATGGGGTTGGGTCTCAAGAGCACAGTGAATATCCTTTGCTTGGTTCCTTTCTCCTGGAAGTTCTCAGCACTCAAGTGACCCCAGGATCCAGTCAGCCTCCTGTCACCACAGAGTCTGAGCCACCACGTACCATCTCTGGTGTCTCGGGACCCTGGCACCCTTTCCTTGCTGAGCCACCTTTGCTGATGCAGATGTTGAGTGAAAGCAAACATACTTTGTCTGTCATTGTTTCCAAAAGACTGGTAATCTTCATATTAGCTTTGAATTTTAATTGTGACCTTACATGCTGTGGAAACCAACTGGGCATCACACTGTCCTGCTAATGAACCGGAGTTGTCCTCTGTCTCAAGAGATTTGCAAGCCCTTGGTCAGCACTTCTCTGCTTTAGCAAATGCACAGACTAAGTTAGATAATTGTGCAGTACGAGCTGCTCCTTCTGTGGGTAATTGCAGTTGGGTGCTACTGGGCATCTGCGGTGTGACTTTTCCAAACTGCATATCTGTCTGTGTGTGCACTTGTCATATGTGTGTTTGTTAGTTGTGTTTCCATTTTTTTTCTCCCAACTATTCTCCCCAAATGCAGAAAGACTGGTTCGTTTTAAGCATAAAGCAAAGGCTTCTGGAAGGGGCTCGGGCTTGTTGGAATTTCATATGGCATCACTGTCCTAGAAAATCACATATTGAGCCATTGCTGAGAACTGACTGATTTAGCTCAGGGTCTCTCAGCACCGCGCTGCTACCATCAATAGGTAACAGCAGATAACCATTTGTGAAGGACTGCCTGCATGTCATAGGGTACTCAGCTCCATTGCTAGACCCCATCTACTAGCTACCTACTGTGTGCCAATTAAATCTGTCTCCAGAGATTGCAAGCATCCCCCAGCATCTAACCATTCCCTGTAGAGCAACCCATGTGTGCTTGGATGTAGCCAGTTTTCAGGTCACCTTTTTCCCCAGGACTAATTTCCAGGAGTCCAGGAGCTCGTGTGCTCGTATCCCATGATCCATGTGTCATTTTCATACCTTCTCTGACTCCAGCTACCCTGGACATTTTCCTCTTTTGAGGACTTAATGAGCTCCATTCTCTACAAACACATTTCATGTCCTCGGAGGCTGATCTGCTGTCCCGCTCATCTCCAGGAATACCGGTTTCCCTTAGGTTCCTTGGACACCTGGAGCTCTAGTACAATGCACACATGGGTAGTACCAACAGAAGATCACAGAGGCTGAAGGTTTCTGGGGACGATGGCAGATCAGAATGTTTGGCCTCTCCAGATCTCTGAGATGCTATTTTCCTGGAGTCCAAGGCTACTGGCATATACGCATTCTGTTTTGACCATCAGGCCTTGGCAATATGAATGCTGAGTCAACACTATGTTACCGGGGACTTTGAAAATGCACCTCAGATATCTGATGGCCCTCTACTGAGTTAGTATTGAACATCTTCGCAGACATGCTAGGGCTTTTCATGTGAGATCAAGGCCAGGGAGCACAGCTGGACTGGGTTGATGCCACCTTCTTCTGGCAGTCATGTGGATCAAAAGATTTGTAATATTAAGGTTGAGATTTTAGAGGCACAGAGGGCAGAATGCCCACGGCAGCAGCTCACCTGTTTGATAACCTGTTGGCCCATGGTCCCCACTGCTGGACTGAAGGAAATAGGTGTGTTATGATCATTGCTTGCTGAAGCACTAGCCCTCCCTGAGACATGAACCCTTCAAGGAAAATGGAGCCATATTTACTGAGGTTCCAAAATCCAGTGGCCTGCGGAGCCGTTCTCACTATGGCAAAGTTGGTAAGCACTGTCCTGAGAACAGAGTGGATGGTAAATTGTGATCTGGGGGATGGGACAGGGAACCTCAGTCAACACCAGTTGCAGAAATTCCACAGACAACTTCAAGAAGAGAAGACAAAGAGGATAGTGAAAGAACTCGAACCTCCCCCCTCCACCCAATCTGATGTTACTATATGAGGGTGGGCGTCTTGCATCATTTTGGTGAACATAGAGCACTGATAACAGAGGGAAAACCATGATTTTCAGATGTATCTGGATTTCCAGAAAAGACAAGGCTTGACTGTTAGGTAGACAGGATGGGGCTCTCACCAATGTGGTGGGATTGGCATCATGGTATGATGGAAGAACACATCCATGCCTGAATTTAGCTGGGCATTCACCTTCTGCTCTCAGGACCAGAGTAACTCAGCACTCCTTCAGGACCCAAATCATGCTAGTGCCTTCATAGATTCTCTAGCTGCCAGGTAGAAGCTAGTGGGGCCTCTCCACTTCTGCACCTGCCTGAGCTGGTTCCAACACCACCCCTCCTTTTCCTGAATCAGTATTTATGTGTGTGTCTCTCTCTCGGTGACCTTCCAGTGCTTGCCTTTTACTGTGACCTCAAGCTTCAGTCAGCACCCAGTCATTCAGGAGTGGCCAGAACCCTCCTGGCTTTAAACAGTATCTTGTAACCTTTTGAGAGAGACCAGCGAGCATGTTAGAAGCAGCAGTATGGAGACAACACTATGTAATTATGGCCTCTCGAGGAAGGAGCTCACAGCAAAGCAAATAGTGCAAGCTCTCAGTGTTGCCCAGCTTCTGCACACCAGAAATAATGATTTAGGTGCCTCCTTTGTCCCCATGTCCTCTTCTTTCTAATGCTTCTACCTAGGGCTCATCTGCAGGGTACTTCTTCAGGCATGAACAGGCATGGGAAAATCAAGAAGTGGGATGCCCTTCTGTGCACTGCAAATATTTAATTTTTGCCAAATACAATTGGACTAAATATTGTAACTATAATTCTTGCTTGATAACTGTTTTGTTATAATGTAACCTTACTATGTTAAAGTTAAAACCTTGCTTTTTATTTAGACAGAAAAGGGGAGATGGTGTGGGATGTCCTTCTGTGTGCTGCAAATATGCGTTGCTTTTATTGGTTGATGAATAAAGCTGTTTCAGCCAATGGACAAGCAGAATTTAGCTAGGTGGGAAATCCAAACAAAGAGACAAGAAGAAGGAAGATAGAGATGCCATGTGGCCACCAGGGAAGCAAAATGAATCACCAGTAAGCTACCACCATGTGGTGATACTCAAATTAATAGAAATGGGTTAATTTATGAGAGAGAGCTAGCCAGTAAGAATCATAAGCCATTGGCCAAACAATTGTAACTGATATTAAGCCTCAGAGTGATTATTGCATAAGTGGCTGTGGGGACCTGGCTGGATGGAGAAAATTCTCCCATCTACATTTCTCTTCCTGGAATGAGATGTATCCAAGTCACTGTTAATGGTTCTGGGAGTGTTGCTGAGTGGCAGAGCATATTCCTGGTGTGTGAGTTTTACCTGTCTTGATCCTCAGCATGCAAAAACAAACAACAGATAAAAACCCACTACAGCCTCTACGTGAAAGGGGCTGGTGGTGCTCATTTGTGCTTCACACAACACCAACACCCCTGCGACTTGTGTCTGCTATTAATCTCCTGGAATTCTTTTGTGTTTTGCTTAGTTTTGTTCAGTGAATTTCCTCAAATTGCTGTCCTTCACTGAACTGTCTTGTATTACTCTATAGCAGTTAATTTTTATTGCCCTGTCCTAAATTGTCTGCCCTGAAAATATATTTTTGGTTTTAGTGGGATGTAAAAATAGGTATTCAAGATATCTTAATAGGCTTTTTTTTTTGCAACTTCATAGTTTTATACGGTCCTTCGATAAACTATTATTTCTCTGGCCTTTCTTTACTGAGTGTGTAAGAGGCTCTTTGGGAAGTGAAGAGGGCTCAGTCAGTA
The DNA here is from genome assembly GCF_017639785.1 of Mesocricetus auratus. Classification (NCBI taxonomy): domain Eukaryota; kingdom Metazoa; phylum Chordata; class Mammalia; order Rodentia; family Cricetidae; genus Mesocricetus; species Mesocricetus auratus. Next base: position 4,912,320 of record NW_024429212.1, on the reverse strand, counting down.
ACGTGTTTACCACACGAGCACAAGGACCTGAGTTCCATCCCCAGCTCCCACGTGAAAGAACTAGATTTAGTGTTGAACATTTGAAATCCCAGATCTGCGGAAACAGATGAATCCCTGGGATTCACTGACCAACCAACCTAATAGTGAGCTCCAGGTCCCAGTGAGAGATCTTATTTCAAAAAAGCAAGGTGAGCCAAGCAATAGTGGCACAAATCTTTAATCTCAGTATTCAGGAGGCAGCGGCAGGAGGATCCCTGAGTTCGCGGCCACTGGTCTACAGAGTGAGTTCCAGGACAGCCTGTCTCTAAAACAAAAACAAAAGACAAATGGGCTCCTTAGGAATGACACCTGCTGTTGACTTCTGACACACATTCTCTCTCCCCCCCCTCTCTCTGTGTCTCTCTCTCTGTCTCTTTCTCTCTCTCTCTCTCTCTCTCTCTCACACACACACACACACACACACACACGTTTACATATCACTTAGAGACTCTGAGGCATGGACAGAGCATGGGAGGAGCGAGCACTCCCCAGGAACCCCGCAGGCTCACCCATACATTGAACTCAGGTCCAACCCTGAAACCCAAGCTTCTCCTTAATAGTTATTCTTGGATGGTAACTATTCTGCTCAACAAAAAAGTAACCCTAACCCCTCGTTCCAGTCTGATTTGAAAAGCAGTGCTTAGATTTGTCTGACCTTATTTATTTTAATATGCACAGCAAATATCTAGGTTAGATATCATTGTGGCTTGAAGAAATCAGAGTTTGGTCTAATCAAAGCACCAAAAGAAATTTTTTACAGTGTTTTGAAGAAAAGGAGGTTTTAATGATGTTAATGAATAACTTTACATTTAAGAAAAAAGTGGAAGAGGGCATGAAACACTTGACCCATGGTTTTACTCTAGTAAATGGCTCCTGTCTGAAGCCTTAGTGTGGTGCCTTCCGGATAGAAAGATGTTTGTGACATTGGAGTTGGCAGATGAAACAAGGACATTCTGGGTAAGACAGTGCAAGGTGCAGATATGGCCCTGGTTTCCCTTGCCAAAGTTATCTGCTGCTTTCCCTTTTGCTTAGAGCCATCTGCTGAACTTCAAAGAATGCCCGGAATGCACTTGGTGTAGGCCCACTGATTTAGGTGTGCCTCATCTAGGCACCTTATAAAGTTTTATCCATGAATTTCTTCAGCTCAGATGTGTGGGAAGGCAAACATTATGACTCTCTGCCTAATGACGATTTATTTTTCCTGTGATATATTCTCTTCTACCTGGGTCCCAGCTCCACTTGTGAGCACTCAGAATTGCAGTGTGCGGCACCTGGTCACATGCTCCTAAAGCCTAAGGGCAGCAGCAGGGCTCCAGGAAGACTTGGAGGGTGAGTGCATCTGAAGTGTCCACTACACTCAGGTTTCCCCCGATCAGCTCCATTCTAATGGGTCCACTCCCCTGTGAAGTTCCCCCAGTCAGTGCCCAGCTTCGTTCTGGCCAACACATCCCTTCCAGACAGAGCTGAACAGACATCTACTCTTTTACTTGTCCTTATAACAACCCCTAATCTGCTGTGGGCTGGCTTCCATTGCCCTCTGATGAGTGTTGAGTCATTGGGATCTTGGGGTTTGTGGGGCATGGCTGTCCTGCCTTCTTGCTATGCACATTGAATTCCAACTCAAGCCTGTCCTCCATACTGCACCTTCCATTCTGCACAGATGTCATTCTCCCTCTTAGCCTTCTCTTGTTGGTCCTTCCTCTTTCCTCTTTCCAAAGGTAGAGGGTCCAGAAGGTTCTGGAAATCTTTCTTGCTTCCATGATTCTCTACCTGCCTCCCACTGAGTCATTTGTCAAAACACCAAGCACTTATAACTGGTCACATAGATTCCTTTGGCCCACAGGAAAGAAGGAGAAATCCCTTCGGTTCATATACAAATCCTTTACACCCTTGACCCTAATGCCTGTGTCCCCTTTATCCTCTCTGGCTTCATGCCCTGATCTGTTCCTTAGGGCCCTTTGTGGAGACAGAGGGAGTAGGCGCAGGCAGAGGATTTGTCTCAGGCCTGCCCTTGGACACACAGACAGAGCTCAATAGGTACCAAGCAGTCCCTGACTGGCACCTCCTTTCTGCCCTAGTGTTTGTTTCCCTACTTGGAGCACCGTCTCTGCACCCTGAGATTCCCCCTTTCTTTCTAGACAAGGTTTCTCTGTGTAGCCCTGACTGTTCTAAAACTCACTTTAGACCAGGCTGGTCTCGAGCACAGAGGTCTCTCTGTCTCTCTGTCTCAGCCTCCCAAGAGTTGGAATTAAAGGTATGTGCCATCATTGCCTGGCCACCCTGAGATTTCACATGCCCAGGACTGTTTCCTAAGTCTGCAGCACCTTAACAGATGCTGTTGCCTTTTCTGGACTCTTCTCAAAACAGGGATACATCCTTCTTCTCCCAGCTTGAGCGTTTCTTCCCTTGGAAAGTTCCTGTCCTTTAGGAACAGCAGCCTTTGAGCTCTCCCTGCAGGGGGCACTGTCCCAAGATTCACAGAATGACACCCCATTTCCTGTGGGCTTTCATTATATATTTTCATTAATTCGCTGTGTGGTCTTCCTCTCCACTCCAACCCCTGAGCCTAGTTCAGATCCCTCCCCATCCACTCCTTCTTAGTGCACATTTTAATGGATAAAGTAAGTAAAAGACAAAACAAATGAATGGAAGAATAGAGAGATGGATAAGCATAAGAACAGATGAAGAAATGAATGACTTTCGTGGTAAGTGAATCTTACCAGAGAAAGGGAAATATAGCTGAGATGCTGAAAAGCCATAAAGAACTAGATTTTCCCAGATGACTCAAATGAAAGGCAAGCACAAAAAAATAGATTGCCTTCAAACCAGGAAAGACAAAGTATTTGGGGTCATTTCTTGTGAATAAGCCAAAAGCTCTGTGATTCATCACTGGACTGAGAAATGCTGTTGAGTCAGAAGGGCACCATGGAGTCCCAAATCTGCAGTTGCCCTGAATACTGTGGCGGGATGCTGTGGAGAGACTGGGACAGCTACAGGAAGTGGGCAGATGTGTGACGGTCCTCAGAAGGGACACAGTATGAGAAACACTTGTAGACAAACAGTGTAACCATCAAGAAGCAAGCATATGTGTTTAGCACAAGGGAGAGTGTTTCTAGAGACACTGACTTCACTGTGCCCCTGTGCACAGCACTAGGTTGACGATATACCAGCCAAATGGTCCTCAGGACATCCTGCCAGTTATTTGGAGCTGTTACCCCACATTCTACAGAGTTCTTCCGGGCCTTCACGAAGCCTCTTATTAGCACATGGCAATGGGTAGGCCCTCCATAGAGGCTGTAGGTCAAGGACTTCGTCCGGATGAGTGTAGCAGCCCAATCTCTATCATCCAAAGACATACCACTGATGTTGTCCGCCATTACTGAGGCTCTCCCTGCTTCTTCCTTGAAGACAGGCTTTGCGAATGTCTGGAAAGAAAAGCAGTGATGCTCAAGACCGCCACACGTACCACAAGACACCTCACAGGGCCCACTGAGAATAAGTAGCATAGGGAAGTCTCTTGGGGAATGCTAAGAAAACAAAGCTCACTCCCAGTTTTGTCGATTCATGTCGCTGTACATGTTCATTTCATGAAGGCAAAGACTGAACCAAAGGCTTGTAAGGGGAGTGGGCTGTGGCTCTAATTGACAGTACACTTGGAGAGACACTGAGATCATTCTGCCACCTCCACCAGCAGTGGAGTGTGTCCTCACTGCCCAGCGTATCTGGACACAGCCTACCCACTAAGCACCCAAGGAACACAGGAAAGCTGAGGAGTGACCAGTAGGGCTGCAGAGGGGCATGGTGTCTCATCACGGGGAAAGCTTAGACTGGGCATGCTGGTCCCCACTGAGGTCTCCAACTACTGAGGGCTGGAGATACTGAGGCTGGAGTCCTGTTTAAGTTCAGCGACTAAGTGGTTAGAGCCAACAGCTTGAATGGTGTAGGGCCTGGGCAATACTGCGTGCATTTGAGGCAGTACTGAGAAAACAATGAATGTGATGGCCTCCTGCTGCCTGGGGTGTACAGAGGAGAAGTGGTAATGGGGCTTCTCCATCTGCCAACGTTAACAGCTTTCCAGGTGATAGGCAAAGGTGGTCAGGCTGCATGTGGTCTCCACGGTTGTAATGATGATTGTGGGGGATTTTAAGGGTGTGAGAAGCAAGCTCACCAGGGTACCGGATTCCAGAAGAAACTCCACTGTGGAATTTGCAGTCCTACCAGAACTCAAGCTTAGCTACTAGTGGCTCTAGGCTTGGGGTTCCATGAGGGCCCTAGGTGTTTGGTGAGGACATTTATAGTCCGCAGAATCAAAACTCTTTGGGGAAGACAGACCCACAGTGGAAGAGAAGAGAGTACCATACTCCCAGTCTCAGGAATCTGTGATATCATGGGAAGGACCCAGGAGAGGACTGAGAAAGCCCCTCTATAGAGATGTGACTCCAAACTTTTACATGGAATGACACATTCAGGAAAGTTCAAGGAGCTCCTCTGTGCCTCGCTCAAAGTCGACAGTGGCACGTACTGCATCTTGTGAAGAGTACCAGGAAATACCAGATGGCATACAGTACGTAATTTCTAAAATCTTCTGCTTGATTCTCCTAGGAGCATGGGTAAGAGATGATCCCTCCAAGTCATAAATAATCTGTGGGGTGATGGTCCAGAATCCTCCCCTTAGTGAGATCTCACGGATGCCCCTGAATCAGATCCTGTCTGCATGCAGTCCTGGGCTTCCAGGAGCCAAGGAAGCCCTTGCTTTCTCTGCAGTCCTCTCCAGTCCCTGGGGGCTTTAGCTATTGCATTCTTTCTGCAGAGCCCCGAGTTTCCTAATTGAAACACTTCTTTTAGCTTCCTTAGTCTCCATCAAGAAAAAATAAGTCCTGTTTGTTTTCTATTACTCTTTGTGTGAATATTACCATGGACCTGGATATTTCAACTTCTGAATCTGTTTGTTCCTTGATTTAAAGTATTTTTTCCACACAGTAAAGTCCATTTTTGAGCACCCTCTCCTCCTCTAGGCAATGGTGTCTAGAGATTTATTCCCAGGTAGAGGCTAAGAAGTTGAAAGAATCAGAGGTATATCGGCCGCTCACCACAGTAATCAGTTTCTCATTACCCTCGGGGAGGAAAAGGCAAGAAGGGACAGTTCCTGGGCCCCATAAGTACCCAGAACAGGACAAAGACCTTCCTACCCACTCCATCTCTCACCTGCTCCTCCCACCACCCAACATGCCACACCCTACATTTAGTGAGGGGTTACCTGAAAACATACACATTCAGAACTTGGCAATACACTTGTTTTTAATAATCAAGGTAAAGATATTTGGATGACCCCCCACAATGAAGACAAGGAACAGTCTTTTATGGAATCTATTTTAAAATAATGAATGGGTAACTAAATCGCAGTGGTGGTTTTATCTATGTGTTGGAGTTTGGCTGGGAGAAGTTTGTGTATTTTTTTGTTATCATAAATGAAAGTGAGCAGGGCTTGTAAGCACAGATTAGCCTCTGCCCTTACCATTCCATGTTGTTAGTCTTCCTCAGTTACTGGAGACGATTTGTCTGAATAAGGGAGTCCTGGGAACTTCCATAGATCTGGCCACTCTCCCTAAGCCCCACCCCATTTCTGACCCAGGATGGGCCAAGGAATCTCTGTCTTCCACCATGTCTGGCTTGCTGATATCTGGCCTGAGGCGGCCCTGCTGTCTTTATGTCAGCCACTTCTTGTACCACTACCCCAGCTAGGTAAAGTCCAATGCTCTCCAGGCTGGTTCTGTCGTGTTGTATCCTGGAAGTGCTGACCCTGAGATGTGCAGAAAACTCAGCGCTAAGCAAGACTGCTCATGACTCTGGGTAGCTGAGATTAGCAAGTCCTGCTCTCCCCTTGTTGATTGCTCAGAGCAATTAAGTTCATAGTAGCTGTGAATACTGCCAACAAGCATTTAGGAAATGTGTGGAGGGAGGGGGAGCAGTAGGTAGAAAGGTTGGAGTGGTACAAGCAGCAGGAGCCGCTAGCCCATGTCATTGAAGAAATCATGCAGACTAATCTTTCTCGAGGTGACTCCTGTGTCACTACATTCTGTCCATGTCTCTCCTCAGAGGAGGGATGTTCACAAAGCACAAATACAGTGTGTCAAAAAGAACTCAAATGACCGAGGAGCACAGAAACATTCCCATGACCAACTCAAATTGAATGAATTTAGCAGAAATAGCAGTCGAGTGATCCAAAACTCTTCCCCAAGAGGCCAGTTGGACAGAAGATTCGGAAAACACTGACAGATGTAATATGATATGTGTGTACCATCAAATACAGAGAGTAAACGTTCTTTAAGGTAGTCACATGAAAGCATATTTACAGAAGTAAGAAGTGTCTTGTCAGAGTTGAGTTTGTGATTTCTCTTTGATGTGGCTGCAGTGAGAGCCATGTTTGAGAAAGCCTCTAGGAAGCAGTTACTTGGAAGTTTCTGGTTTGTAGAAACCTGAGGGTTGGTCACGTGGACACTTCAGGTTAGCAGAGCCCTGATCATTGGCTAATTGGAGGTTTCTGATTGGTAGAGATGCAGTCTTTGATTTGTTACTTGGAGGTTTCTGTCTGGTAGATCCCTGGTCATTTGTTACTTGTGGGTTTCTGGTTGGTAGAACCTAACATTGATTATGTTTCTGGTTGGTAGAGCTCCAGTAATTGGTTAGGTTTCTGGTTGATAGAGGTTCAGTCATTGTTTAGGGTTCTGGTTGGTAGAGACCTAGTCATTGTTTAGGGTTCTGGTTGGTAGAGATCTAGTCATTGGTTACATTCTGGTTGGCAGAGCCCCAGTCATTGGTTAGGTTCTGGTTGGTAGAGTTCTGGTCAGGACCCAGCTGACAGTTTGTGATGGGGAAGCCTCTAGTTTCCATTCACTATATCTACTCAGTTCGTTTGCCTAACTTCAGTTAGGATCATCCCAATCTAATTAGCCCCCAGTTACATTTTCTGTAAGACAGTGGTCTCTTTCACCTGCTGGGAGCTCATGATCTCAAGGCTGTCTTATTTGTGACTGTGGTTCAGGGCCAGACTCAGTCCTAGAAAGCCAGGAGGCAAGAGGTGAAGATCCTAGGAAGATATTTCAGATTAATTTCTTGATATGTGAACTGAAATTATACCCTGGGGTGGAATGCTAGTCTTTCAAAGAAATAAAAACTTACTGAAGACTCATTCCTAAGGGTGAGTGCCTGCAACCAAGAAGATGAAGATAGAAAATATGACTTCTTAATGTGACAGGGAGCCAAGTGTGTTCATGAATATACCTGTGCTATATATAGTATAGAGGGAAGGTGGCAGGTGTCCCCTGTCCCCTCTCCTCCCATAAACTCTTCTTCCAGGGTGGGGTGCCTCTGTCTACACTGGGTCGTGTTCAGTGCTTGCTATTTCACACCCTCCCACCAAGGTAGAGGAGCCCTCTGTGTTCATTTAGAAATGATTCTTGCTTTGTGTGCCTGATCTGCCTGGGGTAGTATGGCCAATGACTGTGGGATGAGGAAGTATGATGAGACTACTTTAGAATGGTTGTTCTTGGCATTCTTCTGAATTTGGAGATGTTCGGCAGAAACCCTTGTACCATAGAGTGAAAACAGACAAGGAAGATTCAGTGGATACACAGAAGTGTAATTCATTTTTAATGAGAACAGTTATGTTACGGTAGGTAAAATAAACCACGAAGTGGAATTTTGCCCTTTGGGTAATGTTACAGCTCATTAATGGGCTTCAGCGTTCACTTTCAAAATGACATTCTTGGCAAAAGGATTTTAATCCCTATATGTTATCAGTGATCTGTGGTTCCTTTGGTTGGATTTTAATTTAGATTCTAAATAAGCTTTGAAATCATCCTTGCTGAAAATAAGAAGGAAATAATAATGCTGACTAAATGTTAAGAGGCTCATTACTTTCCATGGCAGAGCCACCTATACACATTAATGTCATGTGCTTTCTCACATGCCAAGAGAGCAGCATTTTCCCACCAAGGTCACTTAGGCAGCAACCTGGGACTGAGGACTGCAATCTGATTGGTGGAGCCTAGATTTAGATGTTCAAAAAACCTGGATCCACATACCCCTTGGCAACCACACCTACAGAAAGCCCATTTCCTCTGGACATATATACTAGAGGATCCACAAACAATAGCAGCAACAATAGTGGTTAGTAATAGCCTCTTTGTGGGTGATCGGAATGGACCATGTGGATAATCTCTCCCCAGCCTGGAAGAGCAGACATGAGAAGTAACAAGTGAACTGTCAGAGTCCAGTTTTCCAGTCCTCTTTCCACTGTTTCTGACCTTTGGGACTTTGTCAAGGGCGTCATTGTTTCTGCTGTCTGGGGACATTCATTTGGAAAGAGGCCAGCACAGCTCACTTACACGAAGACAAAGGAAGTCTTTAGACCTAGGTATAGCTGGAGCTGTGAGGTGTTGCGCCAAGTAGCCACCATCATTACCTTATTACAGTTTCCAGTGCTTGGGAAGGAGAATAACAGTTATTCACTCGGTATAAGTCACAGAACTGAAATGTCATTTGTGCAAGCTTTCAGCCTTTTGCAACAATTAGATCTCATGCCTGACATATCACTATAATCATTGTGTTCAAGCATTGATTCAGTTTTAAACCTTTTCAGGGACTTAGACTCACTAAATTTGTTTAGTAGTAGAGTATGGGTTGGTTTCTCCTGATTCCCCAGGATCGTTGACGGTGTGGCTGACAGAAACAGCTCTCAGCATCCAGCTGTGTGGGCCTCATATTTTCTCTGTTCAAGCTGTCTCCAAGGGCAGAGATGGGGAACCTTCATCCTCTGAGTTGTTGGTGACCTACTGTCTATTGGTGGTCACCTGAATCACTGGCATGTTTGAGATGAGGACTTGGTGTCTCGTGTGTGTGTGTGTGTGTGTGTGTGTGTGTGTGTGTGTGTGTGTGTGTGTATGTATGTATGTATTATGAGATGCATACAGCTCAGACGGCCAGACAAGCATCTGTGTCCCTCCATACTGTACTTTATATAATGTTTGTCACCTTCCCCAGTTGTTCCTTATACATGTGGTGTGTCCATCTACAAAATCTGGCTGCCCCGACACCCATCTCATGGGCTCTTCGATGCTTGTCAGCAACCCTGATCTCACAACCTTCAGACAGATTGGTCACTGCACAGAGGTCAGAAGGACTTGAATCTGGTATTCTGAACATGCGGTATGGTTTCCACACACATCCCCATTACAGACACAGATGTCTGTCCGCCACTCATTCACCCTTGGCGTAGACATTTGTGAAGACCAGCTGGGAAATGAAGACTGTAGCATTTAACATTCTTCATGGATTTGTTTTGCTTTCTCCACAAAAGCAGCTGCCAAATTTAGTCTGAGAAATGGCCTCTGCATTCAAGAGCTGCTCCAAGCTTCAGATAAACACACAGACAGGCTGCACGCACTAAATTCAAGGGGTTAGAGTCCAAGGATTAGCCCTGCTGAGGAGATGGGTCTTGTCTAAACATTTGTTTTTAATTGCCCTGTAGAGATGTGTGGGGCATATTCTTTTAAAATTGCTGTCTGAGGGACAAAAGAGATGGGAGGGGAGTGAAAGATGTTGAAGTTATTAAACTGTATCGTCTTTTTATATTTCTAAATCCGGACTGTTTATTAATGGTAAAAAGGAAAGACACATTTGAAAGCGTCATACTGAGAGCCCTTGTACCGTGATGCTCCTTTGTGTGTGGCATGTTGGCGATGTTATGATTTGGGGGAACAAAAAAAAAGGAGCAGCCATGGCCCACCCACTGCCTGTTGCCTGTAGATGTTTGGAAATCCCTCTGTGAGCCAAGATCTGGTTCAGGAGAAGTGGAATAGCCTAACCCCGTGCTGGGACCTGGGTGTCTGGATCATGGAATGTAATTGACTGTGCCCCGGACATGAAACATCGCCCAGATTCCTACATCTGGAGTGTTTGTCCTTCTGTATAGACGGCACTCTGTGATCCCATTGAGTTTCACTCCACAGACCCCCAACAACAGCTGTTGGGATTGTCGGAGCAGGCAGAGGGGGGCTGCGCATTAAGTTCCAATTCCCCACTCTCTCATTCATGAGACCTGGTGGATTTAGGTCCTAAACTCTCAATGAAGCTTGCTTGGAAAATAAGCCCCCAGCCACACTGCCTGTGTTTAAATCTCTTGAGAGGGTTCTTGTACAGTTTTGGCTGTGATGCATGGTCAACCTCAGGTTGCACATGACTCTGGTGGAGAGTAGACAATGTATGCTTGCTTCCTGGGGTCTCACTGCACACACAGCTGGCCAGGGCTTGGAGCTTCCACACCACATTTCAGAGTGTATTTTGCAGATGGATTCTAGCCAACTCATAAATCTGCCTTAGAAAGAAGCTGTTGATGCTGTCAGCCAGTCCCACCTGATGACCTATAAACCTACCTTGGGTGTCACCCAGGTAGCCTACACACTTCCAGTAGAGTTGTAATCAGCAGGACAGAGCTCCTGACCCCTGACAATGCAAGCAGAGACTGGGAAATTGGAAACTCTTCCTGTGTCTTCAAACACACATCCAGCAAACCCCCACGCATGGTGAGAGGCCTAGAATTATACTGGATACTGAACTAAAGGAGAGCCCAAACTGGATTCTTGGGCTGGGAGATGAAGTCACTTTGGCAGCGGGTAGAGCAAGCCTGTCTGTTCATTATGTTTCTCATCAGGAGAGTGTAGTTAGCTAGGGCTGCCTCCGGGCTCCCAGAAACCCTAGTGCTATCAGAAACAGAGGGAATGATGCCTCTCTGAAAACAAGCTCGAATCCTGTAGGCAAATATTACCAGAGAGAAGAAGAGAAGTGAGAACCTCGCCAAGCCTCTCCGATTTTTCCAAACCATTTCTTACAGTGCCCAGTTGGGTCTATGCCCAAGGCATTGGGACCAGCTTGGGGGAGTTACATGTGCTGTTTGCTTGGAAAAAACTGTGCATAGCTCAGCTGTGTCTCCTTCTTAGCCAGGCTGGCTCTTGTTAAACATGGAGCATGTGGACTGACTCCAGGAAACTCTACTTGGTTCCCCAGCAGCCATCTCCACAGACAGGGGAGGCACTTGCATTAGGGCCGGGCGATGGGGACGTGAGAGAAACACCCGAAGTAGAGCCGTGGGAAAACACCCACACAGTCAGCTGTGAGCCCCCCATCTGCTGAGCTGTCTGTCTTCTGTGCTTGGGGTTTTAACCCTTCTCCATACCAGCCATGGGCCGTGAAGAGCTATGCATGAGTGTTACGCATCTGAACAGACCAAAGGTACTCTCTAGACATGGTGTGTTACATGTCTGGACAGACAAAGGCATTCTGTAGATACGGTGTATGCTCTGCACTCTTCCCTTCCCCTGAGTCTTCTTTTTTCTCCTCCCTTCTGCCTTGTCAGTCTAAGCTGGTAGATCCTGGTAGCATATACTCATACCCCAAGGGTGTTGACTCCCTGTATGTCTCATCTTCATATATGTACAAAATACCCTTGTTCCCTAAGACTGCAGCTTTGTCAACCTCAAAGCAGGCAGCCTAATCTGTGACCACTATGGGATGCTTGTGTATGTTGCATATGGAGCCCTGTACCCTGTAACCCTGAGCTGGGCTTCTCATACCAATTACAGAGGCACTGCTGGGTCAGGGTATTTAGGTTTAAACCTTAGGGTTTTCCACAGTAGCTTTGTGGCTTAAGCAAGTGCTATGCACTATAATGAAACCGGGATGAGTTTCCTTCCATGACAAACGTGGCTTAGGCAAAGCAGCCAGGAACCAAGTGGTTGATAACCTCTGAAGCCATTGTCATTAACACCAGTCATTTCTAATCATGATAAGCAGGACCCACACCGCCCCAGAGCATTCGATTCTACATGAAACCATGTGTCTAGAGTTCAGATGAAATAGATTTATGGGAGCTCATCTCCTCTGGTCTCAGAGTCTGACAGAGCAGAGCATGGGGACCCTACCTCACGGTGCTCACCTCTCTCATCAAAGCTCCTGACAGTATGAGGAAATATTATGTCACCCATCAACTCAATCCTACCAATTAACACCTAGTTTGTGCACTAAAAATGAGCGTTGTTGCCAAAATTAGGGAAAGAGATCTAAGTTAAACATTTGGTTTAGAGGATCTGTTAAATCCTGGGCTTTTTCCTCGTTAGCTCTCTGCTCTTTTGAAGGGGTTGCTGAGGAGTTTGCTAAAGAACAAAATTATTCATCTAACTTAATGACAGCAAGACACATAAAGCCACGGCTTACTGAGAGAGCCCTTGGTCCATATGCATGTGGTGACTCACTTAGCTTTTGACTGGGAAATGTTTCTTTTTAAAAATAATTAGTTGTATCTAAAATGTTTTTATGAAACTAATAATGAAGAAGGAAATGGCAAGTATATTTTTCCAGGGTGGTATTTGAACCCTCACAATAAGAGCTTCTTCAGAAAATTACTTCTGCTTTTGGGATTCTGATGACGATAGAATTCCTAGGATGGGGACCACAGCCTTCTTGTAACACACAGTGCTGGTTGCCATGGGAACCATGTTCACAGGCAAACTCTAGTCAAATCTGAATGGTATCTAATACCAATATCCTAATATTAATAGCCTCCGTGGTACTTTTTATTAGAAATAACATCATTTCCACAATTGTTAAGCCTCAACATGAAAATAGGAACATTCTGTCAAAATATGGCTGTCCATTTAAAAATAGCTTTTGGTTATAAAGAAATACCCTCTTCAGTTTAGACTTAATAAGTACAAAAAGGAGACATGGGAAATTGCAGGCCAAGCTAGTCTTAAACGTTAGTGACTCCATCTTCTGTACTGATTTGCTAAACCTCAGCGGGACATTTTTAGCTATTAGAAACTTAAACAAATAGATGAAAAAGTGAAATCCACGCAGCCCGGGGGTCAGGGGATGTGGAGGGGGTTGGAACCTCACCTCTCCATATGAAGAAGCGATATGTGTATGTCCGTGTAGAATGATGGAGGAGTCAGGCGTGTGCCAGGGATTCAGGAGGGAGAAGCTGAGAGGACTTTCCAAGCTATCTGAGCTGACTGAGGTGACTTCCTTTTCCTGTGAACAGCCCCTGTGCCTGTGCCAACCCTGCCTGTGCCCTCCAGTCTCCTCCCACTCCCTCACCTGAGCTGGCTGTCACATTAGTCACACTCCCAAAGTCACATAGCTGTCATGTCACTGTGCTGACTCAAACATACATGTCCATCCCAGTTCAATATCAGCTCCTTTTCTGTCCCACCTCAGAACGGTTGGCCTCCTGAACAGAAACGCAGTGCATAGTGGCCAGCCTAAAGTGGGCTGTCTGTGTTGTTCCATGTGGCCAGCAGGCTCGTGGTCATGGCTGTGTGTCCCTTAGCTTCTTTCACTACAGCAAACACCTGTGGTAATAGCTACTATGGTTGCTAGTTCTCACTGTCAATTTTGATAGAATCTAGAATCATTTAGGAGCAAGAACGACTAATTGTCTAGATTAGATTTGCCTGCGGGCACGTCTGGTTTTTCTTAATTGGTTTAATTGGGGTGCAAGACTGCCCCTGAATGTAGGCAGCACCATTGCATTGGCTGGGCCCTGAACTGAGTGTAAAGGAGACCATGACCTGATTGAGGGACTGCATACGTTAGTTCGCCGTTCTCTGATCGTGTCATGACCGGCTGCTTCCAGTTCCTGCACCTGTGCTTCACTGTGACAGACTGTGAGCTGAGGGAAAACCCTTCCCACTCTAATTTTATCAGAGCAATGGGAAATGAAGACATTTACAAAGACAAAAGGGTTACCTTAACATGGATTAGTCCTGGTGGTCCACAGGATTGGATCAGGAAGCTTCTAGATTAGTGAAGCTGGTCTGTCTGTGATGGTGTCTCCTCATGAGGTTCCGACCTTATCAATGGTCCAACCTGTTGATGGATTCGTACATTGAACCAGCTATGGGAAGGTGGTGGGATGCTAGAGGGGAGGTGTAGATGAAGGAAGTATGCAGGAGGGCGTGTCCTCAGTCCTTAGTGGCTGTACCTGCCATGGCCCTTGCTATTACACTTATTACACTTCTGTCCCCTGGTCATAAGATGGGAAGCCCTGTTCCCCTCCACCTTCTCTGCCGTGAGACATGAAGCCTCTGAAACCCTGGGCTTGAGTAAATTTTTCCTCTAATGGTGTCTGTTAGGCATTTAGTCGCAGTGACAAGAGGGGGAACAAATGCGTAATGACTGCAGATATGGAGGTTCAGCCTGTACGCGGCTGGGGCCGTTGTGTGTGGCCTGTGGGGAAGCAGGGCACTGATTGTAGTGGGAGTGTACCCCCTCATAACCATGAGCAAGATGTAAAACTTCTTCAGGGGCTCAACCACTGGCCCTGAGATCGCCCAGTAGGCCCTACACCTTCCAGGTCCCACCATCCCCCAATATCTATCAACGAGTCGGGAACCAAGCCTACAATGCATGGGCCATTGGAAGACATTCCAGACCCACATGTTTCAGGCTCATGGTGACTGTTCCCATATGTTCACACAGCAGTGACTGACAGTGAGAACAAAGGTGCTGTGGCAGATGAGTCAGCATCTGTAGATAAGATGTAGGAACTGGTCAGTTTATATCACTCTTTTATCTTCTTGAAGCTGAGTTCATTAGAATTCCTATTACAGTTTTACAGCATAGATCTTTGATAGCCATTCTTGTAATTACTTGTTTTAAACTGCTGCTTCTGTGCCCAGTTTGGAAGGCAACCTTCTGTGATAGCTTTTATGAAAATGAATATAGCGCAAAAGTACCCGAGACCACACTAAACCCACCCAGCACTGTGATTTTTCCAGATGGGTGGCTAAGACTTACTCAAAAAGATCAAGTCACTTCAGGGGTTAGAGTCTTAGAATGCAGAAACCTCTGCAAGGAAAAATGTGCATTAGGGATGTAATCCTGGAATAACCATGAGCTCAGGGAAGAACAGCTTTGAGGAAGGGATGTCTGAATGAAGAGCTACATTAGTAAAATTGATGTGCCGTGTTTATTCTGTGTTAATCTCCTCATTAAGATGCATTTTTGCTTTTCATAAATTCTAGAAGAATTAATTATGTATGCACTATTTATCATTGTGTTTAAAATTTGCATAAAATTACATTAGTTAAGTAGACACTTATTAAATAATAGAAATGTCTTTAAGCTTCCACTTTTGTTAAATGTTCACTAGTTCAAAGAGTTGTTAATATAAGGCCACAGAGGGGAGTCTTATTCAGGGGCTACTCTTCGGGTTCCCAAGTTTGTAACATGAGCAACAGTGGGACCCGTTTCTATGGAGGCTACCATGTGTTTGCTTATCATATGAGCTCTTAAACTTCGGTGCCATAGAGCAGACAAGTACTTGGTCCAACCAAAGGAAAGATCTAACAGTATGTACATCGTCCTTCCCTGGGCTGTAATTATCCCAGGCTCACTGAATGCATCTGGTAGACGTACCCACGTCCTCTCCTGGAAGTGAGGGTTTTAAAACTGGTTTGCTTATTTGTTTGTGGTGCCTCTAATTATGATTTAAAGTTGACTTTATCACTCACTTAATGCATTTTAATTTTCAAGACAACCACTAATTATCATTTTAATGCTGCATATATATGAGCAACTCCAGTGTGTAGTTTAAAAAATAACTTAAGATGTTTCCCTATTACAGTTATTCCTAAATGTCACAGAAGAGCTTAGAAAACATGGATAAACATGAAATGACACTTAAATAGAACAAGGCCTGGTCTAGCATCCCAACCCTATTTATCGCTCATTATTTCCATTATCGTCACTTAATATGACCGCCTTTTCATCTTCCTACAACATGTGTACAGCATGTCTAAAATGTTCAGGATCAGGTTATTTGGAAGTGGCACGAATAAAAAGCAAAAAACTTGATTTGATTTTTTTAAGACTTCATTTTTGGTCTTGAAAAAAGCAAATAGAGCTGTAACTCAGGCTTTGCTGCAGCGTGTTCCTGGAGTTTCTGCAACTTTCCCCATAGTTTATGAATGTCCCTCATTCATAATTAGTTAATGGATGGAGAAAACAGCCCCTATGCCTTCATCTTCTCTGGTCTCCAGTGTGACTTAAAGGACCTATTGTCTCTGTTAGCAAGGCTGGCATGCACTAACATTTTAACTATTAACAATGCTACAAATGATCACATTGTTGGATAAAAGGAAATTTTTAGATTTCCCTTCTGGAAATCAACATTATAAATATTTCTGTATTTGATGCTTTCTTTTCTTTGGTGTATTTCATCTGGTACTATTTATGTGGTGATTCATTGGAAAGGGAGAAGATAGAGGAGGGGAGGGGAGAGGGAAAGTAAAGAAGGAGAGAGGGGAGAGGAGAAGAGAGGGAAGAGAGGGGAGAGAAGGAAAGGAAAGAGAGGGGAGAGAAGGAGAAAGGAGAGGAGAGGGGAGGGAGAAAAGGGAAGGAAAGAAGAGAGTAGAGGTGAAGAGAGGGGAGGGGAGAGGAGTGGAGGAAAGGGGAACACCCTGGAAACACTCCAGTCTTTCCCCATTACCTCTCTTTAGTGTACCCCTCATTTTCTAGGCTATGTAATACTGGAGACAACATCGTCGTTGTTAATCAGTGTCTTCCAGATTGCCTCTGTGTTCCCGTCGTCATATGGTAACCGTGTAGGCAGCCTTGGTCTTCTCTGCCTATATTCTTTTCCACTTGGAAACTAGGCTGGCTGTGTCTGTGTCTCCAAACCCTTGCACAGTGGGCTGGAGTCTGATGTGGTCACTGAGGGACAGCAGGGCAACAAGGCCAGATCTGAACCAACCGTCTTGTGGTAGATATATCCAGTGTTCTCTAAAAACACATGCAAAGTACTGTAGGGAACCAGTCTGGTTCCTCAGTAGTCCTTTCCTGAGAACAATAGAAAATAGGAAATGTCTCAGCATAAACGTGCTAATAATTCAGCCTGGCTTTCCAGGACAGATTGGTGGGCCCACTGTCCACATCAGAATTCTTGGTGCTCTTTTCCTCTCAATGTATCCTTGAGAAAATAACTAGTCACCTGACCATGCTTATAATCCTCAGGAGAGGACTAGACTGAGAGTCGCCTGACAGCCTATATTCATGCAAAGATTCTGGTGTAGCTGCCCTGACAGGGTTAGGAAGTGATGGGCTGAAGGCAGCCGATGGGGGCAAGGGTTGCTTAAGCTCAGAGAGACCTTTGGAGACAGGACTGCGAGCCGCAGCACTGGTTAGTTTTTAACTGTCATCTCAACACAACCCAAAGTGTCTGAGAAGAAAGTCTTAATGAGGAATTTTCCACATCAGGCTTCCCTCTGGGAAAGTCTGTGGGAGATGGTCTTGATTGTTCATTGCAGTGGGACGACCCAGCCTTTTGTGGGTAGCACCACCCCTAGTCAGGGGGTCCTGAACTGTATATGATAGAACAAGGAAAGATGAAAACAACTGCAAGCAAGGATCCAGTCATTTCTCCTTGCTCTTGACTGTGATATGACTAGCTGCTCGAGTCTCTACCTTGATTGCCACTAAATGATGGACTGTAATCTGAAATTATGAACCAAACAGCAGACTCCTTTTAGGTTGCTTTTCATCAGGGTGTTTGTCCTGACAACAGAAATGAAATTAGTCAAGCTTCATTGCTTGCAGGGTGACCTGAGGTAGATGAAGCTGTACGAGCCTTTGGCTCGTAAGACAGACAGTAGAGGGAGGCATGGGAGCACATAATCACAGAGCCTAGTGGTCAGTGCTCTCACAACTCTCAGGAGACTCCCCCGGGCTTGCCGCGGGTTCTGGGGGCTGGGGGAGCTCATTTGGTTGTCTCTGGAGTACCTCTGATAGGGGTAGCAGTGGACATCCAGAGAGCCACCGTCGGTCAGGCACGAGCCTCCAAGGCTGTACAGATGGTGGTGACAAGCATGGAAGACACAAAGAGTGAGCTGGGAAGGACTGCCCTGGATGCAGCTGTCAGAGCAGGTGTGGGGCTGCAAAGACAGCCAAGACCACGGTGGCCTGCTTCTCTTCACATCAGCCAAGGCCACCCAGGGACTGCGTCACTCATGCCCGCCTTCATGAGGCTGCCTGGAAACTTCCTTTTGTCCATCTTCCCCGCAGTGCTTGCTCTCCTCCCAACCTTGCCCTGCGGTCATGGGCCCTGCCCTGTAATTTTCAGGCACTGTAGTTCTGAATAATAGACGTGCCTGGTATTGTAGGATGAGGGGATGCTAGCAAGTGGGACCGTGCGGGGATGTCAGTTATCATGGCACTGAGTGGCGAAGGATGCTTTGTGTGATGCTTATCTTTTGCTCGGAAGCATGGGAGACAGGAAAGTGCTGCTTAGGCAGAAGCCTCAGAGAGAGAGCCAGAGAGATCAGAAGGCTCAAAGGGTAACGTTTACTTTAAAAGAGACACTGGGGGAAGTTTTTCCCAGTGCAACGTTTTGTGTGTGTGTGTGTGTGTGTGTGTGTGTGTGTGTGTGTGTGTGTGTGTGTGTATGTGTGTGTGTTTTCTTAAGTTAGTGCATTGGCTAATATATGATGTCTGTTCCCCACCCCCCTGTGGAATTTTACTTTGAAGTTATAAAATTAAAGGTCTAGTTTTTTTGTAGACTCCAGAGCCTTTAGTGAACTCACTCATAGGAGGTTTCTGAGTGGCAAAACATGGTAATACAAATCAGAGAATTCCACAGAGCCGCCCACCCCAGATGACCACCTGAGCCTTGTATGAGATAACAGTGTCTCCACTTTGTGGGACTGGTCAGTGGCAATTTCCCTTTGCAGAAGACCTCTTTGCATCCTGCAGGAGGGCCAGCCCACAGTGGACATGTCTACCTGGTGCTGTTCGTGCATTGTCACACTCAGTGATTCCAGTCTCCAGGACAGGAGGGACAGTGGTAGCATACATTTCATCTTCAAAGGGCTCAGAGCATAGCAGTTCCAAGTTCTTTCTCAGGAAACCCTGCATCTGACCCTGCAGCGATGCCCTTAGCCATTACGCCCTCCAGCCTCTCCTCCCCATGCTTGGCTGAGCCCCAGCACACAATCTAAGAGAGGGCATAGACCATCTCCATTCTGGCATTGGGAACAGTGGGGTTTCCTGTGTGGTCTTCTGAGGGTTTCTCGATCGAATAAAAAATGACCCAAGTCAGGTGCCTAGTGTTCCAACCCTTGCCACTGCTTCATCAGCAACCTCCTCTTCCCCTGCTGCCCTCCTCTGCCCTCTCGCGGTCAGTGTGAGCACCATCCTGCCTGGCATGCTCCATACCCAACTCTTATTCCATGCAGACAGACCAACTCAATGTGTCCACATTTGCTCCGACTCCGCCTGCTCTCAGTGCCCATGCTCAGACATGGGCAGGCTCACACTGAGCTATCTGAGAGAGGACTAGGGCTTTTCCTTGGACAGCTTGAGAGGATGGATCGCTTCAGAAGGTGGAGCACTCTTCATTTACACAGAGGGATTGTAAGTGAGGGACTTACTGTGGCACTAATTACGTTAAGAGTGTTGTTTATTCAGACACAGATAAACAAAGCTATTAGATGTCCTCTTAGTGGCACATTAAGTGCTGTTAAAGTCTTTTTGCTTTTTGATCCGTCACATACAAATAAAAAGGGCTTGGAGTCTATAGATGGGAGGACCCAAGAGGCAGCGGCTTGCCTTCTGGTGAAGTCTGACCTCAGACTTAGAAGAGAGAGGCCAGGAACTCACTGACACAGCCACCAGAGCCATAACTAAGACTGCTGAACAGCTCTTGCCTAGGCCTTCCCCCACACTGTCTGGGGATAGCATGTGGTTCCAAGCCCCCTCTTAAGCACACTGCCCTTGGCCTTTAGAGCAGCTTCCACCATGCTGCAGCTGCATCACTTACCCTGGATGAACTGATGGCCACCCCATAATCTGTAGTCCTCTCACCTCCGAACGCAGGGGAGAGGCATGAATAAGAATACCTGCTAAGTTGCTAGAACTTGGAGGAGCTAATGAGACAAGATCCTTGCATTAGCATAATCAACACGAGCAGGAGGAGTTGGCCGAGCAGCAGTGTGGTCTTCATGTCAGGATTATTGCTGCGTGCAGTGAAGACATCCAGATACGGTTATATATAAATGCTAGGCTCTGTAGATTTTTCTCTGGATTAATAACACCCCAGATCCATTAAATCCTACATGGAGAAAACACTTATTTCAGCATTGACTTAAAACTTTCCCTTTCATATCAGTATGACCTAAACCAGGGCAAATTACCAGAGACACCAAGACTCAGTGTCTCTTCAGGGCCCTATGATAGAACCAGGCCTCCTCACTTCAGCTGTTCCAGCCTTCTTGGTGTGTGTACCCACTGCCATCTGGCCCACATACTGAAGTCTTCTCCATGTTCACAGGGTTATGAAGGCCCTAACTAACCTATCTTGGGACCCGGTCTTATTTTCCTTTGGTGAACTGTATAGAGGACAGACCACCACCATCCACCACTGGACTGAGGAGATGCTTGTAAAAAAGAAACAGGCTCTTCACTTGACAGATCTAGCTACATCTGTGTCTCCTCATCTCCTGTGCCCATTTCCTTCCTGTGAGACACCCCAGGGTGCCCCTGGAGTGGTCCATGCCAGCTCAGCCCAATACAGCCTTGTGCAGCAGAGCTTTGTGGAGCACAGGTAGGTAGAGGCTGACTTAATGTGCTTCAACAAACTCTGCCTCCTACAGTAAACTCAGATCTCCACAGTGCCATAGTTTCTTATCTGTCAGAAGAACTGTTGTACCACTGAGGCAGGGAAGGTGGCCAGCTGGGTGTGTGGTTCAGGACTGGCTCCCCATGCCATTCTATCGTGACTCATTCTGGCCATGTGGAGAATGTGGAGTTAATCCTGCTCTCTGGAGAGGATTAGGCACACTCATGTGCTCTGATACTCATGCCTGCCCAGCATTTGCTCATAAATGGTCATTGTGTCTGACCAGGCTTAGAGTCTCTTACCCTCTCATCTGGGAACGTATACTGTGTGGACTGTAATTCTCTGGTAATGGGGGCAGGTTATATGTTTCATCAAAGGCCCTTATATGTTTCATCAAAGGCCAATGCCCCACCCTCGTGGGGACCTTGTTACCTCCATTATTTCCTCCACCACAAAGAACACAAGTGCCTACCACCCAACCCAGTCATACTCTTCAGCTCCCCCATCTACTCTTAAGAAAGTCTGGTTCCAAAAAATCGAACTGCAATTTCCAGCCTTTGTTTTGTTTCCATGCAAAACCCCACATATGGCATGATCCCTGAACTGTAGCTGACTAGCCATAGCTAACAGGCCAGCCTCATTCTCGATGCTCTGGTTGGCTTCTGCTCTTGCAAGCACCGTGAGCACAACTCAACTGCAGCTGGTGTGCTTACCCTTTTTGACCAATCTTTGAGTTATTAGACTCGGGAGCCCAGCACAAGTGCAGAATGGTCAGGTATAGAGACCTGGCACCTGGACAGTGGCCAGTGGATTCACTTCCAGCTCTCCCGCAGTCTGTCATGCCTCACCGTGATTCTTATGTACCAGGTGTGGACAACACAATTACCTCTAGAGTATTTGAGGAATGAATGATGGAATAAATGCCCAGGGACTCAGGGCCTTTCTCAGAACATTGCAACAATCAACCCCTCCTATGGCTACTCTAAACCTGTGGCCCAAAGTATAGAATAATAATCTGCCATTGATTTAACTCTGACCCTCTAAACTGTGTCTCAGTAGTGCCCCACAGGCTCCCTCACACTCACCATATTGACCTTCCTTCTTTAAAGGCCACTACCTCCATGGCCTATCCTTCTGGGATAGGCCACTTCCTGTTTAGTCCTTATAAACTGCTTACATCTCAAGACGTGATCCACCTTCCACCTCCCCAGGACATACCCCCCAGGTTGTCCACTCTCACTCCAGTGTCCCCACACATGCCCTTTGTGGCAGTGTTCCTTGTTGGACGGTGGCCCTTCCTCTGTCATAAGACCTTCAATGGTTGAGGAAATCAAGGTATGTTAAGATCCAATGAAAGGGTGGACCAAAGCAGTAGTGAGAAAAAAACCAAGAGGAGCTGGCCCTCCTTTTGGTATCAGCTGAGTAGCTGCCTCCAGTGGTGACACTGGGGTTCACAGGAACAGAGCAGTGACTGGAGCTTCCTTCCAAGGTGAGATGTAAGAGGAACTCTATTTTCTCCTTTCTTCATTCTCTATGAATATGTAGAGACAACCTAACACATCAGCGCTTATTGCATCATCTACAGTGTACTTCACAGAGCTCTCTACACTTTTGAAACCCAGCCTTTGATTTAATCTCACAATGAGTTTTGAATTCTGTGCTGTTGCTGTCGTTTCACAGATAGGGAACATGGGGGTTAGTGGGCTAAGGAATGTACTCAGTATGTAAATAACCTTGTTCATGATATGAATGACTTTGTGCGTAGCTCTGAAGACTTTGAGTATCTACTGTGCTCCAAGCTATACTCATTCAGCCACCTTACAGTGGCATCCTCTGTTTAAGATAGTCCGTTTGGCCTTCTAACACAGCCCCTCAGCTGGGCTGTCCTCAAAGTAGGGTCTTTAGACTGACTCTGCTACCCCATGAATTCCTTAGATGGACAACAATCCCCTAATTAGAAACCAGGGTGGTAACTAATGACCAGAAACCACTATCTTAGTGAGGGGGGGGTAGACATGTCACTGGGAGCATGGACCTACACCTGTGCTGTGAAACTTGATAAATCTTCATTTATCAGGACTATGCTAAAATTTGGGTACTACCATGAAATACTACAAGAAATACACAGAGTTTCAGAAAGTGAGGTACTGTGTGTGTTGTGTGAGGTATTCTAAGAATATTCATGGTACCAGAGCCCATGTGATAGGAAGAAAAAAAGTTGTCTATGAGAGGTACCATGTGTCATTGCTGAGGACTGGTAGTATTCACAGGGAGTTGTAGGGAGGACATTCTGGGTAAACATCTGGAGACAGCTAGTGACCTCGGGGATGAATGTGGTTTTCAGTCATGTGAGGTCTTCTGACACCAGATATCGAGGCTATATATGGAAAACAATATATTTATTTATCAGAGAGAGAGAGAGAGAGAGTTGCACTGACCAGGAGTCAGAAGCGTGGCTGGCTTCCAGCAGAAAAAAAAGGGAAGCCCCTTTTCCTTTCACTTCCTTTTATCTCTACCTTGACCCCGCCCTTTTGGGCGGATAGCTTTGTGGGGTTCACTCCTACATCAGTGCAGGGCTATTCTAAGCAATCAGGGTACAGAGACAGACTAGAAGCAAGGTCATAGGAACCTCAGCCATAAGGAGAACACTTCTTCCTCAGAGTGTGAGGGGCAAGGGGCAATCCTCCGTGTGTCCCCAAAGATAGCTTGAGAGCAGTGCAAACCATAATGGAATTTACTTTTCTAACTGGGTTATCGGTAGGGTCAATCCAATTCCTCTACACACAAGTGACAAAATTGAGCGTGTGCCAGTGTGTTCATGGGTTGCTTTGAAAATCGTTATGAATTCTAAATGAAGCACCCAGGAATTAAGTGGATTACTCTTGACTGAAGTCATTTGCAAACTGAATTTGGTGACAACTTAACAAAATGTCTCTCGGGTCCCTTCAAAGAGGTGAGTGTAATTCAGTCTGTGCCAGAGTCAGTATCCACCCAGACTGGTACTCCATCCAGGCTGAGAGAAGGCCTCTTCAGAGTTGCAGAAGTTCTGAAAATACTGTCTTTCCATGTAATCAGAGAATTTGTGAGGGTCCCAGGGGGCACAGCCGTGAAAATGAGCTGTCATCAGCTATTCTCATTAGAATATGCAATTGCATATTAGCAAAATGTGTTTGGAATAATAACCAGCAGGCATTTCAACATGCTCCAAAACTGTAAGGCATCAGGCAAGAATTATGTCTTTTAAAAAAAATGGGAGAAAACCTCTCATTAGATAGTTCACTTTGATTTCAGTCTCCATAGTAACTGGATATTCAGATATATGCAGATATTTTTGTCTTTGGAATTTTTGCATGTCTTGGAATTTGGACATGTGCACAGACAAAAAGCCAGATGTGATGCACGGCCCTTGAGGTGGCAATTAGAGAAGCCAGTGCCAGGCAATGAGGCTCTCGCTGTTGAGCGGCAGCTTCAGAGCCTGACTTGGGATGCAAACCCTGTAGACCTCATGAGAGAAGACGGCAGGCCTTCACACCGAGCAGTAGTGCCTGCACATGTATGTGCCTTGTGTCCGTGTGACAAGGACATCTGAGACTGAGTCCTTGGCAAGGCCCCAGTTGTGCCTACCTCTGATTTCAGCGAGCTTTGATTTCTTCCACAAAGTTGTGGTTTTTCTTCTTTGACCCTGCTTAGACCTGCTGCCCTTGTGTAAGTTTGCAGAGCCGAAGTTTGCTTTGCCATCAGAAATAATCCCTTCATCCAGATGATGTGAGGCTGCACAGAGAAAAGGTCCTCAAAGCCAGGGCAGGACGTGGACCAGAAATCCCAATGATACAATGAACAGCCTTGGAGTGCATACTGGGTGGTTTTGTGTGCCAGTTTGACACAAGCTAGAGTCATCAGTTGAGGAAATGCCTCCATGAGATCCAATTACAAGGCATTTTCCCATTGAGTGATCAGTGGGGGAGGGCCCAGCCCATGGTGGTGGTACCTTCCCTGGACTTGTGCCCCTGGACTCTATAAGAAGGTGGGCTGAGCAAGCTGTGGAAGCAAGCCAGTACTCTGCCGCCTCACCTCTGAAGACCATGTCTTTTAATGAAAGAAGTGACAGGGTGTGAGGTATGTTCCATGAGTTACTTCTCTGAGCCACCGTGTGGCCAGCTGCACCACACCGTGATAAGAATAAGAATGTTTGAAGCCCCGCCAGGGTCACAGATGGAGATAGCCCTTTGTCTCCTGTATCAACGTGCCCTCGGAAGCCTCAGAGCTGCTCAGTATCCACCATGGTGTCTCTTCTGTTTCTGGCAAGGAGAGGACTCTGGAGGTGGTAGTTTCAGAAGTACCCAATTGAATAGTAGAAACTATTCCTTTAGAAGTTGCCAGCATTGCTAGCCATGATGGTCTATCCCTGTAGTCCCAGCACTTAGGAGGCTGGAACAGGAGAGATGTAAGTTTGAGGCCAACCTAGGCTATATTTTTTTAATGGAAAAAGGGTGACAAATTATTAAAAAAAATCTTCACTGTTTTTCAGTAAATTGAGTGTTTTAAGTAATAGAAAAAGTGTCCCTAGAGTAAGAAAGATAGCTCGGTGAGGCCTTGCTGCACATACCTAATAACCTGAGTTCAATTACTAGAACCTGTTGTGAAGGTGGAAGGAGCAAACTTACTCTGCAAAGTTGTTCTCTGGTCTCCACATAGATCCTATTTCATGCAAATCATACATACATACATATGCACACATACATGCACATACACAAAAAACAGCAATCATAATAAAAAGTTTTTAAAGAAAAATACATCTAAAGAATACAAATTGTTTTCATTGAGAAATGAAAATGACTGGGTGATGGAAGTGTACATGTTTAATCCCAGCACTTGGGAGGCAGAGGCAGGCAGATCTCTGAGTTCAAGGCCATCCTGGTCTACAAAGTGAGTTCCAGGATAGCCAGAGCTATTTACAGAGAAACCCTGTCTCGAATAACAAAAACAAAAACAAAAAAGAAAGATGAAAATGGGCGACTAGAGAGATGGCTCAGCAGTTAAGAACAGTGGCTGCTCTTCCAGAGGACCCAGGATCAGTTCCCAACACTTGCATGGCATCTCACAAACACATGTAACTCCAGTTTCACGGGATCAAGTGCCCTCTCCCAGTCTCACTACTCACATTTTTGTGGTGCACATTCATACATACATATACACAGCACAGACATTCACACTCATAAGATGAATTGCCTAGAAATGCTTAGTAAATGCCAAATTCTGCATGACTCTGTGATGGAGTTGTAGTGATCTGTGCATTAGTGAGGTCACTGTAAGGAGTCTGCATATAATGATGGACTCAGGAGTCCCGAGTTTCACAACTGCAGTGGATAGGTGAATGCTGGCTAGCAGGCTGCAGTGCACCCCTCCTGAGCTCAGTGGCCCCTGCCACACCAGGCCTATAGATTGGGAGCTCTATTCAAAATACCCTCTTTACTGCCTCTGCACCCCTGGTTGATCCTACATGCAAGGATACTATTCCACCGGTATCATGAGTCTCCCCACCTGTCTGTCTGTCTGTCTGTCTGTCTGTCTGTCTGTCTCTCTCTCTCTCTCTCTCTCTCTCTCTCTCCCTCCCTCTCTTTGTCCCTCCCTCTCTCTCTCCTTCTCTCTCTGTCTTGTGTGTGTGTGTGTTGTATTCACACATTTAAAATAACTAGTCTTTGAGAATTTTATACAATATGTTTTGACCATATTCAACATCCTCCCCCAACTCTTCCCAGATCTACTCCCCCTTCCTCATCCACCAAACTTTATGTCCTCTTTGCTTTTAAACCCATCAAGTGAAATTCTGGCGCCTGTATACTCTTGGCTGAGTGATCATCAGTTGGAGCAGTTTGATATACAAGGGGCTACGCCCTTAAAGAAAAATGACTCTCCTACAAACTATCAATTTCCAGTAGCTCCCCAGCTATGGGTGGGAGTTCATTCTCATCTCACCTCTCCATGCTTCAATTTGTCTGATTTTAGCTTGCACAGATCATGTAAAGGATGTCACAACTTCTATGAGCTCATAAGTGCAACTTCCTTGTTGTATCTGAATGACGCCCTCTCATTGTGCTCATCCACAGCCTCTGGCTCTTCGACGCTTTCTGTCTCCTCTTCCTCAATGATCTAAGTCTTAGGAGAAGTCTATGATACTGATGGGGATATCCTTCTGCATTCTGTGAATGTGTTTCTCTTATTGGTTGATGAATAAAGCTGTTTTGGCCAATAGACAGGCAGGATATAGCCAGGCAGAAAGTATAGGCAGGGCCACCAGACTAAGAGAATGTTGGGAGATCGGAGAGGAGAAGGAACAAGCCACCTTTTACCTCCTTATCTTCTCAGCAGACAAGAGAGCAAGTTCCTGTTTCCTCTCTCTGCCCAGTCATCTCACTTCCTGTCTGTCTGTACAGACCTCCAGACCTCTGTGGTTAGCTAGTGGCAAGTTCCATTCTCTGACCTTCAGACTGGCTTTATTTGTACA
The DNA here is from genome assembly GCF_017639785.1 of Mesocricetus auratus. NCBI lineage: Eukaryota > Metazoa > Chordata > Mammalia > Rodentia > Cricetidae > Mesocricetus > Mesocricetus auratus. Next base: position 4,885,108 of record NW_024429212.1, on the reverse strand, counting down.
AGCAAGGTATCACCACAGAGATCTTGTTTATGTCTAAGCATCCCACAATATCTTATTCTCTGTACCTTGACCAGTTGTGGGTCTCTATGTAAATCACCATCTGAAAAAAAAAGAAGAAGCTTCTCTGATAAGGCTTGAGATTTGCGCTAAACTGTGGGTATAATAGTTAATTATTAGTAGAGTCAGTTTACGTTATGCCCATTTAGCAGAGTAATAAAAGTAGGTTCTCCACTAGAGCCTATGATATGTCTATCCATAGGTTCTTAGCTCTGATAATGTCACCAGGTATGGGTTTCATGTTGTGGAGCAAGCCTTAAATCCAACCAGAAAGTGTTTTATTACTCTCATGACATCCATGTCATTATTGCACCAGTGGGCATGTCTTGCTGTGCTGGCCATTGTTATAACCCCTGGCGTTTCCAGGTCAGTACCAGCTTAGTATCTCTAGGTTCTGTGACTCATGTACATGTTATCTTCAGCAACAGGGACTTTATTAAGTTCTGGAGGGTAACCAACAACACTATCAATAGCCTGCAATATTTGGGGACCTATGAGACCACAGTGGCTAACAGTTGCAAAATAAGTAACCAATCCCTGGGCACTTGGCATTTTGTTTATTGGTCCGTGGTATCTGGTTAGGGCATTATTGAAGCATTGTAGGTGGTGCCATTTAAAATATTTTATATACATGTGTGTATGTATATATTTGGGAAGCTGCTCAAGTAGTAGGTTTGCATACACTTTTCCAAAATGTCTTTAGTATTAGCTGTCCCTCTCTTATTTCCTACTCTGCCCTGCCCTCCTATCTCTATTCGTTTAACCCTTCCTGTTCCATTACTTTCCTTTTCCCCTTTATGCCATTGCTGTTCATCTCCATCCCTTAAATTTCTGCCACCCCTTACTAATTTCCTGACCTCAAACACATTATATGGATGCAATTGAACACTTCTGTGATTTTTTCTATCCCATCTTAATTGTATTAGATATTTACTCTTAATATCTGAGTGAGAAGAATTGTTCTTTTTATTTTATTTTAATTTAGATTAAAAACAAGGTTGCTTCACAAGTCAGTCCCAGCTCCCTCTCCCTCCCCCCACCTTGAATTGTTCTTTTTTATTACTTTTTTGAGACAGAGTTTCTCTTTGTAGCTTTGTAGATCAGGCTAGCCTCAAACTCACAGAGATCCACCAGCCTCTGCCTCCTGAGTGCTGGGATTAAAGGGGTATGCCACCACCGCCTGGAAGAGATTGTTCTTAAGTGATAATCATAACCCACAATTAGTTCCTTAGTTGGCATGCATGAGAGTCATTGCAGAAAGAGGACCTAGAATCCAGGTAGGTTTTTTTTTTTGTCTCTGTGAAATAGCCCTTTGGTCTCTGTGGAGTTAGTGTGTGGATGAGGCAGGCTTTAATGAGAGATATGCTGCAGCTATGAGTCCGTACTATCTCTAGAAACACGGGTTTGTGTCCTAATTAGCATCTCTAAGAGTCTTAATACAAATAGGACAAGCTGATGGCACTGCATTCGAACTTCAGTTCTGATGAGACATGTCGTCCTTGCAAATGTGTTTTGAACCCACTTCACTTTGAATAAAAAGCTGCTAGTTGATATTTACTTTAAAAAAAAACCCCTTCTTTCAAGCAACTTCTCTTCCTTTATGCCTCCTGCCATGTTTGTCTTCTCTCTAATGCAATGTGTAACTTTATCAACTAGAGCCAAACAGCTCCCCCTATGCCTGTCCTTTCATGCTTTTCGTGGTGCTCCCTGTCTTCGCAGCGTGTGTTCGCAGCAGCAGCAGGGCTGGTGTCTGGAAACTCACTAGCTCTGCTATTTGCCACTTTCTGCATTAATCCTGTTTTCAAAGGCGTGTGTGTTTCAATAGCTCATAAAGCTACCTTGCACCGTGGTGCAGGGAAACTGTAAAATATTCCTGCACACTCTATTCACTGTCAGTCCCTCAGATGGCCTTCTATGCTGTCTTCCCACCGGTGTGTTTGTGTGTCAGGGACCTCCGGCCATCAACCAGGTACGGCTGCCTCACGTACTCATAAGAAAAGACCCTCATAGAGAGTACGTGACTCGGGACCACCCTGCTACCTGCCAAATTCCAAAAGTAGACCTGCAGCTCATCTAGGGCATAGGCTTAAACAATAGAAGGTGGATTGTGAAAGATAAAATTAGAGTCTGCAGTCATGTTACCAGAGGACACAGGATGCCCTACCCATCCCACTGACCTTCCGCTCCGCCAGGTTCATCGCAGCTACAGCACACACACACACCCCATTCCTTCCCCTCCTCCCTTCCTCTATATAAATCCCTTTGGGAGAATAAAGTTGTCGCCTTGATCAGACTCTTGTCTTGGCATCCATCCTTGTATCCCCTGCCCCCCATCTTTTTCCTAGGTGTCCACCAGACCCACGTTGAGTGTCCTGCTGGTCGGGACATTTGTGAACAGGTCATTTCTGAGTTTTTAGTAACTTGGTCAGTTAGGTTTATTGCTCTGAATATATGTGTATTTCTGCACAGTAAGGGACCAAACCTTTGCTACATTTTGTGGTTCCTGCCAGTATTGTGCCTTCTCTTTCATTGTGTTTGACAAGCTGTGATGACTGATAATTCATTGTTCTTGACTTTCAAAATTGGCAGCTTCCTATAGCTCAACCTAACACGTTTATGCAATGGCTATTACGGCTATTCAGGATAATGGCCAGGGCTCGGGAAGTTAAAATTCCTGCAAACTGGTATCTAACATGCATGCCATTGTATCTGTCTCAGAGGCCCTCTGCTTTTTAGCAGATTAGGCCTAACTGTTGTGCAGGCTTTAGTCAGAGCCCAGGGTTGCAGTGTGTTCCCACGGGAGGCAGCATTCTCATTTAGCCTTGGGGATGTGGCTGTGATGTCTTGAGCTAGCAGGAGGACATAGATCATGTGTTTAGAGAATAACAAAAGATTCAACCAGGGAGAAAGAAGAGAGCCCTGGGTGGCCCAGGACAGCATGAAAGGCCAGTGTCCCCTGTAATGACCATGCACCTTGTAGGCTCTACATAGCCCTTGGGGCCTGGTGACCCGCCCACCACTTCCAGGAGGAAGATGGTGCAGCTGTCCTAGGGAGATCCTAAAATACAGAAGCTATGTCCGGGGCAGCAACTTCCTGAGCATCATGAAGTCTAAACACCAAGGTGTGCAGTGACCAGGCATATCCCAATCTGTCTTGAAGTCCTGACATTGAGGCTCCAATGAATACTGCAATGGAGAAATGTTTGAAAACCCACTATTCTGCATGCATTTGTTTGTCACTGTCAGGAAAACCTTAACTGGGCTTGAAGTCATCGCTTCCTCAAATTAACTGCAATACCAAGCATGCGTCACTTGCAAAATTGATTAATTGCATGCACATGTAAAGTAGGAACAGAGGCGGCACTTGGAAAACCATGTAGGTTTCACACAGGGGTCCCTCTTTGGGAATTTTATAATTATATTGCTTTCCTAATAGGAAGCAAAGTGAGCGGACAGAGGTGTGTCCCTTAAGGCCTCTTTGTAAGTGGAGACATCAGAGAATGCCTCTGCTCTGCAGAGTAGGTGGGGCGCCTTGGTGCACGGGGACCCTGAGGTTAAACAATGACACAGCAAGGGCAGCTTACACACACTGCCAAAGACAACCCCTCAGCGCTGGTCTCATTCATGTTACCTTTGAGCAGAAAGTGCTGTCAGCGTAATGAAGGAAGCTATCAGTTGTCATATTCAGGATCAGCCGCTCCGTTGTATTACGACGATCTCACCCACATCCCGGAGGCTCTCTCTTCAGTGTGGGGATTGTTACTCTGTCCTGAGTAGCTGTGAAGAATCACACTATCATCTCCAAGACTTGCATTATATTTACAGAGCACATGTATAGTCAAACACTTGCCAGGCCTTCTAGTGCCTCATTGTGCATAGAGCTCCAAGTGGCCCCTTGCAGAGCCTGCTGCTATAGTTCACTGGCAAAGCCAGTGGAGACCGGAAGCGGAGAGAGACAGACGCATGCCCTGCTTTGGGCTGCAGAGATAAGTGCGGGATGGACTGAGTCCCTCTCTGTCCCACCTGACCACAACTGCCCTTTGCCAGCAACACTGGTTACCGCCACTGTCCTATGTGACACCTGCTTATGGTCTTAGTGGCAGCGCTTTAATTTCTTGGAGTGTCACATTTGGTCCTTTGAGTAAACTGACGTTGTGGACAACTTTGTCCGTCATAGTGTTAGACCAAGGCAGCATTTCCACAACCTTAGAGTGCAGAGATCTTGTAGCTTGTGTACCCACTCTTTGGTGAATTGGGGTTCGAGGTGATTTTGACTCGGCAAGTCACATCATCCCCTCAGCTGTGCAGCCTATGTGGCTGCATTTGCTGTCTCCTCGTGGAGTGCTTGGGGCCCTCAGTCAACCCATACATCGAGAAATTCAAATGTGGGGAAACCGCAGCTGGGTTTTCTGTCTCACAGACCCGAGGAGGCCATGTACGTGCTGATGGTGAGTAGTAGCTGGCGATGCTGCCTGGGATGAGGGATGCTGGAGGAGCTCATGAAGGAGAAGCGCTGGTCAGCTCTAGTTAAAAAGGTGCTGTTTTCCTAGGTCCAGCACCACAGAGGCAGATGTGCGGGTAATCCAATTCATTTCTCCTGCCCTCCTCACACAGCCTGCAGGCTCAGCTCCACAGCACACGTTGCTTGGCAACAGGTGCTCACAGGGTGAAGAAACAGGCACGGAACCACATGCAGCACAGTTCGCTGGCCACTTCCTGGAGAAACAGTATCTCTGTAGAACACACCAGACTCCCTGCCTTGGTACCTACTGGCTACTGTAGATGCCGGGCACAGGACCATTGCATCTGTGAAGAAAATTCTCGTTCTCTCTAGTGACTCATACAGTCATTGCTCCTCATCCCATTGCGGGAAGCCTGAGGCAGCAGAGAGCTGAGCATCTAGCTAGGCTCTGGGAGGAGGAGGATCCAACGAGTGGGTATTTATTGATAGTAACACACATCATGGAACTGTTGTGCTATGTGCGTTCTATCCCATGCACACCAGCAACCGAGAGAGGCTGAGCCATGAGAAAGTACTGGAATAATCCACGGTTGAGCCTGCTCCTGGAAGCACCTAGACATGATGGGAACAAAAGCAGGTGGGAACAGTTTTAGTGCATGACTTCCCATGGTTCCCATATATTTCTGCTCCAGAGACCAAGAGATGTCTCAGACTTCACGGAGGGTCCGGGTTATAGAGTGAAATGGTCAGACAAGGCAGTTAGATCAAGTAAAGAGAACCAATATCACCATACCACGAATCACCCACTAAGTGCTTCTAGAGCCCTGTATAGGCTGGTACGAGCAGCACTGCTTATACAGTGAGCTGTTGGTAAGCAGGATGTTGTTCCGATGTTGTTCAGGAGGGTTCTCTGCAGCATGAACCTCGGAATGTGTGACAGAGTGAAGGAAGGCCCAGTGAGCAGTGGTTCTCATAGCACTGTTTGAACAGTTCTCATGCCTTGTGAGTTTCTTTCCATTTTGTTGCCTAAACACTGTAAGAAGCTGCCAAGCCCCTCAGAGACATGAAGGTTCTATGAACTAGCTGAAGTCCAGGAGAGAGACACAAAAGAATAAGTCAATATGATGTGTTGGTGCCGACAAGCCCCCATTTGTGGGGCAGCGGTAAATCTGCAGCTGCAGAGGGCCTGCTTCATTGCCAGAGATTATGGGAGAGAACGGAGCACTGAGTACAGGGCAGGCCTGGGGCGGATCCAGAAAGAAAGAACATTCTTATAGCTCCTGCGTCCTCACTGTGAACATCTCCATGCCTTACCCCCTGTCTTTCCCTGCTAACATGAGAGATGCAGAACTTAGAAAGAGAAATATGGAGCAACAGGAAAAGGCTAGCTACAGATCAAGAGCTGGCCTCTTTGAACAAGCATCCCTGAAGAAAGTGAACCACTCTTCAAAAACAATGAATGCCCTTCTGCTTGTTGGTAAAATCAATTAGCCATGTGTACATTAGTGCACAGCTTTTACCCAGCATGCATCCTGTGAGCCGTATGGAAAAACAGTCAGAGGGTCAAAGCAGATAGTGAAAGAATGTGTTGCAATGTTTACTAATTTGTAGGAAGCACTTTGCTTCCCCCCCAAAAAAGGTTGCGCCATGCTGCCTTGAATAGTTTAAATGACAGCTTGGCACCAGCCGTGCCAGCCACTCAAGCAGTAACAGTGTGCACTTGACCTTGGCCTCCATGTTCTGACAGCCAAGAATACACTTTTCTTCTGCACTGGAAGCCCGCCCATCAGGGCTGAGCATGACAGGACAGTGTGAAGGTACAGCAGCTACAAAGGCGTCTACCTGGCATAATAATTGTAAACCTAGATACACACTTCAGAACCCTCAAAAGTTAGTGTGTGTGTGTGTGTGTGTGTGTGTGTGTGCACCCAGGATCTACCTAAATCTTAATTCTACCTCTTCCTAGAAGATGTCAGTGTGTGATGGCTTGAACAAGAATGACACCCCCCCCACCCAAGTAGGCTCACAGATTTGAATGCCTGGTCATCAGAGAGTGGCACTACTTGAGAAGGATTAGGAGGTGTGGCCTTGTTGAATTGGGTGTGGCCTTGTTGGAGGAAATGTGTCACTGGGGGTGGGATCTGAGATTCAAAAGCCCAAGCCAGACACCTCTCTCTCTCTCTCTCTCTCTCTCTCTCTCTCTCTCTCTCTCTCTCTCTCTCTCTCTCTCTCTCTCTCTCTCTCTCTCTCCCTGCTACATACAAATCCAGATATAGAATAATCATCTACTTCTCCAGTACCATATCAGCTTGCCTGCTGCCATGTTCCCCATGATGATGATAAGGAACTAAATCTCTTAATGTGTAAGCAAGCCCAAATTAAATGCTTTCTTTTAGAGTTGTCATCGTCATGGCATTGCTTCACAGCAACTGAACAGTGACCAAGAGAGAATGAGAGGTCGTTAACTAAAATTCAGAGTGACAGAATTTTAAAGACCAGAGCTAATGTTGGGGCAGGAGAATTTGTTTGACACATTGAATTTTTTTCTTAAACCAGTCTAAACCTGTCTTTTAAAAATGATCTTAATCTAGAGCTAATTAGGGAATTCTCTCTCAGACTTCTCTAAAAACATGGCTGAATGGCTAAACATACTGAATTTTCAGAAGGCTGGGAAACAGACCAGAGGAAATCTTGCTTAGATCTGAACATAACAATCAAAGGGAAACAGAAGAGTTCAGAGGCCATGTGAGGGGCCAGTGTGATGACATGGAGAGGACTCACAGTCATGTGTCTGACTCTGCACCTTAGTCTTCTTATCATGCCCAGTCCTCTGTAAGGAGCCCCAAGACCCATGTCACATGCCGAGTCTTTTCTTGCTGTGCTTTTCAAGTCTGCCATCGAAAATGGCCATAGATTGTGTGGTTTATATAGCAGAAATATAATCCTTCAGACATAAAGAAACAAAGTAGCCAAAAATCTATGCATTGGCAGGTGACATCTGAAAGAACTGAGATCTGTTCCCTTCCCAACTCTCTGGGCCTCCAGCAGCCTCCTCGAGTGTCCCTCGGCTGTGGACATGTCCCTCACCTCTGCCACAGCCTTCTCATTGATGCTCTGTGGGTCCCTCCTTGTAATAACACCGGTCAGTTAACCAGGGTCACCCCTGGCCTATGTGTCCTGTCTGGATACCACAAAAAATAAAACAAGGTAATATCATGGGTGCTGGACATGAAGGCTACAATACATCTTTTTGAGCAGAGTTGAACACAAGGCATGTGCTACCACTCACCCTTTGAAAGAGGCATACTAGACAGGGACAGCTAGGGGGTGAAGCCTATACAGCACTCAACCCCCATGGTGGATGCTCAGGATTGGAGTGAAGAACTTGTCTCAGCTCCTTCCCAGGGAACTGGAGTAGTTGGTGTCACTGAGAGCAGCTGGATTTCCCTGAAGCATTGAATGGCCGTGTACTCTGCATGTACAATGTATAAAGACAATCCTGGACAATAATACAGAATGGTTTTTATTATTTTAGTTACTACTAGAAGGATTTTAGGCCCCTTGCACATTATTAGGAGTCACACTTGATCCACCCCAGTAGGTTTTTTTTTTTTGGAGGATAATTTGGATAAAAGGTGTTCTTTTTTTTCTTATTTATTTTTTAAGAGGGTAATGGAAATTAGCTGGACATTGATGACTACTATTGAGGTTGTCATCTGCTTTTATATTACTTTTTGCTGCAAGTTCTCCAGCCGTGTGTACACATCATGCAGTATAGTCATATCCTGATTTTACCCCAAGATTGTTTCCAAGGCTACAAGTATCTGCTCTTCATTGCCTAGTAATTCTGCCTAATTGGTCACTGGGTTCCCTGAAGGAAACCCCAACAACAGATGTTATGGAAGTTTCCAGAACTAAAAAGGAACTAGCTTTGAAAACTCCACTTTGGACCTCCTTAATAACATATGGCCCAGGAATATTTCTCCAAGAACTATATAAATAATGAACCCTGGAATATTCAACCCTGACTAGTCAAGCTAATCATGTCTGTGTAACGAATGTATGATTCCCACCATAGTGCTGTGGGGTTTTTGTTTTTATTTGTTTGTTTGTTAGTTTGTTTTTATGTGATCTCCATCAAACGAGGTTCTCAGCAGTGGATGGTCTATTGAGTGCTGCCCTTCGTTTCCAGTGTCAGCCTCCAGCTCCATGATGAAAGATGGCCTCATCCAGTCCTGTGACCAATGTCCCCTCCAGGGAGAGCTGGAATTCGATCTACCAGGTTGCCACTGTGACATAATGGTTGATAAATATTTTTAATATCGCCTCTTCCAAATGTAGCATTTTGTCACAACATCCCTTCCTAATGCTTCCATAGGTGAGCTCCAGTGACTAGACCAGGGAACTTGTAACAGCAAAAGCTCATATGAATCTAAATATTCAACGTTGAACCAACTCTCCAAGTCACTGGGTAATATTAGCTTAAACGAGTCTGAGCAGAAGTGGCTGGTGGGACAGCACATGACAGTAACTTTGTAAGTCTTCCCTTCTGGGCTGCAGTTTCTAACAAAGGCACTACCTCCCATCTATTCCTTCCTTTTCATTGTCTCCACCATCCCATCATAGCCATTTGTCCCCACCATAATGTCACCAGATCATTGTCAAGGCCTCATGTCCACTTCCAGATTGGACCTTCTTATGCCTACCTTGTTCCTCTCCTTTGAAGTATCTAATTCTCCTCTCTCTCACAGCATGTGTTTCTATCAGGTGAACACTATACCTACCTGTCCAGTTGGTCCATCCCTTAAATGGCACCAGCCTCCTGCAAGCAATGGCACTTTAGCACCAAGAAGAACTCTGTCCATATGAGTAAGATATAATGGGAGGCACAATGTCTTGGAAGGACAGTGTGTCAGTTATAGTAGTACATTTCCTATTCCTGAGTTCAAAGTCTACCTCTGGGACCCTATGCTCTGTTGACTCAAATATACTTTCAAACTTATCATTTCTTTCTACACCTTCTAAGCCATTGTGATGGTAATATCAGCTCTATACATCCTACCAACTGTGAATGACAGTCTCTTCCACTTCTATATCCAATAAACAGTCATTTATTTACTTAGTAAATGGTATTCATCAGCCCACTCCATGCCAGGTACTATGTATGGTCCAGTAGTGATGATGAGTCCCTGACCTTGTAACTCCATATGACTAGGTAAGCTTCTCAAATGTCCTCCGTGGCTCTGTGTCTTAGTCACTTTTCTATTGCTGTGATGAGATGCCATGACCAACACAACATAGAAAATGTTTATTGGCACTCACAATTCCGTAATCACCATGGTGGGGAGTGTGGAGGCAGGTAGGCATAGTGCTGGAGCTTACATACCGACCCACATGCACAAGACACAGAGAGAAGCAGAGGGCTAACTAGGAATGGCATGGGATTTGAAACATCAAAACTCATCACTCCCTACCCCCATGATATATTTCCTCCAACAAGGCCATGCTTCCCAATCCTTCTCAAACAGTTCCACCAACTTGGAATCGAGTATTCAAATATATGAGGCTCTGGAAAGTCATTCTCATTCAAACTCACACCTGAATGTGCAAAGAAGGGTAGGCAGGTACAGACAGTTGTCAGCCAGTGGCTGGTCATTTGATTAGAAGGTACCATCGAAGTAAGGTCTGTGGAAGATGACACTAGCATGTAGAGATCATAGCTAGAGTAGCGCAAGCAGAATGACCTCAGCAGAGACACAAGGAAGAGGAGAAGGAACAAAGAGAAACCAGCTTTAGGTCTCCCTGAATGCTGGGTGCCAACATTGGACATTGTTTTACCTTTTTAGAATATAGTTGTTTTATTTTAACATTAAAGCCATAGTATTGTTTATACTTTATCAGATTCACATGTTGTTTATTTTAGAATTAAAGAAACAAAGTTGAGGGAGGATTGGGGAGACTTGTTATCAGGCAGCAAATAGCAGTGTCCTGAGCCCAGAGCACACACAGAAGAGCTCCGAGTGAGGAAGCCACACTGAGTAAAGGAAAACATATAATCAATTGTTCAATTTCCCAAGACTTCAGAAGAATTTAGGTTCCACACACAGTTTCTCCAAATTAAACAAAGTGACACAGTCAGTGACCAGCCATGAGCATGAGGCAGAAAACAGAACTTGTTAAACTAACATTAGAAGAGCTGTTGCTGAGGGATTGCCAGGGATGGAAGCCAGTAAGGACTACTATGGACAAAAGGTTCTGTCCTGCCCAGTTCCACTGCCCTTTAGTCCCAAATAAACACACAGAGGCTTATATTAATTCTAAACTGTTCAGCCAATGGCTCAGGCTTCTTATTGGCTAGCTCTCTCCTAATGATTAACCCATTTCTATGAAACTATGTATTACCACAAGGTCATGGCTTACCCATAATGCTCTGGCATATTACTCCTTTGGCAACTACATGCCATCTCCCTGTGATTCTCTGTGTTTCTCTTCCCATCTTTCTCCTAGTCTGGTAGCCCCGCCTATATTTCCTGTCTGGCTACACGCTGCCTGTCCATTGGTCACAACAGCTTTATTCATCAACCAATAGAAGGAACATATATTCACAGCATACAGAAGTACATTCCCCCATCAGTCCACAGGAAGAAGAGTGGAACCATGGCTAAAGATGCCCTAATGTGTGTAGGCAAGTAATTCCTTCCCCAGATACTTAACCAAAACTAAATGAAGGCATGTCCATACAAAATCCTTTATGTGACTGCGTACAATAACTGCATCCCTAAGCACCACTGAAAACCACCCACTGCCCTTTGGTAGATGAAAGGGTAAGCAAATATGCTGCTTCTATCCAGTGCAATAAGAGGAGCAAGCTACTGATAAATGCAGCATGGACACACACACTCTATAGGAGGCTGGAAAGCCCACAGAGGTGGGTGCTTTCAAGGAACAGGAAGGCTATGGATTATGTGCTTCCAGCCTACATTCTTGAAAAAGCAATAAACCCATATCGATGGTTTCCATGGACTAGAAATCAACTAACAAAAATATGTAAGGGGATTTCCGGGATGTGCTGGATTTCGACAATGGTGTGGTTACCCAGTTGATTGCACTGGCCAAAATCCAGAGCTCCATGCCTCTGCAAAAGTACACTCTTCATATTTCAGGAATATGAAAATAGGAAAGCCTTCCTCTAATATATCCTATAGTCCTTTCACTGTTTCTTCCCATAGGAGGAGATGCAGAACCAGACTTACTATGAGGCAAGAGACATGGGGAGTGATACCCTCTGAGCTAGCTGCAGAGAAAGACAAAAAAGAAAGGCTTGGTGATAGAGATTTTCTCTATACTTTTTCTCACACTGTCCCCCAGGTCCAAGCTCCTCTGCCCTTGCTAGATTGCAATTTCCTCATTTCAAATGTGGGGTCATGTTGACATCTGAGAGTTATTATGGGCTCATGGTATAATGGACTTGATTCATAGAAGTCTTTCAACAAATGATAGCTGCTTCCATTTCAGAAATGAAACTTGGCAATATCATCTTTCTCAAGGGAATGTCATGCTCCAGCCCCATGAACACCTGGGCTGGATCTGGAAGGTGAAACAGCAAGTGTCCTTGGGTCTCTGTGTGCATTCTGGATACAGATATGTGCCTTCTTGGTCTTGTGTGCTTAATCTATGACCTGGAACCAAGGACAACCTGTGTGCTAGCGTGATTATGTGAGTCTCATGCAAAGATCATATGAAGCTCCGAGTTTGTCACATCAAACAAGAAAATGCTTAGTTGGTGTTGGGTGTCATAGTCCTCATTGTAGCAGGCCCATTCATCACCCTATGTTTAACTCGGTGGTACATTAGATTCTTTTATACTCAGTGACAAACGTGCCTCACGGGAACAAATTAGGAGAAGAAGACTTATTTTAGCTCATAGTTTCAGAGGATTTCATTCCATTATCTCTGGGCACCATGCATCTGGGAAAGACATCATGGCATCAGGAGTATGTGGAAGGAGACAGCTATTTACATCACTTAAACAGGAGGCCTGGTTTCTACTAGCTTCCCTCTTTTTCCCTTTTATTCTGTCAAGGACCTCCATACAGGATTTGTCTTTCTCTGTTAATATTCTCTGGAAACTCCTAACAGGCATACCCAGATATTTGCTTCACTGTCTCTTAGCTTATTTTAAATTCAATGAAGTCGACAGTGGAAATTAGACATTGTAAGTCCTTGTCAACTTGACCTCCACAAAAGGCTTATGCCTGTCTCTAATGCAGGAATGGATTCAGCATGTCTCTTTGAGTCCACAGTCTTACCAGTTCCATTGTTATTCAGAAAACATAACGTCAAAGACTATTCTGAGACTCAACACAACTCTTAGCTGAGGGCTGCTAAAATACTATAGAAACACAAAACCAAGTTACACAATGCCAATATACAATGGGCCAGAGTAAGTAAATATCCCCAATCCAAAAGGGAAGTTGGGTCATCAAAAGGGACCAAAAGAAGGCCAAAATCCAGCAGAGGCAGCCCTAAATCCTATAACTCCATATCCATAATTGAGAACACATGGTAGCATCATCGAAGCTCTAGCATACTTGAGTGTCCTTCCTTTTATAGCCTTACCATTCTCAACCCATGTATCCTTTCTTTTAAACTGACTTCACTCAGTACCCTCCACTCTCTCCAGAAGACACTCTGTATCCTTGGGTCTCCACCGCAGCTTGAGTCTCACCCCCATAGCTTCCTACACTGTCCTCTCAGGAGCTCTACACAAATAATTTAACCTGATACACTTTGCTTAACCTCACTGACGTTTGTCTAGAGTAACAGTTGATATCTCCATCAATTGGTCACTCTTGCATTCTTTGTGTCTTCAAGACAAGCACTAAGTGGATAACACTAAGTTCTGTTGTCCACTCAAGCAATAGTCAGGAACCCTTGGGCCACAGCTTCAGCAGCCTCTGATAGCTGAGACCTTGAAAATACTCCTCTATGCTCCCCCTTTTCCAGCAGTGTCTGACAGGTATTGTGTGTCAAAGAAAAGTTACTGAGTTTGCAGGTTTACACTCTGGAGCCATTACAGGTAAGGGTCTCTCCACTTCCTAAAATTCTCTTGTCACCGTTTCTGTTATGACAGTGTAAAATATTTGACTTGTCACTAATGTTAGTCATATTTTTTAACAGCTCCGGGCTCTTAACTGCAGCTTTAGATGAGTTCCCTCTCTGACTTAAGTACTTTTGTTACCTCGTTCTGCTCCATGTTTGTGACCAGTCCTCACTGTAAACTCACCTAGAAGAATCCAGTAATATCTTCAACAGTATCAATGCTGTGTGTTCTTGGATTTTCCCTTTCTCTTTTTGAATTCAGCCTTAATCTAATTTTAAAGATGTGGGAAACTTACCTGTCAGAATGGAGCATGAATGGGCTCTGGTCCCCAGAAAAGGGACTCATGAGCACAGATCTTACTGGCTGCATTTGAATCAGAGTTCTAATCTGCTGACCTCCTACCACGGTGGCTTACTAAGCCCTGCCTCCTATATTGTAAGGCTTACTTAGCCGAAACTCTTTGAACAGATCAATCCACAATGCCTAAGAATCCTGTGATTATGTTCAGTTACAGGAGTGGTATCCCTACTCTGGCACCAGTTTCTTGTATTAGTTATTTTTGGTTTTCTATGGCCAAAACACCTCACAGAAACATGTTAAAATAAGAAAGGTTTATTTGGGCTCCTGGTTTCAGATCCCATTTCATAGTTGTTGGACTTGGGCAGGATGTCTCACTGCAGCATAAGTGTGTGATAGGGTCCAATAGTTTGCATCATACAGACCAAGGGTCCAATAGTTTGCATCACACAGACGAGGAAGAATAGAAAGGGATAGGCCACTTATCCACTAGTTTTCAGCTCTCTAATTCTATCGTGGTTCCCCAAGCCATGGTATGGTAGCATCCACACTCAAGTGGGTCTTCCCTTCAGTTAATCCTTGCTGCAAATGCTCACATAGATGCAGCCTGATGTGTCTCAGCATTCCCTAGATGATTCTAAGTGCTGTCAAGTTGATAATGGAGATTAGCCATCACACTTGGTATCCTTGCAATTCTCTGAAGCACAATTTCTGGGGTTAATTTATACATATGCTACATAGCAAGTGTTACAGCACTGAAGGAAAAGATATCCTGGCAGTAAGAAGTCAAGGAATACCTACAGCTCAGAAGGGAAAGGTATCCCAACAGAAGTGCTACAGCTCTGTTCTGGTGGGGGATGGATTCCCCAGCAAAATGTTATATTCCTTGCTCTGGGAAAGGTTTCCCTAATGCAAATGTAACAACTCTGCTCCAGCAGGGGAGACTTTCCTCAGCAAAGCCTTTCTAGCTCTGCTCTGTTCCAGAAAAGTATAACAACTCTCCTCAGCTTCCCTGGAGTGTAACAAGTTGGCTTCAACAAAGGGAAAGTTTCCCCAGCCAAAGTGTTACAGTTCTTCTCTGCTCCATTCAAGCAAGAGCTGTTACAGCTCTGTTCTGTTCCTGTGAAAGTTGTTACAGCTCTGCTCCTCTCCAGACAAAGAAAGTCATTACAACAAACCTCACTCTAGAGATTAATTGGGGGGGAAGAATCCAGGAGTGGTTGCCTCTGCAAGGGCAGAAAAGGCACCCCAAACTGAAAAGGTAAAGGATTTATATAGAATTTCTTAGGGGCAGAGCTTCTGAAGTTAGAGATTTTCAGGGAAGAGATTGGTATGATCTCAATTCTGAGCTGAGATTTCATGCTCAGGGAATTTTTGGATCTTGTGCTTTGTCATTGGTTGGTTTTCATGCTCAGAGATTGGTTGGATTTCAGTTCCTGAGTTGGTTAGGGGCAGGGTATGTTTCTTTGGCTCTGGTCTCAGGGCTAGGGTGTTCTTTCTTTGGCCCTTTTACCCTACAGGTTTCACAAAGCAATTTCTTTCATGTGTATCATGTTTCCACTATATTTTCCCTCCATTACCCTCCACCTCTTCTCCTACCCATTGCCACTTCCCACTGGTCTCCTCACTTAACACAGTCTCTCTGATGCTTTCATGCCATATGTATGGTTTCCTGAGTCCACAAGAAAACTAGATGAATGTTTCACTTAATATGATGATCTGCTGGCTTTTGTTTTTCTAGTAGATATTATTTCTTCATTCTTCTTCATAACCCACTTGAATAAAACCCCATTGTGTATATATATATCACATTTCCTTTACCCATTCATCTGTTGATGGACACTTAAGCTAATTCTGTAGTTTGACCATTATAACTAGTGTTGCAGTAAACATAGATGTGTCAGTATCTGTGTTGTATGCTGACTTAGAGCCCTTCATGTGTATTCCCTCAAGTGGCATATTCTTAAGTTATTTCCTTTTTTATTTTATGGCACAATTAATTCTGATTTCCATGGTGTCTGGGCCAATTTAATTCCACCACCATTATATAAGGATTCCACTTTCTCCTTATCGTAATTAGCATTTACTGTTACTTTTAATTTTGAATAACAGTTATTCTGAAGAGTAAGGAGGCTATTTCTACTTTTATTGAAAACTGTCTGCTCATTTCATTGACCCATTCATTGACTGGCTTGTTTGCTTGGTTTTGTTTTGTTTTGAATTGTTCTCTTTCTCTTTAAATACTCTACATATTAATCCCATTCTACAGGCTATGTCTAAATCTTTTGATTTTTCAGAAGCTTTTAATCGTATTCAATTCCATTCATCAATTCTCAAGGTCTGTTATAATCATTCATTTAATTCTTTGTCTGGGATTTCATCTAAATCCCTCTCATTAGAATCTCATGGGAATTTATGGAACTTGTCAGTTTGGAAGTTAGTAAGTCTCACTCCAGACTCACACAGTATCCCTCTGGCCAGATTTCTACCCCCTGGAACATGGTATGGTTCACACTTGGTTTTCTCCAACCTGTTAGAGAGATTCTTCATACCAAGAAGATAGTAATCCCCAGACACTTGCCCCAAGGTCCCAGAGAGGACCATGTGGGAAAGGACTTTTGCCTGTTGGGCCATCTAGCTGTTGATTCATCAGTGGTCCCTTTAATTGCTTCTTGCTACTACTCTACCCAGCTGTTGAGAAGAAAAGATCCTCCCAGCATCTAATATGGTGTGTTAGCCCAAAGATTTATCTCTGGTTGGAATGCAAGTGTGGTAGTTTTAATGTAATTGGCCTTCATAAGCTCATAGGGAGTGGCACTGTTAGGAGGTGTGGTTTTATTGGAGTGGGCATGGCCTTGGAGGAAGTGTGTCCTTGTGGCGGCAGACTTTAAGGTTTCCTATGCCCAGTGTCTCGACTTCCTGTGGCCTGCATATCAAGATATAGCCAGCATCACGTCTGCCTGTAAGAGAGTTCCCTTAATTAAATGTTTTCCTTTATAAGTTGCCATGGTCATGGTGTTTCTTCATAGAAATAAAAACCCTAACTAAAACAGCATGTTTTCTTAGCTCAGTATGTGTTTTCTGAATCTTTGGATTTTTTGTGTTACTTCTCTGGTCTCTGATCCTCTCCCATCATGCTCCTGCTTGAGTTCCAGAATGAACTCTGCACACTCTTCCTCCATTCTGCTTTCTGAAGTTTCCGTCCTTTCTTAGCTTCTGAAGCTAGTGTTAAATCTGCCATCACTAGCTTCATAGACAACTATGCTCCAATTATTCTTGGTTTATTCCCATGTATGGGCGTTATCACCATTTTCTCCATCTTAACTCAGGTCAATCACCACCATAGGATTTTCTAGCTCCTGTTGAAAGGGCGGGGAGGGTAGCACTCACCTCGAGAGCCCAAGCCAGGCAGCCACCGGCCACAGAGGCATGGGCTTCCAATCCCACTTCTGACACCAGATAATGATGATAGCCGATGCTATAGGGGATACAATATATTTATTTACCAGAGAGAGGGAGAATCACACAAGCTAGGAGTTAGAAGCATGGCTGGCTTCCAAAAGATGAGGTCCTTTTTCCTTTTGCTTCCTTTTATCTCTACCTGTGCTAATTTACTTGTTCCCGCCCTCATGGGCAGATAGCTTTGTGGTGTTCACTCCTACGGTTTTGTTCATCAACAATATCATACATTTAGTGTAATGTTTAGTTTATAAGAAAAGGTAGCTCAATGATATAGGTGGATAACTTCAAGCAGAAGTAACCTTGGTACTATGGTTCAAATGGCTTCTCTCTGAAAATCCTACAGAGCAGCCAGCCATCTTTATTCTCAGTAAGTACCCTGTGTATGAACAAGTATACTCCATGGTGAATGTGAGTCAGGTAGGAAAAAGAAATTTAACTTGACTCATTACTTTGTTGCTGGGTCAATCATAAGGATCAATGGAGGTCCAGAGCTAATTGCTTCCCATGCTGACCCAATTCATCAACAAAGCTGCAGCGTCATTGGTCCACATACAACCTGAACTACAAGGGGAGTCCATACCAGAGGTGAATCTGCACGGTCTCTGCATATTAGGAGGGACTTTGAGACAGCTACTGAGTGCATGCCAAGTGCATGCTTGCAGCAGATCTGACACCCTTTTCTGGCCTCCACAGACAGCAGGCATCTCTGTAGTACACAGCCATGCATGCAGGCAAAGCACTCTTGTATATAACATAAATAAATCTACATGTTTTAAGTAATGAAAAAATGTTTTAAATTACACTTCCTAAGTTTGATCTTGTAATATACAGAACTGATCATTTTCCTTTTGTATAAGACAAGAGTCCCAAGTGCATGTATATCCTTTAAAGGGGACAAACAAACCCCTGGTTTTTGACATTGGTGGGAAGTTTTTGATGAAGCCAGAAGAGTCTCAATAGTGACAATTTCCTGGAGGTCTCTTGGCACTCAGCTTACCTTCCCTGCCTCTTAGTTATTGCTCAGTTCTAATGGCCCTTTGAAGAGATACTGGTAGACATACTGCGCACGTCCTATCTACATCTGCGAGAGGAAAGTCTTGTCATCTTCACAGCAACTCTTTAAGTGCATGCCCATACACATAAAAAATAAAGTTCCTCCAGCCACACTAATGACCTCTTCTTTCTTGCTCTTAGAGATGTCATGGTCTGTTCCCCTATGTTCCCACTAATTTTAATAGTTCAGCTGAGCACAGCATGTGTATTTTGAGCTGAGTCAAGCTAATTTCCGCTGAGACCAGCCTGGGTATTTTCATCACGCACTTCCTTTTGGTTCCTCCTCCATTGCAAAATTTAGTAACTTTAGTATTATTCTCACAGCGTGATGCTCCTCAGGAGTCAGTGTCACCCCTCAGTGACTTCCCTACAGAAGGGCCAATGTGATGGCTGACAGTTCTCATCTGATTTACTAGCTGTGGTGCTGAGTGAAACACTGCTCCAAACTCTACTTGCTTCCTGCCATACTCCAGGGATCCAGATATAAGTTAAAGAAAGATGGATTTTTAGATAACTCATGCAGAATAGACCATCTGCTGTGCTCAGAATCGATCATTATCTCTACACAGAGGCTTTTGCCAAGGAAGGTTTGATTCATCCCACTGGAAGCCTGATAGGTTGGGAGTAGGATAAAGTGAGGTGAACTGTTGTGAGAAGGGTAGGTAGCCACACCTAGCCAAGCTCTGAACCCCGTGCTCATTTCCAAGTTCGAGTCTCCGGGTGAGGCCATAGTCTTTGGTTGAGGACTGGAAGGCGCACAGCATCACTTGAATGTCAAAACAGACACAATAGATATAGTCTAGAGGTATATAGCTTTTATACCAGGCTTCTTGAGTGTCTCTCTCTCTCTCTCTCTCTCTCTCTCTCTCTCTCTCTCACTCTGTGTGTGTGTGTGTGTGAGAGAGAGAGAGTGATGTGTGTGTGTGTGCACTCACACATGCTCTTGTGCATGTGGGTGTATGCACATTCGTTTGTATGTATTTATGTGTATACAGAGGGCAAGAGATAAACTCAGTATCACTTCTCAGGTACATTAAACCTTTTTAAGATAGTTTCCTCACTGTCTTGAAATTCTGAGGACCCCAAGGACTCTACCCCCCCCCCAAGTGATGGGATTAGAAGCCGGGAACCAGCATGCCTGACATTTTACATGGGCTCTTGGGATTGAACTGGAATCCTCATTCCTGAAAGGCAAGCACTTTCCTGGCCTAGCTGTCTCTCCAGCTTTGTGCTTTTGCCTTTTTCTTTTCTTTTGCTCTTTTGAGACAAGGTCTTGCTAAGTAGCTGGTCAAGAACTCAGCATGTAGATCAGGCTAGTCTTGAGTCCATAGAGATCTGCCTATCTCTATAATCCATGCCTTTGCCTTGTAAACCAAGATTTCCTTCCATCTCATCAACCTCTGTCCTATACCCCCACCCCATCTTGTGGCTCTACTCAAGAGAACTTCCTCTTGCCATTGCTACCTTTGAGGAATCTGACTCTTTCATGGAAATTCTGCCCCAGAAACATTTCTTCAATATGTACCAGACACTGATGACACTATTGCTCTTGGAGCATCTTTACAGAGTGGCATCTGAGTGTTCCCAAGCCACCTGTCTATGGTAGGAACAAACAACATTCTCCTACCATCTGCTCAGGGGGCTGCAGATCAGAAGCAGCTAACTGAAATCTAGTTCCTCGTGGTGAAGCTAGTGTGGGTTCACGGGTTCAAGTCCACATGAAATTAGATGAAATGGCTGCAAAGATTTTAAAGATGGGAAAGGATCGATACTGCCAGATGAAAATCTTACCCTGGGTCATGTCAAGATTGTTGATGTACCCAGTCAGTCCTCACTAGCTGGGCAGGCTGGGCAGACAAGCATGTTGACTCCAAGAGTCACTACTGCCTTTGGTTCTGGGTGCTACTCTAGGCCAGTGTGTTCTTTCTAATCTTTCAGGTAAACTTTAGGCCCCACTCATGTTATTTGCCTTAAGCTCATCTTAACTATAATCAACATGGTTTAACCCATCAGTTAAAGTCACAGTGTCCATTTGATTGTGTTCTGAGTGGATAGTAACTACGCTAGAATAGTAATGGTATGTGGAAGTCAGGAACTGTCAGGTTGACAGTGTCTCTGGCCCAGTTCTAAGCGAAATCCCCTGTGTTGTTCCGCAGAATGGTACACACTTGTAGTTGTGGCCCACGGCGCTTTTGGTAAGAAGTTTTGCTCACTGGGCCCGAAATGCTGTTCACTGCATCCCCTCTCTGCCCTGAACCCCACACTTCAGATTTGCATTTGTGTCCTGAGAGTTATTCTGCCCTCTCTTCTTAGGGAGTGGCATTTTCAGGCCGAGACTCTGGGTGTTGTCTGCACATCCCTGTCCTTCCTCTCTGAGGACTGTCACCCGGGCGGAAATCAGTGGGCATCAAGGGATGCAAGGGTTGCCAAATTCACATGCCGTGTGGCATGGAGGAATGGCATAGCCGCGTGGCTCCAGAAGATTCCCGTCAGCTTCCCCAGCTCAGGAATCTATTACTCTAAGCCCTGGCTCCTTTCACTTGTCCTCAGCAATCACCGCTCTTGTTCCTCGGGGCCACTGTCACTGTGTTTATCTCTCCATGATGTATATCGTAGCTGAGTCAGCCTTCATGGACAAAGCTTGTGTCACTTTGTCTGATAATTCAAGAGGACTTCATCAAGGCAGGGATGATATCTTTGCTTAATCTTTCGTGACAGTTGTTCAGTGTGTGGTGAGTGTAAGGAGGGTGCAGGTCATGGTACAGCTATAACAGGGGACAGGTTGTAGTTCAGTAGACGGAGGGGCATGTATGGTCCCAACACAGCATGTGCATTTTGAATCATATGTAAGTCATAGAATATAATCTCTGGGAAAAAATGTTATTGCATTAGATTGTCTAATGGGACCAGAGTAGCTAAACCAGACAGGCTCTGCAGGACTCAAAAGGCCAAATGGTAGCACAAAGGAGCTGAATTGAAGAAAATGAACAGTGTTCAGACCACAGACCCCAAAGGATCCAGGAGGATTTTCTCAGTGCCCTCTAAAGGGAAGAGGCTAAAGGTCTCAGAGCCTATCCAATTCAAGACAAAATCCATTCCAAAACCAAAGGGGCTTCCTAAACTGATTTCAGCCCCTGCTCATGCAGAGAAGGACAGAAATGGCAGCATGTGGGTGGCTTCTGCCCAGGATTGACTTCTCCTTAGTGGTGAACATGACTGCTATGTGTTTATATGTGAGGAAGCTTTGTCCTGAAAAGCCAACAGGGTTGACTTCCAAGGTGCTAAAAGTGGCTGTTAATGAGAGGAAAGTTGGGCACATCCCTAAAGGCAGAGTTCCTGCTTGATAGTGGAATTAACTCACCAAGAGAAGAAGGGTATGTGCTGCCTTTTAGTTTGTGTTTGTGAAACACTTGGCACTGGAATTCTCTGATTCATCTTGATACATCGCCAGATTCTGTCTCCCATGTCATTGCTGTTGTTCAGCCTTGGTTAGCCGAGTGCCAGAGAAAACACTTGATTTCAAGACAGTCAACCTTCTCCCTGGATCTCATCAATGGCTTCCTGCAGTTCATACTGACTGTTAATTTTTTGGTGTCTGCACTTTGCAATAAAGAAATATGAATAGCAAACAGAATTTAGTGAGGAACCCTTTCTTCGGATAGAAGTTTTGAACGCTATAATTATTTATCCCAGTAAGATTTATTGTAAAGTATCTCGGTTGCTAATCTAAATTGAGCTATGCTAGCGTGACTTTAATTTCCTTGAGAGCCTTGTTCCTGCTCTAACTGTTTTACATATATTAATGTTCACAAGCACTCTGCAAGATAGGTACAGTGATCCCACCAGGATATGATGAGAGTGTGAAGGACAGATTCCATCAGTTGACTGCAGGGACTGCATTCCTAACCATGTGTCCCCTTTGACAACACAGAGGCTGTATGGAGCTTCCCCCTTCATCTCTTCCTAACCATGTGTCCCCTTGACTACACAGAGGCTGTATGGAGCTTCCCCCTTCATCTCTTCAAAAATGAATTTGCCCCTGTTTCCTTGGAAGTTGGAGAGAATGGAGGCCTGGGGCATCTGGAGACTGACATGATTCATCTTTGTTGCACAGGGGTCATGTTTTTTACATAGCAGCAGCTGTGCAAAGAATATCAGGGTGTGTGTGCACACATTTTGCATCAAAACAACTTAAAGCAAGCAAGGAAACAGTTTTCAAGCAAATACGTTTTTAAAAAGTTCATTTTACCTATCCATTAAATCATTTGTAAGTGATTTGTCAGGTGGAGTTCACATTAACAAGGTAGCAGGATGACGGTAACGTGTAAGGGAAAAGATGCATTTCAAAGACGCCAGAGTGAGTGTTACAATCTGCTTGCATGTTGGTATGCAGTAACATTGAGCAGACAAGACTGGTCCATGACCAGTGCTGCATTCTTGTGCTCAAAGGGGAAAGATGCTTCTGCTCTGACCCAGTCAAAAGGGTTCTTCTGGAGAAGTGTTAGAGGGGAAAGTAAGCAACAGATGTTATTTTGGAAGGTGCTTAATTTTCAGATGATGCTTGAAGCAATGTCTGACTCACTGGGCCCTGGGAACAACACTACTGCCGGAGTCCACAGGGCTGGCCTTGTCTGTGACTCATGTGGATCACAGACACCTGGAGGTGGAGGGGTTCCACTCAGTCCCCAGGATCACCATTTTCACCGAGTGTCTCCCAACTCAAACACTTAATGAGTCTGTCCCTGTCCTCATATACCCCCCCCCCCAGTGCAGTCTTTCACCCAATACCCCTAATCAGTGTGGCTCATCTGGCTCCAGATAGAACACCAATGACAGACCAAAGAAATGATTCCACCTATCTTAGTAAATTACTGAGTTTACTGGGGTCACTTACTCAAAGGCATCTGAATCACCCAAATTGTGGGTTCTAGATCGCAAAGGTCTCATGTCTGGAATTCCTTGCACAAGTTACTAGCAGATTAGACAATTAGAGTAGTCACTCCTCGTCCACTGTAGCTATTTATATAACTCTGGGGAAGGACCTGATAAATCCTGTAAATTTCAGGATATTCCTGTGCCTTGTAAGATGTGTTTACTCCATGGGCCTCTCATCTTTTTTTGAGCATCCCTCCCTTCCTTTAGGAAGAAATGTTTCAGTTATAAGGAAATATACACTACCTCTCCTATGTGTCTTGTCACACTCTGTGACCTGCCAGGATAGTAGCAAGGTCTTCAACAAACATGGCTGTTTTATGGGAATCCTTAAAGGAAATGTTTTCTGATAGTCTAATGTCCCCTGTGCAGCTAAAGGAGTCTGGGCTATATGGATATTCTGGACATTTCGAGGGGGCCATCAGGCCAGAGCTTAAGAAATATTTTTCTAGAGCTTTTGTGGGCACCAGGAAGAGGAACAGCAGCAACCAAGATCCCAGGGAGGACATATGCTCTCCCAGATGGGGAGCTTCCAGCTGCCAGGCAGAAATGAATGTGCCTGATATTGTGTTCTGCTTGCCCTACAGGCTGAAGCACTGGAAGGAAGCTCAGAGGACAGAGACCCCAGGGTTTGGGTTTGGGGTTGGGGTTTAGGAATCCTTGAAAAAAAGGGTTCTGTATGCTGGCCTATAGGTGAGTGCAGCATAGAAATTCCAGATCTTCCTGTAAAGGGACCCAGGGCTGAAGGGAACAACAGATACGAAAAGAGTGAACTATGTCATAACTGGAGCTAGAGGAGAAGAAGGTGAGGAGGGCTGAGGGCGCTGTGCCAAGCGTGTGAGAGACCAGGAACATGTGAACGACAGTGAACATCTCATCCCCAGGGATGACCTGGCTCTTTTGCAGTATTACCCCTGTGTGAATGCCTGAGCCTCACGGAATAGCCTTCACGAATGCAGGGCTCAGCAGTTATAGCTTTAAAAAGAAACTTGTCAAAGCTTATTCCAAGACAAACATTAAAAGTGGGGTCTATGGGTCCTCCTTGTGGAAGACGCTTTGTAAGGAAAGTGGAAACCTAGGGGATGGTGCTGCCAGATAACCACGATGTTCTTCTGTGGAGCTGTAATCCAGGGGTCATGAAGGGAGCATCTATCAATAGGGATGCAGAACATCCATCCAGAACTCAGAGGGGTGCCCTAGGGTCTGGAACCACCAGGGTGAGCCTGGTTGAGATTACCCAACAGGAAACACCCATGCTTATAAACTGTTGTGGAAGGTCTATAAATAATTCAGCCAACCTCACTCTCTTGGAACATTCATGGAGATGGTCAGTCTTCTCATGGCTTCTGTGTGTTCATCTCTGAGTCCTTGGTCGTGTCCACGTCTTTCCTGGAGGGGATCAGATCTATTCTGTCAGCTCTCTGCACGCCCCTCTCAACTTGATAGTTGCCTTCTCTGCTGCCCTGCTGGAACAACATTCGGCTACTGTGGCTATAGCATCAGATGTAACCTGACATCTTCATGAGAGTAGAAATACTGAGGGTGAAAACTCAAGTGTTAACGCCCGGCATCTGCATGGCTTGTTTCACAGAGCTGTGGAGAATCATGTGGACATTTAGGGAGCTTGCCTTGACAGGAAGGCTCCGAAATGCGCTAGGATTCGGAGATGTCCTTAATGCTCTGCCCTGCCATTTTACTGTGAAATTTTCTCTGCATTCTTTCTCCTCATCTTGCCAGATAATTATAAGCTTTTAGTATAATTTAGACGAGGTTGATTAGCCAGGCCTGCTCTTGCTATAAACGAAGTTAATGAATTGCAGATTTTTTTTATAGTTTTTCCACCTTAGAGGCAGGGTAGGACTTAGCATTACTGAAATGCAGAAAATGTTTTTTAAGAACAGTCATGCATATTCAGTGTTCATGGAAAACCGCTTTAGAGATGTAGCTGTGAATGCCATGTACGAACTGCACGTGGTTATGCAATTTATTTAACAACATACACTCTCATGCCGGGGATAGTTAGTAAATATGGAGTCGTCTGTAACCTCACATCTGCACCCTAAGACGGCACAGTGTGGCAGCCACACACAGATATCTGACAGAGGGCCGTGGCCTGGAACACAGAATTGCTTCATAGATGGAGGGCAGGGGGACGTCCTCTGAGGACACCAGCACCACAGAAAGTCCATCAAGGAGCAATGAGCATCCTCCTCATCTGCAGGCCACCTACATGCACATCCTCCCTGGCTTCCCAAAGCCAAGGACACTCTGTCTTTGTGAGCTTTCACTTTCGAAGGGACTTCATAAGTGATCGGCACCTTGCACACACTGCTTGGAGTCATGTCTACTCAAGGCCATTTGCTCTGCCAAGGTCCCTTGCGTGTTTCCCTCAGCCCAAAACCTCTGACAGGAGTAACGTTGTTGGGCTTTACCGGTAAGGGGCAGCTGAAGTGGAAGTCACTTGGAAACTGCTTCAGCCTGGGTTTGAGCCAGCCAAGCTGCCCAGTGTGGCAGGCAGATGGGAGCCGTGTCAGTCATGCAAAGACTCCGTGAAGACACAGAAGTCATGGGGTCAGCAAGTGTCCGGAGAAAGGGCAGGGCCACAGCTCCTGAAGCGGCAGGGTCTCTGTTACTTAGCACTGTTGGTGCCCCTGCTGGTTTTAAAGTGTGTCGCTTTCAGATAGTTCCAGAAGGCAGCTGCGTGAAAGAGGAGAGACTTGCTACCTGCTCTGCACATTCCAGGCAGTGGTGGTGGGCACCTGATTTCCTAGAGGACAATCTAGGGTCATCTGGGGTGCTGTGTGACCCCTGAGTCATAGGGGAGCAGAGATGGGAACGGAGCTGAACTTTCTGTCTGTCTGTCTCTCTCTATCTCTCTCTGTCTCTCTCTCTCTCTGTCTCTCTCTCTCTCTCTCTCTCTCTCTCTCTCTCTCTCTCTCTCTCTCTCTCTCTCTCTCTCTCTCTCTCTCTCTCTCGGCTCTGAGTAACATCTGAGAGGCTTGTGCCAGGTAGACTGAACCTGCCAGGGCTTGTCACGAGATGCTGAAAGAGCAGAGATTGTCAGGGAAGCTGACCATGTAGACACCACTGTGAGTGTCACAAGGTGACATTAAAATATGTGCGTGTCTGCGGCTGCCAAGCTGCGGCGTCTGCTGTGCAGCTGGTTTCTGCTTCTATGTGGTCTCTACCGTCCCTTGCCTTGATGTAGCCTTCAAGCATAGCCAGCAAGGAGGAGGCGGAAACAAACTGGGAACCAGCAAACCACAGCAACATGGAGCAGTTAGTTTGGGGGGGTTGCATTTAGGTCAAGAACTATAAAATGTGTTAAACCAAATCGATCCAGAAACCAAGGACGTTCAAAAATGAATTACAATCTTGTTGCTGCTCTACGGCCTCATATTTATTTGGCTTCCTGCACTAAACCCAGTGTGTGATGTATTTAGAAAGAGAAGAATGATGGCTTGGGCATGATTTGTCAATGAGTAATAGGTGACCAGTTTTGTCTGTCACCTTTTAGCAAATGTTATTTGTTTTATTAATATCCAAAGTGAAATAGGTGAATAACGGAGAGGCCCGGGGATATAGATCAAAATTCAGGTTTTCAGCTCAGTAGTACTGAAGTGACCATTTACAAAGATTCGGGGATATAGATCAAAATTCAGGTTTTCAGCTCAGTAGTACTGAAGTGACCATTTACAAAGATTCGGGGCATGGAACAACCACAAATCATGTTTCTGAAGTTGGTTTCTTTTAGAAAACGAGAGTGAACCAACAGTGTTTTAGCTAGGAGATATTTTAATCTAGAGATTTAATATAATGAATCCTGTATGCAATTGAGTGAGTTTCTTCAGTTCTGTGTAATGAGTGAATATAGGTTTTAACTCATGTTGCTAAAGATGACAGCTTATATTTAAAACTGCAATCACCATGTGACGTCATCCCCTATGCTAGTGACCTGAATGAAGGTCTGCTTGGGACGAATCACCCGTGTGCATGCTATTGCATAGGGTCAGAACCCTCAAACCAGTGCCCTCCTCATAAGCTACTGTGTGCCTACACACACGGCAGCCCAGCTCACGTGTTTAGTGGATACCAGCAGTTGAGCGAGCCCTGTGAACCAGCTGTCCATGGAGGTGGCTATAGCTGTGCTGGGGCCCCATCAAATGGGTCCTCTCCACTTCCATCTCTAGGACACACTAGAGTCTGGAAAACAAGAAGCTTGGGACCATTACTGTTTCTGTTATGTGATAGCTTCAAATGGCAATCTTGGGGATAGAGGGATGGCTTAGCAACCAAAAGAACTTTGCTGTTCTTTCAGAAGACCAAACCCTGTTCCCAACACCCACAACATCAGGCATTCACCTCTGACAACAACTCCAGCTCCAAGAGGTCCATGCCCCAATGGGTACCTGCAAATACATGGTGGCATTCACACATACATACATACATACATACATACATACATACATACATACACACACACACACACACACTACATGGAATTGTACTATCTACTAAGAGAACTTCATGTGAGGTTGGGGACTCAGTTCCAACAATGACTCCACCCCATGCCCCTGATAGTCTCAGGACTTATTTCAACAAATCCACTGACAGGGAACCCCAGAGGAAGCACCAGTACACCACGCAGCGCATGCAGCCTCACCTCACAGAGCATCGAGAAGGGCTACAACACAGAGTCAGCTCGAAACTCCTATCTATGAGGGCTTAGTGGGACCCACTTTGCCCACGGGTATCATCAGTGAGTTTAGCATCTTAGAGGCATGTTAGTGATGGGGGAAAGAATGATTTAAAGAATAAAGAGATAATGACTTCGGGTACCCGAGTACTCTGGCATGCTAGAAAGGCGGTGGCACACCTCTGTCATTCTGATCACAACCAGTGTGACCCAGGGCAGCTGCACCAGTGAGGGCAGCCAGGAGAGCAGCTCACACCTATGTGAAATGGGGGAGAGACGCTGACTTGGACCTCGGGTCCTCCCCTCACATATGCAGAGCTGTCTGCCATAGGAGTGTGGGTTAATTACGTATCACCTCTCATCTGCAATTGGTTTTCATAGCATTTTATTTTAATAGTCAGATGGGAACCCTTTTCTCTGATATCCTGCAGCAGCTAGGACACGAGGGTGACAGGTCAACTCTTGTACCGGGACAGCTAGAACAAGAAGAGAGCATGGAAGGCCTTGGGTTTAAGGAGGGGTTACTGAGCATGTTATCCCACTGCTAACATGATGTGTTCCTCCACACACCCTTGCCGAGACAAGAGGGAGAACCTTCCAGACAGAGACAGGCACCTGCATGTGGTAACCTTTGTTTTGCTGAGCCCAAGAACCCCTGTCACTTACAGCACCTATGTCTTTCTCATGTGCTATTGGCAATGAGTGTTTGGAAGGTGTCTTTCTGAGCTGCATGCATATATGTTGCCTAAGTCAGAGGCCACAGAAAAGCAGGGTGTCACTGTACCAGAGCAGAAACCTGATCCTGTCTTGGGTGATTACTGTGGTGTTGCTGTAATGTCAGCTCTTCAGTAGCATCGGGAGCCTGGTGATGAACGAGTAAGACGCGTTGGCTTTGTGAGCTTCCTGCTCTATCTTAATTCCACTGCTGCATTCCCGAGGGAAGAAGGCAACAGTATTGATCTTCATTAGAGGAGAAGGACCACGCACATCTTCACCTCCAGCCGTTTTCACGCCAGGCCATCAAACCCCAATAACAAAGATTTCAAGTATTTTCACAGTATTCCCTGTACTTATAAAAAAAGGTATATAGGCTTGTGAAGGAAGTACAAAGAGTTACAAGGAGAAAGTAAAATGTGGCCATAGCTCCCCCAATCAGAGAGAATCACTGTCAGCATCATGAATTGCCTCTGATCTTCTTTACACAGTGAGGCCAGGTCATAAAGAACAGTTTCTACACAGCTGTCCTCACTAACACTGTGCTGGGAGTTTCTACGTCCCTTGGCATTCTGGGCTATAATCATGCTGTCATCTGTTTAACCATTCTGCCTTACACGGACCTTTGAAAATCAAGACTTGCCAGTTTTTGGAAAAACAAATAAAAATAAAAATGAGGCATCTTAAGTTACCCTAAAGTCTTGCCCAAAACCCAGAGAGAGAGAGAGAGACATAACTTGGTAGACCTACACTTTCCATACAATGACACCCACATAGGGCTGATGTCACCCACGCCTGCGGAAGAGGCAATGCTAGAGTATCCAGGCATCCTCAAGCAGGAAATTAAGACAGTATGTCAAGGGTACCTTGAAGCTCAGCTAGTGAGTTTCTGCATAGCATACATGAATCCCTGTATTCAGTTCTCAGCACCATATTAGCCAGGCATGGTGAGACATGATGACCATCGAATTTCAAAGTTACGCTCAGTTACATAGTGGGTTTGAAGTGTGCCTTGACTACATAAGATCTTTTTAGGAAAGAAAGAAGAACATTATCTGTAGTATTTCAAATGAAGAATTTAAGAATTCAAGCATGTTCAGATGTTAATGTTGCTGGTTTTCCTGTCAAAAGCTTGAAGTTTTCTTTTCAGAAAGCATGTCATGGATTGGAGAGCTAGCTCGGCCAATACTTAAAGAAATCATGTTGCCCAATTGTCTCAGTCAGGATTTCTATTGCTGTGAAGAGACACGATGATCATGATTCATATAAAGGAAAACATTTCATCGGGGCTGGCTTACAGTTTCAGGTGTTTAGTCCATTATCATCATGTCAGGACATGGTCGCATGCAGGCAGACATGGTGCTGGAGAAGGAGCTGAGAGTTCTACATCTTGATCTGAAGACAGTAGGAATGGTGAACATAGTCAACACTGAACCAAGCAAGACTGGAAACCAGCCAGGCAAACTCCAAACTCTGCATCTCCATGTCTGATGTCAAAATGCTCTTCGGATCTCCAACTCTTTTCATCTTTGTTGACTGCAACACATTTCTTTCTCTTAGACTGGTTCCATTCCCTGTTAGCAGCTCTCCTCAGCAGGTATCCCATGGCTCTGGCATCTCTAACATCTTCAGGTCTCCAAGGCAATATAGGCTCCACTTTCACAGCTTCATGCAATGGGCTCTCTGAGCTTCCATTCAGGGACACCTCTGACACATGCTTGGCATCAGTGACTTTCCTTACTTGTGTAGGAAGGTTGCTTCTATCCTTGACTCTAAACCCTATACCATATTGTCGAAACTGTCAAGTTCTACTCCTTGCTGGGGCTGGAACATACCCTCCTCCCATTCAATTACATCTTCCCCTTCCCCAGCTTTCTGTTTCTGATGGCTTCCTTCACTGCCTAAGCTTGGCTGTCCTAAAACTCACTATGTAGACCAGGCTGGCCTCAAACTCAGAGATCTACCAGCCTCTACCCTTCCAGTGCTGGGATTAAAGATGTGTACCACCATACCTGGCTCTAGATGTTCTTTAATTACTTTTCACAAGTTGGAAGTTTAGCTGGGTGGGATTTGTCCTGAGGTCACCACTCCCTTTATTCCATTTCTTAATCTGTTTATCTTTCTCCTTGAATACAGGGTTTAGCTCTATTCCCCTTACTGGTGCCCTTTTGTCCTCGGTCTTTACATTTTGTAACTGCTCAGCTTCTCCTTTTCATTATGAATCTTTAAAAGCGTGAATACTAGTAACCACATGACAGAGTCTGTACTTAGTTGTTTGGAGATGTCCTCTGCCGATGGAATTAATCCAAATGTCTTCCTGAGGCTAAAGTGAAGAGTTCTTCAAGCAAGGGCAACATTCTTCACTAAAACATCACAAGAATGATATTCTAGGCAACATGCTAAAATTCTTCCCCTCTGAAACCTCTTGAGCCAGGCCCCACAGTTCACATCACACTCAGCACCACTGTCTTCCATGCTCCTACAAGTTCCACTTACAGCATTCAACTGCTTTTCTAATCAGAACTCCCATAGTCCAAATTCCTCCAAACAAAAGCATGGTCAGGCCTATCACAGCAATATCCCAGTCCCTGGTACAGACTTCTGTCTTAGTCACTGCTCTATTGATGTGAAGAGACACCATTACCCCGGCAACTCTTATAAAGGAAAACATTTAATTGGGCTGGTTTTCAGTTTCAGATGTTTAGTCCGTTACCGTCATGGTAGGGAGCATGGCAGCCTGCAGACAGACTTGGTGCTGGAGAAGGAGCTGAGAGTTCTACATCTTGATCTGCAGGTGGCAGCAGGAGTCTGTGTGTCACACTGAGCATAGCTTGAGTACAGTAGACCTCAAAGCCCACCCCCACAATGACATACTTCCTCCAACAAGCTCACATCTATTCCAACAAAGCCACACCCTCCTAATAGTGCCACTCCCTATGGGGGATGTTTTCTTTCAAACCACCACAGTAATAAAATAAGCATGCGGTGGCTTTTCTGCATAAGGCCAGTATTACAGAGAGGATCTGGAATGGACTAGAGACCTCAGGGCCTCCAGCCAGCTTGAGGTTATTGCTACAATATGCTCAAAGCAGGGGTGGTCTAGAGAAAGTGAAGCCTTTCTGGATGGCTAGTGACTCTTATCCCTGAACATATCTCAGGTTCTCCCTTGTAGCCATTAAAGGAATTTTCCCTGGCCCTCCTTCATGCAAGCAGGAATAGGAGACAAGATTCATCCAATGGCGATAGCATTCAACTGACACTGAGTGGGTTATCCATACTTGTTCTGATGCTCTTCCACCATCCCCTGAGATGGCATGTTACCTGAGGCCTTGTACATTGTCGAGTAGTCTTCCAAGGACCTTATACTGGCTAGAGTCATGTCTCCTTGACACAAGTTAGAGTTATTTTGGAAGAGAGAACCTTAATGGAGAAAATGTTCCCACCAGGTTGACCTGTGAGCAGACCTAAGGCACATTTTCTTGATGAATGGTGGATAGGGGAGTGTCTAGGTCACTTTGGGTGGCACTACCCCTGGGCTAACCTTCCTGGGTTCTCTAAGAAAGCAGGCTGAGCAAGCCATGAGGAGCAAGCCAGTAAGCAGTGAGACTTCAGTTCCTGCCTCCAGGTTCCTGCTCTGCTCGATTTCTTGCCCTGACTTCTCTTCATGGTGCACTGTGATCAAGACACATGAGGTGAAATGAACCCTTTCCTCCTCAAGTTGCGTTTAGTCCTGGTGTTTTATCACAAAAATAGAAACCCCAACTGAGGCAGACCTGCTAATGGGAATGGTGTTAGGTCCACTCCTAACTCAGACAAAGAGCAAGGTCCGTTTCGGTAGCCCTCACTCTGGTCCCTGATACTGTCGTATGGCATGATTCGGAGTAGCAGTGACTCCATTTGCTCAGCCACACTTCCTGAGTTTGTGAAATGACCTTTGCCCTGGCTGTGATCAGGTACTTTCTACACAAACATGATAGGCATGTCTTCAAAGCATTTTGATATAAAACCCTATTAAATAATGAGGTAGTACAAAGGACTTAACACTTCATGTACCTGGAACTTTGATTTAAAGCATGTTATATAAAACATAATTAATGTCATTCTTCAAGTGAATACTGTTCAAGTTTAACTGAAGACACATAATCTCTTCTTCAAGCTTTCAGACATTTAAATAACAAAGTCTGCCTTTTTAACTTCAGCATTTCCACCTTCTCTCCCTCCCTCTCTCTTTTTTCTGTCCAGAGAAATTCAAAATTAAGTATGTGTTGATTTTAGTTAGAGCTTTTCTAGAGGCCTGTTTGAAGGCACAGTCCGGTCATGGCTGCCTGCATTAGACCCATGTACCCTCAAAGCTGGGAAGCAAGACCAGAGGCAACCCTAACATGTGTGGGTTGGAATTCAGACACTCCTCTGTCAGGGATGGATGCCACCTGCTGTGAGAGAGTGCCTCTTCTTGTCATCTTCAGCCAAGTGGAGTGGCCTCATCAGGGCCTTTGAGTTTTCCTCTTAGCCTGATTCAAGTGACATTGAACTAGTGGTAAAGATTCTGCAGACTTCAGGGCAGCTTCTGCTGAGACTTAATCTTCAGTCCAAAATAGAATGATGAGCCCTCCGTGTTGTCAACAAAAGTTAAAATGAAATGAAAAGCCCCGGTTCTCATCGAGGCAGAGGCTGGCTGCAGACTGGTGGCGCAGCTGTGGCTGGAATGCAAGAGGAAGCCAGCATTAAGACTCATCAGTGTCATTGTCCTAGCTGAGCAGAAATGAAGCCTTCATTAAGGCGGCCTCCAGATGCTATCATTAGCAAATTGGCCAAAATGTAGGCTTGGGTGTGCTGTCTTCAGAGGAAACTTTTGAGAAAACACAGAGGATCTTGGAAGTCTGTGGAATGAGCTGGAAGAGTTAGCAAACTGAGCTTGAATGTCTCCACGCAAGCTCTGTAATGACCGTGGCCCATGTGGCTCACCCAGAGCATGATGCCACTACTGGCAGGGACTTAATGTCCCTGTCCCCAGGACCACACAGTACACCCAGACAAGAGCTTCATGAACACAGCAAGAATACAAGCAGACATGCCAGGATGCATACAAGTTACTGCCCCCCAACCTGGAAGGTCACTTTCTCTTGTGGAGAACCCCCTTTATAGCTCAAAAGAGGCCCAAAATGGAACATGTATGGGAGTTAACCAAGGATAGTGACATGGGAATGGCTCAGAGACGCATGTCACATTTGTTTGCATGGGAAGAATTCTGACCTCAACCCGACCCTTCTCTCCCATCTCCATCTTATAAGGAAAAAGGAGGTGAGGTTCCTCTGCAGACCCGGAACAGACTCCTTGAACATGGGAAGATGAAGAGGCTGGGGCAAGGAGACTTGCAGTCACCCAGATTCAGAATGCCCCAGAGTCTGGCTCATGGCACCGTTGCTGCTCTGCCCAGCCACAGCTTGTTTCTTAGGTTATACAGCTCCCCTTTTGTATTCAAGTTGGAGTGAAGTGATTTTTCTCTAGTAAGTGAAAAGACGCAGAGAGAGGCAAAGAAAGAGAGACAGAGAGAAAGAGAAAGGGGGAGGTGCTGATCAGTCAGTGTTCATGGGATCTCTAAGAAATAAAACTTGGCCTGAAAACCTAAAGGCTGTTTGGACATGGAAGGGCCATCACATCTACACCAAGGTAAACTTTGTCAGCCGTGAGGTGACACCAAGCACAAAGACTCACATGCTCACCTTCTACCCATGGCCTGCGCCTGCGTTGAACCATATGCCAAGACTTCCTGTTAGCATAATCTGAACACAAGGGCCAAGGTAAATTACGCAGTCCCTCCTGTGTCTAAAATTCAGGGCTGACCATAAAACTCACCTACCCACCCTCCTTGGAGCACTGTTCTCAGAGTAAACAGTAGCTTTCCTCAATCCACGCTGTAAGCTGTGACACCAGCATGATGGTGTGATCATCATGCAGCCTGGTTCTCCTTTCTGTACAATCTCTCTGTCCGTTTCTTGGCCTTCAACGTGACATTAGCTCACATTCAAATCTCTTCTCTTAAAATTCTTACTTTGCATATATATGTGTGTTTGAAATGAGGGAATGTGTCAGATCTGAGTCTCCGGGTCTGTGGCAGAGTTCCTTCTGGCTTTGGTATTACACTCTGAAGCAGTTGTCTCCAAGGAGACTGTACTTGGTTAGAACTGGCTATGGTGCAGGGTCTGGGTTCCTACTCCTTAGTGTGGTCCCCAAACCTACCATATCCCTAGTAGGCATTCCTATCTGCTAGTAGGAAAACACAGAAGAGTGGGTTGAAAGCACCGTTGGCCAGGCAGAAAGGCTCCACAGATGGATGCTATGAAGCTGCAACAAAGCCTTTTAATGAAACACGGAACCTGAATCCAGTGAGTGATGATTGTGTACCTGTATTTTCTCAGTGTCAGGAGGGCCCACACAGTGAACCTTGACTTTATCCCTGTGAGGACACTCTAGCTCGGTCCTCAGCATCTTCCCATGACCCACCTCTTTCTTCCCCACACTTCCTATGGAGTACCAGGTGGTGATGAGCTGGCTGGGGTGGTGATAGTGAAGTGTGTAGACCCAATCATGACTTCACACTATAACATGGCCGGTGGTGTTCAATGCCAGAGGAGGTGTGCATTGAGATTTAGAGCCTTCCCACCAATGTGGGGAGCCCCCCCCCATGAATGCACAAATACTGTAATCTACAAATGTGATTACGCCGGAATGGTGACATGTTGGTGGATGCTTCTGTGTGTAGTGATGGATGGCATAATTTTGATATGCACCCCATGTGTGTAGAGACAGTCACCTGTGTGCAATGTGGTACAGAAGATCCTCTGTCTGGGCTGCATCTTCATGTTCAGATGAGCATGGCACATTGCTGATCACATATCAGTTCAGGACAGCCAGGCACTGAACTCAGCACATATGGGCTTGCGGCAGCTTCTGAAAACACACCCTGGGGTTCTGTGAGACACGAAGGTGGGGTCCAGACACCCAGCCCGGCTCCTTGTGGACGGATTGGATAAGAACACAGATCCTATTCACCTTCCCATCCAGTATCCCCATATCTGCAGGACAGAGTTGACGTGACACTGGTGTCATGATCGGTGGTAATCCTTCCTAGTGCAGCAGTGTCTCTGCTGCACCAGCTAGAGAAGGCAACCAAAAGTAAGTGGAGGGGGCTGGGCCAGCAAAACCCACCCAGAATGAACTTACAGGAAACATTAGAGCAGCCACTGCAGGATCTGAGCATGGAAGAATGCCATGCATATAACTGCAATCACTAGATTAGGGGGTTCTCTTTGTAGATGACTCAGACTCCTTAGGATTTGACTGGTTCAAGGAAACCAGGTCAAAAATGGTCTGGAAATTTCAATAGCCTGTACCAATACTAACAAGATCAAATACACCCAAAGTTATACAGGGAAACTAAGGTGTGTTTGTAAAAGCTGTCTGTGCAGGGACCTCAAAGAGGAATTGGGCACATGTGGGAACTTGAGGCTATTGCAGAAAGTGACAATTGCTCTGAAATTGTCAGTACAAAACACTCAGTTCTGAGTAGTAATATTGGAAGTGTCTCTGTGTGTGAACCACGCTGACTGTCAAGGGTCTCCAGCATGGGGAATGACTGCACCTTCAGCAGAAAAATAGTAAGCATGTCTTTGCTTGTGTCTTGCAGAGGAAGAAGGAGGAGACTTGGCCCAGCCGGGCCTCAGCTTCCCGGGACCAGCAGAAGAAGACATAGGTAAAGTAAAGCTGCTGGCAGGGGTGACAAAGACCTCTCAGAGTCCCATTCACCTTGTCATACCCCATCACGGGGAAACTCAGCTAAACTTGTTAAGCACGTCTGGCCTGGGAGATGGTACCCGTGAGAAGCAAGAAGCCATGCTGATGCTTTTGCAATAGTAAACAACTTGTGAATCCCTCATGAGGAAAGGACCCTTGTGTTGTTAAGAATGCAGAGGCCACGTGCAGAACTTCCCACACACGCTGACCCTAGGCTGGAACCTGCCCTCCTTTGCTCTGAGGAAGCCAGCTGTTCCACTCTTCACTGGAAGGAGTTGATGCCCTTGGGCCAGCACAGCATAGTCTAGGGCAGATGCTGACTCAGCAGGTCCTTTCTCTCTTGGAGAACAAGAGTAACTCTTTCTCCCTCCTGCCTGAGTGCTCAGGTCAGACTCATGTGGGAATATCATTTGATGTCACTCCAGGCACAATGGGCTGGCGCCACTTTGGATGGTTGGCCAATTGACAGGGAGTTCTCCTTTCACTCATCAGGGCACCACTGTCAGAGATGGGGAAAGTTGAGTAAATCCAACATCAAACTTGAAAAAAACCCCATGTGGCTCTGGGCTCTCTGTCCTATTTCATGCTCTGCTTGCAGACTTGCAGGCTCACGTGTTCCCTGAATGACTCCAGACTGTGACACTACCCAGATATATCATGGAGGCAGTCCCAACTTGTCTGTTTGAAACAGGATTTATACTATGGTCCAGGCTGGCCTCCAGCTTGTAGCATTCCTACCACTAGCTCCAGAGTGCTGGGATTTACAGATTTGAGACATCATACCCAATCTTGGCTAATACTTCAATAGGAATTTTTCTTAGTTTTCTTCAGACCACCACATATAAGGACTGTGTTGCTTGTCTGGTTGACATAAGTGATACCGGATACTCAGGGAGCCCACTCTTCATGAACTGTGATAGAATGGGTGTCGAAGTCTGCAACGGCATGGGAACTCACAATGGGAGGGGTCTCTAGAACCTGCCAGAAGAGCATCAGATACAGAGCTTTTCTCACTGAGACCAGAAGTGGCAATTGTGGCAGCAATTCCCCCTTTTCCCTGTGACAACTAAAATAGATGGGGATTTTCCCCCATGGGCCAGCTTTCCAGGCAGCAGGAGCTTGTGGCTTGGTGCATTGGCCTCCAGGGACAGGTATGGATACAGAACATCAAGAAACCAAGGTTCAAACAGGAAGTGGATCTCAGGGACGCCAGGAGCCAGTTCTTGTCTTGGCTGAAGAGGGTTAACTTACCCCACAATCACAGAGAGCAATGCTGAGGGCTGAAGCTGGAGTTGTCGTCACACAGAGAGTGTTGCACAGGTTGGGCTGCCTGTTTAGGAAATACTTTGTGATGCCAGAGATGGAAGAGGTTCACTATTCCCATTAATTCCCGTTGTTGTTGTAGAGTTTAGGGCATGGTACACTCTCAGTATGCAACTACTACCTATGTGTCCAGAGCTTACCACTTGTCCCAAACTGAAACTATGTTCCCATTCAGCAGCCCCATGACCCACCATCCTATTTTCTGTTTCTATGAATTTGTCTACACTTGGGAACTTTGATGTGTGGAATCGTACTGTTTGTCTTTAAGCAACTGGCTTGTTTCACTCAGCATAATGTCTTCAAGATTGTGCTGTGTTGTAACACGTGGCAGGATTTCACATTTAGAGCTGAGTAATATCCCACAGTGTCTGGGCTATTTTGTGCTCCTCAGCTCATACATCAAGGGCCACTTCATTGTCTCGATAGTTGAGCTGCCGAGCACAGAACGACATGAGCACAGTGTGCCAATGTCTCCTCCCCTCTGTTTCCATCTTTCTAGTCATAACCACGTGTTTGCACACATGGTAAACCTAAGTTCACTGTTCTGACGCCCTACCCTGCTGTTCAGGGATAGAATCCCACTGGTCATTATGAGTATGAGAGGCAGCAGACAGTGCTGGAAGCTTTGGGAACAAAGAAGTGGTGTGCATGTGGCGGGGGGGGGCGTGTAATGATTGCTTATTTTCAGCTTCTCGAAAGGTTCCTGCTCAAAGTGGGGTAATGGGTAGAGGTCACAGGTTTAGGAACATGTGGGCTTCCTGGGGGTCTGGAGGAAGGGGAGTAAGCCTGTGCCTGTGCAGCACTGTTAACCTCTGAAGAGAAGCAGATGTTCAGGGAGCCCCACCAACAGCCAACAATTTTATACTTAATATAGCGTCCATGTGTTTATTTGGGGCAAAGGGGCTGTGAGACAAGGTGGGACAGAAAGCTCTGTCTTCAGGTTTTTGTTGACTTGACAGAAGGTAAGAGTTATTTGGAAGAAGAACCTCGGTTGGAGAGATGCCCCCCCCCAGATGGTCTCTGGGCAAGTCTGTAGGACAACTTGATTAGTGATTGATGTGGAAGGGCCCAGCTCACTGTAGGAAGTGTCACCCTTGGGTTGGTGGCCCTGGATTATAGATGATAGCAGTGTGGGGAAGCCAGTCTCATCAAGTCAGTAAACAAAATTCAGTTCTCACCGCTGGGTTCCTGCTTTAGTTCCTGTCCTGACAACCTACTGTGGTAGACTGTGTTGTGGAAGTAGAAGCCAAATAAACTCTTTCGTCCCCAGGTTGCTTCTGGTCATGGCATTTTATCACATTAATAGAAACCTAGCTGTGGCAGAAATTGGTACTACATTTGTGGGATATTGCTGTGAGAGATCTGACCATGTGTTTAGAAGGACTTGTAGAAGGATTTTGGTATTTTGGGCTAGAAAAGACATTGAGTGTTCAAAGCTTGTCTTAGTTTGGGTTTTTGTTGCTGTGAAGAGACACCATGACCATGGCAATTCTCATAAAGAGAACACTTAATTGGTGTGGCTCTCTTATAGTTTCAGAAGTTCAGTCAATTATCATCATGGTGGGGAGCATTGCCGTGTACAGGCAGATGTGGTGCTGTAACTGAGACTACTACATCCTGCAGGCAACAGGAAATCAACTGACTGTTCACACTGAGAGAAGCTTGAGAAAAAGAGAACTCAAAGCCTGTCCTCCCAGTGACACACTTCTCCCAAAAAGGCCACACCTCCTAACAGTGCCACTCCCTTTGGGTTCCGTGGGTTACTGTGGGAACAATGCAGATGCTGTGCAGACAATTGGGGACTGATTTCCGAAGTTTCACAGGGAAGTGTGAGAGGCCCTTCAACACTCTACTGGGGCTGCTAAAATAGTTTGGGTTAATCATCTATGGTTCTAGTCAACTGGCGGCTGCAGAATTTGCTGTGATTAACAAGAGTCCACAATCATTAAAGTGAAACCTCTGGTTTCCTGGGACAGTTACTTGCTACTGGCGAGAGGGAGCTAAGCTGTGATTAAGGAGTCTAGGAGACAGACTGTGTGTGCTGTGGATGCAGAGCCAGAGAAGCAGGGCTGCCCAGGCCCTTTAGGCCCAGAGGATCCTGAGTGGATTCCAGATGTGGAACGCTGAGCTTCTTACCCCGTGGGCCTTGCTTTTGCTGGGCTTTGGTTGGCCTCTGCTGCCATCCCTTCCTCTAGGAGGAAGCACTTGTCTAACTTGTTTCTGATTTCACAGGCACCAAGGTTGAGAGACTCTTTTTTTTTTTTTTAATTGTTTGAATTTTTGGAGACTGTGGGGTTTTCAAGAGCTGTTATGTGTTTTGGGTTGTGATATTGTTATGAAATATTAGGGATAAATCAGGAAGGAAAGGTTGTGGTTTAATGAGTGATGAGTTTGTATGTCAAGTTGACAAGGAGTCACTTGTGCTGCTAAGTTGGCTTTTTGTTTTGTTTTTCTGTCAACTTGACACAAGATAGGGTTACGTGAGAAGCATCATACCCAGCTCACAATTCCATTTTAAAATTTTGTTTGCATACAAACAAATTAAAATAGAACTTAAAGCTGGCATGTCGGATGCTTAGGGACATCGGGAGAATGGCATCTTCATTGACGGGCACTCTGCTGTCACATGTCAGTTTCCAGCTGCGCTGAGCCCAGACACTGTCCAGTGTGATGTTTCCGACTCCCACTCAGGACTTTGTGGGTTCCTTCCCTCATGCCTCAGCTACACAGTAGGTAAAACAGTGTAGAGGACAAAGACCAGTGGGATAGAGGACCCCTAAGGAAGGCTAGTGCAGAGACAAGCCTGGGAAAGGAAAAGGTGTCAGCCACCAAGTTAGAACTGAGGGCCAGGAAGGTATACAGGAAAGCAATGAAGACAGTTGCAGAGATGAGTGCCTTTCTGGGAGTCGTGGTGTCCCCCGAAGTCACTAGACCTGTACAGGTAGATAGGCAGTCAGAGCTGAGTCTGGGGTGGAAGGGGTCTCCTGAGGGCAATGGTGTGATTCAGGAATGGATGCATGAGCTCTCTATAGTCACAGTAGGTAAGTCACCTCAGGGTTCCATCTGGAAATGTTAAAGACTGAGTCCAGGACCAAACAACATTGGGTATGACATGGTGCTGGCTGCTGGCTTAACCTTCTGAAGCAGAGCTCAAGAGAGACCACACAGGGCTCTGCTAGAGGTCATGTTATGACCAGGGTTGGAGCAGGTGGCTTGTATACTCAACAGGACCTGGAGACTGTTGACAGAAAGGATAAGCCAAGAGGGAGTGATATCAGGATTCCCTGAGAGCATCAGCCAGATGCTATTTTCAACCTCGGACTCTTGCACAGTAGAGAAAAACAAACTTCATATGATTCCCCTGGAAAGGAGAGAGACCAATGCAAGCTATGTGTCCTTGGTGGATGGTGCTCAGTCAGCAAGGTCCCAGGTGTTTACAGATCCACAATTTGTAAGCTATACCTGTCTTGTCAGTTAAGAGACAAGGTTAACACCAGAGGGTGCATGTCCTGGGGACCTGCCCCTCACAGAGCAGCCGGCCAGATTAGGGACAAGAGCATGCTGCCTGACAGTGACTTCTACATTCTCATGCATCTCTGAGACCCACTTGCCTGTTATTCTCAGATATAAACATCAGAGGCAGGTACCTCTGTGTGCATTTCTGAGTGCTGGATATACCACCTGAGCTGTAGGAATAGAAGAGGTATGTCTACTGCATCTCATGGGGTATGTCTACTACATCTCACTGTGTTCCCAAGGAAAGGCATATCATTCAAATGAAGCAAGAATTGCACACTAACTCCTACAACTCATCCCTTGACCACCATGGTACATCAGATAGATAGGTAGATAGATAGATAGATAGATAGATAGATAGATAGATAGATAGATAGATAGATAGATGATACATAGATAGATAGATAGATAGATGATACATAGATAGATAGATACATAGATACATAGATACATAGATACATAGATAGATATGTACGTACGTGCATACATACATACATAGGCAGGCAGATAGATATAGATACATAGATACACACATAGATACATGATTGATAGAGATAGGTACATAGGTAGGTAGATAGATATCTATATAGATAGATAAGTAGATAGATGATAGATAAATACATAGACAGACACACAGATACATAGATACATGATAGATGATAGAGAGAGATAGAATGATAGATAAGTGGGTAGGTAGATGATATATAGAGGGAGATAAGTAGATAGGTAGAATCATAGATACATAGATAAAAGATAGATGATAGATATAGAAAGATAGATGATAGGTAAGTAGGTGGGTGTGGTCAGCACTATGGGTATGCAGACCTCTCCCTACAGTGTCCAACTTATAAATAACATTCAGTGTATTTGATACATGGTATTGAATCAGGTGTTATCTGATTAACAAAAAATGTGTTTGGAACAAACATACATGTAATGTATGTTTTCTTGCTAAATTAATTTGGCATGCATATGTGAGTTGACTAAATTCTCAGTATAAATCACTCAATGTTTCATCTGAGGCCATTAGTTAATTCAGCTTAAGACCTTTTTCATAATGGAAACACCAGCTTTTTCACTGCAAGTATGAAACCAAAAAATAAATTTCCTTAGTAAGAAACCAGTTTCCTTGGAAATGAGAACTTGCGATTTATAATAACTTATATGCTATGTGAACAAATGTAAACCCCAAAACCAAAAATCTGGTTAGTAGCTGAAAGGAGAAGTAATATCCCCCAAGTTTTATTAAAGTGTACCAAAAAAGTGTACCAAAAGCCATGAATATGTGACAGTTAACCAGCTATACTTAGCACTAATAGGACATTTAACTCACCATCTTTTAGAAGCCCCCTGTGATCAGAGTTGTTTGACCCAGAGGAAGAGTAGAGACCTGAAGTTTCCTTAGCCCACTCATCCCTGTCCCCAGGAGAAATAATGGAGGAGATACCTGGGTCTGAGGTCACCTGCTCACACTGCAGAAATCCCACACAGAGATCAACACAAACTCTTCAAATAAAGCAATGAAAACTTTACAAATAAGTCATGAATTTTATAACCTACCATGACAACATGGCTCAAGTCACTTCTTTTGCACAATTTCCTAAGAGGCGATTCTCCAGTTAAATAGCCGGGTTCATCACAGCAGAGGAGTGAGACAGCTAAGCACCGGGGATGGTGGAATAGTAGGCATGCTTCGGCAGTGAACACATGACCCTTCCGTCCGACCTTCTGAAGTTTCTCCCATCTAAAGCCCTGCAGAAAGCAATGAACTGCAGCCTCCAAAGCCAGGAGTTGTTTTGTCAATCCTATGCCTTCACAAAGCAACTTGAACCAACAAGAATAACCCTTGGGTTAATAAAACCAGGTAACATAGAAACTGGACTAGCCAAGAAGTTGTTTTGATGGTGATTCTGAAATGTCTGAATTAATGCAAATTACTGAATACCCTGTGTGCATGAAGAGACCTCATCAAGCTCTAGTACGTTCTGAAGATTCATTGGACCAGTGCATGGCTGGTTTTAACATTTTTTTTTGTTAAAGACTCAAAATTCAAGTTCCTAGCATGGCTTCTCAGGGGGCTAAATATAGAGAGGGGTACCTGGAATTCAAGCACTGCTATCCTGCACCTTCCGGAAGGATATGCCTTGGCAACTCAGTGCCCCACCCAGTGGTGGTCACTGAGTTGACCCAAGAACACAGGCTCAGCCACGGGGAGATCTGTATATTCCAGCAACATCAGATGGAAACAGGTGAAAACACACATCTATCCTCTGAGTACCACTGTTGCCTCTGTCTTTTCCTAACATAATACAAGCCAGAGGCGGATATTGCTAGAAAATAACTAGGTAAAATTTGTGAACCTAAAAATTACTGTAACCAAAGCATAAAATCTCATATAAAGGCAAACTCATCAGATCAACAACAGATTTCTCAACAGAAATTCTAAAAGCCAGGAGGGCATGGGATGATTTTCTTCAAGACCTAAAATATATAACTGCCAACCTAGATTACTATATCCAGTAAAGCTATTTTTCAAATAAAAGGAAGAATAGAGACATTCTATAATGAACACAAGCTAAAGAAATCCATGACCACTATGCTAGCATTGCAGAAACTATTTAAAGGAATGCCAGAAGAAAACAAACAGCGTGAGACCATGGAAAGAATAATGCTTTCCAGAAACTGGAGCAGCAAATGGGCATTAAGAAACACACATCACAAAGTGATAGGGTGTGTGTGTGTGTGAGTGTGTGTGTGTGTGTGTAGAAGCTATATTAGCACCAGGGGGCTGGGCTACCTGTCTTCTTCTACACTCCCCATCTTTTAGGAGACAGGACCTCTCCCTCAACCTGTGATCCACCTGTCTCAGACCCTAACACCTTTGCCATGGTTACAAGTATGTAACACCATGCCTAGTTGTTAGGTAAGAACTGGGGATCCAAACTCAGCACCTATTGCTTGCATGACAAGCTCTTTACCCACTAAGCCATCTTCCCAGCCTGGAACATGGCTTTGATATTAATGATCTCACTTCTGATGAAGCGATAAAGACTAGCAGCCTGTTTGAAAGATCAAAGAAGTGAAGCACCTCCAAACCCATTCTGTGAAACCATGATTAGGTCAACTTCAAAACTACATACAGACATAAACAAAAAGAAGTGTCCTTGTGAACATAGATGCTCCGGGCGGTGGTGGCACACGCCTTTAATCCCAGCACTCGGGAGGCAGAGGAAGGCAGATCTCTGTGGGTTCGAGACCAGGCTGGACCGACAGCCTCCAAAACAATACAGAGAAACCCTGTCTCGTAAAACAACAACAACAACAACAAAAAAAGAACAT
The DNA here is from genome assembly GCF_017639785.1 of Mesocricetus auratus. Classification (NCBI taxonomy): domain Eukaryota; kingdom Metazoa; phylum Chordata; class Mammalia; order Rodentia; family Cricetidae; genus Mesocricetus; species Mesocricetus auratus. The sequence goes on along the minus strand of NW_024429212.1, from coordinate 4,840,360 downwards.
AGATGCAAAATTTCAATGAAACACTAGCATTTGAGTTCAAGAACATCTTTAAGGTTTTTGATATTTATATTTTTTAATTGAAAATAGATCATTTAAACATATGTTGTGATCAAATTGGATTTGTTCCAGGAACGCAAGGGTAGTACTCCATATGAACATCAGTAAACACAGTATTAAACAGAATGAAAGACAAAAATCACACAATCATCCCCACAGATTCCAAAAAAAAACTTTGACAAAATTCAACACCCAGACCCTGAAATCTCAGAATAGAATGATGTCGATTAAATATTTCAAAAGACTACATTTAATAAACCTTCAAAGTAGCTGAGTGGAAGGAATGAGAAACATTTCCTCTAAAACCTGAAGTGGAGGAAGTTTATACAATGTCTTCACTCTTACCCACTACAGTACTTGAAATACTAGCCATACTTATGAGGCAAGAAAATAAATAAAATAGTAATGGAAGGAGTCAAAGTATACCTTTGCAAATGAGATGACTGTGCACATAAAGGCTCTTCCAGAAGACCTTAACATCTAATGCTGAAACCTTCAGCAAAGTAAACTGAGAAACACAAAATACTCCTCCAGTACACCAACAGCAACAAATCTGATGAGAAAGACACCGGGAAAATAATCCCATTTATAAAGATCCCTCATAGCCTCCCCCAAAATACTCTAGGTATGCACACCTAAAGACAAGAAGATGTCTATGAAGAAAATACATAAAGCAGTGAAGGAATAAATTGAAACTCACTCATGTTCATGGATAAGCGTAACTAATATGAAAAATGGCTTGTTACTGAAAACTGTCTATGGATTTCATACACTCCCCATTAAAATTGAACTAAAATTCTTAATAAAATAATTAATCCTAATGTTCCTATGGAAGCACAAAAGACTGAAGAGACCAAACAGTCTTAAGGAGAAAGAGCCATGCTGGAGATAACACAGTTCCCAACTACAAATTTTATTACAGAAACGAAGACAAAAGCCCTGCACACAATTATACATAAACCAGTAAAATAGAATCAGGGATCCATAAAGAAATCCGTATGTGTGTATACATGTGTGCACGCGCACCCACACACACACACACACACACACACACACACACACACACACACAGAGAGAGAGAGAGAGAGAGAGAGAGAGTGAGTCATCTGGCTTTTTGACAAAAGATACTAAGAACAAGTGGTGCTGGGAAAACTTGGACTACAGCCCTGCCTTTTATCCTGTCATAAATCAATGCAAGGGGCATCGGGGACCTTAATATAAGACCAGAAAATTTGAAGGTTTTAGGAGGAAATACTTCAAAAGATAGACAAACACTTTTCTGAATTGAACTTAAGATAAAATAACAAAACAAGGACATGTAGAATCACATCAAACAAGAAAAAAAAGGTTTTGACAACATAGGAAACAGAGTGAGACACAACCTGGACATTGGAAACAATCTCTGTCGATTACTCAACTACAACATATCTACAACATATAAAGAACTCAAAAAGTTGAATGAAAAAAATCCAGTCATTATTAAAAGAAGAAATATAAATGGTCAATAAATATAGGAAAACACCACTTCAACACCTTTAGCTTTCAAGGAATTGCAGGTGAAAATGGAATTAAAATTACGTCTTACCTGTTAGAATGGTTTTATCAAGAAAGCAAAATTTCCTGAGCAGGTCAGGGTATTTCTTGTATACTGATGGTAGGAATAAAAATGAGTGAAGACATTTTAGAAATCAATATAAATATCCATGAAAACTAAAGCTAGCACTGCAGTATGATCCTGCTAAACCAGTTCTGGTTATGCACCCCCAAGGAATCAAAGACAGGCAGTACAGACCCACGGACACTCCATTGACTACAGCACTGCTCATCATGCCCACAGCGCCTGCAGACACACAGCCAGCAAGTGCAGCGATGTGGTAACCCGCAGGGCATCAAGGAGAGGCATTTGGGTTGTAGGGTCCGTAATGGCACAAAATGATGGGTAGAGTACGGTGAGACCTCTGTGACATTATCTAAGGTCAAACGTGTGGGGAGGCGTGATGAGAATGCAGACATTGTCTGGAAGGTGGTGAATGACCTCACAGGAGGAGCAAGGAGGCGGGCGTGGCATTCCTCCATGCTGAGCAACTGAACCATGGCAGGGAGTGAGTGACCAAGGTATCTTCCGTTTACTTTGTGGAAGCAAAATGATGCAAGAGTAACTACTGAAACTGAGACACCCTGGGCAGAATGAGGAAGTGAGACACTGCAGTCAACACAAGCGTGCACACATGTGCATATTAGAACATGCGCACAGGCACAGACATGCAGGCACACACATGAACACATACATACAAATGTATCTATCTGTGAACATGCATGTGTGCACACAGTCACTAACATACACAAACACTTGAATGTATGCTTGTTCATTCACACATGTATGTACATCATACATGCATGAACAAAGCGCACATATTCACTCACACATGTGCACATCACACATACATGCAACAGGGCACATGTATCCACACATGTTTACACAGAGGCACACATGTATGCACACCACACATGCATGCACAGGGGCATGCCAACATACACCCTAACGTCTTGGTCACTAGTCTTATTCCCATTCTTACCTACCCACTGCTATAATGGGCTCCTGCGCTGACCCATTTCTAACATTGGACAAAGGCCTGGACTGGTTAAAAGGTTCAGTTTGAAGAAGACACAAAGACATGGAACCGGCATGTGTCAGGTTCCATCCTGTTGTCTACCTGATCCTCACACTAATGGGACTCAGATGATTAAAAAGAAAAACTTCGAAATGTGATCAGACGTCTCCCGAACCTGTGCCTACCCCACCTTCAGCAAGGAGCCATGTGACCTGGACAGAGCAGTGACAGATCTTAGCATAATAGAGGCAACTGGGGCAGAGCCAGTGTGGCCACAGGACATCTGCAGAGTGGCCTACATGACAAGAGCCAGGCCAGGAGTGTCTATTAGGACTCATGGTAATACGAGGCTCACGGTGGCTGCCGCAATCAAGAACCTTCAATTTCTGAAAGGCAGAAAGAGAGTGCAAACATTTCACTGAGGGAAGAGGTTGCGGCCATTCTTCCACCTTCTGCTCTCTGAGAGAAGCTTCTCTGCTTGGTGCCGGGCACTGACGCCCACCAGACTCCTGCCTTTGTTGTGTAAAATGTTCTTTGTGTGTCTGAAGCCTACAGTCACTAGCTGATGAATGATGCATTAACTCTTGATTCAAAATATAAGCCAGCACGGGATAGAGAGGTGCTCTCTACTCTCTCACAAAGCCCGCCAAACGCGCTGTGCTTGGAAGCAATGCTGTGTGCACTTCTGAGGCGGCATACTGTGAAGGAGAGCCACACCTGTGTAGTCATTCTCCTACCAAGGCGACATCCGCTGCTGTGGTGCTGTTTGCTGCTGTGGACCCACAGCTGGCTCTGACCTCGGGCCAGCCGTACGCACCCTCCACCCAGTTAACAGTGAGTGGGTCACTCCTGGTGCACAGTTCCAAAGACAGGGTGAGGTACTTGTTGGCCCCAGAGAAAGGCCAGGGCCTCTCTGGTCTGTGGAATTTGGTAGCCTCTCGGCACTGCCACACAGGACCTTGTCTTAGTTTGCGTTTCTATTGCCACAATGAAACACTGTGACCAAAAAGCAACTTGAGGAGGAAAGAGTTCATTTGGCTTATGCTTCCATATCACTGTTCATCATTGAAGGGAGTCAGGGCAGGAACTCAAGCAGGGCAGGAACGTGGAGGCAGGGCCATGGAGGGGTGCTACTTACTGGCTTGTTCCTCATGACTTGCTCAAAGTGCTCTATTATAGACCCCAGGACCACTAACTCAGGGATGGCACCACCCACAATGGGCTGGACCATCCTCCATCAATCACTAATTATGAATATGCCTTACAATTGGATCTTATGGGGGCATCTTCTCAGTTGAGGTTCCCTCCTTTCAGAGACACGCCCTGATCTGTGTTTCATGTGTATACATTGTGCTCCAAAGTGATTCACTCTACTACCTGCCGCCCTGGGGGACAGTAATTCCTACTGTGGCTTCACATGTGTGGTCTCAAACTATAGCACTGGTAGCAGTGCCTCCTTTCATGGTTTTTCCAGTGTGGCCTCAAAGAGTAAGAAAAACCTCATAGCAACTTTTCTATAATCAGATGCCTGTCCCATCCAATAGCAAGGGAACTCTTCCAGAGCATACAGGAACATTCCCAGAGTGTCCCGTGTTGTGAAACACAGAAGCCATGCACACATGGTTGTCTCTACTTCTGCAGAAGGGCTTGGACAAGACTTGTAGCTATGGTATGCTTAGAAAGGATGTCAGAAGAGGTTGACATCCTGTTGCTTATTGGATTAGGAGTTTGTTTTGAAAATAAGACCCAGCATTTGCAATGTGCCTTTGGAGATTAAGGAAGTACAGATAGGGGTTGGGGGTCACTCAGTGACTGTGCCAGGCATCCGAAAGGAACATCTTGAGTAACAACACAGTAACTGGATTTCAGTCAAGGCAGCTTCATAGACTATTCTTGAAATGACGTCTATAGAGAAAGTCATTAAAGCTGGCAGTCTGGCTGATGTTGGAGTCTGGTGTATCTCAGGCAGCCCCAGTTGAGACCAGCTGAGGGATATGTCAGCATTATGCAGCATGACTTCCCTGCATTAGGCAGCTTGCCCGTACTATTTAGTCTTCCAATCAGGCACAAAATCGAGTTTGCTGATGTGTAGCTCTCACTGGAACGCCTGCCATTCCCAAATTGCATTCTGGTCAGAAAGGTCTGTGAATTTCACCTTCCTTAGCCAGGGCACGGTGTGTTAGTTCTGGGCTTTCCTGTGTTTTGTATCTTCACTGTCTATTCTCTGGCCATGGTGGACCATGTATGATTGTGTTGTATGAAGGGGAAAAGCAAGTATGTGTTTAGAAAGTGTCTGTGTGATGTGCAGAGAGCAGGGCTGGAATTTGTATCACAGCAACTGGTGGAATTGGCGGGCTCTTGAACCTCAAAGGTCATGTGACTCCTCACACCCATCAGCTGATAAAGAGAACAAGCTATGGTTTGGACCCAGGCCTCCTGGCTCCATTGGTGTTTTCAGTGAACTGAACTCAGATTATATAAACTCTGATTCTCCCTGCCATCTGCTCCAGTTATTATGTTATTGAATCTTTGATACTTGTTTTTGTTAGTTTCTGAAAATTGTCACAATGATACATAAACTTATAGTTGTTATGACAATCAAATCAGATCAACCCTAGGGATTTCTATTTTAATTATCTTGAGCTACTAGAAATAATTGTAATTAATTAGTGTTTTAGTCATATATTGTAGCGTGACATTTTCTGGGGTGATATGAGCAAATGGTTTTTCACCCCACATAGGGCACTAAGAGACAAAAATAAACAATTCCACAAAGGTTCAAGCTGGTGAACCAGTGAATTTATTGAGTTACTTACATGAGCATATATTCATCAAAGTTGCTACATGACCTAAAAGTTCACTTCAACCTGTGTAATTAATCATAAAAGCTTCATTCTGGCAGCTCTCTTCATGATATACTGACAACTTAAAGTCAGATAGTATCCTTTCCCCAGCAGTACTTAACTATTTATATACCCTTGAGGAGGGAGCAGCCTTGTGAATCTGGTATGTTTCAGGAACTTCCTGAGACTTGTGAATTGTATATATCCTAAGTCTTACTTATAACATTTTTATTCACTCTTCAAATTTTTATACATGCATACAATGTATTTTAATCATACTCACTTTCCACTGCTCCCCCTAATTCCTACAGAAACCACTCCCACTTCAACTTCATTCCTCTTGGTCAAGTTTGTGCCACCCATTACAAATGGATGTTGGGGTCCTCTACTGGAATGTGGTTGACCTACTATAGGCTACAGCCCTATACAATTTGACTATCCCCTCATTGTTATCCCCCTCTTAAGCAGTCATCAATTGCCAATAAATAGCTCCTTAGCTAGAGGTTAGAACTACAAGCCTCTCCTCCCTCCATGCTGGAATGTTTACTGACTTGACATTGTATAGGTCTTGTGCAGGCAATCATAGTTGGTGTGAGTTCACAAGAACATCAGTCCTGTGGTGTCCAAAAGATCCTGTTTTTTCCCTGGTCCTCCAAACCTTTGACTCTTATAGTCTTTCTGCCTTCTCTTTGGTGATGCTCCCTGAGCCTTGGTGGGGAAGTAAATGTGACATAGATGTCCCCTTTATGGCCGAGCATTTCACTAACACTTACTCTCTTCCCCTTGACCAGTTGTGAGCTTCTGAGTTACCCACAATCCTCTGCACAAAGAAGATTCTCTGAGGTCTGAGAGCAGCACTAATCTGTGGGTATAGAGATAGTATTTAAAGGACATTTTGATACTGTGTCCGTTTAGCAAATTAATAGTATTGGGTTTGTATCTGAGGCCTATGAGCTCCCCAGCCATGGGTTTCTTGGTCAAGTTTACAGTACCAAGCATATGTATTTTACATGTGTGGCAGACCATACATCCAATCAAAGAACAGCTGGTCACTTACCCCAAAATACATTTGTGTCACTATTGCACCCATGAGTATATCTTGTCGTGGTGTTCATTGCAGCTTGCAAGATTCAGAACTGAGTAAGACTTTCATGACCTTTCTCCTCCAGTACCCTACACAGAATAGAACATTCTGGTACTTTATGAAAGCTAGGCAGAGGGAGGAGACTCCCCGCTGCCAGAAACCTTTTGATTTATCCGTGTCTTGTGACTACAGCATGCGGTATCTTCAGCAATATGTACTTACCATAAAGTTCTGGTGGTCAACCAATAGCACTGGCAATAGCCTTCATTGTCCTAGGGGGTCTCCGGAATAAACCAACAATTTGAATGTAAGTATCCCATACGTGGAAGTGAGCTTTTTATTCTCCAGACTATGGCTTCTAGGAGCAGAAAGTATTATCCTCTGGCTAGGGTGACTCCAATTAAACTTTTTTATGTATGTATGTGTGCTTATAGCAGGTTTCCATATGGTTTTGAAGCACTCTTAATGTTAACCCTTCTCCCCCCTACCCCACCCCCACCATACCCTCACATCCTCCTCCTTTAAAGATGGAATGTTTCAGTTCAGACAACACTGTGCCGTAGCAGTATGTTTGCATCCATGTTTCTGGATGTACATCTGAAAACCAAAAAGGTCATAGTGAGCAGGTATAGAAATCTTCTCAAAGTATCAGTGTAGGAACTCTCTACAGTTCCTTACAGTAGCTTGAGTTTTTCTCTCCACCTGAATTTCAGGATTTTGAAAAATAAAAATAAATAGTTGACCTGATTTCCAGAACAGCCTCGCAGGGCCTGAGACAGGGATTCTGGAGCCACAGCTGGAACCCGTGAGGAGACATGTGGAAGAGTCTTTTCTACTCAGCATCTGCTCTCTCCTCCAATGAGAACTGCTGCTTGGGAAGCCACAGGTGCAAGTCCTTGGTACCAAGGACTGTAGGACACTCAGCTGTGTCATCACCCTGGACCACCATTTCTTCACTTTTCCATGCTTCACTCTTCCTCCTCCAAGTACATAGTCAGTGTCCTAGACCAAAAACTCAAAGTCGGTGGACTCAGTATGGACCAGTCTTCCACGCAGAGCTGACTGCCTGAAAGAATCCAGAACACTCATCCAGCATGGGTACAAGAGCCCTGACATCCTGGCATCTCCCTGACTCCAGGTTGGGTGTAAATTTTGACACAGTTGGGAATGGTACTGGAAGGCTCAGCCTCTTCCTCGGAAATGGGTGTGAGGGGATCCCAGACCCCAGAGCAGATCCCAGAGTCTAAGATATGACTGTGGTGTCAGCATCCTATACCATTTCAGCCTGTGAAAGACAGTGTCTCAGTTGCCCACAGAGAAACTGCCAGGCTAGGCATGATGAATAGGCCTATGATGGCCTCCCCCTGACCCTGCAGTGAGGACAACCTCCCTGGGTTTGCTGGAGTCAGGTGCATACTGTGTTTGGTCATCATAATTGATGAATGTATCTCATAATCATAAGGAAATTCTGCAGCCAGATCTATGCATCTGTGACTTGACTAGTCACCATGAAAGAAATCATTTATTTTCTATGGCCAGGCAGAAAGAGCAAACAGTAGGGTTAGGGTGGCCTCCATGATGGTGATGGTGCTCCCAGAAGTGACTTTTGAAGCATGAAGGGGAGGATGACAGTATGAGAACATTTTGACAGATAAAGGACTACCCCAGATGTTTGTCCTAGTCTCTCCAACCTGCAAATGTATCAGGCAACAGTAAACCAGATCACTGATGTGTTGATTGTACAGTGACTATTCAAGTGGGTCTATGTCATCAGCAGCCATTTGGGCAGCCAAGAAGGTCAGAGGGGTCTATAGCCTGGGCTCAGGAAAAGTGTGATGCTTCTTGGAGAACCAGTGATTTATGGGGCTTACTAACAGGTGTATGGGTAATTCCGGCATTTGCAAAATGCAAAACCCCACCCCAACATGGGTGATGATTCATGAAAACTGCATCTCTGGGACACTCAAACCCAGTCAACCCCTCACCTCCTGGGATACTTTACAATCTCCGAGGACCACATGCAACTGGAACCTCGGGTGCAGGTCCAATGCCACACCCCCACTTCTGTGACTGAATGTAATAGGCTTGCTCTTGTGAGTATCTATGTAAGTAGACAGTTCCTCTTACGGAAAGATGAACAGTCAATGTAGCATCCAGAGGACAAGTGTCTACAACAGGAGAGAGAAAGCAAAGCTGTTTCCCATCCCGCCACTGCTCTTACCAGCTTCCAGATCCTGTCACCATTCCTGCATAATTACAGGAAGAGCCCTGCTTTCATTTCTGTGACTGAGTGAGGTCACTGGGTGAAAACGAGCAGCTGCCTCCCACGTCACTGTTTCCGTGGTCCTTCCACATAGCATGGGGCTGTGCAGCCTGCCTGTCACGGGATCCAACCATCTGCAGCTCTGACGGTCTCTGAGCTTCTGAACATCTTTGCAGCCCTGAAGGGACACTGATATTATGTGCTTTTGCGAACATTCCGTGCTCTTTGCCTACTTTCCTAATTCGTTCATTGAGCTTTTTCTTCCTCCCATTTCTCATCAGCTTTCAGGAGAGTTGGCATTTTGTGGGTGACATAAGTGGCGAACTACCCCATTTGTTTGTCACTTGGCTTCCACTTTGACCCCACGTCCCCCAGAACATTGTTTGTAATGTAGTCAGATATATTAGTCTTTACAGGTCTTAGATTCTGCATCGCGGATAGCTCCCCGCCCGTCCCCATCAGTGCTTAGGGGGTTCACTGATTGCTTCTAGAACTGTGAAACTTCCTTTTTATACAGTACCTTTGGAAGTCTTAAGAACAAACCTATCTTAGGACAGGAGTCAAGGATTCAAGTCTGTGACACAGTATAGGCAGACTTTTCTTTCCCACCCTCCAATTCCCAAATAACCAACACAGAGACTCGATATTAATTATAAATGTTTGGCTGAGCTGGGCGGTGGTGGTGCACGCCTTTAATTCCAGGACTCGGGAGGCAGAGGCAGGCAGATCTCTGTGAGTTCGAGGCCGGGCTGGACCGACAGCCTCCAAAACAATACAGAGAAACCCTGTCTCATAAAAACCAAAAAAAAAATGTTTGGCTGATAACTCAGGCTTACTACTAACTAGCTCTTACAACTTAGGCTAACCCATTTATATTGATAGACACTCTGCCATGTGGTATTACCTCTCTTTCATCTTGCACCTCCTGTTTCCTCTCTGTCTCTGCTGACTCCTCTGACTCTGACCTTCTTCCCAGTACCCTTAGTCTGGTTTTCCCACCTAACCTTATCCTTTCCAGATGATTGGCCAGTCAGCTTCTTTATTAAGCCAATTACAGCATAATTTACACAGTGTACAGAAGGATTATTCCACTGCAGTAAGTGAATTGCTTTCTATTTTTTTCCATAACGGGGTGGATTGTTGAGCTATATTTCCATTATAGGTGATAGAATAGCAAGAATGTTTTCCACAATTTTCTTTCAAAAATGACAGTTACCTTCTGACACTGGTCATCATTCATCACTGCTGTTCACTCTAAGCAAAGACTGCAATGTACTGGGGTGACACAGGCCACCATGCTCACACAGGGGAAGGGCCTGCTGCTACCTCTGTGAGGGAAGCATAATGTGATCAGTTGCCATTGTCAACTTGACATGATATTTAATCGCCTGGGAAGAGAGTGTCAGTGGGGATCATCTGGATCAGATCAGCCTGTGCATGTATCTATGCGGGCTGTCTTGAGTGCATTAATTAATGTGAGAAGACCCGCTGTGAGTGGCGCCATTCCCTAGGCAAGGGGTCCTGGACTGTAAAGTGAAGAGTGTTACCCACAAATAAGAATGCATGCATTCATCATTCTCGTGGATGTGATGTGACTGTGTTGACTTCCTGCCTTGACTTCCATGCTACAGCGAACTGTCACCTAGAATTATGAGCTAAAATAGACCACGTATCCCAACACATGGTTTTGGCAGGATGTTTTATAACAGCAGCAGAAATGAAACTGGACTTTGTGGGCTCTCCCAAGACTTCAGAAATTCCCAAACACAACCAAAAACATGTAATAGAAATAGCATGCATCTTAAAAAACGTACTCCAAGGGTCATGCTGGATGTATTTCTAGATTCAGTCATTATTTGAATAACTTGTCAAAGCCTCATCAATGAAACAAAACGTCCCAAGCTATCTGACATCAGGCCACTGACCTCTTTGCATGTCCTCCTTTTCTTCTGTAACACAGGGTTATGCTGGTTGAACAGGTTCAGCTATTAGTTGGCTTAGTTTTTTTCTATTAGTGACCCATTTCTTCTGTTTCACCAGTTACTTGATTACTACCAACAAAGGGTAACCCAGTATCACTGACACTTGCTTGTTGGTCCCTAGGAAATTTCGGTGCCCAGCCTAGGGTGGAAAGTGTGTGAAGTGGCCTGAATGTAGAGAAAGACAGACAGCTATCAATGAGCCTTAAGTCTGAGCCTATGGAAACTCCCAGGGACCCACAAGGATAACCCCAGCTAAGACTCCCAGCAATAGTGGAAAGGGTGCCTAAACTGGCCTTCCCCTGTAATCAGATTGGTGACTATCCTAACTGTCATGATAGAATCTTCACCCAGTACCTGATGGATGCAGATGCAGAGCTCCACAGCCAAGCACCAGCCGAGCTCCAGGAGTCCAGTAGAAGAGAGGAAGGAGAGACTGTATGAGCAAGAGGGGTCAAGATCATGATAGGGAAACCCACAGAGACAGCTGACCTGAGCTTTTTGGAGCTCATGGACTCAGGACAGCTGCATGGGATCAAGCTAGGTCCTCTGCATGTGGGTGACAGATGTGTAGCTTGGTCTCTTTGTGGGGTCCCTGGCAGTGGGACCAGGATCTCTCCCTGGTGCATGATCTGGCTTTTTGGAGCCCATTCCCTATGGAGAGATGCCTTGCTCAGCCTTGATATATAGGGGAGGGACTTGTTCCTGCCTCCACTGAATGTGCCAGACTCTGTTGACTCCCCCTGGGAGGCCTTTACATTCCTGAGAAATGGATGAGGGATGAGTTGAGGGGTGGGAGGAGGTGGGTTATGTAATTAGTATATAAAATGAATTAAAAAAATCTGAGCCTATGATTTTAAATATTTTCAGAAGCATTTGGCAGACTGCATGTGGTAAACATGAACTTCCTGGGCATTTTCTAAATAATGCTGTTGTGTTAAAGGTGAAAAGCATGACCTCTCAACAGGAGGGACTCAGAGAGGACATGACTACATGCCTACTCCCTTCTCCCATGCGTGTGACCACTCATGCTCTCTGCTGCCCTGAGGAGCTGCTGCTTCCTTCGTATGGCTCCTCATCTGCAGGGCACATTCCCCAGACACCTGCTAGGTTTCCACCCAGAGTCCTCTTGCCACATCTTGGCCACATGTAAGGGTATCCAGACAGGAAACTGAGCCCAGAGCAGTGTTAGCTCACAGCCTGGGCCTACAGTGTGGGGGTCAGGAAACAGTTCCCATGAGAGTCCAGCCCACTACATGGACTACGGAGGAGGTCAAAGAAAGGTGATTGCTCCAACACTCTTCAGTACGGTGTTCTCTCTCCAGCAAAGCTGACAGCAGCCAGCTTCCTTAGGAAGAGAGGAGCAGCCCGGGACATCCAGGTGACACTGTGCTGTGCCAGCACGGCTACCATCTCAGTGCTCAGCTGGCAGCTTTGCCACTTAGTGTGCGGTGCCCTTAGACCACGTGCACAGCAAACGTTTTGTTATCAGACTCATTGTAATGGGCATGTATTAACTGCGCTCTTCCCTGAGGCCTTGGGATGACAAAAAGTTGAGATTGGTCCACCACGGGGCTCTTAAAATGGGGTGGTTGGTTTGTGCCTGAAAACTGCTAGGCATTGGTCTTCTGTAGCAAGGCCACATTCTCCAGGTAGGGCCCAAAGGGCTAAGATGGCACCAGCTTTTGTGTTGTGAGCATTGCAAAGCAGCAGATGCTTAGCTTGCACAATGTGAAATATTGGGCTCCTGGTGCAAACACTGTAAGGGCCAACGTAAAACCGTGGCCATCACAGGACAACACTAACCAGCCATCCAGGAACTGGCATATACTGTGTCTATCTTTGTGGTTTTATTTAGCCTGGTAAAATATTTCACAGATGATAATGCTGGAATGACAGCCTACTCCTTTCTCTGTTCTGGTGTGTCCCTGGGACAAATAAAATGGATCTATTCTGAAAAATACCCTTTATTCCTATAGTTTTATAGTCTATTGGAGAAGTTGAAACCTATTCACATATTTGTAATTTATCTTGTCTATGAGATACCCTTCATTTTGTTTACTTTCTTTACTCCAGTGAATGCTTGTTTGTGCATGTGTGCACGCTGTATGTGTGTGAACGTGTTTGTGTGAATATGTGTACATGTGGATTGCATGAATATGTATTTGCATGCATAAGCACATGTGTGCATGTGAAAGCCAGAGACCAATGCCAGACATCTTCCTGGCTCACTCCCCGTGTTATTTTTGAGACAAGGTCTCTCACTGGACATGGAGCTCGCAGTTAGCTAGACTTGCTGGCCATTGAGCACTAGGGGTCTGCCTGTCTCTACCGTGCCAACACTGGGGTGACAGACGTTTGATTTACTGTTGTAACATGGGTGCTGGGGATCTGAATCCGCATCCTTGACCCCTAAGCCAACTCCCCAGCCCTTATTTCCATCCGCACTTTAAACAGAAACAACAGTGTGAGAATCTTTCCTTCCCTATAGTGTCGCATTCTCTGAGGGCCATCTTTGATCTTGCAGCTGTGTTTTTTTCTGACCAATCTCTGTGATTAGAGTGATTTTGTGTTTCTCTGCTCCCACTGGCTACAGAAGAGAAAGGGTGAAAGCTGCCTGCAAGTCCTGCCTGGGTTCTGGAGCACAGCCCCTCTTTCTCATTATAAAAGCACTTCAACGTTTTAGCTTGCTTTCCCGTTAACATTTGCAACATCAGGTTAAATTCTCTGGCAATGGCAGCAGTGTGTAAACAAGTAGGCAACATGAAATTGGTTCCCCATACTGTAGAAACACTCTGGGCAAAGTGATTCATTTAGGAGTGGTTTCTTTCTTTCTTTTTAAACATAGAGAGTAACTGTAATTGCCGAAGGGTAGGAACACTTTACAACTTCTCCGATTTTTGCTTCATTTATTTCCTAGGTCACACTCATTTATAAACGCCCTTAGGTAATAAGAGAGCCGGGCTTTGCCACACCGTGACCTCAGAGCACACTTTATTTTTTTTACTCTTTTTTCTTTTATTATTTTAATTTTAAATAGCTTGCTTCACATGTCAATCCCAGTTCCCTCTCCCTCCCCTCCTCCCACACTCCTCCACTATCCCCCCAGCCTCCCACCCTATCGCCACTTCCTTCCACATAGGGGATATCTAGAGTCTGTCATTTCACTCAGGGCAGGGTCCAGGCACTCCCCTAGGAGTCCAGGCACACTTTAATTTTTAATGTGTCTGTTTGACTCTGAGAAAGATTTGAACCTCAATTTACAGCAGATCTTTTTAAATGGGTGAACCGGGAAGGATGTCCAGCGGCAGCACCTCTCTGACATCCACATTCAAATCCTCTGGAGAATCTTCGAGGCTTCTAACTCCCAAATTGGCTCTTTCTAGAATGAAAATATAAGTTGCACTCAAACACTGAGGATGGCCTTGTGTGTGTGCTGGGCTGAGTTATTTCCCACCGCCCCTCAGCAGGAGGCAACACCTACGATCCTGGGGTGTGACGAATGTGTGCCTCTTAACCTTTCATCCACCCAAGTTATTCTCAGATGAGTTGTTGGCATTCACAGGCCTGGGCTGTGCCTTTCCAGATGACACGCCCTCTCCCTACTAGTTTCTCCTGCTAAAACACTTGGGGTCTAGCAAGGTGGCTCAGTGGGTGGAGGTAGAGAACCAGATTCTGCAAGTTGTCCTCTGCCCTCTGCCCTCCATACACATACTGTGGCATGCGTGTACAGTGTGTGTGTGTGTGTGTGTGTGTGTGTGTGTGTGTGTGTGTGTGTGTGTGCTGCCTGCAGAGGGCAGTCGGATCCCATAGAGGTGCTGGTAATAGAACCCAGTGCTCTTAATCACTGAACCATCTCTCTAGTCACACTGAGGCACATGTGCACCTGCACACACACACACACACACACACACACACACACACACACACACGCACACACGCACGCACGCACACACACACTCATAATGGTAATTAATAATAACAGAATGAAAAAAGTTAAAGGTCACAAATAAGAAAAGATCAGAGCACGCATGTATACTAATGCCCCCTAGTTATCGCTCAGTTTAGTGAGAGAGTGTGTGGCTCCTAAAATGTAACTGTGTAGGTCTCAACAGAGAGTCACAACCATGCAACTGCTTCCAGGTTGGATAACACTGATGTCCAGTCACACTGTTTATACCAAAGACTACAGTGTACGCCCGTCATAGTAAAGCTTATCATTGGTTTGGCTTTCTTAAATTTTAAAAAGTAGGAAGTCGGTCACCGCTTTGTGAATTGTGTTCCCACATCTACTTGCTGGTCTTAGAAGAAGCCCTCTTCTGCTGCTGGCTTCTGGAGCATGCATGCTAGGGTCTACCCATCGCTGAGACGTAACATAGTCCCCCGACCAAGTAAAAGCCAAGAAAGAAGACTTGTGGGTTGGTTAAAGTGGTGAAACCTCTGGTCTGCATTTAAAGGAATCAAGATAGGAGAAATGGTTTACAAAACAATCATCATTACGTTTGTAACACTGCCTTTTCCATTTCTGAGCAGATTTCCCTAGCACAAAAAGCTAATCCTGGTCTTTGGGCCTGAAGAAGAATAGGACCAGGTTTTACAGCAAACAGTAATTCTCCTGTGTGTTTTGGAAGCCATTGCTTTTTTTTTAAAGCTACAATGAGGAGTTGTTTAAAATCTGTTTATTAAGCCCATAAATAAGATGTCATTTGGTAATTAAGTGCAGTTATGTTGCAAAGGCACTCACTATTCCACTCAGTAGAAAACAACAATGCAATTAGGAAAACAAGCTAGAAGGTTGGACACCTGAGCTCAGAATCACTACTCCCAGTCCTCGTGCTCTGCTACCAGGAGACGTCAGGGTACAGGTTTTCTGTTTGTATTGTGGCTTTGATGCATGAATCAGCTGGGACTTTTATTTCCAAAGATACTGGTATATCTTACAAAACATTGATGCTACTGTTGAAGCTGCTGGTGAGAGAACTAAAAAGCACCTCCCTCCCTCCCTCCGTGTCTCTCTCTCTCTCTCTCTCTCTCTCTCCCTCTCTCCCCTGCCCCCTGTGTGTGTGTATATGTAGTCCAGGGGTCAACACTGGGTATCTTTATCAACTGCTCTCCATGTTGGGTTTCGAAACAGAGTTTTTCACTCAACCTGGTGGTCACTGCCTGGACAGTGGGCTCAGAGCAACTGCCTGTCTCTACACTCCCCTCCCCCCACCCCGAGCAATGGGGTTACAGACGAGTACAGTCATACCTAGCTTTTTGAGTGGGTGCAGGGGATTTGAACTCAGGTCCTCGTGCTTGAACAGAAAGCACCTCACCCACCCCATGTCCCCAGTCCCTAGGGCTGAAGACAGGCTTCTTTGGGATGTGTGGTGACTTGTCTCCATGCCAGCACATCAAAAGAGCGCATGAA
Source organism: Mesocricetus auratus (assembly GCF_017639785.1). Classification (NCBI taxonomy): domain Eukaryota; kingdom Metazoa; phylum Chordata; class Mammalia; order Rodentia; family Cricetidae; genus Mesocricetus; species Mesocricetus auratus. Next base: position 4,824,109 of record NW_024429212.1, on the reverse strand, counting down.
TCACACGGCTGCATCCTTCTGTGCTCTTGGGTCTGCACTGTATCTTGTCCCTGTGTCTCCAGGGAGACAGGCTGGTCCTGAGGAGTTAGGGGACAGTTTAACTGAGCAGGTGCTCCACGGGAGACTAAGGAAGGATGATGACGTTAGTGGAAGGGGAAAGTGGCAGCGAAGGGGTTGGTAGACCAATGCTACCTCACAATCTTCAATGCCAGGTGACATTTCTGAGAAACATCGGTAAGTTTATGAGTCTGTGGAAGACCTTCATGTCTTTAGCCTTTTATTGTCTCAGTTTGTGGCAGGGTCAGCGCCATGCCCTAGAGGAGGTCAGGTAGATGTTCCCCTGGCATAACCCGGGGCAGAAAAGCTAGTGACGTTCGTAAAACTGCCAACACACTCATAGAACATATGAATCCGTGCTCTCATGAGTCCTGCTGTAAAAGATTCACTTCTGTTCCATTTTCAATGTACAGAGACACGAGTGTGTGCTTGAATGGCACCTCTAATTGCTGTTTTCTCCAAATAGCAAAATGCTGCTATCAATAGCTAGAGATTAAGCAACTAAGATGATTTGTACACCCTATGCTTGTTACCTCATCCTCACAAAAGGAAACGCACAGCTCCTAAGACTTTATTATCCATTATGTAGACTCATAAAGACCTAGCGCGTGTGTCCTTACTATGCTCTTCAGAGTCGCTGTCATCTGCAGCCTGGCACTGTCTCACTTGTTGTTATTGTGAGGCTTATGAGAGGTGATGGGGGACCCCACGCCTACACCAGGAAATCCATACAGTGAAAATGAGGCTGCGCTGCAGACATGTTACATAATCAAATTTAATTATTCCAGCTAAATTTTTCATCTCTCGCACTGTTCTTTGATGTGGCCACATTCCTAGCTTAGCCATGGGGCTGAATATTGGGCTGAAATAAGACACGTGAGCGGAGCAGTAATGGGCTTGCTTTTAACATGAAAAGAGATTGGAGCTTTATTAAATTACATGATAATGGAAAATATAAAGCAAAGGATAAAAGGGCAACAACTTTGTGGCATGCTTAAGTGTGGATTGCAAAGCACAGTCTTGCATCTTATCTGCTAACTGTTTGTTTCCTTTGAAACCTTGCTCTTAATTATATTAAGTGTGATGTTCCTTAATGGCTCCTACCTGAGACATCAGTGCTATGGTTGGACCCTGGAATGGCACTTACAGGCACTGCACTCCAGCCATTCCAGTACCAAGGGAACACCTCACGCCCAGGACGCCCTCTTTGAAGCTCAATTACTCCTGGGTTGGCAACCACTTGTCATGCAAAGGAGATGGTCCCTTGGTACCCCCAAGGGGCTGTACCCTTCCCCAGCTCTGCAGCTGTAGAAGAAAACTGGTGTCTATTCTGATGGTAACTCTTCATGTCCCAGTGCCTTAGCCCTGACACTCAGGCCCCTCCCAGTCGCTCATTTCTGTGTCTGAGCTGGTCTGGACAGTTACACTCTGAAGCTGACATAGGGTGTTCTGTGCCTATACTTTAGATTGGCTACTTGGTAAAAATCTTCCAGACACATTTTCCTCACAGTCATGAGAGGAACAGTTGGGATGGACCAAGGGATTACCGCTTCTGCCTTCTGCCTGTGGTTAGATGAACTCTAGGTGGAAATGACCAAGCTAGGATTACCAACTCCATCACTGTTGTGGTAGGAGAGGAGTCAGTGGAGCGACAAGGGGACAACCATGGACACAAAAGGCCAGGAAGGGTCAGAGTGGCAGATGATAAAACTGATGCCCAGTTAGAGACAGGCCTTGAGAGTCAAAGACCCCCTCCTGTTGAAAGCCATTTCCCCTTCCAGCCTGAGTATCAGCTTGTGGGGACATCCAGCAAAATGGAGTTGATTTCAGCCACCATGCAGAGTCATTTCAGAGAGGTTCCAGCCTGGGGAACAGAATGTGGGAAGACCTCACAACGATGGTCTAGGAGTAGTGGGCAGTCCAAAATTATCACAGCACGTGCTTCTCAGGCTCCCAAGTTCAAGTCAGAAAGAGCTTGGGACAAAGGTCGGTGAGGAAAACTGGCGGGAAGGAAGCTTTCCACAGTGTTCTGGAAGACGGTCTAGTAGATGGATTGTGGAGGTGCCCAATGGTCCCCAGCTGTGTCACTCATGGAGCAGAATCTAGGGGAAGAATCAGGCATGGTGATCTCCCAGTTGGGCCTCTCTGTCCATGACCCTAAACTGTAGAGCTGGAGATGATAAAGCTGCCTCCATGGTTTACCTTTCCGGTAGCATGTAACATTAAACAGTGATTTCATGATTAATTCATTGGTTCTAATACATTACTTCACCAGGCAATGTTACTAATTAAACATCAGATGTTAGTTTTCAAATGTTTTAAGCAAAACTAAAATGCTCCAATTACTTGATCTACAGCTATATTTTTCATCCATGTGTGTTTGTGTGTGTGTGTGTGTGTGAGAGAGAGAGAGAGAGAGAGAGAGAGAGAGAGAGAGAGAGAGAGAGAGAGGTGTTGTATGGGTGCTTATGGATGAGTGGATATGAGTACACACGTATATGAGGAAATGTACACATGTATGTACATGTATGTAGTTGCCAAATGACAGTGACAGTATTAGGTGTGGCTCCTTCCACCATTTTTTGAGAAGTGTCCCTCAATGGAACTGCTTGGCTCTACCTTCCCAAAGTTGGGGTTACAAGCACATGGCACTGTGCTCCACTTTTGATGTGGGTGTTGGGTTTGAACATGGGTTCTTACACTTGCCAGCAGTTTACTGACTGAGATATCTTTTCAGCCCATGGTTTTTGTAAGATCTCATAGTCTGCCTGTTGAGGGCCTCGGTGCATCTGCCTGTTAGGTACCTATTTCTGTGGATGCTCATGTAGGAAACCAAAGTTTCTGCTTCTTAGCATTCCCACATTCTGAGGAGCCGCCATAATCTAAATATGTAACTGTTCACTCAATTCAGGGGCTGGCTACTAGGAAAATGACTCCTGTATCTCTGTCACACCCCAGTGCTCTAAAACCAATTTCTGTTTTGTTGACAGACCAACAGTACTCATGGTCTCCAACGCAGCACTTCAATGAGGAGAGGTACTCACCCGCACCCAGGAACATGAAAGGTTTAACTGGAAGCCGGAACCAGCCTCAGCTATGTGGGGGTCATACCTGTGGCCTGTCACCCCCGGATGACTGCGAGCACCCCCACGATCACATGCACCATGGGCCAGATGTGCGGCAACCTTATCTTCTCAGCCCGGCTGAGAGCTGCCCAATGGACCACCACCGTTGCTCGCCCAGGAGCTCCGTCCACTCAGAGTGCATGATGATGCCTGTGATGTTGGGCGACCATGTGTCCAGTAGCACCTTCCCCAGAATGCACTACAGTTCACACTACGACACGAGGGATGATTGCGCCATGTCCCACACAAACACAAAGGTAAATCGCATCCCCGCTAACCTCTTGGACCAGTTTGAAAAACAACTACCCCTGCACCGGGATGGTTTCCATACGCTGCAGTACCAGAGGGCCTCAGCTGCCACAGAACAGAGAAATGAGAGTCCAGGCAGAATCCGGCATCTGGTTCACTCTGTCCAGAAACTTTTTACCAAGTCTCATTCTTTGGAGGGATCATCCAAGAGCAACATCAATGGGACCAAGAGCGACAGTCGGGTGGATGACCACCACCACAGCCACCATTCCAAACACAGCAAAAGGAGTAAAAGCAAGGAGCGAAAGCCAGAGAGCAAGCACAAGTCTGGTATGAGCAGCTGGTGGAGCTCGGACGATAACCTGGACAGTGACAGCACATACCGGACACCCAGTGTGGCCAACCGCCACCACATGGACCACATCTCTCACTGCTACCCTGAGGCGTTGCAGAGCCCCTTTGGGGACCTCTCTCTAAAGACTTCCAAAAGCAACAGTGACGTTAAGTGCTCAGCCTGTGAAGGCTTGGCCCTGACGCCGGACACCAGGTACATGAAACGTAGCTCTTGGTCCACCCTCACGGTGAGCCAGGCCAAGGAGGCCTACCGCAAGAGCTCCCTGAACTTGGACAAGCCCCTGGTCCACCCAGAGATCAAGCCTTCCCTGCGGCCATGCCACTACCTCCAGGTAAGGCTCAGGTGACTGTGTCTTTATGCAGAAGGTTTTAGCCGTTGCTGCCATTCGGAGTTGACAAAAGGGTATTGTATCGATGCGTAGTGTGCCAAGTGAGGTCTAAAGGACTGTGTGCCTCTTAGGATTCCAAAGCAAGCCAATGTGCTTGGTTTATATGCTTCTGTGCTGTAGCTAGAACTCTCCAAGTCCACATGAACCCCGGAGACAGAAGGCAGAAGTGATTGTCCCTTTGAGAATTCTTCTGAGACATAACATGATCACACCTTATATGTGCAGTGCAGCTGCTGATACACGGGCTGCAAGCCTGGTGGTCCTCAGTGTCTGTCACTTTTATGGGAGCTGTACAGCTTTTTTTACCCCTAGTTCTTTGGAATTAGAAGTTATTGTAACCAATAATTACCCTGCTAAATTTTTTGGTTGTTTTTACAGAATGAATCTCACATTGTAACACAGGCTGGCCTTTAACGCAGTATGTAAACTTTTGTCAGCCTTTGAACTCTCAGCAATCCTCCTGCCTCAGTCTGGTTGGGATTATAAGTGTGTTCCACCATGTCTGGCTGAACCCACCGTAACTTTGAAAGTTTATATTAGCATATATTAATTATACATAATGGTGTGTCTTGTGACCTTTTCCTACATGTGCATAATATTTTGATCATGTTCGCTCCCCTGCTCTCCTTGATTGTCTTGTAATTCCTAAGTATATACTGCAAGGCCAGCTGTAGTCATCATGCTGTACAGTAGATCTCTTGGATGAACTCTTCTGATATAACTGAAATCAAACACTCTTGTATGAATACTCCCAGCCCCCGACCCAGCCCCGATACCCACCCTTTACACTCTGCTTCTATGCTCCCCACTCTTAAGGGAGGCTGTGTGGATTTGTCCTTCTGAGTCTAGTTTGTTTCACTAAGTGGAATGTGTTTCAGGTGTGCCCCTGTTGTGAATGACAGGGGCTTCTCTCTCCCTGGTGGCCGAACAGCATCTCGTGTTGTGTGCATCCCTTCCCCTGGCCACTCCCTCACTGAGGCACATCGGGCTGACTCCTCACGTTGACTTGTGTGGACAGAGCCACAGTGTCATTGGCAGGAAGTGGTTGTGGGTGACCTTGGGGTGACCGGTGAAACACCACTCCTGTGTGACAACCCATCCCCTGGTGCCAGGGACTTAGCCAAGCAACACAAATATCCTGAACACATAGATGCTTGTGCTCATAGGTCGGCCATTTGCATGAGATCCCTCGTCCCATGTGGCAGTGGCATTCCCAAGCCGCTGTGGTGCATGTGGTGTGTGTGGCATGTGGTGCTGACAGGAAGTTTGTCTGTGATGAGGGTGCCAGTCCTCAACGGTGAGGGTGAGATGGATTCACCAAAGGCAAACACATACTACAGACAGCTCTGGCAGCATCCAGAGCTCTGTGCGGTTCTGCATTTTATGTAATTGCCCTCTCTATCTCCAGATGGCTCTCTCATCAAAATGAGAGGGGAGGCATTAGCCTCCGAAGACACCGCCACTCCTGAGGAAGCCTCTGCAGCCCCTGCCAGCCAGTGGCACCATTAGCACAAGTTCAGTACTTCAGGTCTCCTCAAAGATGTACAGTATGAATCCAATTCACAAATCTCAAATCCCTATCCTATAAGAGCCAAAGCTTGGCCTGGCCACAAGACAGCCTCCTAGATACTGAGTAATGGTGCTAAACACTGGCTGAGTCATCAAGTGGCCAATTAACAAAACAGATGAACAACTGTGAATCTTTCAGGGAGTCAGGTGGCAGAGGCTTCCAGCAGCGCCAATTCCTCGCGGTACATCGTCCAAGGCTCACTGGTTCTGTTTTGAAAGGAGATGCTAACCGAATTGCTTGTATAGACAGATTTATTCAAAGAGACAAATTGGTAGTTAGATAAAGTATTATTTTTATAGCAGTAGAAAAAGGCTTAAATTTTGCTTGTAGTTGGCAAACCTTAATGATATCTAAATGTAAAATGTTCCCTCTGCTTATCTAAAGGAACACAGTGAGTAAAATCGGGGCTCACTCTGGTTCTGTCGCTCTTGTACAAGCAAAAATCTGGTCTTTTTTTTTTTCTCTTTGTGCTTTGGAAATCTCTACTGCAGTGTTCCCTGAACACAAAGCAGTGCTGTAACTGGCATTTCACCCCACTCCAGTCCTGAGCTCTCTGCCCTGCAGGTCACCCTCACCGGCTCATCAACCCCCACAGCCCTGTCCCTGCTATTACACATGCTTGACTCTGCCGTCCAGTCCCCACAGCGTACCCCTTCCCTCCCCACAGACTGTATCACTGCAGCTGTGATGATTCCACGGTCTGTCTCTGAACAGTCCAGGCGACAGGGCTGGGAGGACTGTGAAGCACATGCCACTGAAATCTGAGGGCCAGCGTTCAGATCCCCAGCACCCACGTAATGCCAAGTGAGCCTGGTGGACTGCTAGTAACCCCAGCATCTAGACAACAGAGACCAGGGATCCCCAAAGTCAGCAGGCTAGCCAGACTAGTCAAAAAGAACAAGTTCTGGGTTCAGTGGGTAACTTCTCCCCGATATATAACGTGGAGAGTAATTGAAGAAGACACCTGACACCAGATTCTGACATCTTCCTGCACGTGCACACACATGCGAGTACACACATATATGAAAGCACTCACAGTCGTGTATGCACACATTAAAAAAAAAGATGCACACTGAAAGATACAGGCTCCTGCTTAGGTAAAGCATCTACACCGTGGGCAGGCACTGAAAGGCAGGAACCCTGCTGTGCTGTCAGACACCAAGTGGTTCCTCAGGTCCTACCAAGGGCTGACTTCTCTCCAGTGGTTCCTGAGTTGGGAGCCACACGGCAGACCTCTGACCTCTGCCAGTTCCATTGTCGGCACCTTATAATCTGCAAGCACCCTCTGCCTCTCTCTTCTCTCCTTCACTCTTGGACTTCTTTTTAAATCCTGTGGTTCTGGAACCAGTCTTTGTCCTGCTGGGCCTTGCAATCTGCAGATGCTTCTCTGGCCTAGAGCTTCCACAGACCTGGAGTTAGACACCAGCGTTTGGACTTCGCTGCCCCAATGGCTTCTCTCTGTGTACACGTGTTGATCACTCACTATTGTGATCCATCATTTCTCAGTCAGCCTCTCCAAGCCTCGAGGGCAAAGGCCAAATCCACCCCTCCCCCTTCTCCCCTGGGTCTCCTTACTCCTTTGGCCTGTAGCTAGGTGCCAATTGGGAGAGCTAGTCAAGCAAGCAGTGGCAGGTACGGCTGTTGTCTTACCAAAACATAGTTGGCAAATGTCGACACTTTGTGTCCCTTCACGGTAGCATGCAAAAACCAAATAGCCTGGCACGGTGCAGTGAAGAGATGAGATTCAGTGGAAGGCAGCCTTTAAGTTCCCCTGGTGCTACAGGACACAGCTGTAAAAGAGAGGACAACTGTCATAGAACCCTACTTACACCAGGCAGTGGTGGCGCACACCTTTAATCCCAGCACTCAGGAGGCAGAGACTGGCTGATGTATGTGAATTCCATCCCAGCCTGGTCTACAGAGCTAGTTTCAGGTCAGCTAGCGCTGTTACAACAACAAAGAACCCCAGCTACAAAGCCCCAAGGGTCTTATGTCCTCCGTCAACTTCCTTCCTTCCCTCAGTGGCTAGTGGTGGCCTTGGCTGGGTCTTGTTAAGCATGGTGCCTGCAGGGAACAAAGATCTATCTCCTCCCACTGTCCATATGGACGGCCATGGTCTAAATAGTAAGGCTGTAGGGTGGGGAGGTTTGAGGACCCTGGAAGGAAATTATGGCTTTCACCAGGACTCCCGGACCCCACCCCCAAATACCTAATCCACACACGCCGTTCTCCATCCATTTTTACCTCTGAACAATGTCCTTCTTCCCTTCCCCGTCGTCCTCTAACTGTCTCGCCATATCACTTGTGGGAAGACTTATGAAATACACACATCTCCTCAGGCGGCATTTGTCCCTGGACCTAACCGAATTGATATCTGGATGCATTCAAAGGTGTCCTCACAGGGCTGTCCCTCATGCTGGGGGCACTAAACTTTCTAGGCTCTGGGCCTCACAAACCCAGACTTCATTTCACAACCAGCATTGGGAATTAAAGAAAAATTAAAGGAAATGTGTCCACAGCGCTTTGTAAGGACATGGTCTGAAAGAACCAGCAGTTCATGCCCAGGGGCAGCATTTTTTTTCTTCTTGTTTCTTTCCTTGCTTTTTTTTTTTTTTCACCCAAAACTAGAGATTTGCGGGTGAATAAAAGGACAACTTTCCATGCCCATCTTTGGCTTGTTCAGAATGTGTAGCTAAGATTCACAGATTGTTTCCTCAGCTCAGGTAAGCCTTCCTAAAAACGCCCGCATGGGTCGGCCCACAGATGTGTCTCTTGGTTGATCCCAGATTTCATCAAGTCGAACGTCAATATTAACCCTCACAGATGGAGAGCCTACCGATAGTGAGTGGGTTGCTTTTCCACTCTGTTGATTGCTTCCTTTGTTGTTCTGAAACTTCTTAGTTTCACATAATCTTATTTGCAGTTATTGCTCTTATTTCCAGTGTCGGTGAGTCATATAAAAGCCATCTCTCACTCTGACACCTGAAGTTATCCTTGTGTTTTCTTCTAGTTTAAGAAGAGCTTCTTCTAGACTCAGAGTTTCAAACCTCACACTTAGGTCTCTGATCCATTTTGAGTTTATTTTATACAGGGTGAAAGACTAAGGTCTAGCTTCATTCTTCTATTAGGGCTATCCAGTTTCCCTGGTACCCACCGGTTGTTGACTTTGTCATTTCTCTGGCATATGCTATTTGCCCCTGTGTCAAAAATCAGTAGGCTACCAGTCTGTATTTTTCATTTTTCTATTCTCTCCCATTGATTTATATATAATTTTATGAGCTTGCTATACTGATTTGATTACTGTAGTTCTGTAGGAGATATGTATTTCTAGCATCCTCATTCACACAATGACTACCTTTATTATCCAGTAACTTCTGTAATTTAGTAATTTTTTCTATTTTAATGACTAATATATGAGTATTCTGTGGATGGCTACATTAAATCTATCAGTTGTGTATTTTGGGGTCATATATATGTGTTAATAATATCAACCGTTCTAACCCATTAACATGGGAAGTCATTCCACTTGTGTGTAAGTCTATACTTATACGTTGGCAGGGAGAGAAGGAGAGTGAAATCTTCAAATTCCTCCACTGACTTTTTACAATTTTCATTACATAAGATACTCATTGCCTTCATTAAATTTATCTCTACATATTTTCTTGTAAATGCTATGAATGCAATCATGTTCTTGGCTTTATATCGATTTATAACAGTACTAGTGATTTTTGCATGCTGGCTCTGTATTCTGCAGTTTTACTGAATTAATTTATCAGTTTTCATGGGATTTTGGTGAAGTCTTGAGCTTTTTCTACATGGAGACAGGGACAACTTTACTTTTCCTAGTTTATTTTACACCTTTCATGCCTTTCTCTGATATAATTGTCCTGAGACCTTCAGTACTATATACTATACCAAATAATAACACTTGCAATAGATTCCCTTCCTTTATTGTAGACCTCAAAGAAACATTTTCAACATTTCCCCCACCCATGTGATGTCAGCTATGTCTTTGTCATATATAGTCTTGACTACATTCCAGCATGTTCCTTCTTTTTTATTTTTGTTTAAACTTCATTTTACATTCCATCGCTTCCCCCATCCTATCCCCCATCTTCCATCTTCTCCCATGGGAAGTCAATAAAGCCTGGCACATTAAGTTGAAACAGGACCAAGCCCCTCCCCACTGCATTAAGACTGAGCCTGGTATCCCATTACAGGGAATGGGCTCCAACAAGCTAGCTCATGCACCAGGAATAGATCTTGGTCTTACTGCCAGGGGCTCCTCAGATAGACCAAGCTACACAACTATCTCGCACATGCAGAGGGCCTAGTTCAGTTCCATACAGGTTCCCCAGATGTCAGTCTATAATTCACGACTTCCCACGATCTTGATTCAGCTGTTTCTGTAGATTTCCCCTTAACGATCTTGACCTCCCTTGCTCATTCCCTCTTCCTTCTCTTAGCCCAGATTCCCAGCGCTTGTCCTGTTGCTTGGTTGTGGATCTCTGCATCTGGTTCCATCAAACACTGATGAAGGCTCTATAATCACAGTTGGGGTATTCGACTGTGGTTATAGGGGAAGGCCAGTTTAGGCACCCTCTCCACTAGAAGAATAGGAACAAAACAAAGCTGTCCACTCTCTCCATATCTATTCAATATAGTACTCGAAGTTCTATCTATAGCAATAGGACAACAAAAAGAGAACAAGGGGATGGAAAGGAAGAAGTCAAACTGTCACTATGTACAGATTATATGACATATACATAAGTGACCCCAAAAATTCTACCCAGGAACTCCTACAACTGATAAACACTTTGGGTAATGGGGAAGGATGCAAGACTAACTAAAAACAAAAAACAAAAACAGTAGCCCTCCTATATACAAATGATAAATGGGACAAGAAAGAACTTAGTCAAATTGCTTTAAGTTTCTCTCCATTTAATTTGATGTTGGCAGTTGGCCTACTGTAAATTGCTTTTATTATGTTTAGGCATCTTCCTTGTATCATGATCTCTCCAAGACTATCATCATGAAGGGGTGGTGGATTTTGTGTAAGGTTTTCTCAGCATCTAATGAGATGATCATGTGGATTTTTTTTCTTTCAGTTTGCTTATATGATGGATTAATTGACAGATTTCCATATGTTGAACCAACCCTGCATCTTAGGGATGAAGCCTTCTTGGTCATATAGGATGATTTTTTATGTGTTCTTGTATTCAGTTTGTCAGTATTTTACTGGTCATTAGCCTGCTTTCTTTGTTGCATCTTTGTATGGTTTGGGTATCAGGGTTACTGCAGCCTCATAAATGGAGCTTGACAATGTTCTTTCTGTTTCTATTGGGCACAACAATTTGAGGAGTGTTGTTATTAAGCTCTTCTTTGAAATTCTGATAGAATTCTATGCTGAAGCCATCTGATCTGGGTTTTGTTGTTGTTGTTGTTGGGAGACTTTTAATGACTGTTTCTATTTCCTTAGGAGTTATAAGTCTATTTAAATTGTTTATCTTGTCTTAGTTTAATTTTGGTATGTTGTACCTATCCAGAAAATTGTCCATTTTTTTTAGATTTCCAAATTTTGTGGAGTGCAGGCTTTTGAAGTATGACCCGATGATTCTCTGAATTTCCTCAGTGTCTATTGTTATGTCTGCCTTTTCATTTTTGATTTGGTTAATTTGGATATTCTCTTTTTGCCTTTGGTTAGTTTTGACAAGAGTTTATCTATCTTGTTGATTTTCTCAAAGAACTAACTTTTTGTTTCATTGATTCTTTGTATTGTTCTCTTTATTTTAATTTTATTGATTTCAGCCCTGAGTTTGATTATTTCCAGCTGCCTACTCCTCCTGGGTGAATTTCCTTCTGTTTTTTCTAGAACATAAGGTGTGCTGTTAAGTCACTTGTGTGAGATTTCTCCAAATTTTTATGTAGGTACTTAGTGTTATGAACTTTCCTCTTAGCATTGCATTCATTGTGTCTGTTAAGTTTGGGTATGTTATGGATTCTTTTTCATTGAATTCTAGGAAGTCTTTCATTTTTTTCTTTAGTTCTTCCTTGACACAGAGGTGGTTCAGTTGAGAGTTGTTCAGTTTCCAGGAGTTTGTAGGCTGTCTGTAGTTTATGTTGTTGTTGAACTCTAACTTAAGGCCATGGTGTTCCAATAAGATACAGTAGTTTATTCCAGTTTTTTGTATCTGTTGAAATTTCCTTTTTGGCCAAGTATGTGGTCAATTTTAGAGACAGTTCCATGAGGTGCAGAAAAGAAGGTATATTCTTTTGTCTTTGAGAGGAATAGTCTATACATATCAGTTAAGCCTATTTGAGTCATAATATCTATTAGTTTCCTTATTTCTCTGTTAATTTTCCATCTGGCAGACCTGTTCATTTGTGATAGTGGGGTGTTGGAGTCTCCTACTATTGATGTTTCAGGTTTGATGTGTGATTTACACTGTAGTAATGTTTCTTTTACAAATGTGGGTGCCCTTGTATTTGGGGCATAAATGTTCAGAATTGAGATTTCATCTTGATGGATTTTTCCTGTGATGAACATGAAATGTCTTTCTTCATCTCTTTTGATTACCTTTAGTTTAAAGTATAATTGTTAAATATTAGGACAGCTACACCAGCTTGCTTCATTTCCCAAACCCTGACTCTGAGGTAATACCTGTGTTTGAAGTTGAGGTGGGCTTCTTGTATGCAGCAGAAGGAGGGATCCTGTTTTTTTTTTAATCCATTCTGTTAGACTGTGTCTTTTTATAGGCAAATTAAGTCCATTGATATTAAGCGATAATAATGACCAGTAATTGTTAATTCCTGTTAGTTTTAGTAGCAGTGTGTGTTTGTTTCCCTTCTTTAGGATTTACTGGTGTGGGATTATATATTGCCTGTGTTTTCATGGGTGCAGCTATTCCTTGGGTTGGAGTTTTCCTTCTAGTGCTTTTTGTAGGACTGGATTTGTGGCTAGGCATTGTTTAAATCTGGTTTTGTCATGGAATATCTTGTTTTCTCCATCTATGGTGATTGAAAGTTTTGCTGGGTATAGTAGTCTGGATTGGCCTCTGTGGTCTCTTAGTGTCTGCATAATATCTGTCCAGGACCTTCTGACTTTCAGAGTCTCCATTGAGAAGTAGGGTGTGATTCTGATTGTTCTGTCTTTATATATTACTTCGTCTTTTTCCTTTGCAACTCTTAATATTCTTTCTTTATTTTTATATTCTGTGTTTTGGTTATTGTGTGGAGAGGGAACTTTTTGAGGGGCCAATATATTTGGAGTCCTATAAGTTTCTTGTACTTTCATAGACATGTCCTTCTTTAGGTTAGGAAAGTTTTCTTCCATGATTTCGTTAAATATATTTTCTGTGCCTTTGAGTTGTATTCCTCTCCTTCTATTCCTATTATTCTTATGTTTGGTCTTTTCTTGGTGTCCTAGATTTCCTGGACAGTTTATGTTATGACTTCATTGACTTTAATGTTTTCTTCGACCAATGAATCTATGTCCTCTATTGTATCTTCAACACCAGGGATTCTCTCTTCCATCTCTTGCACTCTGTTGGTTATGCTTGCATCTGTAGTTCCTATTCGTTTACCCAGATTTCCAGATTTTCCATTTACAGAATTCCCTCAGTTTGTGTTTTCTTTTCTTTCTTTTTTTTGTTTTTTGTTTTGTTTTGTTTTGTTTTTTGTTTTTTTGTTTTTCAAGACAAGGTTTCTCTGTATTGTTTTGGAGGCTGTCCTGGAACTAGCTCTGTAGACCAGGCTGGCCTCAAACTCACAGAGATCCGCCTGCTTCTGCCTCATGAGTGCTGGGATTAAACATGTGGGCCACCAACACCCAGAAGTTTGTGTTTTCTTTATTGCCTCTATTTCAGCTCTCAAGTTTTGAATTGTTTCCTTCACCTGTTCGATCACTTTTTCTTGATTTCTTTGGCTTTCTTTACAGGATTTATTGATGTCTTCCAATTTTTTGTTTGTCTTTCCCTTGATTTCTTTAAGGGAATTTTTCATTTCCCTTTTACATGTCTGTATAATCTTCATAAAGTTAGTTTTATGGTTGTTTTCATCTGCTTCTTCTGCGTTGGGATGTTCAGGTCTTGCTATTGTAGAACCACTAGGTTCTAGTGGTGCCATATTGCTCTTTAGGTTGTTGAGTGTATTCTCTCACTGGCCTCTAGCCATCTCTTCCTCCAGTCTGTGCAGGCAGTGTCTGTGCCTCATGAACCAATAGGTATGGTCGCTGTCTGTGTCTCAGCGAGGCAATGAGGCCATGGTGGAGTTGGGGGGCAGGCACACAGTGGGACTTGTAGATTACAGAGTTTGATGGGGGGGTTGTCGAAGCAGCCTGCCTGCAAGAGTCTTGCCTGTTGACCCCAAACATGTTCCTTCTATATTTAATTTGTTGATGTTCATCATCATGAAGAGACCTAGAAGCTAACGTTTATTGGGATGGTCAGTCACCTGGTTTTCTTCCTGCCTTCTGTTGATGTAGTGGCTTGTTGGCTTGCGTATGTTAAACCATTCTTATATTCTTGAGATAAATGTTTCTTGATTGTGCTATATGAGCTATTGAGGTGCATTTGGATCTGACTTGCTATTATGTTGAGAGTGTTTAGGTGTTTATATGTGTTTTTATCAGGGATATTGACCTTCGTTGTTAGTTTGTGCTGTCTAATTTGGCTTGACGAGATGAGTGAAGTTTCCTCTCTCTCCATTTTGTGATTACTCTAAGAAGAACTTATGTTTGTTCTTTACAAGTTTGGTATGATTCAGCACTGAATCTATCTGGTCCTGGGTTGAGGTTTTTTCCTAATGCTTTGTTTGGATGGTTAGTTTCATTTTTCTTTGTCTGGGGATGTTTTACTGCTTGTTTGGTCTTTTTTTCTTGTTTTTGGTTATTAAAGTTTCCTGTGTGCTTGTGGTTCAATGTTGCTAGATCATATGTATTAAGAAATTCATCCCTGTCCTATAAGCTTTGCAATTTGTCAGCAACACAGTTTGTTATTTTTTTATAATATGCCTTTGTGTTTCTGGGATGTCAGTTATAATGTGTTCTTTTTCATCTTTGATTTTATTTTCATTTCCTCTCTTTTTATTCCTTTTTTTCTCTATTCCCAGAATTTATTATTTTTAGGTAAACTTTTCTAGGAGATAAAGTACCAGATGTGAAAACATGAAAAATGTTAAATACATTTTGTGCACCTTTTTAAGAACACAAAACTGAATGAATATATTATGTGTTTAAGCATATTGAGAGGAGATAATAAATGCATAGGAAACAAAACAAGCTAAAAAGACCATTAATGACCTCAAGGAAAACAATGTCTTTTTATTCTTAATAAGCTTAACTAAAAATAACATTAAACTATGAGGATAGCTTATTCATCACAGACCCCAAAAGATGGGGATTGACTCACCATAGGCACCACACAGATACCAGTCAGGGCAAGTGGGAGTGCCCACATAGGCCTTGTGATCTCCATGGGAAGGAGTGGCAAGGCAAGGTCAACTGAGGACAGGACAGTGTAGTTTGAATGCTGAGCTCTGTCCCTGAGCGTCTGTAGCAGAGGGGCAGTGATCTCAGTGTGGGACCCACAGAAGAGACTGACGTGAACACTCTGGTTTTATGAAGTTGCTGTGAAAGATGAGCTTGAAGGTCGCCTACTCTACCTTAGAGTTGACAAGCCCTGAATAAGGCAACATTTCCATGGATATTGGGACCCCAGAAGTCAACACTTCAGAAACACAGAAAGCAAAATAGTCTGACACACAGGGCATAGAGGCGTTCCTAGAGAGGAAGTCAGATGACAGGCAAAGGAAGCAGTGAAACCCCAAGGTGATGCATTACCTTGAGCAAAGTGTCCCCACATGGCCTAGTAAGAAAAAGCTAGGGCGTGAGTGCCATTGTCTTAACCTTGACTCGGAGATACAAGGCTCCTATCAAAGGTTCTTCCTGAACATTCTCCGTAGAGTCCTAGGAACCATGTCCCCTCCATAGCTTAAGTAAAAGGGTTATGAGCACTGCCCCCAACTTACCCTTAACTCAGAGATATGGAACCTATGTCATTGGTCTTCCTGCCTCTTCTCCAGAGAGCCACCTGGGTACCTACTCCAAGCCACCTAAGGCCCACTTTTTTCCTAAAGAACAGATGTGAGATCTCAGCTTATGTCTCCCATCATCTCTGACCTCTTGCCACAAGAGAATGTTTGCCTACAATTTTCCCACAAGCTCTTATCCCTTGTCCTCCTGACCCCAGGTACCACAGTAGCTGCTTTGAGTCCTCCAGCAGTAAGTGAGAGTTGATTGAAGTTGAGCGCTCTAAGCCTCTCAGCATTGGCCTGCTGTGGAGTTGCATTTACTGTCACAAGAATGCTTTCAACCCACACAGGCTCCAGTGGGACTCATTTCATGTGTATTGATGCCCAAAGAATGACTCTCCAAAACAGCACTGGGAGAGAGACAGATGCAAACCGAGGTGGAAAGAGAGATGGGCCCACAGACCAGACATACAGACAGACAGAAACACAGAGCTCCAAGGGAAAGGAAGGAACATTTAGCCAAGAGCTAATGACTCAAGATGACTTTGAGCGCGAAGCTGATACCCAGATCCTAGAGGGATGAATTCTGCACGTACTTAAGCTCCAGCGTATCTATGGAGATGAGAATTGTTTGTTCTCACCATGGTGTAGAAAGAAACACAGGCATGGATTTGAGGCTGGCCTTCATAGCTAATCTTTCAATGCATGGTTTATTAGTGTCTGCGGGTACTCCTTCCCAGCCCTAGATGCCCTACATCCTGCCATTTATATCCAAAGACCTCTTATAGCTCTCTCCTCACATCCGGTAAGCTCTCAGCAGCAGCTAAAACTCACCAGCACAAACCAGGTCTCCACTTCCCAGATTGGATAGGAAAATCTTGGTCTTGGAAGTCTTTCCACAAGCAGGGGCTCTGCACAGAGATCGTGCTGTGTGCTCCCCAGTTTCCTGGCCCTTGTGATGCATCCATGCATCTTGTTCTAGCTTCCTTCATGCTGCCATAAAGCACTCTGATAAAAAGTAATATAAGGCAGGGCTACTCGCTATTCTATGCAATATTCTCTCCAACCAAGGAACTCACTCACAGCCAAGGAAGTGCTGAAGAAACCATGGAGGAATGTTGCCTGCTTGGTTGCTTGCTTTAGTTTGTGCTTAGCTACCTTCCTTATACAGCCTAGAACTACCTGCCCAAGCAATGGTATTACCCACAGTAGGCTAAACGTTTCTACATTAATTAGCAATTCTTCATAAGCACGCCCACATGACAACCCAATTAAAACAATTGCTCAAGACCGCCCTTTTGGGTGATGCTAGACTGTGTCAAGTTGACAGCCAATACCAGCTACACACACTTTACTCTCCTACTCTGCATATAATTCTTCATAAACTTACCAGGCATTCAAACATCTGAGTATTCCAAAATGAAACTCGGGTAACCTGTTTAGATATACATTGTTGAGTGGAGGGGGCGCCTAGATAGGGCAAGGAAGGAGAGAGAGAATATGTGTGCATGGCCAGCTCTCCAATGTACAAAGACATAGAAGTAAAGTAACTTTTAAGTGGAAGTATTTTAACATAAGAATGTTGGGGCATAGCGAATTTGTGCAGAGTGAAGTGTTCCCATGTTTGTTTCTGAGTGAAGGGTCGCAGTAATTGGAGAGCTACAAATTAGACCAACAGAGGAGTATTGTAATGACAACTCAGGCTCCAGCAAGGCTCTGCCAGCCCTAGGGGATTTGGAAATGGTAAACAATTCCTGGTAAATTGCCAACCGAGCAAACGTTCTCCCTCTCCCTGATTTACACGGTGGTTATGTTCTAGAAAAATAAAATCCATCGCTCATTAAAATCGCCGGCTAGAACAAAAAGCCTGATTTTCACACACAGCCTAGTTCTCTCAAAGGAGAGCTGACTCGGGTTTGTGCAGGATATAGGCAGTCGCTCCTTGGGTAGGCTGTCCATGGCCCCCCTTATAACAAGCATCGTTGGACCCCAGGGTACATGAAAGAACTCCCCGCGTGAGTTGAATTTCCCCAGATGGGTCTCCACAGCGACTGGTAACTCCGTGGGATGCTTTACTTAGGTCCCTTGTCATCCATCTGTCCCCTGCTCACAGCATGCAGGACCCAGCTGTCTTGCTCTGTCACTCTCCCCGGTGGCTCGTGTACTTGATGCCTGTTTAAAACACACACACACACACACACACACACACACGTTGCTGACGGAATGAGGAAGATGTGTCCTGAGGGAGAACACAGCTTTGGATGGCATTTCTCTTTAGTTCACCTAAAAAGAACCCTATTATAAAATCCTGTGCCTCGCCACTTGAAAGACAGAAATGATGTTTTCGTGTGTGGCGTTAAGACATGCTTTGAATACAGCATCACAACACACGCAGATGCCAATCTCAGGAGAATGCCCCCTTGATATCTAGGATAAATGCTTTCACCACTGCATGCTGGTGACCATTAGGGTAGCTGATCGCCTTGGCGTAGCGAAGGCTTGGCTCTGCAGAGGTTGGGTTGCCTCAAGCTGGTTTCCCCGAGGCAGTGAAGCTGCCACATGCAAGGGCCAGGTGCACACTTGGCCAGTCCTCTGTGTTCTGCTGCAGGTTTTCAACGTTTCCGCCATAAGGGGAAGGTCTATTTACTGAGACTTGGTGGCTTTTCATAGCCCAGGCATATGCTCTGGAAATCGACTGTGTTACACCCCTTCTGTATTGAATTTTTTCTGTCAGAGGCTGTGAAATTGGCTTCTTAAATCAGAAACAGAAACATGCAAGCTGGCCTCATTTGTTAGTTAATTTGTAGGCTGCTGAAAAGAAAAGAAAAAACAATCTTTACCTTGCTCTTTATGAAAACAGGATTTTTGGTTCAAAACAAAACAAAACAAAAACAAAAACCAACTCTCCATAAACCTGACAGTGTGAGCCTGTCTGTTGGTAGCAGCTGACCTCTTCCCCCATCCATCCTGGATGCTCACTGGTTGATGAAGGATGCAAGCTTCCCTGGTCCAGCCCGGGGACTGGCCACCAGTCTCTATTTATGCTGCTTCTTCTGCCTACACCATTCCTCTGGCCAAATTCAGACAGAGTGTCCCCACTTTAGTGGCCACCAGTCCCCAGCTTTCCTGGAACTGTCACCCTAACCTCCTTGTGGCCTCATCACACTGTAATTTATCACCCTCAAAGTACATCACCCTCTCTGTAATGTTGTGGCATTGAGGACTCAGAGGAAACTGACATGCAGCTTTAGAAAAGCTTGGCACACTTAGAAAATGTGAATAGATGGGGAGGTCACTGAGAAGTCCCGATCCCCCTTTACTATTGTTGACACCTGCCATGCTCCTGACCACCAGGCAAGGCTGTCAGCTTCCTGTGCGTTTCCCCTGCCGTGGTTTGAATATAACCCTGAGAGTTCATGTGTTGGAAAGTGAGTCCTCAAATTCTCATGCTGATGGTATTGAGAGGTACCCCTTGGGGGCGATGAGTTGTCCTGGGTGTGGCCATGGTGATAGGACACGCATGATGTAATTAGTGTCTAGAGTGGGTGCAGAAGCTTGCCTGCCCTGTCTCACAAAAGGCGCTCACCAGAGACTGAACAGATATCAGCATCGTGTTTTTGAACTTCTAAGCCTCCAGAACTACAAATTAAATCAACTTCCTTGTAATCTACTGTATCTGTGACACTCGGGGATAGTCCATGAAACAGACCGTGACACCTTCATAACCGTCTTCCACAGGTCAGGGCAGATTCTTCCAAAATTCAAATAGAGTTTATGTGTACCATTCCTGAGGACAGACTCCATCCTGGCTCCTTTTTTTTTTTTCCTGGTGACTGACTCACAACGTTTACACAGAGTCTGAATGGGCTGGCAGAGAAACAGGGGCACTGGTCCTGGTGTGAACATCCTGGGACACTGGTCCTGGTATGAACATCCTGGGGCACTGGCCATGGTATGAGCATCCTGTTCTTCTGGTTAGTGTCACG
Organism: Mesocricetus auratus; assembly: GCF_017639785.1. Classification (NCBI taxonomy): domain Eukaryota; kingdom Metazoa; phylum Chordata; class Mammalia; order Rodentia; family Cricetidae; genus Mesocricetus; species Mesocricetus auratus. The sequence goes on along the minus strand of NW_024429212.1, from coordinate 4,804,350 downwards.
GAGATGGCATTCCTCTGCCTGGATTTCCAGTGTGCAGTTACTGAAGAGGCTTCGAGTAAGTACCAGAGCAGAGCTTTCAGGTGCCCCAGTAATCAACTCTTCATCCGATGTCATTTTCCCAGTGTTCAAGCATAGTCACTGTCAAGACATAATATCTCCCTATAAACTGAGATTCTCCATGGGTGGGTCGATATCTATTACATGCTGAACAAAAACCCTCTGTGTCACTGGCTTCCATGTCAGTCTGCCTAAAACTTCAGCTGCTCTAACGTGTAATCCGTGTGGCTTGTGCTTTGACGTGGCCATTAAAATTTCACCAAGCCCTCTTAGGATGCTCTGCATTCTTCCTCAGACCTGTGCAGAGAACCAAGTCATTAAAATGTTAAAGATCTCAACCTATTAGCAGCAGCACCTACCCCAGCTCAGGGGTGTAGGGAGCCCATAACCTTCTGTCTGTTAAACCCTCTCCTTGATCCAAGATCTACACCTAACACTGTCGAGTCTGGCTTCAGAGTGTGCCCATGTCTAATCAGGGAGAGTCAACCGAATCATTCTGTCTTAGACCTTGTGAGTGTCATGATACACCTTACCACGCAGAATTAGTGGTGAATATAAGATCTGCCTGACCAGCCTGAGGTGCAGAATGGGAGAATGCAGAGGAGCTCCTGACTACAACAGGGGAGATATCATGGCCCCCCCTTAGGTCTGGACCCCGTACAGACCTGTAGCCTACATCAACGTTCCCCGAGATGTAGCATCTGTGGGCAAGCACATGGACGGCAGCCTCCTTCCTTCATGACTCTGGGTGTGGGAACTAGCTGTAGGAACAGTCTTCACAGTGATCAGATCTACAGGCACAACACCATGCTATTCAGGGAGCAACTCTGGTGCCTTTTGCTGAAGAGCCTGCCCTCCCATCAGCCATATGGGTCCCTGTTAGGAGGGCCAGAGTGCTTGGCGTCACGCGCTGTTGGGGCTGGAAGGAAAACAGGCTCCTTCTCAGGCCAATTCAGAACATTACTGAAAATCTAAACATTTCACAGTGAAAGCACCACTTTGAAGACATGTTAAGTGTGGAGTTTTATCATTTGCCTCCATCACTAGGATCTGAGACCCTTTTCTCCAGCCAGGGTTGCCCTTTACTAGTCTTTGGAGCTACTGGCAGAATTGTCCAGACTGGACCACATGCCTTGCCAAGGAGCTGCACGGAGTTGAGGAGGTAGGCTGCTGTTCTGAGAAACATCATGTTCATTCCTATGAGATTTAGCTTACTGGACAAAGGCAACTGTTGAGTTGCGGGTGTGGAACCAGAATGCTGATCAGTTTTATCATCTAATGACCAGGTCTTCCTTTAGGCCAGGGACACAACACAAAGGTTTTAAGTTAGCATTCTTTTTTTTTTTTCGAGACAGGGTTTCTCTGAATTGTTTTGGAGGCTGTCCTGGAACTCCCTCTGTAGACCAGGCTGGCCTCGAACTCACAGAGATCCGCCTGTCTCTGCCTCCCGAGTTCTGGGATTAAAGGCGTGCGCCACCAACGCCAGGCTTTAAGTTAGCATCCTTAGAGTTGTTGGAATTCACAGTGTGCAGGGACATGACACTCTGCATACATTAGCTCCATGGATGTCTTTCTTCATCTGCCAGTACATGTGTTCTGTGTATGTGATGTACATAAGATCCATGGATGTCTTTCTTCATTGGACAGTACATGTGTTCTGTGTATGTGATGTAATCGGGCTTTGGGGGTTAATTCTTCTTTATTAAATACTTACCACTGCAATAATGTAGATATCACCATCATATCCTCTTCCGTTTCTCCTTTTCCTTTTTCCTACATTCCTAGTACCTTCTCACTTTCTCCACAGTGTTTATCTTTTACTTTTACAATGGGAAGAAAATCAATGATTGTATATTAAGACCCTTTGGAAGACTGTGAGAAAGCAGATCTTCACGTGTGCGTGACTTAAGATGATAAATAGCCAAAGGGCTACATCTTCAAGAAACTGTAGGACACACTTCTCAGGCGATCGTTGACATGTGTTGTCTCTGCTCTCTCCCAGGTGCCTCAGGATGACTGGGGTGCGTACCCCACAGGTGGCAAAGAGGAAGAGATACCCTGCCGTAGGATGAGAAGTGGCAGCTACATCAAAGCCATGGGTGATGAGGAGAGTGGAGAGTCAGACTCCAGCCCCAAAACATCTCCAAAGGTGACCCTCCGGCCAGAGCCCCTGCTGAAGTCCATTGTACAAAGACCACTTGGAGACCACCAAACGTAAGAAAGATGTCTTCTCTCTCCTGACCTTTTCTTTCCCTCCCCACAGCTAGTTAGCCTTGGGTGAGCTATCTCCCCTTTCAATTTAAGTTGACAGCGTTAGACCCTATGGGTTCCATTTCCTCATTCTTTTTGTCACATTGCTATTTTACTGGGCAGTATTACAATGTAATTATATCCTGTTCTCCTTTTCTCTCTCCAGACCCTCCCATACACTCCTCTCCTTACTGTCTATGGAATTTGTGTCCTCTTTTTTCGCTGTTTCATAAGTACAACCTGCTCAGCCCATAGAACGTTGTCTGTATGTGTATGTGTCTTAAGTGCTGATCATTTGGTATTGGGTAACCAGTTGGATGACCAATCCGACTTTAGCTGTTTATTTCATAATTGTGAAAATATGCTTGGGCAAGCTCTGTGTGTGCTTAGGTTTTAGTTTGGTTTTTGAGGGGATGGGGTGATTGAGGTAGGATCTCATGTGGCCCAGGTTGTCCTGAAACTCTCTATGTCTGAAGGATGACCCTGTGTCTGATTTGAAGCCTCCAGTGTGCGTCAGGACCATGCACATCACTCCAACATTTGCATTAAGAGGTACATGCTTCCACTCAAATGGCAGTGTGACTGTGTGAATGTCTGTGAGGAAATATCTCAACAGGGGCTTTTTGGTGGACTCTTAACTTCATAGTAGATTTTTGTAAAGGTGAAGGACATGGCTTGTTTTCACAGACATAAGATCAATAGACTTTGTGTATTTGTTCAAAGGCAAACCATTGATAAGCTTAACTTCTGAAATATAAACAGCTAAAACTCACTTGGGAAATTAGCTATTGAACTATGCAAAAGGCAGTTGCTCTCAGCAGTCTCCCTGATGGCATGTCCAATATGTCAGGGAGTCTGGTTGTAAAAAGCTAAGAACCACCTGGTGCCTCCTCGCTTCCCGTTTGGAGATGCCTGTCCTGTGTAAGTGGACAGCAGCAGGTGACAAGCCGCTCAGTGCTCTGTGCATTCTTACAGTTCCTCCCTGTGATGTATATGCAGTAAAACACCAATCTCTAATCAGAGGAGTCGCCCAGTGGATCCTCCACTAACCTGGTACTCACTATAACAAGGCAGCACTACCGTAATTTCTCCCATTAAACCCAATAACTCATGAGCATTAGCTTACAGAATGAAAATTCAAAAATTGAATTGCCGCAGAATCTTATTGGGCGAGCCATGGGCAGCCCGTGTGAGCAAACATCTTTTTTGAAGAACAGAGAGGTGCGTAGTGCAATTTTTTTATTTAAAAATTTTATTTTTCATTTTGCATACTGACCTCAGTTCCCCTCCCCTCCTTCCGCCTCCTCACCTCCCTGCTTCCCACCCCCTATCCACTCCTCAGAGGCAGTAAGGCCTTCCTTGGAGAGTCAACAGAGTCTGACATACCAAATTGAGGCGGGACCAACGCCCTTCCCCTGAGCAAGGTATCCCACCATAGGGAGTGGGCTCTAAAACCCAGTTCATGTACCTGGGGTAGGTCCTAGTGCTACTGCCAGCCCCTCCCCCCCAACAGATCAAGCCACATAACTGTCACCCACATTCAGAGGTTTTAGTTCGGTCCCATGCAGGTTCCCCACTGACAGAGTAGTGTAATTTGAACTAACCCCATTCCTCATGTTACCTGCAGGTCCAACAGGGCTGGGGGCAGAAGCCACTGGCATGAAGAAGAGTTCTCTGGGCTGCACTGAGACCAGCCGTGGAAACCACTTAAGTTAACCAAAGCTTTCATTTTCTAATAAGCTGCATAAATAGACCATCTTTATTCTAGAGTTTATTTAGATTTGGAGACCGTTTCAAATGAAATTGATTATTCTAAAAATGCATTCAAAGTATAATTGTAAATAACTGGCTCTGACAGGCCCCTTATTATTGATTGTTTCCTTTTCACGCCGTAGAATTTCCCAGCAGGAGTGACTGACAGACACTTCCTAGATACAGAGTGATTCAGAGGCTGAAAACGGACACGCGAATTCGCTCATCTCTGTGAGCGTCTGTTTTCCTCTATGCACAAACAATTTGCTTACCTTTGGCAGTGTTTCGGGAAGCAAATGTGGCTAGGGAATGTGCGTGGAACCAAACTAGGCCCTCTGAATGTGGGTGACAGTTGTGTGACTTGATCTGCTGGTGGGGGGGCGGGCGGGGAGGGGGTTCTGGCAGTAGTCCCAGTGTATGAACTGGCTTTTTGGTGCCCATTCCCTATGGTGGGATGCCCTGCTCAGCCCTCATACAGCGGGGAAGAGCTTGGTCCTGCCTCAACCTTATATGCCAGACTTTGTTGACTCCCCAAGGGGGGCCTTACCTCTCTGAGGGGTAGATGGGGATGGGATGGAAGGAAGGTGGGGTTCAGAAGAAGAGGAAGGAGAAGGAACTGGGGTTGGTACGTAAAATGAAAAAAAAAAATATTTCGATTTAAAAAGACAGAAAGCAGATGTGGTGGTGAGAGATGAACTTGGCAGTGAGCTGGGGAAGGGCCTTAAGTCTTGTCATCATTTTAACCTGCTGCACTCCTGGGCACTTTAGGCACTCCCTGCATCACTGTGCAATCCCATAAACTAGAATGCATCAGCAGGCTGTTAAGGCTGCCTAGCCCGGTGGAGGGGGGAGTAGAGGCAGACTGTGCCTCTAGTTGTCAGTTATCAGTTCTTCTTTTGAGAAAATCCCCTCCAAGAAAGCTGCAGATACCCTGCTTTTGAAACCGTGCTTCTTGAAACTCCAGAATCACGCTGTGGGAAAGCTGTCTTGTAAAAGAGTCGGTCCCCCTCATTACTGTTACAATGTATCCATATTGTCCACACAGGCCCTTTCAGTTCCCGAGATGCGTCTCTAGGACAGAGCATGATCCTAGAAAGTCTTTCGTCGATAGCGACCACTGGAGTCCTTGTCACAGCTGTCTTCATGCTATGCTTCTCGGCTGCTGGGTTCAGGGATCAGGATGTCCTCTGGGGCCAGGTGGAGGCCTGCCCATCTGAGCTCCAGCCCCTGCTGTGTGCCGAGCAGCAAGCAGGGTTCTTACCAGTTCATTTAAATATGATTTCCAAGCTGCTACTGAATCCAATTTACTGCACTTTTTAATTAGCTTACGTATCAGCGTTAAGATACTTGAATTACCAATTCAAGTCTGTTATTATGAAAAGTAGAGCTAATAATTTAATTTGAGCCTTTTGCTTTGTTTTGCTTAGTTGAATTAAAAATCAAAAGTCTAATAATGTTGAACCTGCCTGCGCCATTCAGCGCTGAAGGTGGCACTTTAGGCTTGTAGAGAACAGAAGACTTACTCAAGAGTCTACTCACACTCATCAGAAGATGAGCCCTTGCAGGGGCATGGATGTCTTCATGAATGCATCTGTGTATTCTTGGAGACACATGAGTCCCGGAAGGCACAGTCTTGATGGTCAACTGGACTAACTGAGACATGCCCAGGATTAGTGAGGGTCACCACGTGGGGCAGTGACTGGGAGGGTAACCACCCCACTCCCAAGGTGGGTGGAAACTTCTAGTAAACAACTCAGAAGAAAACAAAGGCTGAGAGAGAGCATAGGAGCTACCTTTCTTTTCTGAGCAAGAATGTCTGTGACAGCAAAAGTCCTTTCACACACCAGACTCCAGCTTCTCCAGCCTTCCATTGTGGACTCAACACCATGACTCTTCTGTGTGCATCCAGGCTTTCAACATTGTTAAACCCGAAGTCCAGAACCCGATTTCTAGGGTCTGGGAAAATTTGTTTTACATGCCCCAAATCTAGGGGCCAAGTGTGTTCTTTTGGCACTAGTTTTAGAGTTAGGGTGTTTTTCCCTGACTCTAGGTTCAGAGATAAAGCGTCCCTTTCACTAGCTTGGGTCCCAAATCCAGGGTGTGTTTCTTTCACTGGTTTGGGGCTTAGAGCTGAGCCATCCAGGCTGTGTAGGGGCTGGAATCAGGGGTTTTCTGGGGCCAGGGTCTCTCAAACATGTCCTGAGCATCCTGGTTTGAGAGCTTGGTTCTCTGTCTTTAGCATCAAGACAGCCATTGTTGATCCGTCCAACCCCATGTGGAAGCCAAGTCAGTAAAATGCATATATATATGTGTGTGTGTGTATATATATACATATATATATATATAATTTTCTTTTGATTTTGACCTTTAAGGACCCTTCCTAATGTACACACACACATACACACACACACACACACACACACACACACACACGAACATTCTATAGCCTTGGAATAGAGAAAAATGTTTAAACATCTTATATAAGGAAAAGCTGTAAGATACTAACCAATTTTAATTAACTTTAATTCAATTAAAAACTTATTCATGGTCAAAACAAATGCATCAGCAAACCAAAAGTTGCTGTCACTGGGCTAATTGACAACAAAAACATGATTTTTTTTTTACGAGACAGGGTTTCTCTGTATTGTTTTGGAGGCTATCGGTCCAGCCCCGCCTCAAACTCACAGAGATCCACCTGCCTCTGCCTCCCAAGTGCTGGGATTAAAGGCGTGCGCCACCACCGCCCAGCTCAACAAAAACATCGAAGGAAATTTTCAGTGTGAGAACACATGTTCATACTCTTAATATACAAAGACATCTTAGAAATCAAAAAAGAAAAGTTAATATAAAAAACAATTACAAATAATTAAATCTTTCTGGAACTGAAAAACCTAAAATTTGTTTTCATTATTTTTTTTTCTTAAGACACAGTTTCTCTATGTAGCTCTGGCTGTCCTGGAACTTGCTCTGTAGACCAGGCTGGCCTGGAACTCAGAGATCCTCCTGCCTCTGCCTCTCAAGTGCTGTATTGAAGGAGTGTACCACCATTGCCTGGCCTAAAATTTATTCTGAAATTTTTTCTGTAGATTGTAGAGACATGAAAGAAATAGCAGTGCCCCCTACTTGACGGTGTGTCCCCTGAATGCCTGTCCTGAGGAGGGAGGATGAGCTGCCGGAGACAACCCTCAGCAGGGAAATGGGCAGCCTGGCTCCTGTTCCCCCAGGAACGGCACACTGTCCCAGCTCAGTTCCTGGCCAGATTCTCCTATCAATAAGTACCAAGCACCTGGCAGAGTGGGGGCATCTCCACCTCCGAGCATGAATACCATTTGCCTCCGCTTGTGCTGTTCCACAAATGACAGCCACAACCTTCCACCTAAACTAAGGGAGACAAGGTGCTGGGAGATGGCCCAGTCGGCAAAACTGCCAGGAGCACAAGCATGAAGACCTGAGCTGGGATACCTAGAAAATCATCCAAGCAGGAGTTGGACCAGGCGTCTGGCTGGTTCACAGCCATCTGACGCCCTCTTCTGGCCTCCATGTGCAATTGCTCTCAGGCGCACATACTTATCCATCTGTAATTTTAACACAGACAGCCGTGAAAGGACAACATCCACATAGCTCATTGAACTTACAGAGGTGGAGCTGGTGCCCGCATGGAGCCCTCACCTCTGTGTTCGAGTCTCTTTGGTGTGGGAAGGTGCTCCACAGGCTACGGAAAGAATAACCTGAAGACCAACCCAGCCACAAAAGCCTCCACCTGTCTGCCTGCATGATGTGCTGGGACAATGGTGGCCCAGAATTGTGAGAGTGGCCAACCTATGTCTGGGTTAACTTGAGGCCCGCACCACAAGAGGGAGCCAATGCCCTACACTGCCTGCATGGCCAGGAGCCAGAGACTGGATAGCCTGGAGACCTAGAATAGAACCAAACACAACTCGCCAAAAAAAAAAAAAATCAATGAAACAATTTTTTTTTTAAGATGGCAAATGGTCTTTAATATATAAAAAGTGAAACAGAATAAGGGAAATTCCAGAAAATCTAGAACTACACATTTTACAACTGCAAGACTGGCAAAATTAAAAAGCTTTGGAGAGCTTTCTGTGACGAATTTAAAAAAGTCATAAAGATGTCTATTATAGCGTCACTTACGACAAAATATTAAGCTACCATTATGGATTTTTAATTGATCATCTTTCTTACAATAATGTAGCATGTCACAACTCTTACTTGAAAATATATTCTGGAAATCTAACCATTTTACAGAAATATTCTCACCTGTATGGACAAACAGTGATTTATTCTGCCAATCCGCTATGCTTACTTGAATCATAGATTATTCTAATATTATATTATAAATGGCACTATAGTAGGTAACTTTATAAATATAAATATTTGCTTCACGTAATGAAATAATTCTGAATGATAGTCTACTATACTCACCCATTGGCACCTCATCCAGTCATCGTCACAGAGTCTGTCCCCAGGAGCAGACAGGAGCAGGTGCAGAGACGTTATGTGGAAAGGGAGTCTAAATTGGAGGTCTCCATTGGGTCCCTCCCCTCAGAACTCAGGAAATCCCACAGAAGAAAGGAGGAAAGATTGTCGGATCACGGAGGATGGAGGACACCGGGAGAGCATGGCCCGCTGAACCGACTAAGCGGGGCTCACAAAGATAGCAGTGGCAAATACGGGGCCTGCGTGGTCCGCACCAGGTCTGTGTGTGTGGGGGTTATGGCTGTTGGTTTGGTGTTTGTGTGAGACTCAACAGTGGGAGCGGTGTGTCTCTGACTCTTTTGCCTGCCCTTGGAACTCTGTTGTACCCTTTGGGTTGCCTCTTGGAACTCTGTTGTACCCTTTGGATTGCCTCTTGGAACTCTGTTGTGCCCTTTGGGTTGCCTCTTGGAACTCTGTTGTACCCTTTGGGTTGCCTCTTGGAACTCTGTTGTACCCTTTGGGTGTCCTTGACGAGCCTTGATATGAGGACTTCTGCCTTGTCTTAGTGTGCACTGCTTTGTCGTGTTTGGCTGTTGTCTTCTCAAGGCTCTTTTCTGAAGAGGAAACAGAGGCTGGGGGTGGACCTGGGGGAGAGCTAAGGTTGGGAGAGCCGGGAGGAGTGGAGGAAGAGGAAACTGATCAGGATATATTGCATGAAAGGAGAATCTGTTTTCAATAAATAAATGCTTGTCCTTCAGAAATGTGGGCAAGTTAGAGGATTGGCTTTATATTAACATGTTCTTCTTGAAAGACTATAAGGAAAAGAAAGATGTAGGAGCCTGTGGTTTTGGTAGAATAAAATCATAATTCGCATGATTTAAAAATACATAAATAAAATTAAAATGGGCTCTGATAACAAACAATAGAAAGACATCACCCAACAAGCTTAAAGAGAAAAACTGCTGTCGTGTACAGGTTGTTCAGCATATTACTGAATGAATAAAAATAATAATTTAGGAGTCACATGCAGGGACCATTGCTAGTAAACCTAACAAATAAACTATTGCTGGAGACACCTGTGAGTTAATTGTCCTCAAAAGGTGACCACAACAACCATCAGGACAGGACAAGCCTGTAGAGCCAAGACACACTTGGTGCTTACCTCTGTGTTATTAGTCAAGGGAGCCGAAGCCTCCCAGATATCACACGCCTTAACCCGGCAGTGTTTAAATTAGCAGGAAGCCATGTGCTCCCTGGTGCAAGGTTCCTTTCCCACGGTTTCCATGGAGATCTGATAGCTTCCAGATCCATAATTTCAGTTGGAGACCAGGGTGAATTTCAGTGCCAGGCTGTGTGATGCTCTTGCCAGCTCTGTGCCTGTGTTTGCATCTCTGAGGCCAGCTTTGCGGTGCCAGGAAGCTCATGATGACCCCAGCAGGGACATGGCTTCTGCTAGGTGGCTGAGCACTTGGCATATGTCTTCCAGGTCCCTGCCATCGGGAAGCAATGACTTAGCACACTTGGCAGTCTGTGACACCAGGGCTGCACCTTGGGATGTGCCCCTGTGCTGCCAAGGGTCTTGTCCCCCGGTTGTTACAGGGCCTCCCTGCTGCATAGCTTTGACCTTTATCCAGTTATTCTACACATCTGTCACATTTTCTACCTGTTTAAAGTCCCTTTTTAGTATCTTTTTCTTGAGAGTTTGACATTCTTAACATCTAATTTAAAAACTACGCACATGTCTGTACATACACAAATAACACTCAATCTTTCATATGCACACACACGCAAGTTTTAAACAATAAAGCAGTCACGGGCTGGAGATGACATGCAGTTCAGTAGTACAGCATGCCTTGATCATGTGTGAGACCCTGCATTTGATTCCCCCATACAGAAAGAAAGAAAGACGGGAGGGAGGGAGGGGGAAGGGGGGGAAGGGAGGGAAGGAAGGAAGGAAGGAAGGAAGGAAGGAAGGAAGGAAGGAAGGAAGGAAGGAAGGGAAAAAGGAGAGAGAGAGGGCTGACAAGATGACTTCTCGTGTAAAAGCAACTGCCACCCCAAGCCTGACAACCCAAGTTCAACCTTTGGAACCCTAGTTATAGAAGTAGAGAACAGACTCCTGTAAGTTGTCCTCTGACATCTATGCCCATGACATATGAGCACCCACATATGGATTTACATACATACATGCATGCATATATACATACCTGCATACACATATATGTTTTCATTCAATGGTTTAAAACTATTTTACTAGTTGTTTGAGAATTGTATACACTGTATACATCTCCACACAGACCTCCTACTCCTTTCATACCCACTAACTTTGTGTCCTTATTTTCCTAAGACCAGTGAATCCGTTTGTGCTGTACGGACACTCTTAGGTGTATGGCCATCCACCTGAATGTGGTTGGCCACCAGGGGTCACGCCGTTAAAGAAAGCAAATTGTCCCCCTCCCAGTAGCTATCAGTTACCACTGGCTACCTCCCCACTCTGTACTGGGAGTTTGTTTGGCATGAGCTTACACAGGTCCTGTTCATGCTGTTACAACTCTGTGAGTTGTGTGTGAAACTGCCCGTCTGTATCCAGAGAACACTGCTTCACTCTGGTCATCCTTTTCCTCTAGTTTTTAGCATCTTCTGCTCCCTCTTATGCAATGATTTACATGACTTGGGATGAGGGATATAACATCGATAGCCCATTTAGGGCTAAACACTCCAGAGTCTCATTCTGTACGTCTTGATCAGCAGTGTGTCTCTGTGTTGACTGCCATTTACTTTACCAAAGTCTTTCTGATGAGGTTTGAGAGGTGAGTTAATCTTAGACTATAACAACAAGATATTAGAAGTTGATTAACACTATGGCAATTTGCTATAATAAGAGTAGGTTCTCCTCTGGTGCCTATGACTTGTCTAGACACAAGTTTCTTGTACTGATAGTGGTACACATTTCGTCTTGTGAAGCATGTCTTAAATCTGATCAGAAAGTAATTGGTTGCTTTTATGATATTCATGCCAGTAATGTACCAGTGGTCATGTATTGCCAGCCACCATTGTCACAGCTCACAGGGATCACAGCTGGGTAAGATTGGTGTCTCCTTTTCTCCTCTGGCAGTGTGACAGTCCTTGCAGCACTTTGAAAGTGAGACAATGGTTTTGAAGCTACAGGGTGGGGGCCAGCATCATTTCCTCATGTTCTGCGACTCAAGTCAGTGGTGTCTTCAGCAGTGTAAGTCTCGCCATCAAGTTCTAGAGGGCAACCAAGAACAATAGCACTGTTCTGTAATGTGTAGGGGTCTACAGAACCTCACTTGGCTAAAACCTGAAAAGAGGTAACCCGTGCCTGATGCTGGGCCTTTTATTTGTTAGCCTGTGGTATCTAGCAGGGCACTGTTGCAGGGTGACTCTGCTTTATCTCTTTTGTATATAGATGCATGCGTGTGTACATATGTATATGGAAGCTTCTGTAATATTGCTTTTAGTATGATTACGTCTAGAGTCTTTAATGTTAATTGCCCCTCCCTGTACTACCTCCTCCACCCTGCCGTCTCACCACACCCTCTTTAACCCTTCCAGTCCCATTAATTTCCTTTCCATCTTCATACCACTGTGTTCTGTCTTCTCTCCCTGGAAAGCCGCCACATGGCACCTTGCTAGTTTCCTGGTCTCTATGAGTATTTCGACTGAAACACACACATACATCTGAAGATTCAAATATAGCTTCTTAAAAATGAGAAAAAGCATTCAACATTTAGCCCTTTGAGGTCTGGGTTCCCCACTCAAAATGATTGTTTCCAGCTCCATCTTTTCACCTGAAAATTTTGTACGTTTGTTTTTTAGCAGCTAAACAAGTTTTGTTGTGCAAATGCACAGAATTTTCATTACCCATTCGACTACTGATGCACACACACATAAAAATAAACAAATGCAGTTTAAATATTTTTAAAAGAAAAGAGCCACAGCACTGATTTTAGCAGATGTAGTCACTTACTATCAACCCAAGTGTGTAATGCATATGTCAAACCCATAGCCTATCAAGACATGTCATATTTGACACACTGTGTGATGTAGCGGCAAACCAAAAGAACAGCCTAAAAAGTTTGTCACAGTGAGAAATTATCCCAAAGGGATGTCTGTGGGAAGCCCAAGGCCATGAGAGTTCTTCCACACAGTGTGAGTCCTCCATGCCGTATCAGGGCCAGCTTCAGAACACATCAGCTAGTGAATTAAATGAACTATTAAATCAATTGTTTAAATTGTAAAATTAATTACACTTGCGGCAAAAGCCTAGCACAAACATTATTGCATGAAGTAGAAGTGTGCCCATGTCGTTGACATTCCATGGATCCCACTGCCTAGATACTCTTGTGTGCATGCAAGCACGTACATGCAGGTATATATTATGAAACTGAGATGAGATCATAAGTGTGCTATGCACTGTTTTCCTCTCGGTTATTTTATTAGCTTCAGCTACAACTAAGACACACTACCAAGTTAGCAACTTAACACAAAATGAACTTACTGTCGGAAGATGTTGGGTCTTGTGTCTGGCATGGCTCTCACTGGGCTGTATCCTCAGTGCTGTGGGTGGGCTTCACTCTTTACTAGAGTGTCTGGTAGGAAGCTGGTTTTCCCTCAGGGCAAGATGTTGCAGTGTAAGGTAGAGACCTCAAGTCCCTGTTGACCGTCACCCAGGGATAGCTCCCCACTTGTAGAAGCAGGTGCTGGACCCGGGTGTTGGTGGCACATGCCTTTAATCCTAGCACATGGGAGGCAGAGGCAGGAGGATCTCTGTGAGTTCGAGGCCAGCCTGATCTACAGAGTGAGTTCCAGGACAGCCTCCAAAACAATACAGAGAAACCCTGTCTCAGAAAAGCCAAAAGAAGAAGAAGGAGGAGGAGGAGGAGGAGGAGGAGGCTCTGACTGGTGGTCCCAGCTTCAAACTCAGCCAGCTAGAGAAGGAATAACCATGTCACTCTCCAGACTGCCCCTTCATCATCTCCATGTTGCTCCTCCTGCCTTCCTCTTCCAATTCTGGGGTATCTAAGAGAGCAATGGTCCCACCTTGGATGGTCTGGGTTATTCCTCTACCTCAAAGTCTGCAGTTTAGGACCTTGATAACACCTAGCCATCTTCCCTCTGGTCATGTAATTATGACACATTTGTAGATGGAATCAGAGAGAGTTGAAGTTCATGAGTTCAGAACCCCCCTAGACAGTAGCCATGAGCAACCTTCTCTCACAGTCCTATAAATCTAGCTCACCTTGATCTGGGTTCAGAGGGTAACTAAGCTGTAATTTAAGTTCATACTTCATTGCTGGGGAACTGCCTCTAAGTTTTCAAGATTGCCAACAGAGTTGCAAATGATGCTGACCTGCTTACTACCCACACAGTTCTCTTTGGCAACACAACAAAGGAATTCTCCTGGGGTGTGTCTACCTCCAAATCTTTCATCTTTGTCAGAATAAGGAATAAGGCTCTGGATAGCTTGGAAGCAATTCCGCATTGTTTAATGCATCCATGGTTTAGTACCTTGTATCTGTGAAGTCCAGAGGGAAAGGGACAGGGATACATCTCAGGCTGGTGGACTGCCTATCTCCCTGAAAACACTAACAAGATGCTTTCTTAGAGGCGCATGTCCTGAAGAGCGTCTTGGGAATCTCTTAATTTTTAGACCATTTAGCTTCAGACACAACACCGGTCCTTCTGCAGAAATCCATTGCCGATTCATCTGTCCATAGAAATCATTTGGTCTTAAGAACAGTGCCTAAAGCGTACCTCTGCACTTGCTTCTGAGGAGACATAACACTGGCGACAATGATCTGTCAACCTCAGAAGTTATCCTGAGAGGAAAAGTGGCCTTCTAGGAAGAGGCTGGAAGCAGTAGTCCTAAGACCGCATCACATAGCTAGCTCAGATTGGATTTCCAATTTTCCCTTGTTTTCCTGTTCCCTAATCTACCCATTTCTTCTGCTGTCGTTGGGTTTTCCCTGTGAATTCCTTATATCTCTTTTGTTCTTCCCCGAGATGCGAGTGCTTAGGAATTAATTTGTTATACATAGCTAAAGACTAGGACCCGTCCTGGAGTTGCTTCTTTAGCAGATCTCAGATATGCTGGCACACAATGAGTGAAGGTGAGCTAGGAGTACTGGGGAAACAGTTACTATTAATTCTTCTTTTTGGTTATCTTTACCAGTAGAAATGTAATGGTGTTTAATACTTGCCTCTTTTTCTTTGTAACCCTCTCAGGGGGAAATCTGTTTAGATATATTACATAAAATTTCCTTTCTTCTAATTTCTGATCCAACTCAGTGTCCTAATTTTTTTCATTCATGTGACATTCACATCTACAAAATGCATTTTCTGCACCATCAATTATGCAGTGAGCATGTTTTGGTTCATCTGCTAGTAACTTGTGTATTCCTCCAGGGGACCCAGCCCTGTGGAGGTTCATCCCAAGATGACTGGCAGGTAGCTACATACATATAGTCAAATAACAGTGAATTGTTCCAAGTGACCATTCCTGACCTGGGAAATACTCTATTTTCACAGACCCTCACAATGTCTGCCAGAGCCATGCACTTAGGATTTCTGTTAATGACCCATAACCTGATGGCTATTGAAAGCATGACCCTCAAGACTCCAGCAGAGACATTAAGAAAGGATTTTCATCGAACTATAAGATTAGGGCACAGTCAGAGTGACAAGCCTACTCCTGGAAGCAGTGGTGAGAAAGGACTAAGTCATACTATGTGAAATTCACTTAAACGGTCAAGACAATGGAATGTTTAGTTCACTGTCTCCTTTGGGGTATCATACCTAATAATACCAACTCCTGTATTTATTCATCCAAAAAAATGAGAATGCATTAAAGACTGACTTGGTAAATCAAGTGAATAAAGCAATAGAGAAATGTGAAGGGAGAGGGGACACTAGCGGGGCACCTACACCAAGATAGTCAATTAGCAATGACAAAAGCCATCTTCACAGTTTTAAACTTTTAATAATCGCATCTCTCTGTGAAGTAAGTGTTTTGACTCCAGTTAAAACTGCTTTCAAAATGTCTTTCAATGAGTAGTCCGGCAACCGATATCTTAAAATACACACCTTAGTCTCCTCTCTCTCTCTCTCTCTCTCTCTCTCTCTCTCTCTCTCTCTCTCTCTCTCTCTCTCTCTCTCTCTCTCTCTCTCTCTCTCTCTCTCTCTCTCTCTCCCTCCCTCCCCCTAAGGATGCAGGTATACTGTAGTGAATAAGCAACCGTGGAAGTCTCTCTAGCTATTATTTATGATATAGAATTAGAAGCACTGGGCCTCATTCGAGTAGGAAATGATGACTCATTCACTTGTTATCAGTCTCCAAAGGTCACCAAAATATTTTCATAATGAAGAAAATTGTGGCACGGTTATACTGAAGATATCATCATCACTTTGTCCTGAGGGCTGATCTCCTTGGATATCCATAGCAGAACTATGAAGGCTATGTGGAAAGCTTGGGTGGGGAACCTGAGGGCATTCAGTGAGGGTGGAGGTGGCATTGAGGTCAAAAATAACTCCTTCAGTTACAATACACCATAGGACAAATGAGCTGTGTCCTGGGAACCCAGGCCTGTCATGGCAGCAGGAGAGGAGGTAGACAATCATGCAGGAGAAGAAAAGGCCCCACTGTTGCTGCCTCCAAGAAGGGTGCCTAAGTCAGAGAGATCTGAGGCTCCTGGGTCTCAAAGTACCTGGTAACACAGAAAGGCAAATTATTTCCCCATCCCTGTGGGCCTGAGGGGACCCAATCTTGTACAGAGAAAGATTGCAATACTGAGCTACTACACAGAGCAGCTCAGACTGCAGAGCCTAGAGCCTGCCACTCTCGGTGGTATGACTGTCACAGAGAGACAGAACCACACAGAGCTGGTGAGTGTGCATCCAGAGAATCTACCCAGGAACTTGTGCAGGTCAAAGGCTGAAGTCCAAATTCATGGGGCAGGTGTAGGCTGGCCATTCTAGGAACACATGATGTTTCAGTTTGAGTCTGAAGGCCTGTGGATGTCTGGAGCCTGAATTCCCTCCTGCTTGGGCAACCCAGTCTTTTTTTTTTCTTAAATACTCTACTGATTAGATGAGTCCCCCAGCCCATTCCAAAGGGTCATGTGCTTTACAGAAAATTGAGCCATTTAGACATTGATCATCTAAAAACCTTCATATGTGTAGTTGGACCGCATCTTGCTATACAAAAAAGGCAATCATATTTGATTCTAGAAAATCAACTTTAATGGGTACAAAAATTCTAATCATGGATGTCTTTGGATGGTGAGTTAGCCAGGAGGATTTACTTCTTTTTCATTGTTTTCCTTTTTTAAAATTTACCAAAAACATGTGTCATGTTAATATAAGACAAGACACTAAGAAGGAGATTATAGTCTTCTGGGACATTGGTAACCTGTAAATATGTTTCCCAGACAGTTACATTTTAAAAGCTATGAATGGAGTTGTAATTTGAAGCATGTGTGTTGAAACTACAAAAGTGAGATTTATTTCCAAGGATACTGCCTCATTTTATGTCCCAGAGATCACTGTGAAAGTACTAAAGACAGATATGTAGCCCAGGAAACAGTGAGTTTATGACCTCCCTTGTGAGAGAGACAAACCCTAGAATGGGGCTGATCCAGAAGCATCCATGGCCATCACTCCCTTGGGGAGGCAGGTCATCCTGGCTTCTGGGGACTGCTCAGCAGAGTACCTGTGCTGGGCAGACTCCACACGTCTGGGGCCCTGAAGCCCCAGGTCTGGTGTGGTTGTGTCATGCTCCTCTACAGGCTCCAGGAATTATCCTTCTTGGTGCTTGTAGCAGCAGGGTCTTGTGGCCATAGCACACTAGTCTTGGCCTCTTACCTCCCAAGACCTGCTTGTGTCTGTCTCTTGTCTTTTGCTCACATGGGTACCTGAGCACTCCTTACTCTTCATACTCTAACATGAAAGGTGTTCTTTCGTTCCTGATCCTTACCTCTCTCCTGACTGCTCCCTTCAATGCTTCCTTCCATAGCATTATTGAGTCCTACACTTCCATCTTCCTGCCAGGGCAAGCATGATGGGACAGTGGTTCAAATCCAGCCACCCTTCTGTGTCTTTGTGACCTCTGTAGAATGCATACAGGGCTACTATACCCTGAAGGACATAGACACGTTTGTGGGTACCTATGATCTGTAGAGGAAGGTGTCCATCCCACTAAGTCCCACCACCCTACAGCCACAAATAAACACACATAGACCTATTAATTATTAAACTGTTGGCTGATGACTCAGGCTTCTTATGGGCTAGCTCTGTCTTAATTATTAACCCATTTCTACTAGTCTATATATTTCCAGGAGGCTGTAGCATACCTATAATCTTGCATGTTACTCCTTGTGCAGCATGGCATCTCCTTGCATCTTCTCTCTGCCTCCCTCTCCCCTGCCTTCTTCTCCTCTTGAAGCCCAGCCTATGCTTCTTGTCTGGCTATTGGCCAATCAGTGTTTTATCTATCAGCCAATAAGAGAAACATATACAGAAGGACATTCCCCCATCAATGGTCCTCTTGCTCCCTGCTTATCCCTACCTGTCTTGCAGGATCCTGAATTATCTTCAAGATCTTATCTATATACTTCACCAAAATAAGGGAATCATATATTCACTTTGTAAATATACACTGGCAATTGTGAGCTTTATATCACTGCATCTATATACCTAATTCTGATGTAGATGATAAAGTGTTGATTGGAGGTAACAATGCTCTGAAAAGTGTCACCACCAAGAACCTCTGAGTCTCACAGACAAGCAGAGACCTCTTTATGCCCACGTGAGAAAATGGAATCAGGGGATGGATGGGTGAAGATGGGCATCAAATGGGCCTTCTTGACATGAACTCTCTTCCCCCACTTCATCCTGTCCGGTACCTAATAGTACTGTGGATCATTGTACTGTGGATCTTCACACATCGTCTTCCTCCCAGCCATATACTTCCTCTTGCTCCTGATGTCTTCTGTATCCAGCTTTGGTGGTCACTTGGCCACAGATTTTCAGCACACACCAAGCTGATTTCACAAACAGCTGTGGGCCTTGTGGTCGCAGCTCTCTTATTGCTCCATCTACTGGTTGTATTTGTCACAACTCTTCACAGAATACTCTCTTACCTTTTCTTACTACCCTAAGGTCAACTGCGGTTCAGCAAATCCTTGAATCATAAAATCTTTACACAGTGCTTTCCAATCTCTGTCTTTGTGTGTCTCTCTGTGTCTGTGTCTGTCTGTCTGTCTGTCTGTCTGTCTCTCCTGTCTCTCTCTCTCTCTCTCTCTCTCTCTCTCTCTCTCTCTCTCTCTCTCTCTCTCTCTCTCTCTCTCTCTCTCTCTCTCTCTCTCTCTCTCTCTCTCTCTCTCTCCCAATACCGGTGATTGAACCTAGGGCATTCAACAAGCTAGACAATGTACGAAGATCCATTTCATTTGATGCCAATCTTCCCCCAGCCCTCTCTTGGCTCCATCACCATGACAGAATTAGACCACAGCCCCAGTTTCTCCAGTCTTTATGGCATTAAAAGTGTCCCAGCATCCGCTCTCCTTTCTCCTCCAAACATCATCTCATCTGATTTTACTCAACAAAGACATACCTGAGACTGAAGTGATCACACATCACAGGGTCTCTCACTTCTCACCCTGGCATCTCAGAATCCTATCTAGGCATGGCTTCAAGGATAGTGACAACTTCTGTCCTCAGCTGGGACTTCTCACAAGGACTTTTTTCCAGGGCCTTGTTTCACATGCAAGATTTCCAAACAAGAGGTATCTCCATTGTGAGAATTTTCATTTGTCATTTCCTATTGTTCCATTTAGTGTAGTTGTAGGGTTTTAGTTGTAGCAGTTTTCCTTCTATCTTCCTTTTTCCTTTCTTGAAGCAGGGTCTCACTCCTAGTCCAGAACTTTCCATCCTCCTCCCTTAGCTTCCAAGAGATTATGGCTGTGCACCACCAGGCCTGGCTCATTAGCTCTCCTCTCTACTTTCTGATGAAATTAATACTTCATTGGATGTAAAGTCAGTGTGCACTCATTTCTTTCTCTGTCCCACACTCACTGTCAGGCTGTCAGGCTGGAGGACATTGCTAAGTGACTATAGCAGCATAGTTACCTCACTACAGTGATGCAATGGCATTTTGCCTGAATGTGTGCAGACTGAGGGAATACTTGGTCATCTGGCATAATGATGGCATGGGTAGAAGTTCCTTCTGTTGACACTTATTTGTGGTATGGATTATGCATTTTTACTAAATTCAGCATCTATTATTAAATAATGCTCTACTAAATACAATCTTGGAGTGGTATCAACAAGAGGGTGGAGAAGAAAGCCTGAACACTTCTTTCCCCCCACAAAAAGTCCAACTCAGCAACAGCTCATGGATAATTGCCCTCAATGAGAAACCCAGAAACGAACATAAAGTTGTCTGAACATCTCAGGTAAACATTTTTTTTTTTGGTTTTTCGAGACAGGGTTTCTCGAAACCTTTGGAGGCTGTCCTGGAACTCACTTTGTAGACCAGGCTGGCCTCGAACTCACAGACTCAGGTAAACATTTTAAAACCAAACTGAGAAGGTGGTAGAAAGGGTTTCACTAGAATCCCTGTCCTTGGCATAGTACTAAAAGGTCAGAAGACATTCCCTACCTCTTGTCTCAGGAAAGAAAGGGGGTAGCTGGCATGGACACCACCCTAACTTCTCCAGCTGACTCCCTAGAGGTCTGGCTTCTGACTTGCAAAACTTGGAGATCTGCATGATGTACATAGTCCATCTGCCTGGAGAAGATGGAATTTGACTCTCTCTCTCTCTCTCTCTCTCTCTCTCCCTCCCTCCCTCCCTCCCTCCCTCCCTCCCCTTCATCAGTTTCCTCTGGGGAGAATTAGTGCATGCCCACAACAACCCTACTTTGCTAAGGCTAATATCTCTCTTCAACACTTGGAATTGTGGTAGGTCCAACAACTTCTAGTTATCTTGGAAAAGAGTGGATGACTTGGACTGGTGGATGTTATGGCTCCTTTCTCCTGCTCAGCAGAAAACAAGCAGGGCTGAAGGAACTTGCTTCTCACTGGAAAGGGCAGGTTGGCAAATGTGCTCAGAATCTTGGATCAAAAACACCACTGGAGTTCTTTTCACATGACTCAAGGTTAGACGTGCCCACCCTGCCCACCCCAAAGTGTGGATGACAATTATAAAGCCAAGGAAGGCCAAAAGCAAAGGTAACAATGGAACTGGAAACAACACCAGTGAAAAGGAGTTACATGATTTATGTGACCGAAGATTCAAAATAATTGTCATGAAAGTGCCTATCACCACAGTTAAGAAAGCAGAGAATGAATGTGACTTTCAACAAAGCAAACACATAGAAGGAGGAGGAGGAGGAGGAGGCACCAAACTGCATCATGAAAACTATAACTGAATTGAAAATGTTTAAGGATTCCACAGTAGACTAGGTCAAGCGAAAATGAATCAGTAAATCCAAAAACATGGTCATTATAAATAACTAGGTCAGAGGAGCAGAAAGAATTTTTAAAAAGAGTAAAAAAACTTATAGACTGTCCATAGGAAGCTCACCTCGGTTTGAAAACATACAGGCTAAGGAGTGAGGAATGATACTCCATGTTAAGGGAACATGGAGAAGGTAAATGTGACTCTTGGCTGTTTATCATAAAGTGTTCAGTGTTTTTGTTTTGTTCCATCCCTCCCTCCCTCTCTCCCTCCCTCTCTCCCCCCTCTCTCCCTCTCTCCCTCTCTCCCTCCCTCCCTCCTCCCTCCCTCCCTCCCTCTCTCTCTCCCTCCCTCCCTCTCTCCCGCCTCCCTTCCTCTGGCTTGCTTGCTTATCCTTCTTTGCTAGTTTTTTTGATTGTTGATTTTCCTTCTGTTATCTGTCCCCACTCCAGACCTCATTAGTCATATCTGTTGCTTAGCCTGATGAACCTGGAGCCAGGTAGACTACACTGAGGTGCTTAGTAAGGGCTCATACAATAAGCACGTGTATGAAAAGAAAAAAATGAATGTGTTTTTTAGTCCCAACATGTTCAAAACATAAGGCCAATGCTCAAAAAAATTTGTTGATGGTAGTAATATGGCATAAAGAGTAGATTATTGTCTTATTATAGAGAAATTGATACTTGTTCTTAAAGGTAAGCTGTGGCAAGTAGATGTCATGGAAAACGGGTTTTAAAATAATCCATTTCTAGACAGGTTGTACATTATCAAGACTCTTTACTCTGAAAGTGAAAGTCCCAAGCAAAGTAAAAACATGCAAACTCCTACAACCTACTGTCCAAGGCCAAATTCAGCTGGACATGTGAATACCTCATTCAGACAAGGCTGCCTGACCCTAGCTCTGCTTGCCTATGTTTCTGCCTCATCAGACCTGCCTAGGCCATGCCAGGGTGCCACTAACTATCTCAGGTGTCTTAGTTAGGGTTTTGTTACTGTGAAGAGACACTGTGACCATGGCAACCCTTATAAGGGAAACCATTTCAATGGGGCTGGCTTACAGTTTCATATGTTTATCCCATTATCGTCATGGCAAGAAGCATGGCTGCAGGCAGGCAGACTTGGTGCTGGAGAAGGAGCTAAGAGTTCTATGTCTTTATCCATGGGCAGGAGAAGGAGACTCTGTGGCACGCAGGGCGTAACTTGAGCTTATAAGACCTCAAGCCCACTCCCGGTGACACACTTCCTCCAACGAGGAACCTTCTCTACCAAGTCACACCTCCTAATAGTGCCATTCCCTATGGGTCAAACAACCAAAACCATGAGTCCGTGGGGGCCATCCTTAGTGAAACTACCACACCAGGCTAGAAGCTCAGAGACTTTGATGCAAGCAGAGCAAATCTTCCCTGATAAAGAGGAGCAGCTGCAGGTTTCCACTCAGTTTCTGTGTGTCACAGTGTTCTGACTACTGGAAATCCCTGTTTATCACACAAAGTCTAGGGTGCTCTGAACATGTCATGAACAGAGACAAATCTCAGCCATCAAAGTCACTGACTCTAACAAAGGCCACAGGCCCTGAACTTAAGAACAATCCATATAGAGTACAGAGAATCCTGAAGCCAAAGGGCATGGGGAAAGCTCCCGGAGTGGTAGGACCAAGCGAGCTCATGTGAGTGTATATGATGGGAGGCAGAAGGCTCAGATAGTGTGTGTAGTCTTGATGGAACTCACTACAAAGGTGACAGTTGAGCACAGGAATCTGGGCCTGTGGGTATTTCCAGGGAGAAGACAGAGACCTGAGATAGGGGTGTGTCTCATCATTCATGGAAGATGGAGTCAGGCAAGGCCAGTGACCCAAGGTGGAAACCTACCTCACCTTCCATATGAGTCAGAGTTTAATGTGGCCAGTGACCTAAGGTGAGAATGTGCCTCACTACTCTAGACTCAGAGTCCATGGTGACCACTGATCCAAGTTGGGAATCTCTCTCTCCAGTCAAGGGAGGAAAAGTCCAGCATGGTAGGGGACTGTAGTTGACACTGGTTATGAACACAGCAGGTGGGAGGGCAAGAGAGAATATGTTGGTCGTGATATTGCACAGCTACAGCCATCTTCACTGGAGGTTGAAAAAGGAGCCAACAATTGGAGAAGATTGGTATACGCACCTCATTCCAGTTGCAATGAGAACTCTTACTTCCGGTGTAAATGTTAGGGGAAAAGAAAACATAAAGGCAGAAGTGGGAAGGACAGCTCTAGGGTCCCTAGTAACACAGACCCACTTACTCACACAGACAAGGGTCTCAACCATGCAGAGGACCGTGGGGAGGAATGGACCTTGGTTTTGCAGAGAACAATGGGGTAAGCTTGTGTCTCAGCCTCTACAGAGAACAGTGTCAGTCATGAAGAGGAGACAGTGGGGTGGGCATAGTCTTCTCATCCTTGCAGAAGACAACAGAGTACTCCTGAGTCTCAAGCATGCAGAGGACAGTGAGGTAGAGGGTGGTCAGGACTTCGTCTCTGACTCAAGTACTGGTTGGGACCAAGTACACAACTTTCAATGCCACTCACTATAGATGAAATCAAAAGTAATCAAACTACATGGAGAGAGTGGGTACCCCAAGTCACTAGCCAGTTATGTGGATCAGGGAACAAGTGTGTTGTGGGTTCATGCCCCTGTCCTCTGTGGTCCAAAACTGCTTATGTCATCAGACTTCTGGCTTGAAGTACATACTGAGTGCTTTCTGTAGCTGCCTTCAGTGATGAGTGTGGTTTTAAGGGAGGGGCGGGGTCACAGATAGCCTCCATCCCTCAGCCTTTCTGAGCTCTAGAGCCATTTCTCACTGTGTGTCTAATCTTTGAGACCTGCCTTGAGACTGACAACCTTCAGATGAGACACTGATGTCATTGCTAATCCATCACCATGTCCACACACTAGCCTGGAAGCAGAGGCTGCCCAGCTCCCTGGGGTTCCACACACAGATGGACTGGATCACAGCTCCTACATCTGAGCCATACAGATTCCCCAGCTCCATGATATTTGCCCAAGTAGCAGGCCTGGGGAAGGGTAGGAAGCTTCTGTATCGAGAGTTTCTTGACAGGAAACTGTGGTTCAATATTTGATCGTTTAATATTTGATGAGATTCCGTGAGAGTTATTAAACTCTAGTCACCTCTGTGTTCGGTGTCTTCTGAGTCTTGTCTTGCCAGCCCAGGAGACTCCTGTCTCTTCATCTGTATCCTAATGCCCACCTTCCCTGCAGGTGCCAAAGACAGAGCTGGATCAGATAGAGTACCCACTGAGGCATAGAACAGCAAGGAGAGGAAACAGTAGTCATCTCCTCTCTTCATGTGCTGCGGCTGTGCTCTGAACCCCTCCAGATCAGATCTGCATAGTCTCTGGGAAATGTGGCTCCACTATCAGGGGAACCATCTTAAATGAAGTATTATTTCCTGTAAATGCAGAAAACAAATTCACCTCCCAACACCAGAAAAATAGACTCCACACATTTGTTCTGATTTGTAGATGAAATGATTTTTTAAAAAATCTAGATCTCTGAACAGTCCCTAAGAGGCTCCCTCACCCTCTGTCCAAATAGAGTGTGTTCCTCAGGTGGTCTGGTTTGTAACCACCTGCAGGGTCTCTTTAAGAAAAACTTTGGGGGCATGCCGTGCCCTTCCATGTCCCCTTTCTGGAAGTGGGCAGCATCTGGAATGACCACAGAACTCCCTGAGCACAGTGCTGCTTCATGGAGGTGTGGCTTGGCTGTTCCTTCTTGGTACTTGTGACAAAATGGTACGGTGCCATCACTTCTGTCTGCAAAAGGCATAGTCCCAGAGACAGCCAGAGACAGCTCATCACCCTACAATGCAGGAGTTCAATAGCCTCCTCTGTTGAAAAAGGGTCCCCTTTACTTCAGTCTCCTGGCCCCGAACTTGGGAATCTGGAGATGTGTCCATGTTCTCTGACCTCACCCAGGGGTCCCTTTCCTTGCCCTTTTGAAGGAAAGGTAGTAAGAGCATTCTGTACTTGGTTGTCACATCCCAACAGACCTCGGTGTGGTCCTTCAAATGATCTTCATAGACCCCGGGAACCAGGCAGTTTCTGTCCTCCCTCAGGGTCCTCTCACGGCTTAGACAATGGCTGAAGAGAGCTCTCAGTCTTCTAGTCTGGCAGCCTGAGGAGACAGCACACACCAGATGCTCTGCTGTGGGCACAGGCTGCAGCCTGATTTGCCCTAGGGTATCCTTCAGGATGAACTGTTCAGTTAGCAACTCAAGATTTTTGTACACCAGTTATTTCAAGGCTACCCCATCTACAAACCCATGACCCAGGACATGACATTTCCACTTAAGGGGAAAATGAAGCATGCTGCCACAGAGACGGGAGCAGCAGTGAGCCAAGGCCAGTAGCACTCAGCTCTGGGAACAGCCTTCGGGCTTATCTCTGTCCATTAAGTGATTAGTTCACCATGTAGCCATGACCACCCACTGCAGGTGTGTAAAAACATAACTTGAAATTACACAGTCATTAAGCCAAAATGCCAGCTCCATTCCGTGCCTGGGGACTCACCATGTGGTCACCTCTCGATGAAGCCATTGTTTTCTACAGAGCCAGGCTGGATATTGCTCCCACTGAGGTCACATCCAGTCCCAATGGAGGAGAAAGTGTGCAGTTTAATAATAACACACTTCTCAACTTCATGCCTTCCTGGAAAAACAGATTATAAGGAGAGTTGTTCACGGGTTGAATGTTTACAACATGTCCGAGAAATAATGACTGTCACAAGAATAAAATTCTGCCTTCTACTCAGTTAGCCTCAGCAGGCATTAGCAGTGAGACCAGTTTTTGTGAGGCATGACTCTAAAGGTCTTGGAGTCGGAGTGTTTTCAGTGGAAATGGACCTAAGCAAGGCTTTTAGCCAAGCCAAGCGGCCTCAGAAGACAAGACAATGCTCCCTGTTACCTGCTTCCTCGAGTGCTTGTTGTCTAGGAAACCAGCTGGTCACCACACATGTCCTCCAGGAGCACATGTGGGCTCTGCCAGGATGCTAAGCAGAAAGAAAACAGACTGAGCACGCAGGACAGCACCCTGGGGTGGACTTGGAGTATGCTCAAGAACCTCCATAGACATCCCTGCTGGAAGGCTTTGAACGTAGGATGTCGGTCAGCTTGGAGTTGGTCTAGTGTACACAGCTTGCCAGTGTGGTGTGTGTTCTCACAGAAAATGTTGCTGCCTCAACCACACAGGGACACAGAGGCAAGAGCTGGTAGCATAGCCACTCAAAGCCTGGGTACAAACACTCCTTGCAGGAACACTTGCACATATTCTAACTTTACCACAAGGAGAAGGAATCATTTAGTATCTCGGCCCATGGTAGGAATCAGCACAGACTTTCCTAAAATCAGGACACAACAGCCATTAATGGACATGAAGCTACCCAAAGCCAACATGGCCTTAAAAGATTGGAGTTGAACTAACCTGACTACAGAAGACAAACCCTGGGGGGAGAGAGAGAGAGAGAGAGACAGAGAGAGAGAGAGAGAGAGAGAGAGAGAGAGAGAGAGAGAGAGAGAGAGAGACAGAGACAGAGACAGAGACAGAGAGAGAGAGAGAGAGAGAGAGAGAGAGAGAGAGAGAGAGGCAGCATGGCAGCATGTTTTGGAAGAAAGATGCACTACCCTCTCATTGCTCTGTAGTCATAAGACCCTCATGTTTTCTCTCTCAGGAGGTTTAAGTAGCAAGGACACCAGCAGACGCCACCATCTTGTTGGACTAGTATATTAAAGAATGGTATTTAGGCTGCCGTGGTGACAAGATGGAACCATGCAGGAGAAGACCAAAGACATAGGTTAAAAAGGTGTATCCCTAAGGCAAGTTTAAGGCTCACTCAGTTGAAGCCCACAGAAAATAAAAATGTGGCGAGCGTCTGCTGGACAACACTTGGAGCTATCCACAGACATATCCACATAACACAAGCCCAGATAGCACAGGACACCAGACAGAGTAAATAAACAGCATTCATAAGAATAAAGTAACAAAATGTAGATCCTCTACCAACCATATCTATTATGAAGAAAGAAGAGGGAGAGAGAGACAGAGACAGAGAGGGGGGGAGGGAGGGAGGGAGGGAGGGAAGGAGGGAGGGAGAGAGAGAGAGAGGAGAGAGAGAGAGAGAGAGAGAGAGAGAGAGAGAGAGAGAGAGAGAGAGAGAGAGAGAGAGAGAAGCAAAGACCCAATCAAAACAAATCTGAGAAAAACTAAAAAGAACTCTAAGGCAGGTGCTATAATCTCCTGCATGATATAAAACAGCCACTATATAGTTGAAGCTCTCAACGGCTAAGGTTGTCTAATTGCTTTGTTTTGGTTAACACGCTATCAGCTGTCTAACTTACTAGGGCTTACTGTAGCATTTCAGCATATATGCACACATACACCGATCCCACCAACTTCCTTTACCACTTTGCTCTTGAATATCCTTCCTACTCTAGCGTTCACCATCCCAGTGCCAAGTCAACTCGTTTTTAATCTTCTGTGAATGTTAGAGAACATGTGGCATTTGTCTCTCTACATCTGCCTGATTCCACTAAATATAACGTCCTCCAGTGCCATCCATTCCGATGGAAATTGGAGGGTGTAATTCTTTGCTGTGACTAATAATGCTCCATCATTGGTAGATATACAGTTGCCTGGCTGGTGACCAACAGAGACACACATAGCCAATTGGACCAGTTCTATAGCCTGACAATTGTGAATAGGGTAACAGTTAGCATGAGTGTGATACAGATCCTTGAGGCAGGGCCTTTTTGAGCCTAGGTGCTTGTGCCTCAGGGCCCTAGGTGCTGGGTCATCAAGGGTCATCAAAAGTCAAGCAGAAACAGAGCTCATTGACCCAGTTTTTCCGGTGGTTAATTACGCAGGCACACAGAAGCAAGCACAGTGAAAGCAGGGCTTAACATCTTAAAAATCTTCAGTGTCTATAATTGGTTAAAAAGTATTCTTGGAACAGAGTGGGCATGCTCCACAGCGTCCAGCTTCAGCCCTGCTTCTCTCCCTGCGATGAGCCTTAGGAAAATTCTAGAAGATAGCACTATGGGCTCGGTTTCCCCATTGTAGTGTCCTGTCTGACGTGACTTTAGCTTTGGTCCCATGGTGTCTCTTGGGTCTCCATCTCATCTTCTTACTCATTCTCACTCACCTCCAGGAGCAGCACAGGATTTCCCCCACACTCTTGCTTACCCATTGGCTGTGGGAGAACATGTGGATTTTCATTTCTTTTTCCACAAATTTCAAACTCCATAGGGGGATCACCCCCACCCACTCACTTCCAATCTTCGCTCCCATGATGTTCTTCTGGCTCTTCTGACCTCTAGTCTTCTAATACCCATCCGCTCTGGGCCAGTGTACACTGGACTTCCATCAGCTGTTGCTCCCCTTTGAGTCCTCACACAGTGTCGACTCCCCAAGGAGAGAGATCATGTTCCCTTCCTAGCTCTTCCAGGTTGACAGAGCCACCAGATGCCTGTGTGATTTCAAGTTTCAGAAAAACAACGAATTTTTGTCCTCTCACTACGTCCCATGTGGGGCGTCTTTGAAACAACATTTGAGATGCCACCTAGACTTTAAAATGATCCATCTCGCATCTGAAATCCAAATATAACTGGAGTCCTGTGCGTTATCTGGTAGCTCCGTGGTTTCAGCTGTCTTTAGCACCCTGCACTGTGCCTGACACATGGCTCAGGCTACAGAATTCCCTTTGCAGGGCAGATGACACTGCAGACTGCAACAGAATGTACAGGAGATAAGGGGGAGGGGTGACAGCATGCCATACGCAGGACAGGACAACCAGGTGATGCGATGAGGCACCAGAGAGGTATAGCAAAGAGAGATGGGGTTAGATTCAGGGTTAGGTTAAGGTTTTATTTGGGTTTACAGTTAGACGAAGGCTTAAGCATAGGTCAGGCTGAGGATTAAGGTCATTGGTAGGGAGGATGGTACTAGAGGCGTGTGCCACCACCACCTGTGGCAGGGAAGACGGTAAGGCTAAGCATAGGGATGCTGCTTCTCATCCCTCACAAGGCTATCTGTTGCTGTATGGCTGACACTTTCCAGGGTGAGGTGCTTCTTCCAACATCCGCCTAGGCTCCACCTAAGATAAAGGAACCTTAGTTCCAAGCTCTGCCTTTGAAGTTTCTACAGATATCTCTGCAGAGGGTCTGTACCCCGTAGCCACTGCTGGCTCTGCACAGAGGCTTCCTGTCACAGTGTCCTTGGTCAGAGCTGGAGCCCCCAGGCCCAGGACACTCTTATTGCAGCCTTGTTCAATGTCACAGCAGTGGGTGTGGAGCACATAGCCTGTGTTCTCCATGCGGGGGAGGTACACACACACACACACACACACACACACACACACACACGCACGCACGCACCATGGCCAACAGGTCTGCACTCCAGATTCACAGGCTGGCCCCTCTCCCTGTGCCACAGCCCCGATTTTCAAATAACACCCATCACCAGAGTGGTGGGGAGGGATCCCTTTCAGGAAAGAGGAAGAAGTCATCTGTGAACTCTACACCGCAAGCTCCACTAGGGTAAAAAGCAATGGAACAATTCCCTGAGCCCCATGGTAGGAGAGTCCACCTGAGGTCCCCAGCAGAGTGGCAGCAGGCAGGTTGTTCTCACAGGGACCCTGAGCTAGGACAGAGAGTCGCATGTGCTGCACGCACCTGGGTGACATGGAAAGATTTCACGGCCTGAGGATGGGAACTGACTAGGGTTTCTCTAAGAGGCAGAGGAATCTCCACTCTCTGGGAGGAAGCACGCTCACACCTAATGTCATTTACCATGTTCCGTTTAAGGCAGCGGAGGAAGCGCAGCTGTTTGTAAGTGGGTACTATTCCTGTCCTGTTCCATTTATAAATGCGAAAAGGTGTTCTCTGCATCTGGAATGGATACACTGAGCACGGAGAGCTTATTTTCTTATGTTTCTCCTTAGCAGTCTCCCTGACTGCTTTCTAAGGTGACTGGAAGACAATGTTTTCTTCTGTCTTTATTTCAAGTATATTTACAGGGGTCCGCATAACCATATTCAAAGGCCTGCACGGGAAGATATTTTGTTCTGTAAATTTGTTTTTATAAAGATCTAGAGTTACAGCTGAGGTGTATGATCCTACAATCCAGTAAATAAACCGGGAACACTTTGCTAATGGGGACAAAAAAGAAAGTGAAATGCTACAAAGCCCATTACATTCCTTCAGATGATAACTTGAAGTTTTCCAAAATGGGGATCCTGTCTCACTTACGCAGAGATGATGATCTAATATGGGCAACATTTGAAAGGCAAAAACTAGAACAAAAATATCACACATTATTCCAGAAAATGGTCTCCTTCTGCGGTTTCCAGAGCTACCACCCATCTATGTAGGAAGTTGTTTTTCAAGACTCTGTCAATTGAGATGACAAAGTAGAAATTACCACTTTGAGTAAGCCAAGGGGGGAAAAGCCCACTTCAGAATGATGGAGGGCTCCAGGACAGGACCTCAGGGAAGAGCAATGGCAAGGCCTTGCGAGGGGTAGCATGAGACTTGTCACCCCCACGATGTGTGAGGGACCGACACCTGTGCCTTCCTGTGCCTCACGCCATCGGCTCTTGGTCTTCGGTCCCCAGATATGTGGTTTTTGTCTGCTTGTTTGTTTGGGGTCTTGTTAGTTGTTTTATAAAATAGGCTCTTGCCCACCTGACCCCAAACTTATAATCACCCTCTGGCCTCAGCCTCCACATTGCTGAGGGACAGGCCGTACGGCACCATACCCCAGCTGCCAGATTGTAGCATCTGAGGCACAGTTATTATACAAAGGTAAACCATTATAATACTTTCAAAATCACTGTTAATCTTAGTGAGATTAAATGGGGTATCACTTTTCAAAAAATATAGTCAGCCTGGCAGTGGTGCTGCACCCCTTTAATCCCAGAACCCAGGAGGCAGAGGCAGGTGGATTTCCATTAGTTCAAGGCCAGCCTGTTCTACAAAGTGAGTTCCAGGAAAAACAACACTGAGATGTATGTGTGTATGTATGTATGTATGTATGTATGTATGCATGTATGCATGTATATGCATTTTATATCTTGGTTCCAATCTAACCAACCACAGATAGAAAAAATTAAAAGTTCCAGACAGTTACAAAAGCAAATTGAAAGTGAGCTTGAGGGAGGTGCTATGCTGAAACTGGGAGAGTGAAGTGACCAGCAGACACTTCCTGCTATGGCCCCTTGACACTCCAGCATGAGTGGTCACCCGTGTCACTGCCTCTGTATGGAACAAACACTTTCCTCCACATTGCTAAGTGATGCCTAACAGCTACCTAGCGTTTATGTTATGCTAGGTGTGTTAGTCATCTGACGATGATTAAAGTGTATAGGAAAATGTAAGAGAGGGCAGAAGGAAATGTGTTGAGTATCCTTGGATTTCAGTATCCTGGGGTCCTGGGACCATCTCCTTGCTGATGATGAGGAAGGGCTAGATATGGTAACCCAAGCACTCTGGCTCTACTTCGGCTGCTTTGATATTGGAGTTCAATTGCATCCAGCCTAAACAAGCTCAGAATCTAGTATTGTCATTTACAGTCTTCTGCAATGTGGTCTCTAGACCTACATTAAGCAGCTTAATGCCTGTGGGGACTCTGCTGTGATGGTTGTTAGCAAATGGTAGCTGTTGTGAGTTTATTGCGTGTTTTGCTGTGGCTACTTTCATTTAGGTGCTCACTCAACTTTGGAAAAAGTTTGAATTTTCATTTGAAGCACAGAATTGTGGCATCCTGAATGCTGAACTGTATTCTTAGGTACTAGCACAGGCCACCAGCAGGGTCTGGCTGTGATGTGAGGCTGACACGTACTTGGGGTGCCGAAACTGGCTAGGAGCAGCAGAGCAGCAGGTACGAAGGACAAAGCTCTGCTTCTGGGTGTCATTCTCAGAAACAACTTGAGTATGGTTGGATGGCATGGATGGTGCTGCTAATCAGTAGGGAAATCTAATGAAAAAGACACCAGGAGCATTTGGTAGACATACACATAAGAAATGAGGAGTTCTGAAGAAACACAGGAAGAAAGAGACATGAAGAAGGTGGGCATTGGACCTGGGGTGTGTAATGTACCTTCCTTGAAAGTAAAAATTACTTTTAACAGAATTATTTTGTCTGCGATTAGTAAACATTGCCAAGTTGATTTTACAAAGCCATGTGTTTTCACTGGTGTCCCATTTTCAAATCATATTTATTTGTGGGAGAGGACACATGGTACATGTGGGGATCAGAGGACAATTGTAGGAACTGTTTCTCCTTCTACCCACATGGGTCTGGAAGTCAAACTCAGATTCTTAGGCTGAGCAGCCCCTTCGGGCTGAGCCTTCTCACTTGCACCTGGTGCCCCACTTATAAAGAAATAAATAATAAAACAAGTTATAGAAAGGGTCACTATAAGAAGAAAGTATTTGCTTTAATGCCCAGGTCAGAGTCTGTTCAGTACTAATGATTATTTCAACATATGAGCGGCACCAATGCACCCTTATGCTCGAAATCAGGGGGCAAGTGATTGATAATGCCTTCCTACACTACTCCATGAATTTTTATGGCACAGTGGAAAAATCGGATAGTAGCATTTGAAGGGAAACGTACCAGATTTCCCAGAAACTTAAGCTAAGAAGACCTAGCTGCTGAACCTCCTCGGCGCTTTCCCACACTTTAATGTTTGACAAAACAGCAAGTTGGAAACTGGTAAATGCTTCTTTTAAAGAAGCTTAGAAAATGGTTATGGAGAGAACACATTGGTCCAAACTCCCTTCTGTATCTCTGTGCTAGCATTGTATAATCTGCTCCCTTCAGAACTAAGGGAGGGGCTGGAGAGATGGCTCAGCAGTCAAGAGCACTATTGCTCTTGCAGAGTTCAGATCCCAGAAACATCACCTGGAACTACAGCTCCAGGGAATTCGATACTCTCTCCTGGCCTCCGTGGCTCATATTCCCACACAGGTACACGTGCACACACAGAAACAAAAGTAAAGACATACCTTTAAACACGCTGAAGTGGTGCCTTTATTTTTTCCAAGTCTGTAAAGTTGCAATGCACTAGCAAGCTCTTTATGGGGCTCTGGAGGGGTCTGGCTTAAAACTAAACGTTGAGTTGGCCCTTCTGCTGTCTGAGTTATGAGGGCTTCCGTTTTTGTTTTGCTGCTGTTTTGTTTCCTCTTTAACGGATGGTGATCTTAACCTCACTGCCTAAGCCATAAAAAAAAAGCAGGTCTCAAGGCAATTTGCTAAATTATCTGGCCCTGGAACTTTTGATGGGATTCACATTTGTAGATGCAAAGCCCATAAAATGGGCATAAAGAAAAGTCATCCATTCAAGGATGTTCAGCCGGAAATGACACCAGCCACAGTATGGAATTGAGGTGTCTACTGGCAACCATCTCCTCCCATCTTCCCCAGATGCTCACAGACCACATTGTCCTTTTCTCTGTCTTTGTAGCCAGAGCTACCTGCAAGCTGCCAGTGAGGTGCCTGTTGGTCACAGCCTGGACCCATCAATCAACTACAACTCCCCGAAGTTCCGGTCCAGAAACCAGAGCTACATGCGGGCCGTGAGCACCCTGAGCCAGGCCAGCTGTGTGAGCCAGGTGGGCCTCTTCTGTGCTTTTCTATGTAGCGTGCAGTCTCTGGAGCTGTTAGAGGATCCCATGGGGCAGTCAGTGCCCAGACACCCATGGACAGTACTCTCCTGCAGGGAATGTGTAATAGTGTCTCTTGGTTTATCATGGGCTTTCTTCCTCTTCTAAAAGTAAATAGCCTCCTTGGCTTATGCTACATCTTCCCAACAGAGCCACCCAGGCCTAGTTGCAGTGGGACAATGCAGAGGGCACCTGCCTGGTACAGGCTGTTAGTTTTCTAACAGCCAGGCACTGCGGAGAAAAGAATGAGTACCACTCACTCCTAGGGCAGGTCTTATTTCTCAGTGGACATCTAGTCTCAAAGCAGGATCCAGGGTCCCCACAGAGTGGTAGGGGCTGGACCCAGCATTGGGAGAAGTGCTAGGTTTCTCACTTGGGTAAATGGACCAGACAGTATATACCAACAACCAGCGGGAACTACTGGTGCCATGTGTCCTGCGATGTGCAGCAAATAACTGAATTTCCAAGCTTTAATTGAATACCTGCTTACTTATTAGAAAGAGAACTTAAATGTCTATAATTCCAGTGCACAAGAAGCTGGGGCAGGAGGAGCAGGGATTCCAGCCCACCAGCAAGGCCTCATCTCAAAAACTAATAATTTAAAAAATTATGTAATTTATGCTTACCCTTAGCTTTACCCATGATATTCTTGCCAGTGAAGAGCCTGGTCTCGGGATCCCGCTTCTTTGCAATTGGCATAACAAGGAAGTCAGTGGACTTGGGGATTGTTGAGGACAGAGTCCTGTATACAACGAGCACTCAATAACCACAATGTTTGTTGTTGCTATGACAATGCTAAATAGTAGTGGCATGTAACCCAGGCACTCAGACATCCTCCTGGCTATGGAAAGTGCTGACTAGACAGTAACGACTCTTTTCCTACAACTCCTTCTCTTCAGAAAGCTGCACTCAAGTGGCTTTCCTCTATCAGCAGTGTGGGTGTGGGTGTGGGTATGGGGAGGGTCTTGTCCTTGCCCTTAATTTGAGGATTTTAATGCCTGCCTTAGTGATGGTTTCCTCTTGTAAATTAGGTCAAGTTGCCATGGGAAAGGGACTTTTAGGAACTAAAATGGGAAGAACTACCCCTACTATACAACTCAGGACTATGGGGGCTTAGCTCTCAAAATCCCATGCTTGATGTGTCCACAGTCACAGACCACCTGGAGGGGGACTCCAACATCCCCTTCTTAACACTCCTACAGTACTATTAGAACACGCTCAGCTCCTAAGAATTGGGCTACTGTGGAGGTCTGATTCGCCAACAAAACTCCCCATTTCCATACAGAAGAATTGAAGTTGAGTTGGAAGGTACCCAAAGTCAGTGTAACAGCTCCCATCCCAGGATGAGGATTGCTGAGGTAGATTCCCATCCTTTAAAGTTGACACAGTCCCTTTCAGTTAATTCAGTTCATTTTCCAAGTACAATTTTATTGGTGCTTGCCTATATGTATATCTGTGTGAGGGTGTTGGATCCTGGAATTACAGACAGTTGTGAGCTGCCATGTGGGTGCTGGGAATCGATCCTGGTTCCTCTGAAAGAGCAGTCAGTGCTCTTAACCACTGAGCCATCTCTCCAGCCCCTCCAAATGAAAAATTGTAAAGTGCTATGAAGCTGGGCATGGTGGCACTCAGGGTAGAGGCAGAAGCATCATGAATATTTAATCTGCCTCCTTTAAAATTCTACAGTAATAAGAAATACACTCATTCAGTCTCACCCAGTCCTCATTTCTCCATGAAATTCATTTTTCAGATTTGTAAGGCAAGGACCTAGATCCACTGACTACTGGGTTATGCCCACCTGAGATGAGAATATCTCCTCCACACTTAAGGGTACCCCCCTTTAATTCATCCAAAGTCCAATTTGGAGAACAAATTATTTAATCTGAGTTACTTTCCAGAATATAGATAGCTAAAAGACAACTCTATCCCTAAAATAATTGCCCCAGCATGGGTAACAATCCAGGAACACTGCCTCCCTGGAAACCCCTGCACAATTTGCAGTCAGCTTTATAGATTGAAAAGTCTCTTCTCCCCAGAAGTCTTACCACTTAGATAATCTTGCTGAGTAGTCTTGTAAATCTTTTAAGCTTCAGGAACTTGCTGAGACTTGTTAGTTGTTTGTTGCTTGAGTCTTAAGAGCTTCCCCATGCCCTCCAGGAGGGAATGTTGTTACATAACAGAACCATATAACTTGAAATGTCTCATTTCAACCATGCTGCAGTGCACACAGTCAGCCTATCACCATCTTTCAGTCCCAGGATGCTCTCATCACCCCAAACTGAAACCCAATCTGCTTTCCCCAGCCCATGGCCACCCCTATTATACTTTTTGTATTATTTTAAATACCTGGTGTTAGTGTAACTATCCAGCAGGGATCCTTCTTGGACTAGCTTGTTTTACTAAAGCACGTTGTCCCTCTGGATTTATCCATGTTGCAGCCATGTGTTCTGGGCATTGACCTGCTGGGACCTGAAGCTTTTGCAATGTCATGCCGTAGCTCATCTTCTCTGAGGTGTCTGTAATCTAACTGATGTCACAAACCTTCATGGCCGCACACCTTCATGATCCACTCCATCCTTCCTATGAATCACTCCAACCTTCCCCTGATTCTTTGGCAGACAGACTTTTAAACTAATATCTTCCTTTGTTCTGTCTGCCAGCATGATCTGGGTACTGAGAAGCCATGGTGGACCAGCTACAGTGAACCAGAAAGAACAAGAAAGGAAAAAATGTCTTAGTTCTTAGCTGTCAATGTGTGTTTGTAAAGGGAGTGACAGTGGAAGATAGGAAGAAAGGGAAGGGGTAGAGAAGACAGGATGAAATCTGATTTGTGCATGGCATTGAAGAGAAGGAGCCAGAGTTTCCTGGCCTTGGGAGCAAAGATGTCACTTTTGTGTGGGGAAAGCATGGGAAACCTGACCCAGTGGACCTGGAGTAGGTGAAGTGATGTCCCAGCAAGTTCTACAATGGTCTAGTGAGGAATTTGAAGTCGGGGTGGTCACGACAGGGAGGGGAAACTTGTTCAAACCCCAAACTAAGGAGAGAGGAGAAGTTGAGAGAATATTTTCAAGACCTTTGCCTGTGACCCAGTTAAAGAGTAGACTAGGAAGTCTGCATGGCAGGGAAAAGGGTGTTTCTTGATCATGGAAAGCCCCACTTAAGAATCTGCCCTAAGCCTGTCACCATAGCTGTAGGCAGTTGTGTGCAGTGACATGATTCTCAGTACGTCACTCAGACAGACTCTTGTCACGGGCAACTAGAAAGATGTGGAGGAGGAGGAGAGGGCCGAGGTGGAGAATGGCAGTCTAATATTCAGGATGGACAAATGGTCTACCTGTGTCCACCATCAGGTACTGAGGACAGACACCAGATCTCAGATAGTAGATCATCACTAAGTTCACGGTGTCAGAGATAGGACAAAAAGAGGAACTGGAGAGGTAGGGGAACAGACAGCAAGCATAGGTGCTGTTCTGTGTCCCAAACTCTGACTGGCCGCATCCCGAGATCCCCATCATGCCACTGACCCGTGTACATATGTGCCAATATAGAAAGACACACCTGAGAAACAGAGCCCCGTAGTGTGTGGGTATGTCTGAGTTTCTTCTCCTGTTGCCGTGATGACACACACGGACAGCAACTTGAAGGGGAAAGAGTTTGCTCTGGATCACGGATTCTGGTGCAGCCCAACACTGTAGAGGAGTCAAGGCACCGGGGCTTTCAGCATCTGGTCACATCTGGTCACATCTGGTCACATGGTGTCCACGAGCAGGGAAGGAGGGCTGTGGACGCTGGCTGTAGCTAGCATCTGTCTCCATTTATGCAGTCTGGGATCCAAACAGGGGAACGGTGCCACCCACAGTGGGCAGGTCCTCCCACCTCAGTTGTCACAGTCAGGAGAGTCCCCCACGAGCCTGCCCAGGAGCCCATTTTCCAGGGGATTTCAGATTCTGTCTACCATCTCAGAAGTCGTTTACCAACACAGAGTCAGTGAGTGGGGAGGACCCCCGGGATGAGCTGGGGAGGACCCCCGGGATGAGCACAGACTGAGCCCTCGGACTCTTGTCTCCAGCACTGGATATAGACCTGAGTTCACTAACCCCATTTAAACTTCTTATGCTTGAAATCCTCCATGCTTCTCCCACTAACCCTTCAACCTGGTTTTCAGCCCTGTAACCCCCTTGACTGAATTTCCAGTTTAAAATCTTTGGTTTCACCCATGAACAGTATATGCTGTGTGGATTTGAGCATCATCATGCATCAGGACAAACATGTCCCCTTGGGCCGTCCACCCTGAGCAGAGCCCCTGTGGCTGAGCTGATGGTCCAGCGCATGCCCGTGATCTCACCAGGGCTGACAGGCCCAACACAGTGCTTCCTCAAGAGTATTTGGGAAAGTTCAGTTCCCAGAGTGAACCGATACACACAACCTAAGACACAAACTGAAAACTTACTACCTTTATCGGCACTGTACTTACAAATCTCGATCTATTAGGGGAGAACACACCCGAGATTTAAGTCCATGTACCATGTCTCATGTACACAGATCTCATAGGCAGCCATGTCTTCCCCACCCCGACTCTGCTCATGATGCTGTAATGGTGATGAGGGCAGGAGTGCCTCTGCCAAATTTGGGATTCGTTTCCATGACAATGAGCAGCAGCTGACTCTCACGTCCTGAAAATGAACTAAAAGTAGCTGATGCACTTGAACGTGTGTGCTTACTTCTACAGCCTCCAACCCAGAGTCAGCCCGAGCGGTAGGTAGCTGGGGAAACGAAGGGCTCACTGGGGAAGGAGGATGGCCCTGATGGTGTGGACGTTGGCAGTGTACCAGGTGTTTCGGGAGGCTTTTGCCTGCCCTGTCTCCTGGACTTTGTGATGGCTGTCAGTCTGGTGAGTCCACAGAACTTCCGTCATCTGTAGCTAGTTATGTACCTTCCAGTTTTATAAGAAATAACCTAAGAAGTCATCCTCCAAGCTTAACGGATTCCCAGTGTGGATTTCAAACTAGCTGTGCTGAAAATATAAGGAGCTGTCACCGAGTCCCGCGAGTGCATTTTGTCCTTGGTTCTCGTGTGACGTGATTGCGATCACCCTGATGGATCCTGGCGTCACGTGTGCTGTTGCTCTTCTAGATGAGTGAAGCAGAAGTCAATGGGCAGTTCGAGTCAGTGTGCGAATCTGTCTTCAGTGAAGTTGAATCTCAGGCCATGGATGCCCTTGACCTTCCTGGATGTTTCCGGACAAGGAGTCACAGTTACCTTCGAGCCATCCAAGCTGGTTACTCCCAAGACGATGAATGTATTCCCGTGATGACACCCTCCAACATGACCTCAACCATCAGGTCAACAGCAGGTAAATAGAATATCCTTTTTCACCTACCTAACAGAAAACCTACAGGTGTGCTTAAATATTTTTCCTAGAAGGGAGCTGGCATACACCTTCGCCACAGGTCAAATTTACTCGCTGAAATTATCATGCACCACATAATGACATTCGCAATAGCATTCTGAAGCACTTCTTTCAAAGATAACATTGCCTCTTTCTCAGGTGAACTCTATAAATTATCAAGGTCCTTTGAAAGAATCAGGAATAATAACTTGCATTAAGGTTTCTAAGGCATACAAGAGTGTAAGTACTGACATCTGGGCAGTACTTGGGTCTTAACGCCAATATTCAAGAGGTTGGAGTGACATCTGGGTGGACTACGCAATGTCCCCTGCAGTGGATCTGCATTGCAGAGCCCAGCCTCAGTCACTGCCACTCAATATCAAATCCATAAATGTGATTCATCACTACAAAGCCAGTCAGTGGTTAGTGTAAATCCTTTCATTGACTT
Organism: Mesocricetus auratus; assembly: GCF_017639785.1. Taxonomy (NCBI): domain Eukaryota; kingdom Metazoa; phylum Chordata; class Mammalia; order Rodentia; family Cricetidae; genus Mesocricetus; species Mesocricetus auratus. Next base: position 4,764,827 of record NW_024429212.1, on the reverse strand, counting down.
AAGCTTGGAGGATTCAGTGTCACATTTTCTTGCAGTTCTTACGAAAAGCCATATCCATCCTTTGAAGATTTACCACTTCGACCAAACACCACTGCCCACTAGCTTACTGCACACTTATTATTTATATAACACAATGAATATACATGGCCCAGAGAAACCCATAAAACACGGTGAGCAGTAAAAGTTTGCCACACTCCAGGTGAAGGCTGGGGAGAGAAGCTGTAAAACATTCCAGTGTCAAAAAACGAGGTATCTCGGATAGCCTAAGATTCAAACTTCTGTGGCCACATCAAAGGAATTTAAAATACAATCCTAAGAAGAAACAGAACATACTGTGTCAATATTAAATGATGTCAGGAGCCAAAAGTCAGGTAGGACATGTAGCAAGAAGGAACAAGACCTCAGAAAGCAGGGGTCAGAGTGCTCACAACAGGCTTCTTTGTTCAGTGCTAATGTGAGCTAGGACTCACGTCCCACACACTGCCAAATGACAAACTGAAGAATTTCTGTCATAGGGTACATTCTGCACTGTTGTTTGCACTACAGGAAGAATTACTTCATGCTGGTGTCTATAGAGGAATAAACTATTTCAAGTTTCTTTCCATTGCTTACCTTGGTGAAGCCTTAGGCTTGTCCATTTCTCCAAGTCTGTTGTTGAGGTCTTCGGAGAAGTAGTAACAATGAATAAGGTATTCCAGAGAACACGTTGAGTGCTCTTCTACAGAAGCAGTGGAAACTCACTTGTTGGGGGGTATTTGTACACTGTGTGAGGATGTATTTGCTGTGATTGGTGTAATAAGAAGCTGAGCAACCAATAGCTAGACACCGGGTATAGGCAGGATTTCCGGGGAGAGAAAGGAAGAGGAGAAAGAATCCAGGCTTGCAGGAGAGGTCAGGGGACACGGAGAGGAAACAGGAGGTGCAAGATAGAAGAGAGGTAATACCATGTGACAGAATGTAGATTAACACAAATGAGTTCATTTAAGTTATAAGATCCAGGAAGGAAAAAGCCTAAGCTATAGTCTGAGCTTTCATAATCAATAAGAAGGTTCCGACAGAAAAGGACTTGTTATACTCACTGTCTTCTCCTGTGGCCTGGTGGCCCCAACAGAGGCTTCTGTGATGCATTAAACCGTAAGTTATGGGCCTTGATGAGAGATGTCCAGTGGAACATGGGGCTCTGTCCTCATCACTGCTTAGTGGAAAACCAAGGGCACAGCCCAAGTCTGTGACTTGAAGTAGACAGAGCTGTACGTGTCAACTGGATAGCACAGTCATGGAGACTGGCAGTTACAATCTTTGGTTGTTCTCTCAGGTGTCCTGTGTCACATGCTCCTCTGCCTCAGTGATGTCACAGGCTGCTGTCCATCGTCTACCTACATGTGAGAATAGAGCTAATTGAAAACATAGGGAAGGAATGAGATTCACAACCACTACATTAAAAAGCAACCTTAGGAAGCTAGGCCTGAGCATTGGGGCCCCATCACCCCAGCAACCAAGAAGCTGAGGCAGGAGGATTGAGAGTTTGAGGCCAACCTGAGCTACATAATGAATCCCACACTATCCTGAACTCCTTGGTAAGACCCTGTCTCAAAAAAAAACATAATGAAATCAAAAGGCAACCCCTTTGAAGAGAATCACTCAAGATCACTGGTGTTTGTTGAATGCTCCCTACAAGCAAATGAACAATTAAGCATTTTCATGGTCTTCAGAAAAGCTTTGAAACAATAATTATGTGGTAGAAAATGGCTTTGCTGTTTTTAGAGCTGTCGTTATGGAGAATAGAAATAGAACAGATTTCACAGAGATAATGTAAGAAACAGTACCAAAACTCAGTCTAAAGTTCTGATTTATATACACAGTAAATCGTTTTTCCCAGGCACACTGCACATTCCAAAAAATCCCCATACGAAATAAATTTTTAAATGTGTCTATTCAAAGTTTCCAGTGGGTCTCGTCCTAGTTACTGAGTCAAACTCTCTTCTAGACTACGGGGTAAATATCAGCATCATGGAAAAAAACGGTGGGTCAAATAAGCACAAAGGTGGGCTGCTGGAAGATGTCATAGGGTAGCATGGGTACCATCATAGGGTAGCATGGGTAGCATGGGTACCGTCGTGTGAAGCCGAAGCTCGGGTCCCCACTGGACCCACCACGGCTACTCTGAGCACATCCTACACAATGCTAAGGATTTTTCTTCAGATGCTTGATGACACTCGACATGGCCTGGTTAATAAGATTAGGAACAATGCCAAAGTTTTTTTTTAATCTAGAAAAGCAGTGTAGAGGGAAAGTCCCCAAGTCACAGAATTCAAATTTAATATTGTGTTATAGACTCCCTAGCTCTGTCTCTCTAGACATCGGGTCACACAGCCTTAGTAGTCTTTTTCTGGAGAACTAGGGAGCAATAAGAGCTGCGGCCTTACGTTCTCCATCCTTCTCGCAGCTGTGCAAAAGTGCAAGACAACTTGAATTATACTCTGCTCTTTAATGCATGAAAATTTGGAGATGTCCTTGAGAGCCTTTCTCAACTCTTAGGTGGGCTTTTATCACACAGAATTTGGAGCAAGTTGGTAGCATTCAGGTTCTAGCCTTTCAGTTTTGAAGAATGAAGTTCATAGAAGGTGAGTTTTAGGAAGCATTTTATTGTTGTGAAGTTAAGAAAGATGACAGGTGAGATCCCCAGAGAGTGGGATACTATTGAAGGTCACTCCTACTGTGGAGTCATTGAGACTTTACTTGATGGAGGCATGGGAGGGGCGGTGAGCCGGTTAGTCTAGTTCCCTGTTCAACTGTCCAGTGTGGTCTATCAGTATTCTGCCACACCCTTCCATGTGGATTCCAGGAAAGATGTTCACTTAGGGGAAAAGATATAAAAACCCAGGCCATTCTGGCATCCCAGCCCTCTAGCCAAGGCAGAACCAAAGACATTGTCTTAAATACTTCTGGTATCTCCTGCCTGAAGCAAAAGTAGGGGTATCAATAGGGCTAAGGGCATTCATAGATTTTAGTCAAAGACAAACTGCACATTCACGATCCTTTTCCCCTAAACCACCTAACCGTTTCTTTTCCCTGTTCTCATCACCTTCCTGCCTTCTGACTCACATGCAGAACTTACCCGCACCCCCAACCCCTGGAAACTCATAAGATGGAGAGAAACTCCCTGTGTCACAGAACTGAAGGGAAATGACAGGTCTGAGTCTCCTGCCTCTCCCTTCATGGCCCCATTATGGCTGCCTATGGCCATCGTACTGCAACTCTCCCCATATTCTGAGACTGAAGTATGTCTTCCTTCGGTATCTCCCTTATGCTACTCACAAAGGGTATCACCTATCAAGCTGCTCTTTGGGTCTGAAGGTTCAGGGCTGCATGTGGCTGCTTGTGGATTTGATATTGTCACTCTCCTAATACAGTTCACATGATGGACAAACCATATCAGCATCCTTCTAGGACCGTGCCTTCTGTTGTCAGTTACATCACTATGCATGCTGATGGTGAGAGCTGAACCCCAACTTTGATCAGAACTGTCTGTCCATGAGGCAAGCGGATTTAAGTAACTTTGGTCTCAAGTACTTCCTGGTTTTGTAACCTGTTACACTAGCATTTGATGGCCACCTTCATTCACAATGGAGATTATTTTGACGAATTAACACTCTTCTATCGTCCTGGGGCACTTGGAGTGCAGCTCAGCAGTAGGATGTTTATCTGGAGTACAGGAGGCTCTGGGATTTGTCTCCAGGACTGAAAGGGATTTTTTAAAAAATGCTTTCCTTTCATGGCTCAAAAAAAATCTACTTTCAAAAACATCTCGGAGTGATTGTTTTGAAGTACAAGAGGCATTTAAACATGTTCTTTACAGAGGCTTGAAAAATGAAAGCAGGCAGTATTAGATTTTCTCACCTTATAAACATGTAAATCTAGAAGCCCTGTGCTCATGCAATAAATCAAGTGTCAAGTGTACAGATGAGTGAATTACTATAGATTTTTAAGAACATAGTGAACAGACTTGACTTAGACCCTTGGCAGGTGTGTGCTATTAGCCAATGTGCCTATCAGGTCGCCCCTCCTCACCTGCAATGTGGGGTGCAGGGAGTCCAACCCACCAAGCTTCACTCATCAGTCTCTGTGATCCCCAGCAAACATGGAACACAGCACTGGGCAGGATGACCCCCATCCATCATGCCTTTCATTATGAAAAGCGGTGGGTGTTGATTATAAACCCCTCCTTAAATGAAGTGGTCCTGAAAACATCTAACTTCCATTTCACACTTGGCTTCTCTCTCATCTATGAAATGATGTATCAGGTAGATCTGCTTGTCTAAATGCTCATTTCACCCGATTTTTCGAGGGAAAGAATAACATTGGTACTGTGAGGGGACGCAGTATAAAATTAGATGATAATGGTTTTTCTCTGGGTCAGAAATTGTCTCCACACATGTCACAACTAATTCTAGAAGTCATCAGAACCAAGGGAAAGCCACACAGGGATGACAGAGGGAACAGCACAGACCTACTTTATCTTATTATTCATATTTCAACAGTGACTTCTCTCTCCAGGGTGTATAATAACTCTGTTTCCAAGACAAATCTTCCCTAACATACCAGAGGAAAAGCTATCCTTATATTTTTGTCTTGAATATTAGACAGAGGGAAAACGGTTCTCAATAACATGAATTTTTTCTGTACTTCTTTGCAAAGTTCTCTGTTGTGTGAATATTAGGTCTTTACAGATGGGTATGCCAAGTTTCTGGCCTGAGCATTGCTTGGGGCTTTGTGACCCTAGTCCCCAGCTTCTTCAAATCCAGGCACTTCCTCACAAGGTAAAGAAGAATCATAAATACTTTGATAAACAGATGAACAGAGAAAACATTGAGGAAAGACCACACAGGGCCACTTTCCATTTCAAGATACGAAAGTCCAAAATAAAGAAAAGCCACCTTCCACATCACAGAAAACATTGTGCTGTGTTTAGACCATGAGAATTTAGGAGGTGTGTGCTGTGTTCAGGGTGCGGACAACTTGCTTGGAATATAGAATCATCGTGGGTCTGAGCTTCAGCCTCAGATGTAAAGCCTGGGCACAGCTGCAAGCGACGAACCAGTCATCTGCATATACCGGCTGCATGTCAAGAAGACATGGAAAGCGATGGAAGCCAGAGGGAGGCTTGAGACACCATGGCAATACCCAGAATCCCCCAGTTGCAGTGAGACTGAGCAGTGTGACCAGTATAGGAAGGCATGCAAGCCTGCAGTCAGGAAGACCCTTGATGTCACGGATCTAGAAGCACTGAGCAGGAAGGAAGGAGAAACCACTATGGCGAGAAAAGGCTCAGGGCTATAGAGCAGGCACTGTGCACTGTGGACCGGTGCCAGCACAGCTCAGGGACCACTGAGTGACCCCCGGCACAAGAGAGTTGCAGGATGAGTCAAGTCTATTGAATCCCTAACCTTCAAGCCCTCAGCTTGTGACTTCTTAAGAGATGGGCCTCTACTGAAATGGTTAAGCTAAAGTGAGGTCACCTGGGAGTCCCCTTATCCAGTAGGACTTGGTACTTATGGGATGAAGAGATTGGGACACAGACACACAGAGGAATGGTCATGGGGACACAGGGAGAAAAAGTCATCTGCAAGCCAAGACAAGAGGACTAAGGAGGAGCTAACCACAGTGTGTTAACTTCTTGCTGTGTGCAAGCCAAGACAAGAGGACTAAGGAGGAGCTAACCTCGGAGTGTTAACTTCTTGCTGTGAGAAGAAATGACCCAAAGCTATAGTTTCTTGTGCAGCTGAAGCTAATGGGCACAAAAGAGTTGAAAAGTCTGCCCTTGCCCTGCTATAGAAAGTTCTAGAGATGACTGCCAAACCTAATCATACGTGTAAAAGGGACAAGAGTTAGGCAGCACTGAGCAGCTGGAACAGCCTGCAGATGATGCTCCTGTATCATTGGTCAGGTCCAGAACTAGCCTCCAGCTAGTTCCCATGAGACTCTGAAAGGCTGCTGTCCAGGTGGCACAGATGATGTCATCAAGGAAGACGAATCACCTGCTTGTCAGATATAGTTGCAGTAACTACAGCCCCAAATGGAGACAGACCAGACTCTAAGGAAACGGGAGAGGAATTAAATCCAGGGACTGGCCCTGCTGGTCCACTGCTGCCCTCTTAAGCTTGAAGTCACCCTACAGGAATGCAAGTGCCAGGGTGCAGAAACAGGATGGGACACAAAGAACAGCTCCATCCCGAGAAGAGACTTTCTTCAGGGTGTGCCAAGGATTCGGGAACAGCTTGGGAGCCGAGTGCAGCTGGTACCCTCACCAAACAGAGCCAGTGGGAGCCCAGAGAGACAGAGAGAGTGGTGTGAATCTGTGCAAGTTAAGGCACCTCTGTTATATGACTTCATCCCACACAGAGCACCGATGACAGACCAAAGCCTCGCTTGGTGCACCAGTGAATTTGTTGGGGTTCCTTATGAGGAGTATCTCTAAGGTGATAACTCACAATATCATGGATGAGGACTCAAAGGCAGGTGCATGACAGAGAAGCTTACCCCAGCGTGGGTGACAGCTTACAAAAGCTGTGTCCCTGGAACTCCCTGCATGACTCACAGCTCAGCTAGTAGGAGAGGCGACGTCTCCATCAGTCCTCACTGCTTATATAGCCCAGTGGGAGAGGGGGTCTCACAAATCTTGTGTTTCTGGGCCTTCCTAAGCCTTGAGCCTCTAGTTTGCTTTTCTGGGTATTAAGAACATCCCTCCAGCTGGGCAGTGGTGATGCACACCTTTAATCCCAGCACTCGGGAGGCAGAGGCAGAGGATCTCTGTGAGTTCAAGACCAAGCCTGGTCTACCGAGCAAGTTCCAGGACAGGCTCCAAAACAATACAGAGAAACCCTGTCTCGAAAAAACAGCAAAAAAAGAACATCCCTCCAGAATTGAACATTTAAATTCATAGAAAACACTATGCAGAAGCCTCTAATGGCACATCAAGGTTTACCTAATGTTCAGTGACAATTATGGAAATCTAGACTGGAGAGAGCTTCAGCTTCTAGGCATTGAAAAGGAGACTGCTGAAGGAAATCTACAAGACAGGGGAACCACAGACATTGGGGTATGGGCTACCAGAAGGATCACTGGGCCCCCATCACAACCCAGGGTGCAAAGTTGCCACTGGATTCTGACAAATGTGGTAAGGTGGAAAGATTGCTGGAAGGCCCCGGACAGCATAGGCCTGCTGTAGAATGGTGTACATCTTTACAGAGATGAAGGTAGTCCGGGATCATCCTGTACATCTTGGACAGCTGCATAACCTAGAACACCAAAATGGCCCTGGGATTGGTGAAGCCTTTATAAGCAAGTATGCTCAGTCCAAGCTCACTGTTGTAGCACATGGCCACAGCTCTGTGTCCTAGAGCCACAGAGACCTGCTCCGTGACCACTGCAGTGATCCCATAGCTAACTTGGGTCTCAAGGTGGTAGCCAGACACTGTTTCTCTAGGATCCAAATGATAATCTAAGAAGCCCTCTTTGCCGTTTCACCCAGTGGAATCTCCTGCCTTCTGCAGCACCAGCCGCACGGCCCTAAACTGTTTCTGTTGTCACCACTGCTTTTGCTGACTCTGGTCTTCCTATTCCTACAAGTAGCACCCCAGTAGTGATATTGTTCCACTAGATAAGCCAGCACCATGTCCCATCTCAAGACCCTGTGCTTCGTCACATCTGTCCCATTCCCCCTGTGCACAGTTCCAGGTCCCAGGTTCCAGACATGGCAGGTCATGGGTGGTGGTATCTAAGTACGTTTCAGGAAATATTAGGTGAGTGTGTGTATGCATGAGGTCTTCTATAAGTTTGGAAAAGTGTGAATGTTGCTGTCTCTCTCACACTGGACTTTAAGGACATGTTTTTCTTTTGGGAAAATATAATCAGGACTGAACTCTAAAATCCTGTGAGGTCAGAGCCCACGCTGTAAAACTCACATGTTTCCCTCCTGCCCAGACCACACCTCCTGCCCTCACCTACAGCTTAAGTCCAAAGTGATGACCCCATGCAGAGGTCAATCCAAAGTGTCCCCGTGGATGTCTGAGGTGTCTCTGCAGTTGCTGTGGTCTACCCCTCAGCTTCTCAGAAGCCACCAACACCAATTACTTTTGGGAATCCTCAGAAGCCTCCAGATCTTTGAAATCTCTTCCCTATATTTGAAGTTTAGAGAAATATACTTAAGACCAAGGACCTGGCCTCCTTCTTGTGTCCAAGCTCAGGTCCAAGGCCCTGTTCTCAGGGCTACAGGTTAGCATGGCCTTCAGAAAATTAATAAGAAACAAAACGTGACAGGGTGAGTTGGGAAAGTCTATATCCATCACCTGAGAAGGATGCGAGAGGCTGCAGCTCAGGGGCTCAGAGAGAGTCAGCCCCTGAGGAGGGTCAGCACCCATGGCCACAGGGCTTCAGGCGGTGGCTCATGTGACACGGCCACAGCTCAGAGGTCATGGCAATGAAAGTATGAACGTGCAGGGACTGCTTCCCTCGCCAAGAAGGTCCCTGACTATGTTCCAGTGCTGTGAGAAAGCCAACTTAAGGAAGAAAGGGTTTGTTTTCTGTCAGCATTTTAGAATTCAGCCAGTAGTTTTGGCCTAGTGACATAGTCCAACATCTTGGCAGAGGGTGCAGGGTGGAGCAGAGCATCGTGGTGGATAGGAGGCAGAGAGGTAGAGAGAAGATGAATCTGAGGACAAGATATAGCATTCAAAGGCACCCCTCACATGACCCATCTCCTCCAACCAGACCCCACCTTCAAAGACACCATTCAATACACACCTTCAATGGGTCACACAGTGGTCAGAGCCTTCCTTTGTGGCCTAACGGCCTCAACAGTATATGAGCCAAACTTTGAACACATGTACCATTTGGAGGACACTTCATATGCAGTCCATGACACTGGCAGTGCCAGCTGGGCTAGGCAGAGTACCCCCATGCTCACAGCAGTTCATGGTTCCAGAGCTGATCCCTGACCCCTGTCTATAGACCCCATAGGGGACTCCCAAAGACTCTCCACACCCAAGCTTAGCTAAGGAAGAGTGCATATCTCATTTGCTGACTGTGAGCTTCAGCCTTGCTTCCTCCAGCTATGGTACCTCATCGGCAGTGAACCCAGGAGGCAATAGCCAGATGATATCCACGTACTTCCGGCGCAGCAGTTACCACGTCATTGCCGGGTCTCTGTCTGCTTTACTGCTCACAAGATGCTCTCCACTCTGGACCTCCTCCCTCTGCACCTTCTCCTCCCTCTGTGACCCCTCTTTCTACACCTCTCCCCTCTGCTCCGCTCCCCTCTCAGTGATCTTGCATTCTCCCCGAAGATCAGATGATCTACACCAGGACAAACATTCTCCTGGAATTATCTTTCCCTGTAATCAGCAGGTGGACGAGGAGCCCCTGATCCCACTTGACCAGGGAAGGCTTGTGAGGGAAATGTGTCCAACTCCACAGAGATGTAGAAAAGGTCGAAGGCAGGGCTTTTCCCAGAACAGCAGGGCCCACTCTGACTCCTGCCTCAGAGTTGAGTTTTGAGGCAGGTTTCATAGTGGCCTCCTAACTGCAATATCATTACCTCAGACCCTTCAAAATGCCATGTTTGTCTCTGGAAAGGTACTAATTAAGTAGAGGCCTGAACTTAATTTGACTGAACTGCTTTTCTTTAAAACAAAAGATACTTGTGTAAGAGTTAGGCAAATGCTTCAAGCTAGATGTGGTGGCACATGCCATCTCATGGGAGGCTGAAGAAGGTTGGTGATTCCACTGAAAGCATATCTGAGTAAAAACATTAATATAACAAAAGCCCATAATAGCTTCCTCTCACTTTCAACATCCACCAGGAATGCTCAGCCCTGACACTCTGGGAGTGTCGGCTGTTACTGATGGCAGTCGGGATATTGAGCTAAGACAGATTCTCTCAAGCCAACTTAGTGTTTCCAAGATTGATGCAAGAGTTGAATGAGACTGATTGCTCTGAAATTAGTCTGAGTCCTTTGAAACGCCAGATGCCTAGAACGCTGAGCAACACATGGTGGCTTGGTGAATGGTTTTAGGGACTCGAGTTGTAAAATCTGTGCCACTGTTGATATTTACAGATGACAAAGAAGGTGGCAGTAAGGCAAAGCGAGGAAAGAGTTGTGTAGAGAGGAGTGTCTGTGGGCACATGGGAAGCAGCCCTTGTTGGAGCGAGCGGTGCCATCCGATTTATTCCATCTTTATTGACCTCGTCACATCAGAGTAGCACACTGTGTCTTTTTAACACATGTCCTAGGGAAGCTTTGAAAAACGCCAGGGAATCATCACTAAGAACATTCATACCTCTGTTTATCCATCTATTTATGGACTTATTTTTGTGCCAAATAAGAAGAGCAATAAGGAAAACTAAACCGATCGATCATATTAGTGTTGACATAACCATGATTAAGAGCATCTAGTCCTGGCTGATGCAGGTACCCACAAGGGGTGCTAAGATCCAGGAGGAAAGCCTCAACCCATAAAAGTGAGCAAGCTCACTCATCTGCTTCTATAAATGCCAGTGTGTGCTTTCCTTGCTTTCCCTAGCCAAAGCTGACATTTTCTTTTTCATTGTGTTGATTTATAGCAGGTCATTACTTCACTACCATTCTAATCAATCATACAGTTGATTGAATCAAAGTCACAAATATTTACTTAGTACCTAATGTCCATAAGATACTGCAAGGATGTTCTGTGGAATGAAAGGAAACCAAATGAGATTGGAGACAGATCTGGAAGCTGTAGACATGAACAAATAAATTAATAATCATTACCTTCAGAAACATCTATATGAATGCTGGCCGGCTGACATTTAATCTTTTCCTCTAATTAATGTCAATTGTTACAAATTGTTCTAGGACTCGCAACCTGGGTCAAAATCCCTTTTGCTCATGCAAGCTTTTAGGTTGAGCTGAGATCTTGGATCTTGTAACTGTAAGAACACACGTGCTACCTCCCAGGCCCTTTCTGTAGATGTCCTGACAGGTTTTGTGTCAGCTTGACACAGACTAGAGTCATTTGGGAAAAAGGAACCTCAATTGAGAAAATGTCCCCACTGTGTTGACCTGTGAGCAAGGCTATGGTGCATTTTTTTATTGCTTATTGATGTGGGAAGGCCCAGATCACTGTGGACAGTGCCGTTCCTGAGCTGGTGGTCCTGAGGTATAGAAGGAAGCAGACTACGAAAGCTTTGGGGAGGAGTCATCGGTACTCCCCCATGGTATGTATATCTGTTCTGCCCTGACTTTCTTGGATAATGAACTACAAGGCTGTAATATGAAAAAGCCCTTCCTCCCCTGGTTGCTTTTGGTCCTGGTGTCTTATCATAGCAGTAACTACATCTATGAGGATCCTCACAGGCTTGCTTCCTTTGCTGTTGGGATTTAGTAGGCCTGGTTGGGTCATTAGGAGTGCAACTCTGGATGCTGTTGGAAAGATGCCCAGGGCAGGAGTGAGGCTGTAAGACCTATTACTGGTGCTATTAATCATGCATACCTGAGAAAATTCCCCTCCCAAACTCTCAGGATTAGACACTCTTGGAACATTTTGAGGACATGCCAGTGTTGAAGAAGCCAGAATTGTCGAGGACAAAATAATGTGACTGAAAGTCATGATCCGGTTAATTCTTTTTATTTTCCTCAATATATGTTTTTATTTAAATTAGAAACATGAATGTTTCACGTGTCAATCCCAGCTCCCTCTCCCACCTCTCTTCCCTTGTCCAGCACTCCCAACCCCTACCAAATCCCCACACCATTCCCCAGGGAGGGTGAGATCCTCCTTGGAGGGATCTCCAAAGTCTGTCATTTCATCCAGGGAAGGACCTAGGCCCTTCCCCATGTGACCAGGCTGAGAGAGCATCCCTCTATTTGGAATGGGCTCCCAAAGATCATTCATACACCATGGGAAACACTGATCTACTACCCAAGGCCCCAGTGATTTCTGTGGCCTCCTCATTGGCATTACATTCATAGAGTCTGGATCAGTACCCTGTTGGCCTCTTAGCCATCAGTCTGGGATTCAAGGGCTCCTCCTTATCTGGCCAGCTGTCTTTGGGGGTTTCACCATCATGGTCTTGACCCCTTTGCTCATCACTCCTCCATCTCTGTCACTAGGTTCCAGTAGTTCAGTTCAGTGTTTAGCTGTGGGTATCTGTCTCTGCTTCCATCAGGTTCAATGTGGCTGGATTTACATTGAGGTCTTTGATCCATTTAGACTTAAGTTTTGTGCATGGCGGTAGACATGGATCTATCTGCAGTCTACTACATGTGAATATCCAGTTATGACAGCACCATTTGTTGAAGATCTTTTTTCCATTGCATGATTTTAGCTTCTTTGTCGAAAACCAGCTGTACATAGGTTTGTGGATTAATCTCAGGATTTTCAATTTGATTCCATTGGTCTACCTGTCTATTTTTGTGCCAATACCAAGCTGTTTTCAGGACTATAGCTCTGAAATAGAGCTTGAAGTCAGGGATGGTGATGCCTCCAGACATTGCTTTGTTGAGCAGGGTTGTCTTGGCTATCCTGGGTTTTTTGTTTTTCCATATAAAGTTGAGAATTGTTCTTTCAAGGTCTGTGAAGAATTGTGCTGGGATTTTGATGGGGATTGCATTGAGTCTGTACATTGCTTTTGGCAGGATTGCCATTTTTACTACATTGATCCTACCTATCCAAGAGCATAGGAGATCTTTCCATTTCCTGGTGTCTTCTTTAATTTCTCTCCTTAAAGACTCAAAGTTCTTGCAATACAGGTCTTTCACTTGTTTGGTTAGCATTACCCCCAAGGTATTTTATGTTGTTTGTGGCAATTGTGAAGGGTGATGTTTCTCTGATTTCTTTCTCAGCCCTTTTATCGTCTGTATATAGTAGGGCTACTGATTTTCTTGAGTTGATCTTGTATCCTGCCACATTGCTGAAGGTATTTATCAGCTGCAAGAGTTCCCTGGTAGAGTTTTTGGGTCACTTATGTAAACTATCATAGTATCTGCAAATAGTGAAAGTTTGACCTCTTCCTTTCCAATTTGTATCCCCTTGATCTCCTTTTGTTGTCTTATTGCTCTAGCTAGAACTTCCAGTACAATATTGAAGAGATATGAGGAGAGGGGACAGACTTGCCTTGTTCCTGATCTTAGAGGAATTGCCTTGAGTTTCTCTCCATTCAGTTTGATGTTGGCTGTTGGTTTACTGTATATAGCTTTTATGATGTTTAGGTATGTACCTGTTATCCCGGATCTCTCCGAGACCTTTATTATAAAGGGGTGTTGGATTTTGTCAAAGGCTTTTTCAGCATCTAGTGAGATGATCATGTGATTTTTGTTTCTCTGTTTGTTTATATGGTGGATTACATTGATGGCTTTTCGTATGTTGAACCATCCCTGCATCCCTGGAATGAAGCCTACTTGATCGTGGTGGATGAGATCTGGTTAATTCTTATAGCCCATCTTCCCATGTGCACCTCACATCCCCTTTGGCTATATTCTCACGGGCGTCCAGAACTCACAGAGCATTCAGAGACCCAGAATTTTCTGCAAATCAGGACTTGATAGCATCTCTGGCTTTCCTAGATGCATCCAGGACAGAGCCCATCCCAGATACATCTGTTGAATACAGATAGGAAGTCCATCACACTGTGTCCCTGATTGTAGACACAGCAGGAGCAGACATGTGGTTCCCAGGGCAAACAGCTCTTTGGGAAAATGTCCTGCCACAGCCTTTGTAGCCACTGTCTGGCCACCAGCAGCTTAGACATGTGTCTTGTCTTCTCTACCCATGCATAGAACTCCTAAAAATGAAGTCTCTGCAATGTCAAATAGCAAGGGATGACACCTGCTTTGCAAGACAAATCCCAGCTGCAGAAAGGGTCTGCTATCCTCCCCTGACTGGATTGGTGATCATCAGAAGTAAGCCCGTTTTGTGAGAAAGCAAAAAGATAAGATGCTTTCCAGTGTGTGGCAACCTCAGAAAAAGCTACTACCACCTCTGGCCAGATGTTTATAAGTCCCTGATCTCCATGTGGAACCTAACTCTTCATGAAGCCATGGCATAAAGCCAACAGGCCTACCCAGTTGAAAAGCCATCTGCTCAATAATTGATGCCTTTTTTGCCTTAAGAACTAAGTGGCTTCCTTCATCACATCTCCACTGGCAAGCCCAACTTTGGAACTGGGAAAACCATGTGTCTTTCTTTCTTTAATAATTCTATTAATCTAGGACTGCTGGGCAGTAAGTCAGACCCTCACTTAGCAGGGAAGACAGCAAGGCCCCACATGCCCAGAGCCTGCCAAGGGTTTGGTGCAGTAGTATCCGGACTCTCCAGTGTGTCCTTCATCCTACGATAGACAGCTCCCTAAACTACTTTATTACCATCTCTCTCCTCCCCTAGAATATGAGCACAGTGAAGCAGGGATGCTTTTTGCAGCTGAATTCACAGTGCCTGGAATAGTGTGGCATATTATAGAGATATGCTAAATTTTTGTGATTTAATGAAATAGTGAATAAATAAATGTATAATTAAATGAATGATTTCTCTGTCTCTGTAGACTTGCATAAAACCATGGACATTATGGGTTTTATGAATGAGTTTTCTGGATGAAGAGGATGGGATATGAGGAGAAGAAAGAGAAGGGGAGAATGGAGAGAAGACATAGTGTTTTATGCTGTCTGTAGCACCCAGCATGCAGTAGGCTGTCCTTCTATGTTGTGATTTGTACACTGATTAGCTATGGATAGGCTACTCCTGTGTGTGGGCTTCTGTAGAAATCCTTTATAGTTAATTATGAAACTTGCATCTTTGTTTCTATATACCCCGGAGTTAGAAGCAGATTTTCTTAAATAAAGAATAGCATTTGTGACATAACGAGAACCAGCTGGCAAACAGCACTGAGAGCCCCTCTGATTGCACAGCAAATTGCCACTTTGGCCCATACATCATGCTTCGGGGCTCCATACCCAAGCAGCACTGTGATGAGTCACTGTCTCCAGGACTCCCTCTTCTGCCCAGGCATCCTTTTCTGGGCCAGGGAGGGACTAGACTTTATAGAACTGACAGTGTGGTGAACTTGCCTATCCTGCAAAAAGCTCTGTGGATTTTTCATGGTGCCATAGTGAGCAGAGAATTTTAAGCATATGAACTTCTGTTGCCAAGAAGCAGCTGGAATGTACAGAACATATCCATTGTGAGAACACTCCAGATCTGCACGGAGTTTAACACTTAATGTGGGATGCAGCAAGAGAGTCATGACCTTTTGCCTTTCACGGTGAGGTGCCTGCAGCCGTGATGCCTGTGATGTCTAAAGTCAGCCACCCCTCCAGCACCCACACCCTCATTCTCTTAACAGCTATGGACCTCCAGCCCACTGGATGGCCATGCTTGGCCAGCTCATAGTGATGGCATTTATTGATTCACCTAGGCCTTGAGGATTCTCAGAGGACTGCACTCCAAGGACACTGATTTGTTGTCACAGCTGACGTCGGCTGTCTGCCCAGACAGTCTCAATGAGGCAGAAGGCAAATCCACACTTGCCTGTGTTGTAGGGGGAATCAATACCTTTATCCTCCTTTTCATTCTCTTCACCTTGAAATTATGGCAATGTAGCCCACGGTGTTTGCCTGGGGCCTCCAAGCAGACATCATTTAGCATATGTTAATTTTACTCTGCAGCATCTTAGTAAGGGAGGTATGCTCTGGGTCTGCCCCAGCAAGAAGCATTTGCTTTTTATTGTTCATGAATTCTTTATAGTCATCTCTTCCTTAATTAAGAGATATTGATATCTAGATACTTTTACTTCCATAGGTCAGTAGCACCTGTAACCTTAAACCAGCAAAGAACCACATAGAATTAGCCTTCCCTCAAAACCCCAATGAGTAAATAGGATTCCAGAATCACTCCAGCAGAGACTCCAGTCATATTAAGAGTCAGGAGAAACTAATTGTTGTGCATGTGTGCATGCACAGATACACACCATAAGGCAAATGGCAGGGCTAGCCACCACCCAGTTCAAAATTTGTCACCAACAAAAATCCATGCACCCCCTCCCCAGTCACCAGCCGATGTGTCAGTTACTGAGCTATGAGTTTCAACTGAACTCATTCTTTTACACGTTCCCATATACGTTTAAGGTCTTTATGTGCACTGAGGGTCAACCCCAGGGCCATCCACATGATCACCACTGTGTGACATCCTAGGTCCTTAAAGGCAGTCTCACTGTGTGTCCCAGTCAAGTCTCTACTTGTGACCTTCATCCCGCTGCTTCCTGCACATTGAGATTACAGTATGTGTCATCGTGCCTGAACCTAAACCCTCCCCGTTCCTTAGAAACCAGACCGAAGTTACATCTGAAAACAGTAGATCTGAAAGGGAAAAGACATACATGGCTTGTTCGTTTTAGCTTCTATTTTGCAACAGTGTCATTACAAAGTTGCCAACTGTTGGCCAACTATGGTGATAGAGTCCTTTCTGGGTTACTTGGCCCTTAGTAGATTTTATACATTAAAAAAAATCATTCTGTTCTTCACATCACTGAAAGTTTGCTCAACTCCCAGACACGCTCTTGCTGTGTCGTGTGATTGGTTTGCAGAGAGTTAAAAGGAAAACAGGAAGCGTCTCCACAGTGAAGCACTGTCATCGCTTCATTTCCCTGTCTGGAAGATGTTCAGCACTGGTTACACTATAATTTCTTGCTAATTAGCACATTCTAAACAGGCATCTTAGCTGCTAACCCTCAGTGTGGCCCCCAAACTTGTGTGGCCACATAATTGTTTTAAAACTTTAGGGAGACCATTGTGTAACTGCCTGTGGGAAGTGATTTCAGTCTTTCGGTTGATTTATACTTATGTTTTGAGACTAACATTAATTAAAGTGTCAGAATGTCTATAATCTTTTTATGTCAGTTTTTTTCCTTCAAAGTTTGGTTTCTCCGGTTCCTCTTCTCATCTAGGCAGTCTTGGGCTTGATTACTGTAATTCTTTTTATGCTGCTGTACTTAAAGGTCTAATTAAGAGAACGTGTAACTCAAAGGGTGGTATGCACATCCAGATAGAATGGCGGTGCCTGCCATTCAGACTGTGTTCTGCATTGATTATATATTAGTGCTTAGCACCACAGAACACCAGGTTTTAAATGTCCTTAGTGGCTTGCAAATGACGTTCTTGGTTTGAATTCAGAAACTACCTCCTTGAGTCTGGGTGTAGACTGACGGTTGAATATACTTGGAAAGCTAGAACATGTCACTGTCCTAAGGGAAGGAGAATGGGGCAATTTGTTCCATTTCATTCAGATTAACGTCCTTCCAGTAAAAAGAGGTTGATTCAACCGCCCTCTCAGACCTTGGCTAATCCAATATAAAGCAAGCATATGTCCCACGTGGAGTGTCACAGTATGCATGTTACGTCATATTATGCATGCTGGTGTCCCTAATAGATCTATACTGCGTGTGTGTGAGCATCCCAAGTGGAGCCAAGTGTGGGGTTATCCCCAGGGGGGCATGCTGTGTGGACAGGGTTTCTTCTGGAGTGCTGTGTGTGTGTGTGTGTGTGTGTGTGTGTGTGTGTGTGTGTGTGTGTAGGTGTCCCATTAGTAGCATGGATAGAATTTTCTTTCTTGTGATTGAATCTCATAAATACATATGTAGTATTTGGTAGCCATCTCTGTAGAAGTAAAGGATTTGGACCAAGCTCCAGGTTGCCATGGTATCTATTCTCCCTGCTCACTAAGGATAGGGATCATGAGAGGCATTAGGTGACCATGGTATAAGGACCACTCTTCTGAGTGCTTAGCAGTAACACACAAGCACAGGCATGGAAGGGGTTAATTTCCCCAAGGCCACAAGACCACATCATCTCATGTCTGTAGAAAGGGTGATGTAATTGTTCCTTATAGCACCCACCAGCAGGGAAGTGCATGAGGTTTGCCTTGCTGAAAATGGTGTGTGAATTCAGCATGCTTGAGGGATAACTCAGCTTTGGTCTAACAAGTCATGACTTGTTTTTTTATCCCAATTCTACCATTGTGACTACATAGACATGGATTTCACATATTGGACAGTGTGTGTCATTTTCAAAAGGCTGAACAATTACAATAATTAATTTAAGACATCAGAATTATAAACATACTAAACAGTATCAGAGCAAAAGTCCAAAGCACTACCAGGGTCATGAGCCCTACAAACATGTTTCCTGAAACCAATAGTCAACAGCATGATTCCTACATGTGATGTCTGTAGCTTTTATTTCTGGGCCTGCTGCATAAACCTGAAAGATTTCAGGTGTCTCCAGACCCTTCATCTGGATCTGAGGACATCAGGTGGGTTAAAAAATACTCAGGCATGAATTAACTGTGAAAATTGGTAATTACATGGTTTTACCGCAGTGCAGGTGACTTCCTAGCAATTAAAAATACATACATTTGGATTGACTTTCAAAAAGGTTTAACAGGAAAATATGGTAGCTGAAGGAATTTGTGTTTTATTTCTGCAGCAAGAAAGGTCTCTCTTCAAATGATCTGACTGTAACCAGTCAAGGCAATCCCCGACACTGCATTACTGGCCCCAGGTAGATGTTACTTCTGTCCCCTCCACATAGGCATCACAGCCCAGCTGGAGTCGGTGACACACAGCCTTGCATTACACAGACACCGCTCTGAAAGCTGCTAAGCTATTTTTTTTTTCTTGTCACTCAAGAAAGGTCAAGGCTCCTGCCTCCCTGCTACAACATAGTAAGCCCTTCTCTGAGTTTGGCAGGGAGAGGTACCTGCTAATTCATGAGCACTATATACTTTGTAGCTCCTATCCTACAAAGACCAGGTTCAAGATTCCTACCTTTACCCTATAGCAAATGTGTCACCAGTGAGAAGGCATGCGTTTGGTTTCTCTGAGGTCAGTCCTAAGAGTCCCTATAATTATGCTGCCGATTTGCTAAAGGACTGTGAAGCCACAGAGTCTGGGTTGCTATATTTTTCTATGTTGTTTTTTACTTACACACACTCAGTGGGTTCTGCATTGTGAACTGGGAGGTTATAGGATGCTTTCTTGGACAGGTATGAAGGTGAATTTGAGTGTTTTCTCAAATTTCCTGGAAAGGCCAACTGCAAACAACTTTCACTTTCTAGGAGTTCACCTGATAGGAGGCTTGAAATTCTCCAGCGTGGTGTGAAGATAAGTAGAACTGCAATAGGACAGACACAACGGTTTAACCATGTTGATACGTACTCTGTGTGTGTGTGTGCGTGCGTGCATGCATGAGTGTGTGTGCGCACGCGCACGCACATTTGGAACCATGTGGAAACCAGAGGGCAAATGCCTTCCTCAACCCACTGTACTTTTAGAGACAGGATCTCTGACCAAATCTGGAGCTCATTGACTTGACTAAACCCCAAAGTTCCTAGCTACACCTCCCAGGTTCTAGGATTTTAAGGCACGCTCCCCTGTACCTGGGTTTTTCTTGATGTAGGTATTAGGCGATTTGAACCAGGTCCTCCTGCTTGTTTGGCAGGTGGTTTACTCACTGAGACATCTCCCCAGCCCTCTGTGCAAATATCTGATGCTTCCTGAGTCTATGTTCCTTACAATCAGCATCCGCAGGACCATGAAACTTCCCAGAAATCAGTATCCCTGCTCAGAGACATGGAGCTGCATGGACTCTGTATGTCACCTAGAGCACAGCCCACAGTCAGGTTCCATGTTTTCCACATGACTCTGCGGCTTTCAGTCAAGCAAGACGAGGATGCATCCAGAAAGGATAAACCCTCCCTTAACACAAACCACATCAAAGTAGCAACGTGAGTGTGGCTACCCAGCTAGTTTCCAGGGCTCTTATGTAGAGACTCTTAGATCAGTGGTTCTCAACCTAGGGGTCACGATCCCTTTGACAAACTTCTGTCTCCAAAATTCCAAAAATTATTCACATTATGATTCAAAACAGTATCAAATTGCAGGTATGAAATAGCAAGATAAATAATTTTATGCTAGGGGAGGGGTCACCACAACATGAGGAACTGTATGAAAGGGTCACAGCTCTGGGAAGGTTGAGAACCACTACTCTAAATACTCTTCTTAGGTGGGCCTACCATTTCTCCTGTGAGTGTGCGCATGCGGCGTTTGTGTCCTGGGTAAATAAACTACAAAGCTATTAAGGACGTAATGAAGGGAAGACTCTAAATGGACTGTGACCTCCATGGATGAATGAATGTTCTCTAATCCAGTCATCTCAAACTTGGCAAGACCCATGCTGACCAAGGTAACCAAAGCCGAGGGCCAGGAGGCAGTGTGATTTGCCTGTACACGTGTGTCCCTATGTTTGACCTCAGAGCACAAGAGTCATATGGAAAGACAGAGTGATTGGCTCCTCTGAGGCCACCAGCCTCATCACTGTTGACCTTGGAATGAAGAAGTCCCCATGGTAGGGTGGATCTAAACACCCCAGGTATTTGGAAGCATCAGTAGGCCCCATCTGGGGGATGCCAGAGCCCCCCATCTCTACCCTCAGAAACATCACCAGACACTTCCAAGGTCACCTGATGGAAAGGAATGGCATGCTCACTACAGCTATAAACAACTGTTCTTCCAACACAGAAGGATGGGAAACCAACCCAGAAAGCTTCTGTTTGCCTGTAACTTGCCCAGGTACTACTTTGGAGCCTTCTCTGACCCACTCAAAGTGAGCTGGGCACTGAGTGACCCTTCCCTGAGATACATATGCTATACCCAAATCCCACTTCAGTTCACAAATGAGACATGCAGAAAAATTAGAAACTGTGGTACCTGACAGGTGTGTTCTGTGCCCTGTGAAAGGTAGATCCTGGTTTGGTACCCAAGTGTCCTCCTGGTTGGATCTGCCCCTCTCAGACTGGTCACTACATGTATGATACTGCCTCCTTCTAACCTAGCTTAAATCTAACCAGAAACCAGAACCCACACAACATACACCATTGCCAGCCACTCTATGGAGATGTTGTCCTGGGAACTGGGATTTCTGTAGCTCTGAATCTCTGGTATAGATTCAGATCATCCACGTCTGCCAAAAGAAAAAAAAATCTGTGCAGCCCATTGGAACAAGTGATTATAGACCCTGATGTCTAAGCCTTCTGAACAGGGCTCTCAGAGTCCAGCACCTGGTCCCTGCTTGTTTCGGCCCAACCCCTGACAAATGCTGGAGCCCTACTCCCAAAAGCTGCCAGTGCCCATGCTCAATGAATCCTCGTGGGAGAGCCTGGTTTACCCAAGGCTCTTCTTACATGTGCTTGAGTGGGTGACCTCCTTTTCACACTGACCTCTGAAGCTGAACCCCATTACAGAGGTCTCACTATTGCCCTTTCTACACCTCCTCTGCTCTCCCAGACCACACACATTACCCCGTGGAGATTCAGAGAGGCCAAAGGCAGTGCCCACCAGCAGTTTCCAGCCACCGCCAACCTCTCTGGCCTGATCAGTTTCCTAGCTACACCTTGCCTTGTCCAGCAATCACACATGGGAACTTGCAGTGTTTATTCCTTGCCCCCCAAACATGTTCTGAATTAGCTTTGACGTGTTTAGGTTGTTGCCTTTTACCTTCATTATCTGAGAAGCACAATCACCAATTCTCAAAAATTTTATAGACAAAGAAAAATAATCACCTTTCAAGGCATGTGGCTTTTCTCTGTCTGTGTCCCATGCTGAGCGCATAGCATTCCTATTTTAAAATTAAGCTCCGGGATCCCTATAGTCTTCTGTTTGGTGACTTTGACTGCACTGTGGGTCTTCAGCAAATATGGGATGAAATTATCTTCCATCCATGGGACAGAGGGTAAACCAAGATCAGTGTTCCCCAGACTATAAAGAATCCAGACCCCAACAAACGGTCATCAGTAAAGAGGGTGAAGGGGGCTGCCGGTCGTTGGTGGAGGGGTTCAGGAAAGATCTGGAGAGGCGGCACCATCAGAGGCAGAGTGGAGACAGGAAGGAGCAGAGTGGGAAGACAGCAGAGGTGGGGCAGAGAGGTAGGGCAGGGAGCTCCCAGGGAGGGTGAGATAGGACGTGGGACAGAATAGTGACTCAAGAGCCTGAACGTCCCACCCAGCACAGGAACCTTAGTCACACAGACCTCAGACGGCTCTGGGACCAGAGAAATGAGGGACAAAGGAGATACCACACAGACGTCTCACCAGCCATACTTCAGAACCAATGAGGCGAGGGAGAGTTGGAATTCCAAGAGACACCCAGACATCTCCGAAGGGGATGCCATTCCACGGGGTGAATCACATACCAAAGAAAACAGTACTGCAGACAATAACATGGGCTTTCCAAGTTTGGGAACCCTGGGCCTAAGGAGTGGAGGGAGGGTGAGGAGTGTGAGTCTTGGGTATTTGTGAAAAGTAACAGTGGATGATGTCAGCATAGTGCAGCAAGAATCCTTCCATGTATGTATGTATCTGAATCTGAAAATGGTATGGAGAATGATTTCAGTGCTTAAGTGATGGGTCCATGTTAGCGAAAGCTCTTCAGAGAAAAGAAAAAGAAAGGAGAATTCAGGTGTTTTCTCTGGGGCAGACAAAGCTCAATCTGATTTATGGTACCCATCTCTCTACCAGTTTCTATCCTGACTCTTCCCACCACGCTCTTTGGAAAACATTGCTACTCGTCAACTTGAATACGCTACCATGATAAGGTTGCTTTGTTTCATTTGTCAGTGTTAAATAAGAGCTACTCATTATGAAGATTTTGTTTTAGAAGATACAGTCAGAAGAGAGAAACTGCACATATTGTCACTCAACATTAAGTCTGACTGACACTGGTTTCTCATGCCAGTGATTCCCTGTGTGTGCATTGCATTCTTGTCTCTGAATCAAGGCCCTGCCTGCTTTCCTCACCTAGTGTGGTAAAAGGGGATTTTAGCACAACACCATGACCTCTGTGAAGTCAGTGGTGTAGAGTGATCTGCCCTGCACACACATAGACACACACACAGATACATGCACACACACATGCACACACACAGATACATGCACACACACACACACACACGTGCGTGCACACACGCGCGCCTGCTTCTAACTTGCATTCCTGGGTACTTTAGGTCCTTTTATAATTTTTTCTATTGATATATATATATATATATATATATATATATATATATATCCACACAGATATCTTTAAGCACAACAGTATCTTTCCCATTTTGCCTGATTTTCTAAGGCCAGATGTCCAGAAACAGACTAACGGGGCTGTGAGAAGTGTGCATGTCAGAGCTGTAGACCAGCTCCACAGAGGAACTTAACTGACTGAGCCACCTTCTCTTATAGCTGTCTCCTACACAAATTACAAGAAGACGCCTCCTCCGGTGCCTCCACGGACCACCTCCAAGCCTCTGATTTCCGTGACGGCCCAGAGCAGCACGGAATCTACACAGGACGCCTACCAGGACAGCCGTGCCCAGAGGATGTCCCCGTGGCCCCAAGAGAGCCGTGGGCTTTACAACTCCATGGACAGTCTGGACAGCAACAAGGCCATGAATTTGGCCCTGGAAACAGCTGCAGCTCAGCGCCATGCCGCTGACACTCAGGCTGGCTCCGCGAGGACCGGTGACAAGGCCATCCTGGTGTCCAAGGCCGAAGAGCTCCTCAAAAGCCGCTGCTCCTCCATCGGGGTTCAGGTAATCTCCCCTGACCACCCTCTCTGAACTGGCGGCACAGGTTGAGTCAAAGCTCAAGTCCCAGCCCCAAGTCGTTGGCCCCTTAACAGAAGCAGGACAGTAAAGGCTGAGGGGCCACACCGGCCCTGCTACAGCATGAGGGACCCCAGAGCAGAGCCTACTTCACAGACTCGTGCACTGTCCTGATACCTAGGGAACCCCCAGAGGGGTGGTCCTCGGGGCTGAGGGAGGTAGATGATTTGGATAAGGTTCTTCAGATGCCTCTGAGGTGGGGTGAGGGGATGCTGTCACAGTGGCTTGTGGAAAACCTTGCAGTCCTCAAGGAGTGTTGGGAACAAAAGGGCAAACAGATCCAAGAGCTGTGGTGTGAGCTATGGGTGCGTCCAGCCGGGGCTGTGTGCGGCTAGGCCCTTTCTCACACAGCCCTCTGTCCCAGAGATCTCTACCTACCTTGATATCTGAAACCTTGCAAGGGTGCTCCACCATCCCAGCCTGGCTGGCCCTGCCACTCCCCACCTGACTCAGGGAGCCTGACTCCGGTGTGGGGAAACACACTCAACACAGGATAGGGGGCCTGTCTTCAAGTGGTCTCAAGTGACCTCCTCCAAGCCCTAGTGGACACGGTTGTGCAGGCCAAGCTTCGCTGACGTAGCTTGCCTTCTTGCTCTTTGTACCTCCGCTCAGCCCATGTCTGGCAGGTTTTGAAATCGTGATGACTAATTTTCCACACGTGTGTGTGCGTGTGTGCGCGCGCGCGCGCGCGCGCGCACACACACACACACACACACACACACGGAGGAGGTACACTGAGCTGAAAGTGACAGCCCCGTACAGACTGGGGGGACAGACGGAAACCGGGGGGGTGTCAGCCCACTGGCCAGGCCTCCACACTGTGGCTTCATTGTTTTGTTTAGGACTCTGAATTCCCTGATCATCAACCCTACCCAAGGTCAGATGTAAGTATCCAACATCTCCAAAAGTTCGCATGAAGTTTTCTTTCTCTCTTCTTTGGATTCTTCATATGACTGCTCTTGTCACCTCTCTGTCCTGGCTCTATGTGCCAGGCACTCTGCTGGGTGTTTCACACTGCTGCCCAGAACCCTCGCTGACCCTTCGGAATAACTCAGCCCCAAGCCCGGGGAAAGACAAATTTGGGAGCCTGTGGGGTCCTAGAAACTAGGGAAGTGTGAGACATCTGCTGTGTCTCTGTCCGTCTCTAGGCACATCTGTTGTAAAGAGCCAGAATTCTCCAAACACACCAGAACACATTCACTACCAGATCTTCAAACACTCCCTGGTATTCTTTCCACCATTGTCCATTGATGGCCCACCCAAGGACTGAGGAGAAAGTCTCTCCTCTGTGTAGCTAAAAGGGGTGGGTGTGGTTTCAGGAGCTCATAAAAGTGGATCATCATGGGACTGGAGAGGTGGCTCAGAGGTTAAGAGCACTGCCCACTCTTCCAGAGGACCTGAGTTCAGTTTCCAGCAACCACATGGTAGCTCACAACCATCCATAATGAGATATGGTGCCCTCTTCTGGCCGGCATGCCTATATGCAGGCAGAACAGTGTGTACATAACAATTCTCAAAAAAAAAAAAAAAAAAAAAAAAAAGATTGCCCATTTTGCTCCAAAGGGGCACAACACTTCCCGGTTCTCCTCATAGCTGGGCCTGCTCCTGAACTCACACACGCTGTCTCCTCCTCGCAGCTGAACCCCACATACCTCTGGCCAGGTCTCCTCCTCTGAATGTTTCTAGGCAGTCTCCTCCCTCACTGTGTTCTCTGGAGGCTGGGTCCATGCCTCCTGCCTCTTGGTACCTCAGCACCTAGCACAGTGCCTGGCACATAGCGAACCTTCAGTTCATGTTGGGTATGGAGTGGATGGCTGTATTGGTGGTGAATGCTTGGTGGAGATACATGTGAGCACCATGACACCAATTGGTAACTTCCTCTTTCAGTGGAGAAAGGGAAACAAAATTACAGGAACCTGGAGTTTCCCAGGTGTCTCAATTAAAATCAATTGGAAAGCTGAACTCCAAATGTAGTGGAAGAAACGTTAAGTGTCAGGGTAAACAGGGAGGTGTGGCCAGGTCCCAACTCCACCAGTAAGAATGAAGACCCAGAGGAGTGACCTTTTAAAACAAGTGAAAGGCCTTCCATACACATCCAGAGACAAGCCGATGCTTGGGAGACAGGAAGCAGCAGGCATAAACAAGTAAATAATCTGGTGCTAACTCTCTGTAAACAAGTAAATAAGCTCGTGCTATGCCCCTGCCCCTAACTCTCTGACATGGTCTTACTTAATCCTCACTACTGACCCTGTAGACCATGTGTCATTATTCTGAAGCAATGGAGAGAAGCAGTTGACCAGGGAGGGTAAGTGCCTTGCCTAAGAGTGCATGGCTGTGAGTGCCACCACAACGGATGAAGCCCAGTCGTGACCTCCCACAGCCCTGACAGAGCTATGCTGCCCAGAGCAATTCTGTATCAGAGGAGCCTGCCTTAGCAATCCCCGTGTGCCCTGCTGGGATTATCCAACCTGCCTGACCCAGGAACGGCCTTACTCCGATCCTTGGCTCGTAGAGAAAGGCCATCAACATGGTGTCTAGCTCTGGAGGGCACTGCTTCCTGCCTGGCCCAGTTACCCAGGGTCATAGCTAGGGTTTTATTGCTGTGAAGAGACGCCATGACCGTGCAGTTCTTATACAGAAAATATTTCATTGTGATGGCTGGCTTACAGTGTCAGAGGTTCAGTCTGTTATCATCACAGCAGGGAGCAGGGCCGTGTGCAGGCAGATATGGTGCTGGAGCTGAGAGTGCTCCATCTTGACTCAGAGGCAACAGGAAGTCGACTGACTGCCTCACTGAGTGAAGCTTGAGAAGAGAGTCCTCAAAGCCCACCCCCACAGTGACACACTTCCTCCAACAAGGAAACGTCTCCTGATAGTGCCACTCCCTTTGGGGGCCATTTTCTTTAAACCACCACACCCAGAGACTTCCTTCTCTGGGGAAACTTGAGCAGAGAGCTTATCCCTGATGAACATTATGGCCCATTGGCTCCTGGAGTAACTGCTCCTAGTCTGCAGGTATCATGTGACCCTGTGCACTCAAAACTAGGATCCAGGGGCCAGGAGAGACGGCAGAGGATAGGAACAACTCGAACAGTCTAGAGCAGTTCCAAGAGACCCAAGGCCTCTGACCTCCGCAGGCACTGCACTCCCGTGCACACAGGCACAAACATACACATAATTAAAAATAAAGGAACACCGCTTAACAACTAGACTCCGGGATCTAAATGGAGCCTGCTGGGCTCTGCACAGTGTGGTTCCTCTAGTGCTCTTTACATGACCACCCCTGTGATCCTGTCCTCCCTTTCTGCTGAGCCTGGAGTAAACACGTACTCCACACCCCTGTTCCTTAGATGGTTGGACCCTACACAGTGAATTCAACCTTAGGAACGCGTGGTTGGTTCTTCAGAGCTCTGGACTTTAAACCAGATCTGGAGCTGACACTTCCAGTCCCGGGGTGAGAAGAGGAGGCTGCATCCTTAGTGCCGTCACAGGTCATGAGGCCTGGAGCTACCTGTCTTCTGGCTCTAGCGCTCTTCACCATGATGGGCCTGTTGAATCCTCTCCTGTTTGTTTTGGCTTAGTGTGGTATGTAGTTTTATCTGTTTATGGAGTGTCTGTTGTGGAAAGGTCTTCTTTTTGTGTGGATGTGTATGCTTGTGCAGCTGTCTGGGTAGAAGGCAGAAGTCTTCATTCCCATGGGAACAATCACAAGGTGCTTCCCAAGCTGCCACAATGAGCACCACCTCAGGAAGCCTTTGTGACAATTCCTGCGGAGGACCCTACTGAAATGACTATCCCTATTCTGCACTTGGCAAGTGGCACAAGCATGTATGCACACACACACACACATGCATGCACACATACATGCATGCACACACACGTAGGCACGCATACATGCACATACACACATGCATGCACATACACAAGCACATGCACACACATGCACACATGAATGCACACACACGTAGGCACGCATACATGCACATACACACATGCATGCACATACACAAACACATGCACATGCACACATGCATGCTCACACATACTGCTGTTAAGTTGGAACCCCCAGGTCCTCAGTAAGACATCCTGTTTAGATGCAGGACTTAGAATGGGCCCCTGAAGGAAACAATGAGTTTAATCTCAAAAGCAATACATCTGCCTTGCTCTGGGGAAGGCTTACAAGACAGAGCCAACGGAGCTTGTCTGTTTGGAGAGCAAAGATTCCATATGGAAGCTTAGGTGTACTCCTGGGCAATCTCACTGCTCCCAGCTTCCACCCCAGGCTCCAGCTGCTTTGCTGCAGTTTGGTGCCAAACCTGATCTGGTGTGAGAGAAAACGTGGGTCCAGGAAAGAATGCTTCAGGCATCTGCCTGTCACTTTCCCTCTTGAGCATGCAGACAACCACACAGTGCATACATACATGCACATGCTCAGAGACACATGTAGACCATCTCCATCAAATTCCCTATTTCTCAAGCAGACCGTATCCACAGAGGCCACACCCACCCTATCTCATGGTTCCCGTTCACTACTTCCCTCGGTATGTAGCCTGGCAAGAAAAGGGGGTAGCCATCCCTGGGAGTGTAAAGGCCCCTCTCAGTCACCTCAGAATTACTTGTTTATATGTTGTTCTTCACTGTTTATTGGGGAGCTCCCACCACCGATACAGCTTCTGCCTCCAGAGTCACTCAGGACTTTACTGATTCATCTTTCTCTGGATGAGTTCTCCATCCTAGATGGATCTTGTAGACATGGGTGTATGCAGACATTATGCACAGTGTTTTGAATGTATCCACCCTGGTGAGCAGGTTTGCTCATATGACAACTTCTATAAAATTGGCAAAGCTCATCCAGTGTGCATGCCTTTGACCTAGCCTGCATGCAGCTCTCCTGAGGGCCTTCGTCGGCACTGTGACTCTCTTCTGGGGGTCCTTCGTTGCACTGAAAAGTTGTAGAGTTTGTTTCAGACCACTCTCCCTGACTGGTCTGTGTCCTGGGAAGTAATGGATATTCCACATTTTTAAACAAAGAGGCAAAAATTCAACAGTACTCAAAAGAGTTTCCTAATGGACCACTAGCTTAGAGCAGAACTGAGGGGTCTAAAAGCGTGCCTTTCTAGAGTCACCGCAAAATTGGCTTGCATTAGAAGCAAAAATTGGGGGCTTGGGACCTCTCATTCTTTGTTTTTCAAGACAGGGTTTCCCTCTGTAGCTCTGGCTGTCCTGGAACTCACTCTGTAGACCAGGCTGGTCTTCAGCTCGTAGATACACTTCTGTCTCCCAAGTGTTGGGATTAAAGGTGTGTGTCACCACCACACCCACTGTCATCCTTTAGTCACTGTGTAGGATGTGTCTCTCTGTGTGTGCTTGTGTGTGTGTGCCTGTGTGTGTCTCTGTGCGTGACTGTATATGTGTCTGTGTGTGTGTATGTGTCTGTACCTGTGTATGTGTCAGTGTGTATGTGTCTATGTGTGTGTGTGTGTGTGTGTGTGTGTGTGTGTGTGTACACGTAACATATATGGATGTCTCCTAACACTGTGGCCAATGATGCTTGCCAATTCATGCACTTTAGTCTAATTCCACCAAAACCATTTTTTTATATCTTTAACTTTACAGCCATCATTTCAATAATTGCAGGGTATCCATCATTGTGACTAAATAATGATTTACTGAACAGTCCTTTCACAGCCTCTGTTTTCCCACATTTCCCCTTACGAATAATACTATGATGAAGACCTCGCATGGGTCAAAATGCATTACCGGCTCTTTCAGCAGCATTCCCAGGAGTGAAGTAAATTAGACAACTGTTTTCAATATTTTTATGACAAGAATATATACTGTTTCCGCTTCAAAACCTCTCAGAGATACATGTTGATTTACTTCACTCACATTATTCATCTTCCAATTTTAGTGATATAAATCCAAACGTGGAGGTGTGTGCCTATAACCCAAACCTTGCAAGAGAATAAGAAGTTTGAGACCAGGTTGGGTAACATAGTAAGATCATGCCTCAAAACAGTAAGTGGTAAAAATTTAGAAGCTGTAAAAATGACTAAACAGCCGTGGATCATATGAAGGTGTTCCCAGAGGTTTGCTCAAGTACATTTATAAGAAACATCACGAACAATGGCGGAGAGCTAGATCTAACCAAACTATCCCTCCAGTGAAGACTAAATAAGTAAATTGAGTTTCCTTCATGGCATAGAATTGTACATAGTTAAAACACAAGGCAGTGCCAGGATGGAATTCAGTAGTAGAGTTTTGGCCTAGTGTATGTAGAGCCCCTGATTCTACCCCTGGCGAAAGACACGAATGGATGTAGGAATGAATAAATG
Source organism: Mesocricetus auratus (assembly GCF_017639785.1). Lineage (NCBI taxonomy): Eukaryota > Metazoa > Chordata > Mammalia > Rodentia > Cricetidae > Mesocricetus > Mesocricetus auratus. Next base: position 4,734,763 of record NW_024429212.1, on the reverse strand, counting down.
GTAGCTCCCTGTGCCCTGACATAGAATTTTAAATATATTAATTCATAGTGAGGTCTTTTGCGTGACCAGCAAGGCACATAGGATTGAATGGGGCCATGACCACATAGAAATAGGAGACAGAATGGTGACCCCTAACAGGAAGGTCAGGTTGTCATTCCAGAATGTTCTTCCTGCACTCGATCCTTCCCTCCTTCCAGCTGTCGGAACTTGGCAGCACTGATCTCCCATCCAGCATCTACCCTCTTGTAAAATGCTGTTTCATGGGGACAGGAAGTCTCCAGCCCCCACCCTGTGATTAGCAATGTAGGTACTCTGAGACTCCCCTGGCTATGAGGGGTGCAGAACAGAGCTCCGAGGTCATGGGAACCTGGGCTAGAATCCTGGCACTGCTTGCAATAAACTGAGTGCCCTTGGACAGGTTACTTACTTTTCCTGGTTCTCTAGGAACATCACTGGGGTCTTTGTGTAGATTGTAAGCAACAAAGCTTAGGACACCGAGCCTTATCAGGCTCCTAGTCAAGCAAATAACACACAAACACGACTACCATGTCCCCTGGTCTCATGGGGCCTGGAGGAGCAGCCACAGACCACAGTCAGGCCTGGGCCAGTGGTTTCTCCTCCTAAACACACAGGGTACAGTGGCAAGGTGTTGACTGCTTTGTACTTCCTGGTAGTGACTTAAAATTTTAGGACAATGTGTTTTTATATTACGACATTTGGATTTGGGCTCAACAGTCCTGTAGATGCCTCAGATGGTGCTTTGGGTGCCTGGAAGGATCTCCACAGCTTCACCAGCTTTGGCCTCACGAAATTTCCTGCGCAGGGGTCCCTTGTGTAACAGCTTCCCATAGCTGACAATCATACAAACACCTGGTGGGTTCGCGGGAACTTCTTAGCAAATGGGGCCATGGTGAGGATGTCTGTCTCTGTTGTCACCTTGAGCGACCTGCTGGCCACCCCAGCAGCCACAAGCCTTCCTCCTGTCCCCTAAGGTGCTCTCGTCCCTCCCCGTGTCGTTCCGTGTGTGGCTGCAGCCATCAGTACACTCCTCTTAAATTGCTTACTTGTCATCGTTAGCTGTGTTTGCCTTCTTCACTGCAGAGTGTGACAAGAGTTTTCACGTCCTGTGACAATGCAGTCAGCAAAGACTTTTTTTTTTTTTTGGCCTGAGCTGAACTAAGCAATTTTATCTGCATATGTCTAAAAGACTCAAGTGCAGCCTTGAGTTCAAGTAGTTATGTAAAAATTCAATGAAACCCCTGTAGCCACATAATTGTACAAAAATGAATGTCTCTCTCCCTCTCTGTTTCTACTGGATGAAGTGCATTTATGCATTGATTTAAACAAAGACAAAATTACAGCAAACGCACGTGAAGAAAATAGCAGCTGACCAGATCCCCTGCCTTAGATCTAAAGTGAGATGTTCTGTGTTGACTTAGGTAGAAACAGCCACGGATTCCGACACGGAGAGCAGAGGCCTTCGGGAGTACCACTCTGTTGGTGTGCAAGTAGAAGACGAAAAGCGGTAACTCCCCCGCCCCCGCGGAGTGGCTGTGTCCCCCAAGCCAGCCGCTTGCTAAACACTGGGCTGCAGGAGTCCAGGTCTGGCTGCCCTGGCTGGCAGTAATTCATGCTGCCCGCAGAGACAGGCCATTCATTTATTCTTCCCATTTAGGTTGCTCAAGTATGAATGAACATGGGTCCTGTCTTTTTTTTTTTTTAAGACGGAAAGGAATAATTCTTTTCAAAGTAATTTGCCACCTATTAAAATAGCATCATAGCTCACAGCCCTGGAAGGTCAAAGTCCTTTATCCAGAATCCATTTTCAAAAGGAGAGTAGGCTGAAGGGCAGGGCAAATGTGTTTCTCATCTCTAATGCTGGGCCTAAAAAGGGAGAAAGAGGAGAAACACAGGCAGGCAGAAAGAGGGGAAGGAGAAAGAGGGCAAGCCGGATGTCAGCTATGCCCCGCAATTGTCTCATTGCAGAAGTCTTACCTAAGGTTATAGAACACAAATGTGCATCTGCGACGCTATTATTTTTGTGTGTATGTGTGTATGGTTTTTTTCAAGACAGGGTTTCTCTGTGTAACCCTGGCTGTCCTGGAACTCACTTTAGAGACCAAGCTGGCCTTGAACTCGCAGAGATCCTCCTGCCTCTGGGATTTCAAGTGCTGTGGTTAAAGACATGTGCTACCACACCTGGCTAGGTGACGTTATTTTGAAATAGTGCAGAAAAAAATTTATTTTCCTGGTATTAAGGAATATATTTGCCAACTACACAGCAGCAGCAAAAAGTACCAGGGTCTATGTTGAAAGCTGCAGGTAACCCTCCCCTAGAAACTGAACTGGGGACGGTCCTCCCTGAAGGGCCTCAGGATCCAACAGGAAACATCTGGGCAGCAAGGAAACTCAGATTCTAATCTAAAGATTTAGGCCACAGTTCATAAACGTAGCATGTCTCTAGATGAGTGGTTCTCCACCTTGGGTCGTGACCCATTTGGGGGTCACACATCAGATATCCTGCATATCAGATATTTACATTATGATTCGTAACAGTAGCAAAATTACAGTTATGAAGTATCAAAGAAATAATTGAATGGTTGGGGGTCACTACAACATGAGGAACTGTATTGAAGGGTCACATCATTAGGAACGTTGAGAACCATGCTCTAGATAGAAGGTAGACAGAGCTCTCCCTCTCCCTTACTCAATCTACATGAAAAGTAAATGGGTGTTGCCTAGAAAGTGAGTTAGGTAGCTATTGAAGTTCAACTACAGCACGGGGAGTTGAACTTGTCAGTGGGTGTTAGCGCTGAAGCTCGGAGTGTCCCGTGAAGGGTCTGGGATCGAGGCTGCATCTCCTCTCTCTCCTGCCCTCCTTTCCCAGGCATGGTCGTTTCAAGCGCTCAAACAGTGTCACAGCAGCTGTACAGGCTGACCTGGAGCTGGAGGGCTTCCCTGGACACATCACCATGGAGGACAAGGGCCTGCAGTTCGGATCCTCCTTCCAGCGGCATTCGGAGCCCAGTACCCCGACCCAGTATGGGGCGCTGAGGACTGTGCGGACGCAGGGCCTCTTCAGTTACAGGGAGGACTACAGGACACAGGTGGACACTGCCACTCTGCCTCCACCCGACCCCTGGCTGGAGCCGTCACTGGACACAGTGGAGACCGGGAGGATGTCTCCATGCCGGAGGGATGGCTCGTGGTTCCTGAAACTGCTGCACACAGAGACGAAGAGGATGGAAGGCTGGTGTAAGGAGATGGAGAGAGAAGCGGAGGAGAACGACCTCTCTGAAGAAAGTAAGAGTTTGCCTCCCCACCCCCCACCCCCGCAGTGGGTTGGACGGTAGCCTCTCAGTGAGAAAAATGGACGCACATGAAAGCAAAGTGTTCTCTGATGTCCCCCCACCCCCACTCAATCCCGTGAAGCAACATAAAACGTGGAAAGGAAAGCAGCTCTCGTGCTCCGCGGGGCAAGCCCTCCCTTCTGGTTGTGCGTCGCCTCATTCTGTGGGGTGAGAATGAAATTAGCTTGCGAACTCTTTCCCAGAGACGTGCTATGCCTTTTACCCCACTCACCAGCTCTCTGATCACTTGATCCGGGACATTCTTACAGTGTGTCCTGTTTTTATAATCCCCGGCATTATGCTAAAGGAACGCTGAAGCTAAGCAAGAATCCCCCGCTACAGGTGTAGTAGAATTCTACCCACAAGGCCCTCAACTGAGCATGCCCAGTGCAGACCACCCAAACCCTCAGGCTCTCGGGTCCCTGGCTCCTCCACACAGACGGGCAAAGGAGGGGGGGCGGTGGAAAAGGATGAGATGGGGAGGGAGAAAAGCATGGGGGAAAGGAGGAAGGGCTAGAGGAAGGGGAGAGGAGAGAGGGGGAGAGGAGAGGAAACAAGGGGAGAGAAGGAGAAGAGGGGCAGACAGAGTAGGATTCAGAAATCGCATTTATCTATATTTTATTCTGACATTGTTATGAGGCAGTCCTATTAATAAACCCAGTTCTTAAATTAGTAAGCATGTTGATCAAGGAAAAGAGACTCAGTTACCTTGGCCAAATCAAGAAGAGGGAGCTCCTGGCTTTCCTCAGCTTTTTCTGTAGCAGAGTCACTCTTGTGGGAAAGATGAAACAAAAAGCAGAAGCTGTAAGTGTGCCTATGCAAGGTGTCAGGACCATGTGTGACGTCCTGCTGAGCTGTCTCTGCAGTCTTCCCTTCCACCACTGTGGATCCCTGAGGATTGTTTTTAATTCTTTGGAGACCATTAATCTGACAACCAAAAGGAGGGGCATAAATGTCTCTGGAACATCTCCTCACCTGCCCGGACCTTTTAACTTGTGCCATTCTAGTGCATTCAAAAGGTTACAATCTGCTTTTGAGTATGCAGATGTGGATACTGTGCTTGCTCTGTTTGTGAAATAACAGATACCACCTTATTTTATTTCCCAGGTTCAGTCTACACTTTGCTTTGCCCAAGGATTATACGTTCTTTAAAGGCAGAGTTTATTGGCCATGCACTGTTTGCCAAGGTCTACTCTAGGCATGTCACATATGTGTCTTAGTGTTCATTATTAAGATAGAAAGTGACACAGCAAAGCATGGAAGGTTCCAGGAGTTCCCTACCACCTACCGCCGAGCCCCATGCTGGGTGTCTGCATTGCATGCTTACAGTTCTGTACCTGACCGTTCTGTTTCTGGAGACATCCTCGCTGTGTCTACTTTTCTTCTGCTGTTTCAGGAGATATGGGACCCCCCACCCCCAACACAGTATATCTTTTTGATTCACCACTGCCGTGAGACACCATTTGTGGTCCATGGAGAATGCCTAGGCCGATAGGTCCTTGCGACAGGGCTGTGGAAACACAGAGATAGGAGGTCAATTCTTTCTTAAATGAAGAATGAAGGCCTCAGAATGAAAGTGTCTGGGCTGAAACATGGTCACACGTTGTAATATTCTTCTCTCTGGGGGAATCCAAGAAAACTACAAATTTCCTGTTGTGTCACAAAAGTACTTGTGTGCAACTGAAGTGGCTGTAGAATCCATCATCACAGCTGTGCTGTGTGTGAGATGTGTGCCTGACAGCCATTGGCTCTGGGAAAGCACTCCCCTCTAGGCCAGCTATAGATCAGAGCAAACTACCCCCCCACCTCCTGGTTATAGAGTATCTATTTTTCTATCTATCATCTATTTCTCTTTTGCTATAGTCCCTTAAATGTGCTATTTAATGTTTAGAGGCTTTGAGTGTCATCTTCCAGATGCTTTATCGGTGATGCTTATGGTCAGCGGGTGTTTATTAAGTACTCACATGGGCTAGCCATTCTTGGTTGGCCAAAATGATACAATAATGAGTAGGCTTCAGCAAAGGTACGGGTGATGGGGGAAGGACCAGGATAATCAGAGTATGGATAAAATGCTTTAAAAACTAGAAGATCCGAGAGGTGTTTTCTGTGTGGGAACTCCTAGGTGACTTTGTGGACAAGGTGGACTTGTGCTATACTCTGATGGCACAGAAAGCAGATGGGGTCTCTCTCTCTCTCTCTCTCTCTCTCTCTCTCTCTCTCTCTCTCATACACACACACACACACACACAAAGACTCTGACACAAAAGAGACACAGAGCTTAGAAGCAGGAACCTGGAACCTGTGGTCTGGCTTCTGAGAAGACCACGACATAAACATTGCCCTTTACACCTGCCCGGCAGAGGTGTCATTCTGTACCATGGTGGGATTGATATTTCCCAAGAGTTGCCTTTGCACTGTCCTGGAGATTTCTGGGTCTTTGAAGCTGAGATCACAGTTGGTATGTTTTATGCATCAGTCGTACCTTACACAAAGACCTCCGCCAACAAGAATGGGGAAGAAAGAGAAGGTGGGGAGGTGGGCAACCTTCCTGAACAACAGCAGTCACAGCCTGTTGGCGTCTAACTCCTAGCTAGTGTGACTCTCTCTCTCTCTGGTAAATAAATATATTGTTTTCCTTATAGCATTGAATATCCTCTTTAACACCCCTCATCTTCTGTAAGCTCTTCCAGGATCCCAGGGCATTTGCTGTGTCCTCAGGTATGGGATGTGATCACCACATCGCCCAAACCCTGAGAGCAGCCAGATGGTCTTGACTTCCCATTCTTTTCCCTGCTGAACATGACTTCAACACTGTAAGCCTTGAGCATGGGGGACAGGGAGCAGAGCCTCTGACACATCCCTGATCTCCTGGACACGTGTGCCTCCTTGTGAGCAGAGGTGACAGGATGCTAGCTGCATCTCTCACCCATGTGACTCGCACACACATCTATCCCAGAATTCATCAAGTTCACATTTCTCTCACAATGGTTAAAAGCATGGTAACGCCTAGTCTGGTTCCTGTTTTAGCAGCTGTCATTGGTCTCCACGCTTTTAAAGTTAAGATTAAATTAAATGGCTGATTAAAGCCAAAGCCCTGAGCTCTGAATATTGAAATTTCCATTGCATGAAATAATTTTTGCCCAAACTGTAATTTTGTAATCACAGTTCACTGAACTGATTGAATGGATCCAGTTTTACTCAGCACTGTGTGGCTAATAAAGGCTAACCCGAGCCAAACACAAACTGGTTCAGGTTCAGTCCTACCCATGCAGGCCTCACACTTCCCATGCAAAAATGGAAATATTTATGAGATGCTGAAAAGTGCTATAAAACCAGAGCTTGAAGGTTTTCATATTAATTAAACCAAACGGGTAAGGATATAAAATGAAACCAAAACTTACCAAGTCTTTTGAAACAAATAGAAACATCCTGAATGCCTTGTCTCAATGACTGTGGGGAGGTTCTCTCAAGACCCCCATACAGGAGCACATGTACAGTTGGGTCTTATGACTGGTGTTGGGGCTTCTTGTCTAAATGACTGCCCTCAAACCTCTGCCCACTTGAACATTCCCCAGTTGGATGCCGGGAGCTCCAGACAATGAGAGAGACCCTTGAAATCAGTCATCCCAGATCCCTTTTCACAGTCAGGACAAACGATGACCATCACTAATCACATAATCCCAGAGTGCGGTCAGACGCCTGTCACAGGGTCTCCCAGGCTATGGTCCATCAGGGGTACAAATGTCTGTGGATGGGGATGTCCAGCCACAGGGCACCTTCACACAGGACCAAACTGGTGACAAGGAAAATGGGAGATGAACAAAACACGATAAGGAACACAACGCTGAAGAGAAGCTGTACCTGTCTATATTTGGCCAGGATATCGGAAGCAGATGTAGGAGAAAACAGACTGAGGAGTAGGAGGAGCGATGGCCTCTGTACAAACCAGGTTCCAGGGACAGACAGTGGCATCACGTATGGGGAGGGTGTGGTTACATGCGTGTCCCTGAGTAAGCTGATGCGATACCCATTGTTCATAGGCTTCTGGCAGGAGCTAGGACAGAGAGTATGTCCGGTTTGGGGACCAGGCTGGCAATGCCATCAGTTGGCCAGCATCTTACACTAAGGGTGTAAGGAAACCCTGTGGGGATCCAGACAACTAAGTTATATACTCATGATCTGAAAGAGAACCAGCCTGGGGCCTGAAGGAAAAATTTTGGGAGCAGTGCCCACCTCCGACGAGGCAAAACTAATCACCAGGGAATCCCAAGAGAGGCTGTCAACACCAGACAATCCTGTTAATGTCTGCAAATTCTATAAAAGTCCACTTGGAATTTTAGAATGGTGCTGGCATTTCCTAGCAAATTTTCATAGAATTAGAAATTAAATGAGACATGTGAAAAAATAAATTCAAAGAGACAAGTTGGCTAATCAAAAAAGAAATTTTTTTTGTATACCAAAGGCGTAGGTCACTTCAGGTCCTTTGAAAAGTTGCATTCTGATGAGTGAGTACCAGTCCTTCTCTGCAGCTCTTAAGAGGACACTGTTGAAACTCTGACGGAATTAGGCGAGTATAGCGGTAAAGAATAGATTGAATTTTCACTTCAAACTCCCTGCAATTACAGGAAGCTATCTACGGTACAGGCCTCAGATGGGATCACTCCCGTTCTCTAAGCTGCCAAGTTACCTGCCGTTAGCAGCTGCTCAGTAACCCCCTTCCACCATGCTTTATCTTCCCCGGCACTGTTTAATTTATACCGGTGGCAGTCACTGCACCACACTAATCCATACCAAGAATTACCATATATTCACATTGTGCTGAAGATTATAAATTGCAGTCTTTTATAGATACTTCAGCAGAATTCTGTTGCAAGGGGAACACAAAGACTAGGTATTCAAGCTTCAAACTTCGTAGGACGAATCGGCTTTTTGTTTACAATTTAAAGAAATGAAGTCAGTAAAAAACAAATACATTCATCCGTGGCTTCTTTAATTTTATAGCTCAAGTTTGATTAAAATGAGCCCTTTTAAATATCATCAATCACTTGTGTTTCCGGGTAGAATGAAATAGAAATTCCACCTTCCAGAAGCTAAATATTCATCTTCTGGACACCGAGACTGTTAAATCATTTTCCTGCATGGTATCAGGTGTGAATGAGGGATGATGCGTATTCTGTCCCTCTTTGTGATTCCGCTCAAAGTCCCGCCCACATGCACCTCCCTCCCTACTCCCTATCCCAACATCCTTCCCCCACTCCCTCCCCACCCCCACTACAGGCCTGAACCCAAATCGAAAAATCTAAGGTTCAAAATGCCTTGAGCCTCGGCATGATTCGACAGGTGGGAAACTCTGCACCTGACCTCATGGGACAGGCCACAGGCAAAGCGGGGGTGAGGGGAAGCTAATGTGGTGTAGGAAGCAGCCGCTGGCCATGCGTAGAAGGTCTATGATGCTTAAGTAAATCTGGTGGTTAAACTTGGGTCCCATCCCTCAATGCCTCATTACATAGAAGCAAATCTCCCCAAATCCAAAAGAATCTGCAGTTCCCCCACCCTCCTTCCCCATCATTTCTAGAAAGGGATGTTGGACCTGAACCACCTCCAGGGCCTCCACATCCCAGGCCTTCTCCCCCTCCTGTCTTCCATTACAGCCTGAGGGACACCCACATATCAAGACCAGCAACCTCCCACTCTTGAGGCTGAAGGGAAACCAGTATGGTTTCATTTGCCTGCTTATTAAATGTTCCCAGGTTTACCTTTCTTAACATCCTAGAAGCAATCTAGAAGTAGACAGTATCAGGCGATTAATACGTGCTCAGAAATGAGTGTGTGTGTGGTTCAACAGGGCAAGATTGAAGTGTGGGCTAAGACACGCTTTCAGGTGACTCAAGAGTCGGTCACAGCCTCAGCTATTTTCTGCAAGAGATTCAGACTAGATTCCCTCTCATCTTCCACAAATGTGGAATCATGATCAACTTTGTAGAGAATAAGAATCCACAAGGAGGAGGGAGGGACGAAGGGAAAGAAGGAAAGAAGGGAGGGAGGGAAGCAGGGAGCGGGGGGGAGGGGAAGGGAAGGCCCTACAATTGGCCTCTCAGTCACCTAGTCTCAAACTCCCCCTCATCAACCCACTACTTCTGCAGAGTTATCCTCAGCAGTGTCCTAGTGCTTGTCTCTTCATCCTCAAGTCTGACTGAGGAAAGTACGGAAGCAGCTGCAGCTAACCAATCAGGTCAAAAATTTTGATGCCAGAATTTGGCGTATGTAGACTGTTTCTTTTTGTCTCTGCATTCTTGGTGGTCCAACCCATTCCTCACTTAATGTTAACACAGTAGAATTTTCCACTGAGTGCATCCTCAACCCTCAAATAATTGGCCCTGAGACTGGTTGTTGCCATCACTGGTCATTGGAGAGCTAGTCTATGAGGAGTAAAGCTTGGGGAACTGAGTCCGTGTCTCTGAACCTCAATGTCATTCCTTGGGGCTGGTGTCTGGGCTGTGGTAGTAGAAAACACCTTTGACTACCATAGGTCCTTCTTGTTAGTCCTATGCTGCCCTGAAAGGTCTTTTGGCATTACTCAATAAAACTTCCAGAGTATGAACATCCAGTTAAAACCCACAGTTCTCCAGGGCGTAGCATTGGGTCCCTTGCCTCTGCTTTCCTGAGGGACAGAACCCCAGGAAATCTGTCCCCCTCACCCTTGGCTACTTTCCCCAGACAGGATACACAGCAGACAGATGCTAATCAACTCTCTTCCAGAAAAGCCTGGGAGACCAGATCCAACCCACAACAATGTGTTTCAAGTACTTGGAATGGAGTGGATGCCTGTGCTCCACAAGGAAGCTTGGAGGAGAAACTCACTGGTGGCAACTAAGCCTGACAGTTGAGTAGTGACAGAGACAGAGGTCCAGAGCACCGCACTGTATGAGTTCTGGGGGGAGGGGGCATATGAACGGGAGCAGGCGAGGGAAACTGCAGAGACAAAACGGTCCAGCAGGAAGAAAGAAAAGTTCCCACTGACTCCCGGACGGTTCTGGGGGGGGGGGGGGACTCACTCACAAAGCAGCTATTTTCAGGATGGGCGGACAGTGGGGGGACGATGAGGAAGTTCAAGGGCAAGAGTCGGAACTTTCCCCCTATGTTTTCTTAAAGAGTTTTCCATTTTCCTGGTCTAAATCTAGAAGCCATCACAATGTGTTAAGTCCTTCGCATGGATGAAAATGCATCCTTTACTATTTCTAAAGTTTAATATTTGACTTACCACATCATGCCACTGCGGATCAGGAATCCTGTCTGTGTAGCCCAAAGCTGAGTGCTGTTGGAGGCGCGGTTAGTCAGGTAGCTTTCACCTCCCAAAGGGTCTGATAAGCCAGTGGGCTCGACCTGCTGTGTGGCTCATGACCCTCTGCTGATTCTGAGGCATGGTGTGACCTTCCTGTAGCTCCTCTGCAGGAAGCACAGCTCACGTCATTGCCACGAGATCGCTACCCTCGGTTCACTGGACTGAGTTCACTTATTGAATTCCATAGGATGGCAGATGCCAACGTGCTTTTGCCAAAGTTGAGGAGTGACCATCTTCGTACTATTCACTGGGTCTTCTGGAGCCCATGGCTGCTCAGCAAAGGCTCATCAGAGCTCAACAAACCACAGGACCCAAAATAAGGTCCTGTAGTGCCCACCACCTTAGTGAGCTAAACCATCCCCGGTATCTAGCGATAACACCTCGCAGCTGGCATCTGGTTGACTTTGTGTATTCCCGTGAGCTGGGAAGGAATGGAAACTCCCGCTGATGGCTGCGCTCATCAGATTCTACACTAAAGCTCCAACCCCAGAAAAAAGGCACGGATGACAGTGCTGGTCCCGACTGGCTAGACACAGCACGCTCTGGCTTTTGTTGTCACAGACTGGGTCCTGATCTGTCCTGTGTCTCACAGTTCTAGGAAAGATCAGGAGTGCCGTAGGAAGTGCTCAGCTGCTCATGTCCCAGAAGTTCCAGCAGTTCTACTGGCTTTGTCAGCAGAATATGGTGAGTAGCATGGCAGTCCCATCCCACCAGGGCTGAGATATGTCTAGCGTGCCTTCTCATAGACTCCGTGTTCCTTTTCCGTGGCTGTGACCAAGCACCCTGACCAAGGCAATGTATGGAAGAAAGTTTATTAGGGGCTCACAGTTTTCGGGGGCGGTGGTGTTCTTGTGGTGGGGGGGCGTGGCAGGCAGGCTGGCATGGTGCTAGGGCAGGAACTGAGAACATGCATCCTTCTCCTCAAGCTAGAGGCAGAGAGGGCTAACTGGGGATGGCCTGAGCTTTTGAAATCCACCTCCACTGGCATACCTCCTAATCCTCCCCCCAAACAGTTCAACCAAGTGTGGACCAAGTATTCAGACATATGGCCCCAGAGGGTGTTTTCATTCAGACCACCACACTCCTCGCTGGTTGAAGTGTCCCTAAGCAAGAAGACAGGGGAGAGAGAACATAGCCCAGCCTAAGACCCACTTTCTAACTCTGGAGACACACAAATAACCCCTCAGCCTTAGGGATCCCCACCCCACCTTGGGGGACTTATACCCTGGCCCTGAAGACATACCTAAGGCTCAGAAACCCACACATCTTACCCTGGAGACCCATGCACATATCTCCAAGGACCAACATCCCATCCCCAGGGACCTGCACCCCATCTGGGACTCACACACCTACCCCTAGTTATCTACGTTCAGACCCCAGCCGCCCACACCTTAGTTCCAGGTTCCAGCTGGAGGCTGGGGCTTGAAAGCTGGGATTGGGCCTGGGGCTGAGTAGGGCATGCAGATGAGAGGGAGAGACTGATTGAAACTCCTCTCCTGGCTCGTATCCCAGAAAATCTCAGAAGAGAAGGTAGCAAATTAATTGCTGTGATGGCCAAGGTCACAAGAACATCATCTGGGGGGTGTTGAGCAAAGACACACATTCATGTGAAGAGATGAAGAAGAGGTCTTAGAAATCATTTGGTCTTTGCATGTCTTATTGTCAGGGCAGACATTGTGTCTTGAGCTAGATTTGTGAATGTATTTGGCATAGATCCTGGGTCTTCCTAGAAAAGAGAAACCCACCCGTGTGTGTGTGTGTGTGTGTGTGTGTGTGTGTGTGTGTGTGTTTATATACCTGCATGTATGTTTATACATACTAATCTTCATATATCAACAAATGCATGCACACACACATTGTTTTGGTTTTGTCTGACTAAATTACTCGTGTAATTCCATGAGAAACAGCTGAATTGTATCCACAGTTCTTTATAGGCAATTTTAGAATCCAGCTACTTAATTCCAAACATTTTCCAAAACACCTCTGTGGGGGTTGTCACGGTAAAGGCAGTGGATGTTCTGAAGGTGCTCTACTTGTCCGCTTGAACAGAGACAGTGAGCTTACAGCCTGTTCCACTGCAGGTGCAGGTGCAGCTCCTCAGAGCTGCAGATCCAGGTCTTTCTTTGGGGTCATTAAGGATAATGTCTTCTCTAACATTTTCCAGCTAGCTCATTAAGGTTCATCATGAGGTTGAGAGTTACAACATGGCGCCTTTGGCATGAAGCTTTGTCGACATTTAAAGGGCGATCTGGAAGGTTTGCAACCTTGAAAGATGAAGCTGGATAAACGTTTGGCTATTAGGTGTAGCACTGCCTTCCTCTGCATACTATCTTTGCAACACTGGTTTGATCATATGGGGCGCTACGTGCCGTGCAGTTATAGTTAGGGTGGCCAGACAACCTCTGGCTTCTAGGTACAGACCTTACTGCATCAGAACAGAGCTTACCCTTCAGCTTACGAAATGCACACCTCTTCTGTACCCGATGCTGCTGATTTAGGCCTGACATCTTTGGTGCCTTTCAAGCTCAAAACCATCTGTCTCTTTTCTTTTGGCTTCTCTTGTGGATCTCTAAGACCCTTTTTGGGGAATGGTGTCAGAAGACACAGGTAAAAGACAGAGTATCTTCCTTGCCCTCAAAGCTGTGATCCGTGGTTGCTGGGGACACTGTTAGTAGTAGACATTTTAGGTAGTTTGCCAAGCATTCAATCTAAGAAATAACCCTAGGGAAAGCCAGGTGTTTTGAAGGTGTGCAGGTATGAGCAGTTTGTGATGTAGCTACAATGTAGTTATCCTTCTTGCATCCACACACACAAGCAGAAAAAGATAGAAAGCCCTGTATCTTAGAAGGAATCTTATATGGCCTGATACCGCTTCAGTGTGGACAGAAGTCGCCCTCTAGTGGCTCAGTGTAAGAACAGGCTCACACAACAGAAAAAGACACTGAGTTCACCTATTTCCACCCCGACCCCAACCCTGTGACCCTCCCTGGTGCCATAGGCTGTTATTTGGGTGCCTGTGAAAATGCAATGGTGCCTAACAGGTATAGTTTCTGTATGAGCATCAACTCGGGCTAAAGAAACTGTTAACCAAACAATGTTCAACTCGAACTACTGATGAAAGTTGAGCAATCAAATGTCTGATTGTGTGAGGCCACGGTGTGAGTCAACCTCACACTGAATCAAGGGAGCCACACAGAGAACTGGCACTTGGTTGTCAGGGTAAGAACCAATTGGGCCATACATTGTGCAGAAATAAAGTGTGCATCGTGGACTCAGCCAGGCCAGGAACTGTCTGTGGATGACTGAGTGACACCCCTTCGGCAGGCTAAGTTGGGAAAGGGTCTTCTTGAATCCTGTTTTCCTTCAAGAGATTGACTTGGCTTTACATGGGAAGAAACTAAACTCACATTACCTTTTGACATCATACCTGATCCTCAGAGCAAGAGCTAGGATCCATCAAAACAAGACCAGTGGCCTTGCACTAGACACATGTAGTAGACCCGTCCCTTCTAAGTCACAGGCCTCTACTGCATCCCATGAGCTGCAAACCATCTGAAGAAAGTCTGAGCACACTTGGCAAGTACTCTACCACTGAGTTACCTCCTAGCCCCCAGGACCCTCAGGCTGAAACATGGAAGGGCTGTGCTGTGTGATTTTAGGCTGCTGGCACATACCTGGTTAACATACGGTTAACTTTTATGGAGTCATGGAGCATCTCCTGCCTTGCTTCAAATCAATGAAGCTCCCCCTCATCTGGTTCCTTGAGTGACATAGTAAGAAAGAACAGTCCTTGTCACATCCCTGTGCATCCACAGGATCCCTGTAACATCCCTGTGTGTCCACAGGACCCCAGCGCCATGCCAAGGCCAACATCGCAGGATCTGGCTGGCTATTGGGATATGCTGCAGCTGTCTGTGGAAGATGTCAGCATGAAGTTTGATGAACTGCACCAGCTGAAGCTCACTGACTGGAAGATAATAGAATCCCCCGAAAGAAAGGTAATGAAGTCACGTGGTGTGCTGGGGCCTGGGCACTGTGCTTGTGGGCTTTGGGTACCTGTTGTAGTGCCCGATGGTAGCCAGTTTCTCCCCCTTTATTGATACAGGATCACTGTGTGTGTGTGTGTGTGTGTGTGCGTGTGTGTGCATTGCAAGCATATACACAGACAGAATAGGGGTCCTGGGTGTGTGAGTAGCAGTGGTGGCTTGCCATACCTCCAGTACACAGACATCTCAGAGACACCACTGAAGATCGCTACATTCTATAATCTAGCTTTCTCCGGGGATAAATCCTGGCTCATTTTCATCCGACTTCTGCTTGGATTGTATTTAGACGATCTCCCATAGGTAAGCTCTTAGGTCGTGCTGAGATGAGATCCTTGCATTCAAATACTCCTCCCCGGTGCGTGCAGGGAGGGAAGTCTAAGTCTTTCCAAACAATCTGAGGGTGTGGTCTGCCCACAGGGCTCCATCCTTAAATAAGCTGAAAATTGGCATTCGATCTGAATGGTTGGCTCTCTGCTTCATGATGACGTCATCTCAGGAGAGCACAGGAAGAAGTCTAAGTCAGCTCTATGGGCACCTACTCTCAAGCTACCCAGAGAAGTAATCATGGTCTGAATTTTCTAGACAGATACCATCCATTGGATTGAGTCACAGCTAGCGGGGCCAGTGAGGTGGCCGGGCGGGCAAAGGTGTTTGCCACTAACCCTAAAGTTCACCCAGTGGGAAGAGAGAACTAACTCCTAGATGGTGTCCTCCGGTCTCCACAAGTGCACTGTGGCATGTCTACACCCACACATATGCATGCATGCATATACGCGCTAAATACGTGTTTCTTTTATTAAGTTACACTTAGATGTGGAGGTATATGCCTCAGTTCCCAAAACTGAAAAGCTGGAGCAGGAGGATTACAGGGTTGAGGCCAGCCTGAAGGAAAGCGGATTAACAATGGTATGGGGAAGTACTGTCCAATGTGTGGGCGAGAATGGGTAGCTCATTGGTTAAAATGAAAGCCAGTGAGGGCGCTTACCGTTTGGGGTTTAAAGCCACCAGCCATAGATGTCCCTGAGGAGGGGTGTGCGAAGACAGATGCAAGTCCACACTACCCGTGACTCTGCAGAGAAGATGGCACCAGGGTGGAATGATAAAAGCAGTGCTCCCCAGCTCAGCCGCCACGCAGGCAGCTGCCCCTATGGTGGGCGATCAGGGACCCACACGGGGCAAGTCTCCTGTGAAATGTGTTCTAGCTCAGGACACTCACCCCACTGCGGAGTGGCAGATCCATACCTTAAAGGAAAGCCTGCCCCTCCTAGGTACCCCTGTAGACAGAGTTTCAGGCCTTGCAAGGTCCCTGCCTCCCCCGCCCCTCTGCTAGAGCCTGTAGGCTCTGCAGCCCCTTGCCAAAGTTCACAGGAAATGTTCGCTTCTCACGGACACACGGTGCAGAGCTACTGAGAGAGGAGGAGAGACACCAGTAACTGTGTGTCTCACCTGAGAGTTGGGTTTCTAAGTCGCTTACAAGGCACACCAGGAAGTCGGAGGAACAAATTTCAGACACCCAAGAATTTCCCAACATCAGAGGCCACTGTGGGCTTAGGCACACACTACCCTGCTTTCTGTACCAAACACAGCTCAAGCGTGGAGACCCAGGGGAGAGCTCTCTGCTTAGGCAGGAGGTCTCACGATATGCAGGGTAGGCCCAGGTTTGCCTTCAGGAACACCGTCCCAGAGGGCCAGTCCTTCACTGAACAGCTGCAACCCTTCTGCATTGTGTTTCCAACCTGTTCAAGTTGTCTCTCTGCAGATGCATGTATTTTGGGATGTGAATTGTTTGAGACTCTAAGCTAACGGAAATATGTGCATAGACTTGTTATTATATATGTGCTTGCAGTAAAGTCTGTGGGTTTAGGCTCATGATGGAGAATGTATCTGGGGGATCCCTGGGGCTCCTGTCCACATAAGATGGCTTGCACCCACACGCATCCTGTCACACAAGCATCAGGCGGCCACTTCCACACTCCCTCAAAACGTTTGCTACCACTTAAGTAGGACAGTGCTTTGGAAAATATAGGGATGAGGGAGAAGTCCAGTTTGCCAGAGCTAGGAGGGGTGTCTGAGATATGATGAAGCTTATTTACATTATTATTATTATTATTATTACCATTATTATTATTATTATTATTAGAAACAGGGTTTCTCTGTGTAGCTTTGTAAACCATGCTGGCCTTGAACCCACAGAGATCCGCCTGCCTCTGCCTCCCCAGTGCTGGGATTAAAGGCAGGTGCCACCTCCACCCAGCTGCAGCTTATTTTCTTATCCATAGACACAGTCCCAAACTCCGCAGTCTCCACTAAAAAAATCAGAAGTTTAGAAAGGTGACTCTCCCCTCCCAAAAAAGTGAATGCTGTAAGCTGAAGCTGCCTCCCTGGGCATCAGCGGGGGGTGAACTGACAGTGCCTGCAGGCACAGGGAATCGGATGGAACCTGAATGAACCAGAGCTCCAGGACTCAGCACTTCCAGTCTGCCCCGATCTCCCTGTGACTTTCCTTAGTCCTCCCCACCTCCCTCTGACCTCTCCTCCCAACTCTCCATGACCCCCTGACCTTGCCATGACCTCTCTCCCGATATTCCCCTTGAGCTCCCTCCCCTCTGCCCTTCCCCAGACTTCCTCCGCTACTCTTCAGATTTCCTAAACTTGCCTCTGTGTCCTCTCCATGACCTTCCCTGACCTCTGACCTCATCTGACTCGTGATGTTTTTCAGGAAGAAAGGAAGATCCCCCCTCCAATACCAAAGAAGCCCCCCAAGGGGAAATTCCCCATCACAAGGGAAAAGTCCCTGGACCTGCCAGACCGACAGCGGCAAGAAGCTCGGCGCAGGCTCATGGCAGCCAAGAGAGCCGCCTCCTTCCGCCAGAACTCTGCCACCGAGAGGGCAGACAGCATTGAGATCTACATCCCCGAGGCCCAGACGCGGCTCTGAGGACCAGAGGCGGCCACACGCGCCCGGTTTTGTTCTTTTACACAAAATGCTTGTACAGTTTATTGCCTACCTGGTAGCTTCTGTCTCACCCTCCACCGGATTCACCCTTGCCATGTTCTCTGCACCGTGGACGGGGGACACTCTGACTCCTGGTTTGCTGAGCTCATGGCAAGACTGACTCTGAAGGACGTTGGCTCCGAGGAACAGGCTTGGTGAGGCCTGACTTACCTCCCTGTTTGCAGGGGGCCGCCAAGTGGCCTCTTGAGATGGAACCTAGCTTTCACTTTGTTATTTATATTTTTATAAATTGTGCGATAACTAGAGGTCACTACAAACGGGTGCATCCCCCCACTCTCGGGAGGCATTAGACGTCCAAGTGGAAGGTGCTGCAATTGGAAGAGCAGGAAGGCAGACAGACCTGTTCCCTCTCATCAGAGTGTCTCCCCGCAGCCGAGCTGCCTGAAGCCCCTGCTGCCCCTCAAGGGTCCTGCCGCCTCAGAAAGCACTTGGTTCCCTGGTTGACAACTGTGACCACAGAGAAGTGTCTCTCCGAGGTCCCCACCATGTAGTTCTCCAAAAGGAAATGACAAGGCTGAAACCCCCAAAATAATATCTAACATAGAATCTTTATATTCAAAAACTAAGCTGAATGTTCCTCTGAGAGAGGGAGCCATGGAAAGGGCTGGCAGGAACCCGGAGATTACAACGAGGAAATAACTAAGAAATAAGTCATGGTATTTTTATCCCTTTGTAACTTAAACCATTACCACACAGCATTTTCTTAAACTTCACCGCTTAGGCTACATGTACTTCTTATGTATGTTACATGTGTTCTTGAACTGCTATTACTTGACTTTCCAGGGTACCCTTAAAGGAGTTTGCTTGTTTATGATGACAGTTGTGATGTAAACCATATAAGAAACATGAATGTGAGTGGTAAGTATAGAAGTGAAAATGGTAAAGAGGAAAAAATAGTTTATTACTTGTATTTTTCCAGAATTCTTTTGGTCCTATGCAGTACTGCTGAAGTTGAGAATATATTTCTTGCCTGTGTTAGACATGAAAAGGGGGAGGGAGAAAGGGTCATGCGTGGTGATTTCCAGCTGTGGAACTTAAGAAAGGTTACTATGAGTCATGACTCTGAGGGTGCCGGGAGAGGAAAGGCCGGCTCTGATTAGCAGGCTTTGTGCAGATTGTATTTACACGCTCCGAGTCATTGTAACCAGCCTTCTGCACGGAAGTTCAGATGACACACAGAGCCAACAGATTGCCCGTGGCCCTGATCTCAGAGTTCTTTGTCATTCATGTGCAGGCAGGGTTCCTTCCACACTCCTTCCCAGGCAGGTCTTCCCTCTTAACGCCAGAGGAGCGCCATGCACTTAGCCTTAGGAGCAAAGCTTTTGACACCCCGTCGCACTTTGTGTTCTCCCAGTGACTCGCACTTTAAACTGTCCCCAGGGCCCCCTCTGCAGCCTGACCTCATCGCTGGTCACTGCATGGGTACCCAGCGAGGCAGCCTTTGCCGCTGGGATGTTGCTAAGACAACACCGGCCTCTTCCTCATCCTCTACATTCCACTACGCATGGGGGGGCAACGGTTGATGTTACAGCATGTCAAGCCTCAAAGTTTTACTTTTTTTTAAGCTGAGTAGTTAAGAATTCCCTGTAATAGCAAAACTCTATAAATTGAGCCTTGTATCTGGTATATATTTTACCAAACAGCCTTAAAATATATTTGGAAGCAAAAATCATACGAATGTATATCCTTTTAAAAAATGCAAAAAAGTCCCCAAAATATTCTTCTATCACTGAACCCCTATTTCCCCAGAGTGTTCAAAGCATTTTCTACCTAAATAAATATGTAAATCCTAAATAGTGTACAATAGTTATGCTTCCTCCTGTATTCATGCCACTGTGTTTAAAAATATATGTGTGTGTTGTAAGCACTGGTACTTCAGACTTTGAAAGTGATGTATCCTAGAGGAGCTCTCTGTAAGCAATCAGAGGTTAGCAGGTCTGATGTACATCCCCCACCCCCAGCTAAAGGAAATGGAGAATGCAAACATCCCTGCTGCCCTCACCCATGAGTCTGTCTGGCAGCTGGCAGCCTTTCCTCTCATTTCATCAAATGTACACAACATACACAGAAACAAATTGTAACATTAGACAATCATTATTGTCTTAAACTCCAAATTCTATGGACCCAACTTAAACAAAGTATCCATTAGATTTTGGTTAATTATGTTGCCTATATTAGTTTTTTTCATGAAGTTACCCAAAGTCTTAGCCTAAGCTTCCCCCAGCTGAGCAAATCTTCCTTCCCTGAGTTGCATGGTGGCCCCTCTTTGAAGTGGAAAAAAAAAAGCACCCCTGTCTGGTTCACTAGGTTCCAAAGATTGTTATTTAATGACCGAACAAACACGTGCTGCTAGTTCTGATGGAGTGTTAGCTGTTCGAGTCCCCTCGTTAAGTGCAATACCTTCGGTTCTCATGCGGGTGACACTCTGCTACGGACCAAGAAGATAAGCCATGTTTACACTGCATCGTCCAAGCAAAGGCAAACAGCATTGGTCATGTAGGCACGCTGTTCCCTCCAGCACCTTTATTTCAGTTGCTTTCAGGAGGGTCATGGTGTGGAGTTCTCCTGTGGCCCTCTCCTCTGGTCCAAAACATGACATTAATGAAAACCTGCCACAAGGACATGGCTATAACCCGGTGCCATCCTTGTTATCTCTAACAGCACACCTGTGTTCCTAGAGATGCCATCAACAACTGGAGAGACTTGTGTGTCTTCCTCTCAGAATCCCTTCCTCACACCATCAGGTTGTGGGCTGGGCTGGGCTGAGCCATGGAGAGCAATGGGAAAGAACTCACAGCGAGAGAGCAGAACCAGGAGAAAGAATGCTCCTGAGGAAGTCTCCTTGGCGTGCGTCTCCATTTGTTCCTGTTGCAATTGTTTCCATGTTTTTATTCCCACCCCACCACCCCCTCCAGAATGATGTAGAAAGCATCCAACTTGTTTTCAACCCAGAAATCACCTCACTGAAAAGTAAATGCCCACACTTTCAACTTCAAACCGCATCTGAAGACTTCAAGCATTTAAACAGGAAGTAGTTCCTTAGAAAAAAAATTCAAATTGCTTCTGACTGCCTCAGAAAAGAACACAAAACCACAAGCTGCAAAGAGGCCCTCTTCCAACCAGCCTTTACGGAAATGTCCAAGTTGTGATCAGAATAACACAAAACGTACACAATGCATATGATGGATCCTGTTTCTTGGGGTGTTCACCCCATGTTGATTTCTGCCTTTTGTTAGCATATTGAGCACTGTTTTTAACCACCCTAACCCTATGTGTTCACTACACCACCCCAGCCCCAGGGCCCCAGGATGAGATTTCTGTGGAAATATGGTGGCATTGTGGACACGTGGCCCACGTCCCTGTAGCAACTGTAGCTCCCTGCCTTAGAAACAGCTGTCTGGTTTGGGCCAAACCTTTTGTTTTGTTTTTTTTGTTTTGTTTTAAGACATAGTCCCACCATGTATAGTACAGGCTAGCCTCAAATTTTCAAGTGTTCCATCTCTTTCTTCTGGGTACTGGGATTATAGACATGTACCATCACACCCAGCCATGATCCAGAACTTTGGGCGCAGAGATGGGATGACATGAAAGAGACTTAGCAGTTGTCTCTGAGATAATCTGATTTGAGCCAGCCTTTTCTGTGTCTCTGAAGAGCTGGAAGCCAGTCACCCTACAAAGGGCACACAGGCCAGGTTTCAGCTGCTTTCTCCCGATGTGTCAGTCACCTTGCTCAGGATTCCCTGACCACAGCTCTAGGATGTCCCCATGGACAGAAGCTGACAAGTGGTGGCTCAGATAGACTCAGGCTGATAAGTCAGCAGACCACACCCATTGGTAGCAGAGGATTCCCTCAAGTGTTGGAGCGGGAGCAGCAGGCCCCTGGGGGCCTGTATCTGGCTTGAAGGAAGCTGGCTGTCTGGAGCATACTGGATGTGAGAGGACACAGAGGCCCCATTCTCACCCCACCAGCTGCAGACTTGAAGACATACCTTCCTAAGTCACCTCCTCACCCAACCACTTTCTCCTCCAATCTTCATAGGTCCCAATCATTCTTATAGTTTTCAAACTGTGTTCGCTGAAGTTTTGAGGAGTTCCCGATTTCTACCCACTCACCGTTTATACTTCTAAGTAGGTTTGGATCGAAACTGGGGTTCTAGAACCAGTAAACCGCAGGTTTAAGAGATCAAGAATGTAACTGCCTCTGATTAGCAGTAGCCTCAGCTACATCGATGAGCAATGAACTTTGCACTA
The DNA here is from genome assembly GCF_017639785.1 of Mesocricetus auratus. Lineage (NCBI taxonomy): Eukaryota > Metazoa > Chordata > Mammalia > Rodentia > Cricetidae > Mesocricetus > Mesocricetus auratus. The sequence goes on along the minus strand of NW_024429212.1, from coordinate 4,712,758 downwards.
ACCCGCCCTGTTACTGCCCGTCCTGAACACACCGCATCAGCTGAAGTCATCCCTGACTCTTGGGTTGCATGTGCCTCCCGTGTTGAGGGGAAAGGTGCAGCACACTGAAGCCAGTGAACCTCCCCGGTCAGGCTAGATGCAGAAGTGGCTGCAGAGGTTTGAGATGTCAATGAGACGGTGCCAGCAGCCCTGAGGCCCAGCCAAGCTGCCAGAACTTATGCATGCAATGACTAGTAACCTGTCTTCGCTCAGGTCCCCATTTTCTCTTCCATGTGGCATTAGTGTTACTGTCCCTACCTCCCTCGCAGACAGACACAATGTAAGGATCTGGTGACATACGGCCTCTGGTATCCTGGAGCTTAGAGGTTTATGGTGAATGTCTATTGTTTGGGATTTGTGCTCTGGCTCTACTATGTGTACCATGGCCCAATCTGTACAGGAAGCTGGCAGAGCCAGCCAGGGCACAAAGGCAGGGACATTTGCTTTAGGGTCCTGCCCTGCCTAAGCAGGAGATCAAACAAGACTGCAGAGGGACACAGAAACAGAACAGAATCACCAGGGACTTCTTTTCCTGTGGGCTGTGACTGAATTTCTATACTCATCCATAACAAGAACCCATACCACCCACCAAGAACTGGGTGATTTTCTCACCATCATATAAGCTCAGCTCCCTCCTAGATGAAGTCAACAGATGTTATCTCTACAGGAAAGCAATGAAGGAGCAATTCTACCTGGAGAATGGAAGAGTGAGAATGTGAAGAGCACCAGAGTGGACTTGGCCCTGCAGCACAGTCGCTGCAGAGGTATAGACGCTACCCCAAGTCCCCCCCATTGCCATCGTTCCCCTGCCCGCTGCAGAGACGAGTACACAGACACTCTAAGAAGAAGCCTTCCCATCCTCACCACGCTGAAAAACACCACCACGTAGGAGTTGCTGTCCTAATTCTGGTGTTTTGATCCAATGTTAAAAAAAAATGACCCTGTTTCCATCTTGACAGCTGACAGCTGACTCTGTTACAGAGGACGTATTAGTTACCTACAAAACTACTACTTTTTAAAAGATTTTGTATACACACAAACCAAGGTAACAGTGGTTTACCTCCCAATTTTCTTAGATTTTAGGAGACTCTTAATTCATTGGTGCTTATTCTGAATTTGAAAGACTCGGGCTCCAAGACGTCCCATGTGCGGAGCAAGACAAGATGGTCACAGAGAAAGTTATGGCAGGATTCATGAGCCCGTGTTTATCTTCTGAGCATCGGTCTCCATGGGGGGACTTGGATGGAAGCCAAGGCTGCTGGTGGGACCTTAGGAGGCCACGTGTCCATAACCCCTACTTCTCCACTACCACCAACTCCAGCCATCTCAGAAACTTGGTCACTTTCAAAGGGCTCCACAAGAATTGTCACCCTCCCTCCATTTTCAGTTGGTTTGCTGCATTCAGGAAGGTTCCCCCTATTGACCATCAAGAACTGGGCTACTTATTCCCAGTGATACTCCAGTCACCTCTGGCCAGGTACCCTTCTGTAGAGACACAGCCCTCTTACCCACCCTCTGTACTATGTGCCAAAATACCCAGGTGTGGCCTAAGGACTGAGTTTAATGCCTCCTATAGGGATTCAAGGAATGCTAGAGCAGGAGACTAGCAATTTAGTTCAAGGTTAAAAGTATATAAATATATATATAAATATATATACATATAAAATAATACCCACGATGAGGATCGACAGAGTGCCAAATATTCAAACCTGTACAGACTTACATTCGCCAGAACTAAACTATTTTATGTAATTCTCGTACTCATGGTTTTTGGGTTCTTTTGATAAAGTCTACTTCCCAGCATGCAGTATCCTATCTGATGTATTTCTCATTGCCAACACAGTTTCGTCCTTCTCATTAATAATTTGTTAGAATGTTGGTCATTATTTTAAGTCATTTTAAGAGATTGCTTGTTTTGTTTTCATTTTCTTTCTTCTGTGACTTTTTCTTTTTACTCTTAGGTGACTATGGAAACATTGTTGTCTGGAACTCTCCAATGGTAGCACCTCTTTTGTTTGATGTCTGTATTGCCAATGTTCACCTCTTATAAATAGTTCTGCAATTAAATTTTTTGAGAAAAGTAATATTTATTTTTATTGGACTAAATTCTTTGTGTTGTTTTGAATTCAGAGACTATAGATCAAAGGGTTTTATACAAGAAAAATTCCACTCTTCCTCCATTAGTGATTCTTTTTAATATCCTTGATATAACTATTAAGATGGAATAGGGGCTAGAGCGATGTCTCAGAAGCCAAGTAGGGCTCTAGGATCTGACCTCAGATTCCCCGGCACCCATGTGATCACCAAGTACTTAGAAGACAGAGGTGGATGTCCCCAGGGTAGGCTACCTAATAGACCACCCAAGTCTGTGAACTCTGGGTTTAAGTGAGAGACTCTGCCTTCAACATATAAGGTGGAAACTGACCAAGAAAAGAATTTGTATCAAACTCTGGGTTCTGCATGCAGACACACATGCACACGTACCCCCACACACACACACACATACCCATGCATAAAAAGAACTAGACATTCCTCAATGCTATGCATTTCATGTGTCTGCAAACGGCACGCATTAACATGATCCTGCAGTTAACATTGCAGTATTTAGTTCATGGGTTATACACAACATCGAGTTACAGGGGAAACAGACTTGGGTCACACAACAGCAAAGACCCATACGTTCTGGCTGCAGTGAGGCAGGGCTGGGAGCTGGTGGCACAGTGCCCAGGCCTTTGTGTACCAAGACAAAAGGCTCCACTACCAGAGGACCCAAGTTGCCCAGATACAGTTTAAGTCCTTCCTAAGGGGTAAAAATGGAGTTCATATTTCCTGCCAAGTGCTGACTCTATGCCTTCCAGCTGTGTGGTCCTCCATGTCTCCCTGTTGCCAGCTGTCAGCCCAATGGAGATTCTGACAGCAGACTCCTACCCTTTCTATCCATTGCTAGTTATCGAAGTCACCGAGACTTGAGCATGACTCTCCAGCCCCCAAGGTACCTTGACCCAGCAACTCTGGAGAAAGACCACACCCACTCCAAAGTCCTCCCACAGGAATTATACACTTCCTGTTGCTCATCCCTGCTCCTGGCCTCTTCCAGACTCCACCAAGTTTGAGGGTAAGATGACAGAGGGGTGGACACATCTACCCTCCCAGCGAGATTTGTGCAATTGGCTAATAGTTTCTAGCAAGAGGTGGATGAAAGGTATGCACTCTGTGACTGTAAGGGAAATGACCAATTCAGCAAATTCTTTCTTCTCCTTTTACTCCATGATAAACATGATTTTGAAAGTTTTCAGGCAGGAAATGGAGTTGAGGAACTGGTAGTGCACACCCATAAGCCCCACAAGTGAGAGGCAGGAGGATCAGGAATTCAAAGCCACCCTTGGCTATGTGGCAAGCTTGGGGCCAGCCTAGGTTACATGAGACCCTGCTTCAAGGAAAGAGGAGAGGGAAAGGAGAGAGAGGGAAAGGAGGGAGAGGGGAAAGATCTGAGGACAGATCTAATAAGTTGAGAACAGGCATGGCATTTCTTTCCAGAGCTCTGATATAACCAGGGTGGGGAAGAGGGTCTCCAAGAACAATTGTCTGTGTCAGGTTGGCTCTTGGCATGCCTGTGGCATGTTTTCCTTACCTGTCACTGATGTGGGGAGGAGCGCAGCCACTGTGGGCAGTGCCAGTCTCGGTTTGACTCCTGAACTATGTGATGAGAGTAGATGACTCAAGCTGGGTGCTGGACGTACACGCACCGATTTATCTCTTGACTGTGGGTGTGATGTGACTAGCTTCTTCAAGCCCTGCCACTGTGATTTCTTCTCAGTGTGAGCTAGAGTGAACCTTTCATGCCCTGGGCTGCCTTTTGGTGTGATGTTTTGTCACAGCAATAAAAATGAAGCTAGAACAAGAGAGAAGGGTCAACAGAAACCCCTTGACCTTTCTGCGAAGTTTGTTTTCTGTAGCATGAACCTAGTGAAAGGTAATCTGATATGTGTGCATGTATGTATACATACATGTACACACACACACGATATTGGGCTCCTATTCCTCCTACGTGCAAGGATTACACGTGTAAACCACCACACCAGGTAATGATCTATTGCATAAAAGCAGCAATACAACAGGCGATGTTTGGAAAATGTCACCTGCAACAATTTCAAGGTTTTCAGCTCATTTCTGATATTTGACATTTTGAATGGGCTTCCTAGTGAAGCAAGGACTCTAGGGATTCCTGGGCCTTATTTTTACTAGTTTTTTTTTTCTTGTGAGCGCTCTAGTTACTGTCACTTAATGCGCTCTGAGGATGGTTACTTGTTCCTTAATTAAGTGGCAAGTGCTTCACTGATGCTCTGCGGGAAAGAGGAAAAGATTTCAGAGCACACTTACTGGCTTAAGCTCTGCAGCCCAGCACCACAGCGGCGTGTTCTTGGAAGTGTTCCTTACAGCCTTCATTGGAGTTTTGAATCGATGGCATAGATTTTTGCCTGAACAATTAGAGCCCAAGACAGATGGAAACCCATTTCCAAATGATTTCACAACACTGGAAAGGTCTCCAAGAATGTAGAGTGAGAGAAATTCAATCTTATATCAACACATTTAGCACAGCTAGGGTTAAGTAAAGATGCAGACCACATTTAAAACTCCCGTTACTACACAGCCCGCACCTCAAGGTCCCTCCAGCCATCCTCTGTCTGGCTGGGCCTTGGCCTCTGTTTCCTAGTCTCTGCATACAGAAACATTCTAGTGAGGAAAAGTGCCAAAGCAGGCACTTTGACATCTCCTGCCTCTTCCTCTGGGTCTCTGAGAGTCTGTCCTACTGGTTTCACACCCCTTCACCTACCTTCTTCCTCCTCAACACAGGACCCATCTTGAAGCCTCAAGCCTCGGGGAGCTGAGACTCTGTTGGAGTAAGCACAGACAGCTGGTGGTCACAGTCACCCTGGGTCTCTGCCCTTACTCAGACTCACAAAAACAGCAGCTCCCAGCTGGCCTCATCCCTACCAAAGCCGATTTGCTGGGCCTGAGATCTGAAACATTGTAGTGGTACCTCCTGGAGTCCACAAATTTGAGTTTGCCTCTCCTCTTCCTGGACCTATTACACCCCCACACCCTAGCTGTGACGTGTCACCAGAGTGTTTTGTCCATCAGTCTCATGAACCTCCCCCGACTCCAAGAGACTTCGTCCTCACTCCTTTAGTTATAGGGACTCAGCGCATGCCCTCAGTGGCTTCTTCTTATATCTCCACCTGCCACAGGTGAGTTTCTCACTTCCTTCCTCCTTCTGCAAGGTGACACTCAACCTGATAACTGCCAAGGTGCATCCCACTACCCAGGAAGCTTTTGCTGACTGGCTTGTGTCCCACTGTGAGCATCCATTGAATAAGCAATCGTGGAATTCCCATTTATATCCCTCTTACCTCTCTGCCTTAATTAAGGTATGTCTGGAGATCCTGGAGGCACATGAAGGGTCCTGCAGACCTCAGCAGAGACTAACAAGGAAGGATCTATAGCTCTGATTGCCCTGGGGATCTGGGGCTGAGTCAGTCAGTAAATATTTTAAAACAACTTTTATACTATGAGCACTTTGCTAAAAATCCTGTAGCTTCAAAACATCATGAATCCTGCATGGGCATGCTGACTGTGGTCAGGTAGCTGGTTGGGCCAGATGTTTCCAGGTTCTTGGCACTTTATCCAAGAAGGAAATGAAACCCCACACTGATTGAAAAGTAGCACAGAAACGGTGTTCAAATGAAAGCAATAGAAAAGATCAGAATGTAATGTAATACAGCAGTGTCCACAAGAGTAAAAATACTCAAGGCCCCAGATTGTTCCTTCCTGAGATAAAGTTTCATATGGCACAGGCTGGCTTTGAAATACTGATCTTTCAAGGAGACAAGCATGGCAGTGCACGCTTTTGATCCCAGCACTCAGGAAGCAGAGGCAGATGAGTCTCTGAGTTTGAGGCCAACCTAAGTCTACAGAGTGAGTTCCGGGACAGTCAGGGCTGTTACACAGAGAATCCTGTCTCGAAAAACCAAAACTAATTTAAAAATAAACCACACACACACACACACAAGAAAGGTATCAGGAAGAGCTATGAGTGGCCAGCAACTTCAGAAATAAGCATTTTATCATAGATGCCTAAGACTGTTTTTGGCCTCTGGCCAATGAAATTACTTAGACCAGAAGCTCTCAACCTGTGGGTCCCAACCACTGGAAAACAGGTATTCTGGTAGTCTTACAGACTGAGACACCACTCAGTAGCAAAATTACAGTTATGAAGTAGCAATGAAAATAATATTATGCCTGGGGGTCACCACAACATGAAGAACTGTATTAAAGGATCATAGCATTGGGAAGGCTGAGCAGCACTGATATAAGACCATGCAAATTAGATGCAAGTAAAAACAAAAAACCCTGCTACATTGAAGACATCTTCTCACTAGAGGGCACTGTGCCAACATCAGGCTATGGATTTTCTTAGACCTCGGCTTCTGCTTCAATCAGCAGCTGGAACTGCGATGATTCAGTTACATAAGCCGATTTTATCTTTATTTTTGGGTTCTGCTCAAAGCTCCTGAATAAACAGGGATTAATGAAACAACATTGTGTTCCTAAATATGAGTGGTTTTCATATAAGCTGTCAGTCGCAGCCGCCTGCTGAGCATGAAATATTTATTAGCTCCAATAACTAGCAATTCTTGTCTGGAGGAATGGGCATTGACATAGAAATTCGGTTTCATGAAAGAATAATAAAGTAAATATGGTACGTGAGAGTAAGGCATGGCTGAGGTCTCTTCATTTTAATTCTTACTCAACAACGAACCAGTAATCCGACTATGGTGGCTGAAGCCTCTAATTCCAGCCTTGGGAAGTGGAGGCAGAAGGAACAAGAGTTCAAGTGTACCCTTGGCTATACACGAAGTTCAAGGTCGACCTAGGCTACATGAGAACCTATCTCAGGGGGGCTGGGGAGAGCTTAATCAGCAAAGTGCCTACTACGCAACAAGGAGGACCTGAGTTCAGCTCTCCAGCACCTGTGGTGTGTGCATGTGACTCTAGAGCTGGGTGACAGGGAACAGAGACAGGTAAAGCTCTGGAGCTTGCTGGCTAACCAATCTAATCAGTGAGCTCTGGGCTCAGTGAGGCACCCTGTCTAACCAAGGAGTAATGAAGGAAGGTACCCAAAGTTGACCTCTAGTCTTTATACAAACTTCCACAAGAAGCCCAAACCACACACAACACATACCCAATTTAAAACAAAAAACTAATCAACCTCTGCCAAACTAATCCATTTCTGCCTCTTCTCTGATATTGCATGTGTGCAAAATCCTCACCGGTTGGTACTGGACCAGGGAGATGTTACTCTGGCAGGGGTGTGTGTTGGATGTGCACATATGATGCTGTGTGCCTCCTGGAGACCCCACATAGACTCCTGTGCTCTCATTTTGAGTCATTAACCATTTTACTGAGTCTATTAGCATGTGGCCAACCATTTTCGCCATTCCATACACCAGTGAGATAAAGGATTAGGGAAAAATAGACAAAGAGAGGCAGAGACAGAGGAAGTAGTGGAGAGACAAAGCTACCAGATGCCTATGTACAGAGGGAAACATCTAAAGCTCTCATTTCCCACTTAATCCTCATTTGTGTTTGGTCTCAAACGAGGAGGTTAGCAAGAACCATTTATACTTTTGTTTGGATTGTTAAAGGCAAGGTGGGAAGGAAACACCAACAACAACAGAAACACTTTAAGACACATAACAGGGCTGGTAAAACCTGCAGGGAGCCCAGAATGACCATTTCTCTTAGAAGCCCTCAGTCCTGTCAAAACCAGCTCATCGGAAGCAGCCCACTGAGTGCCCCTGCACTCTGATGCCCTTCATAATGGGTGTGAAATCTTATTCATCAACTTGTTTGACATTTAAAATTGGTGCCCAGTACCCTTTGGGGGTCACAGAAGGGTCGCCTAAGACCATCAGAAAACAGACATTTGCACTATGATTCAGAACAGTAGAAAAAGTACAGTTATGAAGTAGCAGCAAAAACAAAATAATAATTTCAGGGTGGGGGAGGTCACCACAACATGAGCTGTATTAAAGGAAGGTTGAGAACCACTGGTTTATATCTACTTGTCACAAGCTAGAGTCGCCAAATAGAAGAGGGAACGTTAACTGAGGAATTGCCTCTAACAAATTGGCCCGTAGGCATGACTGTGGGTCGTTTTCTCGATTAATGATAGATGTGAGAGGACCCAGCCATTGTGAGCAGTACTACCCTGCTCCTAAGTAGGTTGTCTGAGTTGTGAGGTGTATAAGAAACCAGGCTGAGCAAACCACAAGGAGCAAACCAATAGGCAACATTTTTTTTCATCATCTCTGCTTCAATCTCTGCCTAAGGTCCCTGCTTGAGTTCCTGTCCTGGCTCCCCTCAGTGATGCAATGTAACCAGGAGTTGTGAGTTGAAATAAACCCTTTCCCCCAAGTTTTTTTGGGGGTCAATGTTTTATCACAGCAACAGAAAGCAAACTAGGATAGGAATTGGTAACAGAGCATGGGATATTGCTCTAACAAACCTGATCGTGATCGTTATGGGAAGGGTGGAGGAAGCATTTGGAGCTTTGGGTTGGGAAAGCCATAGAGTGCTGAGGACTTAATGAGCCATTGTGGGAATTTGGAAGATAGTTCTAAAGGAATTATGATGGTGATAGAGGCCTGGCTTATATGTTTCAGAAGGAAGCAAATACTATGTCATGGTTGTTCGTGTGGTAATTTGGATTGAAGTCAATGAAAGCAAAACCCTTGCTTTACCCTACTGACAGTCCCAACAGTCTTCTGGGGTTGGAGAATCAGCCATGATTAAGAAGAGACTAGCAAAAACTAGCGGATCCAGGGAGACCAGGGGACCAGCTGTTCCGGCGGGACCAGGTAAAACAGACCCTGCATCTGGGCCTGTGTTCCAGTGCCTGGGGACCACCTGGGAACTGCACAGAGCTTCCAATCCTGGCTGGAGCCAAACACCCCAGACTTTAGGTCTTCTCTCCCACCAACGAGACCAGGAAACCAGTAGATCCAGCAAAAGGACCAGGGGGCCAGGTGGGAGGCTAAGCACCCCAGATTCCTGGTCTTCTTCTCCACCCATGGGACCAGAACGAGGACAAGGAATAGAAGAACTACCAGATTATTGGAATTGCTAGCACCCACCAAAAGGGAACTCTGGTCCCCTAACCCCAGATCAGTAAGGGGTCTTTCTGCACCCACTAGAAGAAGAAATGGGAAAGAGACAATACAAAAACACACTCAGCAGGGCGTTGGTGGCGCACACCTTTAATCCCAGCACTTGGGAGGCAGAGGCAGGCGGATCTCTGTGAGTTTGAGGCCAGCCTGGTCTACAGAGCGAGTTCCAGGACAGCCTCCAAAGCCACAGAGAAACAGTGTCTCGAAAAATCAAAAAAAAAAAAAAAACACACTCAGCAACAGAAAAACAAATATGACACCACCAGATTCCAGAGACTCCACACCAGCAAGACTCCAACATTCCAATGCAAATGAAGCAGAAGAGAATGACCTTAAAACCACTTTCATGAAAATGATAGAGGCCCTAAAAGAGGATATAGGACAATCCCTCAAAGTAATGGATGAAAAAACAAACCAAAAAATGCAAGAAATGGAAGAAAAAACAAAGCAAGAAATGAATGAAATTGAAGAAACATACCAAAAAAGGAAGGAAATGGAGGAAAAAACAAACCAAAAAATACAAGAACTGGATGAAAAATCAAACCAAAAAATGCAAGAAATGGAAGAAAAAGCAAAGCAAGAAATGGAAGAAAGAACAAACCAAAAAATTCATAAAAGGCAACAAATGGACGAAAAGATAAACCGAAAATTACAAGAAACAATGCAAACAGTGCAAGGCTTGAAAACTGAAATAGAGACAATAAAAAAACACAATCTGAAGAAAGGCAGGAAATAGAAAAGCTGGGCAAATGGTCAGGTACTACCGATACAAGAATTACTAACAGAATACAAGAGATGGAAGAGAGAATCTCAGGTGTTGAAGACACACTAGGAAAAATGGATTCATCAACCAAAGAAAATCTTAAGTCCAACAAATTCTTAACACAAAACATGCAGAAAATATGGGATACCATGAAAAGACCAAACTTAAGAATAATAGGTATAGAAGGAGAAGAAAACCACCTCAAAGGGGCAGAAAACATATTTAACAAAATCATAGAAGAAAACTTTCCCAACCTTAAGAAAGACATGCCAATGAAGGTACAAGAAGCTTACAGAACACCAAATAGAGTGGATCACAAAAAAGTCCCCTCGCCACATAATAATCAAGACCCCAAATATACAGAAGAAAGAATATTAAGAGCAGCTAAGGAAAAATGCCAAGTAACATATAAAGGCAGACCTATCAGAATTACACCTGACTTCTCCATGGAAACTCTGAAAGCCAGAAGGTCCTGGATAGATACTCTACCAACACTAAGAGACCATGGATGCCAGCCCAGACTACTATACCCGGCAAAGCTCTCAATCGCTATAGATGGAGAAAACAAGATATTCCATGACAAAACTAGATTCAAGCAATACGTATCCACTAACCCAGCCCTACAGAAAGTTTTGGAAGGAAAAATCCAACCCAAGGAAGTTAACTACAACCAGAAAAACATAGGCATTAGAGAATCCCTCTCTACCAACAGCCAAAAGAACAAAGGGGTGAAATTCCACACATAATTCCACCAACAACAACCATTCCAAATCAAAGAAGAATGACCAATAAATGGTCATTAATATCCCTCAACATTAATGGCCTTAACTCACCCATAAAAAGACACAGGCTAGCAGAATGGATTCAAAGACAGAACCCATCCTTCTGTTGCATACAAGAAACACAACTCACCCTCAAAGACAGACATTACCTGAGAGTTAAAGGTTGGGAAAAATTTTTCCAAGCAAATGGACCCAAGAAACAAGCAGTGGTAGCAATCCTAATATCTAACAAATTAGACTTCAAAATAAAATCAATCAAAAGAGATGAAGGAGGTCATTACATACTCATCATAGGCGAAATCCACCAAGATGAAGTGTCTATCCTGAACATCTATGCCCCAAATACAAAGGCATCCACATTCATAAAAGAAACATTATTAAAACTTAAATCACATATAAAGCCCCACACACTTATAGTGGGAGATTTCAACACACCACTCTCACCACTAGACAGGAATACCAGACAGAAACAAAGATGCAAAGAGTCTAATAGAAGTAATGACCCAACTGGGATTAACAGACATCTATAGAACATTTCATACACATAAAAAAGAATATATCTTCTTCTCACCACCACATGGAACCTTCTCAAAAATTAACCATATACTTGGCAACATATCCAACCTCAGCAGCTTCAAAAAAAATTGGAATAACTCCATGCATCTTATCAGACCGCCATGCTTTAAAATTAGAATTCAACAACAACACAAATTGCAGAAAACCTACAAACTCATGGAAATTGAATAATGCACAACTGCACCATTCCTGGGTCAAATAAGAAATAAAAAAAGAAATTAAAGACTTCCTAGAATTCAATGAGAATGAAGACACAACATACCCAAACCTTTGGGACACATTGAAAGCAGTACTACGGGGGAAGTTCATAGCACTAAGTGCCCACATAAAGAAACTGGAAAACAGTTATACTAGAGAATTAACAGCACAGCTGAAAGCTCTAGAACACAAAGAAGCAAACTCCCCCAGAAGGAGTAGATGCCAGGAAAGAATCAAATTGAGGGCTGAAATCAATAAAGTAGAAACTAGGAAAACAATACAAAGAATCAATGCAATGAAGAGTTGGTTCTTTGAGAAAATCAACAAGATAGACAAACCTTTGTCCAAACTTACCAAACAGCAGAGAGTGAACATGCAAATTAACAAAATCAGAAATGAAAAGGGGACATAACAATGGACTCTGAAGAAATTCAGAGAATCATCAGGTCATCCTTTGAAAACCTGTACTCCACAAAATTCGAAAATTTAAAGGAAATGGACGACTTCCTGGATAGCTATCACTTGCCAAAATTAACACATAAGCAATTTAAATAGACCTATAACCCCTATGGAAATAGAAGAATTCATCAAAACTCTCCCAACCAAAAAAAGCCCAGGTCCAGATGGCCTCAGTGCAGAATTCTACCAGAAATTCAAAGAACAGCTTATACAAATTCTTCTCAAAGTATTCCATGCAATAGAAGCAGAGGGTCTTTGCTAAACTCTTTCTACAAGGCTTCAATAACCTTGATCCCCAAGCCACACAAAGATACAACTAAGAAAGAAAACTTCAGACCAATATCCCTCATGAAAATTGATGCAAAAATACTCCATAAAATACTGGCAAATCAGATCCAAGAATACATCAAAACAGTCATTCACCACGATCAAGTAGGTTTCATCCCAGGGATGCAGGGATGGTTCAACATACGAAAATCCATCAACATAATCCACCATATAAACAAGCTGAAAAACAAAAATCACATGATCATCTCACTAGATGCTGAAAAAGCCTTTGACAAAATTCAACACTCCAACACTAAATGGACAGAAACTCAACACAATTCCTCTAAAATCAGGAACAAGACAAGGCTGTCCACTCTCTACATACCTTTTCAACATTGTACTTGAAGTTCTAGCCATTGCCATATGACAACAAAAGGGGATCAAGGGGATACAAATTGGGAAGGAAGAGGTCAAACTTTCACTGTTTGCAGATGATATGATAGTTTACATCAATGACCCAAAGAACTCTACCAGGGAACTCTTACAGCTGATTAACACCTTCAGCAAAGTGGCAAGCTACAAGATCAGCTCAAGAAAATCAGTAGCCCTACTATATACAGATGATAAAAGGGCTGAGAAAGAAATCAGAGAAACATCACCCTTTACAATTGCCACAAACAACATAAAATACCTTGGGGTAACGCTAACCAAATAAGTGAAAGACCTGTATTGCAAGAACTTTGAATCTTTAAAGAAGAAATTAAAGAAGCCCTCAGAAAATGGAAAGATCTCCCATGCTGTTGGATAGGTAGGATCAATGCAGTAAAAATGGCAACCTGCCAAAAGCAATCTACAGATTCAATGCAATCCCCATTAAAATCCCAGCACAATTCTTCACAGACCTTGAAAGAACAATAATCAATTTTGTATGGAAAAACAAAAGACCCAGGATAGCCAAAACAACCCTGTTCAACAAGGCAGCGTCCAGAGGCATCACTATCCCTGACTTCAAGCTCTATTATAGAGCTATAGTCCTGAAAACAGCTTGATATTGGCACAAAAACAGACAGGTAGACCAATGGAATCGAATTGAAAACCCGGATATTAACCCACACACATATGAACATCTGATCTTTGACCAAGAAGCTAAAAATATACAATGGAATAAAGAAAGCATCTTCAACAAATGGTGCTGGCATAACTGGAGGCTGGCATGTAGAAGAATGCAGATCAATCCATGTTTATCACCATGCACAAAACTTAAGTCCAAATGGATCAAAGACCTCAACATAAATCCAGCCACAGTGAACCTCTTAGAAGAAAAAGTGGGTGGTACCCTTGAATGAGTTGGTACAGGAGACAGCTTCCTGAACATAACACCAGTAGCACAGACAGTGAGATCAACAATTAATAAATGGGACCTTCTGAAACTGAGAAGCTTCTGTAAGGCAAAGGAAACAGTCAGCAAGACAAAAAGGCAGCCCACAGAATGGGAAAAATATTCACTAACCCCACATCTGACAGAGGGTTGATCTCCAAAATTTACAAAGAACTCAAGAAGCAAGTCTCCAAAACACCAAAAGATCCAATTAAAAAGTGGGCTGCAGAACTAAATAGAGAGTTTTCAATAGAGGAGTCTAAAATGGCTGAGAGGCACTTGAGAAAGTGCTCAACATCCTTAGCCATCCGGGAAATGCAAATCAAAAAAACTCTAAGATACCATCTCACTACTGTCAGAATGGCTAAAATCAAAAACACCAACAACAATTTATGCTGGAGAGGATGTGGTGAAAGGGGAACACTCCTCCATTGCTGGTGGGAGTACCAACTTGTTCAGCCACTTTGGAAATCAGTATGGAGATTCCTCAGAAAAATTTGGAGAAACCTATTACAAGACCCAGCAACTCCACTCTTAGGCATATATCCAAAAGATAGATGCCCCTTCATACAACAAGGATGTCTGTTCCACTATGTTCATAGCTGCGTTATTTGTAATAGCCAGAACTTGGAAGCAACCTAGATGCCCCTCAACCGAAGAGTGGATAGAGAAAATGTGGTACATTTACACAATGGAGTACTATTCAGCAGAAAAAAACAATGGAATCCTGAGATTTGTAGGCAAATGGATGACACTAGAAGAAATCATCCTGAGTGAGGTAACCCAGTCACAAAAAGAGAAACATGGCATGTACTCTCTCATATATGGATTTTAGACATAGATCTGGGGAGTGCCAGCCTACAATCCCATGGCCAGAGAGTCTGGGAAACAGAACCTTCATTCAGTGGCTGATGGAAGAGGCAGACTCCCATGGCTAAGCACTGAGCTGAACTCAAGAAAGCCAGTAACAGAGAGGGAGGACTGATGACCAAAGGGATTAAGACTGGGCTGGTTTAACTCCCAGAAACAGCTGACCTGACAAGGGTTAACTCTTGAATCCCAGCATGGGACTGATCAAGACCCCCTGAATGTGGGTGTCAGTGAGGAGGCCTAGGTAATCAATTGAGCCTTGGGCAGTAGATCAGTATTTATCCCTGGTATACAAATGGACTTTGGACTCCCATCCAACAATGAGAGATGCACTCTCACCCTGAACTCTTGGAGGAGGGTCTAGGCCCTGCCATGGATGAAATGACAGACTGTGGACACCCCCATGGAGGGCCTCACCCTCCCTGGGGAAATGAGGGGATATTGGGGGGGTTGGGAGGAGGGGAGGGAAACGGAGAGGGACCTGGAACTGACTTGTGAAGCAACCTTGTTTCTAATCTAAATTTAAACTTAAAAATAAATAAGAAAAAAGAAAAAAAAAGAAGAGACTAGCATCATCAAGTTGAAATGTGGGATGTATATTATCAGAGTCATCACACAGAAGCTGTGGTCCAGGGGTGACTGTTGCTCGATCTCAAACTGACAGTCAAACTTGGTAACATGTAAGAGTCTTCCGTGGTACTAGTGCTGGTTTTCATGGCATGAAAACTGAAGTTTCAGGGGCCATGGTAAGAGGTGGGCCTTGACACTGTGAGTGGTCAGGAGGTCATCAGTTAAGGAGCAACTTCAGTTGCAGCAGAGACCCAGGCATACTAAAGATACCAAGATGATGGGGCAATCACCGAGGTTAGCAGTATTAGTAGTCAGGCATCTGTACTGGCCTGCCCTTGGGGCTCTGACAGGATATGCCCTCAGCTGCAGCCACTAAGAGCATCACCTGTGCACATTCACTAAATTCCCTTTTAAAAGGACCCCTCCCATCTCCTCCCTCCCTCCCTCTCTCTCTCTCTCTCTCTCTCTCTCTCTCTCTCTCTCTCTCTCTCTCTCTCTCTCTCTCTCTCTCTCTCTGCTTGTCTCTCTGTCTCTCCTTGTCTGCTGCTCCTGTCCCCAGAGGCCTCTCTCTCTTCTCCCTTCCCCCCCTTCCCATTTGCTTTCCCCCATTAAAAAAAAAAAAACCTCTACCCAAGCTCTGTTGCATGGTGTCTTTGTCTCATGTGCCACTTTTTAAAACTACAACAGAAACAAACTTCAATTGAGAAAATGTCTCCATCAAACTGGCCTGTAGGCAAGTCCATGGAGGCATTTTCTTGATTGATAATTGGTGTTGGAGGGCCCAGTCCATTGTGGACAGTGCCACCCATGAGCAGGTGGTCTGGGTTGTATTAACAAACAAAACAGCAAACCGAGTAAGCCGTGGTGAGCAACCCAGAAAGCAGTGTTCTTCATGGCCTCTGCTTCAGTTCCTGCCTCCATGCTCCTTCTTGAGTAGGAACTTCCCTCAATTGCGGACTGTGATTGGGAGGTATAAGCCAAATAAACCAACTCCCCCCGCTACTAAGTTGGTTTTGGTCAGTGTTTTATCAATAGAAAGCAAACCAGAAAAAAAAAAACACAACACCTTCTGCCCTGACCTGCTGGAATCCATGTCTCACCTATTAATTTAGTGACTCCATAGGACAGTCAGCTATGAGGCCTTGGAAGCCTGGCAGGACAACAATGGCTATTTTCAGTACTGTGCCCAGCTTGTGAGCCTGTAAGTCACTGATGCTGGCTTCCTGGGAATCTGAGTTTGGAGAACTCTGATGGGCAACATTAGCAACAAAGGCAGCATCAACATAGGCTCCAAAGCACATGCATAGACATCAGTATACATTTACAGAAGGTTAGCATTCCAAGGAAGTAGGCAGTGGTTAAAGATCCTGACAGCATAGTGGGAAATCAGAACTCAGGATTGCACATCAGAAGTTTTGCTGAGTTTACACAATTGTGAGTAACCATCATCACAGATAAGATTCTGGGCCCTTGTGCATCCCTGGAACAATGCACCAAGAGGTGAGTGTGGATTCAGAAAGTCACTGGGTTTGGATGAAGTCTTTGTTATGGTTCAGTTATGTCCACCCTGAAAGAGCTATGTTTAAGACCTAGCCACTGGACCTTGTTTGGATAGGGTCCAGTTGAAATAAGGCCACTGGTAGTGGGGGATACCTAATTACACACAGTGTTCTCACCAGGGGTTTCTGGACACACACCATGAGTTGGTAAGGTGTTGATTTCCCTAGAACTCCTGGTATTCCCAGGACTTAGCAACCAAGCTGTACTGGAAAGATGGGTAAGAACTTGGGAGTCTTTATTCTCAGAACCCAAGTTGCCATATCTCACAGTGGGGGGATGAGAGCTTCATGGCCCTGACCTGCCCTCCCTGAGTGTTGGGTATCAGTCCTTCCAGTTACAGAAGAGTGGACACTCAATCTTTGTGTGTTTTATGTTAAAAGGGTAGACAGAAGGTTAATGTGGAAGTAATTAAGCTCTTAACTGAAGTGCATAGTTAAAAGATAATTGAATAGACAAGGTCTCCAGCCGCCCAGAGTCTCGGAAACGTTAGTCAGTTACTAGACAGCCGGTCTTGAAATTCCTACGTGTAAGGACTTAGAGAGTAGAGGAACCAGGACAGGGAACTGCCTAGAAGCAGTCACCATCAATTCCCAACCAGGGCTTCTTATTTGACACCTTAATGGTGGTTTCAGGAAGATGCATTAGTTCACCATGGGCAGTGTATAGAAAATGTGCAGATCTTTTCACTGGGAACCCAGGCAGGTCTGGGGGAAAACGTGTGCTGTGAATGATGGACAAAGGACAGACAGCGGAAGTTACTCGAGTGAGACAGAGAGGAAAATTGACAGTGAGGCCAGACTTCCTTTGGGAGGTTCATCAGTTTGACCTCAGTGACATGGGGCGAGTGCAGACTCAAACACTGTTGTGTAAATTCTGTGGGTGAGAGTCCAAGGACCAGCAGACTTGCAGACAGGAAGGGGACAACCAAAAGGCACCTGCGTTAGGTGTTTGCCACCACAGTGCTGAGGAGGTGAGCTGGGGGGGGGGCTTCATCTGTGAGGCCCTGAAACTCCTTAGGGCATGTGTGACCAGCACTCACTACACAAATGCAGTGCTCAGTGCTTGCTTGAAAACAAAGAATCTGGTGTCAGTCTAGGAGGAGGAAGAGGAGGCTTCCCTTCTGGGTTACTACATGTGGACATACCAGTTATGTGTATGTATCTGTGTTCACATTGTCTATATCTGTAATTAAATCTGTATTGAGTCTATCATTTGTATAAATTATATAGATATATATATATATAATCATCTATGCTTAGGTCTATGATCGCAGATATATGTATGTCGCGTCTGCCGCGCAGCCTGTGTCTGAGAACGTGTGGAGGGTGTCGGGGATTGACAACACAGAGACTTGTTCAACGATGTAAAGAAAACTTTAAGCAGGCCCCAAAAAGGTTCAAGAAAACTTCCTAAGAAAGGCTCCCACCAGAGAAGCTTCTGCTCTCTCCTCTCCCCTGGCTGGTTCTCTCTCTCACACCAAAAACTGATCTGGGCGTGTCAGAAGAGGCGGTTAGTCTTTGGACAAGGTCGAGGTCAGGGCGGTTTCTGTGGGCAGGCCTTTTCCAGGAACGTATTGCCCCGGGCATTGTATTGTTTTTAGTAAACATGTTTTTAGTAAACATTGTCTTACAGCTGCCTACTCCCAGGCAGAAGGGGAAGTGGGTCTCTGCTCAAGGTCTGGTGTTCCCACATATGTATGCATATAATTCTTTTTGAGACAGGAAGAGAACGTCTAAGTATGCTGTCTGTGCTGGACTCAAATTCCAAGACTCAACTTCTCACTCAGCCTTCTGTGTAAAGGAGCTGTGACACCAGACATGTGCCACCATGCATGTTATATATGTATAAACACAAATATATAAAAACATACATATAAACAAATACAGTAAGTACATACATGATGAGAGTTGTCTTTCTGCACATATGTTTCTCTTATTGGTTGATGAATAAAACACTGATTGGCCAGACAGGAAGCTAGGCGGGGCTAGTAGAGTGGAGAATTCTGGGAAAGGTAGGCAGGAGAGCCTGCCAGAGTCAGTCACCATGTAGCAGGCAAAGGAGTTGCAGGTCCAGCATTCTCAGGTAAGCCAAGACTATGTGGAAATACATAGATTGGTAGTTATGGGTTAATAATTAAGACTGAGCTAGCCAATAAGAAGCCCTAGTCATTGGCCAACAGGTTAATAACTAATATAGCGTCTGTGTGTTTATTTGGGGCAAAACGGCTGTGGAAACCTACTGTAACACACACATAAATAGAAACACATGCATATGTGTAACACATATATACATATATGCATATGGTTTTATTTTTTATATTTCTTTATATTCATATTTTTATATGCATACGGCTTTATTTATTTGGTAGTGGCTGAGACTGAATCACAGACTCCTACACAGCAGGTAAGCAAACATTCTACCACTGAGCCACATCCCAGACATACATTTTGTTTGTTGAGACAAGGTCTCGTGTATTACAGGCTTGTCATGAACTTGCTACTTGGCAAGGATGACTTTAAACTCCTGATCCTCCTGACTCAGTCTCCCACATGCTGGGCTTATAGATCTGCACCACCACACTCAACTCCACACCTGTCACATGAGGAAGCAGAGAAACCACAGGGCTTCACTGTGCTCAAGTCAGAAGTGGAAGGAAGACCTGGGCTGCGTGCCACCCATGCAAGAGTTCTGTGTAATCCTCTCTTCAGGGAGACTGATTGCTAATAAAGTGAACACACTGGGTGGCTTGAGACAGTAACATTCTCTTCCAGTGCTGGAGGCCAGAATTCTGGGGCCAAATCATGGGCTGGGTCTTGTTGTCCTTGGATGCTCAGGGGAAGGATCATCTGTGCCTCACTCCTGCCCACTGTTCTGTGGCAGGTGACACAGCAGGATTGTCATCTTCACGGGACACACCCTCTTATCCTCAGATGTTCAGCCACCAGATACCCACTGTGTACTGAGCCCAGACTCCCAGTCTGGGAGTCATCAACGGGCATCAGCTGCATTTTAAAGGAACAGTGTGTTCCTCTGTAGCCGGAAACATAACCCCACAGAATGGATACATTTTCATGAAAAGAAGTTCATTTGGGGTCACAGTTCTGGTGAGATCATCAGAGAACAGCTTCCAAGGTGGCAATGTGCCCAGGCAGCTCAAGGGACCACTTGGAAGAAGCAGGGGGTCTTCCCTGGTCCTTCTCCTGTTCTCCCAAAGGGCAGCAGGAATCAGTCGGGAGCCTCCTTTCACTGCCATCTAAGCCTCGCCACTCCCTGAAAGCCCCATCTCTATGATCCAGAATATAAGCTTAAGTTTAGATTTCTACCCTCTTAGCACCACCTGATGGAGAGTGAAATAAAGCGTGGGACTCCCTGGGGACACCCAAACCACATCCAAATCACAGCAAAAGGAAGTGAGAACCAGAAACACGCAGCGTTCCCATAGAGACCTCTGGACTGGGTGCCAGGGTACAGAGCCTGTCGCCTCACACATGGTCATACTCTGTCATTCATACACCTTCACACCCCCTCACCCTCCCACGCCCCCACACCCCCTTACCCTCCCACACCCTCAAATGCACACACGTATTCTCACATCCTGGCATCAGTACATACTCATTCACACACTTAAAAACATCTTCAAACACAAGCTCAAAATCTCAGATGGACCTTTCTGACTGCAAAACTTCCTAAAGACTTCTCAGTACCTCACCTGTGGGCAAGGGTTTCGTGACCTTGAGATTGCAGCCTGTACTCCTAACATCTAATGGTTAAGAAGCACCTAGAGTCTAATAAAGATGACTGGACTGGTATTCATCGATGATGCCCCTGCCCTCCGCTGAGACCTTAGTCATGTGAATGGCTTTGGCATGTTGATCCTTTAAAGGGGGGGGGAGGGCTGGAGAGATGGCACAATGGTTAAGAGCACTGATTGCTCTTCCAGAGGACCCAGGTGTGATTCCCAGCACCCACACAGCAACTCACAACTGTCTGTAACTGCAGTTCCAGGGGATCTTATATTTGCTTATGGCATCTGAGGGCACCAGGCATGCAGATGTTACACAGATGTAGATGCATATGAAACGCATAAACTTAAAAAAGAATTTCAAAATGAATGGTTCAACAGTCTCAGCAAGCCGTGTGAGACACCCTTCCTACTCCAGTTGCCTAGGTACACACACTAGCTATGTGGGTGAAGTGCTCCTGGGAGACTGCAGCCTCACAGAACCCTGAGTTAATATATTCAGGAGAATGCAGATACACATGCAGAATCCAGAGTGCGCCATAGCTGATGGATAGCATGGTGTCTACTGTGTGTGGTACGGCTGACTGGGACAGGTGTGTGGCAGCCACTCCATGCCCCTCTACCCAATATCTAATTAGACAAGACAACAGAGGAAACCTGTACCGGCATGGCTCAGTCCAGAACTCCAGAGTTCCATCCCCAGCCATCAGAGCACAGGCTGCTCTCCTGTGCAGATCACAGAGGGGTCTTCTTGCCCACAGAACCTAGTGTCCACCCACCACTACTCAGGTCTGGTGACCAAGGATCATCCACCTAGACACTGGGGAATCTAAACTGCTACAGTCTAGCAGACCATTTAAAAACGTACCCAGAGTTTGCTTTTAGCACATTTGGCAAGGCAAGGGCACGGAGGACTATTGTGGTGAAAAGGAGTCCATTCACACAGAACTAGAAACAGGAGGGACACCACACCAAACAGGTCACAAGCTATACTCAGCCAGCCTAGATGCTAAAAAAAGTTGGCAAAGAATAGGAGCCTAAGAAGGCAGAAGGGGGTGGAGCTAGAGAGCTGGGGCAGGAGGCGGAGCTTGAGTCTCCCTGGTGGTAGAGCCTGATAGACAGGGCAGGTCTGGGTTAGTCCTGTGCCTACAGAAAGCCCCAAGTTATCTTCCCCTATCTGTGACCTGGGTGTGTAACCAGACTCCAAGATGTCTGAAGTCACACACACAACACAGCACGTTAAAGCTGCAACAAATGTACAAATGACACATGAACATAAATGGAAAATACTTCCTGGAGTTGTCAATGCTGTTTTCTTTTTTTTTTTTTACAAAGTAGTCACTGTTTCTTGGTGGCTATTAAGACAAACCATTTGTTAATTTCTGGAGAGGGGGGAAAAAAAAGCTAAAATATGTATTGACAAGAACTCTGTTGCCATGTGCTTAGAAATCAGCTAGTTGTGTGTATTGCTGGGGTGTATGGCTCTCCCTCTACACAGGAGTCTGGGTGCTCCCTTACCAACTGGGTCACATCTGCTTGGAAAGGCTGCTTGTCCACACAGGTCTGACAGGATGCTGGATCACTCGAGATCATGTCATAGTCTCTGCTTTGACCAGCTCCCACAACAGGTCTGACAACTGTGCTCCGGCTAAACCAATGCTATGAGGGCCAGCTGCGGGCAGGGCAGGTGATTGCATCCCTTGGTAACAACCTGCTTCCTATTAGACACCCTGTGATGCCCATTCATGTATGGTGACTTAGGCTTCATTCCTGATGAAGCCCTGCCTACAAAGCCATTATTAAAATTACCTTGCCTGTCTTGCTCTGTCAGCCTCCTCAGAGGCAGGAACTGCCCTGGTTCCCGGCAGCTGGGAGGATTTCTGGAGCCTTGTCCCTTCACCTCCAATGGGATTGTCCAACATTTTGTTTCTTGGTTTGTCGGTGGCTTTGGTTCAGCTTGATTCCTCTGTTACAAATCTGAAGGCAAGGAAGGCGCCTGTGATAGAAAGGCGGAAAGAAAACCTTTAGGTAAGTTTTCCGTTTGGAAATTAACAGGAAGAAAGTGTGTGTTAGTGCTGCATGACTTTAGGCTGCTCCCTGCTCACTCCCTCTAGAAAAACCAAGAGATACTTTGGTGGAGGGGAGTTCATTCAAGTCCAATCTTGACATGAGGTTGGGTTTTCTGTCTCAAATCCCATGTAGGTGGACAGTCGGGAGGTTAGCTAGGTATTGAGTGCTTTTATTGAAATGTGGGTGGGAAACTGAGCCCGTTCTATGAAGCCTTTATCCTGTCTTTTTCTTTGACTATCAAGTTGACCCACACCTCTTGAGTTGGTGCTTCTATTTTTCCATTTAGACTCATTATCTTTTTCTAAGTCGAGCTTTTCAGATGGATCAGGTGTTATATATTTATAGACACTGCTTTCTTTAGAATATAGACTACCACGTGAAAATGGACAAATGGATGGGCTGCTAAAAGTTTGGGGAAGCCTAAGGGAAAACAGTCCTGAGATAAGAGGTCAGCTGTTTGATCTGAAGATCACTTGAGAATCTAAGCCAACTTCACCCGCCAAGCACTATTCATTTGAGTTCTGATTTTACCAGTAGCCATTAAACAGTAGGTAAGCATCTTAGCTACTTTATTTCAATCTAAGTTGTTGTAGTATTTCCTGTAGGATTCCTAATTTCCAGGGCCTCTCTTACTGTTTCTTGTAACAGGGGAGTCATATTGCAATTTACTAAATGTTTTTATATGCCCTTATATTTGATTCATGTCACATCACATTTTGTGTTGGCCAGAAGGGGAGGCTAGCTCTGAGTCTGTTAAGTTGTTCCTAAAATAGTAACTGGAATAAAAAAGCTAATCAAAGTGGTTATACAAAGGTGTTAACATGAAGTTGTCCCAAGTCTGATAAGATGGAATGCTCCTGTAGTTTCAGCAACAGGCACAAGAATTTATGGAGCTCAGGAGTTTGAAACCAGCCTGGACAACATAGTGAAACCCTGTCTTTGGAAAAAGAAAATAACGTTATTTTCCTGTGGCTGGAAATGTGGTTGAAAGTGTTTGCCTAGCTTCAAGAAAACTTGGGTAAATCTCTCAGCATCATGGAAGGAGGGACAGAGAAAGGAGGAGGAAAGAGAAAACAAAGATAAGGAAACAGTTGGTGAAGAAAAGAGGAGGAGAGAGAAAAATCAAAGAAAGAAGAAAAATTTTGCCTAAACCCCTGTAAGTCTGGCTGAGGAGTTGGCTCAGTCAGTAAAGAGCCTTCGTTACAAATGTGTGGATGGAGTCTGGGTCCTAGCACCCATGTTAAAACCAGCTGTGGTGGCACATACCCCATAATCTCAGCAATAATGGCATGGGAAGATGAGCCACTCACTGGGCAGCTAGCCTGGTCTATGTAGCAAACTTCCAGGGCAAGGAGAATCAGTTTCAAATGCAAGGTGGAAAGCTATGAATCCCACTGGTCAAGAATAAGACTGCTACCACAGTTTCAAGCCACACTTAAAGCAAGCCATAATTAAATACTGGCCAGGTGGATGGACTGTGGCTGGGTCCGTGTCTGGATTTCCAGAAAATGACCCCAAGTCACAATTTACAGCCATTTAAGAATTTCCCATCAGGTCCAATCAGGGGCAAGCATACATCCTGACACATTTCCTGTCTGTGAATCTCCCTCCCACATGTGATCAAGCACATCCACATGTGGTACAGATGGGTCAAACAAGCTTGTTTAGGGGAATGAGAAACACGTGGCCTGTTATGCCTTCAGCATTTCAGAAACTATCTCTCCTTGGGCAAGGGGCTTGCAGATCAGAGGCATTATTGTTTCGTGGATCTCTATAGCATAGTAATTACTTCAAATATAACTCTGGTTCTCACAAGGCATCTTAGGATCAATGACACTCTCAATGTTGTCCTCTGGCCCCCATATCTACACTTTGTATAAGAAGGCAAGCATCCCCTCCCACACACACGGGGAGGGGATATCAAAACCAAAAAGCAACATCAACAAAACCTGTGTCACCTGACTCCCAGTCCTGGTTGGCATCCTCCTAGGAAGTGTAGCACAGACTATTGTGGGATGGTGAAAAGCCCACTGGGAACAGGGCACCTTTCCCCATAGTTCTTTCCTAGATCGTTACATACCCCTAATGGCTCCCCCTGAAGCATGGTTCCCACTGGAATTCCCACTGGAGCACAGTGTCTTCCACTAAAGGTTCCCTCTGGAGCTGTCACCCCTGACCCCACGATTCCTACTATAACGGCAAGGTCCACTCAAGGTTGTTATGGAATTGTAGTATTGAGCTTCTTTCCTGGATGTGGCTTTTTACCCTCCATGATGGCAACATTCAATACAGATAACTTCTGTGGGAATTGACTTCCTAACATAGGGCCTCTGGGCCTTCTCCCCTCCTGGGGCCAGAACCACCCTACCTCCAAAGTTGTAAAAATCAGAAAGAGAAAAATAAAAGTCCCTAGATATGGACACATGTATAATATAAGTTTTTTCTCTCTTGGGGAACCCACTACCCAGCTCCCAAATGAATCACACATGAAGGCTTATTCCCAGGTATGAACGACCAGCCTTACCTTGACTTGTTTCCAGCCAGCTTTTCTTAACTTAAACCATCCCATCTACTTTTTGCCTCTGGTGTTTTTCTATTCTCTGCATGTCTTTCTCCTTGGATTACTGTGTAGCTGGGTGGCTGACCCCTGACGGCCTCCTCTCCTTGTTCTTGCTCTTTCTCTCTCCCTGGTTTCTCCTTCTGTTTATCCTCTCTGCCCGCCAGCCCTGCCCATGCTTGCTCCCGCTTTGCTATTGGCCGTTCAGCTCTTCATGAGGACCACCAGGTGTTTTAGACAAGCAAAGAACCACAGCTTCACCAAGTTAAACAAATGAGGCATAAACAAAAGTCACACCCCTTAAAATAATTTTTTTTTTTTTTGGTTTTACGAGACAAGGTTTCTCTGTATTGTTTTGGAGGCTATCGGTCCAGCCCGGCCTCGAACTCACAGAGATCCGCCTGCCTCTGCCTCCCGAGTGCTGGGATTAAAGGCGTGCGCCACCACCGCCTGGCTCTAAAATAATATTCTACAGTATACATGTCCCCATAGGAGTAAGTCACCCAGATTAAAGCTCTGCATGTGCTCATGTCACTGTCACGATACCTTTATGACCATTAACTTCCTACTTCCTGTCCTGCTCTCACTGTCGAGACCCGCAAGCCCGTAATCACAGGGTTGGCTCAGGAAGGCACTGGTGCTACAAGATCGCTTCACCAGTAACTCCTTGCCTAAAGATCCATTCCTGAGTGCAGGCATTCTGCCTTGTGGCTCAGAACTCAGCAGGTTTCCAGAAGGTAATGATTTTAGGTACAGAAACAGTGCATGTTCATATCAGCTGGAAGGCTCTGGAAAGCTACGCTTCCCTATGATGGTTTTTGTTGTTTTGTCTTGTGTTTTGAAAGGAGCTTTAATTTTGCAATTGTCAGCCAGGCAATGGTGGTGCATAACTTTAATCCCAGCACTGGGGAGGTAGAGGCTGGAGGATTTCTGAGAGTGTAGTAAAATTGACCCAAGGTCAGCCTGATCTACAAAGTCAGTCTAGGAAAGCCAGAGTTACTCGAAGAAACATTGTGTCAAAAAACCAAAATGAAGTTCAAAATTTTCAATGGTCAAAGAAAAAATTAGGAATAACCAGCCAGGTTTTCCCCAGAGGCCCGTTATAAAAAAAAATAGTGGTGTAAGCCTTTATTCCCAACATGTGGGAGGCAGAGGCAGATGATCTCTGTGAGTTCGAGGACAGCTAGGACTGGTACACAGAGAAACCCTGTCTAGGAAAAGAAAAGAAAAATGCTGTCACATAGGTTTAAGCTTGGGTGTACTTACTAAAAAGACAGCACATAGCCAAGACCAATAGCTTTTCCCTTAGTAAATGAAGTCATACTATAGTTTTGGGGAACAATGAACAGGACTGCTGCCTGACAAAGTGAGAACACAGGTCACAAGGGAGGAAGAAGTATTTACTAGGACATAGGGAGTTAGGACATTTGCTTGACTGTGGGCAAAGTTCAAAGTCTTGTCTGTGAAATGCTGGAAAATCTCTAGATTTACGACTGGGAGAGGAGCTATGTTAAATTCAAAGATCACTCATGTTTATGCCTTAAGTACGGCTTGTTGCTAGTTTAACATTCTTGTTTGCAATAGTTCTACTAAAAAAGAATATTGTCATCGTGTGTTTCACTCTTTTTTAGCAGCCTACCACCCAGCTCCCAAATAATCACACACAGAGGCTTATTTTTAGTTATGAACGCCCAGCCTTAGCTTGGCTCATATCTTGCCAACTTTTCTTAATTTAAATTATCCTGTCTACTTTGATCTCAGGGTTTTTTTTTTACCTTTCTCTGTTCCTGTACACCTTTTCTTTCCTTCTTACTCTGTGCCTGGCAGGGTGATTGAGTGGTTAGCTCCCGAAGTCCTCCTTCCCCTCTCGTTCCCAGATCCTAGATCTTCTCTCTCCCACACTTCTCATATTTATCCTTTCTGCCTGACAGTCCCTCTGTTTCTCTCTTCTGCCTTGCTATTGGCTGTCCAGCTCTTTATTAGGACCATCAGGTGTTTTAGAAGTAGCACAGCTTCACTGAGTTAAACAAATGCAACATAAGCAAAAGTCACACACTTTAAAATAATATTACCCAATATATTGTGCCAGGTGTGTGGCTCACGCCCTTAATCCCAGCACTCGGGAGGCAGAGGCAAGAGGATCTGTGAGTTCAAGACCAGCCTAGCTTACAATGCAAGCTCCAGGACAGCCAGGACTGTGAAACCCGGTCTTGAAAAAACAAAACAAACAAATAAAATAAAAAGGAATATTGCACAGGAATTTTGCAGGCAGTCTTCACAGTGAATTCACTCAGACTCTGGGTGAGGGACTCCTTTCCCTTCCCATAGCTTCTTGATTTTCCCTGCTTTTCTATTCTGCCTCGATTATCCATTTTTAAGGGCATTCTTCCTTGTAAAGATGCAAGTTCACAGCCGGTTTGTCCCTACAGACAGCATGCATTATCCTGCACTAAAAGACAAGGAACAAGCACATTGCATATGTGGAGGACAAGGAGAGGCCCTTGCAGATAACAGGCCCTATGGGTTAGATTTTTGTCTCTTGTTCTTGTCACTGCTATTGCCTCTGGGAAATGACTCCATGGTTCCAAGCCTAGGAATTTCTCTTCCTCTCTCACCCAGAGACACAGCCCTTTGAGAACTCTATTGTGTTTGAGCCCAGAAGCAAGAATTAGATAGAAGATTTTATTCTTTGAGATTATAATATAATTACAGCATTGTTCTCTTCTTCCCTTTCCTCCCCATAGGCTCCTCCTTTCTCTCCTTCAAATTCTTGGCAAGAGACTTATTACCCACCTATTAATGCATTGTAAGGGAAGTCTTTTCCTTTTTATTATTTTATTTGGGCATATTCCTGAGCATGGCATACCAGACGTGGACACCTAGGACTCACGTGGTAGCAGGAAATCTTGAAACAATGAAACGCTGCATGAGTGCATTCTGCTTCCACCTCAGAAACTGCGTGTTAAACTGTCCCTCACCACCGCCTCCTTTAACCATTCCAATTTGCCTTCTTCAAATGGCCCATGGCACAACATCTGAGGGCGGCAGCCGGGAGAGTCAGTCAAGGAGCACCAGGTTTCTTCCTATGGAATGTTTGTCATGGTGCCCGGGGCAGGCAACTGTAACATCTGAACGGCTGAGGGAGCAGCCTGGCACTTGACCCACAGGAAGCCTAATGAGTGTTTGGAGGAAGCATCCATCCTGGCCAGATGAAAGGAGTGGCTGGGATGTAACCCTGCAGGTGAGGACAGCAGGGACAGCAGTCACACACGGATTGTTTTGTTTGAAAACTCGGTGACCCAGGCTGCCCTTAAATTCAATACATGGCTAAGGATGAGCTTAGCTCCTGACCTTCCCATCTCCACCCCCCAAAGGGCCAGGATTACAAAAATAATGCCGACACACCCAGCTTGCTTTTTGTTGTTGTTTTGTAATGTAGCTCAGTGCTGTTTTACAACAGTAAAGTGGGGAGACACAGACAGCTCAGGGGTGCCATCAATATTAATAAAACATGGGGGCACAGAATATGAAAATTGAATGTCAATGTAAATCTTCCTCCGAAACAGACGATTCAATGGCACTTCCAAAGGAACCTTTATGTACAAGTCACAGGGACATAGGACTCAAGGCACAGTTCATTGGCCATTTTATCCATCTTGCATGTGATGTTTCCCAAAGTTTCTTTTGCAGGTGGCCTATTTTTTTTGTGTTTTTTTGTTTGTTTGTTTTGTTTTTTACGAGACAGAGTTTCTCTGTATTGTTTTGGAGGCTGTCAGTCCAGCCCGGCCTCGAACTCACAGAGATCCGCCTGCCTCTGCCTCCCGAGGGCTGGGATTAAAGGCGTGTGCCACCACCACCCGGCTGCAGGTGGCTTATTTACTGTGTTGGAATTCCTGGGTGTTCAGAGACAAAATCAGAACCAGGAGGGTGGGGTATTACAGGAGTTCACTCCTTTTAGAGTATTTTCTAACTAGCTATCCTGCCTTGAGATAAGGTGTGATACAATCTAGGGTAGTGCGAGCTAAGTGTCCCCTCTGGATAAGAGATAGGAATTTGAAAACACCTGACTAACTGACATTGCACAAGCCAGTTGTGGCACTCGAGAGCCTCCTGCTATGCTAGGGGACTTCAAATTCTCCAAGCGCTGGCCATCTGCTCAGAGAGAGGGGACCAATTCTGCTCCACCCACTGCTATCTTTCGTGCCCCAACAACAGGTCATTGGTAGGTGCATGGCATGGGTAAACTGGGTCAGGGGGTCTTTGACCTTCCCGTAATGCTGGCTCTAGGGATCCAGGGTCAACTAGCTTCGGCTCTTGGCAGGAACACCTGGCAGCTCCTCACCGTCCTTAACTTTGGGGCAGAAACCACTGTTGAGGAAGGAGCCTGGTGCCACCGTCTGGGAACAGTGATGTTGTAGCAAGGGACGCGGTCTGGTTCATTTAACCCTCCCAAGCACAATATGCTGGCTCCAACCAGTCGCCCCGAGCTCCAAGTGCTGGCCCACAACTGAGCGACACCAAAGGGAGACATAGGCTTGCCTTCCACCTCTGTGCTGGGACTTCAGGCCCAAGGGACACCGGGTGATGGGTGGGGTATACGTGGGGATTGTCTTGGGGACAGGTCCACGCAGAAAAATGGGGGGTCGTGTAGGGTCTCAGTTGAGTGTTCTTGAAAAATTCCCCCCACGGATTCCTCCCTACCCTTCTTCAGGGTTCCAGCTCCAGCTTGAGTCACACCAAATCCAGCATAGCTGGCTGCACAAAGCTAGGCCGGCTCCAGCCGCCCCCGCGGCGCTGGGTGGTACGGCTCGCACCCCTGCGCCTGCCTTGGTAGTGTCCCCCGGGGGCGGGGCCTGGGCTTGTTGTCCGCAGTGGCCCGCGGTGCGCGTGCGCCGCGCTCAGTGTTTGCTCAGCTCGCGACAGTGTCGTGGGTGATTCTCCGGCGGTAAGGGCGGGACGGACCGAAAGCTCGGCGCCAGCTGAGGCGGGGACACAGGTGGGCGTGGGGTCCTGGTGTCCAGTGCCACCCACCGGCCGGTGTCCTGTCTGGCTCGTGTCACTGGGCGTGTCCACGGCGCGGCTGCTCCTGGGACGCCGAGTTTGAGCAGCTGATGGGCTAAGAGGCGGCGCCCACCCACCCCCATTCTGCTCACCTGGATGCAGGTGAGTGAGGCGTGGAGGGCGCCCTGTGTACGCCCGCTTGCAGTGGGGCTGCCATTGCCTAGCCGCTCGAGGAAGAGGCATTGCTTTGGGCTTGGCTCCCAGGTCATGAGGCCAGCGGGGCGCCAGTGGACGGGCCAGACTGGGGCACAAGACAACACGGTACGATGAGGAGCATCAATGGGACGGACCAGTCTCCGGTGAAGCAGGACAGGACACGGGGCTAGGTCAGCATGATGCTAGGGGACAGGGGCTTCGGCAGGAATCATCATGGGGCCAGAGGAGGAAAGGTTGGTGTCAGCCTGTAGGGAAGGGGGTGGAGGACTAGAACACCTAGCTGGAGTCAGCACACGAGGGAGATAACAGGTCCTGGGGCTGGGGTGCCGTTTCAGATAAGGACTGGGTGGAACTCTGCACGGTTGTGGGCGCCTGGGGCCTTTTAGAAGGCTCTAAGAGCCTGTCGGAATGACTGGAAGCTGGTGGCAGTTGCTAAGTACTGTTTGGATCTGTCGCTGTTCATTTGTCTTACCTTGTTTATATATGCAATCTGTAGCTCTACACTGGATTTGTTTCCGTGTTTTTTTTTTTTTCTTAGACTTTTCAGTGAGCATTTGGAAAAGGTTAAGGAAACCTCAGATACTGTGAAAATATGAGATGCCTCCACACCCACTGGGCCTTCCATCGGCTCTAGTAGACCTGCCCTAGCCTTCCTGCTCTAGTTGTACTGGAAACAACACTTACAGTAAATCCAGGCCTCCCTTCCAGGCTGCAAGAAAGTTCGCCCAGGACAGTTACCCTGACATACTCTGCACAGAATGTCTTGGATAAAGGCAAACTGGAGAACCCTGTTAGGACAAGGCATACCTAAATGAACACACGTCCTAGTTATGTGTCCCCTAGGCAACTGAGAATCACACGGAAGAGGATTAGTGAGGGGGATTTAGCTGATGGTGTTGCTGAAGGCAAAGGAACGGTAAACAGCTTACATGCATTTATCCTTTTTATTTTAATAAAAAGGAAATGTTTTTATCTGGGGAAAGACTGACTCAGCATGTGCCAGAGGCTCGTGGTGTTGCTTAGAGCTTGCTTGAAGGATAACGAGGTTTCGTTTCCCCGTTTTCAGGCTTCTGATTTTCAATTTTGTGTAAGCGTGTATTGCTTTTGATGTTGGGAAAGTATTTTGACCAAACACCTGTGTGTGATTCTGAACTGTGTTAGCCTGTGGGCATGTCCTATTGATCGTGTCAAGAGGAGAGTGACAGCCAGTGTGGAAAGGAAAGCGCAAAGGGAAGGCTTCTGCAGCGAGTGACCCCAAGTGCTGCGTGAGCTAAGACGTGTGCGTTAGACACAGAACTGTCGAGTGTTCTGGGGTGCAGTGAAACCGTAGCCTTTCGGGCCGTGGCCGATCCTCTTCCCCCACCGTGGGAAGAGAAATCAAGGAAGCTTACAGAGGCGACATCTGGCTGGAGATTATGAAGCAACCAGATTCGCTCTGTTAGTGGTAAATGGTGTGGATCTGATGGTTGAGTGAAAACCAGAAATGCAAGGACAACAGGACTGCTCCTAGGTATGGAGGAGGAGGAGGAGGAGGGTTATTGTAGATACCAGGGAGAGCAGAGGCACCTGGGAGAGTCCGGAGCGAATGCGATGCTCAGCCCAGACCGTGTGAGGGGAGGGGAGAGAGGAGAGCCGGACACCAGTAGACCAAGAGACCAAAAAGGCAAAAAGAGCGGTGTAACCAAAATGGCTGGGTTATACAGGGAAGAGCAGCCCAGCCTCTGGGCTGGAGAAGTTTAGGATGGTGGGGGGGTGAGGTATGCCAGCCAGGAGGACCCCCATAACATGTAGGGGGCTGAAGGATGCTGGGAGAAGCTAGCAGCAAGTGTGAGCTTTGATACCTTAATAGGTCCCCTTGTCCCAGGGTTTGAGACCTAACCATGGTATACTTTCTGGGTGGTGTTCTAACGAAAACACGCAACCACTAATCCCTCTGTGGAAGTTTCAAGTTTGGGGTTCTTTATCCTAACTAAACACAAAAATTCCGGTATTCCTAGCAGTCTGGAGGAACTCAGGGATGCCAACCAAAAGGCTGGAGGATTCCACGGATGCCGAATCTAAGGTCCTGGTGATGTGGCCCTCTGGTCACATTGCAGCATGGAGCTGACACTCGTTTATTTATATACGCTTGAGATTTCGTGTTTAAAAGGCACAGTTCAGTGCACATAGAGCTCAGACCACTGACCGTAGTAGAGTGAGATGGGCTTTGGGGGCCCCCACCCCCAGGGAGCACAGAATTGGTGAGTTGCAGTGGGCTGCGGACTGAGGCTAGTGGTAGCCCTTGCTAGTTCCTTCTGCCTTCCTTTGGCTCCTCCTCCGTGGAGATTGAGGGCTGACTGTTAACTGTGCAGTTTAGGCTGCAAGAAGTCCTCACGCTGCGCTTGTGTGAAGCAAGCATGCAGAAGGGGAATGGTTGTGACCTTAGTGTCCCTTTTTTGCCTTTCTAATGCGAGAGGGATGTGGTCAGTTCGAGGAGCAGAAATAGATGCAAAAGGAGAACTGAGTTGATCCCATGCGCATCTGAGCTGCCTACTAGGCGCAGCTGTGACCCTGTAGAGGGACCAGAAGGGCTCTCTAGGTCTCCTGGAGGGTTGACCAGCTGGATCCCAACACCAGACAGGCGAACCTGGCCTGATACTCTCATAGCTGAGGGCTTGAAGTTTTCCTTGCTGCTGTCTCTCCCCAGATGAAGGGTGCCGATTGGCCCTGTTAGTTGCTAAGACAACACAGGCTTCCCTGAGCTTTGTGCAAGGTGCTTTATGGAAACATGCATCGCAGGGGGTCCGAGCACAGGACCAGCCTGGGGAAGTGGTGATGGGGGTTGAAGTGTGGTGTGTGTTCTGGTGTGTAAGTCATCGTTTCTGTAACTGCCCGGCAACTGTTCTGGAATGGCCAGGAAGTCTCCACCTCCTCTGTGTCAGTGACTGATGTGGAGTGCTTTCTCTAGATGCCTTGGCTCCCAAAGGTGCCTTGGAGAAAGAGACTAACTAGGTGGATGCTCCCGACACAGGGGGTGCCGCACACTCTGCTGGCCTGTATTTCCAGGTCAGCCACCATGCTCTGCTGGAGCCAAGAGAACCCACTCAGCCCGGCCATCTGATCTTTGGCCCCGCTGATCTTGATGCTCTGGGGTTCCTCCTGCTCTGACTAAACCAGTATTCGTGTCCCTTGATTCAGGAAGTGGTCCTAGTAGAGATTTCCAGAGTTGGGAGTCCACCCGGGTCAGGCCCCATAGAAGCCGGCATCTTGGCCACTGGTATGGTGATGCAATCCCAGCAAAATGGGAACTTGCGTCCAGTCTCATGACTTGGGGACAAGTGCGAGGTGGGGGCCCTTTTTACTCCAGACCCAGGAAGAAACATCTGCCTTCCTTCCCAGCTCTGTACTAGACTTTAATGTGCCTGGATTAGAAGGTGTAAGGTACTCAGGAAGTACTCAGGTGTGCGTGTGCATGCATGCACGCACGCGCAAGTGTGCGCCAGTGCAGCAGTGGGGATCACGGGTTCAAAGCCAGCTTCGTTCTCCGAAAAAAAAAAAGAACAACAACAACAAAAAAATGCAGAGCCATACCAAGGCCAGGAGCCCCAGCCCTGTGGGGGCCATGTTAAGTTTCATTTGAGGAAGAGTAACTTTTGGAGTTCTTGGAAATGTGAAATAAGCTAGTGTTGCTGCATGCTGAGACATGAGCCACAGGTGTAGGCCGTGCACAGAACAGCCCCTGGGTTGTCATCTCCAGAGACTGTTTCCATGGGACAGGAAACACATCAGGGGACAGTGACACAGGCTCCTGGAATTTTGGGGAATACATGGGTATGCGAGTCGTGGCCACACAGCTGCGTCCTGTGTTATATAAAGCTAGGGGAAAACCAGCGCTTGGGGGTGTTGTCCTTGGTTATAGCGCCACTGCCAAGTGGCTACAGGTTCCTTTGTCCTTTGGGGTAGGTCCTGGCACTCAAGCTCACGAGCCGCGTGCCCTGCTTCCTGTGGCTGCGGAGTGAGTGAATTAGTGTAGGAAGCATAGTACTCTGCCACTCCGCCCTGCCATGTTCTGCCTCCGTTTCCCAAAGTGTGTCTCTGGGGGAGCACTCTGCTCCCGAGGAAGTAGGGTCAGAGTTTGTCCCGCGCACTGTGGGACTGGTCTTCTGTGACTGCTAAGCTGCTTCTGGAAGTAAAAGGCCCATCAGGATTTCCTCCAGGCGTGTGACACTCTCACTTTTCCAGTGTCACAAAGTAGATCCAGTGTAGGCACCTGTTACCATTCACACACAGTTTAGAATCCCATGCGTTCAGCAAGTGTCTCATGTGTGCCGGCCGCTGTACCAGGCAGCAGGGTTCTAAAGATGGACAGGTTGGGCTTCTACCTCCCTGCTGGTGCGATGCAGGCTGGGGCCGAATACCAGACTGTAGCTCAGGCTTGGTTCCGGAGGGCATGCGAGTTTGTGGGAAGGGCATTTGGCCCAGTGTGTGGTGCTTCTCCGCAGACTAGAAAGCATCTGAAGCAAATGGATCTAAGCTGGCTGGTCGGGGTCGGGGCCAGGGCAGGGCATCTGCAGAGAAGTCAGAACCCAGAGCTTGAGCTCTAAGGCATGGAGCAAGGTGTGGGAGAGTTTGAGGTTGGGGCCCAGGAAGGGAAGCAGTCATACCCAAACACTGCAAGATTTGGGCAGTGGTTCAGACTTCTCCTGGAAGCTCTGCTGGAGACTTCACGGAGGAACTGCAGCCATGAAGAACACCGTATTACAGGGCAGGCTCTTCGTGTGAGTTGTAAAAGTAACAGCTCATTTCGGGAAGTGAACTCTTAGGATGTTCCAGATTAGGGAACCTCAACCTGTACCACACACCAGACCTTACTTCAGGCCCGTAGCAACCGCTAGTCCCCAGGGCTCATAGTCTGCGTGTCTCTTGGGGAAACCGAGTCCCAGAAATGACAGGAGTAGGTAGGACCCAGTAGGTGTTCCTAGCCCCATGTCCATGGATTTGGCAGAGATTGACACATGGTGTTTTGATGAACAGCTTTTCCAAGCAAGGAACATGAAGGAAACATTCTTACCTCAGAATCTAGAGGTAAAAGACCTCAACAGAGTGTATCCCAGTGTTAGCTACTGTTTGGCCTCCGGATTATGTAGTTCATGACCAGATTGCTATAAAAAAAAAAAAAAAAGACTGAGACTAGAGTTCTGTGGGAAGAGCATAGCCCGAGTCAGAACGCGTCTGCCTCCCTCTGTGGCTGAGCATCTCAGAGCCATCTTATTTCCTTCTCCTGTGTTGTCTGTTGGTCTCTTGCAGAGTTTATGTATCTTTGAAAACATAAGAGTGAGGTAGAGAGTTTCAGACATGGTGGGGGGTGGGTAGACTGTTTGGGGGAGGGAGGCGGTAGTGTTTCTTGCTTTCCCGCTTCTTCTGAGTCAGCTCAAGATGAATTCTTTCTTCAGATTGAGGATGGATGCCCGAAGATCCTCGAGACAGCTTCACTGAAAGTGAGGAGCGGTGTCAGGCCCAGCTGTCCGGTGTTGGCCCCCGGGGGACACCCCTGACCATCCAGATTAGGATCATGACTCCTGTGAGCAACCATGGCATGGCAGAGAGCATTTTTGACTTGGACTATGCTTCCTGGAAGATTCGCTCGACCCTGGCGGTGGCTGGCTTTGTCTTCTACCTGGGCGTCTTTGTGGTCTGCCACCAGCTGTCATCCTCCCTGAATGCCACCTACCGCTCTCTGCTGGCCAAAGAGAAGGTCTTCTGGAACCTGGCAGCTACCCGTGCAGTCTTCGGTGTCCAGAGCACAGCTGCCGGCCTGTGGGCCCTGCTGGGGGACCCCGTGCTCCACGCCGACAAAGCTCTCGGGCAGCAGAACTGGTGCTGGTTTCACGTCACCACCGCCACCGGGTTCTTCTTCTTCGAGAACGTGGCCGTGCACCTGTCCAACCTGTTCTTCCGGACGTTCGACCTGTTCCTGGTTGCCCACCACCTCTTTGCCTTTCTGGGGTTTCTGGGTTCAGCCGTTAATCTCCGAGCTGGCCACTATCTGGCCATGACCACCTTGCTCTTGGAGATGAGCACACCCTTCACCTGCGTTTCCTGGATGCTCCTGAAGGTGGGTAGGGAGATGTGGGCAGGGCTGTGGCTGCCTGCAGAGCAGGGTGCCTTGCACGGTACCATGCTGGCCAGAGTGTTACCGGGACCTGCCGGGAGGCAGCTGTGCAGCCAGACATCACCTGGCTGAATTCCAGCTTCTCAAATTTAAGTCTCAGAGTTAAAAGAAAGACCAGTGACTCTTTAGATTCAGTCACTAGTGGTATGTGGCGTAGGAAGCATTATTGTTTCACTTCGATACTTAACGATACTTAAAATCTTCTGGAGAAGGCTGGGCGTTGATGGTGCACGCCTGTAATTCCAGCTCTTGGGAGGTAGAGGCAGGTGGATCTCTGAGTTCGAGGCCAGCCTGGTTTACAGAGCTAGTTCCAGGACAGGCTCCAAAGCAATATAGAGAAACCCTGTCTCCAAAACAAAACAAAACAAAAAATTGTTCTGGAGAGATCAATTTGTGATCCACTCATAAGGCCATCCCTTAAAAGTTTCCTTTAGCCTTTGGGGCGTGCCAGCATATGCGTGCATTTTTATAGCGTGTGAGAGCAACTCTCTTTCCTTTGTTGGGTTGCTGGATTCAGAAATTAGTTCCTGGTCCATTTGAAGGTGACATAACACAGCCTCGTAGTGAGCCTTGACTCAGGCGCCCATGGTCCTGCCTCAGAACAGTGGCCCACACCTTAGCTTCCTGGTTTCCAAATTCTGTACATGCAGGGTCGTGTCTCATCCTGGGAGGGGACATCTGGGATTGGTAGCCTGAGCAGACCCGAAGGATGCTGCCAGGAAGCAGCTGGGCTATGTGGGGTAGCCGGGCTGGGGTTTAAGTCCTTGGTAAGGCATCGAGGGCTGCTCAGCTTGGGCCACAACTGCAGAAACTCACTCTGTGCTCCTCGCACGTCCGTTTGAGCCTTCATCCAAGGCCCTCTGAGGGGAGGGCATTCTCTCCAAACTGTTGCAGGGCGTGTGCCCGTTGCTGCCAGATAATCAGGGCTGTTTGCTTTTATGATATGAGCTCATTCAAGATAGAAAGATTTGAGTGTTGCCTTAGGGAGTAGGAAGTGAGCAGAGCAGGCCGTACCGATGAGGTGCTGGCCCAGGCTCTTATCTGCCTTCAAAATTAAAGCCGGGAGAGCGGACGCTGACAAGAAGCCCTTTGCTTTGCACTGAGTTCGTGGTGGTGCTGAAGGGTCACATTCACCCTTTCACACACACGGCGTATTTACACCGTCTCTGTTCTGTCCGCAGGCCGGCTGGTCAGACTCGCTGTTCTGGAAGGTCAACCAGTGGCTCATGATCCACATGTTCCACTGCCGGATGATCCTCACCTACCACATGTGGTGGGTGTGTTTCCAGCACTGGGGCGCCCTGGTCGACAGCCTCTACCTGCCTCACTTTGCACTGTTCCTGTGCGGGCTGGCCCTGCTCACACTCGTCATTAACCCCTACTGGACACACAAAAAGACCCAGCAGCTTCTAAATCCCGTGGACTGGAACTTCGCCCGGTCCGAAACCAAGGGCAGCGGGCAAGAAAGGACCAATGGCCAAGTGCCTCAGAAAAAGAGGCTCTAGTGCCCGAGGACCAGGCAGCTCCACAGACTGTGACTCTTACAGAGGTCGTGAATGAGTTTAGATCTCGGTGAATACTAACTTGTTCTTTAGTATTAATTCTATAATAGCCACAGAGTATTGCAGGGACCTTGATTTGCCCGTAGGAGGTCTTTGCCATCATGGTCTTCTGATTCCCCTGGTGTGGCCTCAACCAAGCTGTGTCTGCCCGGCCAGGGTCAGGGAAGGAGCCATGGTGGCCAGGTTATGCAAGCTGCTAAGAATGCCAGCCTGGATACTTACTTGAAAGGACTGCATTAGGAAGGACCCCGTGTGGGTGTAGACGAATCAGCACACTCACAGCCTGCGTGCCTTATTTGGAAGTCATGTTCCTTTTCATTACAAAGAGTTGGCCTAAGAAAATAGGATTTGCTGATACTTGTGAAATGTCCCAGTATATGGAATTTTAAGCCTGTGGCACAGCAGCACCCTCTTGTGGCAAGTGACGGAAGGACATGGTTCTGGTAAAGGGTTTTTCTCAATTCCTGAGTGATCCTAAGAGTTTATCCACCCCTCCTGCATGGTATCTGGATCTTGGAGCTATTTCTGATTGACCAAAGAGGCTAGCCTCGCCCCAGTTCTGCTCTGTCAATTCCAAGGCAGGGCAGTGACTTTTCCGCTCTGGGTGTGACTGGGGTCCTGTACCCAGAGATGCTCTCCCTGAGTTGCCAGCGCCCAGAACAAACAGGCAGCTTGTCTGATGTGACTGTAGGCAACGGTTCCTACTGCACTGTTTGTGGGTGGGACGTCCGGACACCGGCTTTCAATGTTACTGACAGACACAGAAACTGTCCCCAAAAGTATACAATTAAAGTGCAGTTTATTTTTATCACAACTACCTTTGAAGTGGTGGTTGCTCTTGAAAATCATGTGTGACTTACGCCTGCCGTGGATCATGGGCCTCAGCGTGTTTTGAATACTAGTGCTTTTACTTTATCGGGATGTATGACACCTATTTATTTCATCCTACAAAAGTCTTTATTTTGTGTTCCTAAGAATTGTCAACTGAGAACCCCGTAGCTCCGATATCTGTTTTGCACAGGCACCCGCCTGGCAGATTTTAACCGGGCAGAAGTTTAATAAAGTTATAGCTGTTTACAGAACCCATACACGTGCCAGCTCTTGTGTGCTAATGTGAGCTCAAACTCACTGTTGGGGTGTCTGGGACACTCTGTGTCCAGACATTTTTGGCGAGTCTTCATGTGACCAGAATACGGTGGGACACTCCAGCCGACCTTCCCTGGCCTACACTAGGAGAGTGACCTCACACTGCATCCTCTGTCTTTATGCGTGTCAGCGGGGCGCCGTCCCGCAGCTCAGGTGGCCTCTGGTTGCTCCACACATCTTTCTGACCAGGACTTCTCCTTGGGCCTTTGGAGACAGAGTGTCTGATGAGAAGGCTGTGGAGGCCATGTGACCAGTAGCTCCTGCCTTTATTGCCTAGACAGTGGCCACGCTTTCTAGCTATGGCGCCTTTGTGGTCTCCAGTGTCTTGTCAGACAGATCTCTGAGAGGGGTGTGGTACGGAGGACACTGAGGAGCCACAGCTCACTCATGTGAGCCTGGGCTTGGTCTGCTGCCTGTGCCGGCCGACATTCAACTGCATGTGTGCCCCCTCACGACTCCTGTATCATCTCTCAGGAATTAGGACAGGGTGTGGTGTTGCTGAATGGCAGAGTCCTGACGTAGCATGTGCGAGGCCCTGCCTGCCTTCTTTTGCTACTACTAAAAGGACGCAGGCTCTCCCACTTGACTGGTATGCAAAAAAAAAAGCACCGCCCTTCTCTCGG
Organism: Mesocricetus auratus; assembly: GCF_017639785.1. NCBI lineage: Eukaryota > Metazoa > Chordata > Mammalia > Rodentia > Cricetidae > Mesocricetus > Mesocricetus auratus. Next base: position 4,672,998 of record NW_024429212.1, on the reverse strand, counting down.
GGTAGAGGAATACTTCTGTATACCTGCGTTGTTTGCTTTCAAGTTTAGAGAATCGGTAGGTCAGGGATACTGAGTGGCAGGAGATAGCCCAGCGTCTTCCCCATCTCTTACTGAGGGCTTGCCCCTGCCCCTTTAATTTAGCACTAGCTCTTACTTCTCTCAACATGCCACAGGCTCCCCCAAGTGGTCCAGGGCTTAGGACACACACCTAGTGATTGGCTGTTCGCTGTTGTCTTCTTTGAGGCATTGGGAAACCATGGCTGTCTTTACACAGACTGCTCCACATTAGGCATTGTTGCTCCCACAGTATATACCTGGGGAAGCTAAGGTCCAGAGAGGTGGTGACTGTCCCCAGTGACTCTGCTAGCAAGAGACCATATCTCTACCTGAGCTCTGGAGCGCCTGTTCACACAGCCTGTGGTGGGCGACCCTTCTGATGGGAGTTCTGAATTGCCTCTCCTGTGTGCTGTACTGACAGTGCCTGAGCCTGTCCCACAGGAAGAACAGAGAGACTAAGCACATCTAGTGTTGCAGGCTTGGGAGTCCAAGGTCAGGTGCTGGTGGCTTCAGTCAGGAAGAGGCCCGATCATTCCATCCCCAGGTGGAAGAGATGCCTAGCTTAGTTTCCTGGAGGTCTTTATAAGGCTCTGATCATGACTGGACACATGCTGGCTTATGTGCGTCCTCTGGCTGGAGCTGTTGGTGCTTGTGGACACTGGGAGCTGGAAGGAGGTCCCTTTTACCCCTGCCCCCCCCTCCCCGTGGATGTAGTGTGTCAATATAACTTTGGAGGGGCACATTCAAATGTGCTGGCACGCCCGGCGTCCGTAAGGTTTCATGAGCTCCACATAGGGCTGGTGTCTCTAGTTCCCTGACCTATTCCAGACGTTGACAAGTGAGTGGATGAGCCAACAAACAAATGGCGGGTGCGTGCGTGCGTGCGTGCGTGTGTGTGTGTGTGTGTGTGTGTGTGTGTGTGTGTGTGTGACCCAGAAGGGGGGCAGAATGTTTACTGAGGGCATATTCAGCAAGGTAAGGCAGGATGGGAGGCTAGGAAGTCATCTCCACCCCACGCAGCAAGGAGGGCCCTGGGAGGAGACCTGGACAGGCAGGTGGCCCATGTGGGAACTAGGATGCTTGCCTTTTCTTTCACGGTGAGGGAATGCCTCTGGAGCCCTGGGTTCTGGAGGCCTCTCAGACACAGTGCTCTAGCTTCTCATTTGGAACCCACAGTGAGAACCTCTTCGCCCTGTACTTTGTCATGGTGCTGGTTTGTATCTGGTGATTTCATTGTTATGCATCAGTCTGTTGGAGGCTTTTCATTTCCTGGTAGTTCACTATATTAAAGGCAAATAGCCTCAAACTCGGCAATGTATTTCAAAAAAACCATGAACCCAAAGCCGAAATCCTTAGTTATTGCTAAAAGTTACAGATACAGCCAAGCTTGACAGGCCATGCTTTTCTGAGTCCCAGGGGAGGCCTGCACCCTTTCTGAGCCCCTGGAGAGGAGGGATGGATGGGGAGGGGCGCAGAGTGGAGGAAGGGGAGGAAAAAAAAGAATCCCTGCCAATTTTAAAAGAAAACTGGTTGCAGTCCCTGTAACTTTCACAACATTAGCTGTGTTTTCAAAACTGCTGTGCGAGCCACAGAAGCCCAGAATCACAGCACATCTCAGCCTCTGTTCTCCTGTCGGAGGAACTAACTTCTCTGCATACTAGGTCCGCCTGGAAACATTGTTTCCACACAAAACAAATAAGGAGGGAGAGCTTGTTGCTGAGCCAGAGATGGGCTGCAGGCTCCTCCCATGTGTGCTTTCCTTAGCTCCTGATTGGCTCGACTGCACAGCACCGTGAATCTCAGGAAAAAACTCGTTTACCAAGCGCTGCTTTCCTTTCTTACTCTGGGGCTCCTGTTTGGCCCAGTCACACTGAACTCGCGGCCAGTCGGCCCTCTGTAGTGGTCCCCCGGCTCCCTGGCCGTCCTTGTGTTCACATATTGTGGGACTGACTAGCAGGCATGGCAGGCCTCCCGGATGGTGTGTTTTTCTTCCCAAAGGAAGGTAAGCCTCGAAAGCAGAGAGCTCCCCGCTTCCTGTACCTTTCTGTAGTCATATCTGCAGGGCCATCTGCTCTTGTCACTGCAAGGACCTGCCAGAGGTACAGGCAGGAACAAAGGATGCAAGATTGGACATCTATCCTACCAAGAGCAACACAAGGCTCCCCTTCACCTCTGCCCCGCCCCCAGATGGGAATGTGCTGATCAGCCTTACCAGCCCCTTATACTATGAACAGTTACTCCGTGGAACTTCCAGGATGGGTTTGCTGACCTTTTGGAATTCTCTTTGTCATTTCAGGTGCTAGGTTCTGAGTCTAAAGCAAGTTACTCCGTTTCAATTTTCGTTTATTTCTGACACTTTTGTTTGCTGAGTAGAAAAGCTGGGAAAATGAAAACAGAAACCAAAATACCTTTCTTTTACTAATTTTCCCTTCCGGATTCGTCAGTTGCTAACATTCCATCACACATCACACGTTAAAGCAGTGCTTCCCAGCCGGTCTGTCTCCTGAATCTCTCTGCCTCCCACTTTCTCCTTGTCATTAGCTTTTAAAAAGTCCCGTTGCCCCCCCCACTTCTTTGGAGATGGGCCTCTCTGTACTGCCCAGGCAGGCCTGGAAATGGGCTGTCTCGGCCCTCTTGCCTGCTGAGACTATAGGAGACTCATCATATGGACAAAAACATTTTCAGGTGTAAACACACTTAACTCCGCCGGAGGCCAGGCTTTGTATCTAATTATATCCTGACACTTCCTTCCTGCATGTCCTCCTACTCCAGGACTGTTGAGTCATGGCTCCAGTGTCAGTCAACCTGCTGTGGTTCCTCAGTCTCAGCACAGGCTGGTGATGTTAACTCAGTCCCTCTTCCGGTTGCTATGATGTTCGTCAGGCTGGGTTCAAGGCACACATCTGCCTAGACTACTATGCAAACCTGATCTTCCATGGAGTGTCAGTCAGGTCGGAGGTCTTGATCTGTTGCCCCTTGGTGATTATATTAATTTTGATAACCTGATTAAGACAAGCAACTGGAATAATTTGGATATAGGTTGTGCAGAATTCCCTAACCAGAGTGGAACAGTCTAGTCTTCCCTTGCTCTGGGAAATTCCCAGAAAGGGAGTGAGATCATGAGTTGGCATTGCAGATAAAGCCCAGGGGAGGGAAGTTGTTCCGATGCCCACAGTCCTGGCACTGGCAAAATGAGGATCGGAGCTTCTCTAGAAAATTCAGTTTGGGGGATGACGAGGATTGGTGGCATCAGTGGGGTCCCCCGTGAGTGAGACTCTGATAATTGAGGTTTACGGCTAAATCTACACATGCGTGTAGCTCCACCTCTATACACTGCGGAGTATGAGATGGAGAGAGTGGGAACTGTCCTCTCCCCTCTGGGCCAAAAGAGATAAACCCATTTCCTTCCCCCTGTGTCTGTCTCCTGGGTTTCCTCAGAGCAGTGAACAAGGAGCCTGAGATTCCAGATAAGGTCTAGTTGCCTGCTGTTGGCTTTGCAGGTGATACGGTTCATGATTTTTTTTCCCTTTGTGTATGTGAAATATGAAGTGATTTCAACAACTGTCTATGGTTGTAGACAATACAGTGTAACAGCCTCTAAGAAGCTATGGGCTTTTATTGTTGTCTGAGGTGGGCCTGGAAAAGCACCATCCTCCTGCCTCAGTTTCCCTGTGCTAGGATTACAGTTACACACCACACAGCCAGCTAATAGTTCTTTTTAATTGATGAATTGTTATGTGTATGACTGTTTTGACTACATGTATGTTGTCTTAGCGTTTTATTGGTGTGAAAAGACACCATGACCATGGCAACTCTTATAAAGGAAAGCATTTAACTGGGGCTGGCTCACAGCTCAGAGGTTTTGTCCATCATTGCCATGTCGAGAAGCGTGGTGGTGTGCAGGCACACATGGTGCTGGAGAAGGAGCTGTGAGTTCTGTATCTTGATCCGCAGGCTGCAGAAGGAGACCGTGCCACACTGGGCATAGCTTGAACATATAAGGCCTCAAGACCACACAGTGACACACTTCCTCCAACAAGACCATACCTTCTAATAGTGCCACTCCCTATGGGCCAAACATTTAAACATGTAAGCCTATGGGGGCCATTCCTAGTCAAACCACCACATAATCCTATGAACCACGTAGGTATCTGGTGCCAAAGGAGGCCAGAGAGGACAGTGGAGCCCCTGGAACTGGAGTTACAGATGGTTTTAAATGGCCATCTGGGTGCTGGAAATCAAACCCAACTCCCCTGGAGGAACATTCAGTGTTTTTAAGCACTGAGCCATCTTTCCAGTTCCAGCTAGTAATACTTGAAGTAAGTCAGTGAAAATTATTTATCTGTTGTGTCTGTTTCAGAATATCTTAAAAACACAAATACTGAATCCGGTGCTGAATGGATGTGTTCAAGTAGGGTCACCGTGTCTGCCCTGATAGAAACGCAGAGCAGACCAAGGCTTGTGCTAGGGTGGAGGCAGGGGCACGTGTGAACGCAGAGGATTAGCTTTCACTGACCTTGCCTTCTGGAGGTCAGTGAGCTCCTGAGGGGAATGGTAAGGTTCTGGTGTGGTTGTTTGTAAGATAGTGATGTAATTCCAGGCTGGACTCTGTATGATATGGAGAAGGCTGTTGTGACCTGGGCTGGATATACAGTTTGCCCCCTCTTCTCCAAAGCATAACTAGGGAGGCCACACCTCAGCCGCCATTTCCTGAGGTAAAATAGAGGTTGGCACCTTGTGCTGTGGGCCTTTTTAAGCTCTGCTTTTTTGGTTTGTTTTGTTTTGTTTTTCAAGACAGGGTTTCTCTGTATTGTCTTGGAGGCTGTCCTGGAGCTTGGCCTCGAACTCTCAGAGATCCGTCTGCCTCTGCCTCCCGAGTGCTGGGATTAAAGGTGTGCACCACCAACGCCTGGCCTCTGCTTTTTTTTTTTTTTCTTTTTAGCTTTCAGCACTCTGACACACATTTCCATTTCCGGAACTCCCAGAGCCCTTCTCTGAGCTTTCCTACAACCCAAGGGACCCTCCCACCCTGTTAGAAGTTGCTCACTTATCTTTGGGCCTTTCCCTAAAAGGTCCTGAACAGCTGATGTGACTCTGGTCACTTCTGAGTCATTAGTTGTGTAAGTGGGACCCCAGCATAGACGAAAAACAGCTCTTACTTCTTACTTCAAAGTGACTAAGAAGCAGGAAAACAGACTCAAGTTTGCAGGAAAAGACTACAGTAACTTTATTTTTGTCACAGAACAAAAGAAGTAATGAATCAGTGATGCATTTGCCGAATGTGTAGACAGGGATACCAGATAGCTGGGCTGCAGAAGAGCAGGAAGTTCTACTTTGGGTTTCAGGTGCCGTCAGATGACTTTAGCTGTAGGACTGGTGGAAGCCAGTGATCTCATTCTAACCTCTCTTATAAGTATTTCCTCCTCACTGAAGTGTTTCCTCTGGTGGGAAGGGATGGGGGAGGGGCGGGGAGGGGATCATAGGGCTCCAGCAGCTAAGGAAGCTTAGCAAGGTGAGGAAAGTCAGAAATCTCTCCCCAGCGCTATAAAGATAGAGGAGACTCTTCTGCCTGCCAGTCGTGCAGGGTCTCCAAGGATGCAGCTTTTGTGGGCCACCCTTCACCCGTGCTCTGGTGGAGTCCGCAGTGCAGCTGCCTCTGGGCTACCCACGGGCCTACAAGCAACCCCAGTACACTCAGTGCTCCCTCATCGGGATAGGCTTGGCTGAGACCCTCCGCCTTTACTACCCTTTCTGGTGAATGGACGCTTGTTCCTGTCTCCCCAGGAAAAATTCACCAAGAGTCAGATGCAGAGGTTAGAAGTGAGTGGCTATTAAGGGAACTAAAGATAGTGCAAGATAATTTTGGCTCTCCCTCTGTGACATTCGGATTCTCCACAACCGTGCAGTCAGCCGATCTGTCCGCCAGATCTTCAACACAGATGTGGCCCAGAGATGGCCATCTCTCACCAGAAAGTGTGCCTGCGATAGAGTCCGGGCTGACTGCCTCACTGTGAACCTCGGAGAATCCATGGTGATGGGGTAGGAAAACGCCACACACTGCCCGTCCTTGGCGTGCCTCTAATCATGGCTGCCGGGTTATTTGGTTTTCTTGCTAGCTTTGTTGGTACACAGGACTCTGCTGGTTCTGACAGGGATGTTGTGGAGTCTCTTTTCTTTTCCTCATCCCCCACTACTGCCCCCTCCAGCTGCCCAGTCCTTGTTCTGTGCTGCCAGAGTCCGGCTGGGCAGAGGAGATGGCCCAGGGGGCACTCTGAGGGGCAAGAGGACGGAGGCTATTGCAGTCCCTCAAAGCCCCTAGGCCCACAAGGAGTCAGAGGTGGAAAGCACTAAGTGTCTGTCCGCCACGACCACCCCAATCCTGGGCAGGGGCTCTTTTGTTTCTCGGAGGAGTCACTTTCTCCTCTTGGGCGTCTTGGCTCTTCGCCTCTCCCTCCAGTTGGAGTTAGCAAAGTAAGAAAATAGGCAGTTGTTGGAGAAGCTCTGGGAACAAAAGGTCACTGTTGCCACAGAAACAATGAGGCCTTCTCCCTCAGTGTTGTGCGGATCCCCTGAGAGAGCCCCAGTGAGAGCCAGCCTTATCTACGTGGTCCCTAAGTCATCTCTGTTCAGATTTGCAACATCCCTCCCTTTTTCCTTCGGTCTCCATCTATCACAGGAAGCCCAGCTTGGGGCGGGGGCAGAAAGAGATCTGTAGGGCTAGAAAGCCCGCGTGGCCTGCCAGGTTGCGACCTGGGACACGGGGAAGAACTCATTCTTCAGCTTACCAATGTGTGTCAGTTAGCAGACCAGAACTCAGGCTGGTGACACACCCAGAGACCCTGGGTACATGAGACGAGGTCTGTAGAAAGCTCAGAGCTTTGTGGAAGGCAGGGCTAGTCACTTGAGCGGTGTGGCTTCATCCCTGAACAGCATGACCCCTTAGGAGGATACCCAAGGAGCGTGCTCAGTCTTGGCAGTCTGAGCATGCCTGGAGTGCCCACTTCCCACTGCTCGAAGCTACTTCCCTTGCAACATCTCTACTGAAGTGTCTCCAGCCTGTTCTGAGGGAAGATGAAGAGTAGCTGGGTCATAGGCAGCGTCCATGAGCTAGGAGGAGGGAGAGGGCTTGGAAGTGTGTGGTCTTCAGCGAAGGCAATCAGGCAGGGACATTTGGTCCAGGGATTCTGGCCTTGACCTGGGAAGCTAGCAGATACTGGTGTGCCAGGCATCACCTACTGGGAGAGGTGCCAGTTGCTATCTGGCCCCTAGAACGTGATTTCATTTTACCCCTAGCATACCAGCTTCGTTCCCCATGGATGGGAATGGGGTTCAGTACAGAGCATCTCCAGCCTCAGCTGAGGGTGGCTCGCCAAAGGCTTTTCAGACAAAAACGGCATCCCACCAGGCGGTTCAGCTCAGCATCCTCATGGCTTTGACGAGGTGTGAGAGAAAATGGACCACACACCATTGCGGGGTGCATCTTAGTGAGTTTAGAGGTCCGTGTGTGTAGCTTATGAAGTCTCCATCACAGTCAGGAGAGCAAGCACTGCTTCCTGCCCAAACCCACTTTTCTCCTGAATAATCACATCCCCATGCTGTCTCTAGGACCACCTGTCCACTCAAAACTTGATCCTCTGTAGTAAGCCCCTCCCTGTACTATCTCCCTAGGATAGCTCCTGTCCACCCAGGAGCTGATGGCCACCGATGCTTGGCAGTGATTCTGTCATTGTAGTTGTTAATGTTTAGGATCTCTGTAAGGGCGGGTGCTGAACTAGGTAGACACTAAGAGAGGGCTATGTGTTGTGCAGTATGGTAGTATCTTTTGATGGGGGATGTCATTCTGTATATATGTTGCTCTTATTGGTTGAGGAATAAAACACTGCTTGGCTAATAGTCAGTCAGAGCATAGGCAGGGCTACCAGATGAGGAGAATTCTGGGAAAGGTAGACAGGGAGAGGTCACGGAGAGTCGCCGTGTAGCCAGCAAAGAAGTAACAGGTTCGGGCATTCTCGGGTAAGCCAAGACCATATGGAAATACATAGATTTATAGATATGGGTTAATAGTTAAAACAGACCTAGCCAATAAGAAGCCCTAGATATCGGCCAACAGTTTAATAATTAATGTAGCACCTGTGTGTTTATTTGGGGCTGAAGCGGCAGCAGGACTTGGCAGGACAAGAGAACCACCACCAACAATCTTTTACTGTCTGCTCTCGGTTAGTGGGCTGTCATTTCTACGTGAGGTCCTGCCCGGATAATCCATCATGGTCCCATGGCTATGTAGACAGGAGTCAAGACGCCCACAGGAAGGACCCAGGCTGGGTGCCTGTAACCAGGCACAGGCTTTCAGTCAAGAAGTTGTGTATCTTCAGGACTGCCAGAAAAGTGCCATGCCACCTGTGGAGGCTAGGAGGCCAGATTGCACCTCAGGGCAGAGGCGAGGATTGGGTGTGCAGCAGTGAGAACAGGATTTCTTCAGCATCCAGCCCTCTGAACTCTGGGGCATGCGGAGGCCTAGACAGCAAGGCCTGAGGAGCCACCAGCGGCTCTGTGTGGAAATTTCCTGAGGATCCCATGCTCAGACTCATATGGGGACCTCCAAGGGTAATTCAGAAGGACACTGAGTAAGCACACCCTTTGGGTGTGTCGGAAGCCTATGCGCCCTGTACAAACAGGGCACTGTCTAGGCGCAGTTCTGGAGGGAGGTATGTCGACTTCAGTCTTTACCAGGACTCGCGGGTAAGAGGTATTTGCTGACTGTTCCCCGATGCCTTCACCTTGTGGCCATGACTCCAGCATGTCCCTGTGTTGCTTGCTATGGGCAGAGGCCCAGCCAGTCACATCTTGTCTGGATTCTAGTCTACACCAGGGCTGTAGTAACCCTGCTTTATACAAAAGACAGTAAAGGCTAGCAAAGATAGTGGCTTTCTGGCATCTGGTTCCAAAGCTTGCCTTGCCCTCCGGATGCCTACCCAGTAACATATGAACTTTGGGGGATCCAGTCAGACCATACATGTACTTTGCTTTGTTAGTAGTTTACAAACTAGATACCTCTATGTGTCTGCAGCTCAAGTCTCCTTCACCGCTTCCCCAAACTCTTCTAAGTTCTTCCCAGGCAATTCTCCTTGGAGCCCCTGCTCTGACTCCCATTGCCATCGATGGCTTTAGTTACATTTTGAGTTCAGCTTCAGGAATATACACTGTGGGCTGACTTTCTCATGCAGCCTGTCTGTGCTCCTCCCTTCGATTGTATGGGTAAAACACGCTATTAGCCTTCCCCCTGGCAACGGAATAAGGGGATGGCCAGTTTCAAACTACTGAATTCCTTTGTATAGTGCGAATTGTTTCAAATGACAAATTCTTGTAAAAAGCCCTCTTGGTAGCTTATGTTTTCCTTATTTGTTTTTTCAAGATAATGTCTTGCTATGTAGGCCAGGCTTACCTGGGAATCCTTCTGCTTCAGCTTCTGAATGTTGAGATTACATGTCAAGCTTCTTTCCTTTGTCTTCAGTAAATGCCTGGTCTTGGGATCACGGAGGAATCACCTCACAGTGATCTGTCTGCAAGACTGTGCCAGTGCCCACCCCCATCATACATGCAGAGTCCAAGGACTTCAGTACTTCACCTGTATTGGCTGCTTCTGTCCATTCTTCATCTTCCAATTGATATATTGGCAGCTTGTAACAGTTTTAATTAGAATTTTCTTGAATAAGATGACATGAAACACCATTTCCTGTTATTGACCATCAGTAAATCTTTTGTGAGGTACTTATGTCTTTTTTATTTATAGGTGCTATAGCCTGAATGCTTCCCCCAAGGCTTTTGTGTTGGAAACTTAATCCCTAATGCAGAAATATTGGGAATCAGTCCCACCTCAGGTGTTGGGAACATGAGGCACACCTTCATGAATGGAATCTCACCACAGGCTTATCATGAACGGACCCCTTGCATGCTATCTCATTTTCTCTTCTAACCCTGGATGATGCACCAAGAAGGTCCATTCCTTGTGTGATGGTTAATTTTTTGTCAACTGGATGCAAGCTAGAGTCATCTGGGAAGAGGGAACCTCAGTTGAGACAGCACCTCCATGAGACTGGCCTATTGGGCATTTTCTTGATTGATGTTTGGAGTGGAAGGGCCTAAACTACTGCTGGTGGTATCACCTGGAGGAAGGTGTTCCTGTATGGTTTAAGAAAAGGCAAGCAAGCTGGGCACTTGGGAGACAGAGGCAGGCAGATCTCTGTGAGTTTGAGGCCAGCCTGCTCTACAGAGTGAGTTCCAGGACAGCCAGGGCTACACACACAGAAAAACCCTGTTTCGAAAGAAGAAAGGAAGGAAGGAACAAAAAGGAAGGAAGGAAGAAATAAAAAAGGAAGGAAGGAAGGGATAAGAAAGAAGGGAGGGAGGGAGAAAGAAGGAAAGAAGGAATAAGAAGGAAGGAAAGTAGGAAAGAAAGGGTGAGCAAGCCATGGGAAAGAAGCCAGGAAACAGTGTCACTCCATGGTGTCTGCTTCAGGTACTGCCTCCAGATTCCTGCCCCCACTTCCCTCAGTGATGGGTTGTGACCTGGTAATTGTAAGCTGAAATAACCCTTTCTTCTCCAGGTTGCTTTTGGGCACCATCTTTATCACAGAAATAGAAAACAAACTAGAACGTGAGAGCCCTTGGTCTGAAAGTAAGGTACAAACTGTAAGAAACCAGTTCCTTGTCATTATAAATTACCCATTTTCAGACATTGTTTTAGCAACATGAAATGGATGAAGGCAACAATTTCAGTGTGTGTGTGGGGGTAAAATATGGTGTATGTATCAGTTACTTTTACTTTTTTATCACTGTTACCAAATAGTAACCCAACAAGATGGTGCTTAAAGGAGGAGGGTTTGCTTTGGCTCATGGTTTGAAGAGGCACAGTCTGTCATGGCACATGGTGATGGGTGGCTCGTTGGTGGTAGGGACATGTGGTCGATGCTTATTGTATGGTATCAAGCAAGAAATAGAGCTGACAGAAAGGGGGACCGGGATATATACCCCAAGACCCACCCTCCCAGCAACCCTCTTCCTCCAGCTAGACCCCATACCCTAAAGATTCACAATCTCCCCAAACAGTGCCCTTAGCTTGGGACCAAGTGCTGAAATATATGAATCTGTGGAGGCACATTTCATAAGAAACCCCGATAGTGTACTAACAATATCTCCTCAAGCTGAGACTTGTCTTTTCATTTTGTCCATGCCCTGAGATAAATGGGAATTTTAAATCTTGATTAAGGCTATTTAGTGCTTTTTGAGTGTTTAGTGTATTGTGTGTCCTATCTGGAGACCAGTAAGAGTTTTTTCTAGAACCTTTACAATCATTACAATTTAGTCTGTGATCCATTTCAAACTTGATTCTAAGATTAAGCTTCAACAGACATATTTTTCTGTGACTAGCACCTCCCTCCTTACACTATTTGGCTTACCTGGTAACACTGTTTAACCACCTAGGGCAACACTGAACGGGTAGGGACAGCTCAAGTCCGTAATACACCATTCTCAGTATCTGACACACAGAGAGAAACAATTGGTAATGGACATGACCTAATTGACCTCATCAAAACATTACATCAGCGAACGGAGAGTGTGAGTTTGACTACATAACAGATGCAGGGCAATGCTCAGAGAACATCTGCCTGAACACAGTGCTAACCAACCAGCGTCTTCACAAGGTTTAAAAATTAGAATCATATAAAGATTAAAATTATATGCTGCTGGGCCCAGTAGAATTACGCTTTACTTATGTAACTAAATATATTTATGAATTTATAAACACACACAATAATAAAAGAAAAAATCCCTAAATGTTTAATAATTAAGCCTGACTTTTCTCGGTATACCATGGGTCAAACAGGACTTAAGATGGCAAGTCCCACATTCCCACCCATGGGCTTACAAACATGGCGATGTGTGAAACTACAATAGATTTGGGCAGGACTTGAGCCAGCCCAACTCCTTTCTGACCAGCTTCCTGCCCCAGCCTGGTATGACACTTCTCAGTGGCATTGCCAGCCCTGAACTTAGGGGCTCATTCACAGCCTTGGGGGAATGCTGTATGCTCTTTACTGGGGCAGAAAATGCCATAGTACAGACCTGTTTCCTCCCCGAAAGTTGCTTAGAAAATGCCCTTCACATTTCTACCTCGGGAGTTCTTTCAGTACCTTACCCACAGATCTTCCGCCGAGACAAAGAGGAGTGCCTTCTTTGTGTTCAGACAAGTCTGGGAGAACGCATTTGGAAACAACACCACACTCCGTTCCTGTAACTTTAGCCAACAAATACAAAGTGTCAGCGTCCCTAGGCTCTAATCTGACTTATCCACTCACCGTTGTCTGCTTGGTTTTTTACTACAGAGAAGTACTTAACTACGGAGCACATCCATCGACTTTGTGGACACTTGATGCGGAACAAATACCTCTTTGAACTCATTCTGTATTTAGTCGCGTGGGCTTAGAGTCTCTAAGAAGCCTGACCTTTCCACAGCTCACATTGCTTCTGTGAACCGCGTTGGCGGGAAAGGTCACAGTCCGGCATGGGAAAAAGCGTTTGCTACAGGCACTAAACCAGGCACTAGGTAACACTTTGATGGTTGCTGTCTTCCTTTAGCAGTTGTGTGATGATTTGCCTCCCTTTACAATCACAAAATAAAGGTTTATGCTGAGCAAGTTCAACTGCCCAGAAGGGCCCTTCCAGACTATGCAGACACATCGGACCTTTTCATATCACCATGACCCACGGTATGAAGCTCCCGGTCTCCACAGCGCCACCCTTCCAGGATCAGGCACCTGGAAGAGGCTAGCTAGGTTCTCTCCAGCATTGTTTCCTGCTTTATGGAGTTGTGCAAGAACTCAGGTTCTGAAAACAAGAGCCTCCAGGCGACAGGCAAGCTGTGAAACGGCCTGGAGAGGTGGTGAGCTGTGGTCACTGCTGGGTCTGGATTTCTAGCTCCTGTCTTGGAAGGACCGGGAGCAGCTTGGACGGCCTAGGCAGGCAGGGCGGCTCAGGGAGGGTGGGCACTTCAGGTCGGAAGGGTTGTCCTCCTAGTGTCCCCTGCCTACCGGAGAGGAGGTCTGCTAGGAGCAGTGGATGCTGGGGTCATGATGGGGTGATCTGCGCTCCCTGCCCATGGGGCCCTAGATGAGAGAGGTGTGGTATCCGCTATGTGCCCCCTGCCTAGTGGACCCAAGAAGGGAGAGTTGGGAGAGAAGGGTCAAAGGTGGGTGAGTTCGGCGCCCCCTGCCCACAGGAGCCCAGACCCGGGATCTGGAGGGAGCAGCAGATGCTGGGGTCACGATGGGTGGAGTGCTTGTCTTGTGTTCCCCGCCTGCGCCAGCGCAGCTCCCAGTGTCCCATAGAGGGCGGATGCTAGGGAGGCGCATTCTGGCCCCGCGCCACTCGCCCAAGTGACCAGGCCTCTGAGGGGAAAAGCGCCCACTCTGGGGCACTGCGAGCCGGTGTCCTTCTCGTGCCTTTTCTACCCGGGAGTGCCCGGCAGGCAGCATCTCTCCCACGCGCCCAGCGGCGCGGGGCGTTGGGCTGGGGGCGGGGCGGGGGGGGGGGTCGGGTGGCCACGTGGCCTCGCAGGAATGCGCGGGCGCGAGGGCCGGGCGCATCCCAGGAACGGGCAGGAACGCTGGCCAGTGGGCACCAGACACGGCCCGCTCTGGCCAATCATAGAGAGGTGGGCGGGGCTTCCCCCGGCGGGCGGGGTGGGAGCGCATCGCGGGCGGGGCGCGCGGGGGGCGCCGGACAACTGGCGGACGCAGTCGGCGGATGGCGCCCGGCCCCTCGGTGAGTGAGCACCGCGACCCCCCTCCCCCTCCCCAGGCCGCTTGCACGAGCTGCTTCTTTGCTTTAAAAGTTGCACTTTTACCCAGCTCCCCAAAGTATCTAAACCCCACCCAGGGACTCGCGCGCACAGTGACACAGATGGCAGCAGATAGCCACCCCCCACCCCAACACAAGCAGAGTCCCTGTCACAGGACAGCAAGGAACTCCCAACTTCAGTTTTAGTTGCTCCCAAGTCGGTTCGTATTCCCTTTTAGGCTCATCAGTTCCCTTCCCCCCTCCCCCAGACTTAGCGGTGTCTCTGGACACAGGGCAGTAAGAAGTACAGGTGACCCCTAGACACAGACAGAAGCAGCTGGTGTGTCAACGTTAAGGTGTCCCCAGGCATAGGTGAGGCATCGTGCAGCCCTCTTTCAGTGGGTATCCCTAGGTACAAGGCAATGAGAAGCCCCGCAGCGTCAATGGGTGTCCTTAGACACAGAGCAATGAGCAGCCTCCTAACTTCAGTGATTGTCTACCCCAGGTACGGAGAGCAGACAGTAGCCTCCAGCATCATGGATGTCCCGTAGCCTGAGGAGAAAGCCCTAGGGCATGTGCAGTAGTGACTTGCAGTCTCTGGCCTGGAGATTTGGGCTAAATTCACGGGATGCTGAAATTGCTTGGGAAAAGTCAGATTGGGGCGTTTGAATGGAGATGCTTAGGATCCTAAGGCCTCTTTAAAGGGGAAGGTGACTGCTGGTTTACTTTTTTGGTCACCCACTATTGCTCAATAATCAAGATCTTGGTCTGATGTGCAGAAAATAAAAGCAGGTGGCTGGGCGGGGAACACTCTGTGGGATCCTATTTGAATGCAGAAGAATGTTTGAGCTTTTAATAAGTTTGTCAGTTCCCAGAGGGCAGTGGTTTGGACTAAAGCAGGGTGCCTCTCCTTACAGCTTTTGTTGGAGGAAGAGACCCTTGTGAACTCAAATGGCATCAATCTTTCATTCTTTCCTTTGGCTGGGCCACACAGTGAGCTGTGTTGCTGTGTTTAGAATCTGGGCATTTCCCCTGCTAGATGACTTGTTTATTTATTTACTTTTTCTTCATTTTTTCTTTCTTGATCGAATCTAGCTCCTTGCACATGCTATGTAGGTGCTGGTCACTATTGCTGAGTACCTTTTTTAGGCAAATGCTCTACTGTTGAACCGCTCCTGCAACCCCACTTACTAGTAATAATCTATTTTGGCACTTGAAGGCCTGAGTTAGGAGGATCTTGAGTCTGAGGCCAACCTGGGCTACAATAGTGTTCAAATAACAAGGAGGCGGGGCTGGGGTGTGGCTCAGAGGCAGAACACTTTGCCTGGCAGGCAGCAGGCTGGGTTTGATCCCCAGCAGGTGCCAAATAAAAGAATGCAGAGATGAAGTTGTGATGACTGAAATGAGAATGCCTCCCACCTGCTCAGAATGCTTGGTTCCTAGTTGGTGGTGGTGCAGTTCGGGTGGGTTTAGGAAGTATGGTCTTGAAGGAGGAAGCGTGTCCCTTGAGGTTTCAAAGCCATGCCCCATTCCGAGTATATCCTCCTTGCTTCATGCTCGTGGGTCCAGGTGTGAGCTCTGAGCTTCCCACTCTAGCCACCACGAATGCTGCCATGCCCCGCCTCGGTGATGATGATGATGGTGGACTTTCATCCCTCAGGAACCGTATGCCCAAATGAACCTTTTCTTCTATAGTCTGCCTTGGTCATGGTGGTTTAGCACAGCAGTCATAAAGTAACTAATGACATACATGTCTCAAATACCTGTGTACCAAAAGGTAACTTTTATTAGAAAAGATTCATGAGGCTTATACTCAGTATCTTTAAGCATAAGCCACATTCCCAGCTCTCACAGTTTTCTCTTGTTTCATTGGCTTCAACCTCAAACATGAGTTACCTTGTGTGAAGTCACTGTCCAGCGGTAGACAGTAGTTCATGATTTCTAAGAGGGAAGAGTTGCCCTATTTGCCCTATTTGGCAACACCCATCTTTTTATTAGAGTCACCATACAAGCCAGTTGCTGATGAGGGAGTTTTAGCTACTGAGGGATGAGGTAAAGTTAGTTATTGGAGGTAACTTTTGAGGTGCTTGAATTGGAACCATGTTGCCATGCTTCTGCTGAGCTACACCCCCAACCCTCTTTATCTTCTAGCTTTTTGCTCCTCTAGATTTGTCATTTTGATATGCTGCTCCTTCTGATGCAAGCGTTGGCAGTTCTAAATGGAGAAGTTCTGGACGGAGAGGGCTGTGTGCCTGGGCCCTGGGTTACCTGGGAGTCACTGCTCCTATCTCGTCTTGGCTTGGTACTGCTCATGTGTGAAGTCCCTGGGAAGCAATGTGTATTAAATTCTCTATGCCAGAAAGTGTCCTGCGTTTACCAGAGACAAGTGAAAAGGTGGCAGCTGTGGCTGTTGTCATCCATAGATAATAGTGTAAGCTGTTTCCATAATTGGAAGAAACCCCTGATGTGTAATACATCATTCTTTAATTGCACGACTCATAATCGTAAGTACACAATGGAAGGCTGTGTTTGGAGATAGAGCATACTGATGTCCATTCCTGAGTACAGTTTCCTTGGGTAGAGTGGTAAATAAGCAAGCCTGTGTTAGACAGTGGGATACCATGTTAATTATTGTTGGGGCAGAGCTACAGCTCTTGTTAGCTATGTTCTCTGGAGATGTGATTTGGGGACAATACATTGGGGTGGATGTTCTAGAACAGGCAGCCTGGTTTTCTTGTTTGCTTGTGTGTTTGGTTGTGTTGGTTTTTGAGACAAGGTTACTCTGTGTAGCCTTGACTGTTCTGGAACTCACTTTGTAGACCAGGCTGACCTCAAACTCACAGAGATCCTCCTGTCTCTGCCTTCCAAGTGCTGGAATTAAAGGTGGGTGCCACCGCCCGGCTGACAGGCAGTTTGGGAGGGTATGAAATGAATTGAGAATTGGTGGCAGGTGGTCCAAGAGTATATCTGTGGACAGATATCAAGGTGGTGACCTTGACTCTGAACAGGACCTGGGCTGCAGCCTCTGGAGAGAGGTAACATCTGTAGGAACATGTGGGGTACAGTGTACCTTAAGAAGGTCCCACCATCAGCCCCTACCTGAGAACACTGTCTTCAGGGTCTTCTGCCCTACCCGACTGACATGCCCCCCACCGTGGCGGGGCCTGGGCGCTGACTTGTGCCTCTTTCTGTATGTGAATTTCCAAATCTAGATTATGAAACAGCAGTAATCTTCCATAGTGCTGTTGTCAGTCTCTTTCCACCTTTATGGTTCCTGTTTTTCCTTGTGTCACATTAATGTACACCTCCTAGTAGAAAGTGGTGTCGGTGGGTTGTTGTATTTTTACAAGACAATGGGGAAGAGGAAAAATGTTCTTCAACAGCTATTAGGTTCAATGATTGCGCCTTCCGTATGTCACATTCTGATACGGGAAGTGATTTAGGCTGTAAAACATAACACAAAAAGCTGTGCAAACCCAGGTCCAGGGGCACATACTCATAGTCACAGTCCTGGGGGTGGGGGGGCTGAGGCAGGAGAAGGTGGAGTTTGAGACTCGCTTTGACTGCATACCAAGGGTTCATCTTTAATCCAATGAGCAACTGTGGCAGTCATATGGAGGACCTTGTAGGGGAGCTGTGGACAATCATGCCTAGTGGGGTAGAGTGTGGTGGCCTGGCTGAGTCAATGTCCTGCAGAGCAATGAGGCGCTGATTGGCCCAGGCTAGGCTACGGCTGTCAGGAAGGCAGACAGGTGGGCCTGAGCTGTGAAGACAGGAGCAGGAGTGACTAAGCCCTGGACCTCGCCATGCCTTGCTGCAGAGAACAGGCTCTCATCACTGGGCGCTGTCCTGAAGGCGTGGACTGCTGACCCCGCAACACTTTTCGCCATGCTGGAGATTGCACCCAGGTCCTTGCGCATGCTGGATGAATGTCCTACCACCGAGCCACAGCTCCATCCTGATGTCATTTCTCTTTCGAGGAAAGCGTTGTGGACATTTGCCTTGAGACACAGCACTGAAGCGAAGACTCTCGAGTCGTGTGTACAGATGATGTTTGAGCTGGCGTCCTGACGCGTCGGTGTGGATCACTAAGACTGTATAGGAAGTCAGGGGTAGTGGCTCACATGGAATGCAAGCGTCTGTGAGTCGAGCCAGAAGGATCACTTCATATTTGAGGCCAGCCTGGACGGTTAGTGACTTCTCGGTCAGTGTGAAACCCTCTCAAAACAAACAAAACAGAATAATAGAAGAAGAAAAGACATGACAGAAGCCAAGGAAACACATGTTTATGTTTGGGTTTTTTTGGGTTTTTTGTTTGTTTCAGGGTTAGGGTTTGTGCCTGCTGCCCAGGTCTTATGGCTACTTATTGTTTCATTCTACATTTTTGTTCTATTTTTTAAAAAGGTAAATGGACTCATCAGGATTGCAGTTTCGTTTCTGGTTTTCTTTAAAGAGTATGAGAATAATGAATTGAAGCGGTCCGTGGTGCTTATCTAGTTAGTTGAAAGCTCAGTTGGAGGCCCAGTCTTTGGAGAGGATAAATGATCTGGTGTCAGCATGGTGAGGCAGTGGACTGACCTGTAAGGCCAGGTCTTGTGTCATACAGGGCTGTTTCCACTTGGATCCTTACGGTGATGACCATGGTGAGGATCAAGTGTGGACATATTCAGGGGACTTTACAGCTGAGTGACTCTATCTCCCAAGGCCTGGGTTTGTGAATGAGAACCCGAGGAGTGTGTCACCTCAGTGTGTGGGCCCAAGTCCTGCTAGGTTGGGGGGTTGCATGGGTGGAGAGCTGTTGAGGCCCTGCACACACAGCCTTTCTGTATGGGCTTGACCGGTTTGCTTCTCGGCACTGGCTTCAGGAGAGATAAGAACATAGGTTGATACTTTGCTGTGAAACTCTTGACTCAACTGGGGTGGAAGCAGCCCCCCGTAAGCAGAGTGGGCGAGCTCCGGTGAGAGAGCTCCGGCGGGCACCGCCAGCTCCATCGGAGAAGCGGAGTGGGCACTGCTCTGTGGAGCATTGTGGGAGAGGCCGTCTCTGAAGGCGTGGTCCTGTGCTGTGTGGAGCAGGCCACTTTTCAGTCAGAGCCGAAAACTGACCTCTCACATTTGGTTCTGAGAATGTCAGAGGGACACAGTTCTCCATTGACAGCCCAGAACCCAGGGTCTGAAGTGGAAGATTGCAGCGAAGCCTGGGGCACAGGCCTGGATGGGGCAGATCCTCTGCTTTTAGAATAGAGTCTAGACATGCAGGGCTTTGGATGATTTCATAGGAAGGAATGAAAGGTGCAGTGTTTTCCAAGCAACGAAAGCACTTGGGAAAAATAACCACAGGTACTTGAATCGAGGAAGAGAGATTTATGTTTTCCAGGATGTGTGGCCTCCTCAATGATTCTCTGTGGAGGTGGGAGGGCTGCTTCTGCAAAGAGTCTCTCCCGCCCTCCATTGTGTCTAGACGGAAGGTCAGCAGAGGGTGGGACTCTGAACGAGACCACAGGGGAGGCGAGGAACCTGTCTGAATTTACCTGTCACCTTAGACAAATTTCAGTCCCATAGCAAGTGCATTTCGCAGACAGCTCATCTTCATTGTCCTTCCTGAGCACCCCGTTTTTATTATTTTTTTCCATACAGTATATTTTGACCATGCTTTCCCCTCTCCCAGCTCCTCTCAGATCCTCCCCACCACCATCCCCACCCCACTTCATGCTCTCTCTCTCAAAAAAGGAAAAGAAATGTTAAAAAGTGAAACATAGCTAAGGCGAACAAACAGACAGACCGTAGAGTCTGGTTTGTATCTGCCAACTGCTGGGCACTGGGCCAACCCCCGGGGTGCAGTTGATACACCCAGTGACACTCCACTGGGAAGAACTGATTTGTTTCCCCTGTGTCAGTAGATACAGTTGCAGATAGCAGCTTGGTTAGGCGTGGAACCCTGTGTCTGCTTACCCCTCCCAGTACTGGGGACCCCTGTCTGGCTTGAACCTGCGCCGGCCTCCGTGAATTCACATGTGCTTCAGTGTTGTGTCTGGTTGATGCCATTTCCTTGGAGACAGATGACTCTCGTGGGGGGGTCGGAGAAGTAAGTGTAGGGTAAGAGTAACTGAAAGGCAGGATGGGCATCAAGCAGATCTGTCCGTATTTTAACAGGAGAGCATCACCCTGTGGGGGGAGGTGGATGAGGAAGGCCCACTCTGAGTTAGTCATAGTCATTCATCAGGTGTAGGTGATGCTGGCCATTGGTCAGCCAGCTTTGGGAAGATGAGAAATTGTAACTATCAGCTTTGTTCAGGGACCTGGACCTGGGCCTAAGTGAAAGAGGAGAGTTGGGGACGACCCCCAGGGTTCTGTTTATCGAGAGAGGAAGAAGCCAGTAGAAGGGCCAGTTGCCCAGGTTTTAGGTTTGTCTGTTGGGTGCCTCCCTGAGACATGAACTGGGCGGCTCCCTTCGGTGTCATTGTACTGCGCGGTCTTAGGCGTATAGACCACTGAAGCTGCAGGTTTGTAGAATCACTCCGGGCTTCAGAGAGTTAGAATGGGGTGCAGAGCGTGGCACCCAGAGACCTACCCAAGAGAAGTGTGCAGGAAGGGGTGCACGGAGCCTGTTGATACGTAGCGGCAGCCTCTGGTGGCCAGGCTGGGGTCAGGTTGCTGATGGCTGCAGAGACAGTGTCTGAATGTTGGTAGTTGTGGAAAGAGGAGTGTGGAGAAGGTCCCTTCTCCCAAGGGTCCTATGTGAGAGTCCACACAGCCTGTTTCCTCCATGTGGGAGCAGAGGAGGGGTACCCCGAGCCCCTTTACAGTGACACCTGCTTATGGAAGTGTTTCAGATCCATAAGAGTACCACTAGAGAGGACACACTCCTTGAGGTGCAGGGATGGGTGTCTTCCTACAAACCCGTGTGGTATGTCCTAACTTTCTCCACAGTCTGGAGGGGTGGGGCAGGAACAGGATGGTCTTAACCCATAGGTGGGATCCCTAGACCCCTGCTAAAGGCCACCCGATGGGCAGCGTTCCTCAGGCTGCACCTAAGTCAGAGTCTACACAGACAATGGAGGAGCGTGGATATTGCTACAAGGCCGCAGGAGGGTCACCCATGGCCTCACAGAGTCCAGCTAGGGTCCGAAGGTCAGCTTCGGCCTCCATCATGCGCTGGTTCTCCTGTCCAATCATAAGCCACACAGACTTCCTGGGGATGCTGCTGTCCTGTGGCCAGCCTCCACCCCTACCCCATGCAGACCTCACCCCTGTACCATACATGGATCCCTTTGTTCCAAAAGGTCCACCGTGTCCTGAACTGGAACTCCAGGCTGTCCACTCCTGAGTCACAGCAGCCACCCCCCTCCATCTTCGGCCCTCTCAGTCTGGCTGGTTCCTTCCCGCAGTGCTGAGAGGCTCACTTCTAGGGAGCTGTCTCAGCTTCCTGGCTTGGTCAGCACTTGCCCACCTGCCCTTGCTGTCTCTCCTCCAGTTAAAGAAGTCTTACCTGGACCCGGCGGGCCAGGTCTTCAAGCATGTGACAACCAGGACACCCCCTCTTCCATGCTGGCTCCCCAACGCATAAGTGCGGAGACAGACCACAGCCCTGGACATTCTCAAAAGCTTGAAGAATTGTATGTGTGAGTTTGCTGGGCAATCCCAAGGTCAGCAGCAACTTGGCAGAGCTGTCTTTGTCTCTCCTGTGCCTCTTCCTGTCCTCATTCTACTGGTTTGGGATGGTTTACTGTGAATTCCGGCTGGGTTCCTGGTCAGGTCATGAACTTCCCATTTCTGTTCTGTACCTTCCTGGGCTAGGCCTGCCAGGGGTGTTACAGGCCATGGATAATCCAGGACTGATAAAGAGCCTCACAAGGATGCCAGAGAAAGGCTTGTCCACAAAGGCTGCCTAAGCAGCCTCCGTGGGCCCAGACTGTGAGTTCAGATGGTCAGAGCTCATCTGGTGACTGTTAACCTTCTGTGAGAGACGTTCTGCTCTGTTATTTTGAATGTAACGTCCACAGCATTTGCAAAGGCATTACCGAGTCAACACGAAATTAGGACTGCGCAGACATTGAGATAACAGCATCCAGTTTGGGTTTTGTTTAGATGACATGCATCTTTGAGACATTATTGGTTTGTGTCAACTGTGGTCACAATCTGGGCATGCATCAGGGTGCCCAGGCTCCACGGGAAGGTACTGTTTGATGGTAAAGCACCGTCCTGGTATGTTGATCTTCAAGTTCCATGAGACCTAGCCTGGATGCCTTCACCGTTTTGACTTCCATCTCTGTTGGGAGCCTCTGGGGACCGTGTGCAGTGTACATTGCTGGATTCCGCGAAGGAGACAATGTGGGCCAGCCAGCAGCACGACTCAGGTGCATGGTGGGGGCTATGCTTACAGCCTCTTGTCCTCTGCCCTCTGGGATATGGGCTCTTGTGAGGGCAGCAGGGATCCGGAGGTGGACAGAATGGGTCTCTCGCTGACCTGGGCTGTTTGGAGTCTGAATGATACATACGGTAGCATGGCTGGCTGGGTTCTGAAAGATATCCGAGAGTTGTCCCTGGGAGCTAGGCCAGGGCATCCTGGGAGCTCAGTGGATTCAGGAGCCTGAGGAAGCCCTGGGGGCCTTTGCGTAGGCTGCAGCAGTCGAGACACAGGCTGGCAGGGAGCCTTCCTGGTGCAGTGGTCAGTGGCTTTCCCCTGTGTGCTGAGGCAGTCTCCTCAGGCTTTCACCAGACCAGGCTCACCGGCTGTGCCCTTCCAGCCAAGACCCAACCTTCACCCCTTCTCCATGGGAGCCTCCACAAATGTCCGCTTCACCTGGACCACGTCCAGAGCCGTGTCTCATCAACCTGTGAATAGGGCCTTGTTCTTGGGAATTACTTAACACCATGTTTCATGTCAACAAGCCCAGGTGAGTTCCTTCCTGAGAATGCAAAGCCATGGACTCAGGCCGGAAGCAGAGAAGGGCAGAGAGGGAGGGAGCGTGGAGACTGAGACAGCGAAAGCATACCCAGGAAGGCAGTGCAGTTTGCAAGACAAGAAAGGATCGTGTGGAAAGCACCGGGCTGTGCTGACAAGCTGCAGCAGCAGCAGTGCTGCTGGAGGGTCGGCGGGCAGTGCCAGCCGTGTGAGCGGGGTCACTGGCTGGGTCGGCGGGCAGTGCTGGTGGTGGGGTCACTGGCTGGGTCGGCGGGCAGTGCTGGCTGCAGGAGTTGTCGACTGCTTTTCTCTACCTGAGCAGTGGCAGGTGGTTTGATTTGGCCAGTAGCTGGCTGTTGGGACGAGAGCTTTTTGACAGCTGGGGACTGGCTGTTCCCAGCAGGGCAGGTCATACCAGCAGGGAGACGGGAGTGAGCTGGACACTGTTTACGTGTGTTCTGAGTATTCTAAAGCCCATGCAGTGAGATCTAGAAGATGTCTGCAGGTGAACAGCCCTGCACACAGTGTGCCTGTCTCAAACAAATCCCCAACAGCTGAGTAACAACTTTATTGCTTTCAGGAAGGGAGTTTGTCCCCGGCTGCTGGTGACCACACAGGCCAGCAGAGTGAGCGCAGAGAACCATTGCAGGGTGGCTTTGCTCTTCTCTAGAGCCCCAGGTACTGCTCCCTAGCCTGGTTTCTAGCTGGTCTCTGTTTCTTACTGGCGCTAAGTGATGACATCAGCCTGGGGTCATCTCATGACACTTTCAGCTCGCTCCTTCGGTCCCAGTCTTTCTGGACCATAGAGTTCAGAAGTACTTCCTGACTGCTCTCGTCTGTTCCACAAGGTCAGAGGCCCGTGAAAGGGGCTGGGTCTGTGTTCACAGAACACAGCTCATATGTGTTCATTCTTTCACGAGACCAACTAAGTCCTCAGCAGCCTGAGTCCCCCGTAACTTAGACCTGTTTTGGCTGCTAAATAAAGGTGAGGATGAGGTCACGTGAGCTCTGGGAGTTGGGGCGGTGCTCATTCCAGCAGCCACGTGTTCCTCCTGGGAAGGTGGCATGGAAGTGGACGGCGTTCCCCTCCCAGTCAGTGTCACACAGCCATGTCCTTTGCTTCCCGTGGCTTCTCACCACTTACCAGGAAGAAGGCCTCCCACAGATCCCTTTGTCGCTTCTGTTGAAACCCTTGGGTGTCCAGCGAGCTTCAGGCAGGGTGATAGGTGGAGGCGGGTCAGCCCTGGATCACAGCATCAGTCACAGACGCTGCCTAGCAAGGCAGCAGTGTTCATGTGGTGTCCTAAAAAGGCGCCTCACACTGAGATGTGTAGTTAAGAAAACACCAGTGTTGTCCCTGATGAGGAACAGGCTTCACAAAACTTGCCACCTGCGTGGGGAGTCTCGTCTACAGCCCCTCCGTCGCCTCTCATGGGCTCCAGGTGAGCAGCTGTTGCACAAGGGTCTCAGTAATTGCCCAGGTCTTGTTGTCAGGCAGAGGGCTTTGGCCTCTACCCTAGGCTCTGGACTTAACGGGCTGTCCCCCAAGCCCTCACCCTCATTGTCGCCCTGGTGAGTCTTGCAAGTTCTCAAGCTGTAGTGTCTTCCTCTGAAATAATAGGGTCTGCTCTCAGAGCTGTGGTGCAGTTATACTATCATTGGTAAGACAGTCAAGCCTGGCTGTGGCCCACCACGTGTGTGACAGACAGAGTCAACACCGGAAGTGCTGTGAGGTGGTGGAATGGTATGGGCTCCAGAGCTGAGACAACAGGTACCCAGTGAAGAGGCCTAGCCACTCAGATGGGCATCTCTGCTGTGTATGTGCCCATGAGGGCAGGATGGAGCCTCTTGGCCAACGTTGCATGGGGGCAATATAAGAGGCTTGTATCAGAGAGCACATGCAAGGTTGGCAGGCAGGACTCTGTATCCTGGCAGATGATGGGCTTGGCATGGGCAGCCAACTCGTCTTCATGGAAACACGGTTTGGCTTACTGAAAGTGCCAAAACCAACACCAAGCCTGCTAATTAGGGTGAAAGAATTCACGGGGCTGGCTTGGCGCCTTAGATGTTGTGAGGTGCAAAGCTCTGCCTACTGTCTCCTTGTCATGGAGCAGCAACTATGTGGAGAGCCTGTGGCTGAAGAGGCAGGGGTGCCACGCGCTGGGCATTGCATCCACACGCCCGACACTGAGACAGAAGCATGTGGAGGAGGTCTCAAAGCAGTTTGCTTGTCTTCCTGCTGTTCTGGTAGAATCTAGGGAGGGTATTGAGTGGTCCCAGGCAGAATCCAGGGCTGGTGTTGGGTGGTCCCAGGTGGGATCCAGGGCTGGTGTTGAGCTATCCCAGGTGGGATCCAGGGCTGGTGTTGGGTGTTCCCAGGTGGGATCCAGGGCTGGTGTTGGATGACCCCTGGATGAAGCTAGGATGGATGTTGAATGGTTCAGCGTGGGTCAGACTGCCCTTCTCACAACACACCATCGCGCAGATTCAGTTTTTCTAATGCATGTAGAAAATGAAACACAGAATCACACAGGGCAGAAAAGCAGCCTGTGGAGCCTGGCCCTGCTGACCCGGAGGTAGTTAAGAAAACGCCAGTGTTGTCCCTGATGAGGAACAGGCTTCACAAAACTGCAGCTCCCACCTCAGAGGGGATGAGAGGTTATTCTGGAGGCAAATGTGAGTGTTTGTGGCCGGGAGCAAATTCGCGTCTCTGGAGTAGCAGTTTCCAGACGTGTTTTATAGCAGCGACAAAGGAAGTTATGAATGAAGGCACTTGGTTACCTCAGGTAGGTGAGTTCCAGCATAGTAGAGAAACCTGCTGTAGGCCTCTGGTGTTGTCTGATGACATTCTTAATCTTTGGGGTCTGTCTTAGTCAGTGTTCTGTTGCTGTGAAGAGACCCCCTGTCTGTGGCAACCCTCATAAAGGAAAACATTTGATTGGGGCTGGCTTACACTTTTAGCGGTTCAGTCCATTTTCACCATGGTGGGAATCGTGGCACTCAGGCAGACACGGTGCTGGAGAAATAGCCGAGAGTTCTGCATCTGCATCTGCAGGCGGCAGGAGGAGACAGTGACACTGGGCCTGGTTTGAGCTTCTGAAGCTTCCAAGTCCAGCCCCCATGCCACCCTTCCTTCAACAAAGCCACGCCTACTCCAGCAAGGCCACACCTTTGATAAAGCCACTCCCTGTGAGTCTATGGAAGACATTTTCATTCAGGCCACTACAGAGTCTGTTCTGTATTTACCTAGCAGTCACAAGGATGGGGAGACACACATGGGGTGGGCATGGGGCAGCAAATGGCTTTTTAAGGGCTAAAATAACCCAAGACAATTGGTTTCTAGACTTGGGAGTATCCCAGCTCTCCACAGTCGTTGATATTATTTACAGTCAGTAATCAGCCTTGCAAAGTGTTGCTTGTCATTGCTGTTTCCGCCCAGGGAACGTCTGCTTAACGCTGCTAAGGTTTTGTCTGAATGAAGAGGTGACACTGTTTGGTGTGTGTGTTGACTTCTTCCCTTAGGACATGGTATGAAATCTAGCGAAGACCTGCTGTGGTGTCAGTTGAGAAGGTTCTGACCAGGGCCTTGGGTTCCAAAGCAGATTCCTGGCTGTGGTTCAAGGTGAAGTCCAGCGCACTGAGAACCCTTTGTTTACTTCACACGGGGTTGTCCCTCCTAGGGAGATTTGCAACTAATAGATGGCTAAGTTCTGTCATCACAGCTGGGAGTGACAGTGATCTCTCTCCTTGTTGCAGGTTGTTTTTAGAAAGCCCCGACTGGTGTCTCCTGGGATAGTTTTTTATGCCAACTTGACGGACAGTGTTTCTGCTTGCAGGGGCTCCTGTCCCCTGATGCCAGCCAAGCGTGGAGAAAGGAGGTGAGGCCGAGCATGGACCAAGAAGAGCCTTCACCTCCTCCTGCACCTGCAGGTAGGGATCTGCCTCCTTGGAGGTGTTGTTGTATCCAGTAAGGGTTCTGATGGAGGACTCCAGCTTCCAGAATCACTAAATCGCTACTGCTTGGCATGGGGCAAGAAAGAGAAGGTTCAGACTGAGGTTATTTGGGGCCTGAGCTTTGAGCTCTGCCCCTGTGGTTTGGTGGTGTTTGAGCTTTGCCCTGTGGTAAGGCAG
Organism: Mesocricetus auratus; assembly: GCF_017639785.1. Taxonomy (NCBI): domain Eukaryota; kingdom Metazoa; phylum Chordata; class Mammalia; order Rodentia; family Cricetidae; genus Mesocricetus; species Mesocricetus auratus. The sequence goes on along the minus strand of NW_024429212.1, from coordinate 4,646,069 downwards.
TGTACCTGGGTGCCGGTGAGCTAGCTATGTCTCAGCATGTGATCTGTCTTCAGCATCTCGGATTCCATGAGGTTTCTTTGGCTTGATCCAGTGCAGGTCACACCTGAGGTGATGAGTAGCCCACTTTTGGGAATAAGCTATGCCTTCTAATCATGTTCCCTCAGGAACTGGCAACCTCTTGAGCAGTGGACTAGGGCAGTGCTGTTCCTGCTTCCTTCCCCTGGGCAGCCCAGGGCTAAGCTGGGCATCCTCTTCTATCTGCTCAGCTGATGGAGACACAAGAAGGGGACGTTGATTGGATTCTTTTGAAGATTGTCTGACAGGGACGCTGGTACCCACCGTGCAGATGGAGAAGGGGCAAGGTGTGACGGTTAGAATGAGCTGTGGCCATGGGACAGCTTCGCCACATGAGGCTGGCCATTCCTCTGTGTGTCCAGTACCCCGCAGGTGTGGGTGCCTTTCCACACTCGGCTCTGGCCCTCCTGTCCCACTCTTTCGGCTGCATGCGAGCCCTGGGCCTATGTGGTGATGCCTGGGAGTCACAAAGAGCATGCGTACAACCGCTTCCAAGAAGCATCCAAGACCTGGAGACACCATGAAGGACCAAGGGAGTGAACTGGGTAGATAGAAGATTCCAGTGCAAAGGCAGTGACAACTGCCACCACAAGGGGACCCCCATGTGGATGAAGGTTCAGGCTAGAAGCTAGCTCGCCTGCTGGCGTTTTTCTCTATGAAGACAAATTCCAGCCCATCTCTCCATGAGGGTTTATAGGCACTAACAATTGCTAGGGGGGGGGGATGTTCTTCAGTGGTATACAACTTAATGAAGCTCACTGGATCACACAGACACACACACGCATACACACACACACATATACACACACAGACACACATATACACACACAGGGACAGAGAGACACAGAGACACAGAGAGCGAGAGACACAGAGAGAGACACAGAGAGAGAGAAGAAAGGAAAGTACAGAGAGGAGGATCCATCAGTCATGGAGAGTGAGAAGGAGACGAGAGACCATGAGGGGAGGGATGGGTATTATTACGTGAAATGGCCTTGACCAGGAACAGCGTCACTCTGTTCAGACCATCGGGTTTCAACATGGCAGTGCGTATGTGAGTTAGACATCTCTTACCTGGGGGTGGGTGGGACCTCTGAAGGGTCTTTTCAAGTCGGTGACAGATGGTCTGGGACTGCGAAGGTGGAACTGAAAATGGAACCTCAGTAAGGTCTAGTGTAGCACGTGACCGCATCACTCAGCTCCGTTGCTTTACGTGGAGAGCGATGTGGAGTACGGTGTGGAGGGAGCGCATGGCCTCTTCCAGACCTCTGTAATCAGATCCAGCCATGCAGGCTCCTCATCCTGGAGCTCTGTTGCTGCCCTGGGGGTCACTGAGGATGCCCCCACTATTGATGGTCTTGGTTAGCTCAGTTTTGCCCAGCTGTGCCCGCCGTTGGACTGGGCTCCCTGGTTCTGGTGGGCTGCAGGCCAGCGTTGGCGTACTTGCCTTTCCGTCAGCCACGCATGGCGGCTGAAAGGGCCCTAGGTCGGATGAGCAATCTCCACCCCTGGTCCACTGCCTTGTAGGGGAGAAATGCACACCACATACTTTGGTAGCGGGGGATAACACTCCACCCCTAGGTCCAGCTGTACTGTTTGTTTTGCCGTTTATCAGACTGCTGTTGACGCTCGCAGGCCTTCCAGAAGCTCACTAGCACAGCCTTCTGCTCCCTGGCAGCTCCGGCTTTGCACAATCATGCACATTTGCCTTGGGATGACCTGGACAGACCCACTTGTCTGCGTGTTCCTCCTTCCTTTCTTCTGTGCTTTTCGAACCTGATTCACATGCCAGTCTGCATCATTCGGACCTGCTGGAGCCCCGCCGACCCCAGGGTGAGGTTCTGCAAGGCCTCACACTAAAGCCTTAACTAGTCCCACGGCCCGTGCTGAGTCAGCCTCTCCCAATTCTCCTGAGAACACGGTCCTGTTAGCTCCAACGCTGCCACTCTTGTGTCTGGTTGCTCCAGTCTCACTTAACCCTTCTTTGTTGTCTCCCAGTCCCCGATAGGAGCGGGGATCTCAGCTAGCAATGACCAAGTGTGCCTAGTGGCCCATGGGCCAGCCCACCAAGGACCGATTTCCCTCATATCGCTTCAGGACACACAGCTTTTGTTTCGAGGGGTGAGTGGTCCTGTCCTAGTTTTCACACTCACCTAGATCCCATCCACCCCCGTCTGCCACAGCATCGCAAGCCGTGCGCTCAAAGGGCCCTCGCTCGAAAGCCTTTGCCAATTCAAGCTGCTCAGATGCCGAGTATTGCCCAGTTTTCATGGTTTCCTGTCTGTGTTGTTATTAGGCTCCCATTATCAAAGATTTTCCCCTTCTTTTATATTGAAAGTCAGATCAGAGACTATTAGCGCTTCTTTTTTTTTGGGGGGGTCTTTCGAGGCAGGGTTTCTCTGTGGTTATGGAGGCTGTCCTGGAACTCGCTCTTGTAGACCAGGCTGGCCTCGAACTCCCCGAGATCCGCCTGCCTCTGCCTCCCGAGTGCTGGGATTAAAGGCGTGTGTCACCAACGCCCGGCGGCTATTAGCATTTCTGTCTCACTCTGTCCTTTGCTGTCTGATTCTACCTGTGGGCTCCCAAGACTTTGCACCCCAGGGAGAGCTCTTCAGAAAAAGATGCCACGTAGACGTCCCTTCATCCCGCCGTCTGCAAAAGCCGACACCTCCATCTCTCTCTCCCTTTTCCTGCTTCTCCTGGAAATCAGAGGCCAAGGCACAGGATGGCATCATCCACATACCTTCCCCCTTCTGAATTCTTTCACTGCATGGCACGTTCTCTCTGGCTTACAGCTCAGCCTCAGTCACATGTCTCACTGCCTCTGCCAAGGCCTGCCTGGGATTCTCTTCCATACACGCTACCTTTATGGGTTACAATATATTCTCCAGTCTACCAGCTGGTTTGTTGGGTGTCCCTATAGTCCCATGGCAATTGCGTTTCATCGAGGAGATGTGCTACCGCATACCTCAGAGAGGATACAGTGCTGGGGTAGAATCCAGAGCAGTTCTTATGCTAGGCAAGGTCTCCGCTGCTAAACTGCACCCCACCCTGAGAAACCCTGTGATGTAAGGTGTGTTTATCTCAGCAGTGCTTTCTTTCCTCACCCCCGCCAAGAGAGCAGTCTGGAACCACTCTAATTGTGGGGTAAAAGTCACGTGGCCCCTGATTCTGCTGGGGGATGATGTGAGGTGTGTCATTGTGAAGATCAAGACAGCAGGCTTGTCCAGCGGACGAAGCTCCGTCAGTAAATCGAGACCGCCTCTCCTTACGTTGTCTTAGTGTGGCAAGGGGAGCAGATTTCCCTGCGTCGCAGCACATTCTTCAGATGCTAGTGATGCTGGTTTTCCTCTCCTCCTCTCCCTCTGCGTTTTCCTTTTTTCTCTTTTTCCACCTTGCGGTGAAGTGCCTGCCAAGGGACATCAGAGCTATGGTCCAAAGTCCTGCAGCCGTCTCTAGTGAAGCTGCCAGCTGCTTCCCCGGGACCGGCTTCAGGCTCTCCGCCTCTCCTGCTGCTTCTCCCGAATTTGTCCTGCCTGGGGAGGTTCAAATGTCGTCCCGGAAGCAAATGTCAGCATTGTGATTTATGTTATTTTTAAACTTCAGAAAATGAGGTGAAATTTGACGCCAATAACAATGAAGACGAAGAGGGAGAATTATTTGACTTTGATAGTGGAGATGAGGTCCCTGAAGCAGATCGGCAAGCCCCATCGGCCCATGGGACCAGAGGTGCTGACGCCGGTGTTGCAGGCGAGACCACCTCCCCTGCAGGTCAGTCACACAGCCACACGGCTCTGGGTCCTTCAGGAGGCACCTCCACCTCTCCCTGCTTACAGAGGTCTGGTAGTTTCCATCCCTGTAACAAAATCCCCGAGGTATGAATATGAGGTTTGTGTGGGCTCGCACACACAGAGGGTCTGGGCCCGTGGTGTAGGAGAGGAAAGCAGAACTCCTCCCATGACGCCACTCCGGGAGCAGAGCAAGACTCAGAGAGGAAAGCTGAGGAGGCAAGATAGCTCCTTCAAAGGCATACATGTACAACTCCAGTGAGCCCCTCCCTCTGGCCGGGTTCCATCTTTTGGTGTCCTTATTCAGATAGGCGCTCATCCAAGAGTTACCAAGATCCATTCACGCCCCTCATAGCTCCACCTGCTGGGGACCAAGCCTTCAGTTTATAATCCTTGGGGTGTGGCTGGCTTCATAGGCCTGGGCCACACAGCCTCCTGTGGTGGTCTGAGAATGAGTTCTGACAACTGTGACCACACACATCCTTTACACCTTGTTTGCTGACTTGTCTCCCTCTGTCATCCAGGAAATGGAACTGGAGCTGAGCCTGCCCCTGAGGCCGAGCCTGCCCCTGAGGCCGAGCCTGCCCCTGAGGCCGAGCCTGCCCCTGAGGCTGAGCCTGCCCCTGAGGCCGAACCTGCCCCTGAGGCCGAGCCTGCGAAACTTGTGGTCCCAACTAGAGTGAACCCATATTCTGTCATTGACATCACACCGTTCCAGGAGGACCAGCCACCATCTCCAGATGCAAACACAGAGGAGGAAGGGGTGGGCTTGCGGGTGCCTAGTGGCTACTCCGTGCCTGTGCCCTGTGGCTATGCTGTCCCATCTAACCTGCCGTTGCTGCTGCCTGCCTACTCTAGTCCGGTCATCATCCGAGCCGAGTCTGTAGAAGAGGAAGGTACGTGACCCAAAGCTTCACACAGCGACAGGGCACTTTCCCATCCTAAGTTATGTGTAGTCTTGGAAAATGAGCCCAAGCTAATCCTTCCTGTAATGGTTCAGGGGCAGTAAAGGGACAACTCGGAGGCAACTGTGTATTCCGGAACCTCTGGCCTCCGCACACCTGGGAGAGCTTATGTGGCCTTTACCCTAGGGCTGATCCCAGTCCTGCACTCTCTGTAATTTACCGTCCCTATTCTAAAGCACATACATGTCCTGTCATCTCCTAATCTGTGCACCTCAGAACAGGGCTTCTAATCCTCCTTGTGGAAGAGGGTCAGGAAACAGACATGCTCGCCTAGTCCTTAAGTTCTGGGACCTAGTGCTTATGCAAAGCAAAACAAATAAATCCATAAATGCATAAGTACAACAGATTGTTAAAATCATGCTGAATTATTTTTGAAATAAAACACTTTAAGTGGTACTGAGTTATCCATCATTTAAAATGATAGATTTTTCCTTTCCCCTCAGCCCTGAGTTTGAACCCGGAACCTGTGCATGCCAGGCAAGCAGTCTGCCAGTGAGCCACACCCACAGCCCTTTTTGACTTCTCGTTTTGAGACCAGGTCTCGCTAAGCTGCCCATGTTGGCCTTGAATTCACTACATAGCCTCGGTAGTCAAGAACTCATGATGCCCCTGCCTCAGCTGATCTCTAAGTAGCTATATCACACGCCGGGTGTATGGACACGTTTTCCTTGACTGCAAAGACCATCAGTTTTAGACAGCTGCCGCTCTGTTAGATCCGATGGAGGCACTGCAGGCCGTGGCCTAGCTTTAGCGTTTATGGTTGACTTCGGCAGGATGCATTTCTCTTTAGAATCTTCTGTTGTTTCCAGTATTCAAAGTTGGAAGGGGCTGCTGTGTCCCACAAAGCTTTCCCCGGACCCATATCCTCGAGTTCCCCCACCCCACCCAGAGCTGCCGTCCCAGCTGGAGCTCAAGCCTGGCCACCTGGGGAGAGCCAGTCCTGGAGAAGAGCCCTGATCACCGCAGGCCCTCTGCTGGCCAGAGAACCTAGGGGTCCCACTTCCTGCACGTGGTCTCTTGCCTGTGTCTTGGAGGGCCCACTTTTCACCTTACTTCCCAGAAACAGGTTCTTTCTTGCACAGAACAGTGCAACAATGGGCATGGAAAAGCGCCAACAGTGTCCTGTCAGGTTCTGGGAGAATGTATGTCTGTGTGAGTCGGAAATGGGAGGAAACTGCCCGTCCGACCTGAGTGCCTGGACAGCGCTCATGTGAGGAGGAAGTTGGGTTTATCACATGTCGCTGCTCCTCTGCCCACTGTCATTCGGGTTCGCCAGGTACCCGTGTTGTAATCAAGTAGTGACATCATCAAAACTCAGGACTGCGAGTGCTGCATTAGCTTTAGAGAGGAGCAAGGTGGGCTCCTGGCTCTCCAAGGTTCACCCTGTGGTCACGGACTGCATGCTGCGGGGCAGAACATCAGAGTGGTGGAAGAGCATAATTGGAACAAAGCTGCTTCTGTCATGGTGGCCAGGAAGCCTCGAGAGACAGAGGCCTTGAGAAGATGCCCCTCAAGGGCGTTGCTGCCCTGTGACCTGCTTAGGCTAGGCTCCACCTCCGAAGGCCGTCATCACTTTCCAGTGATGCCATCAAATTATGACCCCATTGGGGGTTAATGTTTGGTGTCTGTGCCTTCATGGTATCAGTCGTCCCTCATGACCAGATAGCTTTAATCTGGGAGCCGTCACTTCAGTAGGAGCCCCCCCGGGGCACACCATATCCAAGCCTGACATGGCTTGTGCTCCCTCCCCCCAGGGTAATGTATCATGTGTGTTTGCATTTAGTCTGTATCACAGACTCGGCACCCGACATTCTGTCATGATCCCGTCATGAGCACATTTTATCTAAGAGCTGAACATTTTCTAATCTGTGGTGGTAGCACAAGTCTGTTGTGGGCAAGAAAGAAACATGAAGTCACTTAAGGATTAAAAGACCACTGTGGAAACATTTTGTCGGGTGTGAGCCACTGTCCATCTTTTCTCTTGGCAGAAGCAGCAGAAGTTTCGGGAGATGGGCAGTGCAATTCCCTAAGCTCTGAGGACCTTCCGCACAGGTACCTCTGCTCACCCTAGGTCTTCTGTGTCTGCGCCCTCACCTTAGTGCTGGACTCACACCGCTGGACTCTCCGGCCATCTAAGCTGCAGGAGGACACTGCCTTGACCCTTAGGGCGCTACTGTCATGGGTCTTACCTGCACCTAGGCCCTCCCAGGAGCCACCGCCTCAAAGTACCCCCTGTCTCTGCAGCATCAATGCCAGTCATGCCATGGTGACCAGCTGTGTCCCCTCTCATTCATCAGGCCATGTCACCCCTGCATGGCTGCCGCTGGTCTTAACACACTGTGCCTCCCCTTTAGTCGTTAAGGACTAAAGCATCCGGAACTTGAAATCCCAGAAATCACTGGAATTTCACGTGGAGAGGACGCTCTATCTAGTGGGCGTGGCACAAAGCAGGCCCACAGAGACAGTTTTTTTTTCAGAAATGACCGTTCTGTATGTGATAATTAGTAGTTAGTCCCACCACGGAAACCAAGACAGAACAATGGTGAGTTCTAGACCAGGATGCATAGTGAGATACTGTTTCCCAAAACCAAAGCCAGGGCTGAGGAGATGGCATAGTCAGAGAAGTACTTGCCACACAAGTGTGAGGACAAGAGTTCAGCTCCCAATACCAGCATAAAAACCAGGTGCAGGGCACAAACCTGTAACCCTAGCCATGGGGAGGCGGAGACAGGAGAATCCCCTGGGGCTTGCTGGCCAGCCAGTCTGACTGAATCAGTGAGTGCCAGGTAAGACATCTATCACATGAAATACAGTAGTCTGTGATAGAAGAGACAGCCAGTATCAGTGTGTGGTCTCCACACGTAGCATGCATCTGCACCCAAACACAAATGTGCATGTGTGTACACATACCACCACCACCAAAAACAGGAGGAAAAGGGTCCCCCAAACATGCAGAAGAGTCAGAGACAGCCCTCGCTCCCAGTGTTGGGGATTCCACAAGAACCCCAAGCTACACAACTGTAACTTGTGTGCAGAGAACTTAGGTGAGACCATGCAGGCTCCTTGATCTCCGTGGGCCCACTTAAGTCCTGGTCAATTGATTCTGTGGGCTGTATTCTTCTGGTGTTCTTGTCCCCTCGGGCTCCTCCAAGCCTTGCTCCCTCTCCTCCATAGGACTCCCTAAGCTCCTCCAAATACTTGGCTGTGGGAATTTTTGTATGCTCCCATCAGTTAACTGGGTGAAGTCTCTCTGGTCTCTCTAATGATGGTTATGCTAGGCTCTGGTCCAAGAGCTCTGCCATTCTTAAGGGACAGGAGTCACTCCTCCATTCAGCATGGGCACTTGGTATGGCCTCAGTAGGAGACAGTGGTTCCTACAGGGCATGATGCTGTCTGGTCTGAGCTGTCTGTGGAGTGTGTCACTCCCAGAGAAGGGCGTGTCAGTGAAGACCTTCACCAACCTTCACCCTCATCCCTCTCTTGGGATCCTTAGAACTTCTAACAACAGAGGGAGGGTGCGGGTAGGGGCCTCAGCTGTATGTCCCTGCCCTGACAGGCTGGGTTGTTTCTTCAGTGACTAGAAACTAACCCTTCTCTTTGCTGCTTGGGTTGTCTCTTTGGAGCCCTCTGTGTATTTCTGCATAGTCACCCTGTTTCTTGACTCTTCATTCTCCCGAATTCTTCTGTACTTCTGGGCGGTTGCCTTTGTAACTGTCCCAGCAGGAGGTGGGTGTCTTGGGGCCTGTCACCCTTTTTTTCAACATGTTGAGACCTCACAGTGACAATTCATGTGGTCAGTGAATCCCTTCCTGTCATTCTCTGTAGGAAGTGTCACAGTAGCTTCATATTGTGTAAGACAGAATTCCAAGTCCCTGTCAGCCTGTAACTATCCCCCTGTGGGTGTAAATAGTTCTGTGGTCCTGGAATCTTCCTCCTACCAGCCTATTCTGGAGAAAGAGAAGGCTGAGGCCTTGCACAGTCAGGTGGCATCATGTATGACCTTCAGGGTTGTACAGAAAACATGATACTTCTGACACTGCTGTGTATGTGATCGCTGATAGAGTCATGCCTGTAAACTTGAACTTGGAATTCTCGCAGTTGTGTCTGGGATGATCTACAACAAACATAATAGTGTGTACACATATGAATACTATTATAGGTCACCCTGCCCCATCATGACTGGTAAGCTTCTCTGTGATCTCATTTCATGATGTCTTTACTTCCAGTGGTGATCAAGGCAGCCAAGAAGGCAATGCCCTGACCCGGTGGGCAGCTGACCCTGCCAACACAGCTTGGATGGAAAGTAAGTTCCACTGACCCCGGGCCTGGATCCCTGCCCCTGAGTGCCTGAGTCTTGATAGAAGATGGTGGTGAATGTCCTTTCCTGGATGAGACCAGATTGGAAGCTTTAAAATGCTCTTATTTACTTGAGTACTAACAAAAGCTTATGTAGAGCTGTCCCTCAGACTCTGAAGTGACCTTTTGCCCTGTGTCGAGGCAGTCACAGCTCTGCACAGAGCACCCCCTGCCTCCATTTCTTCCTGGTACAGCCTGACTTCACTGTATGATGGGGAGGGAGCTAACGCTCTGACCCAATGCCCATTATCAGCTCTTCTCCACTGAGACACCATTGGCGCTTCTTGGATCACCTCCAGACTGTCTTTGTCGGTGGCAGTGCTTACAGTGGCATACAGGTCTTAGGTTTCAAGGTTGTTTTAAGAAGCTGAGATGTTTTTAAGTCAGTCATTTGTTTCTTTGATTTTCTTCTTTTTTTGCGGGGGGGGGGGGGGTTCGAGACAGAGATTCTCTGTGTAGCTTTGGAGCCTATCCTGGCACTTGCTCTGTAGCCCAAGCTGGCCTCGAACTCACAGAGATCCGCCTGCCTCTGCCTCCCGAGTGCTGGGATTAAAGATGTGCACCACCAACGCTGGGCTGTTTCTTTGATTTTTAAGGAAGTAAAGAATATGTCTTTTATTACCTGGTAGCTCCTAATTTCTGTGTAGCTGTTGTATGACTGACTTAAAGGTCAGACCACCATAGCTGCCTCAGCTGTTCAAGTGTCTTTTGGGAAGTTTGGTTTGGTTTTAACTGTGACTCTGATACAGGTTCCAAGGTGATTGTGATGGCCCTCTGGGGGCTGCTGACTTAGAACCATCATAAGAACCCATAAACATCTTGTTACATACATGGTGTCCAAGTTTCTTCTGCCCCCCCCCTCAAACCTGAACAATTAACTGCTTAAAAACAACTTTAGGGCTTACACTACCCAGCCCTGTCTTGGTCGGAGAAATCTATACTGTGGCCACAGTTGCTTAGGTGACAGTAGTGTGCCAGCTGCCACCACAGCTCCAGAATTACAGTTTCTGAACTCGCTCCTTATGGCGATGAGTAACCATGCTACACGTGGGGGACAGTTCATTTATACTCTGTCTCCCATGGTTTTCAGTATGGTAATACACTGTGGTTGGGTGTCCTTCCTCAGAAATGATAACACAGATACTTCGGGGAAATTAACTTCAAACGCCTGTATGTGAAGCATATATGAAGCATATATCCACGTAAGGCACTTTGATATTCAAACCAGTTTCAGTGTCATTGGTGATCCAATGTGACCATCTTATATAGTGTATTGCATTTTTACAACACCCCCCCCCGCGAGCGCGCGCGCGCGCGCACACACACACACACACACACACACACACACACACTTGTTAAGGAAACTTATTCACAGAACACTCATGTCCCCCTAACACTGGATGGGAAACAGCTCTGTGCATTTGACATGTTACTGGTTCGGGTGACTTCTCCCCTCCAGGGTGAAAATACTACGGAGCCATCAGTGTAGTTCGTGGGTTCCCCACTGATGTGGCAACAATGGAAACCCCTTTTATTCCTGAGACTTGTGGAACTCCTTTGTGTTCTAAACCCCACAAGCTTAAACCTGTTCCAGAGAGCCATGCAGAGACACATTGTGGAACGGGCACAAGTGGGCATAGAAACAGCGAGCTCCCTGTTGGTCGTATTTTACATCTTTTGTGTTTTGAGAGGAAGCTCTCATTCAGAGTGGTTCTCCTTGCTGAGATGCACTTGGCCATCCCTCCACGCTAACCACTGGGATGTTTGTGGCATCACACTCATTGGTTCTGGTCAGTTTTTAGCATGACCTTCCCTTCTATTGCAGATCCAGAGGAAGCAATTTATGATGACGTTCCAAGGGAGAACTCAGACTCTGAACCAGGTTTGATCTATCTGGACCGGAGTTTTAGGTCCAGTTTAGCAGTCTTTTGTTTTGGGTGCGAAAGTAGCCTGTGGGTGGGCAGCGCCCTGGGTCCAGCGTGCCTGTTTTCCGTCTTCGTGCTTTCGGCGCTTACCTTGTGCGGTGTGTGTGAGGGCTGGCATGCCCGCTCACAGCACTTGATGCACAAAGAGCCAAAGATGGGAAAAATAGGGGCAAAGGTTGGAAACAGCGAGGCCAGGATGTTCTAGTACGCATCTCAGAAGTGATAGGAACGGGGAAGCACTGAGGCGGGTTACAGCTTTCTAGATCTAAAGGAAAACACACAAGTCTAAAGCAGGAACGTTGATCTATAACTTGGCAGATACAAATCGAGGTCGCAGAGCATCCGATCGCTCTGAAAATCTCAAAGCAGCAAGAGAAACAGATGAGCCTCTGCTGTGGAGAAGGATGGCGGCCACAGGGTGGTTAGGAGAGGGGGCGCTGCTGCGGCCTCCACGTCCACACAAACACAGTCTTTCAGCATGCAGTGTCACTCCAGGGAGACGACACAGAAGCAGAAGGAAGCAGCAGGCAGAAGAGAGCCGTGAGCATGGCCGCAGGCAGACCTGTGGTGAACCACAGGCACAGTCGAGGCGGCTGACGGCGCTGATGGGTTTACAGGTGGCTGGCCCTCAAGGTTGTGGTCACTGTAATGGGAGCTGGCTCCCTCTGCACCAGCTGGTTTTCTTGTTGTTGTTTTGTGGTTTGTGGGTTTGCTTGGCTGTGAAAGGTTGATGAGCAGCACCTGAGAGCATAGCAATGTGTCATTCAACTCGTAAACCGATCGGGTTCTTATAAATTAAGAAGAAAGCTTGCAGAGTGAGTCCAAATGTTGACACGTATAGTTAATGTAGATCGGATGCAGCTGCCTGTAAGGACACGGACAGTGCGGAAGCAAACATGTGGAAAGGAAGTATGATGGAAACCAAAGTGGATCCAGGCTAACGAGCAACCTATTAGGTGCACACTAGCCAGCGTTATTAGCCATTGTGACTAGTACACATTAGGTGTCCTGTTTCGTGGTGTTATTAGAGGTACAGTGTGGCCTCGCCGGGCAGGCTCCTTATGCACACAGAAAGTGACATCTGAGGTGTGGCCAGAAACAGGCTCCCTGTGTAACCGGAGTGGGAGATGTTAACAAAGCCCTCCCCACTGTTGGTGGGTGCAGGCTGCAGAGTCAATGACTACAGAATGCATGTATGACTGCCTTAAAGACAGCTTCGAAGATACAGCTCCCAAGTGTTTTATCAAGTCCACGTAATACTTTCAAATTATGCACTATGCTTCCATGAAAGCATTAACAAATACCAAAAAGGTGTTATGCAAATATCTTTTGATAAACAGTCTGTCTTAGTTAGGGTTTCTGGTGCTGTGATAAAATTCCATGACCCAACTTTGGGAGAAAAGGGTTTATTTCAGGTTATAACTCTCAGGTCATTTTCTGTCACTGTGGACAGACAGGGAAGAATGCTAAGATGTGTCAGGAGAAACCAAAACTATTGTCTGACAAGTGGCAGACACAGACTCTGGTGACAGATTCGAGAGAGAAGCAGAGCCAGGGAAGGAATGATTTCTTCGGTGGAGGAGACTGCAGCACCTGTTTGTAAAACTCATAGCTTGAGATAGTTAAGATTACAATTCTGACCATTCAGGTTCCTAAATTGGGTGTTTCGCTCAAATGCGGAGGCCCCGCCCCAGTATGCTCGCCAGGCTGCTCAGCGTCCGGGGGGAGAAGGCCCTCCACTGTGCACACTTGCAGGGAGAAGTGGGCCTCACTCGTGTCCAAGCTTACATAGCTAGTCTGTCTGCAGAGAGCTGCTATCACGCTGAGGTCCCCCACCCATCAGGTGTCAGCTCCACGCCTCTGCCTGCCTTTCTCCCTGCTTACCGCCTGTCTGCCCGATCCTTGCATGTCCCATATACAAAGGAAGCTCCCCCTTTGGGGAAAGTTCGTGGTAGCTAGCACATTATTTAGTTATTTCCTGTAGCTGGGCAGGGTCCCCAGGATGCCAGTGCTACAGTGACATGCCAGAAGCACCCACAGAGCATCTTCAGGTTCCAATCACTGCCCACACGTGTGGAGGAGGTTCCAGAGTTAGTGCCCTTAGCTCCGTCTGCAGTGTTCCTGAACAGCGCCGGCCAGTGGGCTGTGGGTAACTCAGCTAGCTCACGAGCTCGAATTTCATCTAATTTCACCTTGGTCTGTGCACGTAGATGAAATGATTTATGACGATGTGGAGAATGGAGACGAAGGTGGGAACAGCTCCCTGGAGTACGGGTGGAGTTCCAGTGAATTCGAAAGCTATGAGGAGCAGAGTGACTCAGAGTGCAAGAACGGAATCCCCAGGTCCTTCCTGCGCAGCAGCCACAAAAAGCAAGTATGTGCTTAGACAGTGTGATGGACACTGTCCCGCTTTCTTGGGAACGGAACTGGGAAACGCGTTTTGAGTCACACACTTATGTGGTTATTTCTCAGACATCGATGTGCAGTTTGAGGAGCGTAGGGTACTATCGAAGTAGTCTCTTAGCTCGAGGCACAGAAGGACCCCGTTGTTACCCCCTTGCAAAGTCACTTCTGACATCCTAAACAGGCTCACCGTCTGGACCCTAAGAAAGCCGTAAAAGCCATGTGTTGGCACAAGTGTAATCCCAGCCCTGGGGAGGTTCCAGTGGGAGGAATGCTGGGAGTTCAAGACCAGGACAACCGCAGCTGCAGAGAAGGACCCTTTCTCGGAAAGACACGGTTAAAAGAGAAGAGACATGCCAGTGGGCATTAAATTGTGGGCAGTTGCAGGCCTTGTGCACAGTGAGTTGGCCGGGTCCCTTTGGACAGGACAGGCACAGCTCTGCTCCCACACTGCCTGCCAGGGAGCAACTGCACGTGAACTGGATGACGAGAAGACAAAGGGCTGAGAAGCAACCGTGAACCGTGAAGCTCCAGCCACCCCGGACCAGTTTTCCCTAGAGAGAACCTTTATTTTTTGGTGTAAAACTTCTGAGGTTACAGTCCAGGGAAGAACATGGAAGCATGTAAGAGTGAATATTAGGCTGAGGACGGCGCTGGCCCTGGCCACCGCTTGTCGAGGCGAACTCTGTATTGGGGTCCTCTGTGGCTGGCAGGGTCACATACTCTTGTTGGTGGGGTCTCCTATGGCCAGGTGTAGAAGGGTTTGTTGGTCCTGTGTGTAATCCCTGTTGGTGGTTGTTTCCAAGGTGTAAGAGTCCGTTGACTGTGAACAGTCACAGTGGTGTCTGAACACTTCCTGTGTGAAGTTGACAGGCAGTCCACATGAGGTCCTCATCTGAGACCTGCGTTTGTAACAGTTAGCCATAGACTCCCTTATCTGCCTGGCTTCCCCCAGTGACTCCAGCAGCCAGAGACTGTGATTGTGCCTAAATTTCTGTGTCAGTGTACTTTTGCAAGTTGTCACCAGAGAACTGTCATTTCCTCTGACTTATTTCAGCCCCATGGACAATAGTGCTGGCTTGGCCCCAGGCTTTCTTCAGGAACGCAGGTCTTTTTTTCTGCCATCAGGAGTGCAGCTGGCATCTGTCCAGGGATGGATCTGCAATTCCACCCAGGGGAGCTAATGACAAGGTGACAGTTGTCTGCATAGAGCAGTTATTAGACGTTTCCGACCTAATCCAAGGTCCTTAAAAAGTAACCCAGTAGGGGGAGCATCCAGGGTGCCTACGAACAAGCACTCAGGCCTGTCCTCTCGATTGACTTGAGAGGATGGCATCTACTCTGGCAGTGCCCATGGGGCTGTTCTTCTTGCACTCAAGGTGGACCCATACTTACTGTCAAGCCTCCAGAAATGCCAGCTCGCCTCAGCAGCCTTTTCTTGATACGGGAAGCACTAGAGATAGCAGTGGTAGATGGCCTGTGAGTGTGAACACAGAGTCCACATCTCCTGCTAGGAGGGTGGGGGCTACGGGCAGGGGTCCTCAGGGGGTAAGCTTGTCTCACACAAGAGCAGGGAGAATTGGCTTTCTAGATTTAAGGAGTCATGCTTTAAAAACTACCAGAGTATAAAACCGAGTAGTTGAAGTAGTATCTAATTTCTATTAAACATTATTTAAAATGTCCTTGCCCTGGTTGACATGAGACATTACCCCCAGGGGAGAAGCAGCTGGCTGTGTGTGTTCTAGATGGCGGTGACCATAGGATGCATGGTTCAGCACACCCCAGGCAACCCACCAGTCAGGGTGTTAGCACGGAGACTGTCTTCCCCAAAGCTGACACTGTTGCACTCCAGCATGCCCCTGGATACCAGGTTCCTCCCCGTGTATGCTGTGTGAAGCCTCGCCTCCTTGAGATGTACCCGGGTGATCTTAGATAGACCTCTGTAATTCATTGACTTTGCTGCTCCCCCGGGGTCTCTGCAGCCCCCTGGTGGAAGGAGCACGAATCATCCTTCCTGCTTGTCTCACAGCTCACGCCCTGGCCTGCAGCCAGAAGGTGCTGAGTCCTCCCTGCAGGATAGCCTCTGGGGACGCACAGAGCCCGTTCTGAAAAGCCTGTCTCTTTGTGCCACAGCTCTCTCATGACCTAACCCGCTTTAAGGCGCACTGTGAGGAAAAGATGAGAGGCTTGGTGGCCAGTACGGTGGGAGCCATGGAGGTGCATCAGGAAAAGCCCAGGCAGGAGCTGAAGGTAGTGTGGCTCCTTCTTACCTCTGAGGTGTGCTGGCAGACCGTGCTGTGCTGTCCACGCCGCAGCCGCAGGCAGGCAGGCGCCGCATGCGCATGCGCGCCTCTCAGCTAGGAGGGTGGTTCTCAAAGTAATGGCCCAGGACTCCCTGGTCACTCGGGCACTTCCAGGGCTGTCCTTAACGACCTCTGAACTTGTTCTGTCACAAGTGAAGGGAGGCAGCTTCCGGGGGCTCGCCATGTGCGACATCACACCCATGGGAATGTGGAGTCCTCAGTGGCTGGGGGGTTCCCCAACGTGCAAAAATGAGAGACCAATTTTGTTTTGGAAAAGAGAATCATTTCTCACAATTATGTTATTGAAAGTAAAATGCAATTAGATTTATTATCTTTCAGGAAAACATCAATCTAACTTTTAAAATTATCAACCAGTTTTAGCTTTACTATGGTTGCTATAGATTAACAAGATATAAATGAAAACTGTTAGGGCATTCAGTGGTCTTTAAGAGCCGAGTGAAGTCAAGCAAGTGTCTAACAAGCCCAAGGCCCTGATCCCTATTTCTGGCACTGCTCAAAAACGCAGATGTGATTGTGAAGTTTAAGGGGCTCCTAGGCTGGAAGTTTGAGAACTACTGGGTTTGCATGTCTTACTTAGTCCTTTGAGATGTGTTTTTTAAAAGGGCACTGTCAAGTAACCTTCACTGACTCGCCATCCCTTTGGTCCTGTGAGATTTATTCAATGCGTTAGACGGATTTCCCTAAAACTAGATGTCCTCGGAGCCAGCTCAGGGCAATGGTGGCCCCACTCCTCAGCACTCTGAAGCGGAGTTGCCTCCCCAGGAATCATGTCACTGTTTGGCCAGCATCCGTGGTTCCCTGCAGGGCCATGAGAGGACTGAGGCAGATCCCTGAGCTAGCGCTAACTCCAGGGTTTTCCTGGGAGCCACGGGCTCTCTGCAAGTTGGGGTAGCATGCTGCATGAGTTCAGCTCAGTCCGGCTTAGAAATGGATGGGTGTTGTTGAGTGACAGGTTGTGAGCAAGTGCTAGGAACATGGACAGTGAGAGCCCTGGCTTCAGGTTGAGCCTGGGGCGAGTCTCCTTGCTTCCCGGCATTTAATCTACCTAACATGGAGGTGTGCTTTGGGGTCCAAAGGGCCCCTTCTGCCCCCAGTCCACATTCCTCTGATTAGTCAGCTGTGGTCAGTAAGGCTGAGGTGCAGCTGCCCATAGTTGGGGCGTGGTGGAGCAGGGCTTAGAAAAGTACCTGCAGTGAGCTAAAAGACTAGCCATTGACATACCAGCAGGCTATGGTCATGTATGCGGCTGAGGGGCGCAGGAATTAGGAAGGGGGACAAGAGTCACTTTACAGTTTTTACTGTTAGAGGAAAGAAGGGGGACAAAAGGATGGAAGTCGGAGTTGGGGTGCTGGGTTGGAAGTATAAATCGGGGTCAATTAGAGCTATGTTGACTTGTCACTGAATAGAAAGCAGCAGCTCCAGCATTGGGAAAGAGGGGACTTTAGTGTGGACTCCCCCAAAGACTGCCAGTAAGGACTCTTGTCCCCTGGGTGGAGTGATCAAGGGTAGGTAGCAGGGTACAAGCTGCAGGCTTGGTTGCCATGGCAACCTGCTGAGCCTTCAAGCAGGCTTGCTAAGAGGTCACCGTGAGGGATGCTGGCTTGTTTCTTCACCAGCCTCTTGGGTTTTCTCTGAAAGGACACTCAGTGTCTGCTGCCAATGCCTTCAATACCAGCTGTGTAAAAGAGTAAGAAACGAGATGCCAACATGTGCCAAGGTCACTCTTGGGCACCTGTGGCTTAGATTTGAATGTTAAATCACAGCCCTGGCTGGAGGAAACCAGGCCCAGTGAACTCAACCCACATGGGTTGCTGTCTTTCTGACTTCTGTCCCTGCAGAGGGATTAGCTGTCTTCTTTCCACCTGGGACAGTCTCAGCTCACTCTCTATCCCTGACCCTTGGTTGCCCTCAGAACAACTGTGTGTCCACCTGGGATGTGACAGGAAGGACTCCTGTAGAGAATATTCAAAACCTTAACTGAAGTGAGCAGGCTGTTAACTCTTCTGACCTTGGGTTAGGGGCACACGACTCCCTGGCACTCTACAAAGTTCCCTGTGTTTGGAAGATATTGCAATTTCTTTTTAAAAAAAGTTGGATATAGCAGGAAGGTTTTTGATCCATCTCAAGGAAGGGCTCTTCTTTTAACAACCACAAAAACCAGAAAGAAAAAAAATTCAGAAGTATTTCGGAACCACAAACACATACACACTGACTATAACCAAGGAGCCTCTCCCCAATTGAAAAGCTCATTCCAGGTACTGTTTCGACCCACACTACTTGACAGTATTCTTTTAAAGTAATAGCAGGTGGCATCTTGTGGAAGCATCACAGCCCCTTCCTCATTGGCTTCTGTTTTCCAGATGCAAAAGCTCATGAAGGCAGCCAAGGAGGGCACCAAGGACGGGCTGGAGAAGACCAAAGCCGCCGTGAAGAGAGGCCGGTCCTTCATCAGGACCAAGTCTTTCGTCTCTCAAGGTCTTGAACCCTGGCCCAGCTTTCCTTTCTCTTATGGCACTGGCTCATGTGGGGTGGAGGCCGTGTGGAAAGTTCCTGCACTTCCCCACCGCATAGAGACTTTTGCTCCACCCAGCGGACCTAGGCCCGCCCCTCCCAAATGAACAAGAGGGTTTTCTGTTACAGATCCCCATATAGCTGCCGGGTTTTGAGACTCATTGGCAAAATACATAAAGGGATGCACACAGTAAAATCAGAAAGTCAAAAGAGTCTTTGTAAACAGCTGCCTCTCCGGCTGACTCCTCTCACAAGAGGGCGGTTAGTGCCCCAACTGCCCCCCTGTTCCCCTTCCCTATTGACCTCTGGGGCAGCGACCCTGTCTGTGGATTCCTAGTCACTCCTCCCATCATAAATCAGACTGGGACATGACAATACTGACTCATTCTGCAGGGACTAGGGTGGTATGTCAGAAGGTAGGTGTCTACACAGGCGTCATGTCATGAGGTAGCCATCTACACGGGCGCTATAGAAGCCTTTCTGCTGGTGAGGGAAGACCCGCTGGTATCACAATGCTCAAGTTTTCCTAAATCTCACCAAAGGGCCATGACCCGTGTAGCCTTTGTGTGTGTCTAGGGACACTGAAGACTGTCACTAAGCTGTAAGCATGAGATCCCTTCAGTCAGAGGAAGTGCCTAGAGTTGAGATACCAGCTAAGACCTGAAGGCTGGGATAGGTGCAGCTATGAGAGGTGATGGCTGATCTCTGACTCAGGGTGGGATGGTTCGCTTGGGGGGCAGGTAGGGGTAGCAGAGAGGTGTGGTAACTCAAAAGTGTCCCTAAACACGCCGTCTGTCTCCACTTCCCAAGCTGCCATATCAGCAGCTTGGCCTGAGCAAGAGTGGTCCTGGATGTCTGAGTTACCTGGGAAGCCAGTTAAAAGCATCACTTGCTCTGGTCCCTAGACGTCCAGTCTGTCTCTCTGGCTTCTCTTACCTGGGAGCTCCTGTGCCCTCTGATTCTGGCTTCTCTTATCTGGGAGCTCCTGTGCCCTCTGATTCTGGACACAGAGCACATCCCAGCGTACTTACCTCTGTCTGGTTTGTAGAAGTGGGTTTAGTTTTGGTTTAAACTTTTCTTCCCAGGGCTGGGGATGAAACCCAGGGCCTTGCACATGTTGGCAAGCTCTCTGTCCCTGGGCAACATGCCCAGATTTGGTTTAAAGTTTTGGAGTTTGGTAAAACTGTGCCTTTTCGGGTCCCAGTGTGGGAAAGTTAATAAGTAGGCCCCACCTGAGTCCTCCATGCATTGGTGTTGTATTTGCATTGCTATGTAATGTTAGAAACTAAAATACTGATACTTTATTCCTTTTGTGGAAGGATTTTTTATTGGATTTGTTAAATTTTCAATAGTGTGTATTTTATTTGAAATGCTTACACAGAAGGATTATTTTATTTTAGAACACAGCTTATTTTACTGTGCTAAGATGTCATAAACACAATTTTTTCTGTTTCTTTTTGTTTTCCTTTTTAGAACACAGGTATTATTTTGAAGAAGAGCAGAGTTTGTTCATCGACGTTGACTGCAAACACCCGGAGGCTGTCCTGACCCCGATGCCCGAGGGCTTGTCTCAGCAGCAGGTGAGGGAGTCTCTGGTGCTGATACTAAAGGACCTGCTGCTGTCTCTGATAACCCACTATGCACTGGGGCTTCCATGGTTGGCTCCGAAACCAGCCATGAAAAGCGCTGGTCCTAGCTCTGTTCTCAGCACAGTTCCTTAAATACCATAGATATCACCTCCAAGTATAAGTGTGAGACATGTGTGGAACTTAATTCTTTGTCACACGTTATTTATTCTTGTTCATAGTGATATGATACTTTTATAGAGAGACAATAAGACATAGTGGAACATGCCTGTAATTCTAGCAATGGGAAAGTTGAGGCAGGAGGATTGCTGCCAATTTGAGGCCAACCTGGGGTGTATAGCCAGACCCTATCTCAATAAAACCCTTAAAGAGACAGTGCACAGGTGTGTGTAAAAGATGTGTCCATAGGTGCCTAAAATTGAGACTTAATTTATTTTATGAACGTGAGTGTTTTGCCTACATGTATGTAAGTGCACTGTGTGCATGCCTGGTGCCACAGGCAGTCAGAAGAGGGCATTGAATCTCCTGGAATTGGTGTTATAGATGGCCGTGAGCCACCATGTAGGCGCTGGGAACTGAACTTGGGTCTTCTGCAAAAGCAGTCAGTAAAAGCAGTCAGTTCTCTTAACCACTGAACCATCGCTCCATCCCCCAAATGATAGACTTCTAGTAACTAGTGAAATTATCTGGATACAATTCATTTCTTAACATCTGACAGTAAGTACAGGGGGAAAAAGCCAGTGGTTTCAATTTGATTTTCCTTGGTGAAAGGAAAACACAAGAAACAGACCATTTGGTTTCCGAGACATAATTCAGATGAATAAATGAAGATTAATAACAAGTTAGAGATGAGTCGGTGGATAGGTTGACAGGATGATGATAGATAGAGATGCATAGGTCATGTATAGGTAGAGATGCATAGGTCATGTATAGGTAAACAGACAGACCTTGGACACATGAAAGGGGAATAACACGCTAGCTTGCAAGGTTAGTGATGAAAAACATAAAGAGGATATCTAGGGGCTGTTAACATTGGTCAGGCCCAGTCAGCAAGCTTCCTTCTCTTAAAATTGAAAGTGAAACCAAGGCAGAAGTGGCAAAGAGTAAAGAGATGTGTGTTGCTGGTATTTTCTTGTCCCACTAGCTCCCACTGCCGTGTTGCCCCCAAATAAACACACAGGATGTTACATTAATTATTAAACTGTTGGCCGATGGCGAGGGCTTCTTATTGGCTACCTCTGTCTTAATTATCAACTCATTTCTATAAATCTATGTATTTCTACGTAGTCTTGGCTTACTGGACAATGCCCAGACCTGTTACTCCTTTTGGCGGCTACATGGCGTCGTCTCTCACAGTCTC
The DNA here is from genome assembly GCF_017639785.1 of Mesocricetus auratus. Classification (NCBI taxonomy): domain Eukaryota; kingdom Metazoa; phylum Chordata; class Mammalia; order Rodentia; family Cricetidae; genus Mesocricetus; species Mesocricetus auratus. Next base: position 4,624,779 of record NW_024429212.1, on the reverse strand, counting down.
TCTCTCTGCCTACCTTTCCCAGAACTCTCCTCATCTCCTAGCTCGCCTGTCTTCCTGCCCCTGTTGGCCAGTGTTTCATTCATCAACCAATAAGAGAAACATAGATACAGCAGGACGTCCCCCATCAGATGTGGTCCGTCAGCAGGGTTACACATACACAGCAAGGAGGTGTGGAGAGCCTGGAAGCTCCGGGTTATTAATCACCAGTCATCAGGGCTGAGGCTGGACACTCTTTAGCGCCTGTGGTCCTCCAAAGCCCCCTCTGTTTGAGTGCGTTTTTACAAAGAGAAAGCCGGTCACGGAGGAGGTGACTGATCTGACACAGCAGAAAAGTCGGATTCTGTGTTTCCGCCTCGTCGCTGTTCTAAACCCCTCTTGTGCCCAGCTGGGGGAGTGACCCGAGCTGCTGGCCAGAAAAGGGTTGTGGACAGATTGTCACAGGCACAAAGACCCTCGTGTTTCCTCTTTCACTGCCTGGCTCGCCCACCTCGTTTGAGCATGAGTTATAACAAGGGAAAGGCTTCCTGCCACCCTTCTTGACGTGCTCTGACGTGACTGTTTCCCGCCTTTGACCATATGCAGGATCCCAGTTAGGTACCGGGGACTAAAGATGTGGATGATACTGGATCCTGTTCTCTGTCAGCATTCCTGTGCCAGACAGGAAGCCCAGGGGAACTGCTGTCCCTTATAGGACCAGGGGCAGCTCCGCAGGGGAGGCTCTGTTATTGTTATCTGTTTTCAAAGGGACTTTCCGTGCAAGGGTTATTTTCCCTTGAATTTCTCTGTACATTTTGAGCATCTCTTCTTCTCCCTGGATTGCTCTGAAACTCATCAGTATGAACGGGAGTTGCATGTCCACAACTCGAGTTCCACATACCCTTACATTAAAGCAGAAAAATTATTCCAAACAAAACTCATTCCAGAGACACTTGTTGTAGACAGTTCCCTTTTAGGAAACCAAAAATAATAATAATAATTTTGTTTGTAGACTTAAGACTTAAAACTCAGTTACATAGTGGATATCAATCACTGATGTTGCCCATTTGAAAGAGAAGAGATTACATTTTACCTTGGCTAAAAGAGACACTTAAAGAGCAGGAAAAGTTTCCCTCTCTGATCACAGCCAAGGAAACAAGGTATCAAGTCCCCATAACTTTACTTGGCTTTTACTTAATGTTTTTCTGTCTTTTAGTTCCATGCAGTGGCGATTTCACTCAGAGGAGAGGGACAATTCTGTCACCAGGCTACCCTGAGCCCTATGGCAACAACTTTTCACATGATAATTGAAGGTTAGCGGTGGAATCTGAGTGTTATCTCTGCACTCTCAACTCTGTCCAGGGGTCCTGGAGTTCTCTGTTCTTTGCTTAACTTGCTTCCCTACAGTTGTGATTCATGTCTGTTATTTTGCTCCTGGCAACAGAGTTCTCCTTGAGAGTTCTGTCTTTAAAGGTTAAACTGGGGGTGTTGATGCTTTTGGATTCTTTTTTTCCCCCTTCCTCTTGAAATAGAAAGAAGCTAGTGTGAGTAACCAGAAGGGCTCTGGGTGTTGAATATTCTTTTCATTCCCTATTTAGGAAGGGGTAGGGCAGCTCTTATTTGAGATTGTTACTGAAAATTCTTTGCATCTTGAGGACACCGAATCTTTGTTTGTTTTTGTTTTGTTTTGTTTTGGTTTTGAGACAGGGTTTCTCTGGAGCTTTAGATCCTGTCCAGAACTCAATCTTGTAGACCAGGCTGGTCTTGAATTTAGAGATCTGACTGCCTATGCCTCCCAAGTGCTGGGATGAAACATGTGTGTCACCACTACCCAAAGGGCACCGAATCTTATCACTCACCCTATAGCAGCCCATATAAGGATAAGAATGGCCACAGAATGGTCTGGAAGCTCTCCAGGCTCAGACCCCAGTGATGATTGCTCATTCAGCTCCAGCGTCCCCAGCAGACCTGCCCATCACCTGGAGGACCATGCTACCTCCCTGCTTTGTTCCTTTGGATCTTGAGTGCCCTTCCGTGATCTCGATCTCTGCAACTTTGGATTTGTAGTTCCTATGTTGATGTTACATCACTGGACGCTCTTTCGTGCCACTCCTCTCTGGACATGCCATTTGATATGTCAGTTATAAGTGCCCAAAAAGGCTGACACCACCTGCAGTAGCCAGGACATCTAGATGATGGGGTAGGTTTGTGTGCTGACCACCTTTTACCAATTTCTGGTCCACTGACCTAAGGTGTTATCTCAGGGTCTAAGATGTAGCTGTCTGAATCCGTAGGTTAACCCTTGGGCAGTGTTACTTGAGAGCCCCAGGCAGGATTTCTGAATTTTGGCAGACACAGTGAAGAAGCAGGGTTCAGGCCTTTACCGAGCCTGAGTTAAGGTAGTGGGAATGGCCTCATGGCCACCCAAAGTGGTTCTAATCCCTACTTCATCTGTATTTTTCTTTTTGAGACAGGTTCTGGATTTGTAGGCAAGACTGTCAGGAACTCACTAGATAGCCCAAATCCATTGTCAGTTCTCCCGCCTCAGCCTCCTAACTCCTGGGATTACAGGCACAAGCCACCAAGACCTGTCAAACATTGGGCAGTGGGTAAGGTGCATCCCGGGGCTGGGGAAGCAGGCCAGACAGAACCCTATGGCTCACTGACGAGCAAGCCTACCAAACCAGTGAGTCACAGACCAGCAAAAAAATCTCATCTCAAAAAAAATTAAAGTACATGGGGATGACACATGAGATTGTCTACTCACTGTTTCTATCTCTCTGTCTCTTTTACACACACACACACACACACACACACCACCCCCACCCCCACACACAGTTTCTTTAGATATCCTCAGAAGGTTGTTGTCTTCGTTTTGTGGGTTGAATATGTATTCGTTTTTTGTAAGAGAGCAACGACTGTCTCATGAATCATGATTAAAATCTGAACCCCTCGAGTTTTCTGGGCGGAAATGATTTCTTGGGCCACTAGGTGGCATTGCAGTATTTTCACACAATGCCATTTAGCAAGTTTTTGCCTAGAAGAGTCCTGGAGTGTACTGGTGTGAATGTGATGTGTGTGCGTGTGCCCACATCATGTGTGGTGGTGATGTGTGTACAAATGCATATGTTGAGCATGCCTATGTTTGTGAGTGTTGATTTAAAGCTACTCTACTGTGGCGTTATGCCTTATTTTCCTTTTACTGGCAGTTGATACTTGCTGGGCTATACTTGGGGTAATAACAGTACCAAATGTTGTTGCTGGCATTTTGCAAACACATCACAGCCACACGCTACTGCTTTATATTAGCAATGAAAAAATCAGAAAATGATGTGTTTTAAATGCAAGCGTGTCACAATCTCTCATGAGAAGTCTGCATATCTCATGACAGGAGAGAGTAACAGGCTGCCCAGGTGAGTGTTAGTGCAGCAGAATCTGGTCTTCCATCTCCTGTGGGCACTCTGCTTATCTGTAACTTGAGAACAATGATCTTTAGGTTGCTATTGCTGGTAACATTGTTTGATTGAGACTGGAGCTCTTGCCCTCAGACACAAGACATCACATCACTGAGCATCGAGAACTTGAAACTTGATTGGTTAATTCAGACATGGATGTTGCATAAGCAAGCGTGTCTTTCTTGCTATTACTGTATTTGTTCTGCCTTTGCTACAGTTTGTAATTTGAGGTTTAAAAGATGACAGTTGTATCAACAGGGAGGTATGTTTTATACCCACTGTGCTATTTAGTTAACACACCACCTAAAACATTTCCTTAGAATCTCCTTAATCCTATTTTAAAAATACCTTACAGTTTTTTGAGACGTGGTCTCATTGTGTGGCCTGGGCTGGCCTGAAACTCGCTGCATAAACAGCCTTGTCTGTCCATGAACTGACAAAGACCCACCTCCTCTGTCTCTCTAGTGCTAAGATGAACACCACCACGTCTTGCAAAAATAATTTTTAATTAATAAGCTTTAACCTAAAAGTAAAGTCTTATCTGTGTGTATTCTGGAGCAATTTTCTACCATCCTGTTCTCACATTTCTGACAGGTTGTAAGGAGATACATCCTGGGTTCCATTGTTGAAAGTGAGAAGAACTACGTAGATGCTCTACGAAGGATTTTGGAGGTACCTAAGCACAATGCTTCACACTTCACACACCTTTTCTTACCCACTTGTTCAGTTTCGTCGTGTGTGTTTTATATGCATATAATTTATGACCAAGAGTAGACAAGTTTGCGAAATTCTCTGAAACGTGTAAATGTTGTGACTGTGCGCTGACATTGCAAAATCACGTGATTTGTTTGGAAGTGAGAATGACTCTCTCTTTCCACCTGGGGTGACTGATCTGCCCACACTTGTTTCTGCTTCAGCAATATGAGAAGCCGCTGTCTGAGATGGAGCCCCGGCTCCTGAGTGACAGGAAGCTTAAGATGGTGTTTTATCGCGTCAAGGAGATCCTGCAGTGTCACTCCATGTTCCAGATCGCCCTTGCCAGCCGTGTGTCTGAGTGGGATGCTGTGGAGACAATCGGCGATGTTTTTGTGGCCTCGGTAATTCCGCAGACCCCATCCCCCACCCCCACCTGGAGCTCTGTGGGTTCTTTCCCCGATGGCATTACTTTCCAGAACCCAAGAGCCCATAAGGATGCTCGCTGATAAGTTAGTGGCCAGACCCAGTTTGTACCTTCAGGGAAGGAGCAGGGAGGGGCCAGGGGACAAAGGGACCGCGCAGAGGTTTGGGACAAAAGACAGGTACACACTTGTTCACAGTTTGGTTGCACGGTCATTAACTGAGTCATACTTTTGTTCATGAGCGAGTGTTCTGCCTGTGTAGTGTAAGTGTCACTGGGCCCCTTCCTGATATAGATCGCACTTCCTCTGCACAATACTCTTTATGCCTGGTGACTGTATAAAATGAGACAGGAAAACATCTGGATGTTTTCCTCAAACCTTTATTCTTTGACCTGGATGTTTTGTTATATAGAGCTAGGATTTGGTTCTCCATGGTGATACAGGAATATAATGCTGGGACAGCTTGCAGATGACATTTCCTGGCAATAGAAGTGGCAGTCCAGAAGCCTAGGGCAGGGCATTTCTATGTCATCAATCTGAGTCGTTTTATCCTTCCTCTTCATGGTGTGTGTTGTTTACCTTTCAGTCTAGATGTAGAGGCTGTGTATGCATGAAGCAGATTAGCACTGTGGTTATGTAAAGTCGCTGTCAAAATACAGAATCTTGAAGGTTTGTGTACTTAAATGATGCTGCATAGTAATGTAGCAAACGTTTGATAGCTATTTTTATTTGTTTCTTTCTAAATGGCATTTTATTTATCTATTGTGTGTGTTGGGGGCACTCATGTGGAGGTCAGAGGACAACTTTTCTTTTCTTTTTTTTTTGGTTTTTACAAGACAGGGTTTCTCTGTATTGTTTTGGGGAGGCTATCGGTCCAGTCCGGCCTCGAACTCACAGAGATCCGCCTGCCTCTGCCTCCCGAGTGCTGGGATTAAAGGCCTGCGCCACCACCGCCCGGCCCAGAGGACAACTTTTCGTAGTCAGCTCTCTTCTCCCATTCTGTGGGTCCTGGGGGATTGAACTCAGGTTGTTGGCTTGTGGGCAAGCACCTCTACATTCTGAGTCATCGCCTGGCCCTGTTAGATTGTTTGAGACATAATCTCGCTTTGTATTCCAGACTGGCCTTGAACTCTAGGTGTCCTGCCTCAGCTTCCTAAGCATGAGTGCCGGCGGAGCTCTCTTCTCCTTACAGTTTGTACAAACACTTGATGAAGTGGACACAAAACATCCCATGAGTTTCAGTGTCAGTACACAGGACACACACACACACACACACACACACACACACACACACACACACACACACAGAGAGAGAGAAACAGAGAGACAGAGACAGAGACAGAGAAACAGAAAGAGACAGAGAGAGAGAGAGACAGAGAGAGAGGTTTACTGGAAAGCATGCTCATGTTAGTCACCTGTCTGTCCTTGATGACACATGGTGCCTTTGTGAAAGACAGAAATATTGATCTCTGAAATCTGATACCAGTCCTGCCTCATGCTGCATCTTGAAAGCCTTTGAGTTTACAGGGAAATGGGGGATGTTAGCATATAGGTGTCATATCTCAACCTGTGGAAAGGGCCAGCCTTACCCTGTGTTTTCAGAGGTAGCTTATGTCCCACGGGAGGGTGTTGGGACCACTATGAATGGCCCTTGTTCTCTTGAAAGCTGCCTGCCAAGGAAACTTAGAGCTGGCTGACTGTGCTCCTCAGAAGCCAGGAACGTTTGCCTCCTAAACTCAAAGTTCAGGAACAGTGGGGTCCGCCCTGTGATTTTCAATCAGGTAGACACCGAGTGCCCTGTGAACAGGCAGAGAGGAAGAACGGTATGCGGGCACCACAGTTGGTCGTGCGAAGGCATTGTGAAGGGCGTCTCCCAAGCTCTGTCTTTCCCAATCTCCGTTCTCTAGTTCTCCAAGTCCATGGTTCTGGATGCTTACAGTGAGTATGTGAACAACTTCAGCACGGCTGTGGCCGTCCTCAAGAAGACGTGTGCCACGAAGCCCGCCTTCCTTGAGTTCTTAAAGGTAAGCATGCTTCTTTGCTATGAATTTGAACCATGCCCCATAACAAATCCCATGTCAAAGTGTCTTGGAATGAAGCTGGACTAAGCCCAGCCTTTAACGTGTGGTGCTGTTTACTGTGGAGCGTCAATATCATCAGATCCCCGGGGATCTGGAGGTTTGGGGATTTTAGCTGTATGATAGTGTTTTGAAGGAACTTTTGTTTGCTCACCTTAAAGTGTGCTTATAGGGATATAGATATAAAGGAAGTTCCATCAGAACCCACGGGTGACTGGGCCTTCCATGGTGTTGGGAGTGAAGTGATCCCCATCCCTGAGACAGAGCAGAAAGACAAGATCTGGGAAGGTTGTAGATGTGGGGTTTCTGCCTCCTATCATCAGGACTGAGAGCACCTTAGCCCATGCTGCCTTCTTCCATTCCACGATGGAGGGCAGGTCCCTGGTGGGTGCTGGTCTGCAGGCAGGGTTCAGAGGCCTAGAGGCGAAGGCCTAGCTGCGGTTGCTGCACAGTGAACTAGATGGAAGTCCCCTTCCAGGACGTTGGGCATCCCTTCCCAGTCTCATTTGAATGATAAAGCCTCGGAGAACAGTGTGTTCTTGGTCCTTGGTCTATGTTCCTGGAAATGTCTGCTCCCTGGGGTGAGCAGACCCAGGACAGGTGTTCTTGCCAGCACTAATGACATATTGGCAGTGGCTGCTCCCCCCTTTCCCTTCTACTGAACACAGCTAAGGTCCCCACTGCACCATGGTCAGCCCAAGGAGGGCCGTCCAGAGATTAAATTCTTCCGGCTTTGGAGAAGCTGAGCTCCGTGTCATTGAGCTGTGGTATCATTTCTACTGAACACAGCTAAGGTCCTCACTGCACCATGGTCAGCCCAAGGAGGGCCGTCCAGAGATTAAATTCCTCCGGCTTTGGAGAAGCTGAGCTCCGTGTCATTGAGCTGTGGTATTATTTCTTTTCCTAGAGGGAACAGAGACATTACCAAGTTAAAAATTGATTTCCTCTGAGGGTTTTGTCGGGAACTTGATGACGATATAAATTGTGGCATTGCAGTGTCCTTCCTGGTCTCCTCCCCAGGGCCAGGTGACCTTGAGTCTAGGCGTAGCTGAGCCTTGCTGTTTACTGTGCAGTGACCTTCACTGTGTGGGATTATTAGAGGATGTCCCAGGTGTAGCTCCAGGGTCAGGGCCACCCATGGCCTTGTGTGGTTCAGTACAGACATCTCTCTGGATGTTCAGGGATGCTGGTAAGGTGACTGATAAGTGTTGGGAGGAACTTTCTCTCTGAAGCAGCATAAGGGGCCATAACCTCTCCTGGAGCAGAGTGGTCCCCACGGAACCCTAAGAATACTGGGAAATATATCAGGGCCTGAGATAGCCGGGTATGGGCCCTCCTCAGGGCCAGCATCAGCAGTGAGTCCTCCTAAGGGTTGGGATAGAAAGTGTTCTTCACATGTCCTTGGAAGTTTCTTATTGAGTGGCCTATGCATCACCCTCAATCTACATGTGACAGGGACACAGCTTGGCTGGCCCACTGCTTGCACTGAGCCTGTCCTTCCTCCCTGTAGCTGAGCCAGGATTCCAGTCCAGACCGCGTCACCCTCCACAGCCTTATGATGCGACCCATCCAGAGGTTCCCACAGTTCATCCTCCTGCTGCAGGTATGCCCGGGCCATGGAGAGCACACGCTTGTCACTCTGGTGAAAGACCAGGGGCAGGAGGGCCTGGGCCATGGAGGCTCCCCTCAACAACCGCAGACCTCCTTTGCAGCTACAAGTAGATGGGCTGCACCTGGAGTTGGTCACTAATCTATTGCTGTCACAGAGGAGAGCAGGGCACAGTCACTGACAGCCGCATAGATAGTGGCTGTGGAGGCCAAAAGAGGGCACTGGAACTGGACTGAAGGAACGTGTGGGCTGCCATGTGGGTTCTGGGAACCCTCTGCAAAAATAGCCAGTGCTCTTAACCCCTGAGCCATCCCTATATCTGTGAATTGTTCAGTTTTTTTGTTGTTGTTTTGTTTTGTTTTTGTTTTTAGAGACAGGGTTTCTCTGTTTTGTTTTGGAGGCTGTCCTAGAACTCGCTCTGTAGACCAGGCTGGCCTCGAACTCACAAAGATCTGCCTGCCTCTGCCTCTCAAGTGCTGGGATTAAAGGCGCCACCGACACCCAGCTCCGGTTTTGGTTTTTTGCTTGTTTTGTTTTTGTGGTTGACAGAGTGTCATGTGATTTCTATGCAGAGTAGGGACATATTGGTCATGAAAACTGGAGCCCTTGGGCTGTTTGTGCTGAGATCTTTCCCTGTTAAAAAGACAAGGCGTTTAGAGAGAAGTTGGTCGTCAGAGATACAGATGATGTCCATGTCTTCCTAACAGCAGCACTGGTGAAAGTGGGAGAATTAATGGACCAGAATAGTAGATACAGAGCATTAAGGAATCATGAGCAACCACTATGAACAACTGATTAAAGGGCCGTCTAGACGCCGTGTGAAATGTTGTAGGAGCGTTCCCTCAGGAAAAGCTACATGCGTTAGCATGCAGTACTTACACAGCATGATTTTTGTGGTACCTTATAAAAAGGCAGGTGCTACTTGAGAGAGAGCCGTGCTCAGTTCTGAGTGGGGGTGTTTGTGACGCCTCTTAGCCCCTTCAGGAAACGACCCGAGCCCTGTTTGTAGCAGCGGGACAGCGTCAGCCCTGTGTGAAGTCCAGGCAGTCCCTGCTCCTCTTTATGGCCGTGTGATCTGTTGCACAGAGCTTTGGCTACCTCCTTTGGTTGGAGCCAGCCTGGTCGAGTGCCGCCACCTCCTGACTGCTTTGTGTAAGTCCTTGTCACCATTTTGCAGTGCGCACAGCGCTTAGTAGAGCTTCCTCCTCAGGAAGCCAGCTTCTCTGGCCCTCTGTAAGGTTTCAGTGATTGAGGCCATCCTTCAGGCTCCTCCTCCCTCCCACTCTAGCGTCTCCCCCTCACGTGATCTCTGAATTCTGTGCTTTGTCAAGCATTGCGACTGTTTTCAGAGAAGTCCTTTCCTCTGTGTGGCTGTTCTCAGTGGTGACTTAGAGCACAGAACAAGAGACACTGTACGCTGGGCTGTCGCAGGCCTTGTTGCCCATTTGTAGAGCACAGGCAGAGCAGACTCGGCGAGATGAGATGGTCCAGGGCCTTGGCTTGGCCGAGTGACCCTCATCTTCAGCCTCAGCTCCCTCCATGTCCGCTTTGCTCTCCAACAGTCATCGTGCCCCCTGTGGCTCTGAGGCAGGTGCTGGCTGCTCCTCTCTAGTGGGGTGAATCTGAGGTGGTGTCTTCTATTGGAAGGAGGCTGGCCTTCGCTGGAAGGTCATTGGTTACTCTTCCCCGTCCAGCGGTTACCTGAGCTGGCTCGTGTGGTGCACATGATGTATATATATATATACTCCGTCAGCACTGCCGCGTTTCCTTCCCATCCCGTCACAGGGATGTTCTTACACCTCTTGGCCAGCCTCTGCCAACTCCAGGCCTGCCTCGTCCACCACCAGAAGCTCTCTCCACCTCCACGAGAGGGAAGAAAGTTAGGATCTCTTGACTTAGCAGGATGGGGGAAATGCCGTATCTGGCTAGTTTGATTTTCTTCCCATACCAGCATCAGGACCGTTTCCCTTTCTCATCACCGGTGTTGTTACTAAGGAGAACGTTTAACTTCCCTCAAGAGGCTGAGAGATCGCACTAGCTATGTAGCAGGCGAGACAGCATTCAGGCTGCTTGAACTCACTATTCATCTCAGCCTTGAACTCTTCATCAAATCTGTCTAAGCCTCCGGCCTGCTCAGATGGCCTGTGTCACCACAACTGGCCCCATTTCTAGCTTTTGCTTTAGAGTGGGAAGTGTGGGACTCTCCAGAGGTCACTGTAGGATTATTGAATGACCTACTTCAGTACTATTGTGTCCCCGGAGTTAGGAGGCCCAAGGAGAAAAAGAAGGTTCAGGGAGTGGCCTGTCAGCAGCTCAGTGGAAAACACATATCTATAGATTCAGCCCATAGTCTGTGCGTGGTGTGGCTTGCGGTACTCCAGAACAATTGCAACAGAGGTATCAAGCTCTCCATAACATGGGTAATAATGAAAAACCCTAAATATTGTGAGAATTACCAGGTGGGGAAATGGAGACTCAGCATTAACTACGTGCTGTTGGAAAACCTCCCTGTGAGTGAGGTGGAGACAGTGTTGTGGCTTCAGCCTGTAGTAGACGTGGGGTCTGAGGAGCACAGTGGAGTGCCAGGCATGCCTGCGTGAGTGAGCCTTCTTCCTCAAGGTCAGGGCCTTGGTGGGGAGTGGGGAGACAGGTGAGTTGACCTTGTGGGTATAGTAGATGCGACAGCAGCACATTAACACTGGGGAACTTCGGTGAGTAGGCACACTGTCTGACTCCAGCAGGAAAATGCAGCCTGCCTGGCCTGGCCTGGCCTGGCCTGGCCTGGCCTATCCTATCCTGTCCTGGCCTGGGCACTGTTGGCTTTCTGAATTGGTGGTATACTCCCAAGTCACGGGCCCACACTATATATTGTTTTCATCAGCAGTTTCAGCTTTACACAAAGAGCTGATTGGATGATCAGCCAAGTGTTGAAACGATCTTATCCCTCTCCAAGCCCTGACTCTCCTCCGTAAGTGACTGGCAGCCCACGTCACTCTAGCTGCCGGACCGAGTGGTCCTGCTAACTGCTGGGGTTGGAAGAGTCTTCGCTGACCATCCATGCCCTGCCTCCTGCTCACAGGACATGCTGAAGAACACAGCCAAAGGACACCCTGACAGGCTGCCCCTTCAGATGGCGCTGACGGAGCTCGAGACCCTGGCGGAGAAGCTAAACGAGAGAAAAAGAGAGGCTGACCAGCGCTGTGAAGTCAAACAGATAGCAAAAGCCATAAACGAAAGATACCTGAACAAGGTCGAGAGGGGGAGGGGGCTTCCTCTGCCCTTTGCGGAAGTGGTTTTTGCTTCATGCTAACAAGCCAGGGTGACAGTTTATTAATCCCTAGGGCAACTCCCTCTGCTCAGCTAACTGTGGTGGGTGGGGCCGGGAATGTCTGGGATTGCATGTAAAACCCTGACCTCCGCCCACTTGTTTTCTCAGGAAAGGGGTCCATAGGTTTGGTAGCTCCTCATTTGGATCCAAGGACTCCCCAAAAGGTTAAGAACAACTCTTAGCTTTAGTTTCAGAATTCCGTATTTCATTTTAAATGGCTGCTTGTCTGTATCCACCTGTGTTAACCTGTGTTTCCCCCAGAAATGTGCTTGAGAACAAAGAGCCCTCGTTGGCTGGGCTGCTTGACTTCCTCTTTCCAGTGGCAGACCTTCATAGGCTTTCCCGTTTGCTCGAGGTCCCATTTGTGGGGAGGAGTCCTTCTACCTGTAGGAGCCATGCTAACGTTGTGTGGTGTTGTTCACTGCTGCTAATGCCACATTCATTTTCTTCACGGTGGGGGAGAAGTCCTACTGGATGAGGCTACCCAATGGCTTCCTCCTGGTGATTTTATGGCTGCACAGTTTGACAAGCATTTCTCTGGCCCTCTCCATGACTGCAGGTTTTCAAATAGGGAGTTACAGTCAGCTGAACTCTTGATATGATTTCTGTCATTCCCAGTTGTGCATCTCCATGGTGCTGGGTGTGAGAGGTCACTGGGAAGGGAGGGCACACTGACTGCACCCTGGAAGCACCGGACCTTGACCCTGAGCACAGGCCGTGAAAGGCCCAGCTCTGCTGGCTTCTAGCCAGTTTCCGAGAGCCCAGCTGTCAGGGTAGTCCTAGGCTAGGCTCAGAGGCAGTAGCAATCATCTGGGCCAAAGGTGCTGTGTTTTCCTGTTACGAGCATCATGTGACATCCCACGGTACCGATCAGTGTAGCGCGTCCTTCCAGGGACTGATGTCTCCTTGGTTCAGTGACACAGAGAGTGGCAGACAGTAAGACCAGATACAGCCCCTGGGGGATGCAGCTCAGTGGTAGAACACTTGACGGGTTGCGTGAAGTCGGGTGTTCAATCACTGATAGTGGCAAAACAGTAACAGTAAGTCAAGTCTAGATACAGACTTACATTTGCCTTAAAGTCAGTTGCTAAGCGACTTTTCTCCCGCAGTGCTGACGTCCATAAGATACATAGTTTAAAGTCACACACTGAGCCCGGTAGCATCTGTGTGTGGAGTGAGCAGACAGTGTATCTCGGGGCTGCCCCTTCCCTTCTACTTTGCATGAACCCAGATGTACTGACCGTGTTGGTGTCTTTTGAACACTCAGCTCCTCAGCAGCGGCAATCGGTACCTCATTCGATCCGACGATGTCATCGAAACGGTTTACAATGACAGGGGAGAAATCATCAAGACCAAGGAGCGCCGACTCTTCATGTTGAACGATGTGCTAATGTGTGCCACTGCCAGCTCACGGTAAGAGCAAGCCCACATCCCATGTTGTCGGCCTTACAGTGGCATGCTCTGTACATCAGAGAACGAAGGAGAGGCTGTGTGCGATCTCTCACCGGAACTGCACTGGGCTGTGGCCAAACTCAGCACCTTAGTTAAAGGAAAACTGGTGTGGTTTTTTTGTATTATCATCATCATCGTCATTAGTAGAAGTAGTCGTGTTAGTATGAATTTCATTGTTATTCCCAGAGTGCTACACACAGGCTAACTCTGGGTCTGAGTTGTTGAGGGCCGGTGGGTCTGCTGGCGGAAATCAGGTGCATACAGGTGAGCTCAGGCAGACTGGTGCTGGAGCTAGCCTGAATTGTGTCCTCTCATCTCCCTTGTCACCTGTGGCTCTTGCTGTCACTTAGCTGATCCTCTAAATACCTTTTGATAGGTGTTTTCCAGCGTGCTTACACCGAGGTCGACCCCCACTCAGTCCCCATTAGTTCTGTCACTCAGTCTGACATCAGAACAGTTCCCCAGCACATCGCTACTGTGGAAAGCTCGGGGAATCTGGGAGGGTGGGGTCCTCACGGGTTGATGCCAGCTCCAGTAGCTGGCGAGAGGCTTCTGCTGGCCTGGCAGGAGCAGTTGGTAACGCGTGGTAGCTAGCAGGAGAGCCTACATGGTGGAAGGGGCATGGTGTGGCATCTGGGTTGTCCCTCCTGGAGAGCAGGCTGGGAATTGTGCAGCTGCATACTACTATCACGTGACACTTCATCACCCACCGTCGCCCCCCTCCTCCTACAACCACAGAGCTTGGGCAGAGGGCATGTGGGTGACACAGAGAGCCACCCCTTTGACTCCTTGTCAGCAAGTGAAGGGCATTGACCAAGAAGGTCAGCCTGGCCATGCAGATGCTGTCTGGCGTACCCGCGGCAACATGACTGTCACTGTGGGTGTGCATACATAACTGCATGAGCTGTGGCTTCTGCTGCTTTGGTCATGGGTGTTTGTGTTTCATGTTGTGCTGAGAGAGAGAGAGAGAGAGAGAGAGAGAGAGAGAGAGAGAGAGAGAGAGAGAGAGAGAGAGAGAGAGAGAGAGAGAGAACATAGGTCTTTGTTTCATGTCTGTGTACCCAGCAAATGCTTCAGTCATGGAGCGTGGGGTGTGACTTAATTTTACTAATGTGACTATAATGTTGCCATATAAGAATAAAGGGGAAAGCTAGAGTCAACCCAAATGAAGCTGTCAGAGAACATCTCTGTACTTGGGACATTTTCTTCAGACTCCTCAGACATGGTTTCTGTGAGTTCTCGGGTTCTGAGTGAGATTGTGGAGAGGAGTTTGCTTGCCCATCCTGCTGGTGGCCTTGGCCAGTGATCACTGTTTGCAGGAGGATGCCGAGTGCCTTGGCAGTTAGACTACTGCTCAGGGATGCGTGAAGGATGGGGGGGGGTGCGTCAGAACTTGGCCCCATGGTCAGCCGTAAAGTAACAGCCTTCTGATTGTTCTAGGGCCTCTCACGAAAGCCATGCTGTGATGAGTCAGAGGTACCTGCTCAAGTGGAGTGTCCCTCTTGGACATGTGGATGTGATCGAGTACGGCAGTAATTGTGGCTCCGGGGACCACAGTAGGCACCATGTTGCACACTCGCCTGAAAGCCTGGCCGTGGTGGCCAATGTGAAGCCACGTAAGTGACAGTCCTATCCACTTTCCTGGGAGCTGTGGGCAGCATGAGCTCTGAGCCTGGCTTTCATGTCCATCCGTCCCCCCCGGAGCTGGAGTGGTACATCTGATGGGACAGCCCAGTCTGCTGCTTTGGTGGGTCTGTCTGTCTGTCTCTGCGCTGCATTGGCTACAAGGTGGCAGTAAATTGATGGGTAGTGATGTCAGAAGACCAAGAGTGACCTGGAGCACCAGATGGATTGCAGACAGATGGGCAGTGTGAAGAGAGAAGGGAAGAACGGATGAAGGGAATGCAGGAAGAAAATGATTTTCCAAATTGTCACAGTTCGTTGAAATTTCATCCAAGGGGAAATTGAATTTATCTCTCAGTGGCCTTTAGGATTCCCTTTACATTATTCAGGAGTGTTGGTTACAGGGTGTGTTGTTTCTCTGAACAAAGATGAGTATGTTTTATTTTGCTGTCACTCTTACAGTGTGTTTGTAGCTAAGCTTGCTCCTCTGTGTTCAGACGGATATCAGTGGTTCTGATTGCAGGGTAAATTCAGAGTGGACACACAGACTCACATTTTCTTTTCTTTACTTTTCTTTTTTTTCTTTTTTTGGTTTTTTTCGAGACAGGGTTTCTCTGTATTGTTTTGGAGGCTGTCCTGGAACTCGCTCCGTAGACCAGGCTGGCCTCGAACTCACAGAGATCCGCCTATCTCTGCCTCTCGAGTGCTGGGATTAAAGGCATGCGCCACCAACGCCCGGCCCAGGTTTACATTTTCTTATCATCTTTCTATTGATGACTTGTACTAAGTAAATGTAGAAAGGGGTTAGAATTAGGAAGGAACATTACCAATAAGTATAAAGCAGGATGGCCTGACGAGCTCCTGTGGAAGGAAAAGGACTCGTTTTATTGAAGCCCTGTGTGTTTCGGTGATCACCTTTCTATACCAACTACCGTGCAAAGCTGATCATCCCCGAATATCCTGAGTCATTCCCAAGCACCCAGCATCTCTCTCCCCCTTCACTATGAAGGCTATAACTGGAGCTAACCACGGGAAACTGAAGGAAAGAGGAGCCAGCCAACGCAGATCTGAGCTTGCCCACTGTCTGAGGATGAGGTGTGGCGTAGGATGCTGAGTGTGGAGCAGCTAAGGGGAGCTACTTCACAGGAGAGGGGAGCTGCCCTCCCCCTGCGCTCGGAGCATGGCTGTCCTGTCTTGTTAAGAGGGATTTGGGAAGTCCTTGGAGACATGCAGATTGCCCTTTGCAGGCAGGTGTTGGTTCTGTGTCGTTCAGAAAGAGATAACCTTGGCAAAAGCAGTTTCTTGGGGCATCTTGTAACACGCTCTCCAACAGTGGGACAGTTGTTCTGGCTTCTAGAAATTTGCTCTGCTGCTCTCTGCCGATGAGCCCACGTCTTGGCACAGCGTGTCTCATCGTCCCCGTTGCTGATACTGATGTAGAATGCCATGCCCTTTGAAGTGGTGACTTAGTGGGCGTGTGACTTCATCTGTTCATTTCTCCCTTGACTTGCCATTCCTCATCCCCCAGCTTTACAGTGTGCAATATAGAAGGCATCTGTAGGACGGATTATTGAGCACTGCAGTTTCCAGTGGGCGCTGCAGTTTAACCAAGTTGGTATTGCCCTTCGTGTTAATTTATTAGAAGCCTGTGATGAACCGAGCGCTAAGTCCTGTAAGCCACAAGGGAACCTGGCACCAGCTAGGCTATCCTGGCACACAGATGCTGCACCGTGTGGCACATCTCATTATAGAAGCAGGAATAAAAGCTTTGGCAGATAAAATGGAGACGGTATTCTCAGATGCAGTATCTTTAAAACCAGCTGCTGGGAAGACTTGGGGTTCTGTAGATGGAGGTGAGCACCCTCCCTCATCCTTGCATGTGCACACACTCAGCTGGTGACCCCTGCTTGCAGCTGGACCAACCTGGGTACTCCTGAGGGAGCCATGGTCTGGGCCAGCCGTGGAAGTCCAGCCAGCCCTGGGGTCCACGGGAGACCACCCCCGAGATGCTGCTCCACTCTTCGGAGCATAGAACTGGAAAAGCCTAAGTTGCCTATCCTCTTGCTGCTTGAGGCCCAGTGAGTCTTTGTCCGAGCGGTACCCATAGCAGTGACGACTGAATCTTGAAGGGCTATCTATGAGTGGTGTGCCTCCCAGACTATACTTGCCCACTTGCTGAGGTTTAATGCAAGCCAACTATGTCTAACATGCGATGCTTTGATGTGTATGTGTCAAGTGAAATGCGCCGTGCAGCCAAGTTGGTTAGCCAGTCTTCACCACAAGTCGGTACCCTTTTACCTCTCTTCCTTTTGGCGGCCAGGCACTTAAGATGTTCTTACTGGTCAGACGGCTCGGCAGGCACATGCCACCAAGCCTGACTGACCTGAGTCTGATCTCTGCCGCTTACACGGTGGAAGAGAGAATCCACTCCTTCGAGTTGTCTTGTGTGCATGCAGGCCTCAGTGAGGGGCTGGTTTCCTGCATCTGAGAGGTTTGCTGGCAGGCAGCGGTGGCACATGCCTCTGATCCCAGCATTGCGGAGGCAGGTGGGTCTCTGAGTTGAGGCCAGCCTGGTCTACAGAGCAAGTCCCACGACAGCCAGAGCTACACAGAGGAAACAAAACCAAAAAACCAAAAAGCCAGAGGGGAGGGGAGAAGAGGGTTTGCACTTGCCATTGCTGTGGCAGACATCATGCTTGCTGGCCTATCTAACACTGGACACTGGAAAGGGCTGGGCTGGGTTTGTCCAAATTTACCTCATAGCGGGGTCAGCTGCCCTTAGGATCAAATGAGCCACTCTCCCAGCTGCCACTCAACCACACCAGCACCAGGCTGAGCTGGTTAGTGAGTGGTCAGCTCAGTCACATGGAGACGTCCCTGAGTCTTGTTCCTGTTTCCTTGAGAGTCTGGTCTCTGTGTTCTTTCCCTTCCCTTGGGTGTATTATCATGGGGCATTTTGAGAAGCTAGGTAGAAGTTCTTGTTCTCGTTGAAATCATATGACTTTTGTGCTGTTTGAATGGCTGTAACATTCAGTTTTGGAACCTGGGTCTGTTGTTTTGTGTTGGAGGCAGAGTGTGGGTGTCACTGCCTAGCAACTGGTGCTGGGAAAGGGTGAGGCTGTGCCAGCAGAAGCAGCAAGGAGCTGCCCCTGCAGGGCTCCAAGCACCCAGAAAGCAGGCTCCCGTGGGGGGCGGGGTATGCGCATTAATCTCCATGAGAAACTTTGCACATAGAGAGAGGCTTGGGAACCAGTGAACCGGGCTCCTCCAGGGACCCATGGGTTGGGTTAAGTGTTGAGAGCCCCTGAAATTACTTTGCAAAGTGTGCTCTTTTCTGGGACAGTCTAAAAGGTTTCACTGACTTTTCAGGCTGTGGCTTCTGACTGGTAAACAGATTATAAACCATCTGTTGGGATTCTGCATTCTAGCCCGCCCTCTGCACACTGGTAATACAGAAGCAGGTCCCCACTTTCTGTGCCGGGTGGTTATTCTCTATTGGTTTATCTAGCATACGATCCCTAGGTAACCCGGGGGCTCAGTATATCTATGACCTCACTTGACTCTGGTCTTCATCATCCAAATAAGAACACATCCCCTGGTGCTGCTTACTATGAATTATTAATATACTTAGCATGCTTATGTCAGATAATATGATAATTTGCCATCTGAATTCATAATATGATGATTGAACAAGAGCCTTAGTATTCCCATCTCCTGGAAAGTTGTCTTTCAACTTTTGGTTAACACATAATCATTATAAATGTTTGTGGGTCACAGTGTGACATTTCAGTACTGACATATACTACGTCCTGACCAGTCTGGGTGCTTAATGCTACCATCTCCTTGTTGTCGCCTAGTGTTTGGGGCTTCGTGTCATCTCTCTCCCAGTTATCCATAGGCTGTTGTAAACTAGAGTCACATCATACTGCTTAGAACTGAGTGTGTCTGTCTGCAGTGTTCCTGTCCTCTCCCCACCCCTAGCCTCTGGATGGCTGTTCTGTGTTTGGAGCCTCTTCTTGCCTTCCTCACATGGTGCTTATCTTTCTGTGTCCAACTTAGTTCATTTAGCACAGTGTATTCCAGTTCCATTCATTTTGTTGCAAATGATGGGGCTCACTACTCTGTGTCAGGGAATATAGTTTTCCATTGTGTGTGTACCATTCTCATTGTCTGCTCTGTCTGCTGAGGGGCACCAAGGCTGCTCCTGTGTCTTGGCGCTTGTGAGACCAGCACAGGTCTGCCTGACACGTTGACTTGATTGCCTTTGGATGTATACTCAGAGGAGGATAGTTACATCATATGGTGGTCTGTTTGCCGCTTTCTGAGGAGCCTCCATGCTGTTCTCTGTGCTGGCTATACCAAAATTCTACACTCCCATCAGCGCCAGTCGGTAATTCCCTTTTCTCCATCTTCTCATCTGTACTTGTTATTAATTTTTTTAAATATACTCTTTTTATTTTATCTATCTATTTATGTTTTTGTGCACATTGTCTGTGTGAGGGTATCAGATAACCTGGAACTGGGGTTATAGACAGTTTCAAGCTGCCATGTGGGTGCTGGTAACTGCACCCGGGTCCTCTGGAAGAGCAGCCAGTGCTCTTAGCTACCAAGCTGTCTCTCTAGCCTGCTATTTTTTGATGACAGCCATTCTTACTGTTGTGAGGCAATGTGTAATTTGATTTGCCTTTCCACAGTGATTAGTGATGTGGAATTTTTCTTTGTGAACTCTTTGGCTACTTGTATATTTTATTTTTAAGAATGCCTGTTCAGATACAAGCAGATGCAGAAATCCACAACTAACCAATGGCCCAGCTCCTGGAGTACAATCGAAGTGAGGGCAGAGTGAAAATATAAACAAAGGAATCAAGACCATGATGGGGAAACCCACAGAATCAGCTGACCCGAGCTAGTGAGACATCACTGACTCAGGACAGACAAATGGGGAACCTGCATAAGACTGAACTAGACTCCCCTAAAATATAGGTGACAATGGTGTGACTGGGACAATATATGAGGCCACTGGCAGTGGGTCCAAGTTCTAACTCTAATGCACAGACTGACTTAGTGGAACCCATTCCATATGGAGAGATGCCTTGCCCAGCCTAGACACAGGGTTGTGGGGGTTGGGGAGGTGCCTTGGTCCTGCCTCAATGAGATGATGAAACAGACTTAGTAGACTTCCTAGGAGAGGCCTTACCCTTTCAGAGGAGCAAATGGGAGGTGGGAGGAGCCGGAGGAGAAGAGGGAAGGGGAAGTTGGATTGGCATGTAAAAATTAATGAAAAAAATTAAAGATAAAAAGAAACATTGTTAAAACTTTAAAAAAGAATGCCTGTTCAGATTATTTGCCCACTTTTAATTGTAGTAATTGGATTTTTGTTACAAATGGTCTAGATGTAATCCTCTGTCACATGATTAACTTGCAATCATCTTTATGTCTTCTAAGATATATCAGTTGATTGTTCTTTTTGCTGTGTGGAAACTTGTCGGTTTAATGTAATGCCTAGCCTTCTGTATTTGTTTTTGTTGTATGTGTTTGGGGGGGTTCTTGTTTAAAAGCTCTTTGCCAAATGGTTCTGGAAAACAAAGTATCCACATGCAGGAGGTGGACTTGACCCCCTCTCACCAGTGACACACAGGTTTTTGCTCTCAGGGAGCAGTTAGGTATCAGGAGCCTGGATCCAGGAAAGTGGCCCTGTGGGGGCGAGGACAGGGACACAGACTGGACCTGGTTGACATGCCAGAAGATAGCAATTCCTTCCCATTCCTGCTGATTCTCTGGAGGCTTGGGAAAATCAGATGGGATTCTGGGGTTTGGGGGGGAAGTGTTTGCCCAGAGATGAGATTGGTGGCAGCTCCGGGGGGGCAGGTGGGGGGCCCACATGGGAGCCTGTGGTGACTCATGGCTGACTGCTTCCAGTCACACCTGCTCCCTGCGTCCTCTACTTCACGTCCCACCCCTGCTGGAACAGCCTTGCTGGGCCTGGGAAACCCTCTGCCGCCTCCCCAACCCCATCCCTCAGCCAGCATCAGAGATGGTTCAGCTTCCAGACTCGGTGAGGGCCGTGTCTGAGTCCACACGCCCACCCAGGTTATTGTCGATGTCCTCGCTGTTGACTTAGCCACACAGTCCCGTCCTTGTTTGTCACATAAGATTCCATTCAGCTTACACCCTGGATTTTCTAACTAGTTCTAGGGATTTCCATAGAAACAGGGAGGGAGGGAGGGTAGCGCCCATGAGAAAGTTGGGGGAAAGACATGGAACAACGTGTGCCAGCCTCCATAGAGAACCAACCCACCAGATCTAAAATGCCAAGCATTTGTCTCCAGGTAGCTGGAAACACGCTCTAACAAATTTTCTGATTGTGTGTTTTCACTTGATGGGGTTTGGATAGAAAACAGGAAGTTCTTTCCTGCAGGGAAGTAGCATTTGAGCCCCGCTGCGCTCTGCAGGCTGTCAGTGTACTGTTCTTCCAAGAGCTGAGATTCTCTGGCCTGCTGCCTGGCACCGAGGTCTGCGGCTTCCTGTTCTTCCTCTGCGTCCCCCGTGTCTGCTGCTCATGCTCAGGTGGCACTTGGTACATTTTGTTGTGCTGGGCAGAGGCGGACACACCCCTTGGGAGTCTCAATACAAAGGTCTTTTATTCACTGAGAAGAAAGTAGCCTCCCTTCCTGCCCCGGATTCACACCAGAGGCAGCGCCTTTAGACAGCTGTGCACACACACATCATTTTTTAAAAGTTTTTTGTTTGTTTGTTTGTTTTTTGAGCTGAGGAGATGACTCGGTAGGTGAAGTGCCTGCTGTGTAAGGTGTGGCCATGGTGCAGACCTGTTGTCTCTTTCCTGAGTAGTCTGGGTACAGTTGGCTGTTGGCGGTGTCCCCGTGTTTCTTCCCTTCGGAAGAAGGTCTCCAGGTGTCTGTGAGGTGACACGAACAGCCTAACCTTGGATCCGTCCTGTTTCTTGTCACTTTCTCCCCTCCTCCAGAGATCTCTCTGCTCAGGACTCTGCCTTGACCACCCATCAAGGTGTTTTCCTTGAAGGGAATAGAGACTCTGAGGGAGAGCCTAGAGATGGCTTCGGGAATCTAAGAAAGGCTGGTTTAAGTAGAAAAGTTTAAACATGTGGCTCACTCACAAGGTGAGTGAGAGGGAGAGATATTTTCTTTCCAAATTCAAGCACAAATGGTGTATTCTCGACACGCTCCGTTTAGAAACACTCGTCAGAAAGTTGGTGTCCCTTGTAGATCTTCACCTTGTTCTCAGAGATGGGAAGTAAGGACGCTGGAGCAGAGTCCCTTGACAACCTCGTACAGACCTGTTTCTTGGTGCAGACTTTTCTGCTCTGTGACTGTGGCCACCGTGGACACTTGTCCTCCAAACCAGGGAGTTTCTCCTAAAACTGAAGGCTCATCAACTGAGCACAGTATAAATAAAACTATATTACTTAGGGGGGCTAAAACTAGATATGGGTTATGGTAAGACAAAGCTATAGTGGTAGAGAACAGAGACAAGGAGATGCTGTGACTCTGGGGGATGAGATGGGGTTTCACGGGTGAAGGGAGCTGTTTTGTGAGCCCTGGAGCCAGTTCTTCCTGGCCTGTGAGCTAACTGAAGAGAGTTGCAGGAATCTAAAAATGTGTCCTGAAATTCTTAAGAGCTGCTTTCCAAAAGTAAAAGCCAACATTTATTAATGATTGTAAAGCTAATGAAAAGTAGATGCTGTTCTAGAAAGTTAATTAGCATATAAAGTGTCACTACCAGTTTGACTCGTGGTTTATTCTCTAACGTTTATACAGTGAGAGCAATGGGTGAGTTGCCAGATAAAATTGTTTTCATTTGTAAGTATAGCGTAAAGAAAAATATAGTCATTGTGTGCATCGTAGTTGTATGTGTGTGCATAGATGCAGCTAGCACATTCACTGCAGCGACTGAATGCATTAGTGATAGATTCGGAGTCACTAGAGTTCACACAGATGCAGCTAGCACATTCACTGCAGCGACTGAATGCATTAGTGATAGATTCGGAGTCACTAGAGTTCACACAGATGCAGCTAGCACATTCACTGCAGCGACTGAATGCATTAGTGATAGATTCGGAGTCACTAGAGTTCACACAGATGCAGCTAGCACATTCACTGCAGCGACTGAATGCATTAGTGATAGATTCGGAGTCACTAGAGTTCACACAGATGCAGCTAGCACATTCACTGCAGCGACTGAATGCATTAGTGATAGATTCGGAGTCACTAGAGTTCACACAGATGCAGCTAGCACATTCACTGCAGCGACTGAATGCATTAGTGATAGATTCGGAGTCACTAGAGTTCACACAGATGCAGCTAGCACATTCAGTGCAGTGACTGAATGCATTAGTGATAGATTTGGAGTCACTAGAGTTCACACAGACGCACCTAGCATATCGACTGCATCGACTGAGTGCATTAGTAATGGATTCAGTGTCACTAGAATTCATCAATGTTTCACAAAGGAAGGAAATCAAAGCCCTTGCCCCTGGAGTAGGTTAATCAAGTTTGACTTTTCTGTTTTTCTCCATGTCTTCTGTCTCTCTGTAGCTACCAGTCTCTGGTCTGTCTATAATTTGTCTGTTGTATGAGTCTGAGTCTGTGCCTGCCTGAATGCTGTCTTGTCTGTCCCTGTCCCTGTCCCTGTCCCTGTATCCCTCACAGAGGGCCTTTGCTCTGTTTTCTTTTTATTGAACAGCACATAAATCATCATGGGAAAGGAATGAAGGGCACTTTCCAGACATCTTTAACAGTGTTTTACAAGGGATGAAACTTTGCCTAGTACATATGAACCCTTCTGACCTAGATAACAAACAAACAGATGCTATTAGATAATTACCTGTGTGCTGCTTCCAGCATTTGTGGTGGAGTTTATTGCGTAAGGCTGCTTTCTACTTATTTGCTGTTTCCAGAATTTATTACCATAGCATATGTACACACACACACATTGCCCTCTGGGTCAGGGATATGGAAGAATGCATATCTTAAGATTAAAGCTAAGTATTAGCCTGGGTTGTAGAAGTTGATTGCATGGGAAATACAAGGCTGATTGTTACATTGTTCTCTTAAAGCTGGTTAAACAAACAGGCTGAGTACACAGAATACATAGGTCATGAGTCTTAAGTACCCTTAAGATGTATCATTAACTAAGCTGTGAGGTCCGGTTCCGGTCTCCTAGAATGCAGGAGATGCTATCATAATAATGATTGCCACAGTTTACTCCTTGTGTGGTGAAACTTCAAGATTCTGGAGAGGCATCTAACTCAAGAATGCATGAAGGGTGATAAAATCAGGTCTGTATTCCAAGTAACCCCTCGTATGGTGGTGCCTTTGATACAGATAGAATTCTCTGTCCTGAGTGAGACTGTGCGTATTTTAAGGTATGCATATTTATGAAGCCTTTATCATGGGAGAATACAGCTGTGTCTCAGCTTTGACACAGTGACATACTGTTCAGAATGAAGGATGGGGGCAAGCTGTGTGATTCTCAGGACAGGGTGCAGACTGAACTCGCAGACTTCAGTGATCAGAATCCTAAGAAGCTGGAGAGGTTGGCAGCGGAGCCTGGAACCCAAGTGGGCACTGCTCAGCCTGGGACCCTTGAGACAGGCTGTGGCCAGGCGGCCATCCTACTGAGACCCAGACACCAAGGTTCCCAGGCTCTGTTCAGTCCCAGTAAATATGGCCCTGAATTCCGGCTCTTTCCCTGGCTGGCCCTGTGATGATAACTTATATGACGTGGAAGGTGGACAAAGGACAGGTGGGTTTGCAGCATGGGTTTTGAGTGTAGTTCTAAGTGCGAATCCATCTTGCCTCTGCGTGACCTTGGGTGGTTTCCAAGGAGATTGAGGGTCTGTTCTCAGCACTCACGTAGCTGTGGGATTTAGAGATAAGTATTTGCAAATCATCGCCCCCACCCCTCCCTGCAAGCCATCCATAAGTGATGGAGCTGGCCTGGTTAGTGGGGCTGGCTGGTAGGAACTGACTGTGGACACACACAGAAGTGTGCTCATCATCTCCTGACCCAAGCTTATGGAGAGAGCCATCTCCAGTCCTTTCTAAGGGTTTTAACTTGGGGGAACACCCTTAGGGAACTCTGTGGTGTTGGATACCTCAAGTATTAGAAATCTGATTGATTAAATTTCATGTGTGGGCATTTCTTGCTAATAATGATTACATTTAAAATTAGGGGACTTGGGGTGCAGCTCTATTGATGGAGTTGCTTTCCTAGCACACTCAAGAAGCCCTGAGTTTGATCCCCAGAACCACAGAACACAGCACATTGGTACATGTTCCAATCTTAGCAGTAGAGGCAAGAGGGCCCAGAGTTTAAGGTCATCCTCGGCTACCTAGGAGTTTGAGGAAAACCTAAAATTTCCCTGTCCGTCTGTGCCCCCATTAGTCCGTCCATCAGTTCATCTATCCATCTTTCTTTCTCTCTCTCCTACAAAGTGTTGGCCAAATTGTGAGATATTCTATAAGATATTCAGCAGTGTCCTTCAAAAGAGTCAAAATTCATCAAAGACAGATTGGGAGGTCTGTGGGCAGATGAAGGCCTGGACACTCAAGGAGGTCAGGACCTGGACTGGACCAGGATGAGAACGATGAGCAGAAACTGATGTGACAGGGCCGTGAGTTCTGTGTCATCCTGAGCACCACAATATACAGTCCTATGAGACAAGACACAAACCTCTCAGAAGGCAGGTGAAAGGCTTCATTCTATACACATAAAATTATTTCAAAATAGCAACTAGCAAAGGGATAACTCCCAAATGCTTGAAGCTATTTTTTTCTTTTAATTCCAGCTCCCCTTCAACTTACAATAAAAAGGCAAACCTAAAATTTATTTTGGTGCCTCCCCAAGCAGGAAGTAAGTGACTCTTGTTTTTCGTTTGCACTTTCAGACAAAGTTTACATGGGTCCAGGGCAGCTGTACCAGGATCTGCAGAACCTACTGCATGACCTGAATGTTGTTGGCCAGATCTCGCAGCTGATAGGAAACCTCCGAGGGAGCTATCAGGTAACGGGGCCTCTGGGATGGGATGCTGCTGTGGCTTCCAGATCTGTGAGCATGGGTTTGTCTCCAAGTTCTCCTGAATTGAGTGCTTGGATGTCTCTAAGGACTAGGCCCAGTGCAGCTTTTCTGTTGTTCAGGGTAGCCTAGCTCTCCTCCCTGCTGCAGTACGTCAGCCTCAGTTATATCTCTACGTGATCAACCCCAAGGGATTCGCTTTTGTAATCGGACATGAATATGATTGAGTCTCCCAGGGGTGTGCAAGAGAGAGCTTTGCCTTTTCTCCTCTCCTAAAAGTGTGTGCAAGCGAAGCATGCTGGCTCGTGCTTGTAATCACCCCCACCTTGGCAGGATGAGGCAGGAGGATTGCCATGACTTTAATACCAGCCTGGGCCACATAGTGAGTTCGACTAGAGTGAGACCTCATCCCAAAACAAAGCAAAATGCACTAAAACCTAACGAACACATTATGCATCTCCTCTGTAGAATTTAAACCAGTCAGTAGCCCACGATTGGACGTCAGGCTTACAGCGACTGATCCTGAAAAAAGAAGAGGAAATCAGAGCCGCCGACCGCTGCAGAATTCAGTTACAGCTCCCCGGAAAGCAGGACAAGTCAGTAACTTCAAAACAAATCCCAAACCGTAGCATTTCTTCGTCATTGTGTTTTCTGGCTTGATGGCTGCATCACACGGCAGACTGTGCAGAGGGATTGTGTGCTCTGAGGTGCGGTCTATAACGAGGGATTGTGTGCTCTGGGGTGCGGTCTATAAAGGGAATATTTCTCTCCTCTGGCAGGTCAGGGCGGCCCACTTTCTTCACTGCTGTGTTCAATACGTTTACACCCGCTATCAAGGAATCCTGGGTCAGCAGCCTGCAGATGGCCAAGCTGGCACTTGGTAAGACGCCGGATGTAAGCTAACTGGGGCACGCTCCATTAAGAAGTAGATGTTTCAGTCAGCAGGATGGATGATGACGCTTACCCCTGGGCGGATAAAACCAGGTGTAGAGAGAACCTCCTGTGGCTTGGAGGCATAGCTTTAAATGGAAGAATTAAGTTACACAAGAACATGCCAGTTGCTTCCTTCCATTGGGATAAGACATTCCTGGATATTATGACAGTTGAGCACAGGGGTGGGCCCCTGAGGCTATAGCCCTGGTCCAGACCTGAAACCCTGGTGTGGGCCCATTTTCAAAGAGCAGGACCCACACATCATCTCAGCCTCTGCGCTCCTGTGACTGGGAGTGCAGCCTATCCATCCCTTGTCACTCAGGGCCGCCAGCTCTAGAAATCAGTCCCATGGTTTCCCTGTGGCTAGATGTGGCCTTATAATTGAGTTCTGGTTCTGCTATCTTTTTCACCTATGTCAATGGGTAGGTAGATCGATACACGGATGACAATGATAATCAAGCAAATCGACAGATAATGGGGAACAGGGTAGGTAAAGAGAGGGAGGCGGATAGGTAGATGACACACGGTAGGGAGGTAGATTGATAGACGGTGGGTAACTAGGTAGGCAGGTGAGAGGTTGATGGTAGGTAGGTGGGTAACTAGGTAGGCAGGTGAGAGGTTGATGGTAGGTAGGTGGGTAACTAGGTAGGCAGGTGAGAGGTTGATGGTAGGTAGGTGGGTAACTAGGTAGGCAGGTGAGAGGTTGATGGTAGGTAGGTGGGTAACTAGGTAGGCAGGTGAGAGGTTGATGGTAGGTAGGTGGGTAACTAGGTAGGCAGGTGAGAGGTTGATGGTAGGTAGGTGGGTAGCTAGACGGAACGATGAGAGAGAGGGAGGGGGCAGATCCAGCTGTGTGTGGTTTGTATAGAATTTATATACACACATTTCTTACTCAGTTTGCACTGGGGTGTCCCGTGCATACGTATATGTAGCATGTGAGTGAGTGCTGGCGTGTGTATAGGTATGGATGTGGATGTGGGTAGGATCTCTGAAGTCCTCTTTTAAGTGCAGACGGTCTGAACTGTCCCCTAAGACTGAAACATAAGTAGGTTGTTGCTGGTTCCCTCGAAAGCAATAGTCAGTGAAAAGAGAAAGACTTTTATTGTGAAAGGGACACCCCCTGGCCTGACTGAGGCAGGGACATAGCTCTTTGTCTTCTCCTGGGTGACTCACTGGGTTGTGCTCCACAAACAAGGGGCTGACCCCTTGTGAAATAACATGGCGGTGAGCTCCCTTCTGGTTTTTTCTCAAAGCGAAGATGGCCACTGTCTCTAGGAGCGAATTTTGTCTTCATGTTTAGGTGTTTTTCACTGAGCCTGTCCAGCTCGACTGCTTGAAGGACCCAGTCCTGTCGGGTGGACCCAGCCTGTGGTGCTGGCGCACTCAGTTCAGGGTGGATGGGGAGTGTGGGGCCCATGACACGCTGCACATCAGGCTGCAGCAGTGAGAGTTTACCTCCCCCCACCCTCCGGCTAGGGACAGGCAGCGTTGTTTCTCAAGATAAAATCCTTTTTGCTCACGAGCCAGGGAGTGTTGGGTACAGCTGTTGGGACACGAGGAGGCACTAAGGCTCACCCCAGCAGCTCAGCTCTGCTCTCTCTGAATGTGCCACAGAGGAGGAGAACCACATGGGATGGTTCTGCGTGGATGATGATGGTAACCTAGCCAAGAAGGAGACGCACCCTCTCCTGGTGGGACACATGCCTGTGATGGTGGCCAAGCAGCCAGAGTTCAAGGTGAGGGTCCTGGGCGGTGCCTGCTTTTGCAGAGGGTTTACCTGGGGAATACTGGCGTAAGATCTACTACAGCTTGAGAGGAAACGTATTACCAGTATTGGAGATGCCATTTCTGGGAGTCCACCAATGAGGCTTAGCCCCTGCCTGCTGCTGTGAGACCTGCTGCTGGCTGAGGTTGTTGTAGGCCACGTGCCCACTGTGCTCCAGCACCTGCCTCTTCTGCGGTGCTCCCGCTTGATGGACAGTCCCCTTCTGCAGAGGGTCAGGACTCCAAAGCCTTTGTCTGCTTGATGTGTGTCAGTAGTGCATTGTGGACAATGTCCTCATCCTACACACTAAAGCCCAACGCCATTGGCAAGGCCCTATGCCTGTCTTTAAGAAAAGACACTGTTATCTCTCTCATATTCCTGGCCTCGGACCCACTTCACGGGGACTGCTTTGTCCCCAGCTCAAGTGAGGCACACTTTCAGAAGCCTGCCCTGCAAACTAACACAGCACATGTGTCAGGAAGGCCCCGGCACACCATCCGTGTCCTGCTCCTGCATGATTTGGCGTGCCCAGCTGGCTTTCAGCATGGTTGAGGGGTTCTAAAGGCCAAACCTCCTTGGGAATTCATGTCTGCAAAATAAACACGTGAGACTTCCACAACTGGCTGTTTGTTTGCATGGGCTCTGGCCCATGCTTCAACCAGCAAAGGGTGGAAAACAGTTTGAATCCACAGTGTTGTGTTCCATTGTAGATTGAATGCGCAGCTTATAACCCCGAGCCTTACCTAAGCAACGAGAGCCAACCAGCTTCACCCTCTGCAGCGCGCGGCTTCCTGTGGGTAAGGCTCCTTGCTTGTCTTTAGGCCGTTGACAAAGAACTGTCAGGGGAGTTCACTGGAGAATGCCAGGCTAGCTTTCCAGACAGAACCCTTCCCCCGAGGTGTGGGCTTAGGAATTAAAGTGTTGCCTTTCATTCTTTTTCATCTAAGACTTTTTAACAGTTGAGGAAAGATGCAAGACAAGGAACTTAAACGCTGTGAGGATAACTTTGGCATGCCCTCTACTCTGCTGTTCCACCACATTGGCTTTCCTCCTCTTCCAAAACATTGCTGGCTTTGTACAGGGCTGCCTTGGTTAAGATGAGTTTGTTCCACACGATGCCTAGACTCTCAGCAGTGCTCCAGCAGCCCTGTCTGGTTCTTGCACAGCAGAGGAACTTCCCTGGGCCTGGGCCCATGCCTCCTGCCTCTCCCCTTGCCTCTTTCAGGATTCATCACTCCAGGTCGACAACTCTGTTGCAGTACTGCTCCTAGTGTGCTTAGGATGGAACAGTGTGGCTAGCTGGTGTTCCAGCATGCCCACCTAGGGCTCAACAGAGACGCTTAACTCCTTCTGGATTGTAGTTTGCTGCTGAGCAGATTTGTAGCTGCTGATGCATGATTTGCACACACACACACACACACACACACACACACACCACTGACCAGGGACTTGATGACTTGGCCTCCTTCCAACAGGGTCAGATGGAGTTGCTTACTTGTAACATGGAGCACATGCTGGAGAGCCAGGGAGGTGTGGCAGCCTGCCCCAGGTGGGAGGGAAAAGATTGGAGAGTACTAAGTACCAGGACCCCCCTGCTGTCTGTCAGCAGGGGTCAGGGGTCAGGCTCCCTCCAGACTATTGAGTGAGGGGAGGATTGTAGACATTCGTGAGGCTCAGGCTCCTTGCAGAAATCCAGATCTGGTTGGCAGCACACAACATTCCCCCTGGGGTGACCCGCTGTGGGCTGGGTGCTTTCAGTTTTCACCCCTTGAAGGACTTGTCTCCACTAAGGCTGAGCGCTGTGACACCTTCTTGTCAGCTTACTTCACGCCGCCACTAATGTGCTCTTTATAAAATGAGTGTGTGAACAGACCCTTGCAGCCGTGTAAGGGACGAGTGTCTGGTCTTTCACGTGTGCACTTCTCACTTTGAAAATAAGGTTGTATTCATGCTGGCGAGAGTTTTAATCGCTGAAAGGAGAAATGGACTCCGTTAGGCATCCTTTTACTTCGCCTGCTCTCTCTGTGTGATTCACACTTGAAAATCGCTACCTTCATAGGCCAGGCTCTGCATGTGCAGGGTCATGCCTGATACGAAAATGGAGCAGTTCCAGACCTGTGCCTCCTGAGTTCACACCTGTTCTCTCCCTCACCATCTCCCTCAGATCGGAAGCTGCAGCCATCAGATGGGTCAGGTCGCCATCGTCTCCTTTCAAAGTTCCAGCCCCAAAGTCATCGAGTGCTTCAATGTGGAGTCTCGGATCCTGTGCATGGTGTACATTCCCGCCGAGGAGTTGAAGCCCCAAGAGTCCAGTGATGCCACAGATCCAGAGGCCACAGCCTCGAGAGCAACCCACGTGCCCACCATCTGCCTGGGCACAGAAGAAGGGAGGTAGAGATCGTCACTGCTGTAGGGATTGCCTTCAGTGCAAGATGAGTCACGTCACCTCCCGCGTGGGGCAGCATGAGCCTAATATAAGATGCAAGGGGAAGGAGTCAAGGTCACTGCCCCCAAAGTGGCCAGCCAGCCACACCCATGGCAGTTATTACGAAAAGACATAAAGGGGAAAGCTCCCCACTGCTTACCCCTAGAATGATTTGGTTTTGTTAATTCTTCTTGAAAATACACCACTTCTCCAGTTTTGGAATGAAGCATCAATATTTGATGTTATAACCACGTGGAACATTGACACTGTTTAATGGCAAATTAAACTACCATTCCAGAGTCTATAGGAAGAAAGTAAACTATGACCCAGAATGTCTCTCTAAGCTGTAAGAATGAAATCAGAGTAGCTGCAGGTGTTTTAATGTAGCTAAGTGTGTGTTAAGAGCGGGGAGGGCAGGCCACAGGAAGGCCACGCACCATTTGCCAATGCTGACTGGTGCCAGGTCTTGGAGGAGGGGGCCCAGGCACTTCCCACATGGGCCTGCTAACGCGTGTCTTTTCTCTTGCAGCATCTCCATCTACAAAAGCAGTCAGGGCTGCAAGAAAGTGAGGCTCCAGCACTTCTACACCCCCGACAAATCCACGGTCATGAGCCTGGCCTGTTCCTCACAGGGCCTGTATGCAGGCCTGGTCAATGGGTCAGTCGCCAGCTACACCAAGGCTGCAGGTAACTACACACACTCAGTCCTGAACCTGGGCCAGCCGTCAGTCTCACCTTCCGTGGTGCTGCTTGTCCAAACCTGTGTGACTTGCTCCTTCCCCAAAACGCACTGATGGACACGTGATGCATTTCTAAAGCTGGTTTCGAGGGCCTTCCTCCTGCTCGGATTAGTGCAGATCAGCCTTGAAGGCCCACCCCAGTGCTCTCCTGGGCCTTCCTCCATCACTCAAGCCCGCTTTCATGGGGGGTTGGGAGACAACAGCCATCCAGGGTTGGCTTCTCCCTCTATGATCCTTCCATATGGCACTGTTGTGACTGGCCGCATCTGCCCTCGCAGGGTCACGAACTCTGAGCCCAGTCCTTGCCATCTCAGAAGCACTCATTCCCTGTGTGTGCCCCTCAGCCTCCAGTCCTGCATCACGGCAGCATGTTGACTAGCCATCCTGATGGGCTATGCTGAAGAAGGAAAGAGGACTGTGCAGGCTCGCATGCTCTTCTCGGTAGATCCATCCCCCTGCCTCTGTGGTTCTCCCGGCAGAGGGCATGGCAGCCCCACTCTGTTCCTCAGACGTGGGGGACTTGCCGTGTTGTGGGCGCTCTGCCGTCGCTTTCATTAGCTTTGCTCGTGAGTTGGAGCTGTTGCCTTGTGGGAATGCTTTTCCAGGGTCTGTCCTTGCTGCTGCACAGCTAGTAGCCAGGCTTCCTTGCTAGTCCCTCATGCAGACACAGATACGCTAAGCTGAAGCCGAGAGCCTGAGCCTCTCCTGCCAGCCATGCTCAGCAAATGCCCCTATAGCCTTGCACACTTGGCCTCACAGCTCCCTGAGAGCTGGCTCAGGCCCTGTGCATACACATCCAGAGCGACCCTCTGCCTTACCTAAGGGGTCTCAGAGCCACCCTCTCCAAAGTAGGGTGTGAGATTTCATGCCCCAACGCTGCCCTCTATGCCTGCCGGTGCTTTCTGAATATTTGTTACTGAGCGTTCTTTGAAAGTGGCTGGTGAGTTCCTTACTGGCCTGCGGAGCCCCGTCAAGGTGGAGCTCTATCTGGGGAGCGCTGGACCTCCGTCCACTGTTGCTGCCCACGACTGTCCCTCTCTGGGCCTTGTGTTCCCCACACCTCTCTTTGGTGGGGACCACGCTGCATGGGAATATTGACTTTTTTGAAATTTGGAAGGAGGTGATTTCAGGGGGATGCAACGCGTCTTCAAAGTTGATTGCAGAAGTTGGTGTCGATTTTCCATGTGTGTATGCGAAGCTTTGAATAACTCTGGTGCAGTTCGTCTAAGTTAGAATGACACAGTGACTTAGACCATGCTTCCACTTCACCTGGTCTTACTTCATTATCGTTAACGTATTAGAGACCAAACTGAGCCTTGTGCTTGCTCGTAGAGCAAAATCTTGGCCCCTGAGCCTTGTCCCCAGCCCTCTGTTCCAGTAAAAAGCTAATAATTCCTTTTCTAGCCTGTCTGTTTTTAGAGGTATTTTGGTCTCACTCCCGCTGTTTTCTTTGCTTACCCTTCTTAGAGAAGGCATGTGCACAGGGATTTTTGTATAGCCTTCGTTTTTCTGTTGTTGAATTTTCTGATTGCCGTTAGATTGTTTTATGCTTCCCTATCCATGATGCCCTTTCTTTCCGGATTCCAGGTAGTTTTCTTTGATCCTTTCCCTTGGCCATCTGTTTTTTTTTTTTCATTGCTGTGCATCCCTGGGCTTGGCCAACCTAGCTGTGTGCTGTATTATACAGTATGCATCGTGTCACTCAGTGACTTCCTAATCCCACTGTCTCTGCAGCCTCCCTGCCGTGTTTTGTACTGCCTGCACATCGCGGGCAGGCCTGGGTGGCGGAGAGTAAGGTGGCCGAGCATCCACCCTTCCCCTGTTGTCCTTCCATCCTTGGTGGTGAACGATGTGATTGGTTGGAGACTGTGGCCTTCCCAGACGAGGGTCAGATGCTTTGGAGTGGGGTTTGGAAGCCTGGGACTTTATGGGAATGCTTCAGGTTGCGAAGACTTGGGTTTATCAGTATTGTTAGCTCGTGTATGAAGTCTGGCTGTAGTGCAGGTGACCTACCAGGAAGAAGTTGTCCCAAGAGTTGGCCCAGGTTCACACACTTTCAGCAGGGAGGTTGTGCGTGGCCCTCCCAGGGAGACAAGACTACAGTGTGTGAGGAATAGAGAGCTTTCTCAGGCGGCCAGAAAACAGAGGCCGATTGTTGGAAGTCGAAACCTTAACCAAAGTAAAATATCTAAAGTGGGTCACCCCACCTTTGATCTTGGAGTTCCTGTTTCAAAGGAACCACACGGTCAGTCAGCAATACCACACTCCTCTGGCAGCCTGAGGTAGAGCTCTGTCTCGCTTCAGAGGTCTGCATTCTCATCCCATACCATGCCATGCCATGCCCTTAGGAGTCTGTGAGCGTCAGAGGACACTGTATCTACTCTGAACACACACGAGTTCCAGCACAGGTACAGGCTGCAGTGCTGTGAAGGCCTGTGAGTACCACCTGGGGTGGCTGCTTGTACGAATGTTAGGGCAGGTGAGGGAACCGTGAAGATATGTGCATGTGTGTGTGTTTGCACGTGGCTGTGTACACACCTGCATTTTTGTGTGCATGCATGCATGAATGCACGCGTGTGTGCACACATGCATCTAATGGTATGCGAACCCAGGACACTTATTGCATGAAAAGCAGACCAAGACACCAATTCAAAGCTTACCTGGCAACATTGTGCAGCCTGAGCAGAACTCCTGAGAAAAGTGCACCATGGTAGCTGTAGCTTGCCCAGTGGCCTCTAACAGCCCAGCTCGGCTCACTTTGTTCATAGGCTTTGTACTCAAAGGTTCAGGGCTTCCGGTCAGGACAGAGAAAACGCAGAGACCTTGTTTTTTTCTGAGCTAAGAGAACCCACATGACAGGGAAGTCACACTGATGATGTAATTACCCTGAGAATCCTGGGACTTGATGAATGAAGAGTTACACACTTACAAGATAGTCGCGTCAGCCGCTTTAAAATTCACATTAAATCTTGCTTTCAATCTTTACCATCGCCATGCTATTGATTTATACTTCATTTTAAGTTATGGCAGAACTCATCCCAGATCTCTGGAGTACGTCTTTGGGAGACATTAGAAGAGCAGGGCCTTTGGCTTGGTTTTGGTCTTTTCACCATCAGTGAAGACAGGTTCTCCTCATGATGCTACAGGCATCACAGGATGTTTTGAACATGATGTGGTCTCTCTGACAACCCATCACTTCACTCATTACCGCTGTACTGTAGCAGGATCTGCGGAACCACGTGACAGGTCCTGCAGTGGGCGTTTGGTTATAAATCTCATTGTTAGTTCTTGAAAATGACAGTACTGTCCCCATCTTACAGATGAAGAAACGATACTTAACTTACAGAAAGCAGGGACCATGTCTAGGGACATGCCATAGGAAGGCGGGGCCCAACCTGCCTGTGTCTTCTATGCCTTCCGTATGCTGCGGACTCTGTGAGCCAGGGCTGGTTCCTGGGCCCCTGAACACTCTATGTTAAGACAAGCATCATATCGTGGTCATAGCTGGTACTTGGTTTGTGTTTTTGCAGTGAAGTGTGGTCATGTTTCTCTGTCCCCATGCTCAAGAGGAACTAAAAGTCTTTTCTTTTAAGATGGATCCTGGAACCCTGAACCCCAGCAAGTGATCAAATTGGGCGTCCTGCCTGTCAGAAGTCTTCTCCTGGTGGAAGGCGCACTGTGGGCAGCCTCGGGAGGGCAGGTGTTCATGGCCAGCTTGGAGACGCACACGATAGAGGTGAGTCCTGAAGACCACATCCAGCTGTGGCCAGCTGTGACAGGGTGTGTTCCAGCAGCAGCCAGACGTCATGCAGTGAGTGGCAGTAGTGGTTGGCGCATTCTGGTGCATTGCTTAGAAAGATACGGTTAACTAGAAAATTCAACTATTTCCTAACCTTTTCTCTGGGACGTAATTGCTATGTGTTTGCCTGCTAAGTAGTGGAAAGATTGCTTTAAAAATACATTCAGTATAAACAGCCCTCGGGGACACAGGAAAATCAGCACTTGACTGGAGTATCATTTCTCATCAGTGGGTTGGGGCATCTTTCCTGGGATGCAGGAAGGACTAGCAGGACATTCGGAAAACCAATCCAGGCTTCATAACCCCAAAACATCCTCTGCATGGGAATTTTAACAAAAGGAGAAACCGTAAACTCCCAGGACAAAAAGCAGGATCAGTGAGGAGATCGCTGTGCTCTGAGGGTGCCTCTCCCAAGGCATGAGACTCCAGAAGTCGCCACACTGGGGAACCTTTCACACCTAATATTTAGTACGCATGCCCCAATATATTCATTTTGAAAATTGGGGAAATATTTCCTGTACTCATGATCAACAATGAACATACTTGGTATACAACAAGGCCTTCCTAGACATGAAGAGAGAGACAGCCAATCTGACAGAGTGTTGAGAGGGCCTTAGAGGCAACTGACAAGAGGGGAAATGGGCAGTCACACACCCCGAAGCCTCAGCGATGTCAGCATGGCTGTATGCAAGGTTAGCGATGTCAGCATGGCTGTATGCAAGGTTAGCGATGCCAGCATGGCTGTATACAAGGTTAGCGATGTCAGCATGGCTGTATGCAAGGTTAGAGATGTCAGCATGGGTGTATGCAAGGTTAGAGATGTCAGCATGGGTGTATGCAAGGTTAGAGATGTCAGCATGGGTGTATGCAAGGTTAGAGATGTCAGCATGGCTGTATGCAAGGTTAGAGATGTCAGCATGGCTGTATGCAAGGTTAGAGATGTCAGCATGGCTGTATGCAAGGTTAGAGATGTCAGCATGGCTGTATGCAAGGTTAGAGATGTCAGCATGACTGTATGCAAGGTTAGAGATGTCAGCATGACTGTATGCAAGGTTAGAGATGTCAGCATGACTGTATGCAAGGTTAGAGATGTCAGCATGGGTGTATGCAAGGTTAGAGATGTCAGCATGGCTGTATGCAAGGTTAGAGATGTCAGCATGGCTGTATGCAAGGTTAGAGATGTCAGCATGACTGTATGCAAGGTTAGAGATGGCAGCATGGCTGTATGCAAGGTTAGAGATGACAGCATGGGTGTATGCAAGGTTAGAGATGGCAGCATGGCTGTATGCAAGGTTAGAGATGTCAGCATGACTGTATGCAAGGTCAGTGATGTCAGCATGACTGTATGCAAGGTTAGAGATGTCAGCATGACTGTATGCAAGGTCAGTGATGTCAGCATGGCTGTATGCAAGGTTAGAGATGTCAGCATGACTGTATGCAAGGTTAGAGATGGCAGCATGACTGTATGCAAGGTTAGAGATGGCAGCATGGCTGTATGCAAGGTTAGAGATGTCAGCATGGCTGTATGCAAGGTTAGAGATGACAGCATGGCTGTATGCAAGGTCAGGATGGCTGTATGCAAGGTCAGCATGACTGTATGCAAGGTTCTATTCTGTGCATAAACCTTATCTTTGGAGCTGCTTTAGACTCTTGGCAAAACTGAGCAGAAAATTCAGACCGCAGTATGGCTCTGCTCTCTCAGCCCTCCCCTCTTTCATGCCACCAGCACCCAGACACGTGCCGTGCTTGTTTCCATCAGCAGGCCTGAACTGACATGTCACCGCTGTCATTTGGTGCAGTGACACATGTCTGTTGTAGCGCCATGTACAGCCATTCCGTGTCTAAAACCCTCTGTCCTTTACTGCTTTCTTCTTCTCCCCCTCTATGAGTAACCTCTGATCTTTTGGACTCTACTGTTCAGAATGCCAAAGGGAAGGTAGTCGGGAAAAACTCAAAACAAGCCTCCGCAGGGGGAGCTGGTTAAGCCCAGGTGTGCTATGCTGCAGGGGAGGCGGTGAGTGCAGGCGTGAGGACGTGTCATTCACTGGAGAATGGTGGGTCCTGAGCACACCTTTATCTCAGTGCTGCGTGGGCTGCCTGTGGTCACGCCTGCTGCCCAAGTCCCCGTATGTGTGGTTGCAGCTCACAGATACATGACCTGTGTAGTCTTCATCATGCCTTGGCGTTTTCTAGCCATGTCTTATACTGCTTACTGTACAGATTGCTAATGCCCGGTTAGCCCACATGTAGTCCACTGTCTCTCACCCAGCTCTTCCCCCTGGAAGCTCAGGTCACATGGGTATTGTCTTTTTGAGCCATTAAAAATGAATCATTCTGCTGGGTGGTGGTGGCACACTCCTTTAATCCCAGCACTCAGGAGGCAGAAGCAGGTGGATCTCTGTGAGTATGAGGACAGCCTGGTCTATAGAGTGAGTTCCAAGACAGCCAGGGCTGTTATGCAGAGACACCCTGACTCAAAAATCAAAACAACAACAACAAAACCCAAACCAATCATATCACAAAATTTCCTTTACATGTCATACTAGAGGTCATAGGCTTTCTTGCTTGGGACGTGGCTTATTTAATCTGACATGTTGGAATGACTGTTATTGCCATCATCATTAGCTTCAGAAAACGTTTGCAGGTCCTCGCCGGGGGTGTTTGCCAGCTCGCCAGAGCAGGGCTTCAAGCCATTTGCTAAGAGTTCACATGTCACAGTTTTAGATATCATTCAGGCGTCTGTTTCAGGACATATATTGGTGGCATGTTGTCACCTCAGGGAGAGAGTGGAAACATCCAGGTGCAGAGAACTCAGGGTGTTTTTGGTTCTGGGAATGGAATCCAGGGCCTCACAAGCATTCAGCACTCCCATGACCTAAGTGTGCTCCCATCTCAAGAGCTGTAAACTGTAGTGTGCCCTGACTGCCATTGAGCTCATCAGTGCAGATGCTGTCTCAGGCCTGTAGACTCCCGAGGGCAGTTCAAGGGTCCGGAGGTGAGGCTCCATTACAGCACCTGGGACAGAGGTGCACACAGCACTACATTTCCCCAGTAGACCCAGGCTCAAATCTTTCTCCCCGAGACTACAACAGGGTAGCTTCCCATCCTCCCAGGCTGACCCTTAACTGGATGAAGATCCTACTCTCAGCCCGAGTACAGGATGACTGGAGTATGCCACTACTCTAGTGTCTGATTCTTTTAAGAGGGGGTTCACAAGACCTGGCCTGCCAGCTGGCCACAGGAGAGGCAGAAGGAAACATGGACAAGCGTTTCCCCCACAGCTCATGGTAACTTTGGTCACTTTTATACCCACCTGTGAGTCACTGTTGTGGCAAGAACCTTCCCTTCAAGCACAGAGCCCTCCCTACCAAGGCACAGGGGCCACAGCAGCTTCCTGGGATTTTGTTGCAGCCTTTGTGGGTACCAGTGACATCATCTTGTAAATAACGTTCCTAGAGAGTTCCAGACCCTATGCCGCCATGCTCCACAGGGCAGTCTTGATAACTAGCTATGTCATCTTGCAGATGCTGTATCTGAAATAGCACAGGGCCCGCCCATGACCCAGCTGCGTGTCACGGGACGCTCTCCTGGGCCCCTAAGTTGGGACTGCCTGGTTGGTGAAGGGAAATGTCTGCATCCAGCACACTAGAGCTGAAGTCTCCATTTTTCAACAGGAAGAAGTCTTGCTAAAAGAAACATACATGAGCCAGCGTAATGTTTTGTTAGTCAGCTGTTGTTTTTATACTGAGACATAATGACACTATTTTAAGATCTTTTTTCCCCAAATGGCATGATCATCATCTTCATTATCATCCTCATCACTTGTAAACTAAAAATGCCCAGGGGTGCTCTGCAGCCTTCCCCAGAAGGCTTCTGCGATAAGGCAGCATTCACTTTCTGGTTTCTGGTGCCTCATGTTCCAGAGTGAGGCTCAGCACAGTGTCTCCAAGGCTCAAAGAGCAGAGCATCTGCATCCAAGTACTGATCCCCCCTAGGCAGCTTTTAGCCTAAAAATAACTGAACACATTTATAGAGAGAAGCAAAACCTGCTTTTCTGGGAAAATGAGATTCATGCTGTTCCTGTTTTGTGGGCAGCCACAGCTGAGATGTGGGTGCAGCCCAGGACCTCAACGTGCATTCATGCAGCTCGGGTGGGGGTGCTACTCCTGGAGGGATCTGCCTTTCTGCATGTGGTAGAGAGCACAGGAGCCATTAAGAAGGAGATTCTGAAGCTGAGGCATTTTCTTCAGAGCTACCCTGGGGCTGAGTGGGAGTGCTCATAGGCCAGTGTCTGTAACCTGGCAGCCCTGGGCAGAACACCTCCCAGATGTCCCCCTGCCTCCCACAAAGCATAAGGGGGGCTCCTCGTACTGATTGTTATGGAGTGGAAGATGTGTAGTCTCCACCTTTTATTTCTGCATCTCTGTACACATGTGTATGTGTGCACATGAGTGACAGTGCTCACAGAGCCCAGAAGAGGGCGGTAGATCCCCTGGAGTTGGAGGTATGGGTAGTTGTGAGCAGCTGGGAGACAAACTTGGGTCCTCTGCAAGAGTGGTATATGTTCTTAATCCCTGAGCCTCTCTCCAGCCCTCGTCATCTTTTCTCTTCCCCAGCTCCGTGTATCTTTCCTTCTTGTCTTTTATCCCTGAGGGGTGTGTGTGTGTGTGTGTGTGTGTGTGTGTGTGTCTGTCTGTCTGTCTGTCTGTCTGTCTGTCTGTCTGTCTTTAAAACTTGAGCCTCGAAGCTAATACAGGCCTATCATTTAGGAATAGGCTGACTAGGCTGACTTCCCTGGGGCACAGTTATAGCTTGATGACTGGAGCTGTGTGACTCTGAAGACTGCTCCTCGGTCCTGAGTTCCCACCATATGTAGTGTTCTTTACTGAACTTGGGTAGATGGGAGGAAAAGCCCCCACTAACAGGAGCCTGGACCGGTCACCAGGGGCTCTGAGGAGGCCTGGGCTGCACCCCAGCTTCCAGGTCTGTAGGCAGAGATGGAGTAGCACTTTTGACCTCACGCCCTAAAGCAGACCTGCACGTTTCCCCATTGATGTCACCCTTGCCCTGTGACATCGAGCACCGAGGGACCTCAAATACAGAACAGATGTTAGGAAATGTATCTTCTCTTCTGAGATGGTGCTGCCAGCCCTTCAAGTGCTGTGGACCGCGGGCTACAAAGCCAAACTGAGAAAGTCCTGGGAATTGTGGACTCTGGAGCTGAGGCCACACGTGCCCCCAGGGAAGGAGGAGCCTTCCTTGTTATTTAGTCATCCAGTGCCATGGTTTCTCGTTCTGCTTTTTCAAGCCTCCTTGAAGTCCTGTTACTGAGCTACCACAGGTTTCCAGGGGCAATTACTGCCCTGCCTTGAACTCACACGAGGGGCAGTAGTGATCAAGACTTGGGCCCGCTCATCTTTCCCTGCAGACAGTTCTGCACCCTACACTGGGCAATGAGCAGGAAGGGAAGGCTCCTTCAGCCCTTGCAGAAACAAGCTAACACAAGGCAAAATGTCCTGCCTGGTCCTCCAGCTGACTCTTGGCAGTATGACTGCTATGAGGAAGTCGGTGCGAGTTTCCAGAGACCAGGGAGGCTGGGCAGGTGTAACCTTTAGCTGACCCATGAGAACAGTACACAGAGCAGTCTGAACCTTCCCTGGCCCCATGTCCTTTGCGTGTCCTTACTCAAAGCCACCCCTTTCTCTAGTCCCTGCTTGGCAGTGGACCACGCCCAGGGCACTCCCGGCTGTCTCAAGTGCAGAGCAGTGGCAGGATCCTGGGCTGGTGACATTGATTCCTCATATCTGCATCACAAACTCCACAGGGGAAGGGCCCTGTTTCTCTGTGATCTGAGTTAAATCACAGTGATCTACAGGCGTGTGTTATGGCCAGGCATGCAAGATGTAGAGGTAGCAGTTGATTCAGGCTTTTTCCTCCAATTATTCCTGACTGTACAGTGTGTGTGTGTGTGTGTGTGTGTGTCTGTCTGTCTGTCTGTCTGTCTGTATCTGTGTCTCTGTGTGTGGCCATCTCAGAACCTTAACGACCACACCAGTACTGAGCCTTCAGGGCATAGGCCTGGGCATCAGCATCCCAGGAAGTATCTCAGTACGCAGTCTGAGCTCTGAGGTAAAACAGACAGCCCCTGTGGGGTTGGCAACACCAGCCACATGTTCTATTCTGTGTGAAGGCATTAAAGAAGAACTGTCCCCAGTGCCATCCAGTGAACATCACACACACATACACAAACACACACACACACACACGCACGCACGCACGCACACGCACACACCAGTGCCATCCAGTGAACATCACACATACACACACACACACGCACGCATGCACGCACACGCACACACCAGTGCCATCCAGTGAACATCACACATACACACACACACACGCACACGCACACACCAGTGCCATCCAGTGAACATCACACACACACACACACACGCACATGCACACACCAGTGCCATCCAGTGAACATCACACACACACACACACACACACACACACACACACACACGCATACACGCACACACCAGGGCCATCCAGTGAACATCACACACACACACACGCACACACACACACGCACGCACGCACGCACACGCACACACCAGTGCCATCCAGTGAACATCTCACACACACACACACACACACACACACACACACGCATACACGCACACACCAGGGCCATCCAGTGAACATCACACACACACACACACACACACACACACACACACGCACGCACGCACGCACACGCACACACCAGGGCCATCCAGTGAACATCTCACACACACACACACACTGTGCTCAGCATGAGCCCACAGAGAAGTCTAAGGACTAGAACCAATACTAGTGTCTCAGGACAAGGAGAGGAAGGTGGTTGTCAGAATAGCAGCTATGTAAATGAGATCATGAGGCGTACACAGAGGCCCTCCTCTTCCTCTGCCCACACAGAGTTGACTGTTACTATCAGAGATGCTGTGGGTGGACTGGGTGAGTGTTGGGTTGAAGAGAAGACATGACTTTGCCAAGAGATAGTCTCCAGTACAGAATCCCAAAGAAATCCAACACTAGCAGGTAAAAAAAAAAAAAAAAAAAAAAAACCAAAGCAACATTCAAGCTCACAGGGTACAAGATCAATATTCAAAACTCCATCTAGTCTGTGTGTGCCAGCAGCAAGCAGCCTGAAAACCAGGCCAAGGAGACAAGGTCAGGCGGCATCCCCGTACAGCTCCTAACCTGGGCCCTGCCCGCCATGCACAAGCAGAGCCGCTCCTGCCCTGGAATCTTCCAATGAAATGACAAACAGTTAATGCAGGCTGTAGCTCAACCCAGCCCTTCTGGGAGCATCTGGGAGGTGTGGAGTACCATGACCTTGGCAGTCTGTGACAGGGGTCATGTGCTCTTCCCCTTGCTCTTTTAGGACACAGATCTATGTCCCCCGCTGGGGTGACTTTAAGTTGTTCAAATTAAGAGAGCCATGTCAGATTGATATTTAGTGTGAATTTCCTGACCTCGGGTGTTGCTACACTGTACCCTGACGCGGCTTTGGCCACCACACCTCCTCTGGTCTCGAGATGACCCCATGGTTTTTGCTAGCTGGCGTTCTGCAGTGTGGCTTTGTTAGGGTGCTGGTGGGGAAATGGGATCCCACAGGACTGCCTGCTTCAGGCAGGCCTCGGGAGAGGCAGTGCTATGACTGTGTTGTGTCTGCCTGGACTGTAGGACAAGGACCAGTCTCCTCCTCAGTACAGCTGTGCTTCTCTCCCCCCTCTTACCAGGCTGCTCAGTGGGCTGTGGGGGACCGGGATCAGCAGCCATCCTTTCTCAGCACCTTTGATGATGTGTTGAGGTCGTTTTCTCAGCTTATAGAGCTAAGCATTGCATCCCCGGGTGCTGTTCTGTGACTGTGAGTAGGAG
Source organism: Mesocricetus auratus (assembly GCF_017639785.1). Lineage (NCBI taxonomy): Eukaryota > Metazoa > Chordata > Mammalia > Rodentia > Cricetidae > Mesocricetus > Mesocricetus auratus. Next base: position 4,581,497 of record NW_024429212.1, on the reverse strand, counting down.
ATCAATGCTGTTACAGTCATGGGTTTGCGCTCCAGCTGGACCCCACGGTAGTCAGGAGTGACTCGGACTAACCTCATTGTGTGGCGCCTTTGCCCTGGCTGAACCCTTAATGCCCTGTGTAACCCCATTTCCTGTGTGTCCCCAGAACCAGCTGGAGGCCCACCAGGATGAAGGGATGGTCATCTCCCACATGGCCGTGGCCGGCGTTGGCATTTGGATTGCCTTCACCTCGGGGTCCACACTTCGCCTCTTCCACACAGAGACCTTGAAGCACCTGCAGGATGTCAACATTGATGCCCCCGTGCATAGCATGTTGCCAGGTACTCTCCACGGAAGGGAGGGTTCTAGTGTCACTCTCCCTTGTACAACTGCAGCCAGGTGCCTCAGAAGGAAGGGAAGAAGGCAGCAGAGGCTCAAGGGACAGCAGGGACAGCAGCTGCAAGTGCACATGTAGCCAGCGTGGTCCGTGGACCCTGGGTATTCACATGTGCCCACATGTGTAAATGCACAGCCACTGTGTGTGGCACCTGGCATGAGTTAGTGTGTGGGCAGTGCACATAAACATGTAGCTTGTATGCACAATTATGCAGCCTCTCTATGAATATGATGAAAGCTGCATGAATGGACCAGCTGGGGATGCCAGAGGCAAGACAAGGTAGCTTCACAGTCCTGACTGGACCTGCTGCCAGCAGGAAATCAAGAAGACTGAACAGGGCACAGGGGAGATGACGCCAGGGTGGATTTGGGGAGGGTCCTGCAGGGCGAGGCTTGAGGGGGTCTTGCCCGCCCTTTGTCTACAGGGTCCTGCCCAGCAGGCTGCAGGGAGAGTGTGACAGAAAGTGGGAATGGAGAACACAGGCATGGGCTGGAGTTAGAAAGTAGGCACTGGGTAGGGAGCTGAGCTGGTCTCATGTGAATCACAGGTGAGCCAGGCAGTATAGACCGACGCTGCTGGACAGTGCTCACATCCTGTGCATCAGTAGCTGGAGGAGAACTCTGGGGGTCCGTGCGGTGCTTTTTCAGGCAGCAGTGAGTTATGTGACTGGTATTGTTTGTATGTCACACTCAGACCAGATTCCCCGTGTGTGTGTGTGTGTGTGTGTATGTGTGTGTGTGTGTGTGTGTGTGTGTGTGTGTGAGAGAGAGAGAGAGAGAGAGAGAGAGAGAGAGAGAGAGAGAGATTGATTGATTCTGCAGTCGTTTAGAGATGGCTGAGGCCACAGTGGTATGGATGGGGGAGTCGGGATGGATTTGTCTATTTGTATGATGAATTTTGATGGGGAAGGTGTCTGTGGAAAGGCTGTTGGCCTCTGTCGTGGCTACAGGCTGAGGCCTCTGACAGCATCACCCATTCCCCTAACAAGGGAGCTAGAAGTTCAAGATCAAGGTTCGGGGTTCCTTGTAGGCTCTACTTTCTTGCTCGTGTACAGCATCAAGCCGTGTTCACCCAGGACAGAGAGAGCATCACGTGTTCACCCAGGACAGAGAGAGCATCCCTTGTTCACACACAGCACCTTCACGCCGTGTTCACACAGGACAGAGAGAGCATCCCTTGTTCACACACAGCACCTTCACGCCGTGTTCACCCAGGACAGAGAGAGCATCCCTTGGTCACACACAGCACCCTCATGCCGTGTTCACACAGGACAGAGAGAGCATCACTTGGTCACACACAGCACCTTCACGCCGTGTTCACACAGGACAGAGGTAACACCAGCTCTGGTCCATGCTGTAAGGGTGCTGACTCCATCATGAGTCCCAACCCTCATGCTATCTTGTGTCCTCTAATCCTGTCCCCTCCCTCGGGTACCAACTGCTAATTTCATCACCTACAACATGACAATTTATGGGAATACTGACACATACAGTCCATCACAATTAGCACTTTTGATTCCTTGGAAAGCACAATAATTTAGGGGTCACAATGCAGAGAGGACCCACCTGCCCTGTGGCATGAGGAATAATGAGGAGATAGAGGCAAGAAAGATGGCAGTGGAAAACATTCACCAAGACCTGCAGGACACAGGCATCTAGGGATGGTGACAGGTGTCTTTTTCTATGGATTTGGCTGCCAACCTTTTTTTTTTTAGATATTAATGGACTGTTTTACTTAGTTAGGAAAATGGAGGTTTTTGTAATGCTTATATTATTTTTAGAGAACAAAAATGATTTAGCATCAGGATGGTCTCCAAAGCATGCTGATGGGGACCTGACCTTTTTTTCAGTTATTAGCCACCTGGACAGGTATTTACTATTGGAATCTATTGACCCTTAGACAGAAACCAAGTCAAATTCTCCAACTGCCAACACATGCCTGCATCTGCCCAGAGAATGCCCTGCACTCTCTATTGACATGGAAAGGGACAGGAGTTAGATTGTTCCACGATAAAGGCTTCTGGGGCCCAGATCCTGACCCGGTACCCTGTGGCCTCTAGGAAAGCAGCCTTGGTTGCCATGGTTCCTGGAATCCTGAGAACCAACCCCAGGAATGTTGTCTGGCCTCAGTGTCTGTCACGGGGGCCCTGCTCTGCCTGGGAAAGGAGGGGCCGGTCAGCGAGTGGGGCGTGTGTGTTGAGACTTGATGAGAATAAGCCTTGTGACTTATTCCCATAAAGTGAATACTCATACAGTGGAACCAAACCACAAGAACTCCAAGTGAACGGAGAGACGGCTCCAGGGCGCTCCCTCGCCGACCCTCCATGCCCACCTGATTTTACAAATGGACTGTGTTCTCGTCCGTCCCCTCAGCCTCCTCCTGCTGTAGAGAAAGTGGGATGTGCCTGGCTTCTGAGCAGATCCACGGGCAAGACCTGCCACAGACTCAGGCAAGCAGCCGCATGTGAGCATGCGAGTACACATGTGTCCGCTTCCTCTGCTATGCTAGCCGGTGGGGGGTCCCTCCCTCCCTCCTGGCCAGGCAGCCGGTTCCTGTTAGGAAACACCAGTAGGCCACTCAGCATCGGTGTGCAGTGTCCACACAGCACCGTCCAGTGAGTTTCTTTCTGTTCTCCTTGTAGCGGTGCTGCAGCTCTTCAGCCTTCTGCGCTGTTTCCAGTTGGCTGGGCGCTGGGTCGCCCCAACCTTCCCTGCAAAGCCTGATCCCTCAGCACCTCCAGATTCATGGGATTGTGGGGTATCAGCCATCTTTCCAGAGGCCTGCCCACCCTACCACCTCTCTTCCTCAGGCCAGAGGGTCTGTCAGAGTCTCTCCACAGTGTTGCAGGTTGAGTCTAGCAGTGCCTCTTGACAGATCATGAGTTAAAGGCTGTTTAAGGGATAGTTCATGAGGCTCTGGCCTAATCCAGTGATGGAGTCATACTTTCATGGTGTTGATAGGTGATGGAAACTAGGAAATGTGGTCTAGTTAAAGGAGGTGTGTTCCTGGGGGATGCCTGGGACAGATACCCCCACCCCATACACACACCCTTCCCAGCCACCACGAGATGAGCAACTTTCCTCGCCACACCCCGTTATATCTCTGGCTTGCCAACGGCATACAAGCAGTGGAGCTGTGATTGGACTGAAGCTGTGATCCAAAGCCAATCAGACTTTTAAGTTGCTAATGTCAGATATTTGGTCAGAGCTGCGCAAGCCACCTTGGACACAGCCCGTGAGACCCTCTGTCACTGGTCTCGATCTAGTGCCTGCTTCTTTTTCATGCATGGGTGGAGCAGACAGGGGCGTCAGACCGGTGTGGACCGGAGAAGCTGCCGTTGGGCTGCACTCTTCAGCATAGCCTGGGCTGTATGTTAAGTAGCTTGCGCTCCGTCTTTGGGAGGTCTTATCATGCGTGCCCCCCCCCAGCATCCCTCCAGTAGCGATGTGGCACTGTCCCACAGCCTGGCCACGGTGGAAGGGTAACTCGGAGCAGAGCTGTGCCACAGTAAGAGCCGGGTTCTGTCTCTTGTGTTCAGGAGTTCCTGACATCCCAGCAGGGTGCTCTGTGGGCCGTTCTGACCCCAGTGCATGCTGGGTTTAGAGAGAGTAAAGCTGGGCTTCCTAGCAGCACCTGTCTTGTGTTGCAGCCTGCGTGTCTGAGCTGCGGCTGTGGTGTGTGTGGAAGCAGCATGGGCGAGCGCCCTTCCCTTTCATGCCATTGTTAAGAGTTATGAAGTCCAGGTAGGTCCTGCGGATAGAGACACACTGAGTCAAACACAGAACACAGTTTGGAAAAGAAATGATAGTGGAGCCATCAGAACCTGATCAGATCTAAGACTACCCCGTGGGACACCTGAATTAGTTCCTAGCAGTTCAGCTTCCCCCTCCATGTGGATCTCAGTCCGAGCCCATTTAACAGAGGCTCCCAGCATAAGCCGAGCACACGGCCTCCCAACAGTAGACCTTAGATGGTGTCTGGGGCTCATCTCTCAGAGCGGAGGCACAGACGGTGTGGCTACAGCAGGGGAAGGCCCCTTAGCAACCTCGGTGTCACCACACAGATGCTTCCTGTGTTGTCCTCAATACTCAAGGCAGGCAGAGCGGGGTGACGGAGGTGCTGGGGCACATTGACCCTCTGTGTCCCGCTGAGCGGATACACCTTCCAGAAGTGATGTGGCCACATAAAAGCGCCAAGTTTTTTATTTAAAAGTTCAGCGTGAGTCTTAACGTGCCATGGACGTAGTCATAAGGGGGTTGGCGAGTTAAACTGCACTTCTGGTTATAAGTGTGAATGGGGAACTCCATTCAGACACACATACAGTAGGTTCTTGTCTCCTGCAGACTGGGACCAACCTGGACAGCAGGGGAGGTGAGCATTGGAAAAAAAAACAAACAGCCAGTTCCTGGGACAAGGTTTTACCTAGTTCCCAAATGAAAATAAAAAACAGGAAATAGTAGGATCTGGGACTTACCGGCTTTCTTTTTGTTACTGTTATTATTATTAAGGCCATTTCTTTTTGTAATTCCCATCTGATTGTCTTGACTTCGGGTCAGTCTGGGCTCGGGGATACCTGTGCAAGGCTCTGCTGCTGCACATCTAAGACCTGTAGCTCAGCGTCCCTGCAGGGCTTCTGTCCAGGACGCTGTCATCTGAGCCTGATGTGCTGTTCTGTGCACTCTCCTTGGGGAAACACTTCTGAGGGAAGGGTTTCTTTGAAAAGGCAGTGGAACACTTCCCAGATTCTTACTATACTTAATATAATGTAGGTGTGAAAGTGAAATTTCTCTGAAAAAAAATATACACTCTTTTTATGGAGGAGATTCAAACAGAGAATGAAGAATGCAAGATGTATTTCTGGATGAATGAAAATATCTAGTGACTCTTCCATACTTCATGTTTTGATGGTAAACTGTTTTTTGGAACCACTGAGTGAAAGGGCATTATACATGAGACGCCCAATTTGCCCCATAATTGTCTTTGAAGTGACATTATTTATATATAGTATTAGTATTTCGCAGGCTTCTTTAAAAGCTTGGTTCAGATCAACACTCTTAAAATTTATGAATTCAAAATTTCTGCTTTGTGGAAAAAAATAAAGGGAAGCCAGTTTCCCAATGCAAAACGGTTTTGGATGTCCGATCAGAGCGATCCGTCACACAGCATCCTTTGTGGAGGGTCACCTGCTCACAGCTGCTGACTGGCACCCGGGTGCATGGCTGCTCCTTGGGCTGATGCTCTGAGCAGAGCTGAGGCTTCGGGTGAGGCTTCAGGGTGAAAGTGGGCAGCTCTTCTTGGAGCTGTGGGTCTCATTGCTTCCCTTACCTCTGTGTTTTAAAAAGGAAGTCCCTCAGACTCCCTGGAACTTTCCATTCTCCCATCTGCCTTCCTGTTTTACGGTGGGGGGACCCATGGGAGGACAGGTGGAGGAAGTGGCCCTGTGTGGCGGGATGACCCTGCAGCCTGCCCTGGCATGGTAACACAGCAGTCAGCAGTAATGGCTGTGAATGATGGCGGGTATTGCCTTTGGAATGCCTCAGCGTTTCCCAACAGCCTTTGAGAGCACCCGCTCGAGGACATGGCCACTGCAGGGTTGTGATGCATCCCCCCCCAAGGTTCACATCATTCCAAATAGACCAATCTGGAATCTCAGAGGTTAAATACTGTTTTAGCTTTTAAGAAATTGCACAGACCACTATTAAGTTAAAAAAATGCCTTTTATTTTTAAAATATCTGTTTTGAAGTCTAAACATTTCATAAAGACGAACTCTGAAGACACGCAGGCCACTTTGGCCCTACTGTTTGCTTGTCCTCGGCACGAGCTTTGTATCAGACGCAGACATAGCAAAAATAACCTTTGTTCTACAGAAGACAAGAGTCAGCGGGTGCTGCATGAGTCTCCTCGGTCCCTCTGCTGCTCAGCCTTGGGACTGAATGCCAGGACCAATCTTAAGACTCCTTTCAACCCAGTGTCACTTTCTGTGGAAGCAGAGTCCCTTGCAGGCCCCCTGCTTCTCTGCAGTCTGCAAGAAGATCCCTGTAGCAATGTCACTCACTCCTCCCAAGCCCTTCTCCTGGCCTGGTCAGTTCCTACTGGCTACAGAGAAGGCTCAGCATGACAGGCCAGACACCCTGGAGGCTTCTCTGACCCCACCGTGCTATCACCATCTCTGTTACTTCTGTCACTTGCACCCGTGGGATACATTTGCACAGAAACTCTGGAACCCTCAAAGGCAGTGTGTACCTACAGTGTGCTGCCAGTGTGTGTGTGTGTGTGTGTGTGTGTGTGTGTGAGAGAGAGAGAGAGAGAGAGAGAGAGAGAGAGAGAGAGAGAGAAGGGGGAGGGAGGGCAAGAGGGAGGGAAGGAAAAGTCGTTCTGTGACTTCACACATGCACTATGACACTGGGCACAATTGCACAGGCACACACACACAGGAACATGCAGCCACACAAACATGCATGCGTGGTATATCTTCCTGATGACATTGTGAGCATCTATAAAGAGGGAGAGAGACACACACACAGAGAAACAGGCACTGTGTAACTATGATGATTTAAATAGCTCTGGGTTGCTTCACCTCCGGCAAGGCTGGTCTGAGGACAGCCTGGAGACCCACTGCTTGCTGCTGTTCAGTTGAGATGCCTTGATGGGACAACCACACAACATCGTCTTTCTCTTCTGATGAGGAAGGCACAGGTGTGAGCATCCATATAGCTTGTCCTGCCACAAGACTTAGTGGTGTCTTGGGAAGCTGGCCTTGATGTCTGGACCATTTCCAGGCTGCAAGCCCACCCCCTGCTGTGAGCCAGCTACAGGGCATGGGGCTGCTTCTCTTTCTTATCCAGGGCACCAACGTCTGTCTGTGACCAGCCTGCTCGTCTGTCATGGATTGCTCATGGTTGGTACCAGCCTGGGTGTCGTCGTGGCTCTGCCAGTTCCTCGTCTTCAGGGTATCCCCAAAGTGACAGGTAAGTGGACCCAGCTCCATGCCTGCCTGTCTTCAAAGTGGCCCGCCATGTTGCTGTTCCATGGGGTCCTTAGGGCACTGTAGATGCTTAGCAGAGATGCCGATTTGTTCAGTTTTCACGTTCTCTTTGTACTTGGGTTTTTCTCACTCTCATGCTGGTAGTTCCAGGAGAATCCATCCTGAAAACTCATTTCATGGTGCCTCTATTTCCCATTAGTTCCCATCACAACACAGTGTTTTGCTCAGTGGAAATGGACCCCTTCTTACTGCTCGTAGAGAAGCTGGGTATACACCTCTCCTCTTAGTTTTGCCTCTGGCTGCAGTTCATACCAGAAAGCAGTTCAGCATCATGGTCTTGGGGTTTCTACCCCAGGACCCTACTCAGGCAAGCCCCAGCCAGCAACAAAGCATGACGGGAAGATTTCAGTGGTACAGAAAAGAGGGTGCCTGACTGTTCAATTGAGAGGTAGGGAAATGTTTCAGAAAAGTTGCCTGGTCCTTCATTGACGAGAACCTGGCCGAGAGCGGCTGCGCCCCCCCCCCCAGAGTGCTGACACTGAAACAAAGATCCTGTGTGTGTGCTGGTCACACCATCTGTCGGGGAACACAACAAGCAGAGGGCTTGACGGAAGTCGGCAGCAGCGTGTTAGCAAGGGCTGGGTGTCATGGTTCCTTCATGTGGTGTGAGCAGCATGTTAGCAAGGGCTGGGTGTCATGGTTCCTTCATGTGGTGTGAGCAGGCTAGTAAGTTTCTGTGTTTCCTAGCTGGTAGGGTTAAGGAATCCCAGTTCATTCACTCCCTCCCTCTCTCTCCTCCTTCCCTCCCTCCTCCCCTCTCTCCCTCCTTCCCTCCCTCCTCCCCTCTCTCCTCCACTCCCTCCCTCCCTCCCTCCCTCCCTCCCTTTCTCTTTGCAGTGCTAAGGAGTAAATCCAGGCCTCACACATAATAGCCATTCACACTTGCCACCCAAATACTGTCCCAGGTCACATTCCCTCAGTTTTCAATGTTTGTTTTTGTTAGGAGCTATACACATCAGATACCTCAGGTTTTAATTGCCAGTATTTTCTGTTTAAGTGGTAATGGGATAGCATGGCGGCCACACGTCTGCTACCTGGTGGAGGAGCTGGGGCCTGGTTTCTGGGTCTGAGTCCGCAGCCAGCCACCTTTCTGAGCTCGCCTCTTCCCCGTCCACACACCCCTTCCGTTTTATTCACCAAGTTGTTCCTCACACTGTTTTCCTAATTTTGCGCTGTCTGCCGTAGTCTGTGTGTGTGTCTTCCTGGTGTTTCTATTTTCTCCTCTGTTTCTGTTACTTCCTGCCATGTTTCCAGTATCTGGGTATCTGTCATTAGCGCCTGTGAAGCATCCATAGGGAGGCAGTATTCCTGCCGGTGGCCGGAGCTGTTTCAGACGGCTAGGATGGTGACCTGGAGACAGAAAGTCCTGATTTTAGTAAACAAGTATGGAATTGCTTTCCTCAAGCCCCAGAAACTTTTTGCAATGGAAATTGCCAGAGGCTTCTGGTAGTATAGGCACTGTGTTCCTGATACTGAGGACTTGAGTCTTTGATTTCTTAAGGCTTAGGGAAATCAGGTCCTTTTGCATAGAGTGAATGAGGAAATGTTCCAGGTCCGAAGCTAAAGACATTTTATTGTATTACTTCAGGGGTGCATGCATGCATATGTGCGTGTGTGTGTGTGTGTGTGTGTGTGTGTGTGTGTGTGTGTGTGTGTAGGACAATGTGAGCCTGATCATTGGATAATCACTTTTTAAAATATTTATGCACATGTGCACATGTGTGTGTGTGCGTGTGTGTGTGTGTGTGTGTGTGTGTGCGTGTGTGTGTGTGTGTGTAGGACAATGTGAGCCTGATCATTGGATAATCACTTTTTAAAATATTTATGCACATGTGCACATGTGTGTGTGCGTGTGTGTGTGTGTGTGTGTGTGTGTGTGTGTGTAGGACAATGTGAGCCTGATCATTGGATAATCACTTTTTAAAATATTTATGCACATGTGCACATGTGTGTGCGTGTGTGCGTGTGTGTGTGTAGGACAATGTGAGCCTGATCATTGGATAATCACTTTGTAAAATATTTATGCACATGTGCACATGTGTGTGCGTGTGTGCGTGTGTGTGTGTGTGTGTGTGTGTGTGTGTAGGACAATGTGAGCCTGATCATTGGATAATCACTTTGTAAAATATTTATGCACATGTGTACATATGTGTGCATGCTTGCACCCCTTCGTGTATCCATTGTTGCAAGGGAGAGCAGTGTCCACAGAGTCCAGGTGAAAGCATCCGATTCCCTGTAGCTACAGGCAGTTGTGAGCCACCCAGTGTGGGTCCTGGGTCCCTCACCCCCATCCTCTTTGAGAGCACTAAACTTTCTTTCCAAAAGCCATCGATTTTAAGGCTTCAGGTGACTGGGAGTCCACAGGGATGTGATCTGGGGATTCCTGCTTTCACTATCCCCTGTGTTAGTTGCCAAGCTGCTGCCTGGGTAGGGGCGCAGGGTCAGATCCTGCACTTTAACACCCTATGCAGTGTGTGTGTCACTAAAGACCTTTATTGGATTGTCCTCTCAGGGCGAGGCATGGTCTCCTACCATGCACACAACGGGCCTGTTAAGTTCATTGTCACGGCCACAGCATTGCAGAAGAACAAGGACAGAGCCAGAGACAGCCCACCCTCCGGCCCTGAGCCTCAGGATGAAGACCCCAAGGATTTGCCCTGCGGCCAGGAGGGCCCTTCTTGCCCGGGCCGGACTGACGCCAACACAGCCGTTTGGTTGGGAGACTCCCCGGGACTGACAGCTCAGAAGAGTGACCTGTCTTCATCCTCGGGCTCCCTGAGCTTGTCCCATGGCTCCAGCTCCCTAGAGCACAGATCCGTGGACAACAGCCTGTGTGACCTCCTGAAGGACCCCAGCGCCTCCCCGAGGAGCAGGGCACAGCGCTCTAGGAGAGCCAAAGCCAGTTCAGCGCTGGTGGTATGCGGGGGCCAAGGCCACCGGCGAGTGCACAGGAAGGCTAGGCAGCCTTCTCAGGAGGACCTGGTGTCTTCAGTGATGGTGTGGCAGATCCCACTGATGAGCATGTAGGTCAGAGGACAGCTCTCGGCTGGGTGCAGGCCAAGTGGCGGAGACTACGTCCATACCACTGGGACCAACTGGAAGCAGAGTTGGGAAAGGAATCTGCAGTGGTCACACAGCTTCTCTGCCATCTCCCATGGCACAACCTAGTCAGACCTGTGAGGGAGGCAGGGGAGCATGGTGGCCTTTGAGCCACTGAGCAGAGTTCCAGGATAGGGCCACAGTCTGATCCGTCAGTCATTCACCTGAGATGCGGCATGTGCTAAGGGCGACAGTTCCGGACACATCTCAGAGAGCTGGCGGGGAACTGTAGTGTCCAGTAGCATAGGAGGTCATTAACAATTCTTAAAATCATTCTACTTGACTTAGGCTCACTACTGTTATTTATATCTTATATATTTTTTAAATCTCAGAATAAAAAAATGTAACAATTTAAAACAGGTGACACATTCCAGTCCAGTCAGATGGGTTTGTCTGGGAGTGACTGAGGCTTTCCAAAGTCAACTGATGTGTGTACTACACCCTTTAACAAACAGTGTTTTTATATTGCGTTTTCTATTAAAAATTAACCGTTAGCATTTCAGTCAGTATACTATCTGTAGTGTTTTGCACATAGTCCTTGCTTTAAGCCAAAATGTTTAATAGTGTCAACATTTGGACTCCAGCTTCCATGCCAAATCCTACTTGCATTCTCACACGGAAGGAAGTTAGTATGAACGTGGGACACGTGCAGGTTCTGTCACGCAGGGACGGTGCTGAAGAGCGCGGGTCTTCAGTGCACTCGCTGTCAGAGAGCCACCCACATCTGGACACTCATTCTGAGTGGTCCATGGTGCTGACCCTCAGCCGCTGCCGCTACTGCCAGCCATGTCAGTGTCCCCCTCGAAAGAACAGACAGGACCATATGGGGCAGCCACGCATGTCAAGGGATACGAGTAACCTGTATACTCTTTTGCTCCACCTGTATTTGTACATCAGTGTTTCACTTACTGGATGGCTAAAAATCTGTTTTCTTAAGCCTAATCCAGATGCTCACCAGAAACACACTCCTCAGCACTTTACAAATGACTAAAAATTCTAACTTTTAACTTAGCCAAATATTCTCTAAATCACACATATACCCAAGCCTTCTTAAACTGTAAGCTGCTATCTTATTTGATAAAAATAAAAGACTTTTTATTTTAGAATTGGTATTGCAAGTTGCCTTTCTTCCCCCTCCTCCTCCCCCCCCCCCCCCGAAAATCTAAGAGGGTGATTACATCCGGGAGGGGAGGAAGCAGTCCTCTTGTGTCTGTCCGGGCATTGTAATAGCCAGCTGCAGAGTCTGGGATATGTGTGGGAAAACAGCTCACAGGTGGACTGGGACCCCTGCACCTTGCCGGTTCTCATGGTGTATGGCATCACGAGTTCATAGAACTAGCCTGTCTTTCTGATACTTTGCAAGACCAGGGTGAACTCTTCGAGGAGAGACAGCAGAGATGCACAGAGCAAGCTCATGGTCCTGGAAGGCAGGGACCACAAGCATCTCCACACCGCAGATACAAGATGTGCACGGAGCAAGCTTCACCGCAGCTCATTCCCCGGGAGAAGCAGGCTGGGAGGAGAGCATCTGGCAGAGCAGAGGCGGGAGCTCAGAGGATGGCAAGCCCCCCGCCATGGCCTATGTGAGTGAGTCCTGGATTGAGAGTCACTCAAGTGTGTCAGCTCCCGCTGAGCAAAGCAGCATATAAAGGCCAGAGAGCTTAATGAGCAGCTGGCTCGTAAACCCGTTATGTGTCTCTTAGGCCTGGGAATGAAATACGGACCCCATCTTGCTGGTACCTTTCTCCAGGACCTGCAGCCTCCGTTTAAGCCCTCAGTCTGGAGAGATGTTTCAGGTGCTACGTTGGGTCAGCTCCTGGGGTCATGAACTTGGAGTCTCTTCGATGAGCAGCATCCAACTGTTCCTGTTCAGAGGAACACTTCCCACAGCCTTCAAAGCTGGCTTCTCACTGTCTTCCGGGGAAGGAGAGAGAATATGAAACGCAGTGTTTCCTCTTACAAAAGCCCCTAGCACTGTCTCGAGATTCTCCATCCTGTGTCCCAGCTTCCAGGACTCCGCCCTCCAGACACACAGGTTTCTGAAAAATGGTAAGGTTTTGACAAAATTTCAGAAGATGAGCACACACAGTTTAACACTGCCTACTCCCTTCATTCAAGTGCTTGGATCGGGCGTGTGGGAGAGGTGCATGAAGCAGAACCAAGGAATCAGAGTGTGATGTAAGAACAGGTACTCACGCCGGGCGGTGGTGGCGCACGCCTTTAATCCCAGCACTCGGGAGGCAGAGGCAGGTGGATCTCTGTGAGTTCGAGGCTGGGCTGGACCGACAGCCTCCAAAACAATACAGAGAAACCCTGTCTCGTAAAAACCAAAAAAAAAAAAAAAAAAAAAAAGAACAGGTATTCATGCCAGGCATTGCTGGTGCACACCTTTAATCCCAGCACTCGGGATGTAGAGACAGGTGGATCTCTGAGTTTGAGGCCAGCCAACCTTGACCACAGAGTGAGTTCCAGGACAGCCAGGGCTACACAGAGAAACCCTGTCTCAAAAACCAAACCAAACAAACTGAGACACAGGTAGTCTGATGACGCCTGCTACGTCATCACCTGGACCTCAGCATACAAGGAGGCCCCATCACCAGCCGGTGCTCAGCAAGGCAATGGTGAAGTGGGCTGGGGTTATAGGGCTTAGTGTTCACCCATCAGCACAAGGAATCCCTGAGGGCACCCTCACGTAGAGGTATCTTCTCCCCCAGAGTGCCGTAAATGCACTCAGAAATCTGCTCCTTGGAAGCGAGGTGTCCTGGGTCTGTGCTGACACCAGCCTGACAGCTCCACCTACCCCAGTGCAAGCCAGAGGCCACCAGGGGACAGAATGACCCATTTGCTGGCTGCTGGCCAGAGGGGACCTCAGCTGTGGTATTGAGCACTGGGGATATGTACAGCCCTCAGTCCCAGCTTGACAGATGCCACCATTGAGGGTGGCCTCGTTGAGGCAGGCTTGAGTGCCTTGCCATTATTTCAGGGAGATGAGCCAATTTCTGTGTAGCCGTTACTGCTGGAGCCTTGAAAGCATCATTGTAATTATAAGTATGGGTGTGGGTTCTCTTCCGTCCTTCAGTTGAGGACTGTCATTCAAAGTGCTTTGTACCCGGCATTATCTCCAGCCATGATGTCTAACTTGTGGATGACAGTGGTCAGGGCTGGTGACAACAGGATTTATTGGTTCCCTGCCCCCCAGCAGGTGACCCACTAGCGCCATAGTCCGGGGGGAGCCCTGACAGTGGCTCTGTCTGCCAGGACATGCTGCCACCTATCTCTGCTTGTCAACCCCAGCGTGGGTATATGCCTGGGGACTGGGGATGGGGGCCGCATGGTGCCACTTCTTCAACGTGGAGCTTTTCACCTCTACAGCTATTGACCCTGCTGGGCTGCAGGCCCTGCTTCCAGAACAGAGAATTCACACGAGGCTAGAGAAAGTTTCACTAAAGGAAAACATCAGCTCTGATCCAGGGCTCTGATAGTTCTCATCCTTCCAATGAGAGTTCCCCCCTTTCTAGTCCCCTCACCCTTATAAGCACACACATATTTACACACACACACACACACACACACACACGGTGCATATGCATACATACACACAGGTCTGTATCTGTGTGCGTATGCACCCATGTATACACATGTGCACAAAGGTCTATGCCCACATGCTTACATGCACATAGGCATTTACACGTAGTTATACACAGGTGCACACAGCTCTACATCTCTGTGCAAACACACGTATTTACACACACCTGCACACAGGTCTGCATTTGCACCCGTGTGTGCACACATACTTACTCTTCTCTAACAATTGCTGCTTTCCTTGAAGGACAGGTTAGGCAATGTTTACTGGAGTGGAAATAGCAGGGGCAGCTGCTGGTCACCCTGGGCTTGAGGCCAGTGCTCCCTGTGACTCTGGGAAAGAATTAACCTTTTCTTGGCAAGCATCAGAGAGCTTCTGTCGATATGGGTCACGTGTGTTTCTTAGGTACCAACAGAACTCTACTTCCCTGTGAATGTCTATGCTCCGGAAGGGCTCACTGGGATTCTGATGTAGTGCCGTGTAAAAGACAAGTTGTTGCAGGTGGAGATCTACGGCTTGAGGAGTTTGGAATATATGCCCCTGCTCTGGTAGACCCAGGCTGGCTCAGCCATGTGGCCACTGTCTGACAGGGTGGTCAGGAGCCTGAGCTGATCTTCAATGGGACAGGAGTAGACGCCCTTTTACCAACCCTTACCTGGTCAAGGCAGGGTCAGCATTGAGCTAGGCTTCTGCTGCTCCTTTCGTGTGTGGACAGGGCACAGAGCCCAGCAAACCCACCCATACAGTCGGCATTCAACTCCCTCGGCCATGGTCATGAGGCTGTGGACTGATGCCTGGAAACATGTCATTTAATCCTGATTGCCCTATGTAAAACCTGGCCACTCTGGAGGCCTGGTTCAAATGGAGCTTCCGAGGCCACACAGTGGAGCCCGGCCATGGCCCTAGAGCCCAAGAAGGACAGTGTCCTAGAATCCCATAATCCATCAAAAGAGACAGAGCGCAATGCTAGTGATGCCTACAGCTGCCAGCCAGGTGGAGGAGCT
The DNA here is from genome assembly GCF_017639785.1 of Mesocricetus auratus. Taxonomy (NCBI): domain Eukaryota; kingdom Metazoa; phylum Chordata; class Mammalia; order Rodentia; family Cricetidae; genus Mesocricetus; species Mesocricetus auratus. The sequence goes on along the minus strand of NW_024429212.1, from coordinate 4,566,389 downwards.
GTCCATGCTGGCTTGGCTCCAACCTGTCCATCTAGAACAAGCCTCTCGGCCACAGGCAGAGCACTGGGGAGACCCAGGGAAGGAAGAACGGGGCCCTCGGAGATGTTAGAGCCAGCTCTTTCAGCAGTGACAGGCTAAGGAAAGTACAGATATCTGGCATGCATTCAAGAAAGGAAGCAGGCGGAAAACGTGTACTCAGCTGCTCACAAAGAAGCAACTGCTTTCTTCAGTGTGCAGGGCCCACGCTCCCAGCTGGAAGGCGGGCCCACTGCAGGGGATGATCGTTTCCCCTGGAGGAGGTGTCTACATTCACTCTGCTGTCAGAGGTGGCGAAGGGAAGCTTGTCCACATCTATCCCATGAGCTGTAAAGACTGTATTTGCATTCTGGAACTTTCACTGAGTTTTCCAGAAACCCAGCTTGGGAGCCCCGATGGGGAAAGATGGTCGAGGTGGGGCTGAAGGGGAGGCAGAGCAATCAATCCAAAAGGGAGGGGGAGAAGTTTTCATCTGGGTTAGGGTGAGGCAGGGTTCACCGACTACCCAAGGCAGCTGTGCAGAGGCCGCCATCATCCTTGCATCCCTGGGCCCAGCAGGGAGTTTTGGAAGGGCTGGGGCAAGTGGAGGGCTGCTGGCGTGGGCATTTTCCAGGGACCAGCAGGTGCAGCCTGGTGGCTCATTTCAGGCAGGAGCTAGACAAGGTTTTCTGACTCTCCCACCCAGGGACAGGAGGAGGCAAGGGCTCCTCAGGGTAATGGGTGACTGCTTATTGGGTCCTCCTAGCCAGTCCCTGCTGCTTTTCTCATTTCCTGCTCCTCTCACTGGAGAACAAATAGCTTCTGGGTACAGAGAGAGGCCGTGGGGAAGGAAGTGGGGGAGGGCATGCTCTCCTGGCACAGCAAAGCGACTGGCCTGGCCTGCCCAGGCTGACCCACTTCCCAGGATGTTGGGAGCAGAGGCGGGAGCCAGAAAAAAAAAGATGCAAAAGCTCTGTCTGGCGTGGTACCAGCATGAGCACACTGCCATAACTTCCTCAAGTTCGGAGAGATCAGGGTATTCATGAGCGGTCAGCCTAGGTGGTGCTATATTTTGAAAGTGCCATTGTGGGCCCTGCAAACCATCACCCTTTAATCCCAGACAGCAGGGAAGGAGGCCAGCCTGTCTGCTCTGAACACATGGGTAATGTTTGCCAAGTGGTCAGGTTTCCGCCAAGGTTTATGGAAATAGTCTAGGCCCACTTTGAACCCCTGGTGCCCACCCCACCCCAGCTAACTTCTCACACATATTACACCTGCTGTTGCCCAAGTAAGATTTGGGTAAGACAGAGTGAAAGGTATTCCAGTTTCCATCTACTTCTGCAAGCTGAGGTCTTTGGAAAGGCATGGGGAAAACATGATTGGGTCATCCCAGAGGATCCCTCCTGGTGGCGTAGGTCACCCCACCAGACTCCGGGGCAGGACCCAAGTGTTCAGGGTTGGAAGCAGCTTGCACCATGCCGGCTGGGGCCTCTTGCCTGTTTAATCTAGCCCTGCACTAACTGCTCTTCTTTTAGTCTCTTTGTTTTTGCCTTTTACTTTTGTTTGTTTGTTTGCATTTAGTCTGTGTGTTCCTGCTTTTTTACTTTTGTTCCTTTATTTCTTCCCAGTGTTGTGAATGGAATCCAGGGCCTGCACATGCTTGACACACATGCTCTTCCACCGAGCTGCACCCGACCCTCATATGTTCTTTATTAAATGCTACGTTAATTGTGAACTATAAAAGAGGCCATAGTGGATTGGAAAGGTAAAAAACGGCTAAGGTCACCTGCTTCATGCCCAGGCCGATTGAAAACAACAAAAACCCTCTATTTCTACAGCTAGGATGCAAAACTTCGGTCTCGGTGCCGTGGGATTGTAGCCACAAAATACCAAAGCTGGGAGCCATAAACCACAGTTCTGGGGGCACAAGCCTGTGGCCAAGGTTTTGGCAGGCTCTGCTCTCTGTGTGGGCTCTTAGAAGGAGTTCTTTTGTGTCTGCCAGCTTTTGGTGTCCTATAGATGGACACTTACCGTGGGACATCCAGTTGTCCTATAGATGGACACCCATCACGGGACATCCAGTTGACCTACACCCACCACGGGACATCCAGTTGACCTACACCCACCACGGGACATCCAGTTGACCTACACCCACCACGGGACATCCAGTTGACCTACACCCACCACGGGACATCCAGTTGACCTACACCCACCACGGGACATCCAGTTGACCTACACCCACCACGGGACATCCAGTTGACCTACACCCACCACGGGACATCCAGTTGACCTACACCCACCACGGGACATCCAGTTGACCTACACCCACCACGGGACATCCGGTTTCTGAACCTCTCTTCTTGTCGTCATGACTTTGTTCTGTGTCACCTGTTTGTCTCTCCTCTGTCTTTGGGACATTGGTCATGCTGGTTTGGGACTTGCCCTAATGACCTCTGTGTCCTGACAGTGACCTCTGTGATGGCCAGATTTCTCAATATAGTTACATTCTGAGGGAATAGGGATAGGAGACCACGATTTTTTTTAATTATAGTACACAATTTAATCCCAAGGCACACTATCCAAGCGGATTATTTCATTTACACTCCTGAGAATTTAGTACTTCGGGCTATATTAGTTAAAGATGACCAGAAAATTTATTTTTATAGTGATCTGAGGATCAAGGGTGAGATGGATGTCTTATTTTTATTTGGATTCTTGTTGTGTTAAACTTATGTGGCACCAAAGCTGTTGTTCGTGGTCTAAATTGCATTCGCCAACAGAGAACAGATTTGTGTGACAACATGTACCTTGGCTGCCAGGGCTGGCACAGGACCGAAGCCTGTGCGTTCTGGCTTCTGGGGCTGTGCCTTCTACAGTACAGAGTGTTCCCCCTCTTCCAGGATGTCCATCTGGAGCTGCCTGGCCACGGACCACATGCACAAGGATCCTGTCATTTGAAATGATTCAAACCACTCTAAGAGGTTTAGCTCATGGGTATATTTAAACTCTACTGGACATGGTGGCTCATGCCTGAAGGCATAGCACTTAAGAATTTGAGGCAGGAGGATTGCTGTGAGTTCAAGTCTGTCTGGGCCACAGCATCATTTAACACTGTCAGAACACCAAAGACAAATTGTTGTAGATATTTTCTTTTTTTTTTTTTAAGTTTTTCAAGACAGGTTTCTTGTGTAGCCTTGGCTGTCCTGGAACTAGCTCTGTAGACTAGGCTGGTCTTGAACTAACAAAGATCCTCCTGCCTCTCCTTCCTCAGTGCTGGGATTAAAGGCCTGCACCTCCACTACCTGGCTTACAGAATATTTGTTAACTGTACAAAGATGTGTTGCATTTGTTTTTGTTGCAGAATGTTTGTTTATGTAAATATGTGTTGCATTTGTTTTGTTGCAGAATGTTTGTTTATGTAAATATGTGTTGCATTTGTTTTTGTTGCAGAATGTTTGTTTATATAAAGATGTGTTGCTGTTTCACCTTGCCTTCCTAAGGTACCTGACTAATCTAATAAAAGCTGAACTGCCAATAGTGAGGGAGGAGGTATAGGTGGAACTTCTGGACAGGAAGGGTAAGTAGGAAGAGGAATTTAGGCTTGAAGAAGAAAGAAAAGAAGATAACAGGAAGAAGCCAGGGCCAGACAGAGGAAGTAGAAAGTAGGACATATGGAATGAAAGAAAGGTAAAAAGCCCCAAGACAAAATGCAGATGACTAGAAACAGGTTAAATTAAGTTCAGAAGAGCTAATGGGACAAGCATAAGCTAAGGCCAAGCATTCTTTATTAATAATAAGTCTCCATGTGTTTATTTGGGAGCTGATTGGCAGCCCCCAAAATGCCAATTACACCAAACTAACAATATTTAACTACCTGTATAAAATGTGTGACCATTCCATAAAAAATGGGTTTCCTTCACTGTGACAAAGGAACTGTGTCAACTTTCTGGTAGACTGTAGAACTGAAAATCCCAGCTTCTTAACCCCATATGGGCCACACAACTGAAGGTGGGGTCACAAAAAATTAGACAACAGTAGGATGTACAAAAGCCAAAAATCTATTTGAAACCAAACATGTAATGCATTCAGGGTGTTTCTTGTGGCACTCACCGGTAACACAAATAAGTAGGTGACCAGGTGACTGATATTGTGTTTCAAATCTCAAGCTGAATATCAGAAAAGCAAAGCGTCAGTCACTAGCTCTCACCTCTAGCTCAGTCTGAAAGGTCGATCCACACACGAGCTCTTCACCAAGTCTCAGACTGCTGCCTCTCCTTAGAGTGTTTGGATAACAAATGTCTCTCTGAGACCTTGCTAACATCTTATATACTTCCCTAATGTTGGGGTTAAAGGTGTGAGCTATAATTCTCCTTTAGACTGATTCACTCTTGTGTAGATCTGGGTGGCCTTAGACTCACAGAGATCCATCTGTCTCTTAATCCTGAGTCCTAGGATTAAAGGTGTGTACCACCACCTCCTAGCTTCTGACTGCTGGGATTAAAGGTGTGTGCCTGGCTTCTAAGGCTTGTGGCTGACTCTGCTTTCTGAATCCTCAGGCAAGCTTTAATAATATATCACCACACTCACCCATGTATCATGATACTTCACTGTGACCATGGTTCTCAACACTGTGCATGCTCTCATGCCCAATGATGCCAGTGGAAGCTGCTTGAACTATCTTGACTCAAATTTGTTGCTAATGTTAGGACGTGCAGTGTTTTTGCTGTATGTACAGATTTTATGCTCTTACAGAAACAGTGTTTAATTACAGAAGATGAAGACTTTCAATAGTTTCCTACTGTCATTTCTCAGCATGTAAGTATCGAAATTAAACGTATTTTGTTTGAGTGTTTCATTTTAAAATTGCTGTTTTTAGTTGCTTAGTTGAGTTTTTTGGTTTTTTTCTCAATATATGTTTTTATTTAAATTAGAAACAAGAATGTTTCACATGTCAATCCCAGCTCCCTTTCCCACCCCTCCTCCCTTGTCCTTCCACTAGCCCCCTCTCGCCCCCCACCCAATCCCCATACCATTCCCCAGGGAGGATGAGGCTCTCCATGGGGGATCTCCAGAGTCTGTCATTTCATCCAAGGCAGGACCGAGGTCCTTCCCCATGTGTCCAGGCTGAGAGAGCATCCCTCTATTTGGAATGTGCTCCCAAAGATCATTCATACACCATGGTAAACACTGATCTACTACCCAAGGCCCCAGTGATTTCTGTGGCCTCCTCACTGAGACCACATTCATGGAGTCTGGATCAGTCCCCTGTTGGCCTCTCAACCATCAGTCTGGGATTCAAGAGCTCCCCCTTGTCCGGTCAGCTGTCTTTGTGGGTTTCACCATCATGGTCTTGAGCCCTTTGCTCATCACTCCTCCATCTCTGTCACTAGGTTCCAGGAGTTCAGTTCAGTGTTTAGCTGTGGGTATCTGTCTCTGCTTCCATCAGTCACTGGATGAAGGTTCTAGGATGGCATATAAGGTAGTCACCAACCTTATCATCAAGGAGGGGCTATTAATGTAGTCTCTCGGCTATTGCTTATTTTGCCAGTTGGTGTTATTCTTATAGATCTCTGGAAATCTCACTAGTGTCAGCTCTCTCCTCAAACCTATAATGACTCCATCTATTATGGTATCTCTCATCCTGCTCTCCTCTATTCTTACCTCGACTCAACCTTCCTGCTCCCCCATGCCTTCTTCTGTGTATACCAAATGATTGATTCATCATCAATACAAGTTTGATTGGTATACTTAGTGAAATCTTTCAATGGCAGACAGCTTACTTTCAATTTATTAATGTGTTTTTTCTTTTTTTGTGGTTTTGAGACAGGGTTTCTCTGTGTAGACCTAGCTGTCACTGTCCTGGAACTAGCTCTTGTAAACTAGGCTGGTCTTGAACTCACAGAGATCCACCTGTCTCTGCCTCCCGAGTGCTGGGATTAAAGGTATGCACCACCACTGCCCAGCTTATTCTTGTGTTTTTTTAAGACTGTCTCAGCTTTTAAAATTTTATTTCCTCTTAAAGCTATTCTCAAAAACAAATGCCTACTAGGATTCACACGTGTCAATCTACTGGCTTATTAAGAGGATGGCTGTAATACTCACTTGGTAAGGATTCTTCTTCTCTCAGGAGCTGGCATCTACTGAAGCAGGGTCTACCTGAACCTCTAGCCTACAGAGAGCTGTATCAAAGTCAAGGAGCAGCAGACATCAGGTCTAAACCAGCACTCCCACCCTCAACTCCCCACCTCATCACTTACGACTTCCAACCCAGGAGCATATAGAGCCTAACAATACACTCTTGTCATATTCAGCTCTAAGGCATGAGGCGTCAACTCAGACTGGGCGTCATCTGTCGTTTAAAGTGCCTGGAAGGACATGACACGCAGGATCATCTCACAGATGGCATCAGGTTCCACAGTCACCATTTCCTTGGACACGTCACAGACAACATGCATCACATGACCTCTGAGTACCGTGTTCTTAGGCACTGGTCTGCAGTGCACTGCTCAAGCAACACAGTCACAATACTTAAGAAGTCTCCAGAAGAATCCGGGTGCAGATTCATGCCTACACTGTGGAGAGTGGCTTGGTCAGACAAGGCTGACTTCTCATTATTTCTATGCCAAGAAGCTGGAAGTACTTAGAGCAGCTGGCGCCATTCCTGACAGTCACTGGAATTTAATTACTTGGGGAGCGGAGAGAAGTCTTACGGGGCTTTTTAGAAAAAACAAAGTCTGGGACTGCCTGGTGTGACATGTGTGAGAAAACAACACCCAGTATTCAACAGGAGCCAGCCAAAGTACTTGAGAGTAGGAAAGACCTCTAAGGTGACTACGGCCTACAGGTCACTTGCTACTTCTATTTCCGCCATGAAGGACCAGGCAGGGTGAGAGTTCCCAGGGCGGTGGTAGAATCAGGAGAGCACCCTCCCTGGGGGAAGATGGCTCCGCTTCCCAGTCCACAACAGATGCCATCTCTTTCAATCTGAGATGGGTACTGTAAGGGAAGCAGAGAGGTTGAGAATCTCATCCCTGTCAGGTGTGGGGAGGGTAACTGTATTAGGAGTTTTATCTTGGAGATCTAATGCTTGCTGGTGGCCTGGACCTACCCAGTTGTACCCAGGCACCCAAGAGGTAAACGCTTCAATCAGCATCGCACCTGACTTTGTCAGATTCTCATTGTCTTAGGGTTTCTATTGCTGTGAAGAGACACCATAGCCACAGCAACTCTTACAAGGAAAACATTTCACTGGTGTTGGCTTACAGTTCACAGAGGTTCAGTCCAGTGTCATCATGGTGGGATGTGGCGGTATGCAGGCAGACATGGTGATGGAGAAGTAGCCGAGAGCCCTACATCTTGTAGGCTACAGGACGTGGTCTGAGGGTCACACTGGACCTCAAAGCCCGCCCCCACAGTGATGTTCCTTCAACAAGGCCACATGGCCTAATGGTGCCACTCCCTTTGGGGGCCATCTGCTTTCAAACCACCACACCCATGGTGGTGTGTCTTTCCACACTGCTGTTAGGCGCTTTCTGAGGCAGGAGGATTTAATGGCATATACTATCACTTGCATCCTGATCACAAGTCAGGCCAGTTTCAGGACCTCAGAAGGCACAAAGAACTTCCAACATAGGGGTAAGGTCCATGAACATTTTTCTGAAAGAATGAAGAACTAAATGAAGTAATTCAAACTATCTTGACAGAATGTAGTGCAGGTAACCCCCATGCATTTCTCTGCTTAAATGTTTATAGACTCTAGTTTCGGTGAAGTCAGTGTCATTTGCAGAGGTGTAGTAATTAATTAGTTGGGAATTCTTTGTAAAAATCCTGGGGGGGGGCTGCAAATCCCACATGGTTCTGTGTAGGAGCATGAAAAGATGGAGAAAGACAACAGTGATTCTCTCGGCACCCCAGAGTAGGGATGCTGGAGACCGGCAGTGTCGAGAAGCCCAGAGGCTGTTCCCTGGTAGCCTTCTGCCTTTTCCTCCACCCACGCATAAATAGGAACACGCTAAGATACCTCAGGAGTCTCTCACATGTTTGAGGAAAAACTGAAATTAATAACGAATATGATCTCAGTCTGGAGATTGCCTATTTGTATTATAACCAACAGAAAATGGAAGGTTTGAGTCCAGCAGTTTGCAGCTTTTTCTGCCCAGATTGGTGTCTGGCTCCTGAACAAGAAGGGTCTTTACAGCTTTGGGGTTGAAATCAGAAGGGCTGATGGTGTGAATTGGCCAAGCATATCAGAGCCAAGAAGAAGAAAGCAAATGTTCAAGTCCTCTGAAATCTAGCCATGGGTAATTTGCATACAGCTTTTAAAAGTAGCATTTACCCGGGTCCAACCCTGATTTGACTACTTGGCTCACAACCCTGGTGTCACCCCAGGCTGTCCACACAGGAGAGGAAGGCCTTGTCTAGACACCGGGAAACGTCCACCAGTTGGTATGCTTCACTATCCCGAACTTCTTAAAGATTCCAAGCACCATCAGGATGTAGGCAATGGGTTTTTAATTCCTATGCATGGCATCATCTCTAACAGATGCTCAGAGAACCAGGATGAGGTGCTGGAGGTCCACCCTAGAGGGGACCCAGCGCTTCAGCTGACACCTGTTCCGGGTGCCTTTGGGGTTTGAGGAGGGCTGCTCAACAGGTCATGCCTGCCGGGTGCGGTGGGCCTTGGAGCAGTTGTCAAGGCAAGGCGGCCAAGAAAGAGCTCAGGGCCTCTGCTCACTGGGGATGGAAAGGGTTAAGTACAAAGGCGCGGGAGCCGCCACCGCTAGGCCCTCAGGGCTAGCTCGGAAGCAGCCCTGCCAACAGACCCCCAGCCCGGAGACGGCGCGCGGGGCCGCGACGAGGTGCACGCGCGCCCGGGTGGTGGGCGGCCTTCCAGCTCGCGCTCCCTCCAAGCGCAGGGAGCGCGCAGGAGCGAGCGGCCGCTGCCACCCAGGCAGTTGGCAAGGGAGCGGAGGAGCCCGGCTCGCTCCCGGCGGCGGGGAAAGCGCACAGGATCGCGGCGCTGGCTCGCACAGGTGCGTGGAGGGTTCCCCTGCGCTCCTCCCGTCTCCCTTCCCCCCCACCCCCGACTCCGGCGCTCCCACAGGTGCACGCGAATGTTGGCATGCGCATGCGCGCCTGAGCCCCCCTGACCAGGCTGCCTGGCTTGGGCTCGGGTGGGCGCAGGGGTGGAGGGAGAGCGGCGAGCTGCCAGCGGTGAGGTAGGGGACCGGGCGCGGCCTGCGGGATGCTGGGAGGATGGAGGAACCCCGGGGATGGAGGGCAGGGGCTCTGCTCTTGGCGGGAGATGGGGACTGGCGCGGGGTTTGGGGAAGGGGGGCCGGGATCCTCCAAGGTAAGCAGCCAGCGGGGCGTGGGAGGGCGGCAGGCGACAGTGAGTCGCCCGCGACGGCCCCTCCCAGGCCTGGGTCCAGCCGCTCCCTCCTGCTGCCTGCGGTGCCGGGTTCTTTACCGGGAGACGGGAGGGGGGGTCACTGCACTAGCTCGAAATGTGGACTTGGTTTGGCGCGCCGGGTCGGGGGGGCGGGTGGCTTATGCTGTCTGTCCCCTTCTCCACTCGTAGTCTGCGGGGGCGTGTGGGCCAAGGCACCATACTTTCTGTTCCTCGGCTCGTGGAGCCAGACGGCGGGTCGGGGATGCCTGGTGGCCTGCGCGGGTACGTGCCTGACAGCTCGCTGGGGAGGGGAGGAGGAAAGCGCGCTGCATTTAAATTAGGACTGAGCGCGGCGGCTGCCTTCATCCAGGCCACCAGGCTGGCAGTGGAGCCCAGCCTTCCGGGTCCAGGGCAGTGCAGACAGGCCCTGCAGAGTTCCTCTCCCTTGGTCCACTGCACCTGTAGCGCTAGGCAGGAGGCTTTTCTTTTCTTTTTTCTTTTCTTTTTTGATTTTTCGAGACAGGGTTTCTCTGTGGCTTTGGAGGGTGTCCTGGAACTCACTTTTGTAGACCAGGCTGGCCTTGAACCCACAGACGACATCGGCTTGCCTCTGCCTCCCCAGTGCTGGGATTAAAGGCGTGTGCCACCAACGCCGGGCTGACAGGAGGGTTTTCACGCCAACCCTGTTACATCTCCTAAAGAACTACACCCCTCCACACACACACTAGTGTCTATTCTGGAGACAGGAAAAGCCCGTCATCGCGGTGAGCACTTTTACTTCCATTCAGCCCACTCGGGAGCTTATCTTGAAGTTCTTGGTTCGCTGCGAGTTCACAGCACCCGACCACTTCCTACTGAATCGCAGTTACCCAGGCTCTAATTAGTAACCCCGTGGCTGTCTGTCAATGGTGCCCTTCAGCTTTTCATCCTGAGCGGCTCCTATTATTAGAACCCTACCCCCTCAAGCCTTGCCAGGCAAAAGGGAGCTTTCCCGGGTACCAGAGTTGGTGGGAGAAACCAGCGTCCCCGTGCTGACTCACTAAGTGCTCCAAGGCTCCCTTCTGGTCTAACTCAGCTGAGGTTCTGGTGAGATAAAAATTCTACGGAGCTTTTCAGTGTCTGCCACGAGAAACGGCTCATCGTATCATTAGATAAGAACGGAGGGGCAATACGGAAAACATTTTGCTTACAGTCTGCATGGTCATCGCTGGTTTGGGGGAAGAAAGCATTCAATGTGTTTGTTTCTGTACAGGCCCTTCCCAGCAACACCGTCTTGGGGGCCACTATGCCTAAGAGGATGGAAGGGTCTAGCTCTGTGGTGTGAGATCACATCGCTGGTGACTTTGGTCCCCGCTGTGGTGGTCTTGCAAGGAGTATGTTCCAGTACAAGACTCAGCATGAACAAAAAAGGGAGTTGACAGTGTCGATTGCTCTCCTTGCAATATGCTTTCTGAGCCAAGCGGCTCTCCCTTGCTAGCGCTCCATCTAAGCTCATATTTCAGATGTTTCCTAAACACTGATGGCATAGATGACTGTGTAATAACAGCTTGAGAATCTGGACCCACTTAGGCAGGAGCAGTGATTCTCTGGACTGCCCTGCGTCTAGGCTGGGGTCAGAACTGACTGTATATGCTGGGTATCAGGACTGCATGGAGCAGAGCAGTGGAAACCAGCCCAGCCTACTTCCTGTAATCCAGAGGTGTCTGCTCTGTTCTGGAAGCCATGGATTATCATCTCACCGGTGGCCTCGTGTTTTAGCTTTTCTCATGAGATTAGAGTGGTCACACACAGAGAGTGATAGCACCAGCAAATGTGTGTAGAAACCTTACAGAGAACAACTTTTATAACAAAAATGCAAACTTCTAGGAGTTTACGTTTTGGAAACATTCTGCTTCCTGCTAGACATAGCATCATAATTAAATATTGCCTTGGAAACTGAAGCTACCCCAAGCCCTACAAGTACTGTTCAGATGGCTGAACACTCTTCCTTTGAGTGGTGTTTGTTGATGTCTGCTGCGAGTGTGGATAATCCTGGGTGCTAGGTACATAATTCTAGGTACCATGACCTGGTCTCTCTGCCTGTGCATCTTAGACCCGAAAACAGTGCAAGGCATGACTTGTGTCCTATCAATACTTGTGTAGCTTAAGGATCAATACTTGCTCTGAAGGGAGTGTCTGCATCCCACAAACATACATAATGAAGGCTCCAGGTGTGGTGAGGGGATCGGTACAGCGCATCAGCAGGGACTTGTTGTGCAAAGGCCCTGCAGTGTGGGGCAGATCACTAGGGAGGCCCAGAGAGGAGCCCTTGGAGAACCTTTAAAGGGCCTGTAGCTTCGGTTCATGTACACTGATGAAGATTGACACTGGAAGGCTGGATGCGGGGTCCGTGGCTCAGTCTTTACAGAATGGAGATCCCAAGTCAAAGGGAAGCCCTGAAGGTGGCCGGTGTGGATGAGATGTTGCATAAATAAAAGGCCTTGTTGGTATGTTTGGGGTCATCTTTTGGTTAAGAACTCTTAGAGCTTTGGTGTCTGCCTTCACTGTGTCTGGGAGGTCTGAGCCACATTCATCTCTTGCTCTTGCTGGTGTGATGGTCCCTAATCAGGATGTGGACATCTGCCTTTGGATGCACTGGTCAGCACAACCATTTGGAACAGCCATATTCTGGGCCTTCATTTGCTCACGGTCCCCCGTTCAAGCATCAGGACTCCCGTTGAGGTTCTCACGGCTGAGAAAACTTGATGGCTTAACCAATAGCATCCATTCTGTTTGCTTGCCATCCAGCAGTCTCAGGGGTGGCATGTCTGCCAATCAGTGCCAGACGTGGAAGCCTGAGGGCAGGGCTTGAGTCACAGAGAGCTGCTATTCACTTCTGGCATGACTGGGCAGAGGAGCCAGACCTCTTAGTTGTCAGCTTCCTCGCTGGTGAATCATGTCTTCAGAAAGAGTCCCATAGAAGCTGGACCACTTTTCCTGAGGAGCCTTTAGTCCTGTAGCATCATTCTCATCACAGGTACAGCTTGCTGATTGAAGGAAGAGACAGAACTCCACCACTCAAGCATCTCTGTCATCTCATACTCTAGGGAGAGTACTGAATAGGGTCACATCTTGTCATAATCAAACCTCCAACTGCTAAATTCAATGCCCCCCCTCCTTGATATGAGGGTCAAAAATCTCAATACCTTGCACTTTTGTGTAGTTAATGTTTTTAAGTCATGCCCCTGGATTGAGGGGCTGCTTTGAGTCCTTCCTATCCATTTGAAGGCCTATGCACCAAAGAGGGAAGATGTCCGTCCTATACCCACAGGTTACCACACTGGACAGCACAGGGTCACTGTTGATCTTGTCAGTGTTCCTCAAACAGCCATGGGACGTGACTATGCATGTATGTACGTGGACGGCTGACGCTGTGACAAAATAACTGCCAAGAAGTTAAGGGACAAGGGATTCGTTCTGGCTCAAGATCTGATATGTGAACAGGACAGGCGTGGCAGTGAGAACATGAGGTGGCTGTTGGGTCGCAGCCACAGTCGGGGAGCAGGATGGATGCTGGTGCTCAGTGTGCTTCCTTCAATGTCCCTTTTTATTCAGCGCAAGGATGGGGCTACCCACACTCTTCTCTGGAGAGGTGTCTTCTAGATGATTCCAAATCCAGTCAAACTGACAATGGAGACTAACCACGACAAAGCCCGAATTGGTGGGGCAGCTCAGCAGGCGTGGGCCCGTCCTGAGCTCTGAATGTAGTTTCTTCTCACAGAACTCACACTGAAGCTTGGTCCTGGTTATGGTTTCAGTATGAAGTGTCCCCCCAAAAGGCTTGCGTTGGAGGCCTGTTCCTGATGACACGTACTTCGTCATGTGAAGGTTGGTGCTGCTCTTGGGCCAGCTCCTGTTGTGTCTGGTTCATCACGAGTCCACCCTTCACATTTTGCCTCATCTGTAGGCATCCCTTGCCCTTTGCTTTAGATGGTCAGAGCTGTGTCCTTGGACTTCCCAGTCCTCAGGGATAAATAACTTTCTATGATTTATAAATGTTCCAGTCTCGGGTGTTCAGTTGCAATCACAGAAAATGCCTTAGTACCCCAGGAATAGTAATGGTGCAGCATGGGCCTAGAAGGTGAATTCTCTTTTCCTTAGACACTGCCATCTCTTTCTCTCAAGCTGTAGACTGAACAGGTAAGGCGTATTCAGAGAATGGAGGACATCTGGTTTTATTCAGCCTGCTGACTTTGTGCTAGCCCTGTCTAAAAAGTGTTTGTCTAAACCTCTGGATGGTGTGGTACACCTACGTGGATGGAAAAAAAAGGATGCTTTTTTTAAATCTCCTGGTGGGAAGGGGAACTGAGAGGCTGATGGGCCCACAGCCCATAGCTATCCCAAGACATCCGGGTACAAGCTAACAGTAGCTTGGTCCTGGCTCTCCAAGTCTCTTCCTTCTCCATGGTGATGTCTGCTGTTTGCAGCTAAGTGACTTGCTCTGCCTGTGTCCTGCCCCGCAGTATCTCCATAGCCTAGCATGCTGTTTTATCTTGTACTGCATCTGTTTCCTTTAGGCAGAGCTGGCCGCATCTCACCCCATCCAATTTCCAATGGTCTTAAAGCGTCCCGAGTTTCCAGGGATCCCTGGGGACCCATGCCGCTAGACAAAAGCTGCATCTGCACATCCCATCCATGCAAAGTGCTTCCTTGACTTGGACTTGGGCAAGGCTGCCCTGCTTTAAAGTGCTTACAGTTCCCAAAGGGGCTGGGCTCTGCTGAAAAGGGACCACAGAGCCCCCATGGTTCTCTTCCTTCACTGTTTTCTGGGGGCTGCCTCAGGGAGGTAGCATCCCATGGAACCACAGAGCAGACAGCTGCAGTGGACTTGCTAAATATGGGAGTCTAACAGAGGGCGAGGAGAGGAGGATAAAGCAGCGAAGATCACAAAACAAACAGAAGGCTGAAGGAAGGCAAGGGTGAGCCTTACCCTCCAGTACTTACCTCGGGGATAACATGGGCTCAAGTCTCCAGAATGCACATTGCAGCTGTTTTCCAGAGAAGATTCAGCTGTGAGGGACGGGCTTCACTATTAAGGTTAAACTACACAGAGTGAAGGGGCGGAATGATCTACTGTGTGAAAGGCACCTGCAGGACTGTGGGTGGCCGTGTTTGTGTCCAATGAAATGAGCCAAATCAACCTTTATAGCCAGACAAAGGCATTCTGTACTGCAGGAGCACATATAATCACAGTAATTAGAACATTAGAGTCTCAGTTGGGGTCACTGTAGCTGTGCTGAAACACCATGACCAAAAGCAACTTGGGGAGGAGAGAGTTTTTTTGGCTTCCACTTCAACATCACTGTTCATCACTGAAGGAAGTCAGGACAGGGACTCAGATGGCAGGAGCTGATGCAGAGGCCATGGAGGGGTGCTGCTTACTGACTTGCTCCCCATGGATTGCTCAGCCTGCTTTCTTAGAGAATCTAGGACCATCAGCCCAGGGATGGCACCATCCTTCATGGGCTTGGACCCTCCCACCAGTTATCAATTAGGAAAATGCTCTACAGGCTTGCCTATATCCTTATCTATGACCTATGAGCCATCTTCTCAGCTGAGGCTCCCTCCTCTCAGATGACTGTAGCTTGTGTCCAGTTGATGTAAAACTAGCCAGCACAAATAGCAACAACAGTAATAACGCAGAGATCAGTTTATCAGACAGGCGGTGTTAAGCTGCCAAACTCACTTGTTCTTGGAGCTGGTTATTGCTTGTTCGCAAGGTTGATGAAGTATGCAGCCGACATGACAGGGTCTGTATGGATTGGAGGCTGTGGGTACCCAGAGCTAGCAGGAACCTGTTGGTGTCCACTGCTTGCCTTGGTTAATTTCTGTGTCCTCCCCATCCCAAAGGAGAGGGACACATGGGGCTATGCCCTCTTAAGACTCAGTCCGCTCCTTCCCACACGGTGTCTGTCTTCCTGCCTTCTCTGCTGCTAATAATAAATGACGTTCTTAGGAGTGTCCGGAATATGCACTCCGGACTGAGGAAGCTCCTGTATAAAATGAAAAGGGCCTTTGTAAGACTCTTGTTGTCAAAGGCCAGTCCAAGTGGCTGGACCACTCTCCTGGGACCCCCTTCGAAAGAAGGCGCTGATGTTTACAGGAAGGCTACCCACAGAAACTGGAAGGGTATTGGGCCACCCAGGTGACCTTCAGCCCCAAAGGGAGATAATCCTAATTGCCCTGTCCCCTTGGGCCCCGTGCTGAGGTTGGCTTACAGTCTCTCCTTCCCTCACACTTTACCCTCGTCCAGGACACGTGGAATGTTTCCAGCGCCCAGAGGATTTCAGCACTAGTGTTGGGAGAGGCCATCCCATAACACAACTCTTACCCATCAGACCACAGGTCCTGACATCCATGTCCACAGCAATGGTTAAACTGTGAGTGTCAGTGAAAGGAAGCCTGCTCATCTCTGCCTTGCTGCACATCCAGTTAACCTGGTTAGTTAACCTAGTTAGTGGAGACCGTCACGTGACCAAGCTAGGGTGCCCCACCCCCCGTCTTCCTATCCTCAGCATCATCTCTTCCAGGCCGCCTCTTCCTGACATCTGAACAGGAAGTGCGGCTTTGGACACTGTAACCTTGATGAAAAGAATCCCGTTTTCTCTCTGGACCCAAAGCAGTTAATACTGGCAGTTCAGGCTGAACGGGAAGTTCCAGTTCAGTAGCATCCTACGTGTGAGAACTGACGGTTTGCATGATGCAGGCACAGTGGGTGAGGAGAGCAAAGAAGCTGGAGGCTGACTGTGGGCTCCTGCCATGCTTCAGTTCGTCCCAGCCATGGAGCCTGATGTGTTCATCTTGATTTCCTCTATTTCATTTACCCAGAGCATGAGTAACCGTATAAGCCTCTTACCCTCCATGTCCCGTTGCCTGGTGACAATCTTACTTTGCCTGGGCTTTTGTGTTTAGTGTAGAACAGCTCACTCCACTCAAGAGTCTGCTACTGAAGCATTCGGAGTAACACATTATAAACGGAAAGACTTTGAACAAACCCAAAATGTAAAAACAAAGAGGCACTCCTGTTCCTGAGGCCGAATGTGTTAGTGCTGGGCCTTTGATGTTCACTCATTCTGGGAAACCGAAGGCACAGAGCACGAGGAAGTGCCCCTGCGCTGCACAGAGACCCGTCTCACCTCCCTTCCTGTGTTTTCCACTTTACAAGCGACAGGCAGCTTTCTCATGTTTTAAAGAGCACGTAAATGGCATGATAGGGTAACATCTGGTAAATCTTCGAAAAGAATCGCGCTTGTGGGGTTCACTTTGATTGGCCCGTGCAGATTTTAGCTCATTGATTTCAAGGTCCAGTTAGTAGTGCTGTAATATAAGAATCAAAATCTTTTATCTTTTGTTCGTATCTGAAAGGATAAAACAGTCAGGTATCCCTTGCACATCAATGCTCGGCTTAATTCTTTAAAAGTCACTTACGGTCCTCTTTGTGACCAAGGTGATAGAACTCTGTGGCCACCCAAGATTTTGCTGCCCCACTGGCTCCGGTCACTCTTCTGGGGAGCCAGAGTCACTCCCACAGGCTCTACCCCTCGAGTTTCCCATGGGCTTTGGTGGAAATTTCATATTCTCAGGGAGCATCACCTGCCCTGGAAGTTAGGTCCTGTCATGATGTCTGCTGTGCACTCTTAGCTGGTCATGGCATCTGACTCCATTTGGACATGTGGTGGCTTAGTTTGTCTCCGGATACAGCTCCAGAGGGTGGGGACTAACAGATGACTTGGCCCGACACATAGTAGGTGCTCCGTTACATCTGTTACTGACTACCAGCAAGTATTTTCCAGTTCTAGAGTGTCACTCAGAACCTGAGTGGATGGTTGAAAAAGCTACAAGTTCATTGGTCTCGATGGTCTCTCATTTCTGACACAACACCTGTCACTGGGGAAACATTCAATTTTCACTTTGGAGTCACAGAAGATTTGACAATCAGGCTGATTCACGCACTGCTAGAAATCGAATGTTATAGTTATAAATGAAACATAGACTTACAGTTTGTGTACCTTTTTCCAGGTCTCAGTGACTCTGGTGCTCATGCTTTGTATTTATCCAAGTCTCTAATTTCACTTGAGTCACCAGGAGGGGCAGAATATTGTTTGTGTCTGGGTATATGTCTTCACAGAAGGCAGGGCACAGCTGGAGTCATCAGACCGTGGATGCTTTGAGTTAACAAGCATTTAATTTCAGCCCTTTTCTGTCCGTAGATCCAAGTGTGATCCCAGTGAGTTTGTCTACCTTGTACCAGAGACGGGGTGGATGGGGTTGCCCTAAACATCAGGTTTGAACACTCCCATCCTTGGGCAGTGGCCTTTATCCACATCTGCTTTCAAGTGTGGTGCTCCAGGCATCTCATCACATCAAAGTAAAGATGTATCCTGTAGGATGTGAAGCTGAGCCCTGTGTGTGTTTCAGAATAGTTGGATATAAAAACATCCACAGCTGGGTGGAGGAAACAGATTGTAACATCTATTATCTCATGACCTTGTGTCCAACTGGATTAGTGAAAATTTAATCTCCCTACATGATACTTCAGATCCCTCCAAATAGCTCCCAGTTGGTAATGGTCAAGGGTCTCGGGGGAAGGAATCATGATGCCTCCTCTCTATTATGCAGCGTGGCATCATGATGTAAATAGGGTGAAACCCTGGGGGCTGGAGTCTGTGACTGAGAGCAAACCTTTAACACCATGACCAGTGAATAAGCCCTGCTAGCTCACATGGGCTCACTAACTTAAGGACCAGGGATACCAAATGCCTTAGCACTCCTCTCCGAGGCCACCTGTGCAAGGGTGATAGTAGAGCCACTGATGGGCTTCGTTTGATCTTTCGAGACCATGCACCTAATATTTCTGATCACAGACCATTGTGCTGTCACTTATCAAGGTAATGGTAGCTGTCCTGCTACTACTGTGCATGGCTGCAGTGTGACCACAGCTGTGTGGGCGTGTCCAGATGAGCACTGATGGGTTGCAGCAGCTGTGGGGGCGTGTCCAGATGGGTACCGGTGGGGTGGAGCTCACAGACCTCAGAATCCTGCAAGCCAGATGAAGATTTGGGACTTGACCCAGTCCAGTGTTCTCTCTCCTATGATTTTCATTTCTTAGATTTTTTTTTTACTTACGTATTGTTTTATACACATACATACACAGACACACACAGAGACACATACACAAACCAGGGCAAGTTTTCCCTCAATTTCAGCTTGGAGTGTACTGAGGCAAATGTCTTCTCTGGTGCCACCCTAAGCCTATCCTCAAGCCTCTCTTGACTTTAGGGGTCTGCACTGAGCTTGCCATAATATGGCCACGAACATAGTAACTGGCATCCCACTAGGTGTTTTGCTAGGTATAATACTCTTCCCCAATGGGACAGTAACAGTGGTGAGGGAGGAACCCTCTGGACTCACTGCTCCTCTCTTGAGAGCTGAAATAACCAGTTGGATGTCACCTGCCTGGGTCCCAGCTTGTAAGCAGCAGACATACAGGGTAGGTGTGGGGACAGCAGCAGGGGTGCTTTGGGCCCAGGCTCATTCTGCAACAGCATCACCTCGCTTTATGTCAGAGACCACAGAGGCACCTGCAGATCCCGCACAGTCTGTCCAGTGATTTGAATTTGGGGGATGTATGGCTTAAAACACTCTCCCCTTTGAAAAGTGCTACCAGCAGGGTATTTCCCCAGAGAACGCTGCTTCCTTGGGGTTCCGCTGCACCTCTGAGTGAATCAGGAAATTGGGGAAGAGCCCCCACCCCAACCACTGGCCGCCTCACCTGTATGGTGTGAGTTGAGACACTTGACCTTGGGTTTGGGTGTTTGGTGCTGTCCCTGCACACAAGGAAACAAATGTTGGCTGCACTTTGTTGGCTGTGGCCAGGCTAGGGTGTGGGGGAATAAAAGGGGAGCTGAGAAATCCATGGCAGCTCAGGTGGTAGCGCTCAGCACAGCGAGGGATGGGAGCAAGGACAGACTGTGTTCTGGGGCGGGGCTGGGGGCGGGGGGATTTAAACAATGGTGCTTTTGATAGAAAAAAATTCATAAAGACCAAAAAAGGCCATGGTCCCAATAGCTGTCCTTGTTTTTATACATTGGAGACTTTTAAGAGAGAGCTTCTGTACTTTAAAACCTGCAAGTTGTATGATTACCAAAGTCATGTAGGTTTCTTTTTTAAAAACAATATACGGAGATGCATTGGGTGGGTGTGGTAGCAGATCCCTGTAAATCCCAGCATGTGGCTGCAAAGGCAAGCGGGTCTCCAGTGTGAGGTCAGCCAGGGCTATGTGGGGGGTTAAAGTGCAGCCTAGGCTGTGTCGTGAGATCCTGTCTCAGGAGAGAGAATCACAGGGAGGATGCAGGGCGGTTATCCAAGAGATGCTGAGCACCGGCCATGCTCACCAAACCTGGGAGGTCCGCCGTCCCACAAATACTCATACGGCGTGCTGAGTGTTGTGTATTTCGGGGCATTTTATCTGGGTGCTTTACAAGTTATAAATAAATGTGAGTTGGAAATATGTATATATATTATATATCACATATACACACTATAATAACTAGGTATATACATTTATTCCTACTTAATGAGAGGTCTCATATTTCAGGCCCTGGGGGAACACTGAAGTGGCTTGTCCTTTTGGGCAAGAGATTTATTAGCTAGTGGTGTCACAGACAGACAATATGGCAGGAGGTGTAAAACGTTCAGAGGTGTCAGTGTGGGGGAGGTGGGCTGTGCCATGTAGTTGATGAGCAGCCCACACGCAGTGCACGCTTGTTGACAGGTTGTCTCTTGATAACCAGGCTGCAGAAGAGGGGAAGTTTAAGACCCTTTAGTTTGTGTGTGTGTGTGTGTGTGTGTGTGTGTGTGTGTGTGTGTTGGGGGTGCAGATGACTGCTGCTTCTGTTTGTTGGGGGGACAGATGACTGCTGCTTCTGAGCTTCTGAACATGGCCTTTAGTAACCCTAGCCCAAACTCACCAGTTAGCATTCACCCACTCTGCTCCTTTCCAGGGACGGACCAGCTACAGCGATCTCCCTTTTACTGAATTTCACTCTTTCAGGAGAGAGATGGAGATGCATATCATCAGCACTACACACGGTTAAAACGACCCATTGCCGGCACCCTCTGGCTGCTGCACCCAAGGCCAGCAGTGATTGGGGCAGATGCCATGGGGCATGAGCTTAAGGCATAAGAATTTTGTCTCACGGGGGAATGGAGGTTCCTAGGCAAGGCTACCTTCCCTGACATACAGTCACATCCCTGCCCGGCAGACAGCCTGAGATGGTGGACACACACTATCTCATGAGCTGCTGCAGCAGGGAAGACTCTGGTGGGTGGGGAGAGAGATGGGTGTGGAAACACATCGCCCTGAGCCTCATCTACGGCCCAAGGATCCCGGTTGCAGTTTATTGGTTCTTGATTGTGAAGCGTCAGGTAGGCGAAGTGAAGACACCTTTCCCCAGAGAGGCTGTGGTTCTGTAGGTGTGGGGGGCATGAGGGGAGTTTGTCTTGTAAGTACTGCATATCACTGAAGTTTGCCTCGGGTTTGTAAGTACATCAGCAAACTTAAAGGGAGCTGGCTGTACCAACTGGAAGGATTCTTTTCAACAACTGGCATTATAGCAAGGCATGGCATTTAATTTTGAATAAACCGATTCCCATGTTAATCATACAGCCCAGTGGGAAGCCACACCCAATTGTATGGTTTTTATTCGTATCAATGGTAAGTAAACAGAAACTTTGCAAGAGAAAATGCTACGTAAATCATATTTAACTAAAATCCTGCCGTAGTGCATGATTTCCTGGCTAGTTAGGAGGAGGCTCTGCCACTCACCCCCTCCTCTGCCCAGGCAAGCTCCTTCCCAGCAGCACTCTGAACAGAGGCCTAAGGTCAAGAGCAGGCAGTGAGGGCTCCAATTACTGCACCACAGTGGTGCAGGTGCTTGCTCGCTCTGCAGGAGCCCCCAAGGAATTCTGGCCCTACAGCTGACCACAAAGCAGGGAAATTTCCATGTCCAAACCTCCATTCGGTTTGGAATTTCATGGCACAGTCTTAGCAGAGCCACAGACATCGGGGTCGTTCTTTTATTTGTTTTTAATTCTATTTGCTTAAACTTTCATAACTTCCTAAAGCTGCTATGGTTTACAGTTAACCCTCTAATGTGAGCACGCCTTTGCCGATTGTACAACTAACGTTGCTTCTCTGAACAAGCCCAGGAGGGAAGTGGGCTCACATCGGAGTCGGAAAGCTCAGGCATTCGTTCCCACCGACAGGCTGTCCGGGAAGCCATTCCATCTCGTTAGGGAGGGCTTGTGTGTGAAAATGGGCTGGACGCTTTGTCCGTTGTAGGGGTAAGCTGCAGGAATGGCTGGCCCTAGTGAAGAAACCCAGTTTCCTTTAACACCACCCCCCAAAGGCAAAGGGACTCTCTGTCTTGGGCTCAACACCTCCATCTCTTTTTTGAGTTGGGGCAATGTGCAGCAAGCCTGAGCTCCCAGTTTAAGTAACCAGATTTCTGAAGTGTGACCCTGTTTGGGCACCAGCTTCACAAAGGTGTGGTTGTAATAAAAAAAAAAGTGTGACAGAGTTCAAGTGGGGGGTGGTTTATTGAGGGAAGAGGATCGTAAAAAGGGGAAAGGGGAGTGGGGAGACTGGCCTCCCAGGACAGGAGCAGCAGGAGAGGGGAGAGAGAGGCAGAGGGAGGGGGCACTGACAGAGAGGGAAAGAGAGAGATGGGGGTGGGCAGGACCCCTTTAAAAGGGAACATACTGAATAGGCACAGGTGGTGCTCTTAGTGGCAACAGCTGAGGGCGTGTCCTGTCAGGACTCCAAAGGCTGACCAGCACAGATGCCTGAACACTAACAGGTGTGCTTGACAGGCCTCGCTGCAGTGGTGGGGTGTGTGCTGCTGGCTGTCACAGGGTCACGGGAGAGCTCTTGCTTGAGGAGGGAGCTGAGTGAGGCTACAGGACTCAGCCAACTCGGCCTCCGTCTGTGCTGAGGGCAACATGGGATGCCAAGGAATTCAGTGGAACACTATTGAAGCCATACTCTGGAAGTATGCTTCCAAAAGTCATGTTGGGGTCGTTTGTGTTGGGAGTAAGAGTGATATAGCCATTAAGAGCTCACCAGCGTGCTTTTGGCGGTAGCTGAGTTTCCTTTTCCTAAATGAGTAGGAACTAAAGTCAGCTCCATCCCAGGTCTCCTGACCAGAGACAGGTCCCATAGGTGTGGGCAGACCACACCAATGCCTTAGCGTAGCTTCAGCGTGGAGACTCTGTTAGTTATGGACACAGTAAAATGCTCACTTGCCAACCATTCCTTCAGGGTTTAAACGAACAATCCCAAGTGTCCCCTTTTTGTTTGGTTTTGTTGTTGCTGTTGTTGTTGTTGTTTCGAGACAGGGTTTCTCTGTAGCTTTGGAGCTTGTCCTAGAACTAGCTCTGTAGACCAGGCTGGCCTCGAACTCACAAAAGATCTGCCTGCCTCTGCCTCCCGAGTGCTGGGATTAAAGACGTGCCCCACTGCCACCTGGCTCCAAGCTTCCCTTTTAGAGTCTTCTGTTACTTGGTCCATGCCCCCACTCAGGCTGTAAAACCAAGGAACCAGGTAGTTCTGCGGCCACTTCCCAAGTCATGTGATGTTCTAAAGGTGACGGCCTGCTGCCCTCACAGAGACCGTGTCAAGAGTGGGCTGAGCAGGAGAGCCAGCCTTGCTTGTCTCTCATACACTGAGGTTTCCAGACATTTCACATGAGATGTGCAGTGTGCCCAGCTGCTGACTTCACCTTCCTTCAGTAGCTAAGCCCACGTGGAAAGCTCGGCAGCCTGTGGGGTTCTGGGACACCCATCTGTCATGTGTGGGCAGTCATCCTCACGCCTTCACTGCTGTGAGCCAGCGAGTCCTCTTGTTCCCTGGACTGACAGCCGGATGGAGGCTTCATCATGGAGGTCATAGTCAACCAGAGCACATCATGTCCTCCACCCTCCTAGGAGTCCTTGGACCCATGTGCCTGGCGAACTTCCTTAGCATTATCTTTCCTGAGGAAACAGATCTGGCGTGGAGGGAACCGAATGTCTCCATGTTCCACGGTAAATGTCAGTGCCAAAGTGGCTGGAGGAAGCAGGGGTGGGTGGGAGTGCTGCACAATGCTTACTTCTGTTACTCTTCTCGTCACTATGACAAAAGACCTGACAAACAGCTTAAGGGGCGAAGGAACTTAGGGCTTGCTGCTTAGAGGGTTATAGTTTATTACCGTGGGCTAGGTATGACAGCTGGGGCTTCATCTTTGATGGCGGGAGCCTGCCCAGGCAGATCAGAAAGCAAAAAAAAAAAAAAAAAAAAAAAAGGTTGCAATGAGATGGTCTATAACCATCAAGTCATAGCCCCAGCTCCTAAACACACATTACCCAGGATAGCAACGAATGTGGCCAAAATTAAATTCATAACTTAAAACATGAGGGGATATTTTCAAGGGGTGGGTTAAATTGACCACACAGATGTAAACAGGCGTTTCCTGTCCCAACCACCCTGCCCCAAATAACTGACTCCGAGGCTTATATTAGTTGTAAATGCTTGGTCTATTGACCACGGCTTATTACTGACTAGCTCTTACATGTTAAGTTAAGCCATGTTCCTTATTTACTCTGCCATGTAGCAGTACCCTTGTTAGCATGGCATGTTCATCCCCTGCTCCCTCTGTGTCTGGATGCCAACTACTCTGACTCAGCCCTTCTCCTTCCTATCATCCTTAGTTTGGTCGCCCTGCCTGCATTTCCTGCCTGGCTACTGGTCTATCAGTGTTTTAGTATTCCAATTCAAGTGACAAATCTTTCCAGGAGGGTTATTCCACAGCACACAAGTCTCCAGCGGCAACACTGAGGATGGCAACATCCTGTAACAATGTTAAAAGGTTGGGTGTCTATTACTTCAGACATTCACAGCCTCCTCCAACAGCACCGCTGGCTGGGAATCATGTGTTCCAACATAAGCCTATGAGGGACGAGCCACATTCAAACCATAACAGCACTTACATAACCGTGTGTGTGTGTGTGTGTGTGTGTGTGTGTGTGTGTGTGTGTGTGTGTGTGTGTGTGTGTGTGTGTGTGTGTGTGGTCGTGAGATGCTCAAGAAAAGTACCTGAATGTTACTGCCTTGGGGAAGCAAGTGCTTGGCCTACATTAGTGTCAGCCCTTGAGTTGCCTCTATTTCCCATCATTCATACTCTTCAGAGGGCTAGAGTAAACTGGCCACACTGCTCTGTGCTCGAATCCCCTCCAGCAGGCAGGGGCTCATACATCAGTGCTTGCCAGCGCAGGAGAACCCCGCCTACTGCTCTGAGGGCCCGGGAACCCTCCCACACCTCCACAGCTCTGCCTTGTTTTTCCTTTACCAGCTTCATGCTATTTGGCGACTGCCTCTCTGAGGAAGAGACCAATAATGACCACAGGGGTGACAGGTGGAGCCCCGGGATTCGATCCTTGACTGATTTCAAGTATCTGACATATATTTGTTGTCATTTAGTAAGATTATTGTCCAGAAAGAACAAGGGAGACTGCCACTGCATTGATAAAGTTAACAAGGTTTTGTAGCTTTCTCAACACATGATCTTGGTTCTAAATGTACTTCTACTGAGTTAAAGCTTTTCCTTGATAGCTAATGACGTCCAACTAGCCACATATTGGGTTTCCTTCACTGTGATCAGAGCTTCTTTTGGTGACACATACTGCCTGAACTGGGCTCTTCTTAGTCTTGTGCCAGAAGGGGACTAGTAATTATGTATTTCCTCTCCACCAAACTCCAATGCTAATCACACATCTGGACACCAGACAGACTACTAACTGCTATCGATGGAGGGCCTGGGGTAAAGCCATTTCACTCAACGGTAAAACTCAAATCTTCCCGCTTTCCTTCTGTGAACAGGAGCAAGAATGCCGAGAGTGATGTGGGGGCCTGACATCCCACAAAGGAAGCAGCCAGGCTCTGGATGACAAATGAAGAACCCTGGGTTTCCAGACACGCACCCATAGGTGGAGTGGTTCCCTAGGTGGACGCTGTGGGTGCAGAGCTGCCACCCAGGACTCAGACACAGCTGGGCTGCACAACTGGAGGCTAAAACGGAACTGAAGCCAAGGATTTAAATGTGATTACAGCCCCTAGAGGATCTACTGGTCCTGGGGCTACAGCGTTGGTGGCAAGGTGACACAAGAGTCAAATGAAGGTCATGCCATGGTGGACCAGGAGCATTTAACCACAGTTCTGCAGAGGAGCCATACAAGAGAGTCACAGCTCAGGGCTGTTGGACATGGGAACTGCAACAAAACTTTGGCACTGAGCTGGTTGGTTCACCCACCTCCACCCCAGCGGGTATAGCCAGAGTTGAGGATCCCGCGGTTCAAAAGTTCAGTGGGCGTTGGGCGCGTCCTCCTCACAAGAGAGGGGAGTGGGAAGGGCAAGGTGGGAGTGGCGTGAACGGGGAGGGAGGTGGACATATGTGAAATCTGATCTGGTGCCAAGGAAAGGGTGTGCTGCCAAAGACCCCAGGGCAAAGGACGCTCAGCCTCCACCAGGCATGTGTGACTCCTGAGCTGGCAGAGGTTGCCCGCAACACAAAACACTCATGGAGAACTCTGTGGCGCCTTTCATCCTCTACCCGGGGACTGAGCCCGGGACTCCGGGAGAGGACAGCTTGCCGCTGCCAGCCGAGGAGGAGGGCGCTGTGTCCCCGGCTCAGACACCCTGCAGCCTCAGCACCTCGCTGTGCTTCAGCTCCGGGGATGACTCCCCACCGCAGTCTCGCGCCTCTGCCGCGGAGGGCGCCGAAGCCTCTCCTCCTCCTCCCCATCGCAGCGACTTGCGCGTGGTGGAGACGCAGTGGGAAGTCAGCAGCGCCGCGTCCCCGGAGTCCCCGGAAGAGTGCGCGCACCCGGAAGAGCCCGCGTCGCCCGAGGAGCCCCCTTCCCGCCACGAGGACGCGCGTCCTGTGGAGTCTCTAGACGAGCTCGGGGAGCCCGTTCCGGTGCCACCCGGGGTCGGCCCCGCGTACGGAGAACCAGACCTGGTCATCGAGGTGGCCGGTCGCCGGCTGCGGGCGCATAAGGCGGTGCTGGCGGCGCGCAGCGACTACTTCCGCGCGCGCGCGTCACGGGACGTTCTGCGGGTGCAAGGCGTGAGCTTCACGGCCCTGCGGCTGCTGCTGGCGGACGCCTACAGCGGGTGCATGGCGGGCGTGCGACCGGACAACGTGGCCGAGGTGGTGGCCGGTGCGCGCCGCCTCCAGCTACCCGGCGCTGCGCAGCGCGCCACCGATGCCATGGCGCCGCATCTGAGCCTGGACAACTGCTACGAGGTGCTGAGCGCCGGCAAGCGGCAGCGGCTGAGCGAGCTGCGCGACGCCGCCTACCGCTTCATGAGCGACCACTACCTGGAGGTGCTGCGCGAGCCCGCCGTCTTCGGCCGCCTGTCCGGTGCCGAGCGCGATCTGCTGCTGCGGCGCCGCCTGGCTTCGGGCCGCGCCTGCCTGCTGGCCGCCGCGCTCGGGCCAACCGGGGAGCGCGCGGGCAGCCGTCCGCAGAGCCCGTCCGGGGACGCGGAGTCGCGCGGGGACGCGGCCGTTTATTGCTACCAGGCGGACGCCGGGGAGTGGCGCGAGCTGACGCGGTTGCCCGAGGGCGCGCCGGCTCGCGGTTGCGGCCTCTGCGTGCTCTTCAACTACCTCTTCGTGGCGGGCGGTGTGGCGCCTGCGGGTCCCGATGGCCGCGCGCGCCCGTCGGACCAGGTGTTTTGCTACAACCCGGCCACCGATTGCTGGAGTACCGTGCGGCCGCTGCGCCAGGCGCGCTCTCAGGTGCAGCTACTGGCCCTGGACGGCCACCTGTATGCCGTGGGCGGCGAGTGCCTGCTCAGCGTGGAGCGCTATGACCCGCGAGCGGACCGCTGGACCGCGGTGGCCCCGCTGCCCCGGGGAGCCTTCGCAGTGGCCCATGAGGCTGCCACCTGCAATGGCGAGATCTACGTGTCTGGAGGCTCTCTCTTCTACCGCCTGCTCAAGTACGACCCCCGGCGCGATGAGTGGCAGGAGTGCCCATGTAGCAGTAGCCGAGAGCGCTCTGCTGACATGGTGGCCCTCGACGGCTTCCTCTATCGCTTTGACCTGTGCGGGAGCCGCGGTGACGTTCAGACTGCGGTCGGCACAGGTGGTGGGGTCAGCGTATTTCGCTACCACTGCCTGGCCAAGCAATGGAGCCAGTGTGCTGTGCACCTGCGGCCCCCGGGCGCTCCATCAGGCCTGCAGCCCTTCCGCTGCGCCGCCCTGGACGGTACCATCTACTGTGTGAGCCGCGCGGGGACCTGGCGCTACGTGCCTTCTCAGGACACTGAGGCTGGTGGCGAAATGGGACCTGGTGGCAGCTTTGAGCCTGAGCCCCTGGGATCCCCTCTGGATGTCCGGGGCGTACTGTTTCCATTCGTGCTCAACCTGCCTGAGAAACCAGACCGTGGGGAGCAGGGTGCAGCCTAGGACAGGATCAGCTGGACAACTCCACTGTCCAGCAACTGGGGCGGGGAACGGGAGGGGGGCAGGAAGGGTTGCAAGTCAGTGGACTAGCCCCCCCCCCAGTGGGGAGGGAGGGCAAAGAGGGTGCAGGAAGAGAGGGACCTCCGCATAGGCCAGGCTGCTGGCCACACTGTATCATGCCAACGCTTTGAGAGTGTAAGCTTCGCTCGTTCAGAAGACATTTTTGCAACGCTGTTTTAAGTCCTGCTTTGCAGTGCCGGATTCTCCTGTTGCTTCAATTGCTTAGTGAGTGTCATGGCATAAAGTTTGGGAAGATGCAGATAACCCGATGCCTAAGGGAAGAGGTAGAGGCCACAGATGAAGTTGGGAGCAGGGGCGGACAGGAGGTGTAATAAGGAGCCTGTCCAGTTCCTTCCTTACCAGTGACTGCAAGGTCCTCAAGACTGAATGGTGTCCTAAAGTAGGCCAGGCATCAATGCAACTGCAGAGGGAGGGTCACAGCCCGCACTGAGATTTAAAACCATAACTTATAAGACCTGAAAAGTTCACTGTGTGAGGCGTAACTTCAAAAAGAGTAATGTATCAAGTACCGAAGGTGAATCTTCGTTGGCCAGCATGGTTTCTAGTCCCAAACATACTGTGTCCAACCATAGACACACAACCAGGCAACCGTGGAGAGGATGTTATTAGCTCCGGTGGTCATTTGTCCTTGCTTAGATTTGAAATCTCTGGTGAGGAAATGCTATCAGACAGCACGCTGAACGGAAAAGCATGGCCAGCAGGGGGAGGGGGCAGGCTTCTTATTGAAAGGCCCCTGGGACAGCAGGCTCTGCATGCTCACCCGCTTTCCTGTTTCAGAACGAACTAGGGGAAACTTCCCTCCAAAACAAGGTAGAGTCGTGTGTTGATAGTTGCACTCTGTGAGCTCTCTACTTGGCTATGTTTCTAAGGTGTCTTCTGTGATTCTGATAAGGGAGATGAAGTGACAACCATCTCCCAAGAAAGTGTGTGGAAGCCACATGCTAAGGAGTAGGACAAGGAGAAACATGTGTGTTTTGTTTAGCAAGTGAGTGACGTTTATCTAACTCCCGAAATACCCTAATAGAGTTAGAGGGAGGTTCATTCCTAGACAAGGTTACAGGGACCAAACCAAATCTGTCTTCGCTCATGCGTTAGGATGTTGTACATTTTGAGTACACACAGGCGAGGCTTCCTATTTATTAAGAAGTTAAGGACAAAATGCATGCTCCCAAGCAACTTGTTCAGAGTCCACACTAGCCCATTGTTTTATTGCAACAGGGTCCCTACATGCTGAGAGTTTCTGAAAGAGAGTTAGAGGAAGCTCCGCACTCACCATGTCATCTCCATGGAAGTCGGTGGTTCGCGGGGAATTCGGTTAGGCTTTAGAGTCTGCTCTGAGAGGTCACAGTGAAGTGTGTTTACAAACAGCCAGCTTGGTTATCCTGCAATGACCCAGGGGGATGGAGTTTACAGTTTCCATTTGTGTGTTCCGGTCACTGTGTGTTTTTTCGTGATTAAGCATAGACCAAGATGTCTTGTCAGCTCGGTTAATCATCTTAGGAAGGAAAACCAGACATCTTATTGCCTGGCTTTATTGGTCCTTCTCAGGGGTGTCCTGGGGAAAGGGCTGATGAGCCAAGTGAGATGATGTTTGGAGAGATGTACCTTTTAATACTGTAGCACCTTTTCCCTCCAGACTGTCATTTCTACTGTTGGCACCTTCACATGAAATCGGTCCCTGTTTTCATTCCTTAAGTGCCAAACTTACAAAATACTGTCATGTGGTTTTGCCTAAGAAGGCATTCCTCTGACGTTCACTTTTGAAATCTGGCCTGTTGAGTGACATGTCCCCGGAGAGGACAGATGTACACCAGACAGAGGAGTCTTCCTGTGGGGACAGCACACTAGTGTGCCCCACAGGACACAAACAAAACCCAAGCACGTCAAAAGGGTAAATGTATTAATTTGTGAATCGTGAAAAGAAAACTAGTTCATTAATCATGAACAGATGTGTGGCCAACCTATTTTTTTTGAGAACATACATAAAATGTTTTATATCCTGAATCTGAATAGTGATCCCCATATAAAAGCAAACACAACAAGCACTGTCACGTCTTAGCAACCATGTATCTTGTTCTTGGGATCTGGAAGGTTTGCCACCCATCTGTCTTAGACTCATTTCATGTTGACATAAAGAACTTAAGGGAGTGGTTTTATTCTGGCTCAGAGCTCAGGTTACAGTCCCTCATATTGTGGTGGCCACAGGGCAGGACCTTGAGGGTTAGCATTTAATGCCCATTACCTCCCAGCTTTCTTTCTCCATGAGTGCATCCCCAGGACCCAGTCAGGAAGTGGTGCATGGCCCACAGGGGGCAGCTCTTTCCGCTCCACATCAATGCAATCAAGGTAGCTCCCAAGAGGCATTGCTTAGAGGCCCACCTTCCAGGTGATTCTAGATCCTGTAAGTTAACACTAACCTTTGTGCATTACCCCCCACACCCCGACAAAGAGAAGTGAACTCTGTACAGTATTGGTTTGGTAGTGAAATGAGCCTCCAGTGTGTGAACCTGGGTAGGTCCATCACGTTCTACATACTGGCCACACTCTGCATCTAACTCCACCTAGGAGGGTGGTCTGTGTGAGCACAGATCTGACCGTCAGCTAAAAGAGTCAAATAAGGCTAATGTGACCTCGAGATATTTAACCCTTGCATGCTGACACCACAATTGTTATAAAGAACAGCGCTTCTTTAAGGGGATAATGATTGACAGACAAAGGATCGACCTTTTGTTTGGTTGGTGGGTAGTTATGTTTGTTTTGCCAGGGTTCATTTGGGATCCTAGGCAACGAGCTAATGTTTCTTGGTTTTTTTTCTGTTTTGTACTTTGACATGGGACAAGCCCCACCTCTGGCTCTGGTGCAGACTCTTGGCAGCTTTGAGGACTTGGAATGTGGTGACTCGGTTTCTAAGGAAAGGGTGGCAGGAGTTTCTTTTACTCTAAGAAAATGAATGTCGTGGAAGTTTTGTTGGCTGCTTAGTTTGATTTCTTACCTGTATTGCTTTTGCTGTGCTGACAAAAAGCAATGAACAGCGAGCGATCTCTAGCAGTTGTGGCGGCAGCGACAGTGCGAGCTGTTAGCCAGCTTTGTCCAGTGTTGTAACTGAATGCCTTTGAGGGCCCTGCTGAAGTGAAGGAGAGTCAGGACGTGGCCATAAGGCTTGCGGAGCATCTGGGTGTCAGGTGGGAGCCAACGTGCTCTTTAGCTTTGGGTTTCAGTTTAAGTGCCTTCCCTAACTTACAGAACGCTTTCATTTTGAGTCCCGAGAACTTTTAACATCCCCGTTTCTTCCGTGATACTGTTCACAAGGAAGTAATGGCCCAAGCTGAAAGTGGAACCCTGACAGCCATCTAGCTGCATCTGCATTTATCCAAGCGGCCGTTGTCACGTACGCTCTGTCCACATCCACCAAGAAGGCTGGCCTGTGAGACGCTGAAGATCCTGGCGGGAAGTCGACCCTGGCAGCAACTTCACATGGCTTTGTGGACAGGTTTGGGTTGAAGTAAAAGTCTAGGTGTATTCTAACGTGAGGTTGCAGCCCCGCCCCCTGCCCCCCCGCCCCTGCCCCACCCCCATGCTCGGTAGATCTCTCACCAGTACCTACTAACGAGTACTCACACGCTGCGGTTTAGTGAAGGTCTGTACCTGTTTAAGGGAAAGTCAGGCCGGCCCTTACCGGATGTGTAGTTAACTGTGCTAACGCTTGAGTTTTATCCTCGGCAGAAATACTGTAAAACCCTTTGTGTTTGTCACCTGTGCCAAGACGAAATAAACCATGTGCCAGCGCTTCTGGAATTTTGCTGTGCTTGCTTCTCCCTCCGGTCTCCAGAATGGCAGGCGTGGCGTGTCCCCATGATAAGTGGATTCTAATGAGTCCTAGGCTAGTATCACTGCAGCGAGCTGCCATGGATTCAGGGTTAGGGTTAGGGTTAGGGTTAGGGTTAGGGTTAGGGTTAGGGTTAGGGTTAGGGGTTAGGGTTAGGGTTAGGGGTTAGGGTTAGGGTTAGGCTTGGGATGGTTAGGGTTAGGGTTAGGGTTAGGTTAGGGTTAGGGGTTAGGGTTAGGGTTAGGGTTAGGGTTAGGGTTAGGGGTTAGGGTTAGGGTTAGGGTTAGGGGTTAGGGTTAGGGTTAGGCTTGGGATGGTTAGGGTTAGGGTTAGGGTTAGGGTTAGGGTTAGGGTTAGGGTTAGGCTTGGGATGGTCATGACCTCATCTTTTCACTTTTCCTCATGAGCTAGCCAGGTCACAGCCAGGTCCTGTCCCAGAGGCTGGCATTATGGAGCCGTGAGGGCTCTGCGTGTGACCATAAGAGTCCATGCAGCTGCCATAACCAAGGAGTGGTCACTGCATGCCATGGGTGGGGTGGGTGGGGTCAGGGAGAGAGTGGGTCAAGCCAGGCCTTGACTGTGGCCCCTGCAGGGGACGGGCAGAGCAAGCAGACTGCTCGTTGACGGCAGGTGTGGCTGATTCTGGAGTCTGGGTTTTGTGGGGGAGGGTCATTTCCAACTCCCCGGTTCTGTCTGGTCTTTGGGATCCTCTTTGATTCTCTGGCATCGGCCAGTTCAGAGCATGGGGAGCACAGTTTCACACCTGGAAGTCAAAGAAGAATGTGGGTGTGTCGGTCTGTCCAAGGAATGTGCTAGCCAAATCCTGAGGTGTTGTTCCTAGGAACTGACTGGTTCGGAGTGTGTGTGGGGACATGTCCCTCCCCCGCAGCAAGCTCCAGCAAGTCAAAACATCTTAAAATATAAAATGCAAGATATAGTTACATCAGTCAGCTACACCTCTTGGAGAGGGTTCTTGGGGAACCGGAAATGTCTTGACATTCCCTTTCTCCCTGTGAGCACCGCCTGATTTGACTGGGATTCCATGGTGTACGATTGGGGGCCTCATACATTACATGACCTCCTGACACCCCCAGGAAACTCAAACCAGAACAGGCCCAACAGCTGAGAAGAGGGGGCCCCACTGAACAGAGGGGACCCGGGTGAGCTGAGTTAAACTTGACCGCAGGACCCGAGGGAGCATGGATGGTGCATATGAGCTTGGGATACCCAGGTGCATGGATGTTGTCTACGTGATCTGGGTAGGAAGAAGTTTGGGGTCGGCTTAGGAAGGCAACTAAATCAGGTAAGCTTAGCCAGTCCTCCATTGGGGCCACTGAACATGGCAGCCGGAACACGACTAACACGGCTCTGACAGGTCTAGCCTTTCTCTCCCATTCCCTTTGCCTTGCTAAAAACCATTAGATTACGTTCCTAAAGCTAGCCACCAAGGTCTGTTCCCTTATTTGCCCACTTCCTCCTCCTCAGGCTGACTACCAAGATTCAGCTATCAAGGTATTGAAGTCCAGCAATCGAAAGTTCCCTTGTGGCTGCCCCAGTTAAAAGTAAACAAATCAATCCAATAAAAACAAAGCACCTCACCCTGACACAGGCTTTCCCTTTCCCTCATAAACCAGCATCTGCCTATGGGCCATGTCTGTCTCCTCTCTATCCAGACACAGGCCTTTGTCCCTCCTGGGACAAGTACCCCTTCCCCTTTAACCTTGTCCCCTTCCCCTTCTTCCTTGTCCTCTATCTCCTGTCATCGTCTCTTATTCCCTGCCCTTAGTCCCTCTGGAGCAAAACAATCTCCTTTATCCCGAGAACTTTGTCTTGGGTATCCTGAGCTGATACTGGTCCCTACAAAGGGAAGCCTAAATCCTCATAGGGTTACAAAGCATGTTCTTTGGAGGGGCAGACTCCAAGGGTAGCCTAGTATAGAGTGTGGGCCTCCCTATTCCCTTCTATTTAAGGGCAGACCAGAGTAAGACCGATTTTCTCTTTCTGGAGAGGGATACAGGCCTTGAACACTAGGAGAACACTCTTGCTCTTAGGGACAGCCAAATTTCCAGTGTGTATGTGAACTTTGAGGACATCCACACACTATGTGTTTGTGTCTGGGCCTGGAGTATCAGAGGGTTAAAACACGTAGAGTTCTGAAAACCAGGTTCCAGGGTTGCAAGGCCCATGAGCCTTGACTCCAATATATTGTCTGGGCTCCAGTCTTACTGCTTATATCAGGTGTGGCTGAAAAACAGCAAATCACTCTTATCTTTCCATCTTTCTACTGCTCCTTCTACTCAAGATGACATTTGGGTACTTAGGCGATGGTTCAGAGTTTGCCTTGCAAACACACGACCTGGTTCCATCATCAGATTGCACTTCTCAAAGCCGGATGTGGCAATATGTGCTTGCAATTCAAGAATGGGAAGGTGGGGACAGGTGCATCTCTGGGGCTTGTGGCCAGCCAGACTAGCTTACTTGGTGAGTTCCAGGCTGGTAAGAAAGACACTCTCAAAAAGCCAAGTTAGGTAGTGCCTGAGGCCCCACGGTCATGGTTTTCCCCTGACTTCATTAGTGGTTGTCCTCTGTCCACCAAATGCTTGAGAATGTAGGTGCATGCACAATTAAACAAAGGCATGTGTGTGAATTGTGCGCACGCACGCACGCACGCATGCACACACACACACACACACACACACACACACACAAATGACATCTATTTGGGGGCTCCTCCTACCCACTGCCCGCC
This sequence comes from Mesocricetus auratus, assembly GCF_017639785.1. Lineage (NCBI taxonomy): Eukaryota > Metazoa > Chordata > Mammalia > Rodentia > Cricetidae > Mesocricetus > Mesocricetus auratus. The sequence goes on along the minus strand of NW_024429212.1, from coordinate 4,531,779 downwards.
TCCCACTCAGCTCCTTGTCCTATACATTTGAGTTGAGGATGCAGCCAGAGGATTTACACCTCTCTATAGATGGGGTCCCTGCTCTTATGTAAACTTTACAGCGACAGCAGAAGCCTAGAGCTGCTCACTAATTGTGGCAATGCAATGTAGCCTGGAGAAGATGCTGCCAACAACCAGGAGGAAGGAGAAAATCTGGTGTCTTCATGGCTGAACTGTGATTTTCTCTTCAGTGCCGAAGACTCCACTGTCTGGATATGCCACCATTTACCTTTTCAACTCCCGAAGAGCGTCTCTCTCGTTGCTTTAAGTTTTTAGAATTGTGAGTAAAACACATACTGGTTTCTACATAAACACATTTTCTATTTATGTTACTTTTAGACCAACTCTATCATGGCGTATTGTGTACCTGGTAATACTCTCACTTCCAGCATATGGTTCAATGGCTTCTGTCCAAATGTATGGATAACCAGATACGTGTCCATGTACTCAGATCATCATCAAAAAAAGGAATGGCTGTCCCCAGATGAAGTCCTTCCCCGCTCCTGCCTCCGGTCCTGCAGCCATGGTTCTGGTTTTGTGTGCATCAGGCGTTTCTTTTGTAAATCACTTTTAAGACATTATTCAGGGTGAGTGAAGTATTTAACGTTTTGTATCCAAGCAGGTGGTGCATGCCTGTAATCTTGGCGCCTTGGAGGCTGAGGTGGGAGGGCTGCTGTGAGTTTGAGGCCAGGCTGGGATATATAATAGGTATCTTGTCAACCTGGGGTTATGGGCAGCTGGAAGGCAGAGCTCTTCAGTCCACATCTCCTCCTACTCATGACTACAATGTTGTGCTTTGAGATCCAGGGATAGTGTCAGGTTACTGTCTGACCTTAGCCTGTCTCTGTCTAGTGAGGTGCTGTATAGTTCTATCCTCCAATCAGAACAGCCTCCATCTTCCTAAGACCAGCTGTGTCTGCTTGCAAAAGCACATCACAGCTGGGCACATTGGCTGTTGGTATCCCATCCTCCAATGAGGGAGAAGGAGGATTATTGGATTATTGGATGCTTGAGTGGACCAACCATTCCTCCCTGTCAGTTGTATGAGAGTTTGCCTTAATTCCGTGTGACCCCAGGCTCTTGAGGAGAGCTGAAGTATGTAACTGGGAAGACTAGGGACAAGGGAGTTCTATTTATGCAGTCACAAGGGAGGCCATCATTCATTCTGGGGGCAGACCTTCCGTCCTGGCTGTCTCAGGATCGCCTACGCTGTTAATAAGCCTAATAAACGCATTGGTTCTCTAGGCTGACCTTTGGTGGAATAGAAGTTTGAAGGAAGATTAACCTGCCCCCTCCTGAGAAAATTCATCAGACACTTGGGGACAGTAGAGGCAGGCCTGGAGAGTCCCATTGCAAGGGTGTCTCTGTGGGGCTGTGTTCAGCAGGGGCTTTTGATATATGTGGGACCACCAATGGTGGAAATCTGCTCCCTCTTTTGTACTTTTTCTGCCCCCCCTTGTCCCCACCCATGTTCCCAGTTCCTTTTCCTTCCAGGGTTTAGTATGACATCACTGAGCCCTGGGCACACTCTATACACAAGCCACTTTCTTTGGTAGGACTTGCCTGTCACAGTTTACCCTCTGTCCTGTTGAGAACAGAAGTCAGCAGAGAAGTGCCCATTGTCCTGTGTTGTGGGGAGGACAGTGAAGGCTGTTGGGTGGACAGACGCTCTTTGTCTAGCTGGCCCTCCAATCGGATTTCCTCTGCTCCTCCCTGCTCTGGCCGGATGTTATTGGGGGACAGATTCAAGAGTCTTAGTGGCTTCTGTTGCTCCAGGAGGCCCTTCTGGACAAAGTGAGTGGTTTGTCACATTACCTCTACTGTCATGACCTGTTAGTGACTTCCTTCCTTCCTTCCTTCCTTCCTTCCTTCCTTCCTTCCTTCCTTCCTTCCTTTCTTTCTCTCTCTCTTCCTCCCCCCCTCTCTCTTTCTTTCAAGTTGCAAGGAGTGCTTGCTATTCAGAAGGCCAAGGCTGGGGGCTAACCATCTGTAATGGGTTCTTCAGGTCTTTTCATGACTTCACCCTGAGAACTAGGTGTCTCTTACTGGCTCCACCTTGCTCTGTCGTTATCTCTCCATCTCTGGTGATCCTTGGCTCTGTCTTTAAACTCTCTCTCTCTAGACTCTTTCTCTGTTACTGATAGTTTTTTCCGTCCCATTCAAATGATTTTATGTTCCGAGGATGGACGGACAATGTAAAAGCATTAAGGCAAGTCATGATTTACGTAGGTCGTTGAGTATGGGGGAGGAAGAGAGGCCCAAGAGTGTGAGAGGCAGACTGGAGAGAGGTCTGGTGGCATGTCTCCATGGAGCCCCACCCAGCCTGGGCCACCAACAGCTGGGTCCATCTGCTTTATTCAGGCTGGGCGTGGGGGTGGACTTTCAGGAGTGCTGATGGCTCTGACTCCCATATGCCCCAGGCTCCAGAGGTTGCGAGCCTGAGAGGCTACCAGCTCTAATTTCTCAGCACTAGGCTACAACCCCGAGCTTTCCGAGCTAGGGACTATCAGCTCGCCATGCACAGGCCGGAGCAAGCCTTCTATGATGATGGTGTGCAGTTCTCAAGCTCTGGGTGCCAGGACCCTTGGCTCTTAGCCACTCGCTTGGTGTTGGAGCCCCAGACTTCAGGCGTTAGATGCTTGGCTCTCGCCTTGGAAGCTTCCTGGAGCTCTTCTAGCCACAGGCTGGGACTCTTCCCTCCACTCTGTCCTTTGTACGTTCACGTTCTGCTGTCTGAGTCCTCTGAAGTCTCTTCGGTCTCTGCCCTTGGAACTCTCTGGAAGTTCTCCGTTTTCCTCCCGAGGGGCCAGTGAGCTCAGGCCTTGCAGCCTCAGGACTCTCTCTCCCCAGCTGCCTTTTAGATGCTCTTCCTGGGTGCCTGGGACTGGAACCCCAGAGCTTCACCTGTCTTTAGTGTCACCAGCTCAGTCTAGTCTACCTGTGATAGAGACAATAGGTAACAGTGGACCATCCAGAGGTTGCCTTTACTGCCTCTTGTTGCAGCACGGGAGTAGGAGCATGCGGGAGAGGCCAGGTTAACCCATCAAGACTCAGAAACAGGCTGCTTACGCATGGACAAAGGGTTTACAGCAAAATTCTTCTTAAGCTGCAATTGCACCAGCCACAGACTTGCACGTTGCATAGGACTTTCATTTATACCTCTCTTAAGCAGGGATGGCTCAGCAGTTAAGAACACTGGCTGCCCTTCCAAAGGTCCTGAGTTCAATCCCCAGCATCCACATGGTGGCTCACCGCCGACTCTAACAAGATTTGATGCCCTCTTCTGGCTAGTATACATGCAGCGCACGCATACATAAAAGATAAGAACATAAAAAATTTTAAGAACCAATCACGAGCCTGGCATTTCACCCATAACAGGCACCTCAGTTAGTTCTCTGCCGAGCTGCTCCCTCTTGAAAGGGTGACTGAGGTCATCTGAAGTTCACTGATGCATGCCTGGACTGGACTGGAGTTTTCCGAGGTGCCTGGGGTTGTAGCAGCTGAGGCAGGAGCTGTGGCCTGAGCAGCTGCTGTGGTCACAGTTGTCTCTGCAGCAGAAGTTTCCTCAGAGTGACTGTGTTTGCTGAGAAAGTGAATCCCAGACCCTGGGATGGATGAGGCGTGATGAGGTCAAGGGCCAGAGGTTGAGCCACCGACTCTCCTAGACGCTCTGTTTCTATTTCCCTAAGGTCCTGCAGGTGGGGAGGACTTGCTCGCTGATCACGAATAGCCACCAAGAAGGGGCCAGGAAACTGCACTGTGCACAGCCCCAGCTCTCAGGAACCCTGAATCTTAGGCCTCACAATCCCTCAGGCCAAAACCTTGGAAGCTGTAACTCCAAGTCCAACACCACCCCCTGCAGGTTACTACAGAACACTACAACTGTTAGGTCAAACCAGAAAACGTTCAGAATATTGAGATAGAGACAAGTAAAATTGGACGGTTGTGGGAAAGTCAGTGCTTGGGAGTTACAGCCGCATTCATGACAGATTGTGTGAAACTTTGCCTCAGTTTCACTCTCCTGCACCAGGACCTGTCCCCAGCACACCATGGATCTCCAGGTCCTATTAGCTTTGTCCCACACAGTATGACTGAGCTAGGGCAGGCTTGGACACTTTGGATATAGCGTTACTTTGGTGCTCTGGGACTCCAGGGAGCCTGCTGCGTGTGGCCTGCTGGAGGCCACTTTAGATGGGGACCTCTGTGGTGCTTCCCATTGAGTCTTCCTTCGCCACAGTTGCTGTGGCCCTGGCCGCTGAGTTTTCAAATATAAGAATAATATTGTATATAAAGGGATCATTTGACATCCATTGTTTATACTAAGCCGGCACGTGTTCAATGTGAGGTCATTGTTAGAACTGAAAATTACCATAATCAAGAGGAGTCACTCATGGAAGGGAAGTAGGGGTGGGAGGGGGGTCAGTGGTTTCTAATCTAAACAAAAAGGAAGAGTCACTCATCTACTTACCAACTGTTTATTAGTGGATAAGACTAGGAGGTTACTAAAATTAAAGTCTGATACTTGACTTCCAGTTAGATCACAGGAAACAAATCAAACCTCGGCAGGCAGAGGCAAGCAGGCGTCACTGCAGCCCAACACTCTTCCGTGAAATTTAATACACTCGTCAGTGAATTTTTATGTCACGTGCTTAGCACGCTGAGTGGTTTCTGTCTGCCATATTTCCAACACAGCGTGCCAAGAAATGTGTGGGGCATCCTCCTTTCTTGAATATTAAATTGAGCATGTTCAGGAGCTCACATCTTAACAGCATGCCCGTGATGTGCCCATCTCTGAAGGGAGTATGTGGAGGCTCCCCGAGTAGCATCCAGGCACTTTGAGGAAGACATTGCTTTGGAAATGGCCACCTGTCCTTCCCTGCAGCAGTAGAGAAATCTTTCCCCTCCCGTTTCATGCTGGTTTGTTTGGACCATTGCATAGGCTACAGAACCATGACGCTGCGTTGTCTGTTAGACACAATTACTGTGACTAGACAGTCCGGGTCGGGAATAATGTAACTTTTTCCACATTGCAAAGGATTATGGGTAGTAATACAAAAATTCCCGTATTTTTGTTTTTCTTTTGCACAATGTTGTTCTCCTTAGGGGAAGAAGAGATTTCTGGTGGCTTAGCCCTCCCTCTTGTGGACACTTGTGAGATTGCAGTTGTGAGATTGCAGCTTGGGCTTTTAAGGGTGAAAAGAGGGAGGGGAAGGTCTCTGGGGTGCAAGGATCAGAACTCTCATTTTTGCTTTTGCAAATAACGTTTGCAGTGATTGCCAGAGCTAATGAGTGTGTTAGTTGTTGGTGACACAGACAAGACAACTAAGGGAGGAAGAACTTATTTGGGCCACAATTTGAGAGGACACCTAGTCCATAGTGGGGGGGAGGTTGGGGGCACAGCAGGAGGCATTGGGTTAGGCAGTGAGGAAACCGCCAGATGAATGCCGGTAACAGGGTCACTTTCTCCTTGTTATGCAGCCTGGAACCCCAGTCCATGGAATAGCACCCCTATTTCTAGCGGGTCATATCAGTTAACCTTTCCTGAAAATACCCACACAGACCGACCCAGAGGCCTGGCTCTTACTGGTTCTAGAGCCAGTCAAGCGGACACCCACTGTGTACCATCACCACGGGTGTCGGGTTAAGCGTGCACTCTTAGGTGCTTCTGCTATGTAGGCTGACCGGCTGTGGTCAGGGTGACAGACGTCTGGACCTCTGGGCATGTAGTGGCTACCAACAGTCCCTCTTTCTGGTCTCAGCGTGCCTCTGTTGTGGATGATCAACTGTATGGCCCCCAGGTTTCGACAGTTTCACGGATCTGTGGAAGAGAAGTAGTCCCGAGGGCGCTCCTATCTAACCGCGCAAGGTCACCATTTCCTTTGGTTGGGAAGTCAAACCCGTGTCTCATCCAAGGTCACAGATCTGGGGGGTGAGTGTCTGGCCAGGACATATTCTGGGATGTCTGCCCCATCTCTAACACCCACTCCTTTACTTGGCGACCTTGTAGTCTGCCTGTTCTACTCACCCTTAGCCTGTGGGTTCCAGGAGTAGCTACAGCAGTTGCAAGTAAATCAGACATTCATGCAGGCAGTGTCAGGTCCCCGGGGAGGACTGGGCAACAGTCAGTTTATGCTAATAGATAGGAATAGGACTGTCGGGGCCCATATCTGAGAATGGGCCTGTCCCCGAGGAAGAACCCCACAGGTGATGGCTTCATTCAGGTCCTGAGCTAAGGGGTGGGGGGTCTATGTCAATCTTCAAAGTGGCTTGGAACCCGAGGACTCGCTTTTCGTCCTGCCTTTCCTATGGGCTGGGCAGCCATAGTTCCTAGTTGTGCCCAGAGAATGTGACACAGTTGAGGACACAGTTGAGGTTGCTGAAGACCTGAACTTAAGGTTTATGTGGGCAAGCAGCATGTCCCCAGGACACCAAGGGAAGCAGACAAGGGATTCCGACTTTGTGGCATGGCGTTGAGCCTCAGCCTTGAGGCAGGGATGGCTGAAGCTGCAGTCAGTGAGTATAGTTGTTTGTTTAGTTTTCTTTTTTTTTGACTTTGTATTTTTTATTATAGCAGTCATATGGGACAAATTTTATGCAATTATTCTTTGGGAAAATGATTGAACACAATTCTAAGGAACCAAATTTTAATGCATTGTGTTTTCCATGGCTATTCCCATGTGCATTTCTAAAACAGAATGATACATGCTAAAACAGAATGTCTTGTTCTTGTTTTCATTATTTTTATTACATTTTTTTTTAGAAAAGAGCTTGCTCCACATGTCAATCCCAGCTCCCTCTCCCTCCCCTCCTCCCGCAGCTCCCCCTCACCGCCCCCCCCCATGTTTAGTTTTCTTTAAAGGTTGGGTTTCATGGGCTCGGGCTGGTCTTGAACTTGCTATGTAACTGAAGATGGCCTTGAGCTCTTGATCTTCCCTCCTTCACCTCACAAGGGCTGGGATTATAGACCTGCTCCACCACACCAGACTCCATGGCTGTTTGTAAACGTGGCTATTTAAAACCCTTGGGACGTCCCACCCCTGTTATTGACGGTGTGTTGTCCAAGCTAGATGGAGCTCTGAAAGTTGCTCAGCTCACATGTGCACTGTCCCCACACCATGGCCTCCTGAGCTGGAGTTCTGTCCCAGTTCTACGCTGGATGAAGTGGTATCCCAGACTTTCACCATAGCCTGACTTGGTGTCCTCCCATCCCTCCCAGGGAATGCTGCCACAGAGGGCTAGGAATCAAGAGTGGTGAGTTTTAGTTCAGAGCCTTCTATTGGCTTTTTACAGATCTCTCTGGACCGTGGTTTCCACTCTTTTTTTTTTTTTTTTGTCTCCAAGACAGGGTTTCTCTGTTGTGGCTTTGGAGCCTGTCCTAGAACTCGCTCTGTAGTCCGGACTGGCCTCGAACTCACAGAAATCTGCCTGCCTCTGCCTCCTGAGTGCTGGGATTAATGGTGTGTGCTGCCACCACCTGGTCTCTATTGGCTTTCTCCAGCCCCCTCAGGACCGTGGTTTCCACTCTTGCAGGCGAGGTGGAGGTAAGGGTGTCGGTCTCGTGGATCTATGCAGTATGAGCTCCTCTATCGGCTGTGGGTCAGCCTGGGTTGGTCCTTACCCTATCAGCTCTCTTTTTAGACCAGTGGGCACACTGTTTGCTTTGGGCCTTGCCAGCACAGACAGGGCCAGCAGAATGGACTCTTGTGCCACTTTTATTTTATTGCAGCCACTGTTCTTGTAAACACGTGGCATGGCACACTGCTGCTAATCTTTGAGCCTCTGAGTGTTTTCAGAATGGAATCCTCGTTGGCATGGCTTGTCTGAGCCTTCACTACTGTTTCCTGGAGCCTGCCTGCCGTGGGCTAGGCAGCTCGCCACATAGCCCTGTGCAGCAAGCATAGGCTCAGAGCACTGCCATGCAGAACAGAGCACAGAGTCTCTTGGGGCTTAAACTAGTAGTATCTAATCCGATTCCCACTGTGCCAACGAGGAAGTCGAGGCCCAGGGCAGCTGAAGGGATTCTCAATCGGCATTCAGCTCCAAGAATAGATTAACAAACAATCAACCTGAGCCGGTGCCCTTGATTCCGGCTTACGGCTCTCCATCGAAACCTAGCTGCCTGTTGCCTGAGCATGGCTCTCTGAAGCCTCGGTAAGAATAAACTCCCTGAGGGGCTGGATATGGCTCAGTCCATAATGCACTTGCCACACAAGCCTGAGGACCTCAGTCTGGATCTTATGCTGTGGCACAGTTCTCAACCCCAGTGCTGGGGCGCAGAGACAGGCAGATCCCCGGAGGTCATTGGTTAGCCGGTGTAGCAGAATCAGTGAACTCCAGGTTCAGCAAGAGATCCTGCCTCAAAAAACACAAGGCACACTGTTTTCCCAGTGTGTGCAAATGCACATGTACACACACACACAGACACTACACACACATACACACACACACACACTAACATAGGCATGTACATACACCCTCACCTGTAAGAAATAAATGCTAACACGGGAGTCAGAAGTTTCTAAAGATTGATGCCTGTTCATAGAACCCACACGGTAAACTTCAAACCTTCACACTTGAGTGAAGATATACCTACTGACTCTGTACCTGCTTGACGTTGACGGATCTGTTAGAGCAGAGACGTAGGTCTATGTCAACATCTGCAGGCAATCCTGGCCACCTCGTGTAGATGGGTTGTCAGAGAGTATGCTACCCTACATTTCTCTGGAAGGTTAAAATGCTGCAGGGATGTTTCATTGCAACCCCAAGTGTTAGCTAGATGCATGGGTGTGAGGGTGTCCAGACGACTATACACACGCTAAGCCTCTTGTGTTCCTCTCAGTCACGCACTAGGCCTCATGTCCTCTGTGGCTTCCTGTCTGCTAAGAGCACTTTCACCCTTGGCCTGCTGAAGACCGACCTTTGCAGACTGAGGGAAAGCCTCCTGTCCCTGCTCTGAGTCCTGGGCTTCCTGCCGCCATGGCCTGGGCACGTAGCTTGGATTGATTGCAATGGAGTTGGTGCCAGAGGGTCACACACTTGACACCTGCAAAGGTACCCTGCCGAGATCTGTTGATGGGTTTCCTAGGATATGTTTTGATCTATAAAACATGGAAAACCTTTGGGCTCCATTACAGAGACACAGGGCAATGCCCAACGCCAAGCATGCAGGCCAGGCTAGTGACCTCATGCCACAGAAACCATGCTTGTCTTAACATGAAGGTCGGCCTACTAAGAGAAACTGTTTGTGGTCTGAGCCCCTCAGCCTCTCTGTGGGAGAACCTACGCCTTATTATTTCAGTTCCACTGTGGGTGGAGTGCATTTCTGGGTGTGTTCATGGTGGCAGGTATAGTTAGGAAGGCCCTCACCCAAGAAACGAAGGGTGTCACGCTGTCATTGGTCTCAGGAGAGACACCAGCTAACTCACTAGGAGTACAAAGTAAAATCAATATTATGGAAATGGATCAATTAAGGAAAATGGGCATTTACCTTAATAGTCCCCGATAACAGGGGGGTTAAAATAAGAGTAGGAAAAATACTGTGTATGTGTGTCTTAGGGCTTCTATTGCTGTGAAGAGACACCATGACCATGGCAGCTCTTATAAAGGAAACTATTTCATTGCTGGCTGACTTACAGTTTAGAGTGCCAGCCACATTACATGCCAGAGAGGTGCAGTATCCTGTGTCTGGATCTATGGGGGGGGGCAGAATTGGTCCCTCATATGTAAAGACAGCATGAGACCTTGGGGCTTCCTCTGTGGACTGAAGATTCCTGCTCCCTATTACTTGGGGAAAATCTTTTCTTCCTCCCCCCCTCTCCTTCCTTCCTTCTTTCTGTTTTAAAGATAAAAAAAAAAAACAAACTATTACATATACAGTATGCCTGAAGGCCAGAAGAGGGCACCAGATCTCATTACGGATGGTTGTGAGCCACCATATGGTTGTTGGGGATTGAACTCAGGACCTCTGGAAGTGCAGTCACTGCTCTTAACCCATGAGCCATCTCTCCAGCTCCTACTTGGGGAAATCCGCACCCACAGGGGGATAGTGAAGGTGTGGGGATTATGGGAAGTGATGAGATCACCAGGTGGAGCCCAGGTACAAGAGGTTTATAGGGACTTAAAAAGAAACCCGTGAAGCTCCCTGTTCTTTCATCCGTGGAGGACATAGTCAGGAGGTGTGGTCTGTGGATTAAAAAGCTGTTCCCACCTGACCTACAGCCTCCAGAATTGAAAGAAATAAAGTTCTGCCATTAGCAAATCCCCAGGCTTCGGTCTTCCAGTGTGGCAGCGTGATTGGATTAGGAAATCGCTGTGCACAGACTTATTAAGTGGGATCTTAAGCTTTCCACAATGGTTCTACTGTGTACGAACTAGTGCACAGTGCCCTAAAATCAAGGAAGGATCCACACGGAGCCGGGAGAGGTGTGTACTTCCGGTACTCACCGAGAGAAGCCTGGTCCTGGGCAGCTGTAAGACCACGTAGACACCTCTGCAATAGTGCCAGAAAGAGGGTACCCATTAGGACCTAGATAACTTCACCCTAGTCTCTGGCTTATCGGAAGCCCGTACCAAGGAGTGAAGTGCATTCCTGGTGCTAGGACCAGTTGTGAAGCTCTCTGCACACCACCCTGATGGTACCTCAGGGTATTGTCTGTTCAGGTAACTCCAAAATGCTGGGGTTCCTGTTGCAACTGGGCCACTGCACCTTCACCAGTAGCCTCTCCTGGGCTCTCTTCAGGGACTATGGCACGTGGTGCTAAGCCTCTCTCTACTCTGGAGGTTTTACTGCAAAAGGAGGCTGACCCATTGACCAATGGCCTCTCATGGTGCCAAGCCTCAGCTGCTCTCCATAACCAACTTGGAAACTCTTATACATTACCAAGTTCAGCTGCCAACATAAGGTTGCGAACTTGGCTTCCTATGGACCACAGCTTCTGTGTGCCAACCCTGAAGAAGCATCCCCAGAAGACGTCACCCCAGTGATGTTGGCTTCTTCTTAATCCAGCTGACCAACAGCAATTGTCCCAGCAAGGCAAAGGTTTTGCTTCGGTGGTTCTGATCTCTTGTTAATGACAGCAGATTCTTCAGCCTCAGCTGACCAGGTACCACAGATTCTTAATACAAAATACCACACGAATTTCCCTGTTGAACCTTCCCAAGCTGAGCCTCTACTATCTACCCTACTCTTGCATTTATCTTCGAAGTCCCCAAATAGCTCATTAAGCTCTTAGGCTCTGAACGACTTTTCTAGCTCTAAGTTCCAAAGTTCTCCCACAGTCCTCTTCCAAACGTAGTCAAGTCTATCATAGCAATGTCCCACTACCTGCTTCTAGTTTCTGTCTTAGCTATGATCTCTGTGGCTGTTATAAAGCACCACGACCATGTCAGCGTACAGTTCCACATCACAGTCCGTCATCAAAAGAAGTCAGGGCAGGAACCTGAAAGCAGGAACTGAAGAGGAAACCACAGCTGCTTACTGCCTCGCCCCCCATGGCTTCCTCAGCCTGCTTTCTTATAGAACCCAGAACCACCTGCCCGGGACAGCACCGTCTACAATGGACCGAGCGTTTCCACATCAACCCCTAATTAAGAGAATTCCCTACAAGCCTGTATATAGGCCAATCTTTTTTTTGTTTTTCCCAGACAGGGTTTCTCAGTAGCTATGGAGCCTGTCTGCTCTGTAGACCAGGGTGGCCTTGAACTCACAGAGATTTGCCTGCCTCTGCCTCCCAAGTGATAGGATTAAAGGCGTTCGCCATATAGGCCAATCTTATTGGCAGCATTTTCTTCCCAAATGACTCTTGCTTGTGTCAAGCTGAAATGAGACACATATATTAGGTCACTGGGGTCCTATAAAGTGCACAAGTCACTGACTAAACATGCAAAGGATTTTTGGATAAGGCCGCAGTGGCCTTTATCCTAGGCCTTTCTGATACTTTTAGCTTGTTCCTCAAATTATTCTGACAAACCAGATGTGGGAACATGGATTCCTTTAAAGGCCTCCAGGTGCTTTGCAAGTAAAATTCTCACAGCAAACTTCTAGGTGGATGCTACTGCACACAACCCTAAGCTAGCAATACAGAGCTCTGTGGGACTGACTGGCTAGAATCCTCAAGCGACAGCCGTCGGCCCCTTCAGACTCCTCCTGTTGGCAGCTCGGCCACGCCAGGTGCATGCTATTTATACTTGGGCGCATGCTGTGTGGAAAGATGGACACCTGCCGTTATCCCTGCAGGTCAGAGGCTGTCAGTGGGAAGACTGAGCTTGAGCTTGCCCCACAGGCTGGCCCCTCTCAGGTGGGCCGCTCCTGTTAAATTCTCCCACGATAAAGCCACACCCAGACTGTAGTAATTTTCTAAATCAACACACACACACACCTGAAAATACACGGGGCTGCCATCTTCCCCGCCGATAGGTGCGCTGGCTAACGGGTGACCCGGATGTTTATGGATGCTCACATAGAGAAGCAACACGGCACGCGTCAGGGAGCCTTTGCTGAATGAGAAAACATGCCTGAGAATTTGGGCTGACCCTCACATCCTGTGTCTACATCTTGGTTGACGAAATACTAGAGTCGGCTCCCTCTTCAGGACAGTAGCCAGAGGGGCACAGAGTGGAGCACCTGGGACTTGGTACCGGCACTTTCTGCTTCCCCGTTTTTATTCGCCCCCTTGCATCTGGTGCTTCTCCTCTAGTGAGAGTCAGTGATTTATGATACAGGTATGGGTTTGGGAGAGGCAGTCCTGTGCCTAAATATAGCACCTCCTCTGGCCATAAATGGGAGGGAAGCACAGAGCTTTGCAGGGAGAAATTAGCTCTGCTGTCCTCAGCCAGTGTCTGGGATACTCTTCCGCAGTTGCTTTCTCCTCTTCTGACCCTTCTCCTCTGGGTGAGTCTCTCTTTTCCTTGGCTGTGATTTTGGGAGAGCACAGAGCATGCTGCATTTGCTTTCCCGTGGGGGCCAAGTTCAGAGTGAAGACTTACCTGCAGACACTCCTCACTGTAGGACAAGTCATATGATTGCACCCACGGTGGGCCTGTCTTGGGACTCTGCACTCAGCTTAGCTAGGATCTCTCCCCTTTTCTTCCCCTACCCCCTTCCCTTCCCTTCCCTTCCCTTCCCTTCCCTTCCCTTCCCTTCCCTTCCCTTCCCTTCCCTTCCCTTCCCTTCCCTTCCCTTCCCTGCCTCGCTTTTGAAGGGGGAGGGTCATATATCCCAGGCTGGTCTTGAACTTCCGATCTTTCTTGCCTTCAGCTCCTGAGTGCCAGAGTGCTGGAATCACAGGTGTGTGCCACCAGGTTTTTATGCCGTGCTGGGAATCAAATCCAGGGCTTCAGGCATGCTAGGCTAGTCCTCTACCCACTGAGCTACACCTTTATTTTCCTGTGTTCTGGGCCTTACTGTTGTATGATTTGACACCCCTTCCTGGTAGTTTGTGCCCCCGCTGGGTTTCCTGCCTGTTTTATTTTTTTAAAAACTGTTCCTAAATCAGCTGATTGATTTGATGTCTGGGGTTCTTACAAAGGATCAGAGATGAAGGGAGGAGGAGAGGGTGGACCAGAAGGAGGATACTTTCTTGTGAGTGGAGGGCAGAGAAACACCAGGCGTTCAGCTTAGAGCTTGGGCAGGGCTGGGAATTGTGGGTTGTCGGGTTTCCTTGCCTTGCACATTTGGAGTTTGGATCCCGCAGGTCTCCAGCCCCATGCCTTATGCAGAGCTGTGCGCAGACAGTAGTACCTGCAGGGGTGGGGTAGGGTGGGGGTTGGGGGGAAGCTCATGCTGCATTCGAGGGCCAGAAACACTCGGCTTTCTCTGTCACCTGCCCCACATTCCTTCCATACTGGGTGCAATAAAAACAGGAAGCAAAGAGCACATGGGACCAAGACACTTAAAGGTGATATTGAATAAATTGGGGCCCCAGATAAAAACCCGTCCTAGGAGCCAAGAGCTCAGTTTCCGGGGCCCACGCCAACTCCATGTGCCCTCTGGAGATGCTGTGCCCATGAGCTCACCAACTGACACTTCTGGGTCTGCAAAGGCAGAACGAGGGTTAGCCGCTGAATGCTCTGCAAGGCTGTTGGATCATATTTGCAGCGCATTTGTACGAAACGCACATGAACCAGGGAGCTTATTACCCAAAGGACGGTTACATGCAGAACCAGGGAGATTGTCCCAAGAACTCTACGGTCTTGATGGCTTCTGGGAAATAGGGTGCTGCTGTTGGCTACTGTAAGGATTGCCCAAGTGGGAGCTGCCTGGGATCATTTCTGAGTCAAATTCAACACTATTAAAGTATTATGGGGAGCCAGTGATCCCTCAAAGACAGCTGAGCACTTGTGAACAACAAAGTTGGACCCTTCTCTATTTCACGCCAAGGCTCTCAAAGGAGGGGTCCTGCTGAACCCAGGCATGTTTAATTGATTCTCAATGACCTCAAGGCTTGATTTGTGCCCAGTTGTTGTTTTAATGGTCCTTTTTGGCAGTAAGTCATTTTGAAAACCCTTTGAACAAATAGGTCCTAATATGAATGAGCTGAGTGAAAAATCTATCTCATGAGCTCCAGGCTTGTTTCTTGTGGTCTGCCCTGTGTCCGCTGATTCTCCCTCCCTCCTTCAATTATTTTTATTCCATGTACCTATGAACTTTGACATTTTTTAGCCGTGCAAGTAATTTCCTTAATTGCATATGAGTAAATGCTTTCAACCAGAAATGCTTTCAACCAGACATATCTTCACAAGCTAGAACCGAGTTTAGTGACACAAGAGAGGTCATTCCCACTGTCCCTTGCAGGGAGGGCCAGAACAAGGTACATCACAGACACAGAGCCCCAGTACTGGGGACAGGCTCGAGTTTCATGGTGGTGTCATAATTCCTAAACATGTCAGAGGCCCGAGGGTGTGGTTCCAGAGCTGGGCTGAGGCAGAAAGTGTCTGGGAGTGGTCAAAGGAGCAGCTGGTGTCTTGGCTCTGCTGGAATGCACCAGTCCTTTGAGTGGGCAGGGCGTGCTCATCTAAGAGGGTTCGACATTACTGGTCAGCATGGCCTCTGATGGCAGTTACGTACAGCCACTGACACACGCTGCTGGAGGCAAGGGGTATTTAGAGGAGTATTTCTGGCACTAGTTCAGTCCCCTGGTTTTACAGTGAACCACACAGTAGCCTGACGTTGTAAGGGTTCAGGCCCTGGGGTATCCAGAACCAAAGCCTCTCTGTGCTTCTGAATTCCGGGGAATCATCAGAACCTGCGCTTTGGAGAAGAGACACTCCTCATCTTTTTGGGTATGTGTGGGGTCACTTAGAGTACTTCTGAAAGAGGACAGTGGCAGCGTGACTCTGGGTGAGCTCTTGGAGGTCCCTTTCACGTCTGAGCACCCAATACTCCAAGACTGCAGCCCAAGACCTTTTTCTGGGCCACAGGAATGTCCTTCTAGGAGAGTTCATTGATAGAGATGGGGTTGGGAGCCCAGCCTGACTCAGGAAAGTTCTGAAGTGAGAAATCCCAAGGAGTCAGCAATGTCTGCAGAGTGCACACTGGGGTCCCGCGAGGCCTCTTTTTCCTCTGCTGTGTCTTGCTGGGATTGAGACTGGAAGCAATCTCCTGCCCAGAAATCTCATGCTGTGGAGCGGAAGGTCCCACACATGGTGTTCAGGTGCACTGATCCGGCTGGCATTGTCCCCTAGCCATGAACTCTAAGGTACCACCTTCTTGGAATCCAGTGGTCTTGGGCTCAGCGCTGGCGGACACACATGCCAGTTGCTCCAAAAGGCAGTGCTTTGAAAATGCATACTGTGGAGAGTGCCTGCACTTGGATTGCCCTCGACTCCTGGCTTTGATGGCCTTAGGGGGACAAAGTATAGGATTAAGTGCAGTGAAATGCTGTTGCCCTTGTCAAAGGCACCCAGGGGATGTATCTGCAGTGGGTCTGTGTGTCAGAGTGAGGGGCCCAGGAAACATGACCACTTAAGGCAGGTGGTTCCTTGCTAATCACTACAAAGTGTGTGTTCCTCACACACGAAGTGTTTGAAGACTTCCAGGCCCACCGGACGGCATGTGATATGGTGTCAGAGACATCACGCTGTGTGCTGTCTGTGCCTGGAACATTGAGTGGGACATTCAGGCTAGTTAAAGGGAAGAGGGCCATTGAGGTATAAGGACCCATGTCCTCTCACATCACACAGAAGCATGTGTCTAGTGACATGTTCTACCAGGGATGTAGCATCTGTTTGGAATTATTTTTGCAAAAACAAAACAAACAAAAACAAAAAGACAAAAAAACAATTTGAAAGCTAACATAGCATAAACAATATGTACATAAACATATGGAATGACATGATAGTCTATGTTTCTGATGAAGAATTTGAATTCATCAGGGCAGATGGATGTGGGAAGAAATCCTGGAGAGGAAACTAGCTTTAATGGTGGCTATCTCTGTAATGCTGGTCTGCCTTTAGTCCCCACATATGCACGGTCCAGAGACAGAAGGGACAGCATGGACAGCAGACCTTTCTTGGGGATCGCTTTGCCGAGGTACAGCTGAGGCTCTCCCACGTTAAAGTGAGAGGGTTTTTCGGGTACATCTTCCCATCTGCATGGTTCACTATCACAATGACCTCGTGACTGAGACAGCCATGGAGTCTGTTTGCTGCTCTATGCCAAGCACAGTGCCAGCTATTACCTAGATTCAGTGTGGAATATCAGAGCCGGAGAGATTAGGAATAAAGCCCCAAGGCTGTGTCACAGAGCTAAGTCCCAGGGAGTCTGGCACCTGACCTCTGAGTTCTCCTTCAAGGCTGGCTGGGTTGGTTCTGTGTGGCCCTTAGGGTACAATGTCTTTTGACACGTTTGTAACCAAGGGATGGTGGCACACTCTGTGGAGTCTGTGGAGGCACACTTGACCTCTGGAACAGGACATGGCCTCTTAACATGCCGGATTTTAGAAAGAAATACTGAAATAACCACAGAGGGCCCCGGCACAGAAGTTTACTGACCTTGGCGGGAGTGGGGGATGGGCTGGCCTGTGTTTGGATAATTCTCAGGATCTTCCTGTAATTCTGCGATCCCAGTTTTAACTGGAACGGATCAGGGGGTAAATTATGCAATATGGCAAATTTTCCAATCTATTGATGAATAGATTGTTGAATGATGAAGAGGACTGAAACGGTGGTAGCTTCCTCTCTGAGCTGCCCTCAAGTTTCCATCCTGAGCTTGCATTCCCTTCAGTTCACCTGAGTGGCAGCCTCAGAGCTGTGCTGCGGGCTCTAAACACAGCAGCCGACTCAGAGCAGAGGCCTGGGCAGTTAATTGTATTGTATCTGGGAAACCGAAGATCACAGAGACAGAGGAGAGCTGCCTCTGAGTGATTGCATAGAGATGACCAAAGGGGCCAGGGGTGAATTTGTGCAATAGATGAACACATGTAATCCCTGCGATGCTCCAAAACCTCTCGGGAGAATCTCACCTGGACTTGCTTACTTTTTCACATCTTGGGGTTTCATTGCTGTCTTGGTTTGTGTTTTCCTGCATCTGCTCCAACCATGCTACCAGACGCCCACAGTTCATGGCTTCAAATGACCCTTGGAGACAATGGGGCATTAGCGATTTTCCAATACCCCTGGGCCAGCCACTGGAAGTTTCGGGTGTGGCTGCAGCCTTCCCGGAGTAATGCCCTGCTGCACACCATGTTCCCACCTTGCTTCGGAACCATTCCTGTTGCCTGACCTCTGTCTGCTGACTTGGTCACCCCCCAGGGCGCTTCCCACATGTCCCCTGCTGGGGGCCTTTCTGGCTGCCCTCTCTTCTCCTTTGTAGGGCACACTGTATCTCTGTGTGGCCTGTGGCTCTTGTCCTGTCAAGTATCTGTTTACTTCCCTAATCGGTTTAAATTATTTTTACCCTCTGTACTCACACTGCTTTTTGTGTTGCCCTGAGCACATTAGGCATTCTAGAAATACTGCTAAGAAAGAAATTAAAGGCAGCATGTAGTCACGGTTTCTGATTTTCATGGAAGCTGACAAAAAAATAAAATAAAACTGGGCTCCAGAGAAGTCTGTGCATTCTGTGGTTATTGCTGAGGGTGATTTCTATCTGTGTAAAATCCTCCACATCTCCACATTGCCCCTCTGGATCAGAGTAGCCTTTGAGTGTGTGTGTGTGTGTCTGTGTGTGTGTGTGTGTGTCTGTGTGTGTCTGTGTTGGTCTATCTGGACATGTGTCTGTGTCTCTGTGTGCTCCTGTGTCTGCATGTGTCCATCTGTTTCTGTGTATCCGTGTTTGTGCGTGTGCCGGTCTGTGTATGTCTGCTCTCTCTCTGTCTCTCTTAGTCCATCTCTGTGTCTCTTTCTCTCTGTGTGTGTGTGAAGGTCAGAGATCAATGCCAGGCGTCTCCTCAGTTGTTCTCTACCGAACTTTGAGACAGGTCTCTCCCTGAGTCGAGAGATCCCCAGTCTCTGGACTGCCAGGCCAGTGAGCTCCTGGACTCCTCCTTCAGCCAGTCTGCCACCTCCAGCTCAGAGTTCCAGGCGTGTAGCACTGAGTCTTTGCCCTGCGTGCTGGGGATGCTTTGTAGGGCTCCGTGCCTACACAGCAAGCACTGTTTCCACAGAGCCGTTGCCCCAGTCCCGCCTTCTCCCTTGGAATGATGCAGAATGTTCAGGCAGAGATCACAGGACATGGTTCCTCATGCACCTTTCTCTCCCAGAAGCACCCAAGATGTCCCTGGTGGCAGTCCCTTTCTACCAGAAAAGACACAAGCACTTCGACCAGTCGTATCGAAATATCCAGACCAGGTACCTCCTGGACCAGTATACATCAAAAAAGTAAGTGGACAGGTCTTGTCTAGACTACCTGGATTCTGAATGTGTAGCTTTCACGTTTTCCGGCTAGAAACTGTGCTGGCCCCTGAAATCTGGGGGTGAAATGGTTTGTGGGAAGCCTGAAAGTAGGGAGGCACACATCTCTGATGTACACATCCCTTTTGAAGAGTAAACACTGGCTGGGTTGCATGGCCCAGCTGGGTGGAGTTGTCACATATCCTGCAGGGCCCAAGGGCTGACTCTGAGCCCACTGGTGGAGGTGCCCAAGATTATGCAGTACAAGCCCACTGACTTTATACTCTTCCCAGTGTGTTCTAGCAGTGGGACCTAAATAATCACTCACAGTATGGGACCAGGAGGAAAGCAGTGGAAAGAATTGGCAGGGTCCATAGGTATCAGAGCAATAATGGAAATGAAGTCTGTTCTGACCACAGTTCCCCCACCTCAGTAGTACAGGTGCAAGCCCTGAGTGTCCTCCCTGCCAAGGACAGGTGAAATCTAGTCCACCTACATCTTAATGCTTCTGAAGGACGAGGTTTCTTCCTGGCCAAGCTCCTGAAGGACAAGGTCTCCTCCAGCTTACAGCTTGTGCCTCCCTGGCACCATTTGTGGGTCAGCCTATCTACAGCTTCAGCGGGCTGATTGGAGGGCGGGGAGCAGGAAGAGGCCTCTGAGTCTGGCCTTCTCTTGCTGTAGGTGCCTGCCACATGTCACCAGCACCCTATATTTAGAAATGCTTGTGGCATCCGTCTAGTTGCCATCCCTTGTTATAAACAAAGCCAAACATTTGCAGCCCATCTCAACAGAGATTGAGATTCTAACACACACACACACACACACACACACACACACACACACACACACACACACACACACAGTATCTTGGCTGAAAATCAGGAAGGATGGTTCAGGGAAGGGGAACCAGCAGCCACAGGGAGCCCAGGGCCGTGTTTTTCAGAGGGTCTTTGCAGACTAAGGGAGGATGCCACATGCAAAGATGCAGGCTTGGGTTTAGGTGTAAACACACATATGTGTGCTTGTGCTTGTAGGCATATATACCAATGTATGTGTGTACCTGCACAAGTAGAGATGTTTGGGAACGTGTGTGTGTGCGTGCACGCGCGCGCGCGTGTGTGTGTGTGTGTGTGTGTCCATGGCTATGCATGCTCCTCCTTGTGTTAGTGTTATATATATTGATGTATGCGTGCGCCTCCGTATGTGGTATGCTGTGGTAATATATTGTTTATGATTTAATAAAGCTTGCCCGGGGATCAGAATGCAAAGCCAGCCACACTGTTAGCCATAGAAGCTGGGCAGTGGTGGCACACACCTTTAGTCCTAGGACTCAGGAGACAGAGGCAGATGGATCTCTGTGAGTTCAAGGCCATCCAGGGCTACATTCGAGTGAATCAGTCTAAAAGAGAAACGGCACTAGAAAGGTGTGTGAGAGGAGTGTAGCATTCAGTGTTCTTGGCAATTAGCCTCCAGCCATGTTGAGGTCAGGATCACCCCAGCACCGGTAGAGGTAAGAGCTTTCTGGTAACTTGGCTGCTTTGCTTCTCTGATCTTCAGCCTGAACCCCGACATCTATCTCTGGGTTTTTATTTTTCATGTTACAGAATGTATGCATATACATGTATGAGGTGTGCCTGGGTACATCTGTATGGACTACTCGTGGGCATTCATGTACATATATGGGCACGTATGTGCCTATGCTCTGGGTGCATGTGTGTGTGCTGCAGGGAGGGTTGGATGTGTGGAAAGGAAGCAGTGTATGTTAGCATACGTGTTAGTAATTTTCCAGCACACCTGACCGTTTTCACTATTTGTCCAGGCGAGCAACTACCCAGTCATCATCTGAGAGGTCTCTTTCAGAGAGGTCCTCTTCGCAGAGAGCTTCCAGTCAGAGCTCCATTAGGGGGGTGACCTGCAGGCTCTGTGCAAAGCGAGTGAGCTCCGCAGAAGAAGAGGAAGCTGAAAATGAAAATAGGTAACTGCTTTGCGTCCTCCGTCGGCTGCTGCCCGTAGCACCTGTGTTTCTAAGTGCTGGCATTCAATTCAGCTGTGGGATGGGTAACCTTGGGCAGAGAAGGGCAAAGGGGTACTAGCTGGGGAGGTTCAGCAGGCAGAAGCCAGGCTTGCTTATAACCACAGTGGAGAGCTTCTTTCCATCACTTGCTTACTGTTTACCATCCGATGTGAGTTCCAACACACAAAGAATGGGGACAGCATCTCCATCATTATACTGGCCAGGGCTGAGGCGTGGTTTTTGGCATACCCTCTGTGCTCAGATCCCTGCCTTTCTAAGCCACCAGGAGCCTCAGGCTCCACAGCCGAGTTTCCATCACAGCCTCCATGGCTGTTGTCCCTTGGAGCAAGGTCATCTTCTGAGGAGGCAGCCAATATTTAAACAGCTGTCTCTGTGGACACCAAGGGCTACCTAGGGTTCCATCAATCATCATATCTGTCATAGGGAAGAGAAGGACCAGCCAGGATGCCAGTCCTAAAGTTACAAAATCTGAGTGATGGAGAAACAGCTGGTGGTCGTGCATCGGTCTTTCAAGAAAAACACAAGTAGGTCTGGAGAGGTGGCTCACTAGTGAAGACACTGGCTGCTCTTGCAGGGGATCTGAGTTTGATTCCCCAGTGCCTCCCAACCACTTGTAACTCCAGGTCCAGGAGATCCCACACCTCTGGCCTCCTCCTGCACCCTGCACCCATGGACACAGTGACCCCGAGAGAATACCATGAGCAGTCACATACTTTATGCCCACTGTGTAGTTCTCCCACCCCTCCCTACCATTTCCCAGAAGTTCTCTTAAAGAAACTCCAGTTGGCAAGGACACATGCGAGCTGGGTAAGCATGCTTCATTTGAAAGTTGCTCAGTGGTGGAGTAACTGGACTAGCGGTGGATAGCCCAAAGGATGTCTTTTCAGTTGTCCGGAGAGTACAGTTATCCAGCCACAACGATACATTTCAGAACTGTAGCACAAAGAGGGATGGCAGCAAGATTCCTGGTACATTTAGATTCCTAGCATATTATTCTTTTAAATCCGGGGACAGTAAATCCATCGTCCTAGGAATTCTCAGCAATGTCAAAGTTACAAATATTTTTAAGCACATTTCTAGTAACATTTAAAGTATCATTTAGTTAAAATGTGTGTTTAAAGAATAAAATTCTGGGTGGTGGTGGTACATGCCTTTAATTCCAGCACTCTGGAAGCAGAGGCAGGTGGATCTCTGTGAGTTCAAGGCCAGCCTGGTCTACAGAGTGAGTTCTGGGAAAGTCACACAGAGAAACACTGTCTCAAAAACAAACAAACAAAACCCAAATAAACAAAGCAACACAACAACACAAAGACCAAAAGACTAAATTGCACCAAGTTCAGTATTACTTACAAAGAACTACATCCTAGAGGAATATTCAGACAGTGAAATAATAATTTAAAATTCAGGTCTTGCAGTAAGATAACAGCTCTCCAAGGAATCACGTGGATACCGCCCACTTAAGGTCTTAGTTTACATTGAAATGTGCTATACCTTAAGAGTTCATTCAGAGGAAAGACTTGAAGAATACTATATATGTGGATTTCTTCATCTCTTCTTATAAAATAAATTCTGTATATGCCTTAGGTATATCGTGCCATGCAAATTGTATTAATTGATTTTATTATAAAGTGAGGGCTTCTGGTGTTAAGGCATGACTTCAGAGTGTAAGCGGTGTGGGATGGGGGTGTAGTGCAGTGGAGAGAGCATCTGTGGTGTTTTGGGTATCGTCCTAAGCCCCACATAATCCGGGAATGGTGGCACATGACTGTATTCCCAGCAATTGGGAGATAGAGGTGAGAGGATCGGAAGTTCAAGTCATCTTTGGTTCTATAGTGAGTTCCAGGTCAACCTGGGCTGCATGGGACATAAACACTCTGAAGTTTTATGTATTCAATTGTTTTGGAAAGATATCTTCTGATTATATTTAAGTTTGGGGACTAGATATTGGGTATTTGAGCCACACTGTTTTATGCCCATCAGTTATATATCAGTGTGACTTTGAACAGGATATGCAAGTTCTTGTCCCTCATTGTCCTCTCTGTAGGGTGAGGAGAGTGACATCATTAACTTGAACAGTTGGTATGTTGGTTATAAGTCTTGCACAGTTTTGGGGCAGTCCCAGTGGACGGAAATCTCCATGACACAGAACTTTTGCATTGGAGTCTCTCACTTGGAGTCTAGGTTTGAGTTCTGATGGCACCTCTTAGCCTACTGTAGATGTCAATCCTCTTGGTAGGTATAGGATTGCAGGTGTGGGGCTGGCCAGCCTTTAATGGACCCTACTATCCGCCATGGAATCATAATATTTTACTTTCATCATTCATGTGGTGTCTTCACCATGTATGGTCTTGAGATCACTTCTTCCTCTGAAAGTAGATTGGGTGGCTAGTGAGTGATCCCGGGGTTGAGGGAGATGATACCATTGCATTGTGGGGGTAGCTGTGCAGGATGAGTGAGCCCTGCTGAGCACCAATGGGAGGGGCAGTCATTCATTCTATGCCACCACTCTCACCAGGCCTAGTTGTTATCACAAGCTCTAACCATTCCTTGAAGACATTAGTCCAGTCTGGTATGGGACTTTGGCAGGAAGGGGTGACTCTGACTTCCCAGGACTAAGACTGACATTTCTTCATTGTTTATGGACATTCAGCCTCTACATGCAGGGATCTTTCCAAGCACCCACATGTACATACCCCTGAAGGACTCCAAGGCATGGCCAAGTAGTCCTGTCTCCCATGCCAAAGAAAGCAAGAGATGTATGCTGTGCGTTTCCATGTTACTAAACCACACTCCTGCTGTTCTTTGTAACTTCCTGTGTGCTATTAACACACTCTGAAAATAAAGAGGCAAAATGAAGTAGAAAAAGTTTTGTCCCCTCTGCCCCATCATCTTCTTTTATCTCTTCATGCTGAGGTGGCCAAAGAAGATCGGTGTTGTCTGTCAGTTCCACACAGTCTTGTCACATGTCCTATGACTAACAGGGTTTCTTGGCTCTCGTAGGTACCGGTCCCTAGAGGCGACTTATGGAGAAGCTAAGAGGCAGCGTTTTCTTAGTGAGCTGGCCCAACTGGAGGAGAACGTACACCTGGCACGGTCACTGGCTCGTGACAAGTTGGACAAGTACTCCTTGGAGCAGATGGTAGGGGAACCTCCAAGCTCCTGGGGGCACATAGAAGGAGAGTGTGTCTAATGCTTCACTGCTAGTGGGCTACTCCTGCCACACCCACCCTAACTACCCTTGCTTCTTCTTGGCAGGTGGAAGACAAGCTATCTTGGGAGAGACCCTCATTTGAAGATCGGATGAGCAGAGCCCCTGAGATCCTGGTGAGGCTAAGGTCCCACACCATCTGGGAGCGGATGTCTGTGAGGCTCTGCTTCACTGTACAAGGATTCCCCACACCCGTGGTGCAATGGTGAGAGACAGCATTCGGGGCTGCTTGCCTCTAAGAACTGTGTGCATGGAAGGCGAGCGTGTCTGAGAACCTGTCCTGTGGACCTATGGAAGTCCATGTGGGCAACACATGCACAAAATTCAAAATGCCTGTCTAGCTAATGGTCTATCATTCAAAGTTTAGGAACACTGTGCTGATGTCTCTCTCAGAGCATTCTGTTGAAGGGTTAGCTCCCTGAATAGGCATGCATGTTTGTTGTCTTGGCTGTTGTCTACATACTGGCTTCATTGCTGACCTTGTACAGAGCCTATATGTCTGCTTTAGTTATAGGTGGGCTCATGGAAGGAAGTTGTAAATATTAGAGAGATGAGTGTTTAAGCTTTACAGACCCTTCTTGTTTACCTGCTGCTGCAATCACGGATTGCTGTATATATCCCCTTGTGTACAGGATCTCTTACAGGAGTCTCGTAACCTTGTAGCTCAGCTCACCCATGGTATTAGGAGATAAGAGAGTATTCCAAGGCTTGCCCAACCATAGCACAGCCTGTGGTGGCTGAGTTCATGGTATTAGGAGACAAGGAAGTATTCCAAGGCTTGCCCAACCATAGCACAGCCTGTAATGGCTGAGCCTTGTTTTACAGGTGGGAGCTCGAGTTTCTAGGACTACGGCTTCATGAACTCTGTGACATTCTCCTCATGTGTTCCAGCTGTAATGTGGCCTGATGGGCCAGCCTGGGACCTGGCTAGCTAGCACCAGCTACATTTGTTTTAAATGGAATGATAATGACAATTATGAATTCTGAATTCATAAGAGGTTCAAGCAGATATATGGGGTTGTCTGCTCGAATGTTGTAACTCCTGCCTCTTCTGGAAAGATGAATCCAGAGCATTTTGCATTAACAGGCAGGGGAAAGAGGAGCAGTTGTTTCTTAGAGCACAAAGGAGGTTGGGGGCAAACTGCAAAAGTATATCTGTTACTATACTAAAGTGAATATTTCCTGCCACCAGGTACAAAGATGGCAGTCTGATCTGCCAGGCAGGTGAGCCAGGGAAGTACCGGATTGAGAGCAGGTATGGAGTGCACACCCTGGAGATCAACAGGTGAGGATCCAGGCCCAGTGTGTGCTGGAGTCACAGCCCATAACCACGTGCAAACCCAAAAGACAGCAGGAAGTGGCTGGGACAGGCAGTAAAACCCCGATTCCCACCCTCAGGAGGCTAAGGCAGAGACACTGGGATGTCTAGGCCAGCCCAATCGACTGAGACCCGAGTCCCTGATCTCAGGTGTGATTGGAAGAGTCACGTGATGGCCCACCCATGCTGCAATAAGACATACAGATGAATACTTGCCTAGATGTTTGCTTAGAATAAAAGCATGTGCTTCTTTTTTAATTAAAATGTTTTATGCACTGGGTTTTGTTGCAGAAGCAATGGTTGTGGTATTTGTTCCTGATGGCGAGGTAGATTCACGCAATGATAGCTTCAGTGAAGAAGTGTGTTCAGCCCTTAGCAGACCTGAAGCTGGACATCAGAGCCAAGGAGAGCGTGGGGCCCACAGATAGAAAGTGACAGCAGGAGGCTTCTGGATAAATGCACCTCGCAGGGTTCTTGATGAGTCTAGACTGTGGTACCAGCTGTTCCCTGGTGGCGACAGATGAGGGGCTCCATTGGGATGGAGGAGGGGGGTCAAAGTGAGTGGTCTTGCTCTTGAGGTCCTGCTCCAACGTGAGCCTGTTTGGACTGGAAGCCTTCTGTCAGGCCCTGGCCCTCCAGCTGAGGTAGGGTTTCTCTTTCTGTTTCCTAGCCTTTCCCCCGCTCTTTCTATCTACTTCCTAGTGTCTCCCGTTTCTCTGTGGGGGAGACAGTCCCATCTCTGGGGTCATCCTGGTGGCCTGAGGACAGGGTAGTGCTGTCCCTGAGCCCTGCAGGTCTGTGGGCCTCCTCCCTCAAGGGTGGAAGTGCCCCTCCTCCACGTCTGTCCAGTCTCTACTAAGTAGGGAGCCCTGCCCCCCATAAGCTCCATCTCCTGGCCTCACAGGTGGTGGATTTCTTTGCTCATCCACTGGTAGCCCGCTGAGTACCAGGTGCTGCGCTAGGTGAGGCAGTACATGGTTGGCCACCAAAATTGGCCTTGCTATCTGGTGTTCAGGAGGTGCCCTGTATTGAGCATAGGTGAATGACAGGCAGGTGATGGGGTGAACTGGGCCTAGGGTGGCCGACCACAGCAAAATGAGGACCAGGGCCAACTTGCTTAGGAGGATGCAGCTGGGGTCTCCTAGGTGGGAGGGGGCTAGGTGGGAAGTGGATATTTGGTGAAGGATTTCCAGCAGCATCTCATGATACACAGGTGCTGGGCCTAGAGGGGAAGGAGAACTGGAGGTCAGAGATAGGCCTGCAGAGCAGGAAACCTTCAGGGCAGGTAGGATGCTGGCTTTGCTTAGAAGTTGAGGCAAGCTGGGTGGTGGTGGCGCATGTTTTTAATCCCAGCACTCGGGGGGCAGAGGCAGGCGGATCTCTGTGAGTTCGAGGCCGGGCTGGACTGACAGCCTCCAAAACAATACAGAGAAACCCTGTCTTGTAAAAACCAAAAAAAAAAAAAAAAAAGTTGAAGCAAGCAGACAGGACCCCTCTTGACTTGGGGTGGGAGGGGCCCAAGTTGACTCTTGCTGAAACTGGAGAACTAGGAACCAGCCGGGGAACTGATGAGAGGGATCCAGGTAGACTCATGAGTCCCTGGTAGAAGCCAGTTGGGTGGGCGGGGCTCCAGAACAGCAATGGAGGGCGGAGGGCAGGTCTCAGAGCAGGGCACTCTCTGGACAGTGACTCTTCCCTTGATTTCCAAGGATCAGCAGGCAGTAAGCCAATACCAGTTTTCTCAGGAGGACACTATGAGGTCAGGGTAACTGATCCCTGGGCAGCATGTGCTCTGATCAGCAGGTCTGGGTAGGTTGGTTTGAATGAGCAGTTAGCTTTTTGTCAAGAAGTGTTTTTCCTTTAACAAGCATGAAAATAGTCACAACCTCACCCAATGTTGTCAGCATTCAGACCTTACACCCAGAATAACATCAGATTTAAACAGTGAAGAAACACTCAGAGGGAACTTAGTTGGCCCTGGTAGGCCATGATGGAATGATCCAGAAACACAAGTCTTTTGACTTACACTTGCCAAGACCAGTACCACCTCTCTCTCTCTCTCTCTCTCTCTCTCTCTCTCTCTCTCTCTCTCTCTCTCTCTCTCTCTCTCTTTCTGTCTCTTCCCTACTGGGGCATCCTTAGAACATTAAGAGAATTTCATGTTCTTCAGGAAAAGAGCAAAGGGAAACCCACAAATTATAGTTCAGCTCAGCTGTTCATTCCGAAGTGCTGAGCTATGGATCATCTGATCCGGGGCGTCTCCGGGGTGTGGAATGCCTTGTCCGAGTCTCTAGCTGGCGGTGGAATGAGCTTTTCCTTGCATTCTGAGATGACATTTGCTCCTATGAATGTTCTTTGGCTGATGCAGCGGAATTCTTAAGACACTTAAAAGCAAACCGGGTCCTTGGTACTATTTGAACTTGTAATCTGCACCATGGTAGATATACTCATACATTTTTCTCTGCCTTTTTTTCCCAAAGGGTTTTTAATGGTGTTCTCTTATTCTGAGGAGCATTTACAACAGTCTGTCTCATTTCTTCTTAGTGGCACCCACCATCATACCCCCTCCCTTTATAGAATGCTTTCATGACTAAACATCTCTTACACTTTACTTTTTGACTTTGGTATTTAGTTAAGAGTTAAGCTCTATGTCTGATTTAACATCACTTAATCGTTTAAAGAACCCCAGTGTTGCCTACCAATGAGGAATTCACTTGGGATGTCTGTTCATCTTCAGAAAAAATAAAATTTCATTAGTTCACACAGGAAGTTGTGTTGTGACGCCTTTGCACTGAGAGTTTGAGAGGCAAAGGTACCCCTGTGGAAGTAAAAATTGAGATGGAAAGAAAACCTTCCTATTCTGGGAACCCATCCAAACAGAAAGTAAAACCATAGCAGAGTTCTCTCAGCATGAAGCAAAGGCTAGAATTAGACACTAGGTTTGCTGAACATTCCCTGTGTGTCTAGAGGCGCAGAAGGGAGGGAAGGTCCCCTTGGGACATAGTGGGGATGGGGTTAAAGTTCACTGTCTCCATGTTAGCCTTTGCTGAAATCAGAGTTTGTCGGATTTCCCAGAGCCACCCTCTCCCTCTTTCCTCCTGTTCTGTCCCTGCCCTGGGCATCCTGTTTCCTACAGCTAGCTCTGCTGCACTCAGTAGTGGGGAATATTCCAGGGCCCACTTCAACACGTGGATGGGCGCTCATTTACTACATACATATACACCACTGTTTCAAAGTTTCGTAAAGTACAAAATGCCAAGGACTATGATGAGCCAGATAAAGGAAGATACTAGAAATTGTTACCTGCACCCTGCCCACCCACCAGTCACCTGGGCGCCCCAGATTCCGGGGAGCACTGTCATAAATGAAGGGGTCTCATACTCGGGCATGTCATGGGTTCCTTCCCAGTGTGAAGGAAGCTGTGGAGTCTGCCTTCTGAGCTGGCTTTCCGAAGTACAGGAGGAAGAAGGGCTCCCATCAGAGTTTCTCCTAACTCCATGCCTCTGCCCTAGAAGTGCTAATGGGTGAAAGGAGGAGCTAATCAGTGCTAATGCGTTAGGTGGCGCTGTCCCATCTTCAGGTCTGAGTCAGCCCAGGGCAAGCTGGGAGTTACAGTGAGGCAGCCGGAGGCCTCATGGCTTCATTGCTCCTTTCCTGTCTCCTGTGGTCCCTTATGTGACAAGCTTTGCTCTGTCGCCACACCATGTCAGCTCTTCCTTACCCAAACTTAGAGGCCCTGGAAGCCCCTGATGTTTGGAGGACTTTGGGGAAAGAAAAGAAAGCTTCGTACAGGAGCGGTTGTGTGTGTGTGTGTGTGTGTGTGTGTGTGTGTGTGTGTGTGTGTGTGTGTGAGTGTGTGTGCTCTTTTGGTTCAAGGATTGAGCTGGTGCATTTTAACTGATGATGACAAGCTTGACATTTGTATTTATACTATTACATCTATGAAATTGTAAGAGTTTTAAAAATACATTGCATTATTTTAATCATCAAAGTCATGTTTATAAAGCATTTTAGGGATTTAAAATATAAGTACCTTTTGGGAGTGGTAACGCTGACAGATGAGGGCTGTGAGCTGATCCACGGAAGAGCATGGTACCAAGGTAGAGTATGACAGCCTCGGCAGCCCTGGTCTCTGCAGTTATTCTGATTGACCACTATTGAGAACAGCCCCGACTTGCCAAGATGAGCAGTTATAAACAGAAACAAGCTTTCACCTTGATCTCAGAGGACACTGACCAATTACACAGAATGGTAGAAGCATTACTGAGGCCTAGGCCCAGACAGACCACATGCTTTACGGATTACATGCTATAGAGTTCTAAATACCGTCCTTAGTTGTGCAAATAGGATGCGTACGATACATCTGAGCACAGGTGTTCACCCTGGATTGAAAAACTGAAGAAATTTGCAGTGCAACAAAGGAAATGCCGCTTTAAGACCATTCTATTAATATGAAGGGCTGTTGACGGAATCGGAGATGGTGAGATCTATGCAGTTGATGGACACTCAGGTACCGTCAGTGTCCACACCCCTCTGAGGACTCCTCATGGCCTAAGTGTTAATCCCTTTCTCAGCTCTGAGAACCAGGTGATCTGCAGGGTCAAGGGCAGTCTTTGTCCTCTGGGCTTCTCCTGGAAGTCCCGCCCAGGCTTCCCCATGAGCTCTGCTATCTGCCGGGTAGTTGCTTTGAGTGTCTTGCTTCTACCCCCAAGCTTTGTCTGTGCCACTGTGTGGCTCCTGTTGCTCAGACAGTCACTCCCAGAGACTTTTGTCCCTTTCCACCGGCTTCCCAGGACCTACAGCCATGCCCTAGTCACCATGCTGTCGTTTGTTCTCATTTTGTGATGCTGTTGCTGGTGGAGGTGGGTGAATGTCGTTGGAGCAAGAGTCCACATTGTGGAACTTTCTGCTGTCCGCTGTTCTTTTGCACCGAGGGAGGGCTGTCTGCAGAATTTCAAACCACAAAGCTGATTGCTTCCCAATCAAAGCAGGCTGGCGCTGGTCTGTGCTGACGGGTGACAGCTGGAGTTCTCTCCTCCCAGGTGAATGGGACATAATGTACTGGTGTGAGTGTCCAGATGGACAGGCTGTGTTGACCTCTGTAAGCAGTGGCATTTAAAGGGGGCCAGATGTCACGTCTGACACAGCAAAAGTGAGCTGAAACTCCCAGGAGAAAAGAAGGGAGTTGGCAGACAGTGTAGGTCTCAGAAAATTCTCTCCCCTTTCCTAGAAATACTAAATCTTAGGTCAAAGAAAATATTTTCAGCTCTGAAATCGAGAGGAGAAAGTCAGGTGACCAAGAACTTGCAGGACAGGGTTTTGTCTCTCGGAATACTGGTTTAAGCCTTTTTATAGCAAGACTTAGGCAAAGTTTTTATTCCTTAAAAGTAAACTTGTGCTATTTCTTCTCCAAGATTAAGGCCTCACTCAGGTCCCGGTTTGGAGGGAAACAGCGGCAGGAATGCAAATTTTGGAGCCCATGTGGACCTTGTTTTCCAATCTTTCCAAGTGCCAGATTTTCCCATTGTGCTTTGCAGGATCCATGACCATGTTATGTAAGACCGTAGCTGAGGGCTGTGTGCTGGGAAAATGGCAGAGTCAGCAGAGGGCTTACTATGCAAGCATCAAGACCTGAGTTTGATCTCCAGAATCTACACCACAAAGCATGGCATAGTGGCATGTTCTTGTAATCTCAGTGTCGCTGGCACAAAAAACAGGTGGAAGCCTGGGGCTTTCTAGCTGGTTAGCCTAGTTTAGTCCAAGCTCCAGGACAACTGGAAACCCTGCTTCCAAAATGACGATGGACATATCCCAAGGAACCATTCCAGAGGGTGACCTCTAGATTTCATATGTGTACACACACATGTATCTACATGTACACACACACACACACACACACACACACACACACACACACAGGAGCGGGACCCCCATCAGAACCTAATTGAGTACCTGGCACAAACCTGAAGCTGCCTGCCTCTTTCTTGTCACATTTTCTGGGGAGGATGGAGGAGTGTCAGTTCACATCCATAGAAGTAGCCCCACTTCTGAAGGATAGAAGTGGGGAGATGAAGACTGCGTGCCCTGAGAGTCTGGGCCCTTGCCATTTCTCATGGTCATAGTCTTCCTGGGATGGACCCACACCCGTGTCTTAGGAGGGGCCCAGCCTGAGCTTTTTAATGAGACCGATGTGGGTCATCCCAATCTGTGGATTGTAGCATTTGTGGTTCTCAACATCAGCTACTGTCTTGAGAGTCCTTCTGGGAAGTGAGGCGGGGTTCTGGATCTGTTTTACTTGACTAGCAGGATGCTCCACACTTAGGAAGGCTCAGGGGTTTCTGCTCAGGCCTTAGATACAAGATCAGGTTTCTGCCTGGGGTTCTGGTGTGCTTTCAGCAGCCTGGTCATGCTGTGATCATAGAGCCATTTAGAACATGACAGTGACAGGCACAGTCCTAGATGGGAAGCACCAAGACAGCATAGGAGTTGGAACCAATCGGTAGCTCCTGGGCTACCTTGACCCAACTAGTGACCAGCTCCTAGGGAGGAGAGCAACTCCTCTCTACAGAACAGATGCAAGACTCTCCCAAACATGTTTCTTCATTGACCCAGCAGGAGGTTCTGCTGTGGACCACGATCTCAGAAGGCTTCCCAGTGGCTAGACAAAAGAACAGACTCAACTGGGCTGAGAAACAGGGTCAGACAGACCGACGATTTCTCCTTGAGAGTGAAATAGGTGATTTCTGGACACTCTCCCATCCTTCCTTTCTGAGAGTCCAAGCCACACATAGTTTGGGTCAGGCATTCATCTCTATCTGTCTTGCTCTTCATTCCAAGATAGAGCTGGCGTTGTTTTCCAGTAAATCACATGTGATTCCGGCCACATGGTTTGCTTTCCAGGAATGCTTTGTTCAAGTTCAGGAGACCGACCTTGTCAGAACATCTCACAAAACTTGCTTTCTCTTCCCAAGGGCTGACTTTGAGGACACAGCCACTTACTCAGCAGTGGCCACGAACCCCCATGGACAAGTGTCTACCAATGCTGCAGTGGTAGTGAGAAGTATGTTCTTTCTGTCTGTCTGGGGTCGGGGAAGAAGGCCTTGTCTTTGCCTGTCTCTTTCTGTGTCACATTCACCTACTTTCCCCCCACAGGGTACCGGGGAGATGAGGAGCCATTGCACTCTGTAGGACTCCCAATTGGATGTAAGTATACCTGGGAGTCTTTGTCAAGGAAGATGTCTAGTGACATAGCATAGAAGTGAGAAATGGTTTTCTCAGGGTAAAATCTTTGCTAAACTTACATTTCTAATACCTTTCTAGGTTTCCACAGCAAGGGTTATTGTCTGATAGTTTTCTCTGCTGGTAAGCTGGTGTTTTTAGACACAGGTGAAACCATCACTTGTAGAAACTTTATATATC
Source organism: Mesocricetus auratus (assembly GCF_017639785.1). Classification (NCBI taxonomy): domain Eukaryota; kingdom Metazoa; phylum Chordata; class Mammalia; order Rodentia; family Cricetidae; genus Mesocricetus; species Mesocricetus auratus. The sequence goes on along the minus strand of NW_024429212.1, from coordinate 4,498,932 downwards.
TGAGTTGGAAAAAAAAAGAAATGAATGCAAATTCTTAGGCACAATCTGTGATGGTGCCATGTTTTGTGTGTGAGGACACTCCATGCCCCTCAGAGTCCCTAGGCCATTTATATGGAGCAGATACCGGAGGTCTAGATGGGACACACAGCCTGTGTATGCTGAGAGTGACAAACAGCACCTCAGTGTCCGACAAACATCTTCTTCATGTGAGGTGCCTTGTCTACACCATGTGGCCCCTTGTTCTACTGTCAGTGTTAACACACCTACGCTTGCCTTTAAACACCATGCCTCAGGATGGGAAGAAACCACCTGTCAGCAAATGGGCTCCTTGTCCACAGTGACCTGCAGTGGCCCAGTCATGAGCCATGCATTTCCCTGTGACCCAGGTTGGTTTTTCCCTGGAAGGCCCAAGAGCTGTGCTGACCCGGACTAGGTGAGGAAGGCCCCCAGTGATGAGGACCTACTTCCAACATACTCATGCATGGTTTAGGGACAAGGGTTAAGTTTGACCTATACATCTATCAGGGGAATTGTGCTTTCTGTGTAGGCTTCAGCTCTGCCACGATTCTATTTACACATGAGCCCTAATCTGAAGAACTGACTACAACATTTCCTGAGGGTAGACCCTTTGGCACTCACCAATTTATTTTGGTGTTTATGCATGAATTTCATTGGGTGGGCCCACACCCAACATTTGTCTGGCATTAAACCACCCCAGGAGCTTAGTGTTGACCAACGTTGACATAGGGAGGTCTGAGGATCTGGAACAAGGGGCCCATACACCTTGAGCACTCAGACCTTTGAGTTATATGCCCTACTCCTAGGTTTCTCCCATTAAAAATTTATCTTTCTAAACAGAGACTTAAAATATCTATAATAGGAAATACCTTTAGATCCCAATGATATTAGATGCTCTTGCATTCACCACATAATTTTGTTTTTATACTTTTTGTCCTTTTGAAATTAGTGTCAAGTTCACATGGCATAGAATTAACCCTGTAAAGCACACAGTTCAGCCATGCTTCAGCTATTTTTAAAGGACTAGGGCTATCATGGAATTGGTAAGAACTTCTAGATATTCAGCCCATCCTCCTAGTCAAAATTGCCACCTCCATTTTGTAGATAGTTTCTGAACTTTCCCTACACGCTTATGTTTTTAAAACATAGATTTTCTTTTAGCTTTAAAATTTTTTTTGTTTTGTTCTTTGTTGTCGTCCTTGTTTTTTTCCAAGACAGGGTTTCTTTGTTGAATCCCTGGATGTCTTGGAACTAGCTCTATAGACCAGGTTAGCCTCAGACTCATAGAGATCTAACTGCCTCTGTTTCCTGAGTGCTGGGATCAAAACTGTAGGCTACCATTGCTTGGCCTAAAATTTCGCTTTTTAAGTATGGTGGTGCACACTGATAATCATATCACTTGGGTTGTGGAGACAGGAAGATCTTCGTGTACAATACAACGAAGAACTGGGGCTATATAGTTCAGTGATAGAGCGCTTGCCTAGCATGTGGAAGGACCTGAGTCTGACTCCAGAGCTACAACAACCAAATAGACAGTGTTGACTTCCTTCTGAGGTACACCCTCTCCTACGTGCATGTCTGAGGGTTAGTCTGTTGACTTCCTTCTGAGGTACACCCTCTCCTACGTGCATGTCTGAGGGTTAGTCTGGTTCTAGTTGACCACTCTGAGTCTAGTTAGTTCACTTGCCGTGAAATGACCCATGGATAAGAACAGTTCCACAGCTTACTTTAGGGAGGAAAAATGCCATGACTCCAGTGGGTATGACTTTCCCAAAGCCACTCTGGGCTGAGGTGAGATGTAAATCCTGTTCTGTAAACACAGTTAGGTCCAAACTGTGTGGCTGTGTCCCTAATGACAAGACAGGTAAGCTACTTGTCTGACTACACAATGCCGGTCTCCCAGGAGGGTGACTGACAAGGGGACTTTATTTCCGTGGTTTTGGGTTTGCAGATCTGATAGCTCAAGCTGCCAGTGTGTGTTTTCGCAAACGCGGCATCCTGGTTTATAGATGGTCCTCACTGGTCCTCCTGGGTACAAAGCCATCTCTCTTCCTCCTCTATAAGGGCACTGGGCCCTTCATGGGGCCCATCCCTGTGATTTCATCAAACCCAAATCACCTCTGAAGGCCCTACTGCCCTCATACTAGGGGGGTTGGGGGCATCAGCATATGATTCTCAGGAATGCAGGCACCTCCCCACCCCAGAGGGCATGTGCTCCATGCCCAGGTAAGGAACTACCTGGCATGGAGTGCTCTGAGTGTTTTCTACTGTGCTGTATCCAACCCCCCCACAGTGCCTCTTTCATCTGTGATTCCATACACACACTTTGATGTCCAGTTTTTGGAGAAATTTGGGGTCACCTTCAGAAGAGAGGGTGAGACAGTCACACTCAAGTGCACGCTGTTGGTGACGCCGGATCTGAAGAGAGTACAGCCACGAGCCGAGTGGTACCGGGACGGTGAGTGCTGTGGTGAACCAGGCGGAGGGGGCAGGAAGGGACAGGACAATGACAGGATGCTGACATGTTGACTCCTCACGGCTCTACCCGGTCCCTCACCTCTGGCGGCGTGTTAGCTGCCAGCAGAAGAGCAGTCCCGGGGAGGGTGACCTTGGGCATCATCCGGGAGCCTTGGACCAGCTGATGGGGAAGCACCTGGAGCCAACCTTGCCCTCTGATGCCGTTTCAGATGTGCTGCTGAAAGAGTCGAAGTGGACGAAGATGTTCTTTGGAGAGGGCCAGGCCTCGCTGTCCTTCAGCCACCTGAACAAGGATGACGAGGGGCTGTACACCTTGAGGATCGTGTCCCGTGGTGGCGTCAGTGACCACAGCGCCTTCCTGTTTGTCAGAGGTGCTGCAGTGGGCGGGGTCCCAGCAGAGGGTGGGGGAGCAGCCACACGGAAGGAGGGGGCAGGGAAGAGGTACAGGAAAGTGGGCGGGGCGTCTCGGCCATTGCAGACTCCCCTGACCAAAATCAGCCCCTTCCGAAGTGCGAGGCATGCTCGTCCTCATGGCCCTGACTTGCGAGTGAGCAGAAAGAGTTCGACGAATGAACTCTGCTCCCTACTGTTCTTACCCACCTAGAATTTATAAAGGGAACCCCTAGGGTGAGTGTGCTGCGGGCTCAACACCATGGAGGACGCTGCGGGCTCCATTGGACTCTGGTGTTGTGACCCACACACGGCTAGGACAGTGTTGTCTTTCATCTTTGCTGACTTCAGTTTGTCCCTGCGTACTCTGGTCACAGCATGGCAGCAACAGTCACAGAATGCCCTGGGTCAGACTGAATCCTCTGTCCTGAGTCCCACCCTTGACACGGGATCATCAGGATGCCCTTCTAAATTATGTGATAAGGAAATGTACCATGGTGTGCCAGGCATAGGACCAGGCAATAGCAGCGATGGCTTGCACTGTAAACACTGGTCACATACATGTGTGCAGATGTGCATAGGTATATGTGTTCATGCATGATCCGTTCAGACCATCAAAAATTCTCATGACAGCTCTGGGAGTGGCTCTGATTCCCAGCCGGAGGCACCAAAGCTCAGAGAATTTGGTTGTTTTTCTTGTGGAGGAGCCAGGGTGACTTCCCTTGGAGTGACAGGCTGAGAGTGTTCCCTCAGCTATGTTCAGGGTACTGTGCTAGAGTTGTGTCCCCTTCTCAATATGCTGCCTCTGCCCGCCCTGCCCCGTCCCACCCAGGCTGCCCTCTGTGGGCTCCTTCCTGAACCTTTAAGGAGACCCCAGCTGTGACTGCTGTCCCCAGGCTGCCATACTTTCTGTCTTGCATGGCCAGCTATCTTCAGCTGGTCCCTCTGTTCACCCTCCTGCAGCTCCAGGTGTGGGTGGTATGAGACAGCCATTGGGATTTTTCTCTCAGTGGCAGTTAGAACGGAACTTAATGGAGGGCTGTGCCATTAGAGTATGCTACCTCAGGAACGAAAATATACGTCTTGCTCCTGCGCTTCCCGCAAGCTCTCATAAACACACAAGGCTGTGATTTCAGGCTCTGCCATATAGTTTTGTGGGTTTTTATTAGGGTTGGCATTAAAGGATACCTTCCGTTCTCCCGTGTGCCTCTGACTGGGTGTTTTGCACCATAAAAATGCAATGACTTCAACCAGGTTTCATTGCCATGCTTATTCAGCACTAAGAGCAGGAAGAGCCAGACACAAACCTGGGGTGCTCAACCGTGCTAATCACGTTCTGGAGGTTGTGGATGGAGAGGAAATACTAGGCTCGGTGTCAATAAATCCCTGGTTCTTAGTACATTAGGGAGATTTGAGCTAGGACACCACAGAATTCTCAGACATCTGTGGGCGCGCAACAGCCCCAGCTCCTGAATAAATATGGATTTTAGATAAGAAAATCAAATGTTAACTGTGTTAGTTTTCTAATCAGCTTTCAGTGTAACTATAATGAAAATTGTATTTGCAATGAATGGGGAAGTTTTGACCCTGGCATTTGTCCACATGTTGTCTTTTTTTTTAAACTCTCACATTTTTCTAAGAAATTTGAAATATAAAAGCATGTCAGTTGGCATGCCTCAGGTGTTGCAAAGGCTAGCTCACCACTACGTTATTAGTAAATTTTGACAACTTGTAAGATTTGGCCACATAAAATTAAGTGAAGATAACCTTTAATTTTGGATCAATTTATAAAAAAGCCATAGATAAGAAGATTAAATATTCTAGATTTAAAAAAATACATGTAGACATTCTTGATGTCAGTCTGCTCAGTTAATAAACTCATTCAAATAATTTGGAAATAAAGATGAAACTGATCAGAGAGAATGGGAGTTTGGAGGTCTTTGGACAGGCTTGGCAATGACTCCACCTTGTTAGTGATGTAAATATACTTCCCCACAACAGATGCTGACCCATTGGTCACAGGGGCTCCCGGAGCACCCATGGACCTGCAGTGTCATGACGCCAACAGAGACTATGTTATCGTGACCTGGAAACCACCCAACACCACCACCGAGAGTCCTGTCATCGGCTACTTCATTGACAAGTCAGTGTGTGCTTCATTCTCCTGGGGATGGAAATACCAGTGACATTACTAAGGCAGCTAATTTGTATATATAATGTCGCTGTAGGCTGATAGTGCCATTCAGGAGAGTGATCATATCACTATTCAGTCATCTAATGTCAGTGATAAAATAATTGGTAAATTATGCTAGTAGGCTGAGCCCTGGGAGAATCTATTGGGGCTTGTTGGCCAGTAACAAGCCCGATTTTTTACCTGCAGGAGAGTTAGGGGAAGTAAGGTGACACTTCTTAACATGAATGTTCAACTCTACAGCTTGAAGAGCCCAAAAGACTTCTGACCTTGCCCTGTTCTTCTGGGGACTTAACATAAAAGTTTGTATTTAAATTCCTCAGCCCATGAAAAACAGGCTAATATTACCTGCATTTCCAGGTTTCTGGACAGGACTATATTTTCAAAAGTCTTTCAAATTCTGCATGGGAAGGGTTCTGGAAACTGGTATCTTATTGTTCAGTAGCCTGAGCAGGATCCCAATAAGGTGTCAGCCCTAGCTCAACTCAAGTAAGATGTATAGTAGCCACAAGGAGGGAGGGATAACGTCCCCCAGACTTCATCTCACGCGCTGAGGGGCCATCCTGTGGCCTTTCCACTCAAGCTGCCAAAAGAAATGCCAACAATGTGGCTTGTCTTGTTCAACTTTGATGTGACAGCTTTTTGTTTTATCTTATATTTTATTGTATTTTATTATTATCGCTTAGAAGCCTGTTCTTTTAAAATAATAGAAAGGGAGTGGATCTGGGCTGGGGGTGGTGGGGGTGGTGGGGGTGGTGGGGTGGTAAGATGGTGGGGGTGGGAGGTGGGGGAGATTTGTAGAGAGGAACTGGTTGGAATACAGGGAGGGGGAAAATTAAAACAATAAATTGCCCACAATGGGTGTAAAGTAACTTTTTGATCATATTCGGCTAAAACATGTTTGATGGCAGGAATTATCTTAATCTATAAACTACAAAGATTGAACTTACCTGTGTAAATGCATGTGTGTAAGTATCTTCCTGTCATCGACCTTTGCCTCATCTAAAGTCCATCCATCTATCTGTCTATCCATTTATCTATCAATCCATCCATCCATCCATTATCTTTCTCTATCATCCCTATATTTATCATCTATCTACCCATCCATCTGTCCGTCCATCCATCCATCCATCCATCCATCCATCCATCCATCCATCCATCCACCCTTTATGTTCCTATGTAGAGATAGCTATTGAATTTACTAAATACTGTTTTTGTTAATTTTTATTTTTAAATTTAGATTAGAAACAAGGTTGCTTCACATGTCAATTCCAGGTCCCTCTCACTTTCCTTCCCCTCCTCCCATGCCCTCCCACCAACACCCCCAATATCCCCTCATTTCCTCAGGGAGGGTGAGGCCCTCCATGGGGGTGTCCATAGTGTGTCATTTCATCCAGGGCAGGGCCTAGATCCTCCCCCAAGAGTCCAGGGTGAGAGTGCATTTCTCATTGTGGGATGGGTACCCAAAGTCCAAAGTATGCCAGGGATAAATACTGATATACTACCCAAGGCCCCATAGATTGCCTAGGCCTCCTCACTGACACCCACATTCGGGGGTCTTGATCAGTCCCATGCTGGATTCCCAGCCATCAGTCTGGGATTCAAGAGCTACCCCTAGTTCAGGTCAGCTGTTTCTGAGGATTAAACCAGCCCAGTCTTAAGCCCTTTGCTCATCAGTTCTCTGTCTCTGTCACTGGGTTCCTTGAGTTCAGCTCAGTGTTTACCTATGAGAGTCTGCCTCTGCTTCCATCAGTCATTGGATGAAGGTTCTGTTTCCTAGGCTCTCTGGCCATGGGATTGTAGCCTGGCACTCCCCAGATCTATGTCTAAAATCTGTATATAGGAGAGTACATACCATGTTTGTCTTTTTGTTACCTCACTCAGAATGGTTTCTTCTAGTGCCATCCATTTGCCTGCAAATTTCAGGATTCCATTGTTTTTTTCTGCTGAATAGTACTCCATTGTAGAAATGTACCACATTTTCTCTATCCACTCTTGAGTTGAGGGGCATCTAGGTTGCTTCCAAGTTCTGTCTATTACAAATAATGCTGCTATGAACATAGTGGAACAGATATCCTTGTTGTATGAATGTGCATCTTTTGGATATATGCCTAAGAGTGGAATTGCTGGGTCTTGTGGTAGGCTGATTCCCATTTTTCTGAGGAATCTCCATACTGATTCCAAAGTGGCTGTACAAGTTGTTACTCCCACCAGCAGTGGAGGAGTATTCCCCTCTCTCCACATCCTCTCCAGCATAAACTCTTGTTGGTGTTTTTGATTTTAGCTATTCTGACAGGAGTAAGATGGTATCTCAGAGTTGTTTTGATTTTTCCCTTATGGCTAGGGATGTTGAACACTTTCTCAAGTGCCTCTCAGTCATTTTAGGCTTCTCTATTTAGTTCAGCAGCCTACTTTTTAATTGGATCCTTTGGTGTTTTGGAGACTTGCTTCTTGAGTTCTTTGTACATTTTGGAGATCAGCCTTCTGTCAGATGTGGGGTTTCCCATTCTGTGGGCTACGTTTTTGTCTTGTTGACTGTGTCTTTTGCCTTAAAGAAGCTTCTCAGTTTCAGCAGGTCCCATGCATTCCTCACTGTCTGTGCTACTGGTGTTATGTTCAGGAAGCAGTCTCTAGTACCAATTCATTCATGGGTACCACCTACTTTCTCTTCTAAGAGGCTCATTATGGCTGGATTTATGTTGAGGTCTTTGATCCATTGTGCATGGCGATAGACATGGATCTATCTGCATTCTTCTACATGCCAGCATCCAGTTATGCCAGCACCATTTGTTGAATATGCTTTCTTTTTTCCATTGTATATTTTTAGCTTATTTGTCGAAAATCAGATGTTCATACATGTCTGGGTTAATTTCAGGGTGTTCAATTGGATTCCATTGGTCTATCTGTCTATTTTTGTGCCAATACCAAGCTGTATTCAGGACTATAGCTCTACAGTAGAGCTTAAAGTCAGAGATGGTGATGCCTCTAGATGTTGCTTTGTTGAATAAGGTTGTTTTGGCTATCTGGGTCTTTTGTTTTTCCATACAAAGTTGATTATTGTTCTTTCAAGGTCTGTGAAGAATTGTGCTGGTATTTTAATGGGAATTACATTGAATCTGTAGATTGCTTTTGGCAGGATTTCCATTTTTACTATGTTGATCCTACCTATTCAAGAGCATGGGAGAGCTTTCCACCTTCTGGTGTATTCTTTAATTTCTTTCTTTAAAGACTCAAAGTTCTTGCCATACAGGTCTTTCACTTGTTTGGTTAGTGTTACCCCAATGTATTTTATGTTGTTTTTGGCAATTATAAAGGGTGATGTTTCTCTGGTTTCTTTATCAGCCCTTTTATTGTCTGTATATAATAGGGCTACTGATTTTCTTGAGTTGATCTTGTATCCTGCCACTTTGCTGAAAGTATTTATCAGCTGTAGAAGTTCCCTGGTAGAGTTTTTTGGATCACTTATGTAAACTATCATATCACCTGCAAAGGAATTTACTAAATACTTTTAGGCTTATTGTATTACTGTTAACAGATGTTAATATGTCAACAGTGTGAATTTTCGTCTGAGTGGTATGCCCCCTGTGATGACTGCTCTATGAGGATATACCCCTGAGTCTTTCTTAGATTACCACTTATGCTTTTCCCCGCTTCATTTCTTTTTTGTCTGAAGATGCGAGGTGGGAACTAACAACTGGGTCCAGTGCAATGATGCACCCGTGAAGATCTGCAAGTACCCTGTCACGGGACTTTTTGAAGGAAGGTCATATGTGTTCCGTGTGAGGGCTGTCAATAATGCTGGCATCAGCAGGCCTTCCCGGATCTCTGATGCTGTGGCTGCCCTTGACCCTGCTGACCTCAAAAGGTTACAAGGTATGCTCATTTGAGTCCCACTAATAACTGGAACCCATGGGCTACCTGCATGGAGTTAGTTCTTTCTCGGTTGCCCACTGCATGTTAGCGTGACATCCCATGATGAGTGTGGCAGGTAAGGTTTCCCCATTCTCAATATTTCTATCAATATTGTCTTTAGGCTTGGAAGTGATTGATTGACGTGCCTTTCGGAATAGATGCTGATACCCATGCTTCACAGCAATGCTTATTGCCTTTACCAAGCAGTGTACTGGAATTGAGAATGCCCAGAGTCAATGTCCCCCATCTGTTGATGATACAGTTCCTGTACATGGTGGGACTTAGGTCTCAACACCAAGCCACTCTGTGCCTGAGTTTTACATTCTATGACACAAATTCCTTCATGGGACTGGACCCTTTGCCATGGTTCATGGGAGTCACTATTTTACCTTACTATGAGTCCTTTGACCCTCTACAAAGAGCTTATTGTGCTGAGAATTATCAGGAACACTTCCAATTACCAGAGGTCATGACTCCCATAACCTTTTGTTGCCTAAATGCTGAGACAGCTTACAACTTTTCCCAAATTAGGGAAAACTGTACTTTCATTAGAGAACGCTTCCATGTCAAAATCATTGTCATCTTTTCTCCACAGCCATTCATTTGGAAGGAGAGAAGGAAATCGTCATCTACCAGGATGACCTTGAAGGTAATGATCCCCTTTTTCAGCCTTGTGAACTTGAGGCCTCTAGTTAGAGATGAGAGAGGCTAAGAGCAGAGGGTCCAATGAGCAAGCTGTAGTATGTCTGGGCATCACTCTTCAAGTAGGGCCCAAATGCATCTTTTAGGAAATCCTGCAGGTAAAGCTGAGATTTTGTTCTTAGCTGATGTTGGGTCCTTCCTTACTGTTTATTTATCTATCTATCTATCTGTTAATTAATTTGTGCATGTGTGTACATACATGAATGTGTGCTGGAGTCTAGAGAACAACTTTGTCATTTTACAGATATTATTCTCTCCGTCCCTCCCTCTCTCCTACCCTCTCTCCCTCCCTCTCTCCCTTCTTTCTTCTCTTTCCCTTTCTCGTCTCTTGAGACAAGGTGTCTCTCAATGTCCTGGAGTATCCCAAGTAGTCATGTCACCATCTCCCGAGTGCTAGAACTATAAGTGTGCACACCTGGCTTTTGACACAAGTGTTGGAGATCAACAAACACTGTATCAATTGAGCAATTCCCCATCTTACAACTCTCTTAGTGAAAGAACATTTTATTTTATTAACTTTTTCAACAAGAATTTTATTCCTAATGTTTGAACTGAAATGGGTTGTGACTCCCCTTTCAAATGGCATTCTTGAAAAAACTGTATTTCTCTTATTGAAGCTTGACGCTGTGACTATGTCTCATTAGTAAGTGTCCTCAGACAGTTAGGAAGAGGGACTGAGGAGCCCATGAATCAGATATCCTGAGGTTTTAGTTGGACTTATGGCCAGATTACAGTACAGGGAACAGAAACATAAACAGAACATTCCAGGGGTGAGATGGCCAGTGGTAGGTAGAGTGCTTCCTGGGCAGGACTGGTAACCTGAGTTTGACTCCTGGAACTCATAATGGAAGGAGAAAACTAGCTCCTGAAGTTGCTCTCTCTCTCTCTCTCTCTCTCTCTCTCTCTCTCTCTCTCTCTCTCTCTCTCTCTCTCTCTCTCTGCCTGCCCCTCCCACATTTTCTCTTCCTTCCTCCTCTTCCTCCTCCTCCTTCTTCTTGGACAGTTGTCGGTTAGGGCTGACTTTTAGGTTTGCAGCACACAGTCTCCATAGAGGAGCCTCCCATTGTGTCTTCTATCCTGTGAATGCTATGGGGCCTCTGAAGTAGTGTTCTCCAACCTTGTTCACAGAGGAAGTGAAGTTCTACAGAAAGCCCTTGGGGACTCTGCAGGGGTGACCTTGAGGTGGCACTAGTGATCTTTGTCAGACATATTCTCCAGAAGACCCCAAAGTCATGAGAGACAACCAATCGATACTCAGTAGAGGAAACTGTCCCTGGCAGGGTGGCTTACAACCCTACACAACTGTCTGGTCTAGCACTGTGCCAAGTGCAGGACCTACTGAAACATAGATATTTGAATGACTGAGAAGTAGCTCCAAGACGTACTGGAGAAGACAGTCTTGCCGCGAGTAGGCCTGTATAAATGGGAGGTTTGGCATGCTGGGGGGAAAGCATTCTATTTCACTCTCGTGGGATGTAGGATTAGTGGAGAAATGCTGTGCTCTCCCAATGTGGACGGTGGAATTCACACCCCATAACAAAGGCCACGGTGAGAAGGTGCAGCTTGCTTCATAAATGCCGTGGGTCTGTGATGAAACCTGTGGTACTGTGAAGGGGGAGAGCCTATTAAAGCTCCCCAAGGCAGGGACCTTTCAGCTACGCCTTTGTAGCTAGAGACGCTCCCTTTTAGTATATAGGCATAGATGCATTTGGGAAGTGTGCTGAGTAAGGGATGATGTTGTGTAAAGAAAAATGTCAAGTAAAGGAAGCATTGTCATGGCAATAACAGGGATGATACCGTGATGCTGCCTGCGGGCACAGTGGCTTGATTTCCAGAGGAAGACACCAAGGGCATTCCCCTGTCTCCCATCCATGCACCTCCATTCCTGCTGTGCTACCCTTCTGGGTAGTTGCTGCATTCTAGGATGTGGCGGTGTCTTATTCACACATTGGAGCATTCCAGAGGCTAGTATGTATTCATGTGGCTAGCCTTGGAAGGCGGAGGATGAGACCCCGAGGTAGAGGACTGGGGTATAGGCTGGTATTCAGCTTCATGCGGGTGCTGGTCCTGGTGTGAGGCGTTGCTTGCATAGAATAACAATTCCTATGGCCTGCAGCTATCTGGGTTTGAATTAAGGTTCTGATGTAGTCAGACAGGACTTGGAGAGTAAGTTTGTATTCTAGTTTTTATTCTGTTGCTATGATTTCAAAAAAGCCACTCTGAGCAAAAGCAACTTGGGAAGAAAAGGGTTTATTTCATCTTATACTTCTGGATTACAGCCTGCCGTTGAGGGAAATCAGGATAGGAACTGAAGCAGAAACTGGGGAGGAACTCTGCTTAGTAGCTCATGGCTTCTTGGCCCATGGTTTGATAGATTTTCATACAGCCCAGGACCACCTGCCCAGGGGATAGCACCACCCACAGTAGGCTGGGACCCTTCTGTATCAATTAGCAATCAAGACAATGTCCCATAAACATGTCTACAGGCCAACCTGATAGAGGCAGATCTTCAGATGAGGTCTGAGTTCTTCAGCCTCTTCTCAGGTGTCTTGGGCTGTGTCAAGAGGTCTCAGAGCTAACCAGGACATCCTGTTTCCTTTGGTCATTAAACATAAATTCTTGTCTTGAGATTCTATAATGCTTTTAAGCAAATCTTGTCTGAGTTCAAACATTTGCTACTAGCAAGCTACTTTTTCTATTTTTTAAAAATATAATCTGCCCCTCCTTCCTCTTTCCCATCCTTCTCCCCTGACCCCACAGTGCTGAGGAATCAAGTCAGTGTTTTGCATAAGCTTGTTGTAACTCTAACACTGAACCTACCTACCTCCTCAGCTCTGATAGTTTTTAAGTCCAAATATTCCTTTAGACATTTGTTTCAATGAAGTGGGAACATTACTTTCATTGACTAAGAGCAACACTTTAGCTATTTTAGTCTTTTTTTTCCACCCTAATCTTAGTTGGTTAGTCCCTTCCTTTAAACATTCCATTCATGTCAATGTTCTTTCCTTAACATAAGTTACCTTTTCTAATATTTAATGAATTGTCACATCAAAAAAGGATGCTCTATTCTTGGAGAGGGTAAGATATGTTCCTGTGTAATATACTAAGATTGCTTTTATTTATGTATTTTCAAACTTTATTGCTCTGTAAGTCTCTCTCTGCCCCCTCTCTCTGTCTCTCTGTGACTCTGTGTGTGTGTGCACCCTGGTATGATTGTGGAGGTCAGAGTACAACTTTGTGGAGCTAGTTCTCACTTTCCACCTTTATGTAGTGTCCTAATTAGCTTTCACTGTCAACTTGACAGAGCCCAGGGTCCCCTGAGAAGGGAGTCCCAGTTGAGGTATTGCCCAGATGAGATTGGCCTATGGACATGTCTGTGGGGATTGTCTTGGTTGCTAATTGATGCAGGAGGGATCAGCCCACTGTGGGGGCACCATTCTTTGTATGGATGATTCTGGGGGCTATAAGAAAGCTAGCTAGCTAAGTATGAGCGCCAGTGAGCCATCAAGTAGTATTCCTCCATGGTTTTGCTTCAAGTTCTCACCCTGGTCTCTTACAGTGATGGGCTATATAACCTATGAGCTGAACAAAAAATATTGCTCCCCTAGGTTGCTTTTGGTTAGAGTGTTTTTTTTATCACAGTAGCAGAGAAGAAATTAGGGCATGAGGGTTCTGGGGATTGAACTCAGGTTACCAGGCTTTCATAACAAATGCTGTTAGTGTACCCAGTGAGCCTGCTACCCCACAAGACTGATTTCATTCTGCTGATTCCATATCCAGGATCCTGTAATCTACCTTGGACCAGGGAACTTGTACCCTGCATGTTCAGCTGACCATCTGTTCTGGAAATTGTAGCCCTTGGCCTTGGTTTCTCATCCTCTTAACTTCTGGCCCCTTGAGAGCACTGCACATTCCAAATCAACCTCAGGTTTTGGCAATGAAAGGCAACTTCTTCTGGGGTGATGGTGGGTTCCTTGGGTTGACTGAGGGAACAAAGTCCAGGATTGGGACCCAGAAGTCCCAAGCTTAAACCATAACTCAGTCTCTCAATGGCTGTGACAGTGGATATGGTATGGGTTCCTATTCTGCATTCTAGATTGGAACTGGACAGTGTCATCTTCCAAGGGGAAAAGAAAGATGATGGATGTGGAAATATTTTAAATAATGGTAAGATAAAAATAACTCACATACATGTAGTTACACATGCCATATTTTTGTTATCAAAATAACTTTAGTTATGAGAAGTATTTTTGTACATGAGTATATATATATACATATATACATATATGTATTATATAGTACACAGTTATACATATACCCATCTCTCCATCTTCGTCCAGTGTAAACATGGCCATCCAGAGTCAAGGCCCAAGAGAACTGGTTGGAAGTGAACAGAGGTCAAGGGCAGTTGTAACTAACCAGCTGCGCCCAGCTCTATGGCAAAAGGCACCAGGAGAAGGATCCGGCCATTTCCTTTCATTTCTGTCTCTACAGACCTCTCCCCTCACCCTCGCTGTGCTTCTGTGAATCTCATTAATTCATTCTTGGCTCCTAGGCCATTCCCAACCTGGTTTCTTCTGTCTGTGGCTAGGGTCTCTGAAGATCTTCTGCAGAGTATAGAAAGCCTTAATGACTCAAGAAATTCATCCTCACTGGGAGCTCTCTGGTTCCCAAGGCTGGATTTTTACTTCTTGCCTTGGTAGATAATGAAGTGTTTCTTAGCCCAATTTCTCTATTCCCAGAGGCTGTGTCCCTCAAACTACACAGATAGGTCTAAGCTCTGAAGTGTGACATTTGGTTTGTAGCTCCTGCCTGCCCCAGGGTGGTGGTGGGAACTGTATGTTCCCCCTAGCTTGCTTCAGCAGAAGTGATTTTGTTCTGGGAATCTGGCAAACATTTCTGTGCTTTTCTCTGGTGTCTCTGCCTGTACCCTTTTGGGTGTTATACACATGTAAGGGTTGAAAACGACTCATGGGGACCTGGGCTGCTCCCCATTCCCTCAGTCACCTCTGTATCCCCACTTTCCTTGGAGACATGCTGACTCCTCAGTGAAATCCAACCCACTGACAGGCGTGATTCCAGATTAAGCTGAACCCTCTAGAGCTGTGCTCTGTGAAGGAGTCTCAGAGTGAAACCCGATCTTGTTTTGTGCTGTTTCCATGCGGCTGCTCAATGTGCAGCCTGGAACTGAGTCCCAAGGGAGCAACTGGATATTGCAAAGGGCAGAGAGATGTCCTGGGGACTGTTCAAACCATTTTAATCATGTGTTAATCTAACTGAAAGTCTTAATATTTTGTACAACAATCAAAGAGACCTGTGAAATTCTCTCATAAATTCAAACACAAATATCTACCACCTCTCATGTATTTAAACAATGTAGGTAGGTGAGAGGGGATGCAGGTATACCAGATGTCTTTGATCATAAACACCCCTCCACAGTAATTTTCAAGGGGCTTATCACCATCTCTCCTGAGGTTTAAATGAACAGGTATAGATTACAGTGTTTTCAAATGTGTATGGATCTTTGGAGGGAGGAAAGGGCAGTGTACCTTAGGAGCTAATGTAAGACTTCAGTCCACAGTATAGAGACATCAGCACGGTGTTGTCAGTGCAGGCTCTTTGGCAATGCTGCCAGCTGCCTTCACAGATCCTAGCAAGAGATAATCCTGGTTTGGTTGATTTCTTCTGGATTCTGTTTCCTTTGTCCTATATAAACTCTGAAAGGCTTTTGGATGAGACTCTTAGGAACTGGATTGTGTGTGTGTGTGTGTGTGTGTGTGTGTGTGTGTGTATGTGTGTGTGTGTGTGTGTTTTGTTTGTTTTTTTTTAAATCAGAAATAAAATGGAGTGATCTTTAATGGAGTGTTTTGACTCTGGATAAAGAAGCCTGGAATCTTTTTGTCTTCTCTGAGTAGAAATGGCCAACTGTAGAAGGGAAATCTTTTAAAAATATTTATTGTATGGGCATGAGTATTTTGCCTGCATATATGTCTGTGTACCATGTGCTTGACTGGTATACTCAAGGGCAAGAGGAGGGGACTAGATCCCCTGAAACTGGAGTTACAGCCACCAAGTGGGTGCCAGGAATCAAACCCAGATCCTTTGGAAAAACAGCCATTGCTCTTAATTGTGGAGTCATACTCCCAACTCACAAGGGCGGTCTTTTGTACCCTGGGTTATGCTGGGGAATGGTTGAATGTCACCGCACAGTACTCACTCAGTTCATTTTTCTTGCAGGTGACGTTCAGATTCCAGGACCTCCCACTAATGTTCAGGCCTCAGAGGTCAGCAGAAACTATGTCGTCCTGAGCTGGGATCCTCCTTCTCCCCGTGGCAAGGAGCCCTTAATGTACTTCATTGAGAAGGTATTCTGGCCAAGTTCCCAAGATGGCAGCTCTCAGGTGGCCACTCTGTTTCCTGTGCTTTCCTTAGGGGCTGTGAGCCCATTGGTCTCCAGAGAGTCTGACCCCTGCTGTGTAAGAGGAGGTTAAGTGGCAGAGGGCAGAGTTGAGACCTGGTGTCTGGTCCCTCATGGGTAGCTGGTCGGGTATAGAAATTTGTGGGAAGGGAGCTCTGTCAGCCCTGTAGCAGAGCTGCTGCTCAACTGTTTGGTTCCTATGTCCCCACGGTTTAGGGAGGAGTGGAGTTTACACATCTGTCCCTGCCTTCCAGTTTCTCCCAAGGACTGCAGGTTTCCTGAGAAGTGGATCTCTCAATTTGCATGCAAGCCATGCAGCCACTGGATGGCGATCTTGTAGAGGGAAATGTGTTTAAGCAGGCTTAGGCTTCATTACCTGGATATAAGTAAAGACATACACATTTTTATGCCACTACCTAGTACAATACATACACAGGCAACATACACAGGCAACACTCATACACAAGCACACACATATACATATAGAACCATATGTGACAAATTATATCTCTATACTTTGTAGGATATACCATTATACCGTATGTATTCTTCCTAACTTAGTTTTTATGAACTTGGACACTGAATTTAACCAAATGATATAATTCCCCAAAGGCTTTTACTCAGTGAGCTAAGTAGCTCCATGGTTTAGATATGTGACCTCATGATTGTGTGACCTATGCTCTTGGGAACATGTAGATCATGTCATGCCATCACTCTACATAGCTGCAGAATGGGAAAACTTTTAACTGGATTATGACTCGTTAAGTGGAGATGCAATCTCATAAGTACTCCCCTAAGCTCTCTGCAATTATCATTCCTTCCATCTTTTGAGACCCTGACCTCCTTCCCTGTTCCTCCTGCAGTCTGCAGTTGGGAGTGGCAGCTGGCAGCGGGTCAATGCCCAGACAGCAGTAAGATCTCCACGGTATGCTGTCTTCGATTTGGCTGAGGGGAAGTCCTATGTGTTCCGGGTTCTGTCGGCCAATAAGCATGGCCTGAGTGACCCATCAGAGATAACACCGCCTATTCAGGCACAGGACGTGATTGGTAAGTTGTGGTCCATAACCAGAATCCACAACAGGTTGAAAGTAAGGTGTCACTGGTACCACTTCAGTGAGAGGATGAAGATGCTGGAACACTGTGCATGACTTCATGCGTGGTGTTGAGTCCATTCACAAGTGATGGAGGGCTGCCTCCATATTGTGGCCAACACTCAGCATTTCTCCAAAGGTCTATTCTCTTTTCATGAAGCCAACAAGTGGTTTGTTAGTTTGTTTGCTGAGACAGGACTTCACTATATAGTGTTGCCTGCCCTCAAACTAATAGCAATCATTCCATTTCAGTCCCTTGAGTGTTGTGATTATAAGCATATACTACCTACAAATGTGTGTAGAAACACGAATTGCAGTCCACTCCAAAGTATAGCCTTCTCAGGAGGCCCCCTGATCTCTAACAGCCTTTGGGCAGGATGTGCCTGGTGTTAGGTAGGCATTTTCACTCTGAGCATCAGGGTACCCCTTCTCTTTTTATCACATCTTTCAAAAGCTGGAGATGACAGTGAGCTGGTATTGGGGATGGAGACCTAGGCTACCTTCGGATCTTCTTTGGGTTGTGGCCTGTTTCCACTGTCACCCAGAATCTTAGAACTCAAACCCAGGACTACAGCTACCATAACTATAGCCTCTAAGGAGAGGCCATTGCTTTTCTTTCACTTAATGACATATGCACAAAGTAACAATAATCAATGAACACTGGGCATGTGTCTGAGATTGTTGGCTTGAGGATTCTTTTAGTATTGCCCACTGGGGAAAGGAGAAGCAGAAGCTGTGATGGCCAAACTGATTCAATGGGTTATCCTTATAGATTCTCCAAAATAGAATATCAGTGTGTCTTATTTCCAACATGGCCGTCAAGCAAAGCCTCATGCACTAGAACCTCTGGCATCCCCATGGAGATGAAGATTTCACAGTGGAAATTCCTTTCCTGTCAGTCATGTGACTCAGGAGGAGGACCTAGTCCCACAGCTCTACCCAGAACTCACTCCCTTGTAGAGTATCAAACCTGGCTTTTACTCCTTGGGGGCAAGGTGACTTTCTGGAAGGGCCCACACTCTGATCACAGCTTCCATCTTCCTGTCTCCCCCTCAGTGGCCCCATCTGCTCCTGGCCGGGTGCTTGCCTCTAGGAATACAAAGACATCTGTTGTGGTACAGTGGGACAGGCCAAAGCATGAAGAGAACCTGCTGGGCTACTATGTGGACTGCTGTGTGGCGGGAACAAACCTGTGGGAGCCATGCAACCACAAACCCATCGGATATAACAGGTGCCACCCCCATCACCTAGCAGCCAACCCACTGTCACAGAGGCAGGACATTAGACGTGGTGTGGCTTCCAGAGCTGGAGAGATCACAGTAGAATGCCCATGACTCCCCTTTAGACATGATTCCTTTGTTTAGTCACATGTTGGGATGTGACATTCTCAAGTGCTGACTTGAGATAGGTAGGTCCCATCCCTGAGATAGATAACCTGTCTATTGATAAAAGCTTTTTTCTATTATTATTTTGATCATATAAAGGCATGGTATGCAATCATCAAGCATATGCACATGATATGTAATAACAACCGTCATTGCCATTTCCTTAATATTTTAAATTAGATTCATTGGGGGGTCAGAGTAGCATCTCTACTCACCACAGAGCAGGGGAAACCCTTCTTTACCCATACAAGGGCAGGTTTATACTTCAACCCTCAACAGGGTTGGGGCAGGGAATGACTACTCTTTGGTTGGGCAGTGGCCCTGGAGACTTGTGTCTTTTGCAGTGGGAAGCCAGAGTCTTTACTCTTGGAACTACCGGCTTCTGTTCTCTGCCCAAGGCACATGAAATGTCTGGGTTTGTGGTTTCTGCGAGATGTGCTTCATGGGAAGGTGGAGTCTGTGTCACATTGGCTGCTGTGGAGGGTCTTGGTGGCAGCTCTACCATAAAAACAGTTTCTTTCAGAAGGCATATTGTAAAAACCCGGGGGTATAAAAGATTGACAACTAGGTGGTCTATCAGTCCACTGCCAGCAATGGGAGAAAGACCCATGAGAGGAAGAGACCTGGTGCGTATTCTCAGAGAGGGGCTTGCAGAAGGCTGGCAAATCATATTGACCATAGATTCATAACAACTGCTTATGTTTCCTGAATGCTTGCTGTGGGCAAGGCAGGCGGGCCAAGTTCTTCCTGGATTGTTTCCCACTGGATGCTCATGGCAGTTCTGAGAGGACTGAGCATCCATGCTCCCTAGGAGGGAGAGCAGAGCCTTGCCGGGGTTAAGGAACATGACAGGAGACACACGGTCTGCTGGGTGTCAAAGCCGACGCTCCAGCTGCTCTGTGTGAATTTGAGGTCCCCGTCTCTAACCACTGCAGTTTCCATGCACGGTCCTCTTGGACGTGAGATATAGAACGCTATAGCAGAGTTGCATTCCAGAGAGACTCCGGATAAAAACCTCAAGACAGGGGCTCTCAGCCTTTGACACCAAGTGCAGTGTAACCGGCGCTGTTGGCTCGCCCTTTTTGCTCTAAATACTGAATGAATTCATGACACTGAAATGAGGATGGGTGTGTGGGGTTTACAGAGAAAGTAAACCTGGGGTTAGACCAAGTGGGACTTTTTTTTGAAGGACCCTAGTGACTTCTGCTTCAGCTGTAGAAGCAGCGAACGGGGTCTTGTGCTGTGTGACCCTTGACCGTGTTCCTCAGGTTCGTGGTACATGGCTTAACCACCGGCGAGCAGTACATCTTCCGGGTGAAGGCTGTCAATGCTGTGGGGACCAGCGAGAACTCCCAGGAGTCGGAAGTCATCAAGGTCCAGGCGGCCCTCAGTACGTAGCTCATGGGCTCTTCTGTCTCTGGTTAGAGCGATATACTCTCTGCGTGAATAAATAATTGCCGCACCACCTAGACCATGGACAGGGGACAAAGGTGGTAGGGGTGGGGTTTGTTGCGGAGTCCACACCTCCCCGAGGGCTGTTTGTCCTGGAAATGGCACTGAGGGGAAACTGAAGTAGGGCAACACCATGCTAATTAAATATGGAAGACGTCGCAGCAACTCTGTACTTAGGGGAGGAAATCCATTGCCTGCCATGACTGTCTCTTTGAAATGTGTGCTTTCAAAGAGACAGCCGGTGTGGCTTTCATGTCACTTTCTCATCCTATCCATGAATATTTAAAATGTCTATTATTTTGATCAAACAGGACAATTCAGACCCAATTTTTTTTGCACATGACTGTGTTGTGTGTGTGTGTGTGTGTGTGTGTGTGTGTGAGTGAGTGAGTGCTCGTGCCCCGGTGGGTGTGTGAGCGTGGAGGCCTGAGGGGTCTTCCAAGATCACACTCCGTTTTATTTACTGGGCAGAGTTTCTCGACTGAAGCCGCAGCTTTAGGACAGGGCTAGCTTAGTGAACCATCTTGTCCCAGGAATCCTGAGGCTCTGCCCTCTGAGTGGAGCGGTGACAAGATGTTTTTGCTGTCTCTAGACAAAGGGATCCCTCATGTTCAGTGTCTCACTCTTGTTGCCCCTGGCTAGCCTGGGACCGTCGATGCATGTAGGCAGGCTGGCCTTGAACTCACAGAGATCCACCTACCTCTGCTTCCCACTTGCTGGGATTAGAGGTATGCACCACTTCTCCAAGGTCTGGGACTTCTGAGGACAGCTCGGGGACTCTGGTAAGTCCCAGGCGAGCACAGGCGCAGAGACCATTTGGTTCCGATTCATACATCTGTCTCTGTCCTCCCAGAAGGATTGCCTTTTCCCCTGTGTCTACTGCCTGAAGCCAAAGGCTCAAGCTTGTCCCTGCTCCCCCACTCACCACCCCTCAGTCAGAGGGAAGCTGGGGCACACTCCTAAGCTTGTTGGGGAAGGTGGTATCCCTCTAGACATGGTGCCCAAACAGGGAACCATAGCTATGTACCCATGTTAGTCTGAAGTTTTCCTACCTGAGAAGTAAAAACACATGGAATGGGTAGTGCTGCCCCCTTCTGGTCACATGGTGGTTGTTCGTCACATAGGTAGGTTGGAAAGCTACATTTGTTCACCTTCAGGGACTGGAGGGCCCCCTGCTGTCTCCATGTCCACCAGGCCCAGGGTTCAAACAGGTCCCTGTCCTAGCCTCAAGGTTCTTGAAACTGCGTTTAGAGAGAGCATTGGAGACAGATGAAAGGAGCTGGCGCTGTTAAACTCACCCGCTTTAAAGGAGACCGTGAACAGAGCAGTGGTGCCTGGGCCTCTGTTTCCCCTGTGACTCCAGAGTTGGATACTTGGTGGGATAAGGAACATAGAGCCCCAGTGACTGTCATGCTTCTGTGTTCTTGTAGCTGTCCCCTCTCACCCATACGGGATCACCCTTCTCAACTGTGACGGCCATTCCATGACCCTGGGCTGGAAAGTGCCTAAATTTAGCGGTGGCTCAACCATCCTAGGCTACTACCTGGACAAGCGAGAAGTACACCATAAGAACTGGCATGAAGTCAACTCTTCGCCTGTCAAAGAGAGGATTTTAACGGTTGGTGTTTGCTTGTCCTCTGCTTTTGCCTAGATGACCTTTGGCGACCTTGGGGGTGGACTCCTTCATTCAGAGTTCCAGAGTTCCATTGGCTTTCAGGCCCTTTGATCCTGAAATAGAAGTCGTCTAAAAACCCTAGAATTCAGAGGGCATGGTGTTTGGGGTCTAGGTGGATCTTAGGAAGCTAAGAAACAATAAAGAGGCCATGCCAGGACCTGAGCAGATTTCATGGTCTGTTAATGACCAGTTGGTGGGGATGGTGTGTTTCATCCTAGGATCCCAGCCTGGTGCAGGGGGAGGGGGGCAGAGGAGGCAGAGGAGTGGGAAAGGATCTAGCTGAGCAAGTGCTGATGGGAGGACACTGCTTTTCATCGATAACAACCTGCGTTAGCTAGGGTTTCTATTGCTGCAAAGAGACACTATGGGAACAGCAACCCTCATAAAGAAAATATTTAATTGTGGTGTGTAGGGTGAAGCCTTCCCATCAGTCCCAAATGAACACACAGGAGGCTATATTAATTATGAAGCTATTGGCAGTTTGCTTGGTTTCTTACTGGCTATCTCTGACTTAAGTATTTACTTAATAATTTTTAATCTAAGTATTTCTCTTACTGGAGAAAGGGTCCGGACTTCTTACCCCTGTGGCAGCTACATTGTGGCTCCCTGTGTTTCTCCTTCCCAGAGTCCTCCTTGACTCCTAGTCCCACCTATCTTGCTTCCCTATTGGCCAACAGTGCTTTATTGACATATACATAGGACTTCCCCATCAGTGGTGCCTCACTTACAGTTCCAGAGGTTCAGTCCATTAGCATCATGGCCGGAAACATTTTGATTCACAGGCAACAGGAAGTGGTCTGAGACCCTGGGTGTGACTTGAGCATATATGAGCCCACCTCCAGAGTAACATACTTCCTCCAACAAGACCACACCTATTCAACAAAGCCACACCTCCTACAAGTTCCACTCCCTTTGGGGGGCATTTTTTTCAAACCAACACACCATCATTTCCTAGAAATTCCAGTGTTTGCCATCTCCTGTCCTCTGTGTCACACCCAGATGCAGAGGGAGTAAGAGATCTGAATCCAACCCCTGATTTTGATTTCAACTGTTAAAGCCTTTGATTGCTCATTTGAGCAGTGATGAATGGATTCATCTCATCACCAACACATGAGGACTGATCATGGCAGACACATTGGGAAAATGAAAATTTGGGGCGAGGTCTTAGCAGCCTCATTTTCATATAGAAAGCTCTGCTTTATGATACACTTTAGAATATAATTTTGTAACGTTTTAAATATATTTACACTTACAAGAAATATGTGGCTTAAATTCAGATAGATTTAGTGTAACAATACTGATACTTTCCAAGTTCACCCCCAGCATCCAGTAAGGCTATTGGGGCTGGGCCCCTGGCAGAACCACTTACTTCCTCTCCGGGTGAGATGGCCCTGTCCTTGGAGCAGTAAAGCAGTAAACCACCAAGGTCTCGTTTTGGAAATCAGTATCCCAACCTGGATATGACTTTTATTCTACCAAGCTGTTGGGTCAAAGGTCTTCCTTTAGGGTCTTGCCCATGACTGACAGGGACCCCGAAGCTCAGTGCACACTGAAGACTGTAGCAACTGAAAAACCACGAAACTCAGCATGCACTTGAACTTAGGGAGTAGATGTTGTAGTAACGACTACAGCTGAAAGTTAAGCCAGCATTACGTAGCTAGGCTGGAGTCAGGGAGTCCTATGAGCTCCTTGCTCCATCCCGCCAACCCCAGTGGTGGGTTTGCAGAGACAGGGCAGGGCTTGGAGCTGGTTCCCCCATCCCTGGTTTGTGAGCATTGCTTCTTTCTCTCAGCTCAGCTCTTACCTGAAGCCATCACAGAGTTGATGTCATGACTGCCACATACTAGGTGCAGAAATGAATGGCCTCTTTAAATGGCTTAGTCTAGTTTGGCAGCCTTGTTCATTCCACTTACCTTTTTCTTTGCAAACTCATCACGAGTCCTCCTTTGCCTCTATGCATTTTAACACTGCTTCAAGATCTTGTATTAACTGAAACAAGACTCCATGCAGGTGGAAGGTTTGACAGAAGGCTCACTGTATGAGTTCAAGATTGCTGCCGTCAACCTGGCTGGGATCGGGCAGCCATCGGACCCCAGTGAGCATTTCAAGTGCGAGGCTTGGACAGCGCCAGAACCTGGTGAGACAGTCTTTCCAGACAGGCCTCTCTACACCGCGGGACTGGCCAGAGGGGGCTCCCATGGCAGACTTTTGTTGTCACCTACTTCCACAGCGAGACGGTGGCCATTCGCACGGTGCAGACTTGTGGCAAGAGCTGCGTGAGGCAGTGACACACGTAGCCAGGGAAGGGGCTTTGAGTACAGAGTGGGAGGTGGCGCACGGAAGGACCCGCTAGCCCAGGCCACAGAGGAAAGGGAGTGTCCCAGTGTCCACCATGGGCAGCTGGCACCTGACATGGGACCCGGATGTGGTGGCAAAAAGTTCCATGCAGCAAGGGAGCCACAAACCTAGACCAAGTCAAGGCAGAGCAGATCGTCAGGGTCCCTACTCCTGTGTTAGCATCTGACGCTGAGAATCGGGGGCCCCCAGTTCTGAGAAGTGTAATTGCTTCAGACCTGACGTCATGCCCTACATGTCCTGCCACCCTTCCTCTTTCTCTTCTTCCTCCCTCCTCCCTTCCCTCCCTCCCTCCTTCACTGTCTCCTTCCCACCCTCCCTTCCTTGTCTCCCCCTTCCTTCCTTCCTTCCTTCCTTCCTTCCTTCCTTCCTTCCTTCCTTCCTTCCTTCCTTCCCTCCTCCCGTCATTCCCTCTCTCTTCCTTTCCTTTCCTCCTCCTCTTCCTTTCTTCTTTCTCCCCCACACCCTATGCCCCTCCCTTCCAGTTTCTTTCCTCATTTTCATTAATTTAGGTTGGGCCCCTTAGAAATTGCTCTTCAGAACACCCCTCCCATTTCTCTTCCTACTCCTCCCCCGCCTCCTTGTTCCCCTTTTCAACCTCCAGGGATGAATCCAGGGCTTCCTACCAGCTAGGAAAGCCTTCTATCATGGAGATACATCTGCAGCCTTTTCTTTAAAAAAATCAACTTTATATTAAAAACTCAGAAATAAAAAGAAACCACACACTGAAATTAACTGGACCCACAGTCTGTAGGCATTCTGAAGTCATGGAGCTTCACCTTGGATTTTATTCTTTTCCTATCAAATATATTTTGATGTACTTATCTACCAAAAATTAAAAAAAAAAGTCTATGACAGAGTTAGAACCGGAAAGGCATTAGCTTTATATTCTCTTTTAATACTGTGTCCATTATCACTCTTTCATTTTTGTTTTGAGAGATTTCACTAAGTTGCCAAGATAGCTTACACTAACTATGGCCGAGACTTAAGCTTTCAATACTCCTGCCTCAGTTTCCTGAGTAGTCAGGATGGCATGTCTGCACCACAAGGCCCAGCTCCAGAATCTTCTTGAAGGCTTCGTACAACCTGCTTTCACAGCACACACAGGATACAGTGAGATCTAATTAAGATGAAGTTGGGCAGCATCGCCTCTCTCCCCTTGCTTCTAAGAGCTTCTCTGGGAATGGGGAGTCAGCCCCAGACTCTTGGGAGAGGACTGTGACATGTGTTAGCACGTTGGGAGGTTTGCAGCAGTGATGGCAACCCCTCCTGTTTCTGCACATTGTCTGTGTGACGCCCGTGTGCTGGCCGGAGAGCGATGTCCACTGTGAATGACTCGGTTCACACTCACGGTCACCCAGGTGGGTGATGGAGGGGACAGAAGGTAGATTCCCTTTCCAGCCCCGGCATCTGGAACCTTCTAGAGAGAGGGACATGTGAGTGTGGAGAGGGCGCCTGAGAGGACCAAGGCAGCAGGGGACTTACTGGAGTGATGGTGGTGGGCCCCCTCTGCCCAGGAGACAGGGTCGCATGAGTGGTGGGGGTGGGCAGCCCCTGCCCAGGCGGCAGGGTCACTGCAGTGGCGATGACAGTAGTTAGATTTGGCTGAGCTGGCCGGGCTCAGGTTTAGTGACTTTTCAGGTCCTGCCTATGACTTGACGTTCTGCGAGGTCCGAGACACCTCTCTGGTCATGCTGTGGAAAGCCCCTGTGTACACGGGCAGCAGTCCTGTGTCTGGATATTTTGTGGATTTTAAGGAAGAGGATTCGGGGGAGTGGAAGACCGCCAGTGAGGCAGCAACTCCAAATCGCTATCTAAAGGTAACCTGCCGCCCCTTTCACATTCACGTTTTTGATTCTTTAGCAAACTGGCCCAAAGTCTCTAGGTGAGTGATCCCATGGAGACCACCATCTTAAGAAGGGACTTCACCTCCAGGGTCTACGGAGCAAGTGCAGAAAGTTCCAGCAGAGGGCAGCAAAGCGCCTTGAGGAGGTGGTGCTGTCCTCACACACGGTCAGGAAGCTGTGCGGATTTGCTCATTTCTTCCCACACTGCAGCCTACCAAACTGCCATTATAGGACCACACCCTTGTGTGCAGAGGCCCCTTCTCCGACTTGGGAAAGGATGATGGCACCTAACTCTGTGCTTTGACCTTAAGCCCAACATTTGCTTTACCTAGTTCCTATGATTCCAAGTAGTAATTCTTATCTTTAACCATTATCTATTTAATAATAATTATTTAGTAATTATATTTAATAATTATTGCTTATAATAATTGCTTATATGGTTGATGAGCAGCATACACACATACACAGACATGCACACACATGCATACTCTCACCCACACATTCACACATCTGTGCTAACACATGTGTACATACATGTAGCTGTACTCACCTGACACACATGTGTGCATATGAACACACATATCTACCTATACATGCACGCCTGTGCTCTCACATATGTACACATACAGTTGTACTAACATGCACACATGTGTACCTGCTCCCATTTGTATGTATACTTGCAAATACACATTCTATTATGCAGATATGGGCACCTTCACACACTTACACATCTGCACTCACACACATATGCATACACAGAAGCCCACACATGGGTGTATGCACCTCTGTACTCTCACACTTGTACACATGTGCAGAGGTACACACATGAACTCATATACACACACCTGCATCAGACTCTCGTGAGGTGATCTTGCAAAGAGGCACCTCTGGGTTTAAAAACCAGCTCACAGGATACACAGGCTGGTTGTGTGCCTGGGTTCAGGGAGGTGATGGAGCCAAGAGCTGAGACCTCCATGGTCTACACCTGGGGCCTCCTGATCTCCTCTGACTCTGTTTCTTAAATCTTCCTGGTAACCCAGGAGCATCTTTATTAATGACTTTAGTTCCATCCACCAGCAGGGCTTAGCTTTGCCAACACTATCACCACGACCACCACAGGCAATAATAAAACTCTTCTTCTTCTTCCTCTTCCTCTTCCTCTTCCTCTTCCTCTTCCTCCCCCTCCCCCTCCTCCTCCTCCTCCTCCTCTTCCTCTTCCTCTTCTTCTTCTTCTTCTTCTTCTTCTTCCTCTTCCTCTTCCTCCTCCTCCTCCCCCTCCCCCTCCTCCTCCTCCTCCTCCTCTTCCTCTTCCTCTTCTTCTTCTTCTTCTTCTTCTTCTTCCTCTTCCTCCCCTTCCTCCTCCTCCTCCTCCTCCTCCTCCTCCTCCTCCTCCTCCTCCTCCTCCTCCTCCTCCTCCTCCTCCTCCTCCTCCTCCTCTTCTTCTTCTTCTTCTTCTTCTTCTTCTTCTTCTTCTTCTTCTTCTTCTTCTTCTTCTTCTTCTCTCTCCTCCTCCTCCTCCTCTCTATTCCTTTCCCCTCTAAAGATTTGTTTTTATTTTATGTGTATGACTGTTTAGCTGTGTGTGTGGCTGCTACCCTCAGAAGACTTCTCCCACCCATTACACATATGCACACGGATGCATGACTGTGCCCACATATATACACGCATGCACATCCACGACGTCCCACACATGCATCCCGGCACTCTCACACATGTACACACACTCACACGCCTGCATTGCCACATGCGCTTACATGCATGCATACACACCTGCACGCCAGCACTCAGGGTCAGGGTCACACATTAACATGTGTGCACAGTGTAGATGAGTTCGCCCTCATTTTTCAAAGATTTAACTTTAGCACCTTCAGTTTTCTAGTCCCTGGGTCAGTGTGTCAGCGTCCTTGAGTCCCTGGCCTGTATCCTCTGACCGGGGAAGGGGGGCTCTCTTGATGTGGTCTAGGCAGAAGCCTGTGCACCCTTCTTTCAAGGAAGGTGATGCTTGGGCCAGGCGCTGAGGCACACGGGTGGATGGACAGGAAGCAGTCTGCCCCGCAGAACAGATTCGCCATGGAAAACAGTCTCCTTTGACTGAGTAAACGGTTACCTTAGAATCCAGCCACGCTATAGATGGCAGCAGGTGCATGCACGTGAAAAGAGACTGGTTCGGTTATGGTATGTCTACAGGATGGTTTTAACAGCTAGAAACCACATTTTAAACAGGCTCTGGTCCTGGGGAATTGTGCTAACTATCATCGCCGGGTTGTTACCTAGTCAAGAGCATTTGGTTCTGCACTTGAGTGTTCAGAGGAACAAAAGAATGTAGACAAGCAAACCCACATCTGCTCGTTCCTTCAGTGAGCTTGGGCACTGTCCGCCTTGGCACACGTTTCTTCTGTCTTTTCCAGGTCAGTGACCTGCAGCAAGGCAAGACCTACGTATTCAGAGTGCGAGCGATGAACGCCAGTGGACCAGGGAAGCCATCGGATACATCGGAACCTGTGCTTGTGGAGGCCAGGCCAGGTGAGCCCCACCTCTCAGCTGCTCAGCACAGTAGATGTCACCCCACAGCGGAACCTTGAGGGGAGCACTCATGCTCTATGTGAATGCATGGGTGGAAGCATGTTTAAATGCATGAATATGTACCCTGCCATCTTAAGGTTTTAAAAGGTTCTTTGATAATTTCATACATGTATAATATAATGCATTTGACTTCATACACCCCCATCACCTGCTTACGCCTTCCTCACCGAACTCTTTTCTTTTTTACTTCCCCCGAAGCCCCCCAAGCATGTTTTAAGCAGAACTTGATTGACAGGAGAAGTTAGGCTACATCCAGGCTCTGCACATGCTCTAACCCCTGAGCATACGGTCATCTGCTGGTGTGGAGAGGTTGTTCTAGGAGCAGCGAACAATGTCCACGGGGGACTGTTGTTGTTTATACAGCAGCTGTTGGGGTGAGACCAGAAGGATATAAAGCTATTGGTCATTTTCTTGGCTGCATCAGACTCTCGTGAGGTGATCTTGCAAAGAGGCACCTCTGGGTTTAAAAATCAACTCACAGGATATACAGGCTGGTTGTGTGCCTGGGTTCAGGGAGGTAATGGAGCCAAGAGCTGAGACCTCCATGGTCTACACCTGGGGCCTCCTGATCTCCTCTGACTCTGTTTCTTAAATCTTCCTGGTAACCCAGGAGCATCTTTATTAATGACTTTAGTTCCATCCACCAGCAGGGCTTAGCTTTGCCAACACTACCACCACGACCACAGGCAATAATAAAACTCTTCTTCTTCTTCTTCTTCTTCTTCTTCTTCTTCTTCTTCTTCTTCTTCTTCTTCTTCTTCTTCCTCTTCTTCCTCTTCTCTCTTTCTCCTCCTCCTCCTTCTCTCTATTCCTTTCCCCCTCTAAAGATTTGTTTTTGTTTTATGTGTGTGACTGTTTAGCTGTGTATGTGACTGCTACTCTCAGAAGACTTCTAAGAGGGCACCAGATTCTTTGGAAGTGGAGTTACAGATGGCTGTGAGCTGCCACGTAGGTGCTAGGACTTGAACCCAGCTCCTCTGAAAGAGCAGCAGATGCTTTTAATGGCTGAGCCATCTCTCCATCCCCTGCCCCAGCTTCTAACAGCTGTATTCTGAATGTCTGGTGTCAGGCCAGCTGTTTATCTTGGCCAACGCATACCAGACAAGTAGCAGCCTTCGTCCTCCATAAGACATAGAATAATGGATTTGGAGAAGGAAGATGAGTGGGTAATATGGGGTAGTATAAACATGACTGTCCAGGTTATGGCCTGGGAGTGACAGGTCAGTCTGAGAGGCAGTCCAGGGGTTTCTGAAGTGCTGGAGGGTAATCCAGCAGAAGTTTAATGGTACAGATGGCATCAGCAGCTGGCCTTGTTGACCAGATCCATGAGAGGTGCTTGCTCTTCCAAGCCTCTCTGGCCAATTTTGGATAGACATTAAATAAAACTGATGACGCAACCAATGTCAAGCAAGCTTCCTCCTGGCCGATGTCACCCCCTCTCTAGGAAAGGAATCTAGGAGACACAGAGTTCCTGAGGATCCCCTGCTTCCTCCCATCCCTTGTAGGCACAAAGGAGATCAGTGCTGGTGTAGATGAGGAGGGCAACATCTACCTCGGCTTTGACTGCCAGGAAATGACAGACGCCTCCCAGTTCACCTGGTGCAAGGCCTATGAAGAGATTGCCGATGATGAGCGGTTCGAGGTTCACACAGAGGGTGATCAGTAAGTCACCGGGAAGCCAGAGGCTGCGATCTTTTGGCTTCTGCAGGCAGAAGTGACTAATGCTTGCCTTTCCTTTTCCTTTCAGCTCGAAGCTGTACTTTAAGAATCCAGATAAAGCAGACACAGGGACATACTCTGTATCTGTAAGCGACACGGATGGTGTGTCCTCCAGCTTCGTTTTGGATGAGGAAGGTAACGTGTTCCTGGCACAGGCTTGCCCTTCTCAGCTGTGTCACACTTTCAGAGTTCGACTCTAGTACAGAGAAAACACATTTGATCAGGAAGAAGTCCGGGTGTGGGGTTTGCATGTGCGCCGACATTTCTTTAGACATTTAGCAAATCTAGACTAAAGGCTTTCTCACTGCCTCTTTCTGTCTTGGAAAGTATCACGTGGGGGAAACAGAAAATCTTTACAAGGGCCTCATTGTCTCAACAAGGGCCCACTCCCAGGACAGCAGTATTGGTTCACTCCTACCTCAATATGGCTTACACAGGGATCAGTTTATAACATGTGAACTTGGGGAGATGCCTACATCCCTCATGCCATAGGAAGGGAGGACAGGTGATCATCTGGGAGGACGGTGTTGGTGACATGTTGTTGACTCCACAAGTTTGCAGATCTAGCTCAGTTTTGGTTAGATTTTACCAAACTCAGACAAACTGATCAAGACTTACCTAAGAGGAACAGAGGGTTGGCATTGCCCTTCTTTAAGCTGCATAGAGAAGGGACTTTGCAGCCTGTCTCTGAGGACTCTCTTTGCACACTTAGGAAGTGACGGTATATTCCTCTGCACGGCGGTTCATGCAGGGCATTCTGCATTGCAGCTTTACTAGATGCATAGGATGAAGCTTCCGCCATGCTTTACATAACTGATACCAAAGCAAGACCTCAGGGATCCAGGCATAGTTCATTTGATTTATGCACATCCCTGCTGGGAGGTGTCACTGGGAGTGGAGGTTCTCATGGTCAAGCCAATGATCAAATGAAGTTTGCTTTTGATTGAGAAGAATCTGGCTTCTTTACTTAACACAAATGAATGCTCTTATGTGTCCATAACATGTATGAATTCTAACTTTGTGAGGGAAAGGAGGAGAGGAAGAAAGGGAAAGAAATGGAGAGACATCTTGGAATTTCAGCTCTTCTGACTTTGCTCAGGATTTCCTTTTGCCCTGTTGCAATTATTTTTGCCATGATGAGGTTTTCCTTGAATAAGGCAGGAGGAAACCTTGGCAGAGGAAAGAAACATACTAGCCTCAGCATGTTCCCAGGAGCAGATTAGCTGCAGGAGGTGCCCCCTGTGGTAGAGAGCAGAGTTGCCCCTTTACTCACACTCTGCAGATTAGTCTAGATTTCCATAGTGCCTGCCTTGCCCGTCCCCCACTCCCATGTCTCACCCTCAACTGTCCTTTTAGTAAGTGGGTTTCAGGGTGAGGACTCTGGCTGGAGCACACTGCCAGCGTGTTAAAGGTTAAAGCCCCTTCTCCGTCCTTATGTTTATTTCATGCCCTCAGTGTAAATTAGCCTTGGTGTCTGTCTTAGGGTTTCTACTGCTGTAATGAGACACCATGACCACGGCAACTCTTATAAAGGAAAACATTTAATTGGGGTGGCTTACAGTTTAGATGTTTAGTCCTTTATCAGTCCTGGTGGGGAGCATGGTAGCATGCAGAAGCCATGGTGCTGGAGAAGGAGCTGCGAGTTTTCTACATTTTGATCTGCAGGCACTGGGTGTGAATTGAGCATGTATGAGATCTCAAAGTCCACCTCCAGAGTAACACACTTCCTCCAACAAGACCACACCTATGTCTCCTGTAGTGCCACTCTCTACAGGCCAGGGTTTCAAACACATGAGTCTATGGGGGCCGTTCTTATTCAAATCACCACGACATTGTTCATAGACTTCTGAATGCACAGGTCAAACTGATGAGATGTTCCTTTCTTACTTTTAGAACTTGAGCGTTTGATGACATTGAGCAATGAGATAAAGAACCCCAGTAAGTAATCCTCCGGCTTCATACATGTATTTGCAGACCCAGGAGGAGGGAGGGCCTTCATTACACTTATAATGACGCAGTTGGGAGAAATACCAGTTTATGATGTGGAAACTTGCCCGTTTGTTCCTAACCCAAGACAGTTGTCTAGAGAAGTCATCTCATAGAGTCACTCCTCAACCTCTGACCATGTCCAGAGAGGTTCATGGAACTCATCAACCAGGAGGCTTTTCACATGATGTGCATGTCTCGTTTCCATGAGCCTGGGCAATACTCCATGGCTCACCTTCTTGCAATGTTTGGGAACTGGGATTGATGCTGCCTTCCAATCTGCAGCTGTGCGTCTGAGGACAACCTGCTCACCACTGACTTATGGTTTCTCTTCCTCCTGTAGCAATTCCTCTGAAGTCCGAATTAGCTTATGAGATTTTCGATAAGGGTCAGGTCCGATTCTGGCTGCAGGCAGAGCACCTTTCACCTGATGCCAGCTTCCGGTTCGTTATCAATGACAGAGAAGTCTCTGACAGTGAGGTGAGCTCTTGGATGTGAGCTGTGACTCAGAGGGACCTGGATTTGCTCGGCTGGGAGTGAGCTACAGCTCAGAGAAATCTGGGGTTACTTGGAAGGTTCTCAAGAGTCAGTTTTTTTATGTTCCTTCCCACCCTTTTTGAGTTCCAGAAACAGGAGTTCAGAAGGTTGACCAAATGGCTCGAGGTTGTGGTTCTCACAGTGCTTGGAGATTCAAGCTTGGTTTGATACAACTTAGGCTGACTTTAAAAACCACATGTGTTAAAAATTAGGAACTATATTTTAGAGACTTGGAGTTTGGGTTTAGGGAAATGTACAGGATAAAAGGGGGTTGTCTTGATGAATTAGTTTCTTTCTTTCTGATTGTGGTTCTGAAGTCTTGACATTTTGCTCTATTCTGGAAAATGGTTCCCTATGTTCCTTCCTCTGACAGCTCCCATGAGGGACAACCAGGTAAAAAAGAAGTCTCAGGGGCACTTGGTCCTCTCTGGCCTTGGTGTACTGGATCTGATCTGGACAGAGAAATGGGTGGGCTTTTCATAATTGCTTAGTATGATAATATATAAGCACCTGACCTTTGCTCTACTTTGTGTATATGTATATATTCACTGTGTAAGTGGTTTAAATGTGTGCATGCATGGCACATGTGGGCATTTTTCCTGGGGCATCTTTTCCTTTGTTGTTAAGACAGGGTCTTTCATCGGCCTGGAATCTCATCAATCAGGCCAGCCTAGCTAGCCTGCAAGCTTATAGAGATCTATCTGTCTGTCTCCAATTTTGCTATCTCTGGGCATGTGTGTCCATGTTGAGCTTTTTTACATGGGTTCTGGTATCCAAATGCAATTACTCATACTTGTGAGGGAAGAACCTTACTGCATGAGCCATCTTTTTTTTGATTATATAAAAATAATCCTTAAATTACTGAAGTCCTCATTTTCCACTCTGGGGCATTTGAGAAGTCCTTACCTATGTTAGATATGTTTACACTTGTCTAATTTATAGCATGCTGGGGAACCCAGTCATAAGACAATCTATTTTTCATGGGGTCTCTTTTATTCGGGAGTGGGTTAGGTGAGTCATCTATTGGCATGCCCTCTTTTCACTGAATGTCTTGGTATATCCTTGACATTTAGCTTCCTAATCCTAAACTCCCCATTCAGGTATTCATCCCACACATATCAACGGGGAGCTGTAAATGAGAGCTCACCCATGTTTGTGGGCAGCCCACTCTCTTTCTGTGAGCTTTACCATCTACTCTGAGCTTGGTCTTTATGTCTGCTGGTGCAGGATCTTAGCCCAACCATGGAAGGCTGAGCTGGGTTTGAGGAAGAGTAAGTGCACCAGCCTCCCCAGGGTCCTGGAGACAATCAGACATAGCAGGGAGTCTAGTAAAGCAGGAACTCATTTATTACCCCATAGAAAGCATCTTTTAAAGCAAAAAAACGCAGAGCAGAAAAACAGCCAGCCAGTGGTTTTAAAGGCCAGCCGATCATGTGCCTAGGCGTCCTATGCTTTACCTAGTGAACATGAGCTGTTCATGTGGTGACCTCATCTGGTTCCATCTTGGCGACCAATCACCGTTTTTTTTTGTGAACATCTCAGGTCTTGGCCTCCTGATTTCCCCTCGGTACCATCTTTAACTGACTTGTGTGTCCTTCAGATTCCTCCTTTTTGTTTTAGACCATGACCTACCTCATTTCAAAGTATGGACCTCTTGGCACCTCTGCGACCCCCGGGAAGGGACCCCCGACCCGAGGGGGTGAGGTGATGAGGGTCGCTACTAATTTAGTGGGCCTTTACGAGCAGATCCGATCTGGAAAGTGAACTTCAAGAGGTTAATGGAATCAGGCTCAAGACAACGTTCGCTGATCAAGAGCCTTTATTTTTTGGGGCGCGCTGGAACTTATAGAGGAAGGACCTCAGGGGGTGGTACAAGCATATCAATCAAGTCTCATTTCAAATATACACCAAATACGGTAAAGACAAAGTTGTAATTTTCCATCAGTCATTAGTTGCATTCCACAAATGCTTGTCAGCGTAAGTCAGGTGCAGGAATTAGGGAGGGGTAGGGAGTGTACAACAGAATGCTATAATCTTTTGTTTAACAAAGACAATTGCTCTGTAAGGGTACTTCCCCCCTGGCTAGGCGGGTGGGCTGCCCTGTGTAAATTTAACTTTTATGGTTAGCCTTTTCCTTTGTCTCAAGGGCATGTGTGCTAGTAGTCACGTAGTCAGAAGGCCAAGAAACGGTTGACAGACTCCATTTTGTTCAAGGTTCTAGCAGTCCCCAACACACCTCCACAGGGATTCACCTCTTATAGCACCTTTTGTCAAGGTTCATTCAAAAGGGATATAGTCTCAGGGTGAACCTATCACAATGTACATGAGGGTCATCAGTTGGATCTCTTGAATCTTTGTTCTGACTAGTCTGCCCAGCCTATTGAAAAGGCAAGGCCCAAAGACACAAATTAAGGTTATTATTATAAAGGGACCCAACAGGGTTGAGATCTGGATCTTACAGAGGATTCCAGGTGAGTTTGGGATGGTTCACCCTCCCGACTTTAATAGGCCCTCTCTGCCTTATCCAGGATCCTGTCCCTGTTTCCTCGTACCCACATTGTGCACAGTAGAAGGTGTCCATCCCATCACATTTGGATATGTCCACATCTGTCTGATTGCTTCCCAGGCATATATAAAAGTCAGTGTCCCTTAAGGCTGCCCTACTGGGAACATGTGAGCAGCCCAGGGAATGGGGGTCCGATATGTGGGGCAGGTGGCACCCCCACAACCCTCCACATTCAGACCATTCTTAATGAAGAGGAGTCCAGT
The DNA here is from genome assembly GCF_017639785.1 of Mesocricetus auratus. Lineage (NCBI taxonomy): Eukaryota > Metazoa > Chordata > Mammalia > Rodentia > Cricetidae > Mesocricetus > Mesocricetus auratus. Next base: position 4,463,424 of record NW_024429212.1, on the reverse strand, counting down.
CTCCCACATCCCAAGATCCTCGGGCCAGGTCACAGAGGTTGAAGAAGAGCGTGGGCCACCAGGTCTTGGGGACTGCCTCATTTGTGGTGCTGTTGAGGATATCTCCATTGGCGGCATTGATCACCATCAATGTCACCTTTTGGGGACAATGAGGGTTCTTCTGCTGGGTGGTCACTGGAGCAGTCAGCATCAGCAGTGGGAGCATTAGAATGGTCAGGAAATGGGACATCATCTGTAAGTTTTAAAGAACACAAGAGTTTCTCAAGGGTACAACACCCTTGGACATGGTTAGGTATCATTGTATTGGTCCTCTTATTGTGAAAGAGGAACCTTGGCCACCATTGTTGTTTCCTTTCTTCGCTGGTGAACCTGTTCTTGGTCATCCTCCTGCATTGTGGGAGCAGGCAGGAATTTTAGATTTCTGGCCAGAAGTCAGATGGGCACTTCTTCTCCTATAGGGAAGACACATCCAAATCATCTTTCCATTGTAATTATTGGGTCTAGGCCCCTCCATTTGGATGTTAGAGGGTCTTTCCATTTGACCTTAACTTGGGGTATGGGGTATAGGTGGCCCCAATGTTTTTGGAACTTAGATTTGGTTGCTCCCTTAGAAAAATTCAAAATTTTAATAGTAAATAAAGCCATTCCTAGTTGTAAATGGGGGCCAACTCCCCATTTCTGTTTTAAAATTTGTTCTTTTAGACATTTAGACAATTGCTTGTCCTGGAGGGTTATAAGAGCTTCTTTTAGTATGATTGATGTGTCATCTATGGAAAAATTCTGCCATGGAATTACTGGCAAAGCAAGGGTCATTATCAGTCTTAATCTGTATGGGTAAAATCCTAGGGTTGTGAAAAACTGAAGGAAGTGAGTTTGAGCATGTTTGGTCTTTTCCCCCATATATGCAGTGGCATCAGTGAGCTGATCTGCCTGAGTGTAGATCCAGGGTGTTCCTCCCAAAGACATAAATAAGGATCCATTCCAATGGTTTCCCCTCCTGCGTTAGAACCACTGTAATCACGGAGGCTCCAGCAAACAGCCAGAGGGACAAGGGCCTAGTCACTGAATACCTCCTTAGAAAGCATTTGTCCAAGGCCTTCTGAAAGACAAGGAGCATCTCGCGGTGTTCCTTTGTCATGGTTATACTATCATGAGGCACCTTGTCCTTTAGCAGGGTGTACAGGGGTACCAGGTCTTCTGTGAGGATTGACAGCCAGGGTCTCAGCCAATTAATCTCCCCCAGTAAGGCTGGAGCTGGATCAGGGTTGTAGATTCAGACACCTTCAGAACAGGCTTAAGAGGGCTAGTCTGTGTTAGCTTGAGGCATGACCCAAGTACTTTGAAGGGGGGCACCTTTTGGACCTTTTCTGGGGTGACAGTAAATACCCTTTTTTAATCAGTTGGAGCACCTTGGCCACAAAGCCCTCCAGATATGCTGGATCCAACGTCCCAAAATTAAGTCATCCATATAAGCATATATTATTGAATCCTATTATTTTATTGTTGTCAGGGTATGGGACCTTCCAATCCTACTTTTAGAGGGACTTCCTCCCTTTTTTAATGGGGCTGGAGGTTGCCCCTCCTCCAATTTAAAGCCTTCCCCTCCAAATCAAATTTTGATCTACAGTCCTTCTTCCAATGGTATCCCTTCCTGCACTGAGGGCATGGGGCACAGAGGGGCTTAGCCCCTCCTGGCCTGTTGGGAGGGGTTCTAGGATAGTCTCTTTTAAAATGTCCCTCCTGCCCACATATAAAGCATGTCCCTTTTCCCAGCGGCCTCAAGGACCCTTGACCCTGGGTTTCCAGGGACTGGGTGATGGCCTCCATGAAGGTGGTCATCTGTGCCTGCAAGGTCTGGGCCAGAGACTGGGATTGTTGTTGCTGGGTACCTACATCTTGGGAGGCTATGACCCATATGCTCAGGGAAATGCCTTTTAATCCCATGCAGGTCATTCTATGGTCCTCATTCATCCCTTCCCATACCAACAGTTTGATAAATTGTTCTCTGAGGTCTCTGGGTGGCAGCTTGCACTGAACACTCTGTTGGACCCGATCTATAAACTCTGGCAAGGACTTGTCAGGCTTCTGCCTCACCCCAGCTGTGGGGGAGTCAGTAGGCCCATCATCCTGTTTAGCCCAGGTGTTCAACCCAGCCTTACTTGATCCCGATACGGCACAGGGACCCCTGCTTGCTGAACCTCAGTGGAGTAACCATCTCCCATTCCTGACAGCATAGCACAGGTAATAGGGATGGTGGGGTTAGCTTGCCTCTTTGCCTCAGCTTGTATCCTACATTCCTCCTTATAAAAGCCGCACCATTTGATAAACTGAGAACTAGGGAGGACTGCCTTAGCCACATCCAGCCAGACCTTGGGGACGCACAGATGGTAGGCGATGTCCTTGGGTCTGTGTTCAAGGGAAATTAGGGCCATCTTCCACCATGGCCTTGCAGTGCTTTTAAAGATCCTTGGCCTCCCAAGGATACCAGTCTAGAGGCCTGCCAGGCCTGGGGACCAAGTTTATAGGGCAGGCTTGAGGGGGCCCTAGTTGCATCCTACCCTTGGTTGGGTAGGCCTCGGCATAAACTGGGCTCCCAGGCCTCAATTGGTTGATCATTGGATTTTCCCTGAGGATGGTATAGGGGAACCCAACTTCCTCATTCCTGGGAGCTAAGGGGAGAGTCTGGACTTATCTGGGGAGGCTGGTTCAGCCCATTCCTCCTCCACCTCATCTTTGGCAGATTTCTCCGGTCCCTCCCTGTCTCCCTTCTTACTGAAAATAGAGTCACCCATACTAAGGGTCTCATTTACCCTGAGAGACCGCTTAGCTTCAACTGAAATATAGGTCCTTCATGCCCCACGTTGAGGGTGCCAGATGCAGGGACTTAGCCAAACCACGGAAGGCTGAGCTGGGTCCGAGGGAGGGTAAGTGTGTGCTTGCCTGTTCCCCAGCCTCCCAGGATTCCAGAGACAAACAGATGCACTGGGGAGTCCAGTCAAGCAGGAACTTATTTATTGCCCCCACAGCAAGCACCTTTTAAAGCAAAAAACTGCAGAGTGGGAAAATAGCCAGCCAATGGCTTTAAAGGTCAGCCTATCACATGCCTGGGCGCCCTATGCTTTTCCTAGTAAACATGTAGTGACCTCATCTGGTTTGATATTGGCAACCAGTCACCCTTTTTTGTAAAAATCTCAGGACTCGCCCTCCTGACTTCCCCTCGGTGCTGTCTTTAACTAGCTCGTGTACCCTTCCTGGTGGTATTATCAAAACAGGCCTAGATGAAGTCTATCAAACAGAAATCTTGGGATGTCAGGGTCATGTCATGGTTTAAATCACATGATCTACTCAGTTTGAACCATGGGAGCCATGACATGCTTTTAGAAAAAATAGAGTGCAGGTAGATTTTTGTGGGTTGCAAACAGCCAAGTGAGTGCATTCTGGGTTTGGGGCAGTACTGCCTCATCAAGGTGATTAGAGATATTTTCTCTGAGCAGAGGTCACGCTAGGAAAAGAAGTGAAATATGGAGTAATTGCACATTATCCGTTGAACATCTTTTGATTAACATTCTCTACGTGCCACAGACAGCAGCGGTGCTGCTTCAGAGCTAATCTTTTAGAGAAGGAGGGTACCATTTCACTTCTTTAATTAGCAGCCCACAGGTGACTTTCACATTTGAAGACTGATGCTGTTTTGTGAAAGTCACATAAAACCCTGTATTTATGGGGCTCATAAAAATCTCAGAACTTCATCTAGCTGCATTAAGATGCCTAATTATTTCCTAAAGCCTTCTCAGATACTGTGGTGAGGGATCAGAGGAAGCTGGAGAGCCTACTGTGTCTTGAAGCTTCCGGTTGGTGAAATTCTTACCGGGGATCTCTTAACTAGTGAGAATGGGTTCCGACAGTTCTGGGAACTGGTGGTAAAATGATGAAGACAGATAGCACATGGACACTGACCATTTGTTGAGCAACTTGAACGTTGCTTTTGATATGCAAACGTCATCACTGGAAACTAGACAGATATGCAGGGACCAGGGCAGGGGCAGCTGGCTGGGCTCTTTTTCTACTCTGATATGGTGGTGACTCATTTCAGCATGAGGACACAGTGCTTCCCCATAGTTCCTGTCACTAACCTTTTCCAGAAGGTTCTACTGCAAGGCTAGTCTGCACACTTGTGGCCCTTCATTGTGGCCTTTCTTGAGCACATAGATATACCTGTCTTCTCTTCAAGCTCCTTTTTAAAATACGCAGTGATGTCATACAAGTATAGAACACGTGACTGACATATGTGAAAGCGTATTTGAGTTTCTTACTATTTTTTGTATGTGTATTGGAGATGAAATCCTGGATAATGGGGCAGGCTTTATCCATTTACAACCTGGAGGCTGTTTACAGTTTCAAAGATTGAAGTTCATAGTTACGCACGGGGAACCTTCCTGTCTCTCTTCCCTTCCCAGGACACAGTGGTTTATTTTGGTTTTCAGTTCAACCAGATGAACAGTTGATACCTTTCTTTCTGAGTTCCTTTGTGTCCCCTAGTTCCTTTAGATGCACTATTTGGTGTGCCTTAGTTAGTCTTGTGTTGCTATGAAGAGATACCATGGCCAAGGCAGCTCTTAAAAAAAAGCATTTAATTGGGGGCTTGTTTACAATTTTAGAGGGTTAATTAGTGATCATCATGGCAGGAAGCAGACAGGTATAGTGCTGGAACAATAGCTGAGAGCTTCTTTTACTGGACTGTAGGCAGCTGGCAGAGAGAGCTGGAGAGAGAGGAGAGACAGAGGAGAGAGAGAGAGAGAGAGAGAGAGAGAGAGAGAGAGAGAGAGAGAGAGAGAGAGAGAGAGAGAGAGAGGAGAGAGAGAGAGAGGAGAGAGGGGAGAGAGAGCTCACCCAATGTGGGCTTTTATAACACTTCCTCTAACAAGGCCATACCTCCTAATTCTTCCCAAACAATTTCTCTCCCTGGTAATTAAGCATTTAAATATAGGAGCCTATTGGGGGCCATTCTCATCCAAACAGCCATACAGTATAACTGCAAATTGTAGAAGTGGTTTCATCATGTCATTCTCTGTGTCTTTTCTGGGTTCCAGACACACAGAATTAAATGTGACAGATCCACAGGCATGATTGAGATGGTCATGGATCGGTTTACTATAGAAAATGAAGGGACCTACACTGTGCAGATTCAAGATGGAAAAGCCAAGAATCAATCTTCACTGGTGCTCATCGGAGACGGTATGCCACAGAAAATATCTTCACGTGCCCGCAAAAAACGTAATGGAAAGAAAATCCCTTTAATGGAGACGTATTTTATCATCTCTCTATTTTTCTTAACTAGCGTTCAGGACTGTCCTAGAAGAGGCTGAATTTCAAAGGAAGGAATTCCTCAGGAAACAAGGTAGGTGGTGGCTCGCTCACACGGCAGCACAAGATGCAGACTTTGTAATTGTCTCTGCATCTCACAGCTGACTCTGAAGACGTAGAAGGATCAAATGTTGTGCCATCATTTTATCTGTGGAAACTATCCAACCAGCCTCTGCACCAATGGCTGACTAGTCCCTGTCCCCTGCATCTTGATAGTCCCTCCCAACACCTTTCTTTCCATGTTTCCTCTGCCTGTCACATGTTGATAACCTCACACAGAAGTGGTGGGAGCTCAGGTGAGCCAAATTCCCTGCCTACTTCAGCCTGGCATAACCTTCCGGACAAGTCAGATGGACTTGTCTGGATACCCCATCACAATGTCCAGACCACTCCTTATTGGTCTTGCTTTTCCCACAGGTTTTAAAAAATGTATTTTGAATTGAAATAGTATCACATCACCTTCTGTCCTCCCTCCCCCCACCTCCAGTGCCTTCCAGGTACTTTCCTACTAAACCTCCCCCATAGGCTTTAAACAGGGCACCAATTGAATTATCGCCTTATAAGATGTATTAATATGAGAAAAATCAGTACATAAGTCTCAAGCCTGTTTTATATTTAAACTGTTGTGTTGAATGAGGAAATAGTTTCATTAGGATATGGCTTACACCGTGTTTATTTCAATAGAAATGATTGATACTTTTGAAAAAGATACTGCATCCATCTCTGACCTGAACCAGCAAACATCTACAAAGTTGGGAGGTCCTGTGGCTCTGTCTCCATCTCACCTCTACTAATTCTCTTACTTTAAAGATTTGGTCATTATTCCGTGACACTCAGTGTTCAGTCAGATTCATAGCCCGGAAAAGAGAATGCGACAAGCTGGATATTACAAATATCTATAGGGCAAATGACCCCATATGCAATAAGGAGGGGGGACTGTGTCCTCCCACTAGGAACAGGCAGCTCTAAGGCAAGCTGGCTTCAGGACTATGAGACATACCCTGGCTGTACAGGGCACAGCAGGTTCCTCCCGCCTTTATGTTTATACATCAAAATATAACATGGAAATATATTAAAATATTGCAATGACTGCATTAGCCGTAGGTGTCTATATAACTAATTCTTGTTTTGGGACTCCTCCTTTCCCCACAGGCCCTCATTTTGCTGAGTATTTGCACTGGGATGTCACAGAAGACTGTGAAGTTAGGCTTGTCTGCAAGGTGAGAGACCAATGGTTCTCCCTCTTGTTCCTTGCAGGGAGTCTGGTTAGGGAGCAGCCATGGGGACTGAAGATGGTGCTCTAGGGTTAGGTGTAAATAGACTAGCGACTTCAGGGTCTAGCGAACCCTGTAAACTTAGATGGTAAGCGCCCATCCCCCTTCTTCATCAAGCATTAGTGTTGTGACATTTAAAGAAGATTTAAGGAGGTAGCATACTAAAGCGTTGACTTAGATTATTAGCAGCGACTCCATAAGAAGGCATGTCATGAGGAAATGCACCTGCCATGCTGTCCACATGATACCATTAGGGACTAAAGAGCATTTGAGGAACAGGTTCTTAAGTTTTGTATTTATAATTCAGCAAAGACACTTCTTTCTTTTTTATTTTTCCAGACAGGGTTTCTCTGTAACTTTGGAGCCTGTCCTGGAACTCGCTGTGTAGACTAGGCTGGCTCCAAACTCACACAGATCTGCCTGTCTCTGCCTCCCAAGTGCTGGGATTAAAGGCATGCACCACCACTGCCTGGTTTTAATCAAGAAACCTTTAATTTATTGAGTGCCTGCCTTAAATCTGTCACTGTGAAAGGGCTGAGATAAGTGATATTAGTGCATTATTTTTGCCCTTAACCTACTTACGAATTATTTAAAGCCCAAGTCAGAAAGAAGAAAATAGGCAGGATATTTCAGCAAGATGGGGCTTCATGGGTCAGGATAGTCCAGGTCCAGGGGGTGGGATCAAGAACAGGAACTGAATGACATCCTCAACCACCATCAGAAGACAGAGCCGATGTTATACACACTATGCACAATAAGAAGCTATAGAGCTATATCAAGAGGGCAGGGTTGGTGGGTGTGAGGTTGTAAGAAGGAGTGGGTATGATGGTAGAGTCTAAAGTATTGGCATCTAGAGGCAGGAGGCTAGCCATTTACGGAACGTGGACTGTTTACATAGGTAGTTTTTACTGGTTAAAATACCAGTTTTCTCAAATAATTACCGTGCATGGAAAGGTATGTATTTCTGTGGTGAGCATTACAAAGCTCAGCTCATTAGGGGGTCAGAGGTCAGTGACTGATGCTCTGGCTCTGGCCATATCACCAAGACATGCCACTCTTCCTGTATCCTAAGGACAAGGGGCAAAAGGGAGGTCTACTTCCTGGGACTGATAGCATCCGTAATGGCCCATAAATGTTTGAAACTACTTCAAGCTCCCTGATCACAGAGATTCACAGGCCAGTAGACACGGATATTAGAGAAATGAAAGAAATCTTGAAACGAGTTATTTTGCAATCTCATGCATTCGTTTTGTACACTCATGTTTGCATAAATGCTGCAAACCATCTTCCTGAATATTGTTTCATTCAGTGATAACTGTGGCAGGTGGTATTTCTTAATTTATGTATGTGACAAAATATACAGAAGGAATAGCATATATTAGGACACATCTACGCTTTTACAGAAAAGCATTTAAAAACAAAAGAAGTATTTTACGGGAACCTTAATCACAACAGGAAGACAGTGCTTTGGGAGTTTGTCATACTGCAGTGCAGTGTGATGGGAGAGCAGTGTCCCTTGGGCATGGGCACGGTGTGAATGTGGCGTCTGACGAATTTGCTTGTTCAAATTGCTTTGCGTGCTCATGCACACGTTAGGCACCTGAGTGCTCCAGTGTAACAGAGGTGAATTGCAGGGTCGGAGAAGATGCACAGGGTTGTGCATGGGGTGAGACCCCTCCACCCACGTGGTAGGAGGATGGAGGCTGTTGAGAGACAAGATTGAAGGCATTGGCAACTTCCGCCTTGATGAGCAGAGTAAGCCTAGAGACAAGGAAGGATGGCCGAGGCCGGCACAGTAGGAAGACCCAGAGAAGACCAGGAAGTTACTACCCTATGATGTGTGTTCTGTGCTGGGGTGGGGTGGGGCACTTCCAGCGTGGCTAGTGCATGGTCCCCATGTGTTCCTTAGACACTATGAATGGCTTCTCCGTACGAGACTGGTTTTCTGCTCTGGGGACTAGAGCAGGCAAAAGTACCTGCGGTATGTGATTTTTCTCTGGTGACAACACTGCATACAGCTGCTGTGGAAATTCCAAACAAATGGCATCACTGGTCAATAGAGCCAGTGTCATGACATTATCATGTGTAATGTTCCATTGCTGTCATTACCTGTGTGGAGTCTGTGTGGGTGGGGATGCAGACTCCCCAGCCTCTAGGAATCCAATGCCATCCAGCATCTGTCACACAAAGTAGAATGTGGTCTTCCTGAGATAGGATGTCAGCTATGTGCGTGTGAGCATGGTTCCTCTCCATCAGAACTCTGCGAAGCTTAGCTTCTAAGCCAGAGGCTCAAGTGTGAGGAATTCCCACATAGGGAAACCTTCTGTCTGTGTCTCATCCTTTTGTGTTCATGGACCTCAATCCCACACTTTCAAAGAGCACTCGCCCAGTGATCCATAGAGCTCTAAAAACATTTATGAATCAAAGCACTTTGCTCAGGCCTCATTAATGACATCTCCTATTAAATGAGAGATTTTCACACCTACTGGCTTCATCGGTCCTGTTGGGGGCAGCTATAAAGGCTTATTGCTTTTAGAAGACAATTGAGAAATGCATTTGCTGTTATTAGAAGTGACAGTTCTTTTATGAGCCCTCTACTGAGCCTGTTGAAGGTAAAAGCTGATGTTGTCTTTAGGTCTGGGATTGACTAACCCTGAAGAATTTTTTTCTCCTGAGCCACAGTGATTCACTTAGGACTTCTGTTTTGCAGGTTGCAAACACCAAGAGGGAAACAGTTTTCAAATGGCTCAAGGATGATGTTCTTTACGAAACTGAGAAACTGCCGGACCTGGAGAAGGGGGTCTGTGAGCTGCTTATACCAAAGGTACTATGCAGCCAGAGGAGCAAAATAGCATTCTCTGTAACTTGTAAACTCTGCAATGCCTTCCATTTTGCACACTGATTTCCCATGCTTTGCAAGGAAAATGTACTAATACAATGTCTTGTCTCATGGTATTGATTCTGCATAAGTATGGAATGTGTTTTATTCATAGTTGTCTAAAAAGGACCATGGTGAATACAAAGCAACCTTGAAAGATGACAGAGGTCAAGATGTGTCTATCCTGGAGATAGCTGGCAAAGGTAAGATGATGCCTTCTTTGTCTTACAGTGAAATCTGTCTGTCTACTGGATGAGGGGTGTTGCGGGGCTGTGTCCATGTGCATCCTGAGCTGTGTGCATCCTTCACTGAGCAGGAATCTATTCTGTCTCAATGACAAGGCGTGTCATGGAGATAGAGTCATAGCTGCCCTGAGCATACAAAGCTCTATTCTATCCATGGGATGGCAGGTACTATAAAAACACACCCTTGTACACTCAGAGCTGCGTGCATTTCGTCTCTGTAGTGACACCGGGTAAGAAAACCAGATGGCACTTCGTCTGCATCAAGAGCTGCTTCACGGTGTTAGAAAAAATGCACAGTATCACTTTGGGCTTAGATGAAATGTCATTTCACTCCCTCATCAGAAGCCGCACTTGATTCCTTACAAATGCAGCTAAGATGACGGAAGCTCTTAGGAAGTTATTCAATTCAATATGCAGTTGGATTTATGTCGAACAAAATGTTCTTGTCCTGTGTTTAAAACTCGAAGAGGTTAGAAGGATTTATGGAGCACATAGCCCTTTTATGGACACATATTACCATCTTAATGTTTCATTTTTCAAATGAGTACCACAGTTTCCTGTGTCACTTTAATTAGACATGGAAAATGCTGCTTTCTGTTGAATTCACACCCAATGATGGTACATTTCCCTTCTCCCTTTCAGTGTATGAGGACATGATCTTGGCAATGAGTCGTGTGTGTGGTGAGTAAAAGGCCCTGAGTTTTCCAGTCTTGTTGGCTGAAGCATGTCTGTTTCCGAGGGTGAGCACTCTTGTCCCAGAGGGCACTGATGGCTGGGGGTCCCCTGCCTGGACTTGGACTGGTGGCAGAAGAATGACAGGTTGCCTGCCCACTCTGTGATGCTCTTTCTGAGTTCTTCAGTGTGAATTCTAGAGCTTGTGTTCGGCTTTGGAAGCCCCTGCTGGCATTGCCCACTGGTCACCACTGCCAATTAGCCTTTTCTCAGCTTGGGCAATTGCTTTGTCCAAAGTTGCTATTAGTCTTTCTCAAACACTGGATGGCAAGAGTGGATATTTCACACTTAGACTTCATAGTCTGTGTATTAAGCCATTTGCCTTTGTATGGAAACTGGAAAAGCAAAAGCACTGCTTATAAATGAACAAATAGTAGCTTCCATGGTAACAACTAGCAATTTATTACTCTAGGCTCTCTAGATTTGTAGGATGCCCAACCTACAACCCACTGGCCAGATGTGACTGCACAAAGTCAAGGATAGCCACACAAGTGGCCTAACACAGAGTCATAAACCTACTTGTGACCGCATGAGACCTGGAGTTTCCTTTCCCATGACTCTGTTGTGAGGCCCTATAGGGTGAATTCTGTAGATGATGACATTGTGTTCTAATGCCAAAAGGTTAGACACATCACCTGGAGAATACCCGTGTTACATTTTTCTGATCACATAACCAAAATCTGTATAGGCAAGTAGATGACCAGCCAGCTGAGTCCGGACTCACCAGAACCCATACCCTCTTTACCTCTCAACCACAGAGTCCTGTGCGTTCCTGGAATGCTCATGAAAACCCCTGTATGTGCATCTTCAATGCTTTTGCAAACAGCCCCGTGAGGTGGACCTTTGGCTTTTGTTTAGTGAAAGGACCAGGCTACATTTTAAAATAAGTTTCACTTGGAATGGCTTTCACTAAGTTGAGCACTTACTCATGAGTGTGCAAGCTGCTTCTAAGGTGAATCAAGCTGTTAGAAAAATGGCTTTGCTCTTATGCTCTGGGGAATTGCTTTGTGTTACCTATCCTGTAATGTGCTGGAGGGCCCCCTGTTGATGACAGGTGGGTCATATGCAGAGAACCAATTAACGCAACAGGTTGGCCTCACACGATACTTCTGGAGTCCTTGGCTCACTCAGTCACCCAAGGTGGACAGAGACATCTCTTCTGGGGAGTTAGGTGGGGATGAAGAGCAGGCACAGGAGTCTCCATGTGACAGGGCCCCTGGCATCTCTGTGACATTTCAGGTGGAGAGGAGTGATGAGCAGATGTTTCTAGTAAGAAGGGTTCCTGCTGTGTCCTCCCACTCTGGCTTCTGCTGATTCTCCCTCCTTTATAGGGTTTTTTTTTTTTACTCTTCAGATTTGGGCCAATTAATATAGCAGGTTTCATAGCCATTGTCACCAAGATTGATTCTTTCATGCAAGCCAAACTGCTAAGGGCCAGGTGTGGATTTTTTTTGAAAAACCTCATGTTTCTTTGGTCTTAAGCACAGGGCTTTTCGAAGTGCTCTGTCAGGGCAAGTGTGCCTGTCCTATGAAAGCATATGCGATGGGAGGGAGGTAGCTTCTGAGGTTATGACAGGAATGAGCACCGACTTGAGGAGGGACGTGCCAGCACTGTGGATGGATGCGCCCTACTGATGGGCCATGGGCCTGTCCTGCTTCTCGGAGATCTGAGATAACATCTTGTTATCTGCAGGGGCCTCCGCCTCACCGTTGAAGGTTCTCTGCACCCCAGAGGGCATCAGACTTCAGTGTTTCATGAAGTACTTCACAGAGGAAATGAAGGTCAGCTGGTATCACAAGTGAGTAGGAGAAGTGTGTGTCTCCTTGGATACAGCATCCTTGGCTCAATGTGGTACTCCCAGCAAACCCTGGTCCCAGTAATTATGGCACGCTTTGGCTGGGTGTCCCTGGGGCAGTGGGGAGGGTCTGGGCAAAGGAGAAAGAAAAGGAAGACGTCAACAACTCCTCACCGGTGCGTACCAATGACACCAGTGCTCAGAACACATTCTCTGGGTAGTGACAATAGCAACAAGGGCACCAGAGTCCAAGCTCCAACCTTACAACTAGTGACTTTCCCACTAGACATGAGTAAGAGGAAAGGGGAGGAGAAACCTGTGTCAGTGGGTGACATTTGATCCATAGATCCCAGTGAGAAATTTGCAGAATGCAAAGGTGAGCACAATTGTTTGTTGCTTAAAAAAAAAAAAAGCCAAGTCATACACCAAGGAAGGCAGAAAATGCCACTTTAAATAAAAGGCTGGAAATTATAAATGAGAAACTGGCCCAAAGGAACACAGCAAAACTGTTCTTCAGAAAAAGAACCTTGTTTTCCTGCCTGAGGGTGAAATTAATGTTTTGTGCAGGCCTGGCGAAGTTCAACTGTCTGAGGATTGACCACTTCAGGCTTAGAGGAATCCCAGTTGCTCAAGGGATTGCTTGCTGTCATTACAGGAAAAGCAAAGCTAGCGTGCTTTGACCTCAGGCTATACATGTTCCCTTAGCTTGGGAGGTCTCTCCTGCAGTGGGCAGATGGGGCTAATGACTCCCCTTCATCTTGGTGGGCTCAAATTACCTGAAAGAATGAGATGCCTTCCATTTCCAGCATCTTAACTTTGAGTATCCTTAGACCTGGTGGGAGTGGTGTAGAGGTGAAGGTTTCCAGTGGGATGGATTCTCTCCCACTTGGGGTAGGGCTACCAGCTACCAATGACCTGTGGCAGGGCTCTCTTTGCTTATAGTGTATTTGAGTTTTGTAGACAGAGAACATGGCAGACATCTTCAGATTAAAGCCCACATGGGTTGCTCTTGGCAGAGGAAGACTGAACAGGCTACAGGAGTCATTGCATATTTAGGGACGGTGACCCGTGACTCACCACCTGATGCAGATCGCAAATCCTTGGGTGCAGTGAATGCTGTCTTCCTCTGACAAGCAGGGGGGAAGTAGCAACCCTCAAACATTCAGACACTGCAGGGCTGGCTGAGGTGTTTGCAGTAGACAGCAAGGGGGCCTTATATATGTTCACATTGAGCCTTCTATCTCAAACCCTTCTGGCTTTGGAGGCATCAGCAGCCCCGGTGATGATTACCCGATGCGTGCTTGCATGGGTCTAGGAAGCTGTGAGGCAGGGTCTAACCCTCACTTGGGTGGTCAGTTCAAGGAATCTAGCAGGGAGACTGACTGCACAGAAATGGTTTTCTTTTCTGTAGAAGCAGAAGGTCTTTATAAAAGTCTCATTACTCCTTTAGGTAGGGACGGACAGCTTGCGAGTGCTGGGGTGACCCTCACATTGCTTTAGTAATTGAGATATTGCTCTGTGCTCGCTGGAGGTCTAGAATTGATGTGTGTTACCCTCAGGTTAAGAGCCAGCTGACTAGGATGAACCTGCTAGGATAGAACAAAACATTCTGGCTAGAAAGCTGTGAGCCTACCATGCAGCTCTGGCCTCTGGTCTCTGGCTTCTGCCTGCCCAAGGGCACCAAGCACCTATGCATCCTCCTGCCAGGTGTGTTCTGTGCTCTTCTAGGCATGTCTAGAGCCTTAGCACTCCATCCTTTATTCCTGCCTGTGCGGGTCTTCCATGGAGCCTTCCTAGCTTCCTCCCTCCCCATCTGCCCACATTCCTGATACTCTGCTTGCACAATACCAGTCACTTTTCTACCCTGGATTGACATGTTCTGTGTCCCCACATTATGAGTGGTACCTGTCAGAACTATTTCACAGTCAAGAGGCCCAGGAGACTCCTTTCTCTCATTGAACGGCAAGTACACGGTGACCAGCAAAAGTGATACAATTACTGTTAGCTCATAGTCAGTTCTCTGCAAAACCCAAACCAGCCCTCTAAATTGCAGGAACTTGAAAGATGTATGTGTGTGTGTGTGTGTGTGTGTGTGTGTGTGTGTGTGTGTGCATGTGTGTATGTATGTGTGTGTGTGTGTGTGTGTGTGTGTGTACATGTATTAAACCTGGGTGCACACCAAGCAGGTTGGCTTGACAATGGGTGAGTGTGGTGTTAACACTGCTGACTTGGTAGACAGCAGTGGTATTGAGTGTCATAGTCTCACTTACATGTTCATAGTTGGCATAGAACACAACAAACATAAAATTTATTATTTCATCGCTGTAAGGGTGCAGTGAAGCCATGCTGCGGGTGGCCATCTCTGTCACACTCTCCAGGGCCTTCGTCTTGTAAAATGGAATGCTGTCCTCCTGATGTACTGGCTTCATTTTACTCTTTTATCTTGAGTGTGGCTACTTTGGTGACCTCAGATTGTAGAAATGTGTTTGTCCTCTTGGGACAAGGTTTTCAAATGTAGCATAATGTCCTCGGAATTTATGCATGTTGCGGCATGTTCCAGTTCCCTTCTTTTAAAAGAATCAGTAGTATTCCACCGTGTGGACAAACCGCAGTTTAATTATCCATTCTCCTGTCGGGGCCTATGTGGCTGTCCGCATTACGGATCGTGAATAACGTCTCTGCAGATGTGAGTGTCCAAATGTTCCAGTCCCCACTTCCAGTCAGTTTGAACGTGCACCTAGAGATGGAAATGCTGTGTCAGGTCTTAAGTTTCATGCCTAATGTTCTTACGAACTGCCGTTCCAAATCAAGTGTTCTGAAGTCCTTTAAGTTGTGATCATTTGGCTTTAGGAGGTTTCAGGCCTGAGTGATTAATATACTTAGGTTTATAATAGCCAGAGGAAAAAACCCCAAAACCTACTGTGCCATTGGCATGAGCAAGTGAGTAGATCATCCCCAACCAGATGTGAGCCAGCTGGCCAGACCTTCCTCACTCAGACGTGCTAGTGTCCCCTCACAGGTGTGAGCACGTGGTCCAGAGGTTAACTGAGCACACCCATGTTGCTTTGTAGAGAAGCCAAGATCTCATCCAGTGAGCACATGCGGATTGGGGGAAGCGAGGAGATGGCGTGGCTGCAGATCTG
Organism: Mesocricetus auratus; assembly: GCF_017639785.1. Taxonomy (NCBI): domain Eukaryota; kingdom Metazoa; phylum Chordata; class Mammalia; order Rodentia; family Cricetidae; genus Mesocricetus; species Mesocricetus auratus. The sequence continues at coordinate 4,447,992 of NW_024429212.1, read as the reverse complement.
TGAGCCCACAGAGAAGGACAAGGGCAAATACACTTTTGAGATTTTCGACGGCAAAGACAACCACCAGCGCTCACTGGACCTCTCTGGCCAAGGTACAAGATGTTCCCTGTAGCTCGTCACACTCCTGTGACCACCCCTGTAGATGCTGAAAAGAACAGGGTGCATTAAGTAATCTATGGATGTCGTGACTTAGAGGAGACGATTTAAGAAAAGTCACTTTATTGGTTTGATTAGTTTGTCAGTTATCTGGTAGACCATTTGAGTGGATGAGAGGTAAACACATGGGAACATGAGTGACATATGGAATGTTTCCTTGCAGCTTTTGATGAAGCATTTGCCGAGTTCCAGAAGCTCAAGTAAGACCTACAGCTTGTTAACATCTTTTCTGTTGGGGGTGGGGCCCTGCCTTGGGATCATTCTGGTCACACACAGGGTCATCCATTAAATGCCTTAGCGAGTCCAAGAATGCTCTGTACCTGGGATGAAAATAGCAATGTAAGAAATTCAATATGTTGCAGGGCAACCATTTTTCAACACTAGAAATGCATTGTGCATTAGCTTCCTAGGGACATCAGAGCCCTGGATTACTTTAAATGATTAAAATGATGGATTTCTCAAACCGTCCTAATCCAGGTGACATGGTGTACAGAGCAACTGTTAAAGAATGCTTCAGATTTTCGAATAAGTGCCTGAGATTTAGAGTATTAAAGGGGAGAACAGTTGCTGACTCCTACTAAATTATTCAGATGGCTTTGTCGAGTGGATATGTGACAAGTGTGATAAATCGGAAATTGACAGTTTACCAAGATGCCTAGTGTCTAGGAGACGGCTTAGTCAGTCAAGTGGGGTCATAGAACCCATGTTTGAAGGAAGAAGTTGGGTACAGAAAGGCACACCTGCAACTCAAGCACTGGGGAGGCAGAGACAGGAGCATTCCTAGGGTTCCTGGCCAATCAGTCTAGCCAAAATTAGCAAGATGCAGATAGATAGATAGATAGATAGAGAGAGAGAGAGAGAGAGAGAGAGAGACAGAGACAGAGAGAGAGACAGAGAGAGAGATAGAGAGAGTGAGAGAACCACCTCAAAATTAATATGGCAGAAAGCAACCTAGGAAGGTACTTGGTATCAACCTTTGGCCTCCACAGGCACACACATCATACGCACACACATCCACACCTGTACCAACCAGCACACATGAGTGCAGACACACAGATACCTAAAAGTCTCTAATGCTGTCTGGTGAATTTGGTGCATGTAAAGGGAGGCTTTTTCCTTGTGAGAAGCCTTCCCGCCAGCCTGGTTCTAGAGCCGTATCAGTCCCAAATAAACACACAGGAGGCTATATTAATTATGAAGCTGTTGGCCTTGTTTGTTTCTTACTGGCTAGCTCTGATTAAAGTAATTATCCCATAATTGTTAATTTAAGTATTTCTCTTACTGGAGAATAGTTCCAGGCTTCCTACCCCATGGTATTACATCTTGACTCTTGTGTTTCTCCTTCCCAGAGTCTTCCTGGACTCCTAGTCCCACCTATCTAGATTCCTATTGGCCCAACAGTGCTTTATTGACAAATGCACAGGACTTCCCCCCAACAGGTGCAACACAATGAATGAATCTTCCAAGCCTGGGAGCTTGCATGCTAATCTTCCTTTTGGTTTTAGTACCCTCCCCAACGCCAAATGATCAGAACACAACCCTTCTGCCTGGGCATAGGTTCTGCACCCTCAGAGCCAACCACGATCGAAAAGCATTTTGAAGGCGGTACATCCCTACAGGCATTTTTTTTTTTGGTCATCATTCCCTAGATAGTAGCAGTCTAAGAACTTTACATAGTGTTTACTCCATTGGGTGTTGTAAGTGACTAGAGATGACTGACAAGATCCAGGAGGATGAGTATATGTTGTAGGCGAGTATACCTTTTCATCACAGGGGATTTGCAGGTCCATAGATTTTGGTATCCTTGGAGCTCAGCTCAGGAACCAATGATTGTGCAACTATGTCTCGTTAGATCTTTCTTCTTCATTTTCTCTCACTGCTAGCAAACTTCTCACATGCACGGTGTACTTTTGGCAGTAGCATTTCTTACAGCTTTCTCTCTCCCTCTTGTGATTCCTAGGGCGGCTGCATTTGCAGAAAAGAGTGAGTATTGACTGGGTGACCATGGGGACAGGTGCACCATTTACATGGTTGATTTAGTGGATCAGTAACAGCACACCCCTGCCTCAAGTTGAGTGATCCCTGATCTTTCAGCCTCTGCTCATCCCCTTATGTCTTACCTGGTCCCCTTCTCCACCTTGTCTGCACCCAACCCCACAAGTTCTTGCTCCCCAGAGATGCCAAGACTCTCTCCCTTGTGAGATGTAGCTCTTTGTACAGTCCCTGATGTGACCTCCCTGGTTCAGCTGACTCTCATTCCTATTTTCTTGGCACCACTTGTCCCCCAACCTGCACAGAGCCAGCTAGTCCTTGGCCATGGCCCCTGCAGTAGCTTTCTTCACCCGTTTGTGCCCTCTCCTGAGGGTAGGCCCGCCCTTCCCTTGGTGTCGACCTCAGGTCTCCTGTATGGCCTCCGTGACAGCGCCTCCTCAACCCAGCTCTTTTTCATTGCAGATCGGGGCAAGGTGATTGGTGGCTTACCTGATGTGGTGACCATAATGGAAGGCAAGGTGAGAGCAGACGGCTGTGGACACAGCTGGTATGAGCGTAGGGATGCAGGGTGGAATTCAGCTGACATTGTAGGGGGACACAGGGGAGCCTGAGAGCTGGAATCGTTCCCCACTTGGCCTGCAGGGTGCTCAGAGTTACCCCCATTGTACCGTCACCCCTCTGTCCTGAACTCCTGAGAACTTCTGCAAACAGAGAGATGGGATAGACTACTAGTCAAGATTGGGGTGCACCTCAGTGGTAGAGGGTTTGGCTAGTGTGAGTGAGTCATTGCGTTTCGCCTCAGTACTGAGAAAAAGAAAAGCAACAGCAGCAGCAGCAGCAGCAGAACAACAACAAAAGCCATTTTTGCAAGTCCTGAACACCAGGCATGCTGTGTGGGTCACAGACTTGGTAGAAGGACCTTGGGGTCCACAGGGTCTGATGTCACCTGGCTCAGGGGCTTCTCCATCTGAGGTCAGTTCCCATCTGTGGTGAAACTGTGAGCCACTACTTTTGAATGGGAACAGTCACAACTTCTTTAATATTGAAGGAGAAGGAAACCTGGCTCCAGTTTCCAAGGTCACTCTAGAATCTATAATTGAGGTTTTAATTTGTCTCCCATCAGTGGAGTTATTGATATCTAATTGGCACTTCTACTGCATGGTTCTCGCCCAATGTCACAGGGACACAGGTACTTGAAAGGACTTTATTAGGCCCAAATGCAAAATTTATAGACCTCTTTTTAGCAGTCAGTGAAAGCCCCTGAGGTGGAGTGACTGTGACATCACGGAAGATGTAATTGTGAAATTAACAATCACAGACTGCAAGTGCATTGAGTCCGGGCAAGTGTGTAATCACTACACCTGAGTTAGCAGACGTAGACAGTATATTCTCTGAACTTCCCAGGACTGGGAAGACAGACCCCCCCAAGTCTAAGTGGAAAGGAAGTTTAGGGGCTAAAGGAGGGTTTATCTAGAGCAAGTGCTTCTCCTAGAGAGGGGGGCCATTCAGCTCCTAGCATTCACAGTAGGCGCCTCAACAATTCTGGTGCCTCCAGATCCCCGGGGATCTGACACCTTACTCTGCCATCCACAAACAGCTACACTTGCATGTATTTCCCCATACACAGATGTGCAGGCATGCACATAAACAAGAATAAAAAGAAGCGTAGAAAGCTTAAAAACAGGTTCAGCAGAGATAATAGAGCTAATCCATTTCCCAAGTCCAAGCCCCCAGTTCAGGTTAGAACTTGGAACAAGCAGAACCATTTACACAGGTTTTTCTTGGGCTCCACGTAGCACAGGGCTCCTCTGTCCCCACCTCCCTTTGGGGCCTTTGTTCATGGAGGGTGGCTGATGTAGCAAATGGTCCTAGTAGGCATGACTGAGCTGCCCCTTCCAGAGAGGAGCATGGCCGTCGCCTTCCTTTTTAAGTTCAGAGCTGGAAAATTCCATACGTGCATGCAGTATATCTTGGTCACACTCCCCACGCCACCCTCATCTTCCATTCCTTTTCTAACTGTGTTTCTTCACCCCTCCTTCCCTCCAAAGACCTTGAACCTCACCTGCACAGTGTTTGGGAACCCTGACCCTGAAGTGGTCTGGTTTAAGAACGACAAGGACATTGAGCTAAGCGAGCACTTCTCCGTGAAGGTGGAACAGTCCAAGTATGTCAGCCTGACCATAAAGGGGGTGACATCCGAGGACTCGGGCAAGTACAGCATCAACGTGAAGAACAAATACGGAGGGGAGAAAATTGACGTCACGGTCAGCGTGTACAAACATGGGGAAAAGATCCCAGATATCTCACCTCCCCAGCAGGCCAAACCCAAGCTCATCCCAGCCTCTGCCTCATCTGAGTAAGGCGATACAATGCACCCTGGGCTGCAGAGATGGACAGGGGGGGGGGGGACATGTGTAAGTCTTAGGATGTCGTATTCTGTGCTGAGTGGATGCCAGTTCTGAACACATGTGGCAAGATGGGTGGTTGCACATTAGGCTTTTGATTTTTGCATCTTGTGATTAAAGTTTTATGTGCAGAGGGAAAGTTAATGTTTTCTACAGAGCTGAAAACCTTATGTGAGTCCAGGAGTGGAGGGCAATGGAGAGTGAGTGGAGAGAGGGCGGCTGCCATGCCCAGGGTCAAGGCACTGTGGAGTGATGCTCAGCTAGTTCTAGCATGCGGTGGTCTGGGCCGTTATTACCATCCTGAGGGTGATGGTGGGGTCTGCAGGACTCATCTCTGGAGACTCTGTGTAGCCTTTGAGCATGTCACTTGGGTTACCTGTTTTCTTCTTGCTTTAGGCTAATAAAAACAAACACGTAAATGAAAGGCATTTTTGCTGTGGTTTCTGTACCAACATCCTGCCTACCTACATGTTCCTATCTTGGCTCAATAAGTTTCTCAGGTTTCAGGCTTCTGTGGCATGTGGGCTAGGACTCTCCTGCATCTCCATCCCGATACAGATGCAGAGAGGGACCCCCAGTGAGGAGTCCTGAGAAATATGCATTCGGTGAGGCTCACAGACTATAGACTTAAAGACTGTCATAGAGGAAAGCAAAATGCGTGTGTGACTTCGCTCTGTTCTAAGACACTGATGAATTAGGCAGGGATCCCCTGGGAAGCAGCCCCTCATTGAAACGGGCACTGTAGTACTCACCAAGGAAAAACGTAAGCCTGACCGAGTGCAGACCTGCTTGGGTGAGGCTGAACACTGCGCAGGGTGAGCACAGCCTTCCTGTAGCAGAGGCCCAAGTTCTTGCCTATAAAAGTCTTCCCCCACTGGCATCATAGTCGCTTTGTAGCGTAAAGAGCTTCCTGGATTAAGTACATTTTATCTCTTTTGGTCATTCAAATCTGTATTAGTTGCTTTTATTGTTGCTGTGACCTAATACTTGACCAGAGCAACACCAGGAAGAGAGCGTTCATTTTGGCCCACAGTTCCAGGGGACAATCTGTCATGGAGAAGAAGGCATGGTTGTAGGAGTTTGAGGCAGATGGTCTCCGTGTGTGCACGGTCAGGAAGCAGAGAGATGCATGAACCCTGGTGCCCAACTCATTCTGTTTTCATTCAGTCTAGGACCTCAGCCTCCACAGGAATGGTGCCTCCCACGTTTAGGGTGAGTCTCCTCACCTCAGTTAACCGAATCTATAAACTCCCTGTTGAGAGGACCACTATTGGCATAAGTCTCCCCAAGACACGTTCTCAGCACAAAGGAGATTTACTTGCTCCAGAGGGACAAGGGGCGGGGAGACAGACAGGAGATAGAGGAAAAGGAAGAAGGAGGGAGGGATATTTGTCCCAGATGGACAGAGGACTGCCTCTGGATAGAGAGGAGACAGGCGTGGCCCATAGGCAAATGGCAGTTAATAAAGGTAAAAGGGGAAACCCCATGTTAGGATGAGGTGTTTAATTTTGATTGCACATGTTAATTAGGGCAGTCAAAATGGGGCTTAGGATTGCTAGACTTTAATACTTTGATAGTTGAATATTGGTAGCCAGCCTCAGGGGGAGAAAGTGGACAGATAAGGAATAGACCTTGTGTAGGGAAAAAGAGACCAGTCAAAGAAACACATCCTGAGCAGAACCAAAGAAACACACTTTGGCCCTGTAACTAGAACCAAAGAAATGTACCCTGATCCTGAAACCAGTGCCAAAGGAACACACTTTGTCCCTGGAATCAGAGTCAGTGAAACAAATCCACCCTGGCCCTAAAATTGGAGCCAAAAGGCTAAAAAGGACCAGAGAAAGAAACACACTTTGGCTCTGAAACCAGAGCCAAATCTGACCCTAATCCTGTGCAGCAAACTAACCAATCTTCGACAGAGCTCTAGCCAATCTGAGCTCAGCACTAAAATCTGACCAATCCCCACCCTGGAAGCCCTATATAAACCCTGTGTCTGTTCAGTTTGTGTCTGTTCGTGCTACCCGGCTGTTCTCTGCCACTGTGGCAGAGGGCAGCCACTCTCCTGGATTCTTCCCTCCCAATAAAGCCCTTCGGATGAGCTTTGGGTGAAGATCTTCTTTTGCGTTGGCAGTGAAGCAGAGGCGGCCCTGGGCAGAGCAGAGAGCAGGCATGGCTGTAACACTTTTGCCGGGGAAACCTTCCCTTGTCAGAGCGGAGCTGTTACACTCTGCTCTCAGTTCTCAGCTCTTGCTCTCTGCTCTCCACTGTCCCGGAGCAGAGCTGAACTGTAGCAATTTCGCTGGAGAAACCTCCTGCTGAGCAAAACTGCTAACCTGGGCGAACATCCCCAGCTGGAAGACCCTGTCCTGCCTGAGCCGAGCTGATACACTGGGGAAGCCTTTCCCTGAGGCAAGGCTGTAAGCTGCTAAGCTTACTACAACCTGTGGTGATCCTTGGCTCCCGAGCTCCAGGATACCTTTCCACCTGAGCTGTGTAACACTCAGTATTCTGTGACTCCCGAGTGCCAGAATACCTGACCCATCCCAATCTGCCCAAAATGCCAACACCTTGGGGGCTAGCTAGCTTTAGGAACATAATGTAATGGCTTTTAGCAAGGCATAGGGAATGGGGTAGAAGGACAAGCCCTGCCAGAGCCATGTTTACCATGCTCAGGCTGGCTAGAGTCCCCCCATCTGTTGTATGACCAAGCCTTCCTGGGGTGATACAGCACACATATCTACTCTTTCACCCCCATCAGACAGGCCAAAGTACAGATGACACCAAAGTTCGACTTGGTGAGCCAACGAGTTTTGTTTAGGGTAGGGGTAACATACAGGAGCAGAAATGACTCAAAGACAGCTGTATCTCTGAGCACTGGTGGCGCACGCCTTTAATCCTAGCACCCAGGAGGCAGAGGCAGGCGGATCTCTGTGAGTTTGAAGCCAGTCTGGTCTACAGAGCTAGTTCCAGGACAGCCTCCAAAGCCACAGAGAAACCCTGTCTCAAAAAAAAAAAAGACAGCTGTATCATCAAGGTCCACCCCAGCATGGGTAACAGCTCACAAAGCTGGCAATCTGAAGCACACTGCACAGCCTGCAGGCAGCTCAACAGGTTGGAGAGTGTCCTTTCCAGGTGCCTCAGTTGATGTAAACCTCTTTCAGGAAGCTCCGCTGTTTTCTGCTTCTTCCAGGTAGTTGGTCTGGTCTGAGTGTCTTCTTTGCAGCTCAGCTTCCTTCTGTCTGAGGGGGACCCTCAGTTTTTATTGCTTAATCTGGCAGGGAGGAGGCCTAGTGAATCTGCTCAGTTTCAGGGACTTCCTGAAACTACTTTTGAGTTGTTCACCTTCCTGCTTAAGGAATGGGGGTGGGGGGGACACCAGCACTCACCTGTTTCTGATACCTGACTGACCAGCAGCTTCTATGGACTCTCTCCCTTCCCTGCCACGATGGACTGTGCCCTCAAGCCATACGCCAAAGTAAATCCTTGAGTTTGCCAGTTGCTTTTAAAGGAACTAATCAGCATGTGGAGAGTAATTACAGATAGCCTTTGTTTCTCCTGGGATCTGGTCACAACACCCATACCAAACACAAGATGTGATTCTGGGTTGGGGGCTACAAAGCAAGTCCAGGTGCAGAGCATGGATAAGCAGACCATCGTTGACTGAGACTAGGGCAGAGGTGAGGCCTGCCTAGGTATCTTTTCCCCAGATTTCAGTCATCCTACTTACCCACCTCATCTCTAGGAGAGAGGAAGCTGCAGCAGTGTCACCAGCCAGCCCCTGACCTGCCTTGGAGCACAAGTTCATGAGGAGCTGGCTTTGCTGGGCCTCTCAAAGCTGCCTTGGATTTCATTGTACAGTTTGCTCTACATACAGGCTCAGACTTTTCTGATAGATGTTGTTTTCTCAAAAAATGTTTATGTAATTTATTTGTGTGTGTGTGTGTGTGTGTGTGTGTGTGTTCATGTACATGTACACATACCATGGCACACATGTGGAGGACAGGGGAAACTTGGTATGAGTTTGTTCCCTCCTTACACCATGTGGGACCAACTCCCTTCTCTCTGTTCTTTCTTGGAGCTAAGCTGTAAAACAATAGCACCCTCAGGCATGTTAGTTTTTAGTCTGTTAAAGATTCTTTTTTTTCTCAATTAGGTAAGTGGGGGCCACCAGCTAGCCTTCCTGTGATCATTCCCTACATAGCCACTAGGTGGTGCTGAGACACTCAGTATAGTCGCCTGGCCAGCCTTCTTCCTTGGTGCAAACCCATCACTTAGAGAATGGAGACAGTAGGTGTTAGACTTACCCCAGTGACAAGGACAGGCCTGGCAAATTACTGCTTCCAGGAAGTAGCAGGCCATTTGAAGGCAATAATACAGCATCTTAATCTTCACGTGACTCACACTGGAAGAAATAAGGCACACCTAGTGAGATATTACAAGGCTCACATTGCATCAGCGAAGCCATGAAAGTGTGTGATCTATCTCTACATTAAGTCTGGGGTGTGAATTTTAAATATCCCATGTTTCAGAGAGGCATGACAAAGGTGGCAGGCTCCTGCATTTTTCAAAGCAGTAAATTACAACATTGGGACTTCTTCCTGTTAGCTCTGGATACAGCAACACTATCACACAGTGATGGGATTTGAGTCAGGACTTCCTGGGTCTCCAGGGAGCTGTGAGCCCAGGAGTCCTTCTCTGTCCTTCAGTGTTCTTCCCACTAGCGCTCTGCGTATTGATCGTATCTGGGAGGGGTGGTATCCAGAGGGTCGGAGCTCAACCCTCACCCCCCCAAATGATCAAACACGGTTAACTTGGCCATCGATTGCGAGAATTTTAATTGACGGTGAATTGGATGATAGATCACAGATGATAGCCTCATTTTTCACTGGCTTCGAGTGGATTAAGTTCCTATTTAGACTCATTGCCCCTGCAGGATCACAGCCATACTTTTAAGCAGAGACTGTTGAAAAAGTTCTTCGGGGTATTAGGGTGAAGGAGTACATTAATGGTGATTAACAATTTTAAAAAAAGTCCCTGAGTCTACTCAAGGTTTCGACGCCAGAGAAGCCCTGGCTGCCCAGTGCCCTACGTGACCTGCTGCATTCTTCACATTGATCTCTCTGCTCAAGTTCAGATATAGACTTCAGTTTCTCCACACATACAGGCATTGTTTCTTTCACTGCATTGCTGTAAAAACATGACCAATTCCCAGCAAGGTGTCCTAGTTAAGGACACCAGATTTTTACCCAGTAGGCAGCCTTACGTAGATGGCATTTCTTCTGTGCCTCGGTTTCTTTATCTGTAAAAAGTGGAACCAATGCACCTCATGCTAAACCGTATCCCTGAGGCATTTCACTCCGTGACCTTGGATGCCTCCGTCGTACCCTGTCCTCCATCCCACCAGTGGGCCTCAGTTACCGTCCTGAGTGTTGGCTCTTTCCACTGTATTCCCTTCCAATGCCTCTCCAAGTCTGATGCTCAGCAGTTTCTCAGGTGCGTCTCAAATCGGCCGTGGTTATTGATGCACCGAGGACTGAGTGTGACTGCGTGGCCATCTCCTGGCTGCCTGTCCAAGAGATGACCCGTGAAGAATAAGCTGCACTTGGATCTACACCAGCAGCAACAGCAGCTATCACCCATTTACCTTTTCCCTCTCTTTCTTCCCCTGTCCTAATTAAACTATCAAAACAAAACAAACAAACAACAACAACAACAAAACAGCCAAAGGGATGATAAAAAATAACTGGTCTCTGGCCTCCACAGGGTAAAGCAAACAACAAACAGTCTGTGCAAACACGTTAGCCTGGCTGGCAACCTCCATGAGGTCAACTCTGAAGGACCATACCCATAATCAAGGAGTCAGCAAGGTAGAAGCCTCAAGCAGGTGTCTGTGTGGGTTTTGGGACAGTAAGAGATGACCCATGGGGCCATAGTGTGCAGACAGGTCTAGAAATTAGGAGGGAAACAAGACTGTCTTCTGCCAATCTGGCACAATGATTTCAAAGATCCGTGCAGGTGTGCCATCCCGCTGAGGCACAGGGACGGTTACGTGGCGGGAAAGCACTGAGTCTTGACTGTAGAAGTCTCCGGGAGGTCATTTTGTGCAGCCAGAGGTTTGGAGCCTAGTGGTCTTCTGATCAGCCGGCCAAGGCGCAGACCTTTCAGGTGGCTGAAGGAGTCACCTCCTATCCCTCTGTTTTCAAAATGTCCTTAGTATTTCCTCAAAGAGAAATGAACTCCAGACACACATGTCCATGCCTTCCCTTCTAAACACAGGAAGAAGAAGGAATAGGAAGGAAGCCCTTCTGTGTCTGCTAATCTACTTGATTAAAGGGTGCTCCCCACCTCTTCACTGTGGCCACCCGACTCAGTGTTTTGGGAAAAAATGGTTCCTCTCTGCCTAAGGGGTGAAGGCATGCCTTCATTGCATTAGCCATTCCTGGCATGAGAGACCCGGAAGCAGAAGGGTCCTCAACAGTGAGGTAGTGGTGTCTGGAATGACTGCTCAACAGACATTCCAGTAACAGTGAAAGTTGGGGGTGGGCCGTGTTTCTTACAGCAAGACCTGGCTTCATCAGCTGGTGAAATCAGACTGTCTCGTGCAATCAGAGGGCACTCGGTTCTGTTTCCAGGTGAGTTCTATTTGGCATTATCCACAAAGAGTTCCCCAGGTGAGATAATCAATGTGGATAAGAAGCTCGAGAGAAGCTCGTGCACGCACCAAATCTGTTTTAGGTGTGGTTAGTGCTCACCCAGGGTACCGGCCAGAGTCTTCAGTCCACTGCAGTTCCTGACGGCTATTCACCAAAGGTGGCGGAGCAAACCAGAGGGAGCGAGCCAGCAAGCAGTGTTCCTCCATGGTCGTGGTTCCAGGTTCCTGCCTTGTGTTCCTTTCCTGACTTCCCTCAGTGACAGATTATGATGTGGAAGTGTAAGTTAAAACCAGTTCTGTTCTCCACAAGCTGCTTAATCACAGTGTGCATCACAACAGGGGGAAAGCTTCCTTGGCTTGTCTTCTCCCCTCTCCCTTTGGGTCTATCATACCTGAGTCTACTTACAATTTATAGTTTTATAATAATCTCAAGGCTTGGACATGGGTTTGTGCATGGGGCCACACACATGCTTATATCACACACACACACACACACACACACACACACGCACACACACACACACAACATTGCTGTTAAAAAAAAACTCAGCCGTTTCCCCTTCCTTTTCCTGACTTGCTGCATCTTACCTGAAATTGATATGCAAAGTTCTAGTGATTTTTCCTCTAATTTCATGTGTGGCTCTATTATTTTCCTTCTGAGAAAGACATCTATTGTTTCACAGTTTTGATATTGATAATAGCACTAAATGAGTCGCATTGTTAGCACCTTTGTGAGAGTTTAAGTTATAAATAGGGACAGTTGCTGGACTAGGACTCCCTAGCTGCCCACTTTACTGTGTGTTCTCAATGTGCTCCCAGAAATGCTATTGAGTTCATGTTGTGGCCAGCCAAATACAGAGTTCCTTTTGTTTCCCATGTTTGGTTACAGTTGACACCAGGGAAAGGCTGTGGTTACTGGTATATTGTCATATCAACCTCTTCCCATGTTAGTTCTGATGACTGCTAGGTTTGTTTGGCTTCCTCAGACTAACAACCATATTGTCTACAAACAAGTTTTTTTTTTCAGTTCTCACAAATTACTTTTCTTGATGCATCTGTGAACTAAATCTCCAGGGTGACGATGGGGTGGAGGGGTGTGCCCCAAGGAGTCAGTGGATGTGTGAGTAATCATTCCCTTGCTTGCTGGAGATGATTTACAACAGGATATGCTTGGGATGGGTACCACCAGTTATTTTCATCAGTGTTTTATCGGAAAAAGCAGAATTTTTAGCTGCTGTTTTCCGCTCTAAGTTTGGCATTGAATCATGTTCATAAATGTCCCAATGTGAAGTCTTTCTTGAGGTCCTAGAAGAGGCATTGTTTGGACATATTGTATTTATAAGTAAATGCTGCCAGATCACCTATAAATATTAGGGATGTTCACATGCATAATCCTGTATCAAAAGCTCAGCCACTGCTGCGGGATCGAACATTAAGAATAGATCATGTCTTCCTTGGAAGTTTGGTAGGTCTCTTGTCATATTATATGGAACTTGCATTCTTTTGTGACTTGGTCCTATAAGGACTTGTAAGATAGTTGTGTGTTTATTTCAAGACCATTAGAACAGTGTTTTTTAAAGTCCTCAGTCTGCATACATCTATCAAACTCACTCGGATCTCATGGTCTTGTGCTTCAGGGTTTTTGTGTTTTGTAGTTTAGATTTCTGCGCTACGTAGTTTGCAATGATGGTTGCCAGTACTTGGGTTTGCTCATTATTTTCAGAAACCAGCATTTGTTGTTGTTAACCTTCTTCATGGTTTCTTTCTGTTCTAGTTGGTTACTTTTGCTTTTCTTTCTTGCTTTCCTTGGGGATGAATGCAAGCCTGTCTATTTCCCATCTTAAGTTCTGAATTCCATCTCTCCCAGGCCATCTTACACAGCCCCTCTAGCTCACTTGTGGGCCTCCTGGGCATGTGTGCTCTTCCAGACAGGCTTTGAGCCTGTAGCCTGCAGTGGCTTCATTGAGACGTGTCCCGTACAGGCTCGTCTACTTAAGCACTTGGTCCCCAGTTGGTGGCACTGTTATGGAACCTTGGGAGGCAGCCTTCTGGGAGGAAGTACATCACTGGGGGCGGGCTTTCAGAGATAGGGTCTTGCCTCACTTCCAGCTCTCGTTCTGCCTCTTGTGTGTGGTTGAGAAATGATCTCTCAGTTTCCTGATCCTGCTGTCATACCATCCCTGCCAACATCTAGCTATTTAGGACTGAAGTCAAAATTACTCTTCCAAGTTGCTTTTGGTTATGGTACTTTATCCCAGCAACAGAAAAACAACACACAGCCTCTGAGACTGAAACTTTGGAAAGAGGCTCAGTTAAATGCCCATTTTAAAAATAGATTTATGCTTTTTTTGAAGAAGAAGAAGAAGAAGAGAACTAATTAACTCACACTGCCCCATGAGTATGGCCCCAAACCCACACTTAACAGTAGCATTCAACCCTGATGTTTTACACTCTGTCTGGACTAGTGTGCAATGACATGTGTCCACCATAAGAATCACACAGATAAATTCCATTGTCCTGAAAAATTCTCCATGCCCCCTATGTTTATCTCCCCATTCTGCTGCCTAGTTTTATGCCAACTTGACACAAGCTAGAGTCAGGGAGGAGGGAACCTCAACTGACTAAACGCCTCCATCAGATCAGGATATAGGCAAGGCTGTAGGGCATTTTCTCAGTGACTAGTGGGGTGGGGTGACACCTGGGCTTGGATTCTAAAAGAAAGCAGCACTCTTCTCTGGTCTCTGCAGCAGTTCCTGCCTCCAGGTCCCTGCCCTGCTTGAGTTCCTGTCTTTACTTCATTTGATGATGAGCTGTGGTGTGGAAGTATAAGACAAACAAACCTTTTTCTTCTCCAAGTGGCTTTGGTCATGGTGTTTCATCACAGCAGTAGTCACCCTGACTAGGACATCCTCTCCAAGCCTAGGCCTTTGCTGGCGCATTTACCATCTCTAGCTTCTGTCTGTTCCAGAATGCCACGGAGCTGGAACCACCCCATACTTAACCTTTCAGTTTGGCTTCTTTCTTTAGTAACATGCATTAAGGATTCCTGCGTGTCTTTTCATGGTTAGCTACACATTTCTGTTTACGGCTGAATACTGTTCCATGGTCAGGACATACCACAGGTCCATTCACCTACTGAAGGATTTCTTTGTAGCTTTTGGGTTTCAGCAATTATGAATACAATTGTTATGCAGTTATGTATGAAGGTTTTGTGTACACACAAGTTTGCAACCTCTTTGATACTAAGGGCTATGGTTGTTAAGTCATATGCTAAGAATGGTTTTTTAAGAAACCACTAAATGGTCTTTCACAGTGTCTAGCATCTTCATTTGCCAACACTGAGTGAGGGCTCTTGCTTCTCCCATGTTCCTTTGTGTCAGTATCCAAATATTGGATGTATTTAGAGATGAGCAATGGCAGCTTTCGGCTTTGGTTGTGTGTGTGTGTGTGTGTGTGTTTTGTGTGTGCTTACCTTTATTTTGTGTGAGCTGTGGCAGCAAACCCAGGCCCACCATCTTCTCTCCCTGTTCCTGGCTCCCCCATTTATGTTGCTGGGCTTCATACCCTGCAGATACCCACACCAGTGTATTAACGACATCCTTAGCATTCTTCAGGAGGGTTTCCCTACATCATCCCACCCACTGTGTAAAGGGCAAGGCAGTTGACTCCTTCTCATGTTTTCTGGCTTCTGAAGATGAGGACACCATGTTTGTGGCAGCCAGTTTTATTATTATCCAATCTGTAAACATAATTGATAATCTGCCATGTGCCCTCTTCCTAAGACACCACTTAGACACGCACACGAATTCTTGCTTAGATGTTTCTTTGTAACTTAGAAAAGTTTATGTTGTTTACATGATTTTTCTGGTTAGTGAGTTCTGGGCTGCTGGTTGGTTTTCAGAGCTGTGTGGTTCTAGAAACCGCTGGAGGCATTCTGGAGACACTATAGAAACACTGGAATTCCCTATTGTAGGTCACCGATGCTGTGTGTTCCCTCGGCCAGTCTAGCTCCAGCCTGCCAAGCCTTTATCAAGACCATATCCACAACTTTGTCCCTGTCCTTCCACACATGATTTCCCACAATCTCCACCCTACTCATCTTCTTATAGCTGGACCCCAGTCCTAGTATTCTCCAGGCCAGGCCACTACTCATCTGAATTACCCTGCTACAGCGTGGCATTTAGTTCAACACAGCAGATACTTATTTCACTGCTAACCCTTAGGCAGCTAGAACACCACAGCTTCTGCTTTTCTCTGTTGCGTCTGCAGCCACCTGCTGTGGGACTTCATCCCCCTTTCCTCCCCTGGTCCTGCCTCTGTAAGTGAGCTTGCTGGTCCCTAGCTTCTGGCTTTGCCATAGGCCTGGCTCATGCCACACGAGGAGGCTTCTACGTAAGTGGCAATGGCTTTCAGGATTTCTCCTTCCCCCAACCATTTGTCCTCATATTTTGTGTGTCTGTTTAACATGACTGTTAGTGCTGCTCCCATACTTCTTGGGATGACTTTTCTGTACCTTGTACATTTCAGCAGGTCAGGACAGGCTCTGGGGGACCTGACATTCTTGTGTCTCCACATGGCGGGATCAGCACCCTGCTCTTGCTATGCCTTGAGTTTTCATGTTTGAGGTCACATACTCCTTGAGGCCAGGTGTCTGTCTCAGGCTCCTGGAGACAGTCTCATCTGTGCTGTGTGGCCCCCTGGTACACACTGGGACAACAAAGTTCTCCCTTCTGCCAGATCTGGTGACACAGAGGACTCATGGTTCTTTTCATGAGTGGTTTGCATATTCTGGGTTTCCAATATTTTTCTAAGGTTTCACTTCTGCATCCTACTGCTCAATGCTAACCATAGTCCTTTCCTTTCCTTTTTCTTCCTTTTCACCTCCTTTTTCTCCTCTTCCCCTCCTTCTCTCCCCTCCCCTTTTCTTTTTTTTTCCTTGCTAACAAGAAGCTCCCCCAACCTCTTTGAAGTGATGTAGCTTCAGGGATGTGTGATCAAGAAAATAAAATTTCTTTGCAGAATTGCAGCTAAGGGTTCTACCAGATAGTAATTTCCTTAAAACTAAGAAGCACTTGGGAGGCAGAGGCAGGTGGATCTCTTGAGTTCAAGGCCAGCCTGGCCTACAGAGCGAGTTCCAGGACAGGCTGCAAAACAATACAGAGAAACCTTGTCTTGAAAAATAAAAACAACAACAACAAATCTATGAAGTCATTTAAATGGTAATATTTGTTCATCATAAAAAAGGAAGTGAAAATGAATACAGGAGCTATGGTGGGGTGACTATTAACTAACTCAGTCATGGTGATGGTTTCACAGTTATCAAAATATTGATATGTGTACCATTTATGTGTATATTTATATATAGTATGTAATGAATATATGATTACAGTTATGTCATGATAAAACTAGAGGGAAGTGTATGGATGCTAGACACTCAGTGTCAGTTTTTCTGTCTGATCCTAGGGAGGAGCCCTTGGTCTTAAACAAATGTGCTGGGCACTGGCTTTCTTCCTATGAAATTGTTTTTCTTCTGGCCTATTGGCCTTTTATTTCAGTTTCTTTGGCCATTTGCTTTTATATATATTTAGTGGTAATGGCTCAGTGAGTGTACTCTTGTTGGAGCATAGATACTTTAAAAAAATAAATCATTTTCCTTTTTTCCCATTTTTTCCTTTTCTTGATTTTGTTTTACATTCCAGCCACAGTTCTTCCTCCCACCCCTCCTCCCACCTCCCTCACCCCTCCCACCCCCTCACTTACCCCCAGCCCACCCCCAGTCCACTCCTCCTCATGGGTAAGGGCTCCAATGAGGAATCAACATAGTCTGGTACAATAGGTTGGGGGCAGGGCCAGGCCCCTCTCCCATGCATTAAGACTGAGCATGGCATCCTATCATGGAGAGTGGACTCCAACATGCCTGCTCATGTACCAGGATAATATCATGGTCCTACTGCCACTGAGCATGGCAACATCTTAAATTTGGCCAGGTCTTACTATAGCTTCTAAAGAAAGGAAATGAAAGTAAAATATCAAGCAAGTGGGATCATCTGGCTGCTGCGGCTGCAGGCATGCACCAGGATGGACAGAGCCTTCGTGGTTCAACCCTAGGGCAGCTCACGTAAACTGTGCTGTAACACTTGGTACAACAGGTAGGAGTTGGGGCTCAGTGCATGTTGATTTTGCTGCATAGTAATTGATCCTGCTGAATCTGAGTGAAGCTGTTTTTCAGCGAGGGACCTGGAGGTTGCCGAGCTCCTGGGATTAATTAGTTTTCTGTTTCCCTCAAGCATGGCTGCTCTAGAAGACCATTGTGGATGCCACTCGGTGAATATGCTTGTCTACCCTGCAGACTCACACATTGCCACAGGTTTTCTTTAATTTGTGAGCTTATTATTTACTCAAGAGTCTTGGAACACAGAACTACTTTGACATTTAGCCATCTTTCCTCAAATATTTTTATGACAGACATTAAATACAGAGATGCATTCCCAGGGCAGAATTCAATAAATACATAGTTAATAGCAAACAGTTCCCCCACAGGCTGCTGCTGTCATTACCTAGCATTTGGGAGCTGGGGAAGGACCGAGGTTGGCCACCTTCCCCGTAAGCCTGACATCATTAACAGATTTAACACAGCTGTCCCAGGGCACCAGACCTTATGATCAGTGAGGGACCCCAGCTGAGATCTGCCTGAAGAGGAGTCGGGCTCATCCTTTGCAGTGTGTCTAGGAGGGTTTGCCTCAAATCCCCCAGGTCTGGGAACAGAAGGAACTTGGTGTTTCTGAGGTTCCCCTGCATCACCATGAACTAAGATGCAGCTTTAAATGAACAGGCAGGTTCTTCAGAAGATGATGCTCTGCAGAGTGGGTCTGGAAATAGTGCTAAAAGACCTTGCTTCTGACTTGTGGGAAGAGCATGCGCTTTTCCAGCTGCTGTCTCAAGGTGTAGCCTCTATAAGTCAGTATCAGGACGTTTACAGGGCAGAAAAACCATAGAACTCCAGCAGCATGAGTAGAATTGAATATCCATCACACAGCTTCCAAGGCCTGCCAAGGAAGAGTGAAGCACACACCCAGTTTCTACGGATTTTTCCTTAAGATGCCTCTTGAACTATGGAAATTCCAGGATGCCTAGGCAACAGAGAAATGAAGTGGGTTCTGAACAGAGAACAATTCTAGTGACTGTGTTGCCTGGGCTCAGTTGGGAGTGTGAGCAAAAGTGTGATCATTTCCCATAGACTCTCCCCATGACTGAGAGGGAGATATGCTCCAACTCTTAGCTTCCCCATGAGGATAGAAAATATTAGAACACATAGTCAACACCCAACTTTTAAAGATGAATGTAGATGCTTTGATCCTGTTGGGGCACTAACAGGATGTGGCTTATCCTAATTTTGTAGAGGACTAAAAGCAAAGACGTTGACTTAGACAGAAGACTCTGGCTGGGCTGATTTGGTGAGGTCTGTCTGCTTCACAAGGGCAACGAGGCAGGACTTGGGGGGGGAGGGAGGCTGTCTTCTGATGTGTAGCAGTCAGCATGAAAAGTCAAGAAGACCGAACTACAAAACATATTCCAAGAAAAAGAACAACACAAGTCTTTAGAAACCTCAATAGAATGGAAATAACTAATGGATCTCTGCTCCTCACTCAACATTTTAAATAGCTCTCAAAGTTTTTATCTGAGTTTAGGATAGTAAAGGATACACAAAGTGAGAATCAGTCACCAACCTAAAAGTGCAACATCACAACTAAAGATTCAATAGAAACTTTAACAGAAAAATGAAAGAGGAAAGGGATAGAGAGCTTGAAGACAGACAGGTCATGGGGGATAAACTGAGGGAAGAAAAGAGAAAAATCCAAGTGTGTGTGTGTGTGTGTGTGTGTGTGTGTCTGAGAGAGAGTGTGTGTGTGTGTGAGAGAGAGAGAATGTGTGTGTGTGTGTGTGTGTGTGTGAGAGAGAGAGAGAGAGAGAGAGAGAGAGAGAGAGAGAGAGAGAGAGAGAGAGAGAGAGAGAGAATATGAACTAAGGTTTGAGGGATCTGTTGGACATCATTAAGCTGAAAATATATAGTTACTAGAATCCCAGAATGAGAAGAAAGAAACAGAAGACATCTTGGAAATCATGAATGGGTATTTCTCAAACTAAGGAAGGAGCTAGACGCACTGATCCAGGAAGCTGAAATGACACTCAATAAGATAAATTCAAGGACACTGCCATCCAGACACACATGGTCAAACTGCCAGAAACTTAAAAAGAAAAAAATGAAAGCATACAGAAAAAAAGACTTGTTGCTTGAAAAGAGATACTCTAGAGTTTATTTAATTTTTCAAAATTAAAATATAATTACTTAATTCCCCCTTCTCTTTCCCCCATCCTGCCCTTCCCGTTATTCTCCTTGTATTTTTCATATTCATGGCCTCTTTTTCATTGGTTACTCTCTCCGTTCAGGCCATGTATTGTTACCTATGAGCATATAATCTCAGGGCTGACTATTTGGTATTAGATAACCAATGAGAGGCCTCTTTCTTAGGGAGACGACTTCTCTCACTCTCAGCATTCTTTAGTTGCCTGTAGTTATTTGTCTAGGGTTGGAGAGCAATGAGATTTCCCCTTTCCATGGTAGCATGTATATTGCTGTAATTATCTTCATTAAAACTATAATATTTTATTAATTCTTTGATAATTTTGTGTAAATTATTTTGACCATATTTACTCTCACCTCTTATCCCAGCTCCTCCCAGATCCACTCCTTTCTCCACATCCCCTTCCTCTTGTGTCCTTTTCTAGAAGAAACTATCTTCCAGCAGATGACCTGGTCTTTCTCCCTCTTCCTCGACGGTCCCCGAACATTGGGTGTAGGGGTCATATTTCAAATGTATTAATTGGAGGGGTGCACTCTATGCTCAGTTGTTCTCTCTGCATTTTGACCAGTGTGGGCTTTCTATAAAGCTCCTTTGATAAGGGGTGAGGGCCATACTTAACCGTGGATATAGGGATAGGTTTGTAGGATGTGGTTAAAGATGATACTGGTTTAGAAAAAAAGCCATAATAGTTTCTCCTCTAGACTTCATTGTCTTATCTACTAGTAACAAGACATAATTTTTAGCACTAGCTTTGCAGGCTTAAGGGTGTGTGAGATGATATATTCAAAGTAGTGAAGGAACAAAAGCATCTGCCAACCAGGAATAGTAAGCCTGGCAATCTTATCTTTCAATAATGAAGAAGAAACAAAGACCTTGTTGGAGAAATCCCAAGAAACTCACAATTATGTGTGAGGTGTGATTCTCATGTTTCACATGGAGCAGGAGGACTGTAGTTGGTGACATTGCCTCTCATATGGAAAAATTGTTAAGAGAGCAGGTTTGAGATGCTATTATCACAGGGAAGACAGCTATGCAGCGTGATGGGCATGGGTAATTTGCTTGACCATAGTCGTAGTTTCTCATGTTATATACTTAAATATCCTAATAGATATGTTTTTGTTTACTTAAATCTATTGATTTCATTCAAACATTGATCCATGCCTATTTCCTACTATTTGGGTCTCTTTTACTAAGTGAAAAAATTATTCATAGAGGACAGAGCTGACATATAATCACTGTTCAAACCGTTAGAGATGATTTTATAAAAATCATCATAAGTGAACGCATCAGCCACTGAGAAACACAACTGGTGGTGGGGTGGGGAGTGGGCGAGTTACTTCAAAATGCAAAATGTTTTCACTATCAAATCATGAGTGTTTCAAGTATCGTTTTCTAGGGGCAAGTACTCTCATAATTTGCAATATTTAATTTTGAGTGCCATTTAATTAGAGGGTTGGGATCAGGATACCCAGAGTCCCACAGCAGCAGGGTCACCCTCTGAGAGCTGGGTCCTGGGTCTCCTCTGCTGCATCACAGTGAAATCAATGGTCACATGGTGAGGAACCTGGGGACCATTAGAATTTTATAAGTAAAATGAGAACTGTTTCAGGGAAGGGCTAGTTTAGACTGATTTACATCATAACAGACTGAAGGCAGATTGTAAAAGTATGACAAAGCTGGTGTGGCTTTTTAACATTGCTTAAAATAGTAATAGTAAAAAGTTGGAAGAACACACCAAACGCAATCATTTTTCAACAGCAGGAAAGTATCTTCAGTTCAGCACAGATCTAGGTATTCAAGTCTCAACAGGCTCATTTTTGTATGTTTATTTGTGTGTGTGTGTGTGTGTGTGTGTGTGTGTGTAGGTGCACGCGTGCATGCACGTGTGTGTTGGTACATGTATGTAGCTGGTTATAGAAGCCAGAAGAGGGTGCTGGATTCCCTTGGGCTGGAGTCACAGGAGGTTGTGGGTGCTGTGAACCCAGATCAGGTGGTTCTCCAACAACAGAAGCTCTTACACACTGAGTCATTTGTGCCGTCTCTCCAGCCCTTCAGCAAGCCTGTTCATCTCATTCTTGATGCATTTGGAATTTCCAATAAGAAAAATAGTCACGGATGAGCTCTGGGAGTGATAGGGTATCCTTTCCATGTCAACTGTGACATTGTCTTTGAAATTCCATCGAATTGGCTATCTAATTGTGCCAAGTGTTCAAGATTTCAATCTAATACATGTTTATACATTATTCGAGGACACCGGGTTAAACAAATGTGCCATTTGCTAAAATCACAGGGTGTCTGGCATGCAAGAACCAGCTGCCAGTCTGGAAATTCACTTATTAGCCCTTCCTGGCACTGAGACACATTTCTGCTCCTGCCTCCCTGAGATGCAGCCTGGAGAACGAACCATCTGCCATCTGCAGCCATGGCAGGATTCCTTCCTTGTGGCATCACACCTTTCCTGAACCTGAGGGTGACTGAACATCAATCCAGTAGCAATCATGTGTGTGTAAAACACCACTACTCATGGCATCCATTTTTGCCTCTGTTGTCAGGAGTGTTTAGTCTTTCTTTCATACTGCACTGGTCAAAACGTAATAGGGGTACAAATTTAATTAAAGTACCCATATGCCTTACCATGTGGAACACATAAACTAATTAGTTCATAATCTTTACCTTACAATTATCCAGAATGTGCATAGCCTTCATTCTGAGACACACCATTATCCTATTCCTTTATCACCTAACCTGTCTGATTTATGTACTGAAAGGGGAAGCATAATGCTTGAGAAAAGTATGTTCTCAAATCACAGAAGGGAACTGAGCCCTTATTGGACCACAGAAGTCCAGCTTCTTCCTCATACAAAACTAGTGCTGGTTCTAGAACAAGTCTAGAGGTAAGGGTCACTAATCTTCTAAATCCAGTTGTGTTGGCAAGTGATGTGTTTGCCAGGCAAGGGTGGATATGACTTTTATGAGAAAGAAAAGCAATAGAAGGTTGGGCACGGGCCTGGATTTCAGGAAACACTGTTAAGTTTATAAAGGGCTGGGTTTGTGACATGGAATAGGAATCTGAACTTGGTTTCATTTGTCGTCAAAGATGCCATGGTGATTTACTCAGCAAATGTGGCATCTGGTCTACCTGGCTTTCCCCACATCAGAAGACTAATGTCTTTTCAATGTCTTTCATGGCTACTTTGATATCTCTTATTTTTGGGGAAATGACAGAAAAATATTTAAGCGGGGATATTGCAAAGAGAGGATTTTCTCAAATTCTTTTTCCATCTAGTTACAACGGCTATTTCTGGAACCAACTGCCCATTTTCCTTTTCTCCCACATCACCAAGGTCTCACTGGAGGGGAGGAAAAGCAAGTCAGTAGATCTCATCTGCTGCTTTTATTTGCCTTGGAGCTTCAGATTCACGTTCTGAGAGGACATACCTCACGTTGACTTTAAATATGGTGTGTTTAATAGTGGAAACCATCCAAGCTACAGCCCTTGCATATCAGCTGAAGGTTCTTGAAATAAAGACTCTCCCCCTTTTCCCTGGCTTAGTGCATTCTTTGTGGGGCTGAGACGGCAAACCCCAGTGTTTTATGAGATTCAAAGCGACTCATTGGCAGAGTCAGCGTGTGGTGGCAGGTGTGAATTTGAAGTTCATTGTGGCCCCACTCCAGTGTTGACATGAGGACCTCACCAGCTGTGAATGTCCAAACTCCAGCTTCATGATTAGTGGGGACTTTGTTTCATTTCCTGACGCTGAGCTCAGGCCCAGACATGTCTAGGGAACCGTGGCTTAGCATTAGTGGATTGACAGCCTCATCCAATTTTCCATACCCTGAGATCTTTTGTGTCAAAAGCAGACATTGATCCCCTTTAAGAGGAATGAGATTCCATCTTACTGAAAATGTCACACATCTGAGAGATTATTCCTGGTCTAGTGTTGTCATGCCATACTTCAGAATGGGAAGACTTTGTTATTTTTAGAGCAGAGACAGTCGTAGGGTGAAGAGGGGTAACGGAAGATTGCTGTGCGTGGGGTGTTTTGTGCCAGCTCTCTGGCAGTGGCTAGGAGGGGTGAAGGGTGGGACTGAAGCCTGCCATCAGTGGGCTCTTATGCAATATGAACAAATGGTCTCCACACACAGCAGGTGCTCGCCCTGTCAGCACACTCTCCTAATGACATTTGCAGTTGTGTTTCTTATGTAACTGATTATTCTATAAATACATCTAAGTCCAGCAGTGGCTTGTAAGAGCCAAAGTTACCCAACATTTTGAGAGTATCAGGACGCCAAAGTTTCGTCTCAGCACTTTCAGATGGGCATCAACTAAAGCCAGAAGTCCCTTTCTTCTGAGAGCATCTTTGCTGGAAACAGTTTTCTTAAATTATATTTCAAATAAAATCTTACTAGTGAAACTTGTGACAAAGTCTGTGTAAGGGATGATTCAGGGAGAGAAGAGGAGGGGGCTGGAGAGATGCCTCCCAGTTAAGAGCACTTGCGGCTCTGGAGGAGGGCAGTGGTTCAGTTTCCAGCAGCCAAATCAGGAAGCTTACGATGTCTGTAACTCCAGTTCCAGGGGATCCAATGCTCTTCCCTGGGCTACAAGAGCACCTGCATACACCTGGGGGCCATGTCCCTCTCAAAAAAATCTTAAGGAGGAAATGAGTTTATGTTGTGCAAATTTAAAATTCTTATCTCATTATTTAAAAATGAGTTCAAGCAGCTATGAATCAACACCTCTGTCTTTAGGTTGTCAATATATTTTATTTTAAAAAAACCTTCTATTCTTTAAAATACTCATGATTTAAATCTACTAAATCATTAATGAACATGCCACTGATACTTAGCTATGAATATATCAGAAAGCATGTGTTTCTTAATGTATTTTGTCTCCATCTTAGAACATTTTGTTTCTCTCTTCCAAACAAAAATATTAGGTATTCTGTAAGAGATCAGAAGGCAGGATTTTCAGTCAATTCTAATTTATTTATCTTGTTGAAGTTCTATCTGCTGATTAAATGGCATTAATGAATATGACACTTGAGGGTCAAGAATGTGAGATGAACTTTTATCCTAATACCCCAATCTAAGCATTTAACAATTACAGGAAAATGTAATTACAATAAACAAGATTTTATAAATTCTATACAAAGTAAACCAACAATAGTCCTTCCATATGTTAATGTGTTGCATGGCATTTTATTCATGAAGTGTAAAGACATGTTACACACAACTTTATTTTATAGTACTTGCATTTCTAATTATTTATGTAGTGCTTGTTTTGTAGAATATGCATTTTATATTTATGATATTGAAATCAACAAGTGTTTATTTAAGAACTAATAATGAATGGAATGAAGAAACTATTTTTTGGCTCCATTTTTCTCCAATTGCTTCTATTTTCATATCTTCTTCAACTGTCCCTTTCTACTTTCCAGGGAGGCTGAGGCCTTCCATGGGGGATTTTTAACGTCTGTCATATCGTTTGGAGCAGGGCCTAGGCCCTCCCCCATGAGTCTAGGCTGAGAGAGTATCCCTCTATGTGGAATGGGCTCCCAAAGTCTATTCATATACTAGGGATAAATACTGATCCACTACCAGAGGCCCCATAGATTTCCCAGGCCTCCTAACTGACATGTATGCTCAGGGGGTTGGAACAGTCCTATGCTGGTTTACCAGCAATCAGTCTGGGGTCCATGAGCTTCCCCTTGTTCAGGTCAGCTGTTTCTGTGGGTTTCTCCAACCTGGTCTTAACCCCTTTTCTCATTACTCCTCCCTCTCTGCAACTGGGTTCCAGGAGTTCAGTTCAGTGTTTAGCTGTGGGTGTCTGTTTCTGCTTTCATCAGCCACTGGATGAAAGCTCTAGGATGGCATATAAGGCAGTCATCAATCTCATTGTTGGGGAAGGGCAATTAAGGTAGTCTCTCTACTATTGGTTAGTTTGCCATTGGTGGCATTCTTGTAGATCTCTGGAAATCTCATTAGTGCCAGATCTCTCCTCAAACCTATAATGACTCCCTCTATTATGGAATCTCTCATTCTGCTTTCCTCTTCCCCCGATTCAACCTCCCTGCTCCCCAAGGTCCCCCTCTCCACTTTTTGTTTACTTCATTTTTTTTATATTGAAACTTTAAGGGTGTTTTGTCTTCCCAAGACATGTCACTGTATAGATAAACGCATAACTATGCTCCATGTTTCTCACGGCCCATGGGAAGCCCCAGTGGTTGATCCCACAGATTCCAATCCTATGTCTTCTTTGGTTGTGAATGCTCATTTTGTTACAGTCTCTGCAGCAAGCATATACGCATCTTGTTGGAGCAGTAGCTGGGAGCTTATATGTTGAGTTAACAACCATGAGGCAGAAGGAGGGAGAACTGGAATATGGCGTGGGCTTTTGAAACCTCCAAGCCCATCCCCAGTGTCACACCTCCTCAAACAAAGCCACACCTTGTAATTCATCCCAAACATTCCCTCAACTGGGAACCAAGCACTCGGATATACGAACCTATGGGATCCACTCTCACTGAAGCCACGATACCACTGTTTTCTTTCATATTATTGTCACGGGTCTGCATCTTCTATCATCAACTACAAAAATCATCTGGCGTGCCTCATTCATTTCAAAAACAGTCAGAAGGACATTATGAGTACAGCCCAATAGCATGGTTTCCAGGGATTGGTAGAAGAAAATGAAGACTGAAAACCAAGGAAAGAATGAACACACAGAATAGACTGCCATGGGGAGATCTTATTCCATTATTGAAAACATAGGAATACATTTATTTCTAATCTCTGTAACATTCAAGGACAATGAAGAGATTTGAACCAGTCTTAAAGAGATATGTGAGATTTCACGTGTGTGAAGGTCTGTGGAGTTTTAGGAAGGGATGGGAAGGAAAGTCACTCCAGTCTCACTTCAGTCTCCATAGGTTTAGAAAATGTTTAATTAAATAAAAAACAAGACTACTGCATGGTGATCACTTGGAGTACATTAAAAATGTCCCCAAATGTGTAACTTAATCCCATTATTAAGTTTTGTTGGCCAGAAGTGGGAGCCTCATCTGTAAATCCCAGTTTCCGTGACAGACACTATCTCATAAACAAGGTGGAAAGTGATTGACAATGATACAACCAATATTGATCTCTGGTCTCCACAAGCATGTACACATGAACACATACATATACAACTTATTGCACACAAACAAAAAATAAAAAGAAAAACCTAAGGGCACAGGAGGAGGGGAGGGAAAGGGAGAGGGACCTGGAACTGACTTGTGAACCAACCATGTTTCTAATCTAAATTTAAACTTAAAAATAAAAAATTAATAATAAAATAAATAAATAAATAAATAAATAAATAAAATTTAATAATAAATTAAAGATAAAAAAAGAAAAAAATGTCCTCAAAGCTGTACTGAACACATGTCAGCTGCAGAAACAAGAATGCGAGGTGACATTTTCTACAGCCTGCCAGATGCATTGCTGGAGCTGGCAATTGTGTTAGCTCCTCTAGAGATATTTTATAATTTCTTCTGTGTTCTCATGTATAGACTCTTTGGGTTGGGCCAGGGAACCCAGACTTAGTCCTGGGAAGTCGGGAAATCACCCCCTGTGATGACAGGGACTTCTGTGCAAACATGCAGAGTGCTTGTGCAAGTAAACAGGGCTCCTGGCAGCAGTTCTGGAGGGCTTGGAGCCAGCACAGCACAGCTGAGAGGTTCCCCAGAGCACGGAGCTGAAAGGGCTTTGTGTGTCACGAAAAGAAAAGCACAGAGAAAGAGAAGGGAGCAATAAACAGTAAAGTGCACTCTCTCAGTGTCTGTGATGCACACTGTCACCCTCAGTTTGGGAGGTAATGGGTGAGGCTGGGGTCTGCTTTCCTGGTAGCATCCTGGCAGACCTGAGGACTCAGACAGTCCTCGGGGAGAACCTGGCTTTCACGGACACTACAGAGGGTTTTTAAAGGATGGGTTAAGCTTTTCTTCCTCTGTCTATTAGCTTACTTTTTGCTGTAAAGCACTGGGTGGGGCCGACCTGGAGTTTTCTATTTGTACACTTGTGCAACTTGCACGTTTTGAGGGGAAGTACTGAAATATAAACTATCGATCTCCTTGAATGTATCCGTGTGTAGTTTGCAGTCTTGCTAAATGTGAAGGAACTGATCACCCTTGAGCATCAATCAGCCCGAAGTAGAAAGAGTGAGCCTTTGATCTACCTACTGCAGGGAGCAGATCCACCCGTTGAGGACAGAACAATGTCATCTCAGTCACATAAAATTTATTAAAGCAGAATTACAGGCACCGTGATGGAGAGAGATTCCAGGAAATACTCAGTGTCAGGAAGTACTCAGTGCCAGTTTATGGATAGGCAATCTTGGGATGGTGGTGTTGATAGACACATGAGGTGTAGGGGTTCATGGCAGCCAAAATGGCCAGGAAGGATCCAGGCTCCAGCCCCCAAGTTATAGTATATAGATTCCTAAGGGTGGGATGAGGTAGAAACCTAGAAACGACAGAGATTTTTGGATTGTCTGAAAGTAATCATGGTAGAAATTGAATAGTAGAGGTGTGATATGACTCACCAATGGGACCTGGTAGTTGTGGTAACTTAGAACCAAACTGTGGACACATAACACCCCAGGGTCACTGTATGTGGGACAGCACTCGTGAGATTAATAACTCCCTGAGTGTAAGCACCTTGTCTCCTGCCTACCCAGGACAGTAGTAGGAGTGGCCCTGACCCTGGTGCTCGCCTGGGTAGAAAAGCTTCTTATTCTGTACCAATATCTGGGGACAGTTTGCCTTTGAAGTCAATGCTTTATGAGACTGTCTGTGAGCATGAGATTGACCACGAGGGATGTATTAGTCACCTGTCTCAGCACCATGAGGAGGTATCAGTTAGGAACAAATTAAGGGGGCCATGTTCTATTTTGGTTCAAAGTTTCAGGAGTTTCCAGTCATTGAGGCAGGCAAGGCTGGTAGAGCTTATGGGTGGTGTGAGTACCACTGGGCTCTTCATGCCATTTGGTGTGTTAGCAGGGAGAAGAGGCTCAGACCAGGGCAGGCACACCTTGGTGTCCTACTTGTACCAGACAGACTTCACCTCCAAAAAGCTCCACAGCCCCATGAAACATCACTGTCAGACACAAAATATGCCTGTTGGTGGCATTTGCCACTTAAGCCGTACACATGTGCAGTGTTAGGACCGTAACACACAGTTTAACAAGACTGTGTAAACAGATGGAGGGATAAGAACAATGAATCAGAAGAGATGGCCAGAGTCCATTTGAAGTCAATTAGGCTGCACAACCAATTTGTAACGTTCTAAGTGATATGTGGTTTTGATTTTTCTTTTTTCCCCAACACAATATTTTAATTGATTATTTGGGAGTTTCATATAGTATACAACATCTGGCTTCTTAGGCAGTGTCTGGGGATGGAACTCATGTCCTTATACTTGTACTGCAAGCACTTCACTTCACTGAGCTATTGCCCCATCCTCGGCGAAATTAAGTGCTTTCTACAAACACTTAATTTGAACAGAGTAGTGGGGATAATCAGGTAATTTTTCACTAATTAAACTGAATGACTAGCAGAAGTTTATTAGCAAGAGCACTAGCACTGTCGGTAGTGGGATGAATAACATTTTAGAAAATAACGTGTGAGAGCCAGCAGTTGTTTTCAGCCCCTTTCTTTGAAAAACTTCACCTCAGCAAATGTAGAAATTACATTTACTTGCTGCTAGATTAGATGTGATGGTATGCGTCTGTAATCCAGAGTGATTAAGAAGTGGAGGAAGGGGGTTACAAATTCTAGGCCAGTTTGGGACCATTTAGCATGATTTTGTTTCAAACAAAACAAAAATCCCTTTGAAGTAGGTCACTTTTGGGTGTTTAGCCATTTCTATATGGACTTTCATTCGTGAATTTTCCTTATGGTTCAAATTATTTATACATCTGAAGTTATATTTTGAATATAATACTGTTTTATAAAGTTTAAAATTTCTAGGACTGACAAGATGGTTCAGTTGGTGTGCTCACCATACAAAAATAAGGACATGGGTTTGGTTTCCAAGGACCCATGTAAAAATCTTCGCATGGTGGCATGTGCCTGAAACCCTAATACTAGGAGGCAGGGGCAGGAGGACCCCTGGGGCTTGCTGGCAAGCTAGACTTGCTGAACCTATGAGCTCCAGGTTCAGTGAGAGACTCTGTCTCAAAAAATACAGTGGAGAATTATTGAGAAGAACACTTGATATTGACCTCTGGTCTCTATAATACATGTACCTACATATACATGTGCATATACATGAACATGCATACATATACACCAGTTTGACATAGCTGTTATAAGCTGTAGCATCTTGGGATGTTTGCTTAGCAACCTTTTACGTTTTCTTATCTTTAAAACTAGGGTAACAAGTGTCTTTATTATATGGGACTGCCAAAAGGACCAATAGAAAAACTGGACTTGTTTTTCTTGGGGATATTGGCATAGACATGGTGATGATGGTAATTGTGATGGCGATGGTAACAATGATGATCGTGCTGGTGATGTTCAGAGTCATAATGTAGTGATGATGTTGATAATGATGGTGATGGTACTTATGGTGATAATGGCAACCATGGTGATGATGAAGATGGTGGCAGTATTGATCGTGGTAATGGGGTTAGTGATGACAATGATGGTGGTGACACTGTTGAAGGTGATGATGATGAAGGTTCTGTACTTGTGGTGATGATGATGATAATGATGATGGTGGTAATGATAATGTTAGGGAAGATGTTGACAGCGATGGTGATAATGGTGACGATAGTGGTGATATTAATAGCGATGATGTTGATTATTGTATGATGGTGCTCATGTTGAAGATGATAGTGATGATGATAATGGTGATAATAGTAAGGGTAGTGGTGATATTCATAGTGATGTTGATTATAGTATGATAGTGATGTTGATGATCATTATGATACTGACAGTTTATCTCCCAAGAAGATGATAGCAACGGTGCTTCCTTAGATTGCATCATGTATGTTCTTAATATATGGGGATTATAGAGAACAGAGGTTCATCCTCTAGAAGTAAAAGTGTCAGCTGTAGTAAGAGACCCTCTTAAAATGAACTGGATCCATGGAAGTATACCCATGGGGATGAGGCATGGCATGTACCATCTGTTACATGGAATTGCCCACTAGGATCTTATCTAGAAACTTATTTCCTTTTGTGAAAGAATAAATACTTTATTGTAAAAGACAGACAATGACTGCAAATTCTAACACATTAACCGAAGAAAACCATCAAGATTGCAAGTAATTAGTTTACTGTAGCAGGCTCTATGTAGCTAACTTCTCTCAGGGGAGACACAGCACGTTCAATCACTCCATACTTAACCTTTTCTTATTCCATTTATCAAGCCAAGCTTTACAATGGATGGGCTTGTCTGGGTCTAACTTGCTTCGTCTTTTGGTCTCAAAGAGAGATTGTGTGTATTTATTTCCCTGATAAGGGACTTTTATTTTACCTCAGTAAGTGTTTACTCAATTACTTTTGGATTTAAACTACCTCCTTTTAGCCACAGAGGCATTGCCACAGGAATATAGTGTTCTTTCAGACCATGGAGGCTATACTACCCTGTCAGGGCACTAAGTGCTGCCCATCAAATTCAGGACACAGGACAAGGGGAGATTGTTTTCTGACTGACTGTGGATTGAGGATGGTATTTCCTAAGCAGATTCTTCAAACTGATAGATAACAGCTTCATAACATGATACAAGCTACTGTTTCCTCTAGAAACTCCAGGAGATCCAATCTCCCATCCATCACTATCTATGGAGGGCACTCATAGTCCTAGGATTTTTAATTTCCTCTCAAGTTCTAGTCCAGTGCTCCATAGTCCTCTGTGGAGGGGCCTTCCCCACAGCAGGAGGGAACAGGAAGTAGCTGGTAGGGGTTTAATTCTTTTCCTCTTTAACCCTTTCTCAACTCTTTTCTTTCTTTCTCTCTCTCTCTCTCTCTCTCTCTCTTTTCAATTATATGGGAAATTGTCTTTGGTGCTTCAGCCTGAAGCCATTTTTCTGTGAGGGAGAATCTTCCTTTTCAGGCAACTCAATACCTTGTGCAGGGATGGACAGGCACTGGAAAGATGTGGCTTCTGTGTGAGTCTCCCACTTAGCAACTTAACCCTGCTCACGTCTTCAACTCCAGCCTTTCATGCAATGTTGTGCAGTCAGAAGTTGCTGGTGCATCTCGGGGTTCCTGCTGATTTGCTCTGGCATCTCCTAAGCTTTATTTCCCTTCTGCTCCCAACTCCCAGATTTATGAGTTTCTCACCATTCAAAGAATCTTCTCTGTAAGAACCCATTCAAGGCCTCCTCACTGACACCCATGTTCAGAGGGTCTGGATCAGTCCCATGCTGGCCTCTCAGCTATCAGTCTGGGGTCTATGAGCTCCCCCTTGTTCAGGTCAGCTGATTCTGTGGGCTTCACCCACCAAGTCATAACCCCTTTGCTCATCACTCCTCCCTCTCTGTAACTGGGTTCCAGGGGTTCAGTTCAGTGTTTAGCTGTGGGTGTCTGCCTCTGCTTTCTTCAGCCACTGGATGAAGGCTCTAGGATAACACACAAGGAAGCCATTAATCACGTTATAGGGAAGGGCATTTAAGGTAGCCTCTCCACTATTGGTTAGATTGCCAGTTGGTGTTATACTTGTATGCCTCTGGACATCTCACTAGTACCAGATCTCTCTTCACACCCATAAAGGCGCCTTCTATTATGGTATTTCTCATCCTTCTCTCCTCTATTCTTCCCCCTACTCAACTTTCCTGCTCCCCCATGTCCTCCTCTATCCTTCTCTTTACCCCCTCTCTTTCTCCCAGCTTCTTGCCCCCCCTGCCATGATCCCAAAACCCTCAGAAGATTCTGTCCTGTTCCCCTTCTCTGGGTTACTGTGTATATATCTCTTAGGGTCCTCCCTGTTTCTCAGACTTTCTGGCTGGGAACTATAGGCTGGCACTCCCCTGTTTCAGGCCTAAAATCCATATGAGTGAGTACACACCATGCTTGTCTTTTTGTGACTGGGTTACCTCACTCAGGATGGTTTCTTCTAGTGCCATCCATTTGCCAGCAAATTTCAAGATTCCATTGTTTTTTTCCACTGAGTAGTACTCCATTGTGTAAATATACCACATTTTCTCTATCTACTCTTCAGTTGATGGGGATCTAGGTAAAGGCCTCAGCATCCTTTGGGGCCTCAGGCAATAAATCAACATTTAGCCCTGTCATCCAGATGGACTTTGGGATGCTGTCTCTGTTTGGACACATGGGAGAGGGTCTAAGCCCTGCTCCAAATCATATGACAGACTTTCGAGATCTCCCAAGAAGGGACTCATCCTCCTTGGAGAGTGGAGTGGGATTGGGGAAAGGGTTGGGGGAGGGTTGAAGAGGGGCAGGAGAGAAGAGGAGGGAGAGAGAGCTAGGATTGACATGTGAAGCAAACTTGTTTCTAATTTAAATTAAATTAAAAAATAGATAAAAAAGAACCCATTGGAACATATGAACTGCCCTGGATTATACAATTAGATGACATGATACTATTGCGCCCTCTTTCCTTCTGAAAACAATTAATATATAAAGTTTGGTCTGTCTTATAAACTGCTCGTTTACCCATCTCTGCTTGCATCACTGGGTTTTCGTATCAGATTGCATACATCAGGTATCTTCCACAGCCTGGTGACTAATGAAAGCGGCTGGCTTTATGCTTCAAGTTCATGGAGACTTTAAATGCTGCTGGTGCATCTCTGCCAATTAATATGCTGAACTTAAAAAAAGGGAATGATTAAAATGCCACTAAAATGATCTATAAATCTCTCACTTTAAGGGCAGCACGGATAGTATGTTATCATCACAATATAAATGGGAATAATTAGTTTCACTCCAATTAAAGCTTGAGTTGTGAGTATATTGCATTCTGATATATTGTTATTTTTAGAAAGACAATAAAACACAGGAAGAGTGTTGGAGGCGAAGCTTCTCTCTAGGACTACTCACTAAGAAAGGCTATGGGCTCCCCTAAGGGTGACTGTGTAACCAAATGAGAGACCTGGACCTTGACTCCTCTGCTTGTGTTGTAGCTGCTCATAACAGCAACACATTTATACATCAGAAGAAAGTTTCTTGAATTCCCAGGATGCCTTGGTCACAATCCACAGTGCTCCACAAGTGTCACAAGTCTGTCAAAGTGACCTTTGCACCTTGTCTCCACAGGACATGGGATGTTTGTTACTGATAAAGATTGTGGGAGCATCTTGCACGTATCCTGTGTTCTCCAGGTGTGGATTAGAACCCACAATTGCAATGAATGGTGGGTACTCTAACATGGGCAGGGTGAGCAGGGTGAACCCTGACAAATGAGCTGAGACACTGGAGCTGAGGAGGTCAGGGTTGTTGGGGCAGCTCCTGTCTCTCGGTGTGATGGTCAGTCTTGGGTGTTGACATTGACTGCAGCCGGCATCAACTAAGAAACAGCTGGGCACACCTGGAAGGAATGTACTTGATGGGTTATTTGAGGTGGGAAGACTCTCGCTTGGGGGTGAGCAGCACAGATGAAGGGAGAGCCTAGGGAAAAGGCTTTACTTTTGCTTTCACTCTGCTGGCAAGTTCGTCTACTCTGCTTGTGCTCTGTCCTTAATCCATCTACTCGGTTGTAGTTGTGGCCACTCTTTGGACATCAGAATACAGCGTCTTTGACCTTCCAGACCATATCTCGTAAGTCTATCTAGTAAACCCCCTTTTAATATATAGTTGTCATATTGATTCTGCCCCACTGGAGAGTGTGAACTCTGTTCTTCTGTTTTCTTAGTGGTGATATGAGGATCGATAACTGCTTCCAAAAGTATTGGTTATTTTCTACTTTCCTTTAAAAAGTTAATATTTAAGCTTAGTAATGGGTTTCTTCATGGCATTTTCATACATATGTGCCATTGTCATTTGTCCCCATCGCCTGATGCCTTCCTATGTCTCCATTCATGCTGTCTAGTTCCTCTCCTTTCTCCAGTTAGTTACCCCCTGTGCTTTCATGTCACATGTTCCATTATCCTCTCTTGCTCTCTTCTCTCTACCTTAGGTGTTTTCCTCCCCACTTATGATCTCCTTAGTTTCATTAGTTTTATGACATCCTCTGCTTGCACGCGCATGCTCGCACACACACACACACACACACACAATTTTAGGTTTAGATCCCTCACAATCAAGAACACATGCTGTGCTGATACATCATCCCGCTCTCTTAGTCTGGTTTCTTTTACTTTGCACAGTGCTTTCGAGCTCTCAAATCTTTGCTTGGAGACGTGAGTTTTGCTCAGCATGGAGGAAAAGTGCCTTTCATATTCTGAGCCCTTGGAGTTATCCTGAGGACACACTGGAATCAGTCATCACCTCTGATTGGATCTCTCCTTATTCTATCAGGAACAGGGCAGCTTATTTCAGACGATTCTAACACTGTGGGCACAGATAATTGTTGAGCAGAGGGGCCTGGAGACACTTGATGAGATCACAAAGGAAGTACCAGCAAGAGCAAGGGGCAAAGGGTTGTAGGGGGTGAGGGCCTGAGTGGGCAGCATTGGAGTGGGGTATCCTCCATAGGAGACACCCTCAAGAGACGCCTGGATAGGAGCAAGCGAGGAGGCAGGCTGAGGACATGGCAGTGTTACCTGTCTGACCTGTCTGTGCTGCCTGCCTGGGCCCCTCTTGTCTGGGTGATGACAACCTGTATCAGCATCCCCCAATTACCACTCATAAACCCTTCTTGTAAAACGTTACTAGGTGCCTGGGGAGCCCCAGTGAGGGACTTTTAAAAAGAAAGGGTTTCCCTTAGGGAACTGGGCCGAAATGAAGGTCCTGCAAATGTGTGCTCATCAATAAGCCTTTTCATAGTGCCGAGAAAGTGATGCACTCATGGAAGCATAACCAAAAATGCAAAGGACAGACACATAAAAGCTCAATTCATTTAATTAGAATCAAATAAAAGTTGTCAGGAGAGGACTCAGCACAAGGCCTGGCTTGTTGTAATGGCCAAAAATGATTAAAATTTACTGAGAAATTGCTGTGCTGTTATGAGCTTTGGGCTCTGCTAACTCTTGATATAAAGAATAACACAAAGATTTAAATCATTATCATTTATTGGTTTACTGTAACTCATTATATATGGTAAATATATGTATATGCAGTTATGTATGTGTGCACACACATATAGTGAATTATATCTCACACACACACTTACTTGCATAGTGATGAGGCTGAAGCTAATATGTATGCAATTATCTACTTTTACCATGTGTTTCCTGCACTGTCACACAGCTACCCTGAGGACTGATGGTTGAAGAACCTGAGGGTAGGACATAGTTCCTATGCTAACTGCTATCTAAGTGCTGGGCTGACTTCTATTCTGAATATTGGGACTATAAGTATGGAATCAGCTAAACACTTAAGTTAGCAAATGAGAAGGTCATTCATGAAACTGTCTTAGTTCAGGTTTCTATTGCTGTGAGGAGACTTCATGACCACAGTAACTCTTACAAAGGAAAACATTTAATTGGGGCTGGCTTACAGTTCAGAGGTTTGGTCCATTATCATCACAGCAGGGAGCATGGCAGCATGCAGGCAGACATGGTGCTGGAGAGTACTGAGAGGCCTACATCTTGATCTGCAGGCAACAGGAAGTGGGCATAGCTTGAGCAAAGGAGACTTCCTATCCCACCCCCACAGTGACACACCTCCTCCAACAAGACTACACCTCCTAATAGTAAAACTCCCTATAGGAGTCATTTTCTTTCAAACCACCACAGGAAATTTCAGGAAGATGATTTGACCAGTCAAACTTTGTGCTATAATGATTTTTAAAAATAAAAATTCCACGGGTTTTGATGGTGAATCTCAGCACTCCAGAGGCAGAGGCAGTTGGATCTCCCTAAGTTCATGTCATCCTTATATCCATAAGAAGTTCACAGCCAGCCCGACTACATAGGGAGGACCTCATCTCAAAACAATTGCCAAACCACTTCATCAGTTGGGGGTTTAGGACACTGTTCTCACCAGGAAGGGACCCCAGGAACTATGAAGTAAATTGTAGAAACATGACAAAGGATCCTGTGAACCAAGTTAAAGAAAATTCATAGGTATGGAAGAGCTGGGTTGATTTTACAAGTTTAAAGAAAAAGACAAATTGTGCACTAAGAAAGCAAACGATGCAGATTATCAAGTCAGAGAACCACAGCTCAGGTAGTTTCCAAACACAGACAAGGACAGTCAGAACCCAAAGGTGGGTAGGGCAATCCCCACTGAACTGACAGAGAGAGATATATCTCTTATCACTTACCTAATTACACAAATATTAGCAGTGACCATGTTTAATTCTTGTAGGTAAGGATATTAGTGAAATGGAACTTGCATTATTGCGAGAAATAGAAATGGATGCAACCTACGTATTTTGGGTTCATTTCTGTTACTATGATAAACTATTCTGACAAAGTAATAATTTAGGTAGGGAAAGGGTTAGTTATATTTCCAGGTTATGGTCCATTATGTCTTGATGTCAAAGTGGCTAACTTAAAACAGTTAATGATCATAGCCACAGTCAAGATCAGAGAGAAATGAACACAGGCTCAGCTAACTCATGCTAACTGTGTTTCTCCACTCTTAGATAGTTCAGAACCCTCTGCCAAAGAATGGTGCCACCCATATTCGATTAGGTCTTTCCACATTACTCATATTTATTAATATTTTCCCTGAAGACATGTCCACAGCCAAACCCAATGTAGACAATTTCTTAATGCAACTCTCTTCCTAGGAAAAACTTGAATCGAGTTGACAAAGCTAACCATCGCACTATGTTTTAGATTAACTAAATAAGTTAAATATATGTGTGTACTGTCACAAAGCATCTACTTCTGAGTAGTGTCCACAAGAGATGAGTACCCTAAAAGTCTACAAGAAGGGCATTTGTAACAGCCATGTTCACAATGATGAAAACAGTGCAAACACCTTCAGGGACTATGAAGCCTTGAACTGTCTACTTGATCTCTAACAATTTATTCAGTGCTGGCAAGTGAAAGAAATGGAGACAAATCTGGAAAAAAAACCCAAAGCCAAAAACAAACCTAGCTTGCAGAGAAGTGTATGCATGCACTTTGAAAATGGGCTTGTTGGTAATTGTATTAGTAACTGAGAAAATGTATAGTGGATCTCTTCCGGCTTGCTATCTGGGTTTATCAGAGGAATAGGTATCTGCAGAATGACTGACTGTTGGTGGGTCAGGGGAATGTGGGAAGAGAGGAGGCAAAGGGGGGAAGGTGCACAAGGAAATAGAACATTGAGTAACACGAATCCCTCAGCCTAACACGGCAGCTATGTGGGTGTGTACAGAAATGAAGAGAAAATGAAACTGTCTACAACACTCTGTTAAGTGGCAGAAACTTACGCGAAGATGATGATATGGATAGCATTTTTTTTGAAGAAAAGGAATAAGCCTCACACACCTGAATTATTTCAGTAAAGTGTTCAATTTATATACTGTGCTTGATGGCATAAGGATTTGTCATGTTTTACCATTCAGCTATGCCCCTCAGTTTCACGCTGCAAACAAGCCAACAAAGGAGGCAAAACCCAGAGAGTTATTAAGTTTAAATAGAAAATCCTCTTGTCAGACACATAAGCTTGAAGCAACTGATGGGTAACTCCAGGACCGATTGATTCATCCTGTATCTGTTGCCCATATGAGTCTCCCCCTCACAAATATGCATGCATTTCTTCACAATTGCACTAAGCCTACCTCAGTGTGTCTCCTGCTTTGAGATTTATGCTTCCTTTTGGAGCATGGGGCTGAAGATACTCTATAGGGGAAGTCGTGATTCACAGTTGAGGCAGGAGATAGCCCCATAAATCATTTCCTGTGACTCCAGTGCCATGATTTCAGCCCAAAGTGAGCAATATCATGTCTGGTACTTACAGAAATGACCAGGAATTATTGTCTCAAAATCTAGAAGGCAGCCTCAACCATACTGCTTCTTTTCAGTGTTACAAGGCAAGTTTTGTGATGAGAGATTGAAATAGTATGCTTGAAAGCTAGATTGATGGAGAAAAGCAAAGACTCTTCTGAAACAAATATGGATGGAGACTCACTCTGTTGTGTGGGAGAACACATGATTCGTATGACAAGAAATGTCTCTTCAGGTGTTGTGGGTGACCCTGCTCGGACACCCCTTTCAGGAGGGGGTGAGGTGATGCAGCACCAACGACTCAGGTACGGGGAGTCAGTGAGTAGCAGAGCATGCTGCAGACTCATTAAGGAAGTGAGGCCCGCCTTTATACCTGCTCCTAAGATCCCATTGGCTCAGAAGACTGGCTCTGCTGTGTTGTCCTTTCCTCATTGGTGTCTCTGGACCAGGTGCCTCTTCATCAGCAGTCTCTGGGCATGGAGGAGGCCGACTTGGCTCAGGGAGGAAGTGCCTGCCTCGCATGCTCGTGGAGGCTAGCCTGGGCACCTGAGTCTTGGGTAGACTGACTGGCAGTGTCTCCTACAATTAGGCAAGGTTTGCCTTCCAGTTAGATATCAATTCTTAGCATAGGACCTAAGTCAATCATAAATTCCCCCCTTGCTGGGTTTTAAAAGATGAGATTAATTTTCCCAATTAATGGGCAATGAAAAGCTTTTTTATTTAGAAATTTTATTTAGAAATGCACACACTCATTATATACACATATATACATATATTCTTGTGAGGGAGTAATAGTTTATAGGAATTACAGAAGAATAAATATTAATGCTATTTAAGTCTTTAGAAAGATGTCAAATTAAATAACAGTAAAATAAATTAATTTAATATACCTAAAACACTTAAAATATGAAGTATTATAGAAATGTGTAACAAAATTTCTCATATGTAGAGGATGGGAAATGATGATAACCTTGGAAAATATATGTAGAGGTTTAAATATTTCCTACACAATTATCAAGTATTTCTTCCTTTTAATATATACTTTTTACCCCAGCTTCTTAATTTGTGAATGTTCGTATGTGGTCTATGTAACTAAATGTGGGGATCATGAAAGAATTGAAAAAAATCTAAGAGGTTTTTAAATGTGCAGTAATGAAAATATTTTTTGTATTCTTTATTTACTTTTTATTTAATAGTTAATAATACTTTTATATATCAATTTCCCCCATCCCTCTCCCTCCAATCCTCCCCTGCCTGCTACCTATCCACACCAACACACCCCCCACCCACTCCCCAAAGACGGTGA
This sequence comes from Mesocricetus auratus, assembly GCF_017639785.1. NCBI lineage: Eukaryota > Metazoa > Chordata > Mammalia > Rodentia > Cricetidae > Mesocricetus > Mesocricetus auratus. The sequence continues at coordinate 4,408,130 of NW_024429212.1, read as the reverse complement.
GGCCTTCCATGGGGGATAGGCAAAGTATGTCACATCATTTGGGGGAGGGCCTAGATCCTTCTCAGTGTATCTGGGGTGAAATACTACCCCTCCATAGGGAATGGGCTCCCAAAGTCCATTTGTGCACTAGGGATAAATCCTGGTCCCACTGTTAGAGGACCCATAGACTGCCCAGGCCTCCTAACTGGCTTCCACATTCAGAGGTTTGGTTTGGTCCAATGCTGGTTCCCCAGCTTTACAACTGGGGTCCAAGTACTCTTACTAGGTCGGGTCAGCTGGTTCTGTAGGTTTCTCCAGCATGGTCTTGACTCCTTTGCTCATCCTTCTTCCCTCTCTACAACTGGATTCCAGGAATGTGGCTCAGTGCTTAGCTGTGGGTGCCTGCTTCTGCTTCCATCAGCTACTGGATGAAGGTTCCATGATGGTAATTAAGGTAGTCATCAATCTCATTATAGAGGAAGGGCATCAAAGGAGGCCTCTCCATCACTGCCTAGATTCTTAGTTGGGGTCATCTTTGTGGATCTTTGAACATTTCCCTAATGGCAGATTTTTCTTTAAACCTATACTGGCTCTCTCTATTAAGGTATCTCTTTTCTTGCTCTCCTCTATTTCTCCCCTGACTCAATCTTCCTTATCCCTAATGTCCTCATCTCCTCTCCTCTTCTCCCCTTCTCTTTTCCCTCCCTTCCTCCCCTCTACTCCTGTGATTCCAGTTTGCTCAGGAGTGCTAGCTAGTCCCTTTCCCCTTCTTCAGGGGACCATGAATTTTTCTCTTATGGTCCTCCTTGTTTCCTAGTTTCTCTGGTGGTATGGATTGTAGGCTAGTAGTCCTTTGCTCTATGTCTAATATCCATATATGAGTGAGTACATACCATTCTTGTCTTTCTGTGACTGAGTTACCTCACTCAGGATAGTTTCTTCCAGTTACATCCATTTGCCTGTGAATTTCAAGATTTCATTGTTTTTTTCCCTGTTGAGTAATAATCCATTGTGTAAATGTACCACATTTTCTCTATCCACTCTTCGGTTGAGGGGCATCTAGGTTGCTTCCACATTCTGGCTTTTACAAACAATGCTGCTATGAACATAGTTGAACACATGTCCTTGTTGTATGAATGCTCATCCTTTGGGTATATGTCCAAGAGTAGAATTGCTGGATCCTGTGGTAGACTGATAAACCATTTTCCTGAGAAACCGTCATACTGATTTCTAAAGTGGCTGTACGAATTGACACTCCCATCAGCAGTGGAGTAATGTTCCCTTTTCTCCACATCATCTCCAGCACAGACTGTGATTGGTGTTTTTTATTTTAGCCATTCTGACAGGTGCAAGATGGTTTCCAGAGTTGTTTTGATTTGCATTTCCTGTTGGCTAAGGATGTTGACCACTTTTCTTAAGTGTCTTTTAGCCATTTTAGATTATTCTATTGAGATTTTCTATTTAGTTCTGAACCCCACTTTTTAATTGAATTGTTTGGTGTTTTAGTGACTAGCTTCTTGATTTCTTTTAATATTTTAGAAATCAGCCCTCTGTCAGATTTGAGATTTGTGAAGACCTTTTTCCATTCTATGGGCTACTGTTTTGTCTTGTTGACTGTGTCCTTTGCCTTCCAGGAGGGTCTCAGCATCAGGAGGTCCCATTTACTAATTGTTGATCTCAGTGTCTGTGTATTGGTGTTATGTTCAGAAAGCAGTCTCCTGTACCAGTTCATTCAAGGGTACCTTCCATTTTCTCTTCTAAGAGGTTCAATGTAGCTTGATTTATGTTGAGGTCTTTGATTCATTTGAACTTAAATTTTGGGCATGGTGATAGATAAGAATCTATCTTCAGTCTTCTATATGTCAGCATCCATTTATGCCAGCACCATTTGTTGTAGATGCTTTCTTTTTTCCATAATTTTAGCTTCTTTGTAAAAAATCAGCTGTTCTTAGGTGTGTGGGTTAATATATGAATCTTTAATTCAATTCCATTTGTCTACCTGCCTATTTTTGTGCCAATATCAAGCTGTTTTCAAGAGCTTGAAGTCAGGGATGGTGATGCTCCCAGAAGTTCCTTTATAGCACAGGATTGTTTTGTCTAACTTGGATCTTTTGTTTTCCCATATAAAGTTGTTCTTTCAAGATCCGTGAAGAATTGTGCTGGTATTTTGATGGGGGATTGCATTGAATCTGTAGATTGCTTTTGGCAAGATTGCCATTTTTACTATGTTGATCCTACCTATCCAAGAGCATGGGAGATCTTTCCATATTCTGGTATCTTTTTTGATTTCTTTCTTTAAAGACTCAAAGTTCTTGCTATACAGGTCTTTCACTTGTTTGGTTATCATTACCCCAAGATATTTAATGTTGTTTGTGGCTATTATAAAGGGTGATGTTTCTTTTATTTCTTTCTCAACCAATTTATTGTCTGTATATAGTAGGGCTACTGCTTCTTTTGAATTAATCCTATATCCTGCCATTTTGCTGAAGGTGTTTATCAGCTGTAGGAGTTCCTTGGTAGAGTTTTCCTGGTCACTTATATAAACTATCATATCATCTGCAAATAGTAAAAGTTTGACTTCTTCTTTTCCAATTTGTATCCCCTTGATCTTCTTTTGTTGTCTTATTGCTCTAGCTAGTACTTCAAGTACAATATTGAAGAGATGTGGAGAGAGTTGACAGCCTTTTCTTGGTCCTGATTTTAGAGGAATAACACTGAGTTTCTGTCCATTTAGTGTGATGTTGGCTGTTGGTTTACTAGATATTGCTTTTATTATGTTTATGTATGTTCCTGTTATCCCTGATCTCTCCAAGACCTTTATCATTAAGGAGTGTTGGATTTTTGTCAAAGGCTTTTTCAGCATCTAGTGAAATGATCATGTGATTTTTCTTTTTCAGTTTGTTTATATGGTGGATTACATTGATGGATTTTCTTATGTTGTACCATCCCTGCATCCCTGGGATGAAGCCTACTTGATCATGGTGTGTGAGTTTTCTGATGTGTTCTTGGATTTGTTTTGCAATATTTTATTGAGTATTTTTGCATCAATTTCACGAAGGATATTGGTCGGTAATTCTCTTAGTTGTGTCTTTGTGTGGCTTGGTTATCAAGCTAGTTGTATCTTCATAAGGCGAAATTGGCAATGACTCATCTGCTTCGATTGTGTGGAACACTTTGAGGAGTATTAGTATTAGCTGTTCTTTGAATTTCTGGTAGAATTCTGCACTGAAACCATCTGGGCCTGGACTGTTTTTCGTTGGGCAACTTTTGATGACTGCTTCTATTTCATTAGGGATTACAGGTATATTTAAATTGCTTATCTGTTCTTGATTTAATTTGGTTAGTGATATCTTTCCAGAAAATTGTCCATTTCCTTTAAATATTTGAATTTTGTAGAGCACAGGTTTTGAAAGTATGGCCTTAATATTCTCTGAATTTCCTCAGTGTCCATTATTATGTCCCCCTTTTCTTTTCTGACTTTGTTAATTTGCATGTTCTCTTTGCCTTTTGTTTTGTTTGGATAAAGGTTTTTGTCTGTCTTGTTGATTTTCTGAAGAATCAACTCTTTGTTACATTGGTTCTTTGTATTGTTTTTTTTTGTTTCTACTTTATTGATTTTGGCCCTCAATTTGATTATTTCCTGGCCTTTACTCATCTGGGGTGAGTTTGCTTCTTTTTGTTCTAAAGGTTTCAGTTGTGCTGTTAATTCTCTAGTCTGACTAGTCTCCAGTTTCTTTATGTGGGCTCTTAGTGCTATGAACTTTCCTCTTAGCACTGCTTTCAAAATGTCCCAAAAGTTTAGGTCTGTTATGTCTTCATTCTTATTGAGTTCTAGGATGTCTTTAATTTCTTTTTTTTATTTCTTCCTTGACCCAGGAATGGTACAATTGCACATTGTTCAATTTCCATGAGTTTTAAGATTTCTGTAGTTTGTGTTGTTGTTGAATTCTAACTTTAAAGCATGATGGTCTGATAAAATGTAAGGGATTATTCCATTTTTTGTACCTTCTGAGGTTTTCTATGTTGCCAAGTATGTGGTCATTTTTAGAGAATATTCTACGTGGTGCTGAGAAGAAGATACATTCTTTTGTGTTTGGATGGAATGTTCTATAGATGTCTGTTAAACCCAGCTGGGTCATAATTTCTATTAGTTCCTTTGTTTTTCTGTTAAATTTCTGTCTGGTGGCTCTGTCTAGTGTTGAGAGTGGGGCTGTTCGACTCTCCCACTATAAGTGTGTGAGGTTTTATGAGTGATTTGAATTTTAGTAATGTTTCTTTTACAAATGTGGATGCCTTTTTATTTGGGGCATAGATGTTCAGAAATGAGACTTTATCTTGATGGATTTCTCCTGTGATGAATATGAAATAACATGCTTCATTTCTTTTGACTAATTTTTGTTTAAAGTCTAATTTGTTAGATATTAGCATTGCTACCCTCACTTGTTTCTTGTGTCCATTTGTTTGGGAAATCTTTACACAGCCCTTAACTCTGAGGTAATATCTGTCTTTGAAGTTGAGGTGTGTTTCTTGTATGTAGCAGAAGGATGGATTCTGTCTTCATATCTATTTTTTTTAGCCTGTGTCTTTTATAGGCAAGTAAAGACCTTTAATATTGAGGGATATTAATGACCATTGATTGTTCATTCTTGTTTGTTTTGAATTTTTTGTTGTTGTTGGTATTGTGAGTGAATCCCCCCTTTTTTCCTTATGACTGTTGGTAGAGTGGGATTTTCTATTGCCTATGTTTTTTTGGTGTAGTTAACTTCCTTGGGTTGGGGCTTTCCTTCCAGAACTTTTTGTAGGGCTGTATTAGTGGATATGTATTGTTTAAATTTGGTTTTGTCATGGAATATCTCGTTTTCTCCATCTCTAGTTATTGAAAACTTTGCTGGGTATAGTAGTCTTGGCTGGCATCCATGGTCTCTTAGTGTTTGTAGAATATCTATCCAGGACCTTCTGAGTTTCCATGGAGAAGTCAGGTGTAATTCTTATAGGTTTGCCTTTATATGTTACTTGGCCTTTTTCCTTTGCTGCTCTTAATATTCTTTCTTTATCCTATATGTTTGGGGTTTTGATTATTATGTGGTAAGGGTACTTTTTTGTGATCCACTCTATTTGGTGTTCTGTAAGCTTCGTGTACTTTCATTGGCATGCCTTTCTTTAGGTTAGGAAAGTTTTCTTCTATGATTTTGTTGAATATGTTTTTTGCCCCTTTGAGGTGGTATTCTTCACCTTCTTCTATACCTATTATTCTTAGGTTTGATCTTTTCATGGTGTCCCATATATCCTGGATATTTTGTGTTAGGGATTTGTTGGACTTAAGATTTTCTTTGGTTGATGAATGCATTTCGCTTAGTGTATCTTCAGCGCCTGAGATTCTTTCTTCCATCTCTTGTATTCTGTTGGTTATGCTGCATATCTGTAGTTCCTGATTGTTTACCCAGCTTATCTGTTTCCAACATTCCCTCAGACTGTGTTTTTTTTAATTGTCTCTATTTTAGCTTTCAAACCTTGCCCTGTTTGAATTTTTTCTTGCAATTTTTGGTTTGTCTTTTCCTCTATTTCTTGAATTTTTGTTTGCTTTTTCTTCCATTTCCTTAAGGGATGTTCTCATTATCTCTTTGAGGGTCTCTGTCATCTTCATAAAGTTGTTTTTTAGGTTGTTTTCTTCTGCTTCATCTGTGTTGGGATGTTCAGGTCTTGCTGGTGTAGATTGCCTAGACTCTGCTGATGTCATATAGTCATATAGATCTTTCTGTTGTTGAGTGTGTTCTTATACTGTTGTCTTCCTGTCCCTTCTTCCAGTGGGTGCAGGTGGGGTCTCTTCATTTCCTCTTGTCTCCCAGTTAGTGTATGTGAGCCAAGACTTTGATGTGAGCAACTCTGGATGGTCTATCCTTTCCTGGTGTTCTCCTCATGCTGAGGGCACAAGGAGGCCAAGACTCAATGTCAAGGTAAGGGTGTAGAGGCGTCAAGACTCAAGCAGAGGGCTTAGGGTGGCCAAGTCTACAATGAGGGCAGCCTCTGGATAGTCTGTGCTGCCAGGGTAGGTCCACTATATGCAGAACATTCCAAAGAGGGGATGGGTGGAAGCTGGGCCTGAGTTGGCTCCATACTCACCTCAAGCTGAAGGCATAGAGGGGCCAAGACTGAGTTGTGGGCAGACTCTAGAGAGTCTGGACTTCTGGGGCAGGTCCACTACAGGCTAGCAGACCCAGGAAGTTCCAGGGGATGGAGTGAGTTGGGCCTGGGTGGAACACAGACTTACCTCAAGCAGAGGGCTAAGGGGGCCAAGATTGCTATGCAGGCAGACTCTGAAGAATCTGAGTTACCAGGTCAAGGGCAATGAAAAGATTAAAGCTAAACTGTGGGAACATTTTTGCTTATGCTTCCTGGGCTCTGGCCATGCGAACCCTCTCTTCCTGAGTGTGCCTTCTTTCACAAAGGGATGGATGACTTCAAGGCAAGCACATATCTTCACCCTCATAGTGGCAATCACACCTTCCCTCTGCTTTCATGCAAAGCCACCTTCTATATGCCATGGTGGCCACGCCTCTCCTGCCCTGGGGGGTCTTAACTGCAGATTACAGAACTGACTTTACTTCCTCATCCCTACCCTCATTGCTGCTGGTTATGCCCCTAAGCACTTTCTACACTCTCTCTGCATCACTGATGCTGCTACCATGTGAAATAGATAGAGCCATGTCATCTGTGCTGTCTAGCCACAATGCAGAAATGGATGATGCCCAGAGCAGTGGAAAGTCTTCTAAGCTGAAGAGTTTTATTCTATTGATGTCTTTGGTCTTTTCATCCTCAAAGCTCTACAAAAGACTGCACAGGAGCAGGGGATTCACTGTTTTCTGTCACCTAGCTTCTCCCACCAAACCTCTGCAGGTTTCCTGCCACACATGCCTTATTGTAATGTTTAGTCTTCCCTTCAGCTGCCTGAGTCTGGCCATTGTCTTAGCCTCCAAATAACACACAAGACACTATATTAACTATGAAGCTGTTGGTCATTTGCTATTGTTACTCATTGGCTAGCTGTGACTTAATTATTGACCCATAATTACTAATATATATTTTTTATAAGGATTTATCTTTCTGAGGACACACTCCTTACTCATCCTTTCCTCCCGGGAGATCACATGGCGACTACTCTCTTTATTACATTTCCCAGAATCCTCATAAACTCCTAGTCCCACCTATCTTGTTTCCCTGTTGGCCAACAGTGCTTTATTTACATATATACAGAAGGACTTCCCCTGTCACCTTACCATTTGATGAAGATACCAGGAGCCCAAAGAAACCTCTAGAGCTGTGCTCCCCCCACGGACCTCCTTCTGGATCCCTGCTTAACACCTTCCAGTGACTCCAGGAGCTTGGTCAGGGACTCCTAGGTCAATAGGCTCTCAGGGTCTTCCTCCTGCCTCCATGGGAAGAACCAGCACAGCCTGGAATCACCTGATTATTCTGTCTCTCAAGTGTCACCAACTGTGTTTTTCCAAAAGCTACACCAGTGGTTTCTTACACAGCATCTGGTACCATCATTGTTTAGGACAGAAACTGTGTGTTTCTGGTGTTTCATCCTCCTCCAGCAAATATATCAAGCATTTTTAGTTTCCACTGGTATCTTTTAAAATAATTGATCTTCATATTTCTCTGTACCCACAAATTAATCAGTATAGATACTGGCATTTTCTTCTTATTTGAATCACTGACTATCTTTGTTTCAGCCCTTGACCCTGGTGGCAAAGGAATCTTCCCTGGGGACAGTCAAGCTCCTCCCACAGAGTCAGACTCCAAGGAGTTGGACCTCAGGGTCCTGTTGCTGCCCCAGGCAGTGAAATGAGGCCCCATTCTTCAGCGCAGCTGTATCTTCCTCAACTGCTGACTTCTGTGTGAGACAGTGAGTCAGAAGAGCCCAGAGTGGTGACAAGATTGTCCATCCCACCTGTGTGCTCCAAGGCTCTGACACAGAGATGTTCAGTGTGCGTTCATAATTGGAGCAGTTTATTTGCGCATTTGCCTTTTCTCATGTAACATCCAGCGTTCCCTTACACTGCTCTATGTTTCAATGAACCAGGGGCGTGTCTTCCTATCATACTTGTTTATTATTATTGCACAGGGGTGTGAGTATGGTGTGTGAATATGGTTACATGTGTGCCACAGTGCACATGCTATAGCACATGTGCCACACTGTGCATGTAGGGATCAGGAGACACCTTTGTGGGTCAGTTTTCCCCTTCCCCTTTTCTGTAGTTGAGGGGACTTGAACTCAACTCATCTGGCTTGTGCATCAAGGGCTTGTTACCTGCTGAGCCATCTTACAGTTCCACCTTCTTTATTTTGTATGTTTTCTAATTTATGAACTTCTGACTTTATTGTTATAGAGTTACTATCTTTATTTCTTTTTTTTGTTCTCCATTATTGGTGGTTTAATGCATTTGCAATTTTTTCATAATGAGTGATAGAATATTTTAAACTGGTAATATTCACACAATGACTGCTTTGTTCTCTCTCTCTCTCTCTCTCTGTTTATGTTTCTGTGCAGGTGAGTTGGGGCTAGAGATCAGTCTTGGCTATAGTTCCTTGGGTGTTGTCTATGGGTATCTCTCACTGACCTGGAATGCTTGGATTTGTCTAAACTGACTGGCCATCAAGCCCCAGGGATCTCCTATCAATACTTTCCTGGCTCCAGGATTACATGTATTTGATCAAACTCATGATCTTGTGCTTACATGTCAAGGACTTTATAAGCCCCCAAACTGCATTTTGGAGGTGTTGTTACTTCTTTGAAAGGATGCACACATCAAACTTAGAAAAGTATATGGCTTCTTGGGAATTAATGCCAGGACATGGAGTTTGGTGTAGAGCCCAGTAGTGCTTCATATGCTGAGACAAAAATGATTAAAATGATTCCCCCATGACAGCAATTACAGCACCAGTACCAGAGGCTGATGTTTCACCCACATATGATTATTTAATTTTCAGAAAGCTCTTCATGGTAGGCTGGAGTGCAAAGTCTTCCCTTGCCAGGCAGATCTCCTAAAGCACAGGTGTTATCAGGTATCAGTCCTGAATAAATATTAGCAGTTAATGAAAAGAGGCAGCAGTATACAGGATGTACATGTTCAGAGGTCTTTCTCCAGATGCAACTCAATATCGTATCCACACTGGACTGGCATCTTAGGCCAATTTAGCAGTGCCACTGACTTTGGCGTCCCTTGGTCTTCCCTGTGCCCCAGTGTTTGGCTGTGGTCAGGCTGCTGCTGGACTCCACCCTTCGGTGCAGGTCAAGTGTACAGCACATTATTTGATCATCTGGTGATGGGCTCCAACCCCATGGATGACACCCAAAGGATCATTTAGATCTTCACTAAAATAAAAAATTGATCCAGACGATGGTCCATCATGGAAGTACATGTAGAAAAAATCTGTTACATCTGATCCATAGTACAGAAATCTCAGGAGAGACCCTGTTGGGATTGTCCCTAGTGAGGAACATGGATTCATACCTTCATATTTATAGGTAATGGGGAGATGACCTTGGGGAGGAGATGGCCATTCTACTTCTGGGACCAGAGATATGCCTTCATACTTTTCAACAGTGGTCAGTGTATTAGTAAGGGTTCTCTAGATTAAGATCACTCACAGAAATGGGATTATTAGATGGACCTACCAGCTGTGGTCTAGCTAATCCACCAATGGCTTTCTATGAATGGAAAGTACAAGTACCCAGTAGTTGTTCAGTCTAAAAGACTGGATGTCTCAGCTGATCTTCAGTATATGCTGGAATCCCAGAGAAATAGGTTGTCATGCCAGGGAAGGAATGGACTTGATAGCAAGGTGAGGGCAAACATTCAAAGAGCAAAAGCTTCCTTCTTCCATGTCCTTATATACGAAATAGTATCAGGCTATAAAATGTGCAGGCTTCTAGCAGAAGATATGGCCCAGATTAAATGGGTGTCTTCTCACTTTAAGGTCCAGATTAAAGGTGTGTGTGTCTTCCTGGCTCAAGACTGGATCAGAGAAGTGTGTATTTTCACCTCAACCTCAAGATCTGGATTGAAGGCACGTGTCCCTCTACCTCAAAGATCCAGATTAGAAGTTGGTCTACCTACTTCTAATTAAGCAAACCCCCCTCATACTTGTGCCCTCCATTTTTAGATTTTAGTTAATTCTAGATGCTGCCAAACTGACAAGGGTAAACATCACAGTCAGTTGGCTAACAAAGGCACGATGTTAGCTTTTGGACTCTGGCTAAGAGAAGGTTGCCCTCGGCAGGTCCTAGCATTCCCATTCCATCCTCCTGCCCTTGCCCCACTCATGCTCTAGGACTCAGGGCTAGAGGGACGCATGCTGATTTGTAAAGACGCATATGGGCAGGATGCTCCTAAGGGTTAGGGCTGAACATCTAATTAGCTGTGACTCAGTTGCTAGGATAGGAGATTAAGACCACCTGGAGCAGACAAACAACTGTGCCATCAATAATACCGGGGTGGCGGCAGTGAGAACCACTGAATCCAGCTGTGCAGAATTTCAAAACTTCATGAATATCTGGGCAGTGGTTTGATAATGGTGGAGGCAAGGGAAGTCTGCACCCTCCCCTCATTGAAAACTAATGAGGCTGCCTTGACTTGGATCCCTCTGGAGTCACAAAGGGACTTTAATTTTTCATCTGGCACTAGATAGTGTGGCACTATAATTAATAAATACCAACCTTATTATCTAGTCTGGCGTGAAGTACTGAAATTCCCCTGTTGCTGAGAAAAATGTTCCTGTTTTGTTTCTGCCTTGTGCTCCACTCTATTATGGAAGAGCACATGGGTATCACATCCCCAGCTCCCACTTCTCTTCCCATCTCTGATTTGTTCAGGGATCTTGTGGGAAAAAAAACCCATTTACATCCATCCTTGGGTTTCGATGACTGGCCCTGGCTTCCCAGTCCTAACACCAACGCCAGTGCCCAAGAGGGACTTGGACACAGGGGGTAAGACAGAGAGAAAGAGGCGCACGGAGCTTCTTGAAGACAGACAGTTAATATCTGGGTGCGAGTGGTGGCTACTTGGCTGTGTTCATTTGGCAATAGTTCACGAGCTGCGCGCTTCTCACATCCTCACTTTCCACACGTATCTATTTGCTTAGAACACAGGGTTCATGTGCTGAGGGCACGGCAGGATGAGCAGGAACTGCAAAGCTGCTTGTAGACCCCTTGTCCTTTCTGAAAAATGCATCACTTTTGGTATTCTCACAAGCAACCTGCCTCACAATGGAAGGACCCAGTTTGACATGTCATCCCTCCAAACCCATGGCTTGCATTCAGCTTCCTCTTGCTATGGTTTAGACAAATGGACAATGACTTGTAGCCACCACTATAATATTTTATAGAGAGCCTTTGCTCTCTCATTATTATTATTTTACATTTGAGAAAAATGTTAATCATGTTAATTTGTGAGTCTGGTAAGGGCATGAAAGTTTGACTAAGGAAAGCAAACTAGATTTTTTGTCATTAATTTTATAATGCCAGGGTATATTTAGATGCCAAATAGATGGCTTTCCTGCTCAGATTCAGGTTAATATCTCCCTAAGGAGGTTCCCTTCTTGTTGGGCCATCAATTTCTTAACTCAGTGATGGCTGTGGGATCACAGTAGGGAAGAGACTGAGCTCAGAACACCCTTCAGAGGCATCCTCTGTTGCCATGGAAATGCTTCTTGAGCATCCTCTGTTACCATGGACACCCTCTGTACATCTTGTTTCCTGAAGGGGGTGGTGGGAAGAAGGACTCAAGCCGATTTTCCGTTAGAGCCCAGATGGTGGAAGAGCTTTGTGGTGCCCATCAAGCACTTAGGCCATCAAAGGACACCTGGATCTTCCCAGGGAAATGGATTTTTCCACAGTTGGTGTCCACGCCATCCCTTCTAGTGTTAAAGCCTCTTTGGAGGGGAACAATGCCTGAAGCATTAACTTTCAAGGAGCATTATGACAAACTTGCCCAGTGGTGGAGGATAATTCAGCTCATCCATTAGGCATACAGATAATTTAAATATTATTGCTACCTAATTCCACTGCAACACATTCTAAGAGCACTGAGGTAAAACGGCTGGGGTTTTGTTTGGCTCACTTGATTTGCAGTCAATTAAACAGTGTTCTTTGTTACCTGGTGAGCATGGTACCCCCTCCTGGAGTTGGGCTGTGTAGCAGATATAGCATGGACACTGTGACAGGGTATCCTGTCTGTCTGACACCTGCTCTCTCTTTCTCTTTCCCTCCCTCCCCTCTCCCCTTTACTCCCTCTCTCCTCCTCTCTTCTCCCTCCTCTCTCCTCCTCTGTCTCTCTCCCTATCCTTCTCTCTCCTCCTCCTTCCTCCCACCCATCTCTGACCTCACAGGGGAAGGACCTGGCAGCTCAGCCCTGTAGTAGGTGGGAAAACTGAACTGGAGAACAGTCTACCACCTCAAAGGAACACCTCAGCAGGAGAGCAGTGGGATGTTTCCCCTTGGGTCATTCACAACTCAGAATGGCGTTGTATCTTTACTGGGTTGTTACCAGTTACTGGCATGAGCCAGGGCCATCAGAAAACTCAGTCACCAGAAGAAACTGCCCACATTGCTCATAAAAAGACCTTTGCTGTGAGGGGATGTCGCTACATTGTACCGTACCCTGACACCAGACTTCATTGAACCTGATCTGACTTCATTTTCTACCAAGTCCATATAGACAGTATCCGGTGTCAGGGGTAGTAAAGGGAAGGTCTGTTCTCTTATATTTGCTGAGGGCCTTTATAGTCCCGAGAGTGCCCAGTGTATAAAGGGAAGCGTTCTCCACAGCATTGGCAATGTGCCTTCACTCTGGATGACGGTGGCAGTGGTGGGGTTATGCTTTACCTGAATGCACCTCAACATGGCGAGGTGAGAGCAATACTTTCTGATTGTATCCAGGAAGTCTTCAGTTTAAGGTGCAGTCCTGTGAGGAACGAGACTCGATTTGTTTCCCCCTTTGAGAGTCATCAGCTAAAGTGGCACTGCGAATCCTCATCAGCTAACGTTTGCTGGGTGATGCTATTCCCTTCAGCATGTATATACTTGGAGACGGAGGGACCCCGTGTATCTGGTCAGTTTCAGGGACTTCCTTTGAGTTACTTGTTTCCTGAGCTTAAGAGCTTGCCTACAGTATGTAAGGGTATTCCCTCGTTTATCTCCTTTCTAGCACTCTTGTGTCTTAACACGCTTCTCTCTAACAGTGAAAACTGCAGCACCCTGGACAACACAGCCTGAATCTTCTGATGGAAACCCCTCAGTGCTCTGGAAGATAACAAGTGTCAGTGACCTGTCCACAGAGCAGAGGAGGTACATGGGAACCGGGGCCACCTCTGAGATCCCCAAACCATATCACCCGCTCTTAGCAAGAAGAATAAAGTCTAAGTGTTCATGGACACACAGGCCTATGCAGGGGTCCTGATGTGGGTTTTACTATGGAAGCTAGACAGTCCATAGACAGCAAGTAATAACTGGCCAGGAGGGCATAGAGCGAGCCTGTTGCATATGAAGTCATTGGCTTTGTGTTAATTTGCCTTTGTGAATTGTTTGCCCTGTATTTCATGGACACACCCTCATCTTCCCTTTATTATGCTAAGTACAGCAGTTTGAGAGTGCAGTGACTCAGAGGAGCTGAAATTAAAGTAGATTTGCATCCAGAGTGGCTGACAGCTGGGAGTTTGATAGTCTATAGAAACTTTCAGATTTGTCTTTTCCAATGACCCTGAGACATAAATTGTTAAACTGACAAACTCAAGCTAATGGACTACAGAGGGATTCTATCAAGAATGTCTTTTGTTGATCAGGGAAGAAAGTTTGGTGCTGAGTATCAAGAAAAAGAGAGAAGCATATAGTGCTACTCCCCATCCCCAGGCCATGATGGAAGGAAGGGTTAGGCACTCTGCTAGTATTCTATGAAGGCCAAGTGCACAGTATTCTGGGAGAATGAGTTACACTGGCCAGGTCAATAGTTCTTCTTGCCTTGAGATGTTAGAAATAACAGAGAAAATTCTGGCCAAGTGAGGCCTGATACACAAAGGGACTAAACATGGCAGAGACAAAACTCCAGGCCAGAAAGCTAGAGCATTGCTTCTCCTACTACCAATCACCAGGCAGTGCCAGGGCTCAGACACCGGGATTGAGTCTGTTACTATTAGAGAAGTAACGGTTGGCTTTTACACCTCAGTCCGAGTTGAAGAATGTAGCTTATCTTTGGTCTTGGTTACTAGTTCACACCTCTTATTCTACTAAACATGGCAATGTGCTATATATTTTCAAAAATTAAAGGATTTTAAATGTCTTTGCAATGAAGAAGTAGAGAATGTTTGAGGAGTTAGATGTGTGTACCCAAACTTCAACATGATACAATGTTTCATGGGTACATATACCAAAACATTAGACATTAACTCATAATTCCATGCTTTCAGTTATCAGTTATAACTTAAAATTTTTAATGGTGCAGTTGGCTGTCCTTGGATCAATGTTCTGCATGTTGATTTATATGATACTAGTATTTCCTATAGACACACACCCACTGTATATTCTGGTTTTGTGTGTACCATTTCTACATATACTGTACATACCTTTTCTTCAGACACAGGGAATGTTTTTGGCATCTCACACATGGAGTTTCCTTGGGTTTGGTCCCTTGTAGATTTGTGGAGATCTGTCTTAGGCAGCCTCCCAGTGCTCTAGTGTGTTAAGAGTTATGGTTCCTGTATGGATTTGAATGAGGATATCTCTCTTAGGCTCCTATATTGAATACTGGGTCCCAAGTTGGATGTTGTTAGGAGAGGCTTAGGAGGTGTGGCCTTTCAGGACTCAAATCCTTCTACCTTTCCAGACTGCTCCATTTGATTCTTGCTCATGGTAAAGGATGTGAACTCTGCATTCTGTTCTGACTGCAATGTCTGTGGCTTGATGCCATGCCTCCATGCTGAAATGGACTCTTTCCTTCTGGAACCATAAACCAAAAAACTCTTTATTCTATAAATCATGCTGGCCCTGATATTTTATCACAGCAACAGAAAAATAACTAATACAGTCCCTTTGTACAAGGGACTGTGCCAAGGCTTTGAGTAGCAAGGCTGGACAGCATGGTAGTCACTGGGTCTGTGTACCCAGTCACACGATGTGCTAAGGAGCACTGAATATCAGGTGACATCCATGGGCCAGAGTAGTAAGACAGAAGGAGCTGAAGGCCTCTTAATCCTAACACTAATGGTCTGTGATCTCTGTCATGTTTCTCACTGTAAAACTCTTGGTGACTTTGTTGACTTTGAAATTAGTCCTGCGGTTCATAGTTTCTAGATGCCTTGTAGGTCTATTTAAAGACCTTCATGTAATTTTAGAAGAATCAATAAACTGATCAATTATGGAAATGAACACATCTTACTGTTGTTTCCTGTATAGAAAGTCATGACCACAAAGCAATGTTTCAGTACAGTGTGGACTTGACATTGCTTCTCAGCTTAGGGTTCTTACTTAAGATTTCTTTTCTTTTTCTTTAAGACAAAATCAATCAGAAGGCATCCATTTAAGTTGAGGTTAATGAACAAACTGATTCATTACAGAAATGAAAACATTTCTGATGCGTCTTATGGATAAAAAGCAAAAGTGACCTAAGCAGTAATCTGCATGTTGTCGGTTCTGAGGACCCTGCACTTTGTGATGAAGATGAAGTGAAGTCGTATGCTTGTAATCTGAAAGGGCTCGGTCTTCCCAGCTCCTTTCAAGTGAAGATGAAAGAAGGCAGAAGTTAAAAAACCATGCCTTTCTCATTAGGGCTTATTTAAGGGATTAAAAGTCTTACAGGGAGAATAAACACCAAGAAAAATAATAGACCTTCCCAGGCCATGCATCTTGTGGCTCCTTTCTTGTCATTTGTATCAGACAACAGGCAAGGCCCTTCATCTACACTTTCATGTGCTCTGCTTTGAAGATAAGTGTATCACAAATGCACTTCCGGATGCCCAGAAACACAGCATGCTTGGGAAGAAATGAGAGCTGGGGCAGGGCTACTTGCCTTGAGCAGCCCCTGGGGTTACTGAGGTGGGAAAGAGGTGACTTATGAGGGACACTGGGTTCAGTTAAGAGTTGATGCTATCCCACATTTTCCCAACTCCATCCCTGTTTGTTCCAGACTGTCATCTCTAGATCTTGTAAATGAGCCAACAGCATGGACTCCTTCGATTGTGGGCTGCAGCTGGTCTTGTGTGTGGTATGTGGCGCCTGTATTTAGTTTACCTCTCTCAGGCCACCTTCTGTTCCCAGAGCAATCTGTGGTGTTGAGACTTTTCAGAGGCTAACTGCAGGGATTAGCAGGAGAGCTGCCATGACCAGAGCTGTGCCTTGATGTGGCAAAACTTGTTTGCCCAGCCTGCTGGTTGTGCTGGGAAGACTATCCTGTGGTGCTTCTACCTTGAGTAGCAGAACGAGAGGCACAATCTTCTCTTTTTGATGACTTTCTTGGTAGTAGAAAGGTTTTTTGAGACTCCCTGGCTGACATACAAAGAGTGGACCACCAGCCTGTCTCCTACTCTGGACGGTTTCTCTTAAGTGATTATCAGGGGCAAGGGCAAACTGTAGTTGCCATGGCTATAGGTGGACCGTGACAGCTATGACTTCAAGAGTCCTACAGGGTGCTGTAAACAGCTGTGGTGCTTGCTCACAGAGCAGAACCACAGCCCAAGTGGTGAGGGTGGCTGATGTAATTACAATACACCTCCTATCAGGTTTTAAGGGGCTTGTGGCAGAATGACCTTTGGGGTGCTGAGAACTAAATGGGTGTCATCGTTTGATAAGAAAAAGTCATCATAGTCATGTATGTTTGAACACCTGATTCCCAGCTGATGGCGCTGTTTGGGAAGACTAGAAGATGTCTAAGCAGTGGAATTTGCTGGAGGAAGTCCCTGGGGTAGGCACTTCCTGTTTTCTCTCTGTCTGTCTCTCTCTCTTCCCATCAGGCTGCCACATATCAGCGCATTTATCTTTAAAGTACTCATGAGGAAGACTTGTGTCTTTTCAGGTGTCATGCACCTAGGGAATACACCCTGCCCACAGCCAAGCTGCTAGGTACTGGCTGTTCTGTGTCACCGGGGTCCAGCAGGTTCCAAAGTTGTAATATGTGATAGAGGTCATGCCTTAATGTGATGGGGATAGATTCTCTGAATTCACAAACAGGAACCAAACACCTCATTACCAAGCTCTCCAACACACGGCATTGCACGTGTTCACACGATGCCTGTTAGATGAAGACATTTAGATTCTTATCATATTAGACATTATTGAAAAGGCCATAGATTAATCTCATGCTTAATTTATGCTTTTAATGTTTCTTTAGATTCTAAATACACTTTGCGCTCTCGTGGGGTCTTTTCTGAGACCAAGAAAATTGCCTGTTCTCAATTCTCTGAAAATGAAGTCTCTCCCCTAACGAGTTGACAAATACCTTCATTAGCCTTCTCAGTCTACACCGAGTCGGCTCAAAATTCAGCAGCGCGATGCTTCCGAGGATGCTCTTCCTCAGCATCTGAATAGAGGCGTACATGAATCCGAGTCTCATTTCCTTACAGATGGTCTGCTTACAGAGGGATGAATGTGGCCACTAACAAGCAGCACCATTGACGGGCTCCGATGCCATCCTTTCACACCAGTGTCAATGGCGTCCAAACCACAGACCAGAGGGTGATAGGAGAAGCAAGATGAACATCTGTCCCTGCCTGTCTCTGAGTTCTGCCATCTCCTGAAACACCTCAAGTGGAATTAAAGTCTATCAGGTTTGCCATGACAGGCTAGCATTGATAGGTAGTAGAAATAAGGAGAAACCTGCTTATTATAGTTTTTTCCTATCAGAAGATATGTCTTATTATACAGCAAACATTATATAAAAGTAGTCATATCCCAGAACGTCTGCATCTTAAAGCCATGTAACCTCTTAGGTTGGGGGGATTTCTTTAGTCTCTCATTTAAATCTTGTTTCTATGATATTTTAGCATTTTTTTCTCATAAACTTGGACAAAATAGTTTGTCCCTGTAACTTTGTTTTGAAGTCTACTTCAGCATCACCTAACATTCCACCTATTCTGTCTAAAAAATGATGCTGCATGTGTTCTGTCTGGAGGTCTCACATCGGGGGATAATGGGCGCTGCATTTCATTTACGTTTGTATTTTCTTATCCCAGGATTGGTGAAGTGGGTGTGTCAAAAGAGAAATGAGTGGTGAGGGTGGCTTAGGTCACCAAAGGTGACAAACAGAAGTGGGGGGAAGGGCACGCACTAAGGAATAATTGGGGCTCTGTGCAGGGGTGTGGAGGCAGGAGGGTCAGGAGTTTGCGGTCATTCTGAGCTGCATAGCAAATTCGAGGCCATGTGGGCTCCATGAGACCTGGTCTTAAATAAGCAAAAAGAAGAGGGAGGGGCAGGGCTTGAGGGATGGGTTAGCAGTTAGGGGTGGGTTCTGTTCCTGCAGGGGGCCTGAATTCGGTTCCTAGCACCCATAAAAGGTGATGCACAACCACTGTGACTTCAGATCCAGGGTGCCTAATGCCCTTTAAAAGGCTGAGCTATGGTCCTCTTTGGTTATGAAGTTATTCTGAATTTTGCCCCATGTTCTTGGCGAACAACAATATAGAAAGAAATCCTCAATAGAGCATGTGCAACCTGAGCTGAAGGATACATTCCAAAGAGCATATACTGACTCGGTTTTATTTCAGGGATAAAAAGACAGAACAAACGAATGAACGTCTGAATGAATGAATGAATGAATGAATGAATGAGAACACATAGATAGGACCAGGGATCTTTCCAAGAAACTTTCCTCTTCTGACCACCTCAGCAGTTGCCTCTTTTGTACTGACCTGTCACTGCACAAGAGCTTTATACCCTTTTAAATATGTCATTTGACCTCAGGGTTCCAGGTCCCCTCAGGATATCTGAAAAATGGACATCAAAATAGAACTTAGGAGATAATGGTCCTGATTTCTGGTCACATCTTCCATATCGCTCCTCCTTGAAGAGTGACAGTAGGCTCTGTCTGACCCAGATGTCTTCTGCCTTCAGCTGGCTTCTGTGAGATCAGGTAGAATCAACAGTCCTCAGAATTCTTGATAGCCACTTAACAAAATGAAGCTCTTTACCTGGCTTTGACGTTCTATATAGAGATGCATTTTAATACCATGGCAGGTTGCTCTAGAACACCATTGGCCTTGCTGTCTATAAAGCAGTCACTCTGTGCACACCACATAAGTGCTGGGTTAGTAGTGAGCTGTGCACAACTCCGTGAAAACCCAGCAGAGGCGGTAAACAGGAGGTTCCAGTTTCTACTCTGGCCTGGCTTCCTAGTAAGCCAAACTACGCGTGTGTCTTTACTACTGAATTGTGCTACATTCAATACCTAACATATGCAGTATGCGTATGCACTAGGTTTCATTACTTACAGTGTGTGTCCATTTTTAGTAAGTTCCGTGGGCACCCAGAGCACGGCTGAGTCTCAATGAGGGGCATGATATGAAAAGTAGCTGTTAGTGGTGAGCAGTGTCTTTCGGCTGTGGGGCACTGGGTTGCCTGAGACATAAATGAGTCGGTCAGTGATGGATGGACTCGAGAGGGCAGGACGCTCCCTGGATCTGAGTCTCTTCACCACTCTCCTCCCACCCCCTAGCTCTCCCCTTAAAGTTCCTTTAGTTCATGTCCTTTTTTCTTCTAGATTTCTTATGTTAGAGGAAATATGTGATGCTTGCTTTCTGAGCCTGCTTTTCCATTCCCTCCATTTCCCTGCAAATGGTAGGATTTTTTCTCTTTATTCCCAAATAAAAATCCACCATGTACATGTACCACGTTTGTCTCTATCCATCCTTCAGAGATGGACGTCTAAGCTGGCTCCCTTTCTTGACTGTTGACAATAATACAGTGATGAGCACGGATATGGAGCAGCTCTGTGTCCTGAGTTAGAATCTTTGGGGGACACACACGGAAGTGGCATATAGCTGGATCATATGGTGGTTCTATTTAATTATTGTTTGAGGAAACACTACACTGCTCTCTGTAGTGACTGCACTTGCTCGCATGCCCACCTGAATGTTTACGATGCCTTTCGAAAGTAATTCTTAAAGGGCAGCCCTGTCTTCCTTTAATAAGGGTTTAACAACCTTCCCCAAGGACAGAGCAGCAAGCATGATCTTTGTTCTCATGGATTTGGACATTCAGGTAAGGGTAACCATGAAGAAACATTCAGGACATGAGCACATGTCTTTCCTGATCCCCAAACCCACAGAGCACTTAGCTGTCACGAAGAGGCCCAGCCGGCAAGCAGTGAGTTCTGAATGCATAGCTTTCTTTTCCATGGATAGGTTGATGATGCCAGGCAAGTTCTGGGTCAAATGGGCTAGAAGAAGAGCGCAGGCTTTTGAGGAAGGCTTTTCCTGAGCCGTGTGCAGTGTCTCACACCAAGAGAGAGGACAAGGGTGGACTGTGAGGTCACAGGACATAGCATGCATCCAAACCAGGGTTATAGCTCAGGCAGGCTGATCACAACTCCAGCTAGCTGTGGTTTGGTCTGTCTGAATCATAGGAGAAGCCATATTAATATTGTCTGTGACTGGTTTAGGCAGAAGAGAGATCTAGGGAGCTTTTTGCCAGGAGTTGTGTGATTCAGTCCTCAGAGGTTAGACTCTTTCTGAAGTCAGGATGGTCAGCATGCCCTCACTCGAGGCCAGAGACACAAGATGCTGGAGTATAAAGTTTCCAGTGTAGAGCTCATTACCCCGCAGTTCATTCACTTCACCTGCCCCCATGGACCAACCTGGAAAGGCTGCATCTTAAGTGATGCTCTTCTGTTGCAGATGCCTTGTTAATTTCCTGTGTGTTCAGGGTCCCCACACACAGCATGGAAGCAATCGCACCTGTAAATCAGGCTGTCTCAGAGTTCCAGGCGATCCATCAGGCTGCATTGTAGGTGGAAAGTAATTTGCTTTCTCTGTTGTTTTTGATTCGTGTTAATCATCCCCCGCAAGTTGAAGTTACTTATCTGAGGTGTGCCATTAGAGAACTAGTTGAAAGAGAGCTTAGCAGAAGAAGGATGTTCCCTGCTTAAAAACCGCAGTGCCTAGAGCAGGGGTCTCAGGAGACAGAGTTGAGCCGCAGAATGCCCAAAGCAGAAGGGATTAATTAATACATTGCTAGATGGCAACTGAGGGGTGTTTGTAAACAAGGCTGTGTTTTCCTTTCCTCTCTCTCTCTCTCCCTCTCCCTCTCCCTCCCTCTCCCCCCCTCTCTTAAATAATTATTAGCAGGGAATGAAACAGGAAGGCCTCTTGAAGAGTTTACTTCAAGCTACTCTCTAATTTAGATAGCCCTGGAAGAAGCAGTTTGCTCTTACCTCCACCATGGCAGAAAAGGGCACTTGGTTAAAATACCCTGGGTGAATTTGGGTCTATTTTTAAGGTAACCAGTGGCTTTAAAGGCAGGCTGGTAGAAGGCATTTCATGGCAACAGAGAGGAGAGCATACTCCACAGACCTAGCACCTTCCGCTTGCATGCTTTACTTATGACACAAATGGCTAGCTATAAGAAACGATGTGGCTACCGTCTTACCTCATGGCTGTCCCGCGTCCTTTGCATTTAGTCTTGCAAAAACTGTTTTGATTTGTTGGTATTTAAGTGACTGTGATGGCTGAGTGGGACCATGTTGGTTAGACAGATGGCAGAGTGTGCCCCATCCTGATGCTTCTGTTTCTTTAACTATTGTTTATTACGATATTGATTATTATTGTGATTGTTGGCATGCGTGTGCGTGCGTGCGTATGTGTATGTGTGTGTATGTGTAATTGTTATAAGTGTGGAAATGAGAGAACAACTTTCAGGAGTCAATTCTTTCCTTTCTCCATGGATTCCTGGGATTTTTCTTAGGTCTGTAGTCTGTGGGTCAAATGCTTTTACATGCTGGAAAAGCTTGTCAGTCCTTCAAAACTTTTTAAAATTTCCTTTTTTAAAAAATAAGTTTTAATTAAATTAGAAACAATCTTATTTTACATATCAATCCCAGTTTCCTCTCCCTCTCATCCTCCCACTGAGACCCTCCCATCCCATCCCCCATCCACTCCCCAGGGAGGGTGAGGCCTTCCATGAGGGATCATCAAAATCTGTCAAGTCATTTGGGGCAGGGTCTAGGCCCTCCCCATGTATCTAGGCTAAGAGAGTATCCCTCCATGTGAAGCGGACTCCCGAAGTCCGTCCATGCACTAGGGATGCATCCTGGTTCCACTGTCAGAGGCCATAAACTGCCCAGTGCTCCTAGCTGACACCTGGTTTGCTGTGTTGGTTCTCCAGCTGTCAGACTGGGGTTAAAATGTTTTATTAGTTTCTTTCTTTTGAAAAGGCAATGAACTTGTCAGTGCTCTCTCTCTCTCTCTCTCTCTCTCTCTCTCTCTCTCTCTCTCTCTCTCTCACACACACACACACAGTCTAAAAAGATGAACCACAGGAAGGCAAAACTCATACTCACTTGCTTTTGAATCCCTGTGTTTGGTGTGAGAAGGACCCAAGTACTTGTTCATTAAAATAAAATAATTAGCAATAAATCCACTATGCAAGGTTTAGTTAAGACATTTTAATTAAAGTATATCATCACTTTGAGCACATTATTTTCCCATTACCTTTTCTGTTCCCTCCCCCTAGTGCCTCTTTCCCTCTTCCTTCCTCCTTCCCTCTTCCTTCCTCTTTCCCTCTTCCTTCCTCTTTCTCTCTTCCTTCCTCTTTCCTTCTGCTTTCCCTCTACATCCTAAATAGTCCCCCCCCACTTGAGGTGTGTGTGTGTGTGTGTCCCATGTGCATATAAATCTGGATTCTGTCTATGAGAGTGTTCAGGAGAACATGCTTGTCTTTCAAAGTGCGTTAGCCATCTTTCTCACTGCTGTGGCTAATTACCTAAGAGAACCAACTTAAGGCAGAAGTTTTGGTCCTGGCTTCAGTACACCAGTTACGAAGGTGGTGGGAGTCTGTGGTGGGGTTCTCACGTCCGGACAGATGGCCCACCCACTTCCTTCACAGGTTCCACGACTCTCCAAGTAGTGCCAGCGTCTTGTGTTCAAACACAGGATCCACTGGGCACCATTTCAGATTTGACCTGGGACACTGAGCTTGGCTCGCTGTGCTTGACGTGATGCTTTCCGAGTCCACTGGCTTTTAAGCAGATATCATAATTAAATACTTTTTAATGGCTGAGTGAAACCCCACAGAGTACGTTTATCATAGTTTCATCATTCCTCTGTTGAAGGACTTGTAGGTTGATTCCATATCTTGGTGGTCACACACTGAACACAGCGTATGTCTGTGATATTCTGACTATGGTGTGTCTCTATCAACTAGACAGTCTGGAATCATCTGGGCATGCCTTGGGTAGATTATCTACATTCTATTAACTGATGTAGGAAGGTCTATGTTAATTGGGGTAGGATGGTTCACTGAGAGGTGGATCTTGGATTTTTCTTCTTTTTCTCTTTCTTTCTTTCTTTTGTTGTTGTTGTTTTGAGACAGGTTTCTCTGGTAGCTTTGAAACCTGTCCTGGAATTCATTTTGTAGACCAGGCTGGCCTCAAACACACAGAGATCTGCCTGCCTCTGCCTTCTGAGCGCTGGGGTTAAATGGAGAAAGTGACTGATCACTGGTTTGCCTTCCTCGATTTCTGTTTCCTGACAGGGGATTTGATGTGACCAGCTGCTTCAGGCTGCTGCTGCCTCGACTTCCCTCGACTTCCCTGATGTAATGGACATATCTTGAATTATGAACTGAAATAAACCCTTCCCCTGTAAGTTGCCTTTGCCAGAATCTTTTATCATTGCACCAGGAAAGAGACTAAGACACTGACTTAGAATTGAGTCTGTACTTAGGACTGGTATGGCTGGCACATATGATAGTCCAATTTTTTTTATTGAACATCTATCCTGATTCCTATAGTTGCAATAGATCCTCATTGTTGACTGAGCCAGTGAATAAACTGACCCTAAGTTAAAGAAAGCAAATTACTCACATATGTTAGTATCCAGTCATCTGTAATGGCCTGCCCTTGGGGTTCTGACAGGATACACCCTTAGCTACAGCCACTAAGAGCACCACCTGTGCACATTCACTGTGTTCCCTTTTAAAAGGGCCCTGCCCACCTCCCATCTCTCTCTCCCCCCTCTGTTACCTCCCTCTCTTTCTCTCTGCTTCTCTACCTGTTTCTCTGTCTAGTCCCCATCTCTCTACCTCTCTTTTCTGCTCCTGTCCTCAGAGGCCAGTCTCCCCCTTTTTCCTATTCCCTTTCCCCTAGTTAAAAAAACCTCCATGTGAGCTCTGTCACATGGCATCTTTCTCTCTCAAAAACTACTTTTAAAATTACAGCAACATAAGCTGTGGTAAAGTAATAAGGTCCAGGCATAGGAGTTTGGCTGTAGAGCTTGACCAACTGAGAATTGAAGTCTCTCTGGCTAGACCCCAGGTCTCTGAGACCTGTGTGGTTTTTAAGCAAGTTGCCTGGCTTCCAGCTTCCTCCTTTATAAAAGAGGAATGGTAATTTTGCTTTTCTATTGACTGACCTACAATGTGACATTCTGGGTGTGCTTATGCGTTCCAAATCCCTGTGAGTTGTTCCACCTAAGGCTGTGTGTTTAGGCCAAGCAGGAGATTGAGCAAAAAAATGGGAAGTTGGGAAGACTGGTTATAGAGCCCAGCAGAGGGAAGCACCGTACACATCCTTTAGTTAGTGTTTCCCTCTGCTACAGCCCTTAGCATTAGTGTGTGAAAGCATTTGCTCTCTTGAAGGGAAACTCCATCACTGTTTCTGCTTGCGATATAATCGTTGTTAACTGAATTGCTGGGCTTTTTTGATACCAAAAGTTATCAGATATTTAAAAGGAAAGTGCTCTTTCAAGTACTCTATATTATAAATTCTCTTTTGAGAAATGATTCAGTATTTTGCAGGGGGAGGTGAATAAGCCATCTCTGAGAAGACTTGTTTCTTAGACTCCTTGTCTATTCTTCAGTTCTTAGGAAAACCTCGATTCTCTCTGTGCTGCTTTGCTGTGGTAAACATGAGAATTATTAAACACCCATGTCTCACAGTTTGGTGGTAGGAGGGTGACAGGCATGCTCACAGGAAGTGGACCCCGGCATCTGTGAGTCTTTCGTTGCTTTGGAGAAGTTTTGTGTCACCTCCCTCACAATGCTGAAAGCAAGTAACTGTCTCTCACTGTGAATCCCAGAAGGGTGCCCTCACAGCAGGGACCAGTGTGAGGAGCAGAGTCATGGTAAGAGAAACTTATCTGCAGCAGCAGGTTACCACATCACAAGATGGACGCCTGTGTTTAATTATAAAATGACGTCACAACAAACCAGCCTGATAATGTTTGAGCAGAACATCTCTGAATATCATTTCATGTACTTTCTTTAGTTTCCCCCAATTTTTGCTTTTCTCTTCTTATTTTTGAGAATATAATTGCATCTCTCCTTTCTCTTTCCTCCCTTCAATATACACCTTCTTTCTCTCTTTCAAACTCATGGCCTCTTTTCCACCAACTGTTATTATGTGCATGTGTGTATACATACACATAGGCCTAAATATAACCTGCTCAGTCTGTATACATGCCTCCAGAGATGATAATTTGGTATTGGATAACAAATTTGTACTTAATTGGACTTCTGCAATATGTTTTTTTTTTAGATTTTCATAACAGTGGTGAACATGAATCACTTGGTTGATGAAAAATTGAATCATATGGTTGGTAAAGAGTTGCTTTATTATATCAAGAAAATGAGACACAAAAGATTTGTTTGCTTATTATTAGTTTTGAGGTAGGTGTTTTGTATAGCTTTGGCTGACATTGAATTTGCTATATAGTCTAGGATGGCCTCAGGCGATTCTCCTGCCTCAGTTTCTCAAGGCATGGAATTAACTCTATAGTTCAGATATACTCCTAGGCTTCTTTTCACGGTTCACTGTGGTGATGGACATGATTGCTTACTCCAATTTCCTTGTGACAAGACTCTCATGCTGTCATTACTGAGACCCAAGGAAACTGAGGGGCTGGGACTCTGGGAGGAACCCTGACATTTTGTCTTCCCTTGGGTGACAGCTGACTTTTGAGTGATGGGCCCTGGGGAGCTCGGGTGAGGACAACAACATTCATCCTGGGCTCCTTCAGCACAGAGGGAGACTTTGGGGCACAGGGTAGCTGGTGGTGGGGGAGTGATGGCACTAAAACCTGGTGCTGGGGTACCCATATGAGTCTCTACCAGGCCTGGGTGCCCAGCTCACGTGTCTGCACCACGGAGCCTTCCTGAGATGGACGGCCGTAGCTAGGGGTGATCAGTAGCAAAGCTCTAGCACAGCTTGGGTGGACCACAATATGGCCGTCTGGGACTTAAATCCTTCATCAGAGAAACCAAGATTTCATATTCAATCCATAGTCTTCAGTCTGTCCAGGGAGTTCTGAGAGATGGAAATCTTTCTCTATGGAGGTGGTGCTGAAGGCAAGCCTGGCCTTTTATGACAAATTTACACATGAATAGCTCTTGACTGGACCCTTACAACATTGGTGTCTCCAACGGGAGTTTCCGTCTGAAGAGGACTTTATATCTGCAAAGTGAGGACAGCATAAGATGTGACTTAGGTGTTCCAGGACAAAGCCTGGGTTTGTGCTCTCTCATCTATAGAAGCACACCTTCCTGTCCTGGATTATGCCATCTTCATGGAAGAGAAGCATTGGGCTGCCTTGGTCTAGCATGCCTTGCAAACACTCATGTTTGAACAGCACTAAAGAAGGATGTCTGGAAAACAGGTTTAGACACTGCCTTAGTCTACAGCTTGATATTTCTCATAAGATACACTACTGCTTCCCGGCTTGTGAAGTACAGAAAAAAATGCCATCTGATAAAAAATATATTAGAATAACACCCATGATCACAGGGACAGGGCAACAAATCACCTATATCTGATGGGAGTCATTTCCTGTCTGTGTCACGCTGTCATGAAGGCATTAAAAATAAACATTTTAATAAAGAAAACAACATTAAATTCCAGCAGGCTAGACCATTACTTCTAATGAGAATACTTGGAAGGAAGAACAAAACTTAATTGGTTAAAAAAAAAGATTAATAGTTAATTATTTGCTTAGGAACAAAGATTAAATAAATAAATAAATAAATAAATAAATAAATAAATAAATACACCTGTGGTTGCGCATGAAGTTGGGGATGCAGGGAAAGGAGTCTCTGTGAGTTGTCTGTCTTTCAGAACCCAGATCCAAGACACTGAGGCCTATCTCTGTCCTTAGGTCAGATGATGGACAGCATGGACTCCAATTCTGAGATACCTTGACTACAGAGAGCCATGGCCAGCCAGACTCTCTGCTGGGGCCTAGTGCCTTCTGGAAATGCATGTTGATGACTTTTGATAGGTGACTCTCATTTCTTGCTGAGATTTTTAATCAGAAATGAATATGCATCAAGGAACCCTGTGTGCACAGCAAGTCCCACTTAGACTGCATGAGCAGATGTTTTCTTTTTCTTTTTTCTTTTCTTTTCTTTTTTTTTAAATCAATGGCCTCTTCACTGAGGATCAGTAAACCCTAAGCTGGGTGAGATGGTACATGTCTGAAAGCAAGAAGATGGAGAGTTTAAGGTCAGCCTGGACTATAGAGCAAGACCCTATGAGATAGACAGATAGATAGATGACTGACAGATGGTAGATAAGACAGATGACGGATGGGTGGGTAGATAGATAAATAGAGATGGATGCATGAATAGATGGGTAGATAGAGATGGATGGATGGATAAATGGAGATGGATGATGGATGGGTGGGTGAGTGGGTGGGTGGGTCGGTAGGTAGGTAGGCAGTTAGGCAGCAGTTGTAGTTCAGTGGTATAGTATTTACCTACTATGTGCAAGGTTCTAAGTCTAGTCCTCATCTTGATCATATTGTATGACCTTTCTATGTGTGTTGTTGAACATAATTTGTCAACCTTTTCTTAAGGATTTTTTTGTGCCTGTAGTCATCATAGAAATTCATTTGCAGATTTCTTTTTCCCTGTGTTCTTATCTGAATTTTGTATCTGGGAAATATTGGCTTTATCAGACATATTTGGAAGTGTTCCTTTGATTTCTATGTTATAGATAGCTTGAGGAGCATTGGTGTTAGTTCAAGTCTGGGAATCAGGCAGTCATTCCATGTGGTCCTGGGCTTTGTGTTATTGGTAAACCTTTTATTACTACTTCAATATTTTCTGCTTGGTATAGATAGATGAAGGTTTTTTTTACACCTGTTGATTGTATTTTAATGATTTTTATATGTAAATAGGTATATTTCTTTTAGATTTTATAATTTGTTAGCATATATGGTTTCATATATTATTTCATATAATAGTCCATAGTTGACTTTGGATTTCAGCAGTATGTATTATAATAATTCCTTTTTCATCTCATATGTAATTTTATAAATTTTTATTTTTATTTTCTTTTGATTAAAGCTCATAGTTCATCAATCATGATTTTCTTTTCAAAGAACTCTTTGCTGCATTCATCGTTTGTATTGTTCTTTTGGGTTCCATTTAATCAAAATAAATTCAATATTTATTATTTTTCCACTCTATTATTTTGCAGTTATCCTGTGCTCTAAGACCTTGAAATATATCTGAGAGCTGTCACTTTTTAACATAGCTCCCACAGTTATAAACTGTCTTCTAAGAAAAGCCTTTTCTGGTGGTGTTTTCTTTCCCTTTGATTCTAGGACTTTTATAAACTTCCTCTGGCTTGCTCAATTATCTGTTGGTCATTCAAATGCATGTTCTTCATGATGACTCAGTTGGTAAAGTGCTTGCTGTGTGAGCACCATGACATGAGTTTGGACCACAGAGCATATGCTTGTAACCTTAGCCTTTGGGACCGAGAGAAGTGTGGAAAAATGTGGGCTCCTGGAGCTCATTGGCCAGTCAGCTTAACTGAATGAGTTTCAGGTTCACTGTGGGACTCTATCTCAAATAAATAAAGGTGGAGAATGGTTGAGGAAAAATATGTGACATCAACTTCAGGCTTCTACATGTATGTGCATATATGTATGTATGTATGCATTTGCACACACATGCTTCTCACCACACGATTGATACTAAGTACCATGTGCACATTTTAAAAGAAGTGTATTGTTCCAACTCCATAAGCTTGTACATGTTCTATGGTAAATCTTATTGCTGACTTCTATTTTTATTTTGTTATGATTTGATAAGTTATTGGAAACTACTTCAACCTTTTCTATTTGTTGGTATCTGCTTTATGATCTAAAATGAGATCTATTTTAGAGACAATTTGATGGGCTACTGGTAAGAATGTGTATTTCACAGCTGCTGGGAGAAGTATTCTATAGGTGTCTCTTACATCCATTTCAATTTTGTAATTTATGAATATTCCTTTTGAACCAACCTTCTCTGTTGATGTTAACAGTGTATTGAAACCATCCAATACAGTCTAGGGTACAATGCGTCCTCCACACGCATGCACTGAGTTGAATCCTCTTCCCCAGCTCTATTCCCACGCTGATTAAGAAAATGTCATCAATATTGGAGGTCCAGCACTCTGTTTTTATTCTTCAAGACAAACTGGGGCAAATGTGAGAGAGAGGGTTGTAGAGATCTAATAGTGTATTTTATTTTAAGAGAAAGGAGTTTGAGTAAACTTCACACATAGTATACTCTCCATCTATCTTGCTGTCACTGTACATGCACTGCTCCAAGTATTTAATTAGAACCTATTAATATGTGCTTTTCAGAGCATCAAACCTTTGGAGACTACAGAAGGCATGTGAGACTGGCGTCTAAAATTCACAGAGCTTGAGACCTATCTGGAAGTATAGATTCCCCTTTTCCTGCTGTTTATGAAGGCTATGTGTGAGTGGTT
Organism: Mesocricetus auratus; assembly: GCF_017639785.1. Classification (NCBI taxonomy): domain Eukaryota; kingdom Metazoa; phylum Chordata; class Mammalia; order Rodentia; family Cricetidae; genus Mesocricetus; species Mesocricetus auratus. Next base: position 4,378,194 of record NW_024429212.1, on the reverse strand, counting down.
GTCAGGGAACCTGGCCCCACTCCATACCCAGCAAGACTACTACAATCGCCCATAGGCAGACATGTACTTAGGGCCTGGATGGTTGGTTCTTGGTTTCCTTGATGTCCATGTTCTCTGCTTTTCTGAATCTTCCATGTTGGAAAAGGAGTCCAGGATTGGTGTCTGTCTTGCACCCTACATCATGAAGGAATAGAGAGTAGTGTCCTGTGTCTCATGATCCCGAGATTCCTTGGGACTTCTTGTTCACACAACAGAAGCCAGACTCATTCAATTCCATTTCTTCATCTTAGAGCAACTTTGAAAGTCTTCCATTTTCAGGGTAAGGAACCAGATCACAGTAGAATCATAACCTCACATTTCTGTCTGACCTTCTGACCAGGAGCCAGACAGAAACGATCCCAAGGGTCATCTGGTATGTTCTTCATCAGGCTTTTGTAATGAGATTAAATATCTACTGTGCAGCAAGATGTGGTAGAATTAAACAAGACTAAGTATTAATTGCTTTCAAGTTCCATTTGCGCTTTTATAAAACTGTCTGGAGGCAGGTGCTTCAAGGGGAGGTGCTATGGTGACCCCCATGTCTCTGGCTGCTGGAGTGCTATAGGTAGGTGTCTTTTACAGCAGAGACAACCTGTATTATTTTCCAGTTTCTGAGATGATGGTCCCACGTTCTTTAATTGTGTGGGGAATAGAAACAACCCAGTTCTCTTAAGTTGAGTGTGCCTGAGTCCAATTGTACATTTATTTGTACATGCGTAGGAAAGGGGCTTGTTGAAGGGACAATGTGGTGACAATGATACCTTATACATAAACCTAAAAAAAAACTCAGATGGAGAATAGTGTATTTCTGAATAATAAGAGGGAAGCATGTTTTGAAATATGTCTCATTTAAATAAAAATGCATGCCTCTATTTTAGACCTCTGTGCATAACTTTATAAAAACAGGACTTGGAAATGAGAATGCATACAGGAAATTATGTAAACGGTTCATGTGGATGACCTGTTCTTTTTCTTGCCTTATTTATAAAGTGTCTCTCCCTTGCTCTGCAATGAGAATTCAGGGAAAAAATTTGACTACATAAATAATCAGGCAAGTGAGACACACAGAGAAAGCCAAGTGGGACCAGGCTAAGCGCCACAATCACAACTCAGTCTGTGGATAGTCCAATGCTGACGCGATGACATCTTGTTGAGCTGACTCATGGCACTAGGATTCTTGGGAAATACAACCATATTCAGCATCAAGTATGAAATAGAGAAAATGGGTAGGCAAACAGAATCGGTATCTATTTTAAATTAACTTCCAGAACACACCACCAGCATTATTTCCTCAGGGATTTCAGCTGCATTTCAGCTTCTCAGCAGAAGTTTGTTTCATAAAACTGATATTCATATGACATGCACATCTCGATTAATACCCACAATTCAGAACAAAAATAAAAGCCCCATACAAGGCAGCCACATTTCTTCCTTCTGAGTGCTGCTATGCAAGTCAGTGCAGAATGGGGTGTTGTCTTTGTATGGTGTGTTGTTTCAGGGAGCAAAGCTGACATTGTTCTAAACAATTGTCTGAATAAAACAAAGTTTAAAATAAAAAAGGGAAAAAGGAAGAAAGGGAAAATCTCGTCATGGAATCTGAGTCTGGCATAGTTAGTCACACAGTAAACTCCTTTATCCATACATCTTTACATTCAGACATTCATTGCAAAGAGTCATTGGTTTGGTTCGAGGCCCCTGGTTTCTGCTTACACGATCCATAATTGGACCCTCTGAGAGAGACAGAATGATGTTTTCTTTTTTAGTTTTGCTGCTGACAGGTGCAGAAATATAGTTTATGCAGAAATTCAAAATTAAAATTTTCTGGTTCTACTGATTTGTATCTATAAATATTAAAAGCCAGTCCTTGTAAGTCACAGGCCTCGAAAAGGCTTCTCAAACATATGACTTGTGTTTTCTAGTTGGTAACGAGAACCAAGATCCACAGTGGTTTCTCTGTGTGACTTGGACAGTTGCACACTCACTTCTATGGAGGTAGCTTGTTGATGGAAGTATCTGGAGTTTGGCTCCAGGAGCCCATCATGTCCCAGCATGCACTACAGAGCTTCCCTGGTTCTTGGTACAGATTTGGAGACACAGTATTACTTCTTCTGTCAGTGAAAGTAAGATGTTGCATGAGACACCTGGGAGATGATCTTGAGGACCCCATGTCAAATCTAGGACATAAATTCAATGTCACCATCTGAGACTTCCAAGCAGATAGCTGGTGGCTTCCATCATATTCCATGTTGTCTCTATTCCCAGGTTTAGAATATGCAGGGATGGATAGATCTTAGGGATCGGTCATTGAAAAATGTCAGTTCTGTTTGCTGCTCTGGAGGTGTGGGTGTTTGCTATAGGGAGATCACAGCCCTGAGCACTGTGATCACTGTTCTAGAAGGAGCTTTTCTGCCTCAGTGGGCAGGGACTAACATAAACTGTTGGCTTTCTGCTGGCAAGAACAGCAATGCATGGCTTCCATTTGCCTGGGACACATTTCAGTTCATCAAGCTCAGACTCAGATTCAATGCTCTGGTTATCTGGCCAACTCTATGTCAGGGGAAGACTTCTGGCTCCCTCTGGAGTCTCCATGCTGATGGGACTTGCATGGCTCACATCCTAGTGAGGAATCCCAGCAGATGCAACGCATACTGCATGGGAACTGAGTGGTTACCTACTTCAGCAAAACTTCTGAGGTTCCAGAAGGCCGGAGAGCACAGCATCTAGTCATAGATGATGGCAGCTTGCTGCACACTGTGCTCAGTGATTAGAAATGTAAAATCCACAATACCAACTAATGACTTGCTTGGAAACAACATATTCAATGAGTGCACACACTTAGTTATTTCTAATGGAAGCAAAGAAAGAGGGAGAAAACAACCATCCACAAAACTGTCTCTGCCAATCTTGTGTTTTCCTTGTAAGAGGTGTTCAAGTTGAGACAGGTGTACATGCTTCGGGGTTATCAAATGAGCCACCTGGTGGGTGTGGGCTTCACTGTTGGGCCAAAAAGGCTCCATCACAAGGTCTAGTGGAATTTCCTGAGCCTGGCTAGAGTTCGAAGACCTGGCTCTGAGCTACCACTTCTGCATAGGAGTGACTCAGCAAAATTGCCTCTGCCCAGCCACTGCTAATGCAGTGGAATGTTATTGGACCTTACACCTCACCCTATCCTGAGGTTCCCACTTACTTTCTCAACTCTGTATAAGTGCATGCCTGCTACAGTAAAGAGAGATTCTTCTTCAACAGGTTTCCACGGTTCAGTGTGGTTCTCCCAGTGAGTAGGAGGGGGTCTGGGTCATTGACACTAACCATCCTGCTCAGCCCTGGGAAGACACCAGCTGGACCTGCCCTTCCCTTTCCATAGCCTTGACTGCATGAGGACCCAGATTCCACTATTCTTTTATCATAGAGAGAGATCATGTTCTCTCTGGACTGGACACTCACACTAGGACACTGTTTTTGAATGCTGCTGTGTGCTGAGCATCTTTGCTTCCTAAAGAATTGTGGTTATCTTTGAGTTTAGCACCTATGTTGCCTGTGGTGGCTTTCATCTCAAAGATACCCAAACTGTTCTTAATTTAAATAGCTATCTTTTAAATTTTTTTATTTGAAGTAGAAACAAGCTTGCTTCACATGTCAATCCCAGCTCCCTCTCCCTCCCCTCCTCCCAACACCCACCAACCCCCCAACCTCCCAATCCCCACCCAATCCCCAATCTACTCTCCAGTGAGGGTGAGGCCTTCCATGGGGTATCTCCAAAGTCTGTCATATCATCCAGGAGAAGGGCCTAGGCCCTCCCCTATGTGTCCAGGCTGAGAGAGCAGCCCTCCATAAGGAATGGGCTCCCAAAGTCCATTCATATGCCCGGGATAAATACCTTAGGCCCATAGATTGCTAAGGCCTCCTCACTGGCACCCACATTTAGGGGGTCTGGATTTCCCCCATTCTGGCCTCTCAGCCATCATTCTGGGGTCTATGAGTTCCCCCTTGTTCAGGTCAGCTGTTTCTGTGGGTTTCACCAACCCGGTCTTGACTCCTTTGCTCATCACTTCTTCCTCTCTGCAACTGGGTTCCAGGAGCTCAGTTCAATGTTTAGATGTGGGTGTCAGCCTCTGCTTCCAATAGCCACTGGATGAAGGCTCTAGGATGACATATAAGGTAGTCATCAATCTCATTGGAGAAGGACTTTTAAGGTAGCCTCTCCACTATTGCTTATCTTGCCAGTTGGTGTCATCCTTGTAGATCTCCAGAATTCTCACTAGTGCCAGATCTCTCCTCAAACTGATAATGACTCCCTTTGTTACGGTATCCCTCATAATGCTCTCTATTCTTCCCCTGACTCAAACTTCCTGCACCCACATGTCCTCCTCTCCATCCTCTTCTCCTTCTCTCTTTCTCCTTGGTCCCTCTCCCCTCTGCTTATGCTTCCAATCTTCTCAGGAGAGCCTGTCCCATTCTCCTTCTCTGGAGTACCATGCATATCTCTCTTAGGGTCCTCCTTGTCTCCCAGACTCTCTGACGATGGGATTGTAGGCTGTCAATCCCCTGATCCATGTCAAAAATTCATATATGAGTGAGTACATATCATGTTTGTCTTTTTGTGACTGGGCTACCTCACTCAAGATGGTTTCTTCTAGTGCTGTCCATTTGCCTGCAAATTTCAAGATTCCATTGTTTTTTTTTCTGCTGAATAGTACTCCATTGTGTAAATGTACCACATTGTCTCTATCCACTCTTCAGTTGAGGGGCATCTATGCTGCTTCCAGGTTCTGACTATTACAAAAAAATGCTCCTATGAACATAGTGGAATAGATGTCCTTGTTGTATGAATGTGCATCTTTTAGGTATATGCCTAAGAGTGGAATTGCTGGATCTTGTGGTAGACTGATTCCCATTTTCATGAGGAATCTCCATACTGATTTCCACTACCAGTAGTGGAGGAGTGTTCCCTTGTCTTCACATACTCTCCAGCATAAACTGTCATTGGTGTTTTTTGAATTTAGCCATTCTGACAGGAGGAAGATGGTATCTCAGAGTTGTTTTGATTGGCATTTCCCTGATGGCTAAAGATGTTGAGCACTTTCTTTAATTGTCTATCAGCTATTTTAGACTCCTGTATTGAGAATTCTTTATTTAGTTCTGTAGCCCACTTTTTAATTGGATCCTTTGGTGTTTTGGACACTTGCTTCTTGAGTTCTTTATAAATTTTGGAGATCAACCCTCTGTCAGTTGTGGGGTTAGTGAATATCTTTTCCCATTCTGTGGGCTATCTTTTTGTCTTGTTGATTGTGTCCTTTGCCTTACAGAAGCTTCTCAGTTTGTGGAGGTCCCATTTATCAATTGTCAATTTCAGTGTCTGTGCTACTGGTGTTGTGTTCAGGAAACAGTCCTGTACAAATTTGTTAAAGGGTACCACCCATTTTCTCTTCTAAGAAGTTCAGTGTGGCTGGATTTGTGTTGAGGTCTTTGATCCATTTGGACTTAAGTTTTGTGCATGATGATAAACATGGATCTATCTACATGCCCACATCCAGTTATGTCAGCACTATTTTGTCGGGGGGAAGTCCTGTGCATTTGTCAATAAAGCACTGCTGGCCTATAGGGAATCAAGATATGAGGCTCCAAATGATGCTGTAACAATAAGCGACACACTTACTGAAAGTAAAACTAAGTATTTATTGTAGAAATTACTCACAAGATATCAAACAAGTAACCCAGATGAGCCAAGTAGTTTTCCCGCTGCTGAACCGGAAGAAGAACTCCAGGAAAAGAGACCAATACTTCCTGTGTGCTGTCTTTTATGCCTTCCCCCGTAATGCCCCCTAGCCATGCTCAAAAGTGGGCCGGACTAGTGACGTAGTTCACTGCCTATGTACGTATATGTCTTTACGTCCGTCCGTATAGGTCTTTAGTCATGCCTAAAGTGGGTGTGGTTAGCGGTGTGGTAAACCGCTCTTACCTCATCTGTATGCGCCTCTAGTAAGTCACATGGTTAATGGCGGCATACAGGCTTTCTCCTACACTATTTGTTGAAGATACTTTCCTTTTTCCATTGTATAATTTTAGCTTCTTTGTCAAAACTCAAGGGTTCGTAGGTGTGTGGGTTCATATCAGGGTTTTCAATTTGATTCCATTGGTGTAGTTGTCTATTTTTGTGACAATATCAAGCTGCTTTCAGGACTATAGCTCTAAATAGCGCTTGGAATCAGGGTTGCTGATGCCTCTGGATGTTGCTTTGTTGAACAGGGTTGTTTCAGCTATCCTGGGTCTTTTGTTTTTCCACATAAAGTTGATTATTGTTCTTTCATGGTCTATGAAGAATTGTGCTTGTATTTTGATGGGGATTGCATTGAATCTGTAGATTGCTTTTGGTAAGATTGCCATTTTTACTATGTTGATCCTACCTATCCAAGAGCATGGGAGATCTTTCCATTTTCTGGTAACTTCTTTAATTTCATTCTTTAAAGACTCAAAGTTCTTGCTATACAGGTCTTTCACTTGTTTGGTTATCATTACCCCAAGATATTTAATGTTGTTTGTGGCTATTATAAAGGGTGATGTTTCTTTTATTTCTTTGTCAACCAATTTATCGTCTGTATATAGTAGGGCCACTGCTTCTTTTGAATTAATCTTGTATCCTGTCACTTTGCTGAAGGTATTTATCAGCTGTAGGAGTTCCCTGGTAGAATTTTTTCAGGTCACTTATGTAAACTATTGTATCATCTGCAAATAGTGAAAGTTTGACCTCTTCCTTTCCAATTTGTATACCCTTGATCTCCTTTTGTTGTCTTATTGCTCTAGCTTGAACTTCAAGTACAATATTGAAGAGATATTGAGTTAACAGCCTTGTCTTGGTCCTGATTTTAGAGGAATCACGCTGATTTTTCTGTCCATTTAGTTTGATGTTGGCTGTTGGTTTACTGTGTATTGCTTTTATTATGTTCAGATATGTTCCTGTTATCCCTGATCTCTCCAGGACCTTTATCATGAAGCGGTGTTGGATTTTGTCAAAGGCTTTTTAAGCATCTAGTGAGATGATCATGTGATTTTTCTTTTTTAGGTTGTTTATATCGTGAATTACACTGATGGATTTTCTTATGTTGTAACATCCCTGCATCCCTGATGAAGCCTACTTAATCATGGTAAATGATTTTTCTGATGTGTTCTTGGATTTGCCAGTATTTTACTGAGTATTTTTGAGTGAATGTTCATGAGGGAGATTAATCTGTAGTTCTGTTTCTTAGTTGTGTCTTTGTATGGCTTGAATACCAAAGTAATTGTAGACTCGTATAAAGAGTTTGGCAATGAACCTTCTGCTTCAATTGTGTGGAACACTTTGAGGAGTATTGGTATTAGCTCTTCTTTGAATTTCTGGCAGAATTCTGCACTGAAGCCATATAGGCCTGGGCTTTTTTTTTTTGGTTCGGAGACTTTTGATGACTGCTTCTATTTCATTATGGGTTATAGGTCTGTTTAGATTGCTAATCAATTCTTGATTTAATTTTGGCAAGTGATATCTATCCTGAAAATTGTCCATTTCCTTTAAATTTTCAAATTTTGTGGAGTACAGCTTTTCAAAGTATTACCCGAAGATTCTCCTAATTTCCTCAGTGTTTGTTGTTATGTCCCCCTTTTCATTCCTGATTTAGTTAATTTGCCTGTTCTTTCTCTCTGCCTTTTGGTTAGTTTGGATAAATGTTTGTTTTTCTTGTTGATTTTCTCAAAGAACTAACTCTTTGTTACACTGATTCTTTGTATCCTTTTCACACACTGATTCTTTGTATCCTTTTCTTTGTTTCAACTTTATTATTTTTCTCTCTCAGTTTGATTATTTCCTGGCATCTACTCTTCCAGGGTGAGTTTGCTTATTTTTGTTCTAGAGTTTTCAGTTGTGCTGTTAATAGTATGACTATTCTCCAGTTTCTTCATGTGAACACTTAGTGCTTTGGACTTTCTTTTTAGTGATGCTTTCAAAGTGTCCCATAACTTTGGGTATGTTGAGTCTTCATTTTCATTGAATTCTAGGAAGTCTTTAATTACTTTATTTTTTTTCCTTGACCCATGAATGGTGCAGTTGCATGTTGTTCAATTTCTATGAGTTTGTAGGGTTTCTGCAATTTGTATTTTTTGTTGAATTCTAACTTTAAACCAAGGTGACCCACTAGGATACAGGGGGTTATTCTATTTTTTTGTATCTGTTGAAGTTTGCTATGTTTCTGAGTATGTGGTTGATTTTAGAGAATGCTCTATGGCACTGAGAAGAAAGTATATCTTGTGTTTGGATGGAACATTCTATAGATGTCTGTTAATCCCAGTTGGGTAATAACTTCTGTTAGTTCTTCTGTTTCTTTTTTAAGTTTCTGTCTGGTTGTCCTGTCTAGTGATAAGAGTGAAGTGTTGAAATATCCCACTATAACTGTGTGAGGTCTTATGTGTACTTTGTGTTTTAGTAATGTTTCTTTTATGAACGTGGATGCCTTTGTATTTGGGGCATAGATGTTCAGAATTGAGACTTCATCTTGCTGGACTTTTCCTGTGATGAATATGAAATGACCTTCTTTATCTCTTTTGATTGATTTTAGTTTAAAGTCTAATTTGTTAGATACTAGGGTAGCTATACCAGCTTGTTTCTTGGGTCCATTTGATTGAAAAATCTTATTCCAACTCTTTACTCTGAGGTAATGTCTGTCTTTGAAGTTGAGGTATATTTCTTATATGCAGCAGAAGGATGGATTTTGTCTTTGTATCCACTCTGTTAGCCTGTGTCTTTTCATAGGCAAATTAAGACCATTAATATTGAGGGAAATTAAGGACTATTGAGAGTTAATTCTTGTTTGTTTTTGATTTGTTGTTGTTGGTTTTATTGTGGATTTACTAGGCTTTTTCTTTTGGCTTTTGGTAAAGTGGGATTATCTATTGCCTATATTTTTGGAGTGTAGCTAGCTTCCCTGGGTTGGAGTTTCCTTCCATAACTTTCTTTCTGCAGGGCTGTATTAGTGGATATGTATTGTTTAAATCTCGTTTTGTCATGGAATACCTTGTTTTCTCCATTTATAGTGATTGAAAGCTTTGTTAGGTATTGTAGTCTGGGCTGGCATCCATGGTCTCTTAGTGTTTGTAAAATATCTATCCAGAACCTTCTGACTTTCAGAGTTTCCATGGAGAAGTCAGGTGTGATTCTTATAGGTTTGTCTTTATATTTACTTGGCCTTTTTCCTTTGCTGCTCTTAATATTCTTTCTTTATCCTGTATGTTTGGTGTTTTAATTATGTGCCCAGGGGATTTTTTTCTTGTGGTCCACTCTATTTGGTGTTCTGTAGGCTTCTTGTACTTTCATTGGCATGTCTAAAAATATGGAATGCTTCATGAATTTGTGTGCTATTGTTGCCCAGGGGCCATACTAATCTTTGTATCATTCCAATTTTAATATATGTGCTGCTAAAGCCAGCACTTAAATAGCTATCTTAACTGAAATGGTGTATGCATTTTAGTCATAGGTTCAAAATTCTATATCACAAGTGACATGTGTAAAGGAGATATATGTGTGTTGAGTGTTGGTGGGGTTTGTGTGTGTGTGTGGTGGAGGCATGGGTTTTCAGCTACTGGGGACTCACTCTTTGGCAGCATCTCTGTCTCCATGACAGTGGTGGGAGGAGGTGGTGTCTGGTGATCACAGATCTTAATTTGCATCGGAGCCAAGTGTTGACTCATCTTTCACTTTTAAATTAGGTTGTTCAGCTGCCTTACAGGTTCAGGAAAGGACTCAGGTCAAGATGCAGGCTCTTCTCTGACTGTTAATGAGATCTAAGACAGCTTCTACCTTTATGTCCCAAATGATGGGAATACAAATTCAGAAATTACAGAAGTGGCATTTCTTAGAGGGGGTGAAACAGAAAGACCAGCTTGTGCCTGCTTGACTTATTGCTAGAGGGCAGTCCCTGCTTTCAGTCCTGCTGTACCTACAGGTATGCAGGCATGCACACAAATGCCAGTTCTTTGGTAGCTGTGCCTGTGATGTATGTATGGGAATGTGCAAAGCATGTGATACATATGTGTGTTACATCTGTGTGTATGTGTGTAGTGTGAGACTACATGCAATCTTTCTAATATTAAGCATCTTTAAAAAAAAAAGAAAGAAAAAAGAAAAACTTCTTATCCAGAGGAGAGTGTATTCCTTGGCCTGCAAGCCTTTTTTTTGTATTTTAAATTTTCTTCTTAAATATTTTTAATACATGCATACAATATATTTGAATTGAATCCATCCAACCCCGACCATTCACTTGCCTCCAACTTCTCCAGTTTCCCTTCCAACTTTATGTTGTCTGTCCGTCTGTCTCTCTCAGAAAATTTTAATACTCTCTGAGTCGACTTTCTGCTGCCTGTGTGTTCATGGATGTGGAACCATGTCACCAGAGCATGGGTAGCCTTTCAGCACTGGCATCCCTGGGGAAAGCTGACTCTCTCCCCGTGACATCAGTTGCCAATAGCTTCTTACAGGGGTGCGACTTCATGAGCCTCTTCTCTAGGCATGCTGGGATTGTGGCTGCCCTGATCGTAGGCAAGTCTTGTGTATGCAGTCACAGCTGTCAGGAGTTCATATGTGTGACTGTACTGCATGGCTCACCATTGCTTCCTCACCGCACATCTCTACTCTCTCTGGCTTTTGCGATCTTTTCATCCCTTCTTTCACAATGATCCCTAGACTTTGAGGTTTGGGTGTGATGTAGACATCTCATTTAGATGTGAGCACTCCGCTGTCTCCTACACGCTGTATGTTAACCGGTTGTTGATGCTTTTATTCCCCAACATATGGTATAAAGAGAATAACACAACAGTAGATCTCCCCTAGAGCTGATGATGTCGTCAGCCATTGTTTTGGCTCAGTGAACAATATCCGGCATGGGGTCTATCTTATAGAGCAGACCTAAAATCCAATCAGAAAGTGATTATTCCCTTATAATCCTTGCCGCTATTGTACAGGTGGGCATATCTCTCCAGGCCAGACATTATTGTAGCTCACAGAATTCTCATATAGGCAAGACTGATGGTGACTTTACTCTCCTGGTAGCATGCATAGAACCTTCCAGCACCAGTAGTAACAGAGCTTCCAAGTTGGCATTAGCTTCATTTCTCCATGTCCTATGACTCATGTTATTTTAGATTTTGAAATAGAAGTTTGCGTAGCCTCATAATATGCTTGTAATAAAATTCATCACACTCTCACTTCATTAAAAATTTTCCACATTGTTCTATAAACCCATTAGCTTATAGGCAACAGACAGCAGAGGACCTATCAGCCTTCTATGGCCAATCCAGGTGGGCTTCGGTGGACGTGGTGGAGAAAGATGCCTCACTATCTTCCCTGAGAGCAAGGCCTGTCTATCACAGTAGGCAGTGGGTCAGTGGCCCTTTTCAGATATGTTGTGTAAGATCACTGGGCTCTGTAGTAAGTGATGCAGATTAGCAGCTGTGTGTGTGTGTGCGTGTGTGTGAAATATGGTGCGTGGAGGCCAGAAATTAATGTTTCTATCCACCTCATTAAAATCTTATTAGTTTTTTGAGAATTTGTTACAATGTGCTTTCATCCTATTCGCCCCATGCCCCAACCTCTCCCAGATCCACACCTTCTTTCCTACCTACTAAATTTGTGTCTGCTTCTTTTTATTTTTCACCAAAAAGTCCACATTGTGTTACCTATATATTCTTAGGTGTGTGGCCTGCTTCCTGAGTATGGCCAACTTCCATGTGATTACACTCTTTAAGAAAACTGATCTCTTCTCCCCCAGAAGTTCCTGGGTGCCCGTTGGTCTGGGTGTGGGATTTCTTGTCTGATTCTCTTTTCCATGCCAGGGTTTAGCCTGACTTGAGCTTGCATGGAGGTAGTGTATACTGTCGCAGTCACTGTGAGTTCATATGTACAGAGTCCTGTTGAGTCTAGAGGACACTGTTTCCTTGTAGCATTCACTACCTCTGGCTCTCAAGTCTTTCTACAAGGATCTGCTAGTCTTGGGAGGAGGGCATGTGGTATAGCTGTCCCATTTAGGGTTGAGGATTCCAGGGTTCATTATTCTTTGCACCTTGACCAGTCGTGAGTCTCTATGTTAGTAACCCCCTATTCCAAACGTAAGTCATTACTACTGTGTCTATTTTAGCCGAATATTAGTAGATTCTCCCCTACAGCCTGTGGTTCATGGCCTAACAATGACACCAGCTATGGGTTTCATCTTGTTGGGTGGACTTAAATCTAATAAGAAAGTGGTGGTTTTTGCCTGTGGTGTTTTTTATCACTGATGTACTTGTGGGTGTGCCTTGCTAGGCTTCTAGTCAACATCTGGAGAGTGCTTCTAAAGCTATAGGCTACATCTCACCATAGCTAGATGTTTCTCCCAGGCCTCATTCAGACCTTACAATAAGCCCTCAAGAACCCCACCTGGTACATTGTTCTCCTTGTTTACCTAATAGGGATAACCCTGCCTTCCCTCCTCCAAGACTGTGAAGAGGCATGAAAAGAAGTCTTCCTGGGGTGTTGCATCAGCTCCAGCTGCTCCGTGGATGTCAGGACCCAGGAATACCTTGAATGCAATGGGGACGGTGTCAGTAGCAACTTCTAGATCCATGCCATTGCAGATTGATGCCACGTGTTTGACATCATGAGCAAAATGCCACCAGCCTGATCTGACACACACGCACACGCGCGCGCACACGCACACACACACATACACACACACATACACACACACACACACAGAGAGAGAGAGAGAGAGAGAGAGAGAGAGAGAGAGAGGAGATTGCACTTCTCCTTGCGAGTCTGTGCTAATTTAGACAGATTTTTCTCCCACTTGCTTCTACCAGGAATGGGTAAGTGAAGCTCAGAGTTAGCACTTAGATAGAGGGAGGGAGACAAGTGTGTGGAAGGGAGACCAGGGATAGTAATGGCAGCCTCCAGGCTTCTCTGAAAGCAGCTTCCCCAAGTCTCAACACAATGAAGGCCCAAGGGAGTCCACAGCTGCCAAGGATTTTCATTAATCTCAGATCCTTGGGCTGCTGAATTTGACTAAATTGTTTGGGTGATTGTATAATTAGTGCATTTTTTCTTCCCTAATAACTGAAGCTACTTTAATTAAACACTATATGGGCAAAATGCAGAATGAATGAATGATTGCAGCTTGCAATTATGGTTGGGAATATTCCCCTAACCTATGTAGCTCCTGGGTTTGGTGTGTGTGTGTGTGTGTGTGTGTGTGTGTGTGTGTGTGTATGTGCGCATACGTGCTCTTTAGTAATTTGTGTTATGAGGTGTTAGCCAGGTAAACACAAGGACCTGGCTTCAAATCCTCAAATGCACAGGAAAGCCAGATGGGTAGTGGGAGTGTCAGTACGCCCGGTGCTCCTATAGGAAGATGGGTGGCAGAGACTGCGGAAACTTCAAAGCCTGTGGGCCAGCTAGTTTGCTGAAAACAACAGAGAAATAGCGATGGGACCCAGATTCCAATGAGGACCAACATCCTCGACACCCAAGGATGCCCTCTGACCCCCACATGAGTGTTGTAGCACGTGTGTGCCCATGTTGACACTCGGCGCATACACACACACACACATACACACACACACACACACACACAGAGCACATAAGGAACTCCTGTGACTAACTGCTGTGTGGCATTTAAAGTTGCCTTGCTCTTCCACCCACTGGTCCCATTCTATCTTCTAGAATAACAAGGAATTATGGGAACCATTCTTCTTTGCAGCAGCTCTCCCAATTATCCATACTTAACAAGTAGACCAGATGGCACAGCCGTTGGCCAGCGCATCTGGCGTTGGACAGACTGACTAGGGGAAGTAAAAACTCTGGCTGACTGTAGGGGTGTCTTTGGGAGTCTGCTTGGCTATTTGGGCTTTAGAGCAGAATATATAGCATGAGGCAATAACTGTGCCCCAAACCTAAATAAAATTGTAGCACTCATGGCACAGAGTAAACATGTAATAAATGCTAGCTACTAGCTATCTTGAGACATTTTATTAGGTTAAAAAGACAGTAAAATCTTGATTCACAGCCACAGAAAGGTCAGGGTCCATTGGAAGAAACAAGCATGTAAATACAAAGCACAGACATAAATAAAAGAGTGCAATGTCACCTGTGCTGACAGAGACTTTGTGTGCACTGAGGTGGGGACCTGTCACCAGCCACCTTCCTAAGATCCACCACCTCCCTCCATGCTCCAGGTACAGGCATCTCACTAAAGAGACTGCCACATTGCTCTCCCTCATGGAGGTCAGTCCAAGAACTGAATCTGGGGAGTGTGGGAACCCATTCATGTGCCCTGTATACTCCCCCAAAGACTTCAACTCACAAGACACTTGGGACAGGAAGCAAGTCTTGGATGGCATTTTTGAGGGGAGGAGACACTGAAATTTATATATGTACACACACATACATTGCTATATATTATGTGTTACACACAGTCTCCTGGCTGATAAAGGGTATAATATGGTAATAATGGGAGAGGAAAGTGAAAACCCACTTTCCCATTTTCTGTCCCATCGCCACACTGACAGAAGATGCCACCTCTCTCTTCTCTCCTGTTAGGAACTCTGGGCTCGATTACTACCTCAGTTTCTCTCTGTGAACCAGTGTTCTAGGAACAGACCAGGCATTGTCCACATCTATGAGGGATTTTCTCATTAGTTTAGTTAAAATGGAAAGACCCCCATCCCAACACTATGAATGTGAACAGAACATTCCAATGGCATCTCAGGTGAAAGGACCTCTGAGAAAGGAAAGGTTCAGAGCTTCATGTTGCACTGGTACCTTGATCTGTGTCAGCATCTTCCTGTTGCCTCCATCCCCTGTCACCAGCAGAGCAGCTTCTTTGGCCTTCCATCATGGACTGACAGCCAGTGTCTCTCCAGGAAAGCTGCAGGCTTTCAGTGGCCAACAGGGATTTGCAAGGCTTCTTTCTGGCTTCGTGATCCTTGCTTCTGGTTCAATTGCATTTCCTTTTCTGTTTTCTTTACCTGTTTCTTCTGTATAATGAGGTCCTTCAAGAGCTAGTCTGTCTGAGAGCTCTGTGTGGGCTATGTCTACACTGTGTATTCTCTCAATACGAACCTTTCCAGTAGGTAATAGGCAACTCTACTCTGAATATGTATGCCATCCATATTCCAATCGTGACACCTGGTACTATTGTTCATCCTGACCACACACACATCGGGGGAGTTTGGCCCACATAATGACTTCCAGCTAGAGGTTTTCACTCCTTTGATGCTCTAAGTTACTATGACAGACAAAGAACAAAACGAGAATCCATAAAAGAAAGAGCTTCTTTCAGGACCCGAACAGCTAATAATAAATGGCTTCCAGCTGCTAAACCCACAGGCCCTGGGGTACGCCCACGGCATTATCCACTCTGATACTGTTTCAGTGTTGTGTTGGAAGCTGCAGCCCTACTGTGATGGGTTAGACTTGGACCGGGAGGTGAGGGAGTAAGTGTGAATGAAGTAGAGGAAGACAAGAATCAAGCAGTTTCGTCACTTTGTTTCAAACACGGATTGGAGAGAGTGAGGAGCTTGAAACACGATAGTGAAAACAGAGCATGAACGACAACATTCCCCTCGTACCATCTTCACTAATAGTCAAAAATGCTAGCTACAAAGCAGTTACTTAATATTTTAGCCAAACATCGAGTCTCTGGTTCTTACCTATGATCTTCCACAACCAACTAATTGTAAATGTTGTACCCAAGTCTCGAAGACCCTCAGAGACCACCAAGGAGACAGACTTTACCAAACTGTGAACACAAGGCTTTATTGTTTAGTCTTACTGGTGGGAACTCTGTCTAGCAGGCTGATGCAGCAGCCTCCAGAGGGAGCAAAGTTCCTTGTCTTAAATTGCCAGAATTTAAAAGGAAAAAAAAAATCACAGAATTACATCAGTAGGTATGGGTCAGATCCTGTTTGGTTGACATTTGGGGAACAATTTGGGGGAATTTCCCAGAGTCAGGGCACCTGGTTTGTTAGTATTTTGGCTACAGATGGGAACATTCCATGGTTTTGTCTATTACTTGCAGGTAGCCTCTTCTCATTGTTTGGTGCTGGGAAGGAGCATTCTGTGGTTTCTACGGCTTTGTCTATCTCTTGGAGGTGGTTTTTTTTCTAAACACAATATCCAGGTACTTACTAAGTCTAAGAGGAATGTTGTTTTAAAGTTTTTTCACAACACAAGAACTACAGGCTAGGGGACTAGATTTGTTCTGAAGACTTTTCCACAACATTTGCATTTATATAGTTTCTCTCTAGTATGAATAAGAGTTAAAGCTTTGCCACATTTATATAATTTCCCCCCAGTGTGATTTATTAGAAATGAAGCCTTTGAGTTTAGTTTACCTCTTTCAGTAAAATCCTGTCAATGTGACTTCCTGAAATATGATCAAATATGCTCATCTTCAGACCCACCCTTACTGTCCTGTTTAGTATATTCTCAATTTTTGTTCCTTAACTCCTATAGTAACCTTCTGATTAGTTAGTGCTGCTTCTATTTTGCCTACTTAACAAATTGCCGTTCTACTGACAAATCACTGTTTATGGAGTTCAGCATCCTACAAAATAAGAGTCTAGATACCTGGAGTCTTGCATATACTGTCAACATCATGTATTTCGTGTTAGCCAAACTTCTCATTAAAAAAAATACTATCCAAAGAGGATTTTAAGACCTAGCCTTGCTTATGAAGCTCGGATGGGATATGAACTCAATGTGCAGTTCAAGGCAAACTTTGAGTCTCTTGGCTCAACTGCTGTAGGCTGGGGTTATGGGTTAGATGTGGACGCCCTCCCTCTTCTCACACTCCAAACACATTGTCCTTAGCTGGGAGGTTAGTTTGTTTATGGTCTATCAGGACGTTTCCTGCGTCTATTTTGATTTATATGACAGAATTTCTCACCACAGATACAACTTTGTACTTTTACTGATTTAAAAAATAGATTGATTTTACTTTTAATCATGTTTACCACATATTTATTAACTATGTGATACTCATCGCATGTGTATTATGTTTATTCTGTAAACACATTATGGTGTTGTGTGTGTACCCACTTGTGCGTACACGTGCATGTGAGTCTGGTTACGTGAGAGCCCACAAGAGGGCATCAGAGTCTTATATAAAAAGTGTAATTGAAGGATCACGTGGTAGCTCTGTTTTTTTATTTTTGAGAAGCCACTAGCTTTCCATGATGATGCACTAATTTACGTTTCCACCAACAAAATATGAGAGTTCCATTTTCCACATGCCTACCAATACTTGTTCTTCAGTCCTTCTGGTTAAAGCCGTTCTCACCTGTGTGAGATCACAGCTCATTGTGGCTTTGAATGGCATCTCTCCAATGATTAGTTGACCCATTGGACCAGATAGAGAACCTGGAGATAAAAAACCAGTGATTCACCACCAAAGGTTTTTGACAAAGGGACCAAGAGCATATGTGTAGACAAGAACATTCTTCTTAATAAATAGCTCTGGGAAAACGGAATAGCTGCATGTGGAGAGATGCCCAGCTCCTATCATAGAAAAATAAAATCAACTCAAAATGCATTGAAGACTTAAATGTAAAATGTGAAATGGCAAAACTAGTAAGAGAGCTTGTGGAGAGGCTCTGGGGCCATCTGATTCCAGAAACAGTGTTCTCATGAGCCCTAAAACACAGGCAACAGAGACAGAGGTGAAATGAGATTATGTGTGAGATACGTTACAGGAGATCATGCTCAGAAGAGTGAAGAAACAACCCAGAGAGTGGGAAAATATTTCCAGAGTATGTATCTGACGTGGATCAAAACAGAGTATGCCAGAAACATGACAACAGCCAAAACAAAACAAATTACAGAGCGAGAGATGGAAGAGAGGCCCTCCCAAGAGAAGATGCTTATCTCCAACAGGTGCAGATGCATTCTCTAATTCTCTATCATAGTTTTCTGGCCCCCTTTTCTCATTCATTATTGTTAATACCTTCCCACTACTTTTAAGGTATACTGAAAAACTAATAAAAACTTCCTAAAACTTGTCAGCAAGTTTAAAATAAAAAGCAGTATTTATGAATATTGTATATGCCAGGATTCAGATTTGTTCTGAGTGATTCTGCAGCCAGAATAAAATACAAAAATGATCCTATTATAGGATGACAAAAGTGTGCCATCTGTCAATTCTATTAGATGATTTCCTCCCCTAAAAATTCATTGATATTATTTGTTCCCTTACACATTTATTGTAGAAACACGAAGTTAATCACCTTTATCAAAATAAGTATTGCATTAATGGATTATATGTATTGGAGTTCATAGACAGTGCCTTTGTCTGGTGTTAAAAAAATAAGCAGTTTGTTCTTAACTTTTGATTGGAAAACTACCCAAGGAGATAGCTGGAATGCTAACCCCATAAGTAAATAATTTTGGTCCTAGTCTAATGTATAGTTGTTTATATATTATGACCACTCAATGGATAGTCATAGAATTATCAAGTCAGATTCAGCCTTCTATCATGATAAATTCTGTTTTCTCAACTTTGAGCAATGATTCCACTGAACACAGATGAGAGACCACAGTTTTGGAGGCTGTTCAAGAATACCATGCTCATAAGGGCACTTAGGATCTCAGGGTCAAATGGCCTGGATCAGGTAGGGACAGTGATGTGGGTCATCATGGTGCCTGCACTGTGACAGGTGTCCTGAGTCTGTCGGATTCAGACTTTTCCCTCCCTGTGCTTGGTCTCACAGCTCCACTTGACAGAGCTGTCATCTGAGGTGGAAGTCATAACTGAAGCTCTCCAGCTGATTCCTGTGCACATGGTTAGGAAAGCAGGTGTAAACACACCAATGGGCGTCTATGTGGCACTGAGCCAACTCCGGGTACTTAAGGAGCAGCCATCTCTACATGCAAGAGTGAAGCAGAGAACAAAGAAGCTGTCTTTGGAGCCTTGCAAGAGTGGTGGTCATGAGTGGATGGTCAGAGATACCAGGAAAATAAGGCAGGAGGCAGGGCTTACAGGACCCACCAGAAAGGCCTCAGTGATGAGACCTTGGGTCAGGACTGAATCCTGAACACTGGAGGGAGGTGGCATTCCAAGCAGATTCAGCCGCCGCTGTTGAGTCTGAAGTGTACCCTTGGAGGTGTCTGGGAAGGAGAAGGAGGGTACATGGGAGAAGTTAGCCGTGCAGAGTGAAGCTGCCAATGGCTTCTATGGCTCAGAGGACAGGGGTGAGCTGTCTTCCCTGGCCTTTCTGTCCTTGTTCTAGATGTGTGGGGAAGAGGTAGAAGGTAGAAGAAAGGTCAGAGCAGAGTCTCGTGGAAATCTGACATGGGGGAAGACAGAGCCCAGAACCTGAGGGAGCTGGCCAGGATGAGGCTCTGTAGTGTGTTGGGGCTACTGTCAGGGGAGCCTGGCTGCTTCCTGAGTGATGCTGGGAAAGAGCATGAGTCTGAGCTTTGGCTGGGACCCAAAGAAGAGTAGGCTCTGGCACTGCCATGGTGGGGCAGTCAGAGGCAAGGGAGGCCCCAACTATACACACTAAGTTCTGAGCAGGCAGTCAGGACACATGAAGGCCATCACTATGAGGTAGGACACAGGTAGAGCTGACAAGGATTCGGGGCTGAAACGGGTCTTGATTTCCTATAGGAGTGAGGTGAGTGCGCTACTTTAAGGTCTTGGGGTTCAGAGGACTTGGGGTGGAAGGCTTGAATCCAGTGAGAAACCTGTCTCGCTTTTATCAGGGCCCATTTTGAGATTTTAGCTAAGTTTCTGTTAACTATAAAACTTAGAGTTCTGTTTCTTGAAATTGGCCTGAACCCTACTCTGTAACCACAAGATGCTCTCCCTATACCGGATGTCCCAGGAAGATTAACTGCTTTGTAGCCCCCGATCTCTCACCTGTAGCCACACTTACTTGCAAAACCCCTCCCCCAGGAGTTTTGCCCTGTGCAAGGGATAAGGGAAATTGGCTTCGTACTGTTCTCTTGAACTCCGTCTTAGGAGGAGACAGTGCTGAACCCGCTCTGCTATGCACCGAAGAAAGCTTGCTCTGATTTGCTCATAATTTGTGGTCGGTGGTATTGCTCCTTGGTCAGTGGGATTAACACTGAGCGAGGTCATGTTCTGAAGGCAGGCACTTTGACTCAATTCGAAGACATCCTCTGCATTCAAATCACAATCATTACTCATCGTTGGAAAATCTGGCTCCAGTTTCAAAGTTTAACTGCGGACAGTCACGGTTTGAAGCAAAGATGTCCTAAATCTAACAGTCTCAGGGAGACTTAGTAAGCGGTGACTGTGTGCTCACTTCAGCTGTTTTTCACGATAATGAGCTGCTTCTGTAGGGAGGCTGGCACATTTTGGTGGGTCAGTATCCCTCACCATTCTTCCCAGGGCTTGGTTTTATGCCTATGTTTCTTGATATCCCTGTGAACCTTCAAAATGAAGGAAAGACCTGTCTTTCCCTGGGACACAGGATAGGAGTAGCTCAGTATGATTAAGCGGTGTTAAATGCTATCATAATCATTAGTTCTCTGTTGACCCACTAGAATCCCTCTAAAGCGTTAAAAACTGACACGAGTAGTCATTTCACAGGTATGGTCATTTCACTGACCTAGAAGTCTTGAGTGGGGGATTGTTAGTCAAGCAGCTGTACTGTGTAATGGCTAAATTGTCCTTAAAGCAGCTGGACAGCGTTGGCCACCAAAGAGATGCCTTGAAGAAGCTGTTACTACACCTACAACTGTTTTCTCCAAAGCACAGGCTGGGCTGCAGGAGCCTTTTCAGCCATGACTGCGCCCAACCACCTACAGAGGACCTTATAAGACACAATGCACGCAGGAAGCCATTTTCACCCAGGCTGGAGGATCCGCACTTCCCCAGTGGTCAGGCAGAAGACCCGTGGTTTATGCGCACACGGTGCTTCATTTTCATGGAGAGCTGTGCATCGATTGATGTAGATGCTCATGCGTCCTCTTATGGTCACATGACCAGACTTTATCTCTCACTGTGAATCAGCCAGGACACAATCTACTGCCGTGCTTTGGTGTCATAGCAGTCAGTCCAAAAAAAGATACTTCGAGCGGCCCCTTTCATTGCCTGGTTGAGATTTTTATCATAAGTAGAGGGGGCTGAGCTGTTAACACAAGCATCAGCTGCTGGTGGGGGCTGTAGCAGCTGTAGTGGTGTGAGGGCAGCTCCAGAGTGGCCAGGGCAGACGTGACGGACAGCAGAGACAATGAGGGCTGGTGCTGGCAGATGAAGCCTGCAGCTGCCGGCTGCTGCTCTTAGCCGCGTCTTAGGGCTGGAGATGGCTAACTGAGGCTAACAGGGCCTTCCTCATATCTCATATCAGCAAGCCCCTGTGCTAACCATCTAGATCTGTACAACTCTGTGGCTTCTAAGACTTGAAGTCATGTGCCTTTATTTCTCCAGGCTTGGAGTTGTAAGCTCTGGGTTTGTTAGGCCGGTTTCTAAGGTTCAGGGCTCAGAGATCCAGGATTACTAACTATAGATGGTCTACTCTGCAGCTACTGTGACTTCCATCTGGGCAGAGCCGAAAGCCGGTTGCAAAATATATTTTTATGCACTATAACCTACCCCCTGTTGTTGTTGTTATGTGTGTGTGTGTTACCACGTACATGAGTGTGGAGACCTCCCTCAATCATTTTCTATCTTATTTTCTGAGACATTGAATCTGGAACTCACCAGCTTGTCTAGATTGGCTGGCCAACAAGTCCCAGGGACCCACCTGTCTCTATCTCCTCAGTGAACAGATTATAGTTGTATGCCTACCCTGCCTGGCTGTGTGTGTGTGTGTGTGTGTGTGTGTGTGTGTATGTTATACATGTGTGTGGGTGAACTTAATTGTGAGAGAGTGTATATAGAGGCTAGAGGCTAGAAGTTGAGATGTCTTTCTTAATCATCTCTCTCTCTCTCTCTCTCTCTCTCTCTCTCTCTCTCTCTCTCTCTCTGTAGGAATTCTGGGATTATAGACTCACACTCCTGTGTTTGGCTTTAAGTGGGCTCTGGAGATTTGAACTCAGAGCTTAATGCTTGCACAATGTGTACTTACTTTATCCACTGAGCTATGCCCCAGCCTGCACTTGGCTTTAACTCAGATTGTCATGCTTGAATGGCAAGCTCTTTACCAACTGAGCGGTCTCCATAGCCTGCTCAATATTTCTGTTAACTATGAGTACCACTCTCCACTTTGTTTCTCTTTGTCTCCAACATGGCTTCATTTCTCCAAGCTCATCTCCAGGGCTCAGGTTTGAGTTGTTTCCTTCCTGAGCCCTATTCATTCTTCCTGTGGGACCAGAGCCTATTTACTTAGTCCTCTAGAGCTTGCTCATCCCGTATTTTAGCCCCTCCTTTTCAAATTTCCCACTGTATGTAAAAAACAAAATGTAGTTTTCCAGGGGGAAATCAACCTGTTTTATTCATTGTTTTGTCCCTGAGGCCTGACATGCTATTAGACCCTTACTACTTTACTGGGAAAGGAGACTCCCTGGTGCTTAGATTGTCCCTCAAAGACCTCAAAATCTCAGGGTGAAAGCCACAATCGGAAATGATTCAACGACAACATGGCATGTTACAGCCTTCGGTGGGCACAAGATTATTGAGTGATCAAAGGCAGTGCAAGCCCCCAAATTCTTGAAACCACTCATTTTGTTCCTTATCAGGAGATATACAGTAGGGAGGCCGTGAACTTTGCTGAAAAGTGTTGAGGGGTCTTTGGAGAGGTGGGGAGGAGACAGGGCTGCAGGTTGGCCTCAGCTGCTGTGGAGGAGGGTGTACTGGCCTCGCTGCAGGAAGAGGTGCTGCTGATTGGAATGGGGCCCATGAGGACAGCGTCTGCCAATGGAATTCGGGGGCAGGAGCTCAAGGCAGGAACCTGGAAAGGGGACCTGTGGAGGGAGACTGCTTGTTGGCTCCCTCAGGCTCCTGCTTAGCCAGCTTTTTCCAGCCCAGGGCCACCTGTCTGTGGATGGTCCCACCCACAATGGATGGGCTCTCCTTCATCCATTAACAGCCAAGGCAATACCCCACAGACACACCCACTGACAACCTGCCTCCTTTTTCCAGTGGTTCTAGGCTGTGTCAGGTTGACAGTTAATGAGGACACACACAGTGACTGTGACAGTCTTGATAGCCTTTATGCTTCCTGGAGAACAGGTATGCTTTGCAGAGATTTCCTCCCCAGTGCGAGAGACTAAAGCCAAATCTACTGTAGCAATCGATGCTGCCAGTAGGTGGCGATGTTGCACTATGTTTGGCGGGCTGTGCGGGAGCTTGGCCAGACAGTCACAGTCGAGGAGTACTTCCTTTGAATCACGTATATTATTGTTATTATTATTCTAAACACTGGCAACTCTGCCTAAGGAGGTGAAGAAGGAGAAAACTTTCCTTCTGGTATAGCAGCATGAACGACCTCAATAACGAGCGCCCAGATGCACAGACCTGTCTGTTCTGAGGACCTGGGTATGTGAGACTTGGCCTGGGGCAGGCTTTGCTTCCTGCATGTTAAGGAGCCGATCCTCCCTTACCTGCCCAATTTAACTGTTTCAGTGGTGACATTTAAGCCCATCAGCATAGTGTATCAAGAAAGCACGGCTAAAGATACTTGCTGCTTATGACCCGCATCTCCATGGTTTCCAGTGCCACAGACCTTGCCGGGGGAAGCGTGTGGCTCCTTTCCTACCTTATCTGGTACCCCAGTCAAAACAGTGGATTTGCTCTTCATGAGAGGCTGGCTGACCTGGATGTGTGAAAGCAGAAGCCGCTACACCTACAGGCCCAGTGGAGTGGGGATTATTAACCGGGCAGAAACTGCTGACTGAGATGTCTTCTCTTAGGGGTGAGTCATGAGAAGGTCCCACATTAGATTGTGCTTAGTCTGAGTGCCTTGGTGAGACTTTGCCACCGGTCGGCTGGGGTCACTCCCAGGTTGCCTGCCCCAGCTTTCTTGCCTTGCTGGGAAGCACCTCGTCTGTCTCAGGTCAGGGACAGCACCCATTTCTCTAAAGCCCCCACGCCATCCACAGGGCCCTCTCCAGTTCGTACTTCTGTGACAGGCCCCAGGCTTCTGGTGCCCTGGAGGCTTCCTCCTTTGGTTTGGCACACGTCCGGATACCCGTGTGGAACGGCTGTTAAAGCTTGAAGGCTTTCTTTAGAAGTTAGTGTGTGTGTGCGCGCGTGCGCACGTGCGCACACGCTGTGTGTATATATGTGTGTGTGTGTGTGTGTGTGTGTGTGTAGTTGAGCATACGAGCTATGACGCGTGTGTACTTTATGGAGCCCACCCTCCCCTTTCCCATTCATACATGGGTTCTGGGGATCAAACTCTTGTGCAGCAATCGCTTTGCCTGCAGAACCAACTTGCAGGCCCAGGCTTGTCTTTGGAAGTAAACATCTGACTTGTGTTTCCGTGAACTGAGCACAGGGAATCTCCCAGAACAGCACGGGCCACAAACTGGAGGGAAGCTGTGATTGTACGAGGTTCCCAATGGAAAGACAATGCCTGGGCGGGAGACACAGATGTCCCCTTTCCCTGAGCAGCAGGTCAGGAGTGGGGACCTCATTCATTTTCTTAAGAAGTGCAGGACCTATCCCAGGTGCTTGAACTGGCTTTTTGGAGCCCATTCCCTATGATGGGATACCTTGCTCAGCCTGGATGCAGCGGGGATAGGTTAGATATGGCAGAATTTGTTGACTTCCCAATGGAGGTCTTACTCCCTCTGAGGAATAAGGGGGTGGGAGGTGGAGAGGAGAGAGAAGGGGAGGCTAGTATGAAAAAATGAAAAATTTAAATAAAAAAGAAGGAAAATAAAAGAAGCAATGCCTGGTCTCGGTGGTATGGTGACACACACCTTTAATCCCAGCATGTAGAGGCAGAGGCAGAGGCAGGGGAGCTCTGTGAGTCTGAGGTTGGTCTGATCTGCAGAGCTAGTTCCAGGACAGCCATGTCCTAGCCGGTTGCTCTGGTGGGTGGTGGGTGTTCCTGGGGGGATGTTGGCTCTGAATGTTGAGCACCCTGCTGGGGCAGACCTACAGTCCCCAGAATCTGGCAGCATCTCCAACTAAGCAACTATTTGTGGGGACACTTTCCAAGCCCAAAGTCAGGAGTGCTCCCAGAGTGGGGTCAGCTGAGAGGGCCCAGAGCATCTCTCCTGTGGTGAGAGCACATCTGCCTGTGCTGGGGACATCCTGTGTATATGGGAACACCTAGGAAACACATTTCCTGCTGGGGATTGAGGTCAGCACCATGGAAAGCCGTGGCCCAGCTCAGTAATAACCAGGGCTTTTTTGGGAACCAATATGTAACTCCTTCTGTACAGAGCCTTGCAAATGCCTTAATAGCATTACCCAGGTCTGCCAGGAGACTGCTCTGCTGTTGTTGTCATTTTCAGACAGGATGCTACCCTGATGGCAAGTCACCAACGGCCCTTTCCAGAGCCCAAGACACACATAATCAAAGCTTAGATGCTGCAAAGGACTAATCTAATATTAACTGTCTTCCTCATGAGGTGTCTCACTCAAGGTGTCCGCAGTAGCCCACAAGTGACACCTGCTGTTCCTAAGAAGACCAGTCCCTGGAGTGCAGGAGGTCATTCTCCTAGATGCCCCACACCCCGTGATGTTTTAAGTTATTTTATGTGCATTGGTGTTTTGCCTGCATGCATATTTGCATGAGAGTGTCAGATCTTGGGGCTGTAGACAGTTGTTAACTGCCGCATGGGTGCTGGGAATTGAACTCAGGACCTCTGGGAAGAGCAGTCAATGCTCTTAACCCCTGAGCCATCTCTCCAGCCCCACCCATGTTTTTGGAATTTTGGAAGAAATTATGCAAGAAAAGCCGCATGTATGCAGTAAATCTTGTGTTGTACAATGTGCTCCTCTGAGACATACGGGGCCTGTGGTCTGCATCTTTTGACTGATCAGATGTCCTGCTTAGAAGAGATGGCTGGGAGTTGAGCCTGTGACTGTTGGTAATTCCCTCAGAGAAAATACAGGCAGGGAGGGTCATTGGATTTGAACCTCTCCTCTTCCATCTTTGTAGGCAAACTTGCCCTTGGCCCCCGGCTCTGAGGCTGTGGTAGACTGTGTAGTCTGGGGAAGGTAGACCTGAGGGGGACTGTTTTATGCAGGTGTGGGGAAACCACCAACCACCCTTGCTGCCTTGGAGTCACCCAGGCTCCTGTGGTCAAACCCTCACCCATCTCTGTAAGTGACCTCCAGGAACGAGCTCATTTGCTCAGCAGGGTGAGCTGTGGTGGGACTGTGTTTTGTTTACCACCAGGACCTTGTGAGAAGGGGCAGATGTGGTTTGCACCTCCCCAGGGAAGGATTTCTCCCAATACTTTGGTGAGGAGGGAAGTTGGATTCTGCCAGCACCTGGGGAGACTACCAGTGCCTTGTTGCCTGATGACAGCGAGGATCATATGGTATGAGGCCAGGTTTCGGTGCCGTGGTGGGTCGTTCTTGGTGAGTATTGGGGCTGGTTTGGTTGCAGGTGTTCAGTGCACAGTGTTGCCTTAGTGCTTTCAGCAGACTTGGAATTGGGAGGGCAATGTCCAAAGCAATCATTACTCTGGCTGCAGGAGTTTGAGAGACTGTGTGACCACTTAGAGATGCTTAATTCGAGCTGCAGGACCCACGGCATCAAGAGGGGGCATTGTGCTAATTCAGCTTTGACACTCATCATGGCTGGTTGTGTCTTTGAAGAAAGACCTTCCTCGCTCTTCCCTAGGAGCTTAGCTGGCTCCGCTGTGGCCAAGCTCAGAGAGTTCAGGTTTCTACACCTGGCTACAGACGCCTGGCTTGCCTCTGGCTCTGGTGTGGGCACACTCTTGGCTACTGCCGATTGGTCCTGCCACTGTGGAGCTCTGTGCACTGGACACAGTTTGATCACACAGATCTGGATTAGTTTTATACTTGGCTGACTGCGAAAACGGGCTGTTGTAGAGTGATCGTGTTGGCCCTGGCTTCTCTTGGTTGTATGACGGATTTTTATTTATCTTTATCTGTAACACTTACCCAACCGTAGGCATTTGTTAAAGTGTTATGAATTATTCCATAGATGTTCACTCTCTTTTGGTTCCAGGCCAAGAGTTTACATTACAAGTCAATGTCTGTGCGAGTCTCCCTGTGTGAGTATTCACAGGTGCAGGGAAGTAGCCTTGCATTTGGTCTGTCCCTGTGAATGACATCATCAACAGGGCTAGCGTAGCCCCCTCTAGCTCCTCACCTGCTTGGGTGAGGATGTCCCATCCCTGGAGGGACAAGTTGGTGCCATTGCAAGGTCAGCCCTTACTGCCTTTCTTGAAACAAATTTTCAACTATTGAATAAATTAATCTGTCCTATCTGAGGAAACAGAAGTCAGGTGTATTGAAGGGTTGACTGTCACATGTGATATCCAGAACCCCTGTATTCCAGGCTGGGAGGACTTAGCCCTTCTCTGCTTCAGAGCATGGAAGTGGCAGAAAGTATACAGAATGCCAACATGTCTAAATGACCATTTATAAATAAATCAAGATATCAGCCTTCTCATTTGAGATCGTGTTCATGCCCCTGCCTCTGAAGACAAGTGGAGCACACTGCATGCCCAGCCTCCCTCTGCTGCCCTCTGCAAGTAGCTGAGTGTACGGACCCAGCACACACTGGCATTAATTCAGGCTTTACTTGCATCTCTTCGAAGTAGAAAACCACCTTGCTTGAGGGCACAGGGGAGTTGTCCTGTGCATCAGGGCGGGACATCTGTGTCCTGATTCTGGATTGGTGGATGAGTTTCCTCATTGAATCAAATGATATTGGGCCTCTCCCAGGCAGGAATGGATGAATAAGGAGCCACAAGAAATGTCATGAACAATGGCAAAAAGTTCAAAAAACGACAGACCCATACTGTGCATGTCACAGTAAGCTTAGTTGGCCTGGGGATTTTAGAAACAGGGCATTGGGCCATCTCAGGGGAGAGATCGCACACTTGGTTGGATGCTTCCTCTTAGAACAGGTGACCTAAAAACTTGAAGGAGCTTGCCACACCCCATCTGGGACAGCCTTTGGCCATTCCCCGTGGAAGCTGAGCCACGAGAGCCAAGGCTAAAACCAGAAAACAGCACTAAGCAAGTCAGGTTGCATTATGTGACTCTGGGTGCCCACAGCTGCCTTTAGCGCCTCCCATTGGTGGACTCATGACTTTTATTGAGTTGTCAGTGACTGGTCCTGGCAAGGCTGTAAAGGGACACGAACATTGGCTGGGTTTGTTTAGTGTGTACACATGTTTATGTGCACACATGTGTGAATGTAGAATTCAATACCCAGTGGTTTCTTTAATTCTCCACTTCATATTTTAAATTTCTATGTGGATTTTATGTATGTGAGTGTCATGTAGGTTAGAAGGGGGCATCAGGTCCCCTGGGACTAGAGTTATAAATAGTTGTGAGTTGCCAAGTGGATGCTGGGAAACAAACCCAGGTCCCCCTGCAAGAACAAGTGCTCTTAAATACTGGGTTCACCCTCCTCCTCCTCCATCCTCCTCCTCTCCCCTCCTCCCTCTCCTCCTCCTCATTTTTTGAGACATGAACCTGGAGCTCAATGATTCAGCTAGTCTGGGTGATCAGCAAGTTCCAGGGATCCTCCTGTATCTTCCCTGACTCATGCTAGGGTGGCAAAGGCTTTTGACATGAGTGCAGGGTATTCCAACTCAGGGTCTCACGATTTTTGTGCTAAGCACTTTACCAATGTACTCCTCTCTAGTTCTTACTGTGTTTTTTTTTTTACCAAAACCAGGGACTCTATCTATAGACACAAGATTATTTAATGATTCCCTTGCTACTTGTATGGCCCTTTAATATTCTCAAGGGATAAAAGTGACATAAGCTAGTCCCTTGTGCTCCCAGCCATCTATGGGCTATAGCAACAGAATCATTTGTATCCATTGGTGTAACGTGTAGTTTTCCTTGCCAGCTGCCCGGGCCCTGCCACAATTGTAGACCCCAGATAACACACAAGACACTATATTAATTATGAAGCTGTTGGCTGTTTGCTCATTTCTTACTGGCTAGCTCTGACTTAATTATTTAACCCATAATTGTTAATCTAAGTATTTCTCTTACCAGAGAAAGGGGCCTGGACCTCTTGCTCCTCTGGCAGCCTATATCATGTCTGACTCTGCCTCTTTTTCCCAGAATCCTCCTTGACTCCTAGTCCCACCTATCTTGCTTCCCTATTGGCCAACAGTGCTTTATTCAACAACCAATAAGAAAATGCTGGGTCACAATGAGATCACCACATGATTCCACAGACTGAGGGAAAGTTGTCTTCACCAGTCTCAAGTCTCAACTCATGGAAAATGCAGTTAAAGTAGCTTGTGGTTGGGACTTCCATCCACTGTCCTTAGATGCCAAACTTCTGGGTTTCAATTTGAACCTAAGACCCCCCTTTCCCCCACCTCAGTCTCTTTGAGAGCTCAGGGAGGGCACTTAGTAAGGATTCTGAGACTCCATGACCAACTGTGGAGTCAATCACAGCTCTTTGGACTTTCTGTGGAACTCTTGACTATGGATTCCATTCTCCCTGACCAGCCTT
Organism: Mesocricetus auratus; assembly: GCF_017639785.1. NCBI lineage: Eukaryota > Metazoa > Chordata > Mammalia > Rodentia > Cricetidae > Mesocricetus > Mesocricetus auratus. The sequence continues at coordinate 4,348,557 of NW_024429212.1, read as the reverse complement.
CCCAGAGGGAATTCTAGTAGCTGTGTCCCTGAGAGATCAAGGCTTAGCTAGATATAGGATAGTGTGTTTTAAGAGCATACAGCAGGGTATATCTCAGTAAATTGTAGTTCTTCTGTGATGCTGCTGCTTGTGAGTGAGCATATGTGTGTGAGAGCAGGCACATACATACATACATACATACACACACACGCAGAGAGAGAGAGAGAGAGAGAGAGAGAGAGAGAGAGAGAGAGAGAGAGAGAGAGAGAGAGAGAGAGAGAGAGAGAATGCAAATAGGCACCTTAGATATAGGTTCAAGACACTGTGGCCTGGGAAATGGTTTTCCTTAAATCAGTAGGAATGACCAAACTGAAACGAAGAAGCTGTGACCCAAACTGTCCTTCCCATTTCTGGAATCCCCCTTGTTCTAGGACCCAGGTTCCAGTTCTACTCTTAGCAGAACTTCATGGAGGCTATCTGCTTCCTGGAGTCCTACATGTTACCCTGAGATCAGGCCTCGCAAATTAGAATGCACTGACTCTCTACAGGAGCAGGTTCATTCTAAAACATGGGTTTTATTTCTGTGAGAACCCCAGTGAATTTCTCTCACGAATTAGGAAGACTAATTGCTTTACAAGAAGTAAGCCACAATGCAAATATGCCTTCCCCCACCACGTATTTTTAGCTTCTTAGGTCAGCACTCCTCAAACTGGAACCTAAAAATACATTCCCAGAATGCCCTCTGTTTTCTGCAGAGGCGGAGCAGTGTTCAGGCCTGAGAAGTGCCTCTGCTAGAGTTCAGCTGTTAACCTTCAGCCTCTGTATTGAGTAAAATTCCAAGCTCACAGGAGCCTGGCTCTCTGCAGGCAGCCATGTGCCTGCTCGGGTCTAGGTTGGTGCATCACTCCAGAGCATGTCGGTGCCCAGAGTACCCCATGCCTTTTCTTAGTTGTTATGTCCCTCTTTAGTCAGAGACTATTCCATTGACTCCTCGGGGGAGGGCATGTGTGTTTCTTCCTTGCAAATGTTGACATAAACCAGTTGTACCACCGCCCCTTTCTGAGTCACCCTTAGGTAACAGTGCTTCTCTTAGGATACCTGGACCAAGGAACAGGTGATGGGCCAGTAGATTCAGAAGGACAGGCCTCTTTGGACCTCATTCTTTGACCAACACCATCAAAGGGCCGTGTTTCACAATATCTGAAGCCCTCTTAAAGCTCACTGTCCTAGTTCTAGATATGTGTTGCTATCTCTCAGGACACAGCAGGTAGAATTTCCTCCAGAAATGCTGGCCAGAGTGAATGGATTCTGTAGTCAGGGCTCCACATGAAGTCCAAGGAGCTGGGGACTGACTCATACAGCTGGTCACGGAGTCTGAGGAGCCCCATGGTGCCACTTTCAACTTGAGACCCCGGAGAGGAGGAGATATGGAGGGACTCGTGGTCACCTTTCAGTCAGGAGCTCTGGTATTTGAAGAGAGTAGATGGAGGTTCCAGTCGCAGGGTAGCATTGCTGGGTCCTCTGGGAGTTGAGTGAGCCCTGTCCTCCTGGTGAGTGCAACCTTCACCCATTCCGTGGATTCACCTGTTTGTCTCTCTCTAGAAGGAGGCAATGTCGGCTGGCTAGATGGCATGTGTCACATGTCAATCAACAAGCTAAGATGAGACAGCTCACTGCCTGGCTCGCTGTGGTATGTGAGCATGCTCCACAGCATGTAAACAAACAACATAATGTAATGTAAACAAACAACATAATAAAATGCTTCCTCTCATTGAGCAGGCCGGGAAAGTCCCTGAAGGTCCACGAAACTCCATGTTGGTTTTACTGCCCTGGGAGGTACAGTTCTGGGCCTTGTTATTATCTATGCATGGACTAAGTTAATGCAGGACTGTAATAGAGGACCAAGGTGTAAGGCAATTTTGTACCCGTGGTGACATGTCCAATCAGGGATCATACTAGTTGAAGGTATGTTTTAGCTTCACTGCTGCTTCTAACACCATGTTAACCTTCCAGGGACTGCACGAGTCAGGGAGGAGCTTCTAATCAGGTCTTTGTTAGGTGATGCCTGGCAGGATGCCTGTCCCTAAAAACATGTTTGATTCCCTTCTGCATCCAACTCTGGTTCTCAGAGTTGCCCTCTGAGGCAGGCATCTTCTGTGCTTCTTCCCTAGTGGGGAAGGAGCCAGGCCAGGCAATCAGTCAAGCTGAATCTGGGGTCTGAACTCTGCTTTTCAGTTGAGTAGAGCAGAGTGACAGCTGAGACCTTTCCCTCTGTGGGCCTTGGTTTCTTCCTAGACACATGGTGAGAAACCGCTGGCAGTCACTTGATCCACTGTGCTACAGCAGTCTCTAGAAAGGACGCACAGGGTGATCGCTGCTTATAGAATACAACGAGGCTAGTAAGAATCAACAGCCATGGCTGAGGCTGTAAATATGTGTGGTAGGCACACAGGCACAGTCACTGTGTTGCTATGATGTGTGTGTCATCAACCTCTCCTCAGAGAGATTCCTTAGGCTAGGCAGAGGCTGGCAACTGAAGGTGATATATAACAGAAGCCACAGAAGGCCAAGGGAGGCGGTTCAGTGTGAGGACCTGAGTTCAGTCATCCAGAACCTATGCTAAAAGAGCCAGGCAGAGGCAAAGCAGTGTAGACCTGTAATCCCTACACTAGGAAGTCAGAGACAGGAAGATATCTGGAGCTTGCTGGTCAGCTAGTTTAGTCAAACAGGGAAGTCCCAGGCAACTGTGGGAGAGCAAGAAACCCTTGTTCCAGTGTTGTCCAAAATAAGGTGGAGAGAGATTGAGGGAAACATCTGCCATTGGCCTCTGGACTCTTTCTATCTTTCTTTCTCTCTAACACACACACACACACACACACACACACACACACACACACACACACACACACAAGAAGGCATCATATGGGGCTTGTAGACATCAAGGAGGGATGGGTGATGATATAGGTCCAGGAGGTAACCGATGCTTTTATTCAGGGCTGGGACTATGGAGATGTGGGGGGGGGTTCTATAATTTGTTCTTTCAGGCTTGAATGGAGTTGAATTGTGCTAAATGTGAAGAGATACATTTTCTTCATTGAATGGAGTTGAATTGTGCTAAATGTGAAGAGATACATTTTCTTCAGAAGCCATGGATCCCTCTTCTTATGTCTGACCGTGCAGGTCACTGAGTGTTGGGCCACTTGTCACCTTTTGGATAGGGATCTGCATGGCTGAATAACATCTTTAGGTGAAATGGCTGAGTCCCCAATGCCTATTGAGAGTTGTGATAAATCATGGCACCTGAGCAAGCCAGGGCTTAGGTAGGGAAGCAAATCATACCACTGTGGCCAGTGTCTGTGTGTATAATGCAGTGTGCTAGCCTTGTCTGTGCCCATGATGGTGTGCTAGCCTTGTCTGAGCTCATGATACAGTGTGCTAGCCTTGTCTGAGCTCATGATACAGTGTGCTAGCCTTGTCTGAGCTCATGATGCAGTGTGCTAGCCTTGCCCGTGCTCATGATGCAGTGTGCTAGCTTTGTGCTCATGATGCAGTGTGCTAGCCTTGTCTGTGCTCATGATGCAGTGTGCTAGCCTTGTCTGTGCTCATGATGCAGTGTGCTAGCCTTGCCTGTGCTCATGATGCAGTGTGCTAGCCTTGTCTGTGCTCATGATGCAGTGTGCTAGCCTTGTCTGTGCTCATGATGCAGTGTGCTAGCTTTGTGCTCATGATGCAGTGTGCTAGCCTTGCCTGTGCTCATGATACAGTGTGCTAGCCTTGTCTGTGCTCATGATACAGTGTGCTAGCCTTGTCTGTGCTCATGATACAGTGTGCTAGCCTTGTCTGTGCTCATGATGCAGTGTGCTAGCCTTGTCTGTGCTCATGATGCAGTGTGCTAGCCTTGTCTGTGCTCATGATGCAGTGTGCTAGCCTTGCCTGTGCTCATGATGCAGTATGCTAGCCTTGTGCTCATGATGCAGTGTGCTAGCCTTGTCTGTGCTCATGATACAGTGTGCTAGCCTTGTCTGTGCTCATGATACAGTGTGCTAGTTTTGTCTGTGCTTATGATGCAGTGTGCTAGTTTTGTCTGTGCCTACGATGCAGTGTGTGTGGTGCCCTTGGCACAGGAGGAGGAGACAAACTTCTGCTTTCCTTTGTCATTTTAGCTATCAGACCCCAAAACTGGGGGAGAAAGTGAGAAGAGATTTCGTGATTCTTGCTGCTTCTTCACATGAGGTAGGCTTCCATGCACACAGACATCCCTTTGCTCTTGAAGGGCCATAGGCCAAGGAGTCCATCTACCAAGTGTGTGCTCTGTACATACTCACTTGGTGGCTATTTCAGACATGTGTATGATTATGAATGACTACGGACTATCTAGACTGCTTGGCATATTCCTATGGGGGTTTAAGGTTCTGGCTCATCCTGGCTAGGCAAACAGGGGCTTTGTCGTCTCTGTGGTCTCTGTGGGCTTGGTCTCTGTGAGCTCTGTGGTCTCTGTGGTCTCTGTGGGCTCATTGGTTGGCACTGTGGGCTCTGTGGGCTCCATGGGCTCCTTTGTGGGCTCTGTGAGCTCTGAATCTCCACTATTGGGCTAGTTAGCACTGTGAATAGTGACAATTGAAGTGATTACCTTGAACTGTCCTCCAGCAGAGTTGTGGATATGCTCAATCCTGTAGTTGAGTGTGGATGTAAGGCCAGTCCACATTTTCCTTATTATGTAAGGATGGCCTCATGTAGCAGACAGAATAAACTTGCTGGCAGGGAAGGGACTCATTGGCTTCACTGTTGGAATCTCAACCGTGTCTTCCTTGGAGCAGACACAGAATTTGAACAATGGCTGTGTTGGCTGTGAGAAATGAGCTCTGGCTGCCAACTGTACCGTTCTTTTCATCTCAACAACACAGGACAAGGAATTGGTGGCACAAGAGCTAGCTCCCTCCCATAAATCATTTCTCCACGTCAGGCAGGGCCAGACCAGAAATGCTGTGGGGTGGCTGGAAGGTATGTGGAACAGGGTTTCATGGGGGGGTAGAGGGAGGGTGGGTGCAGACCCCGAGACACTCATGGGGGATAACTGGGGCTGGCAATTTATTAACTAAGAGCCATATACACCAGCCCAGGGAGAATGGCATCCTACAAAGCAAGGCTCAGTCCCTGGGCTTGAGAGGAAAAGATTGGAGAACTGAGGACTCCTGAGCAATGGGGCATGAGGACTTTGTACAGTGCAGACCTCAGAGGAGGTACATACGAGGGCTGTGTCCTACAGCCTAGGTGGACTAGTTCATAGGATGGGACCATCATAATTGCAACCCACAACAGAATGATGGGGCTATCTTTCAAGACCAAGGAGTAGATTGCAGCATGCTCTTCAGTCTCAGGGTTCAGCATCAGAGCTCCTCATCCCTTGTGATCTTCCTCCCCTAAGAGTGGTTAGGTTAGGTGAGGATTTACATGGGTCTGATTCCTCTTCTGGCCTGTTACTCACCCGAGATACTGCCCAGTGGTAATCCTGATACAAGGTATTCTCTTGCACACTTCCAGGCCAGGATCTTTAAGATGGGAGACACTGCGACAAAGGGATCTAGAGGACTTCAAAGAGCATGTTAGCCATGCTTATCTTCCAGGGTGATTCCCCACTTCCCTCCGTTGATGGGGGATATCCTTCTGCATGCTGTGAATATGTTTCTCTTATTGGTTGTTGAATAAAGCTTTTTCAGTCAATGGACACACAGGATTTAGCCAGGTGGGAAATCCAAACAGGGGCAGAGTCATTGGCTTCACTGTTGGAATCTCAACCATGTCTTCCTTGGAGTGACACAGAATTTGAAAAATGGCTGGGTTGGCTGTGAGAAATTTAAGAGAGAGCTATCCAAATAGAAGCTGGAGCCATTGGAAAAACACTTTATAATTAATATGTGCCTCTGTGTGTTTGTTTGGGACTAAATGGCTGAGAGACAAGGCGGGGCAGAAACTCGGTCTACACTTGATCCCATTTCTTCTCTTTTTAAAGAGTACAGCTTTTCTTTAGATGCTAATCGACAATATTTCTACTTCTGTCCCTAAACCTACTCTGTCTTCCCCAGGTCCAAGGCCCCTGTGTCCATTTACTTCTCTATTTCTCACATGATAGGCAGTTGAGAATTTATGGTCTTATCATCCTCTGTAAGTGGGATCTGGGTTCCTGTCACCTGTGTCATGCAGTACCTCATCCTGAAGACATTCAGTTTCTGTAAACTGAGGCTGGAATAGCAGGGTTGTCTCTGCACACATTGTCCCTACTACCTGTATCTCCCACAATGGGGCAGTTTTCCGCATACAACTCTAACAGTTTCCTAGTCAGTGTGACCTCTTCAAGCACAGTGTACTGTGTCTTTTATGAGAACCACACTTTATGCACACGCAGTGACAGCTTGCGTTCAATTTCTCAGCCTTAATTGGCTCCAAGGAAAAAGTCTGATCACTCAATACCACCGATGGTCTTCCTTGGTATGAGCAGCTCACCAATGGGGCTTCCTTCCCTCAACACAAGGATCCTTCTGCCAGATCAGCTTCCCCTTCTCTTCTTGGCTCCAAGACTAGGGTGGGCTTCTCATGCTGCACAATTGCTACCTCAACTTCAGTGGGAAGTTCACATTCACAGTCCATCAGAAAGCTCCGTACCCACAGAGTCTGTATCCATGGTGACTGGGCTACTTTGTCTCCTACATGGTCACTTGCACAGGGCTCACAGACACTCCAAAGCATCCATCCTGGCAAGGGTCCATGGACATCCACAGAGCCATTATATTCTTGTGAAAGATCAGTAGGCCTCATTAAGCCATTCTGTGCTACCCTTTCCTGGGTAATTTGGAGACTACTATGACTAGAAAGCGTTCTTTAAGCCTTTGCTTTTGTATAAATATTTGGTGTTCCTGGGTATTTGTGTCATATGTACCTACTGTGCTAAACCCAGGTGATGGGCTTACATGTCATCTCCTCTTTTATTATTGGAGCTTCCAGATTGGGAAGATGATCAAAATTTGAAGGTGTGCCGTGAGAGTTCTGAAGGCAGAGGGGGACGTTGGACTGAAGTAACTGCATTTCCTGATGGTGATGGTGTCTGGTTTGTCTGGAAGTGTCTCTGCATAATTTCATGTCAAACAGAATAAAATAATCTCCTCTGCTAGTGCTTTGTAGTCAGATTGTAGGGAATCTTCATAAAATATGCCGACAACACATCTTTGATCCAGTATTCATATATTCTCGCACACACCAAATTTCAAGGCCATGTTTAAAGGGAATAAAGAAAAAGAGCCCCTATTAAAAAATGACAGCCATGCTGCTTGGCTTACAGAGAACCTCTAACAAACATCTATGTCTTCTGACCTTCCAACTTCAAAAAGTTATTAATTTATGTAGGTGTGTGCAGTTGTGTATATGAATATGAGTGTGCACCGGGCACATGCATGATGTTTGTGTAGAGGTCAGAGGGAAACTGAATCTCTCCTTCCACCTTGTGTGCTTTGGGGATGGCTGTGTGGCAATCGGCTTAACTCACTGGGTCACCTTGCTAGCTCATCTTCTAAGTCCTTAACCTCTAATCCACCAGTGCCCAAATTCCTACTTGGTCTCTGAGCAGTCGCTCTTGGCACTGATAAGATCATGCCAGTGCATGTCTGGCAAACGCTACATGCTGCTGAGTGAGAATTCATGTGTGGGCTGCAGTTGACTTGGGTCTGTGTTTGCAGCTGGTGGGTTTGCCAGGATGAAGGGCTGTGTCTTTTGCGTGTTTGGACACTGGGGACATTTCAGAGAGAGGCTGTTTGATAGCAGAAGAGAAGCCGTTTCCTTTGGAAAGGAAGTAGGGCTCTAGAACACCTCAGTTCTACAGCAGCTCCAAGTCACAGCCCAGAGCTCAGTTAGGCAATAAATCTAGCATTGTTCCATTTGAAGACCTTCCTGTTTGGAGGGTGAGGTGAAGATGGTTTCCAGAAGGCCATGTGGAGATGTATGAATGTCCATAAAGAAAGAACACAATCTCCCCAGTATGGACTAGCACAGTGAAAGGTGGGGAAAATATAAAGTATTTATCTATATCAAGAACATACTTTCACTCATCATGTACCGGCCATTCAACAACTGGGTGTGGTGATGAGGCCAGGCAAAATAACATTAAACACTCATTTATGATTGTGGCTACCCATAAAGGCAACCTAAAGAAGAAATTAGGATACTCAACTGTCATTTCTTAACCGGCGACCTAGACTCTTAGATAGGAGAAACTGACAAGCTTTGAAAGTTTGGAACTATAGGCCCTGCAAAGGTAGGTTCAGAGATCACCTCTCCCTGTTGGAGGGCTTCTGCTCTGACTGCCCTTAAGGCTAAGACTACTCTCTTTTCTGTTGCTGTGATAAGCTAACTACTAGGATCAAGAGCAATGCAAGGGAGAATTTATTTTTGCCTAGGTTACCAGAGGGCTAGAGCGGGTAATGGCAGGGGAGGTGTGGCATTAGGCAGCTGGAGTGTTCACGTGGGCACCTCTGTGGTAAGGTTGTCGACAGGCTAGGCTGCAAAGACATAAAGGTCAGAGCATGGGGGCTCAGCTCACCCTGCATGTCAAGGACAGCCTGATGGCTAGGCCGGAAGTGAGTATGTGCCTTTAGTGACGTACTGCTATTTTGGGGGGGGTGAGGTAATGGGGGGGGGCAGGGTTTTCTGGATCCCAGGCTTGCCTGTAACTCATTATTTAGTTGGGGATGCCCTTGATTCTGGTCCTCCTGTCTGCACCTCTAGAGTTCTAGGGTTACAGGCCTGGGAGACCATCCCACTTGATGCTGTGCAGGAGTTGAATCCAGTCCTTCATGCATGCTGCCAGCCAATCCCTATGCCAGCCCTCACTGCTGCTCGCTCTGGGTTTACATCTGAGCCCTCCAAACCCCAACTGCTGCTCTGGGTTTACTGTCCTTTGCTTATTTTGACCTTTGGCCCAGAGGCTTCTTTGACTAGACTGAAATGCGGACGTCCTCACTGTTCTGCAGAACAATGGCTCCGCCTTTTCTACTTTGTGTCTTCACCCTACACCTACAAGAAATTGCAACAGTCTGCTTGTCAGTTACAAAACAGACAAGAAAACGGAGTTTCTTCAGCTTAGAAAAGCAAAACAAAAGAAAAAGTTTGTTACTTAGTAACTGTGGCAAATGAAGATCACGCCAATTTTAACATTTCCTCTGCATGGGAGTGATACCAGGGCTGCGTGTCTTCGTTGGTTCAGTTGTTGTAACGGGAACACTACGGTGTGGCTGACTTATAAACAACACAGTTTGCTGTTGACATTTCCAGGGGGCAGGGAAAGCCAGGTGAAGTCAGTGCAGGTGCAGCGTCTGCTGAGGTCTGACTTTCTGGTTCCTAGATGGCACCGGCTCTGTGTCCTCCTGTGTGGAAAGGGCAGGATGCTGTGAAAGGTCTCATCTATAAAGGTTCTAACCCTGTTCCTACGGGCTCCGTCCTCATGACTCATTCCATCCCAAGGCCCCCACCTCCCTGCTCTGTAACCTCAGGGGCAAAGTTTTAGGAGGCGAATTACAGGGGAATGGACACAGAGCTTCAGTCTTGCACCTTGTCACTGAATCTCAGCACCAGCAATGGAGGGATAAGTCCTAAGTTTATATGTAGCCAAAATGCTGCAGATAAACGTAGGACATAATCCTTCCTTCCCAGCGAAAGTTTTTACTTGAATATCTTAAAGAGCTCTTTAAATCATATATGGATAATCTAGGTAGCTCTTGGGTACACAGAGATACATGCATATATATTGCATATACATAGTGTATATTAATAAATGAATCTCTGAACCTCTGCAGAACTGTCCTGCTTTTGCCCACTTAACTCAGAGTCACAAATGTCTCTAACTCCAACCACCGTGGACTTCTCAGACCACAGCCTCTCCGGACATATTGCCACATGTCAGGGATGTGTTGTTCCTGACTCACCCCAGGGATGACAGTGACATCCCTGCTTCCTCTGTGCTGCTCTTGCTTTTAGATACTCAGAGGTCCTTTGGTTGTCTCACATGGCCAGCAATCATCTTCTAGGTTGGCCTCTTCCTTGAGCCATCTTTGGGCTCCAGGGTCATTGTTCACTGTGGGGCTTTGAAAGGAAGTCCCCTATTCATAAGTTCCCTTCAGCTAGGGGCTGAGATGTGACATCAGGTGTGGGAACCAGGGTCTTCATCATATGCACGTAACAGAGTTACTAGGTCTTAGTGATGCTAAAAGGATTTCTAACAGGAGACATGAGAAGAGACAGAGAGAGAGAGAGAGAGAGAGAGAGAGAGAGAGAGAGAGAGAGAGAGAGAGAGAGAGAGAACACAAGGCCAGAATGTGTTATACATACTCCACTGGGAACGAGAACATCAGATTTGAGTGTCCACAAAGGTAAAATACACCAGGCATGGGACTGTGTGGTCTCAGAGCTCCATGTTCCTGCTCTGTGTGTAGGCATGTCTGTGGAGGTCATGTTTGTTACTAAAGATGGAGCCAGGACTTCTCCCTGTCCCTTCCCTCAGTGTCTTCTTTCCTCCAAAATTTAATGCATTCCTTGCACATCACAGCAGATGTGCTGTTATTTTTCAAACAAGCGTGGATCTTTAGTTTCGTGTCAGCTTTGGACAGGAGTTCAGGTAGATGACACCATGCTCCAAATTATCATCCAACAACCCTGGAGACACGGCCTAGAAGTCAAGCCTTGTGCTATACAGTAAAGGAACTAAAGGAAAAACAGAGAGGATTTAGGATTCTTTTAGGTTTCCTCACTTGATATTTCAAGAATACAACGAAGATATTTCTTACTGGAATCTCTACCTCATGCCAGTTCAACTCTTTGGAGTTTGTAGGACTCTTTCTTCTGGAAAAGCACTGATTCTAGGTGAGGTCTCTCCCTCTGAGCCACACCTCCATCCCTGACTGGAGAATTCTAGACACGGGCTCTTCCTCTGAGCCATACCTGCATCCCTCACTGGGGGATTCTAGACATGGGCTCTTCCTCTGAGCCACACCTCCATCCCTCACTGGGGGATTCTAGACAGGGGCTCTTCCTCTGAGCCACATCTGCATCCCTCACTGGGGGATTCTAGACAGGGGCTCTTCCTCTGAGCCACACCTCCATCCCTCACTGGGGGATTCTAGACAGGGGCTCTCCTTTTGAGCCATACCTTACTGAGCCACACACCCAGCCCCTCTCCATTGTTACTATGACATATATAATTTAATTCAATTCAATAAGAATCTTAGGAAGTTAAGCTCTTAGTTGAGTCCTCCTTGGCTCAGTACTTACACCATCATTTTCTTCCTGGGGGTCTCATCTAGGAACAGTAACAGACACCCTTCCTTCTAATGTGTAGTAGGATATCTGCCACTGTGGTGACTCCAATGCTCTTGGTTCACTTGACCTAGTGATTTCCCTTCTCAATGGGTCCTGAATCACCCTGAGAATATGTGGGGAGCTTGGGTCCTCCATTTCTGTCTCAAGCAGGCGTTTGCTTTGTCTAGACTTTGATGATTGTCATCAGCTAAGGGTAAAGCATGACTGTTTCATTATTAGACTCTAATAAAAGTGGTTCAGCATCCATGGGTGAGGCTGTCACCAAGAACTTCTGCTTCTAGGCAAATAGAGGGGAGAGGGACAAAACCCAGATTGATGGAAAGGGGCCTATGAGAAGTGAGGGTAAGACCCCAGTGGGTATGAGAGGGTCATGGAGTACAGGTGACACAAGGAAGGAAATAGTTTCAGGGAGGAAAGGAACCAGTCAGAGGATGCAGGGGACAGGTAAGAGTGGTAGGGAATGAAACTAAAAAAAGGACAAATTATAGTGACATGAAAATTCCACAGCGAGGCCCGTTACTTTGAATGCTAACTTAAAAAACAACAATAAAAAAGAAAAACAACACATAAACAAAGCCACCGGGTGGTTGTAACTCATTCCACAGCGGTAAATTGTACTCTGTGACAGCCTCACTTCTAATCTTGAAACCAGGTGCCAGGGACCCAGGAGGTACTGAGTTACCACAGGGGTGGCTTCAGGACTCTGAGAAATGCTGCGGCTGAGTCCTGGGGACAGGGCTTTTTTCTGCAGGCCTGTTCCTGTTTCTTGCCTTCACAGAAGAGGGCAAGGGTCAGTTCTGTCTTCTGAGTCAGGAGAGGCCTTAGCCCTCATGTTCAGCAAGTGACTGTCAACAGAGGTGTGTGTGTGTGAGAGAGAGAGAGAAAGAGAGAGAGAGAGTCAGTCAGACACACAGACAGACAGAGAGAGAGAGAGAGAGACAGACAGACAGATAGAGAGGATAGTGTATTTCTGTGTATGAGTGTGTGTGTGTGTGTGTGTGAGTCTGTGTGAAAGCAACAAAGAGACATGCACACAGATACAGAGACGGAGAGACAGACAGACATACAGACACACACACACAGAGAAAGAACATGAGGGAGTGTTGAGTTTCATCTCTGTGCAGAATTCTGCTGCTCCTGAAATGTCCCTTCTCTGAGACAGACAGACAGACTCGTGAATAGGTTGAACTGTGACACAGGACAGTGACCCAGGAAGGTTGCCAGAGACATCCACAGAGATGTTGGTTTGACATGCCGTCCCTCTGGCTGGGCTGAGGTGCTTTGGAAGGACCACAGTAGTGCTTGTGGCTACTTCTCCATGTAGCCCTTCCCAGTGGGATTCTACTGAACAGATACTGAATTCCAAGAAGTCTACTTACCATGTGGTTGACTTTTGAGTTCAGATGCTTTAACACCCTACATGTTTTCCTGGGGAGCCTTCTCCCATGCCAATAATTTCCTCCCTGAATCTTGTAGATTTGATGTCTCCAATTTCTTACACACTAATACCGAAGGTACAAGGGCAACATTACCTTTGTGTTTTCTCCTGAGAATTTCCTCCATATCCTTAAAGTACTTTTAGGCTTTGTCTTTGTGAACACAACCGGGACGTACTGTTGCTGCAGTTTTTGAGCTTTAGAGGGATCAGTATTTAGTGAAGATTGTAGGGTTTCTATCTTTTCCCCTTGACACACAGTGTGTCTCTAGGGGACCTGAGCAATTTGCTCTCCAGATAGTGATCCCCTAAGTGGTGCAGTGCTTGTCAAAACTCAGGCATCCAGAAATGGCATGAGCTCCTACAGAACTGTTCAAAGCAGCGGGGCCCTGGAAAGAGACAAGACTCCAAACACACTGTCAAAAACTACAAAACAACAACAACAACAACAACAAAAAACCGCATTTTTCTCTCCAAGTGTCCTTTCCATTTGCCATGATCAAGTGACCAAACCAAAAACAAACAAACAAACAAACAAACAAGCTGATGTGGTAGCAGGGAGGGTCTCCTTAGCTCACAGTCCCAGGTCACATCCTATGATTGCTAGAAACCAAGACAGTGGAACTCGGAGCAGCTGTTCACACCCACATTCAAGAACTCAGAGCAGTGTGTGCTGGTGCCCGGCTGGCGATTTCCTTTCACCAGCTCCAGAGGACAGACTCTGAAATGGTGCTGTCTAAGTACATCCAGGGTGGCTCGGTTCTCAGTGATGTTTTTGAAAGGTTAATTGGAAGACAAGCTTTTTTTAAAAAAATTCTTTCAGTAGGATATTCATAGCTTAAAAGGGGACATGTATATATAGAGGGGAAATTTCAGCCAGAAAGAATTATAAATGGTTCTTATGGCAAGCATAGGACAGGAAGGAATTCACACAATGCCAGCCTCAGACAAGGGGGCTTGGCACTAAATCTGTGGGTTCCTGTCATCACTGGGCCCTGTGCCGTGTAGAGTCCAGAACTCTGTTCCATTTGTTTTTTGAGCAATCACCCCTGGGGAAGAATTCTTTTTCTCTAAACCACAACACAAAAACCATGGAACTTTTTTGTTTTACCTATCCTGGTTACAGTTTGCTTAGAAAATAAAGTTAGGTTACTGGTACCCATCCCATGGAAATGTCTGAGCACAGAGCGATAAGAAGAATCTGAGGGCCCAGTTGTCCCGGGACTGAAGTGAGATGGACATGAGCTCTTCAGCTGGGGCAGCTAATGGCGAAGACAATAGTGGGGTAGGGATGCTGGAGTATGGGAGAGACACACTTAGACATGTGCAGATAGCTATTCAGGGAGGGAGTGGCCCCAGGTCGGCGAGGGAGTGGCCCCAGGTTCCTGATTATTTCTAAGTTAAGCAGAGTGATGTCTCTGTGTACCTGTCTCATCCTTAACCATGAGGAAGGATGAAGTCCCCATGCAGCTTTCCAACTTGCCCAGCCTTGTGGGGTAATGGCTCACCTCACCACCACATCCTCAAAGTGAGATAGGGTGATAGTTCACCCATTGCATTTATCAGTATAATCAGGGGGAGTGGAGTTTCCATGAATCTATCCCAACCCCAAATCCTGGTGGATTGACAGCTCTGCAAAGTTTTCTAAGCTGATATCCAGGAGAGATGGCCTCTTCATAGAGAAGACTTTCAGAAAGTGTGTTGAGCCTTACATACCAAGATAGTCCCACTGTCCTTTGCCATACTAAGGACTCTGGTCATTGAAGGGTAAGCCAATGTGTAGGACTGCCCATGATCCAACTGCCCTTACCATGTGTGTATTCTTTGTAAATGCGGCTCCACATGACCTTGGTAGGCTTCCTGCCCTGCTCCTGAGAGCTCCTGTCTTCCAGGACCCTGTGCTGTGGGTAGGATCAGCAGTGTAGTGCCAAAGATGTGATCTCTTCCCTAGAAGATCCCAGGCTCCTTCCCTACTGCTATATCTGCCAATCCCACAGCACAGGCTGTTCACCCTTTAGGCTCAGCACCATTCCTTGGTTTCTGCAGTACTGTAGGTGGCATCTGGAGAGGACAGAGATCAATTAGACATCTCCTGTGTGATGCTTAATGTGCTGAAGGGAAGACAGGCCTACAAACAATGGGCACCACTGCTAGGCAGGGGCTAACCGAGCAGCAGGCTGGATCCCCAGACAAGAAAGCAGAGTCTCCATAGATGACACAAGACTTAGAGAGGCTAAAAGGATAAGCTTGGGAGTTAGGGATGCAGATTTGAATTGGAGACTCTATGCTGGCTGAGCTTTCCCCCTCAAAGCTGAAGTCTGAGGCTGTGGCTTTACGGAAATCCGTGACGGACCCATTTTGTATCAGGTATGCTTCAATGCATCTAATGTATGAGTTGGGGTCTAGACAGCCCTTGCAGCCATGTGTTTCTGCTCACACCAGCCAGAGTTCTTGGCCTCCTCAAGTAATCATAGCCATGGCCATCCTATACAGGTTACCAAAAGTCCAAAATTAGTTCCAAAATTAGTCATTTTTATTATCCTATGACCACATCCCTAAACACTTACGAATTTTCTTATAGAAGGAAATGGCATGGTTGCAGACCCAGCTCTTAGATTATATGAACAAAACAACTCGTAAGCAATCTTCTTACAGAAATATACTTTGGGAACCACTGCGACCATAGTTTCTGCCTTAAAATAAAACCTTGGAATAGTTTCTACCCATCAACGCACTCTTGTCTCCTCTGGAGACCAACAGATGGAATAGGCAATTCCAATCAAGACACTGTATAGCAAAGAACCACCACGTGGGTCTCTAAACCACTCTTGATTTGGACAGAGGGAAGAGAGATGCTTGCTCCACAGCTTACGCTTCCCCATTCCCTCCGTGTGTAGAACTAGATGCAGGCACAGATGAAGGGTGGAGGTGACAGAGAGCTATGGAGGACAGCTATGTGATACAGAGAGATGGCAGAAGAATGGGTATTAGTGGATGATAGATCAGATAGGTAGATCGTTACACACATATCTGACAGACGGTAGATAATTGGCAAGTGTGGTCTTTATGCATATCATGGATGGATGAGCAGATAAATAGCCACTTATGCTTAAAAGAATACACTTTCAAGTTATAAATGTGGGGTATTTTCTTAAAAGACCATAATGGAATAAAGAAGCTTTCTCCTTAAAGTGATCAACGACCCTGTACAAAGCAAAGATTGGAGAGAGTGGAATGCTGTGGCAGGGATGTTCAACGCAAGGAATGATGCACGAGGGCTTTAGGTGCATCCAAGTAGACAAATTTTGGCTTCTCACTTGGCAGGAAGGGTACCACCACAAAGCCGGAAGATCCCAGGAATCTGGCTCACAACAACAAGGGGACCACAGGCCATCTGTGGAATCTGGAGAACAGGACATTTACCAGGCAGATGATGGGAACCATGGCCGGGTAGGGTGAGGAGCCTGAGCTTCACGCTGAGGGCAATAGGCAGTCACAGTAGCTTTGGGATAGAATAACCCTCTCATGGCTTGGGTTTGTTTTTAGTGCTATTTCATGTGGAAACCCATAGGCAATTATCAAGGCGAATGCAGGATTAAGCAGACTCATTGGGGGTGCTTCACACCACATAGTGAGAAGATCTCTGCAAGTGGCAAGTGCCCAAATTCCTTCATACTGCAGATGCTACTTCCTCAGCCTGGGCTGTGCAACTCCCAACCCATGCAACCTCCAGCTACATATATGCCTAAGCAGTAGGGAAATGGGAGGGGTCTTTGAACTTCTGAGTATAGTCGTGCCCATTGTCCATCCATGTAACTGACTGTCTTCCCTTGGGATTCCTCAGAGTCTGGACAGCTCAGAACCTAGGACAAAGGAAAAGTGTGCTATCTACATTTGGGCTTCTTAAAAGGGTTATGCCATGTAAATTCCCAGAAAATCTGGTCACAATGTATTCCCTAATTTAGGAAGATTGGGTGGTGGCACGGAGACTCTGTATTCCTAACTTGTATGTCCCAGGTGATGCTGCCAGGGTTAGGAAGAGAGAAAGGAGGGAAGGAAAGATCTAGAAATGTAGCCACACTGCTGTTTTCTGGGGTGTTTATCATTTCTTCCAAAGCTGAGTAAGAGAGAATTATGAGCACGCACCGTGATCCAACATAATAGACATTATTTAAAAACACAGTGATTGTGCCAAGCAACGGACCTGTCCTCATTCTGAACTTCAGAGCAAAGGCAAGGTTATCTTCAACTTTTCCGATTGGCCTCAGCCCAGCAGGATGAACCATTACAGAATTTCACTTCTTCCCTTGGAAAAAAAAAAGGTTCAGGGAAGGGCATCCTCATTACCAAGTTGAACCCCCTGTGAAAGGACAAGCCCCAAGACTGTCAGAGTCTCTGAGCGTCTGCACACAGGGTCTGCTAGCTTGCTCAGCATTTGTCTGAACCACAGAAGGGAGAATTTCAGAATTTTGAATGTACATTTTATAAGCCTCATGCTGAATATGCATTTCTGAGAATTAGGTTAAATATGAAAAGTCCAAGGAGATTAATTCACCCCAGTTGATCTCCCTCTAAAGTCTAGGGAAGTCACACTGCACTCTGCTGTTGGTAGACAGTTTGCCAGCCAAAGAGTTTCAGAGCCCAGGGATATTTGAAAAAAAAAAACAAAAGCTTCCCTGCCCAGGCATATTCTGGAGGAGCATTCTCCCTGTGTTTGCCCAAGGGGCAGACCTAAGGTTCAGAATGGGACCTCCCTCTCAGCATTTCCACTCTGTGAATGTCTGTAGAATCCTATGTAGTGTCCTTACTATCAAATTTTCACATAGCAACATATATATACATTTATATGCATACACACACATACACACACACATCTACATACATACATACCATACTGAGGTCATTGTCCTCATGGGAGCTATGTAGACGTAATTTGCAGAATCAAAGGTTTTTTTTTTGAATTTTTGAATTGTTAGTGATTATTTTCTGAGATTTGGAATAAAATAACATAGTTCAAATAAAATTAAGTCTGAATTATTTTCAAATGTAGACCCTAAGATGGAGAAGCAGCCTCTAGGCTTTGTGGGTGCCTGGTCTTGGATCCTCACTCCCTTACATTTTTTTTTGTTTTCCTTAATCAATTCCATTGGTTGGTTGGTTGGTTTTGGGTGGGGAATTTGGAGGATACAGATATAGCCTGTCTGGTTACAGCTAACAGGATAAGTGTGTCTACCAAATGCACCTTCTCAGCCAGGGCGGATTCTCTGATAAATTCCAGAACCCCGAAAACTCTTGTTCACTTCCATCACACCACGCCATGTCTTATTCATCTGCCCAGAGTCCACTTGAGGAAGGACTTTATCTCTGTGTTAACTACATGAGCGAGGAAAGGAACAGTCTTACCAGATAATGTCAACAAAAGGTGACCAAGGATGCTTCGCAGGCCCCAGACCTCAGTGTTTACTTACGCTGGGGTTGAGCCTAGGAAACTACCCAGAGCTTGGCCTTGCCTGGAAATCTAGTAACTAGAGCCATGGTTCTGTTCATTCTGTTTTTGAGAAACTCAGGCTCACACACATGGATGCTACTAATGTGACTTTTGGAGCCACTGTGGGAGAAGAGTGGCCTGAACCTTTGGGTCTTTAAGGACCATTTTGAGATTCTGATTAAATATCTACAATTTAATTAAATGCAGGCCTCTCTGTAATGTTCAGAAATAAGAGTCTCCTAATAAAAGAAATTAGATATTTCAGACAATGTCTTACAAGGAAAAGAAAAAATGTTTGACCTTTTAATATCTCAGTACTTAAATTATCTAAATATTTCCCCCTCTGCATCCCACTTCTTTAGTGTGGTTTAGCCTCCCTGGGTTATAGTTAATGCCCCACATTTTCAGAGTTTACAAACAGCAGTATCCCTGGCCCTAACCTTCGGCTTCACTGGCTTTCCCCAGTGCCCCCTCTCCACCAATGGCTTTACTTCCGTTCCTTCCCTCTAGTTGGCTAAACTGCCCTGCAGGCGAGAAAGCGGTAATGGGTCCCCCACACCTCTGGCCCTTCAGTCTAAGGACTAAACACATTCCCACCAGGACGTTTCTATGGGCAGTCTGAGAACCTGGCTCATCTGGCCAGACGCCCGCCCGTTGTTTTCCTGCAGAGGTGCTCGGTTCCGAAACTGATTTGCTCCGAAGCTGGGAGCGCACATCCTACGCTTTGCACAGTCTCCATCTTGCCCTACCACCTACTGGGGCGGATCCGTTCCTTCACGTTTGTTCATGGAGCCATGTTGCAAATAATCCCTTCTCACTGTCCGCTCTTGTAGTCAATCTCTGCAAGTTGCTTTGGGATACCTTTGCCAAGTAACACTGGCCTAGAGGTGGTTCATTGGGGCAAAGTGCACGCGAGGTGGGCTTGAGGGACCTGAGTTGGGATGGAGAAGTGTGCTCCTGCAATCCCACTGCTCTTAGGATGGCGTGAGTGATGGAGACGGGGGGGGAGCTCCCGTGTCAGCTTGCCTGAACAGTGAGCAATAAGAGAGTGGCTACACAAGTTACAAGTTGACAACTGGTACCTGACTTTGTCATCTGACCTCCGTGCGTGCTCTGCAGTATGTGTCTGTACTCATCCACGTGAACGTACACAGGAACATGGCTAATTTGATGTCTCTTCCCCTCTCTCCTTACCTAGGGATGCACAAGCTATATTTAGTAAAATCATTTAATAGTGTCATGTGGCATGTAGCAGGCATTCCCAATGTGTTTTGTATTTTGGTTCCTGTTTTTCTCTTGAGAATGATTCTTCTTGCCTTGTCATTCCCTGATTGATGGTCTAGAATATTTAGATTGTTATTTGGCTTAATTTCCATTTTAAATGTGGATGATCCATTTGAAGACTTAAATAATGTCCATGAGTGCTACTCTGTCCCAAGAGCAAACAGAGCGTCCACATGGTAACAGAGAGGGAAATCTCGGGGAAGTCAATGAGATTTATGAGGAGAAATTTGCGAGGCAGGATATACAGCCAGGAGAGCAAAGCCAGAGTAGATACATAGCAGAGGTCTTGGGGGAAGGGTGCCAGGCAGCACAGTCTCCAGAGGAGCCTAAGGAGAGGAAGTCCAGCATCATGGTTTCTACAGGAGCCTGGAGAGGCTGATCCCACGTCCAGCTGAGACTGCTGAATCATTCTCTCACTTCAATTGAATGCTTCCACTTTCAATTGCAATTGTCAGAGTGTACTCCAACCTGGCATTTTCTAAATGCAGAGGGCATCCTCATGTGTGGCAGCCATTGTGCAAATCTCAGACATCCCACTGGGTAACCGTTTCCAGATTCTTTCTGTTCTCTTGTTCAGTTCTCTCAGTGTCAGCATTTGTTTGATTGCCATGAAAGCCTCCAACACAAATCCGCTTTCTTGGGCTCATTGTGGCTTCCTTCAATTCACCGATTTCAACTTTGTGAGTGCATAGGTAAGCAGGCCAAAGACTCTAGTTTTCATATTTACTACTTGGACTCAGTATCGGAAGAAAAGAGCATTTGAGCCAATGTATCCCCCTTCGGGGCTTCTGGAAGTCACACCTCTTCAGAGACCTTTGAAGGAACTCATGAGATGTACCATGTCCATAGACTATATTGCCCATGTTAGGAGTTAAAGTAGATACTGGAGCATTGTTGGGACATAGATAGAGCAGCCCTGTCTTGAGGAAGTGATATGACCACAGCTCTTTCTAGCTGCTCCACAACAGGGTGAAACCCCATTATAGTGAGAGAGAGGGGGAGGGAGGGAGAATGATGGGGAGGGGGAGAGAGGAGAAAAAGGAAGAGAGAGAGAGAGAGAGAGATTGAGAGAAAGAGGGAGAGAGAGGAAGAGGGAGGGAGGGAGGGAGAGAGAGAGAGACTTGTTTTTAACAAAGCACCTGTCTATGCAAATCTTCCCCCGGCCCAGGTTTTAAAGATCATAGGCAGTCCTGTCTGCTGTGCTCATTTCTCGCTCTTCCACATCTCCTGGCATCAGAACAAACTTCAAAAAAGAGGCAGCGTGCTCCCGGGTACTTAGAGAAGCCAGGAATTCAGTTGACAAATGATTGTTCAAAGCTGACAGATTTTATCAATTAGCGTCTGTGAAGTGGGCAGTTGGCAGGTGACTAGTGATTTGTTTCCTCAGTTCTTCAGTTTCTCTCAAAGCACAGGGTGGGTTTCACCTTTACTAGATGAAAGGCAGGCTGAGTTCCTTAGAAATTCCGATCAGCTTTTCTGTTTTAGGTACCAGCAAGCCATGCAAATGAGCCATGCAAATGAGCCATGCAAATGAGCCATGCAAATAACCTTCCAAGTTGTACACCTGTGTGTAGTGCCCTATCTGACTCTTCCTCATGAATCCCCCATGACTTACCGTTTGCAGAAAGACCCAGTCGGGAGAAGGGTGGGTGACAGAGGCCACCACTGCAGGCAGTGTGGTGAGGAGTCAGTGAATAAGCAGACTTAGACACAGTCACGCACACATTTCACTCACAGATGTGCACAGAGTTATACATGCACACGTATATGCACAGTTTTACTTATGTATCCACTCATGTACACAGGCACACAAGTCTAACCACACAGAATGTGTACACTTCCCCTGCAACACACACTCTTAGTAGGAAAAGTACTTTATAATTAAATGAGTGACTCATTTGATACTGTATCCGAGGAAGGACTCCAGCGTACCTGGGAGAGCCTATTGCAGTGCTGACACATGCATGAAGGTGACCTCTAGGGCAGGGACACATCCCGGTGAAGGCTGCCCTGGCTCTGATGCCTCAGTTTTAACATGGGCAAAGACATCCAGGAATCCAGGAATCCAGGGGTGGAGCTTGTGATGTGGGTGCAGTTCTCTGGCAAAGGCAAACATCTTGGATGCAAGCATTCATGGCAATTCAGCATAGGGGCTTAATGAAGCATTTGGGTTTATAATCCTCTCTTCCTGTGCTCTGTACAAACCAGTGTGGTGCATGGGCTCTGTGCATGGTATCTGAGATTTAATGTCACCTGTATCCAGCATGGCTGGTCAGCTCTGAGTTCCTTGGGAACGCAAGATGGTAAAATGCCACCAGAACTCAAACAGCAGCTGGGCTCAGTACTGCTTTCTCTGCCTTAGGAAGCTTCTCTCTTATCTTCACTGTAATCAGATAACATTTATTTTGCTGCTGTGGGCCTGGTGTCACTCAGGGCAATGCTTCTCCTACAGTCACCTCACTCTGTTGGCTTTTCAGATGTACCTGGCCTATTTTGTTCGAAAATCAATTTCTTTCTTGTTAACGAAAAGGTTATTTTGTGCTCATTAAAATCACCAGATAATTGAATTTGTTTACAATTTCAATGAGAGTGCTTCAAAGGGTGCCTCCAAGAGGCTCTTTGGTCACCCACCTTGCCTCCTGTCTGGGTGTTCATAGTCCACTGTGCCCACCAAGATCACATAAACAAGCATCATTATAAAGCACACATTAGAAACAGACCTTTAATTTCCATAAGGACTGTCTCCTCTTATCCTTCATATTAGTTACCTGCTATTTGTAATTGCTAATTTTGTTTTATTCTTCCTCATAAAGTTTCACCCAATGGTGAGTTAAGAAGAAAACAACTTGTAATTCAGACAAAAATGCTAATTGTAGATTATACAAATAGGTGTTTAAGGTGACAGTGTCAGCAGTCTTGTTCTCGCTTCTGTTGTAAAATTGTTGGATCTAAAATGAATTAACTATTCCAACCAGGTAAATGTTCAGATAATCTTTATTAATGCAAGCCTCTGAGTCAGCCACCATTGCATTCAGTGAGTAGTCAGCAAGGTCATCACTCCTATAGTTATGGGTTTGTAGTAGACAGCAAGGTCATCATCACTCCTATAGTTATGGGTTTGTAGTAGACAGCAAGGTAATCATCACTCCTATAGTTATGGGTTTGATATTCTGTATGTCCTCTGGGCACATCACATCTTGTATCTATCACACAGTTCTACTTGGGAGGTCACATCCTCACTCACCAGTCTAGAAAACATGGACGATGTACCTAATGCATACTTCCCTTAGAGCTAGAGCTGACTCACTGAAAACCAAACATGTGATCCTAGCCACACCCTGCCTCTATGTCAGGATGCTCTGTGGTATCTCTGCAAACACAGGTAGTACCCAAGGCCTGGGGTTTGGTTACAGATACAGAGATTAGCATTAGACTTTATGGTATAAGTCCAGCTGGATGCTGGGGTGGATAGTTCCCCATCCAGGCAGAGATCAGAGAGATGGAGAGGACGGAATCACCCAGGGAAGCCCAGGATGGCCAAGCTACTGGGACACAGACAGCTAAGACCTCCATGCACTATTGTCCTTATATAATTGTGAGCCCAGCCCAACATGCCATTTAGAACCTGTGAGTTATTTGCCTATGGAATCCCCCTTGTAATGTTTCTGGACTAAGATGAGAAGCTGAGACATTGGGGAGAGAAATTTCAGATGGGGGGGGTGAGGTGTATGCTCTTAAAGTGTCCATTCCCTGAGTTGTGACTTGAGAGACACAGGCCTCCTTCTAGCCATAGCCTTGAAGATGACCTTACACCTGAAGACAAGTGCTAGTTTTAGAAGGGCAAGCTTTAAGTCTGTGGCTTCCCATGCCC
This sequence comes from Mesocricetus auratus, assembly GCF_017639785.1. NCBI lineage: Eukaryota > Metazoa > Chordata > Mammalia > Rodentia > Cricetidae > Mesocricetus > Mesocricetus auratus. The sequence goes on along the minus strand of NW_024429212.1, from coordinate 4,325,142 downwards.
TTGAGGCCCCAGGCAGTTCCCAGGAAGAGGAGGAGGATGGTTAACCTTGCCTGTGGACTCTGCTGCTCCTAGGAGCATAATGTCTGGACATTAAAACATGTAGACCAATAGAGGAAAAAACTCTGTCACAGACACCTGGAGCTCTTGGCCAGATTCATGACTGACACCTCTGTAGGGCTGTGATGATAAATGTTCCTCAGCTCTGGGATTTTATTTGTTTGTTTTTAATAAACGCAGCACTCCTTTTTGGCACATGTGCCAGGTCCTCTGTTGGTTGGTCAGATCTCTGTGACTGAGACACTCAAGGTGATCAGCTGACAGAGAAGGATGGTGACTATGACTCAGTTTGTGGTTCCAGCCTTTGTTGCTCGGCCCTATTGTTTCAGACCTAGAGTGAAACATTTGTCCTTGTGTGAGGAGATAGTAGAATGAAAACGCTTATCTCAAATCAAAGAAGTAAAATAGACCAGGGTATCACTACCCCTAAGACATTCCCCTAGTGATCTGAAGCACTCTGAACAGGAAGGCCCTGCCTCTTTTTTTAAATTTAAATTTAAATTAGAAACAAGGTTGCTTCCCATGTCAATCCCAGGTCCCTCTCCCTTTCCTTCCCCTGCTCCCACACTGCCCTCCCACCAACCCCCCCAATACTCCCTCCTTTCCCCTGGAAGGGTGAGGCCCTCCAGGGTGGTGTCCATAGTCTGTCATTTCATCCAGGGCAGGGCCTAGACCCTCCCCCAAGAGTCCAGGGTGAGAGTGCATCTCTCATTGTTGGATGGGCACCCAAAGTTAATTTGTATACCCGGGATAAATACTGATCTACTACCCAAGGCCCAATATATTACCTAGGCCTCCTCACTGACACCCACATTCAGGGGGTCTTGATCAGTCCCATGCTGGATTCCAAGGCATCAGTCTGGGATTCAAGAGCTACCCCTTGTTCAGGTCAGCTGGTTCTGGGGGTTAAACCAGCCCAGTCTTAACCCCTTTGCTCATCACTCCTCCCTCTCTGTCACTGGGTTCCTTGAGTTCAGCTCAGTGCTTAGCCATGGGTATCTGCCTCTGCTTCCATCAGTCATTGGATGAAGGTTCTGTTTCCCAGACTTTCTGGCCGTGGGATTGTAGGCTGGCACTTCCCTGCCTCTTAAAGTCCTTTCCATCTCCCAGGCGCTCTGCCATGGGACCCATCCTGTAACACCTGGATCTTAGGGCACAGTCTCACATAGCCGCACCTCATGTCTGCAGTGCTGTTTCCCGAGACAGGTGCTTTTCCTGGTGTTTGTCTCCCAACTAGCTCTCTATTAACCCTTTCTGACAGTGGTCTCTATGGCAGGCATCTGCTCTCTCATCCAGCATCCGCCAGCACCTTGCCTCCTTCTTCTGTTAAAGAGGACTTGGAGAAAGCAGGGTCTCCCACCAGGTAGGAGAAAGCAGGACCTCCCACCAGGTAGGAGAAAGCAGGGTCTCCCACCAGGTAGGAGAAAGCAGCGTCTCCCACCAGGTAGGAGAAAGCAGCATCTCCCACCAGGTAGGAGAAAGCAGCATCTCCCACCAGGTAGGAGAAAGCAGCGTCTCCCACCAGGTAGGAGAAATCCTGCTCGCTTACTCAGGCTGTGCTTACTCAGCCCCTTCTTTTCTGGCCTCATTTCAAGCTTTTACACCAGTGACTAATTCATAGCCTCCATCCTCTGCCTGCCACATCACCCTGTCTGAAATTATATTGAAATCCTTGATGACTTTTGCCAATTACGTCACCAAAGTGCCAGAAGAATGTCACATTTTTCCTCTTGCTTTCCACAGATGTTGGGCACATTAACATTTGTTTTTTTTTCTTTCTCTTTTTAAAAATTATTATTATTGTACATGTACACATGTGTGGGAAGACATGCCACAGCACGTGTGTGAGGTCAGTGGACAACTTTGTGGAATTCTCTCCTTTCTCTTTTGTGTAGGTCCTGAGGAATGAACCCAGGTCATCAAGCTTGCATAGCAAGCACCTTTATCTGCTGAACCGTCTCATGGGTCCTTGTCTGCCTTTCTTGTTTTTCCTGTGCTTTTTTATTAATTTCTTTTTTCCATTCCCCTCCCTTCTCTCCACCCACCTCTCCCTACCACCTTCCATCTGCTCTTTGGAGAGGGTAAGGCCTCCCCTAGGAAGTCTACTAAGTCTGTCCCATCATCTCATTGAGGCAGGACCAAGGCACTTCCCCACCCACACACCCCTGTGTCCAGGCTGGGCAAGGCGTCTCCATATAGAATGGGCTCCACTAAGTCAGTTTGTGCATTAGAGTTAGATCTTGGACCACTGCCAGGGGCCTCATGTACTGTCCCAGCCGCACCATTGTCACCTATATATTAAGAGTGTCTAGTTTGGTCTTATGCAGGTTCCCCATTTGTCAGACCTGAGTCAGTGATCTCTCACTAACTCGGGTCAGTTGATTCTGTGGGTTTCCTCATCATGGTCGTGACTCCTTTGTTCATATTATCACTCCTCCCCCAGTTTGATTGTACTCCAGGAGCTTGGTCCAATGACTAGTTGTGGATTTCTGAATCTGCTTTGGAGAGGGTTCTAGATGCTCTGGGGTTGTAGATTATAGGCTTGGTATCTTTTGCTTTATGTCTGGTATCCACTTATGAGTGAGTGCGTACTATATTTTTATGGGTCTAGGTTACCTCACTCAGGATGTTTTTTTCTAGTTCTGTCCATTTTCCTGCCAATTTTAGGATGCCATTGTTTCTTACTTTGAGTACTACTCCACTGTGCAAATATATCACATTTTCTTTATCCATTCTTCAGTTGAGGGGCATCTAGGTTGTTTCCAAGATATGACTACTATGAATAATGTTGCCATGAACATAGTTGAGCAATTGTCCTTGTGGTGTGAATTGCAGCTTCTTGAGGTAGGTTGATTCCTAATTTTCTGAGAAATCGCCATACTGATTTCCACAGTGGCTTTAGAAGTTTGCACTCCCACCAGCAATGGAGGAGAATTTCCCTTTCTCCACATCCTCTTCAGCAAGCCATGGTGAGCAAGCCACTGAGCAGGACCCCTTCATGGCCTCTGCAGCAGCTCCTGCCTTCAAGGCCATTCTCTGTTCCTGTCCCAATGTCCATTAATAATGAACTATGCTGTGGAAGTGTAAACTAAAGAAATCCTTTCCCCCCAACTTGCTTTTTGTCATAGCAATACAAAAACCTAACTAAGACAACAAATGCCCCAGGCAAAGCTTTGCGCACACTGTCCACAGTCAGTTGCTTCCACGGAAAGTAACCATATTGACAGTTAAAAGTTCAATGGTAAGCTGTACAAATTCTGGGATGGGCCTTGCCAAATTTTATTTGAAGCTTTAATTGGATCAAGGGAATATTTTTACCTTCAAGCTAAATTAGTGATCACTAATCCCAGAGGATGGTAATTAAGTATTGAATTTAATCTTAAAACCAGGCAAGAGTATTTTCCACGGTGACATGAATTTGTATAGGTGTATTTAATACCTAAACCTATTTTATGGCTTTTGTACTAAAAAAGAGTGGGGATTAAAATATTGAGCTACAAACTATACCAATAGCAACATCAAGGCATGTCTGCAGTTGGTTTGAATTATAGCTGAGCTCAGTGTTCAGAGCAGTAGGGGTGTGTGTGTGTGTGTCTGTGTGTGTCTGTGTGTGTCTGTGTGTCTGTGTGTCTGTGTGTCTGTGTGAAGGTACATATGTGTTCACATGTGTTTGAAAGCCAGAGTCTAACCTCAGGTGTCATGCCACTCAGATGCTATTTGTTTTTGAAACAGGGTTTATCATGGGCTTGGAACTCTCCAGTTTAACTGGGTTGGCTATCCCTTAAGTCCGAGGAATTAACCCAGCCCTGGGATTTTAAGCAGGTGCCACCCCGCTCAGCATTTCCATGCAGATTCTGGGGCTCAAACTCAGGCCCTCACGCTTGTGTGGCAAGCGCTTTACCCACTGAGCCATCTTCCCAGCCCTCACCAGGGTATTTTTCTTCTTTAACTTATTCAAATTGGTGATAAAATGCAGTCTCCCACCCAGAATACCACACTTCAGTCTATTATTAGACCTGATTTATCAGCCCCCAGGGGATACCTGGTAAAGGTTTATATGCAATGTCCTATCTTTTTTCTGAATTATATGTTTCTTAGTTATTTTTTTCATTTTGGTGTGGGGTTCTGCTGCTGTAAGTGCTCTTACAGATTGCATATTCTTGTCCAGTACCACCCTAAAATCTAGAACCTGTCTGATGCGGTATCTTTATGGCTTGTTAAGGTGGAGCTGGAAAAATTGAGCTACTCCCTCTTAATTTAAAAATACTTAAAAAAATAGAACTTGGAATAATTGGAAATGATGCCGGATGAAAAGGGTAACGTAGAAATATGTGACTTGTTAGTTACCAACTTATAGTGAGAACATTTCACAAAGATTGACTTTCAAAACTGGTATCCCCCAGGAAATGCAGCTTAGTGAAAGGAAGCTAACTCTCCCCCTTTCCTTCGTCTTCCCAGTTCCTGTGAGATAAGTGGCTATGTTCTACGGAATGCTTCTGCTGTGACCCTCTGCCTTTCCTCAGACCAAAGCAACGAGGCCAACCAACCACTGCCTGGCAATCGCCCAAACTGTAAGTTAGAGCCAACTGCTCTTGTGTTTTTTTTTTTGTGATAAAAGGGTTGACGATCACAGTAGAATTGTGCCTCTTTGCTCACCAAACAAAAACTCACACCGAATGAGTAAGATGTCACGCAAGCGAGACCTTTGCTGACCTGGTGATGGGCTGAGCGTTGGATAGAAAGAAGAATGACTTCAAGGGTCAGGCCACGCAGGTCAGGAATGGAAAAATCTTACATGTTGAGTCATGACTAGCGTCTTTCCTCCTGGATGCTAATTCTTTTTTTTTTTATATTTTATTTTCCAGTTTAAATTTAGATAAGAAACGAGGTTGCTTCACAAGTCAGTTCCAGGTCCCTCTCCCATTCCCTCCCCTCCTCCCGTGCTCTCCCCCCAACCCCCCCCCGTTATCCCCTCATTCCCCCAGGGAGGGTGAGGCCCTCCATGGGGGTGTCCATAGTCTGTCATTTCATATAGGGCAGGGCCTAGACCCTTCCCCAAGAGTTCAGGGTGAGAGTGCACCTCACATTGTTCTATGGGAGTCCAAAGTCCGTGTGTATAATTGGGATGGGTACTGATCTGCTGCCCAAGGCTCAATAGATTCCCTAGGCCTCCTCACTGACACCCAGATTCAGGGGGTCTTGATCAGTCCCATGCTGGATTCCCAGGCTGATGCCTGGGATTCAAGAGTTAACCTTTGTCTTATCTTCAGTGTAAATGACACCTGTCTCTCTAATATAGAAGTACTCAGTCTCAATACATGGCCTCTCAGTGTGTATTATACATCCTCTTTTAAGTCATTATAAACTTCTTTATAAAGTCTTTATTGGTGCTGTTTTTTCCTGGGACCCCAATAATGTTAAACCTCTACCTGTCCTTTGATGAGTGTGTAGACTCTCCCTCATGTCTGACCCACTTTCTGTCTCCTGGAGGCACATGCTCTTGTCTCTCTCAGATCCCTGTCTCCTTGAGTTTCCATACGACTCGACCACATTTCTCTGACACTGGGGGGGCCATCTCCGCCCTCACTGTCCTGGCCTCAGCCCTCCATAGTGAAAGAGCATGTTTCTAAATTTAGATGCCATTCAGCCTCCCAGGTTCACACCCTCCCGGGGCCTCTAGCCATCATGACTAGAGCCTGCTCTGCCCTTGGTATCCCCACACATGCAAACCCCCTCTCTCTCCATTTTGCTCTTTGAGTAGCCACATTGAACCTGCCTTTTCTCAAGCTCTGACAGTTTATGGCTAGAATTTGGTATATTCCATTTCTGCGTGAAGTAGATTCACGTTTCTTTTCTCCTGGGCAACTCCGACTCCTGCCTCAGGCGCCCTCGCAAAGCAACACTCCCTTCCAGAGGGCCTTCCGACGTCACAGTGGCCACTGTGATATGTTTCACGCAGACTGCAGACTCTCAGAAACGAGGCTGTCACAGCTCCTTTGCACCCTGGATTGCTGAAGAACATCCGCTCTGTTGTCTCCACCTGTGAATTTTGTCTGTGGGATCCATTGCTTCGGTCCAGAGCCAGGTCTGCTGGCGGTGGGTTAGCATTGCATTGGTTTAGCCTACTTGTACTCATTCCATTTTAGGTTTGCAAACGGCGTCTTTTTACTTTGTGGTTTCCCCTTAGAAGCCCAAGGTCTCCAAGGATTTTGATTGTGCCATTGCTGGGATGTGTGTGATTGTCATTTCCAATTTGCAAATCCCATGACAATCACTTGTGTCTAGATAGAAGCCAAGCACCCCTATAGTGAAGACCCTGGCTAGTCACAACAGACTCACCCATCACGACAAAGATGTGTGAGTAGCTCCAACATCCCTTGATGGCTGGATAAACAAACATGGCATGCAGGTATAATGGAGTACTATACACCTTTGAAAAGGAAGGCAATTCTGATGAAGAACTGAACCACAATACATTAAGGCAGGCACAAAGGACAAAGGCTTGTGACTCCCCTCATCTGAAGCAGGAGGGTGGTCACCGTCAGGGGCAAATATATTGGTGGATTCCCAGGGTTACAGGATTGGCATGGGAACAAATAGTGAAGGGTAGCAGAGGTCACAGTATGAGTGTAGAATAGCGTAGCGGTGGTCAGGGGTGTTAGCATTATGGTGTGTTGTATCTAAGGCCTCTGCAAATGGCAGACGCTCCACTGGTGTTATTTTACCACAATGAAAAAAGAAAACACACACAACAACCTGCCTGGGGTGTGTTTGGATCAGCAGGTTCATTTGAGGCATGGAAGGTTGAGGGACAGCGGTGAGGACAACTGGGCTTGTGAAGCGAGTCAAAAGCTGCTGCAGCAGCCTAGATATTTATTTGAGAGCTGCCTGACTTTTTGAAAGCATTTTCTTCTTTAATTTGTGTCCTTTGATAATTTTGAAAGGGCCACTGACCTGTGTGTTTTTCAATCTGGCGTCCTGTTTTCTCAGGAACTGCTCACAATAGCAGACAGGCAGGCGTGACATTTCTGTGAACTCCCAGTGGCTGCCCCAGCTTTGAAAATATGTTCCCGAGTTGGGTCCTACCGAGGGATGGAGCCCAGGTAGATGTGTGGTTATGTTTTCTGAGCCCGTGGTGAGTGTCACTCCTGACCAATCACTGAACTCTGTTCTGAAACCAAACAAACACCATTTTTGTGGGGGGAGGGGGTTGGGGGATTGATCATACAAAGTCAAGTAGCCACTAGAACTGAAATTGAATTCTATAAAAGGAAAACTAAAAGTCTAAGTGATACTTCTTCGGAACATACAGACCAATGGTTTGCAAAAAGGAAGGTGTCTCAGATAAAGAGGCATCGTGGGGCTTTGTTCTGGCTTTGGCAGGTTAGTGGGTTGGAATTGTATTTTGTTGAGAAATCTGGCAAAAGAAACAAATGAGAGCTAAGAAGATGAAGTCCATGGGAAGGTGTTCCTTGTATCCTTCAGCCATGATGCCATCTAGTAGGGATCCTGCAGGGTCTATGTAACTTCACTCTGTATGCACTTGGTGGCTTTTATTTTAATGAAACAGCCTGGAAGTATCCAATGTTTAAGCCTGGACTGGCTTGGTGAATTATTGGAGATAACAACCCATGATATTCAATTATAGGATTTGGGTATTTCTTTAAACTATCTGGAGCCCAAAGTGTGTTTGTAGCTTTGCAGCACGCTATGCTATGAGGCTGGCTGTCCAGCATGTGACAGTGGCTATCCTGCTGTTGGATGCAGCCTAGGGAGCCTGCAAAATCATCTCTAAGAAGAGCCTGGAGGCATCTGGCATCCTTTTCCTTCTAAAGCTGGGTGGGGACTTCAGCCCTGGCTGTGAAAAGTGGCGAGTAGCACCCTGCAGCCCGTGTACCAGCAGCCCAGGGGGCTGGGGGCATTGATTGAGACCAGGGCTGAATCAGAACATCCCCCTGTGAAGTATGACTCAGACAGGGAGGACGCTGAAGCCATTCCCATGCTGGGTTGCAGAACCATCACCTGGACACATTGCTTTCCAGAATCCCCCAAACTTCAGCATCCATTCTGAGGCATCCATCAGTATTCTGTGATGCTAAACTTATGTGGAAACCCACAGGGTAGCATGCCTTCATCTCCATTTTCCCAAATGCAGCTCCTCCATTGTCTAAGACCTTCAACTCAAAGAGGGCTTATACTTTTGGTGTCTTGATAGACAGCTAGCCTTTACTTATTTTTATGAACACAAACCCTTCTGTGGTTATGGTGTATTTTAAAAATGTGATGGGCTTCAGAGTTTCTTTGAAATTCTCATGGCAATCTCCATCTTCCTAAAGGAAGCCTGTTGGAACGTGGAGGGGATGGGTGATGTGTACTTAGGATCTCATCGCATAGATGGATTTTACACAGGATCCCCAGGATTGCTCTGAGAATTACAGCACACCCAGCCATGGGAGGCTCTGTCTCGTGAACAGGGATCAACAAGGGCCTTAAGTGTCGCTGGTAGAGGCAATGCACCAGCTGCCATCACTTTGAGTATATTAGTGACTATAATTCTCTTTTAATTCCCAGTTAGACACTGGTGTATGTCTGACATTCTTTGAGGAACTATGGTGACAGGCTTCAGCTGCGGTGACGGGTTTCTACCTGTTGCAGAGTCCAAGTGGCAGTTCTGGGCCAGCGTGTTGTCTTGTTCTGGGCAGGTTTTCCAGTAAACCCGTATGCTTGTTTCGGAGGCATCTCACTCACTCACTCAGAGGGAACAATGCCTTCTTCATTTGCACGTTCACTCTTTCTATCGGGCATGCTGTCACAGCCATGTCATGGCAAGCCGTGGCAGTGAACTCAGTGCTCTGCAGTGAGAATATTCAAAGCAGCAGAAAGGCTACACAGAGACGCCTAACTGTGCCACAGCAACAGGGTAACGGCATCTTCAACTTAGCATGAAGTATGCTCGGAGGAGAAGTAGAGGCATCCATGTTGAATATGCCATTATTGTAAAATGAGTTGACAGTGTGTGTTGGCCGGAAAGTCATCTCAGTGGTTAAAATGGGTTCATTTGTTCCCTTTAATTAACCCAAGAAATGCAGAGTGTGCGTCAGGTCCTGCCCCAGAGGGTCAGGGTGTGGTAGATCACTGCAGTAGTGCCGTCTCTTATGCAGAAGCACCAGGAACTGTCTGCAGGTAACACTTGAGGAAGCTGAGTGTTTTGCACAGACACACAAGCCAAGAGAAGATTCATGGAGGTTATAAACAGGCATTGAGTCAGGCTTGGGAAATACCCTGCCGTAGATAGCGCCACAGTAGACAGGTGCAGTTACAGCGTGGCCCCACCAATATGACAGGGTTCACCACACCCCTTCTGAATTTTCTTCAGGGTCTTGAAAACCCAGCACTTACTCAAAGGCAGTGTGTAACTGTGGATGACTATTTTTTGGGGGAAGGGGGCGGTTTTCAAGACAGGGTTTCTTTGTGGCTTTGGAGACTGTCCTAGAACTAGCTCTTGTAGAACAGGCTGGTCTCGAATTCACAAAGATCTGCCTGCCTCTGTCTCCAGAGTGCTGGAATTAAAGGCGTGTATATACCACAAGAATCATAATATTCCCTAGATTTGGAAATACTAGAGTTCCCCCTTTCTGGTTCCTACCCATTTAAAAGGTGAGCTCTGTATTTTGTCATCTACTTGGTATTTCCTCATCCTGTTAGTACTGTGATCAATTACACCCGCGGAGCATCATTTTCTTGAGACAGAATGCAGTGATGAGGTGAAGGACCCTCTGCAGCCCTTTTGAGTCCTCTACTCCAGACTCCCAGCAGGTGGCGCTGTGAGAATGCAAATGTAAGGGCACAGCTGCATGTGTGTAGCAGGGCCCCATGTTCTCCTTCTCCTCCTCCTCGTCCGTCCTTCTCCTTCCTCTTCTTTCTCTTCCTCTTCCTCCCCTTCTCCTCCTCCTCCTCTTCCTCTCCTCCTCTCTTCTTCCTCTTTTCATAGTTTTAGAAGCTCAGCAAATTCAATGTCTTCAGCCATTATTCATCTCCGGTGAGAGATGAGTGGGTGACTGTCCACTCTGGGGACCTGTGAGTCGGAATTCCAGGCACCTGGGTTCACTGAAGCCCAGGCTGTGCCAAGTCAGACTTGCTTGGAGGACCAAGACAATTCAGGAAACACTCAAAATACCTTACTATTCTGGATAACAGCAACAATGAAATAATACATTATAAGTCTGCATGGTTTAAAATATTGAGTGCCTTAATTCTTCCTATAAAACAATCAGCTGGAAGCCTAGCAATGAGGGTGGAGAGATGGCTCAGTACAGCTGACACATGGCAACTCAAAACTGCCTATAACTCCAGGAGATCTGCCCCCCTGCCTCTGGCCTCTTTAGGCTCCCGAGTGAACATTGCACGTATAAACTCCTGCATTCATACACACATATACATAAATAAAATAGGTCTTTTTCAAAATTGCCAGCATTTTACCTACTGAATCCAGGAAGCTGGAGGCAGACCTGGTTTCTCTGGGCCATGAAAGTCTAAACTGCCACACACATTTGTTACCGAGAGGTGCTGTGTCCTGCAAGGTAGGATACCTTACTTCATAGTGTGCATAGGCTCAGGCCACAGAGGCCTGGGGATCACATTGGGATTCGGGCCAAAATGAACAGTTGCACTAGGACCCAGAGCCCCTTTTGAATGAGTGGATTCTGGAGTCCTTCCAGGAAAGGCTGTGGCTGTGCACCCTGCCACTGTAGCTACCTGCCTTGTAACCCCACAACCATCAGGCCGGTAGACTTGCATAGGCCTCTTCAGAGGCGCCTTTGCTGGCCCTTAGAACCCTGGGCACATCTGGCTCCAACAGTGGTGGCTTCCTATTGCCATTGCACACATGTACTGAAGGGGTGGGGTGCACAGAGGTGAGGGGTGCACAGAGCCCACGGGAGTGACTGGCTGCTCATTCAGGCAAAGGCCACACTCTACCTAGACACACAGGGGAACCAGTGTTCCTAAACTCTCACGGCAGTCCCGTGTGCGCATTAGATGGGCAGTGTCTCAGGTCCCTACAAGGTGTGACCACAGCTTGTCAGCAGTCAGAGTGTCACTTACAAGACTGGAAGACGGCTAACTCCGGAAGGTTCTTGCCACAGGAGCCTGAAGACCTAAGTTTGATCTCCAGACCCGTGTGAAAAGCTAAGTGTGATAATTTCCATGCTGCGGGGCTAGGGCAGTGGTAGGTAGATTCCTCCAGGCTTGTCAGCTAGCCGGCATCACCTAACCAGTGAGTCCCAGGTCATGATGAGAGTTCCATCTCTAAAAAGAATGTGCATGGCTGCTGAGGAGCAACACCTGAAGCTGGCCTCTGGCCTCCACACGCACACACATCCATGTGCATGTGTACCACCATGACACACACATCCATGTGCATGTATAACCCACATGAATACACATGTACACTCGGGCATGCACTCACGCACACACACACAACCATGTGCATGTGTACCCCCATAAATACACACGTACACTCGGACATGCACTCACGCACACACACCCATGTGCATGTGCACCACCATGAATACACATGTACACTCGGGCATGCACTCACACACGCACACACACACCCAAGCACACCACTCACAAAACTGTAATTTACTATGCTCAGCTCTTATTGAGGCTAAAGCAGTCGTTGCAAGGAGCAGAGTGAGGTCATTGTATAACTAATTGATTGATCCAAGGAAAGTAAGTGCACTGGGTGATTAATCTCATCTCACCCATTACCCACTCCCCTCCTCCTGAGTCCTCACTGGCTGCTCGCCTGGTCCAGCCTTACGCACATGCCAGAGGCGGATGCCATAAAGGAAGGGGCTGCACTATCTGGATCGATCTGCTGTATTGTTTCCTTGATGCTCCTAAAGCCTGCTTGACAGGCAGGCTGCCGAGAATAACAGGAGGAACACATTAGGGGCTGGCTTGTGCGGTAATTAATCTGAGTCTTGTCCCATTAGTGCTGCTAATTGGCTACATGGGAGGAAAAAGCCCGGCAGCTTTGGAGAGGAGAGATCACCCTAAGATTGGTTCAGCAGTAGGGATCATTAACTGTTTGCTTTTTATTTTATTTTCCCCCCTCAACCCAGCCAAACAGTCTTGTCATGAATGCTTTTGTGAATTAGTTTTGGACTGGGACCCCAGTGGGAACCACTGCCCCTTAGTCATATTCCTGAAAGTTCTGAAGGTCCCTCTAATTAGGGGACTCTGTGGAGCTTCATCTTGAATTTTGTGGTCTGTGAAATTTTCCTCACCATTGGCTCCTATCCTGCATAATTCACGAGAGCAAACAGGAGCATATGCCATGGTCCTGTCTTCAGGAGGGAAGCAGGTGCAGGAGTCTGGGCTGTGGCTGTTCAACTCTTCGTACAACACAGAGGTAGCTGGACCCACACCCAGGGCTCTGACACAGTCAGACAGACAGTTCCCTCATTACTGGGCTTGTGGCCCTCTGGCTTTGTGCTTAAGTGTGTTCTCCATCGATCCTCATCTTTGCGTCTGTCCATGTCCCTCTCAGAACCCTTCATAAGGTGTCAAAGGGTGTATTAGTTGAATCTTCCAGAGGATATGCTTGTCTTCCAGGGCAGGAAAAATGAAATCATGTCATTTCTAAGGCAATGCATAGAACTGTAAATCTTCATGCTAAGCAAAGAAGTCAGGCTTCGAGGTACCAAGGTTGCAAGGTGTCTCTCATATGTAGATGCTAGATTAAAAATACAGTCATATAAAATATGCCTGTGGGCGGTGGTGGTGCAAGCCTTTAATCCCAGCACTCGGGAGGCAGAGGTAGGCGGATATCTGTGAGTTAGAGGCCAGCCTGGTCTACAAAGCTATACAGAGAAATCCTGACTCAAAAAAATACAACAACAACAAAAACAAACAAACAAAAAGACTGTGGATGAGGGATCATGTGGGGGGGGAGGGGTTAAACAGAATGACGGATGGATGATCGAGAGAGGGCAACAGGTTGGGGATGTGTGTGTGTGTGTGTGTGTGTGTGTGTGTGTGTGTGTGTGTGTGTGTAGAAAGCAGAAGGAACTCTCCCCAGGAGAGGGTGGAGACCATCAAAGAGCTTAAAGACAAAATAAAACATAACTTGGTAAATACAATAAAAAGGGGAAAAAGAAATAGAGATGATAACATCAAAACAAGTTTGGATAGAGTAACAGATATTAAAATTCAGGAAATACATAATATTAGGTTAATTGCACGTAGCATTAGATAAAATTCTTTATTTCACAAATGTCAGATAAAGTACAAATCTTTACAAAAGTGCTCAAGTTATTAAGTGGAAAGCCCTGCCACAAGTGATTTAAGACTGTGGAGGTATAAATAATCTTATTAAAGAAATGGAGTTAGTGGTTTAAAAGATTCCCAGGGGAATTTCCCAGCCCCAGATAATTTTACAGATGAGTGCCACCACTCTTAGATAATTTTACGGGTGACTTCCATCCAGCCTTCAAAGACAAGCCCAAACTTCCCCAAACAGAGAGGCAAGAAAGGAGGGGACATTTTACTTTCCTAAGTCACTGAGCTGGGATGATGCAGACACCAAAGCCACAGGGAAGTTGCCGGAAATGAAATGCCAGAACACTCCAAAGTTTAGAAGTGAAGTGTCAGGGGAAGGGAGTTAGTATTGTACTAAACATGGATTTTACAAGTGTGTTTCTGTTTCCTCATGGAGAGACAGGCAATTCGGAGAAAAAACATTAGACGTTATTGAACTCACTACCAGATATAAATGGGAAAAGTTTAATTATGTCAGTAGACCCAGCCCTTTGTAAAATGAGGCACACATCAATCATTTCAGATGAACTTCTCGCACCAAGTGCTTCCTTACCCAGAAAAGCTAACTGTAGAGAGCCGGTGATAAAACAGTTCCATGGAGGATACAGAGGTCCCTGCTTAAAATAAGGAACAAACGTATGTCTGCCCACTCAGCCCCCTCCCAGCATGTCACCTGGCTCCCTGGGAACCTTTGAAACTAACCAAATGCCATCAGAAGAAGCTAAAATACCATTTGCATCACAGAGGACCTAAGCACAAAACTAACAGTACATATTCAAAACCACCGACAAACGTGACAGACACCATTAAAAACCATTGAAGGGTAGGGTAGTCAAGTAAAGTCTGGCACAAGTGACGTTACTTACTAATGCTACAGGGCTCTCAGTATTTTCCCCAGTTATATAGTCATTAATTAACATTTTAGCTATATTTTCCTTCATATTTGGTGTTGTGGTTTGCATATGGTCTAGTGTGTCTCTCTCCCCAAAGGTTCGAATGCTGGTGGCTTGCTCCTTAGAGCGGTATTATGAGAGGTGGTGGGGGCTTTAAGAGGCAAGGATAAGCTCCTTAGATCAATGGAAGGACCTGGTACGCCTCTGCCTTCTCATTTTGAGGTGACCTCCTCCTCATCTCCGTCCTCACTGCTATCAAGATGAGGCTAAAAGGGTCGGTGTGGTGTAGACTTTCAGTGTATGGTATATGAACTAAATGGACCTGTTTTCTTAGAAAGGATTCAGCCTCGGGTGTTGCATAGTAATAAAAATACGTAATAAAACATTTAAGTGGATTCTAAAATGTACGTGTGATTAAAGACTGTAACCCAAGCAATATGTGCCATTGACTAGCCCTTCTGTACACTGTGAATATATGTTACTCTCATTGTTAAATAAAAAGCTGACAGATCAGTTGCCAGGCAGGAAGTATAGGCAGGACAGCGAGACATGTGATGGAAAGACAGAGACTCACACCCCTCCCCAAGGTACAAGAATTGGTGGTGGTAGGTTCGAGATATAAAGTAAGAAAGACAACACTCAAGACACATTGTACAAAGTGAGGCGAGCAGATGCATCAAGGTAAAAAAGAATACTATAATGTAGATAGGTATGCAAAGTTTTTATTTGTAACCCGTATAGTAAAAAATTATTACCCCTTAAAAAGCTGTTACAAATAAATAAGGAAAAGTCAATAACCAGCATAAACTTTGGTGAAGACAGGTTAGTAAAACCCGAAATCCGGTGGCCAATCTGTGCATCCAGCACTCATCTGCACCATGAGTGGAGAGGACAGAACCTGGGTCCTGTTTAATTTTGTGTTTGGAGGCTCTGCAAGTTCCTGTGGCATGAGGACATGAGTTTGATCCCAGAACTCATATGAAGAAAAAATTTAAAAGGTGGGCATGCTGGCTCTCCCTAGCAATCCTAGCTCTCGGGAGATGGAGACAGGCTGATCCCTCAGGCTTCACTGGCCATCAGGATATCCTATTCAATGAGTTCTAAGTCAGTGAGCAACCCTGCCTAAAAACAAGATGGGTCACATCTGATGAACAAGAGCTGAGATTGACTTCTGGCTTCCACCTGTACAGGAACACACATGTGCAGATACCAGTACACACATGAACATGCCTGCATCAAACAAATATTGCTTTACCAAGTAGGCTACAGAAAATTGATATGTGTTTCATGTGGTTTGGTCAAGAAAAAAACATACCTGTGGTAAATGGGAGGGGATCAGTATGCAGAATATCATATGACACACACTGTAAAATACAAGCACAATTCCAGTGTCCTGTAGGATGGATATATGAACAAGAAAGGTATGATACCTCTTATCTAAAAACTAACAGCATCATGTATGGCTAGATGTCAAAAATGAATATTAGAAAAATGTCATTGAATAAACAAAGTTTAGAATCCCATTGTGTGTGTGTGTGTGTGTGCACCATCTATGTGAGGGAGACAATGGTAAGAGAAGGTGGGAGAGGAAGGCAAGAGTGAACCCAAGCACATTCAGGGCCAGCTGATGTTTGTTTAGTAGCTTTGACTAGACTACCTCTGTTCATGATGCTCACTAAATCATCATGCTATCAGTGTGATACGTAAGCGCTGCGTATATCAAAGTAATATTTAGAAGACACAGGAGCTCAATAGGTATCCCTAAGCAGATTTGTTAATGCCTGATAAGCATGCAAAGACGGTAATCATCTCTACCCATCAGAGAAATGAAAATCAGAACTTCAGTGAATCCCTACATCACTTTACAAATGTTAGCATGGCTGGGACTAACACCAAAACTAGCTAAGGAGGGTAGAAAAGAATACAGAGTAATTACAACTCTTGTGTGCTGTTGGGAATGTCATAATGTGCAGACCACAAATAGCCATGCAGCAGAGACACTGTGCAATCACTTCCTGGGTGCGCATCATAATCAGGGAAGTCATGTCAAGGCAAAAACTCACATGTGGGTGTTCAAAGCAACATTACTCATAATAGTCAAAAGTGAAAATCACTCCAAAAACCATCAAATCTCAAATAAGCAAACAGAGTGTGTATGTCTACACGACACAATATTATTTGACAGCAAAATGATGTGAATTACTGAACTATGTTATGTCAAGGAACAGACACTGGTCACAAAGGGCATGGAGTACAGAATCTGTGAGTCTGTGGAGGAAGAAGTTGGCAAGTGTGAGGAGGCAGAGCTAGGGAGAGGGACAACAGAGAGATGTGGGGAGCCCAACATCTTCCCAGATGATGACAATATTCAATGATTGGTTGTGGCACAGGATACGTAGCTGTGAGAACATGCTGAAATCAATGTCACACATTCAGTGGGTGAATTGTGGGGAATGCAAACCACTTCTTAATAAGACTTCAAAAAAACAAAAGAAAAACCAACCAGCCAATGAAATGATTGGGAGGGGAAGTTTATATCATATCAGCAAATGGTCACCAAACAAGGACAGGTCTAAGGGGAGGAGATGCCCTAGACATGGTTCTCAAAGCAAGGCTTTGCCTAACAGAGTTTTTAGATAGATGTGAAAGTCAACTTACACCAGCATCCTGAATTGCTGGTGATCTTCAATGTATTTTACAAAATCATCCCTGTGGGTCTGCCAGGTGATCTTGTGATTTCCATCTAAAAATTATTTTTATCTCAAAGGAAATAAAATACATTCTTAAAGCTTATTAATCCCTATCCAGCAGGGGTCTTTTACATTTACAATGTCTTATTAGGTCTTGGAGATTCCCAGCTTGGGTACCTATAATGTAAATTGGCTAAATCACTTGAAGGTCCTTGAAGTTATGAGTTCAGAAAGCTGCAAGTCTAGCTAGTTACAGAGATTTGAAATAAATTGAAAGTGATTTCTTTATGGGCTTCATTTGGTCATTCATGCATCTTTTGTCATATAGATTTTTAGAGACAAGTGATCTTGCAAAGTGTGTCACTTTGCCCATTAAAACCCTGGCATCACCTAAGAGCCCTTTAGATTCAGAATCAAGGGCTTGTCATTCACACGTCTTCCTGAATGATGGGAACTAAACACCTATCTAGATGTGTAATTTTTTTTTCCTTTGGGAAAAAAAGTAGTCAAACTAGGGCATTTTGCCAACACATTCAAACTTTTAAACAGAGTCATCTGTCTTCATGATTTCCCTGCTCACTGTGAAGTTGTCCTCACATTTAGACTCACTGTCAGGTGCTGCAAGAAGTGTGTTAAGATGAAATATGATTGGATTTTGCAATTTTAAAAGCAAAGATGATTAAATCGTTAACATAATCATTAAAGTTCTGTGATTGGAAGTTGCATTTCTTATGCCCATGAAGCTGTTTGTGCAGTGAACACGCTTGCTCAGTCCTACTGGAAAACAAGATCACAACAGCAACAACCATCACCTTGAAGTCAACAGAAAACTATGTAAATGGCACTTAGCTGGCCAAGATTTCAGACAGAAGGAGTCCAAGAAGGAAATCAAAAGCAGCTGGATGTTGTTTCCTTGGTGCTTTGGCTCTTTCTCATCAAAGAGTGGAGTCTGGACGTATTTAGAAGACCCTTCGAAGTGTAGCTGGGCTCTGAGCAGAGAAAACAGAAGGAGTTTGGGGACTCTGACTCAGCAGGATCAACAATTAGCAATGTAAGATTATAACATCCTAGTCAAGCAGTAAGGAAAGGGAATTGAGTCTTAGCTATACCTGTATCTATTGCTCCTTATATGTTATATAAATCATTATATATAATACACATCATATATTGTCACGACCACCTCGACCAGCAAGGAAGACGCGACTTAGGAATCCTTTTTACAAGTAGTTTATTTAGGAACTTGATGAACAACGTGGAGGCAGCCACGGGAGAAACCCCTCCTGCTCCCTAAATAGCCGAGGCCAGCCAACCCTGAGCAGCCACGTGTGCGCAAGTCATAGGCTCACCAGAATGTATAAGCAATCTGATGACGATGGCATGACCCCGGCGGGATGGGAGCAGGCCAAATAAGGAGTTGTTTATTACTGAGCGCACTCACCATCGGGATGGTGGAATGCGGAAGCCGGCGCCATCTTTGAGGCGCAGTGTGGCGCAGCTCTCCACAATATATATTATGTGAAAATGTTGGAGGAGCACAAAGGGAATCTCATGATGACATTGTAATCAAAGTGCTGTGACAAAGGGAAAAGCCTAACTAAACAGAGAGACCATTGCTGAAAACCACTGATGAGAAGATCAGCAAACATAGCAGTAGGCTAAAGCTGATCTCTGATCCACAGTGATGGCCCCAAGGCAGGAGGAGAGGAGAGGACAACACCTTGTAATACTGAAAGGAACTGACCAACCAACTCAACCTGCCAAGCCGAGGGAAGTCAAGATGAGGTTGATGACTGTCTAAGCAAAACAAATAAGAAGTCAGTAAAAGAGAAAAATAAAAAGCTAACAAAACCCACCAACAGGTTGCACCTAAGGAAATATTAATGGGAATTTTGTGACACAAGGAAAATGATCCCATTTCAAGACGTGGCCATGTAAAAAATGGGAAATGTCAGTCAGAGTTAATTTGTTGTAAGGTGTTTAGGTAGGCATCGCATGTAAGACCATGAGAATGTCTTACACTGCTTGAAATTCGAGCAGAAGGAAAATGCCTGATCCCATGGAGGAAGGTGTGCACTGGAGGGCATTTAGTGTTAGAGGGAGTGCTGGGTGGAGACCTTCAGTCTGCTGGAGGTGTCCTTCTGAGAAAAGGATTGACACCACGGTTATGGGGATTTCCAGCCTGGGTACATATAATGGAAACTGGCTTAATCACTTGAAGGTCCTTGGAGTTAAGAGTTCAAAAAAATAGCATGTCTAGCTAGTCATACAGATCCAGGGTAAACTGAATGTGATTCCTTCATGGGCTGTGTTTGGCCACTCATGCATTTTTTTATCATATAGATTTTTAGGGACAAGTGATCTCAAAAGTGAGTCATTTAACCCACACTTAGAAAAGAATTATTGGAGAAGTCTAAGGCCTTACTCATAAGCTGATAAAGGAAAAACTTTCTTTTTCAAGTTCATCCAGTTACTGAAAGTCGATTTAGGTAAAAAAACCAAAGTTGCTTTGTCACATCTTCTATCACAAATGTTTTTCTGGAACTGGGGTGGGACCGAGTGGCAAAGCACTTTCCTATTATGTACAGGGCCCTGGGTTCCCTCTGTTGACCTGCAGGAGGAAATGCTGCATTTTATGGAGTGGGTACTGTTCACTTATGAGACTATGGACATTTTTCAGAGAATTTCTGTCTAGATAGTTCTTAATGTGTTCTTTATATATTATTAAAATAACTTAAGGTAGTACGTAAAACATATGTTTGGTCATATTATTTAAATAATTACTGATAAGGTATTTTGGAAAGAATACCATTTCTCCCTCCTGCCTTATATCCTCCCCTTTGTTCATTCTTTATTATTTTCTTTCATTCTTTTCCCTGGTCATAACCATTTCCATTCAAATAATCTCCTGATGTATTTTGCAGATGTCTTCTGCTTCACCCATACCATTGCTTAGTCTGAGGTGGCCACCCCTGTATGGTTAGCTGGTACTTACCAGGCATCCAGTGGTGCTGGCGTCATCCTCCGTGGTAGCTTCTTCCAAACCCTATCCAAACTCCAAAGCAGGCATTTCTACTCTTAGTGTTACTGTAGCAAGTCTGTGGTCCAAGATGTTGCCTGACTAGCTCCTAAGTCCTGCAGTAGGGATGGTGGTAACAGGACTCCCACCCAGACCTTCTCAGAATATGTGGCTTTAATCACCAGAAGGGCTTTGCCTCCATCCTGTCTCTATGGGTGGAGATCCTTAGTCTCCAGGTCTCCACTATTCCCAGACATAAATGACATTCTGACTGCCTTTCCAGTTTCTTCACAATGCCTTTTCCTATTGTCGATCCAAGGACTGGTGATAAGGTGGAGACTCGGAGCACAGCATGGCTATGCTTCTGTCAGTCCCCATGGTGCTGGTGTTAACAGACAGTTGTTTAAGGGAACCTCCTCTCCCCCTGCAAAAAATGACGTTCAACCAAATTGTATTTGGTTCCCCTGCCGTACTGTAACATTTTGACTCAATAAACTTTGATATTAGATAATAAAGGTGTTTCTCATAGTAGTGAACTCCCCACTTTTACACATAAAACAAAAGCCTATAGACACCTCTGGCCCCTTCCTAGGCGCCTTCCTCAGGACTTCTCTTTCTAGTAACATTCTTATAACTGGTTGTTTAGCCGAGTTCTGTGATCAAACCAAGGAGCAGACTGTGAGAATCATAATATAGCCTGTCTAAACCATGACAGCTTCTTGGGGGAACCAGTCACTAGTGAGTTAGTGAGAATACATGTGCGATGTCACTATACTACCCCAGAGACAGATTTCCCAAAATACCATGACTTACATAAACTGTTAATGTGAATTTAAAACCTCAGAATTTATTTTCATTCGTGAACTAGAAATGTCAACGTTGTGCTGCTGTTTTTACACAGGGTACAAAAGGACACATTCCCCTAATACAGCTGGTAGTAATAGTCATTTATACCATGGAACAACAGATGATAAAATATAACTGCAAAATCAGTCTATGAAAATACATAAAAACTTAAAAGTCAGATATATAATTTCAAAGGTAGTAACTCTTATTTGCTCTTAAACATGGCTAAGGGTTCTCTCTTTCCCCACCCCGTGTGTGTGTGTGTGTGTGTGTGTGTGTGTGTGTGTGTGTGTGTGTGCGTGTGTTACTGATAGGCTATTCTCAAGTGAGAATAGAATTCCTTTTTACTGGATAAGGAGCCATAGGATAATCTGGGTCACGGTGAGGACATAAATGAGTCCCTGTGCCACCAGTAGGAATCTGAGTTTTTAAAGTGGCCTACAACTCTTACTCTTCACCTTTTCCATCTTGTTTAAGCATCTTCCAAATGGCTTGTGGATTTCTGCGTTCTCAAGAAGGAAATCAAGCAAGCTGCGTACTATGGTCAGGATGCTGTGCCATGAGCAAACTGTGAGATAGGACCATGCAGGAAGGGAGCTTTCAAACCTGTGCCAGCAGCCTGGATGTGCAAAGCCAGGAAAGGGAGGTCCCTGCTCAGTCCTATCAGGATCTGTCATTCAAGGATGTCGCTCATCCTCTTTTTGTCTTTCTCTGGAGCTCCTGGAGAAGTCGCGATTTAACAAGATTACCCTTCCCAGTAGAAATGCATTTCATAAACAAAGTTGCGTGCAGCGTGGTCTAAATGGCATCCCGAAGGAGGGGCATTATGTAACACAAACACGTGACCGTATTAAAAAGAAGGGTTTTAATAGACTTGGAGATGTCATTTGGCTTCAGGTCTTGAGGTCATGACAAGAAAACTTCACATATTCTATATCTGAAACACCATCTTCAGTGGGACAGCTTCAGTAGTCTTCACAAATGGACCAGACCCCCCGGTGCCCAATTGTTTCATCAAACAGCTTTCTTTACCTGTTGTGGAGTTACTAGTGATCAGTAGACTGAACAAGGCAGTGTCCTGTATGTACGTTAGCTTGTGGATTTAGAAATACTGCAGAATGAAGAATGAGGTTTCTCAAAAAATGAAACTTTCTGCCTCTAGAACTTAGGAGTAGTTCTGCCCATAATTTTAAGGACCCAGACTTGATAATTCTGCTGTCACCTGAAACATGTTCTTAACCTCTTTCCACTTTCTGTAAGTGCATGAGTGTGTTATATTTAATATGTGTGAGGAGACCTATCTATGCTTATGCATATCTTACCTATCTGTTTGTCATATAGCTATCATTTGTTTATCTATTATTGGTCATCTGTCATCATACATCCATATATATATATATATATATATATATATATATATATATATAGTCCTTATTAGGTTCCCCCTCCCAATTACACAAACTAGAGTCATTTGGGAAGAGGAAACCTCATGAAAGTATCTCCAATGGATTGGCCTATGGTAAGCATATGGGACATTTTCATAATTGATGATGGTTGTGGGAGCATCCAGCTCACTGTGGGTGAAGCCATCTCTGGGCAGGTGGACCTGGGGTGTGTAAGAAAGCAAATGGAGCAAGCTGTGACTAGCAAGGCAGTGAGGAGTGATCCTGGAGGACTTGATGACACTCATATGGTACAGTCCTGTTACTTGAGGTCTTTAGGCTCTGTGTCAACTCAGCAGTGTTATTCTCATACTTCAGAGCTTCTTGGCTTAGCCTGTTGGTTCCATAGGCTACATAGTGGGTTGAAGTAGTGTTTTTCAACCTGTGAGTTGCAACCTCTAGGGGGTTGAACAGCCCTTTCACAGGGGTTGCGTATCATATGACCTTCATATCAGATATTTGCACTATGATTCATAACAGTAACAAACTTACAGTTGTGAAGTTGTAATAAAATAATCTATGGGTAGGGGTCACCGCAACATGAGGAACTATATTAAAGAGGAGTATTAGGAAGGTTGAAAATCACTGGACTGACGGGTATGGACATAGACCAAAGCTCCAGAACAGCAAGGCCACTATCATCTGTCTATCAAATATCCATCTCTCTCTCTCTCTCTCTCTCTCTCTCTCTCTCTCTCTCTCTCTCTCTCTCTCTCTCTCTCCCCTTCCTTTCTCTTTCTACCCATCTATCTATCTATCTATCATCTATCTATCATCATGTCTCCTATATCATATCTATTCTTGTGTTATCAATGTATTTATAATTTATTAGTGTGCTACTTGGGAGATTTTGTCACGATTTTGGATGTTGCTAATTAATGTAACAGCCTTAGTTTTTGTAAAAAAATACCTTTGTGTTACTTGAAAAAGATTTGGAAATTGTATTTTGTCCATTTGAGAACTTCATGTGATACCTCCATTCTTCAGAATCACAAAGCCATTGCAGATTAGTGATAAAAGATGTTCCTCTTGCTTGCTCCTGTCATCTCCTCTGAGCTCCAGCAAGCCTGAGCTTCTCAGAACATTGGCTCTTCACATTCAGAGGGCTGCCATGTGACCGTGGAAGTCAGTCTACAGATTCAGTCAGAGATAAAGGCTGAGACTTTTGTCTGCTGTCCAGGACCTACATGTATGTTTCATAGGCCTTCTTATTCATCCTGTGTTTCCTACAGTGTCATTGCTTACATCGGTTGTAGCTGTTTGTGTTGCATTACTATGATGCAAAACACTATAATTTAGTTCTGGAGAGAAAAGTTTATTTGCCTCACAGTTTAGAGGTTCAAACCATGATCAGAGGCTCCCCACCCCAGTTTGGACTTCTGTTAAGGGCAGTATATAAAGGCAGGGGTCTGAGTTATAGAGAGCATTCACATCAAGCCAAGAGAGGCTGACAATCTCCTCTGAGGACATATACTTTGTAATATTAGGGACTCTTACTAGCTCCAACCTCCGTAGTGCCTCCTACTAGCGCCAACTTGGGGACCTAGCTTTCAGTGCATGGACCTTAGGTGAGTTTGTTTATATAAAAACTATATAGGACTAGTTTCAAGGGGACTTTATAGGAAAATTACATACTTCTAGTAAGTGAGCATTTGAGAACAGGAAAAATAGATAAAAGCAAGTGATATATGTGTATCTGTATACGTGTGAGCCTGAATGAATAAGTGTGGGTATGTGCATGTCTCTGTTTACATGAGTGTGTGTGTGCGCATGTGAGTCTGAATGAGTGTGTGTGTGTGTGCGTGTGTGCACGTATACATATGTGAGTTTACATCAGTGTGTATGTATGTATGAATGCATGAATGTATGGGCACATGCTTGTATATGCAAACAGTAACAAAGAAAATAAAGAATTATAACAAAAACATCAACTACATAAAGAAATGGGAGAAAGTTGGCTGCAGGGAAAGGTTGATATGCTTGGGGAAAATTAAAAAAACTGAAAAGGTGTCATGGGCCCTGAATGGACCAAAAGCTTGAAATTGATGGACACAGAGATATGACATCAAAGAGATGCTACATCCGGAGGAGATGTTAGGTGAAGATGAGAGAGAGTCTTCTGAGAGGGATGAGGGACCATTTCATCTCTCAAGAGAAAAGGAAGTCTGATGAGGAGGCATTGAGATATGTAAGGTATGGGGGGAGATGGGGTGGAGGGTGGGGGCTCTGTGGTTAGGGATAGGAAAAGAGCTTCATCCTAGTGGGGAACAGAGATGTTGTACTGTGTTGAGAGGTTGAGTGGTTTCCATGGGAATGGCTGCTCCTTAATGAAGAATAATGAGGTGGGTGAGATGCAGATGGACAGCGTGTGGGAGATGGGTATTGTAAAACTGGGGCACACTTGCAAGTACGGAGGACCATAAGATGATGAAAAGAGATGAGGTTCTAGCTAGCAGGGAGCCCTGGGTATGGTGGAGAAGTAAGTATTGGGAAGTAGGAATGGTTCCGAGGAGAGGAGGGTGTGCAGGGAAGACTATAGCTGGACCTAGGGCTCCCTTCTGGGACCCAGCACAGGCTGATTATCAGCATGGCTTCCTGAACAGGCAACTATGAGGAGGTCAGTGCCTTTCTGTTAAGGGCAATCAAGCCATGAGAACAAACTTGCTGTTCCAACGCTTCTCCAATAGTCAGGGCAAACATACTTTCCCATTTGCTTTCCAGTGTGTTGATTAGAGATACACACACAGAAGCAGTGCCTGGTGGTGCAGGCATTGTATGTCCCATCCAGCTGTCCTGGAGGCTGAATCACAAAGGTCACAAGTTCAGGACCTGCCTGAGCAACTCAGCAACACCTTTGTCAAAATAAAAAATAGGAAACAGGTAGGAGATGTGGTTGAGTGGAAAAGCTCTTGTCCAACCTGCTTGAGACCCTGGCTTTAATGCCCAATATTATATAGCATTCAGTGCGTCGCTGACTGCTTTGTTGCTGTGGGTCTTAACTGTAGGCAGAGCTTCATAGTGGTGAGCCAAGATGCTACCATTGAGATGGTAGGAAGCAGAGTGGCAAGGGAGAGAGGCTGGGGTCAAATGAACACGGGGTGATCACCATCACCCCCAGTGACCTACTTCCTAAAATTAGGGTCCATTCCTTAATTTCTATTGCCTCTCACTAAAGCTACCATACCAGGACTTCACTGAGGAGATCAAAGCCCTCAAGATTTAATCATGTCTCAAAAGCCCATCAGCTGTTATAACTAAGCCTTTGGCACGTGACCCTTCATGGAACATTCCAGGTTCAAACCATAACTACTGCTGCAGTGGACAGGGCGTGTGTCTTTCTGATAGTTGCTGCAGCTTTTAGGCTAGGGGGTTTGCTGAAAAACCACACTATGTGCAGTATGAAGTGTCGTTTGTATAAAGGTGTGTGTTCACTGGGGTGTGATTGTAGCAAAGATTTTATTTCTGACCTAAAGGACTTCTATTCCACGTTGACTCATATGACCCGACATTATTCACACAGCCCAAAGGGCCTGAGAAGCCTGCATACAGATAGCAGCCGTGGGGACCTGGGATCTCTGCAGACAGAAGAGCTGGGGACATGTCTGAAATGCTCAGGATATTCATTTGTAATGGTCTCACACAGAGGATGAATGGTTCCCAAGATTATCTTACAAATGGGAGGATACTCCCTCCCCTATGAAGTTTTAACCTGCCACCTGAAAAACTCAAAGTAGTGGTGATGATTCTGTCTTCTGAATCCCGGGGACAGCTCTGTGGTTGATTGATACTGCACTTTTTGACACTCCCATCTCTGCAGCCCTAAGCAAAACAGTCGTTTGATTGAAACACACAATTATGAGGTCAAATGAGCACCGACACTTTCAAATTGAAAAGTTTAAAAGAATGGTTCCTACTGCTGTTTTCCCTGATATTAGATTTTAAAATGCTTGAAAGTCTTCAAAATATTCCTGTTGATTCTTCTTCACAGTTGTCATCTCCTTGCAAACCTGGCAATGACCTCTTAACACTGAGATAAAACATGATAGAAAAAGAGGCTTTGAAGCAGCCATTTCCTCGAGCTTTTAGAAGGAGTCAATAAAATAGGAACAAGGGTCTAGAAACTCTTAGAGCAAAGACCATGCCATTCTCACTCAGGGTTAATGGTGTGGTGTTGGGTTACTAATTCCCACCAGATTGTCCTGTAGTGTTTTCAATTATCCACAAATAATGGGCAGACTAAAAGACTGCACACCAGAGTTGCCTGAGTCACCCCCAGTGATCAATCTTCTAAATGTTTGTATAGATGATTAATCATATTTTTCAAAGTCAAAGAAAGATTTAATCCCTTATGCGTTTAGAGAGAAGTAAAACAACAAAAGTAAGCTAGAATTAAGTGTGAAGAACTGGACAGAGTTTGAAAAGGAGCTGTCCTTGCCAATAAACAATTACACGACACTGTGGTAGTCTATAAAATGTAGTACTTGTTATCTTTATAGATGCTCACAATGTCATCAGGAGGATATACCATGCATACATGTTTGTGTGGGTGCATGTTGCTGTGTGAGTGTGTGTGTGTGTGTGTGTGTGTGTGTGTGTGTGTGTGCCTGTGCAATTGTGGCCAGTGTCATAGTGCATATGTGAAGTCAGAGGACAACTTTTCTTCCTCTCCCTCTCCCCCTCTCCCTCCTTTTTCCCTTCCTTCTTCCTTTTTTAGCAAGTCAGATATCTATTCAGAAAATCTGTATCTTTTTGTAACTATCCCCACAAATGGGGATTTCTTTTGCTTTGAACACTTTCATCATAGTATAGTTCGTATACCATACAAGTCCACTAACAGCACACAGTGTTTCTTTGAGGCATGCTGTCTCTTGATTTATATGGCCTCACTTCATGTGCCAGGCTGGCCTCTGAGAAACTCTCTGCATTTCTGTCTCCCATTTTCTACAGGCACTGGGATTTCAGATGCTGCTTTTATGTGTGTTTCAGAGACTCAACTCAGATTATCTTGTTTACATGCAAACACTTTAAAAAAATTTTTGAGACTACAATTTGGTTCTGACATTTCTCCCAAGTACCTTTCCTCCATCTAAACCTTCCATATGCTCTTCTGCTCTCCTTCAAATTCATGGCTTCTTTTTAAAACTAATTGTTGTTGCAGGTATATATGCATTTGCATATACATCCCTAAATATAGCCCACTTGGTGGATATAATGTTACCTGTGTGTGTGTTTTCAGGGCTGAGTGTTTGTCACCGGATAACCAATCGGTACGCTCTTCCCTGGAGAAGACCTCCTCTCCGAGGTCCAGCTTCCCTCAGTTGCCTGTATTTCTTTGTGTAGGGCTGGGACCTCATGGGCTTTTGCTTTCTCCAGTTTGACCTGTTTCTTAGTGTCGTCCTTGTTCAGTTGATGTTTGGGCAGTCGTGTGGGTGAGACTTTGGCAATAGCTTCTGGTGTCACTAGGAGACACAGTCTCAGAGAAAACTCCCTGACCTTTCTGCCCCATCTTCCTCAGTGTTCCCTGAGCCTGTGGGTGTGTTATGTGTCCATCAGGGGTGTGCTCCATAACTCTGCATTTTGATTGGTTGTGGCTTTCTGTAGCTGTCTCCATTTGTTGCAAAGAGAAGTTTCCTTGAGGAGGGATGAAGACTACACCTTACTTGTGCGTATAGGGACAGATATTGATAGATTGTTGTTGGGGATAATGCTGGTTTAGTAAATTCCTTTTCCCCCCTTTTTAATTTAAATTAAAAACAAGCTTGTTTTACATGTCAATCCCAGTTTCCTCTCCCTGCCCTCCTCTCCTGCTCCCCAACAGACCCCCTATCCCATCCCTTTTCTGCTCCTGAGCTAACTGGGAGCATGGGGAGAGGGGAGAGGGAGCTAGGAGTAAGAGAAGGGGAGAAGAGTAGGGGAGAGGAGGACATGAGAGAGTAAGGGAAGAATAGAGAAGAGATACAATAATAGAGGGAGCCATTATAGGTTTAAAGAGAAATCTGGCACTAGGGAAATGTCCAGGGTTGACCCCAACTAACAATCTGGTTTGGTAAATTATTGATTGGAGATTTCTCCTCCAGTAACCATGACATCACCAGCTCTGATTTGTTAGCTGCATTTCCAGTAACAGGCGTGGCATCCTTCATGTCCAGTTAGAGAGCTGTTGGTTACCAGCCAAAGCATGTGTGTCACTACTGCACCCTTGGGGTTGTTGCGTCACGCTAGCCATTGGAGTGATTCCTAAGCATCATCGCTGTTTAAGACTGTTGGTCGCCTTTCTCCCTTGGAAGATTGCATGGCGCCTTCTGGTACCATAAAATCTGGTTCTCTGGGAAGAGGTGTCCAGGCCATTTCCAATCAGAGGTCTCTGGGCCCTATTTCTGAAGTTTCCCACAGACTTATCTTTCTGGCATATGCTATGCCTTTTTAAAGATGTGAAGTGTGCCCAAGTACTAACTAAAAGCTAGTGTAACGAAATCAGGATTCCGGGCCAGATCCGTGACACAAAACAACTGTCCCTGCTGTGATCTATGGTTTCTGTCCCCTTATGTGAGCCTGTAACACACACATTATGCCTATCTACACATGCATTGTAGACATTTATGTATATTAGAATGCTTTGTATATGTTTTGTACATTAGGCTAATTGTGTTAATAATGACATCCAGTGTGTACTTTTGTCCTTTTGGCTTTTTTAACCCATGGGGACATAGCTTCCGGGGAGCTATTCTATGACTGGGTCATCACTGGGTACCAAAGCTGATTGCAACTTGACCTTGACTGTATAATCACCAGATTTGTAGGAAACAAATGCTTGTTGTCTTTTACTCATTCACTATCAGACATTTTGTTATAGTAACACAGAGAAAACACATAAGAGGAAGTAAATATCCCAGGGGAGTTGAAACTAAATGACTTCCACGGAAGGCTGGAGGTTTGCAGCAGGCCAGGTGAGGAAAGAGATAGATGTCAATGCATTGGTAGCTTCTGCTTTTAACTTGAGTGTTAGTACCACTGATGCATAGTTTTAAGACATTGCATGCATGTGAAATATGTTCTCGTATGTATCAAAAACCATGTAACAAAACCCCCAAGGCATGCCATTTCTTCCAGAGCCCAGGTTTCCCTTCACCAATTCTCCTCCTTGTAATTTTATTTAGGTTTCAAAATATTTCTGTTTTATACTGTTTTTATGACTTATATTTTCACTTTCCATTAACCTCATAATTCAGAAATCATGGCTCATGAATTCCAGGATGCTAAATGTGTCACTGTGCCTAGAAAGTAACCAGCACTTTCCATGGGGTGGATGCATGCGCCGCTCCAAAATTCATGTACTGAAATGTAATCACCAAGGGACTGCGTGAGGAGCTGGTGGCTCCAGGAGGCAATTAGACCATGGGGCTGCACCCTAGCAAATGGAAGGACTTTTGTGAAGAGGGTCCCAGGCTGCACCAGTCTTCACCATTTGCCAATGAGGGCGTGGCAACAACCTGCCATCTTGGATGCAGAGAACACCCCCAGCTCATACTGATTCTGCCAACACCTTGATGTTGGTCCTTTCAGGCTCCAGATCTATGAGAAACAAAGTCCTTACTCATAGCCACACAGTGTATGCTGCTGTGATACAGCAGCAGAATAGATGAAGGTGCTGATGAAGGTGACTTTAGCTGACTAAGTCAATTATATTACCTTCCAAACAATTTTAGCTGTATAATCCTATCATTGCTTTAGGGGATTTCCTTTAAACCCCCAAATTTGCAGGAAAACATTCTAACGTTATACTTTTGTTATACATTAAAGTAATCCTTTTCTGATTTTCAATCAAACAGGAGCTACCCCTACAGATTCTCTATAAAACATATACTTCTGGCAGGCTCCCAGTGAGCTTATGCGTAAAGCCATGCGATTCGTAATTGATTATGGATCAGGTACTACAGAGTCTGTTCAATGTAACAAAGAAATACTGGACAAATCCAATCCCTGAGTCTGTAGTTTTTAGGTAGTGTTCATTGATTTTCATTACGGCAGGCCTGGTTTTCTTGCAGTAATTAGTACCACGCTTAGAAGAAAGATATCATGTCTAAAGAAATCCATTGCTTTTTCCTTCAAGAAATTGATATCCAACAGAAAATGACCAAAGCCTTCCAAGATTACTGTCCTACGGGAATCCATCACCCACATACTGCGGCGCTGTTTCCCACACCTGGGGGAGGAGGTGGTATTTAGCATTTTAGCACAGAGCTGTCCTTGATGGGTATCTGATGCATGCTTGGAGTTTTGGTAGTATTTTTGCTTTGGGATTTTAAGGAAGAAAATTGTTAAAGTTGATTGGTATAAGAAAAAAACGAAGACTTAGACAGTATATTTTGTTTTTGAGGGGAGAAAATAACCCTATATGCCATACTCCAAATAAGTCATCAGCTTAGCATTTAGAGACTAGGAGATATAATGCATACATTTTGGATGTCAGATTTCCATCTTGAATATGATGGATATATTGATCACAACATAGCCAGAAACTTGACCTTAAATATAATTTTTCTTCCCATTTGAAAGTGATAAGGACACGCTTGTCACAAGATTTATACATTGGATAGAGCCAGCAAAAAAGACTCCATAATTGTACTCACCTGAGTGGAAGTTTAAAGGTAATTAGGCTAGCAGGCCCTTGAAACACTGCACTCTGGGCTCTGCTATGGATTCCAGTCACTTTTGTATTCATTAACCTTTATTTGAAAACTTGCTGTCAATCGTGATGACAGTTGTGTGAGTTATTATGGGGAGTGTGGTGTAATTATGCTGCATTCAATCTGGAACTGCTGTAACTCAGGTTTGAAGAAGCCCTAAGCGTTCATTGAAACATCATCTGTAACCAGGCAGCCACTGCTGTTCCACTAGATGAAGGGATGTTTAAAACCTGGTCTGTTTCTCTACTTCCTGTGGCAGAGACACACCTGCTAACTCAGTAGCATTGTGATATACGTGTCCCGATGAATTGTATCAATTCAGTGAAGAGAAGAACATCTGGAAATACAGCAGCTGTCAGAGTCAGTAATTGCATCCTTCACTGAATTCCACAAGGATGCATTTATCTCCACAGATGAATTAAGTGTGTGGAATGGGATCACAGGGAATACATCTCAGCATAAGGGTCATCACTGATGGGAGCAATGACCTCTGATGTCCCCTGGTCATATCATCTTGCTTTTGGGTTGTGACATTTACATGAAAGGGTGACTTCAGTAGCATTCAGTTGATGCCTCCCAAATTAAGAGCAGGTAATGAAGGAGCCATTGTGTTTCTGCCTGTTGATGGTTGCATCTTCTCTATAGATATGCTCAGAACTGGAAAGGCGCTGCAAGATATTCCCAGCAAGCTGGACTTAGAACACGCTCACTCTGGTCCTGAATAGTTAACCTACCTACTGCTATGACCAATGGGACCAGTATGACATTCTGGGTTGCCAAAGATGCCCATTAATTCTGTGTTAATGCTAATGACTTCATGAGCATCTGCGTGCTCAGGTGTGTACCCTTGTGAATGGCGATAGTTACCTTTAGGAGGTTCATAGACCTGACCTGACCTGTTGTCACAGAGCATCCTCAAGCATGCCAACTTTCCCTTTGCTGGTGTAATCAGGGGTCTCCTGAAGGTCATTGCTGCTTTTGAGAAGATTCAGGAAAGCAGTACCCAGAAATCCTTCCTCTGGGTGATGACATCATGGGAGGTTGGAGGGTCTGGATCCCATCCTGACACAGAAATATCTAGAGGGACAACTTTGTGAGGGCTTCATGGCTGAGCCTAAGTTCCATAACTATTTGGAACTTAGATAGTGCTAAAAACTATCTGAGAGAAGATGCAATGAAGACAATGCATGGAGTTGGTATACCTTACCTACACAGCTGTCCTATGGGATGGAGCAGATCTGTTCTGAGAGGTACCCATATCCTGTGATTCCTATCATGAAGCCAGTGAGAGATATGGGCACCTGACATCCCCAGTCTTGAAGAATGCCGTACATGAGACCCATATCTGTCCTGGTTCTTACAGAAGACCAGGGGATCAACTCTACTGGGCTATTTGAGGGTCAGCTTTGATCCTGTTGCCTCCCTCTACTTTATGGTACTTGAAGATTCTTGCTGTGATTTATATGAAGGCCCCTGATCCATGGTGTGTGTGTGTGTGTGTGTGTGTGTGTGTGCGCATGCATGCATGCGTGTGGGTGCTGTTTGTGTTCTACTGAGTTTATGATGCACTGATCCCTTATTTCTACATTTACACATCAGAAGCATCTTTAGAAATCTGGCTTCATTGCTAACAGCCTGGTAACCCTACATCTCACTTAAGGTCCCTCAGTTAACTCAGGCAGTCCTAAGGTTAATACCAAGTTGTTAGTTTGATGTGCTGTATTTTTCTTTACATGGTTTCTTCTCATTCATTTAAAAACAGCCCTGTGTCAGAGTGGGGACACAGCCCTGAAGAATTCTGCCTTTCCCAGCCTCAGGGAGGTTAAAAGCCAGCCTCCACAGTGGCACAGTGTTTTAGAATTGCATGTGACTTGGTGGGCCTGGAGTGAGGATTGCTATGGAGAAAATGGGGCACTAGGATGTTAGTGAAGAGCAATCATCTCTGTAGAGTCTCAAGAGTTTGCCAGGCAGGGTGAGGCAGACAGCAAAAAGAAGCAGGAGCTCAAAGTTGGTAATGGACTAAGCTCATCTCGGCACAGGTGAGTGTCAGCAATCAAGTTTCCCATGGCGCATGAGTAAAGGGAAGGAAAAAGGAGGGAGGCCAGGGGATTGTGGTTTTTTGAGGAACAAGAGTTAATCTTGGCCTCACATCAGGAATACCACCTTGGAAACTGATCTTGGGAATCAAGCTCTAATGTGCTGAGAACATTCTGGAAATCTATTCCTGATGATTCCATGAACTACATGGTGGCAGTGTTATTGGGAACATATTGACTTTGGTGACTTCTCAGACATGTTTTATGGGACTAGGAAATGGTTGGAGGCGAGGTTCAGGTTTCCTGTAGGTGGGTGAACAGTATTGTGGTCCATTGTGGTCCTGTTCTGGACCTGCTCATTATTATTATTATTATTATTATTATTATTATTATTATTATTATTATTATTATTATTATTTTCTGTCCAAGTGGTGGAATGACAAAGCTGTTTTCTTATCACAGGCAACAGATACCTTTGTTAACTTGTTAACCCCTTTTCTTCAAAATGAGCCAGTGCATTTGCAGGTAGATTTTCTGGTATTATCCCTCATAAGCTGTCTTGTTGTTCTACTACTGAGGAAATACATCACCTGTCTGCAGCCTGAGCAAGTTTTCCAGTGCTCTGCTTTCTTGTGGAAAAGATTCACACATGTCCTTGAAAGAAACTTGGAAGGTTCTACACCAAAATTGGGCTGGTCCCCAGCTTTTTTCCACACCTGGGTTTCCTTTATCATTTCCATGTCTGTTTCCTTTACCTCCTGATGCCAACCCACTTTGTCTCACCCTTGCCTTGAACCCTCCCACCCAGCCTATTAGAGCCAGCGGAGCAGATACATGTGTAAGCAGAGAAGCCATGTCTGCACTCCAGTGACAAGCTGTCTGCTTCTTTTAAAAATTTCGAACAAAATCACACAAATATTCCCTGCAAAATGAAAACACAGCAAAAGATTTCGGTTTGGCTTTTCAGTCGGGGGTTGGGGAGGGGAATCTGAAAATGTCCCCTACTGAACTTTGTTCCCACGTACTGCAATCTGGATTTCAAGATTAGATCATTACATACAGAATTTTAACAAGAGCTTAATTGATCTGCTTAGAGTGTCTCTCTCCCTCAGTTACTTGGAAAAGTTTCATGATTTTGCCTCAGTTAAATATCTCAGGAGGAAACTTCAGATCTTTTAACCTTAAGGAAATGAATAAATCAATGAAGAATTAGTTGGTGAATTGACCAAATTTCTTTAGAAACGGAATACATTTCTTCTCTTAAAAAGATTTCAGGTTATGAATAGTGTCTTCTCTGAGTCCTGAGACATCAGATTGCTGTCATGGCTCAACCCCAACCACAGTGGGCCAGTTGTCTCTCCCTGTAACAGACCTGCGGATTTCCAGCTTGCTTAGATGAGGTCCTGTGGGATATTCAGCACCATCCCTTCTGGTTAGCCTGGCCTTCACATCTCTCCCTCTCAGAGCTACTCCTGACCATGGCTGAGTCTGAGCTACCAGGTCCCCACACTCAGGAATGCTGTGTCTAAAGAAGTCCACACCAGCCCTTCCTTCGATCAAGATGGAAATGTGAGAGAGTGAGAATAACGGTGTCCTAGAAGAGTTTCCAGGGAGACAGATACTGGAGAACCACATTTCCAGTGCCCTCACCTGTTCCACTTAGGGGCAGCATGCTGCAAACTCTGCCAACAGAGCCTCCTCCCCAGGCCTCTAGTTAATTTCACAAGATAATACCGCTTTCTCCTGTGTTTCCCAGGCAGAAATGGGCTCTCCCTCAACAAAAGCAATTATACAGGAAATGGCACATTGTTATTTTAAGTAAACTCAGTTTCTTCTCGAAACTTCTGTTGCAAACTGGTTATAATTTTTCCCGGCATATTGTTAAGATTAGAGGTACCACAGTAATCCTAAATCAGTCACTGGACTATGTGGTATTTCCTGAAGTGAAATGACAGTGACAATGACCCTTTTCCTCAGATTTTAAGTCCTCACTTATCCTTGTGATCTCGACAAAGTTTTGTAATAAGTAGAAAATAAGTTATTAAGAACTACACACTCACTCTTTACCTGTGGGCATCTTTTGGAATTAATAGATTGGAAATGAAGGAGACCTCCCCACACAGTAGGGATTCCCTCCTGGACTTCTGATTAGGCACAAACACCTGTTTTCACAGCTTTATTAAGTGAGGAAGAAAAGTTAAAGTGACTCCTTTCTGACTCAGGCAGAAAACAGCAGCAAATAACCTTGCAGGTGTAATTCTTTTTTTCTAATAAATTACTTATTATTTTACATTCCAGCCACAGTTTCTCCTTCCTCCTCTCTTTCCAGTTCCTTCTTGTAACCCCCACCCTGCCCAGTTCCCACTTCCCTATCCACTCCTCCGTCCTTTCTGTTTAGGAAAGGGGAGGTCTCCCCTGGATATCAGCAAAGCATGGCATTTCAAGTCTCAGTAAGACTAAGAACCTCCCCATGTATTAAGGCTGGGAAAGGCAACCCAAAATGAGGAGTAGGGTTCCAAAAGGCAGTAAAGGAGTCATAGACAGTCTGTGTTTCCACTGTTTGGAGTCCCACAGAGGCCTAAGCTACATAACTGTAATATATATGCAGAATGTAATATATATGCAGTCAGAGACAGCCCCTGTTCCTACTGTTAGGAGTCCCACAGAGGACTAAGCTACCTAACTTTAATATATATGCAGAATGCCTAGCTTAGTTCCATGGAGGCTCCCTGATTGCCTGTTCAGTCTCTGTGAGCCTTTATGAACCCAGATTAGTTGATTCTGTGAGTTTTCTTTGGTGTACTTGGCCCCTCTGCCTCCTATAATCCTTTCTTTCCCTCTTCTGAAGGATTTCCCCAAACTCAGGTCTGATGTTTGACTGTGGGTCTACATCTGTTTCCATCAGTTGCTGGATCAATCATCTCTGATGAAAATTGGGCTAAGCAACAATCTGGTCACAGGAGATGGCCAGTTCAGGCTATGTATCCACCCACTATTTCTAGGAGTCTTAGCCCAGGCCATCCTTGCAGATTCCTGGGAGATCCTCTTGCACAAGGTTTTTACCTGACCCTGAAATGGCCCCCACTTCTAGCCGTCTCTTTCAGTACTTCCTCCCATACCCCCACCCTGACCACTCAAGTTTCCATTCCTACCTGCCCTCAGTCCACTCATGAGATACCTTTTATTTTGTTATTTTAGTTAGTTTGAAGAGCTAATGCCATAACATTCAGGTTATTCCACAAAAAAGCTTGACTATTTCCACTTGGGCTACACACTAGTTTCTAGGCTTGACAATCTACACTCGGGTTACACACTAGTTTCCAGGCTTGACTATTTCCACTTGGGTTGTGTTCTATTGCCAAGGTTTGACTTTTTGGTCCCTTGGAAAGGCCATAATTTACTTGGTCTGAGGCCACTGCTCTATTCCCCATTTCTATAGTGAATGTTCGCAGGGTTAAAAGTTAATGACATCCTCAGAAGCCATACAAGGAGCAGACAGTCTACACAAGTGACAAACACGGGCAAAGCACTACATAAACTCCACAGCCAGCAGGCAGCAATTTTGGTAGAGTGAGTGAATGAAGCAGCCCCAGGGGGTGGTAGCAGCTCTACAGAGCATCCTGTCTATACTAAACAGCCAGCAATTAGCAGTCTGGAATTAGGGCATGGCTTTAAGAAAAGTAATAATAAAAGTTATCTGTGGTGTCATCTAATTTAAAAACACTGTCTGTGGACTGATATTATTTCATTAGTAGCCTAGATAAAGGAAAATATTTTTACAAGCTCAATATAGTATGAATTAAGCAAGGTTTAAAATTCTGGAATAGAGGAACATGACATAAGGAATAAAGGAAAGAAATATTGGGAAAGTTTGTGTCATTGTTGTAGGGAAAAAGGACCAGCCAAAGAAACACACTTTGGCCCTGCAACCAGAATCAAAGAAATGCACTCTGACCCTGAAATCAGTGCCAAAGAAACACACTTTGCCCCTGGAATCAAAGCCAGTGAAAGAAATGCACCATGGCCCTTAAACTAGAGTCAAAAGGCTAAAAAGAACCAGTGAATGAAACACATTTTGGTGCTAAAACCATAGCCAAATCTGACCCTAACCCTTTGCAGAAAACTAGCCAATCCCTGAACAGGAGATTAAAGTTTGATCTATCCCCACCCCGGAAGCCCTATATAAATCCTATGTCTGTTCAGCTTGTGGCTGTTCTTGCTGCCTAGCTGTTCTCTGCCACTGTGGTAGAGGGCAGCTACTCTCCTGGATTCTTCCCTCCCAATAAACCCCTTGGATGAGCTTTGGGTGAAGATCTCTCTTGTGGTGGAGTGAAGGCGACCCTGGGCAGAGTAGAGCCAGTGGGGTTGTAACACTTTAGCTGGGGAAACCTTCCCTTGGCAGAGAGGAGTTGTTACATTATGCTCTCCACTCTCTCACAAGCAGAGCTGAACAGTAGCAACTTCACCTGGTTAACCTTCTCCTGCCGGAGCAAAACTGCTACACTGGGCAAACATCCCCAGCTGGAAGACCCTCTCCTGCTGGAGCAGAGCTGATATACTGGGGAAGCCTTTCCCTGAGGCAGGGCTGTAAGCTGCTATGCTTACTGAGACCTCTGGTAGTCATTAACTGCCGATCTGAAGGATACTATTTCATCTGAGCTGTGTAACACTCAGTATTCTGTCCCTCTTGAGCTCTAGGATACCTTTCCATCAGAGCTGTGTAACACATAGCATTCTGTGATTCCCAAGTGCCAGAATACTTGTCCCACCCAATCCATCGAAATGCCTACAATTGTAATGGTTGGGTGAACGCTAGATGGTGAATTTAAAGATTTGTTGACTTATTTTCATTTTATGCTCATGAATGTCTTGCCTGTGTGTACATATGCAAACTATATACATTCAGTGGCTGGGGAAGCCAGAAGATGGCATTGGATCTTCTGGTACTGGATTTTACAGCCTGTTGTGGCCTGGTGTGGAGGTGCTGGGAACTATCATATGGCTGGGTGCTGGGGACTGTAGCTGCAGGAGCAGCAAGTGCTCTTAGCTGCTGAGCCATCTCGCCAGTCCCCAAAGAAAATTTAAATGTCTGTTCATCTTCAGAAGTATCGCTGCATGGTGCCTCTGCTGGAAAGGGTGGCAGACACTGGAAAGGAGCCCCATGCTGGCATCTAGCAAATTAAAACTGACTTCATGGAGGCATTTTCTCTCCACCCTCTGAGTCCTCAGTCTGTAGCTGCAGCAGGCTCAACTAAGTGACTGTTTTCCTTGCTTGCTTCATTTCCTGGCCATGGTGAGCAGCAAGCTCAGGTGTTCCAGGGACTGTGAGAACTACCTTCACCACCAGAATTCGGCTTTCCATTTCAAAAAGTCCACCTACAACTTACAAACTAGAGTGATTGTCCTAATACTGATGGCTCCTGTATTTTATGTGTTTTGTGTAATGTGAGGGCCAGGGAGACCAGTGATGAGTGCATTTTCATTAACTGAATACAAGTTTGGTATCCTCTGTAGATACTGCTGTGTGATCTTAATTGGTGATACCAGGAGAGTCTGGTCCAATGATAGGATGTTTACAAACTATCCTTAATCAACAGGAAATGTGCTCTGAAAGGAGGGGCAGGATTGTGAAAATTGGAGATAAGGTATGCATTTTCTTATGTATAGGCAAAATTCAAATGAAATAGATATTGAAATAGACTCTGCTGGTGTGTGTGTGGGAATGAAGACCTAGGGGGCAGTGTCAGCTTCTGAGAAATGGGGACCCAGGATATAGACTACTGAGCAGTGTCTTGACCAAAACGTCAGATCCTAGTGTTATTTAGTTACTATTTGGGCTAGTTAGCTTTAAATGCCAACTCACCACAACCCAGTGTCATTTTGGAAAAGAGTTTCAGTGAAGGTATTCACTAGAGGCAGCTTGTGACCATTGTGAAAGATTGCCTTGATTATTAACAGGAAAACCCAGACCATTGTGGGTGGCACCATTCCCTAGGCAAGGGCCTTCAGATATGTGAAAGGAGAAAACTGCAAGCAGGCGTGCTTTCATTCTTTCTCTGTTCTTAACTGTGGATGTAATTTGACTAGCAGCTTTTGTACCTGCCCCAACTTCCCAGAAATGATGAACTCCTAATTTGGATTTAACTGTAAGCAAAATAAACCCAACAGAAATGAAACTAGAGCATTGGGTATATGTGAAGCAGTAGGCTCCTTTCCAGTAGTTGCTTTCTGGAGTCCTATCCATGGCCCAGGTCATCACCCCCTTCTTTGCCTCTATCACCCCTTCTCTGCCTCCATCACCCCCTTCTCTGCCTCCGTCACCCCCTTCTCTGCCTCCATCATCCCCTTCTCTGCCTCCATCACCCCCTTCTCTGCCTCCATCACCCCCTTCTCTGCACTGTCTGCTGTAGGTGTCTTGCTTCGTCACTGTCCTTGCTTTTATTTACATTTTGCCTTTGATATTGTCTTACTGATTAGGCTTTTAAATAGTTTATGTTCTTTTTCCTTCATTAATGGTGGAAATAAAGTGTTTGAAAGTCTGTGCTTTGGAAATAAGGTAAGGAGACTAATGTGGAAAAACAGTCATGAAATCCTGAGGCAGTGTTGTTTGTGGACCAGAAATGGACAATTTTTTGGATAGGTTCTGCATGCCAAAATTAATCAACAGCAAATAAACAACTTAAATAGACCTCAAACTCTTATGGAAATAGAACCAGTCACCAAAAGTTCCCAACCAAAAAAATTCAGGACCAGATGGTTTTAGCACAGAATTCTATCAGAATTTCAAATAAGAGCTAACTCCAATACTCCTCAAATTGTTCCACACAACAGATACAGAATGAATATTTTCAATCATTTGGATAAACATGCATATGTTTGATTACAGGACCCCATGGTAAATGTACTGTAGTGACCAGCCAATGTAGTGACCAGCCTCCCCGTTTTGGCAGCCATGACAGGCTACCATGTACTTGTATGACCTTGTAGCTCCTGTCCTGATCACTAGGAGGTCAGATGCCTTCCTTGTGGCAAGGAGCCAATCAGAAGTTAGCTGGCGGGGCGGTGCTTTACAGCACTGGGTGTGCTTTAAGGACAAGTATACAACAGTGACATGCAGAGCATAGCAACCGCCCTG
This sequence comes from Mesocricetus auratus, assembly GCF_017639785.1. Lineage (NCBI taxonomy): Eukaryota > Metazoa > Chordata > Mammalia > Rodentia > Cricetidae > Mesocricetus > Mesocricetus auratus. Next base: position 4,285,014 of record NW_024429212.1, on the reverse strand, counting down.
GGAGGGCCTATGGGCCATAACAACCAGTTGACCAATCAACACAGGGCCGGTCACCCAAACTTAGAAGCACACCAGTCCTGAGACTGTTTCATACCCATAAACACCCCCTTATGCTGCCCTTTAATATCCCTGCCCCGAGGTTGCTTGAGGTCTTTCTCCAGCCATCTGCCATGGTGGCGGGGTGAAGGGCCCGAGCTAATGGGTTACCTTGTTAAACATCTACAATAAAAGACTCTTTGTTTTTGCACCGAAATGGGCCTCTTGGTGATTTGGGGGTTCAGAATTTGGTCTCAACAGTACCAGTTCCTTTTCTGTTTCTATGATAAAAATACCTCCACCAAAGCAACTCAGGGAAGAAAGGGTTCTTTTAGCTTACAGTTCTATAGAGTCCTCTGTCTCGGGGAAAGGCATGGCAACACTCAGGGGAAGCATGCCAGCAAGAGCAGGAAGCTGGCTGATCACATTCCATCCCCACACAGGAAGCAGAGTAGGGGGTCAGGGAAGAAGCCAGATGGGGCCAGGCTATGGCGTGTTCTCAGTGACTGTACTTCCTCCATCAAGGCTCTATAGCTTTCCCTAACCACTGCAGACAACATGTTCAAATACACAAGCCTGTGGGCACACATCTAACTCATAGTAAGGTTATGTTCAGAGTTGAAAGACTCAGCCAAACTGCCTACCAGGGTGGCTTCACCTTTTCTCACATTGTTAGTGTCCGGGTTTGGGTCCTTCCCCTGGCTATCTCGGCAGTGCCTTGCAGATTTAGTTGCACGCATGTTTTCACTCCTCTAGAAGTGTCAGGGTTAACCTCCTGCAGCCCTTCCTGGATGGTTTAGTACAGCCAGGGTCCTGTATTCTTGCCAGGATATTTTCTGAAGTTGTTTATCTATATCGCAATATAATCTTAATAGCTTTTTATCTTGTCTGGACATAATACTTGGAAGACATTCCTTTTGTTGTTGCTGTTATCTGCTGATGAAGTCACACTTTCTCTGGCCTGGTACTTGTGTAGCCCAGGATGGCTTCTAATTCTAGGCTGTTTTCAAGCCTCCCATGAGAGCATTGAGATTTTGGATATCGACTGCCACTTCTGGCTTGGAAGCCACTTCTAGCACCATCCCTCCCCTCCACAGTGTCTCTCTTGTCTCCTACATTTATGTGTGCACAGAGAAGAGTTGCACATTCAAGCAACGTAGTGCAGCATTTATCGGCAGCATTTTCACAGCTGAGCAGAACCCAGGATCTTTATGGCTCACCATTTGTGTGCATGTGTATGGTATGTGTGTGCATGTATAACTCTCTCTCTCTGTGTGTGTGTGTGTGTGTGTGCATGTATAACTCTCTCTCTCTCTCTCTCTCTCTCTCTCTCTCTGTGTGTGTGTGTGTGTATGAACTTAACCATGATAACTGATTCCTTATTCAGTTTTGGGTATAGAGATTAAGTTTCCTAGCCAGGCATTGGTGGTGTATGCCTTTAATCCCAGCACATGGGAGGCAGAGGCAAGTGGATCTCTATGAGTTCAAGGTCAGCCTGGTCTACGAAGTGAGTTCCAGGACAGGCTCCAAGACAATACAGAGAAACCCTGTCTCAAAAAATAAAAAAACCCAAGAAATTCAGTTTCTCATCAGAAGATAGAGCATATAAGGCATTCAGCAGAGTCTCCACACTGGTGGGCAAAGTGATAGAGAGGTTGCCTGGTACTGAAATAACCATATGCACCCAGCATTGGATAACCACAGCTTCCCCACCAGTCTACCTTTTGCCATCAGCTTCAGGAGCTGAACTCCACAGAGGCTTGCCACATCACATACAGTCACTGGAAGACTGGCAGAGCGTGGGAGAATTTGAGGGGTCATGAACACCACAAGTAGACAGGGCTAGAGAATAATAGTATTCTCAGAAATGCATTATTGATGAGGAAAAGGGAACCCCTTTGGCTTACTTGAATCTTAGATTTGCATGTCTCTCCACATTGAACACACTCTCTGCAGCAACTCTTTGGAATCTGGGTACCCTGACTACAGTCCTATATTTACAATGAATGCCCATAACTAGAAGATTGGATTGACCACATTGTAGTGTTTTCTAAACACTTGTCTTCTGGGCTGTGTCATCTAAACATGCTTCCTGGAATATGTGCTCTGAAAATACTTAACTCCTGGGCTGCATTGCCTGGCCGTATGTACCACGTCGCCTGCATATGCATTTCACTGTTTGGCCATGGCACAGGGGAGTGGTGAGCCATGCTATCGTGTCTGGGATAATACAGGGCTGTCTTGTGAGCCCTCTCTCTTCTGCAGCCCGTAAGTGCAGGCCTGAACTCTGCATTCCTCCGCATCATTGCACACTGCCTCCTTGCCCAGAGTGCTTCTCTTGGCCCATTACAGCTGCCCCAGTCTGACCACAGTGTGTCAAGTGGATGTAACCATGGAGCTGGCTGACCCAGTTTTGAAACAGGTTAATCAGAATAAATTTGACAATTATTTTTCTAGAAGGAATGTTTTATGTGATTCATTTGTGAAGTAGTATAGAGAACTAGGCTCGATGACTTTTGTGGTCCTATTCTATTTCCTTCTTATCTTGTGAAGTGAGATTTAACATTTTCAGGAGGCGTCTACTGAAATATTCATATAAATGAAGCACATTTCCATATAAAGCAGAAAATTCCAATTCAAGGTTTTTTTCACCCCTTAATACTGCCTTTTCAAAGTCAATGTTTGCCAAGAAATCTGTTCTCTCTTTCTCTTTTTTTTTATTATGGAAGTTCATCTCATTGAAGATTAGATTCTATTTTATCAGTCATCTTTCTTGTTTGCCATGAACACTGAATCTGTTATGTGGTAGACCAGCCACTCTTCATATGCCTTCAGCTGTTTTTCTTGGCCTGAACCCTGATAAATAATGACAACGTTATGAGCAGAGACTAAGATAGGTGCTGACTGTGGCTTTTATTGAGTTGGAACCTGTGTCTATTTCCTATACTCACTTGGGCAAGCTTCATCATGGAGTCTCTGTCAAGATGAATGTCCCTTCCACCTACAACAAAGCTTTTCATGGGGTTTGTAGTAGATTTTGTTGTCAGGAAAGATAGTTTCATCTCCCAATGTAATCCTGCCATGCACTGGAGCCCACCAGACACATTGTATCCACCGGACAGGTGTTTTTCAGAAAGGATTTGACAACAGCTCACTGTCATCAATGTACAGTTGCTACAATGTAACCTTGTCTATATTAAGTGTCTCTTCAGGAATCCACATTCAACAAACAGCTTTAGAATAAATTAAACTAGAAATGAATCATAGGGTAAAGTCTGTCTTGAAAGCTTTGGGTAGGGCCCTACCAAGCACCTGGGCCTGCCTTGGTTCTGAAACATGGGCACTTCTGGTCCTGTTTTTCACGAGTCTAGTCCCAGTGATGCTGTTTCTTTTGAGGACTTAGTGTGGAAAATACTTGCCCTCCCACAATCAGGGGTGGTTCTTCTTCAGTTAGTATTTATCTATCTGCTTTGTACTTTAAGTACTCAGTTTGTTATTAAATAAATACTTCACGGCATTTGGTGAATTTCTTTTCTATGCTAACTCACTTAGACATGAGCATTGCTGCCAAGCCCCTGGCTGCACTGGTGACAGCTCATCAGTCTTGTCATTATCCAAGGTTCACCCTCAGCAGCCATGTGATGATCAGGAGTAATTTACCCAATGCTCTGGTTTTGAAAGACCTGAAGTAATCAGGGCTCAGGGTGAATACCCTGTGACGTCCCGAGCTCAATAACCAGACAGTTGGATGCAAACCGCAAGAGGTTTATTGTTTACACGGGCGTCTGTGGGTGATTCAGCAGCCTTAGCTAGCTGAACGTACTGGGCTTTAGGACAGTTTTCTTTTTATATACATACTTTTGGCAAGCAAAGCAATAGGGGTATTGTAAGAAGCGCGAGCATAACTCATCCTTCCTGGAGAAACCACAAGGTCAAGATTAAACTTAACAGCCTGCCGGTGTCCTGCATCAGCACTGTGGACCAGATGTTCTTTTCAATTTGACCTTGTTCCCTGTCTAGGGGAAGGGACCTTGGGGAATTTTCCACTGAGGCAACCTACTGAGGCAACCTTCTGAGTCTCAAAAAAGGGGGGGGGTGTATTGAGGTTTTTTAGTTTAATCCAAGAGAGTCTCCTGTTGGGGTGATGAAAGCTCCTACAGGCTGTACACCTAGTTTATTCTTCAGCAGTATCCCTTCTTTTATTGTTACCCATCCCTGGAGATAGAAAATTGTTCTAAAGAACATAGGCATTAGAGAAACACAATGAAATTTGAGGTGTGATGTCACGTGGTTGTCCCAAACCTTGGGAGCTTGAGGCATGAAAGTTACTATTTCTTTTAACCTGGTCTCTTTATTGATATTGACTTAGAAAAATTATTCATTTTATGGCATATAAAAGGCAAACCTATCTTAAAGATACATTTAACTACTCAGTGCCATTAAAATGAATGAGTATGATTTTCTCAGGTATAATTAAATGTTAGGTAGAGACACCAAAGCTCAAAAATGTAAAAGACCATACCTGACATGCACTAGCTCTATTGGAAAACAGCTTACATCAAAAAGTAGTTAGAAGAAACCCATGCTCATGCATCAGGCACATTGTTGATTTGGTCCACAGGTCTAGCTTTAGAAAAGGCAACTGGAATTAGAAACCCTCAAACCAAGCAGTGTTTGTAAGGATATGGACCCCACGGTGGTGGTGGGGCCTCACCTCCCATGGCCTCATCTTACCTAATTACCTTCTATCCGTAAGTACCACCCTGACATGAGGGCACTCACCTACTTCCATGCTGTGGATGACCATAGCCCACAGCCCTTTCTTCATCTTCTGGAAGTGAAGTAGTCATCTTTGCCCCCAGCTCCTGTTGTGTTGATACAACACTGTGATAAGTGTTGAATACACATAGCATTTTAATTCTTCTTCCTCTTCTTCTCCTCCTCCTCCTTCTTCTTTTCCTCCTAAACTATAGCTAGGGTAATTTGGAAGACACCATTTAATGCATGTCTGATTATCAGGTATTCTAAGCTGCAGTTTCCCTGGGGACCTTGACTCTGGGGATAGTTTATATTAGTCATTTCAATCACACAGTTAATAATGTACCCCAGTTTGTACTTCTGAGGGATACCAGCCACTAATGACCCTACAATGTTTATGTGATGGAGCAAACGAAGTTAATACCAGAAGGAATCAGTAAACAATCCATGTTAAGCTTTGCCCAGAAAGCATGGAAACGAATGCTATTTCTGCTCAATGACTTACCAAGAAGGGTGCATTGTGTTGGGCTCAAACTACACAGAGAAGGAGGCTTGACTGAGGGCTGAGGCGCTCAGGGCTGGAACTCGTGAGCAGGCAGGAGCCAGGTCACATGCCTGTGCTGAGGTACACAGGTTGCGGGGAGTTAAGGTGGTTGCTGACATGGATATTCAGTCAATACTTACTGAGGGAAAGAATCAAGTAATGGACAGACACGAGACTGAGTAGAGAGAAGTGAGCATGAGCACAGAGTACAAGCTGTGAGCATTGAGGGAGGACAGCGCTCCCTGTAGGAGAGCCTGGGAAGCACACTCCTGTTATTGACAAGTAGGTTCCGGGTCTCTGGATGACACACTGTCACCACTTACATTTTATTCTTAGTATTCCTTTGCTTGCCATTATTTTATCTGTTTTTGGTGAAGAATAGCATATTACTCTGTGGTTTTACCAGTGAGAATTTCCCCAGGTCTAGGAAGAGGGCAAAGGTCTCCATGGACATCTGCAAAGGATGGGGGTCTACCTCTGTGAGGTGCCTGGAGATGAACCCCAAGTTTTTGCATTGGTAGTCAGGCTGCACTGTGGTAGATGAACCACCCCAGCTTTTGAATCCTAGTGGGTCAGCCTTTTATAGTATCTCAATTATAACCTTGGCTTTTGAATTCCCTGCAGTGTTGACTTGGTCATTTTTCTATCTGGTTCACCCTAGGTACAGGGAAGGGCAGCCTATCCTGTACAGATTTAGCTTGTAGGCAGAGAGGATGCTCCAGGAACTGAGGCTTCCTTAATGCCCAATCACTGTAGAGTATGTTCATTAGCATGTTTGAGGAGTCAGCAAAGTCAGAACTGAAGCCAAGAACTGTGGAAGCAGAAATAGAGTCTGTCTCTCACCTTACTTTTGTGATCTTGTAGTCTAGAAAACCTAAATCTACACACACACACACACACACACACACCAATGGCCTCCAATATCTTAGTCATTCACTTCCTGTATATTTGTGGGCAGTACAGTAATGTAGGTGGGGTAGTCAAGATAAATGTTTGAATATTTCATTTGAAATTGCCGTCCTTTGTGGATTTGCCATGAGTACTGATTTTCACTCACTTAATGTATGCTATTTGATTGGTTAGCTTGATGATAATGCCATAGTTCTAGCTTCCAAATTACAAGTCAATCTCCTTCACCTGCCGTGCTTAGGGAAGGCTGGCCCTTTGTGTTTTCTGCATTGCAGATGCCTGTATTACAGGGCTGGGGTTGTCACATACCCCAGCATTTCCTTTTGGCTGTGAAATCAACCCCTGATCATTTCCTGTGCTATCTAGGGATGATTTCCTGTATAGTTTCATAAATTAAGACTTAGAGATGAGTTTAACTATGTATGTTTAATTTAAAATCTACCAAATCATAAACGGTTTTAGGAAGAAAAAAATGTACTTCAGAAATTAGTTCATTACTATTTAAAAAGAGACTTAGTCACAGGAGTTTAAAATAGTTATTTGAGAAAAAAACCTTTGGAAGAGATAGAAAGGGGTTTCATGTATTTTAAAATTAATATACTTTTATTTACCAAGCAGTATTTTGTTTATAACATGTTAAAAAAGAGGCCCAGAGAGTCTTTATACACCCTGACCTCTGCTCCAATTTCATTGATCTGTAAATTCTTCATTACACTAGGTGTGGTGTTCCAGGCCCGTATTCCTAGGGCTGAGGTGCTGAGGCAGGGGCATTGCACTGAGTTCAGGACCAAACTGGATAGAGTGTACCCTATCTACCTCAGACAGTGAGAAAACAAGGAAATGGTCTTGGTTTGTTTGGAGTGTTGTCACAGGTTATAAGCTAACATTAAAAGTCTGTGTGTGTGTGTGTGTGTGTGTGAGAGAGAGAGAGAGAGAGAGAGAGAGAGAGAGAGAGAGAGGGAAGGAGGGAGGGAGGGAGGGAGGGTGTGAGGAAAGAGAGAAAGATAACACTGTGACCAAATCAATTTGGGAGGAGGTTTGCTCTTACTGCTCTCAGGTTACATCCTGTCACAGAGGTAACTTGGAGGCAGGGACCTGAAGGCAGGAGCTGATACAGAAGCCAAGGAGGGATGCCTCCTCCTCATGGCTTGCCCAGTCTGCTTAGTTGTAGCATCCAGGACCTTGTGCCCTGGGGTCACCCCACCTACAGTGAGTTGGGCTCTCTCATATCAACCATTAATCCATATGACCTATAGGCTACAGGCATCTTCTCAGTTAAGATTCCCACCTCCCAGCCATATCCAGGTTTGTGTCAGATTGACAAAAACATCAACCAGTGCATTCTCATTGGGTGGCCAAGGTTCCCTTGTCTTCCTGGAGGGTTTGGAGAAATGCATGCATGGATGGCTATAGCACTGTGTCAACACTGCCTTAAGTGTCCGCTGTGCTCCACTTGCTCTTCCTCCCACCACTAATCTTTCTAGTGTCACCTTGGGTAAACTTTTATACCCCCCTGTACATCAAGTTGTTATCAAGGTGAGTCTCCACCCTGTCATCGTAGTGGCTTACTACCTTGTTTCTTTCTGACACTGAATCAAACTTGCTCTATCCATTCATCCGTTAAGAGCATCTTGGGCTACAGAGGTACTCGGGGTAAAAGAACCTGCTGTGTGAGGATGAGGATGTGGGTTTGGAACTCCAGAACCCACATAAAAAAGATGAGTGCAGCAGTACAGATGTGTAACCCCAGCACTGGGGCATAGAGAGAGGCAGATCCCTGAATATTGCTGGCCAGCTAGTCTAACAGAACTGGTGAGCTCTCAGTTGGGTGAGAGACACTGTCTCAAAGAACATGGTGGGCAGTGACCAAGAAAGATAGTTGTAGACCTCTGGTTTCCACATGTACATATGTACACAGATTGTTTATCATTTACACACACACACACAGAGACACATACACACAGACACACACACACACACACACACACAGTTATTTTGATTATGTCCAGCCTTCACTGAATATGATCAAAGGTGCCGTTAGCATCGTGCGTGGGTTTTTGTGTGCACGTAAACTTCCAGGTTTTTGCTGGGTAAATGCATATATTTGGTCATTCAATGAAGGAATACTCAGTTTAGTCAAGAACTGTACACCGTGTGGAGTCCCACCACAGGGAAGGGATTCTTGTGACATTTTGTCCTTCTGTGCTTTTGGTGTTGTCACAGTGAGGGGTTATGTCCATTCTACTGGCATCTTCTCGTTTTGGTTTGGGGTGCCTTAGAGACATAGAGTGGAGGGTATGCCCTCAACGCACTGACCAGCTGTGAACTAGTGAGGTGTCCAGTCTCACTCAGTTTTCAGCCATTCTGTTCATTTATTCTTGAGTCTCTAAGTCCTTTGCGTGTTTTGATTACTAGTCTTTGTCATATGTGAATGACAAAGGAAAGGACATGACGGGTCCTACATGTGATGGAGGGGAAAGTTTATTGTAAATAAGAGGGAGACACAGTCAGAGGCAAGGAACATCTGGGAGAGCCCAGAGTGGACATGACCAGACTGAGCTGGGTCATGTGAGGAGAGGGGGAGGGGAAGGAAGTAGGAGAGAGGGGAAGCAGGTGTAACATACATGAGGCCAAAGGTACGAAAAGGGGTGGGTAACCACCATGTCTGGATTATATAGGGGAGAGCCTCTGGGGGAGGGGCAGCCCAGCCCTTGGGATGGAGAGTTCAGAGTAGAGGGTGGGGTATGCCAGCCATATCCTGCAACAGGTAGGGACTGAGGGATGCTGGGAGACCCTGGCTGCCAATTCCAGGTTAGACATGTTAAATAGGCAAGCCAGGCTTTTGCCCTGGGTTTGAAATGAAACAATATATGATGCTTTTTTTTGCCCCTAGCTTCTGTTTTTCTATGAATATTGTCTGTGGTAGAGGCCCGAGTTACTCATTTTGATGGTATCTCAATTTTCATATGATCCTGTGTAGATCACAATTTTTATTCTGTATATAAAAGTCATTGCCATACTCTAGGTTGCATGACTTTTTTCCTGTGCTGTTGTGTGTGATTCATCTGCCTAATTAAGGGCTCATAAAACTCATCAAGGAGTAGTTGTCTTTATTTTCTACATCTGGATTATTTACACACACGAATTTGTGTCATCTCCCTGGAATCTCCCTGTCGGTTGTGCTGGAATCTCTTCATACCAGGATGGGTTTGTTGTGTGAGCACTTTGTCCGGCTTTTGTGAGAGTGAGTCTGCTGTTGCCTTTTCTCCCTCTGACTTTGTTTGAGGGGTCCTGATGTCAGGATGAAGTGAATGTCTCTGACTTCCATCACCGGAAACACTGGACTTACCACCATCGTTTTCCTTAGATGTGCTGTATAATGTGCAGGCGACCTCTCCAGGCCACATACTTTTTGATTTTGAGAAGTTTTCATTTTTGTTTCTTTCACTTGATAAAGGCCTGCCTGTTTAGGCAGTTTGCTTTTCACTTTCCATACCTTCCCAGTGTCATGATTGTGGGCATTTAGGTTATTCCTGTCATAATACTCCTTTATTATTCCTTTTAATGCTCTTTATTTCAGTAGGATGGGCCCTCTTTCATCTATAATGGTAGCATTTCCTCACCTTATGTATCCCTAGGAGACCCTCATTTATTTAGCCAATCTTCTGATGCCCCAGCATCTGTACTTGCAGATCTTCACCGTTAGACTCCTCAGTCATTGGACCCTTGCATAGGATGCTGGCGTGGAAGCCAACTGTGTTAAATAATACACTTTGATAGGAAGTTTAGGGTGAGAAGAACCCATTTACTCAAAAGCTAGAATCAAGAGTAATGCCTTCAGGACTGCAGACAGGCACTTGGCACAGGAGTTTGGCACTGGGGCTTGCTCATGGGCGTGGGCTGAAGCTGTGATTAACACAGCCGCTGGCAATGCAGGGGTATTAACTGTTTTTTGGAAAGAAAACAGACTCATATATGCATTTATCACAGTTTTGAAGGTAAACACCTTCTATGTATAAAGAGAGTTCTGAAACATGGAAATAGGGTGGCGTGTGGTTTATTACAGGAACCACTTATATGGAGATTTCTCAGTGGTTGTTTTATTACTGGGGAAGAGCCCTAATTGTGACTTCCAGTTATAACTGAGAAAAGGAATATTTCAAACAGGCATGATGCTTTTGTGTTAATAAGTGTCAGTCTCCATGGACCATTTCAGCTCAGTTCCAGGGTCATCACTTCACAAAATGAAATGTGATTGACAACCTCCAGCAAGAAGGAAAAGGCCCCATCCTTTAGCATTTAGTCTATGGCATCTTAAGATGCTTGTGGGATATACACATAGCACGTGGATTACATTGATCAAGTTCCATTTGCTTAGATGTTAGTGTAATATTCCCATCAGCAGCTCTCAAACATGTGTTTTGACTGTAGTTTGAAACTGTGATGGAATGGTTCTATTTTCTTCCATAAATACAAGTCTGTATATGTAAATAATCCAGATGTAGGGAATAAAGACGATTTATGTAACTCTTTAACGAGTTCTTATGAGCCTTTAATTAAGCACATAAATCAACAAGAAGCCTTTGGCTCTAATCGCCTCCTGGATCTGCAGTTGATCTGAACAGCAAAGCGGAGCAGGGCCGTTCTACTCCTTGACTATGCTGCTAACTCCCCGTGTTCACACCTGCTCAAGGGGGGACTGTGTTCAGGGCTCCTGGGAGAGGCGACCAGCGTAAAGCCAGGTCTGGTATGTGAGCTGCTCATGAGCTAGGCACACAGGGACACCTGTCTGTATCCTGTCCATGTCATTGTGACAATGGGGGCCTCAAGAGTGGCCAAGAGGAAAGGCTGCTTCCTAGACAGTAGGAACTGTATCTTTCTGTTTGGCTATTATTTTCACCAAGCAGATTTTCTAGATTAAATGACTCACCATATCGTGTCTCTTACAAGCTTTCTCTGAACAAGCTTGGCTGGTGTTCAGAACTCATTTGATCATATATGTGCATCTCTTGTAATTAAGTTTATGTTTTACTGAATTTAGTCTCTGGAGTAGGACTCTCTGAAGGGAACAGAACTCATAGAACACACACACATCCACATATAATGTTTACTCTTATATAACTTATACAATGTATATTAGATGTATATGGGATCTGTTAGATTGACTTACAGGATGTGGTCTGGGTAATCCAATATTGAATGTATCATGACAGAAGGGCTGAAAATCTCACAATTGTTCCGTCCATGAAGCTGCATGCCTCTCAAGTTCCAGTCTAGATGCTTGAGTCTAGATGATTTCTGGAGAGTTGCTGGTTGACAGTCCATGTTGGAATCCTGAGGAAGTTGGATTTAAGATCATCTTCAGCAGCAGGGTAGATGAACTTGCCAGTGAGAGTGAGGACAAGCAGGTAAAAATCCAAAGTCTCCTTCTTCCATATCCCTTTACGTGGACTGCCAGCGGAAGGTGTGGTCCAGATTTAGGGTGGGTCTTCCTGCTTCAAATAATCCGATTGAGAAAACCCCTCACAGGTTTGCCCAGCAGTTTGGGTTTCAGTTGAATTCTATGTAGTCTGATGGACGACTAAGTTTAGCCATTGATCTTCTAATGCATAGATATTTGCCCTTTTGGGTTTCCCTGGAATATCATGCAACTCTACAATTCTCATCCTCTGGGAATCCTTCCTTTTTACTGGAAACATCTAGAAGCACATTAGCTTACACAAGAGACCCCTCAATCTGTGAGGGGTCTCTCGAGGTGTGCCACTTCCATTTTGTTCAGGTGTAGCGCAAACACTATAGGTCTTAATAATAAAAACCCGGAGTCAGTTTTCAGGGGTGAAAACTGAAAGATCAGAGAAGCAGAGCAGCCAGCCACTAGTTCTTACCTCAGACTGAAAGGGAGAGCTTGTCTCTACGAATCCTCAGACTGAGTATGATGAGCTCCTGTCTCCTCCCACTTAATACTCTTCTCCTTACCCAGCTGAATCCCTTCTTGTCTCCACCTTCCTAGTACTGGAATTAAAGGCTTGTGACTTTCAAGTACTGGGGCTAAAGGTGTGAGCCATCACCACCTGGATCTGTTTCTTGTGTAGCCAAGGATGGCATTGAACTCACAGAGATTTGTTTGCCCCTGCCTCCCAAGTGTCAGGATTAAAGGAGTGTGCCACCACTGCCTGGCCTCGATGGCTAACTAGTGGCTTAGCTCTGCACTCTGATCTCCAGTCAAGTTTTATTTGTTAGATCACAAAGAAAATATCATGACATCCAGGGGGAGACTCGAAAGCTGGCTTTGTGTTCTAAAGACCCTGCTTCCTCTTTTTACAGCAGAACTCGGGTAGAGGCGATCCTTAGACTGTACACCCAGTGGAAATAGTGCTCAAGGCAAGGTGTCTTTGCACATTAGCTTTTAACTCGTTATGGAGAAGGAAGGATGCTGGGAGTTTAATTTAGGAAAGGTTGTGGTGAGGGAGGGAGTCCTTCCCTGTGAACCATGGCCCACTGTGTCTACTCCTTCAACACAATTCTAGGTCTCTAGGTCTAATCATCCAATGTGCACCCCTCTTCCTGCCGAAGCTACATGCTAGCCGTTTACACGGACCCAAACATTGGTGGAAAGCTGCTCGTGTGTTGTGTCTTCTTACCACAACTGTGCTAAACTCACAGGAGCTGCTCAGGAAACCACCACTAACTTAGAGCCCATTGTGAAATGCTTCTGTCGAAAGAGCTGCTACTGCTGCAGCATCAGGAGGGGAGATCTGTCCGAACCCACAAAGTCCTTGATCACTTTGCCCAACACCATCTCCTTCCAACTATCAACCAATAGCACAGAACTCTATCAACTGGCCTGGTGTGTGTGTGTGTGTGTGTGTGTGTGTGTGTGTGTGTGTGTGTATGTGCTTGTGCATGTGTGTGTTCTGTCTTCTGTATCAAGAAGGTTGAGATAAACAGCTGCAGACTCCAGAGTCACAATGCATGGTTTTCCTGCGCTGCAGTTAGAATGGAAATGATGCCCCTTCTGCAACTGTAGGAGAAAAGGGTCTTGTGCTCCCATCCAGCGTCTATGCAGAGACTGTGCTGGAGAAGCTGGGGAGCCATGCAGCAAGAGACAGACACTGACCACTATACTGTCACCAACTTTTTGGGGTGCCGAGTGAGACTCTGTCCTCTGAGGGTGTTCTTAGGCTTCTTACATGCCCCTACATGGAGCTAATGTCCACTCATACATCTTAGGGGAATGCTCATAAAATAGTAAGAGACAATGGGTGTCTAGCATGTGGAGGACAGGGAGTCCTCTTACACTGTTGTGGCCATTATGGAAAGCAGTATGAAGTTTCCACAGCAAATTAAAAATAGAGCGACACAATTTCCCTAACTTCTGGGAATGTACCCAATGGAAATGAAATCAATTTGCTGAAGAGATGTCCGCACTCCATGTTCCTTGCAGCATTATTCACAGGAACCAAGACACAAGGTTAACCTCAGCGTCCATCAGTAGATGAGCGAAGAAGAAATAAACTGTGTTTCCAGGTGTACCTTGGTGGTCTGGCTTTGTGTAGTAGACCCAATGTGAAAGGTTTGATTCCCCAGAACAGAAAAAGTTATTGTATGTGCATAATAGGTTAGATTATGGTTTATTCTTAACGTAGAAGTGAGTCTTGGTATTTGACAATGTGCACAAGTTCAGAGGACAGATCCTAAATGGCCTCACTTATGTGTGTGTGACGAGACTAGCCTTAGAGGTCTTTGCCAGATTAACTTCAGATTTCAGGACCACTCAGCTGTTCTGCATGCCAGACTGTGGTAAAGGAAGCCTGCCTTCCCACATCTGGAGAGTGTGTCCTGAGGCCAGCAGGGTCACTCCTAAGAGCACAAATGCAGTTTGTGTTGAACTTCTGTGCATTATGCTGCTAGAGCTTTTCTCCTCCACTGCCTTAACCCTTGGTGATACCTTGAACACAGTTTGTATCAGTTCTTCTGTACATTTAGAGTCAGATGAAGTAAGACCTCGATTCACAGAGGGATTGGTGACCTACAGTCACCTGTAGTCTCTCCTACCACTGGGAAAGTACCCTAATAAATGCATTTCATTCATCGGGATAAACGTGAAAGCGTCACTGTTCCTGTTTGGAAGCTGATATTAATTTTACATCTCTCATGCAGCAATATGACTCCAAAACTTTGATTTCATAGAGACAGAGTGTAGAATGATGGTTATTAGAGCCTGGGACAGGTGTGGAGAAGGGGTAGATTTTTATCAAAGGGCACAGACTTTCTGCTGTAGGTTCCGACCACCAATGTAGAACACAGTTCTTATAGCTAGCAGTGTGATGATCTACATACAAAGTCGCTAAGAGAACATGCTTTGTGGGTTCTCACTATACACTCAACAGATCTAGCTATGTAAGGTGATGGTGGTAACTTTATAGTGTGTATAAGTGAGTCAACTTTTGCCTCTGTGACAAATGTCTAAGACAAATAATTTAAGGGACAGGGAGAGGCTTACTTGGCTTGCAGGTTTTGAAGTTTCAGCCTGAGGTTGGTTGATTTGATTTCTGCGTGTCTATAGAGCATGATGGCATCTGGAGATTGACAGCAGAGAGTCACCCACTCCCACAGCAGCCAGGAAGCAAGGAGGAGGCAGACGCCATCTAGTGACCGGCTTTGTCCAACTAAGCCCCATGTCCTATTCATTTACCACCTCCCAATAATCCATCAAGTTATTATGGATTTAGTTGATCATGGAAGTCACCGCAACATGGTCCTTCCAGCTCATTTCCTAAAAGCTGCTCTAGCTGGCAACCAAGCCTTGAACACAAAAGTCCATCCACAACAGCATGCACATATCAAAGCTTCATTGCTCGTACTTCTATGTTACCAGGAGGTATTATCTGAAGGTGTGTTGGGTGCCTGATATGTTAAATCCATTGAAAGACACTTAGTAGGTAGTTGTAGCTATTTTAACCACAGTTTAAATTTCTCTGTAGTCATATGTTTTTTCTTTTATCCTGGAGGTGCCTCATATTCCTGGGGTAGGATTGACCAAGGCCATCTTTTATGCCCTCATGTCCTCATCTGCCACTAGAGTTTCTTTTCTGCTATTCCTTAATATTTTCCAGGAGGCTTTACAAACTTCTTTATATATGAAATTGAGCTTTTATTTTTGATGATGCTACTGTTGTGGTGTCTGTGTATTGGAAGCTTAGTCCTCAAGGCAACAGTGTTGAATAGCAGAGCCTCTGGAAGTCTCTTCCTGCTGAATGGATGGAAGCTCTTCAATGTTAACACTCAAGTGGGCTCCATATGGAAGCAGGCACTTTTCTCTCCCCCCCCCAGGGATAATTCAATGAGAAGGCCCTTGCCAGGGATGGCCCTTCAGTCTTTGACTTCTAGACTCCAGAACTGTAGGAAACACATTTCTATTGTTCATAAATTAGTCATTCTCAGTTATCATTCGCAGTAGCACAAAAGTGAAAGCCCCTCTGGCTCTCAATAATCCTGAGAAGTTTGATCCTTTCAGCCAACCTCCTTATGCTCTACAAGAACAAACTATTGGCTCCATGCCAGGAAAGAACAGGGTTGGTGAGGACTTTGCTTTATTGTGTCTACTTCAGGGTTCTCCAGGCATCTAGTTTGATGCTAAAATGGGAGTTGGAGTTTTGTCTTGTTTTTTTTTTTTTTTGGATAGATGACTTTGGTCCCATGAACCTCAGGGACTCATGCTCCCATGAGCCATTGGTGATCCTCCTGCATCCCTTTAATTTGTGTTCTGTGAATTGCTACCCCAGGTTTCAGACTCAGTTCAGGGTCCTGAGCCTTTATTGTTTTCTGAGCACTGTAAGCTCCTTTGTTCCTTTAGTCTCTTCACCAAGGCTATGATGGTGTCCTTCCTCTCTGATGGTGTGAATAACCTTCTCTTTTCCCACTGGTACAGGTCACCATCTCAGGGGCTCAGTGCAGCTCAATTTTCCTGACATCCAACCCACAGTCTTGAAGATAAGGACAGGAGCCATGTATGTTACAATTCCATACAAATCTTGGGTCCTTGTAGGCTCTGCAGCATAAATGTTCTTCTGGTGTAGGTATGAGGCAAGACCAAAGACTTCCCCTGTGCTGGAGGCCATGGGACTGCCTCCCTGGCCTCAGGAGCTCACTTGTGTTCACTGGAGTTGAACATAGATCATCTCCTGGCAGGTGCGGGGAAAGCATACTGACTTGTGTCTCTTTACTGGTGTCATTCATGTCTACACATCAGCATCTATTTCCATATCTGTCTCTGTTATCTAGATAATCCGGATGATAAGTAGATACATGACTATGCAGGCATATTTATTTACCTCTATGTGCACTCTGTTCCTATTTATCATCTGTGACTGGCTTAAGTATTTCTCTCAAATTTCAAAGCTGACATTTTTGTGCCCCTCTTCTTCTTTACATCATTTTCCAGCTTTGAGCTGCCCTTTTAAGCAGAGAAAATTTTTTCAAAAGTCATGCTTTCTAATTTGCATTTATTTATTATTTATTGTCTTATAGCAAGAGTACACGCCTTCCCAACCAGACACAATTAAGCATTCTCCTTCTTTCATAGTTATGTCTGTAACTCAAGGGTGTGAACTGGCCAAGGGAAGCCTCGCTTTGAACCAGTACAGGCTTTCCCAGAATTTTAATTGTACAGGTTGGCGGCTGTACTTGTGACCCTTGACTTCCTTCTACACTGTGGATGCATAATTAAAAAACAATTTACATTCAACATGGAGATGGCTCTCCTTTTGAGGTATGTATGAGAATCAGGGGGATTGAGTGCACAGTAAAATGTAAAATAACCTCAATATATTTTACATATGATTATGCTTTAGATACATTGGTTTAGACAAAATATGTTATTAATTCTGTCTGTTCCTGTCTACTTTCTTGATGTGCCTCCTGGACCACCATCAACTAAAGACCTTTCTCTGCCCCCATTCCGATTGCTGGCGCTGTTCTGGGTTTAGTAACCAGGGGGAAGATTTTTTTCATCCTCTGCAATTCTCAGTGTGATGGGCTGTCATAGAGAGGTTTTGAGCAGAGGAAGGCATATGATGGATTTTACCTCTGAGAAACCTGCTCAGGCTGCAAGGGCAAAAATGTCCTTAGAATAGGCTTCTGACAGGGTTGGAGAGGAAATGTGGCTAGTACATGGGAGGACTTGGTGACTGATGAGGTAGATGGGCCTAAAGCCTTTGACAGTCCACCGGCTTTGGGTACATACTGAGAGCATTTGTTGAAGGATGTAGAGTTCCCATAGCACTTTACATATAATAACTATTTACCCACTTCTCTTTTCTCTAAACTCATAAACCCAAGAGAACTGTTGGTTCGTTTTTGTTCCTTTCCGCTGGGACTGGGAGTGAATCTCAGTGGGAAAGGCCTCCCCTAGGAAGCCAGATAACTCCTCTTCTTTCTTGATAGGTAACTCTTACAGAATGCTTGTGTGAAGTACTGTTGAAAGATGCACTCGTGTGCCTTTAGAGAGCTTGCCTGTGTGTGTGTGCATGAGAATGTGTTTATGTATGTGTGTATGAGTGTTTGTTTGTATGTGTATATGTGGGTGTGTATATATGAATGTTTGAGTGTGTGTATGCATATGAGTGTGTATATTATGTATATTATATATGTGTGTATGGATATATATGTGTGTGAGTGTGTGTATGTATGTACGTGTATGTATGTATGTGCATGAGTGTGTGTGTGTGTGTGTGTGTGTATACCTGCTTCTTTTATGTTAAGGCCTTTAGAGCCTGTGTGGTCAGAAGTTAGTCTGCTTCTGCTCACTATGTCCCCTCTTGCTTTCATGGATTTTCTTACCAAGTTGAAGATCAACAAGCAATTGTGTGGAAAAATGAAGGAATTATGAAGTCACTCCTAGACACCCCAATCGTGAACACTGAACAAAGGAAATGTGAGCCTACTTTCCACACCATGATGTATTGTCCTTTCTCAGCCAACTCCTCTTGTTCCAGGAGAGTGCATCCAAGTCTGGACTCCGTGATTGACAGATCTTACCCTGGCAGTGCTGGGATGAGTGATAAGGTTCTGATATCTCTTTCTGCATGGTGCCTCTGTCTTGATGCCATTGCCGACAATTCCATTGTCAGATGCAAAGCTCCACAGGGAGCTCTGAGCATGCTCAGACTGTGGCTCAGGGGCCTGGTACCATTGTGGAGTCTATGGGTAGGTTTTCAGGGGTTTCACTGTATGGCTTCTGCCCTCTGAATTACACCAGCAGATAGGACACTCGAGGCAGAAAAAAAATCATCACCTACTTCTGGAACTTTTCTAAATATGTTATTGCTAGGAATAAAGTCCCTGGCTAGAGACACAGGTCCTGGGGACAGGTCCTGGGGACACACAATGGTCCCCTGCCCACATAGGGGTCCAGAGCCATTTAGATCCATGGCATTCTGCCCATCATTATCTCCCACCACACTGTGCGGGGCAGCTTCTTCTTTCTCTACTTTCAGGGATGAGAAGTTCACCTTGGTGCATTGAGACTACACTGCCAGGCTTCGTGTTCATGTGAATGGCTCATCCGTGAGTTCAAGTAGGCTTTTATAATATGACAGATGCAGGTTGTGGAGAGCTTGCACCTGGCACAGCGACAGAGGGGGCTCTTGCTATGGTGAGCACCAAACAACTTTCCAAGATTTGAACTGAAAATGCTCAAGACACTCCACTCACACTTAATTACCTCTGCAGCAAATCTCATCTTTCTATTTCATAATTCAGGTTTGTAAATGCTGAAAATAAATTCCTCTCAGTAATTTGGGTTTGTGGTAGCAAGAAGGAACTAAACCTGACCAGCATTTCACCTGAAGAGTTGAGGATGGATTTAGATTTTTTTATGTCTACCATCTTCCAGGAAAGGTAGCTATGGGTTCCCCTCATGCCAGCTGTATGGTTGGCTGTCTCCCCAGTCCACAGGAATATGTGAAGTGTTATTTTCCAAAAATTCCTTCTCTACAGGGAAAATACTAATTTTTTAAAAAGTATATGCAACAGCTTAGTTTTCATTTCTGTTACTGTCTGTCAACCTGGGCCTACCTAGACATCCTTATCACCATACTGCTCCCCATTCTATTGCCTGGAACTCAAGACTCAATGGAACAAACCTTTCACTCCTAGGCTCAAGGCTCAGTGTCTGAATTTTACCAAGGGACAAAAGCAGATCTAATTATGTCTATTCATATGGGTGTTGGCTGAGAAATGCAGGCCACTAGAATTCAGGGTTGTATAACATGTAAAAGAAGAAAAGTGATGAGGTGAGCTAGACTAAGGGTAGGAGCTTGGGTTTCTGGGCCAAGCTGTGGATGGGACCAACAAGAGTGTGTACAAAGTTGGAGCCAGCTCAAACACAAGGCTACTCTATATTTGATAGGTGAAGGAAAGTTACCTTCATGGCTGGAGTTTGCCTTGGGAAATGTGCACTGTCTTTGCTAAAGGGAAATCTATGGTTTTCTAAACCTTATTCCTTATATAATACATAGCTTTAAATAGCGCAAGTCAAGAATGATAGACTTTTGACTCTTCTGATTCCATGAAGGGCTCATGCACATGGCTTCTGTAGGAGCTAAGATTACACAGACAACCCCCCTTTATACCACCTGGGCCCTAGCTTTGCAGGGCTTCCAGCTAAGTCCTCACAGTCGTTGTCTTAGGATTTCTGTTGCTGTTATGGACACCATGAGCAAAAAGCAACTTGTGGAGGGAAGGGTTTAGTTCAGCTTACCCTTCTGTTCTCAGGACAGGAACTCAAATAGGGTGGGAACCTGGAGGCAGGACCTGATGCAGAGGCCATGATGGGGTGCTGCTTACTGGCTTGCTCCCCATGGCTTCCTCAGACTGCTTTCTTATGGAATCCAGGACCACCATCCCAGGGATGGCACTAGCCACAATGGGCTAGGCTCTCCCCCATCAATTACTAATTTAAAAAATGCCTTATAGCTGGATCTTATGGGGACATATTTCTCAATTGAGCTTCTCTTCTTTCAGATAACTCTGGCTTTTGTGTCAACTTGACACAAGATCAGCCAGCAGTCATATCTAACTCCAAGCCAAACAGACTCCTGCCAACTCCCTGCAGACCCAGGGATCACATTGATTGGATGGTTCAACTTACATGGGAACTGTGCAGCCTTTGGGTGCTCCAAGGCCTTATGTATCTATAAGTTGACTTCATTATCTACTCTCTCATTGTCTTGTGGTTTCCAGTGAACCATCTCATTGCTGTGGTGTCCTGATGAGTTCTTTGGACCTCCTCTTCTGATCTCTGTTGAAAGAATTTTGATGAAACACATAGAAAATTGCATAGAAGACAGGTAGAGTCCATGAAAGAGGAGGATGGAGTATTCACAAGGAGTGGTAGTGAATAGCAGCTAAAGGGAACAGAGCAGAGAAGTACACTCTGTAAAGGAGAGAAACATAATGGGATGAGGGATGATTGTGCCAATTGACATGTTAGGCAGGTTTTATACCATGTCTAAATTTTCTAGAACAGACTGCTTCCTCTGAAAAGATTTTCCTGTCCAGGTGATTGATAGGCCCATTTACATCAGGAAGGTACAATGGAACACCCTTGTTCTGTAGCACGGAGTCTCTGGCTGGCTAGTTACTAATTTTAATGATCTTCTAGGAAGCTCAGAATATCATGCCTCTACTCAGAGAACGATTCATATCCCATTCTTTGGAGTAACTCACAGTCCTTCTTCCCAATTATAAGCCCTGGCTGTGCCAGCATTGAGCTAACTATCTAAAACTACCTAAGCTTCAAAGTCCACCAAGGTTTCCCTCTGGAGATGGAGGCTCCTGAAATGACTGTGATGGGTGTTTCTCCAAGCTATCATTTGTTCTGCACAGGTCCCTGGAGCAACAACTTTCCTGTGTTTATTTTCTCCTAGTCCCTGGGGTACAGGACCTGGAACTCAGAACACAGTGAATGAACCCTAGTGCAGATCTGAGGACTCCTCAATATGTCTACAGATTGGTCAGGGAGAAGGATCAGTTTTTGTCTGGTTCCCACGGCTGAAGAAAGTATAAATGAATAAGGCCATGTGAAGATGGAGAGTGCTCACTTTGATTATCCCAGAGCTGAATCAAGAAGAGCAATGCAAATTTGACGGATTATTCTTGCAAGATAAGCCAATCTCTATTATTAAGTTATAGCAAACCAAGTTGTTTTTTTTTTACTGACAGTCATGTACAGAAGAACCACATAAATACTTTAATATGGAAAACAGGACTGTTCAATAGAGTGAACGTTCAAGTTAACTTGGGTGCTATACTATATCTAGCTTGAAAACTTACATTTTCTCCACAGTTAGAAAGGTCCTGGCTTTTTGAAAACGTCTAAGCCAATTCGCAGTGAAACAATAGGAAAAACTGCCCAATTCCTCAATGCATAGAATTGGATAACAAGCATCTCGTTAGTTTAACTGGAACTTTTGAAGACACATTTTTCTGAATCTGCCTGAAAACCTGTTGGGATGTACTTGAATGACATTATAGCAGGTTTTAATGGGCTACAAGTCAGTAGTTTTCCTTGACAAGGAGCCATGCAAGGGTGGACGATTATGTGTGTGCCACTCTGGGATGCACAGTGGCAATTGTTCTGCCATCCTGGCTCAAGCCAGCAGTTCTCATCAATAACAATGAGTATTCAAGTCCAGCTTAAAAGTGTGGAGGAATCTATAGCTCCAAGAGGGACAGGATGATGCAGAATCCAGCTGCAAGAGGAACTGGGTGATGTGGTACCCAACTGCAAATAGATGTGGGTAGACTGGAAAGACTGACTTACAGCAGATTCTTTGCAGCAGCACTGAATAGGCGTGGGCATGAAGAATATGCTGGAAGGCTTAGTTTCACTATCAGACGTGTAGTACTGTAGTAGATACCTTTGACCTCAGAGACCCTGGGCATTCTAATACCATGAAGATACCAACTGAAAACGTATTTATAGAAGATGCGCTGAGGAGAAATAGACAGGAATGAAGATAATCCATAGATAACATCATCAGTGTTTGTGGGGATATGACTTGTGGGTGTACTTTGGGTATTCTGAAAATGCTCTTTATCTGGGTTCCATAGGAGGAGCCATATATAAAGGTTTAGCAAAGTCTACACTCAAGGTTTTGAGTCTGAACAATGCCAGTCATACTTAAACTAAGAACTGGGAGAAGGTTGGGGGTGCAGCTCAGAGGTAGAGCAGTTGCCTAGCATGAATGAGGCCTTGGATTTTATCTCTAACTAGGGGGGTGTAAAAAGAAAGACAATAAAGAAATGTTACTCAGCTCCAGGAGCCAAAGCATTCATCTTTTATAATAACTCTAATAGAGGTGGTTTGTATTGAAGATTGCCTGCAGAAGAACACACTAACGTCCCTGTTCCTGAATGGGTCTTGGTCACAGTGCCAAGTCCTGGAAGGACTGGCCCCCCTGTGCATGTCTGGGTCAGCATGAACACCCAGTCAGCTGCAAGGCCACTTTCCTAATCTTCATAATGAAGCTTGTTTGTATGAAAAACAAAACATAACAAAACAAAAAGAAAACAAAACCAAGTTTCTTAAATGAAAACCATTCTCCATCTAAATTGGCTTTGGCTTACATTAAAGGCAACTTCTTAGATGAAATGGAGTGAGTGAGAGGGTGTGCCATCTATCAGCTAAGGGAAAGGTCACCTTGGGGACTCTTCAACTTCCATGGTTTGAACTGACTGCTTCCAAGGTTGAGGGTCTCATGAAGTTCAGAAATTCCTCACCCAACACTCCTGGTTTTATTTTTTTGAGGAAGATAATGAGTTTATTTCCATCAAACACTAGCTCAGCCTATTCCTAGGCAATCAAAAACACAAAAACAAAAACAAACAAAAAAACTCCTATTCTCCCACTCATGTTGAATGGAATAAAGATAAGTATTTCTGACAAATACTATATAATAGGGGCCTTTTGCAGTTTTTATGTCTCAATCCTGTTTTTATAAAGCTTACACCGGGGACTAAACAAAGAAAGAGTTTTAAAAAATGAAACCTAAATATTAAATCTGTTGTGTTTTTTCCAAGTTACAAGCAGAAGAATTTTGGGAATTAGAACAAAGCTTAGGCCGCTTTTTATTTTCTTTCTTAAGAATGAGACAGGGAATTGCTTTTGCCTTTATCTGGAAAGTTTTGTAACTTACCCAGGTGGTTAACTCCCTGTGTTCAGAACACAACTGTACTGTTTCTGCTTTATCTATGGTTTTCTATGAAGTGCTCAAAGTTCTTGTTCTCATCTGTTGCTGAGTTTCAGATGTCCTCTGAGGCTCAGGGAAAAGTGAGTGAGCATTTGTTCTAGCAAATAGAAAGCCCAGCAAACCATCCAATGTTTGAATTTTAAATAGGAGTGATTTTTAAAAAATAAATAGAACAATAGCCATGAGACATTAAGATTCTTTAATCTTAAGTAGTTTGAATTCTAGGTTTTTGAAGACAGTTTTGTGGTGAACAAAACTTTTTACATTTGAAAACTCTCATTGGGTTGTAGATGGGTCACTGCTGAATGTTCCCCACAAAACAGTGAGCATGGAGCAAAACAGAGGTGTGTAAATAGATGATTGTTAGACATATGGTAGATATTAAAGTAGAGGTCTAGGCAGTTGGACATGGGGTTGTGTAGTTAAATCACAGGAGATGATAAGAAGTTAAAAGAAATCCAGTCGACAGTCTAGGAAAGAGATTGGATGTCATGTAGCTAATGAATTTGGGACAATTAGATTATAGGTGTGTTAAAGCCTGTCTTGTATGAGGTAATAAACAATGTCATTTTAACAAGGAGTACTTTGATGTTCTCTATGGGAACTGTAGTATCTCCTTTTTTTTCAAATGACCCCAGGAATTCGATTGCATGAGGTCCTTAAGGTCTGTGTGCCTTGGCCATCTGTGCCAAGTTCTCCAGCTGCTGACTTCATCTAAGGATGAAGTCTGGGAAGTCCATGTTCTCAGGGACAAAGCATTGCAATGTTCACAGCTATATCTGACCTCCAGTGGTCCTTAGTTCACCTTTCAGAGAACTCGCAGCTCACTGAGTCTATTTTTCCAGTCTCTATAGGATTATATGTTCGACTCCTTGCGGGGCTGTTTAAATTTCAAACAAGTCACAGAAGCATGCACCCCACTTGGCTTGCTTTCTGGGTATAACTGGCAAGAAGCTTCATTCCCCAAGTCCTTTCCACCGAAGGAAACTGGTGAACTAGTTCTAAGTGCCGTTTCCTCCCTTGCCATCTCCTCGTCAAGTCTGTGAATCTCCTGTGTTTGATTTTATCTTGGGGCTGTTGTGTGGGTTATGCTTTAGCCCTGTGGGAAATGGCACCTAGTAGAAGCCCATACATCTCCTAGCCTCTCGGGTAAGGGGAGGCTGTTACACTGATATCAAAACTCTGATCTTCCCTGTATCTTACAGGCTTGTCTGATGTGATAACAGCAGAAAATAAAAGATCATACTAGGCAATTTTCTTGTGACCATAACAAAATCCCTGGCAAAAGTAAGGAAGAAAGAATCATGGTGGAGGTAATAATAGTCCCTCATTGTGGGAAGGCATGGTGGTAGGAGTGTAAGTCACACTCTGCTTTGTGTCCTTGGACAGAAAGCAGAAGTAGTCGAACGGGAGTGTCCCGTTGGCTTTCTCTTTTCCCCAACCCAAATGTATTAAGTCCGGGATCTTTGCCTGTTGTTCATGTTGGCACTACTAATGTTCATGTGTTGCTTGCTTTGTTTGTTTGTTTGTTTGTTTTTAACTCTTTGGGAGTCTGCTCCCAAATAAATACACAGAGACTTATTCTTATGAACACCTTAGCTTAGCTTGTTTCTAGTGAGCATTTCTAACTTAAATTAACCCATTTCTCTTCTCTATGTTTTGCCTCTGGGCTTTAACCTTTCTTTATCCTAGATGTCTTTCTTCCCTTCTTACTCTGTGGCTGATTGTGTGGCTGTGTGGTTGGCCCCTAGTATCCTCCTTTTCTAGCTCCTAGTTCTTCTCTAGAGCCTAGATTTTTTTTCTTATTTATTCTCTCTGCCTGGCATCTCCACCTATTTCTTTCTCCTGTCTATCTATTGGCCATTCAGCTCTTTGTTAGACTAATCAGGTGTTTTAGACAGGCACAGTAACACAGCTTCACAGAGTAAAACAAATGCAACATAAAAGAATGCAACACATATTTACATCATTAAACAAAAGTTCGACAGCATAAACCAATGTAGCACATCTTAAGCTAATATTCCACAACATTCATTGTTTGCCTTCCTTCTTTAGTTAAACTTCTCTGGAAATACCTTGATGGACAAACCCAGAAGTGTGTCTCCTAGATGACTCCCAAGTCCAGTTAACTTGACAAGTCATTTGAAAGATCTTCCCTACCTACTCCCAGATACTGTTAAACCACTGTCTATTTGACCATAAGGATAACTTACATTTTATACACATAATTACAGCCCATACTGGGAAAGCATGTCAAGACATAATTGCAGAGTTATTTAAAGGAAGGTTGAGGCTAAAGTTGCTTGGAAGCCGGACTAACTTTTACAATAACAATTAATCAGTACCTGGAGAGCTGTCACTGTGGCTTCTAACAACAGCTGATTCCATTAACCTCAACGGGACTTTAATTACTATTGCCATGACAAAAGGTGGGCCGGAAAAAATCTTTGTGGCACTTTTTGAATTAAATCTCTTCACTTTCCTGTAGCGTGTGACTCATACAGTCTTCCCCAATTCTCTCAAAACTCGAGTGACAAATATACAAGCCCCTGGAATAAAACGGTTCCCTGTTATTTTTATAAGGAAAGCCTCATGGGACAGGCAGAAAGGCTTGCAGCCGTGAGCAGTATTGTTGGCATAGCATCTCTGGAGCAGTGTGTGTGTTTCTGCCCTCTGCAGATGGCAGGCTGTGGTCCTAGGTAGGAAGGGAGGCCTAGGAGAAGAGGAGTCCGTGTGGATGGTCACGTAGGTGAGACAAAGGATGTGAAGACATCATCTCAGGAATGGGGAAGTGGCAATGAGAAGAGCTTCACATTCAGGGGCATGAGAGTGGTACTTTGTCTGCACTGAGCAGTGCCAGGTGCTACCTGGACATGTGATACATTGCCGATATCAGAACTTTTTCCTCGAGATTTAAACTCTTTTACTCTGAAGGTGCCTTAATCAAGGTGCTGGAAGCCTTTTAAATGGGGTTAAATGATCTGAAAATATATATCCCCCAAAGACAAATACAAAACCAGTCTCTAAACATTTCTGTTCAAATTTGAAGACTGAAGAATCCAAGTTGTAATTAGTATGGAGATGATTCTTCAATCTCAGAGGTATTCTGGTCAGTAAGGCTTTGGGGACAGTGGCTGAAAAACTTGCATTTACTCCACATTTGTAAGCTGCAGGATGCTTCTTTTAACTCGTGTCAGGGTATAGAGAGACTCACAAAGGGCACACATTTCTGACCTTCTCATATGGTTGGAAAGTCACTATGAATAGAAAGAAGCATGGGATAACTTAGGTTCAAGTTCTGTCTGACTGAAAGCCCATGGCTCCTTAGTCCATCTGGCAGTCATCACTCCTTCCTTATGTGGAAAAATTTTACAGAGAAAACACAGACACAGAGATGAACTGGTAAGGGGCTCAGGGGCTGTGTAAATTCCCTGAGACACGCCAAGTCTGACAACAGTGACCTAACATGGTACCTTCTGATACACAGAGCTGTGCAGAAGTCTGCCACTTGCCCAGATGCTCAGGAGCAGGCAGACTGTTGGAGCCTCTCAGCCTGGCCGCCACTAGCTCTGTGATCCGTACTGGTCAGACATACTACATTATATATAATGCATTATTTTTGTGAGCATGATTTATTTGGGCTTAAAATTGTGTGCACGAGCCCGCTTTCGTTAATATATGTCTACATAACCTTGCTTAACATATTTTTAATGGCATTGGGTGCTCTGTGCACATGTAGCTTTATGCTAAATTGTAGCTTTGATAACAGAAATATGGTGTTCTTACTGAG
Organism: Mesocricetus auratus; assembly: GCF_017639785.1. NCBI lineage: Eukaryota > Metazoa > Chordata > Mammalia > Rodentia > Cricetidae > Mesocricetus > Mesocricetus auratus. Next base: position 4,257,722 of record NW_024429212.1, on the reverse strand, counting down.
TTTTACTTTTAGATATTCTGTTTATTTTATTTTGAACTTTATTTTTGGGAAAAATATATATATGAATATATATACATAATGAAGGAGAACAATTAAGTCTTTTTAGTCTGAATTCTTAATTCTTGGCAGGATTACAAAAACACTTTCTTCCATTCTACTTGTGTATTTGTATTTGCTTGTACTTTATTTACTTTAAAATCTTTGTAAGTTGAGTTTGTCTCCTTAATATAATTTTGTCTTATTCTTGAGACAAATTAAAAATATTTTTATCTTAATATGGATGTTAACTCCACACATAATTGTTGATACATATTTTAAGAGTCTCCAAATATAGATTTGTTTGTTTGGGTTATTTTAATGATTTGCGTTATTATTGCCAGCATTTAAAAGTTCATTATATGAATATTTAATGCATTAATCTTTGACTATCTTTTTAAATTTTATTCTGATGTTGTGCAGAATTACGTTTTTGTCCAAGTACTCAATTCGAGTTTATCCAATTTTTTAATATTCATGTTATTTTATTCCCTTACCTAATTACCGTCTAGTATCAGTTTTAATTAAGGTTCCCTCACTTGTGTAAATTTGGGTTACAGTAGGTAATGAGCTTTTATCTCTTGACCATTTTCATTTCCACTTCTCACTTGAGTTTACTGCATAGCTTCACCTAGAAAACATGCCATAATCAGCACAGGCTTGTCCTGCGCCTAGCTTCGCCCTAGACCCACAGTCCCCATCTTTGTGAAGCTGCTAGAAGAAACCTCCCAGGGCCTGGGCCCAAAAGGCTAAGTGCAGACGTTGCTAATGACTCCCCCCTCCCTTTCTCCCTCCTTCTTCCTTCTTCTTCTCTCTCTATATCCGTTCCTGATGCCTTCTCCCCTCCCTCCTCCAGTTCAGAAATATCCTCGTCAGTAGTGTTTGCTAAACTTCTTTTCACTTTACACCTGCAACTTACAACGTGCTTGTTTTAAGTTGCACTGTGGAATAAAGAGACTCCAATGAAGTGCATGCATCACTCATCCTCTGGTACAGTTGGAAGAGTCACCGGGAATAGAAAGAAATATGGGACAAGTTTATTCAACTCTGTCTGACTTACAGGCCCATGTGTATGAGCAGAGACTCTTTGGTCCCCCCGGCTGTGATCCTTCCTCTCTTACATGGCAAAGGTTTACAGAAGAAACTCTGACACAGACGTATGCGTGGACTGGGCAAGCAACATGAAGCCTACAAAATATGTGAATTTAAATTTGCAATTCAGTTGATTGGCTATGTCCTTACTCAGAAACGGTTTTCAAGTGTCTTTAGGAAATGGAATTTGTCTTACATCTTCGTGGAGTCAGCTGTGGAAAACAATTACTCTGTGTCTACTTAAATCAGGCTCTCTTTCTTGCTAGAATTAAATTAGTATTCTGCCTTACATATTGATTGGGCACAACAGCTATATTCTTAATTCACTTTGAAGTTCTATACTCACGACCAGAAAGAAACTAATAAGTATCTGATGGTTTAGCAAACATTGTTTATGTATTCGAGATGAGCATGTGTGCTTCTGAAGATTGACTGAATCATTTTGTTCACAAGTACTACCGAGAATCTCATTTCTCTTCTGTCTCTCTGGGAAGAATGTTAACCAGGTTAGGTCATGAGGTCCCTAGGACCAGCATAGGACTTAACCATGGAGTTTTTCAGAGTGTCCAGAGGCTGGAGTCAGGGCTATGAGGACTTGTAGGCTAGAATGAAAAAAAATCACTACTGTGCTATAAAGCCAGTTTACACACAGTCTGTAGATAAAATGGAAGTCAGTCAAGGGAAGAAAGAACACAGATGTGTTGGGTTCTGTCACTGTGTGGGTGTTTGTGCCCTTACAAAATTCACACTGAAGTGTAATCTTTGATATAGCACCATGTAGTGGCTTGCCTGAGGATGTTCCCATGATCTCAGGTGTCTGAACACTTGGATCCCATTGCTGGTGCTGGTTGAGGAAGGTTAGGCAGTACAGTCTTGTTGGAGAAAGCGTGTCACTGGAGGCACACCTTGAGGATCTAAGGACTTACCCCATTTCCTGTTTGCTCTCTCTCTTCTTTGTGCTGTGGTTCAAGATGTGAGCTCTAAACTTGCTACTCCAGGCACCATGCCTGCCACTAACCTTCGTACTGCCCCCGCCATTATGGACTTCTAACCTCAGGAGCTATAAGCCAAAATCAACTCTACTGTTCATTGTGTTAGTCACTGTGTTTTATCACAGCAGCAGAAAAGTAACTCGTAATATATTAGCAATATAATATACTCCAGTAGGTAACACTGATCCCTGGAGATAGTGATCAGGTCATGAGGGACTAAGTGGCTTAGGAAAGGGCTCGATGGGAGAGTTCATGCCTCCTGCTCCTCTGTCCCTCCTGCCATGTGAGGATATGGTCCCTCTCCATCAGAGGTTGCAGAAACAAGATGCTCTATTGGAAGTAGACACAACAGGAACTACTATTGCTGGGACTACAGTTGTGGACTTTGAGTTATGACGATTTTCTGCTCATTATAAATTATTCAGTCTCGCCGGGCGTTGGTGGCGCACGCCTTTAATCCCAGCACTCGGGAGGCAGAGGCAGACAGATCTCTGTGAGTTCGAGACCAGCCTGGACTACCAAGCAAGTTCCAGGACAGCCTCCAAAACCACAGAGAAACCCTGTCTCGAAAAACCAAAAACCAAAAAAAAATAAAAAAATAAAAATAAAAAAATAAATTATTCAGTCTCAGGTATTTTGTTATAGAATCACAATTTTGTGGAGACAGTGCCTGCTCCTGTATAGTAAACAGCCCCAGCACTGTGATGGAAAACAGCAGCAGTTGTTGAATAATTCTGCTTTAGCACATTAGGAATTTGGGCATGACATCTTATGCTACTGTACTGATGGTTTTTCTCTCCCTTGTGACATCTAATGTCACAGCTGGAAGGACCTCGTTGATAGGAGGGTGTGCTAGAAGACATTTAAAGGCGAGGCTCTTATATGTATTTATGCGACCTGAGGCTGTGACTCACACCATGATACAGGGGTGGAGCCCTCCTGTTGATGTTCCTCAAGGTCTTCCAATTTCTTACATGGCAACCGTGTTCCCAAGTGAGTATTCAGTGAGTCAAGGCCAAAGCCACGGGGCCTTTTATAATGAAATTAATGCTATAGCTACTTTTTAACGGTGCCACGGCTATGACAGGTATTATAGACATAAATCATAGACATTTTTCTTCTCTCCATTCTGGGGGCCAGAATCTGCAGGTATAGCTAAGAGCAGAGCATGCTACTTGTATACCTCTTTCCCTGGGTTGCAGATGGCCTTGTCTGGCTCCTCTCATGTTCATACCCTAGAGCTGCAGTCCTGTGTGTCCCTCCTTTATTTTCTGACAAGAACACAAGACAGTTGGGCGAGTGGATGGCCTCAGTTTAAGCTAGCTTGTCTCCAGATGCAGTCCATCATGGTGCACGATCCTCCCTTCTTACATAAAATGAATAGACTTAAACTTCCTGTCTTACATTTGCACCGTAGTCTATGGAGCCCATTCATATACAACAACTTTCTGAGATGCTCACTGGAAGCCAGTAAATACTAAAGACTCGGGAATTCTGGGAAGAGGACTTTAGGACACAGGAAGTAAATAGCTCAGACGCCCCAGGAAGTGGCTAAAACTGAGCAGGTGTACCAAGTCTCTCCCTGCCCATGCTTGGATAAGCAGTAAGGGCAGCCGAGGAAGCGAAAGACCAACTGAGTTGCTCGGGAGAAGCATGTGAGCTGCCTGCAGGCTGTGCAGTGTGCTCTGGCTTCCAGCTTTTGTGAACTGTCACCTATGCTGGGGTGGCCCTTGGTGATGCAACAGATGTCTTTGAGCCATTTCTGTTCCCACAGAAAACCTCTCACCTATACTCCTGTTAGTAGCCCTAATAAAAACTCATGGGTTCACCAAGTTGTATTTTGATGATGTCTCTAGTCTGTTGTTGGTTCATAGCTGTTTGTTCACACCTTCCCAGGAATAGCGTCACATGGGAAATAGTGGGGGGAAAGTGGCATGTGTTCTAGACAGACACATTTGCTACGGTACCCACTATGCTTTGAACCACTTGGACTGAGGCACAAGCATGGCCTTTAAAAACATTTATTGTCATACAGTCTCACTAATTGTCCAGGCTGCCCCTGACCACCCTCAATTTGATTTTAATCCTGTATTTTCAATCAAAACTTGGTTGAATCTATAGATGTGAAACTACTCATAGAGGGCTGCCTGCATCCATTTTACAATACTCTAAAATAAAAATGTCCCATGGCGGTAAATCAAAATTTCAGAGTGAGCCCGTTTGTTTCTGAAGTTGATAAATTCTCCTCCGGGAAGATTCTCTTGACTGTCCTCCTCTTGGCGGGAGACTGTGCTCTACTGGGGACTGAGGGACATTTGTATGCACAACACCTGCAGTGGGACTTAAGCAGCTTAGTAAGAAATAACCAAGGGCTTTTGTGCTGAGGTGTCAAACTGGCAAATGAAGGTACATGAAGGTTTCCTCTGAACTGCAGGAGAAGAAAAAAGTGATCGCTGTAGAATACTCTCAGGTTTTGTTGTCTGGGCACAGAATACAGAGCAGTTGAGGATGTGCATCCATCTCAGGTATAGCATTTAATGGAACAAACAAAGGTGGTCCTTGTCACATAACCCTTGTTAAAGAAGGGACTGGTGAAGGATACCCAGCAGAAGGCTTGAGTATGATTTATGAAAACATGGCTTTAAAAAAATCACTATTTGCAAAACATGCACCTTAACTTCTAAGCTCTGGTCTTTTCTGACAGCAGAAATTTAATGACTGATGCTAGTTATGTACATTTCATTTGTTAAAATTAAGCACTTTTACTTTTGCATCTTAAAATTTGATGGAATGGTAATTTTCTCCAGGTTTTAGTAGCTCTAAATCAAAATTGGCCAAATCAATTTAAGTATAATTTAGTGAAATAAAGAGTCTCCCTGCGGTCTGACAGCTTCCATGAATAATGTATCTGTAATAGCTGCCAATTAAGGTAGTTTCTGGAGACTTATGATGGAGGTGGGGATATCTCTAAGGGTGATTCATAGCACCAACCCAGACCATTCTTTGGACAAAGTGACTCTGATAGCATATAAATGACTATATGGCTGAAATGTAACAGAAAATGTATCCCGTGACCCTTGTCTGCTGTATCCTGCTTCCTCTTGGTTCATTACTTCAGCCAGCAGTTCCAGAACTGGAACCACAGAACCTCTGAGCCCAAAGGGACCTGTTGCATCTTCAGTTCTAACCCCGTTTCACACGAAGTTCACATTGTAATACGTACTTCCTGTATAGTATGCAAAAGACTGTAGAACCTGAGTGTGCATAGACCCCCTTCAAGGAAACGTAGAATCTGGAATTCCATAAGATTAAAGAAAATATTTATAATGGTTAGCATCAGAGGCTTCAATAAACGGAAGAAGCTGAGGAGTAGGACCAACAGTGTAAGCCATGTGTAGGAAGAAATGCCAGAGACAGACTTAGGTGAGTATTAGGGAGGAGATAGTCTCTTTGTGAGGTGGGCCGAGTAATACCACCCCTCTGTCATGTACAAGTCCACAGTCTTCTTGTGGAACATGAGGTAGGCAGGTGTGTGGGGCTCTGATACTGCCCTTGTAAAGAGACCCATCCAATTTTAGGATGTGGTGGCTCCCAGTTCTTCAATTAGGATTCCTGTCCTGCTCTTACATATTCCCTGAGACTTCTCCCACGCTCTTTCTGCAGGTTCGAGTACCCAGCTCTGAGGACTGTGGGAGAAGACATGAGGTCCTAACAGGAAGGCTACTTCTAGTGCTACTGCTAGTGGCTCTCTCTCTCCTTGTCTGTAGATAGAGGGGAAGACTTGAGGGAGGTGTCAGAGTCAACTGCTGAGTCAAATAGTGCAATGAAGACAACTTAGGCACTACCAGGGGAAGAGCCAGGAGGAGGGTCAGCCTGGTATGGCAGTCTACACTTGACTCTTAAGTTCCTCACTGTTTGAATGAACGACTGCAGACGGCAACTAGGAAAAGTGCCCATAAGCTAGCCTCTGTGGTGTAGAGTTCTCTAATGTTTCAGCTTCACCCCTGCCTCTGTTAGTTCATACTTTCCCTCCTTTTTCCATGACCCACATTTCTCCAGCTGGTCTTCTATCCGTGGAAATCACACATCAGACCGGCAGGCTCCTGCCTTTGACTTGCCATCTTGGCCTTGTTCTTTGGATACTTCAAGTATGTGATGATCTTCTCTGCTGGCCCACTTGGGAAACTTGAAGGAGTCATGTGTTGATGTCAAAAATAGGCCACATTTGAGGAGCGATGATGGCTCCCTGCACTGCGGTGCATACTTGAGTTTCATTCAATGTTTTCTGGGGAGTGGAGAATGATTCCAGGCATTTGTGCCTTTGGCTTTGAACGAGTGGGTTTATTGAATATACAGCAAGCAAAAGAAAAGGAAAGCATAGCAGGTAGAAGCTGCAGTTAGCCGCTCACAGCACCCAGCTGAGGTGACTGGAGTGACCCAACAGAGAGCACAGACAAAAGGTAACATCAAATCCAGAGCTTACAAACATGTGGCTGAAGTGTGCCAAAGAAGCCCTGTTGAGAAAGCCTGCTGGAGCTCCCAGCTGGGAGAGTCTGAGTAGAGCAGAGTGTTACCTCAGGTGAAGCTTCCAAGCAAGAGCTCAAGTAGCAGCACAGAGAAATAACTGTACCAAATTGGACATTAACAGTCATCTATCAGAAACGCTGGGAAGGATGAGGTGGTCAGCTGAGTTCCTGATTGGGCTTCACATAGCTGAAGTTCCAGCTTCCTGTTCCCCACTACAGGCAATTTTATTGCCTTCCAGCTATTCTTGAGAGCACCATGTTTTCAATGCTCTCAGCTGCTGGCTCTTTTCCTTTGTCACTGTCACAGGGTCAAGGCATCGGTCTGCCCTGAGACCTTGGAGGATGCCTGAAATGAACATGTTGATGTCTAAGACAAGAGAGCTTTCCTGGATGCCTGGGTCCACTTTTAACAAACTTTAAGAGCAGATGACAACTTACCAATGCAGTGTATGTTCCGAAGTTTCACACAGTAGAGCAGGTACATGCTTGACAGACCCTAACTTCTGATTTCTGAGCCTCCACCATGTTTGTTAAATGGATCCATTTCCCTGGCAATGGACCCTCTCCCTGTAGGAATCTAGTGTCCTCCCTGGATTCTGTCTTCATCCCTCCTGTGGAAGCTCCTGCCTGGGGCATCTGGGAAGAGATTTTGCATGTGGGAGGCAATCCCAGGATGAGGTCCTCTTGAGAAAGGGCCGGCTGGTGCTCACTCCATCTGTAGAAGGCAATTCTGAGAGTTACATCCCTAATTCCTAAAATGAAATAGCTTCAGTTCTTTGAAACATGAACTTTTTATTTCAGTCTGACCATTACTGTTGATGAAAAGAAAATTAAGTCTCCCCTTAATAAGGATAATAGATACTTTTTTTCTGGATCCAAATATTAGTGGCTGTGGCCTAGGAATACAGATTTAGGTTACTCTAAATTCTGTGTTCCAAAATGGAAGCAGTTTTGTGATGTTTTTTAAAGTAATAGAACAAAGAAAGTAGTAAGTTAAGATAGTTTTAAAATGTATTGATGGAAACATTAAGTGGGTGATTACAGAAAAGCAGAAGAATCTCATCTAAAGGTCTCAGATACTATCCAATGATGCACAGCTCTTATCATCTATTACAATCATCTAACATCTTTTTTAGATGTTAGACCTGACACAAACAAGGGCAAGAAATGGCTACTTAGGAACTAAAGATGTCTTTGGACCTGTAACATAGCATCACTGTCTCTCCCCATCACTGAGTTCTAACCGGTCTTGAGGATTCTTTCTGTGAAGTTGTGTGTACAACATCAACATTCCTTACTCATTCAGAGGGAGAGCTGAGAACTTTTTACTTGTTCCCTGTCCTGTGATGCTCTCATTAACTTTTACATTATAGGTCAATTAACTTAGAACAATACATGCACAAGAATATACTGGGCCCTGTTGATTTACTGATGCAGCGGAGGAGGCGTATATTCTCCAACATGTAGTTTTCTGATGAAGTTCAGTATTAGACAAATAATAAACCTTTTAAGAGATTAGTTGCCCTCTGATGTCAGTGCTGGAGGCATGCCCACACACATATGCATACACACAAAATAAATAAATAGGGGCTAGAGCAATTGTTAAGAGAATTTACTCCTCTTCCAGAGGACCAGAGTTGTTCAGTTCCCAGAATCCTTATCAGGTAGGGTTCTGATACCTCTGGTCTACATGGGAACCTGCATACATATGTACACGCATTCACATGTGCACACATACACACACATTTTTAGATTGTAAAAATAAATGTAATAAAACAAAAAGAAAAATACATATTGAGTGATAATGATTATAAGATACTGGTTAATTAAAAAATGTATATGGGCATTTTGTCTGCATATATGTTGATGCTCCATATGTATGTTTTGTGTCTATGGAGAACAGAGAACTTATTGGATCCCCTGGAACTGGAGTTCCAGATGGTTGTGAGCCATCATGTGGGTGCTGAAATTGGAACCAAGCTCTATGTAAGAGCATCCAGTACTCTTACGTACTGAGTTGTCTCTCTCCTGTCCCTTATTTTTTTTATATAAGTACACTCTACCTTCTAGCAGAATTTTAGATATACAGTATAGTGTAGCCAAGGAGAGGAGCAGGGCTGTACAACAGAAGCTGACCACCTTATAAAACTTTCTTATCACTGTGGATTAGTCAACTGAACCTGAAGAAACTCAGCTTTTCCACTGATCTCACACTTCCCGTGTTGACATAGCAACCAGGTTTTGCGACTCTATTCCAATGGACAGAATATGGTTTCTTCTCCAACTGCTAAAGTGCATGATACAATCTTTGTATAAATATTTCAGCAAAATTCATATTCTGTGTGTGAAACTTAGTGTTAAACCATTGTACTCTCGATTGAATTATTAGCATATTATGGATAAGTTAGGTCAGTGCTGTGGGTATGGCTCCCGTTTTGACAGGAAGGCAGTCAGAAGCTTGGTGACCATTCCATCAGTACTGCCTAAGTTCCAGAACATGAGAACGCTGACAGACAGAGTGGAGTCATCCATGAACACAACAGACCCACAGCACTTAGTAAGACGATGCTTTCCCAGATGATTTTGAGGAGAAAGAGGTTTCCAGGAATTCAATTTTAACATCCAAACCACAAAATTTTTGGTGTACATCAGGGGCACCAAGAAATTTAACATTTTTTGGAAGGACCAGTGACCATCTACCATAAAGTTCACAGTGATTCAGCACAAAGGCACTAACTCACATACAGACAGTTCTGGCTGAGCCATGGAAGAAGGGGAAGTCTGGGTGTCCCTTTGAATACACAGAGCAGGCAGCTCTGCTGTCCTTGTAGCTGGGCAAACCAGCTCACTTTCTGGAGGTCAAGGGTACCTCTTCTTCACTGCAGAGCTTGGAAATTCCCATCTCTTCCTTTTGGAGTAAGAGCTGAGACACCTCAGTAGTGACATGTCTGTCCCATCACAGACTCCAGAGGGGGTATGTCCTGTCAACACATTTCCTTGGGCCGCAGCTGCTTGTGTAACTCCAAGAGTCTCCCATGGGGACATGGGGAATCAGTGACTCTTCCAAGTGTAGCTTGTAGAATGCCCTCTGCCCCACACACTGTTCCACCTCAGTCTACGGAGGAGGGTCCACACATCAGGATCAAGAAGAGAAACAGCTATATTCGGGAACAGACAAAAATCCCAGTGAGCCCTGCTAAGAAACTCTCAAAGCTGTGAGGAGGACTTGCCTAACAAAGCTTCAGTGGGGACAGAAACATGGGTTACAATGACCAAGACAGAAGGGACTTGGGGAATCAGTGTGGAGGGAGGTTGCCGAGTCAGAACCCTGTGTGTCAGGGATAGTGTTCCAAAGCCGTGTGAGATGGGTGGAGGAAGCATGGCAGGGAAGGAGGCTGAGGCGTGACCATGCATAACAGTGATACCAGGCCCTGATGTCACTGTGCTCACTGTGATGGGGACCACTGTCAGCTCGTCACAGTCACGGGGCACACAGAGATGAATGCTGGTGCGCAGATGCCAGCCTGGTCCACAGCTGGGACCTCCCAGGCCCTGGTCACGTGGACAGAGGAGACTGCTTGCCCCCCTTAGTTTTATAATACCCCCAGGCACTTCCAGAGTTGGGCAAGGCTGTGCCACTGAGGTTAATAGAAAGGAGCTACCAGGAACCCCGAGTGTCACAATGACTTTGCAGGCTGACTATAAGACTTTCTGACAGCAGCCTTATGGGGTTTGTGGTTGAGCTGTTTCTAATCCAATTGAAGTGACAGGGTAAGTCACACTTCAAAACCAGGGTAGAAATGTTTGATGGGGTAAAATAATTGTCAGTTTATGTGTGTTCATTGCACACAGTGATGGGCTTCATCAGGCTGTTTTATTTTTTATCCTGGAACACCATGTACTTTAACCATATCCTCCCATCCTCCCTTTCTCCAGTCTTGATACATACTCTTGCTTTTGCTTTTCATCAAAAAAGCATGGGTCCCTTAAAAGAAGGAAACATATCTGCATCTCACTTACTTTACTTTGAGACTCTTCAGTTGCGTCTAGTTTTCCACAATTGTTACCATTTCTTTTTCCTTTTTTATGGGTGAATAAAACTCCATTGTGTGGATATGTGTGTATAACATTTTCCACATCTGTTCTTTCTTTGAGAGACATTAAGGCTAATAACAATACTTTGAGAGAATCCAACCTCTGGGTGGATTTTTGCTGCAGCCCCTCTCCAGGTGGATTTGGGTTAAGTTAAGCTCACTTCCCACGTGGGCATCTTTCTGAAAAGGTAGGAAGCATGTAGCCTTCCAGGCAATATTCAGGTTATAGAGGATGCTCTCACATCAAAGGGAAAGGCAGACTGGCTAGTGGCAAGCAGGCCCCCTGTAGACTGTCAAGGAGAAGAAAGGGTGGGCAGAGCCTGCTGGGTATCCGTGCTGGAGTCCCACCACCTCCATGTCCAACTTGCTCTGATTCTCAGTCACTCTTCTTTAAGTCTCTAGTTTTGGTTGTGTTGTCCTCTTGCCTCTCACTACTCTCTCTCCTTGCTAGAGTTGGAGGTTTTCAAATCTCAACATTGCACACAAGCATAGCATTTACATATGAGGTTCTCACTAGCGGCAAGGCTCTGTGTCTTTGAGGCTAACGTGTCCTGTGATGCCTGGGTGTTAGGGTCTAGACTCAGTCTGAACACTGAGGACCTAACACTATAGCAAAAGGGATCCCAGGACTCAGAGAACTCATTGTGGTATCATGTTCTTGTTAAGACTAAGGTGAGGAGCCATGTCTTGCATTAGACAAGAGGTTAGTGTTCCGTTCCTGGGTGTCCCTTAGTGTCCCACTGGTGAGGGAGAGCCCTTAGCTAGGTGATATGGATGTGTTAGTTCTTAATATTCCCACTTCTAAATTATGCATAATTAGATATAGGGGAAGATTGTTCTTAAGCAAATTTCTCTTTACACAGTAATGCATTGATGTAGATGTTTGGTGACTTGTTAGTGTAGTGAGCCCTAGGCAGAACAAACCCTATGGAGTCGGTTTTGTACTGGAAGCAAATGTAATGGCCAGGGACATCTCCCACAAAGAGGAAAGAGAAAGCAAGATGGAGGTCCACAGTGTGGGGGATGGGGAAAAATGGGGGCTTTCCACCGGAAAGGGAGAACAAGAAAGCAATAAAGATCAAAATACATTGTATTGGCATATGAAAAATTTAAAAAGTAATAAAAAATGTTATTTAAAAATGTAACACCCATCTCTTAGTTGCCTTTTAAATGTGATTTATGCCATATTATGTTAAACATTTAAAGCATAAAAAAGTTGGTAACATAGTGATGCAAATGAGACCTGCTAAATTGAGAGAGAAAAAGATCAAGAATGCCTGCTCTAGTGACTGATGAGAGCTGGTAAGAGATGCTAGTAACAATCCCCAGCTGGAACGTGGGGGTAGGACCCGAGGAAGACCTCCACCAACTCCTGGATTCCACCTCAGACCAAAGGTAAGACCTCAAACCAACACATCTGCTCATGACCCATTTGGTTGCTGAATTGGAGGTTTGGACACCAGAGAATTGCCCATCTTCTCTTTGAACATGAGCTGCTGTGATTTCACAACTGGGTGTAGGGTTCTTTCACACTCCCGCACTTCATAACTTGTATACTGGCATGTGCTGATGCACTGTCACACTTTGCGGGCTTAGTGTTTTATCCGTGGTGTTATTCAGTCAGTGAAGGTTGAATCCACCTGTTAGTTGATGTGCCTCGTGCCACTGGCTTGTTAGGCTGAACTTTATTCAAACTGTAGCACGTAAGAGGTAGTGTGGCATCCTGCACGCCACAGCAGGATGCTGTTAGCTCCTGTAGCATGCCTGAATGATTGTGCCAAGGGGAGAAATGACCTGCCCTAGGTGTGTGGTGTTCATGTCTGGTTTCTGCATACCCATGGCAGGTGGGAAACAACCATAGTGTGAGCTGGGGTTGGCCACAGGCTCCGATGCAGCTGCTCATGGAAGACTCACCCTGGCTTTTGGCACTATTGAGGGTCTTCATGGATGGGGCAGGTGTGGCTTCTTTTTAGGGATCTACCAGCTGAGTGTTGACAAACTGACAGAAACCAAGGGAGCTGAGACTCTAGGAAGCCATGTTGTCATGGTAACCATTGCAGGTGCTGATGCTGCTGGAGGAAGATAGCTCTGGAGCTCTACTCACATTGTGAGGCTAGATGCCACGATGATAGCCAGCTTACGCGATTTCTCTAGAGAGCCAGGAGAAAGACAGTACCACACAGAGATGGATCTCCTGTTCTTCCTGGCCCCTAGAGTTGCATCCATGAGTGTGTATGCGTGGGTTTTCTGGGGGAAATTCTACATACTGCATTTTGTTTTTAAAAAATACCATGAGAAGATGGACTGAGGGAAAGCATGTTGGTCTTTTGTTGTGGGGAGAGCTGAGCAAATGACAGGTATGTACTGCTACAGTGAAGCAGACCCTGGGGCCTCCGGGAGATAAGCAATGAAGTTATATATGACTAGGCCATCTAGTTACCAAGAAGACAGAATAAGAAGTCCACAGAAGGTGCATTTACCCATTAATGTGCAAATGTCTTCCCTTCCTTCCTTCCTTCCTTCCTTTCTCTGCCCTTCCCCCATTTCTTCCTTCTGTTTTGAGATCAGATGCCATAATGTGCCCCAGGTTGTCCTGAATCTGGATCCTCTTGCTTCAACCTCCAAGTGCTGGGATTGTTGGCATTTGCCACCATGCCTTGCTCATGATAGATAATATTTAATATGCATCCCTGTGCCAGGCACTGTTACCGTGGCAGGAATCTATCTGCAAACACAATTGAAATTCCTTTTATCCTTGAAACTATATTCCACTGGGGAGGTATGTAGTGCATACAGATACAAGATGGCTCTTCCTCTCCTCCCCTCCCCTCCTCGGCACTCCTTCCCTCCCTAGCCCTTCTGTTCATTGCAAGTCTCCTTTTTCCTTTACCCTTTTCCTCTCTTCCTTCTCTCCTTCCCCTCCTTTCCATTCCTCTCCTGTCTCCCCTCCTTCCCCCATTCTTTCTTCTTTTCTTTCCCTTTCCCTTTTCTTCCATTCCCTCCCATTTGCCCCCCTCCTCATTCCCCTTATCCACCCATGATGTCCCCTTAGATTTATTTTCCAAAGTGGAAGACTAGTTGGAAACACCTCCGCCTATATACAGTGCATATCCAGAGGGAGGGAGATGAAGAAATACAAGTGTTAGCGCTGGACTAGTTTGGCTCTCAAAGGGGAGACAGTCAGCTATGGATATCCCCTGCCTCACTGTTCTTTGGTTGGGATTTATCTCCCTGTTAGTTGGTCTCCTCCCAATTTCTGGACTCTATGACCCCATCTTCATTTTTAACCTCCTGAAGGAAAGGTCAAAGATGCCTGTCTCACTCCTGCTAGACAATGGGGAGGAGGGATTTCATTGGAGGTTTCAATTCAGTTAGTCTCTTTGTTGGTTTTGCTTGGGGATAAAATTTCTTAGGAGATATGGGTTGAGCAAGTGGCCCTAGATAACCACAGACCATGAAGGATGATTGCTGGTTAGTCTGGAGCCTGGATGGTGAATAGGAGAGCATGGGGTGTCAGGGTTCCACAAAGGATAAAGTAGGGATAAGAGGAAGGTTCAGAGGATAGGGTCAGAGGTGACCTGACAGCTGCACTTTGAGCAGGATTAACAGAAGGCAACCCTAGCCCACCTGTATTTTGAGCAGGGTAAACAGAAGGCAAAGAATCCCATAAACAGTAGCACTAAAGATAGGAAAGCAAAGATAGCACTGGTCTGAGCAGTCCGGAGCAGGGATAGTAGCAGATTAGACAAAGTGAAAAGATGAATTTTTAATATATGTGGGATAAAGTAACTGATACCTGATAATCTTTAGTAGACAGAGTAGAGATTTAATGCATGTTCTTGATGTTTCAAATAGTGTGTTCTTTTCTTGTACTTTCTATTGTAGAAGAATTTTTTTTTAATTATGTGTGTGGGAAGGGTACCTGTGCGGCCAGAAGAGAGAGTCAGCCTCCTTGGAGCTGACATTTCTGTTGGTTGTGAGGAGGTGCCTGAGTGAGCTGGAAGCTAGGAGTCAAACTCAGGTTGTGTGCAAGAGCAGCAAGCACTGCTAACTACAGAGATACCTTTCCAGTACTTTGCAGCTTGTATGTGTTACAGAATTTATCTTCATAGCATATGTCACTTCAAGCATTTCTGTAAGAAACAACTTTAGCGCACCTAAAGGAAATTTAAAGAAGGATGTATTTTCACATATACATCCAGGTATAAATATATATACATATTCTTGGCCAGCCTGATAAGACTGGTCAAGCATGAAATGCACTAAGACAGTCAGGGTTTTTGTCATCTCCTCCAGTAGCTCTCTGTCTACCTAATGCTGAGGCCTTTTCATACAGTTCCTCATGCTGTGATGACCCCCAACTATAAAATTGTTGCTACTTCATAACTGTAATTTGGCTGCTGTTATGAGCCATAATGTAAATATTTGATATGTGGGATACCTTACATGTGACCCCACAAGTTTAGAACTTTTGGTCTAGTCCCATGGCATCCTACTAGGGGCTGCAAGATGTAAAGCCTGGGTACTTTCCATGAAAGTTAGAAGAAGCCATTGCCAATAAGGCTTTTAGGAAGGGATAAAATAAGAATTTCTTCCTTGTATCCTAGTTTTACCACTTGGCCTACTTTTACAGCATTTTGTGTTTACATGAATTAACTTGAACTCAATCTATTTTTCAATTATCTCAAAGAATAATGCCTGTTCTTTTAATTCTATGGTTTGCCTTGTTATCAAAATTAATTGCCCTTGTGAATTTCCCATGGTCTGCAACCCCAGGGAGGTGGCTGTTACAGTTTTTTTCAGGGAGAGGCTATACATGGTTTACCATCTGCTCAAGGTCTGTGGGGAGCCTGACTTCAGCCTCGTAACTTGGCATCCTCACTTAACCATGAAATGTGGTAGCCTTGTGTCTCAGTCAGGGTTTCTATTGCTGTGAAGAGATACCATGGCCACGACAACTCTTACAAAGGAAAACATTTAACTGGTTGGTTTATCGTTCAGAGGGTCAGTCCATTATCATCATGGCAGGACATTTTGATGTGCAGGAAGACACGGCTCTGTAGAAGGAGCGGAGAATCCTACATTTTGATCCATAGGCAATAGGAATGGCCTGTGTCACTTGGGTGTAGCTTGAGCATAGGGGACTACAAAGCCTGTCCCCACAGTGACACACTTCCTCCAACAAAGCCACACCTCCTAATACTGCTACCTCTTAAGGGGGGATTTTCTTTCAAACCACCACACCTTGGGTTCTCCTCAATGAGAGTCATCCAGCTCTCTTGTCAGTGACCAAACAAAACTCCAGGCAACTTCGCTCTACTACTTCTCATAAAAAAAAGATTGGTTTGCAAGGGTTTTATTTTGCTATTTATCAGAATTCTAATTGCTTCTTAAAGACATGTTCTTCACTGTTTGGTTCTTCTCAACTCTGTACCGGGTGTCTGAGATGCTGTGGCTCAGGCCCAGAGTGAATGCATGAACTGTGATACCTGTCAAGGTAGCATCTCTGTCTCTCAGCACAGTTCTGCAAGAGAAGGGGTAGAGGGCCACCCAAAAGACAGACTCTGGCCTCTTTAAGACCCTCTCAGCCAATCAGAAGTGCTTGGGTCTGTGGCTAGAGTATGGCCATCCCAATTCCCCTGGTGTGCAAAATAACACGGGGAGTAAAGCGTCATTTGGGGAAGTTTGGATTAGAGGTAAACTTTCACCTAGAGACTGGACTGTTATCTCAAAAGTTGCTCTTCGATTCACTCTGGGGATTCCTCATTGTGACTTGAGTCTGGTAGAGTCTGCTATAAACACATCAGGAGAGCATCTAAGGCTGTTTTCTGTGGTTACAGGAGAATACCTAAGACTGGGTAATTCTATTCTTTTTTAATTACGATTTATTTATTTATTTATTTTTGGGCATACACCCCTTCCCGCTCGTGTGCGTGTGCGTGTGCATGTGCGTGTGTGTGTGCGTGCGTGTGTGTGTGTGTGTACAGTACTCATGTGTGAACATGCCATAACTCCCATGTAGAAGTCAGAGGATAACTTAGAGGAAGCAATTCTCTCCTTTTCCCACATGGCTCCTAGGGATCAAACTCAGGAGCCATCTCAGTGTCCCTAAACTGGGTAATTTTATAATGAAAATAAATGTGTTTGTATAGAGTTTGAAAAGTCTAAGTGCATGTTGCATTTAGCTGGCAGGGACTTAAGACCACGACAGGATATGGCAGAGTCTAAACTGGTGTGGTATTCCTTGTCCTCCCTATAAAGCCAGGAATGCCACTGCAAGCATCTACCCCATCTATCCCTAACTATCTCTCAAAGACCCCACCTTAAAGTATTGTGGTGATACCTTGATTGTACAGATAAAGCTTGTATGAGAGATCAGAGAGAAGGAGCAAGCCAAAGCCACCTTTACCTCATTAGCTTCCCAGGGGAAAGGAAGAGGGAGTTCCTGTTTCTTCCTGCCTATATCCTTCCTCTGACCAGCCATCTCACTTACTGTTTCCACTCAGCCATCTCACTTCCTGTTTCCACTCAGCCATCTCACTTCCCGTCTGTCTGTATAGACCTCCAGACCTCTATGTTTAAGCTGGTGGCATGCTCTACCCTTTGATATTTAGACAAGATTTATTTGTACAATCAAGGTATCAAGACAGAGTATCATCATTTAGGACCCGGGACTCCTATTTTCCCGACACGCAGATCATAGCAGAGACCCAGTCTTGGCAGTGGCCACTCCTCCTAGTTGGAGCCGTGTACACATCATGGAGGACTCTCAGGAAAGAGGACTGTGCCATTTGGTCCTGGCAGGCGTGTCCTTGGCTGCACTCTGAGAGTGGAGGGTGGCTGTACTTGGACCGTGGACTGGGTACCAGCTTCATTGTGGCTGAATAAAGCATCCTCTGTCTTATTCTGTTCCCTATCCAGCTCCTGCGTCTTGTTCTGGATCACGAGTATGTTAGTATGACATTGGCATTTCTTTTCACGCCCCTCCACTTGCTCTTTTAAATTGAAATATTGTTCCAGGAAAATGCTTTTTTCTTTTCAGTGACATTTATTATAGTGGGAAATAAGACTGATATTTTTCTAGAGAATTTCAGCAAAGAACCAAACCCTAGCAAGGGGAGTTGGGAAAGTTCTTGGCTGGGCCTTACCATGTTGTTCTATTCCTGAGGTTAGTAACTATGGCATGAATAAATTGTATGTCTTTCATAATGAAATTTGTGACCCCTACGCCTGTTGTTAATGCTTCTGTTTTGCAAGGTATTGTATTGTTAAGGAGTAGTTTGCTTTGAAATGGAAAAGTAAAAAGAATGGAAACAAACTGTACTTGGGTGGATTGCCCTGCCTGCTCACAGATCTCTAATTGAAATGGGTAGCACCAGTATGTACTGGGCTCCCAACAGAAAGTGTTATTTCCTTTTGCACTGCAGTGAGAGCAACAGCAACCTTCTCTTTCTTAATTCTTGTTAAGAACTCCCAAATCCAGCACACCTCGACTGTTGTTCTTTCTCTTTCTTAAAACAGAGATTTTCTTATTAGATTTGGATTTGAAAAACTTGCAAAACTCATTTCCTATATCTATGTGAAGAAGGAAAATAAATAAAGGATGAATTATGGTTCTTTTACAGCCTCCCTGGGGAGGTTAACATATAGACACATAGTACTTCTAGTTTGCATTGGGAATCTGTATGAGAAAATGTACTGCAGTCGTGTTCAATGTCTCTCAAATGAATTCTAGGAAAGACAGGCATTTATAGGCCACTAGGCTTCTAGAAGGTCTGGGCACACAGATCTTCTCCCCTAAAGTCTAGTGCCTGCAGGTAGTGATGAACTGTATGAAATTCTTGAGTAGAAAATGAAGTTAGGTATCACTGAGTTTATTCCCCACCCCTCAGAGGAACAAAAGGCCCAGACCCATCATATTGTTCTTGCATGTAAATTACATTTTCCTTTCTTTCTTATCCACTATTCCCCCAGTGATTTCTCTCTCTGCAGAAACCTCAGAGGTTTCCTCTTGCCTGACCGGGCAGTGCTTCATCAGGGATCTCTGTATTGAGAATTGTAGCGCTCAGTGTAGACCTGTACACCGTCAACTGTCCCTTTACTACCAAAGATGCAGCGGATGCTTCTTGGGGTCCCTCTGATGTTGGACACATCCTATGTTCGTAAGACGTGGCTCTTCACTACCTTCTTAAAAGTCCCAGCTGACATCCTGGAACTGTGGTGGTGTCTCTTCCCACAATGAACCCAAAGCATCCTTCACTGCTCTCACCATGAAAATGCCTTCCACCTTCTAATTGGTACCCAGTCTCTGAGATACAAAGCAGGTCACCCCAGCACTATTACAATGTAAGAAATGGCATATTGGGCTTATTGTATCTCTGGTGTGCCTTCAAGCTAGCACATACTCACGAATGAAATGAATTTGCAGAAGAAACTCAGAGAACATCTTTTTTCTTTTCTTTTTTCCTTTCCCACTGGGGGAAAATGAAGTTTTCCCATTCAAATGAGACTTTTATGAGAAAAGGCAAGGAACTAGTGTAGAGTGAAGATATTTTAGGACAGGTTGAGTCTCCTAAAGGGACGATTATAATAACGACAGTGAATCAGGGTAGGATGAATTAGTAACCAATAACAATTTCTGACAATATTGTATTTTTTGATGGCACCTCAAAGATGAGACTGATCCAGCCATATGATAATGCATTTATAGACACCAGGGAGGGGCAGAGAGTGATCAGGAGTTGTGGATGGACTTGGGGGATGAGAGCCTGAGGGGGTTGTGTTTGCACCGGGGACAATGAAAATCCATGATACCTTGTGTAAAGCAGAGCTTTCATTATGGGGCTGGAAGTTAAAAGGGCCTGTCTGTGTGGATGAATCCTATGGGGGAGATGCTGAGATGGGCACCTAGAGATAGAGAAGTGGGTTGGTCCTGTCAGATAAGAGGGGAGGGGCAGCTTGAATCAAGAGCAAAGGAGTGTATGGTCTGTGAGATGTCTGCAGGACAAAAAAAGCAAGACTGCTCCTACAGGCCAGGCAGGCATGGAGAGCACAGGGTATGTTTGGGGTGACCCCAGATTTCCACATAGGATCATTAGACTATTCACAAGGACTGGGAACATGGGTGTGATATCAAGAGGTGGGATTTGAACATGTGCCTTTGAACATTCAGCTGGTGAGACCAGTGCCACCGATTGACACATCTCAAGCCAGAACCTCAGATGCTGTGAGCACCACATGCTGTTAAGATTAGAATTCTGGCTCAGGACTGACTCCAGATGAGTTCTCATGTCCTTGCATTTCATAGTTTGCATTTTTGTCAGGTGAAAAATTGTTCACACTAGCAAGAAATGAGGAGAGTCCAAGCCAATGATCCCCGATGTCTAGAGCTGATAGGCTCCAAACTGGATCCAACTTTATCCTCCTCCTAACTTCCTATCTTCCTCTCCTCCATGGTCTTGTATATCACCCAGACACAGATGAGAGACTCTGTGCCCTCTCTGACATCTGATTTCTGTCCTTTGCCCAGTGGTATCTCTGCCTGGCTTTCGGCCACCCTTCACCTTCCACATTCTCTGTCAGCTCTGAAGTTATCACAACTCTACACTCACCTGCAAGTCTTCACTGTTCGACCTGCTTCAGTGGAGCATCTGTGACAAGATTCCCAGCCTAAAATCTCCTAAGGTAACCAGCCAATAACTCCTGCTGTTTGTGGGAAAAGAAAGTTATTTACACTCTGGCATGTCAACAACTCCATCTTCATCTACAGTCCTTAGGGGCTTCAGACTCTTTGGGCAAACCCACAACTTCCCAGGCAATCCAAAATGAGGATCTCTACAGTTTTCTACTTCTGCAAAGCCATGTATCCCCAGACACGGTCTATTAAAAAAAAAAAACTTTCAGAATTTCATGCACGAATACAAAGCATTTTTACAATATTCACCATTCTTTTGACAGTCGCTATTCCTCTAATCTGAATGGCTTTGTAACAGACACTGGGCTATGTGTATTTTATCGATCGGAGAGCACAACATATTGTGGAGTGTTTGCCATGGACTCCTTGTAGAATGAATAACTTTGTAACAAGAAAATATGGAACAATTTGGCTGCCTTAGCAGCTATGTGACAGAAGGGAATCCTTAGCACACATTTACTAGATAATTGCATAAAGCAGTGTTTTCTGAGAATTGAGTTAAGAAAGAAGAGCACACGAATTGATTAACATACTTGTTAAAGAAGACATAACAAGTTCCTGAATGACTGCCTCTGTGCACCAGTGCTGGGTGAGCCTCAGCCAGCTCAGTGGGCTGGGGAAAGTGCACTGGACTTCAGTAAGCCGCTTCTGTTTTATTAAACATGCCCCGGGCTGTTGTTTCCTTCCATCCTGAATCCAGTTTTTGTGTGTGTGTGCCCATGGAGTTGTGGTTACAATTTCCTGTAATTAGTTCTCTAGAGACAATAGTCTCCAACAGTGCCGCAAACAAAGCAGTAGATGTTAACCTACAGCGTGGTTTATCAGCCCCACAATGTACTAGCTAGTCACCATGAATCTGATTGTGCAAGCAACTATGCAAACCTGGGTCTTCTAGCCTAGCACCTTCAGCAGAGGCCACGGACTCCGAGCTTTGTTTTCTAGATAAAGATATAAATAGGGATCTTCCCCCCAGGAGTTACTCCTTGGTAGTGTATTCTTGCAGTATAAACAAGCGATGTCACCCAGCAGACTTGCAAAGCCATCAGGACCTGGGAGCATGTTAGAGAGATGGAGAAATGAGAACCTAATACTGACCTGGCAAGAGTCTTGCCACACAGCCCTTCTTGCATTCCTGGGGCAAGTTAGGATTCTGTAGTGTGGTCTTTGTGACCTGCTGGATGTGGTGAGAAACAGTTCCTGCTACTTCCAAAGATTAGAGTGAGGGACTGGCTACCAAGGGTGCATTGGGGCATCTACAGAACTCATTCTTAGCATGAAAGCCAAGTGCTATCTGAGCTTACAAGTCAGAGTCACGGAAGGCACTGAGTTAGTGTCTCCTGTAAGCAAGGGGAACTGAAGCACAGGAAGCCCTTCTCAGATCCCCCATACCCGCTGTCCTCTCAGTCCTGCTGTTGTTAATGTTACCATCAGAAACCTCCAAGATAATTTTAAAGAAAACACACAGGAATGTTCTTAGTTGAATAAAGGGATCCTCATTCTTAGATTGTGTTATTATAGAACATTTAGGAGACACAGATCGGCATTCTGAACACCAAGGAGCATTTATTATCTCGGCACACAGAAATATGAAGCCTGCTGAAACTCCACTGGAAGTTCTCCTAGAGCTCAGCCCAGGTGCATGACACAGCTCCTAGAGACCACAGGGCCAGCATACATTCCTACCCTTCTCCCCCTTCACCTCTTCCAGTTCCTTCTTTGTCTTCTATCTTTTCTAAGCACCCCCCACCATAAAAGGATAACTTCTGTTTTGATGATAAAATTTAAATATGTAACTATAAAATTCTATTTTATAGAAGTATCTATTTTATAGAAATAGAAAATTTCTATCTTTATAGAAATAGAAAATTCTATTTTATAGAAGTATCAGAAGCTTGAAACAATACAGGGGTCTTTGCAAAATGAACCACCATTAAGCTAACCTATGGTTTTAATGAGAAGCTAGTGGGATTTTACAGAATTTAGTAAGAAGTACTGTGGTTTTAATTTGCTTTGGGTTTCAAAAAATCAATCATGGGCTGGAGAGATGGCTCAGTGGTTAAGAGCACTGGCCGTTCTTCCAGAGGTCCTGAGTTAAATTCCCAGCAACCACATGGTGGCTCACAACCATTTACAGTGTTATATGATGCCCTCTTCTGGCATAAAGCACCCATAAACATTTTTAAAAATGAATTGTTATTTGAAAGGCATACTGAATTACAGCGGTTTAGTAATGGGCCATAGCCTAAAATAGTCGCTGTATCCAGGGTCTTTACTAGGTCAAGGCAAACTTCCCTTTTATCTTAAGACATAGGCTGCCTTCATTTCAATTGATATTTGGTACTTAGGCTGTGTCTAGAGGGATCAATGAATTGGAAGCAATGTAGCCATTAGACTTACAGGAACTATCTTTATTAAAAGGCCATTGTCTTGGAAATCAACGTTACGTCTTTCAAAGGTCATGCAAAAAGTGAAGAAGGTATCAGATAAACAGGATAAACAGGCATGGGAGGTGTACACAGCCTGAGTCTGGCTGATTGTGCTGGGCAGTTTGGGGTGCTGCCTCTTTGTGCTCCAGTAGAACCAGACCCTGGCCCATGCCTGCCCACCAGTACAACAGGCTAGAGAAACAAGGACAGTCAGGTAAAGACGCTGTTTAAGCTCTGCTGCAGGCCACTCTGCTGCCCTGTGACAGTTTTCCTTATTGATCCGCTTGATTGTCAGAGCAGGTGAAGCCCTGAATGTGTAAGGAGTAGATGATGTCCCAAGTGCATGTGGGTACTGACATGAGACAACCATATCACGGACCCTAATGCCTTAGAGCCATGGAAATGGCAAAGCCTGCCCCTGGCACAAGTGTAAGTGTTTGCAAATGATTGACCACTCTATGCAAAACCTAGGGGCCACAGTTTCTTCCTCCCACGTGTTTCCAGCCTGAGACTGCTCTCCTATAGAGACCTGTCCCCCCACTGAGACTCGTTAACTCCTCCTCCTAGTGCTATACCTAGAAAATCGTGGAGTTTCTGGGTTGCTTAGTAGGTACCCTCCATCAGAACAAGCGCAACAACACAATCCTGGTTTTTGGGTATGCATGTCATCTGTCACTGCTTTGTTCCTGAGTTGCCCTAGTCAGGTTTCTAGAACCAAGCCTTGCAGAACACAGCATGTGCCTTGTTTTCCTCTTGGGAAATGATGAAGCTTTGACAGCAGGGCCATTCTCCAGGTTTTTCATGCCATCTGTTTCCCACATGCTTATTTGTGTGCTTCCATACAAGAGTGGCCCTGCTCCATGTCCAGTGGGAAATCCTCCACTGGTTTTCTTCAGTGTGTTTTGCTCACGAGGCTCAGATGATGATTTGAATTCCGGTTGACTCTCACTTTCAAGCTGTGACTTTTCAGGTTCAGAGACGCTGGTTCAGTTTGAAACTTTCCATCTGACCTGCAGCTCTGGGCTCATTTGATTCTTCTCAAACATGTACAGAATATTTTTTTAAGTGTCTTGTTTTTTTCTTCTTAAAAGCTTTAAAAAAATAATGAACATTTTCCAGAACAGGCGTAGGTCAACAGAAAAGCTGAAAAAACAGAAGTAGCGTGTTTTTATATACCTTTCCTCTCTCATTATGCTATGTTAATGTCTTCTTGGGTTGACTCAGAAGAATATTAGCTAGGCAAGACAAGATTGGTACACCATTGCTAACCAAACCTCACAGTTTGTGTTGGGGTTTATTCTGTGTGTTGCACCAACCTATGTGCTTTGCCAGGCACATTATACCCTGAATCTTCCCCTGTGATAACATAGAGTACCACCCTAAGAACCATCTGCCATCCACCTGACTGTTGACCCATCCAAAGTCCCCTGGAAACATCCATCTATCCCCATCTCCACAGCTTTGCCATTTCTGGATGTCCTATGCGTGGACTTACATGATTGGTTAACTTTTAAGACTGGTTTCTTTCAACTCCAAATATTAGTTTAAGTTACCTCCCCACCGTGTCTTCCTCCTGCTGAATGTATGCCACAGGGCTTTATTCATTCGCCCTTGAAGGATGCCTTTTCTGTTTCCATATTTTCTCTGTTATAACCAAAGTTCTTTACAAATCTACTATGGGTTTTATGTACGTTTGTGTGTCATTTGCAGAAACATTAGAAGCTCAGCACAGCTCTTTGGTAATGTGGTGAGCTTTGTAGAAACCTCCCATTTACCATTCAAAGAGCTTCTTCTTTATTCCCGCGGTCTCTCTTCCCATCTGCATTGGGAATTCCTATTGGTTCACAGCCTCACAGTGTCTCACAGTGCTGTTAGTAGGTTGTCATGGAGTGTCTGCTTGGTTTACTTTGCGGTTCCTGGTATGTGCTGCTGAATGGATTTGTGCTATTTACTTTTCTAAATGCCGAGTCAAAAATGCACCCATAGGAAGTGGTGTGGGGTTCTGTTTTGGAAGATTATGACCTGTAGGGGTGGAGCCTGACTAGAGAACATAGTGGGGTTCACTTCCTGTGTACTGACGAAATGTGATCACTCTGTTTCCTGACTGCTAGGCAGGCTTCATGCTCCTGCTGCTCTGCCTTCCTCGTCTTGATGGATTTTACCTCCTCTGGTATTATAAGCCCCAGTAAATCCTTTCTCCACTTTAGTTACTTTTGGTCAGGGAATTCAGTAACAGCAAAAGAAAAGCACTGGCACAGGAAGGCAGGGTTTACTTTGGCTCACAGTTTAAGGGTCTGCTGTCCATCACGGAGGGAAGTCATGGCAGCAAGTGCTTCATGTGGCTGGCTGCATTGCATCCACTGTCAGGAAGCAGAGAGAGATGGATGCTCAGCCAATGAGACGGTGTTCATCATATTTAATATGGTCCTCCCCACTTCTCATTCACCCAATCTAGAAAATCCCCCACAGACAAAGATGTTTGTTTCCATAGTGATTCTAGATCCCATCAAATTGACAATCAGGGTTAACCACTACATTTTTCTACTTGACTGGCTTTGGTGAAGAGTCTGCCAAGTCTCTTGTGTTATCACTGTGGGGAGATGCTAAGTAGTGTGTTCTGGATGCCTCACACGTATGCTGCATGAACACTTTCTCTAAGTCTGTCAACATGTTATTACCCACTTAACAGTATCCTTTACAGAACAGATGTCTTAATTTGAGGATCGAGTGTCAAATTTCTTGCTGTAGATTACACTGTAGTTAAAACTGACTACTAAGTACAAGCTGACCTACATTTTTCCCAGTGTTATATTTCAGATGATTATGCATTTTACATTTAGGTCTATACTATATTTGGCATCATTTTTGGAAAGTTGTAGGATTCCTATCCAGGCCTCACCCCCTTTCTGGGGTGTGATTTTCCTATGGCCCCTGCTCTGTTGCTTGACAATGCCATGCTTTTCCACAGATGTACAGCTGCTATTACGAAACATCTGCAGACTATATGTGGGGATATTTGTGCATGTTCTTTATTCTATTCTGCTTATCTGTCTTTGACGGCCATGGTTGTCTGTGACTCTTGATGAATATGAAACCTTGGATGTTATGCTGGGTCTGCTTTCTGTCTTTGTTCTGTTATCCTTAGGCTATGCACAGGGCTTAGGTGTAAGCAGTGTGCTCCACAGAAGGTTAAGCTACAGACTGATGCTCACTGAATTCGGCTCTCTGTGGTGTTGCCCACACACTGGGTGGCTTCAAAACAGAGATCCATTTCTTGTCGTTATGGAGGATGAAAGTCCAAGATCAAGCTCTGGGTAGGACTGTTTTCTCATCAGGTCTCACATGTATAAAACCACATTAAATACCCAAACAAAAAAATAGCGGATAGCTGTAGCAGAGGCCTGACTTCCTCTGTCATATTGTGTGGTGGTGGAAGATAATGTGCAAGCAGGAAGCCTATCTCTTGCTATGATACCCTGTCATCCACAGTCCCTCTTGTCCGGGTTCCATTACCTGCCTGCGAGTCCCATAATGCTGTATAAAGATCAAAGAAGACAGTAATCACATAGATAAAAGCCCTAAGTCCTTCACAAATACGGCCATCTTAGCATGCATTCTCTCTTCGGAAATAGTTTCCACCCACAGCAATAGATCTTGCAAGTATCTGGGCTTACTTCATGGCCGTTTTGAGGTCCTTATCGCAGAGAATTGGTTGTAATCTCATAATTTCTTCTTACAATTGAAATAATGAACTCCTGACTCCTTTTGTATCTTGTTTTCCCAGTGTGGTGCTTGCTGCAGATACCTATTCAATATTTTAATTACTGGGGCTCTGGCTTGTCTCACACAGGCGCTGTGAAGATTAATGTCTATTTGGCAATTTCAGTTTGTGATATGATTTGAGTTCCTCTGAGGAAAGTTTCATATAAACATCTTATAATGATGAGAATGATAAGGAAGGGACCAAGAGGTAATAAAGAAATATTAAAATGAGACAAGGAAAACTATTTCTTTCCCTAGAACTCAGGCAGAATAAACAAACCAGACAGTCCTCAGTCAAAGCGGAGTTTTCTAGCTGGGTCTTTGAAATGCTGCAAAGATTCCCATGACTCTTTCAAGTATAAGGAATGTATATTGAGTTTTGTTGAAGGATTAAAAGGACAGTTTCTGAAGGATGCAGGGTGTCTGATCCCATTTTGAATGTCATGTGGGACACGAATTTACTGTAATCTCATTGACAACTTAGAAAAATTCTAAGCACTCTGGGCTAAATTGAGGCTGTTTGTTACCTAAACTTTAGCCACATTCAGAATCCTGTGTACCTCCTTGACTTCTGGCGGTTGACACCGGGTACACACTCCCCTGGACACCATCAGGAAGTCTGACCCTCAGATTCAACATGGTACCAGGCCATTGATTCCTTTCTGGGTAGTTTCCATGGAGACTTGGCTTGCCCAGCTGTCGAATGGACAGCAGCGAGAGAAAAGATGCTATGCTTTGCAATGCAAACTAAGAACTTGTGAAACTCCAATGAATCATTATGTTTGTATATGAGTGTACATGTATCATTTATGTGTATGCATGTGTGTGTATATATGTATGTGCATGTATGTGTATATGTACATATCAAAGTCTGATTAAAATTTGCTGTCCAGGTATTTACAGTAACATTGAAGTCAACATGTCTGAATAAGAGCACATTTACAAGTGAATACTTGCTGTGAGGAAATGAAAAACTGAAAATGTAGAATATAGTCACTCCTCTCCACTGCTGCATCTCAGCTCCACATCATAGTCATCAGTGAAACAACACAGTGAGATTTGCCTGGCGTTCACCGAGCTGACCTTGAGGGTAGTTAGATTTACAAACACTAAACAAGGGGGCGGGGCTGGCCCTCGCTGTCTCCTTTAGGTCCTGCTCTCTGCTCATGTGTGTCTAACATCACGGTACCCATACCTGCTTCATCTTAGTCTCTGCCTCTTGAAAGCGCTCATCAGATGTTATCCTCTAACTTTTGGTGAACATAACTGAAACCAGAGAAGTAAGAATATTTAAACCCCAGAGGTCAGATACAACAAGAATTATTGTTAGTATTCAGCAATTTCAAGGTTTTATGAAAAAGAAAAGTGATGTCTATGGCTGTGCTAGGTGTAAGGAAGTAAACAAAGGCAACTGACTATAACAGCCTCTCTCCTCCTCCCCTCCCCTCCCCCTCTCCTCTCCCCTCCTCTCCCTTCCTCCCTTCCCTTACCCTCCCCTCCCCCTCCTCTCCACCCCTCCCCTCCCCTCTCCTCTCCTTTCCTCTCCTTCCCTCCCCTCCTCTACCCTCCCCTGCCTTCCCCTTTCCTCTCTTCTCCTGTCCTTTCTTCACCTCTCTTTCCCTCCCCTCCCCTCTCCGCCCCTCCCCTCTCTCCTCTCCCCTCCTCCCCTCTCTTCCCCTCCCTTGCCCACTCCTCTCCTCTCCTGTCTTTTCTTCATCTCTCTTTCCCTCACCTCCCCTCTCCTCTACTCCATTCCCCTCTCCTCTCCTCCTCCCTCTCCCTCCCCTCCCCTCTCCTCTCCTCCCTCCTCCTCTTCTCTCTTCTCCTGTCCTCTCTTCACCTCTCTTTCCCTCCCCTCCCCTCTCCTCTCCTATCTGCCCCTCCCCTCCCCCTCTCCTCTTCCCTCCTCCCCTTCCTTCCCCTCCCCCTCCTCTCTTTTCCTGTCTTCTCTTCACCTCTCTTTCCCTCCTCTCCCCTCTCCTCCACTCCCTTCTCCTCTCTGCTTCTCTCCTCCCTTCCCCTCTCCTTCATGCAGCTTCTCATGTCAGTATCTCAGATTTTTCCCTCATTCCTCAAATAGAAGTTCAGCAGGGAACCTCTAGGCTGAGATATTTTATATGTGGGTTGACCGCAAGCTCTGGGGAGTCACCTGTCCCCACCTCCAAAGCTGGGATCACAGGCATGCACGACCGTGCCCAGTTGTTGACGATTCCAAGGCAAGCTGCAGAGCAAGCACTTTGACTCACCAAGCAGTCTCCTCAGCCATGCAAAAAGATGCTTGCTAGGTCTTTACATATATGAGGAGATTGTTGAAGTTAAAATGAGCAGACACACTAGGTGACAGAAGTAACTACAGCAATATAGCAATATTCCAATATCATACATGAAGCCATTTTTAGAGTTCTCACTTTCACCCTAAGTTGGCAACCAGACCTTGTATAATGAGGTTGGGCTCAGCTGTCACGATCCTTCCCTGTCTTGCTGGTGTGTCACTGTTTGGGCTGGGATAATTTTGGAATCATGACTCAGTCATAAGCATATCTGACCTATTTGTGAAATGGAAGAAGGTTGGTCCAAGAAGCCAAAATAATTTTAGCAAAATTCTAATTATATGACATTTTACTGAAAGAAATGCCATAGACTCTGGTTTTAATCTCTATCTCACAACTTTCTATCTTGGTCCCCCTACTCTCCATGTGATAACAGTTGCAAGTGAAGCCTTTGAGAGTGTGTGGATTCATGTGACATTAGCAGCATGGAACTCTGTGCTCTCTAGGTCCTTCCTCCGGGTGAGAGGACACTGAGAAGAAGCTGCTCATGAACCAGGTAGCACTCAAATTTGTCAACAGCAATACCTTTGCCTCCTAAACCCCAGAACTATGACCAGTCAGTGGCAGTGGTGTCTTGCCTACTTCCTCCTTAGTTACGGCTGCTGGGGTTCCCAGAGCCAGAAGGTAATGGCTACACAGAAGGTTGGGGATAATTGGAGAGTGGGTGGTGTCTCCAATAATGTTGCTGGCTGAGACTGGAGGACCGTGGGTTAACATCCATAATTGACCAAGAGTAATGCAAGTCTATGGTGGGGAAACACTACCCGGAGAGAACACAGATGCTGGAGCTACCTCTGAGTTACTTAGGTGTCAGGCCTACTTTTTTCTGTAACTAAAAGACCTAACAAGAGGAAATGGAAGGAAGGAAGGAAGGAAGGAAGGAAGGAAGGAAGGAAGGAAGGAAGAAAAGGTTTGTTTTAGCCAATAGCCTCAAAGTACAGTCTGTCCAGGGACCTGGGAAATAAAGTCAAGAAGCAGAAAGTGGTGAATGCTTGTGCTCAGGTCATTTCTTTTTACACAGTCTAAGATCCCAGCCCAGAGAAAGCAGCTGCCTACAGTGAGTGAACATTTAAAAACCAGTTAACCTAATGAAGACAATCTCTCACCAGTGTGCGGAGAGGAGCCCCCTCACAGATGAGTCTATCTGTGATCAAGTTGACAGGTGAACCATCACAATGTCTATTTCCTGAACAACAAAAATGGCCAGCAGATACCCACCTCAGAGCCCCTGTAGACACATTTCACATCAGGTGAGAGGGAGTCTGCGGCACAAGGGGAGCGTAGAGTGACGCACAAAGGAGCCCCAAGTGCTCTCGGAGAGAGGGTAATTTTGTGTAGTCCTTGTAGAAAACAGTGTGGAGCTTCTAATTAAATTAAAAATAGAATCGCCAGGTGGATTAGCATTTCTGAAGGAAGTGAAATCGCTAACCTCTAAAAGATATTTCAGTCTTACATTTAATGTGCTACCATTTACAACAGTGACCATGAATGAATGAATGGATGGTGAATGAATGGATGAAGAAAACATGATGCATAACCACAGTTGACCACCAGTCAGCCTTCAAAACAGAATCTTCTGTCATTTATGACAAGATGGTTCAACTTAGGGAACATTTTGCTGCTCAAGACTAGACAGGAATAGGAGGTCACTTGCCTCCATGTGGAATCGGAAATATGTCAAATAAGTTGGGTCCACAGAGGTATGGAAAGAAGCAGTGGTTTCCAGGGGTGCTCTAGGAAGAGGAATCGAAGTGTGGCTCATGTAGGATGAAGGAGATAGACAGGTATGTACAACATGAGGGCTGTCGTTAGTAAAAGGCCGCTAGAGTTGATGTTAATAAGAAGTTAACAGAGTTTAACTGCTTGTCACAAATTTTTTTTAAAATGCATGAAGTAAAATGAAGGATATCTTAACTTGCTTCACTAGATTAAGTATTTCTATTATTTTTGTGTATTGTGTATTATGTTATGTACCTTGAATACACAACATAAAACATTTTTTGAGGGACTTACAAGGAATGCAGATCTATAAAAATCCCAGTTTCAAGTCTGACTACAATTATAGGAGCCAGGATTTGGAAACTGTTGTGTGTTAAGGGCAGCTGCTATTCAGCTGCTAAAATAATTTATTTTGTTTTTATATCTAATATGTCACCTCGTCATTGAGGGAATTATCGAGTTACCTGGCTTGATCATGTTTCAGCCCAAATGCTGCATCTCAATAATATGTCTATCATTTGTGCCCCAAAGATTTAAAAGTGACTGGAAGAGATTTACTTTTCCTTTCTTTTTTTTAAGGAAGCACAATATTTCTGGCAGCTAAGATCAGAGTACGAGGGATAACACAGAGAAGGCGAAGACACAAGGCATTAAAATTCATGTCTCAGAACCCTTCCTGCCGCTCGAGTGTGAACTCAGCAGCAGAGACGAAAACAGGAATCTCAACAAAATAAAATACAAATGTGCTGTTTTTCTAAGAAATAAGCACTGTTAATGGTGATGAAATCTGAAACATAACTGTTACACGAACACTCGTATAGATGACTCAAAGAAAGAAACTACTTACAAATGCAAAAGCATTGGTTCAGAGACAGGTATGTAGAGCAGAGGAATGACTCCCTCCCAGTGAAATGATGTCCACAGAGGCCCCCGACTTGCACTATTCACTGCTGTAGATACTTATATGATCCCACCACCTTTAGTGTCGTCCTCCCAACTCCCAAAAGAATGGGAAATCTTAAGGCATTGGTTGTTTTAAAGGAAAAAAATGAAAAGATTATATATCTTGCAAGGAAGCAGCAGAAACCCTTCCATGGTATTGGTGGATCTGCATGAACTTAGGAGAGAAGTAGAAGCCAATCTTAGCCCACATCACCTAAGTGAACAGGAAGATTGGGCTGGTGGTATTGTGAGCTCCTCTGGCCTGACTGAGTACGAAGACAGCACATGGAGGTGACTTACCTATGGCTTTGCCTGGAATGGAGTTCCTGTGTTGAAATTGTATTCATCCCACTGGGTTTCTCCTAAGATATTCTCTTCACTCCCACCCTTAGATCCCAGGCTTTGTCCTGAAGGACAGCTGTCTACAGAAAGGCTCTCTGTTGTCAGGGTGTCCATAGAAATTATGGTTATTACATGGCATTTATTGGACTGGAATGGATGGCATGCTCATTTCCATATTTATTTTTCCAGCTAGACTGGGTGATGTATAACAGTGTATCCCTGAGTTATTATTTTTCCGTGCTCCCAGAGACTGGTACAAATAATGGCACAACGTGAGGGCATTGCTGCTGTATGTGATGTAGCCTACTCACCATGTTCTACAGGCCAAATTCATGATACGCATGGTCATGAATAACTTCTTCAACTTGATTCCACATTTCAAGTAAAGTACATTTGGCTTTAGCCTGGGTGACATCATTGATGGCATTGGTAGGACAGTCACAGATATGTCTATGGTCTCAGGCATGACTATACATTTTTGTTACTGTCTTTGTGTTTCTTGAGGTAGTACTGGAGATAGAACCCAGATGTTGAGCATGATAGCCAAGTGCTCTACCACAGAGCCATGTCCATCTTTACCTTAAAAGTATGTTTCTTTTTTTATATCATTTTTTATTTTAATCTTAAATAGCTTGTTTTACATGTCAATCCCAGTTCCCTCTCCCTACCCTCCTCCCGCACTCCCCTTCCCCCCCAGCTTCCCACCCTATTGCCAATTTAGTCTCATTTAGTTCCCCAGAGTGGCCTTAAGTCCTCTCTGTGTCTTCAGTAGAACCTTGATTTAACATCTTCCTCCCACCACCTTCCAAAGCTGGGTTGACAGTCTGCACTTTGAAGCTCAGCTGACCACACACTCTGAAGTCAAGGGGGCCCTGGCTTGAATACCACCGTCAGGGAGTGCATTGAATTGTGTGGCTCTGAAGATGACATCAGACTCCTCAGGGCTGTGGTTTGCACCTGAGACATGAGACCTGAGGCTCAGCATTCCCTTTAAGAAGTGACAAACTGGGCCTGGAAAGATGACTCAGCAGTTTAGAGCACTGACTGCTCTTCCAAAGGACCAAGGTTCAATCCCCAGAACCCACATGGCAGCTCACAGCTGTCTGTAGTTCAGCTCCAAGTGATCTGAAACCCTCATACCAATATAATGCAGGCAAAGCACCAATGCCTATAAAATAAAAATAAATAAATCTTTAAAGCTAAAGTTACAAACCTACCTTGGGGTGAAATAGCTTGCATCCGCTGAGGAGTTATAAGCTCTGCCCTGGGGAGGAATCGCCAAATCTAAATTTAAAAATTGTCTTTTTTTTTTTGTTTATAAGTCTAAATCTTTTCCACACACTTACATTCAGTCTAAACGAGGTTACCTTCTCTAATGCCTGCTTTATGTAACCATCTGGTTAATATACTTTATATTTACAGATTAAATATTTTGCATTATTTTATTGATCACCTTTCTCTTGGAAAAAGCATCTAGGTTGTTATTTTTTTTCACCTAGGTGAAAAGTTTAATCTGTTTATATGCACACAGTGTTTAATCCAAATAAAACTAGTACAGGTAGCAGTGAGACTGTCATCTACCAGAGTGATTTATTTTATCTAAGCTCTGTTATGTTCATTATGCACCTCTATCTTTCCTTTTTAAAATCTGACCTGTGTGGAGGTCTTTATTTTTTCTTTGGACTCAGTGCATATAGAGGGCATACTGTATCTTGCTTGGTGTTTGAGTATAACACCAATGGAATGGCACAGGCTGCCTCCCGTCATTCGTGCTGTTAGTGTTCGTCTTGTTCTTATCCCCTTTTCACGTCTTTGTCTCTTGTTATTTTTGTTGTGTGGCATTATCAGTGTAAAATTTTGCTGAAGATGAAGGTGTTCTCATACTTCAAATGTCCCTGTGTTTTTACTCCTTCTCATTGGCTCTGGAAGTGCTTGCCATCTGGTTTCTAACCAGTTCAGCTTCAAAAAGTGAGATATACCAGCCATGAGCTTAATCACCTGTAAATGTGAATTCTTTCCCTGTTCACATGAATTCCAGAAGAGCAGTGTCGCTTTGTCTAATCTCAGGAGAGTAGAGCTCACCTCTACCCTAGCCTGATCTATGATGCATCGGAGTTAGCCCTTGCATTTTCTATTTGGGAGCTGGCCAAGAGTCTAGTGAAAAGAAGTACAAATGCTGATCTCACAATGCCTGGCTTCAACCTTCCCAAGGCTCTTCATCTACCTCAAGGCTCCCCATTCTCTCCAACGCACCCTTCCAAAGGTTCTCCATCCTCTCCAAAGCTCTCCATCCATCCAAATGCTCTCCATTGTCTCCAACATGCTCTATTTTTCCCAAGACTTTTCATACTCTTTAAGGCTCTCCATCCTATCTTCCTCAAGACTTTCCATCCTCCCCAGGGTTCTCTATTCTTCCCAAGGCTCTCAATCATTCATAAGATTCTCCATGCTCCCCAGGGCTCTTTATCCTTCCTCAATGCTCTCCACCTTCCATGAGGATCTTCATCTTTCCCAAGGCTCTCCATTTGCTCCAAGGCTCTTCAACCTCCCAAGGATTCTGAGTTCTATCCCTACCTTGGGCTCTCAGTTCTGGTAACTTTTATGTTTGCAAGATTATCTTACACTGTTCTTTTCATTTTTCTTATCAGGGCAAAAGGTGTGAACAACACCTCACAACTATGAGACCTGAAAAGCCTCAACTTTACATCAAAGCCACAGCTTCCTGTCATGAGTCCATCCTAGAGTTCATCTTGCTTGTCTTTGCATCTAGAGTACAGTTTTGCGCAGGAAAAATTTCATTATGTATTTGTTGAGGTGAATATAACATTTCAAAAATAGAAAAGAGAAATATGTAAATCAATGAATTTCAGTTTTCACCTTAGTTTCACTTCATGACTTTTAAATTAATCCACATTAAATCGAGATAGTCATAAAGTAGACCAAAGACATAAAAACTGATTTTTGAAACATCCATAAAATATTCTCTGGTGAACAATAACAATAATAAGACAAAATACTTTTAATATGTTCAGAAAAAGCTTAGTGTCAAATAGTAAAGAAAAAAAACTAATATGATTTTTAAAAAAATCTCAAGGATTAAAACCCAACCTTATTCTGTGATCTAGTTCAAGTCGCTTGCTTAATGGCTCTGTAAACTGTTTATTCTAGCATTTAGGACATTTTCTGCAGTCGGAAAGGGCTTCCTTAATAATTATCACCTTGTTTGTGTACTCACCAAGCAAGTGAGTGAGCGGGACTACTGTGGCACAGTAGCATTATTTAATAGAAAGCAAAGGTTCAGAAAGCTGAATTGAAGCTGTAAATGTGTTAGCATATATGGAAGTAACATTGGCACCATGTGTCAATAAAGCATTTGTGAATTAATGATTGTTGTTGACAAAGAGTGCAAGAAGGCAAAATTTCACAGAAGCTGCCTGTCTTTGGCTCTTGCAAGACTTCCTGGCTACTTCTCTTACTTGGGAGCATGCAAGAATATTATTACACATTGGATGGATAAGTAATGTTGTATCCCTAAAATTGTTCTCAAACACACTCACACTTTCACGATTTATTGGAAGGTAAAATGATCAGCGGCAATCAGGGTTGGCAGGAAGAAATTCTCAAAAGACCATCAGGTGAATGGAAAGGACATCTAGACATATACACTGCTTCCTCCTAGTGCCTCCAGTCTCCTCCAGGCTGTGAGATTGGTGGGATAATGGTAAGGCAATCCTGTCAGATTCATTTCTGGGAAGTGTACACTATTATTGTTTTTATGCTCTGAAGGAAATACATTTGCAGGACTTTGATTCAAACCCTACATCCAACCTCATAGCACTGAAGAAGGTGATTCACTATGGGTTGACCCAATGCCTGCTCTACAATAGGAACAGCTTTGCCCCTCCCTCTTAGAGATCTTTATAGATTTGAGAAACAAAAGCCTTTGAATTGTGATGCAAGGGGATGATAGAAATAACTCTTTTAAGTACTTCTCCAGCTTATATATGTTTTGACACTGATTTATCCTATTGCATAAAAAGCATGATCTACGACTTAGACTGATGAGTGGGTCTAGGGAATGCCCTTGGATTATGGGACAGAAGAAGTCTAGGGGAGGTGGGAATTTGGGGTCAGAGGGAAGAGCTGGTGTGTTCTCAACAGTGTGAACTGTGGCGATTCTAAGCAATGCTCTCTTTTATTTTCATTGAGAGATAAAGTATTTTGAAATATCGGTCCTGGTATCCACATAAACTAACTTTAAATACATGAATTATTCAGATCATGGGGTGATAAGGATATTTTAAATCGTCTGTTGATTTTACATATTGCAGTAAATATGGAATATTGTGGAACAAATCCCCTTTTACATCTCTAGGTTTATTACTTTTGTGTTTCTGTATTTGGTTTCCAAGCAAGTCTATAGAGGGTGCCTACTTAACATTCACTGCAAAGTAGATTTTATTATTATTGAAATCCTACCTACAGATTACTGAATTGCTCCCAATGCATCGTCTGTGCCATTGCATAATGACCTTCACTCGCTGAATTTGGCTACAAAACTCCTTGTAGCAGATCCAAGCAGAATCATGGTGTTCTCCCTCCACTCTTCCTTACTAATACAGATTCCTCCCCCACTTCCCTGTGCCCTGTGCTTCAGTCATTAATAAAGTGAACAGGGTCAATGATACATGGTAACCTGTCCACCTTGAATGCAAGTGAGTTTCCTTCATGTTGAACTGTGCAGACTAAGCATCGATAAGCATGACTTGACATTTTCTTTTAACCATGGTATGGGACAGCAACAGAGTACAGGAGACAAACTAAGGCATTGCTTAAAAGAAATTCTTGTTGAACAACAATTGCAATGTGTGAAAACACCGATGCCTGTGGTTGAGCACGGAGCCTGGCAGGAGTGTGCATTCAGTAAATGCTTGTTTTACCAGCATGAGGACCCGCTTTTCATCCACAGACTCCCTCATAAAAAGTCTGAGTGTGGTGTTTTGTGTTTGTAATCCCAGTGTTGAGGAGGTAGATAGGCAGATCCCTAGGGCTTATAGACTAGCTAATCTAGACTACCCAGCTAACTGTAGACCAGTGAGAGGCCCTGCTAAAAGTGTCAAAAGTAGAGCATGCCTGAGGGAGGATGCCCGATGTTGACATTTGACCTCTACACGCAGACATGCACACGTACACATACACCTTGTCACACACACGTGAACTCACACAAAGAAGAACTGAAAAGTTCACTGAGGGGAGGAATGCTCCTTTAGATTTTATTAATTTGTATCTCTTAATATATAATACAGACACAATATGAGAGGTCAGGAAGGCAGAATGACCAGACTGTAGTTTGCAGCAAATTATGGTAATAACTTGAGGTTACATTTGCATTCTTTAAAGGGCATGTTCATACCTATGTCCTCTACACAGATGATCTCTGTGCTGTCTAGGTAGTAGTATACTCAGAGGTTCTACGCATCAGGTCCTGTTCACTCTGTTCAGCACTCTGCCATAATGATGCCTATTTTTATAATAGCATCAGGTGACATCTGTCCGTGCACTGCATTGACTGCAGTGATGCAGGAGTCAAGCTGCTGCCTTAGACACCAAGGTGGCAGGGCTGAGACTCATGGGGTTTCCGTGCTCTTCATACCATGGATTCACCCTGCAAACAATACAGCAAACCATGAGAGTGACTTTAGAACGCCATATCTGACCTTCTTTTAATGTTCTACAGGGAGAGGAGAAAAACTTAGAGGGTTTTCCAGTTGATTTGGAACAAGTTGCAGTGCCATCATGGAGAAAAGC
The DNA here is from genome assembly GCF_017639785.1 of Mesocricetus auratus. Taxonomy (NCBI): domain Eukaryota; kingdom Metazoa; phylum Chordata; class Mammalia; order Rodentia; family Cricetidae; genus Mesocricetus; species Mesocricetus auratus. Next base: position 4,219,959 of record NW_024429212.1, on the reverse strand, counting down.
TCTGTGCGAACATAGGGATTAACAAAGCAGGCCAGTGACTTTGCTGTGGAAAATGGGTTTCACTTACTAGGATGAAAGATAGCTTTTTGCTGTTCAGAGAGAATATTGGAGTGCTGAGAGTCTCTGCCTTCATCGGTATGAATTCATCCCTTCGTTTAAATGACTTGATGAGACTTAAGGAGACTCACAGTTTGTGGAAGGGATTCACAGTTTATAAGCTGTAAGCCGTGAGGCTTTGCACTGTATTTAACAAGCTACTTCATATGGGCAAAATTAGTTTAAACCTATGGGCAGAAACAAATGGTCCAGCTTATCAGTATCAGCTCTCCACACCTGCTCATTTGTCTGCTTTGGTCATGGGTTACTACATTTACATATTCACATCAGCTCATGAAATGATTAGCCGGTTGAAGGAGTATATTCCTAGACAGGAGATAGGAATATTCTAGCCATGGACTGGGTGAGAACGGCAGTGGTGCGGAAGAGTGTAATGTGCCCAGGCTCCTTTGCTCTGCCTGGGAGTAAAGATCTGTGTGTCCCACACACAGAGTCCCTTCTTTATCTGTGTCTTCTTACAATACCAAACTAAGAGAGCTGAGCCAAAGTACACATGGCTTATTGTGGGGTTTTACAGAATTACTGCGGTCAAAAGCCAAAACAAAACAAACAAAATATTTTTTCTTATAAAAGTGATAGTATTTAAGAGTTACAAACAGAAACAATTACTCTTTCATATATAGGAGTGCATTTATTTTTATGTTGAATGAAAGTGATAGCATCTCTCATAAAATGTAGGTCAAATGTAAAAACTTACATGTTACCCAGACAGGCTCTGTACACACTCTTCAGGCCCCTCCTCTGTCCTCAAACCTGCTCTCAAAGTGTCACCCATGCTCTGTTATCAATTAAATAGATAAAAATATCTCAATTCGTATTTAAAATAATATCTCAGAATAGAGGTCTGTTAAATTCCATTTACTCATTTTTTATGAAATTAAAACAGACCATTGAAATTATCATTAATCTGTCTGCATCATTTAAGAAGAGTGTTGATTTTCCCACTGTTATGAAATAAAACTTGATTTTAAGATGAAAGGAATCCAGAAGAGTATTCTGCCTGTTATACCATCTGATAATTGCATCAGTCCGAGACACATCTCTGCTCTGTGATTAGGGAGACAAATAAATCTATTCTCGTCAAGCAATAAGCAGTAGAGGGGATTTGAGATGCCATCTGAAGTAATTTTTAAAAATGTCACTTGGTGAACATTTGAAAATGAAGCCATAATTACTGTGACATTGTCAAGGAGAGTCCCCAGAGCTTTCAGGGTAAGGAAGGGGAGGTATTTTTCGGCTGATGGCAGCTTGGCCATGCTGTGTCCCAGTGTTGCCTTGCATGTTCTGTAGCAAGATGACGTATGTCACAAACTACAGGCAGCAGTGGATGCATGACCCTAGTGTGTCCTGGATGCACTGTCTTCTCTAAGGGCAGTCCATGAGCTTCATTGGTGGCATTTCATATTTACTGTATTTGGTGTTTTTAGTCAGTAATTTCTACACCACTGAACCGTGAGAGCTGTCATCAAGGAGGCTGAGAGCTCTAAGTGAACTCAGGAAAGTAAATAAAAATGGAATGATTTTTTTTAACTTTTAATTAAAGTGTAATTGCATCTCGTTCCCATTACAGTTCCTTTCTCCAGCCACTCTCATGTTCCTTCCCTCTAACCTCTCCCCTGCCCTCTCCATCCCTTCTCAAACTGATGGCCTCTTTTTCTTTTGGTTATTATTGTTACATATATATTTATAAATATATAAATGCAACATATTAAGTCTGTTTGGTGTTGAGTGTGTGTGTATGATTTCAGAGCTGACCAGTTTATATTGAATAACCAATCAGAGGCCTCATTCCTAGGAGAAAAGTAATTCTCCCTTTCTCAGCACTCATGACCTGCCTACAGTTGCCAGTCTAGAGCTGTGTCCCTTGAGAGATTTGCTCTTTCTGTATTAGCATATCTCCTGGTGTTGTTCTTGTTCAGGTCTTGTTTAGGCAATCAAATTGTTGAGGTATCATAGATGTAGTACCCTTGTCATTTGTAGAACACACAAGATCACAGGACCTCCTAGTCTTCTGGTTTTAACAATCTCACTGTTCCCCCTCTGGTGACATTCTGAGCTTTAGGTGCAGGGCTTGTCATGTGCATTTATCCTTTGAATACTGGATGTGGAGTGAGACCTATGCATATCTGTGAGTACAAGAATACATTTTAGAATGCAGCTAGGAATTATGGACCTATAGTCAAGTGGCAGTGTAGGTTCTCTTCTAACATCTGTGACTTCACTAGCCCCTGGTATTTGGATAGATTTCTAGTACCAGACATGATTTCTGTTCCATTGAGTGTTAAATCCAATTAGACAGCTATTGGTTACCACCAAGATATGGGTGTCACTATTGTACCTTTAGGGATATCTTCACTTACTTGTCATGGTTGCGTTTCACAACATTACTTGGGAGGACTACTGATTGCTCTCCTCCCTTAGCAATTTGCATAGAATTTTCTGGTACTATAAAAGCTATACTGAAGGAAAGGTTTCCAGGTTAGATGGAACATGAATCTTCTGAGTTTTGTGTCTGAAATATGCAATGTCTTCAGCAATAGGGGCTTTTGAAATGTACTACTTATTATGGTGCTGCATGCCTATAATCAGCTTGAGACAAAGAAAGGAGGGTTTTCAGGAGTTCAAAGTCTTCATAGTGAATTTTAGGTTAGACTGGGCTAAAGAGTGAGGCCCCATCTCAAACCTACCAGCTGGCTATTTATCCACTCATCTATCTATCTACTCATTTATTTATCCATTCATCTATCTATCTAAATATCTATCTATCATTTATCTCTCTGTCATCTACCTGTATCTATCTGTCTGTATCTATTATCTATTGGTCCATCTAATCTATCATCTGAATATAGTCATGACCTGTATTATAGTATATATAATACACATAGTAAATGACAGATAGAGTAACTTAGGACAGTATTCACATTATTTTGATTAAGAAACAATTATTCTAAGTAGAATTTGTTTTCAATTTTAGACATAGTACATATGAAATTTGACTATGACATGGGTTGTGGGCATGCTCTTATAACCTAGTTTCTTAGGAATAGCTTTCAATTATCTTCAGGGTCACTGTTTTAAACATGAAATGTAAGTGGACCATTAGCTCTATGACTGACTTAATGTGAGACACTGATGTGTGTGGATCTCCTATCTGTGCCTTCAAACACTGTTCAACACTGTTTCTGGTTTCCAGTTGATGGTGATGCAGTGACTCAATGGGAATAAAATATTCTTGGTCCCACACTACACCTGCCTTGAAGAGAAGCTCACATTGTTTTGTGTTGCTGATCTGCCTGGAGTGCTCTAGACCAGGAGAAAGGATGCCTGGCTTCTGGAAACAAATGCCTGTATACAGGGTCAATGTAGTTGGCAAACATTTTTTCTCCAGATCCACAAAAACAGATCACTTATTTGCTGAACCTTCTTCTCTAATGAGCATGGTGGTCAAGGACCAAGGCTTATTTATATGCATCTCTTTTTATTCTGTCTTGGCAAATTATCGCCATAAATATGTTAGTTTTCAAAGTGAAAAAAAAAAGCACATGGCTTAAAATTAGAGAAAGGGAAAGATAATGTTTTTATTGGAGTGGGAATATGGTGTGGTTCCTTTATGAATGTCAGGCTTCCTTATCTGATGTGGACAGGAGTCTATGGGTGAATGGAGGAGGACAGTTTAGTAGAGTGTGCCAAGATCCATCAAGATTGGCATAACTAAAATATCATCACACACATCTGTTTCATATTGTCTTGCCCACTGGGTATTCCATCTCCTGTATCTATGTTGTCATTTCTTATCTTGGAATGTTACTATTCCTTTTTTAATATCCTATGTACATCTACTGAAGGCAATCTGATTATGTCAGAGTCCCGTGTTAGCCTATGAAACCATTATATTTCTGCCTTCCAGGTTCAAACTTCTTGTGACATTCATAAAGTCTTCTTTATCATGTTTGTGACAAAGTTGTTACACTGTAAAAAGCAACTGGCTGTCTGTAGAATGGAAGGGAAGAGACAGTGCTAACATAACTTTTTTCTGAGAAGTAGGGTAGGGTGCGGAACGGGAAAGGCTGCTGGCTTTAAGTGTAGTGCTATTGGTATCCAGACACAGCCCTGCTGGATGCCTCCTCTCAGACTGTCCCTTCATCAGCAAAGTGAGGTTAATGGTTCTTCAGAGACCAAGAGAGCCAAGGAGAGGATTAAATTAGATTGTGCTTGGATTTAGAAAGCAACCCTTATGTATTAGCTTCTTTTCCCACTTCTCTGACCTAAATTATGTTCAAAGTCATGTAATAAGATACTTTTTCTGATAAATTTTTTCATAATTCAAAGGAAAAATACCAAAGTGGATTTGAAATCCCTGATTTTTTTCTTTTCCAGTTAATGTAGGCTAGATCTGATGAATACCCTATATATATTCCAACATGGGAGCATTCCATAGAGTCTTCTGAGACCCACGACTGTAATGCATATTTTAACTGAGAAGGATTAACTCTGTTATGGGAATAAAATCTTGAAGTTTTAGAAAATGAATTATACATATAAAATATGTAGGGATTTGTTTGAGAAGAAGCAAGACTGAACTTTGATAAAATTAGAAAAAACACACAAATAACCGTGGAAAAAGGAACTATTTCCCTGAATAAGGAAAGGATGACCATCCCTAAAGCATTGAATAGGGCTGTATGCCCTGGTGATGTCAGTCCATTGACAAGGTGTGTGCCTACACCTGTGCTCACAATCAGGGCCAGGACTCCTGAGGCTGCTGAGATAGCAACCACTGGTCAAGGAGTATAAACCACTTCTGGTTTTGATTTTGAGGACTGTCACCAAGGCTGACCTCAGACTCACTTTGTAACTGATGTTGTGTTGGGAGTACAAGTGTGCAACCCTGTGCCTTGGTTATGGTGCTACATCATGCCAGGCAAGCGCTCTATCGACCAAACCACACACCCAAACCTAGTCGCTTAATTTTTGAGTCTGTAGATATCTAAACACTAGGTTCAAGCATAAACTTGAGCACTGGGTTAAGCAGTGAATGTCGTACATGAGAGTGTCGGGAGGAAGGCATATTCTGAACTTGATTAGAAACTTGAAAGTCTAGAGGTTATAAATATTTTAGCATTCTTTCAGAGCAGGAACAATCTACGAAAGCTAAAAGTGGGAGCTGAGTCCCCAGGAATCCATCATTATTCTGTAACTGTTCCTCTCTTGTGAGGTCGGTCCAGTGAGTCTGAGGAACCCAAACAAGACACTGGAGAGGAGAGGTGCAGTGGTACCCTGGGGCCTGACCTCTCATCAGGGTTCTCTGAGAAGATAAGACTGGTGACACAGAGATGGATACAGAGATAGAGGAAGACATGGGCATGTGAGAATGTGGCTAGATGCTCACTCCAGAGATGGCAGGACCTCTCTTGGGAAAGCATGCTAAACTGCTCATCACCTGGACAGATTCAGTGTGGGAAGGGTCCTGTTGCCTCAGGACCAGAACCCTGCACCATCAGGTCCTGGGCACCACGAACCTGCAAGTAAAGCTGGTGTCGTCAGTCTGAGAATGTGGCTGTAGGTTAGACAAGGAGTCTGTGAGTACCAGCGTCTGTCTTCAGAGGGCTCAGAGCCTTGGATTCTTCAAGCAGAGTTGGAGCTGTAAGCACGACACCATGGCTTCCACAGAACGTGGGGTTCATCCTTATAGCTCCTGTTTTATTTTCCACCCTGGCATGATCAGAAGAGTGTTTGTTATAGAAGTAGGCAGTGGGTGCTGACCATGTGATTAATGCGAACTCAAGGAACAAGGGTGATGGACTCGAAAAGGCATCGAGATACAGACTCCAACATCGAAGGTAGACTGGATACAAGCTTCTGAGTACAGGGGTCTGTGCTCAAGAGGGAGACATGGAGGCAAGCTCCACACTGCAATTCCGAGATGATATAGGGGCACACTTCTTGGCAGGGCCTGGCGGGGATGCCAGAGTAGAAGGGAACTTCATAAACACTCAGAAAACTTTTGGAAAGATACTAAAATGGGAGGAAAGGAATGGGGTTGGGTGGGGTTGCATTTTTGCTGTCAGGAAAGCTTTGCAGGCATGTCTGAAATTCACTGTCTCTTCTGCAATGGTAAATGTTAACACTACAGTTGGGACACATATCTGTCTCTTGCAAAGTATCTCTGTAGGGTCTACAGTCAATGAGTAGGTTGGATATCGTACCCTTGTGAGGAAATTCTTGAATATCTCATTTGCTTGATCCAGTCTTTATTGGAATCAGTCCCAAGTTACCTACAATCCACCCATCCAGTTAGATTTCCCAAAAGCATAGTAAAAGATAAAAAGCACACACACATTTTTTTGAAACTCTTATGGAGGAATTAGTACTGCTTTTGGCTTTTCTAAAGTAATCAAATCAGTTTTCTCAGGATTCCTCCCCCTTATTTTGCTATACATTTGAAAATGGAATAAATTGGTATTTTTTACATATTTCACAATCTTAAAAGCATACCTGAAAGTATACAAATATAACCATGTCTACAAATAAAAGCATAAATACATGTGCTAATTCAGATAGTGACAATACTATGAAATATATCCTTGTGTTAAAACATGTGCTTGATTGGTCTATCCTGCTACAAGTTTTAAAATTTCATTGTGATCTGAAGAAGGCTTATTAATATATGTGTCTTAAAAGGAAAATGCTTTGAGGAAATGGCCGCATGGTCCAGTGCAGTCTGCCTTTGCTGTTACTGCGTGATGAGTGTGTGGTGATGTAATCCGTATCACATGTACGAGGCTAGGGAGAGTATCTTCTCCATCTTGAACTGTGTGGATTTGTGCCTCCTTTCAGTTTGCCTTCATGCTGTCTCTCTCTCTCTCTCTCTCTCTCTCTCTCTCTCTCTCTCTCTCTCTCTCTCTCTCTCTCTCTCTCTCTCTCTGGCTCCCTGTCCCTACCTGCTAGGGCTCATGATAAAGAGAAAGATAGATAAAGGAGATCAAATCATGGCTGATGCTTCCACGGAGTAGCAGCTCCCAGTTAGAATACCTGACTTGGGAGAGCATTCCCCAGACTTGGGAGAGCCTGACCTCAGGCTCATCATAACCCGGAAAAAAGATTTTTTCTGAAATTCCATCACCTTTCTAGTGTGCTCATTTTATCACTAATGGCCCTTCCAGTTTGCACTAGCGTTCATTCCCTGCTCCTTCTGTAAGAGAAGACGGGAAAATTTGCTCAGTTGTGCAAGAAACATTAGAAGTACATACACACACACACACACACACACGCACATACACACACACCCCTATTTAAATGATACACAGTGGTTGGAAAGCACACTCTGTTCTTCCAGAGGAACCCATGTTTAGTTCCAAACACTCATGCTAGATAGCTTATAACTTCCTATTATCTACAGTTCCAGGGGATCTAATATCATCTTCTGGCCTTTCCAGATATTCACACTCATGTGCACATGCTGACACATAGACATACATAATTAAAAAAACTGTTTAAAAGATGAAATCAGAGTAGACTTGCCACAAAGACAGAGAAGCCACCCAGCATGTATATATATTTTATTTATTCTTTTGGGGGGGCAATAATTACCAGCTGCCTATCATTTATTTATTTTGCTTGTTTGATACAGGGCTTCTCTTTGGAGCCCTGGCTCTCCTGGAATTCACTCTGTAGACCAAGTTGGTCTTGAACTCAGAGATCCACCTGTCTCTGCCTCCCAAGTGCTGGGAATTAAGGACCTGCATCATCACTGCTAGGCAACAGTATATTTTAGAGAATTTTGTGAATATTTGTGAAATGGGTGACATTTGCCTGGAATTAGGTATTCTTCCAAATCATGAGAGAGCTGATTTCCCTTTTACAATATTTACTATTGGTTTCTAGGAAAACCCACAAAAGTGGGAGTGTCAAACAAGAATGGAAGGAACTTTATAATGATGTTAATTTAAAAATGTTTTTTGAGAGTGAAGACCCTTCCTTACTGTGCATGTGTGGGATAATGTCCTGGTGTTCTCAGCTGCTCGTGTATCAGTAACAGCACAACTCTATCTTTAGGGGTGTTTAACTACAATGAGCCATTTAATAGTCAGAAAACACAGTTGCCAAGATGTTGGCTACTACATGCCTTGACAAACTGATATTAGAATTTTGTGTGTTCATGGTGGTAGTGTGCCGGTAATAACACGAGATAGAAGGTAAACTATTTGGAAATTATGGTCTGAATGTGTCAGGTAAGTTGAAGGGTTGATGGACACAAGGGGCACTTGTAATATCACTGAACCTTGCACCTTAGGGTCACATGTCTCTGTCTGTCTGATCCCTGCCCCAGCAAGTTGGAAGGCTGGCTAAAAGTCCAAAATGGCATTGCACTGGCCTCTTAGCATACTCCATTCAGCTGTGTGACAAAGGCATTGATGAAGACCTCTCACAGTTTACCTTCTAAGTAGTTCTCCAAAACAGGGCACAGGTGGTGGTGAGGGACTGCTGTGACAATTGCCACAGTTAATGGCTGTCTCAGCACATGAATCAGTATGCAGTGAGCTACCTGCAGCACAGGATGAACTTATTAAACTCATTCCCAACGTCTCGGCTTGAGTAGGGTAGTCCCCCCCATCCAGGCAGGAGTCCAGTAATGAGAAAAAAACAGCTGGCCATGCTGTCCCTTCTGTTGTTCTGGAGTAACAATACTAATTAGGAACCTTTAACAATTTTTTGACCACATTTGTGAAGACATACTAACTAATAAAAAGTAATATATTTGCTAACCCCAATTAAGTCTGATGTGTCCTCATTCATCTTACTTAGCTGGTCCCAGGCTGGGGTGAGTTCATGATGAGCACATCACCAAACACATTTCACTGTAACAAGAGAATACTGAGGGCAGGTGTCCTAATAAGTTATCAGTATTGATGGTGATTAGCATCAATTCTCACAGCTTCTTAGCTCTTATGTCCCTCTACTGCAAAGTCAGTACTTTACCCACCCCATACCCACACAGGAGTGAATGAGGTGTAGCCTATAATCAGCCACGAGGCTCAACACAGGCTCGCTGATCATCATGCCTGGTAAATATTCAAGTGATTTATTTTGTGTGTCTGATTCCTACAGTTGGATTTCAGCTCTCACAGGGTAGGGTTCAGGTCATAGTATACATTCATAATACAGATTGTATGCACATATTGAATATCATTTGAGATACAGATTAATGCTTGCTGAACCCTGGCTCCACTGAACAGCTTGCTGGCTGTTCAATGGTTCATGTTACTGCCCTGACGTTGTTTACAGGCGAATTGAGTCCTTGTCCTCCCTGGGCATGTCTGGGGAAGCTGCAGTTTTTGCTTCCTTGTCTCCATGAGGTGACTTTACCAGACATCCTCTCTGTACCTTTCCTGCTCTTGTCTCAGGAGAAGTGACATTCCTTGTGGGTAGCCTGGGACGTATGTGGCCAGGCTTCTCTCTCCATGGTCTCTCTGGTCCTCCTGCTCACAGAAGCCAGCTAGATTCAGCCAAATCTGTGGGTTGTATACATTCTCACTTTGTGGAGGACTGGGAATAGGGTAAGGAGAGGAAGAGGGAGGAGGGTACCTGTGTGTCCTGCTAGCCCCAGTGTGTCAGGTCAAAGGCTCCTGGGCCATTGTCATTCTGTTACTCTCTTTTGCATTTCACAGCCTCTGGTGTCTGTCTGTCCTTGTTTATGGTAAGCAGGAAAGAAAGGTCTTAAGTTTGGGTACCACTGGTCATTTCAGGGGTCCTTCTATGCATTCATGTCATTTGATAAGTATGTGATTATCTATATTGCATCCTATTCCTGACTACAAAAGCATATGTATGTTCAAGCCAACCATGCCGACTCTGGGACACTGTTTAGGGGGCAGCGACCTGAGACCTTAGCAGGATACTGCTGGCCATTCCCACGGAGCAACCTTCTGGCTGTCTGCATATGCAGAGGCTGAATTTAGATCACAATCTTGATCTGACAGGGATAAAAGAATGGAGACAGCTGAGCTAAAATCTCCCAGAAGCTAGAAATCCTCTTGAGAAATTTAAAAATTAAATCCTCTTTGCCATGATTTGAAGTTAGTTCTTTTTACTATGTGATATCTGAAGTATCTATTTTTGGTGATTTTTCCATAGATATTAACAAACTTAATTATTTTGTTGAGTGGAAGTTCTTTTAATGTTTTTTATTTAGATTTGTGTAATCAATTATTGGATATATAGGCTTAAGCATACATATGTAGTTATAAAACATATGTATAATGTTCTAATATCCATATATTTCATTAATGTATTACTAGGTTTTATGAAAACTACAACCACTTTTTGAAAAAAATAAGTACTTTTTAAATGTTTTTATTTATTCTGTGAGGATTTCATTCAATACACTTTGATCATATCCTTTCCCTTCCGAATGGAATTAGATCCCACGTGTGCAGAACACGCGTCATCACTGTGGAAGTGTTGTATTGGTTACTTTTCTGTTGTGTAATACGGCACCATGATCTGAATCAGCTTTTAGAAGAAAGTTTGTTTTGGCTTTTGGCCCCTGAGGGATAAAAGCCCATCATGATGTGGTGTGGCCATGAACCACAGCAGCAGGATGCTGAGAGATCACATCTTCAACAAATCCCACAAAGTACTGGAAGTAGACCCAGCCGTGAACTCTCAAAGCCTGCTCCCCAGTGATGTACCCCTCATGACTTCTTCAAGACAGGCACCGAAATATGTGAGCTTGTAGGGGACAGTTCTCATCCAGGAACCCAAACATGTCTTTTCATAGTTCAGCTATAGACGTAGAGTTGGTATAGCAGTTTGTCTGAGTTGTATCACTAAGCTTCCAGAACACAAGAGGAAAACATGCTCGAAGATACACTTCTGTTTAGTATTTGATCATTCTATACAGCTTCAGGCTACTCATAATTGTTACAAAATAAAAAAAATGACCAGATCATGTGGGAAAGGTGCATTGCAGTTAAACCACTGTGGACAGCCATAAAGTTCAGAGTTCCCGGCTTTAAAAGAATCATGCTGACGTTAATCCCTGTTTGACTCTAGAGGTATGGTGAAATAGAAATTTTAAAGACAACTTCTAAATTTTTTTAAAAGTATCATTCACTTTTAAAAATCTCCTCCAAGGCATAAAAAAATTTAAATAAAAATAATGTCTATTTCAATCACTGAGATGCATTTCCATATTTATGACTTCAGTACCTGGTGGAATTATCAAATAAGAGTTGGATGGGGATCAAGTTTCAGGGTTTTCTAACTTAGGGTCTTTTTAAAACCTGTTTTCTGGGAGATCAGTAGCCTCTTGGGCTCAGAAGACCTTGTGGCGCTCATGCCCAGTACATGGGCTGTTCCCAGGCATCCCTCACTGGCGCTGAAAACATGTTGATTTCATTTCTGCCTTCACATTCATCTGCTGTCATCAAAGGCAGCACCATCCGCAGGTGCCTTCCACGCCAAAGATGCAAAGCAAATCACTGTTTTTGACAAGGTTTTGATGCACAATTTCTCAGGGCCCAAATAAAACCTAGGCTAACCCTGGGTGGCATTCATCTCTGAAGACATTTCTTAAAGAGTATGATAATTTTTGCGAAGTAAGTGAAACATTTAGCACTCTGTCATTATGATAAAATATAAAATATGTGCATAAAATGAAGCAAGTTTAATACTATGAACACTCAGGGAGTTGGAACCTGAACGAGGGGATTAGCATTTAGGATGAGTGAGTGTAAACAAGGGTTTATTTTGACAGCAAGAGTTATTAGACACCCCCCCTCTTTTTCAAAAATGTGGTTTGCTTTTGTCTTTTTCTTTGTCTTGGCTCTTTTGAATATTTATTCATTTGGGACTCAGCATGTGGAATAAAAATACTCATTATTTATTGAATTTACTGATGAATGTGTTAGAATAGCAAGTCTTTTAAAAGTTGCTGGACTTTATTATGTATTAACATCTAAAAGACTGAAATAAAACATGTGCAATTGCTAGTCTTTGTTTCTCTGTCTGGCAGTTGAAATCACATATATTTATAAATGCATATATATGTATACACTCATATATACTATATAGATAACCCATCACATCCATCTCTCTTTTTTATATAGAGAAGCTATCATCTATCTATACATCTATATTAGATAGATGTATTTATATCTGTCTATTACTATCTACTTTCACCTCTCATCTTTTTATTCTTAACCTATCATCTATCTTTGATCAATCTTTATGCCATCATAACTTATATATCCTAATCTATATGTTGTGTATTTCTCTTCTATCCATAATCTAACCTATCATATCTCTCATTTATCTTTCAGTTGTGTAATTCTTTCACATTCATATGTATTTCATGTACTAAGTAAGACACTTAGGCAGCTTTACAAGTGGCAATAGTCAGTGATTTTATGAACTAAGATGCATAAGGTGTATGGATGCAGAAATTAGTTAACCCACATCCATAGACTCTTTACAAAACCCATGTGAGATTCTGTTACATAACAGATTTTTCCCAAAGGGGTCATGCCCCATTGTGTCTTTTTCAGCATTTTTAACAGTCCAAAGCTATTCAGGCTCTGGCAACAAACCTCTTTCTCTTCCCCAGCTTCTTACTGTTAGTTTTCCCGAGAGCCCTCATAGAAAACCAAGAGGAGAAGGCCCCCAAGGCCTCTGTGGTTCATGTTTGGCTGGACTGTGGTATTAGAACTAAAAGAGATGACCTAGTGGACAGGGATGCCATTGCTACTGTAAGCGTCTGGCCAGGTTGGCTGTCAATATACCTAGCAGTGCGGTACATTTGCTGTTCTTCCAAAGGACCTGAATTCAGTTACAAGCACCCATATCAGGCAGCTCACAGCCACCTGAAATTCCAGCTCCAGATGATCCATCACACACTTTTGGCAGCCATGGGCACCTATAGTTACACACACACACACACACACACACACACACCAATATTTTTGTTACAGGGCTGCACACACTAGCTAACCTGTGATTCAAACACTCACATATACCTGATACCCCACCTAACATCAGAGCATTGTAAGAGCCTTGCAGAAGACACTATACCTGGGACCACAAGAGTCAGTCAGTCCATCAATCCTGGGCCTAAGGGGCGGGAGCTGAGTGTCACCCTTCTCAGTTAGAGTTGTAAATGACAGAGCTTACACTGCAATCCACCCTCTCATGAGGCTATGTGCTGAGATGTGGGGATGTGGGATTTTTAACAGTGTAATAAGAGGTTAAAATGGCTGTACATTAAATATTTAAACCAGTCTCTCAGAAGGACTTTTGCATTGAAAGGAATATCTGAAAGGGTATTTTAATTTTAGTATCAGCCACTGGGAAGAATTTTCTACCATTTTATGATGAATTTCCAGGCTGTCATTTCTACTAACATACTCATATCCATAAATATAAGCAAAGGCATTTGCTGCCAATGTCTGCATGATTGAATGCATTCAACCTTCTCATACTTGAATAATGTTTTTATAAAATGTAGGTGTTTGAATTTTATCTATCTCCTATCATCTATCTATTTATCTGTCTCGTATCATCTATCTGTCTGTCTATCTATCATCTCTCCTTTGAGAATATCTGAAGAATATACCTCTAGGGTCAAGTAAATTTTACTTTCAGCTAGAAAACTTTATAGAAAAATATGGCCTAGTTCACAGAATTGCATAGCACCCCCCAAAAAACTACTTAAAATGGATTGGAGCAAGGTTGAAGGACCAGCAAGGGAAAGCGTTTTCCACCTAACCAAAAGAATGGATCTACCTCTGTGTAGAGACATGCCCTCGTCTTCAAGGGGTAATCCAGTTGGGCAGATCACCAGATAGTCTGGCTAAGAGACTAGTCTTCAGGGAAGTAGGTCCACCTTAAGCTATGCTAAAGAGATAAGAAGAATAATTACCTAATGAGATAGTATGCTTTTCCTTCTTAGAAGTATCACCTGCCTAGTGCAGTTCTGCAAACTGCCATGAGGTTCTGTTGGGTCTGCCTGCTTTGCTGAATGCTGACTCAGATAGGCACAACTTTTTCTTTATTCTGTCTTCCTAAATATGCTTTTCCTGGAACTTTAGACTTTGCTCTTTCTCTGAAGCTCCCTTCCAGGCCATGTACCTTTTTGTCTGCCACATGGCTGACCTCCACATCTAGCTCAAATAGTATTACATTCTCCCTGGATTTCCAGGCCGCTACCTAGATTTACAGCTTGCCAGCCCTGGGGCTTTTCTTTTTGCATTCTAGTAAAACTGTAGATTTTTCCATTTAAGTCCATTCTCAAATTGTTTATTAATGAGTCTGATAACCCCAAGATGGGCTCCAGATTTACTTGGTATCACACGTAGATCCTCACATTGTTTTCAGAGGGTTACACAGCAGTGTGAGAACCTTAGCCACAGATGTGTTTGGTAGTTTGCCACTTTCCTTATTCTTCATAGGAGCAATATTGATGAAGTATTTATTTGTTCAAACTGCTTACTTTGCTCTCACAAAGTTTCCTTCTTCTTCTTTCTTTCAGCACACCATCCCTTTAGTCATGATAGGAGGAGGCCTTGTGCGGCTCCTTCCTGGCTCCCAGTTCTACAGGTTGCAGGCAGTGCTCCCTGTGGGTTTTGGCTTTGTGGTGCTTTGGGATAGGTTTTCTGTCCTCTTATAAAAGGTTTCTCTGCCGATGCAGTAAGCCAGATCAAGACGAATTGAAAAAAAGGTATGACAACAGGTTTATTTGAGCAAAGCAATTCCAGGGTAGGTTCTCCTGAGAGGCTGCACCCACAAGTGAAAGCATGGAGGCTTTATAGGTTGTAGGTAAGGGGTGATGACGTGTCTGCCACAACATGGTTATGCCCAAGTAGGGTCTAGAGATGAGTGCTTTAGGTGGGGACTTAGGCACTGGCAACTTCAGGGGAGAAAGTTACAATAGCTGCCAAGAGTGCTGAACTGGACTTTTTGGTGCCATCCCTTTGTTTCAGGGATTCTGAGTGGGTGGGGTTGAGAGAGAGAGACAGAGACAGAGAGACAGACAGAGACAGAGAGAGAGGAATGGGGCTTCCTGGATAATGTAGGGGTGAGACGGATGTTCCAACAGAACAGTTGGAATAAGAAGGATCCCACAGGCTCACTCTTTGGTAGGAGTAGAAGAATTGGGAGGTGTGGCCTGTTGGAGAAAGTGTGTCACTGGGGGTGGGCTCTGTGGTTTCAAAAGCCGATGCCAGTCTCCATCTTCCTCTTTCTGCCTGCCTGAAGATCGGGAAATAGCTTTCAGCTACTACTTTAGCGCCATGTATGCATACAGCCATGCTTCCCCACCCCTATGATAATGGACTAAACCTCCGATACCGTGTGCAAGTACCAATTAAATGCTTTTCTTTTATAGGAGTTACCATGGTCATGGCGTCTCTTGGCAGCAATAGAACAGCTAGTGTGTCAGGTTTCTCTGTGTGCCCTCACTCCCCTGTCTGTGCTCTTTCTGTAGCGCTTTCATGTCCCTGGGTTAGACATAATACTGATACTGAAACCTGTGTAGTCCCCCTAGAGACCCTGTGGTGCCGGGAGCCATATCTCTGTGTTCGGACCTGCATAATTTTTCTACTTTCCTGCTCATTTGTATTTTAAATGAGTAAGTCTCTCTAGAAACCATGCTCTGCCTCCTGGAGGAGGTGTTAATGCTGGACAGGCATGGGGACCACAGGGTAGGGGAAGGTGGAGGTATTATGGCAAAGCCTCTGGCTCCAGCTGCTCACTGGTCCTCACATCCTGAGGACTCTAAGAACACAGTTAACATCTTCTCCACATTGCCCCCTTGATGGTGAGTGAACGCCTCCCAGGGATGTGCCAGCGTTTATTAGGAGAATTACCTGCTGATAATCATTTTGTTTTTTCTGGCAGTCAAGTGCCTCGTAATTGAGGGCCCCTTTGCACTGGTGACATCCACTGGGCCCTGGGGAGCAGCCATCTGGACAGCAATAGCCTCTCTCCTCCATACGTTCTTCGAGGCCAGTCAGCAACTTGGCTGTGTGAGGCACTAACTGGATTTCTCTCCATCATGAAATGGGCCAAGAGCTCATTTCCTGTCCCAAGGCAGCTGGTGACTAATCTGCATCCCCTTATTGCAAGGATGACTCTTGCTCCTGGGGTGACCTAAATGTTCAGAGTCGATTTGCCTGCTAATTCTCCAAGTTAGCAGTTCTCCCCAGCGAGCAAGCACCAGCTAATCCATTTAAACTGGCCTCCCTCTTCCTCACCTTATTATCCTGTAGGACTTCAGCTCATAGTGAAGACTAAGGGAGAGTGAATGGCAAGGAAATCACCATCATGATTAGAGTTGTCAGGGTAACATCAAGAGAACATTATTAAAATCTAAAATATGGGGAATAGGTCAGAGATCCAACTCAAATACAATGTAATGGGGGTTTCTGCCTTCTCCATCCTATTTGGCTTTATGATGTGACATTGACCCTATTGGTTGGAACTGGACTCTCTATGCTGATGGCTCCTTTTAGCAAGAGACTTGCAGAGGGTCCTAGGAGGAGCGGGGGCAGCCATTTCCTCTTGGCTGTGTTCACTGGACGACTGTGAGCTACAGAACTCCTTACAGTCATGCTGCAGCATCCTAGCTCTTCTTAACCAACTGTAAATACTGTAAATTCGGCAGATACAAATTCCCACCTGCAGGAAGTAGGCGAGACCCCTGCAGAGTTCTAAATGAATGCGCAACAGGATGGAGTGTGCTCCCATGGGGAGTGCATGCAGTGCAGCCCAGGTAGTAGGATGCACAGCTCCAGTGATGGGAACACGTGACCCTGTTGCTCTTTCCTCAGAAGCCAGAAAACCTCAGCACAGCATGAGGACAGCCTTGCTGGGAGCAGCAGAGGTAGACCGGGAGCAACTCCTGTATCCACTGTCCCTAGTGTCTTCACTTTGCGTTCCCAGTGCCCTGTTCTTTTAGGAGAGCATACTCCACTGTCTCTGATCCTTTGTACCCACAGTTCTCAAGTTGATGACCGAGAAACTTCACCTGCAATAACAGCACACATCATACAACGTCAAAGGAAGGATGACTCCTTAGATTGGCTCCTCTCTCTGTCAGGATTCCAAGCTCTCAAGCTGTTTCAGAGAAATGGTCAAATTGTTATTTGCCAAGTCACCATGCTTCACTAGGATATAATTTCTGTTGTCTGTGGTGGCTTGATTCTGATATGACAGGATTATCTCTCATTGGGCTCATGGTCAAAGGGGTGCTGTTCTCCATAGGCAGGAATGTTTGGCATCTTCATGAGCCATAGGACACTAGGAGGAACAAGACATGAACACTTCTGTACTGATCTCACCTTAAAATACCCTTAGGGATGGGCTAGCAAAATGACTTATGGCTTAAAGGCACTTGCTGCTCAACCTGATAACTTGAATTTGCTCTTTAGGACCCACATATGGTGAAAGGAGAGAAGCAACTCATTTCCTGTACCAAGGCAGCTGGTGACTAATCTGCATCCCCACAGAATGCTGCAGTTACTGAACATGTTTCCATGAATAAAATTGACAAAGGACTTCAAGTCAAATTGACCTCTGTCACTTTACATACATATACAAAAATGTATAAGTTCATGCATATAGACATCTATCAACACATACGTACATGCATATACATTCATATACATGTATAAATATATAATGCATATATACATATATACACATCTATACATATTCATATGCATTTACACAGATATACATATATGCATATATGCATACTCATGTACATACATCCATACAAATGCATGTATATGCCAATAATACACATATGCATACAAATATAAATGCATACATATATACATATGTATTTGTGTATACTTATAATGTATTGCACATTGAGCCTTCAGGTTTGTTCTGATTGCATTCATGCTTTGTACACATTTAGTGAGATGCCATACTCTTTAGTATTTAAGTGTCCGCTAATTCACATGCCACTCCTTGGGTCTGAATAAATTTCTAAGAATTTAAAAATTCACAAATTTAATTAATTGGCTTCCTTTACTGTTATTTTATTTCCATGGTAATGTTTTGCTAAAAGCAAATTTAGCTATGCAAATATATGCACACTTTGTGTCTGGAAATTCCATTTAATTTTAATAAGTCAGTTAGTAGACAAAAAGCAGATATTGTTGAATTAAAAAGATTATGAATAAAGGGTGAAACAGTCACTATCTCACCAGAGGAGTTTTTATTATTCAATTATTCAGTGATGAATTAAAATGAGAAGTAGAGTGAAAAAATTGAGTCGATTCATTCAAACCACAGAGGCTAGAGCCAGATCCGTAGTTTGTCTCCTAAAAGACAAAATAAAGCCGTGTGAGAAGCCACACGCTAAACTCAGGAGAAAATGCTTCAAATGACAGGACGCTAGACAATGGTGGCATATAGTTAGTTGTTAATTCTAATTCCATAACATTTCCATAATAAAGTTTTGAAAATTCTTTCAAAAGACTCTTATTTGGTATTTTTTTTAAAGAAAAGAAAAAATACTGGAGTTCATAAACCATCCACATACCCTGAAGTCTCTAAAACCATGTACTCTAATGCTTTGCCCAACATTTTTTTTAATGTTACAAGTTAAAAAAAAAAGCCACCAAACCATTCAAGGCCACAGTATGCTGATCCTGTAGCCGAGATTTCACATAGCAGAATCATTTGAGTCTGCTGTCTGTGGGAGGCACTGACGAGCAAAGGGCATGGTTGCCTCTGGGATTGGGCAAAGCCTGCCAAGCCCTGCCATGCCCTGCCAGCAGGGCTAAGTATTTCCTTTTATGCATTCTCCAAACCGCTGGCTGCCCACACATCTCACTCCCCTTTTCCTACGTGTAGAACTGGCTCTGGAACTTAGATTCTACTGCAGCTCTACAAGCTTCAAAGAGCTGACTGGCATCCGAGCTTGGTTTCTCCAAGGAAACACAAGCAGTGGGAATTTTTATTTCCGTGTTTGTAGAAGTTACATTATTTTGTGACTTTCTCTACCGTGGGCTCTCTTCTCTGGTGCAGTGTATTTTGTGTTTTAAAGGGTGTTTTCTTTTCTAGTTAAGGATAGGGTTTCTTTATAGTTTTCAGGCAGGCTCTTCAGCATTCTGGCTAGCATTGGAACAATTCTAAGGCATGGTATCCATTAGGCTGGCACCCTCAGCAACCATGGCTGCATTAGTCCCACATCCCATGGAAGAGCTGAGAAACAGTGCTTTCCACATAGGCTTTCTGTAAACACCAACAGATGACTTTTCAGTATACATGGTGTGGCTTGATACCCAGGCCACTTTTGTCACTTTTAAGTCCATCTTTCAGCACGTGACTGGCTTCAGTTTGTCCAGCCTGTCCTGAGGTGTGAGCAAGCACAGAATACTTCCAGCAGTCCCAAGCCTCACTTAGCTCCAACATCATTTGCCAGAGAACGGCAGCTATGGCAAGGTGTTCCTGCTTACTCCAGCTGTCCCTGAGGTCAGGGCCAGCCAAACCCCAAGGGCTCTGTGAAACCCAGGGCTCAGTGGGTGGATAGTCGCTGCTTTCCCTTTCTTCATGAAGTCCTTCCGAGCCCCTGCTGGCCCCTGCTGGCCCCTTCCTGCTGGCCTTCATTAGCTGCTTCTCCTTGTCCCCTCACTGTCCCTTTGAAACAAGTCCATCGGAGTCTGGACTGTGCCCTAGTGTTATAGCTGCTAATCCTGGCTACTCGGTACTATCCTGTGTGAAGGGACAGGAGAAACAGGGTTGCCCCTAAGTAGGTGCTGGTCACACTCACAGATGACTCACATGCAGAGAGGAAAGGGGTGTTGTTGTTCGTTTTTTGTTTTTTGTTTTTTGTTTTTTTTTACTCTTAGCTCTTTTGCCCCTTTGTTGGCTCTACCACCCAGCTTCAAAATAAATACACACAGAGGGACTTTTTCTTACATTATAAATGCCCAGACTTAGTGTGGCTTGTTTCTGTCCAACTTTTCTCAATTTAAATTATCCATCTACCTTTCCTTGCCTCTGGGCATTTACCTTTCTCTATTTCTGTATCTCTCTCTTTATTTCTTACTTCATGGCTGGCTGTGTAGCTGGGTGGCTGGCCTCCGGAGTCCTCCTTTTCTCCTTTTCCAGCTCCTTGATCTTCCCTTTCCAGATTTCTCCTCCTATTTACTCTCTCTACCTGCCAGCCCCACCTATCCTTTCTCCTGCCTTGCTATTGGCCAATCATTTCTTTATTAGACCAATCAGGAGTTTTAGACAGGCACAGTAACACAGCTTCACTGAGTTAAACAAATGCAATATAAAAGAATACAACACAACTTTGCATCATTAAACAAATATTCCCCATTATAAACAAGTGTAACACATCTTCAACTAATATTTCCACAACAGAGGGTGTTCCATGCAGGCTGCCCTGATAACCTTAGGCGGTACAAGCAACCAACCCCAGAAGACTCAAGTGATACAGAGCCAATTTGCACCTCCTCTAGGGCACACCCCTGTGGGAGTCATGAGAGCATTACCCCTCCCAGCATCAATAGAAGGGGGCTCTGGCTGCCCCCACTCCCACCCCAAGAGCTACCTGCCTTAAGCTAGAGCCCATGATTTTCTCAGATGGTGAGTCCCTGCTCTGCTGTCTATGGCATCTGTTCTCCCTCCACCTCTTCCCTTCTCCATGTGTCTTACACTCCTCTCTTAGGAACAAGTTGACTCTCTTTCACAGGAACCCTCTGTAAGGACTCTTCAGTATCAACAGTTCACCTCTAGTTCCCAAGGCCCCAATCCTGAGATTATTGTGTCTTCTGCAAGTGTGCCCAATGACTCAGGGTCTCTCACATATTATGTTCACACTGCAACCTAGTGCCAGCCCCATGACAGTGCTCCAGTGGCCCCCAAGTGCCTCTAAGTCCTCCAAAAGCTCTAGTTTCTGAAAGCAATCTATGGCTGAAGTCACATGTGAGTCAAATGATTAACAAAATTGTTTTTATCCACTGTTACCACAAAACACTATTAGCAACAACCAATATGCTAGTTAACCACATATTATCCAAATATTAGCAAAAATTCATCTATAGCAATCACTTACCAGATAATCCACATTATCCAACTATCACCAAAAATCAACATTAAAAGCAAGTGTTATAGAGATTTTAGGTGTAATAATGATGCATACAATGTGATTCAACTTAGAAAATGGGCTAACATAAAATACAACCTTGTATATATGTTAAAATGTGTATGCATTTACTATGCACAGAAATGAATTATTCTATAGCTAACTATATACTATGTGTAATACATAAAATATAAGGATTAGAAAATATCTATTATATATACTATTATATAAATACCTCATATATTTTAAATATGTATTTTTTATTACTTATTTATTTACTGTTATAAAATATATAAATTTGATAAATACACTAAGTGTTGTATAAACAATAAACATATAAATTACATTGTCTATTACAGTGTGCATTAGAGCCCCAGTTTGCATCTATAGTATAAACCTATACTACCTTTACAATCTAATGGCACACCGAACTTTTACTGTGTAGACAGGACTTTCATTAACTATGAAAATATATGAAAATAAAAGCAACATTTCCAGCAAAAGCAACCAGAACTTGCAACACAGAGTAAAGTTGGCTGCCAGAAGGAGCCAGGAGGCCCTCATGACAGTATAGTTACAAGGGGTGGGCCACAGGCTATTGTCTAAAATGATCACCACAGGAATTTTCAGACACTCATAAATGAAGATGGATTGGACAGTCTCTTACACTTTTGACACAACCTTCGTAGCAGTCTGAACACCTCTCTTTCTGTGCTAACATTTTTCCTTTCTGTTAGGTTTGTTTCTCAAAGATATATTATATATTAAAGCCTAGAGATATTGCCATTACCCTGGCAATGCTTTTGAAAAATATAATTCCAGATAAGAACCTTCACATTACATGTTTCTATGTGCTCATCCTTCAATATTACTCACAGTTTTACATTGAGTCAGTGTTAACTTTTTCTATTGAAAAATATCTTGTTACAATGGTGTCTTGGGGAAAAGACTCAGCCCATATCCATCTGTTTTCAATTGCTAGAGTTCTTGAAGTCTGTTTTATAACAGAAAATTTCCCTCTCTGTAGTCTTTTATACTCTATTTATTTTAACAGAAGTAAAACAAAGCAGAAATTTACCCTCTATTGCCTTTACCTTTTTATCTGGTGGCTTGCACCACCCTTGTCTCCTGAAAGGTGTTGCTCTTATACCATTTGTTTTGTGTGAATCTAAATGCTGAGGTCTAATGGAACTTATGTCCTGTGTGTTTCAGGGGTGTCTGGGGTGTCAGCCCACACCTGGCCAGCCACCTGGTCTGTTAGGCAGCACAGCCTACAGTTTTTCTACTTTCTTAGACATAGAGAAGCACTGTGTATCTTTGTAAAAGACCAGTACATTAGTAACTTTTCCTTAGTGGGGACAGCTAGGGAAGAAAGATTAATTTGTGGTAGCTATTCATTCCTGATGTGGAAGGCAGGGCTGCAGAAGCTCCCAGAAATGTACTGGCCCAAGCTACTATATGGTAAGACAATGGAGGGGCTTACATTTAGGACAACAGATTAAAGCCAACTGGTCTACCAGGTCTCCTTCTTAGAAAGCATATGCACCCTGCTGTGATCTCCTGATGGTTGATTACCTGATCAAAGCCCAGATAATTTCCAGACAACCTTACCTCCCAGGATTAACTGGGAGCTTCCTGACCTGAGCCTTACTACAGGCTTTGTTCCTGGTAGAAATGGTCACACTGGGAGTCAGGCTACAGCAGCTCCTGAAGCCACAGGCTGCAGTCCTGTATCCAGAGTTCTGGGTCTCACTCCTGTTCCTCCCTCCTTTCCATAATCTCATATACATTCCCACCAATATACATTCATGCCATACTACATGTACACACACTCACATGCCGCACACTAGACATGACACAGACGCACTTTGTACACAGTGTGTTTCACTATGATGTCCTGTCATCTGAAGCCCCATTCTGAGGACAGGGGACGGGATCTGGCAACTGGGAGAGACTTGTGTGCCACCACTTGTTTCGGTCTCCCTAGACAAAGGTCTCTGACCCTAGTTAACATTTATTAGTTAACTGTAAAACACGATGCAAATTTGGCTGAACCTAGATAGTGGCGGAGACAGCCTGCTTGGAAACAAGGAGATGTGAAGTATGGGATGGATGCACAGCAAGGAAGCGATGGTGCAGATGTTGGTTCAGGTGCACAGCAGACCTTGCCTCAGCATATGCCTTAGGGTTTCTGCAGTTGCAATGAAGCACCATGACCAACAAGCAAGTTGAGGAGGAAAGGGTTTATCTGGCTTACACTTCCACATCACTGTTCATCTTTGAAGGAAGTCAGGACAGGAAGGAACCTGGAGGCAGGAGCTGATGCAGAGGCAACAGAGGAGTGCTGCTTACTGGCTTGCTCCTAATGATTGCTCAGTCTGCTTTTTATAGAAGCCAGGACCACCAGGCTAGGAGTGGCACCACTCACAATGGGCTGCCCCCCTTCCCATCATTCACAAATTAGGAAAATTTCTCTCCAGACTTGCCTACAGCCTTATCTTATGGAAGCATTTTCCTAATTGAGGGTCCCTCCTCTCAGATGATTCCCACTGTGTCAAGTGTATATAAAACTGTCCAGTACAGCATGTTTGTTCCACTTACTGCAGGACTTAGGACCAGCAGACTCACAACTAGGTGATGTCCCATTGACAGTGTGGATCCCCGACATGCAAGCTCGATGGCAGATGGAGAGGCACTAAGCATCCTTCCCCACAGGCTGCACTGTTGGGGCCTAGTCTTCACAGGGTCTCTGAGCTGTTTGTCAGCTGATAGCCACAGGTGCATCCTGTTTTCTAGTCCTGGCTTACTCTCCCCACATTGCCCCACTGACATCAACATCTAGCAGGAGGAAAACACACTCTCTTCCACCTGGGGCTTTTCTACTGCATTGTAAGACTATATATAAGACTGCTCCCTCCTACAAGAGAGAGACCTCTTAGAACTTGCAAAATAAAGATACTTCTTAGTGTAAACAGCTGGACATCTGGTCTTTCTTTTCCTGATGCCTCGGAGTTTTTGTGGTGCGGGCGCCGCACTGCACTGGGTCTGTGATCACCAAGTATACCCAGACCACAGAGGAAAGATAGATCTCTGGGGAATCAGAACATTTCTGTGTCTCTCCACTAGATAAAGGGAGAGGGCATCATGCCAACCAGTCACTCCCTCCTGGGCTCTATGCATCCCCATCCTCAAGCTGCTGCTTCTTTTATTTACACCCATGTGTCACAGATCCCACAGAATCCAGTGTCTATCAGGGAGGGGCACAGAGTAACAGAGAGAAAGGGTGGCCACTCACTGCCACTAATGTGTGGCTTAGCTCTCCATTGTCTTCACAAACACTAGGCATCCTTGCTCCATCGTCATCCATGATGCCTCATCCCTGTAGTTCTGTCCTGCCTTGTGCATCTCCTGAGTGATTGGAAGGCTCTGCTGTCTGACCTGAATGTCAAGAAATGTGACTTTGACTTTCTTCAATTCTTGACTGTCTTTTTTCTAAATATTTTTTTTCTAAATTCTGGAGAAAGCTCCAAAACTTAAAGTTTTCATGAGGGAAGTTTGAAAGAAATGGAATATCTTGTTACAAGACAGTTTTCCAACTCTTTTCTCCTGCGACAGAAGAGACACCATTGATGGTAAAGAAAATGATGGCTTAGGCAAATTAAGTGATTCTCATTCTTTAGTGGAGCCATTGTCCATTTCTCATGAGGTGCTACAAGCCAGGCCTCCGCCCTTTCTGTAGAGAAGTCAGTGTGAACAATGAGGAGGCCAAGAGATTCCTGTTGAACTTGGTGGTGTATCTTCTCACTGCTATGACTTGGTGTTGGGTGGTGGGCTCTGTCTTAGTAGATGCTGCCCTTGTCAAAGCAAGCACTTCAACTAACCTCTCAGTGTTTAATCAAGGAGGACCAAGGTGGCAGTGTTTGCACTGGGTTAGGAAGTTATAGCTCAGCAACAAGATTCAGTCTGTGTGATGATTGAAAACAAAGACACTGTCCCTGAGTCTGTAATGGCTCAAGAAAAAAATTCAGAATTAATGCTAATTGCATCTTTGTCAAAAAATCAATGACACCATTGACAGTTTCTGATCAATGTCTCTAATTTCATATTCTCTCCATGTCTTATCTTATTACTATTGATACTCCCTGATTTTTAATGTAAAATTTCCTGTGGATAGATTTACTTCTGTTCTGGATTTAGAGTCTGTTTGCTGGTGTGTGTGCTGTCTTACTTCCTAGGACATAAATAAAATTAGTACTTCATTCTCAAAGTCATGCATACAACTGCGTTCACATCTCAAGTGTCTTTTTTCCCTTTGGTTTTGCTTTCTTCAGTCTGTGGCGACTACTTCACAGGTTCATCTTAACCATGAAACCATTTAAATGAAACATAAAGAAGGCTACAATTACATTCAGTTACCCATTTTGCACTAGTCTCTGACCTGTGACCTGCCAGACCTTGGATTATGATTAGTTTTTCCAGTTGAGTAGAATTAAAGCTCAGCCCAATGAAAGGGCCCAAGTGCTTGGGTTTCTAATATGTGACTTAAGGTGCCTCCTAGACCTACAGGAGGAGAGTGCTGCCTCCTAGACACAGATCTAGACCAGAGGGTGTCCCTTCAGTGCGGACCATGCACTTGCTCAAGGCCACCTCTCTCCAGTGTCACTCATTACAGTGGACTTTTCTACCACAGGGCTCTCTATCAACAGTATTTCCAGGTATTGCTTGTGCCACCAGATTGGTCTTCCCACTGCAGTATTTCCAATGAATGTCCTGCTGTGTGCTTTCAGTCTTCCAGTGAAGCAGACTGGTTTCCATGTGGGTTTTCTCCATAAAGCTGCAGTGAATTTTCTGCATGGGTTTTGTAGTAATGCCCTGCTCTTAGCAGTCATTCTTCACCCTGTCAGTAGGAGTGATGCTAGTTTCTGCTATTCACATCACTTTATCAATGAGGAATTAGTGAAATCATTTATGGATTCATGCTACTGATCCTTTAAGATTGCCTACTACCCAGCTCCAGACAGGTAGGTGTGTGTGTGTGTGTGTGTGTGTGTGTGTGTGTGTGTGTCCTTCTAGAAGCTAGGTTATATGAATTTGCTGCTTGGAGTCACAACCTACATCTGTTAGTCTTTAGTAAAACATCACGAGGCTCAGAATTAAGATATTGAATAGAGACTTCTAAAAGTTTTTCTTTCAAAAATATAATCAAAAGATTCTTTCAGTTGGTAATGGATTGGGTCTCTCTTGCTTTAAAATAATTTTACCATGCAACTGAGTAAAACTATTTTCTTCCCTTTCCCCTCCTTCTTCTGTTGTCTTCATCGAATCTTGGAGCCCGTTTTGTGGAAAAGAATTATTCAATTTGGGCCTGGAGAGATGGCTCAGCAGTTAAGAGTAGTGGCGGCTCTTGTGAAGGACCTGTGTTTGGTTCATAACCATCTTCTGTTTCAGGGGATCTGATGCCTTCTTCTGGCCTGATGGCCATTGCACACACACAGCACACAAACATACACGAAGGCAAAACATTCATACACATCAATTTTAAATAAAACAGCTTAAATGATTTATTGGATTTGTGTTAATCAGTGTTTTGTTATTCTACATCTCTGTGAATTATATGTCAATTTTTTATATTGGTTTTTGAAGGGTATTGAAATTTACCTCCATAACTTTGTATTTCTAGATTTTTCTCTTTATAAAGCTTTTATAATTTTTAAAAAATATCCGTGGCTCTATTATATTGCTTTTTAAAATAGCTAGGGCTTCTGCATATTTTTTCTCTCACTATAATTATTTTTCTTTATACTTTGCATATAGAGCTGGACTTATTCTGCAACCTGACTGATGCTAAAGCAGCCACTCTTGCTTTGTAGAGTTAATATTACATACCTTCTTATTTGAAAACACCTATGTAATTGCATTTGAGCTTGTTTTCTTACAGACAATGTACAGTTAAATAAGATTTTGTAATCCAATTTGCCAACACTCATCTTTCTTTCTTTTTTATGGTTGAGGATTTTATTGTAGATATGAGAGAGCAGCAATAGGCATTTCAAAGAGTCCAGAGCAGAGAGAGAAAGGAATAGACTAAACGTGACCAAGAGACTGAATATAGCCAGGGCTGTCTTCAAGAAAGGGAAGAATAGCACATACTGAGAGAGCAAAGAGAGTAAGATGACAGAGATAGAGATAGATAGATTAGATAGATGGATAGATAGATGGATGGATAGATAGATAGATAGATAGATAGATAGATAGATAGATAGATATGGAGAGTATAGTGAGAATAGCTGGATTATAAGAAAGATAAGCAGCTGCGGGCGAGGAAACCCATGAGCTTGTGGGAGTTTAGGTTAGAGGAGGAGGTGAGAAAGGCTAGGATGCTAGCATGGGCTTTGAAATGTATAATAGGTACTTATGGTATACTGTGGGATCCTGGGGGCCAGCATGAGCTTTGATATGCTAATAGATAACACAGGTAGCCATATATCCTTTCTATCAGAGGTAAGAGAAATGCCTCCTTTGGTAGACAGGAAGCAGCTTTACAAGTTCCCCAGTGAATGCTAATGCTGGCTTTCATCTAACCACCAGAAATCCTCCTCTCATGTCCAGGTTGAGCTCATTTCTGGATATTGGCACAGCCTGATATACCTAAGATTCCAGCATTTTGTTGATGATGAGGGATGGTGTAGTCTCTGTAGCTGTGTCAAAGCTAGGGAGGGTTGTATGACAGTTCAGGAAGGCTGAAATGTGGGTAGAGTTGAGTGGGGAGGGGAGGGTTTTGACAATGGCAAGACATATCTGGTTCACTGTATAGGTTCTATAATCACTTGGGCCAGTGAGATGAAGGCCACTTTGGAGCAGTTACAGGGCCAAAGTTGATTCCTGGATGGTGTCTGTCAGCTGAGTGGAAATCTACTGGAACAGATAGAGACTAGGGACAGAAGTTAAAGAAAGCTAGGAAGTTTGAGACGTGGAGGATATTTATTGTGGTGTACCCTTGAAACTTCTGGGCCTGTCTCATTGTCCTGGTGGTAGTGGGGAATAGAAAGGAGTCTCACGACCAGAAGGAAAAATCCCACCCCCAGGAATAAACCATAGGCAGGAAAATTAGCTATTGACTGGCAGGAGTACTTTACTAGGTAAGAGGTCCTGGAGGTCATTTGACCTGTGACAGTTTAAACCAAGTTGTGACTTCTTGAAACTTACATGAATTTTTAAAGTATACAAAAAGGAACAAGAGTTGCAGATATAGTAGCATAATCAGTATCTGTAATCTGTACTGAAACTTCACCTCATTATGCTCAAATAAGTTAGCAAGTGTCCGTAGATAGCTGGAATAGACTCATGCCTTGGAGCCAGGGCAAAGCAAACACTGAAAGTTATCAATGTAATAGAAGTATGTCTGGATTTATATGAACTGGGGTGTTTGCAGCCTGATGATAATACCAACCAAAGCTTTATCAAGGCCAGATCATTGGTTTATCAGAACTTCATTGATTAGTGTTAAACCCAAGCTAGTCATTTATCATGAGATATAGGTTCTTAATTACTCAGAGAAGTCATTGGGAAGTAACTTGAGTAAATAAAGGAATACTGAAAGCAAAATTTTAGTTAGTAACACCAGCAGGGGAGCTTGAGTTTGCTACTGCATTGAAGCCTGTTTTGTGAGTTTATTTTCTTCAGCATGAATCCTGTCGGCCAGACAGACCTGTCTGTGGGCTTGTCTTTTCTCAGTAAAAGACTTAGTGGCTCTAAGAAAAGCAAGGTCTGATTTTTACAAACAAAATGGATTGACTTGTAGCTGTAGCCTTGCGAGGAGTTGCTGGCTAAGGTTGTCTTGCTGTTGCTAGACTGTCTTACAATCAAAGCCATCAGAAACCTAAGAAGTATAAGTTACTACCCTGGACATGCCTGATCTTTGCTGGGGTCCAAGCAAGGGTTGGACTGGTTAGTAGCTGGATGGGAGACAGCACTTGTCTTGACTAGGATGATATGAACATTTTATTTTAAATATGCTTTTTTAAATGTTTTATTTTTATTTTCTGTGTTTTATTATGGTTGTTTTGCCTGCATGTATGTTTATGCACTGTGTGACTAGTATTCACAGAATTCAGAAGAAGGCCTATAGCTAACCTTACAGGTGGTTATGAGCCTGGGGATTGAACCCAGGTCCTCTGTAAGAACAGCTAATGCTATTAACCACTGATCTATCTCTCTAGTACCATTTAAAATATAATTTTGTTGTTAAGTTTACAATTGTATCTTGTTTGTTTCCTTGGCTTTGGGCTACACAAACATAACCTTTAGTTTCATTTTTATTTATGTGTAGTTTTTGAGAGTATTCCTTATAGCTTCTTGTGGCTTTCCTCAAAAGTGATTGGATGAATAGAATCTACATTGTTCATCTTGTTCTATTCTATTGAACTGTAGAAATTAATTCTCTATTGATGTGTCTTTCCTCCTTCAGTTTGGACTATAATTATTGTAGATATTTCCCTCCATCCCTCCATTTAAAGGACCACAAACTTTATTATCACACTGTTAAAGTATCAAAAGTAAGATTGTAAACTTGAGAATATTGATTTTGATCTTTCACAAAGTTTTCCCATTAGTGGGAAATACTTCTTCCTAATGTCTTAAGTATGACCAGAGTAACCTCGGTATCAAACAAGACAGTGACCTCACAGAAAAGATAAAGACAGACCAATGTGCCTTACCACATGGACACTCTCAATGGACTCCTGTTGAGTACAGAGAGAATTATAAGGTGGTCAAGGTAAGGTGTTATGAGAATGGAGGGCTGAATTTACGCCTGAAAGACCATTAATATAACAGTGTATTAATATTACAGTAATATAATGGGAATGAAATCAAGTACCAGAAATCAAATGAAGGATAGGATAGGGTGTTCTACTCAACAGATATAAAGGAAATAGTGCATCCATCCATCCAACGCTCTTTCATGATAAAAATACTCAAAGAACTAATAGCATAGCATGTTTTCTTTAGCATGATGAAGACCATCTGTGAAAATCCCACTGCTGACATCCCTCTTTTCCCTAATGTGGAAGACTAGGAATTTCTACCTAAGATTTGAAGACAGACAAAAGGATTGCCTCTCATCATGTTTATTTAGCATTGTGGTAGGTATTCTAGTTGGGACAACTGGAGAGGAAGAAGAAATAAGAAATACCCAGATCAGAAAAGAGTAAGTAAGGGATGATTCACATAAGTTGTCCTCTGGTATATAGATACACACACACACACACACACACACACACACACACACGGATAAATAAGTGTAAATGAAGGAAAATAATTTTTTAAAATAAAAGAAAGAGAAAAGCTATTTTTGCATGAAGAAAATCCTAAGAAGTCCACTAAAATGCTTAAGAAAGTGGGAAGCCTGGTAATCAATTCACAGAGATAGTCTCTTTAAGCTACAAACTGATAATGAAATTAAGAGCAGCTTTATTCATGGTACCGCCCAAAATAATAAACTTCTTAGTAATAGATTTAGCTAAAGAAGTAGAAAATTTGGTCACTGAAAACTGCAGTACACTATTGGAAGAAATGTAATGAGTTACAAATAAATTGAAATACATCTCATGTATTAGTATGAGAACATACAATGTTGTTAAGATAGTAAAACATCAAAAATTGAGCTAAATACCCAATTCAATATCAAGAGGTCTTAAACAGACTCTTATGCTCAGTCAGTTCACTTTTGAAATGGATACAAGCTCAATGCAGGTGTGGCAAGTCATGGGCTCTGTTGCTTGAGCAACTATGTGGAAGGTTGTATGTGAACTCGAATCCTGTGTAAAACTCACTTGACTGGACAATGGACATAAGTAAAAGCTGTAAAATTTCAGAATCTATAGAATATGTATGCATACCTTTTTAACATTTTTATATCCAAAAGCATGCATAAGATAAGACAGAATTGACCAATACTGGGGACAGTATGAAAGTCAGGGCAAGAGAATGAGTTTTGGAACCAGTCAGTAGATGCTTAAAATGCTAAACAGAAAGCTACCATAAGGTCTCTCAGCCTCCTTCTAGGTATAGGGCCTGGGGAAAGACATACAGTCGAAAGCTTATATTCCAGTGTTAACAGCAATATCATTCTTCAAAGAAGAAAACAACTCTAATGGTCAGACATAACAAATGATGAATAGACACAAGAATCAGTGAATGAAGCATGACTTGGCAACCAAAAAACAATGAGGTACCAACCCGTGCCACACTAATGATAAACACAAAAAAGCAATGTGCTGGGTTAAAGGAACCATTACAGAACAGAATATGTTCATTGTCTTTTGTAGAATCTAATGTAGAGATGGTGAGTTTAATTAGTTTGGAGGTTGGCAAAGACAAGTGAATAAGGGGCAACACTGCCTAAATGTATTAGTCCCCTTCAGATACAAAGAGGTGCTAAGTTGTGATAAGGGTCACCTGGCCAGGAACATAGGACCCTCACAGTGGGTAAATACACTGAACTGGGCTTGCATAAAAATTCATAGCATAAGGAACAGTAAGACAACTATCTAAAATAAGACGCAAACAGAAAAGAGACTAAAACAAAAATCATCAGCCCACTGGAAATATGAGGAATAACTGTCAATGACTTTTTTGTTGGGGTTGTTGGTGTTCCTGAAACTAAGGAGAAAAGGAAGAACAGAAAACCAATTTGAAGGAACAGTGTGCAAATATTCTCATTTTTGATGAAACTTTATACAGTCCATAAACCTCAGACAGCTGAGGTATTAAAGCTATCATGTTTAACCATGGTATGTGTAAAACTTTATACATCTGAGGTGTATACAAACCACATACATCTATAGTCTGTGCAAACTTTACACCTCTAAGGTGTACATAGGCAACCTGTATTCCATGGCAAATCTAAACCTTAGATGACTACGGTGTGCATAAACCATCTTCATCCATGTGTAATGTGACATACTTTCCCTGGAGTGCAGCACACATGTCTACTTGCTCCAGAAAGGGATCCCAGGACAGACCAAAATATGGATGCTAAAATAGTCCAACTTGATAGACCAATGTGTTCTACTGGGCTTACTTAAAGGAATATGGTGAGAAATTACTCAAAGCTTGAGAAATGACTCAAAGACAACTGCATCACCAAAGCCCACCCCGCATGGGCCCACAAAAACTGGGCATCTGGAGCACACTGCACAGCCTGTGGTGTCCTGAATGGGTTATAAAGTATCTTTCCAGGTGGATTGGTTGGCCAAAGCCCCTTCCATGCGGCTCTGGTGGTTTCTGATTCTTCCAAGTGGTTAGAAACTTCTCAGCTTGCCTCATCTGAAAGTGACTCTCTGCAGTGGTTTCTGTTTATTGGGAGGGAGGGGCCTAGTGAATCTGTTCAGTTTCAGGGACTTTCTGATGCTATTTTGAATTGTTTTTTTTTTCTGTCTTAAGGTACTTCCCTGGGAGATGAAATGTTTCATTAGGAAGAAAGTGCTATATAACACTATATCTAAACCTCATATATCTAAGGTGTATAGAAGTAACCTGTATCCACATGTATAAAATATCTATACTCAAAGTGTATATGAACTGTTCACACTCCAGTGCTTAGCGACCCACTCAAGAGTATATAAAAAGTACCCACTTTCTTGCTATGTATATCCTATCTATGTCCATGTACATATCCATAGTATAGCTGATAGACCCAAGGAAATGCAGGAATCCAATATCAACACACCAAGAAATTTCCCAAGCTGACATAAAAACCCAAGATAGAGAAGACACTATGCACAGTCACAGGAAAAGATGATATCTGAAGTAATGACAAGATCAACAGTGACAGAATTCTCATCAAAAGAAGCATGGGTGTGAGACACTTAAGAATCTGCTCAACATCCTTAGCCATTAGGGAAATGCAAATCAAAACAACTCTGATATATCATCTTACTCCTGTCAGAATGGCTAAAATAAAGAACACAAATGGCAGTTTATGCTGGAGAGGATGTAGAGAAAGGGGAACACTCCTCCACTGCTGGTGGGAGTTCAAAATCATACAGCCACTTTGGAAATCAGTATGGAGATTTCCTCAGGAAAATGGGACTCAGTGTACCATAAACCCCAGCAATTTCACTCATAGGCATATACCCAAAAGATGTCCATTCATACAACAAGATTGTCTATTCCACTATGTTCATAGCAGCATTATATGTAATAGCTGGATCCTGGAAGCAACCTAGATGCCCCGCAACTGAAGAGTAGATAGAGAAAATGAGGTACATTTACACAGTGGAGTACTACTCAGTGGAAAAAACAATGGAATCCTGAAATTTGCAGGCAAATGGATGGCACTAGAAGAAACCCAGTCACAAAAAGACAAACATGGTATATACTCACTCATATATGAATTTTAGACATGGACCAGGGGAGTGTCAGCCTGCAATCCCAGTGCCAGTGAGTCTGAGAAACAGGGAGGTGCCCAGGAGAGATGCATGATACCCCAGAGAAGTGGAATGAGGCAAGATCTCCTGAGCAAATTGGGAACATCAGAGGAGGGGAGAGGAAATCAGGAAAAGGAGAGGGGGATAAGAGGAGGGGAGAAGAAGGCATGGGGGAGCAGGAAGGTTGAGTCTGTGTAAGAATAAAGGAGAGCAGGATGAGAGATACCATAATAGATGGAGTCATTATAGGTTTGAGGAGAGAGCTGACACTATCGAGATTTCCAGATATCTACAAGTATAACATCAACTGGCAAACTAAGCAATAGCGGAGAGCCTACATTAATAGCCCCTCCCTGATGGTAAGGTTGATGACTACCTAATATGCCATCCTAGAACCTTCATCCAGTGACTGATAGAAGCAGAGACAGATACAGCTATACACTGAACTGAACTCCTGGAACCCAATGACAGAGATGGAGGAGTGATGAGCAAAGGGGTCAAGACCGTGGTGGTAAAACCCACAAAGACAGCTGACAGGACAAGGGAGAGCTCTTGAACCTCAGACTGATGGCTGAGAGACCAACAGGGGACTGATCCAGACTCCAAGAATGTAGTGTCAGTGAGGAGGCTTCATAAATCTCTGGGGCCTTGGGTAGTAGATCAGTGTGTACCATGGCATACGGATGAACTCTGGGAGCCCATTCCACATGGATGGATGCTCTCTCAGCCTGGACAAATGGAGAAGGGCCTAGGTCCTGCCCTGGATGAAATGACAGACTCTGGAAATCCCCCCCAAGGAGGGCCTCACCCTCCCTGGGAAATGATGTAGGGATTGAGTGGGGGGCTGGGAGGTGGCTGGTGGAGGGACAAAGGAGGAGGGGTGGGAGAGGGAGCTGGGATTGACATGTGAAGCATGCATGTTTCTAATTTAAATAAAACATATATATTGAGAAAAAAACAAAAAAAGGAAGAAAGCATAGGGTGGTTGTGGACAGTGCAAGAATCTCTGCATATGTGGTACCTCCTCCCCTGTGGTCACCATGACACCCGGGATGACCACTGTGGAGCAGTCAGTGATATTGACCTCATGAGGAGCCTGGACTGCCAAGAAAATAATAACAGAGTTGGAAATAGACTCCTTAACACATAAGCCATGCAAAAGCAAAAACAAAAACTGGACCATGGTTGGAAATATTGGTGCCAAATATTTTAGGAAAGTGAGGTAGGATTAAAATGAGAGATTTTAAAATATCCAACTGTTAAGTTTGTGTACCTTTCACATTTTACTGACATGAATACTGAAAGACCTATCATTCTAATTAACTTTCATGTATATTCACATTTCTCATATAATATGATTTTCACCAGTGCAAAACTCTACAGCTGAGGGAGGACAGCTCAGTGAAGCGCTTGCCTAATATGAGCAAACTCTGATTTCCATCATCAGCACCCACAATAAACAAAACAAACAACCCACGCTGTCAAATGGTATATCATCGGGTACATAGGGGAAGTAGATGGAACAGATGAATACAAACAGGAACTTTACAGTATGAAAACTGAAACAAGCAGCTAATAAGTGATCAGGATTAATTATGATGTGGGTAGTGTTGGTGTTGATGCTGATATGAGTCATGTGACCCACAGCTTCCAAACAGAGTATGCTGGGAACAGGGCAAAGAAGCTGCCTTTTCGTGAGATATGTGCTAAAGTCCCAAACAAAGGCTGACTGTTATTGCAGTGTGACTTAATTCTATAAAACACGTGCTTCCAAAGAGAAACCTGTCATTTACTAGTGGAGAGAGGAAAACAGAGAGAAATGAAAGAAACTGAAGACAGACTTCTCATCTACCATCCGTCTCCACAGTTCATCCTTCAGTCTGCCTCTCTGAACTTCTGGAAAAGCCTCCCTATCCTGTACATTTCGCTTGGCTAATTCAAATGTAATTTCTAGGAACATTTGGTGTTGATTGTCTATGCATACGTGTGTGTGTGTGTGTGTGTGTGTGTGTGTGTGTGTGTGTAGAAAAATTGAAAGTAGACTCTCAAAGTTGAAACAAAGAACCCCTGAGTTTCTGCCAACAGCCTGAGAAATCACTTTGCAGAATGTTTACTTCATCGGTCTGAGCACTGGTTTTTATTTTTTATTTAACATTTTCATACTTAAAGCACACCTGACATGTCAGTAAAGTTTTCTTTTTGTTTATTTTCAACACTTTCTGCAGAGGCCATCCTAAATTATCCAGTACAGTCGTGAAATGCAGAAGCTATGGAAACACTCAACACCTTGATGAAGAGAGCTGCTTGGTATTCATAAACCTTCATGCCTGTCAGGGAATTTTGCTGACATGTCTCCAAAGTCTGAGGAGAGAAACTGTTGTTTTGTTTGCTTCTTGAATTCCGTGGTCAAATAGGCACAAAAAGGGTTTAAATCCAACTGCAGCTTTCAATGTCTGCAGCGAGCTTCCCGGGCAGTCTGCTTTCTGTTCTAATTTGTTCACATTGGTTTTGATGATCTAATTTAAGATGAGGAAGAACATCTCATGAATTTTTACTGCACTGGGAAGCTGGAAGGGCAGGATGCAAACCAAATTAAAATGCATCTTCACTGAGGGTTCCTTTAAAGTGCTCAGCAGTGGATTCCCTTCTGTCCTGCAGCTGCCTCACTGGCCTATGGGTTCCTAGTAGGATCTGGGGATCCATAGAAGACACTTGCAGGGTTAGGAGGCAGGGTATACTGGTGGTCAGGCAGGGGTAACTGCTTTTGGAACCTCTGTGAGGCTGCACACAAGGGATGACGTCCCACACACAGGAAGCTTAGATCTGTATGGAAATCACCAAGAAAATGGCATTCGTGAGTTGGTTAGACACCAGTGTCACTTGTCACTCACTTCCCTTTTTGGTTTGCATAATAAAAAGAAAATTCTGGAGAATCCAGCTGCACTCATGAAGCTTTGCAAGCACATACCACCATCTTCAAATACCAATGCCCAACACGTTCCACATCAGGATGCTAGGGGAGGTAACATCCACGCGCCCACAGTTAAAAAGACCAGGCTTGTGGAGGACCAGTGTCTCTCACAGCAGGCCTTCTGTGTTCTGGTCCACAGATACTATTGTTCCTTGCCACCCACAGGTGATTTCAGCAGCTGTTCTGATGCCTCTGTGAGTAGAGTCTGCCTCTCTCTGAACAAAAGTATGCTTGCCATAGAGTCATGCCTCGTGGACTTCCCAAGGAACACCAACAATTGCATCCTGCACACACTCGTGAACAGTACATAATCCTGGCATGATGTCACTGCCTGAGCAGGGTTCCCTGAATGTGAACTTGGAATACTGTATCCCCCCCTCTGTGAGTGGCTATGCAGATGAAAACTACCAGCATTGGCAAAGACATCATTCCATTTTCTCCAAATACATTCTGAGGAGTGGATTTCTAGACCTACAGTAGTTTTTTAATAACTCCTATACTGTTTTGGTGGTGGTGGTTTTTATATTTTTTGCAGTGGTTGCTGTACCAGTTTACATTTTCGCTGACAATGTGCAAGGTTCTTATATCTGCACACCCACACCACCACTTAAAAAAGGATTGGGTCTTTTGGTTGTGAGCCTAGCCTTTAAGGGCTGAGCCATCTCTCCAACCCAGGACTGGGTCCTTTGATCACAACCATTCCACACAGAATTCCCTCATCTCAGCAGGAGGCCAGGCAGTGCTCTGCCAGTATGCCTCAGGCACCATCAGAGACAACTGGACAGTTCCCTTTGGTCTTCATAAAGACAGTTTAAACATATTGGCTTAAATGGGAGTGATTTCTGCAGATACAAGGAATATGTAGAGTTTCAAGTAGAAACACAGTGGTTGATAAAAACAGGAGAAATTCAATAATAAAATTGATCATGGAGAGTGTCAGTAATATAGTCTATTGACAGGGGAGTTCATCACAGAGGAGTTGGAGATATTTCCATGTCTTCAGTCAAGTAGTTAGAGGGCATGGCTTCACATCCCACAGTCCCCCCCACCCCAGTTATTGGTTTTTTTTTCAGTTATCGTTTAACAAGTGGCTTAACAAATGAGGAAGGCAAGTTGGAGACAGGCATAAGGAATAGAGCAAAGCAGTTAGGACTGATGACATTGTATGCTGGGAGCTTGTGTTGAATCCCAAGCCTCTTTTGCAGTCCAAAGCCATTCTAAAAATGAGCAGGTGATAACCTCCTTTGTTAGCTTAATGCAAAGAAGTATGGATTGTTTCCATAGCTAAGGATTCGAGATGGAACTCTGGAGAGCAGTTTCCCCACTGGCACCATTTCTGTTTCAAAAGTGGCTTTCCTTCGTTAATAGTTACTTCATAAATGAATAAACAGTCATCCCTCTCGTATCTAATTCTAAATACTTGTGCTATATTCTAGGCAGTGAAGAAAGTGGTATATTTGACATGTGCATTTTAAACGTAAGTAATAAAGTCATTTAAGTACAAACCACACACACAAAAACAAAATTGGTCACATATTGGAAGTTCAGTATTGATTCAATGATAATATTTGTTGTTTTTTCTTCTTCTACGTGCCCTGAGTATCAAGGATTTAGCTATGCACAGCTGCACCCAAGTGTACTATAGAGTGATCCCTGTGTCAATGATTGGTCATGCTTACAGAAAAAAGACTGGACTGACTTTTTATTAAAGTCATCTCCAGACATGCAAGGAAATGCCAACTTCTCTTGATTTGTTTCTTCAAGTATCGTTAAACTAATAATAATAATAATAATAATGTTAACGAAAAAACAATATGATGATTTTTGTTGGTCCAGGAAAGGAAGCTGACACATCATTCCCTTTAGAAGATCCAGTTTTATTAGGAAAAAGGACCTTGAAATTATAGCCAGGTCTTAAGATGGGAGGGAGAATATTAGGCAGAACATGGTACAATATGTGGGAGAGACTAAATATGATGGAGCTTGTCTTAGTTAGGGTTTCTATTGCTAAAATAAAGCATCAGGACAAAGAAAGGCAACCTGGGAAAGAGTTTATTTCAACTTCTAGTCCTTGGATCATGCTCTAACACAGAGAGTTCAGGACAGACTCTCAGGGAGGGAACCCAGAGACAGAAATCAAAACAGAGACCATGGAGGGGTGCTGCTTACTGCATTGTTCCTCATGGCTTGCTCAGTGTGTTTTCTGATACATCCCAGGACCACCTGACTGGGGGTAGAACCTCCCACAATGGGCTGGAACCTTCTGTATCAGTTATTTAAAAAATACGCCACAGGCTTGCCCACAGAGATTTGGTGGGGGCCTTTTCTTAATTGAGATTCCCTCTTCTCAAAGGGCAAGTCTAAAAGCATCCAGGATCAGATCCTAAAGCAGTGGTTCTCAACTTTCCTTATGTTGTGGTGATTGGTCCCCCTACCATAAAATTATTTCCTTGATACTTCGTAACTGCCATCTTGCTACTGTTTTGAATTATAATTTAAATTTTGGAGATAGAGCTTTACCAGTGGGGGTCGTGACCCACGGGTTGAGGACCACTGTCTTAAGGGGAAGGACAGGCTTCACTTGAAAACGCAGAGAAGTGCTTTGATAAGAGTGAAAGAAAGCAGGGGAGCTGGGGAGAGGAAGATAGATGAGAGGACCAGCACTATGGGGTTGTCTCTCTGTGTATATGTTTCTCTTATTGGCTAATGAATAAAACACTGATTGGCTGATTGGCCAGGCAGGAAGTGATGTAGCTGGACATAATCAGAATATAGCAGGGACAAACAGGAAATTGCTGCCCTCCCTTCTCTTCTCTGTGGACATGCTCAGTCAGTCACCATGCAGGACACAAGAGGAGTAACAGGTCCGGACCCTTTCTCTGTTAAGATAAGGCCATGAGGAAATATATAAATTAGTAGTTATAGGTTAAGAATAAGAAGCCCAAGTTGCCAGCCAACAGCTTTATAACTAATTTAGTGTCTGTGTGTTTCTTTGGGGCAAAGAAGGACAGCAGGACCAAGCCAGGCCAGAAAACCTCATATTACACCATCAGGGGAGACCAGATTAGTCTCTATTGAGAGAATTCTCAGACACATTCTTAAAAACAGGAAATACCAAATGTTTATAGGTTCCAGGGATGGGGTGGGACATTTCACATCACATTATTTAATTTAATCTAATATTCCTGAAAGACAGCATGGAAGAGCCAGTTAGCAGAAGTTAAGAACTGTCAACTTACAGCCCAGACTGCTTCTTAGCTGTCTGACACCTAGAGCTACCCATAGGGTTGGAGGTGGCCTGATCTCTTCAAGCTGGGGGTTCTAGCCTTTTAAGACCAGCCATTTTTTCAAAAGGGGCAGGGCCATGTGCTGACAAACATTACATTCCACTTCTTTAAGAAATGTAGGCCTTTTTTTAGTCTACCTGCTACAAAACACACAGTTAAATTATTGAAAGGAATAGTTATTGAAAGGAATTGTTTATGCAATCTGCTCAAGAATTTTGAATTAACCCATGGGGAAGAAACCCTAGGTTCTGAATCACAGATCCAGGACTAATTTCCAAAAACAATACTTAAAGAGTAGTTGCTCGAGTTGTGGAAAGCTCTGAGCAGTTGTTGGGGGTCAAGAAATTGAGGTGCTTCCCTTTATTGGATTTAAATGTATATGTAAGTCAATGCTAATGAAAAGCCCAAGGAACTAGATCCCGCAACCCTTATGACATCTTAGTGTATCTACTCCCCAGTTTAAGTTAGGCCTCTACATACTGGAAATTTACAGACAACAGCTGGTTCTGACTCAAGTGTGCTCTTTCAGTAGCCTTGGTAAAATGTGGGCCTGGGAAAATGCAGGTTGAATCTGTCAGAAGATCGTGTTGTTCTTAGTTTCCCAGTTTCAGTTTCTACCAACAACAGCAGCAGCCACCATCACATCTAGTGTTAATGAGGTTGCAGAATCCAACACATCATCTCCATCTTGTAGGTTAAATACCTCCAGGAATGACACAGGCAATGGGGAGTTCTGAGCCACTAGGGAAGGGCTGGACACCAGAGAATGACAAGCCAGGGTGTGTGACAACCTACAGAACTGTGCACTAGTATTGGAGTATTTGAGTGACCATGCACAGCTGTATAGCAGTCCGTTCTGAAGCATTCGAATGACCATGCACACCTGTGAATTCTCTGTCATCCTTCTTTTTATCAACCTACTTGCTTCAATATGGGCCCCAATTTGATATTCATCACCCTCATGAAGTAAGCATAGCTGTTGATTATGGTTATGACTTAATTAAAGGAACCTATATCTGAAGACATCATTTGTCATGATGGTTAACGTTATAAAGCCTAGGTAGTGGTATAATGTTATGGCAAATTCTTTGAAGCATGAAACAAAGAAAGCTAGAGAGTGCTAGACAGAAGGGGCAGAATAGCAATCCATACCAGACCCTTTCTCCTCATGTGCCTCCTTCTGTTGGTTTTGCCTGCTTAGAGGCTGACTTATGCTCTGATCTGGTTATAAATGTGGGAGGAAACACATGTCAACTTACAGTGCTTTCATGGAGGGTGTCTGGATTTCATGTTTTCATGAAGTGTTGTTCATGGGCAGACTATTAATAGGAAGAATAGAGACATATATTACATCTAGCATGGTGTCTTGCCTTAGAGGGTTATTTTTGGGGGGCAGAGGAAAGTGAGAGGTCTGGAGTCCCCTGCTAAGGTATGCCCCTTAATAACTGAGGGCAGAAGGATCCCTGCATGCCCTTTGGCGATTTTCAGGTTTGGTAAGAACAGATGAATTGTCTAATCTTCTTAGAAACAAATCTGGGTTGAACCAGGCTTTGGGGCCCTGGAACTGGCATGTTATCCTGTGCCACCCTCTTCCTGGGAGCATCAGGAATTTGCAACCTCCTTGTCAAGGATGTTAGGAGCAAAGGAGAATAAAGAATAGCCTTGGAATTACATTTGTTTAACAAATTGAATTTTGGCTAATATTGACTGCATGTTTTTGTAGATCAGGCACTCTTCTGGAGTTTGGACATGTGTGTAAACAAGCCACTGAGAAATGTAAACACCAGTGATCAAGACAATCGACCATCCCTGTGATAATATGTGTGTTATTCAACATATATTATGAGCTATGAAAGCAAGAGATAGATTTAAATCAAGTCAGAGGGTGACAGGGTGTAGATGAAGCAGGGGCCCCTGGTGAGGTAGCCTGGTGATATTGTGGTGCTTCAAAGCCAAGCAAGGATGGCAGCAGTGACCGTTCCTTCCCAGAACACAGGACCAAAGTTGCTCGGACAAACAGTCACTGAGACCCAAAGTGCAGTATCTGAATTCTGGTGCCTCCTAAAAGAAGCCAGTGCCACCAAGTGTGGAGGAAGAGCAACCTCCAGAGCCAAGATTACCTCTGAGCGCTCAGGAAACGGTACCTGGCAGTCCCTTCATCATGTTAATCCCTCCAGACTGTGTGATGAGAGACTGTGGAGGGTTGGAGTGGAGAAGTTGCTGGGCAGGTGCAATGCTGAGAATGGGAAGCGAGAGCATACAGGGTGAGGGTGGGGATTGGGTGCCGGAAGAGCCAGACTAGGCAGAGAGGATGTGCAGGTAGTCTGGATGATATGTACAGAAGGGGCTACGTTCAGGCTAGAGGACTCTGATTTGGTCCACACATGATGGTGAAGAACAGAGATCCCGGTGAGGGTACCCCAGTCGGCATTCTGGTTCAAATGGTTCCTCATCTCTGGGTGTCTGGGGGATGGCCTCAGGCCTAGACAAGTACTTTCCCTCTACTCCTGAGGTTAGTCCTGAAGGAATCTAGGCCTGGGCACATCACAAACAGACTTCTCAGAGATGCTCTAGAAGTGTTGGGAATGGGTGCTCATGGTAGCAGAGGCAGTAGCATTTAGTAATTCTACACTGTTATTGAATGTGCAGGAATGAAGAAACAGAGATGGAGGGATGGAGGACAGGAAGGGATGGAGGGAGAGAGGAAGGGAAAGGGAGATGGGGAGCAGGAAAGAAGGAGATAAGGAGGAAAAAAGGGAAGGAGGAAGGGAGGGAGGGAAGGAAAGAAGAGAAGGGGAGGGAGAAAGTCAGGAAAGAAGGAAGTAATAGATGGAGGAAGGAAAGACAGATGTGTGGAGGGGAGGAGAGGGGGGGTAGAAAGGAGGAAAAAGGGAAGGGAATCTGGAAAATTGGAACATGGCTATGAGGTAACTGTCTGAGCAAAGTTTCCCAGAATCTTTGTCTTTTTCTTTATTACATTATCATACCTTTTCCCATAATTTGTAATGAAACCCGCTGACCAGAAATATCATGTAGAACATGCAGAGTAATTCTATTCTCTTTCCGGGATTTAGTTCCAGGAATATTACATGATCCTTGTTTGTTTGGTCAAAAATTCTGAGGATTTGTTTTCTCCTTAAAATAGAGTGACACATTCATGTCTGCAGCAGCATTACTTACAATAACCAAGTGACAGAAATGGTCTAACTGTTCATCAGCGGGTGACTGGAGAAGAAACTGTAGAACACAGATGCAGTAGAATATGTTCCCCCTTGAAAAGAGAGGGATCCCCGACCTGTAATACAGCATGGATGAACCCTGAAGGCATTGACCATGACTATGACGACAGTGGCTAATGTTGCGCA
The DNA here is from genome assembly GCF_017639785.1 of Mesocricetus auratus. NCBI lineage: Eukaryota > Metazoa > Chordata > Mammalia > Rodentia > Cricetidae > Mesocricetus > Mesocricetus auratus. The sequence continues at coordinate 4,176,679 of NW_024429212.1, read as the reverse complement.
GTGATGTGAACATACTTATTAACACCCAACTGCACACGTAGAAATGCCTCACAGGGTTGATTTGGGGTGTTTTTAACAAGTTTAAAAATGAGAAGAATTACTCTGCATCAGTTGATTAAACAGAAAGATGATGGATTTGATTGGTGGACCTAAGACAGCAACATAAGTTTCAGATGCCTGGGGTGCTTTGCAACTTGAAGCAAAATCAGGACAGAAAACTATCCAAAAGGTAGCAAAGAACAATTTAAATTATTTATATTATGTAGCAGATTTCTCAAGCCAAATGGGCATGAAATAATTAGTTGACTACTGAAAGGAAGCAAAATTTTCTTAGTACTAGTAACGCTGCTTCTTGACTTTATGGTCCCTATAACAACATAACCTGAGCTGACCTGGAACTTCAACATGTTTATGGCTTCTGTACCTCTTAAGAAAATATGTCTGAGTTCTGAAGTGATGCTCAAATACATGTCAGAACCCACTCATACTTGAGATTGTGTGAATCACGATCCTCTTAGCTTCTTTTAAAATAGTTATGTGTTTACATAAACCCAGATTTGCAGCTGTTGTAAGTAGGCTCTTGAAATTTGGTCTGATATGAATACTCACATTCCTTAGGAATAGCTCCATCATCAAGTATTCTACTTTGGAAGTCATCTAAATGTTATTGATATTGGCGCATGCTTAAAGAATAAAATATTTCACACATTAAGCACCTTTAATTTACATAGGGTATTTAATTTCACATATATGGAGAATTGGTTTAATTTTTATTGAGGAAATGACTAATGATAATTTTTTCTGGGATCTTCAAGTTTTACTTCAGTGTATTAACTTTGAACACGTGTGTGAACTTGGAAAGGCTTCTGTTAAGGGTCCCTACATTTTCTCAGTCATCAAACGGCATTCTTTCAAATTTCTGGGAGAGTTATACTCTTTTTTTGATGCTTGAATAACACTCTGAATTTGTTTTGACTAGTGTCTATAGCCTACCCTATCCTCTCCCAGTCTACTTGAACCTACATGAATATATAGTTGAATTTTAGTTCATGTTTCTGTCTTCCAATCTCTCTCTGTAGTAAATCAGTAAGTTAGCTCTTTCTCACTTAACGTAACTCTGGTCATGATGACATTATTAGCATAAAGCCTGCCACTTGTCTGTTTTCGAGTTACTTAACACGCCATGCTTCTTTTTTCTTCCGTCATCCTAATTATTTACACACTCACCCCATTAATCTTGGATTAAATATGCATCCAAATAAAATGTGTTTATACATTTTCATGACAAAATCCAAAAGTGAGTCTTCTTGTAAAACACACTTCCCTCCACATTGAAAAACTAAAAACAGATATGTCAGGGCCGAGGAATCATGCTCAAAGCTTGGCCCTTAGTGGACAGAATCACAGAACTGTATCTTTTTACTAGGTAATAACATTTTATGAATAAAAACCAAATTAAGCATTTTAGTCTGCTTAAGGATAGATTCTGTTGGGGGATATTCAACCACACCGTGAATGCATTTGCGCTAATTAAATAAAACTATCCTTGGATCAGGAGGCTGAGTTAGCAACTAGTTGACAGAAAGTGATCACAGAGCATCAGAGGGCATCTGGGAGAGGTAGAGAGGGACACAGGAGGTAGTAGGGTGGGCTTTAGAGTGTCGTGGCCTATTCTGGTTTGGCCAAGTGGAGCTTGGGTCTTCTGTGGACCCTGGCAAGGAGAGAGAATTAGCTAGTTGTTACTCAGCCTCTTTGAGGTAGCAGGTTTTCACACCAGGCTTTGAATCTCAAATCTTATTAACTAGAATGATAGCGATTTAGTTGAAGCTACCTTTAGCAGTAGCCACAGAGCCGGTCCTGCAGGAGCAGAATTCTCAACAGGCTGTGGCCTGAGTCGTTAGGCAGCTGTTAGAGAAGCAGGCTGGTAACTGCAGAGTTGCAATTGCTGGCTGAGATAGCAGTAGATTAAGGCGCAGCCACTGTGCCTAGGTTAAAGCAAGATTCTTTTTTTCTCTTCCTCTTTCTCTGTTACTGTACTAACTTGCATGGAAACTTGGCCCTTCTTGGAAGTTGAAGATGAGGCTCACAGCAGCTTCTGCACTTCCACCCCTCTTGATCTCAATGGGAATGAGAGACCTGTCTTGCCATTAAGATAGAAAAATGGCTGGCAGAGTGCGAATACGCACTTGACTCTGTTTTTTGCCTTGGTAACCACATGCGTCAGTTCTCACCTCTGCACCCAAGGGCCATAGAGGAGAGTAGTTCATTTTTGTGAAAAAATGGGAATGATACCATTTGATATTAACACCTACAAACGATTCCCCAATACAAAGAAAATGTAATAAAGCATAAAGTGAAGTAAGAGGACTGTGACTGCTCACCCCAGAGTCCACCAGGGATGCGGGGTGATGAGAGGATGTGTGGTGATGGAAGGATGTGGGTTGAGGTGATGGACGGATGCAGAGTGGTATAAGGATGCGGGGTGAGGTGATGGAAGGATGCGGGGTGAGGAGATGGAGGGTGCAGGGTGAGGAGATGGGAGGGTGCAGAGTCAGAGCCTTCTGCAGTTTCCTATATACTCACTTTCCTGGCTCTGCTTGGTATTTGTGTTTGTTAAGCTCTGGTGATAATGACCATATAAGTAAGGAAAATGGGTTATTATAGAAAACACTTGCCCAGGGCTGCTTAGCTCTCTGGAGGAATGTCCTTGTCTACATTTCATTTTATACACAGAGACCACGACAAAGCTAAGAAACACTAGTGTGACCCCAGAGAACACAGATCAGTGAGTTGCTGTGAATTAATATGACTACCCTGAGAACTTTGAACCTTTGTAATGAAGTTTGCCTCTACATGTACCATATAAAACATGACCCTTGTTACTCCCTTCTCCCTTTGCGGAAGAGCGCTCCCTCCCCTCTGTCTCTGAAGAAACATACATCTTTTGAGACATGGATGAATTCAGATGACTGTTTTCCTCTAAGGTGACAGTGATTTTCTCTGTAAGAGGCATTTCCCTCATGAAAGGTGAACACCTTAGGACAGAATATTGTCCTAAGTATCCCATTTTACTATAATTGGATTGCTACATGACAGAAGTATAGGATATTGAAAGACATACTCAAAGTAAACAAGACTCAGTGCTCTAACTGCTTACAGGCATCTCCTGTAGTAATGAGTCTGTCTCCCCATGTTTGGAATAAATTTGATATTTTCTAACTTCAGGCATGCCTAGATATATAAGGATTTTTTAATTTGGATTTTTTTAGATTTTGTTTTATTTTAGTTATGCATGTGTCTCTGTGTGTGGGTGTGTTCATGCGAGTTCAGGGACTTGTGGAGGCCAGAAGAGTCATATGCCTCTGGAGCTGGAGCTGCGGGCCATTGAGAGCCATCTGACATGGATGCCAGGAACCAAACTTGGGTTATCTGCAAGAACAGTATAAATTGTTAACAACTGGGCTGTCTGTCCAGCATCCAAGATTCATATTATAGCCAATTTAAAGATTCTTTTTCAGACATCACTACTTAATAGTCACATAAATAAAAAAACATACATTCATACATATACATGCGTACATAGGCATCTTTATTCTCAGAATGTAGTAGGATTATCTATAAAAACATTTTGTACTCATTTAGAGTATCAAGTTTTTAATTAGAGTAGCATTAAACATACATTTGGGGCAATATTATGCCTTATAAACTGTGTAACATATGTGACATGTATTGTATAATGCTATGCGTATCATGTGTTTATATATACATGTACACATGTGTATGTATATATGTGTATATAAAATGTTGACAACCTCATACAATGGCATAGTTTCTGCACAGCAAAGGAGGCAGTTAAAGATAGAAAACAATACTTAGAATGCAGAAACAACTGGGAGAACTACCAGCAAGAAATCAAATAGCCAGCTAGTTAAAAAGTGAGCTTGTGAATGGAGCAGAGAGTTCCCAAAATAAGTCCAAATGGCTACCAAAGATTCAGAGTTTCCAAGCCATCTGGGAAATGCAGATTAAAACTGCTTTGAGATTCCAACTCACATCAGTCAGAATAGAAATCATGAAAACAAACTACAACAAATGCTGGCGAAGATGTGGGGAAAGACTAACCTTTCGTTCACTGATGGTGGGGGCCTAACTGGGTAAGCCACTGTGAAAAATCACTGTGGAAGTTTCTCAAACAAGCAAACAGGCAACAACAACAATAAAACCAAAACCAAAAACAAAAACAAAAAAACAAAAAAAAACCTAAGTAGAATTGCCATATGAACCCGCTCTATCTCTCCTGGGTACATACCCAAAGGAGTCTATATTCTACTACAGGCTACTTGTTCATCCATGTTCATTGCCACTCTATTCACAATAACCAGGGGTGATGATGTGTCCTCCACAAGCTGGGTAATGGGATTTTTTGGCTCGTTTCCTTTGAGAGAGAGACAGGGCTTTCCAGATCATGCAGGAGTGAGTCCAAGTTTCCAGCTGAACAGTTAGAGCCATAAATCCTTACCAACCCAAGCCCAATGTCACAGCTCCTTCCTAACCCTGAGACCACAGCTCATCCCCAACCTGAGATCACAGCTCCTCCCCAACTCTGAGACCACAGCTCCTCCCCAACCCAGAGACCACAGCTCCTCCCCAACCCAGAGACCACAGCTCCTCCCCAACCCAGAGACCACAGCTCCTCTCCAACCCAGAGACCACAGCTCCTCCCCAAACCTGAGACCACAGCTCCTCCCCAACCCAGAGACCACAGCTCCTCCCCAACCCAGAGACCACAGCTCCTTCCCAGTTCTACATGATGGCACAGTGAGAAAGTGAGGGTCTACAAACCAGGAATAGTATCTTTCACTAGACATCGATGGCATCTGTAACTTGGCTTTGGATTACCAGCCTCCAAAATTGTGAAAAACCCTAAATGTTGTCATCTAAGGCAACAGGCCTCAGTGTTATGGGATAGAAGACCTCATGGAGTGTAATAAACTAACAAAACACAGCCTACAGAAGTAGGACATAAGGGACAGATGACTGAAAATCCTGAACAATGTCTTATCATGTCACCTGGAGGTTATTTGGGAAACAAAATGACAGAAGAAAATTGTTTTTTGCTAATTTATATTTTTCTTGTTATTTACATTTTTTTATGTTGGCTCCTGGAGACAGAGTCTCACTCTGTAGACCCTCACTGGGTTGGAACTCACACCAACCCTCCTCCTTCCATGTCCTGAGTGCTAGGATTATAGGGATAGATGCTGCTCTTTGACTTGGCTCACCACATCCTGTGCAAACATTCATCCATAGCATTTCCTGGGAGGAAGCAAGTGAAAACCTATGCTTGGGACTTGGAATGAACAGATCAGTAAAACACACATGGAAATCCTTGGGTGTCATAATAATTTATAAGTAGACATGGAAACAGTGTGCACCAGACACACTAATGTGAAAATATTTGTTTTCCACCCATGCACTAGATTGCTCCCTGTTAATAAAATATTTAACCTTCTGGCCATGCAATTTTAAATATTAACTAAGCATTTTTCCCGTCAACAAGTTTGTATCTTAGTGTTTTGAAACCATTGGATCTGACCTTAATGTGTCAGCGACCTTCTCCTTTAGCTAAATGATTCTCACAAAGCTATGATCATGATGCTAAGTGCAAGGATTCACAGTCAAGCAGAGATGCTGTGTCTCCCATTCTCAAAGCAAAACTGCCAATAGCTCTCGTCATTCTTTGGGTAGTGCCTTTCATGTCATTGAAACACCCTGCCGCTCTGATCACTTTGGAGGATGCTGGGCAAGTTCTTGCTTGGTTTTTATGGATGGAGACACTGCCATACATGGCTTATTTTAGGAGCATTTACTATTCATTCAGTAATCTGGAGTCCAAATCTGTTCTCTTTTCCACTCTCATCAAGGCCATTCACACACCTGCCGCATTTTCCTTCAAGTGCTTTTCCTCCTCTATTCTTCACAGACCATAACTACTACTAACTTCTCTCTCTCTCTCCTTCCCCTTTCCTATCCTACCCTATCCCAGTGTTCTCCTTTTCCTCCTTCAACCACAAACTTCTTCACAGAATTCCATCACATGGCTACACTCTGTGTAGTTACAGTCTAGTCCTGTGCTGTTTCCTTGTATACAACTGCTGAGCAGAGACTTTCCTATGTGACCTCGGATTAATAAGCCAGGAATTTCAGGAGGAGATCATACAGTCTGTGGGCAGATGACCTTCGTATCTAGTAATGCCTTTCTATCAAAGAAAGAAATCACTATTATCATCTACTCCAAAATATAAAATATCACTTGTATGGAAACAGAGATTTGCAGACAGAAATCAAGTCTGTAATATCACCAAGTCACACGCCAAGCCTCACACCAAAACCATCCCTAATTTGGATAATCCACACATTGGACAGATTCTTTGCCTTAGTCACTATTGTGTGGATTCCTTTTCTTTCCAGGCCAGACTATAAACTCCTTCACCCAATTTCATTCTCCTTCACCCCTGGGTCTGTGAAAGACAAGGTACCTGAGGAGCTATTTCACACTGAGTCCAGGCATAGTCTCTCAGTGCTATGACTGTAGACACTGACAACTGTGTGAATCTGGGGGAGAGACTATCTCCATGCCTCTCTGTAGTTCCTTCCAGCTGGGTGTGTTCTCCCCATTGTCAGTCCATTCTTGAGCTCTTGGTCAACTATCAGTTAGATTAAATGTTTATTTTCCACGTTTTATTAAGTTGTTCAGAGAAAGTAGTGAGTATGTAAGGGCATTTGCTGTTACTTTTTCCTCCCCCCTCTTTGACAAGCAGAGTTAAGTCTTAAGAAGCCAATGGCAGTTGTGAATACTAGAGAAAACTTTCTTTTTAACCCAGTATACCTCAAAATTGATGGCCCTTAAATTGTTGCTGATGATGAGACAGATTCATTTTATCTTGATGCTGACTAGCTTTCCAAATTGCCTTCTATCAAAGCTCATATTTACATTAATGGCTCATTCTCCAGGCACATATTAATGGACCCCTGCTGGAGTTACATGAATCTGATAATCAATTTAAACGACACCAGAAAAGCATGCAAACACCAAATGCTCCTGCATGAGGGTAACTTACAGTGTTAGTTTTTTATGCTTTTAATACACATGTCAAGACTTTTGCTTTGAAGAAGACTAAGTAGATATACTTTTCTATATTCTTGCCTTAAAGAACTGAAAGACACAGATGTTACACAACAATTGAACTCTGAAAGGAAGAGAAAAATCCAAGCTGGGAGAGGCAGGACCAAGGACAGCATGGTACTGAGTCTAGGATTTATTACTCCATCAGAGTGTGCTCTGCACTGGAAATCAACAATGAAAGGAATCAAAGACCCCAACAAAGGATGCTCTCTATAGCCTCAGGGCAGTGAAGGAAGCCTAGCAAGACAGACTCCAGGGAAAGATAGCACCATGGGGCAACAGTTCCACTCACCAACACCAACAAGGGCAAAGACAGGGACCCAAACATCTATCCTCCCAAGGTCTAATAAGGTACCTTGAGGTCTGTCATTCACTGGGCACCATTATAATACTGAAGCATCTAGAGAAAATGCCCTTGGATGAGTAAATCAGGGCCCCATTGCTGCAGGAAACATGATGACTCACTACACACCAGGGAGAGAGGGCCCTGAAGAAGGCAGACTTCTGTGCCCATTGACTGAGCTGGGTTCCCTCACATTCAGAAAGTCCACAGTTCTGTCATACAACATAGAAATGAGCAGTTTCAGTAGGGCATTCCTGTTCACATGTGGGGGAGACATGGATAAGGATAAATGGCAGTAGAAAGTTGGCAGATGTTAGCATCTTCTGGATACTTAGAGAGCGATTATCAAAATGCCCCACTAGGCAACAACAAACACATTGAAACATGTGAGAGTCAACTTGATTGGAAAGCTTAGAGCTGCAATTCAATTATTAAAAATAGATGGGTTCAAGAAGAGAATGGATGGAGGGTGTGAAGCAAAACAGTAGTGAGAATGACAATGGTAAACATTAGAGACTGGAGGACCTTCAGACTCTAGAGAACTAATGTCTATATCTGGTGTTTATGCTTTCCTGAAAGTGCAGAGTTTACCAGGCTGTGCCTCTGAGCCATGTGTCTGCCTTGTTTTATACCTTGCTGTGATAATAAGATTCTGATGGAGGTTTTGGGTACTTAGCATGTTTTGTTTGTTTTGTTTTCTAAACATAGGTGGAAAACTGGCATTGTAGGAGTGAGTTCCTGGCTCTCTTCATGTAAATGAAAAGCACACCTGAGAGTCTTTCAGGTCTGCATTCATGCCCTTTAAGTGTTTCTTTCTACTGTGTGGCTCCCATGGGATGGACCTTGCATTGTTTTTCCTGCTGCAAGTGACTCAGATCACATTTCCAGACAGGACAGAAGTTTTCTGGCTTTGGAATCTTCTACTGACAGGGAAAAAGGAGCTCATCAGTACTGTGTGGAGCTGAGCTGAGCCAAAGCAACAAAGCCAAATGCCTGAATGGTTAACATAAGGGAAGGCTATTACCAATGGAGGTGTATTTACCTTTTGTAGATGAGCTATTAAAGGAGCATGTTCTACAGTTTGGTACCACAGGGCATGGCAAATCACAGCTACTTCATTTGTCCGCATGTTAAAATGGAAGGAATGTATACTGATTTGGTACTCTCTGTTGTACATTGTGGAGAATGCCATAAACATGATAAATTCTTTGACCAAAGCTCACATTACAATGTATGAAAACCAAAGGCCAAAAACAATAGAGTAGTACAACCACATCCAGTAGTTCAATCACATGGGCTATGAACTTCAAAATATTGCAAAGGATTTGATTACAGGAACTTAAATCAATGAGCTTGGTCATGGCCCCTTCCTTTTAGGACAATAGGCATTAGGTGTTTGAGGTCATGTCATGCTATGGTGTTTTGACTGTTTTTCCATTCCCTGAAAAAAGCCTAAGACATACAAATATTGGTTAGGTTTGCAGTTAAATGTGAAGGGTTAAGCAAATAAGGCAATTCTAGCCCCTTTCTTAGACATCATTAAAATGATCAGAAGAGAAAATTTAAGAGATTAAAAGCAAAATTAATGAGGATAAGGGAAAATGACATTTTGCAAATACATGTGTTAGAGATGATTAGCCCCTGCATGAGCAGAAGACAGAGCTGAATTGAACAAGATTTGGAGAAAGAGGTTGAGATAGAATATAGACACATCCAGAGTCAGGATACCCAAGAATCAAAAGGTATAGAGTCACCTGAGGGAAGGTTCACAGCAAAGGGTTGAAGAACAAGAGGGCATGTTGTAATGGAGGTGGGCTTTACTCATTGGCTCAAAGAGCCTCTTGTCTCCCATGTGGTACCAGGTACCTATCCTGATGTACACTTCCTTCTTCTCCCCCTTCCTTCTTCTAGAACTCTCAATGCAAATCATATATGTAGGTGTGCTTAGTTCAGATGTCTAGAGTATTTCTTGTCTCCCATACTTAGAGCAGTATTGGGGTTTGAAGAGATGCAGGATGAAGGCTCTCAGAAGGCTGATGACTCATGTGGGCTTGAAGTCATTAGTGACCCGAATGGCAACTCAAGTATCCATTGAAGGCAATGATTTCATAGACACACAATGCTGACTTTAGTTATTGGCATAAAATTAACAGTTATGAAATAAGTCAATTAAGCTAATTATTTCTCTATTTTACTGAAAAGCTCACAGAAATGTTCTGACAAACTTCTGCCTTTTACTTTCAGTACAATCACTCAACCAGGGATCTTTGGCAGTTATGAAAAGATGTCTTACTTAACTCAGGGCTAAAGCAGATGTTGCTTAAACAGAAGATTCTTGATGACTGGATCGAGATGGTAGGCAAGAAATGCTTTCCCATTGTTGGCATATTAATATGTATTCATTATCTTTCTTGTTATTTTAAGAAAATACATGACAAAAGTCATAGAAGAAAGTGTTTGCTTGAGTTCAGGGTGAGAAAAATGCAGTATCAGGGGCAGCATTGACTGCAGTTACAGATGTCTGAGACACTGGTGACATTGTACCTTCTGTCAGGAAGCAGAGATAAAGCCTGGTATTCATATTTTTTCCTTTTTTCTCATTTTATTCAGTCTGAGAATCCAGCTCATAGGATGGCACTGTCAACATTCAGAATAGGTTTTCTACTTCTCAGTTAGCTTCTCTGAGGTGTCCCCTAGGTGATTCTAAATCCAGTCAAATTAACAATAATGACTAATAATGACAAGCGGCACCTCTGGTGGTATGGAGCTCAAGCAGCCAGGAAGCTGAAATTCTTTGAGGTGGGTAATTGGGGAAAACTACTGATGCCCCGGTAGTGAAAAGACACATACTTTTAAAAGCAAGAATTGGAAAGACAGAGCATAGGAAGAGAAAAGTTCTCAGTGTACAGATTATAAGGAGGTATAGAGCAGAGGGCAGGCCCTCTAAAAGGGAGACTCAGAAAACACAACCAGCACTGGTCAGTGCTAAGCTGAGTTTCACTATAACCAGATACAGAGTCTGCAATTTCCTGGCACTGGGCTTTCTTCTTTCCAGTATTCAGTCCTGATTCTATGATGCAAAGTCATTTCAAGAGGTTCCTAGCTGAGCCCATGGCTTGGAAGTCATGAGTTTTCTGTGTTATCCTGTCCAAAGATATCCTCAGAAAGGACTGGGCAGTGCTGAAGCCAGTGCTGGTCTATTACAGGGGAAAGACTTTGAATCAGAGATATTGAGAGTTCCACTTGGTGAGGCAGAAGGCAAAATGGATATTGACTCCTGTTTGAGACCCTCAAGGAGAGTAGGCATAAGACTCATGATAATAGAAAAAGAATAATTATAAGCAAATATTTTGGGGACCTAATTTCAAACACTGGGGGAGCTTCATGATTCAGTTGAAGACTTCACTGATAGACTAGATGATCAGAAGACCCAATTGCATGGCTTGAAGACAAGGGAGATGAACAAGAACATTTAGAAAGTAATAAAGAAAAAACAGAATGTATAAGACCTCTGTGATACCATTAAAAGTCTAAACTCAGAAATTATGGAATAAGAGAACATGCAAGCTAAAACATATCCAATGAAATAATAGCGAAACTTTCCTAAACCTTGGGAAAGAGATGGACATCAAGGCTTTTGTGCCTCAGCATAGTTGGAAAGCATTTACTCAGGTGATATGTTTTAAAACACAATGAACCCTGAGCAAAGAAAGAATATTGAGAGCTGCAAGAAAGAAATCATATATAAAGGCAAACACACCAGAAGCACAGATTTCATACAGGATTCATAAAATAATGTGGGAATGATGTACTGCAATAGGAAAAGTAATGGCTACCTAAATTATTATATCTAGTAATGTTACTCTTGATAATCAGTGGAAAACACTGTCATAATAATTATCAGCCAATCACAATAATCATAGGACTGCCAAATCAACATCACTGAGATACTTAAGGAATCTAAATACACAAAGGAAAAATGATAAAAACACTCACTCAGAATTCAGAAAAATATAAATGTTGCTGTAAGGGGCTTAAGCAAGTAGGGATTAGGAAGGAATCAAATATTATAAAATAAAACTCATCAAGGTATACAGGATTCAATAATTTTGAATGACTGTGCTCTTGGTTCTCCGATTAAGAGGCGCAGCAATGGCTTAATTATAAAATGAAAACAACAACAACAACAAAAAAAAACAAGTCCAACTATTTGCTGCCTACAAGAAACACACTTCACAGGCAAATACAGGCATGTGCCAAAAGTGAAAGGATGGAAATCAATATTCCAAATAAATAGTACCAGAAACCATCTTGAAATGCAATACATATTCTAACAAACATGGCAAGCCAAAAAAGTCATAAGAAACTTGATCATGTTGATAAAGGGAATGATAAGTAACAAGATATAACAATACTAAACACATGTACATTAAAAGTTGTCACACTAAATTTTATGAAAGAAATCCAGCTAGACATACTGAATCAGATGATCTTAACACACAGCAATCTACTTCATTACTCTTTTCCCCCAAAAATAGAACTTGCAGAAAAAAGTAAAGAAACATCACATATTAAACTGCTCCATACCAAAGCACTGAAAGTAAACATTCTCAGATGCCCATGAAAATTTCTCCCAAGAAGATAATATTCTAGGAAATACATAAAATCTTAACAAGCTTGAGGAAACACCAACAATGCTTGATATTTTACAACATTTTATACAATAAGTCTAGAAATCAACATGATGAAGTCCAATAAATGTTCAAAATGCAGATCACATAACAGACTTTTGAATAATTAGTAAGTCATCAAATAAAACATAAGTGGGGCTTGAAGAACTTCCTAGAGTCCAATTTAAATGAAAACCAAGCACACAGAACCCACAAGTAGATTGGAAGCTGTTCTAAGATGAAAGTTTATTGTTGTCAATACATTCATAAAATTATAGAACTAAATTAAGTGATGAATTTCAACACATTAGGAAAACAGGAATAAACAAATCTAAACATGAATAGAAAAATAGAAATAATAAAGACCATGGCTAAAATGAATGGAATGGAAAATAAAAGGACAATACAAACACTAAACAAAAAAAACAGTTATTAGAAAAAATGAACAAGATAAACAAACTCTTGGGCACATTATCCAATAAGAAGATAAAGATGTCATATCTTTTATAGGCAAAAAAGAGACCCTTATCACAGACACCACTATTTTGAAAACCTATAGTTAACTGGAAGGCACAGATGGAATGATTACATTTCTAGACACATGACTTACTAAAGATGAACCAGAGAGTATGTGCTAGGACACCTGTGGATTCTGAGATCCTTTGTTATTGTCTTTGTGGTCAGCTTTGCCAGTAGGAGCTGAAGGTGGCATTCAGCACCATAGAACATTCTGGTGTGTGATGGTAGATGGATAAAGAGGTCCCAAACATGAACATCTGTGGAGAGGTGGCAGTTTAGTATCTATTCCTGAACAAAGAGTTCAGGAACATTGGCCAAAGTGGACTATGTATTGGTTGACCCTCTTTGTCGTCATGCTTTTTTTTTTTTTTTGGCTTTACGAGACAGGGTTTCTCTGTATTGTTTTGGAGGCTGTCGGTCCAGCCTGGTCTTGAACTCACAGAGGTCTGCCTGCCTCTGCCTCCCGAGTGCCACCACTGCCCAGCATCGTCATGCTTTTTTAGTTGGAATTTCCATAAACAATTTATGATAGGGAATTCCCTCTAATAGGCATATCTACCTTTCTTTTTACCTTCCTGATTTATTAGAAGTTGTAGAGAGAAAAACACAGCTACATGAACCCAAATTTCATTGTTATATTATAAATCACTACAGCCAGAATACAATGAACCAAGGCAGACAAATTCCCTTAGATACGACTCTCAAATTATATAGTAAATATGATGACAGGATGAAATAAAAACTGTTTGAAAACAAAACAACCTGTTTTGCTTCCCTTGTTCAGTCTCCCAAGAAACTAACTCTGGATATTTGTCATACTCTGTGGATAAACAAAGAAAAAGGGTGATTGCATAGCTCCAGGGAGAGGTCATGTCAGTGAAACCATGTGGGATAGGAAATTCTTCTTGGGTGTTAGTGTATTTAGTGTATGCTGTCATTGTAGGAGCTCATTGCAGACATTGATCTCATCCCTGGAAGGTTATGTGAAAAAGCTGTAACAATGCACCACCACGAGGAAGACAGGGAACAGTCAAGTTTCTGGTAGATTGTGCAACTAATTTGAGAAGGATTGTTCTGGTGCATTCTAACTTTATTTCCACATGAATTAGTGGAAGCTAATTACATGTGAAGAAGTGATTACATTTGAGAAGGAAAATAATATCACAAAAAAAGGATGCTATTGTCACTACTATTGATAGAGTGACTTAACTCTGGGCAATGGTGACTGCACCATAACAAGAGTGAACACAGTACTCTTTCTAGAATCAGATGGCTGGCTGGTGGCTGGTGGCTGGTGGCTGGTGGCTGGCTAGAAGCTGTGTGTGTGGTGTGTGTGTGCGTGTGTGTGTGCGTGTACACACTTAAGTAAGAAAGGTCATTTGTAACAAGAACTGCAGAAAGTTGGCACATGTCTTAACTTATGAAGCACAGATAAATCAGGACAGATGTTCTGATTAAAAATATGAAAGAAGACATACTGAAAAATACCAAGTAAATTTATGAAAACCATTTTTCTTTGGCATTCAATAGATGCTCTTACAAATATGTATGGTAGTTTGGCTTTTAAAATATGCACATGCAGAGGCTGGAGAATTGGTTTGGCAGTTAAGAGCACCCCCTGCTCTTCTAGAGGACCTGGGTTCAATTCCCAGCACCCACATGGTGACTCACAGCGTCTGTAGCTCATGTTCTAGGGGATCTGATGCCCTTGGCTGGCTTCTGCATGTGGTGCAAAGATAGACATACAGGCAAAACACACATATACATAAGATAAAAGTAAATAAAACATATATCACTTTAGTTTAAAAACTTAAATATATTATCCTGCATTGCCTGGAAGAAAAGATGAGAGCTGTGTCAATTATTCAGTGTTGATTTCATAGCCAGTTGCAGACTTCACTTTGTGTTGGAGCACATGAGAAGCCTGGAATTTGCCTTACTGCTCTGTAACTCAAGAGCTGTCCTCCAAGGGCTTTGGGGACTAAGTGCTGACTTTGTGAGGCTGAAGGCAGTTTTTCTGATATGTTTGTATTTTTGACATTTGTGTTTATGGCTATCTGAATTCTATCTAACCCATTCCATGCTATGCCCTTCAGAAGTATAAAAGAAATTCTATTCTCTAAGAGTTCCAGGTGTTGAAAAGAAAGGTCTAGATATTTGCCTCTAGTTGTTTTCACTCTAACCACATTGACTACTACTATCTTCCCTCTTCCCCACCAGCATTGGCTGCCAAATGAAAGCCAAGGTGGTTTTTTTTCCTGAGGGACTGAGTAGATGAGGGAGCTTTAAAGGCTTGCCTGGCCTTGCTCATTTTGTATTTTATTAGGTGAGCATTAAAAAAAGAAGCATAGATGCTAATTTAGTGGAAGGACAGCCAGTGAGCCATCTGGACAACACAGTGTGTAATGGCATCTTCTTGTCTCTATGTAGTCTGCATTGATAATAAGTGCTGTGTCTCAAAACCCTTTAAGTAATCAACAATTTTGTGTAGATTTCTTTCAAATAGTCAGACATTTCTCATGGTGATAGAAAATGAACAACTTCTGTTAGAACTTGAAGCTTGGCTACCTACAAGATACCATAACAACTTTAAGTCATGAAGGATCATCCTACAATATGTAAATGAAATGTGTTTCCCTACCAGCACACAGACATGATCCTGGCCGAGAATGTTCCTCAGACACCGTTCCTACAAAACTCATTACTGATCAATGCTAAGAGAGTAACTCTCAAAGTCAAAGCAGATTTCTTTTTATATCACATCAGATTATATTCTGATGTACTTTCAGATTGAGTTCTGGCAGCCAAGTCCGTGACAACTAAGATTTATCGTCTCCAAGATTCATTTTTATGTGTCAGGGTTCTCCCTATGACATGAGAGGTCAAGACCATGAAGACACAAGGTGTGTCAATCTGTGAGGCTGAAGGCAAGCGTTATCTTAGCTAAAATCTGAAGAAATCATGCAGAATAACATAAATAACTTGTTTCACCTAAAATGGAAATCAATATTGAGTCAAAGGAATGCCTAGGTGTACACCAGATTTATAAGTGCTTTAAATGACATATAATACTAAATTCTTCGGGGTGTGTTCCTGTGACCCAGCAGAGATAAATATCTGTGAATCAATACTGAAACATAAAGACATTACCTTGAAATGGCCCACTAGGGCTGCTTTGCAGAGCTAGTGCTATAGTAGCCAATAATTTGTTATTTAATTAAGTGCTCAGATGACATTGATTCTACATTTGCCATTTACTAGCACATACTTTGGATTCTCCAAGTATCAGAGCTTGTGTCAAGAATGTTGATTCTGGATTTATATTGTATGGTTTACTTTTTGAAACAAAACCTGTCAGTAGTTCTACCCAAACAAATCTACATGAGAATCACTGAGAAACCCACTACAGTTCTGGATTCTCTTCTCTTTGTGAAAGCCCCTGGCCCATACTGATGTCCCAGCATACCATCCCTGATGACCTGTCATGTGATGCTATCCCTGGGAAATAAGAACAATGTCCACTCTCCCCAGATAGAGAACCAACCAACAAAGAACAGATACTACTGAAGTTCAACTTGGCGAACCAATGAATTTTATTTTGGTTACAGGAATATTGGTGAGGGGTTACTTATAGAGCAGAAACCACTCAGAGGTAGTTGCAATGTGTTGCTAAAAGCCCACATAAGCTTGTATGACAGTTCATGAAAGCTGGAAACCTGGAACACACTACACAGCCTGCAGTGAGCTCAACAAGTTGGAAATGATATCCTCTCCAAGTAGCTCAGTTAATATGTAACTCTTTCTGGAATCTTAACTGGTCTCTGCTTCATCCAGATAGCTTGACTTGTCTGCCTCTTACAGGCAACTTGGTTGATGCAAGAGTCATCTTCTAGGTATTGCTCTTCACCTGAGAGTCTTCTGGAAATCGTGCATCTTCTCTGCTTCTTCCAGGAGGCTCAGCTGGATAGTCCCTTCTAGATAGGTCAGGTTATCTGGGAGTGTTCTAAGCTGTGCTGCCTGTCTCAGCAGTCCTTAGTACTTCTATAGGCTTGAGGATGGAGGGGGTTAGTGAATCTGGTGAGTTTCAGGGACTTCCTTAAGCCTTTAAGTTGTTAACTTCCCAAGCATAATGAGCTTCCAAGCATGATAGAACCTCTCCTCACAGTGTCCTGTTGTTTCCTCTACCTCTAGAACTTCCTGTGTCTTTACCAGCTTCCCTTCTAGATGGATGGTTTTATGTAGGAAGAAACTGGAAGTAGTAACAGAACATGACCCTATCCCCAACCCTGCAAACTCGTGATCAGAAGTGTTAGTACGCTGAGGGCTGGTTTAGCTATGGCAGGAATCAGGACATGTCCATCCAAACTGAATGATAGATAAGAGCCTATAGAGGAAGCCCCACCTGGTGCTTCAGTAACAGCACACAGCCCAAATCAGGGATGTTATCCACCAAAATGACTACCTTGGATGGATTTTCCACCCTTCCTGTAGCAGGTTATTGCCTCCTATCTTCCGAGAATGTCAGTGTTCTTTGCTTTGTGATGGAAATGAAGTTTATGAATCCAGAGGTCATCTGGTTGATCCCAAATGGCACCATCAGCTGCATCTCATGATTTTGTTACATTTTGCAGAAATAAAATGCATGGAGGAATGTCACTGTGTGGAGTGGACAGGCTGACTGAGGCTTGCCTGTTACTGCATTTTTCCTCTTGGGAAATGGGTAGGGAGTTCGGGCCTATGACTAGGACTTCAGAACAGCCAGGCTAATGGGCATTGAGGGCTGTGTGATACAAAAACATCAGTATTTCAAAATTACTGTTTTTGACAGAGAAAAGGAACATAATATCCTTCTATTTGGGCTTCCCTCTATTGCTTGGTGATTTCAGTATCTGATAACAGAGAGATGTCCTAACTCCAGGGGAAATTCATGTTTCCATAAAATGTAGAATTTATAAACACTGTGGAAATATAAAATTTAAAAGGTCCATCCATATTAACGTTTGATAATTGTCTTTATATTCAAGTCCTATTCAATTTTAAATCTACAAATAGAACCAGCTTACATTTTAGCACAATGCAGGTATTTCGAAAGGACGAAACATTTGGTGGGGAGATAGAAAAATGTCACTAGCTACATTTTCAGTGAAATGAACAGCTTAGGGCTTTCACACCACAACCATAGCATTCACTTTTACTGGCCTTATTTATTTATTTATTTATTCATTCATTCATTATTTTGGTTTTTTTATGAGACAGGGTATCTCTGTATTGTTGTGGAGGCTGTCAGACCAGCCCAGCCTCGAACTCGCAGAGATCCACCTGCCTCTGCCTCCTGAGTGCTGGGATTAAAGGCGTGCGCCACCAGTACCTGGCTGGCCTTTTTTATTTAATGAACATTTTTCATGAAATATATTTTGATCATAGTCTTTCCTCTCCACCGAGATCCTACACACCCGACTTCATGTTTTCCAGCTCCCTCAAAAACAAAATCAAGACAAAAAAAATGAATACAAAGAAACAGCGTTCACAGTGGAGACATTATCGTGACTGAATCTGCTTAAATTACTATCTACAGCCTTCCAAAGCCTCTGAGTAGGTTCACGTGTCGTATATCACCACAAAGAAAGACTAGGAAAAGCTCGTGGCCCACACCAGATATTAGATCCCAAGGCATGCCCTGCTCAGTTGCTAACATGAAAAAGATGGCAAACCAAGGACTCTTCTGAAATTTTCTGTTGCCCTTTTCTCTTTGGTTGAGGTTCATCTTTTTAAGTAGCCTCAGCTCTTGGTGGGGACAAAGGATTCACCATGACAGCAGCTGTGTATGATAGGAAATCCCTAGTGGACAGCACCAGCTACATGGGGGAGTTTAGTCAGAGGTATCACAGCCATGTAAACCAGACTCTATGAGAAAAAAACTCCCTGTTTTCCTGGATGAAAAAAAATCTAAAAAATAATGGAAGCAAAAAAAGGTAGCCGTAGAGTACACACAAATAAAGAATGGGAACAGCATGTGAATAAAAGTCTCTCTGAGAGTTTTGTGATTTTGACTTCCTGTTAATTCCACTTTCCCTCACATTTGTTATGTTATTCAGAGTAATAAATATTCAGTTGTATCCTCTTGGAAGAATTAAAAGGATGGAATCAGGGTTTAGAAGACACTGGGCATTTGCTTATGCAAATCGAATAATACATTTAAAACAGAGAAATTATACATACATACCTAATTAGAACGAGTGTTTCTGGCTAAATGAAACCTCTTAAATCACAAAAGCAGATAATTTAAGAATAAAGCCTGCTAGATGAAGGGTAATTACTACTTGCTGCAGTAAGGTTTTTGCTACTGAAAGGAAGAAAATGATTTCCATAGAAGGAAAAAAAAAGTAAATGGTTTTTAAAAACGAGTTTTTGTTAATAAGGATAATTTCTGTCCCAGTGCCACGTTGCATTAGCTCTGATTTATCCCACAGCGTACCCACCACACGTTGCCAGACTCTAGCTTCCATTCTGGGGATGTAGGATTTTATGGGTCTCACTATCTTCCCATTTATGAAGGGATGTCTTTGGCACAGAGTTGACAACTTTTCCTTCTCTCTAGTCCTCTTGTGTCCTGAGTAAATGCTAATCGCCTAAACATGCTGCTTGCTTTTAAGTGATGATAGGTATGGTTTTGAAAGAAAGTTCTCAGTATTTTACTCTATTTGTACTTGGTGCTATGCCTCTGTCCTGCCTACTTATCTTTCCCTTTTATATTCTCTGTATCTTGAGCAAGAGAAGTCTGTCACCTAGACCCATCATCACCAAGAAAATAGACATAGCAACCAAGGAAAGGCTACTGTTCCTGGCCAAAGGATGTGGATGAGAGATACTAGAGTAGACTCTGGTGACTTCGTTCCCACCCTGGGACCCAAGTATAGTGTTCTATAACTCAGTAGCACATACAAAGACCAGACTTCCTAGTCAGAACTCTGCAGCTTCGCTTGAGGGCCCAGCTTTCTCGCACGGTACCCACAGCTGGCCTGTGGGGAGGGTAGCGAAATTTGCCTCCAGGCCCGGCCCCTGCCCAGGGCAGAGACAAGCATGTAGTTCACATGGTGCGGCAGTAGAAAAGTCTATTGTTTCTGACCTTCCAGCCAATGCCTAAAGAGACTCAAGCATAGGGGGGTTCTCTTCCCTGTAGGATGTCACCAACAATGACAGACTTCCAGGGAAGAATGTTCTATCTAGGTACCAGAAGCCAGAGCAGGCCAGAGTAGCTGTGCAAGGTCTCAGAAAAGAATGTGACAGATAGAAGTCTGCAAAAGGGCTCTGGATCCAAGCAACTAGGAGCGGGGGTAGTCTTTGTTCGTGGATAGCAGACTCAATGCCATCAAGACCCCATTTCTTCTGAAATGTGTAGACTAACCCAAAGCCTCTCAGCAGACTGAACTATGGTTGTTGACAGATGGATATGAAAGCAGCCACAGGAAAGGCCAAGGCTCACAACAGTCATCACAGTATAGAAGAAGGTGGGGAGGAAGAAAAGATTGAGAGGAGGGGGGAGGGGGAGAAGGGGGGAGGAGGGGGCAGTGACAGCAGAAGACGCTTAAGGACTGTCATTGCCAAGCTTCAATGTGCTGTAAGTCCATAGTGATAATTCTGAGCCATCTGTAAAAACATACACAAAAAAGCCATGGAATAGATTAGAGATGCCAAAGTAGATACAATAAATACAGTCCATTGAATGCTCATGAAGGAGTGAGAAAAACTTAATGGAGAATGAGATGGCTTCTCAATAAATGGTGCTGGGCATCTGAATGTCATAACATTAATCTGAATACTTCATATTTTCGTAAGATCTCACTAGAAATGTATCACAGACATGAATGCAGACTGCATTACTATAGAATTTCCACACAAAGAAAAATCAATAAGAGAAAAATGAGAACCAAGAAGAAATAGGAAAGAAATAAACAGGGTGGGAAAAAGTCCTATAATAAAATCCTTCAAATGAATATGACATAAGTACACCAAAGGCAGAGATTTCAGAGTGAATGCAAAGGCAAAAAGCAGCAGCAAATCTAGGTACAGGGAGCTCACTGCAGACACAGGAGTACAGGGACAATCAGATGTGGTGGACATTGTAATGGAAAGTAGGCTTTGCTCTACTGATAAGAAAAAGGGTGTGGGGGTAGATCCAGCTCCATAGAGTGAGGAAAGTCACATTCACAGGACAGCCATAATTCCACCAGGAAAGTTCTGCAGTGCATTTGTGCCAAATGGCAGAGATTCAAACCATGAAACAAAATAGTTACATTGAAATGAGAAAGGGAAATATTCTTGTGGTTGGACAAGGCAGGTTATGGGATTACTGGACCTGAAACCAGCAAGAAACCAGAACAGAAAGGCACTTGTAAAACCAGACCCCCACCCCCAGGCCTGGCCCTGCAGAAAGAACTGCTTTTTCTGAGCACCCAGAAATGCTGAGCAATGTAGATTGTCCTAGCTGCAAAGGAATCCTGTCAGATATTAAAGTGTGGGGATCACAGACCCTGACTGGAAACCCACTTCTCCATCAGCCTGGGAGCAGGCAGCTGTGAGACAATGTTTACTGAAAACATGTTTACTGAAAACAATTCAGTGCCATAAGCTCCCGATAGCCATCCGATAAGGGCTGGCTCACTGAAACACCCTGACTTTGATCTTCCGATGGCTAGCTACTTTTTTCTGCTCCCTGATGTTTTCCGATTCTGGTATCAGAGATTTTAACCACCAGCCAGGAGGAAGGAGAGGTCTGTTGGAGATTTGTGCGTGTATGGATGGCAGAAGTTTTTCTGAAGGGAAGCGTTTTTCTTGGGAAGTTCTCCTAAGCCGATTTGGGGAGCATAAAGTTTTCTTAATGCAACCGACTGGTCTCTGTGTCATCAACCCCAACACCCTCGCCACATTCTCGGATACAGGCTGCGCAGGAGGTGAGGCATTAAAGAATGACACTGGCAGTGTGAGCTTTCCACGCATAATGGAGTGAGTCAGAATGTCAGGATGATAAATGGTGGGAAACCCTAAACAACAGTACATCAAACATCATATTTTTAAACAGTCTTTTGGTCCAGGTGGATTCATATGTATCCAAAGGATCAGCTGCAAGCTGGGAAACCTAGAGGTGATGGTTAAAGATTTCAAAAACTGTGAAGAAAATGACCCAAGATCAAAGCGATAAATGGAACAATTCTTTAATCAAAGAAATTACACTTGCAAATTGAAATTTGATAAAGAAATGAGTGGGCGTGGGTAGTTTTGTGACTGATGCTACCAAACAGTCAACCAAGAGTAAACAGTTAACTTCTGCACTTTCTTTTGAAGAGAGAGGTGGGATGAGTGAGGAAAGTCACATTCATCCTCAGAGGGTTGAACCTTGCAGCCAACACCTCGGGCCACAGCAAATAGGGAATCAGAGACTGGCATACACTCCTTCAGTTCTGAAACCGATTCTATGCGATTAACCCTACAACGATCTTAAAACAAATCTGGTAATCATATCGGTTGAAGCAGATATTTGTCAAAAAAGTCAAATTGAATACTTGCTTCCTGTGAAAGCCTGAACACTTTTTCCTCAATAATTAAGAACAAGGAATGCTGTCCTATAACCTAAAGCTACACATACGTAGTCTAACACACAACATTAGTGCATGTGTGTCTGGTGTAATCAAGTCACAGGGCTTGTTCTCTATTGATTTTCTGGCTTTGATCTTGCTCAGCATCTATGCAAAACATTAAAAGCAAGGAGGCTCTCTGAGCAATCCAGAACTACCTTGACTATTTCTCTATATAACTTCTTGAGAATCTATGGTTATTTCCAGATAAAGGGCAAAACAAACAGGCATTGCCAGATGGGGAGAAGAATGCTAATGTGTGGAGAAAACTGTGCCAGAACTAACATTGAATGTGTGTATAAGGAAGGCTCCTGGCCATTGTCTTCATTAATTCCTATTGTGGTTTCTGGTTTGCCCTATTGGGTTTTCCCAATGTGCTGCTGTTCCCTCCTGGTGCACAGGGTAGCAAGAATCATGGTGGGTCAGCTTTCTCTGTGATACATGACACAGTAGTAGCCTGCTTGAACATCAAGCCAGAGCAGAAGAGAGCTTTCTAGGTGGAGCTAATGCTGACTATTTTGTGACTTTTTTTATCATGACCTGCTTTGGAGAGAACTCCAGATCTCTGTTGATCAGACCAGCAGGAAACAGTACACAGGGCTTTCTTTTTGCCCACTTGGGCTCCTTGTACACAAAGGATAGAACTATAACTCATACTCAGAGTAAACAAAGCTGATGTATTAGAGATCTAGGAAGGCAGAAGGTAGGCTCTGTATCTAGAATAGTTTCTTGCATTTGAATATTCCTGGTGATCAACATTTGTAGTGAGCATATGCTAATCAGACTAATGTGGTCAACACACTGTGGACATGGGTCACAGTATCATACTGTACTTTCTCCTGATCATTAACTTCATGCAAATGTCTATCTACATCAGTCAGGATTCTCTCTACAGGAACAGAACCAATTGAGTTTGTATGTATGATAAAGGGCATTGTTAGACTGGCACACATGATAAGGACTGGATAATGCAATGGCTGTCTTCATCCTGAATGTGCCAAGAACTCAGCTGTCTCACTCTGGTGCTAAAGGTCTAGAAGATTCTTGGGAAGGATTAATGGTTTTCATTCTGCATTGGAAGGCTGAAGAAGTTGGATTCTGATTTTAATGAAGGCTGGTGGTGGCAGTAACAGCAGCAACAATAAGGGTTTAGATTCACTAACAAGCAAGTAGTTAAACAGGCAGGCAAGAAGCCTTGTTTCCCCCATGGATTTTGCTATCTGGCCACTGCCTGAAGGTGCTGCCCTCTGGAGGAAGGGTCTTTCTCTTCAGTTATTCCTTCCTGGAAATGCTTTCACAGACTCAACCAGAGGTGTGTCCCTTCACAGATTTCAGAGCCTATCAACTCCACAATCCAGGTCAGATTGTTTTATTTCACAATTTCTGTCGAGTCATGTATTCCCCAGCAAGGCTTAGGAGCTAGTCAGCATCTCTGGCTGTTGTTAGCTGGAGATCCTGGGGGATTGTAGACACTCCTGGAGCACCTGCCTTCCTTCCAGAAGCTTGACTTTAATGTGACTCCAGTTTCCCACTCTCAATTGCAGGTTACATTAATCTGAGTAGTAAGCTTCATTTACAGTGACTCAAGTCACATGTTTTTTAGCAGAGATACTGTAGAAAGAATATTCAACAGTAACTTGAATGACATTCACAAGAGTTATGTAGTTAATTGTGGCATGCTTCAATGGAGAAAAATGCTGATGGCTTCAATTGCAGCACACCTAATAATTTTATTTAGAAAAAATGCTCATACTACAGGAATTATTATAATTCTTACACCTATATGAGAATGATCAGCTTGAATTTTGCATATAGAGAAATTGATTTTCTTCAGTTGAATACATTTTCAGAGAATAATAAATTTTCTTGGGTTGTAATTGAGATATTTTGCTGACATCAACAATGAAACCATTGACTAATGCAAGCAAGCAGATACAGAATAGATGGCATTTAGTTTGTAATCTGAGATGGCAAACTTATTTTGTTTGGAAATAAAATTCACAAATAACCAAGTCTTGGAATTAGTTAGAAATTGTAGGAGGCTGAGAAAGCCCTGAATGAATGTGTACTGTTGACATGGGCATAGCCATGTCAGGGACCAATACGTCAGATCCATGAGACGTTACCAAAGCCTTTCCCTTACAAGTGTGTAGGAATTGACAAAACCTTCTTCTGGTCCAAGTGCGAATGTTGTTAGTGTATGCAAAAATTAATAACCATAGCTCCCTCCATCTAGATGTTTACAGCCTAAGACTGCTTGCCTATAAAGACCTCCTATGAAGACTGTCTAAAAACCTTCCCTCTATTTCATATATAATAAAAAAAATTAAGGTTTCCCACCTGACCACAGGTTTTCTGTATGTTTGTCTGTGTGCCTGTCCTTTCTATATTACCTTCCTGGCTACTCTACTCCCAGTCAAGTTACTAGGACCAAGATTTGTAGGTTGAGGTAGGCAGTGGCATTGCTTTGGTTTTGATCGCCACTGGTGATTGTTGAATGTCATACATAAAACTCTATTCTCTTATTGTAGTGGGGAAAACACTGCCTGTCTGAGCTATAGATACTTGAAGATTTCTGTTGAAAAGGGAAGAGCTCAAGGTTTAGAGCATGTTAAGTGACAGATGGACTTTGGATTTCCTCTTAATGTGGATGCTACTCCCTGTGGCTTCATATTGATGAGGAAGGTACCAGTAGATCATATGTCATTGAACGGAGTCTTCCATCTTGCATGGTCACTGCAGTGATTCTGGGATATGATCATGTTTCGATCTTCCAGTTTGTTTCATCTATGAGTCAATGTTTTCCCAGCACCATACTGATTTTGTTACTATGGCTCTATAATGCATATTGATATCTGGAATGACAATCTATCCAGCATTCTTCTTTTTGCTCAGGATTTCTTTGACTATTCTTAGTCTATTGTTACTCCATGAGAAGTTTGGAAATGTTTTTCTATTTCTGTGAAGAATGTTGTAGGGATTTTGGTTGGGAGTGTGTTGAATCTATAAGTGACTTTTTATGGAATGGTCATTTTCACAATATTAATTCTACCAGCCTATAATTATGGAAGACCTCTCCATTATTTTAGTGTTTTTATCAACCACTGTCTTCGGAGATTTAAAGATTTAATTGTAGAGGCATTTCATATCCTTGGCTAGGTTTGCCCCAAGATATTTTCTTTGACTCCATTATAAATTCAAGTGTGTGCTGTATCTCTTTCTCAGGATGTTTGTTGTTATATAGAATAACTACTGATTTATCTAAGTTGATTTCGTATCCTGCCACTCTGCTGAAATTGTTGATTGTTTCTGGAAGTTCTTTAGGGAATATTTAAGATCCCTTATGTAAAATATTGTATCTCAAAATAGGAATAATTCAACCTTTTCCCCCATTTGTATTCTTTAATTTTCTTCTCTTGCCTTTTTGCCCCAGCAAATGCTCCAAGCATTATTTTGAAAAGAAATGAGGATGTACTCTTTTTTATACTAGCACTTTCACAAGACATCCACCATTTTACGAAGATGTAAAGAGAATTCAAATCTTCATGACATCTCAATTGACAAAAGAGAAAGGTGAACTACCAGAAAGACACAGATGATTCTGCTGAGATGTAACAGATCTCTTTAATCCATACAGTTCCAAGCTTTCAATATGTAAGTTGTCCTCACCTGTCTCTGTTGGAGAAGTTAGTGTTATTGCAGTCTGAGGCCAGTTGAGATGCACCTGCGGAGATGCTGTGATTGAGAGACAGTGCAGGGTCTCAAACGTCTCAAACAATCGATAAGCATTTGCAGATACCCCCGACAAACTGATGCTGATTATATGCGCCCATTGTATCAGTTGCAAGTGCACTTCGGAATAAAAGTGCTGGCAGAGACATGATGAATGGTGTAGAACTTTGATGAAATTTTCCTGCATTTCATATCTGATCTCTCCCTCTTCATCATTTGGCTAATACTCCAAGTACAAAGATACTTTTGCAAGATCAGTTTACAGAGCACTTATGTGCAAATGAAGGGACTAGGACAAAGGGAAAAAAAGCTTTATTGCTGAGGACACCTCTATCCCTTGACATCATGCTGCTTAGCAGATGATCTCATTTGGTTGATAAGTTATTGATGGTGTACTTGCTGGTGGTGAGTTTGACAAACAGAATTTTTGTAAATGCAGTAACTCAGGCATTCCAAGCCAAGTGTGTAAAAGTCTTTTTTGTTTTGTTTTGTTTTGTTTTGTTTTGAGACAGAGTTTCTTTGTAACATTGGAGCCTGTCCTGGAACTCGGTTTGTAGACCAGAATGGCCTTGAACTCAAAGAGACCTGCCTGTCTCTGCCTCCTAAGTGCTGGGATTTGAAGTCTTCTGAAGTCATGCTGGAAACCAAATGAAACTCCTTTTAAAGCAATAGTTGGCTCCTACAAATTCAGGCCACCTGTGTCTGTGGGTTTCCCCATCATGATCTATACCCGACATGTTCATATTAATCCCTCCTCCCTCTCTTGGACTGGACCTGTCTGGTGCTTACACTTTCTGAGGAGTATATGGGGGTGGGTTGTGGGGAGGTGGGATGAGGGAGAGGAGTGAAGGGGGGAACTGTGCTTGGTATGTAAAATGAATTTAAAAAATATATGGAAAAACAATGGAACCACCATACCTTGACACCTGTCTAAGGATTGATGTATGGGAAGGAAAAGATCTTCATATGGAGATCTGAACAATACTTCAAGCCAGAGGAAAAATTCACTTCAGTGGTTCAATTGAAAATGGTCTATTAAGACTGATCAAAGTATTTAGCATACTGTGGAAATACGTAAGTTTGATGTTTAGGAGTAATCAGTATTTGTTGAGCCCATTTCTGTGAGGGTAAGGAACACTGCCATCAGTCCTGGGATGTCTTAGGATGCTCCCTTTTCCTTCCCTCTTTGTTTCATGGGTGTTTTTCTTTTCTTTTTTTAATTTATAAGTGCATTTGCTTGAAATAATAGGGTTGTATCATGATAAAGATAGCTTGTCTGAAGATGTCTGCTTCTTTCACATGTACACATTTAGATGGCAAAACACAATGAACACTTCACAATGCCTTGCTTCAATTTTGTCTGTCTCGGTTTTGTTTCTTGAACCAAGAAACAACAATCGAATAAAACACAGAGTTAAATTTGTTTATCTGACTACCGAATGATAACCTATATAGCAATGTCAAAACATTAGGGAAAGATTTCCTGTAGCTTTAGTGTTCCTGAAGGATATTGAGTTGCCTGGTGCATTAGAGGATTCAAATTTTCAGTAGTTGATTTGTTTTCTAGGATTGCAGTGGTTGATGGACTTGTAGGAAAGCCATGCCATGGGTCTCTTGATTTTCTAAATCTTTAAGTGTTATTGGAGGTCAATGAGGCACTGGTCAGGGACACTACTCTAGCTCACAATTCCCTGATTTTTCCATCAGCGGACATGTGGTGCCCCAGGCTTAGCTTCTCCCTTCCCCAGGACACCTGAAATTACCAACTTTCATCATTGGCCAACATCTTATGTCTGTCTCCTATGCTTGCTTTCTTTCTTCCTTCCTTCCTTTCATTCTTCCTTCCACCTTTCTTTCTTTCCTTCCTCTCTCTCTCTCTACTTCCTTCCTTCCTTCCTTCCTTTTTTTTCTCACTTCCTTCCTTTTTCTTTAATT
This sequence comes from Mesocricetus auratus, assembly GCF_017639785.1. Lineage (NCBI taxonomy): Eukaryota > Metazoa > Chordata > Mammalia > Rodentia > Cricetidae > Mesocricetus > Mesocricetus auratus. The sequence goes on along the minus strand of NW_024429212.1, from coordinate 4,148,662 downwards.
TGTCTTTCTTTTTTTGGAAGAAACTAGAATAATGTGATTTGAATGACAATCTACAGTGCTTTCAAGATGTTTAGTTGAGGAAAAGGGGTCCCGTTCTTGAGTCTCCTCAGAGTTATAGCTGCCCCTCCCTAACACTGAATGGTAAGTGCGTGAGTATGACAGAAACTGGTGCAGATATCTGAGATTTAAAACTTAACATCTGGTGATGAGCATCTAGGCTGGTTCCACGTACTTCTTTCATGAATTGTAGTTCTATTTTTAGTTTTTTGAGCAACCTTTAAACTAATCTCCACAATGGCTATACCAGCTTGCTTTTACCATGTTGATGTCAGTTTCCCTAGGGCAAGGTGTTGATGACATTAATGGCTTCATTGTTTCCCTAGGCTGTGCTGATCTACACAGGACAGCCCCAGGCTGATGTTACCCTGGATCCTTCACAGGAAAGAGGCCTGGTCCCCCTAGAGTAGTGGGCTGTCTGGAAGTCACAGTAGTAATTTAAGCCTGTATCGCAGGAAATGCATCACCACCATTTCAGGAAAGGCTAGTGACATTCATGGGGGATAAATTCCACAGAGGCACCTGGCAGAAATTCATCTTCAAATGAGAGAGGTCGAGAGTGCAGGCATCTCACCAAATGTGTCAGTAGAATGATGGAGGAGTAGGGGCAGCCAGTAGCAGGGAGCAGGGCTGGAAATAAACAAAAACCATGTGAAGGTTCCTGAGAAAAGGCACCGCCATTGTGCACAAAGTTTCTCAATTAGAAATTCTCTAGGTTCCTTTATGCTTAAGGTATAGACACTTCCTGAGGTTCTGCCTAGAGGCAGAGAATGAGTTTGCTTTACTGTGAGTCTGAAGTGACACCAAGGGGAACAAATCAAGATGTCCCTGGTCCTGCCTGCCTCCCACAGGGTAAGAATAGAGAGAGAACAAAACCTCTTTTTACAAATAAATGATTACCTAGAATGTATAATAGCAACCAAAGACTGAAGTCAGAAATAAAAAAGTTACTTAACTCGTTTACTGAAGACCATAGTTAATATGAAAACGAAATAAGAACTTCTATACAGTGACAATGGCTCGAATTTGTAATCATAAACGCAAAATAGTGGAAATGGATTTGCGGTGGAAAGGAAATCTGATAACTCTGAGAAATTTTAATAGGGAAATTCACAACACTTATATAAAATCAAGAGTCAACATGGCAGACTGAATGAAGACATGTGCTATACTCTGGGCAGGAAGGTTTGATTCCATGAGGAGATGATGCTTCTGAAATCGATTCACAGACTAAATTCAACTTCGATGAGAAGCAGAGGTGGGATTGGGTTGATACAAACCTGAGTTTATGGGGATAAACAGGGGCTTTCCAGAAGGCACACTTTGGAAGATGACATGGTACATGGTTTGCATCTCAGAGAAACTCCCTGATGGTGATGTGGGCCAGTCGTCCAACTTTAAACATCCAAAGGAAGATCTGAAGAGATGGGCAGTTAGAGTTCATGCTGCTGTAGCCAAGAACCCATATATAGGAACTCACTCACAGCTTCCTGGACCAGCTCCAAGCATCCTGATGCCCCCTTCTGACCACTGTGGGCACTTGTAATAAGTGTATGTACACACAAACCCATGTGTGCACATAATTTAAAAATAATACAAATAAATATTTAAAGACTATTCATTGGAGTAATAAGTAGGTCTCAAGTTAGGACAAAAACAAGAGTCTATGAGGGAGACATGTTTATATGTTTTAAATATTGCCTTTATTAATAGTATATATGTAAGTGTAATGTTTGCTAGAACATGGAGTTTAGTATGCAGGGTATACTAAAGGCAGCTGAACTATCAAGAAGTCCCCTGGGTAATGCATGGGTAGGCAGCCACTGAAAAGTCCTAATCCTGGGGTAACTTCCAACTCTTACACGATCTCCTGGGATGAAAGAAAGACCTCACAATGATCTCACCAAAGCTCCTGATTTCTGTGAGCTGTGTGAAACCCTGTGCTCTCCCCTCTGAGAAGGGATGCTCAGGGCCTGGTCTTACCAGGGACTGATGATGATGAGAGCAGCCACCTGATTTAAGACAGAAAAGTCACATTCAATCTGGAAGAGCCAGATAAACACAAGCTGACCTTATAAAACTGAGTAGAATCGGATGATCTCTTACATAACCCATTCCATCCTTCAGGATTAGTCTCTGTGGTTGGTTGAGCAGGTGACTTGAGAAAGACCCCTGGCATTTCATCAAACTGTGGCCAGAGGTTGGGACAGTGGCATCTTCTTGACACCGCAGTGGAGTTCTCCATGTAACTTCCTTCTCCAAAACGTCCCCCACCAATGTAAGTGCTCAAGTCACCTGCTCCTTACATTTCCCCCCCATGTGATGAGTACAAGGGATCCCATGTCTGCTACCTGTTTGAGGCTGCTGAGAATTCCTGTGTACTTTCTTGGCAGTCTACAGAGCTATCATTCCATTAGAAGGGAAGGATGCTCTTTTTGTTTGCTTTTATGTTGCTGTGATAAACATCCCAATTAAAAGCCTCTTGGCGAGGGAAGTATTTTGTCTTACAGAATACAGCCTATCATGAAGGGAAGCAAAGGCAGGAACTCAAAGCAGGAGTTTGAAGCAGAAACCACAGAGTAATGCCATTCACTGGTTTGTTTGATATCACCTAATTGCTAGTTTTCTTGAAGAGCCCAGGAAACCTTCATAAGGGTGGTTCCTCCCACAGTGGGCTGGGCTACATCAGTTCAACTAGAATCAAGAAAATGTCCAATAGATGTGAGAGTCAAAGTACCTTCTTCTCATGTGATGACCAAGATTAGCCATCATTGGGTCAACTTCAGATTTAGGGATCCTCCAAAGTGTTCTGAGCCTAGCATTACGAGCGCTGCCTGTTTCTCATGATGCTCTGACAGTTGATGTCACCAGAGTTATTTATCTGAAGTAATTTGCTCAGTCACCTTTTACATAACAGCCTGATTCCATGCTACCCCATAATCACTAGATCTCAGTTAGGTTATAAGCATACCGACCCAGCCTAGTCAGACTCATTTTTAGAGATGTTCACCGAGGAATTGTCTAATGAAATTCCAGTAAAAGGAGCAATAAATGTCTTTCTTGCTAATTAAGTGGTTATAGAATCTTTACCCTGTTTTATGATGCAATAACTTGGCTCCTGGGCAGATGGATTTTAAGCCGAGGACTCTGTTCTCATTATCTCATAAAGTAACTCCTCGGCCATCACTGCCGTAGAACTCTGAGTTCTCAAACCTTCCTGTTTGTTTACAAAGGGCAAATGAGTACTGGATACCTAAATGGGTCCCGCCTCATCTTCAGTGGCCCCTCACTACACTAGGGGTGGACACAGGAGCTGGTGAGGAGGCAGTCATGGGGAAGCCAGATAGAAATTCTGTGGCTCTACTTTGTCCTGTTTGTTTTTCTTTTTTTTTTTCTTGCTTTCCTTTTCTTTGAGAAAGGACCTCAATAGGGTGACCTCAAACTCTCCCTTGCCCAGCTGCCCCCTAAGTGCTGGAATACTAGTTCTCACTACCACACCAGGCTGCCTTCTCATCTTTCATTGCTGTACAAAACAGAGAGATGCCCATGCCAGAAAGGATTTATAACACTGGGGTCACAAGTTTCGGTTAAGTTATATTCAATTTTTACCGAGCTGTTTGATGTTTGGTCCTAAGATTTTATACAATAAAATTGGTAAAGTAAAACCACAGGATAGTATCTTAAAATATACTACTCAACTCTTGGGATATTTAAAATAATACTATTTTAGAAATTTGCTTTGGGTACTTTTTAAATGATGTTTATGCATGATTTTATGTGTGGGTGTGTGCACGTTAGTGCATGTGCTCAGTGCGTTCAGGAAGGGTGTTAGATTGTCTAGAGCTGGAGCTGCAGACAGTTGTGAGAACCCTGATGCCAGTGCTGGGTACCGAACATGGATCCTCTGCAGGACAGTGTGCACCCTTCACCATCTCTCTGAAGACATTAGGAAGTCAAAACTGTAGAAAAATTTCATGTTTTCAAAGAGACTAGACAAAAGAGACTAGAAAGAGTGATTCAAACATGAGCAAATAGGACTGGAGAGATGGCTCAGTGGTTAGGAACACTTCCTACTCTTCTGGAGAATATGTATTAATCTCCTACTGTCCACACAGCGGCTCACAACCATCTGCAACTCCAGTTTCTAGGGATCAAAGACCCTCTTCTGGCCTCTGCAAGCACTAGTCACATATGTGATACATATAGACAAACACACATGCACAAGATGACCAACCCCATTTTAATGAACAAATACAAATAAATGGAAAGTGTTCTAATAGGCTATTCCCAAGGGAAAGCAGGCTTTGAGCCTAGATAGCCATGTGCTTTCAGATTCTCATTTCATGCCTCCTGGATGGGGATTCCTCCACCTTGACTTGTGGTAAGTGCTTGAAATGATGAAGTCATTTCCCTCAGAATGTTTTCTCTTTCCACGTACTCCCAAAAACTAATGTGATTAGAAAATAAAATTACATCTCAATTGTTAGGTATTTGCCATGTGTTTCACTCCAGGGGATAATCAGACAAGATACTTGTTGACTGTTGTCAAGCATCTACTGGGCACTGCCATTCACCTAAGAAATTGGGTTTGTGCCTACAGCAAGGTAAATTATTTCTGGACATGTTTATCATTATGAAATCATAAAGGATCAGACCTGATACACAAGTTATGCTGACATGGCACTTTGTGGTTTGTGATAGCATGGGTAAGCAGGGACATTCAACAAAGCATTATGACCTGTTGTTCCATTCTGTAGCCTGGGAGATGCCCAAGGGAAAATTACAGACCTCTAGAAGCCTCCAACACTAATGCATTTTGAATGTGCCTTCCTCCTACACTGAGCCATTATATATTCTGTGTAATCTAGAAGTTTCAAATGTCCACCACTGTATTTTCATGTAAAACCAACAGTGGCATTATCAAAATATGTATTCAATACAGGGAAATTAAAGATGGCTGACAGGCCTTACCTGAAACCTCATTAATTCCAGACTCCCTAAACAGCCTTACATATGCAATTAGCTGGAATGAATAGGCATAAAGTAATGGGGATCGTCAGTGAAATGAGCTAGCCCTCTCACAAGTCTTCCCAACACAACATTCACTTATACAATCATATAGTGAGATCTTGTTCCTAAATCAGTATCTCTAGGACCAAATTCAAGTTGGCTGAATTTAGAAAGCGATATAGTAGGGATATAGAGACAGGAAGAAAATGCTGAACTTAAGATGCATGGATTGTTATGGTAAAGTACACATTTCTAAAAGATGTATTCCAAAAAACAAAGGCTATTATAATACAAACAAACAAACAAAACAAGACAAAACAAGGGGATTTCAGGTGAATGATCACCTGCTATAAATGCATATAATTAATTGTCCCTTAATCCTGAGTTGTGTCTTACTGTCACTCATCAATGATCCATTTAACTACAACCATAGGTCTCATTAATTTGAAACATAGAGTTCGGCACTTCTCTTGGATCATAGCTTTTCCATGCTTGGGTTCTTTATTTCCTTTGTGTTTGTTATTTGTGTTCTTTCTCTTCCTCTCTTTGTTTAAATAAAGGTTTACAAATGTCCGTTGTTTTCTGTTTCCACACTTAGGATTGAACCCAGGCCCCTGTGTGCATGCAAGGCTAGAACTTTGCCGGACTTACATCTCCAGGCAAGCCTGTTGTGTTTTGCTCTTTGTTGTATTTATCCCATCATGAGTTGATGTGAGTCCAAGTGGACGAGTTTTCTTCTCCCAGGTTTCATGAATCCCCACACTCCTTGTCTTTTAATTATCTTCCTGGATTCAATCCTTGTGCTTTTGTAGTTAAGCCCCTTTGCTTTCAAACCTTATGCCATCATGCTTTGGGTTTGCTATTTGTTGCCAAGAGAGTGACTCGTTTTGCCTCCTCCTAACATTTGCATATGAGCACACTGTGTGTGTCTATGAGGAAGGGTTTGCCTCGAAGTCTTGGCTGCACAGATCCTGCACATTACTCAAAAAGCTGCTTTGTAGCAATGTCCTCTGTCAGCTCCCCTGGCCCTGGGATGCAGGTAGGAACCTCTGATAGTGTTTCTAGAAGTCTTGGATTTTTACTGCTTTGAGCTAGTTTCCACATCATGCTATGCTAACAGTATGACTTCTGCTGATTTCTTTGAACCTGTACTCCAGGGATCTGGAGCTTTGGACTCTGACCTCTGATAAAAATGAATAAGAGAAGACCCTCAATATAGGCGTCTGAGAGCATCCCAGTTGGCTACACTTCTTATGTAATTCCCCATCACAATTAACTGGTAAAGGTGACAGAAACAAATTATGGAAGAACAGACTTATTTCCAATCACACTGTGGGAGGTTTGGGGATGTCACAGTGTATCAGTCCCCTTTGTGTTGTGGTAATAAACACACCATGACCAAGGTAACAAGTAAAAGAACTTATGTTGGCTTATGGTTCCACAAAGCAAGAGTCCGTCATGGCAGAAACACCATAGCAGCACATGGCAGGCATGGTGACAGGTACAGTTGCTGAAGCTCACATCTTGAGCAACAAATAGGAAGCGGAGACAGCCAACTAGAGGTAGAGTGAGACTCTTAATTCTCAAAGACCAACTCCAGTGACATGCTTCTTTCAGAAGGCCATGGCACCTAAACCTCACCACACAGTGTCATCAACTGGGACCAAGTGTCCAAGCATCAAAGATTATGGGGAACATTTCTCATTCAAAACACCACACAGGACCAGGAAAGGAGAGGAGGCTGGGAGTCCAGGGAAGTGGCGGTTCTTCCAGCAGCATCAGGTAAACAGGCCGGCTTCCCGGCCTGTGCTCCAGTGCCTGCAGATCGCCTGGGACCTGCACAGAGCTCCCAATCCCGGCGGGAGCCAAGCACCCCAGACTCCGGATCTTTGCTCACACCAACGAGACCAGGAAAGGAGAGGAGGCTGGGAGTCCAGGGAAGCCGCGGTTCTTCCAGCAGCATCAGGTAAACAGGCCGGCTTCCCAGCCTGTGCTCCAGTGCCTGCAGATCGCCTGGGACCTGCACAGAGCTCCCAATCCCGGCGGGAGCCAAGCACCCAGACCCCAGGTCTTCTCTCCCACCAACGAGACCAGGAAACCAGAGGACCCAGGGAGACCAGGGGAGTAGCTGTTCCAGATCAGGTACAACAGGACCCAGCATAGGGTCCAGGGGACCAGGTAAGAGGATAAGCGCCCCAGATTCCTGTTCTTCTTCTCCACCCACGGGACCAGCATTTGGACAAGGAATAGAAGAACCACCAGATTATTGGACTTGCTAGCACCCACCAAAAGGGAACTCTGGTCCCCAGACCAGTAAGGGGCTCTTTCTGCACCCACTAGAAGAAGAGATGGGAAAGAGACAATACAAAAACACAGTCAGCAACAGAAAAACAAATATGACACCGCCAGATTCTAGAGACTCCACACCAGCAAGACCCCAACATTCCAATGCGGACGAAGCAGAAGAGAACGACCTTAAAAGCACTTTCATGAAAATGATAGAGGCCCTAAAAGAGGATATTGGAAAATCCCTCAAAGAAATGGAAGAAAAAACAAAGCAAAAAATGCAAGAATTGGAAGAAGAATCATACCAAAAAAGGCAGGAAATGGAAGAAGAAACAAAGAAAAAAATGCAAGAAATGGTAGAAAAAACAAAGCAAAAAATGAAAAAAATGGAAGAAGAAACAAACCAAAAAAGGCAGGAAATGGAAGAAGAAACAAAGCACAAAATGCGAGAAATGGAACAAAAAACAAACCAAAAAATGCAAGAAATGGAAGAAAGAACAAACCAAAAAATTCATAAAAGGCAACAAATGGACGAACAGATAAACAGAAAATTGCAAGAAGCAATGCAAACACTGCAAGGGTTGAAAACTGAAATAGAGTCATTAAAAAAACACAATCTGAAGAAAGGCAGAATATAGAAAAGCTGGACAAACAGACAGGCACTACCAATACAAGCATTACCAACAGAATAGAAGAGATGGAAGAGAGAATCTCAAGTGTTGAAGATACGCTAGGAGAAATGGATTTATCAACCAAAGAAAACCTTAAATCCAACAAATCCTTAACACAAAACATCCAGGAAATATGGGACACCATGAAAAGACCAAACCTAAGAATAATAGGTATAGAAGAAGGAGAAGAAATCCACCTCAAAGGGGCAGAAGGCATATTCAACAAAATCATAGAAGAAAACTTTCCCAACCTTAAGAAAGACATGCCAATGAAGGTACAAGAAGCCTACAGAACACCAAATAGAGTGGACCACAAAAAAAATACCCTCGCCACATAATAATCAAGACCCCAAACATACAGAATAAAGAAAGAATATTAAGAGCAGCTAAGGAAAAAGGTCAAGTAACATATAAAGGCAGACCTATCAGAATTACACCTGATTTCTCCATGGAAACGCTGAAAGCCAGAAGGTCCTGGATAGATATTCTACCTACACGAAGAGACCACGGATGCCAGCCCAGACTACTATACCCGGCAAAGCTCTCAATCACTATAGACGGAGAAAACAAGATATTCCATGACAAAACTAGATTCAAGCAATATGTGTCCACTAACCCAGCCCTACAGAAAATTTTGGAAGGAAAACTCCAACCCAAGGAAGCTAACTACAACCAGAAAAACATAAGCATTAGAGAATCTCTCTCTACCAACAGCCAAAAGAACAAAGGGGTGAAATTCCACACATAATTCCACCAACAACAACCATCGCAAATCGAAGAAGGATGAGCAATCATTGGTCATTAATATCCCTCAATATTAATGGCCTTAACTCACCCATAAAAAGACACAGACTAGCAGATTGGATTTGAAGACAGAACCCTTCCTTCTGCTGCATACAGGAAACACACCTCACCTTTAAAGACAGACATTACCTGAGAATTAAAGGTTGGGAAAAAATTTTTTAATCGAATGGACCCAAGAAACAAGCCGGGGTAGCAATCCTAATATCTAACAAACTAGACTTTAAAATAAAATCAATCAAAAGAGATGAAGGAGGTCATTACATACTCATCACAGGTGAAACCCACCAAGAGGAAGTGTCTATTCTGAACATCTATGCCCCAAATACAAAGGCATCCCCATTCGTTAAAAAAAACATTATTAGAACTTAAATCTCATCTAAAGCCCCACACAGTTATAGTGGGAGATTTCAACACACCACTCTCACCACTAGACAGGAATACCAAACAGAAACTCAACAAAGAAGCAAAAGGGCTAATAGAAGTAATGACCCAACTGGGATTAACAGATATCTATAGAACATTTCATCCACATAAAAAAGAATATACCTTCTTCTCACCACCACATGGAACCTTCTCAAAAATCCACATACTTGGCAACATATCAAACCTCAGCAGCTACAAAAAAATTGGAATAACTCCATGCATCTTATCAGACCACCATGCTTTAAAATTAGAATTCAACAACAACACAAATTGCAGAAAACCTACAAACTCATGGAAATTGAATAATGCTCAACTGCACCATCCCTGGGTCAAAGAGGAAATAAAAAAGAAATTAAAGACTTCCTCGAATTCAATGAGAATGAAGACACAACATACCCAAACCTATGGGACACTTTGAAAGCAGTGCTACGGGGGAAGTTCATAGCGCTAAATGGTCACATGAAGAAACAGGAGAACAGTTATACCAGAGAATTAACATCACAGCTGAAAGCTCTAGAACACAGAGAAGCACACTCCCCCAGGAGGAGTAGACGCCAGGAAATAATCAAATTGAGGGCTGAAATCAATAAAGTAGAAACCAGGAAAACAATACAAAGAATCAACGCAACGAAGAGTTGGTTCTTTGAGAAAATCAACAAGATAGACAAACCTTTGTCCAAACTTACCAAACAGCAGAGAGTGAACACGCAAATTAACAAAATTAGAAATGAAAAGGGGGACATAACAACAGACTCTGAGGAAATCCAGAGAATCATTAGGTCATACTTTGAAAACCTGTACTCCACAAAATTCGAAAATTTAAAGGAAATGGATGACTTCCTGGACAGCTATCAATTGCCAAAACTAAATCAAGAACAGATAAGCAATTTAAATAGACCTATAACCCCTATGGAAATAGAAGCTGTCATCAAAAGTCTCCCAACCAAAAAAAGCCCAGGTCCAGATGGCCTCAGTGCAGAATTCTACCAGAAATTCAAAGAACAGCTTATACCAATTCTTCTCAAAGTGTTCCACACAATAGAAGCAGAAGGGTCTTTGCCAAACTCTTTCTATGAGGATTCAATAACCTTGATCCCCAAGCCACACAAAGATACAACTAAGAAAGAGAACTTCAGACCAATATCCCTCATGAACATTGATGCAAAAATACTCAATAAAATACTGGCAAATCGGATCCAAGAACACATCAAAACAATCATTCACCATGATCAAGTAGGTTTCATCCCAGGGATGCAGGGATGGTTCAACATACGAAAATCCATCAACGTAATCCACCATATAAACAAGCTGAAAAACAAAAATCACATGATCATCTCACTAGATGCTGAAAAAGCCTTTGACAAAATCCAACACCCCTTCATGATAAAGGTCTTAGAGAGATCTGGGATAACAGGGACATACTTAAACATAATAAAAGCTATATACAGTAAACCAACAGCCAACATCAAACTAAATGGACAGAAACTCAACGCAATTCCTCTAAAATCAGGAATAAAACAAGGCTGTCCACTCTCTCCATACCTTTTCAACATGGTACTTGAAGTTCTAGCTATTGCCATACGACAACAAAGGGGGATCAAGGGGATACAAATTGGGAAGGAAGAGGTCAAACTTTCACTGTTTGCAGACGATATGATAGTTTACATCAATGACCCAAAGAACTCTACCAGGGAACTCTTACAGCTGATTAACACCTTCAGCAAAGTGGCAGGCTACAAGATCAACTCAAGAAAATCAGTAGCCCTACTATATACAGATGATAAAAGGGCTGAAAGAGAAATCAGAGAAACATCACCCTTTACAATTGCCACAAACAACATAAAATACCTTGGGGGTAACACTAACCAAACAAGTGAAAGACCTGTATCGTAAGAACTTTGAATCTTTAAAGAAAGAAATTAAAGAAGCCCTCAGAAAATGGAAAGATCTCCCATGCTCTTGGATAGGTAGGATCAATGTAGTAAAAATGGCAATCCTGCCAAAAGCAATCTACAGATTCAATGCAATCCCCATTAAAATCCCAGCACAGTTCTTCACAGACCTTGAAAGAACAATAATCAATTTTGTATGGAAAAACAAAAGACCCAGGATAGCCAAAACAACCCTGTTCAACAAGGCAACGTCCGGAGGCATCACCATCCCTGACCTCAAGCTCTATTATAGAGCTATAGTCCTGAAAACAGCTTGGTATTGGCACAAAAATAGACAGGTAGACCAATGGAATCGAATTGAAAACCCGGGTATTAACCCACACACGTACGAACATCTGATCTTTGACAAAGAAGCTAAAAATATACAATGGAATAAAGAAAGTATCTTCAACAAATGGTGCTGGCATAATTGGAGACTGGCATGTAGAAGAATGCAGATCGATCCATGTCTATCGCCATGCACAAAACTTAAGTCCAAATGGATCAAAGACCTCAACATAAATCCAGCCACACTGAACCTCTTAGAAGAGAAAGTGGGTGGTACCCTTGAACGAATTGGTACAGGAGACAGCTTCCTGAACATAACACCAGTAGCACAGGCAGTAAGATCAACAATTAATAAATGGGACCTACTGAAACTGAGAAGCTTCTGTAAGGCAAAGGACACAGTCAGCAAGACAAAAAGGCAGCCCACAGAATGGGAAAAAATATTCACTAATCCCACATCTGACAGAGGGTTGATCTCCAAAATTTACAAAGAACTCAAGAAGCAAGTCTCCAAAACACCAAAGGACCCTATTCAAAAGTGGGCTGCAGAACTAAATAGAGAGTTTTCAATAGAGGAGTCTAAAATGGCTGAGAGGCACTTGAGAAAGTGCTCAACATCCTTAGCCATCTGGGAAATGCAAATCAAAGCAACTCTGAGATACCATCTCACTCCTGTCAGAATGGCTAAAATCAAAAACACCAATGACAATTTATGCTGGAGAGGATGTGGTGAAAGGGGACACTCCTACATTGCTGGTGGGAGTGCCAACTGGTTCAGCCACTTTGGAAATCAGTGTGGAGATTCCTCAGAAAAATGGGAATAAACCTACCACAAGACCCAGCAACTCCACTCTTAGGCATATATCCAAAAGATGCCCATTCATACAACAAAGATGTCTGTTCCACTATGTTCATAGCAGCTTTATTTGTAATTGCCAGAACGTGGAAGCAACCTAGATGTCCCTCACCTGAAGAGTGGATAGAGAAAATGTGGTACATCTACACAATGGAGTACTATTCAGCAGAAAAAAATAATGGAATCATGAGATTCGCAGGCAAATGGATGACACTAGAAGAAACCATCCTGAGTGAGGTAACCCAGTCACAAAAAGAGAAACATGGCATGTACTCTCTCATATATGGATTTTAGACATAGATCTGGGGAGTGCCAGCCTACAATCCTATGGCCAGAGAGTCTGGGAAACAGAAACTTTATTTAGTGGCTGATCGAAGAAGAGGCAGACTCCCTTGGTTAAGTACTGAGCTGAACTCAAGAAAGCCAGTAACAGAGAGGGAGGACTGATGATCAAAGGGATTAAGACTGGGCTGGTTTAACCCCAGAAACAGCTGACCTGACAAAGGTTAACTCTTGAATCCCAGGCATTAGCCTGGGAAGCCAGCATGGGACTGATCAAGACCCCCTGAATCTGGGTGTCAGTGAAGAGGCCTAGGGAATCTATTGAGCCTTGGGCAGCAGATCAGTACCCATCCCAAGTATACACACAGACTTTGGACTCCAATAGAACAATGTGAGGTGCACTCTCACCCTGAACTCTTGGGAAAGGGTCTAGGCCCTGCCCTATATGAAATGACACACTATGGACACCCCCATGGAGGGCCTCACCCTCCCTGGAGAAATGAGGGGATAACGGGGGGGGAGGGCATGGGAGGAAGGGAGGGAATGGGAGAGGGACCTGGAACTGACTTGTGAAGCAACCTTGATTCTTATCTAAATTTAAACTGGAAAATAAAATTAAAAAAAAATATAAATAAAACAGCAAGCTGAGCATTGGTGGCACATGATTTTAACCCCAGCACTCGGGTGGCAGAAACAAGCAGATCTCTGTGAATCTGATGTCAGCCTGGTCTACAGAGCAAGTTCCAGGACAGGCTCCAAAGCAATACAGAGAAACCCTGTCTCGAAAAACAAAAATAAGTAAATAAATAAATAAAAATGAATAAATAAATAAAACCGCTAAAACTAAAGCCTGACCCAGCTGTTGCACTCCTGGACACACTTCTAAAGAATCCTAAGTCAGCACATCCATGTGTACTTACAGTGCTGTCCACATTAGCCAAGCTATGGACCAGCCTAGATATCCATCACCAGAAGACTAGATAACCAAAGTGTGGAACCTACATGAAACGGAATTTTGTTCATCTATAAAGAAGACTGGCATTATAACATCTGCAGGAAAATAGACACAACTGCAGATTATCATTCAAGAGTAATAAGACAGACTCAGAAATGCAAATACACATTTGTCCCTCAAAAAAAAAAAAAAACAAAACACCACACATGCCAAGAAGGTCATGATGGAATGGGATAGGGTGAGACTTGTGACCTTGAGCTTTCTCCTTCCCTCTCTTCTATTCCATTCTACCCCTGGTCTCTACAGTGGTGCTGTCCATGGTGAGAAACACCCTTCACCCCTTAGCCAGTATTCTCTGGAACCATGCCCTGAGGCTCACCTAAATGTATTCTTTACTGAAGTCTAAAATGCATGCCAGTCCAATCAAGCTGATAATTAAGCAGGGTCATCTTTTGCCAACAGTTGAGCTTCAATGTAACTCCAATTTTTTACTTGTTGTCCAATATACTGGGAGTATTGATACAATGCTATGATTTTCCTAGCCCATATTTATATTTGCCCCAATTTATCCTATGTGTTTATAGTCACCCTATTATCCATATAGTTTGAAAATAAAACTTAGTTAAGATGGAGGGAAAGTACTGTGTTCCTTGAGAAAGATGTGGGCATCCTTTGTGGGAAAAGTGTAAAATGAAATCACATCCTCAGCGTGAGAACTACCAGCTCATGGCAGTGAGCACAATTTTCAAAATGTCAGCATGTTCCATTGTTTGTGCTGGGGTAGTATTTCACATTTTCATTTTTACGACACTGGCATCTCTCAGAAGTCCCACCAGAATTTTAAAAGGTGTTTTGGTGATGAGCAGTAACTCAGAGCACCTAGAGCTAACCCTGTGGCAGTGGTGCTCTTTGCAGCTTCCCTAATCTCCATCAGCTTCAGTGCCTAAGGTCTGTGTCTGCATGTTCTAAGGTAGGTGTGTGGTCTGCATGTTCTAGGGTAGGTGTGTGCATGGCCACCTCCTAGCATGGACCATGCTCACTGCAGTTCTTATTTGTCCCTCTAACGACGTTCTTTTCACCCATTGTCATTGCCTGCCCGATCAAATCCTGACATGAAAATCTACTGTGTAGGGGCTGACTGTGTCGAGTGATTCCGTGTTAACCTTCCTCCAAACACTGTTGATTATTAGCTACATCTCTACAGCCAAGGTCACAAGGCAATTTCTGGATTTCTCAGGCACAAAGGGTTTCACAGAGTGGGGAATTGGGAAAGGTGGATTGTCAAGCACCTGGGAGGTCAGGCAGTGTATCACTCCCTGAGTGTGGCAGTAGAGAGTGTACTAAGACCAGATGGGATTAGCCCACCAGCCTCTGATGTCATCAATTGTTTTATACATTCCAGGTGTTTGGAGGGACTCACCCTTCCAAGACATATGTTTCAGAATCCCTGTGTCTGTCTATATAGGGCAGTCTGTTCAGGAAGCTTTGGAAATTCCTACCCCTTTAAGGGGTGCTGTGCAGGGGGAGGGTTAAAAACTAAGAACATTTCTTAGTTCTTACACTCTTTCTCATGGTTTTATGATGGCATAGTTTGAATCCATCAATGCATCAAAGCATCCATCTGCTTTTTTCTTTGTTTTTGCTTTTTACTACTTCTGTATATTACCTTCCACTCTATTCCTTAGGCTTGTGTGTACTTGCTCAATGGCAGGATGAAAGCTCCTGAGATAGTATCCATCCTAGCAGGAAAGCAGGGTCTTCCTCTTTAGATTGGTGCCACTGGATAGGTGACATTAGGATGGCTTTAATAACACACAACTGTTGTGGTCTGTCAGGGTTCACTGCAGGCTTATTGACGGGACTGTGTGGCATTTTGTTTTACTGTGAATGATTGTCATGCAGAAGTGCTCAGAGAGTCATGTTTTCCTGAGTCAGATCTTCTCCATCCTGGTTCACATCCTTATGCTTCTGGGTAACATTTTCTGGAAGGGTTTCTGTCTGCTTAGTATTAACTTTCCTCTAATCATCTGGCAGAATTTACCACCAAACCTCAGCACCCTAGTTCTGTTTGGGAGAAGTTCATCATCACAAACCCAGTCTCTTTGATAAATCTGGACTGGTACACTTACTGGTATCTTTTGACTATGTATGGTGCTTTATTTTGTGAAGGTAACATCTGGGACTCAGAATGTCAACCAGGATAGAAGCCCTGAGTCTAGTTTTGATTCTGCTGATGACCCTTGGACATATGGGACACATCTTCAGGAGTTTAGGATTCAGTTTCTTTGCCTTTGAAATGACTGTGTTGGAGATAGGGATACTGGCTCCATCACCGAATGTGAGGCTAAGCCTCAGTTTGCCAGAAGGATCTGCCTTCTGGGATTTCTGTACCATCCCTCCCAAAGCTTAGGAAATTCTGCAGAAGAGAAAATGGAAAGATTGTGAGAGCAGAAAAAATATAAATATAAGATGTGTATGTAGGGTGATATTGTAGATTCCAAGATTTCCTAACATCAGGGATTGAGATGAAAATCATACCTAGGAAAAGCTCAGATCAGATCAGCAATAGACAATCTGAAGAGGGTAGCCAGTCTGAGCCAAGTAAAGAATGTGTCAACATACAGGAAAAGAGGAGAAGGGTCCTCATAGCTCACCCTGCTCAATTTCTAAGGTGTAATCCCAAATGACCTGACATATAAAGAACTAAGAAAATGGAGTAGATTTTCAATAGAAAAGAAATAAGCCAAAATCCACTTGGAACAGTCCAGATGTTGAGCTGATGACATGGATTTAAAGAAGTCATTGCACTTACGCTCAGTGAAGAGAAACTGAGTGTGCTCTCAACAAACGAATGGGAAACTCAGCATAGTAACAGAACTATGCAAAGTGAAGCATCAGAATTTAAAATGAGAAGTGTGAGGCAAACAGAACAGCCCCAGAGAAAACACCGAGAAAGAAAGAGTAACTCAGTCCAGAGATGGAACTTCTAAACTTCAAGAACATATCAGGTAGGAAGGAAATTGAAGAGTGCAGCAGAATCCTGGAATCTCATGAGTTTGTATGAACTCATGATATTTGGAATTACTGACATGGTGGGTGGGGTGGGTTTCTTTTAGTTATAAGTTAGTGGATTTGTAGGTTATACATACAGAATACCAGTCTTGAGCATTTGTGGTCACATATGAGAGGATTAAGGAATGCAGCAGGTACTGGCAGTTCTGGAGTAGCTCTGGGTGTCCAGGCTGAGGGCAGGACAACGTGCTGTCGGAATTCTGCAGAACAGGAAGCCTGCGGCCTGGGGAGATGGATGGTGGGATGAAGCACCTGCTGCCCAAGCAAGAGGAACTCTATTTGTGTCCCCAGCACCAAGGATAATCTGGGTGTGGCAGCATAGATCTATAAATCCAGTGTTGTGGGGACAGGAGGAGGAGTTAGGTAGATCCTTGGAGTTCACTGATTAATCTATGAAGTTTAAACAGCAAGCTCCCAGGTTGTGAGTGTCTTGAAATAAAGCTGGAAAGAAAGGACACCTATCAGTTTCTGTCCTCCACATGTGTGCATGGACTCCACACATGCACACCCACAGGACATCAGAACATCACAAATTTCCTCCACATATGTATTCATGGACTCCACACATGCACACCCACAAGAAATTAGAACACCTTCTAGAGAGAAAGTGCAGATATGCCTCATCAAGCTGCGTCACTCATTTTTGGACTTCAACTCCTGTTTTCAGATATTGAAAACAGCATCCATAGTTAGGGAGGGGTGTGCCTTCCTCATCCTTCTGTGGCCAGCTTAGCCTCTGGGCTCTGATTAAGCAGAGAACTAAACTTCTTTGAATGAGTTACCAGAAGTAGTCAATGTATTAATATTTTTTATGGAACATTTACTCCCATACTCCTATTTCACAATTATCACAATTTGAAATGATATTTACAGTAATTAATGGTCCAGCTTATAAATACAGTGTGTTTGGCATTCTGCTTTTATTAATCACATTTTCATTAGATATGCAAGAACTGTAAATTGTGGATAGAAAAAGATCATCCTGTCATGTAAAGTGTAGTCTATTTCCTAGAGATTTGAAGTTCTTGACATTCAGAATTCTCTAGCTGAGTTGACTGCTATAAGACCTTAGAAATGGCAAACCCCTTCCTTTTAAGGCTGTGGAGATAACTGAGTGGTGAAGAGCCTCTGCCTGAAAGCACGAGGAGCCCAGAACTCATGTGACAAGCTGGGTGTCTTGGTCCCGCCTGTAATGCTTTTACTGAAGTAGGTGGAGACAGCAGGATTTGGGGAGGCTTGCTGGCTTCTAGTCTAGCTGAGAAAACACAGTGTGAATCCCAAGTTCATAGAGAGACTCTGCCTCAAAAGAATAAAGTAGGGAGTGAGAGAGGAGGATGGTGAGGTATGGAAAGAGATAGATAGAGGAGTGGTGTTCTCTGGTCCTGCCTGCATGTACATACCCCTGTACACATGCACATGCACACATACCTTTGTGTAACACACACACTCCTACACACACCATATTACATGATCACCCACACCATACATACAGGAGCATAAACACATTCATAACATGCATGCATCCCTACACACACACATAGACACACACGCATACCACATACTTGCACCAACTCTACAAACACAAAATTTTGATCTAAGCTTATGTTGTCTATGTAGTCTTCTTCGTGTTGTATTTGCAGCCAACGGTTATATTCCGATTCCATTTCCATCTTAAGTTTGGCTCTAGAATCAGCTTCCTCACTTCTTGGCTCTTCTCTCAGTAACAACAGAGTGAATGTGAGAAAGAGGTTAAAATAAAGTGGCCAGGGGCACACCTTTGCTTTACAGTAGCTCTGGGTCATTAAGGACACCGCGACATGACATGTTCTCATGATTAAAAGGAAAAGGAAAGGAAACTGAGTAAGAATGAAAGCAAAGGCCCTGGAAGGATTTAGCTATCCCAATCATTTCATGACATATGTGTGTGCCAAGTCAAAACATTGCACACTTTAATATGTACAGTTTTTATTTGTGCCCTGTTACTTAGTAGCTAAAAAAAATGAAGTTGAATGAAGGTATTAAAATTGACTGTCTAATTTTCATCAGATAGTAGTAAACTTAATATTGCAATCCAGAGTGTGCCTGTGATTTAGTTATTGTACACACCACGGTGTGTATATATATTGAAGAATACTTACTGAGTCCAGATGTAGGGTGTGGAAACTGAGGATTCCAGAGCATTTGTGTTTTCTGTAAGCGGAGTACTGCTGCAGACAGGACTTTGTGAGCCCTGTGGTCACAGGCATAGAGGGAGAAGCAATTAGAGGAAAACATCTAGGTGCTGGCAGACATGAACTATGTTCAAAAATTCCTGAAATCCAAGTCTCAATTCACCATGTTGGGATGATGCCAAGAATCTAACCTATTATTTTAAAATACTGACCAAATGTCATCATGATCCACCTTGGTTTTCTTAAACAGACATTCATTCCAGGCAAATTGTGCCCTTGAATTTCTGTGACTCTTGTAGCAAAATGCTACAATTAAGCAAGTTAAACAGCAGAAATGCCTGTTCCCACAGTTCTGAAGGTGAAAAAAAATCCAAAGTCCAGGTGTGTTTGGCAGGATGACATACCTTAGAGGCTTGCGTAGGTCCTTCCTGTGGTCATCAGGAAAGAGTGAGCTGGTATCCCATCTGCCTCCATCTTTGTGTGACCATCTCTTCTCTCTGTCTGGCCCTGTGCCCTCATCATGATGTCAACTTGTCATGAGCTTGGGGCATGCCCAGAACGTTTAGCTGACCTCACCTCGAGGATCTTAGTTAAGGGCATCTGCACAGACATTTTCCCAATAAGGTAGCTGTCAGTTTCCAGAAGTGAAGAAAGGAGGATGTCTTCGGGGAATCCTTCAATCTAGAACAGATGTCGAGGACTCACTACAGAAATAATCAGTTATGATGTTAAAAATATAAATTGCAATATCATAATTTAAAAAGCACCTTTCATAATAAAGGCTGAAAGTAATGACAGTAAGTATCAAATAGAAGTAAAAAGAAGGACAAACAGGTTTAATGAGGTTCCCATAGAACCCAGGAAGTGGTTTTTTTCTCTTTTTTTTTCCAGCAAGAAGATAATTAAAAGCTGTTTCAAATTTGAGACTTAGAGAGCATTGCAAACTGAATGCTGTAATTGTGATAAGAAAAGAGTCTTCATGGACTCCAGCTACAAAGTTTGGACTAGTGGAGGTTGTATAGCATGAGAGTCCCAGAGGCAAGTCTAGCCTAGAAGGGGTAAAAAGCCACAGCAATCTAGAGCTCTCTGTTTCTGTAGATGAGAAAAAACTTAGTCAGTATATAAATAGTATGCCATCAGGGACATTTGGGGATTTGCTGCATCTTAAATAATACTAAGGAGATACCATATTTTGGGGGGAATATTAGGACCTTTTATTTTTAAGAATCCTTATATTTTAGAAATGTATTTTGAGTTTTAATTGATTGAAAATATAATGCTTGAAAATTTTAAAAGAATTATCCTGGGAGAGTAAAAAAATAGAATGTGGTACACATTCTGTTGTTACTTGTTGAGAAACCCTCCCAAAGTAGCCGAGGCTGTCCTCCACTTTGCAACCCTCCTGCCTCAGCCTCCCAGTGCTAAGATTATAGGTATCCCTGCTATAGGCTGGATTTTAGAAAAATAGACTTAGTCATGATCTGACCATTATGGTACATGATAACATAAACATGAAGTTCAACATACTAAGAAATTCTACCTTTGACGTCTTAATAGGAGAGATTACATAAAAACCACTATGAAACACTCTAATACAATAGTGTCATTCAAACACACACACACACACACTATCTCATTTGTAGTTGTTAATATACTTGCAATAATTAGCTTCAATTTCAAGAAGTGTTTCCAGTCACTGATGACCTGCAGGGCTCTGCACTCACCACACAAATGCCCTGAAAGGCTGAGTGATGACAATCCTATCTGAGTCACTGATTGGCTTGGAGAAGTTCCTGCTGTGTCCTCGAATATATTTTTCTCACTATGTAAGCAATCATATGCTATTGCTTGGATTTATGGTCAGATACATCAACCTTTTCCTTATTTGCTAGAACCAGATGGTGTAATTCAAAACCAACTGTCATTCACAAGGAATTATTTGTCACTGGGTCCTCAGTAGAAGAAGATTTGTATCCAAAGCCCAGAATCCTTCCAACAAGGGTGTTAATTTTATTTAACTGAACTATGTCATACCTGGGAGATCTTGTGCATAGGTACAGAGGAAACTTCCACGGTGTCCCCCATGCTTCCAGGTGAGGACACTCAGTAGGGAGCTGAGTAGAATCACAGAGCATCCTTATATTAGACATTGGGATCTGCCCCTGTGCTCCACTGTCACCATCAAAGCAGAATGAAAATGGAATCTTTACATTCCACTTCTTTGTTCAAGAAGACATCAGAGGTGAGTAGTCCAACATAGATAGTACTACAATATAGATGGGTACCCTGCTACCTTTGGGTACCAAAAATATTCATACCCTAACATAGGGACCAGGAGCATGGAATCTGGGCAGACACTGACTCCAATTCAAAACTGACCAAGGGTACTTTGACTTTGTCAGCAGGTCATGCCATGTACCTTACGTGGTGAGACTCTTTTCCTATTGCCATGATAAAGTACTCTGACAAGAGCCACTTAAAGGAGAAAGAGTTGGTTTCATTTTGGGTTGAGTGTACTGTCCATCATGGAGAAGTCCTAGTGACTGAAGTTTACACCTGGTCACATTTTGTCCACAGTCAGGGGAAGAAAGCAAGGGTGGCTTTCTCCCTTTGTAGGTAACCCAGGACCCAAACCCAGGGAATGAGGTTGCCTGCCTGGTTTTAGTGTGGGTTTTCCCACCTCAGCCTTGTTAATAGAATCCCTCATAGGTATGGACAAAGGCAAAATCATCTTCTGTAGGATTCCAGATCCTGTCAAACTGACACCAGGCCTCACACCCTCCCCCGAGAGCCTCCCTTTGTCACCTCCCTTTGAAACAGGATTCTAGTCAACTCTGAACCTGTGAGTGATACATGGGTGTTTGGCTGTTTGCATATTCACAATGAAGTATTTTGGGGAATACCTCACGGCTCCAGCACATCATCCATTTGACTCTTACATACACTGTACACATGGTACAAAGACCATTTGTATGATCTTAAAGTATTTATGCATTAAACAGTTTCATGCTATGAGATTTTCTACTCATGAGTTTCATATTTGGGTGGATTTCAGATTCCAGAGTCTTAATCTTCATTTTGTGTAAGTTAGACCATGAGGTGCCTTTCTTCGTCTGGCTTGATTTCACTTACCAAACTTCACACTGTGGCAGAAGGACACAACTACCTTTTAAAGACTGTGATAAGAACAAAAGCACATCTACATCAACCATCAACACCCAATACCCCCCTCTTACACACACACACACACACACACACACACACACACACACATACACACACATCTTGCCTCTCATGGGTGTTTGGTTGTTTAAGTATTCCATCTTCTGTATAAATAAAAGAAAATGTGTTTAACTGTGGAATGGGTTTTATTGTCCTTTTTTATGTTCAGAACAGCACTGGTGTTCAAGTGACAGATCCAGTCCCTTACCCAGTAAACTGAAGCCCCTATCACCTAGCGACTGTCAGTGTTGCCAGAATAAAGTGGGCCTGACTTTCTGCCTTCTTCATGGCGGTGGAGGATGCACTTCCACGACAAATTGCAGTATACCTTTTGTAGTACACCCCTATCATTGTCGTAATTTAGGAGGCCAAGGTAATGATTTTTAGCCAGGAGAAATATTTCAACAACAGAACAATTTCATTTCAATTTCCATGATATCCCTTCATGATCCTCATCTCTGTTGTGTTCCCATCGTGTATTTAGTTTCTTCAAATTCCACCTATCAGATCTGTGCTCAAGGGACTATTCACCATGTACTTAAAATGTGACTTCTGAATGAATCAATAGACAGTCTAGTGTGCTCACCATAGCACTATGCTGTTAAGTACAGCAGCTAATGCAGTGTGCTTCTGAGAGTCACCTAAGCTGGCAAGGCAGGACAGCAGAGGGCTAATGCTCATCTCCCAGTACCCAAGTGGATTACTGCAGGGGTTGGCCATGTTTGCACCACAGAAATCCCTGACAGAGGTCTGGGTCCTGGGTGGTGACCTCTATGAGCCGTTTAAGACATGAATGCAGGAAGCAGGAAGAATAGTCATGAAGAACCCTCACCCCATCATTTAGATCACAAGGTGGGTTCTAGGTGGACCCAGCATGGGTGAGGGAACAGTGAACTCATTTCTGGCGCCTCAGATGGACTCCATTTAGCCCAGACACTTAAGACAGTGGTTCTCAACCTAAACCTATAACCTAAACCCTACAAGGGTCACATACAGATATCCTAAATATTTATATTACAGGTCATAATAGTAGCAACGTTACAGTTATAAAGTAGCAATGAAATAAATTTATCATTGGGAGTCACCACACCGTATTAAAGGGTCTCACAGCATTAGGAAGGTTGAGAACTACTACTCTAAGAAGTGATAGCCTCATACGGCATGGGAATCCACAGGTACAGCTGTCTGGTGGAACCCATGCTCCTGTGCCACCCAAAGCATTACTGCTCACAGTGAGGGGTCTCATTAATTCTAACCTCTGCTCTGGGGATCCATTCAGTTTCTAAAATGCTTTGCTGTCTGGAAACTCTGGGAAAAGACTGCTTAGAAGAACTGCTGTTTCTGAAAAAAAGTAAAATGAAACAGGACAAACATTGGAAGGCCTAGAAAGTACCGAGCGCGCCTGACACTGATGCACTCAGTAAAATTAGATATGATATTGAGATTATAAGGTCAACATAAGCAGACTAAACAGTGTGCCGCCGCATCACTAAACAGAAGGAACTAGTGGTATGGCCATGTAAATAGTTATAAAAACAACAGGATGGAAAATATTTAGAGCATCAATATTTTAAGAGTGGAGTGTCACTTTTTTGTGATTAGAAAACTGAAATATAAATTGTTTTAGAGTGTTGCATACGTCTTTAAAACTAAATGTACTAACAATAATGCCTTTAATTTGAGAATAAATCCAGACTTGTGTGACAATTAAGGCACAAGAAAAGGTTTGCTTACTGCAAACTACTACAGATTATTCGTGGGAGACCTGGGCCAAGTTTGCATTTGATTTTCTCATTCCAAAGTTCTGACACGTAAAGATTCATTAATGTTATTATACTTTATTTTTTATTCAAACATAGGATGATTTCTTACAAATTAATGCTAAGGAGGATATTAAAACAAAGCAACTTCATGTGTTTTTCTGGACAACACCTCTTGGGAATTCTTGCACCAGCTCTGCTATGATTGAATCTTCTCAGGTCCAGATTGATGGTGATGACTGCGGTAATGATGGTCATGATGGCAATGGTGGTAACGACTGTGGTGATGATGGTGGTGCTACAGATGATGATGATGGTGGTGATGGCGGTTACTACTGTGGAGGTGGTAGTGCTGATATCGGCATCAGTAAATAAATACTTCTACTGTGTAATGAACTCTTAGCACCTGCCCTTATGTCAGTCACGTGGACAGATGAACCTGGTATTTACCTTCTACGGGAAGTGACTCTCTAGGCACTGAGATACACGGCACATTATTGGAGGTCACTGATGATGCTTTTGGTACACTAGGTTTCCAAACAACTTCAGGACTTAGTACATATATACAATCTGTATAAAGTAAGACTGCTTACCCAAAATATCTCATCTGTTGCTAAGAAAAATGTAGCAACTCTCACATCAGGCAAGAATGCTTCTGTTTCCAGTGTGGACCCAGTGTCTGTTAACTGGGAGTGGAGAGGGGCGGGAGAGGGCCATTCTCTCTATGTTCCAGTAGCTTAATGGTTGAGAGGAAGGTATACAAACAGCTCGCTGGAAAAAAACTAATGCAATTACATCTTCTTTAGATGAAAACTAATCCCTTGTCTGAGACTTACATGCCATCTGTTTTTTTCTAGCAATATTCTCCCTTGCAAACAATCTTGGTTACAAATAAGATGATTTTTAGAAACATCATAAACAAGATTTGCAACTTAAATGTAGTAACTCTCAAAGGAAAAAAATCACATTACCCCCTTTAAATTGGCACCACCAAATTTAGAACTTTATTTTAAAATGAAAAGCCTTCTATCTCCCTAAGAGACTAGAATCTTAATGTGCCTGCATACTCGGGGGAGCTTTAGTTTTTACTTTGAGAAAACAAGGCCTCCTTTCAATCAGTTTCCAAGTGTTCACTCACCCTCTGATGAATTCCACAGGCACTTTTACCTTTAGTTTTTGTAAAGCTGTTGGTTCAGTTCACCTACATAAACCATGTGACTAGGCGAGACTAAAACTGCACACCCCAGTCACCCACAGTACAGGCCACTGAAGCGAATCAGTCTGTGAGCCTTGGGGAGCAGCAGCCAAGGAAGCTCTCAGAGGGCCCTGGCTTCCCTAGCCTTGGACATGGCTTTAATATTCATACATTGAAGCTTTGCAGGTAGACAGTGTGTGGACAACAGCATTCGATCATTTTTTTTATGACACATGTGCAAGTTTTAAGTAAATAAATGTCCTATTTCATGAGCATTCAACGCTTGTAACGTGCACTCAGAGGTAGGGATCAGACTGGAATTGTTTTCCTTCATTCATAGCAGTGTCTGCAATGATCCCCTGCACAGCAGACAAAGCCAGGAGCCTTGCTCTTGGTTTATAGCCATCTGCAGCCATGGGAAGCTTATCACTGCGCACTCTGACAAGAGAATCAGGCCCTCTCAAGCCTTTTAGCACCTCTTGCAGAATGCTAAGTTAAGCAATTATTTACAACATCACACGTTTCCCTGGGTGTGCAGTGGCTGTTTGTGGGGTAGCAGAAGAAGCAGGGTGTGAAGTGTGGGGGAGGCGGGAGGGAGGAGGGGAGGCAGCCCCTATGAAAGGCTTTGATGGCGGGGAGGGCTCCTTGGCAGGGCTCCTTGTGCTTCTCCAGCGCAGGATGCTTCCCAATTTTGCTAAATAAGTCGTGTGAGCTTTCTCTGTGTCCTACCAAAGGTAATTATTTTGAATCTCACTACGATGTCAGTCTCCTCTCTGTCTCCCCCAGGGCTTAGCCTAAGGCTTTATCTATATTTTTTTACCAGAAGCTACCTATTAAATGGTTATGTCTTTAAATATTAATATCAGTACTTTACATGCAGCTGGGTTCATGTTCAAAACTTCTTTTACATTAAAAAAAAGCGATCTTGTCAGTAGATGGCGAGCTTGCTACATATAAAGGCTGGGGTTGTTTTCTTGTTAAAAGCCTCATTTTTGGTAAAAGATGATTTGAAACTTCTTTAAATTAGAATCATTCCGTTTACTGTAAACTGACCTGCTAACTAACCTATTATCTGTGTGTATGTCAAATGTCCAATCTTAAAGATATTTAATTAAAGGGAAATAGAATTGCTAGGATGAGGAAACAGTACACTGGTAAGGGATTCCCACGTTTGGGGCCTTAGTAAACAGCTGCTGCTAAGTGGCAGAGAATCCTCAAAAAAAATGAAGAAGCAAAACAAAACAGAAACACTGCCCCTCCACCCCAAAAAAGTCCAAAACAAATAAGAACTATTTGCCATGGCTGCCCATCCTACTCAGAGCACCGTGTACTTCATGTCTTTAATAAGATGTCACCGAACATGGAAAGAAAAACGACCTATGGACATCACCCACTGGAAGTGGGAAGAGGAATGCAGAGAAAAAGTAAGAGTTAAGTTCTTAATCAGGACCTACAGGATCAAAAGAATGGTAAAGTGGGCTGAGGCACACAGCTCAGCTGAGTATGTATGGCAGTGTCCTTTGCGAAGAGGCCTCTCTATTTGGTTAGGGCTCTTGGCAGTTTGGTCACTTTTCACTGCTACTGAAGTCTGTTAATCTCCTATCCTAATCTATCAGCATGGCTGTGGGTCTTTAACATTCAACTCTAGGCTGAGGTTTGATTGTCACAGAACAGAGAGAAGTGTGGATGCATAAGGCAGCAAAGGTTCTTTCGTGCTTGAGATCTGTCCACTGCTGTGCACAAACTTGTCAATGTCAGGCAATGTCGCTTGCCAGTTCTTAAGACAGCTTCCTGGGCTGTTGGGACATCTTCTCTTTGATGTATGTTTTGCTAAAAAACAAAACAAAACAAATGCTTGTTGCTGTGGGTATATATCTGGCTCCTCTATTCCATCCCATTGGTCTACTTCTATGGGTTTTGCGCCAGCACCACACAATGTTTGTCACTATGGCTCTGCAGTATTGTTTGAGATTTGTGAATTATGATGTCTAGAGCATGCCTCTTTTTGCTCAGGCTTGTTTTGGTTATTCAGGTTCTTGTGTACTTCTATATAAATTTCAGGATTGTTTTTCCTAGTTGTTAGAATGTAATTAGATTTTTCATGAGTATCGCATTGAATTTATAGATTGCTTTTGGTAACATAGCTATTTTCACATTATTAACGGTCAAAACATGATCATGGGAAGTGTCTCCATCGTCTTCTACTTCTACCTTCTATGTCTTCAAGTTTCACTATAGATGACGTCCATGTCCTTGTTGAGATTTAGTATAAGTCTTACTTGTTTATATTTGAAGTTGCTTTAAGTATGAGTTTTTTTACTGATATATTTTTGGAAGTTTGTTATTGATATGTGGAAAGGTTGCTGGTTTCCTCCTGCTGGCTTTATATCCTACTAATTTTCTGAAAGTGGTTTCTCAGGTTTAGGAGTTTTATGGTGGAGTTTTTAAAGTCTTTCCAGTAGAGAGTCATGTCATCTGCAAGTAGGGATAATTTGAGTCCTTTATAGCTTTTTTCTTATCCTCTGTGTGTCTTTCTCTTGTCTCTAGCTAAGACTGAACACACTGAACACTTTATTGAGTAAGAGCAGAGAGAAGGGGTACCTTTATCTCACTCACGATTTGGGTGGAAATCTAAGTTTTTTCACATTTAGTATAATGTGGGTTATATGTTTGTCATGTATACCTTTTATATATTGCAATAGTTCCCTTCTATTCATAGCTTCTTCAGAGCATTTTACTAAGAAGGGGGTTGAACTTTGCAAAGCCCCATTGTGTTTCTATTAAGATTATTATGGGATGCTATTCCTTTCACCTTAACCCTATTTATGGGTTGTGTTGCATTTCTTGATTTGTGTTTGGTGTACCACTCCTAACCCTACCCATGTAATGAAGTCAACTTGGTCATAGTGTATCATCTTATACAGGTGTTCTTAAATTAGATTTGCAAGTATTTTGTGGAGAAGATTTGTGTCTGTGTCCATCAGGAAAAGTGCTCTCTCTCTCTCTCTCTCTCTCTCTCTATATATATATATATATATATATATATATATATATATATATGTTATGTTCTTAAGAAAATGTTGAGCCCCTGAATTGAGAGTTTGGTAATGCTCCCTTCTTTTCTACTACATCAAACAGCTTGAGAAGTGTTTCTCTGAGCACTTCCTTAAAGGTAGAGTCTGACAGGATGCCTATCCAACCTGAGGTTTATTTCCTTTGGGGAGATTACTTTTTTATTACTGCTTTGATCTCATTGTTTGGTATAGAGTAATATCTCACTGCTTTAACTTAGGTAAATCATAAATATCCAGGAATTCATTCATTTCTTCTATATTTTCTGATGTTTCCCAACATGGCTTTGCAAAGTATTCCCTAATGATCCTTGGATTGTGTGATTTACTGATCCTTTGTAGCTTGTTGTAATAGCCCCATTGAACCAGGCTCAGAAAAGCAAATAGAACTTTTCCTCACACATTTGGAATTTAGATGTAAATCTTTACATATGTGCACTTGGCAGAGGGGACTAGACAGTCCATGAGAGGAGAGGAACATCTTGAGGGAGGGAAGATCAATAAGAGGGTAATGGGATGCAAATGATATGGGAGCAGTAGGTAGATCTATTTTGAGCAAAGAAGGGACTGTGTTGGTTACAGTACTGTATTGGTTTCTGTTGCTGTGATAAAGCACCATGACCAAGGCAACTTAAAGTAGGAAGGGTTTTCTTGGGTTTTGAGTTCCTGCAGGATAAGAGCCCATCACAGCTGGGAGGCATGGCAGCAAGAGGCAGACATGATGGCTGCAGCAGGAAGGTAAGAGCTCATATCCTTTACCATACACTCTGAGTGCTAAGAGTGCATTGGAAACCTTTAAACTCTCAAAGACCATCCCCAGTGACATCCTTCCTGCAGCAAGGCTGTTGACTCCTAAATCTCCCTAAACAGCTAGAGACCATGTATCCAAATGCCTGAGCCTACATGGGACATTGTCACTCAACCCACTATAGGTCATTAGAGACAAGAGAGAAGAACTGCAGTAGGGAAAGAGCTGAATAAAAACACAGTGTATCAACACACATACACTCACACATATACACTAACACACACATTCTCTCTCTTTCTCTCTCACACACAATCTTAATGAGGTTCATAACTTTGTATTCTATCTTCAGATCTTCACAAATTAATTTGAAGAAAAGATGGAATAATATTTTGTCTGTAAGAAAAAAATCACTGTTGAAAAATAGCCACTTTTAGGGAATGGTGAGATCTCTAAAATGGTCCCTTTTGTGGACTAACAGCCTGCTAGTCTATTTTAGAACCCCCTCAAAATAAGGTGTCAGAAAGCCATAGCTATTTACCTATCACCACAGTTAGTTTTACCTCTGGGAGTGTAGGCATCACCTAGATAGTGCAGGACCCAGATCCATGGGCTGAGCTCTTTGTGCTGTTACGGGGATCTTCAGCCTCTGTGCACTGGTGAGCCATTGGTATTCATGTGGCTGCTTTACTCCTATCTGCGGTGTCTGCACTGGATGTGGGCACGTGGACTTTCTCACAATGTAAAGGCTCTCTTGGTCCCTTTGTCAGTAAATAACCAAGAGAAAAGCACTAGGTTCCAGCTGTCTCCCAGACCATGTTACCCCCATGACACTTACCATCCATGGCACTTTTATTCTGTACTTTTTGGTTTGTTCTGTGGTTTTGAGTCAGGGTCTTGGTATATTCTCCTATCTGGCCTTGAACTCTAGATCTCAGACTTCCAAGTTCCGAGATTTTAAGCATGTGCTGCCACACCTGGGTTGTTTTCTGTCCTTTTTCCAAATAAAAATAAATAAATGATCTGAAGTATGTGTATTATAGAATCACACATGCATATGGTTTTCATTAATTTGTCCCATTTCGTAACATATAATTTATAATCATTATCTGACATAAATAATATTCACTGATTATAGTTCTTCCATCCAAATTTGTAGACACAATTCATAGAGATTAGGCACTATAAGGCTCAACTTCGGTATCAATGGACAGCAACCTACAGGCAGCTTTATAGTGGCTATCACTATCTGTGATTTGTGGCATGTCTTGCTCCTAAATGGTTATGACTTTTTGAGACTTCCTGCAAGGCTGGATCCCCCCACACATACACTCTTTTCCTTTTATCCCAAATGTGATGTTTCTAAATACCAGGAAAACATTCAGGATGACATTTGTACTTTATCCAAATCCTTTTTTTCTTCCCTAAGTAGAGACTTTTCAATAATGCTTGCCCTATCTGGTAGAATTCACATTCTTTGAGATTGATTTCCAGAGAATATTTATTTAGATAATGTTGAGAACTGACAAGGTTTCTCTGATTGCGGGTGACTGATTGTTCAAGGTTGCTCTTATGCATCTGAAAGCAATGGCGAATAGCATGTAGCTGTACAAACGATGTCAAAGAACAGGCATCTTAAGGCATAAAGAGCTCACTCTGAACTCAGTCTAAACTCCTTTTCTCCATGTTTAGATTATGACACAGTGGATCATAAGGACTCACAAGAGTTCACTAAGCTCTTCCAACAATAAGTGATGGGTGAAGAGTGTGAACTATGTGATTCAGGGACCGCAACAACAAGCTCCTTATGTTTTTTATAAAAACAAACAAACAAACAAAAAAACCCCACTTACATTGTAATTTGCCGGAGCTTGATGAGGATAAAGAAATTCAAAGTTATAACTCACTGTCCCAGTTTGCTTCCCTGTTACTGTGATAAAATACTGACCCAAACCAACTTGGGCACGAAAGGGCTTATTTCATTTTATAGCACTTTGCAGTTTTAGAATGGAGGGAATCCCAGGCAGGAACTTAAGGCAGGAAATGAGGCAGAAACCAGGGAGGAATGCTATTCACTTGGTTTCTCTCCATTGCCTGATTTTTAAAAAAAAGAATACAATCCAGCCCTACTTGTCTAAGAGTGTCATAACCCACAGTGGGCAGGACCCCCCTCTCCTCCATCAATCAGCAGTTAAGGAAATGCCTCTCAGCCTAATCTGAACATCCAGTTCTTTAATTGAGGTCCCCGCTTCCCAGATGTGTCAGGTGAATGGCTGAAGCTAGCTACAACACAGAGTTAACATATTTTATTTCTTATGTAGTTTATTTTGTGCCTCAATTGTAATACAAAGTAGGGAAGATCTAATCTTGGATGTGTTGTAGTCACTAGGCAGAGTGCCAGAACTTAAGTCTGGAATGCACTTGCTACTCTCAAGGTTATGTGACTTCCAAGATTCCTCATCTGGCTGCTGTATTGTGCCTGCTCACACCCCAGACTGTTACTGATAGAGAAATATGTTCAGTCAGCAGGGCATATATTTATCAAAATAGCTTTGCTATCCCCTCCCCCCTTTGAACTCTTGTTTGCATTTTAACAAATTTGAAATGACAAGTAGAGAGTAAATTTAAAGTCAAGTGTCCTGGCACAAGCTTATAAGTCCAGTGTTCAGGAATCTGAGGCATCAGCAATGCCATGAGTTTGAGACCATCTTAGGGCATGTGGACATATCAAACCTAGACTAAACCAGAGTTGATATTTTTTTTTAATCTCAAAAAAAAAAAAAAACAAACAACACCAGCAGAAAAGTTCATGGATGAGTGATACACATTATACAGAATTGTAAAGGTTTATTTTGCTGGACTGTTCAATCCTAACCCCCACCCCCACCCCAACTGCGACTGCTCTGTGCCTAGCTAAGGACAGTGAACTTGATCAGGGCACATTCACTTTACTTTCTTTCTGATGCCATTTCTACCCTTAG
Organism: Mesocricetus auratus; assembly: GCF_017639785.1. Lineage (NCBI taxonomy): Eukaryota > Metazoa > Chordata > Mammalia > Rodentia > Cricetidae > Mesocricetus > Mesocricetus auratus. Next base: position 4,116,882 of record NW_024429212.1, on the reverse strand, counting down.
AAGTTCCACCCACTCCTACTATTCAGTACTGTTCAGCAGTGAATGTAATGTCTCCCCATGGGGCCTTCCCTCCTGATACTGCTGTCATCATCTACCTTGGGATGCATATGCATGACGCTCACTTTTGTGTTTGAGAGAATAGAAGGTAACTATGAATGTGTGGCTCACGGTGAGTGACACAGATACCTGGCTTTAGGATGACATGGTCCTTCTCTTGTCTTGTCCAGCACCATTTGGGTCCTATTAATACTGCTCTGGGATTTGTTCCCCTTGATCTATTAAAATCCTGGCACAGTCCCTGGTGCAGCATCTTGGATATGTATGTCCTCAGCTCGAGGGAAGTATTTCCTCGTCTTAATTGTTTTAGCCATGCTGTTTCTCCAACTTGTGGTAAAATTAGCAACGTAGAGATATGTGTTGTGTTCCCTTGGAAATTTATGATTAGTATTATAAAGTACTCATGTTTGGGGAGAGGCCCTTAGTCTTTTAACTTTAAATAACATGATCATGTTTTGATCACCAATAACTATTTCTCAGTGATTATAGCATGCTATACAGGATACAGCCATTTGCACATAATCTCATTGAATATACTCCACTGCATTTTGAGGCCTGTGTAGCTGTTTAACTTTACAGCTGAGAAAATGGATTCACTTTCAGCTCCCAGAATCACAGCTTGGACTGCAACCCAGCTCTTCTGGCCTCAATTTCACCTTCCACTTGGGATCCTATCACCAAATGTCTGGAACTTCTGTTTGATGCCACATTGTGGTTCATTATCAGCAACTCATTCTTATCAGGCACATGAAGATGTGAGCTCATGACCCTTGGTGACTGGTGACTGCAGGTTGATATGGTGTCCAACTTAGAACATTGACTTTCTGTCCGATATTCATTCATTTGGAATGAAATGCAGGCAAGCCCATGGACAGTTAAGATTTGCAGTGAAAAATCAAATGTCTGAAATATATTTCCACCCTTTGATTTCCTTGTTGATAATTTAGAGCCCCATTTAACCCTGGCTTTTAAAAGTCATTTCATTTCTCATGCATGACGGAAGTAGGGAAGAAGCAAGTTTTGTTTGGCAAATGTTTTAATTTAAATACATAAAAATAGAAATATAGCATGTGTACTCATCTCTAATATGCATGATCTATAAATAGTGGGGGAAAGTCTCTTGTTGCTATAGTAACTAGGGATTTCTTTGGGCATGTCTATTTTTGTGCTATATCGAGGTACAGAGGCAGTTTTCTAGTGGGTTTCCTACTGTGAAGGTATTCTACCAAAGAGTTCATAACTCCCACCTCACCTCCTGCTGCTCAGAAGGTGGTGGGTGTCAGGCATGGCTTTACCATTTGTTCTTGCTTAGTCAAGTACCTGGGCTGTATGGCTGTGGCCATCATAAACAGTATACAAAGATGCCTCTGAGTCTTTCCACTGGCACATTGTTAGGACCTATGAGAAGTGACTGGGGATAAGAATAAGTGCTCCAAGCTGAGCGGTGGTGGCGCAGGCCTTTAATCCCAGCACTCGGTAGGCAGGGGCAGGTGGATCTCTGTGAGTTCAAGGCCAGCCTTGTCTACAAAGCAAGTTCCAGGACAAAGAAACCCTGTCTTGAAAACAAATAAATAAAACAATAAGAACAACAACAACTGTGCTTCTGTACAGAAGTTTCTTAGGAAACATTTCTACACTATCCCTACTCTCTTCCCTTTTCTGTCTCCTTTCATCCTGTCTCCTCTCCCCCACTCTTCCTTCTCCCTTCCTCTCCTTCTCTTCCCTTTCCTCCCTCTCTCCCTCCCTTCTCTCTGTCTGTCTCTGTCTGTCTGTCTGTCTGTCTGTCTGTCTGTCTGTCTGTCTCTCTCTCTCTCTCTCTCTCTCTCTCTCTCTCTCTCTCTCTCTCTCTCGTCACCCCCCATGCCCTAGCAGGTGATAGTGTATCACAGATGTCTCCTCACAAGGGTGTTCCTTGGACTTCCTGTTGTAAGGAGCACATCTGCCTTTAGTGAATGGCCTCCTCTCAGGTATTCCATTACAGCAGTACAACACAGAGTGAGAGAAAGGCAATAACAAAGTGGAATGAAAATGCTTCACGGGGAAGGTCACTGCACAGTGGCTTCTGCCCCGTGACACTCACGAACACTGGAAACAAAAGGCCAATTGGGAAATGTTGAGGACTATTTGCTGTGAGGCCAACAATGTGGAGGATCTCCTGTGGCATCCTTCCTCTTCTTTTTCAGTAGAATTCCTAACAAAGCTGACCATGTCATCAGAAATGGGGAGATTTTGATCTACTCATGATTTAGCTTTTGTGGAGTCTTCTAAAATGGTCTGTGGAGGTATTTCTTCCTTCTAATGCACACTAAACAGTTCCTGTATGAGAGGCCTGCAGCCAGCCCCTAAGCTGATAACCAGAGCAGCGCTATGAGTTGAGAGGTCCTGCCTGGTTCTTCTTCTACTTCTGGTGGAGTTTCCTGCAGGGGCCTACCTCGTTCTCCCAGCAGTTTCAGAGGCTTTGCAGAGAAATACCTTAAAGGCTAATTTGTTGGTGCTAAGAAGTGTGTGTCCCTCTGCTCTTCTCTGTGAGAAGTGGTTACATGCAACGCTGTCCCCTGCTGTGCCTGTGTGCTGAAGGTGGGCTGGCCAGTAGATTTCTATGGGGCAGAAATCCCAGGTATGACTACAGTGCAGTCAGGAGTACAAAGTTGAGGTGTACGACCCCCAACTCATTGAGCTAAAGAGTGCCAGGGAGGGGATCCTGGCAGCACAAATTTATGAGGTTACTAATGTTCCAAAAACAATACGCTATGAGTTCCTCAGGCTGGCGCCCTGCACAACTGGGAATGGAGTCCTGTGTCTGTTACAAACTCTCTTCCTGAACTCGGGGGTGGACTCAGTGGCATCAACTATCCCTCCAGCTGGCAGCTGCAGGTTCTGGACACACCTGTATTCCAGATGCTGCTGTGTCCCATTGACTTCCTCAGCTCTACCATCAGACTCTCAGAATGGAGAGGCCCTTAGAAACTCCAGGGTAGAGCCTGTGGGTAGCCAGGATTCCCTATCTGAACTCAGGGGTCACTGAATACAGTCTTAAAAAGCCAAGCATTCTGTGTTCTCACTGATAGATGAGTCCTCAGAAGATCCTATTTCCTGTATGCACACCGTCCTGAGGTTTCCTTCCTCCTGCCATGTGCTGGTGGTGCTGCTATGCTTTGCTTTCCTTCTTCCAGGCCACCTGCAGGGTCCACTTCCATGGATGTCTCTCGGTCTCTTGTCCTGCTTCACCCTTGGTCACTAGGTCCAAAACCCAGACAGCTGCATAGGACTTACTCCTAATGAAATGAATTCAGCATTTCAGCTACCTCCCAAACCACGTGTGTATTAGATCCTTCCCAAAGCTCACTTGATACAAAATGATTCTAGAGAAAGTTCTAGAGTCATTGGGTCCAACTGGCAGATGGAGAATGTCCATTAGGACTGAGATCGAAACTAAGAAGGCACAGAAGAAAGAACTGAATTCCCAGTCTTGTGCCCAGCATGCCATTGTAAGCTGTGGAGTCAGCTTGCACAAACTTTAGGCCTGGGTCCCCATGGTTCTTGCTTTATTATAGACCTGGAGGTTGGGATATTGGAGGCTGGAGGGGGGGTAGGAGTGTGAGAAATCAGCATGAATGGAAAGGAGAAGCTCGACCCTGTCTGTCTTAGGCGCATCTACTAAGTGTCTCAGCTTGGTTGTGGGATCTGAGATCCATCTATAGTCCATCGAAGGCTGGATTCTGCTGGCATGTACCAGCTTGTGGGGAATGGTGCTGCTAGGAACTTGTCACAGCTGGTGGCACCCGAGAGACCACCCTAGTGGTTCTGACCCGGAGATGGAGTCAGGTTACTGGTACTTCATAAATGACTCTTCCCCAGAATAGTGACAGTCCCCACATGCCCAGTCTTGTAGAATCTTCACCTTAGGGCTCTGCAGGTTATCTGTCTCCTAGACCCAGGAATGGACTGTCTGCTGTCCTGTTTTCTCCTCTTCCTATATTAGCTCCTTCCTAGTAGCATCATACACAAAGACAGTAGTCAGTAGAGACCAAGAACCAAAGCAGCAACTGATCCCACATAACTGGGGGTACAGTAACAAGGGAACTTCTAAGAGTTGGCTCTGATCCAAGTTGCAGAGAGCAATCCACAGAAGAGCCACAGGTAGCTGTGCACCCCTCCCCCCAGGAAATTTAAAAGATAACATGTCTACCCAATTAGAACAGGCTACTATTTCAGAGTGGCTAGGATAGGCTTCCTTTAGTCTCATTTGACAGAGGTTTACGTGCAGATGAAAGAGAAATATTTCCCAGAGAAACAAGGACACCAGAACATGCTTTGACCACAGCCTATGAGGCAAGGTGCTAGGCAGAGGTGGTTTTTTTGTTTGTTGGTTTTTTGTGCATCCTTCCTTGAGCTGTGAGCCAAGGCAATGAAATGGAAAGTTGGCTGTGTTGGCCGAGTTCAGGCTGCTCTGACTGACTTCTCAGAGGACTGAATATAGAGTTTCGTTCCATATGTGACTGACTCCCTGAAGCATCATTTCCTCAGTCTACTGACATTCACTTAGAGCTGCTCCATCCTTAACCTGTATCCATCCGCAGGCAGCTCTCAGAGCCTGTCAGTGTTGGCTCCAAGCTCTGTAACTTCCATTTCCCCATGGGCTGATCCTTCCGTCCTCAGCAATGGTGCTGTGTCTTCTCAGGAAGAGTTCCAATCTGCACTCTGAAGGGGTTGTGCCTTCTCTCACGCTTGTAACTTTACCCTGCAATGCCCGGAGCTCCGTGCCCTCACTTGGTACTCTGTTCCTCATAGAACCCCGCCCACATTTGCCATGTGTTTGTCTGAGGGAAACACTCTGACCTGAGAGGATTCTCTTCTTGTTTAACCTGCCTATTTGCATTAGGGATGCTCACTGGGTTGGGCTCAGTTCGAGCATCTAACAGGCATCTTAAATTTAATTTGCTTAAAGCCAAAATACTGATTGCCTAAATCCTGACAATCAAAGCATATTCGTTCTCTCAGTCTCCCACCTAAACGTCGCACAGCTCTAAATCCCACCAGCCTTTCCTCTTCTGAGAACAGATTAAGAGCTCTTCATAAACGAAAGGGAAGAAGTAACAGAAAATAAACAAATGTATCTATGCTTTTGTCTAGCAACAAAGGCACAGGAGTAAAATGGACCAGTTCAATTGAGTTTATGAGTCACCTTTGCTTTGAGGTGATAGGAATGTTCTAGACCAGTGGTTCTCAACCTTGCTAATGTTACAACCCTTTAATGCAGTTCCTCATTTTGTGGTGGCCCCCAAGCGTAGAATTACTTTTAGTGCTGTTTCATAACTGTAATTTTGAGACTGTTATGAATTGTCATGTAAATGTTTGTGGTTTCCAATAGACTTAGGTGATAGCTCTGAAAAGGTCATTTGACCCCCCAAAGGAGTCGTGATCCACAGGTTAGGATCCACTGTTCTAGAAGGTATTTCAGTGTGTCACAAGGAAGATCTTGTGTTTGTGTTGCATATATATATATATATATATATATATATATATATATATGGATATACAATATACAGGAGGTTCTTTGGTACATCCAGAAGTGGGGTTCCTAGGGAACTCATGGCTACAAAGTTGTGCTTAGTGAAACTTGATTCTTCCCCTTGCGGGTGTGTGCTGGTATTGTACTTACCTTCAGCTGTTCATTCTCAGCCACTGTGCCTTCCCTCTGACTCGTGGACAGTCAGGATGTCCACCCAGGAGCATTCTCAGGTTGCTATGGTTACCATTATAGCACCCCCTTGCTACTGTAAAGAGCAATGAGAAGATTCTCAGAGCACATTGTTCAGTCATCCCCAGGTCTCTTAAGGAGGACTGCGTTCTTGGTGTTTGTCTCTAACACCTTGTCTGTGGAAGTCTTAACTCACAAGGTGGTTGTGTGAAGAAGGCTATTCACTGCTTCAGGCTGGGGATTAGTGTCCTTAGTAAGGGATTCATAGCCAGGCAGGGTGCCTTCCATTTATCAACCCAGCACTCGGGAGACTGAGGCAGGGGGATTGCCATGAGTTTGTGACTAGACTGGTTTGCATGGTGAGTTCCAGAAGGGTCTGGGTTATGGAGTGAGACCCTGTAACAAAACAAGGAGAAAGTAGAAGGAAACCACAGAAAGCCCCTTGGCCTCCAACTTCCAGAGTGTATGGGAAGGTATTTATTGTATTTTGAATGAGAGTGGTCCACATAGCCTCATATATTTGAATACTTGGCCCCTAGTTGGTAAAACTGTTTGGAAAGGATTAGGAGGTGTGGCCTTGTTGGAAGAGGTGGATTCTTGGAGGTGGGCTTTGAGATCTCAAATGCCCACGCTATTCCCAGTTAGCTCTCTCTGTCTCTCCCATGTAGATGAGGATGTAAGCTCTCAACTTCTGCTCAAGTGCCCTGCCTGCCTGCCTGCCTGCCTGCCTGCCTGCTTGCTGGAACTTACAGAATTGGAAGAGGAAGTTCTGATACTGAAGTCCCTAGTCTGAAGCATACTTCCAGAGTGACCAGAACTTAGCAGGGAGGCAATTAGGAAAGAGGCAGTCTCAGCACTGGAGTTCTAGATAGACAGATCTGGGCCTTCTGTGGCACTGGGAAAAGAACCACCCCTGCAGAAAGTGCTTACTGCTGGCAAAGAGTGAGAACCCTGTCACGCAGGTGACCCAGATAAGTAGGGACATCATGGCTCCATGTCTGTGTATACAGTTCTTAACACAGTTAAAACTAAAAGCATGTTGATTTTAGAGAATGGCCAGGGATCAATTTTAAAAAAGTGTAAGGTGATCTCATCATTGTTGTAGAAGGTAGAGTTTAAAAGTCCTTTCGGTTCTTCTTATTCATTGGGAAAGGAACTCCCTCGTCTTTTCATTTGAGAAGGCAATATTTCACACAGAATTAAGTTCCTAGTTCCCAATTTAAAAAAGCTCTATTTCTAGCAACTCGAGTTAGCATCTCAATTTGAAACTGTTTAACCTTGCTTGGATTGGTGTTGGTATGCAGCTAGAGAATGGGTGTATTGGAAGGACTAGTATGCAATAAAAATATGCAATGAAGGAACATTGGTTTCAATACTGTTTCTCAGTACTGTCTCTGGTTCTTTGTTTTTGGGGTTTTTGGGGGGTTATAGCTAGAATTTGGAATGGTGAAGTAGGAATAATGCCTGAGAAACTTAATTTCCAAAGGAATGGATGTTCTTACATGGAAAGACGAAAAGTGCTGAGTTTTTTACTTTTCTACTTTTTAATTTCCTTTGTAAGTTTGTTTCTTCCAAGTAATGATTCTTTCCTCATGATTAATAAAGCCAAAGAGATCTTTGTAACTATGCAAAGCAACTGAAGAATTTTTATATGACACATATATATGGATGGTATTTTATAAACATTTTAAAGCTCCCAGGAAATAGAAAAACAGACTAAGAATATTGAGACAACAAAAGAGGAGAGAGAAGAGGGAGAGGGAGGTTGGGAGGGAGTTGAGGAGGAAGGTTAGAAGGGCGATGGAAAGAGGAAAGGGGGAGGGAGGGGCAGGGAAGGAGGGATGGAGTACAAAGCCAGCACCAGCCCTCTGTTGAGCAGTGCACTGTAGCATTAGTCCATTAGAACAAGGCTGTGGGGTCTGATCTCTTCAGAGATAGGCAAGGCTTCCCCACGGTTCATGAAGATGTTAAAATTTACCAGTATGTGAACATTACTCAACCATAAGCCAAAATGTAGCCACGAAAGCCACTTGATTCTTTGGGATCTAAGTTGATAAACTGACTCACACTGCCATGAGGACTGGGCTTGCCTGGTCTTTTCACTTTGTGAAAGAAGGAACTAGGTATAGTGTGCTTCTGGGTGTCTCCTCAGGGAGGCAAAGCAGAGCAGTTGAAAGACAGTGCTTACCTCCGAGTGTCTATGTTGATTACTGTGCAGGGGGCTGACTGTGTTTGCCCAGCAGGGTCTCTGGCACAGGTCTCGGTCATGTGTGAGCCCTCATCTGTCTCATAGGAATCCTTGAAGAGGGTTAGGGCCTTGAAGGCATGGGTGCAGGGAGCAGGGAGCAGGAAGAGAAGGTCTGCAAAGCCCTCGCCCTGGAGAACAGCAACATTTAGAATACAGCAAGTGGAGACTGACAGGGTGGGGCCAAGATGGACCTAGCATACATGGAGGAATCAGGAAGAAGTGCAAGGTAAGGCGACTGTGAGGTCAGAGGAATGGGGGTGATTGCCTTCACAACTAGGCAAGGTCTTTATCCCACACAGAGTACCCTAGCATGCCAGTGAGACTGTCGGTTCAGGATTCCCATGGATTCCTTCTGATGCCTTTCACTGGGTCCAACTATCTCACAGGATGCTGCTTGGAACTCATTTCCAACTGTCATTCGTGTCATAATTGTTCCTTTGAATTCTCCCTCATCCTACTAGTCTTTCAGGGTATGGTAGTGTTCACCACAAGGTATCTTTGTTTCTCCAGTATACTTTACCACACGGGTAGGAATCAGATAAGTGGATATCAGAAAACTCATACACTCAATAGGTTGATAGGCTTAAGTTTAAAATAAGACAATTTAGTGTTGAAGTTGTTTTCATAATTAGATTCATCTAATTCTCACTTATCAGCATGAAGTTATCTGTTTTAAATGTTCAGGGAGATTTGTTCTTTCTTGTTTCCCTAATCCTTAGAGTGATCTGGACTTCAGGTGACAGGCCTGATGAGTGCTACTTAAAACAGACATGGAGGATTTAAGAAAAACTCACCCATCTCAAGGTTTACAAGCATTGCAGATTAATGGATATTTTAATCATGAGAGCTCTTTTTTGTGTGTGTTATTTATTTTAACATTTTGAGATAGCGTGGAAAATTTGGCCTTTTTTGTAATTTTTTTAAATTGAAAGTAGATTCTTCTCCCATTCAATACATACTTAGTACAATTTCCCCTTCCCCTACTCCTCCCAGCACCCCCATCTCCCCCTGTTTCCCTCCAGAAAAGAGACAACAACCAAACAGGATACAAATTGGGTTTAAAAAATTTGGAGGGAGCCTGGTGAGATGATTCAGTGGTTAAGAACAGTAACTACTCTTTCAGAGGACCTGGGTTCGATTCTCAGCACCAACATGGCAGCTCACAACTGTCTGTAACTCCAGTGCCAGGGGATCTGGCAACTTCACACCAATGCACACAAAATAAAGCTAAGTAAAATTAAAAAAAATTAGTGTATCTATTTTATATCCAACTTCAGATACAAACATGTGTTGAGAATGGCTTTTCTCACAACTTTAGAGCAAGGAGGTCTGTGACTGATGTCACCTGGGCCACACTCCATCATGGCCCTGAGCCAGCTCCTGAGTGTCCTGTGCAAAGACATGGCTGGGATGGTTTTGCAAGTTGACAAGGGAGACATTGCCTTTATTATGGGAATCCTGGCGTGGACTCTGTATTTCTAACTCCCAGATCACACTCTGGGATCTGGGGGATGGATACTCGGATAGTGTCCAAACTAAATGAACATCCAGCCTCCGCCTCCCATTGCCAAACAGGAGCCAGTACAGGCTTCTGGAATGTTGGGGGTGCTGAGATAACTTTTCATAGAAGTTCAGGATCTCTGAAAGCCCAGTAATGCCTACACACCTCAGTATCTACCCCAAACACAGGGTTCAGAAGAAGATCTTATTTTGAATTCTGAACATCTTGGCTCACTGCAGCTTTCCAATACCCAAAAAAGAAATGTCCCAGTGCAATCAGGAAAAATGTATGCATGCTTGAATGTCTGCCTCTTCAGACCACATGCTGTGTCTGAACAAGCGCCCTGATTTCATGTAAATAAACGGTTTAATGGGCTTTATTTTACTTTGTATCATAAATAGAAAGAGATTCAGAAAGCAAAGAAAGACAGCAGGAGATCTGGGTTCCCTGAAAAATACAGTGTCAGGACCCCAGGAGGGCCTGCTCAGTCCTACAGAGAAGTGACAAATGAAATGACAAGGCAAGGAGGAGAAACTCTTGCATAGCTCAGGTGGGGGTGGGGGGTTAAAAGAAAGTTGGAAATATGACAGTTTTATTTTTTAAAAAATGTGGATAAGTTATTGCATTCATTTAAATTCATGTCAAATGGACGCTAGAAATAGGCTGGGACAATGCTCCCAGAGCATCCTTTGTTCCCATTCCGTGCTGACAGTCTTCTTAATGTGTCCCATAGAATACCTGATGCTCTATGACTTTTTGTGTGACTCTTGAGCCAATCATAGATCTATCAAGTCAACCAATGGGTATTCTCCTTCCTACATTGATCTTTACTCTCCAGGAAGGTGAACTTTATAGGGCACTTGGTCCAGGAGCGATGTGACAATGATGGAAAGCTTGGAGATGAGTGTATATGTGGGTGTTTGTGTCCAGCTTGTTGAGGCTGCCCGAGCTCAGGCTTTCATCCTAACTATCCAAGATCATCATAACCCCTGGAGCTTCCCTGATTCTCTTACACAACTTGTTGTAAGATCATCTTCTGCTTCTAGACCACTCTGAGTTACTTTTGCAGAGAGACTCTGATTGATTTTAATAGGAAAGTATATTTGCATGTAAACCCGAAAGCTTGGTTGCATGTATGGCTACTAAGTTGTCATTGGTGCTAGGCTGTGTCAAGTAGCAGAGTGTGATGCATGCATGGTGTTGATATTGCTCTCCTATACACTTGTCATCAGTGGATGTCAATCGTCTGTGTATGACCTATCTATCTATCTATCTATCTATCTATCTATCTATCTATCTATCATCAATAAATCATCTATCATCTCAGTCATCTACCTCATATTTATCATATATATGTGTATCATTGATCGGGGATGTCCTTCTGTGTATATGTTTCTCTTATTGGTTGATGAATAAAACACTGTTGGCCAATAAGGCAGGACTAGGAAACAAGGAGAACTCTGGGAAAGGTAGGCAGAGGGAGCCTGCCAAAGTGAGTCACCACGTAGACCACAAAGGAATAACAGATCTGAACTCTGGTAAGATAAGATCACACGGAAATACTTAGATTAATAGAAATTGGTTAATAATTAAGATAGAGATAGCGAATAAGAAGCCCTAATCATCAGCCAAGAGTTTCATAATTACTATGGAGTCTGTGTGTTTAATTGGAGCTGAGAAGGGCAGTGGGACCTGGCAGGACAAGAAACTTTCATCAACATATCATCTGTCTTCTATTTTCTACTTGCTATTAATCATTTATCTACCACTCATTTAATCTAGCATCTGTCTATCATACACCTATATTATCATCCCTTTTGCTTTCCACCTATCATTTATCATCTATTTATCTTTTATTATCTAGCTATTTGGCATCTGTTATCAATCTTTCTAGCTATATTTCAGTGTTACTCCTATAAATATTGGTAGTTCTGATTTGATGTCTACTCCAATCCTGTGGGTTAAAACCTTATCTTCCTTTTTTTATGTAACATCCCAATTTCCCAAAAGAAGTATGTTTTAAAAAGTGAAACAAATAACAAACAACTCACCTGACTGACAAGATGGTCTTAACTGAGGATATTGGAGATTTTCTTGAATGTGCAATGTAAAATACTTGATTTTAGAATTATCCATCCATATGGCTATGTTTAGCAAGACCAAAATCCTTGGCATGTATCTGGGTGTGCTCAGCTCTGAGCCCACATTCCTGGACTGATCATGTTGATGGAGATTGGAGCTTCCTTCACTAAATCTCTCTGCTGTTTCCCAGTTTTGGGAGATTCCACTACTATTAGATTTTCTTTAAAACATTTTATAGATGAATTCTATTAATACGTTTTTCTTAGTTTGGAACATGAGTGCTTAATTTACGGAGTTTGTGAGGTTGTCCACAGCATTATTATTGATAATGTGACTGGCACACATTTCCTCCTAGTTTGGAATTTGAATATTGCTTCACTGGATCACTCAGAATGTTGTTTACATCTTGAAGTGATCTACTTTTCATTTTTGCCTTTTATGGATTGGCTTTGGGCACTCACACTTCTCCTAGGTTTAGGTTTTGGTCTTCATGTGGATTTGTCATTGTAATTTCACATATAAGAAGGTTATTCATTTGGGGTTAGTTTGTTCCTGGTAGTATTTAGACAGGGGACAGGCATTACACATTCCCAGGTTTTTCATATTGATCAGCCGTCCCACTGTCACCGTTCTCTGTCACCCCTGCCTAACTATATTGGGAAATTCCCTTACTCTTTGAAGACACAGAGTTTTCTTGACGTTTGGTCTAGCTGATTGTGTGTGGCTTCTCTCCCTACTAAGCTTGGGATGGATCATGAACTTGAAGCCAATCCATTGTATTACTGAGTGATGTTCGTCAGGGCTCTTCACATGCTGGGGTGGTGATGGAAGTTGTATTTCTTCTTATGAAAAATAGAGAATATTCCAACGAAAGGCCTCATTTTTAGCATTAAAATGAGTGAAGAAAAATAGAATAGTTACAAGTCAGCCACAGGCTCTATCAGAGAAAGCAGATGTAATTAAAGTACAATTTAAAGATGATTGATCCTAAGTTGCATTTTTTTGCTTTTTTCCTTTGGTATTTAAACAGACCTAAAGCTTATTATAGTTTTGTTTTATTAAATGATTCAACAGTCTTGGTTTCAGCTATATGATATTTTTTCTGAATAGATAATTACATGAGGTTGATTGTTTTAGCTCTGAATTTTCTTCATTACCATATAGACATTTTTCTCCTATTTTTAGTTGAAAGAGGAATTGTCATAAAGAAAGTATTCTTTCTGTCTCTATCGGCAGCCTTTCCATTGAGATTATAACTCTAATAACTCAATTGACATTCATATTCAATTATTTAAATGGTCTTTATTCTCTTATGCCTAACTCTTTTCTTATAATAGCCTTCTTTTCCTGTAGGTTTTAAATAATTACAGTTTTTCCAACACCTGAGGGCCTTTTGGCTTTCTGCTACTCTCATACCCAGAGCCCTATTCAAGCTCACATTTTCTAACTTTCCTTGTCCATCTTGCTCCACTTGGTTTGAGAGAGTAAAGTACACACAAGAAATCAGCCTTTGCCTTTGCAAAAGTCCTGATAGTTCCAGTTCATGACTTCTCAGACCCTGTGCAGTGGGCACTGTACTGACTTTATACCAAGTTATCTTTCAAGGATGTGACCAGGATACCGAGCAGCATTTGATGGGAAGTAGGGGGAGGGCAGGGTGCTGGTGGTAGGGTTTCTTTATTCTTCCTTTCTTTTATTATCATCTGCTAACCAAATCAGGTCAACTTTGACCATGATCATGTTGAAAACTAAACTGGTTAAAAGTGATGAGCAGTCACATAATTTGACTACTTTAACCTCAATTGAACAATGTTTCTCCCTTTGCTGACTGTCTCATGTTCTTATGCATGTCCTCAACTGATTTCCTTGCATCCTTGGTCTGTCTTTGAATTAATTGAGAGAGAGAGAGAGAGAGAGAGAGAGAGAGAGAGAGAGAGAGAGAGAGAGAGAGAGAGAGAGAAAGCATAGTTGACATTTTAACCATTCCAGTATAATGACATTCAACAATTCAGACTTGGTATCTCTTAGGAGTGTGTGTTTTCCACCTTGCTGTGTTTCTTGTTTGTTTTGTGATTGATGCACCTCTTGCTATGACTATATCTTACAGTTTTATGTCATGAGCCCTTAAGTGAGAAGCTCTTGTTTAAGAGCTCAGTCTCTAGTATCGTTCAGAGGGGATTACACCAATCATGGTGCCAACAATACCACCCAAGCAAGGAAGATTTAGAAAGACATATTAGAACACCAGTGAGCATAGAACTAAAAAATTGGTTAGTTGGATCTTTAAGAAAAATAGTTTCCACTTCAAGAGGATGCCCACCTACAGTTCTCCGAGACTTGTAGAGTGACAAATTAGCTTCCTCTTGAATGCTAGCCCATCACATGGAGGGATCATTGTGTTACCAAACACCCAAAGTGGACTTGAAGATCTGCTGGAGCTGTGGGTTGTCTGGTGGGGAGGACTGCTGGACTATTCTTGCCATACCTTCCTGACAGACCTTTAGGATGAGGCTTCCACTTTCCCTCCCCTCTGGAAGACCACAGATGGAGCCCTGTGTTTCTTTCTCTGTCATGTCAGTCACCATGTTTTCTTTTTCATTATTCAGCTGTCCCATCTTCTCCTTTGCTATTTGGGATGCTTTTACAATCTTCCTCTCTTTGAGGTTTTTAGTCTGTTATTTATTATTTTGAAACTTCTTACTTTGCATCAGACAGAAGCAGCTTTGAGTCCACACTCTTACCCCAGAAGTCCTTGCCTTAACTCCTGCTTCCCTTTCTCCTTTCATGTAATTTCTTCAGGCACAATGTCCACAGATTTTGATGTTGTACATTGCTCAAACTACCAAACAGTTGTAAGTCTTCCAGCAAAGCTTTTACAAATATTTTCTCTCAGCAAGGCAAGTCTAATCAAAGCACTATAAGCCTGAATATACTATGTATTATTTTCTTGTATGTGTGCTCATCCTGTTATACCAAAAATTACCTTTTAAAATCCTACAAGGCACTGATGTTAATATAAATTGAATCACTGCATGTAAATTGAATTTTCTCTGTCTACTAGAGGAAGTGTACATTGGAAGCATGATGATAAATTGTTTATTCCTATTTGAGGAGACCAAAATAAAAATGTATCCTCTATCAGTTTGGCAAAATTGGAATGTCAAATTTTCACTTATAACTGTGGCTACTGACTGAATAATTTAATGGAAAATGAATTTTAATTTTTACATTTTATATTCTTGAATGCATGCAAAGAGAACCATATTTTGGATGATAATTCTATTGATCACTTACAGTGACTGAAAAGATTTATTATTTTAGGTTTTCTCATGCTTCATGTATAAAGAATAATTAATCATTTCATAATTTTAAATATTATTTTTCATACATATTAAAGTATATGGAACAAACTCTAATGAAAGGTTTACTCTCATTTATTTATTGTTATAAAACAACCTTATTTATTTGTTCCAGTAGCAATTTATATGTTAAAAGAAATAAATACATGATAGTATCCATGGTTCCTTAAGATTTTTATGTGTGTACTAGTTTTACCTGTAATTACCCTCATGCTCATATACATATGCTCATATATACCTCTATATGTACACACATAAGAACATACAAAAAGTTAAACTTTCATTCTGTCTTTTTATTTCATACATTTTAGGTGGGAATAATAATAATGCTGCCAGTATCGGGTCACTCCTGTCATGCCGATGGCTTCAGGAAAGTCTCTTATGATTGTCTCTAGGTTTTCTCTTCTCTAAATCATGACTTTTGCTATACTTAACGGGTTTATATTGTCTTTTAAAGCAATAGGGCAACATTTATCACAAAATTTAACAATCTAAAATGAGTTGTTATATAATTGATCAAATAAATGGATGTATGGATGGGTTGATAGTTTGGGAAATGATGGTTGAATAGATAGATAAATAGGTAGATGGGAAATTGAAGAGATGGCCAGCAGATAGGTGGGTGAATGAATGGATGGGAAAATGAATGCTTGAATAGATAGGTGAATGTTAGATGAATGGGTGGGTGGCTGGAAGACTGAATGGTTGGGTGAATGGGTGGATAGATGGGTGAGAAGTATGTAACTGGATAGACAGGTGAATGGTCAAATGAATGGGCAACTGGAATCATTCTATTACAGAATAGATTTGAAGATAGTAGTATAGTACATAAGATGTCTAGTTTTTGCCCAAGGCAGTAAATCATATGCCTATCTGGCATAACACTTTCATATTATAAAATCTAACCATTCATCATTTTATTTATAGGTCCATTTACATCATTACTGAATTTTGCTTTATTATTTTTATTCTATTTATATTTGAGACAGTGTCTTACTCTTTAGTCAAGGCTAACCTGGAACTCAGTATGGCCTTGAACTCATGAATATTCTGTTGCCTCAGCCTTCTGGGTAATTGAAATACAACATATGCCACCATGCCTGGCTTCAGAAAAAATGCTCTGATATAAATTTATGAAAAATATATACTTTATCAACCTTGTGATATGAGGTCAGTCCAGAAGTGAGAAGACCAAAACAGGTACTGATGTAAGAATAACTGAATACTTTGTTCCAGAGAGCACTAAACATATTTCATGTCATATAACTTTGTCTTCTCAATAGTTATTTTGTGAATCATGAGGGTGAGAGAAATCATTGTCAACAATCACTTGTTTCTTTAGTTCAAAGTCATCACAGGCACACATTGTTCAATGGCTGGGTTACCCAAGAATCAAGAGAAAGAACAGGGTGTGAATCATTGACATGAGTGTCTAGTCTGTATCCTCACTGTACTCATGATCATGATGGTCCTTGCCAACAGGGTTCTCTATTTAGTCATAGGGCTCCAGTTGCCCACTGGTACAGGAGAACATGCAACAGAAAAGACTGGAGGTGTTCACAATGGATTTGTAGCTTTGTTGCTGTCAGCAGTAGGTACTTCACTGGGTAAGTCCAGACCCATCCACAGGAAATGTGCAGGGAAAGACAAAGTACTTCAAGGAGCCCAAGAGCTTCTGAGCTACAGGTGACCTTAGCCATGTATGTAACTCACTTCACCAGCAGAGTGATGCACTAATGCTGACTCTAGCATCTAGAAGAAATATGAACATGGTTTTTTATGTGGCAGTAGACGGACCATAGAAACTTTTCTTTATAAATCTTCTGAACATCAGGCAGAGCTGTGGATAGCTTTTAGACCCAGAATTATGGGGGTTTCCCTGTAATAGCTCTCAGAATAATATTAAAGCCCAGGATCTTGGAAGTGAGGAAGTTTCCTCAAAATGAGACAAATGGTAGGTGTTACTTGCAGGACTTGAAATGTTGGCTGTCGCAGACCCTTCCTTCCACTGAATCCTGCATAGGGACCTGGAGGCAGAACAAAGCAGTCAGCATTGGCCACCATTCCTGTCTTGCCCCTCAACCCTTCCGGTAGAGACGTGAGTTCCAGGGGCTCTTCTAGGCTCTTGGAGTTCGTTGACCCATAGCTGCCAGACCCTTCCTGCCACCAAATCCTGCAGAGGGACCTGGAGGCAATACAAAGCAGCTAGCATTGGCTATCATTCCTCTCTTGCTCCTCCACATTCTGGGGGGGGGAAGAGACAGAGAGACAGAGAGAGACACATAGAGACAGAGAGAGGCAGAGAGACATGGGGGGACCTGAAGGCAAAACAAAATATCCAACATCAGCCACCATTCGCGTCTTGCCCCTGTATCATCCAGGAGAGAGGAGAGGATAGAACCTTGAACCCATACCTACTAGGAGAGGGAGAGACACCACCTATACCCACTGGAAGAAGAGATGGGAAGACAACAGTATAAGAACACATCCAACAACAGAAATACATATATGACAAGACCAGAGACTAGGGACTCTACACCAATAAGACCTGAACATCACTACATAGATGAAACAGAGGAGAATAACCATAGCCATAAAAACAACTTCATGAAAATGACAGAGGCCCTCAAAGAGGATATGAGAAAATCCCTTAAAGAAATGGAAGAAAGAAGTGCAAGAAATCAACAAATCTCTTAAAGAAAGTAAGGAAAGCCAAGAAAAAAAACAAGCAAAAAAAAAAAAAAAGAAAGAAAGAAACAGATGAAGGAAGCAATTCAAATAGTTCAAGAAAACTGAAATAGAGACAATAAAGAAACAGAAACTGAAGGAATGCTGGAAATAGAAAAGCTGGGTCAACAATCAGGAACTGCAGATGCAAGCATAAACAAAAGAATACAAAGATGGAAGAGAGAATCTCAGGTGAAGAAAAACTAGAAGAAATAAATTCATTGATCAAAGAAAATATTAAGTCCAACAAATCCCAAACACAAAATATCCAGAAAATATGGGATACCATGAAAAGATCAAACCTAAGAATAATAGGTATAGAAGAAGGCAAAGAAGACCAGCTCAAAGGTGCAGAAAACATTCAACAAAATCATAGAAGAAAACTTTCCCAACCTGAAGAAGGATATGCCAATGAAAGTACAAGAAGCCTATAGAACACCAAATAGAGTGGACCATAAAAAAGTCCCCTTCTCATATAATAATCAAACCATGAAACATACAAAATAAAGAATATGAAGAGCAGCAAAGGAAAAAGGCAAGTAACATATAAAGGTAAACTGATCAGAATTACACCTGGCTTCTCCATGAAAACTCTGAAAGCCAGAAGGTCCTAGATAGATATTCTACTAACACTAAGAGACCATGGATGCCAATCCAGACTACGACACCCAGCAAAACTCTCAATTACTGTAAATGGAGAAAACAAGATAATCCATGAGAAAACCAGATTTACACAATACATATCCACAAATCCAGCCCTACATAAAGCTCTGGAAGGAAAATGCCAACCCAAGGAAGTTAACTACACCCACAAAAACATAGGTAATAGATAATCTCACTTTTCCAAAAGCCAGAAATAGGGGAAAGCTCACAATCAATAACACCACCAAAAACAAATCCAAAATAAACAAGAATCAACAATCAGTAGTCATTAATATCTCTCACTATCAGTGGTCTTAACTAACCTATAAAATGACACAGGCTAACAGAATGGATACAAAGACAGAATCCATCCTTCTCCTGCATACAATAAACATACCTCACCTTCAAAGACAGATGTTACTTCAGAGTTAAGGGTTGGGAAAAGATTTTCAAATCAAATGGCCCTAAGAAACAAGCTGGTGTAGTTATCCTAATATCTAACAAATTAGACTTCAAACTAAAATTAATCAAAAGAGATGAAGAAGGCCATTTCATATTCATCACAGGAAAACATCCATCAAGATCAGACAGAGGGCTGATCTCCAAAAATATACAAAGAACTCAAGAAGCTAGTCGCCAAAACACCAAATGATTCAACTAAAAAGTGGGGTACAGAACTAAACAGAGAATTCTCAATAAAGAAATCTAAAATGGCTAAAAGACACTTAAGAAATTGCTCAACATCCTTAGCCATCAGAGAATTGCAAATCAAAACAATTTTGAGATATTATCTTATAACTGTCAGAATGGCTAAAATAAAAAATGCCAATAACAGTTTATGCTGGAGAGGATGTGGAGAAAGGGGAATGCTTCTCCATTGCTGGTGGGAGTGCAAACTTGTACAGCCACTTTGGAAATCAGTATGGCGGTTTCTCTGAAAAATGGCAACCAGTCTACCTCAAGATCCAGCAATTCCACTCTTAGGCATATACCCAAAGGATGCACATTCATACAACAAGGACATCTGTTCAACCATGTTCATAACAGTATTATTTGTAATAACCAGACTCTGGAAGCAACTAATATGCCCATCAAAAGAAGAATGGATACTGAAAATGTGGTATGTTTACATAATGGAGTACTACTCAGTAAAAAAAATGGAACCTTGAAATTCCCAGGCAAATGGATGGAACTAGAAGAAACCATCCTAAATGAGATAACCTAGTCACAGAAAGACAAACATGGTATGTACTCACTCATATATGGATATTAGACATGGAGAAAAGTGTTACCAGCCTACAATCCACACCTCCAGAGAAGGTAGGAAACAAGGAGGGCCATAAGAGAGACATACACGGTCTCCCAGTGAAGTGGAAAGGGACAAGAGCCCCTGAACAAATGGGGAACATGGGGGTGGGAAGAGGGTGGTAGGAGAAAGGGGAGGGGAGAAGAGGAGGTGGGAGGAGAACATGAGGGACCAGGAAGATTGAGTATGGAGAAGAATAGAGGAGAGCAAGAAAAGAGACATGTCAATAGAGGGAGCCAGTATAGGTTTAAAGAGAAATCTGGCACTAGGGAATTACACAGAGATTCACAAGGATGACCCCAACTAGGACCCTAAACAATAGTGTATGTAGAAGCTACCTTAAGTGCCCTTCCCCGATAATGAGAATGATGACTACCTTAAATGTCATCCTAGAGTCTTCTTCCAGTAGCCAATGGAAGCAGAAGCAGACACCCACAGCTAAGCAATTAACTGAACTCCTGGAATCCTATTTCAGAGAGGGAGGAGTGACAAACAAAGGGATGAAGACCAAGCTGGGAAAACCAACAGAAACAGCTGAGCAAGTGTGAATTCATGAACTTCTGTCTGACAGCTGGGGAACCAACATAGGACCAATGCAGGCTCCCTGAATGTGGATGTCAGCTAGGAACACTGGGCAGTCTATGGGGCCTCTGGCAGTGGCACCAGGGTGTGTTCCTAGTGCACCAACAGACTTTGGGAACCCATTCCCCATGGAGGGATACTTTTTCAGCCTACATACATGGGGGAGGGCCTAGCCCCTGCTCCAAATGACTTGACAGATTTTGATGATTCTACATGGAAGACTTCACCCTCCCTGGAGAGTGGATGGGGGATGGGATAGCAGGGAGTTCGGTGGGGGAGATGGGATGATGGGAGGGAGAAGGAACTGGAATTTATATGTAAAATAAGATTGTTTCTAATATAAATTAAATGTATTTTAAAAGGAAATATTGACTGTTGACTACAAGAAACAAATACTAGGGAGCAGTCACGAATGTACCCTGACATGTTGAATGTGAAAAATCCTATTTTTTTAAACTAAAATGTTCTAAATTGGGCCTAATGTAAGTCCTGAAAATCTTCATAAAAAATGTAAAAGTCATTGCTCTGAAAGTGAAACAATCATTTAAGGAGAGCCGCCTGTTCCTTGAGTCTACTTTTTCTGTCTCTGGACAAGGAGTGAAAGCTTCATTGTACTCTCCTCCTCCCATCTTAATAGTTACTCCAATTTATGAGCCAAGATCAGGAATTTGTGTGGTGATTGTAATTCTTAAGAACATGCCTATACGTTTCTTTCTATAGAGTAGTCACATGGAAACTTGATCATTCTCTGTCTCACCCCAATCTGTTTCCATGTAATTAGACATTGGTGAAAAACAATGACTTGGTCTTCACATATGTAAGGGATTTTGTCGGTGATGAGTGATCCCAATGTCTATTTCCACAGCTTAAATGTCATTCATCATCCAGGAATTGATCAGCATACTTGTTTGGAATCAGAGATACAAACTGCCCCTGAGGAGGGTGCTTCCCACACCTTTCTCTGGGGTGTCACCCTTCTGTATCTATACTGCTCTTGCCAAAAGCTGGGTTTCTCTCCCTCCCTAAGGCCGAATCCCTTCTCCATGCCATTTCTATCATGGACCTCTCCATCTACAATCTGTCCCTTCTTTACATCTTCAAGGGTCACTCTGCAGTGTTGTATGACCCACACCCCAAAGCCTCCTGCTTACACTCTCTAGGTCTGTATCCTGCTTTCTGACTAGCTTGTAGACACTCTGTCACCATTACATCTAACAGCTGCCTTTGTCTCTAGATATCTGGGGTCCCTATGCCACACATTTTGTTTCTGTCTTTCCTCTGAGGAAGCTCACTTCATCTCATAGCTTGGATTTTTTTCTGCTGGCCCTTGGTCTCATTGCACAGTGGCTTGAAAGGCCCCCGTATCTAGAATCATCATGTTTACTGCCTATCTGAAATGCTGGCATTTCCAAGCATCATACCCAATCACTGCCTGCATTTTGCAATCATGACTCAGACTTGCTTTTGTATACAGGCTTTTTATGATAGGGAAGGGATCACAAGAGTGAACTATATGTGATACTACATTTGTGAGATGATTGGCTTAAACAGTATAGATAAATTGGAGGGGTTCTGCAGGCTGACCACCGCAGTTACCCTGCACACCATGCTGTCACAGCTCAGTGTAGGGATGAGAACTGATTAAAAAGAACATTTATTAAAAAGACATTTCTTTTCCTCAGAAGACAAGAACACAGAGAGATAAACCCATATTTGATTTCAAATTATTTTACTTAAATTTCCTATGACTTGTTATAGGACACAATCTCATTTTTATAACCAGAGTTATGTTTTCCAATCTAGCTTTCCTGTTAAGAAAGGCAGCACAACTAATAAGGATGATGTGTAACTGATTATGCTACTGTAACTTGAATAGCATGCTATAAGCTGATGAGGAAAATGCCATGATAATGAGGATGAAACTGCCCATCAAAATTCTACCACAAAAACCCCTGTGAAATTAAGATAAGTACATGAAGACGAATAATAATATTAAAAACATCCCTTGCTCTATCAGAATCTTGAAATAAAAATACTATATATCCAAGATAGAAACAACAGGGATTCTATTTAAAGTATTAGTCTGTGTATTTGATTGCATAGCAAGTTGATGGCATGTGTTCATGATGAGGAGGGTACCCCCATCAAGGGGTCTGTGTGTAGGTCAGGGGAGAACTTTGTAGGATCAATCCTATTTCCATCTTCCTATGGGGTGGATAGAACTCATGCCATCAAGATTACATGCTAAGCACTTTTACCTGTTGAATCATCTTGCTGGCTCCAGATCACACAAAATCCTAAAAACTAGATTAAAGTTCCCCTGAGTATTTTCTTCAGTTAGAAGCCCAGTGCTTTTCAGATGAACACAGACAGTTCAAAATGTGGAGTGACTTTCCCGTGACTGGAGCATGGGAAGCATTCTTAGAAAAACTGTTTCTAGGTGCAAGTACATACCAGCTCCTGTCCCCTGAGAGATGGCAGAAGTGAGTCCTTGTGTATGATTGCATCTTCTGCGTCAAGTCCACCTGCCCTGGGCAGAACAAATGCCATCAGATGCGAAGCTTTGCAATCTGATTTATCTGGCAGGAGACACTGAGTGAACATAGTGAGAGAAGATGGTATGGACATAATAACATAGCAGTTTCTTGACATTTCCATAAGTGGGTGGTGGGAGGTACGTTAATATTAGCTAGCACTCAATCTCCGATAATGTACCAAGTCATAGTAAAACCAAGTTCATGATAATTAGAAATAGCTTACATTTGTTATTCAAAAGTTTAAATGTGCACATGTGCCTGAAACCCATGCACACATAGTTTCCTACTCTAAGCCTGAGTTCTACCCACTATCATGCCTCTTCTTTTTTTTTCTTCCTTTTTAAAAATAAGAAATCCTCAAAATAAAGGGAAATATAGATCAACATAAAACAATAATTCCAGCCAGGTCTGCATTAAACGACGGAGCTTCTCTGTTGCTGGGCTGTAGGCTTTTGTCTTGCTACCCAGTCCGACATAACATTCCCATAGATTACCATAAGCGGTCTGATGTGTAAGGGGAACTTGAGAGCCCAGAGGAGCCACAAACTGCTAGACCTTGGTGAGTCCTCTGCCAAGAGGTCATTTTCAGCCCATTGCAGGGACTGTTGAAAGCAAAAACTCCTCAGATACTCCTCTTTACATTAGGAGACTCAAAACCTACAACCAAGCAGTTGGAGCAACCAGGCACCAGCTAACACATGATGCTGGGCCACAAGCTAGTACTGAAGACACAATTTTTGAGATTCCGAGCCACACAGGTCTTCATCCCCACCTGTGGACTTCCCTCTAGGGGCTCAGAGCCAGACTGTAATTCTAGGACACAAACTTGTCTTTAAATGTCACTAATAACCGTACGTGTGGACCTTGAATGATGGCTTTAAATGTCACACCAAAATGGGGGCAGAGTGCAAGGTCAAAGACACACAGGCAGGGAAAGATTTACCTTAATCCAGAGGAAAAAGGTGGTCAAGGTTTTAAACTTTTTAAAATAGAGCCACACTGGGAGAATTGCAGAACAGAATGTCCTGGCTCCATCAAAGGTGGCAGTGGAATGGTGAAGGGAAGGAAAGTTTTCATGTATATAAAACATGTGGTGGATTAACTACACACTACTGAACATTTTGTTTGAATTCTCAGTTAGGTGTTCTTTCTCTCTTTTAAAAACAAAACAAAGAACCATGGAGTACAATTTGTGGTAGCTGACTATTCTTGGTCATAGGATCAGCTCTGGAGTGTGACTGATATACTAAGTATTGTTGCATTGAAGAGAGCTGAATTTTCATCTCCCAACATTTATAAACTACAAACACCTTGATTATGGCTGCATCTATCTGCCCACCTCTCCCCTCCATGATGGGATTTTTTTGTTGGGCTTGAGCTTATGAGGATCTGTCATTAGCTAAGTTCATGTGGGCTTCTCTGTCGATTTATTTGGAAAGACCATTTCCTTGATGTCATCTACTACCCCTGGCTCTTCTAATCTTTCTGATACCCCTTCTTCATAGATCCCTTAGCCTTTGGGGAGGATTGTGATATAGACATCCTATTTAGGGCTGAGAAAGTCAAAGTTTATTATTTTCTGCATACTATACAGCTGTGGGTCTCTGAGTTAATTAATATCTACTACAAGGGGAAGTTTTGGTGATGAGTGCTGAGCATTTGTACTTCTCTAAGGGCATATATAACAGTGCATCATTAGTAATATCTTTATTGCTGTGTTCCTTTAGTAGAATAAAAGAAGTAAGTCTTCCCTAGGGTCTGCTACTAGCTAGCTAGTCTCAGGTTCTCAGCTTCCTTCAGTGTCATGTATGAGTTTCATCTCATAGATCAGGCTTAAACCCAATAAAAGAAAGAACTTGCTTACTCTCATAACATTTGTGCCGCTACTGAGCCATAGGCAAATCTTGTAGGCAGATCATTATTATAGTGAGGGGGATGTTCTTCTTTATGCTGTGAATACATGTTTCTCTTATTGGTTAATGAATAAAGCTGTTTTGGCCAGTGGACAGGCAGAATTTAGCCAGGCGGAAATCCAAACAGAGATAGAGAAAGATAGTAGGTGAAGTCATGGAGTCCCCAAGGAAGCAAGAGATTCAGTCATCACTGGTAAGCCAAGACCACATGGAGATACACAGATTAATAGAAATAGGTTAATAATTAAGAGGGAGATAACCAATAGTCAGCCTGAGCCATCGGCCAAACAGTTTACAATTAATATAAGCCTCTGTGTATTTATTTAAGACTAAATGGCCTCAGGACCAGGCAGGACAGAAATCCCCGTTGTCAACACTATACTATCTCCCATGGTTGACACATGGTGAGATTGATGATTAGGTCTCTCCGCCAGCAGATGTATACACCTTCCAGCACTGTGAATGTCATCTAAAACAGATGAAGACTCTAGTTGAGTTCCAGCTAGATTTCTCCATGTTCTATGTCATTAGCATGTGGTGTCAAAGTAACAGAACGTTCTGGAGGATAACCGACAGTTTTGGCAATAGTCCATAATGTTTGGAGAGTTTAATGGGAGCCTCTGGGCAACAACTCAGAAAGATGTTACCTGTTTCTGATACTGGAGATTTCCTTTATTTTTGTATGATATCTAGTTGAGTCACCCCTCCTTTAAGTGACTCTATTTATGTATATGCATATATTTTGTGGGACTTCTACAGTATTATGGCTCTGCAAAAGGCCTTCATCTCTCCCTATACCTCTACCCCACCCTACCCTCTGATTTTCCAAAGATCCTATGGTCCAGATGATGGAAAGCAGCTTCACTTGCTATTCAAAGGCTAATTGCCTTTGGTTTGCCCACTCCAAGGTGACATCTGTTTGCAATTAACTAGATAACAGTGGGAACTTCCCACAGCTCAGGTTATGACACTGTGGGGGAAGGAAACCATAGTTCTAATGGTGTCAGTAGACTCCTGTAGACTCATTTCTTATATCACAAAGGCAAAAGAAATGCATTTCATGAAGCAACAATTGCTAGCCACAGAAACAGTAAAGTGCACCAACCCATATAGAGCCAAGGCTTCCTTCATGAACTGGACACTCTCTTCCAGGCTTGCTCACCAGTTAGTGCTTTTCTATGAAGAACTGTCACCTCACCCAAGCTACAACCAGGAGGACTTTTTGGAACGTTACCCTAGGACAATTCCCAAGGCCACTTAAGGCCGAGAGAGTTCTCTGTGGATGGCAGGGTAGTAACTGAGTTGGGGTTTCATCTACAGAGTGCAACATCTCTTCTCAGGGTCTCTAGGAAGTTCTGTTCCTAGAGAAGCCACCATGACTGACTGTTATCAATGTGAGAAGGAGAGATCAGCGGCCCCTACCCAACAAAGGGAAGCTAAGAATGGGCAAGCTGTCCCCCTCCCACTCTGGTTCTGAGATGGTTGGTGGTTTAATTTGAAATCAAGGTTGTGAAAATGAAGACTGTACTTGAAATGCTGAAATACCTGAAGATAGTTTTGCATTCTTAAGTAGTTTAATGTGCAGAAGAATACCAAGTGTTTTTGTGTGTGTACATCTATATTGATGCACATTCATGTCTGTGAGAAGGTTAGAGGTTTACAGACAGTACTTTTCTCAATCACGCCAGGCCTCATTGTAATGAATGAATGAATGAATTTTTGAGGCAAATTCTCTCTTTATAACTGGAGTTCATGAATTTAGTTATATTGACTGGACATTATGCTCCAGAGACCAACCAATCTCTGTCCCTTCAGTGTTTGTTTACAGGCAAATGCCATTGCACCCAAATTTTCTGCAACTATGATTTTTATGCTATGTCAAACACAGACTGAGCCATCTTCTCAGCCCCAAATACCAGGTTCTTTAACAATGGCTTCTCCCCATTCTGCTGTCGACATTTTTGTAAGCACATACACTTGCTTACATCCTTTTGGTCTAAGGTTTTCCTACATTGTCCAGCCTAGTTTCATGTGATGAGTGTGGGTGTTTCGATCTTTTCTTTTAAAACTTGTGTCAACATAATCTGTTTCTTCTTGAGTTAGAATCCACTAAACTTAGTTTACCTATTTAAACAGATTAATGTATTTTCAAAATCTCCTTCATAATAGAGACTTATTCATAATTACCAATAATTTCTGAAATAAAATGGCAGAATTTTCTCTAATTGCAATAGAGCATTTGAGTAAGTCTGTTTAGTTTATATATCAAGAATTTTAAAGTTTTCATTAATAGCAGTTTTTATGTAGTTAAACAAATTGCTATATAAAACATAAGGATACATAATTTTTATGTAAATGTTTCATATAAAACATCATACATAAATGGAAACTATGCATACATCTCTTCAGCTGTATGTGGTAGTATGGATTAGTCTCTTTAGAAAATTACCTCATATCTAGAAGTCATGATTAGCTAGCTACTTGTCCCCACATTATTTTAACTATTGAGGGTCTTGTGCTTTCACACGAGTTTAAGGATTGTTGAGAGAGAAGGAAGATACCAAGCCGGGTTGGGTAGTTTAACAGACATGATGTGGAAGGAGAAGAGGGAACTCCTTGAGGAGTGGAAGTAGGTCATCAAGTGTGAGTAGGTCAGGGGAAGTCAGGGCAGCAGCGGCATAGAAGAATTAAACATCCAACTCTATATGTGTTTGAAAACATAGTGATGAAAGCAATTACACTGTATGCCAATGACCATATGAAAGAAAGTGCAAAATTTAATTCTAAAAGCCAATGAGATATTTTGTGATAACAGTATTGGGATTTGTCTACATTGATGGGAAACACATCAGCATATAAAAATAAATTTGTGTGTTTCTCTTCAGAGAAATGCTTTGAGTTTCTAATTTTGAAGTATATTTATTCCAATAATAATAATAACAACAACAACAACAATAGTTGAGCCAGGAGCAAAACCAACTCTCCCCACAGCATCATTCTTGGGTTGGGCCTGGTATGAGGACTTAGCTTGACTTCTGAGGGGATGCATATTTACTCACCGGTTAGAAAAGAAGACTCAAGAAGTATTGCACATACAGCAAAGGGGAAGGGAGTATGCAAAGACCCCTCTCCTGAAATACAGGGCACATGAGAAGAAAATTTGTAAAGGAAGCTATGATGAATGCAGCAGGAGCACTGGGAACCAACCACAGGGCTGGCAAAAAGAGGGCCACTGAGTCCCCGGAACAGCCATGGACAGTGGGACAGAGACCATTGAATGCTGACCTCACCCCACTGTCCTTGTCCCTGTCCCCACCCCTTTAGTATGCTTCCTCAGTGGTCATTATGGGATGGGAGGTGATGCTGAAAACCTGTGACAGTTGGAAGAGAGCTGCCCAGGAGACCCCCTCTTCTACTGATTTGCACAGTGTGGTCTTTCTACTGGTATAGCTCGAAGGAGAGACATTGGAAAATAGGACTTAAAGGCTGGACTGGGAAGGACCTGACTTGGGGCTTCATTCATTCATCTGCTGCTGCACTAATGTGACTGGCTCTGCTGAGGGTGTTGATAGACCCTGGCTGTCAGTAGACAGGTCAGCTCACCTGTGTATTACAGAAGCTACTGAGAGCATCTCAGAACCCCACATAGCGCTTTACAGAGGCTGATGCATCAGACTGCAGCCCAGATTCCCTTTGTGCCTTAGGAATGTTCAATCATGCAAAATACAAATTGGAGGAGAGTTGAGGAAACAGATGCCAAGGTGAGAGGATGGGAAGAGTTTACACAGAATTGCAGGGGCCATAAAGGTAAAATGGGCGTGATTTCAAGGAAAGAATTCTGGTGAAAAAGGTTAGGTCATGTCACTTAAAACAAAACAAAGAAAAAAACCAAAAAGCACGCATGTGCTGACGCGCAAGTGTGTGCATGTGTGTGTGTGTGTGTGTGTGTGTGTGTGTGTGTCTGTGTCTGTGTGTCTGTGTGTCTGTGTGTGTGCCTGGGAACCTCACCCAGGAGAGTCGCCTCTGCTCTTTCTGGAGGCTGTTTAGGACAGTGTGGTGTATAACTCCAGCTCTGCAGCATGCAGGCTATGACGTGAGGTGGTTGTGGTCTCCTGCTTTGCATTCTGCTTTCTTCCCACCACTTCCTCAGTTTGTTTCCCCCACAGCTCAGAACCCACAGGGCCACGCCCTCCTGTGTGTAGAAGCGGATGCACACAGAAGGCATGCTGAGGCTACTGCATGGGGCAAGCTCTACCGCATGTGCATTTCTTCAAGGAGCAGCTTTGCTATCCGTGACCTCGCCTAGATTCTTTGGGTCAAAGCCAGAGCATGTTGGAAGTTCGTGGCACCCCTTGACCTTGCGAAACTGGATATCATGATGAGAATAAAAGGACAGCTTTGCCCTCCAAGTATTTATCTACTGTAAAGAGAGAGAGAGAGAGAGAGAGAGAGAGAGAGAGAGAGAGAGAGAGAGAGAGAGAGAGAGAGAGAGAGATTTTACTCAGTGCCAAATTTATTCAGGGCCGCATGCTGAGGTCGAGTCCTCACAGAATAAATAATTCCCCCCCAGTAGTCTACAGAGGCACCCTTTGTACTCCTAGGAGTAGCTTGTTTTATCTAACTTGAGTTTTCCAAACAGCGGATGCGAATGTAAGTGCTTCTTACTGGCTTCTCTGCATTCTCCAAGTGACTTTTTCTCCCCCTTTCAAATAGCGCAGCATTAATCAAAACGCCTCCCCAGCTCAGACATGTGACAAGGTTGTTTTCATTTCTCCATAGCTCATTTCCAAATTCCTCTCACACCTGAAGACAGAACATTCATTTCTCGTAACTATGGCAAGGTGGAGGATATGAGATTGGAATTCATTCTTACTGCCACTTTGCCATTTTGAGGTATTTTCTTAGATCATCTCAATGCGAGTATGATTAGCCAGTATACAGCTCTCCACATAACTGTAATGCTTCACCGAATCCTTGTGAAGTTAACTAGACATCTAAAATATATTCACAATAATAATACACTTTGCTTTAAAAGCATGCATGTCAGTTACAAATAAGATATGCACAGGGAAAGAAAATCACATCAAATCAGTGAGAGGAAGAACCAAGATTTAAACAACAGCTTCGGGACTGTGAACTCACAGGGAGCAGCCGGAGCAGCAAGAACTGGGCTGGGGACAAGTGGGACTGTTGTGATATCCTGACTCCCGCAATCTCACCGTGTGGAAGAAGTGGGGGAGGGGGTTGTGCAGAGTGGGGTCTGCAGAGCCTCACCTGCACCTTGGGTCTCTAGGTCAGGGGCTAAGTATCCAGGCATTGTCTCCGATACCATGGAACAAGCATGGAGAACTATTAAAGAACGCTTTCCTAAGTAGATCTTCTTAGGAAGCTGGATGAAGTCGTCAGTATCCATGCCTCAGCTGATGAGTATAATAAACTAGTCGAAGTGCGAGAGCTTCATATCCTTTGCGGGGAGGTGAAGGTCTAAGAGAACGGAGCCTTCAGTACATGGGCAGAGGGGAGAAGGTTAGCCAGTGAGGAGCCATTGAGGAAAGTCAGTTGTGAGGGAATGAACAGTGGCCTGCTGTGCTATGGGAAGTCCCTGTGTCTGGGCACAGAACGCAGCACCTTATCAGTTGCTCAGAGCTGGAGTCGACAGGGATTGTTCTTTCTGGTTCTTTGGCCTTCTCCATCTTGAAAAGTCAAAAATTCAGCCCAAAGGATGCTAACACCCTATGCTGTGTGACTTTTCCATTGAAGACATGAATAAATGTCTATTCCGCATAGCTAGGGCATCAGCACTACTCCAAAGAAACAAATGTACCTGTGTCCAGCTCAGTGAAACATTTTTTTAAGTGCTGAATCTGAGTGTAATTTCTCAAAGCATGCATCAGACTTTTATAATCATTACATGAGGAAGTAAAGAAGTTGATTTTGTACATATGTCAATGTACATTGAAGTCAGCAAAACTGACACATAAGGCATATCATGAGACTAAAAGTTAAAATAGTAAAGTTAATTTTATGTATATGTCAAAATACATTGAAATAAGAAAAATTGGCACATAAGACACATCATGAGACCAAAAATTCAAAATAGAAAATCAAATACATAAGAACTGGTAGTAGCCAGACATTGGTTACAACATGATAACATCAGCTCTATCTGAGATCAACCTATTCTTAGAATTATTTCCCCTGTCTCATGGGCATATGCCCCAGTCATAGTTCCTCAGGGACCCTTTAAGCCAGTGACTTTTTGAGTTTCCCGAGCCTCTAAAGTTTCATTAACTTCATTAACCTAAAGAGGATACCTTCCCTCCAAGATGAAAAGTCTCAGTTTGGAGCAGTCAGCTGTACAACATTCTGGCTTTCCTGGGCAGCAGTGTCAGTATCCTGAGGTTCACACTTCAAGGACAGGCGTGGCATCCAGAACCTGAGTGACTTAAGGGAACCTGAATCTGGGCCTTACAGAACTGGTCTTGGTCAGTAGACTAAGGATTAGTCATTGCCAGACTTTTGAGAGTTGGCAGGATTCTCACCCAGAGTGAAGCAAGGAAGGGAGCTGAGGGGGCCCCAGAGAGAAGCCTGGGCTGAGCTTGGTCTGTTGTAACCTCGTGGAAGTTGGTTGCAAGGGGCTGACCCAAAATTACCTTACAGATGAGTTTGATCAGGAGAGATAGCATGACTACAGGCCACTGTGATCTGGCTTAAGAGGGAGGAGAGGGAGAACATGAAGAGAGATGGGGCACCATACCAGAGGTGTCACAATGAGGGAGGTCTCAGCAGGAGAGGACCTTCCCTTCAGTCCCCTCTGAGGAGCTTCATTAGAGAAAGCTGTTATGTAGAACAGACTGGGGTCCTGGAGGGAAAGAGCAAGTAGGGATTTTATGACTCTTGCTGATGTGTGTGTGGTGGGGGGAGTGGGGCAGGGTAAATCCTACACCATCTGATCTAACCTGTCTTGCTTTGGGTGACAGAAGTCACAGGTAGAAAGACACTTGAAGGAAGTCAAGTTGGAATTCAAGATCGTCCTTCGTCTAGCTGGCCAGAGGGTGCTGTGCCTGTTCATAGCTTCAAGGGAAAAAGGGAATGCTCTTTCTGTAAGAACTGTTAGGTCCCAGCATGTTTATCAGCTCTGTCCAGGCGGAGTGGCTGCCACACGTGTTTTTTTCCTGGTGTAATTATATGGTTTGGTGTAGTTAGAAGATGTTTCTAAAATTGGTGTGAGATTAAACCTTAACACCCAAATCCAACCTTCCAAAATATGTGACATAGGTCTGCCAATTTCATGTGCCATCTCAGCTCAGCAAAATGAAAAAGATCGGGTTATCTTATTAGGCAGAGTGAAGGCTTTGCATTTTAATACTGCTTGATTTTTGTGCTTCTATATTTTACCACGTGGTTCTGGTTGTAATTCTCAAGCAAATCTAAAATTGTCTATTTACACTGAAGAAGAGACAGCTAGCCTATGGGCTGGGCTATTCATGCCTGGGTGAGGTAGCCACCTGTGCTGCCTGTTCAGATAACAAGACCCTGAAGTTTTGCATCATTTTCCTATTAAACAAATATTAAGTGACTTCAAAAGTAGGAAACAGCCAATTGAGGGTCTGTGGCTGACTTCAGCATGTGGGGAAAGGCGGTGTCATGGCTGTTTTGAATAGCATTATTTCCCAAGCTGAGCAATGATGGGAAAATGAATTCTTATTTTCTCCCAGAAAACAGTTACACTTAACTCCAAAGATCTGGCACAAATAGAAGTACATAAAATCAGCATTTGATCATCGTGTCATGATCTCTATAACCACTTGGGTACTCATAGACACTATTTGGTATCTAAAAGTTTGTGTAAATAAAATCACAGAAATCAGGTTTCTTTTGCCTTACAAATAGAATACTCTATCAGAGGGAATGATCATTATTCATAAACATGGTCGCCATGGTGATGATTGTTCTAATTTGTCCTTTTATTAGTTTCACAGAGGCAGCTTTGCTTGGACGGTGAAGTGCTCTAATGGTTAATGTGGGTGTTTAATGCGATGTGACAAACACATTAACCTTGAGGAAAAAATAATGACTGGAGCGAATTGTATAATTTTTATCTTTATCACTACAATGTTGTTTTGGGGAAATAATTGCCTAATAATTTCACTGCAGGAGCAATTGTGTGATAACGGGGTGACTAATGTTGTGTTTAATATGGAGCTCCAAATGTCTTTGCAGCTCATAGTCTTGCAGCCCTCACCACCTAGCCCATCATTCTCCAGAAGCAGATTCTGATAATTACTCAGAGTGCCTAGTGGAAGATGGAATCATGGGAGGCAGAGAAGCATAGATGCTGGTAGATGAGACAGCTCCATTATCACGCCTAAACTATGAACGATTACAGAACTGATACAGGGACTTTTCGGTGGAAATCGCTTTCCTTAGGCTAGAGAGGAACACCTGTGGATTAATTTTCTTTTATGTCTGCATACCTGAATTCTATACATAGTTAAGGAAAGACACTAGTCATATGTTAGTTTTCAACACACATCCACTAGGCACCTAACATGTCTTCCCCTTGAACTTTCCTTGAGGAAGGTGATTATTTAGCAAAATGTATCTCTCCAGTATCTGAGCACATCTTCTACATTCTCAAGGCATGTGCTGTGATAGCCTAGTCACCACAGTGTACAGACACCGGGGTGGTAAGGATGGGCCATGTAGGTGTTATAGATACCAGCCAGGTTGCACCCAGTAGATCGGTATGAGACAAGACTCCCAGGCTTACTGCCAGCTCATTACAACCACATAAAAAGTCCAGGTAAGAAAAGAATCCAGGCAAAGACCTCCTTGCTGAGTCCAGCCAGCCATGGGCAGAGAGTTCATGGAAGTACTTGACTAAAACTGGTTTCTGCCACTAGATTTTGGGCTTGGTGTTATATACCTAAAGATGTGAATCTCCCCTGGGCTCTGGGAACTTCTCCTTGATGTTCATTTTGTGCATAAATGAATGGTTTTCTCATTATTGTAGGAAGGAAAAATGAGGGTTATGCTCAAATATGTCTTCCCTAAGTCATCAGAAAACCAACCAACTAACCAAACAAACAAACAAACAAACAAACAAATCCACCAGACATCCCAGGTTCAGGGAATAAAGATGGATTTTGATGATTTTTAGAATTTACCCCATTTATTCAGTCAGATTGTGATAAAAGGGTGAGAGCAGCTCAAAATGAGCACAAGAATTATTTGACAGTATTTTACTTCATGAGTTTGAAATGAACAGAAAAGAAGGGATGCATGTACACCACAGGGTGTGTCATTTACCAGCACCCACTCCCGTGTCACCATGGAGGACTTCCACTGACACAGACCAAGAAGAGACAGGGTTTCACGTGAAGTGTTGATGGTTCCTAGGAAGAAAATTCTGAGTATAGATTGTCTTCTGCTTGAACAGACACAACCGGGTAAAACTTGGCTTTGGACCAAGTTTACATGCACAGCACATGCCATGGTTTGAAAGAGTATGGTCTCTATAGAGAGTAGCACTATTTGTAGGAGTAGCTTTGCTAGAGTAGGTATGGCCTTATTGAAGGAAACTTGTCACTGTAGAAGTGGGATTTGAGGTCTCCTATACTCAAGCTACATATAGGGTGGACCTCAGTACACTTTCTGTTGCCTGCAGATCAAGATGTATAACTCTCAGCTCCATCTCCAGCACCATGTCTGCCTGCATGCTGCTATGAAGATAATAGACTAAACTGAAACTACAAGCCAACCCTAATTAAATGTTTTCCTTTATAAGGGTTGCCGTGGACATGTTAGAAACCCCAACTAAGACAACACATGACCAGCCATGTCACCTTTGTTTCTAATCTCTCAGATTTTATAATGGCTTAGAAGTATAGACTCTTGGTGCAACAAGTATACTCCTTTCCTATTATCAAGAGAATGTTAAATTTGGAGATAGAATTACACATAGACCACAAAATAGTGGCCACAGAACCATAGCACCTCACACAACTTCTTTGGAAAAGCTCAGATTACCCATCTCAGGCTGGGTGTGCTCTGTTTGTGCATTGGCTGAATTTTCTAGGACACACTTGTGTTTTAGGATCCACAAGGCAGTGAGGAAAAAAGGAAACATTATAGCAGATAAAGTATAAATGCTAGGTATCAATAGTATTGAATTCCATAGTTTTGAAATTCCTGATGTCTTCTTCACTCTAGATTGATTACTGGATCTTTATTGTTCTCTTAAAAATCATCTGGGTTTTAAGTGTGTGAGTGCTTATCTGTATTTATGTCTGTATACCACTCTGCATGTCTAATGGGGAATGGTCTTCCATGTATATGTTTGTCTTATTGGTTGATGAATAAAGCACTGTTGGCAAATAGGGAAGCAAGATAGGTGGGACTAGGAGAGGTGAAGGATTCTGGGAAAGAAAGACACAGTCAGTCACCACGTAGGACATGAGAGGAGTAAGAGGTCCGGACCCTTTCTCTGGTAAGAGAAGACCACGTGGAAATATTCAGATCAGCAGTTATGGATAAATAATTAAGTCAGAGCTAACCAATAAGAAACCATAGCAAACGGCAACAGCTTCATAATTAATATAGCGTCCTGCATGTTCATTTGGCACTGATGTGACTCTGGGACCAGGCTGGTGGGAAGAATGCTTGTTACACATGTCTGGTACCCAAAGAGGACATAAGAGGGCATCGGACCCCATGGAGCTAGAGGTATAGATGATTGTGAGCCACCATGCATGTGTCCTCTGCAGGAGTGGCAAGTACTTTTTTTAAAAGTGATGCCATCTTTCCAGCCTCCATTACTGGGTCTTTCAAAATGACCAGAATTTACTCATGAGAATAACAGATAGGAAAATCAATTTTATTAATTAAAGAAAACTATATAAAGGTGGATGCTCATCCAATAAGAGAATCAGCAGCAACTCAGTGAAATATGTACACTGAGTCCCAGATCTCACTAAAAATTCCAAGGGAATCATAGCTATGGTCTGAGTAATTTCATTTTTTGCAAAGCTCATGTGTGGAAGCCCTAAGCCCCAAGGTTACGGTATAATAAGGTGAGAACTTTTATAAGTGTCTTGTCTGTAGGCTTTTCCCCTCCAGAACTGAGAAATGCAATACTTGCCACCTGGGAACAAGGAACTTATTTGGAGTAGCCTTGGGAAGATTAGAGTGGTGGTCAGAGGATGTAGCAATTGCTTTGGTGCTCTACTCTTGCATGTAGATGCTTGGGCATTTACATCTTTAGTGCCTTTTCATTGTGGAGTGAATGGAGTAAAAACATCCATAGGAAATCCCAACCAGGATGATTCAGCACCTAGCTCACCACACACTCTTGAGTTACTCCAGCCGAGATAGGCAGAAACATTCCCATTACAAGCTGACCAGCAGCCAGTTCAAAGATCTATGGAAATAAATCATTTGAACTGTTTTGAACTTCTGAGTTTATGGGGTTGGATCTGTGCACATGGACATTACGCAACGCTGGATAATAAATTATGGATGACCATGAAGAGCTACCACCATGACTCCTAATTTCTTCCATCACAGTTAATCTAGGAGATGATGCTGGGCAGGATGCTTAAACAGTTGTATAACCTTGGGTGGAGAGACTCATATTGTCATGTCTGAAATGGAGGGTGGATGTTGAAGGGAGGAGGCTGTCAGGACAGAAGGAGTATAGGGTTGACCAGAAGCAAGTTGCTAGAGTCTGATTTTGCTTTTTCACTTTTGCACTGAAAGCTGAAATTCCACGAGGACACACAAGAGTGGAATCAGGCCATCTCAGACAATGCAGATGACATCGAACAAATCTCTATTCCCACCCTTTAGCTTGGACATTGAAAACCAAGCTGCGACTCATTCTAATTTTGCTGCTTCTTGTGCAGCTGTTTTGAGGCCCTGCATAATCTTCTTGTGTTAGATCTCCATACCCATGAACCCCCAAATATAATGGTTTCTGTCATACAGGCTACAATTCCAGTCAACTCAAGGATGCCTGATTTGAAAGCCTATGATAATAAGGAAAACGAGACATCATAACATCTCCAGAATTGATCCAGATTAGGCATATGAATATATTATAACTGCACCACCTATATTAAAGGAAAAAATAGAAACATGGGATCGGTAAAAGATAAAACCTGAATTGTCACAGTTGAGTTGAGATTTTTCTAAGGCGACATTTAAAAGATATCCATGTCATTGAATCAATAAGGATGGATAGAGTTAAAACAAGTATTTTAAGATGTGATTTTTAGAAGATTCTCCCCAATAGAAAAACAATAGATTAATATCTATATTCTCTCTTTCTCTTTTTCTCTTTCTCCCCTCACCCCCCCTCACACACACACACACAAAACGTTTAAACATTTTTCCTTATTTTGTTTTTTCCATGTTTTCTGTACTACATTCACAGCCTGGTTTTAGGGGATGGAGACTATGTTGTCCCCAGCTTCCTCCTGATCTTGCCAACAACAATCTCTCCTCCCCTTGAGGGTGCTCTCTCTCTGTCTATGCCTGGGGCCTTTTCCATCAACAGAGAAAGCTTTGGGACATAATGATGCCCACAAGTACTGTCTACCTACTAGGGAGTCAGAAACAACCTACTGAATGAAAGACAAATTGGACTGGGTAAGACGACAGAGGACAAGAAAGAATGACAAACAAAGTTGGGTTTTCTTTGGTTTTGTTTAGTGAAATCCATGGCCTGAAAAGCCCTTGGACTCTGTGGGTTTGAAGTAGAACTATTACAAAGGAAACAGCTTTGAAGTAGGAGTTCTGTATTATAAAAGTCCTAAATTTTCTGAGCTTTTTTATTTTGCTAAGAAACTGAATGTACAAAAAAGTAATAAAGATCAAGCACGTCTTTTTATCTGAGTTTAAAAGCAAACAACAGTATGGAAATTGTGACTTCCAGTTAAACTTCCAGTAATGAAAACACTGTGTTCTGCCTAAGAACCGGGAATTAATACATTTCCAACCTTAATAAGTCAGAGCTGTTTGCAAAATTTAGTTTTGATGTTGACATTTCAAAACCACCCTCCTTATCAATACTAAACATTTATTTTTCATGAAGCAGTGCTGAATGGAGTCAGAACACATCAGCATCTCTAAGGAGGGCTATCATGTTGTATTGCATTATAAAAACTGATGCAGAAATACAGATTTTCTTCAGGTACTAAAGTTTAATACTACAGTTAACTTTACAAGAGGAGGACTTGAAAGAAAATAACATGCAATTAATAGTATTATCCAAGTATTTTAATGGTTTTCTTTCAGAATATCATAATGAATTCAGAACAATATTTTTATTTATGGATTCAAATTTTCATACATGCATACAGTGTATCTTGATCATTTATAGCTACCCTCTTCCCTCTCCAATTCTGCAATTCCTCTATGGGCATCCCTTCCCATTCATTACACAGATAAAGGGAGTTAAAAATTCCAGCATCGAGTTGGGAGGGGCTCCAGAGACCCCATGCCTAACTGAGGAGAGATTGATAGTTGGTTGCTGGGGAACAGAGATTCAGAGAGAGAGAGAGAGAGAGAGAGAGAGAGAGAGAGAGAGAGAGAGAGAGAGAGAGAGGTCAAAGTTCAGGAGGCGATCACTCAAAAATTCTTTACTGTTGAAGGAGGAACTCCGGCCATCAACTAAAAGAAGTTTGTCTTCCTAGAATGATGCTAAGGCTGAATTCTACTTCTGTCCTTGAAACCGTAGCATTCACTGTGTCCCCTTCATCGTCTGTGAGTCTGAGAACTGCCCCCTTTTCATAATTTTGGACCAAATCGAAAGTTAGTAAGTAAGAACCACAGGACTTTTCACACACAAAAATAATGACAATTTGGAATTCCACTTAAAATTGAAGAGCTGTTTATTCACGAGTGTTTCTCATTGCAGTTTCCTATCGCAAAATATCAGAGACTAAATAGTTTATTTTTCCTAGTTGTAGAGGCTGGAATTTGAGACTGGGGTAGCAAGGTGGTTGGGTTCTGATGAGGTTTAGAGGAAGCCTTGGCCTTGTGCTATTAATGGTGCAAGAGTTTTCTTAGGGGTCCACTAACGGGGGCTCCTCCTTGACCCCTGAATCACCTGTCTATTAATTCCATTATCCAAATCAACACACTGTCAGTGGGCTTTGTATGGCATCTTCTGTCCAGAACCAAAGTTCCTTAAAAAGTTTTTTTTGGGGGGGAGGGGAGAACAGCAGGACTGGAGAAGTGACTCAGCAGATAGGAACCCTTGCTGCTCTCTAGAGGGCCTAAAGTCCCAGTACCCCTCACAGTTGGCTCACACATCTACCTTCCAGCCTCAGGGGATCTGACATTTCTAGCCTCTGAGCACACTGAAATCATGTATACATCCCCACCAACATGTAGTTATAATACAAAGCAAACATTAAAAGGAAACTGCCTAGAGACAGTACCAGCTGTTTAATCCTCAAGCACTGCAGACAGGGATGTTTAGGTGAAGATACATTTTAAGATGCCTTGGATACATGTGCATTAAAAGCCGGGCCCTTAAAGGCCTGGGATGTGCAGAGGAGATGATTAAGTGAAATGACTTTGAATCTGAGGCTACCCCAGGATGCCTAGGCCCAGCTGCCAAGTTTGGAAGTTTCCCTACAGAACCGGCCAAGGCAGACAGGGCCCTACTCGGCTCTATTTTTTTAGGTCCTGTATATGCCATGAAAGCTATGGAAAGAATGATGTATGATCGTCTTGCCTTTGCTGCATTAAATATTTGCTAATACAAATGAAAAGAGTTCTTATGATTGAATTTCAAAGGAATAGGCTAAAAGAAAAAATCATTATTAAATTGAAGACACACTTAATTAAAAAGAGTATCAGTTATAGAAAAAGAATTAATGAACCAAAAATCAGATCAAAAGTATCTCATAGATAAATAAGTTTAAAATATGAAATCTCAAAAGACATAGTATAAAAACATAAATCTATATTCGATGTGGTATATGAAAGATAAT
The DNA here is from genome assembly GCF_017639785.1 of Mesocricetus auratus. Taxonomy (NCBI): domain Eukaryota; kingdom Metazoa; phylum Chordata; class Mammalia; order Rodentia; family Cricetidae; genus Mesocricetus; species Mesocricetus auratus. The sequence continues at coordinate 4,077,222 of NW_024429212.1, read as the reverse complement.
TTTTGTTGATAGCCCTTAACTACTTTAATCAATCCAAAAGGTTATGGATATCTGTATGCTGTTGGAACCTATTTCTTCATGATGGGATGCTTGCTCAACTTTGATTCGAGGTGTGGGGGCGGGGGGCTGGTCCTGCCTCAACTTGCTATGCCATGCTTTGTTGACTCCCATGGGAGGCCTGACCCTTTCTGAGAAGTGGATGGGGGCGGGTACAAAGGAGGCAAGGAGAGGTAAGGGGAGGAGAGGTGGGAGGGGAAACTGTGATTGGTATGTGAAATAAATTTTAAAAATTAAAGAAAAAAGAAATGCACTTAAAACACACAGGATAACAGTTAAGAAGTAAAACATTAAAAGGACTATTTCAGATGCCACCATACTGCCTCAGGACACAGGAAGCGGTTGCTGGACAAGCAGATCCATAATTCAGAATGAAAGAGGCTTATTTTGACATCTTGGCAGAGAGTCATCTCCTGACCTTCTATCATGTAGAACGACATTGACTCTGTTGAAGGGTGAAGCGTGGCTCTATATCAATGTGTCACTGGTGTATTTTCTTTAAACATCAGGGACTGGTTATTTTCATTATGATCTTGAACCCTGCAACAGCTACAGAAAAAATTTTACTTCTAAAATCCAGATGAGGCAACTTTGACCCAAACAAATGACTTCAAAGGCTGCCCGGTGAAGAGTCATGTTCCCTGTTACTGACTGACAGCCTGCTTGAAAGAACAAGTGGGAGGCTCTGAGGTGAGTGGCCACAGTTGGATTTGGCTGATGGCTTCTTTGCAATATGTGGGTGAGTTTCTAAGTGACAAGGTGTAGCCAGAGGTATGACTCATGTGACCTTGTATTTCCTTGACACCCTCAACCTTAGCTCTGCTTTCTGAAATGAGCTCAGTATTAATTATTGTGTTATGACATGACACCATGTTGTAGCCAACTCTTGGGGATTTTAAGTCTAAAGAGAATATAGCATATATAGTTTACAGTGTCATTGTTTCTTTCATCTTTTCTGTAGCATGTGCCTTTGTATAATATTTAGCGAATGTTTTATACTTATTATCATGTGAGACATACCAGGCTTTCAATCTTCCAGATTGCCTGTAGCTCATCATCTATGGCTTGATCTTGTACAGGCCTTGGGCACACTGTCGTAGCCACTGTGAGATCACATGTGCAATGTCAAGTCATGCCTGGAAAAGTCTGATTTACTGCAGATGTCTACCACCTCTAGCTTTTACAGTTTTTTGGGGTTTTTTTTTTTTTGCCTCTTCTTTCATAATGTTCTCTGAGTCCTGAGGGTGGGGTGTGAAAAAGATGTCCCATTTGGAACTGTGTGTTCCACAGTCTGTGATTCTTTGCAAGCTGACCAGTTGTGGCTCTCTGTATTTAAGCCTGAACTTGAGACTAGTTAGGAAACAGTTACCGAGACAGAGAGGTGAACAGGGTGACTTACCGGTTCAGTATTACATGTCCTTGTATTGTTTACCCCCCATTGGCTGGGTCATCAGTTTTCATCTGTCCCCAGTCTGGTGTCACCTACTACCTGACCTTACAGCCCATCCCATATATCAGTGACCAACAGGAAGCAGCATACACAGTGAGGGAGGGGTTCAAGAGACAGAAGCTCTCAAAGTCCACTTATTCACATAACCCACAGACAAGTATATAGCCTAACACAAACCAAAATAGACTGAGATGGCACCAGGAGCCTGCTGTCACTCCAGACTAGGCTGTCCAGTATTTACAATGATAAGAAAAGCTGAGCCCATGCCTCTGGAGGCTGTTTGTATTTCAACCAGTCAATATCTTGTCACTAGGAGGCTGCACAGATGGCAGTGGTGACCCAGAAGAATCCATCAGCCCCTTCACTGAGATAGTTTTGATGACTTGCTGTGAGCTGAGACCCTCCTAAGGGACTGAGTTGCTCCCGTGTCTGGATGGCCTCCCCATATGTTTTCCCTTTTGTTTTTGTTGCACAACTCTCCTTTTGCACCCTTCAAGGCGCATAACACAATCCTCAGCTGCTTCCATGCCTCTGCTCCCATCTGTACACTGAGAGCTGAAAGACAGCGGACCTCTCCATATCATGTGGATTTGTAGGAGTCTGGGCAGTTGAAAGCTACAAACACGAAGCCAAACTAGCTAAGGCCTCATCTTGTGTTTGTTTACCACTTAAAAAGCAATCATTAAAAAGTGAAGGAAAGGCATGAAGTTTTGTTTTTCAGTGAAGAATGGTTCTTACTCAAGGAAAAAAAATATGCTTCTCAACCCAGTGGGCAGATTCTGGAGGGAAACAAATGCAATGGTAACGGTGGAACCGGGCATCCATCTAGACGGCAGATCAGCTGAATAGCCCTGAATAGCAGAATGCCAGGTATTGAGTTCTTTCTTAGATCTGCAGCACATATTCCTGAATACTCTGAAGGTGTGGAGTTTACACATTGCCCTTAGTTTCCGAATTAGTTTATCACTTTCATAGACTGCTGGTGGAAGACATGTGGCCACCAGTTGTGTTAGTCACAGTTGCTGACATTCTTCCAACATCAGCTTCTTGTTTGTACGTGTCACCAATGTGGTACTGGGCCGTGAGGTCACTGGAGCAGTGTGTTGACGTCCCCATGTCTGAGGAAGGTTTGAACGTAAGACAGTGCAAATACAGCCTGACTGATGCTCTTTTCAAAGACATGATCCCCATCACACAATAGTCAGTAGACAAGTCAGGACTGTGACCTGCAAGGGGGCCTCTCTTCTCTATAACTACACCTATGTTCTACAGAAGGCGCTGCTAGCTAACACCTCTCATTGTTCAGCATGCACTGTTTGTAGAAATCTGAGTGACTAGTGGAGATTGATGTCCATATTTGAGATTCCTAGAGAAATGTGGGCTGGTCACCAGTGGAGGCCATGAATCCCCTTCCTGCAGGTGATTGCCCCCTCACCCTTTGCTGAGAAAAAAGCTGGGAGGCAGGGCTATGCAGAACCCTGAATTGCACATGACCCAGTGAAGGTGAGGATGTAATTATATTACAAGACCCAAGATAAATGATAAATGGGTGTTTATTAGGGAACAGTTACACAGAAAAATACAAAGAGCTGCTGGAGTGTTTCTCTGGTCTCCCTACTGGATCTGCTGGCTTGACAGAAAGAGCCTGCGAAGGGAAGCCGAGCCTCAAGCTCCTCTCTTTCTGCTTCTGTCCACCTGAAGCCACATGCAAAGGGGTGTGGCCACCATTACAGGTCCACAGAGCAGATGCCTACTATCCAGTGGCATGGTGTCCTCACAGGTCTTTAGATTCATGTTCAAATAGCATTAGATGTTCCCTGGGAGTGTTGAATAAAGGATTGGAACATTACCGAGCGTGAGGGTTTGCACCACGAGAAAGAATCCCAGAAGCATGTGTCTTTTTTAAGGATAATGGAAGTAAGTTCTTCTGTCTTCATGGGAAAAACAATTTCATATGATCGGAGGTAATTCTTGGATAAGTTGAAGATGAAACATGGTTTGATGGACTACCTAATTTACTTCACGTTTTTCTTTTTGCTTTTTGCTTGTCTGTTTTGTTTTGTATTTGCAGACAAGGACTTATTCTTAGTCTGGTTGGTCCCAAACTCAGTATATAGCTCAGGCCAGCTTCTAAAGCTCTGTCCTTTTGCATCAACTACCTAAGTGTTGGGATTAGAGGTATCACCATCATATTTGTATTGATAAATTATGAAAGATATAAAGAATTCAAAGTAAGACAACTGCTGTTGCTAGTTCTGTTTCATTGATTTCACTCCCAAGTTTGACTATTTCTTCCTTTCCCCTATTTTGTTATATTACTTCTTGTTTTTTCTAGAGCTTCCAAATGCAACATTAATTAATTAATTTATTAATAAGAGACCTCTCTGTTTTTTTTGATGTAGGCATTTAGTACTAAGAACTTGCCTCTTAAGACTGTCCTCAGTGTGTCCAACAGGTTTGGGTATGTTCTGTTTTCATTTTTATTCACTGTAAAATGTTTTTCATTTCCTTCTTGGTTCCTGAATTGACAGAATTTTCATTCAGTAGTGAGCTGTTCAGTTTCTACGAGTTTGGATATTTTCTGTTGCTTCTGTTGTTGTTGATATCCAGCCTTACTCCATGGTGGTCAGATAGGATGCAGGGAGTTATTTCAGTTTTCTTATATATATCTGTTGAGACTTGCCTTGTTTCCAAAATATGTGGCTAATTTTGGAGAAAGTTCTGTGGGCTCCTGAAAAGAAAGCATATTCTTTTCTCTCTGGCTTTGGAGGCTGTCCTGGAAGTAGCTCTTGTAGACTCTCAAACTCACAGAGCTCTTCCTGCCTCTGCCTCCTGAGTGCTGGGATTAAAGGCGTGCACCACCACTGCCCAGCAAGCAAATTCTTTAGTGCTTGGATAAAATGTTCTATAGATATCTGCTAGGTCCACTTGATTTATGGTGTTATTTAACTCAGCATTTCTCTGTTTAGTTTTTGTCTGGAAAGCCTGTCTATTGGCAGGAGTGAAATATTAATGTCACCCATTATCACTGTATTATGATCAACATTTTATTTTAGCTGCAGTTGTGTTTCTTTTATGAAAATTAGATGTCATGCTTGGTGCATAAATGTTTAAAATTATAGTATCCTCTCAGTGGATTTTTCCTTCAATGAGTATGTAATGTCCTTCCCTGTCTCTTCTGGTTAGTTTTGATTTGAAGTCTATTTTTAGATATTAAAATAACTGTGCTGTCTTGCTTCTTAGATCCATTTGCTTGGGAATACTTTTTTCCTAAGGTGATGCCTATCCTTGATGGTAGCATGTGTTTCCTGGATACAACAGAATCCAGTTTGTTGATTTACCTTTTTGTTGGGGAATTGGCACTGTTACTATTGAGAGTTATTCATAAGCAGTGATTATTATTCCTTTTATTTTTGTGGTAGTGTTTAATTCCCCTGTCTTTTGATTAATTTTTCTGCAATTATTTATTCATGTGTCCTCTTAGGTATACTTAACCTACTATACAGATTGAATTTTCTTTCTAGTGTCTTCTGTAGATTTGGACTGGTAGAGAGAAATTGCTTAAATTTGTTTTCATCATGGAATGTTATTCTCGCTTGGTTGACTGTGATTGATAGTTTTTCTGGATATAGTAATCTGACCTGGCATCTGTGGTCTCTTAAAGCTTGTAGAACATCTGATCAGACCTTTCTTGTTTTGTAATCTCTACTGAAATATCAACTGTCATTTTGTTAGGCCTGCCTTTGTATGTGATTTGGTCTTGCAGCTTTTAATAACTTTTATCAATTATTTATTATCATTTTATTATAATATCCTTTGTTCAGACCATTTAGTGTTTTGATTATTTTATGTTATGGAGAATTGCTTATTTTGATCCTTTCTGTTTGGTGTTTCGTATGCCTCTTGCACCTTGATAGACATCTCCTCTACCCTGGGGAAATTTTTTTCTATGATTTTGCTAAAAAAATTTCTATGCTTCTGATACGAGTTTCTTCTTCATATGTAAATATTACTCATAGATTTGATCTCCTCATTTTGTCCCAGATTTCCTGAATATTTTCTGCCTACACTGATGCATATTTAACATATTTTTTGACTGAGATATATAACATTTTTTCTACCTTAAGACGTAGAACTCCCTCTTTTATGTCTCTTAATCTGTTGGTGAGGCTTACCTCTAATGTTTTTATTTGATGTCATAGGGTTTTCATTCCCAGTTTATTTTATCACTTTGGTCTTCGGTTTTCTTTAGTGATTCTATTTCTTGGTAAAATTATGTCTTGTGTCTTGAATTGTTTTCAATTCAGCAGTTTGTTTTGTGTTTTAATTAATGCATGTGTTTATATCTTCTTTAATGTCCCTAAACACATTCATGATTGTTATTTTGAAGTTCTTGTCTTCTACTTCAGGCAAATTGCTTTTTTTAGGGCCTATTATGATATAGTTGTCAGATTCTGGAGGAGGCATGTTATTTGGCTGGTTCATGTGTGTGTGTGTGTGTGTGTGTGTGTGTGTGTGTGTGTGTGTGTGTGTGTGTTCTGTGCTGAAACCTAGACCTTTGGAGTAATGATGTTGTATGTGCTTCCTGGTTTAGATATCTGGTCTTATCTATGTTGGGTAGGCGTTTTGCTCTTTAGTTATTCTTGGCCACTCTTCCTTCTAGCCAGCTTTAGTTGCTGAGGTGTCACTGACTCTCAGCTAAATGTGATAGGTATGGGGTCACTGTTAGAGACAAGTTCTATGGATCCATGGGGAATCACAAAAGAATGGAGAAGGGCGAGAAGGAAAGACTGGAAATGACAGTGTGGAAGACCTAGGGACACCCTGGATCCTGAGTCTGTTCCAAGGGGCCAAGTCCCAAGGAGGTCAAATACACTCATATGTAAATGTCATCATGCTTGGTAGGACAGCTGTAGAATAGTGGAATCTAGGGACAGAGAAGAGCACCAGTGAGAGTTGGATTTCTGGGTCCAGATGAAAGGAGTGTGGTGCTCTGTCAGACAGCCCAGGGTCCCACAGGAGTGTGTTGCTGGAGATATCCCATTGGTAATCATAAGGGCAGCTTCTCCCCCTTCTTTGAGACCTACTTTCACTTATTCACAGACAGTTCTTACTGCCTGAGGGAAACCATGTTAAGCCCTAGGCTAACAGCAAAACATTTGCTTCTCTGACTTCACTAAACAAAAAGAAACACTCCAAGACATGGGGAAAACCAGTAGAAAACCAGAGCTGTTTTGATTGGAGTGAGACAGGCTCAAGCATCTAATTCTTTTCAAATGTCATGCAGTCTACTAGGTAACCTAGGGTCGCCAGTCTCTGCCCACCTCCCCGTGCTGAGAACAGGCTAGAACTAATGAGTTCTGTGTCAATAATACTGCTACTGACAGGGACTCACGTTGTCTCAAGTGACTCACAAGGCAGCATGTAGCAAAAGCAGTCATGCACTCTGTTTCAATGAGACTTTAAGAACTGAGTGGTATTTCACTGTCTCACATCTCCGGTGTGTTTGTCATCATTTCTCCTGTATTCACACACACACTATACAGAGCATTATCTAACAATATCATCCCTAACTAGAGTCAGTGCTCTGAAGGTATGTGCCATCACCATCATTTGTTTTTGTTGGTCACCATATGGCAAGCATGGATGGGTGACTGCAAAGCACCTCTGGGTAACCTCAGCTTCTTGAAATTTCCCTGTCTCTCTTCCATAGCATTCATTCATGATTATATACAAACACAAATGTGTTTGCATTCAGGGACATTGCTTCAGTTATTCCCATCAGTGTTTCACCCTGACGTATAAGCTATACATGAATAGATCCTCTAATAGGAGATGAAACCAAACCATTTTGGTTTATTCTGAAGCTTATACCCAAGCTAAGAAAATATACATACATGTAGCACATGCCTTCTAAAGTCATACACTTCTACTCTATAGCTAGAAACAAGTCGGTAATTTTTACTTGTCTTATACTGATTTTTCTAAGGGAAGAAAATACCCCACAAGAAACAAATGAAACAAGTGATGCATCTCTAGTAACTTCACCCCCTCTTCATTCTTTTAAAGTCTGGTCTCTTCCCCTACATCAGGGTGAGGAAGGCTCTGGCATAGGATACAAAGTATCAGTGTAGCCTTAGGAAAAATTACTCTGAGTATGCCATGAAAGCTGTGTGCTGTCTCCATCCTCTCCTTTCCTTTCTCTGCTTTAGTGGAGTGCTGTGTGATGAGATGGACATCTATTCACCCCGACAATGAGTTCTCATGACAGACCAAATATGGATGCCAAAGTATGGATGTTGAACCAATGAGTTTTGCTGGGTTTTATTACAGGGGTATGGGTAAGGGATTACTTACAGAGCAGAAATGATTCAAAGACAACTGCATTACAAAGAGGCACCCCAGCATGAGCGACAGCTCACAGAAGCTGGGAAACCTGGAGCACACTGCACAGCCTGCAGGCAGCTCAATAGATTGCTGTATCTTTCCCAAGTGGCTGTGGTCTAAACCTCTTCCAGGCAGGTTGGCTGTTTTCTGCTTCTCCTCCTAAGGCAGCTGGTCTGGTCTCAGAGTTGTCTTTTCAGCTTGATTTTGCTCTTTTTTGTTTTTTTTTTTGGTTTTTCGAGACAGGGTTTCTCTGTATTGTTTTGATTTTGCTCTTATGAGAGGCACTCTTAGTTTATATCACTTATTCTTGTAGGGAGGGGACTAGTGAATCTGGTCAGTTTCAGGGACTTCCTATTAGCTACTTTGAGTTATTGATCTTCCTGCTTAGGGAGTTTCCCTGAAAGATGGATGTTTCAGTCTCAGAGGAAACTGTTACACAACGTGGGATGAAAGGGTTCCTGTCACACAAGCTCTGTGCTGTGATGCTGTGTCTCATTGTGACCCAGATACAACAGAGATAAATGACCATGCACTATAATTTTAGAAACTATGCGTGAACACTAACCTCCCATCCCTACATTATTTTTGTCAGGTATTTTGCCACAGTTATTGATAGAAGCAAATATACTACTGAAGGAGTATATGTATCATGGTGGACCTATATATCTCGAGTTAATATTTCAGATTTTTGTGATGTGATATATGTAAACATTTTGAGACATGATACATGAAGTTTTAGGAACACAAACATTGAGATATTATCACTAAATGGCTTGGTTGATTAGCTTTTTCTTTTTAATCAAGTTGCCACAAACTAGGGTCATCTGGGAAGATGATAAGATTTGTAATTATTTCTCAAATAGGTCAGAACTGACATCTAGAGAAACAGTGCTTAATTAATAGAAGTTTCAGATATGTTCATGGACAAGAGGCAAAACAACTTCAGACTGAAACTAAAAAGCCTTGGTGTGCTTGGTTTCTGGAAGGCTGATTAGAGCTTCCATGATTGTGGGGAGTTGGGATTTGAAGATCTGGAGTCAAATGATCTTGGGATATCTTTAGTTCCTTTAGTAGCTATTCACCACCTACTTGTCTGTGTGACCTAATGTCCTGGTGGCTATCACTTGAAACATTTGAAAGCCGTTAGTAGATCAACCCCAAAGCTAAGAATATCATATTTCATCTGAAGCCCATAGCAGAAATGTTCTACTTCACTGTATCTTACCTGCCCAATGTCCCCTACCAATGCATTTGGCAAATACCTGGACTTATAACTTTCCTTTGTTCTATAACTACCAAATGTTTGAAAAACCATGTTCATGTTAGAACACGTTATTTGGGGCAACCTCACAATGGTCACTCATATTGACTCAAGAAAAAAAACTATCCCTTATTCTCTTTGATAATCTCACAGTTAAAATCTGTATTTTTCCTCAACAAAGCAGACAACACATGAGAGAAGACTCCTAGATGGTAAAATAAAAGCAGCAAAACCAAATTTGAAGTAAGCAATGTATGCCAACAAAAGATTCCATCAGATAGGCACTACAGGATGAGTCTGAAACTCAAAAAGGAAAACTAGAAAAATTACACCTTGCTGTGGGAAAGTAAACAAGTGTAATTTACAAGAGTGGTTTTGCTCCATTGCATTGAAATATCCATTTAATATAACATAAGTCTTTCTTTTCCTTGGTGTCAAGAAATATTAAACATAATGTATAGTACTGGATATTTTCCAAGTGTGTAGACCTTCATAGACAATTAAATAAGTAGGTGGTTGCCACCTATCTACATGAGAATACTAGACAAACCTGTGTGCCTAAGGACAGGTTCCCAGGGTGCTAAGTTGGGATCCCAGAGTGGCTAGTTTCTCAGTGACTTTCAGGAATACAGAGTACAGTAGTTTGAATGAAATTGGTCCCCATAAACTCATAGGGAGTGATGCTATTAGGAAGTGTGGCTTTGTTGAAGTAGATATTGTCTTGTAAGTCGAAGCATATTACTGTGGAGACAGACTTTGAGATCTCATATAAGATCAAGATACAGCCCAGTATCTCAGACCACTTTGTGTTGTTTGTGCAAGATACAGCACTCTCAGCTACCTCTCCAGCACCATGCCTGCCTGCTTGATGCCATGTCCCACCATGATGATAATGGACTGAATTGGAAGCCACCCAATTAATGTTCTCATTTATAATAGTTGCTGCAGTCCTGGGGTCCCTTTACAGCAGAAACCCTAAGCAAGACACAGGAAGGGAGGTAAAAAAGGGACCACTAAGAGGTGCACATCAGTGAGGTGATCCCCAAAACCTCACAGACTTGCCCACTCACTGGAGGAGAGGCATGGACATGCAATGAACGTAGCTATGCTCAGTGTTGTTCTGCAGTTTCTCATCGGTGCTGCATACAAGCAGAAGAGATAAAATATCAGAAGGGCAAAAAGACAGATCATTACTCTAAATCACAGGTATCATGACCCCTATAGAGGAAATCCAAATCGCCTCCTAACATTCTAGAATCAAGTGGGATTTGCTCTTGCTGTTGTCTGCTCTGAGGAGGTGCGGGCATTCGCACTGCTGCTTCTGTGTGGGCTGAAACTGGTGAGTGCTGAGTCATCTTGGGCCTTTCAGGAAAGCACAAATGAGCTCCTGTGCATACCTAGGGGTGGGAGGCCATACTGAGAAGCACATATAGGATGTGCACACAGTAGTTCTGGTTGTATGCCAAGGTCCTTGACTACTGGGAGGTGACGTCACAGATGTGGGTTCCCACCATTGTGATCAGCACTTCTCTGCTTATCTAAAGTGGATTCATTGCTTTCCTCACTTGAGTTCTCATGAGACATGTTCTCTATGTAACCCAGTCACACATGCAGTCACCCCTCTATCTGTCATCTTCCTCACACACCTACTTTATTCTTTCACACAGAACAGACCCGCACCTTACATCATAACTGAAAACCTCTTTTCAAATGAGTCTCCTTTAAACATTAATAAGTAACTCTGCTATGTGTCAGAAATAATTTATCTGCCAGGGAAAGGGGGAGGAAAATACATATTTGTTTCCTTTACATGCCTGAGGGATATTTTTCTTTTGTTATGCAAGGAGCAGCCTTTTCAGTTTTCAGGTGAAAAATATTTTAATGGAAACTTGATTTCATATTTACTATATTTCTGTTTTGGAAATAGAGTGGGACCTAAGGACCTCCCTTCCTAATAGTGAGAGACTGAGGAAGGAGCAGAGGGCACAGGGCTCTGCATCCTCAAGGATACTCAGCAGGGTGTGCCCTCTCTGAACATCACCACAGTCAACAGCAAGGTGCCCTAAGGTCATTGTGTAACCAAGAGGATCCACATGTTTGTCTGTTTTGTTTTGTTGACACAGTATGCAACCCAGGCTGGCCTGAAACTCGTGCTGTGTCACCCAGGTTCACTCCCAAGTTGCCACTTTCTTGCCTGTGTCCCCTGAGTGCCAGCATGACACAGCATGTGCCACGCCCAGCTCCATATTGCTCATGCCTAGGTAAGTCTCTACGCCTCCAAATGCACCAGCTGGCCACCAACACGTTAAACCACAGAGACCAAGTTATGTTCCCCTATTCCATGTCTGGGGCAATTTCTGGTAATATTTAGCTGTGTAATAGTTTGCTGCTCTGAGATAAATTCTCACAGGCAACTCGGGAAAGCCTGTTAAGTCCTTTGATTAGCTGTGGGGAGGGCTCTTATCGCCACTCCTTTCCTACCCTGTCTCCCTCCTCCTGCCTCTTCTCTCCCTTCCTCCTCCTCTCTCTTCTTTTGCTGGTTTCTTTCATCCCCTTTGAAGGCACATCACATCCAGGAAAAGCAGCAGAGTATTACATACAACATGGATACGAGCCTTGAGTGCCTGTGTGCTTCCTTCAAATGTACCAGCATGTTTTATGATCAGTGTTAGTGTAACAGAAGAGTGTGCAGAGTTATCTGGTGTATAAAACCTATCTACTTGATCTTCTCAGGGAAAGGCCAGAAGGCTGATGAATTACTGCTGCAAATAGCTGGCATCCACTGACATTCTTAATTGCCTTTTGGAAAGTCAGACTGCGCATCACTGAGATAATGAGCATTTTTGTTTATCTAAAGTGATTTGAAAATTGGAGTTCAAAAGTAAATCTCTCTTAACAGGAGACAAATAATATCATCAGTGCCTAGTGGAAAAAAAAAGCTAAAAGATAATTTTAGGAATAAAGTAAACAGTGAGAGCTTTCATTAGTCTCTCTGATTTGATTACTATTGTCTTCTAATTGCTTAAGAGTCCATCGGAGATCAAATCCTAATTCTGAATTCCATCTCCCGTTAGTCTCTTTTCTGTGAGATAGGACCATAGTGAAGTGGGTCTGATGACATCATGCTGCCTTGATATGCAAAATGTGGTGGTAATTTAGGATCCCCTAACCAGGTGGTAAAAAGAAAGAACTAGAAAAAAAAAGGCATATGTATTCCAACTTGATTAGTAAGCATACCATAACCTTACAAAATATTAAATGCAGCCAATTAAAGTGAAGGAACATAAATGTTAAGCATTCCCATCTCATTTTCCCCCCTCCGGAAATGTCTACCACCTTGAGCTTTGCAAAGCACTTATTTGCTTTTTATAAAGGCATTTTTACCACCTCTGTGTTCATCTCTAATTTCACTAATTTCAATTCTGCATGATAATGTGCCTGTGCTCCACAAATTACACTCCAATAATCTACAAACTTTGTGTAAAGCCTTTCATTGTGTTGTTTATAGCTGTGTTTATTCTACTTTTATTGTTGCATATAATTCTCTTATATGAATCTACCCTGGTTGATCCATTTATTTTACTTCATTTGGTGTTGAATTATTTTCAGTTTGGAAGATTTATGTAGAAAATATGCTGGTCCAAATCTGTGTGTAAGCAGGGGAGCGAGTGGTAGAAATCAGCCAGGTTGTCACATATAAGAGCAAACCATTTCCAAAAAGGCTGTAAGACGTTCTCAGTTTATCCTGAGTTATGAGATCTTCCATTTTCCTACATCTTCTATAGTAAATACTTGTCCATTTTTCTCTGATGTCAATACAGTTGGTAAGAGAGAAGACAGGGTATGTGACTGAGCTGCTACTTTAATTATTGCAGTGGAAATGTGCCCAGGGCAATTAGGAGAAAAAGTAGATAAACAAATCCAATTAAAGTGAAGGAGTGAGAGGGTGCCTTCTCAAAGAAGACTCACCATGTATGTAGAAAAACACTAAGGAATTCAACAAACACCTATTAGACCTGATACCAAAAATCAGTAAGTTACAAGATATGAGACCATCATGTAAATACTAATTATTGTTCCATACACTGGCAAGTGCAACCCAACGATGAAATTAAAATATAATCATTTCTTCTCACAAGAGAAAGTACAAGAAATACTTACAAAACTAAAATAATATGAGAAGTACCAGGTACATATCCCCCCAAAAAACAAAACTATTGCTATAATTTAGAGAAAAATTGAAATGAATGAAAACACACATTGTGCCCATAAGGTTTCAAATTGTTAAGGTGGACACTAGTTTCCAATTGCTCTACATATTCAGATAATTTAATTAAGTATGCCAGGTAGTCTTTTTGTCTTAAAAAAGATAAATCCATGCAGAATTTCAAGATAACAAAACAATCTAAAAGAACCTTTAGCAATGAAAAATAAAGTTGGAGGCAGCTATTTGCATATTCCAAGAAATTCTTCCAGAAATGCCACCTGTGTTTGTGGTAAAAAAAAGGGACAAGCTAACCTATCATTTATATGGACATACAAGGAATCTAGACTAAACATAGACAACCAAAAGATAGATATTGGTGGACTACTCACTAAACCTTATATGAAAGCTGTGTATTATGCTACCCAAGCAAAGGTTCTGACTCCAGGGCTTCCAAAAGGCTAGGCTAGACCACCCAGTCCAAGACACCAACCAAAGAGAAAGGTGAAAAAAAGAGATTTACCCAACATGGCAACACAGGGAAGAACAGACACAGACTTTCAGCAATTCCAAGTCTGTATTTGAGAAACCAGTAATTTTGCAGAACAGGGAAACAAAGGATGGGCTGGTGTGAGTATACGTGTGTGTGTGTGTAGGCATGCCTGAGTGTGTGTGTGTGTGTGTGTGTGTGTGTGTGTGTGCGTGTCTGTGTGTCTGTTTGTCTGTCTGACAGAGAAGGGAATCCAGACTGTCCTGGATCTGGGAAATGGTTCAGAAGTTCTCACCTCTGGAGATGGAGATGATCACTTCTGCTCCGTGTGAGAATTTCCCTCATTCAGGATTAATCGGTTGCAATCTCACTGTTATTTGGGTGAAATTTTAGCTTTTTCTAGTAGATAATTTTAATAGGCCAACTCTGTTTTTCTTGCTACCTATGTACTGAAACACCCCTTCCCTACAAGTAGAAAAAAAAGCAAGTGATATGAAGCTGATTTACTGATTTATTGTGAAGGGTTGGAATGCTGCATGTCCAGAGCCAAATTCTCCAGGACCATCATCAGTTACCTTAAGATGATTGATTCACTGCCTACTTGTCTTAGTTATGGTTTCTATTCCTGCAACGAAACAACCATGACCCAAAAGAAAGTTGGGGAGGAAAGGATTTTTGGCTTACACTTCCATATTGCTGTTTACCATCAAAGGAAGTCAGGACAGGAACTCAAACAGAACAGGGACCTGGAGGCAGGAGCTGATGCAGAAGCCATGGAGGGTGCTGCTTACTGGCTTGCTCCCCATGGCTTCCTCAATCTGCTTTCTTATACAACTCAAGACTGTCAGCCCAGGGACAGCACCACCCACAATGGACTGGGCTAATTAAGAAAATGCCCTATAGGTTTGCCCACAGCTGGATCTTATGGAGTCATTTTCTCAACTGAGTGTCCCTCCTTTCAGACAACCCTAGTTTGTATGGCACATTGACATGAGACGAGCCAGCACGCCACATTTATGTTTGATCTCAATCTGCTCCAGTGTCAGGTAATTCTCTGGATTGTAGATTCTTAGCAAACCTTTAGCTTCCACCAGCCTCAAAGCAGAGAACGCTACCAATCTGATAACATACTATGGGGGATGTCATTCTGTATGCTGTGAATATATGTTTCTCTTACTGGTGGATGAATGAAGCTGTTTTGGACAATGGACAGGCAGGATGTAGCCAGGCAGGAAATATAGGCTAGGCTATCAGACTAGGAGAATTCTGGGAAGATGAATGGAGAGAGTGAGTCACCAGGGAGAAGTATGTAGCTATCAAGGAAGAAAGAGACCTGGGCTCCACTGCTATGCCAAGACCACCTAGAGATACACAGATTAATAGAAATGGCTAATAATTAAGAGAGAGCTAGTCAATAAGAAGCCTGAGCAATTGACCAAACAGTTTATAATTAATATAAGCCTCTGTGTGTTTATTTGGGACTAAATGACTGAGGGGCTAAGGGGGACAGAAAAATCTATCAACAAACATAAACTATAGAACAAGTTTCCCCTGCTTCACTGTAGCCTGCCTCCCTGAAGAATATGCCAAAGGATTTGGAAAGTCCTTTTATTTGTGATTTTCTCCTTTTAAAAACTTCCAAAATGCACTTTTATTTAGTCTCTGAGAATTTCACACAAGTGTACGATGAATTTTGATCATATCTACCCCCACCCTTCCCACCAACCCCATCAAGGATCCCTCACCACCACATCTCTCCCAAAACTCCATGTCCTCTTTGTTTAACCCACTGAGACCAATTAGTCTGCCTGTGTGTTCATGTTTCCTTCATTACGTGTATTTAGTGTGTGCATATGTATGTGCACACATGCTTGCATAGGCATGCATGTGTGTGTGTGTGTTCCTGTGCTGTGATGCACATCTGAGGACCCAGGGCAACTTTCAGAGATCACCTCTTCCTTTTCTGCATGTGTGTGTCCTAAGGATCCATCTCAGAACTTTCACCTGCTGTGCCATGTCTCTGGACCAGGCATGTCTGTAATTGTTTCTTAGGGGAGGCTGCTGTGCCATGTCTCTGGACCAGGCATGTCTGTAATTGTTTCTTAGGGGAGGCGAGGTACTGAGCATTGAGCCTGGACCCTATTCATGCTAGGCAATTGCTCTAGACCCTAGTCATGCTAGGCAATTGCTCTACCACTGAACTATAACCTCATCATTTGATTAATGAGTTTATTGCTTCAGGTAGCTATATAAGGTTACGGCACTGCTTCCATCTTGGAGTATGCTATTTAGGACAACTCAAATCCATGGTCTCCCACTAGGATCAGTCATATTTGCTAAGAATAAACCATCTCTTATTCCTTTGAGATATCAATCACATGGTTCCTGGAAAGACAGAATCGTAGTTCTGAAAGACCATAACTTTGAACCTGGGGTATTACATACACCAAAAAAAAATCTATTAAGGTTGAAGGAGAAATCAAACCTTCCCACAATAAAAACAGGCTAGAGGAGGCTGAAAAAATGTATTTTTGGGAAGACTCTCAGTCAGGAGCAGGAACTTGAAAAGAGGAACAATTCATCTGACTTTCTCCCTCCTAATTTTCACTTTTATATTAGGAAAGAAAACGTTGAACTTCAACCATCCTGACCAGTGACATTAATAGTGTGAATTAAATGTCATTCTCAGTTGGTACCAGGCAGTTATACCAAGGTTTCTCCCTGAACTATTCTGAGGAAATGGGCATGTACAAAGAGACCTGTCTTTAACTTAATTTGCTTTCTATCTTCACATTGGTGTGATTGGGTCAAGTGAATCAATTTAATGTCCTGCTCAATAACTGACTTGGGGTACAGAAGCCAACTGAGTATCTGTGGTTGACAAGGTTTCTGAAGGGAGGAAGATGTTTTATTTGAGCTGGGAAAGATGGCTGCAGCTCCCTGGCCCTGTTAGAAAGGTTGGGACCCTTCTCCAAGAATATCCCAATCTTGCTCTGAGCTGAAGGACCAGTTGAAGGGCATCAGGGTCCCTCAAGACAAACCCACAGACAAGAAGTCCTGTGCATATCTGGGCCTTCTGCAGCCCTCTTTGGTGGGCAGGTCCTGGTGTCCTTTTGTTTATTCAGTACTCCAGGTGTGTGAGTGAGGACACCCAGACTCTGTCAACTGGTCCGATGTCCAGATACAGCGAGGACCTGTCTCATGCTGAATGAGAGTGGGCACCAGATGAGTTCAGCTCAACCCCTAATCTATAGCATCGTAAGCTATGGAGGTGGCTGTCACTTATCCTCTAATGCTATTTCCTTCTTGTCTCAGATTGCTTACAATCTTTTAAACCCCCTTTGTCTTAGACCACACCCTCACCTTATAAATGACTGGCAGTTATGTGTTGTAGAAAGTGTGGGCTTGACTTTAGTCACCCTCCCTTCGGCCCAGAATTCAAAACCCCATTTTGAGTGCTGCTCCAGGGTGGTGAGCAGGCTCATGTTATGTGGTCTGCCACAGTGGCTCCCCACATTACTTCTTTCTCATTCACACCTGCTTCCCCGGTTGCCACTGGTAAATCCTGACATAAAACTATGTAGAAGAGATTTGGGAGGGCCTGGTTATAACTGCTCACCCATTCTTGTGTGACCCTTGAACCTGCCTGCTCTGGAAGGCATTCAGTGATAAAAAGCAACACATCCAGGACCTCTAGGGGCATGTGCTCAGGGAAGGTAAATCTGTATGTGGTATCTGATGCCGACTTTCCAGATGGGGCTGAGAATCCCTGTGCTCCTACTATGGATCACTGCATCCTTGAAGGCTGTTTAATGCTACTCCATTTATATTTTTAATGCTTTCATTGGGCGTTTAGAAAAGCCCCTCAAAGTGTAGATCTGAGGTTCCATCTTACATAGAGGATGAGGTATGCATTACAGAGAAAATTTAATTAATCTATAAACCATAGGACTACTGGTCATTCAAGGTCAGTGAGTGAACAATATATGATGTTGGGTAAGACATTCTTAATTAGTTAACTAACTTATGTTCAGGCAGTGTCCCCCCATACTAATCTTAAATCTGCTATTTGGTTAAGGCTCACCTCCTTTCATTTCCAGAGAGTAGGGGTTACTTGGGTGCACCTAGAAGCCTGGTTTATGTGGTGCTTGAAGGGCTCTAGCAGACCTGAGCACGGCATACACGGCCTTGCCTTCCCCTTCCCTCTCCCTTGCAAACCATACATTATATCCCGAAAGCTATTCCTCAGTTGGATGCTTTCTTATACCAGACTCATCCTTAAGTCTGATCATCAAGGTCCAACCATCAAAATTCTAAAGTCCAACAATCAGAAGCCCCCCTTTGACTACCCCAATAAAATGCCCAATCAAAACATACCACTGTATCCTACCCCGTTGTAACACAGACCTCCCTTTTTTCCTCTTAAAAGGCATTATTGCAAGGCCATTTGCTACTGTTTTCTGCCTAAGTCAGAAATGAGTCATTTTGCTTCCCCACGTAATAAAGGATCTCTCTTTGAAAATAGGTGTTTGGTGTGGTTTGTACCTAATCTGAGGTTCTGGAGGAACAACCTGCTGAGTACAGGTCCCTCCAGTGCTAAAGGTCAAACCCAGGGCCTTGTGATGCAAGACAAAGGCAAACATACAGAATATGCGATGGCAAACACTCTACTAGCTGAGCCAGAGCCCCAGACAAGATGGTATGTCTTTAAATGCAAACACACCCCAAAGCAGATGTGTGTTGATCTCTTGGAGAATGTGAGCATAGCTGGCAATATCTTACCCTGTTTCTCTCAACACAGTGGTTCAGCGGGCACCATTCAGTGCTCAGGGCATGTTCATCTGGCACACTGGCAGGAATAGTACATGTTAACTGTACACACCACAGTTGTATATTGTTAAGAGCCAAGTGACAAGGGCCAAGAAGATACTGTGTCTGTATTTGATCCCATGGCGTCAAAAGCATGTCCTTAGAAATGGAATTTGTGTCTCACTTGCAGACTTGGAGAGTGGGGAGGGAGACAGCTCCACTCTCCCTTTAGCTTTCCTAGGTGTCTCTCGACATCTCCAGAAAATTGGCTCTGGGCTTGCTTCTTCTGCTCATACTGTCCCGATTTAATTTTATTTATCTTTTGAAAACAGCAGTGGACAATTTATTATCATACAGTTATGTTAATGATGGTTTTTTCCAACCATTAGTTCCATGATGCTGTGGTTACCTATAACATGGGCTTTTGCAGAAATACTTTTGGTGACAGTGAGCTTGAGATCTGGGTCCTACAAAAAGATCAGTCGGTGGAGTGCAAGCCCAGCTAGTCACCAAGAGAAGCTGTCCAAGAAATTGGGAGCAAAGATGGAAATTCCTCTAGAGTTACTTTATATGTGAGGCAAATCATCACTTAGGCATGCTTCAAACCTGTGGGCTGAGTGTGGGCATCTGGGATACTGGTGTTAAGTTCCGGCCTTACAGCTGCTCTGGACTCTTCTAGCCTCAATCAGGGAATAGCTGTCACTAGGATGAAGACTGATGGAAGCCACATCCCAGGGAGACAGCAAGGAGTTAAAGAACTGGGCTCCTGGATGCAACATATTCAGAAAATCTAGCTAGCAAGGATCTTAGTTATGTTGCCAAAAGTTGCAAACTTTATGAGCAAATGGAGATTCTACTGTGATTCAAATTTCAAAAGACTGAGGCATATAACTTCAGCTGTGTACTTACCCTGCCATCCTTAAACTCTAATTTGAGGTGTCCTCGAGATGTGCTTGCACATGTCCTTCTGTCTGTCTATAATGTTAGAACCCCCTCTGTGGCCCTCCTTTTGAAGTGTGCAGCCTCTGTGCTCATGCAAATGCCTTCCATTCACTTCTCTGCTCTTGCAAATTCCCACGGAGCTGCACGTGGAAGAAATACACACCCTTCCTTTCTAGTTGATAGGGGAGTTCAGAGCATGATAGAAGTAGGTGGACTTCTCTGGCAATCTGAAAGTATATTAAATTTGAACAGGCAAGAAGTAGGACAGAATGTAAAGAGGAAGACTTGGTGAGTTAGATAGGCAGTGTAAGGGGTAAGCTTGGGTTGTGTGAGACCCTGTCTAAAGAAGAACAAATACCAAACAAAGTAAAAGTTTCCCAACACCAAAACAACTAACTAAAAACAAGGGAACTGCACTGATCATCTAATCTGCCTTGCCTCTGGGTCTTTAAGTTCGTGTCCTTCTTGTTTGAAATCACTGAGAAACTGAATATGATTCTTACCGTCTTGAATTTTAAAAGGATATTTCATAGTGGTTAACCAACTAACATACTCAAAGCCTTTTACAACTCACGTGTGCTACATTTCTAACGAGTTTCATCTTTCCAGTTTCTTCCTCCTATCTCTCCTATGACAAACTGTTATAAATGTATTGGCTTAAAGCAAACTCTTCACTTTGTGTTCTAGAAACCAGAGGCACAACCTAAAAGTGTAGACAGGCTTCCAGAGCCTTGTGTGTTCTTTGTTCCGGGCTGCCTGCTCCAACACCAGACTGTCTCATGCTATGTTCTTCTAATGTTCCACTCTGTGTTAGGTCTCTTCTCTCTCCCACAGGGGATCTCATGATCATCCTGGATAAGTTAGGACATCCACCATCTCAATATTTTTTCCTTTAACATGCAGTCTTTTTGACCTTGTGAGGGAAAAGCCTCTTGGAGATCATGCACTAAGAAGGGAGGTATTCTCAGATCCCAGGGGCTTGGTCACTTGTGTCCTTTGTGGGGTGATTTTATACAACTACATGGTGAATGTTACAATAGACAGAACTGCAAATGCAGGGCCTGTTCTGTATTCACCCCGAAGCAGAGCTCAGCACTACACCGTTCTCCTGCGTCCAGCACTGCCTTCTGTGATTTCCCAGAAGAAGCGACCCAGGAGTCTTTGCTTTATTTCTGTAACTGGGGGCTCTCCAGGGCCTCTCATGGAACAAAGCTGCTGGCAGCCCTCCTGCCTCCATGTCAGGATGTTCACAGAACACCGCTAGCTCAGGCTGCTCGCACAGAATACCACAGGACCAGAGAGCTTTACACAGCAGGTCTTACTACATATTCCCCAAGGCTGCAGGGCCAAGGCCAAAGTGTATGATTATTCAGGTCTGAGGAGGCTGTTCTGTAGCTTACAGACTATGTCTTCTCTCTAAGCTAACCTTCCCTCAGTACTGGAGGAGGACTTGATGGCTCTTAGAAAATGAACCACACTATTGGATTAGGTTTCTGTCCTGTGACTAATCTTAGCTGTAACCATCTCTGATTGGTTAAAGTCTCTTTGTGAGAGCATCCTGAGCTAGCTAGTCCATTAGCACAAAGGCTAGTTTTCCGGTGGAAGCATTTTGTGTCTGCGTGCAGCTTCTAGAGATGTGTTCTATCATAGAAAGCAGTAGAAAACAGATATTGACATTTCAACCTGACAAAGTTATGGTGCTGAAAAGAGGCCAATGAACGTGAATGTATCAGAACCGAGAGGCGCTAATAATGTGTGATTAGTAAATGTAATGATTGCGTGGCAACACCCAGGGAATACAACTCAGCCTGTTACATTTGCTCACGTTTATTGTGTTGTTTGAGAAGCCCCTGCACTCTAAAAAAAATTGACCTATTGGCAGTTGTACTCTGGGATTTTTGTCTGCAGAGCCCTCCTGACTTGCTGCCCCATGGCAACTGCCTTCCTGACATGGAGGCAGGAGGGCTGCCAGCAGCTTTGTTCCATGAGAGGCCCTGGAGAGCCCCCAGTTACAGAAATAAAGCAAAGACTCCTGGGTCGCTTCTTCTGGGAAATCACAGAAGGCAGTGCCGGACGCAGGAGAACGGTGCGGTGTGGTGCTGAGCTCTGCTTCGGGATGAATACAGAACAGGCCCTGCATTTGCTGTCGCAGACCCTGAACCTGTAAAACTGAATGGTTGCTGTGACAGAGACCCACACATTCATGTGTTCTTCTGTAATTACATCCTCACACAGTCCTTCATCCTCTTGACTTATGTTTCGCGTTATCCTTCTTAAGTGCCTTTACGGTTTTTGCTGTTGTTGTTTTGCATTATCACAGTTTCTTAATTGGGATCCAGAGTTTGAGTGGCTTCCGGGCCTGAGGCTAGAGGCTGTGTGGCCACATTGGAGCAAAGCTTAAGTGTGAGCTATTTTGTTGTCCAACCACTGTGTTCACCTCCTGTTCTTGTCTTCTGTTGTTCATTTTCTCATTGTTTACTTTTAAAACTATAGGGAAATATGGAGTGGGTTTGAGATGAGTACAAGCCGCCAAGAGTCTGGGTGTGATGTTAGAAATGAAGATCTTCGTTCACGTTGCATCTGGTGACTTTGTGTGAGGGGCATATCCTCCTGCTTCTATTGAAGACAATTTCCACATGACCAGGAGTAAGACCTTCAGTCTGCTCAGAACAGAAACTTCAGTTACAGACACAAGGTGTCTGGGGATTGGGACCAGGATGGGAACTAGGAATTATGGGGAACATAAACCTTCAGGTGGGAAATTCAGAGGCTATAAGAACCTCGGTGTTTAAGATATAGTGCCTGACATCTATTTGAAAGTCTGAAAAGTGAAGCACAAATACACAGTGAACCTACCATTAGGCTTCTAAATAAAGTTGGATTGGTTTCTTATCATGAACCTACACCAAATGCACACAACTTAGTCTCCACTGGCCCCCAGAAGTTGAAGCAAGCATGCCATGCATCAATCCAGAAAGCTCTAGAAGGATGCAGATATCTACTTAAGAGCTCCTGTATGAACATAGCATTTGTGACTTCTGTGTGTTAATTTTGAGCCTTTTTTTTTGGTAATATAACATGAGGTACAACGAATCTGCCCTCATTTAACTGAAACAGTTGACAATTAGAATTCAACACACACACACACACACACACACACACACACACACACACACAAAGCCATTAGGTCTGAGTTGCTGGGATTCTCATTACTGGTAAACAGCAGGTTGCTTGTCTTCCCAGAAGGGAAACAGGCTCTTCAAGGAAAGCAATCCATTTCCAGCTCAAGATTGATGTCTGTAGGAACAGATGGATTGCAAAATGCGAGACTGCAACCTCAGCTGCACCTTGCCCTCACCTACGTGGGGTTTGGGTGGTGTGTGTGGGTGGCGCGGCAAGTGCGCAGAATGTGTCTATGTGAGTACGAGAAATGGGGAAAGTATTTGTGTGATACAGGGACAGGCGCTGAAGAAGAAAGGTGGGAGAAGAATAACGAGTAAAGGAGGAGGCTGTGGAAAGAAAGGCAGGTGAGGGCAGGCGGACAGATGACTACTTTGAGTCATGTAGAACACTGAGGGGACCCTGTGCCATCCGGAATTGAGAGTGCGTTTCTGCCTTTCTAGATAACATGCACTGTAGGAATGCAATCCAGGAAAATAAAACTGATAGATTAGGTGTGGGACTTGACAGGGGTGATGGCTGGGATGCTGGCCATGCCCCGCTGCAGCAGATTTCACAAAGAGATATACAGTGTCACCTTAAATCTGTTTTATGTCTTCCTCATTCAAGGTTGGGGAAGATCTCAGAGGACTGCCTTCAAAGATGGCTCTTACAGCACTGGTATGCACGTACACTGTAGAGCCCTGTGGTATTTTTAAGGCATTATTGTTGAAGAGGAAGATAGCTTTGTTGGATGCAGGTATTGGGTTATCTAAAGAGAGTCCCCAAGACTGACTCATAAGCACATGCTTTCTTTCTCATAAATATCCAAATGATTAGATTAGGCATGACTACACTCCTAATTAGAATTATTTCAGAATAATACTTGAGTGAAATCCTGTCCCATTATCAAACTGAAGCAAGAATAAGAAGTTACAGAACAGTTTCCATGGATGTCTGCAGAATTTCCAGCATCCCCATGCAAGGTTAGAGGGAAAGGGACAGGATGGAGGCTGTCTGCACGGTATGTACTGTCATAACATATTTTGAGTTCCTGCGGACATCCCCAACACGCCAACTTTCAATGCAGGACATCTTGTTAGCTATGGTTAGGGTGAATCTCCTTCCTTTTCAGATTTAGTCTTCTGGCCTGGAATGGTTGCACGCCTCTTCTCTAGCAGGCTAACTCTCTCCTTTACTTCTCACTTGCCACATTGATTGGATTCTTCCTTTTGTTGTTAGTTGTCCATTGCCTCTGAGGGGATGCTAAATGGATCAGACTGGTCCTTATTTAGTCCTGAAACCAAACAGCCTCAGTCAGTTTCTATAATGAACTTACTGCCCATGTTAACTCTGCCTCTGGGAGTGCTTTTTGTTTTCTATAGTACATAATGCAAACAAACCTGGAAGAAGGTAGTATTTAAGAGTATATGTGCACACAAACACAGACACACACACACACATACACACAGACATACACACACAGACACACACACATACATACACACAGACACACACACACACATACATACACACAGACACAGACATACACACACAGACACACACACATACATACACACAGACACACACACATACATACACACAGACACAGACACACATACACACAGACAGACACACACATACACACACATACATACACAGACACACACATACACACACATACACACATACACACACACACACACACACACAGAGAGAGAGAGAGAGAGAGAGGAATTTTCTATTAAGTACAGATGAGGGAGTGGTTCACAGCTAACAATTAACCAGCCCAGAATTCCCTATGCTCTTTAGCTCACCTGCATGAGTTCCTGAGATGTGACATGCTTGAAGAAGAATAAGCAAGATATGTGCTTTACTTTCTCATATTCTGATAAATTATTCAGAATTCCAGGTGCATCTTAGGGATGGTAGAGCCAGAAGAAATTTCAATAGTACTAGGAAACATAAAAATATAGTAACTATTATTGAGGTAGGTAATAAAAATGAAATTACTAAAAAGTAGAATGATTTTTAGTCTTTCAAAGGACAACATGGCACACATGGAGTCAATACTTACATATGCTTATGCTGTTTATGAAGTTTACACATTCCACAAAGCATCTGAGAATTGTTAGAGAAGTATAATTAACAAAAAAATATCATTTCAGTTCAGATACCTGACCACCAAGGTAGCAGAGAAATAGAACACCTTTACCATTGAATGAGCATCTGGCCAGAATGTGAAGCCTATTGGCAGTTATATGCCCAGACTGCATAGGGAAATGCTAAGTCTCAGCTCTCATTACAGAACACAGAAACGCATGCCATCCACGCTCGTAAAGTGAGTAAACTGATCTTGAGGAAGAGATTTCAGCAACACTGGTGATTACACTTGGATCACCCCAAATGTACCTGAATAAGTCTTAGATTGAGCTGACTGGCTTTATCCAAGAAAGGCAAACTTCTCTGATCTTGACAGACAATTCATTAGGGAAAAAAAAATTCCTGCACATATGTTCATCACCGACCTTCTCATGATAGCAAGGAAAAGGAACAAGCCTAGATGTCCATCAACAGATGAATGAATAATGAAAACGGTACATATACACAATGGGATCGTATCCCACTGCAAAGGAAAATGAAATTAACATATTTGCAGAGAAATAGATGCAAATGGAAAATACTTTATCAAGTGAGTTTCTGAGAGGTGACATTATGGAAGAAGAAAAAGCAAGATATATGCTTTACTTTTTCATCGTCACAATAGCAAGGGAAAAGAAAAGGCCTAAACGTCCAGGACCAGAAAGAAAAATCCTACATGTTCTCTTTTGTTGTGTGGAGTTTGTGACATTTTATACATTCATATTTACATCAGAATGAGCATTCATTGAAGTCAGGAAACTAGAAAGTAGTCCATGAGAGGACAAAAAGGAGGACTGGAGGGAGGAGGCTGCAGGAAGTACGGGGCACACGTGATATGAAAAACGGAAGCAGGGGTGGGGCAGTGGGAGTGGAAAGGTTTAAGCTGAGATGGAGAGGGGAAGAGAGATGCTAGATGCCAGAGGGGATGTAAAGGGAAGGGTCAGCCAGAACCATGTAGGAAGCACCATAAGGAAACCTGTAACTTTATACGCTAGCTAAAATAAATAAATAAATAGCTAGGCAGTACAGGGTCCAGATGCTCACAACAGATCCATGCTGTCTTTAAAACCTCCGACATCATTTCAAGAAGACGGAAGTCCTCACTGTGATGAAGTCTCCCAAGTAAAATGTTCTCAGAGAAGATAGGAGATGGGGTTTCTTCTTTTACAGAAAGAAATAATTCTTGTTTTCAATTTGATTTCCCTTCAGATATAGAATGGGTCGTATAATTTCATGAAAATGAAAAGTTTAAATCACAAAGAATTGTAAAGTTATTTTCTAGATTTTTTGGAACATGAATTTTCAGCTTGTTGAGGGAAAATAAAGTGATTGTAAGGCTATCCTCAGGCATGAGGAGAGGGGGTGAGTGGGTCTTTCCACTGAAAAACACCAACATGCCATTCAGCCTGTGCGAGCATCTGGCTTCCATGGCTTCCAGACTGGCTTTCCATCTCTCTGGCTGCCTAATGAGTCCTGAGAAGTATCTGGAATAGCAGGATCCAAAGTATAAAATCGGAAAGAGCCAGTCATCTCAAATACATGGAGCTGCAAGAGTCAAGCAAGATGTGGAATTAGCCAAGGGACCCATGACCAATGAAGGAAAATGATGCAATAGCGATCGTCAGGCTCTCAGGCTAAGTGAACTGCATGAGACCCCCAAAGACAAACTTTCATGTGGAACCAAGAAAGCAGAAAGGAAGTAGACTTTGTTTTTGTTTAGGGTGGATGGTAGAGGGTATTAGAAATTGAATATGGCCAAAATATGTGTTACATGCCAATAAAATAGTATTAGAAAATCCATCTCATTATACTGAGACTATACTGTGTAAATATTTAAAAATAAATCCCTGGTTAATCACATCTGGGGGTTTCCCTGTGTTTATTTAGTACAATTCAGAAGGTATGGAAATTTCTATTTGAAATAGCCAGGAAAGACTAGAGGAGAGATCAAATGGCCCTACCCCTCACTGACAGACTACTGACTATTGACTCATTTTGGAGAGGGGGAGTCATTGTCTTCAGCTGTGTAAACACTGGTGATCCCACTCAACCCAGTGACCACACACATAGCCCTGGTTAGACGAAATATCACCACACAAAATCAAAAGTCATGAGGATGACTGTGACAGGGATGAGGAGGAGGCAGGGTAGGAAGAGAAATAGCAATGTAGTGTATACATGTAAAAAAATGTCCAAGAACTTAAAAGGAAAAACGTCTATATATTTTCCATTTAAAGCAGTTACCTAAAATAGGACTTTCTTCTTTTCCCTAGAATAGTGTGATCCCTGAGCTGGTTTTAAAATAAAGGTTCCCTCCCATGGTCCTGAATCAGCGTTGCCAGGCAACTTGGGCTTGGGCTGAGCCCCTCCCACCATTGACACTTGCGGGGGGGGGTGAGAGTCTTTCATGAGCTCTCACTCCACACCTGGGTGCCAGGAACCTGTCTGGAAGAGGTCTTTTTTTTGCCAAAATTTGCCTTTGGAATTTATTATTATTATTATTATTATTATTATTATTATTATTATTATTTAGGATTTCAGATTAATCAAAGCATATAAAATAAGCTTTTATAGCCTTGAAGGTATAATTATAGTTTTGTGAAGTACACAAATTGGATAATCAGAACAGAGTGAGGATTAAATATAGACAAGAAGGAAGATTCTGGTGTAGCAAGTTCTTTCAACTATCAGTTTAAGATAATAACTTTTGAAACCCGCCCCTTGTGGGGAAGTCTGAGCAGCAGTCTAGGTGGCTCTACTGCAGACAAGCAAGATAGAACAGAACAGGATATGCTTTTAATTAACGTGATGTGTAAAATACAAAATACTTGGGTGAGCTTTTTCTTATTTAATTATGAATCTTTTGTCCATGCTGTCAAATTTAACTTAGGTAATATGATAATTGCATGTCATGAATTAAAAGCAAATTTAGCATCTCAGTGAAGAAAAGAGATTGGTTAGATATTTTGTTCTAAAATAAAACAAGGACAGTGACTTGGGCAAATTTAAAGCAATTGGCACTGTGAGGTTTTTCTTTAAAAAAGGAAAAAAACTTACACTTCCTTCTGTCCATATAAGAAATTTAGATATTAGATAGCATACTAACACAATTATAAAGCAAATACGAGAAATTGCTGTTTAGCTTCTGAAAATGTTTAATGAAATAGTACCCCAGTTAGCATGCTTCAGAAGTAAGATTCCTTCACATCCTGGGTCAGATCGCAGCCCTGACAAGTGTACACTGAGCTCAGCCCTGTGTAACCCTAATGTTTTGGAAACCCACTAGTGCCAAAGAAGCAGAGACAATGAAACCACATGAGTCGGAGGGCCCTGCTCTTACACGACTAAAATCTTCATTGACACAGAACGGTAGACACAGGTGTACACGAGCACACAGCACGATGAGCCAGAGCAAGGGCGAGCACAGCATGTGCGAGCCCCTGCTGTCCTGTGGAACATCCGCTTATGGGGCCAGGAAGTCGTAAGAAGGGAACACCTTTCACCCATATGCTACGGAAGGTGTGCTGTCCTGTTGCCTTCCTGGTCTGGAACTTTTAACCTGCACACTTGTCAGTGATTTTCGTTGGCAGCCCTAAGCACTTCTAATGAGATAGGAAGGCATATTGTTTGGAAGAGCATATCACTATAAAAATAATCCTACCACTGATGGGACCAGTCATCCGTGTCCCCATCCCCCGTCCATCTCCTGTCTGTGTCATGTGCCCCCATCCCCCATCGTTTTAGCAGCCATGACCTGCTAACATGTGCTCGCTTGACCTTGCCCCTCCTGTCCTGGCCACTAGGAGGTCAGATGCCCTCCTTGCAGCAAGGAACCAATCAGAAGTTGGCTGGCGGGGCTGTGCTTTACGGCTCTGGGTATGCTTTATGGACAAGTGCACAACAGTGACATGCATAGCAAAATTACCACCCTGGGAGGGCCTATGGGTCATAACAACCAGTTGACCAATCAGCAAAGAGCAGGTCGTCTAAGCCTGGAAGTGCACCAATCCTGAGACTTGCATACCCCTAGACACTCCCCATACACTGCCCTATAAGATCCCGGCCTCATGATTTCTTGGGGTCTTTCTCCAGCTATTTGCTTCAGTGAATGAATGAAAGGTCAGAGCTAATGGGTTAGCCCGTTAAACAACTACAATAAAAGACTCTTTGCTTTTGCATCGAAATGGACCTCTTGGTGACTTTGGGGTTCAGAATTCAGTATAACACCACTAACAGCTAAAGGAAAAGTTCTCACAATGCAAGTGTCCAGGGGAAGCCTGTTCTAGTGAAGACTGGATCTGCACAATCGTGAAGGATGAAGGTTATCTAGAAGGTCTTCAATAGGAAGTATGGAATGAAAAACTTCCCTTCAAACCTCTAGATATGTGTATATTTCTTCTGATTCATTTAGTGTTTATACTCCTGGATCTTCAAAGCAAGTTCTAAAAATATAAATATTCTTACATTAGAATCATATCCTTTCACTATAAAATTTAAAATATTTCACATGAGGATAATAAACACCACTCCTTGAGTACAACAGTGTTGTGACGTCCAGAAAACACTGTTTTACCCCAGCCTACCATCACCTCTGGTTATTTTCAGTACTTCTTACATAATGATTCCTGAGTTTCTAAAGGAGAGGTGATAATATTAATGTCCCATTTGGGGCTGAGCACTATACAGTGTGTAACCCTTTGTACATTGACCTGTTCTGGGTCCTTGTATTAATCTCCATTTGTTGCAAAAAGAAGTTTCCCTTAGGAGGGTTGAGAGATTCAGTAATCTATGGTATAAAGATAACTTTGGGTACAGTTTATTATTTTGTTCATTTATAATAATAGGTTTCCCCCTAGGGCCTATGGCTACCCAACTGAGTGACTGGGATGAACCAGTATGGATTGGGGAGGGGTTTACAAAATCCTACCCCTAGGTGAGGAGTTACTGGCAATTGATGGATGTCGGGGAAGGGAAAGTCAGTTTCTCTTAGGGATGCAGCCTTTGATTGTATGCCCAATTTCCAGGGTATAGCTCTATACTCATGCATATACCTCAATACTTAATTCAGTGGGTTTAAAAGAGAGAATATGGAGTTGGGAAGGAAAAGATGATGAGGAGGGTACTGAAATAGCTAAAGTGGGGAGGAAAAGGCCTGCACCTGCCCCAAACACATTATATTCACCTATGGAATTCCCAAACAAAACATATAATAACAAATCAAATAAATATACATTGGAAATAAACTGCTGTGGGCTCGTCAGTGCTGACAAATGTATGTAATAGGACAATGCAAAGAATCATCTGAAGCCGGGCAAGGATTTCTAGAAGAAGAGGGAGGGGCCCACTGTCTGGAAATAGCCTAGGTGGCAGGATTGTGGGCAGGTGGCAGTTGTGAGTCAGGAGCAAGCCATCCTCAGGCCACTCTCCATCTTGACAGGAGTGTTGGAGGCTGACACAAGTAAACAGCTAGTTTGCAGTCTGCCGTGGGCGATCCTTGTAGTCTGCTTAGTGAGGCCATATCTATTCTGTGTGAGAATTCTCCTACTGTTTTTTTGTTTTTTGTTTTTTTGTTCTTTTGGGTTTTTTTTTTTTTTTTGGTTTTTCAAGACAGGGTTTCTCTGTATTGTTTTGAAGGCTGTCCTCTGTAGAATGGGCTGGCCTTGAACTCACAGAGATCCACCTACTTTTATTCTACCATTTTCTCCAGAATGCTAGTATTTCGACGACGACAAAATTGATAAACCTATAGTTTTAAAATGTGAATCCCAGTTCCTGTCCCGATGGCTTATCAGCCACCATGTTGGCTGGAGCAGCCACCCTCTGAATGCCTTCTGTGCAGGTATGGCGGCTTTAGCTAGGGAAGACGCTGTGGGAAGAAGCCATCTCTCAGAGGAGCCCCCATTCACCCTTGCAAATGCGTCATAAACACCCAATCCTGGAATAGCACATTATGTTTGCTATTCAGTAACGCCAATGAAGCATGAGTCAGATCAAGAGAAGAAGGAACACACCATGTGTCAGGCTCAAAATGCGATTGCACCTCATAAAATGGCGAGATAAGAAAGTGGGCTTCTTTTGCAGCACCCGAATGATTTGTGCTCTGAGCTGCGTGGATCACCCATTGTCACTTCCCTCAGCTTGGAGTCACTGTGCATTTGTTTTTAGGACTAGAAATGACTTTATAGATGTGCCGCACAGGCAGGGAGCTCAAAGTTCATTTTATTTAACAAATGAGTTTTGAGCAGCCACTTTGGACAGACTTTGGGTGAGGATCCTGAGATAAAAAGACAAGAGCCTTCCCTCCTGTGTGTCAGGACCCACGAAAAGGTGTCCATTTCATTTTGACTAATGGTCAGAGAGTTTAAAAATGTCCGTGTGTCCTTAAGCCTATACTGAGCTATGGGATGTTCTGGCCTTGGCAGGGAATGTCTCTTATCTACATAACAATAGGTTTTGGCCTGCAGGTGTGGCAGGATTAAGGGAAGTAAATATCTTTGCCCTTTGTATGTCATCATAGAAGTCTTCTGTCATCTTGTCCTCACTGTTGGTTGAATACACAAGATGGTATAAGAATAAACTAAGGGTGCATTCAGTAGGGATTGAATCTGCCCTCAGGACAACTATTCTGCATCTTTATCTTGGATTCTTAACCCCTGTTTTAGCTAGCCTTTCCCTCATCCACACTCCCCTATTCAGGTACGAACCTGGGGCTGCCCGGCTGGCTCCAATTGCAGCCCCGCAAAGACAGCTTCTGACAAGGGGTCCGTCCCAGTTCAAGTTGTGCCAAGTTACAATGACAGGAAAGGATGAACAGTGGCAACTCTCAACCTGTAAATTGAGCAGAGAGCAGGCACACCTGTCGGCGTCTGCCGGCTGAGTGCGGGCACATGTCACAACATCAGTGTTGTCCCATTAATAAAAAGGAGGTCTGGCATTGGTGCCGTTGACCACTCACCGGGCAGAGGCTCTGCCTTGCCATTATAGTTTATGTGTTCTAGCACCCAAAAGAAAGGATCACAGCTTCAGATCTTTGTGAATTTTCCAAGTGATTTCTACTCCTAGTACTAATGAGGGCAATTGTCATGCACATACATGGCATTCAACTCCCTTCTAGCGATACTGAAAAATTCAAGAGGAACAGGTGGTGTAAATCTTAACAGTATTTTATACTTCACCCAGTGCGTCTGAGACATTATGATTTCCACATAAAATCAACATAAATTATTAATGCACATTTTGCATTCTTTATTCAGGTCCAAGTGTAGGAAATGTCAGATGTACTTACACTTATGGGGACTCTCCCTGATGCTAATTGTCCCTCCATAAATGTTTTATCTGATTTAGATTTGGGGAAATTTGTAGTTGTAAAGCAAATTCAAAAGCTGGTTGTTCAGACTCACTTGAAAGTTATAGCATCCTGGAACTGGACATAGGTTATAACAGTTATTTACATTAAATACAGTTATGAATTTGGCTCCCAGCACAGCTGCTCAATAATTACATGTGGCAGGGTCTGTCCTTCAGACAGGACAGATCCACAACAGCATAGGCAAAGCTGGTGTGATCTAAATATTTTAAAACAACACACATCTTCCCAGAGAACAGATCTCCCATGTCATCTGAGCACCCCCCCCCCGCCACACACACACACACACTGTGAGCAGTAGAGAATGATTTTATATTGCAAAAACCAGTGGCAGATCCCAACATAAAGAGACACATGGCTACTCTGACTCTCTGCTTTCTTCCCTGATCCCTTGTTTACTTCAGGACAGAATCTTGCTCATATGACCTCAGATCTCAGGGACACAGTGACCTGGGAACTCAGGGTCAGGATGTTCTCAGCTCAGACTGGCTGAGTTTGGTAATCCCACATATTTTGTTAATGTCATCTTATTATCTTCAGTTAGTTCAAGATATTTTCCAATTTCCCCTGTGGATTTATTCTTAACCACAAGGCTGGTTCAATACAGTTAGTTCTTCATCCACACATCTGAGGGTCTCCTTGATGTCTGTTTCTGGCTGAGCCTAACCAATTCCCTGTCTTTTGGCTCAGCATGTGGTCCATCTTTGTTGATAGCTGTGTGATCCTGGAAGGAACATGCCTTCCTGTTTACTGAATGAAGGAGTGGATATTCATGCAGCTGAATTAGCTGGTGGATAGTTTCTTCAAATCATCTCTCATCGTCGCCCCCCCCCCCGCTACTGCTAGCAGTTGTTGTGTTAAAATCTCAAATTTTGATAACGAATTAGCCTCTTCAAGTTCCTCCATGTTTGAGTCACATGTTTTAAAGCTGCATACAGTGCATATGCATTTAGCACTCAGTTATGGCCTTGGCGTAATTTGATCTTTTCCTCATTATGGCCTTGTGCTTCTTGCCCTGAAGATCATCTTACCTGGTATTAGTACAGACACTTGACATTCCTGTTCTCTGCATTTCCAACATATATTGTTCCTTTTAAAAGGCTGTCCACTGTTGATTTAACAGTGCGGCAGGAACAGCCAGTCACTGGGAAAGGGAGGAAGCATAGTATGCTGAGCTATATATTCGTGGTTGCAGAGGGAACCAGGTCAGTCCCAGAGCTGTGACTACATAGCTAGCTCGGGCTTAGCCAGTTCCTCTAGCTCAGAACATCTTTCAGTGTGTTTTCAGAGACGGTCCGTGACTTTGAACTCAGTCTGCGTGCTTCATGTGTGGCAGACAGTGAGAAAACGAACCCATTTTAGCCCTGGGAAGACTTTAAACCAGGCAGTTGCCAGATTCGTGGGTGTTGTACGGAGCATCACACCAAACCAGCTCTCTTCAAAGACCTTTCTTTCAGCCCCTCTAGGCTTGCCCTTCCACAACACCTTTCTCAATCCATTCCCACTGGAGTCAATTAAGTGATTTCACCGCGCAAGTTCCCCTTCTTCCTACTGGAGTTCAGTAGGTTACTGAAGCACACTTCAGACTTCTGAGTGAGCGTCTGTGCCTCGCTGCTGCCCTCTCAGTCTCCACAGAGCTGCTGGTCGGCTGTGCTGAGCAGAACTCCTGGTTTGGATTTCTTATTTTCTAGCTCTGCAAACACTCCTCAAACTGCTAATAGGCGATGGAATAGTGAGTATTAATAGTCAGTAGTCTGGATCGGTTAAGCCTCACTGAGACGCGTGGTTAATGTCAAATACTACAGAGTGCCAATCTGTTTTCCTGGCCACAACTATAATGGGGTTTAAAGCCAGTGAATAATTCAGAATTGCGTGTGTTTAAGTGTTAAACAATGATGAAGGACCCATCCTCTCACAGCTGGGTCTAAGCACATGCAGCATCTTCCTTCAGAAATTTATTATTACCTTGTCCTGTATTCGTGACACAGCTACACGGCTATTCCTCAGCTAGGATGGTTAAAAATTATCTCCCTTCTGAAGAAATTTCCGAATATGTTTAGATCAGTGATGGATTTCTTTGTCTGGCTTCCATGACTGTGAAGAATAATGACCCTGCCTTGTCTTGGTGACCCTGGTTTCCTTCGCTTTTATTAACGATTGTAACAGTCACCATCACTATTTGGCTCACTGATTTAAAACTATAAGACAAATGTAAGTGTGCAACAATGAGCTTCCATTCTAAAAGACATTAAGTACTATGACAATATTCTGAATCTCCTTTCTCAGGGCATGAGGGTATGAGCACCGCAGGGTCCCGGAAGCTCACCTGTAACCACACTCTAATGTAACATTCTGTAAAGAGACTGAGGAGGAGGGAGACAAGTCATTCCGCCATGACCAAAGTGTGTGCTCTAGAATGTGTGACTGGGATATGGCTTATAAAATACAAACACAGTCATCCTTGGGATTAAATTCTAGTGACTTGGTGAGTCAGCACGGTTCTGCTGGGTGACCCATGGGTGTGTCAGGTGCTATATGCATATCTCTGCCATTCAGACTCTATAACACTTTCAGTCAGACATTGCTCACTGGGTAAATTAAAGAAACTGATCCATATGCCTGTATGACAAAGTCATGTTCCCACCAAAGGGATCTCACTTCCGGCTTGTGTCTTTTCATGGTAGACTTATTATCTTTTAGCCCAGTTTGTGCTCCCCTCCCCAACATCTGCATCCTCCCATCTCTCCATGTCTGCTGGACCATGATGACCAGCATCCATCACCTCAACAGCCCTTCCAGTGTCCCTAAGCTGAGCACAGTGTCAAGGATGAGCTAGAAGATCCACAGTGCTCACCACTGGGATGTTCAGTGATCTCTTAGCTTAACTCTCTGCTGAGAGTCCTCAGCAGGAAGCCTTTACTCTCCAGTGTGTAGCTCAGACAATTCAGACTTGGAATTCCCAGTAAAACTGAAGATTGGGCAGAGGTGTTTGAACAGCTCTGGAGTATGTTCTTTCAAGATAACCATATCAAACTTGAGAAAGAAGGAAGGACTATTTGCAGGGATATTGAGCTCATAGGTCAACCTGGTAGCTCCACCTGGGTTGCAGATATGCAGTGGATGAGCTGTTAGCACCTGTTGTCACAAAACCAAGCCACTCCAAACCCAACTATAGGCTGGGGTCCCTTTAACCCACTCCCCTGGATACTTTAGTTCCCCAGATACTTTCACTCCTATCCCTTCCTGCCTTTAGCAGCTGGGTCAGAAGATCCCTCTAAAAATAGTTGCTTAACTAATCATTCAAAGACAAAATCATCAAGAGATATTTGAGAGTCTGAAACAATGTATTTTATTTTTGCTGTGTTCTATGCTGTGATATTAAGTTTTTTCTGAATGGTCCCATTTTGATTCATCTTAGGGAATCCTTTCTTTCTTCCCCCAGAGGGAATTTTCATTTTCAGGGCATGAGGGTATGGCTACCACCAGGGACATTATAAAAATGTTGTGTTCTGAAGGGAACCTCTGACCATGGAACCTCTACTTCAAGGTGGAGGTGCCAACCAAAGACGGTATAACACTACTTAGACGGTGCTTTGTGCCACCCGTGCTGGTGGCTCATCCTCTGAGCTCTAGAATGACTAGGAATGTCACGTCTGCTTCTCGGCCTGTGTCCGAGAACGTGCGGAGGGTGTCGGGGATTGACAACACAGAGACTTGTTTAACAATATAAAGAAAACTTTAAACAGGCTCCAAAAAGGTTCAAGAAAACCTCCTAAGAAAAGCTCCCACCAGAGAAGCTTCTGCTCTCTCCTCTACCCTGGCTGGTTCTGCCTGACACCAGAGGTGGATGTGTGTGGGTTTTGAAGGTGCGGTTAGTCTTTGGACAAGGTCGAGGTCAGGGCGGTTTCCGTGGGAAGGCCTTTTCCAGGAACTTATTGTATCGTTTTTAGTAAACATGTTTTTACTAAACATTGTCTTACAGCTGCCTACTCCCAGGCAGAAGGGGAAGTGGGTCTCTGCTCAAGGTTTGGTGTTCCCACATAGGAACACTGCTTTCTCTTCAACACCAGAGAAGCATCCTCCATAGACCTGCAGCTGAAAAAGAACAGAGAGGGACTACCAGGGAGAAGGACTTCACCCTTACTGTAGAACCACACTTCCTCATTTTTAATAAGCTATGGAACTTAAAAAGAAGGAACACAGAAATTCAGGTGTGATTTAGAAGTATTTTGTATGTTCTCAATCATGTCATTTGCATTGTCACCATGACCCCACTATGCATTTATAAAGACATGCTATTTCTTTCTAGAAATACATAATGATGACAAGAAAACTTCAGTTTCACTTTTATGAAAGGAATGGGGAAAGGGACTAGCAGCATTTGTATTTGTGGTCTGTGTTTCCCACTAATAACTACTAGCCTGCCCTTGCAATACAGCGTCTATTGCTCTGTGTCATTTTTGTGTCTCCTAATAAAGTCAATCCCCCCGACTGGTAGACAGCTTTCCAATGCTAATTCTGAAAATGCTCACCTTGAAGTTTTCTGAGCATTGCCCTCCGAGGTAAGCAAGCCAGGAGCTGTTGCAGTGTAGCAATCAATAGCATCTAAACTGCAAGTAACACGTTTTATGACATCTTTCTTAACTTCATTGCTTAAATGCCTATAAGGACAAAGGAAACTCAATAAAGCTGAATTGTCCCATGATGTTTTAAATGGTTAGTTGGCACAAGGACCAGCTAGCTATCCATGGAAATATACCTAAAAACTTAATTTATTTTATTTTAAATTACATAACAGCCCAGGTTCTCACAGCTTTAAACCACTTATGTCTCTCTGCAGTCGTGAGTTTGGTATAGTCAGAAACATCTTCATAATAAAACTAAGGCACATCTATCTTGCTTTTTTTTCTAGTTTGTGTGTCGTCAGCAGAGACTCTCAAGGCTTCACTTGATGACCAGACTCTGAGGGAAGATGTGGGTGCTATCAGTCAAGGTAGGCCTTAGCAAAACAAAAACACCAAAGCGGTAAGTATTAATCTCCTTTGTTTTGAAAAACAGGTTAAGAAAAGTATATCCAGATGTTCTGCTAACCTGTGAACTAGTAATGTGAGTACAATAGCATGCAAAAGATAACACACCAATCTCAAACTTTCCTGGCTTACCTTGCAATACGGAATGACAGTTATGCCGGCGTAAATGAAAGGCAAACATAGTGGTACACACTCCCATCTCCTACCTCTACCCATGGGGCTTCCTGTGTTACTGATGCCATGGTGGCCACTGGCTGATGGTCCAGGCCAAGTTTTGGTTTCTTGGCCAGACTATGTTGACAACTCCCTTTCTTGAGCCAGGGCACAGTGCTGATCGCCTATCACCTGCAACGCCACGATGATGACGGGAGGAGTGTAACTGCGCATGTCAGGAAGGAACACAGGGGGGACTGGAGACCCAGAGGTGACACTCTGGTAGAGCTAAGTTTGTCTTGGAGAAAAATAGAAAGCTTTGTACTGAGCTCTGGTCACTTTACGGAGGGGTCGAGAGGAGAAAAGCCACAAAGACGTAGAAAAATAGAGGAAAGCTTATCCTTGGGAAAACCACAGAAAGTTCTTCACATGGCCTCAGAGCACCTGAGAGCAAGTGAAAGACTGAAAGGAGGACCCTGCAAAGATGGTGACAGAATGAGAGCCCTTGTCCTTCTGCTTGCTCCCCTGTCCCCACCGACAGGAGATAGGGCCCAGAGGAAAGAGGGGGGGAAGCACCTACAGATCATTAGCTTTCTTCCCTCCACAGCATCCGCTTATCTCCATGGCAACAGCACACCTATTGTCTCTACCTTTCAACAGGAATCTTATTGTCTTAGGTCATAAGGTCCCGGATTAAATATGACACATAACCAAACCAAAACATTAATTTTTCGATCACTTGAAAGGTACCAGGTATCGTAGTATACGCATATACACCATCACAATTTATCTTTTATGTGAATGCCAAATGCTGACATAAAATACATATGCAACTTGTACTAGCAATAGCTATCAATGTGGACGCTGTTCTTAGTCAGTTTAGTGCTTAGAACAATTGAGCATCAATGTCTGTATTTTTGAAACAATTGAAGTTATGGTTCCATTGTTTTTATCAGACTCCAGAGTCATGTCATCTGAACATGTCTATGAAATATTATCATGCTGGAGTCACCTAGATTACAGCAAAATCTCACTTCTGCACTGTGAAGTTCTACACCTGGGAGGCTAATAGGCTTAGTCTACATTGTGGGGAAGCACCACACTTGGTCGCATCAAAGTGTGCACAGAGACATGACACTCGGGTTGTCCAGCAGATGCCAGCTCTGTTCCTGTGTGTCCCCTCTTCTCAGCAAAGCCAATGAGTGTGAGGCTTTGACTTTCCTCTTTCTTTAAATGCAGCATGTAAATGGCAGACGAAAGTGACCTCCAGTTGTGTGGGGAAAAGAGAAGGCTCTGCCAAAGCAACTTGAGCTGATTGCTCAGAGGGATGAGGGTCTGGAGATCTTAGTCAGAAGCCGCACAGGAAATGGAAAGAGAGCTGTGAGCCCAGGAATCGAGCAGTAGGAGAGTTTAACGAGATATGACATTCTAAAGTATCTTCTGGAAGTGATTTTTAG
This sequence comes from Mesocricetus auratus, assembly GCF_017639785.1. Classification (NCBI taxonomy): domain Eukaryota; kingdom Metazoa; phylum Chordata; class Mammalia; order Rodentia; family Cricetidae; genus Mesocricetus; species Mesocricetus auratus. The sequence goes on along the minus strand of NW_024429212.1, from coordinate 4,038,315 downwards.
AGTGAGCTTTAGATTGTGCAACTTAAAGTTTCAGAAAACTCAGAGCCATTTTGTGAGAAATTGATCTGGAGCAGAACCTGTCACCACTGTTCTTTCCGGTGCCAGGGAAGGCTGTCTTTGCTGACTCCTTATGCTTGATTAAAAGAAAGGGCTGCTGCTATTATTCAGGTAGATGAGATACAATAACAGCAACAAACACTGTTGCTTAAGAAATGAATCTGGGGAAAATATAAAAAATAATGAGAATCTCACTTGTGTTGCCAGAGAGAAATGGAGTTTGGTGAAAGAAGCTTTGCATGGTATTCTGGGTAGCACGCATGAGCTCTTCTCTCTAGAGCAATATAACTGAACAGAGGCTGACGTATGAAATACGTGATTCCACATTGCCAGCCTTACCTGGCACACAGTAGGATAGCACTCCCATCAACACAGCTTCCTGAGGGCATTAGAGTTGGAGTTTTGCTTTCCATTTCTCTTTTCAGTCTAAGAGTAGGTCTTGTTGAACAAAGCCTGGATTGTTAAGTCCTTTGGATTTTTCCTTTTCTTTCTTTTTTATTTTAATGTTCTGTGTGGTAAACACCTACATTTGATTGGCCTTGTTGCCCCCCTCCCCCGTTTTTTAAACAAAAGAATTGTGCATTTCATTTATAAGGACAGGAAATTACTCCTTTGATAATTATGGTATTTTTCAGGTGATAAGTACTTAAAATTGCAAATTGGTCCTACCATCACTTGCCTAAATATAAGTCACTTATTTTCCAAAGATGTCATCTCTCTCTCTCTGTCTCTGTCTCTGTCTCTCTCTCATACACACACACTCTGTCTCTGTCTCTCTCACACACATTGTCTCTGTCTCTCTGTCTCTGTCTCTCTCTCTCTCACACACACACAGACACACAGACACACACACACTAGTACAATCACATTAACCCTGTTGCATTATCTACTTGCCTTTTGAGTCCCCTTAGAATAGGATGTCAATGAGAATGAAGTAAAATCCATCTTATATAACAACTACATTATCAGTACCTAACCCAGAGCCTCAACATGGCACCGAGACCATGAGCACCTATGCCTTGAAGGAGAGCAAAGGGTATAGGAGTGTATGGACATAGTATCCTGTGAAGCATGGTTTTGCAGGAAATCATCTAGCACAGGAAAATCTGAGTTGTCCAGTGAGATGTGAGATTTATCCTGGTGCCAAGTTCCCAATCCATTCCACATAGAACACCCTGCTTGTAGTGTTGACATTGGGAAACCAGGCAGGGTTGGCTCCTCTGTGGGCATCTGCACACCTCCTCTTTCAATAGAAGGAGACTAAAGTGTGGAGATGGCATTTCATCAGCTTCTCCTTTGTTGGATTATAGGTGCAGCTTCCAGTCTATAGGTGTTGTTCTCTAAGAGATGAGATACTTGGAAGGGAGGGGACAACTTCTGTTATATAGATACAGACAGCAGGGTTGTCAGATGGAAATAAAGGAAGGGGATGTCTAATTTATTATAAAATTATTATAATTTGTTATATGAAATTCAAATACTGAATATCTTTTTTATAAAATGTTAAAGCAGAAAGCTAGCAGAGGTTTTAAACTGCACAGATTTCAGTGAAAGGCAGCACACTGTATTCTAAAGCAAAGCATAGATAGAAAAGGCTGTGGTTTGTGAAACACGCTGACGTCTTCCTGCTGCTCAAGCACATCAGAGCAACTTTGCCAGAGGGATCCTAAGGGAAACAGTAGAGAATGGAAATGTTTTTAAATTATGAAGAACAATACAAAGATATAACTAATAAGAGCATATAAACCTGACATTTAAGAAGAATATTAAACAGACAGTCCAAAACCAGAAAACATAATTAGGGGTCAGGAATATATTACAATGTAATGTCATGCATTTCATGGCAGTGGGCATGAGATTAAATACCCTAGGCTGAAGTCACTACAACTCTATTATGTCATTGGCTTAGAAAGCCTGGACAGATCCGTTCATTTTCTACACATTATCAAATTCACTGAGAGAGCAACCAAAAATTTAGGAACGATGATTGAAGGTACCCCACTTGAAGAAAGGAGGACTTAGCATTAACTGAAGCTTAAAACAGCTTATTGCCCCTGCTGCTGCAGATAACTGGAATTTGGGGCAGTTCTGAAGTAATTTTATACCACAAAAACTTCCTAGGGACATAAGATAAATAACCCCCCCAAAAATCAAAGGAAACTCAACAGACTGATACCTTTGTGGGAAATCCTCCATGCACCTGTTATATAAGTACCTTAATTTTCCAGACCTTCACTGACTGCTCAACGGAGACAGACATGCTATTCCGTCCCAGGAGGCCAGTTTACCTGATCACAGTTTACTCTCTCCTCTCCTACTGTTCTATCCCCCTCCTCCTCTCTGTACCCTCCTAATCCATTTCCCCTCTATTTCTATCCAGAAATGGGCAGGCCTCCCATGGATATCAACAAAACAACAAAACATGGCATATCAAGTTGAGGTAAGGCTAAGCATCTTGCTTTGTATTAAGGCTGGGTAAGGTGACCCAGTATGAGGAATGGGCTCCCAAAAGGCAGTCTAAACATTAGGGACAGCCCCCAGTTCCACGGTTAAGAGTCCCACAAGTAGAGCAAACTACACCACTGTTACGTATATATAGAGGGCCTAGGTCTATCCTATGCAGGCTCTCTGGTTGTCAGTTCAAACTCTGTGAGTTCCTATGAGCCAGGATAGTTTCTGTGGGTTTTCTGATGGTGTCCTTGACCCCACTGTCTTTTAGAATCCTTCCTCCTTCTCTACAGCAGGGTTCCCTGATCTCAGTCTAATGTTTGGCTGTGGTCTGCATCTGTTTATACCAGTTAACTGGATGAAGGCTCTCTGATGACAATTGGGCTAGTCACCAGTTTATGAACGTAGCAGAGTATCTTTAGGCACCATCACATTGACTTCTTTTTCCACTGGCCATTTTTGGTTCTAAGCTCATCTCTGGGCTATGTGACCTCTGCATTCTGGTACTCCAGGCAGTGTCAAGGGTGGGCTCACTCTCATGCCATGGGTCTCAGGCTAGACCAGTCATCTTTGAGTATAATTAAACGTTAGGGCTGAGGCCTGCATTGCTCTTTCCAGTTCTCTAACCGTTCTGGACCCAGCTAGACTCCTGCAGGGTCTGAAACAGGGATGCCCTTGTCTTCATTCAGCAAGGCCTATAGACAGGACACACAACTTGGAACTGGACCTGTGATTTGTCATTGTCTTTACTTATGAGTATGGCTCAGTCAGTAAAGTGCGTGTCCTGTAAGTATGAGGATCTCCAGTGCCCATGTAAAGTACTAGACACCAGATCTGTAATTCCAGCGATGGGGGTAGACACAAAGGAATGCCTTGAACTTACTGGCCACAGAGAGCAACTGATGACTCCTGCACTCACACAGCACTGCCCCCCACCCACCTCCCTCCTCACGTACACACACACACACACACACACACACACACACACACACGGGAAGGGGCAAGAACACAAGCTGATCAGTTCATAATTCTGTCACAGATAACAGATTTTGGTATTAACTTTATTCCTATCATCTCATAAAGGAGAAATCCCATCAGCTCTGCTGATGGTGCTCTGGGATGACAGTGACATTCTGTTGTCTCAGCACAGTCCAGCGTAGTCCTAGGAGTCAGATGTGCAGCAGTGAAGTGCCTGTGGCTTCCCTACACTGTTAGTGGGACATCTAGCAGAAGGTGACCTGAAGACCACTGTGGACTAAGAGACACAGACTTGCCCCCTTGATGTCACACAGTGGCAACCTCAAGCTGGGGGCCTGGCTGAGAGCTCTATGTCTGAGCCTATTCCTGCAGCAAATTTTAGCATCCATAATAAGGCACCTGGGAGGAAGGGGGCATTATAGGTACTAGAAAACAGACACTCAGCTTATGTTCTTACTGATTTATCGGGAGCATCTGAGTCTAAGGGAGTGAAAGCTGGAGTTTTAGTGACAAAACAGTACAGAGATGATGCTATGAGATTCCTGGCCTGGAAGCAGAGGGGTACACATATGCTGCCCACAGGAAGTTATTAGTCGGGTGGTACAGTTTCCTGAATGTGGGTGGGGTCAGCTCCTTCCCACTCCCTGTCTGTCCTATTCATTATACAACGTTTAAAATCATTTCCTCAGGTATGTGTTGGTCTCTGTGAAAAATACTATCCCCTGCCCTCACAATACTGTACAGGAGAAGGAACCTTCTGGAAGGTGATTCCTCTCTTTGATTGATGCAGGCTTTCCCTAAAGACACTGATATTTCTAATTCCTGTGATGGCATACATCATTTTGAAGGTCAGAGAAGTTGGGAACGTAACTTACAATCTTTACTGCCCTGGTAATATATAAGCCCAGTTTGAACTATTTTAAACTCAAATTGCATTTCTGTCAAGTGATTCCTGTGATGTTTAGTCTGACTTATAAATCATCAAGTCTCAACAAGTATCAGCTGCAAAATATATGAAAAGAAAATGAAGAAGATGATTTTATCAGTTAATTTGGCAATTATCACACGATGATAGAAAATAATATTTTTCATTAAAAATTTTTAGGGTGTTTATTATTTCCTGTAGATGGAACATAATGTTTTGCTTTAATGTGAATCATACTGGAAATTGGATGGAGAAGATATTAACCATTTTCACTGGTATACATATATATATTTATTTATATATATTTATTTATATATACATAACAGGAAATCAAATTCCATTTCTACATAGGCCAGATGGACTTTTGAGACACCTTTCAAATTTGATAATTCTTTTTGTCTTATTTAAGGCAACACTAATTTAAGAAGAGGCATCATATGAGATGGGAATGACAATAGGTTAAAAGGAGACTGAAACATATCCAGGTGCACACAGGTTAGAAAGGGCAGCCTCCAGCACTGGACCAAGCTCTGCAACACTTCACAATTTATGAATCGTTTGACAAGCATTCGTGCCTTTGGTGTTTTAGGAGGTTTAGGTGGCAGGCTGCAGAACCTGCATGGAGTGTTTCAGTGATGGAGGGCAAAGGAAGAAAACCCATTCACACTGTGATGTCATAAGGCAGCAATGCAACGAAGCAGTAAAGGCAAGGTGTCTAAGTCCCTTGATTGATAGGCAAAGTTCAGAGAACTTGTGCGTCTCTCCCCCACCCCACCACCCCCTTGCAGATTCAGCTTTCTAAACACTGAAGTGTAGAAGAGCAGAGTGCTAGTTCAGGCTTTACTGTTTTTGAAGAAGATATCCCTATTTTATAGAGTGTGAAAATAAAGCTGGGAATAGGACCCACCATTGGTCAACCAGGTGGTTTTGGTTCCTAGGTTTTACTCTGAGTTCAGAATTCTCATGTCTTGTCCTCTTTATTTCAAGACTACCACAGAGATCTCAGCAGGGGCCTGTGTTGTTGTCCTGAAGCAACATGGGGACTTGTGGGCACAAATGGTCTTAGCCAGATGTTCTTATTTGCTTGGCTTATGAAAACACATCTCTTGGCTTCCTGGGTGATGTCTTCTGTCTTGATAAAGGATGATTTAGAACTCAATTCAACATGCTACTCAGAACACCAAACAGTTCCAACTTTTATGAAATATATTTATGATGGATGTAAATGTAGCCAGGTTTTTGTAACCCTCATAAACCTCATCTAATTTCCCTCTTTGGCATTTTAAATAGGGAGTAGATTCACAAATACAAATCAAAAAGATAAATTCCACCATATGAAAAAATTATCCAAAGCAAAGAAATTCTCCAAATAACCTTTTGTGATTAAAAATATATACATATATATATATATATATTTAAAGTAGCCGTACAACTAATACCAGTGTTCTCAAAATCACCCCGCACCATGTGCATTGCCCTTTGAAGCTGAGGAGAGTGGAAAGGGGGGCATTTGTGAGATGAAATGGATGTGCAATTTTGGGTTCAGATGTGGTATTGATTTCTTGGTTTTGTGTTGATTGTTCTCATTTCAATTTTGCTTCTATTGTTCTCAGGTATTTTCTGCCCATTGTGAATGCAAAATGTCGAAGCACCGCCATCCCGGGAGCTTAGGTGGTTAGGGATTCTACACTACAAAGTCAGAAATAGACTTTGATGAAAAGAGGACAAGAGGCAGTTAAGTGTTTATCTGGGAGGGTTGATTATGAAATGCCAGTTTTGCTACACACATGCCTTTCGTCGTATTCATGTGTGCATACGAACTGTATAAAAATGTGTCACTAAATGTGTTACATATTCATCCTCATAACTCAATCCTTTAATAGTTTCAAACTTATGCTTCCCTGTCACAAAAATAATAGTTTTATAGGAAATCCAATGTGATATTTCCAAACAGAGAAGTATTTGTATTTTCAAAACTGGAAAGAGTTGCTGAAATAGTCTTAAAATTCCATTGTTAATCTCAAGTGAAGAACTAACACACTCTTAAAAGAGATAATATTTTGCTCACCGACATGATACTGTTTAGCTAATTATTGACTTCACAGATTAATTCCCTTATAACAGTGGTTCTCAATTTATCCTAATGCTGTGACCCTTTAATATGGTCCCTCATGTTGTGGTAACCCCCAGACAAAATTATTTTCATTGCTATTTCATAACTGTAATTTTCTACTGTTATGGATGGTGATGAAAATATCTGATATTCAGGATATCTGACATATGACCCCTGTGAAAGGGTCATTTGACTGACACCCCAAATGGGTCAAGACCTTCAGGTTGACAACCACTGCCTTATACAGTGTATTGGGAAAACTATTCATTTAAATAAACCATCAACAAAGACGATGGTCCCTCTATGTGCTTCTAACTGTGCATATCAGCACATTTTTTTCTTTGCCTTGGAAATAAAGACATCTGGTAATTGTCTACAGCTCATGAAATTCATGATATTTAAGGAACTAAATAGAAATATTCATTGATTAAGCCAGACCCAGGTGTGTTGACACACCCACCTTTAATCTCAACAGTCGGGAGGCTGACGATGGAGAAATCACAAGTTCAAGGCCTCACTTGACTGTAGAGTGAGTTTAGAGTCAGCCTGAGGAAGCAAGTGAGAAAATATCTCAAAAGAAAAAAGTACAGTCTGATGCTGTAGCTCAGTGGTAAAGCCCTTGCCAAGCATGGGGAGAGATATCCTAGGTTCAGTCCTCAGGACCACATAATAAAGGGATGCAAGCAACACCTCCCAAGATCTTTGTATTAGTTTTCTTTATATTTCTGGGATAAACACCAGGAACAAAACCAATTTGGAAAGGAAAGGTGCTGAGAATACCTGATGGTTGAGAGGTTAGCCCTAAAAAATGGTATTTATGCTGCTCTCTATAAAGCTCAAGGAGAAGATGGAGCAGAAACACAGTATGAATGGGAAGATAGGGAGAAGAAGAACAGGAAAACACCAGTTTCTACTCATGCCATAGATGTTGCGATCATGTGCAAGACTGGCCTTATTAACCAGCAGGCGAGGATGGTGGAGGGCTCATGGGACTTCTCTTCCCGGTGAATCATCGGCTGCTGCTAGGTTTGAAAGAGGAAGAGTCATTGTCTTCAGGTATGCCTCTGATGGTGAACACACAAGGCTCCATAGATACTTCAAAACCCATGGTCACACAAATGGCCCTGGTTTAATTAAACCATTCATAAAAACAAAACAAAAAGACATGAACGTGGGAAAGGGCTCTGTGGTGAGGAAATAGGGTTGATAGGAGTAGGAGAGCAAAAACAGAGAGTAGAGCTGAGGGAAGCTAGAATGTGTTATATCCACTCACAAAACTGTCAAGGAGCAATTTTAAATAACATAAAAACCATCTACAACAAGACAATAAGAAAATGCAACCAACATGAACTTAAAATCCACGTAACCTGTTGTTGCTGCTGCTGCTGCTGTTACCCTGTGATGCTTCCTTTTTATCAGCAATTTGTTACTTCACTCTTTGAGAATGCACACATTATATTTTGATCATATCTCGCTCTATACCCCTTCAACCCTTACTAGACTCCCCTTGCCCCACTCCTGACTCATTCCTTAACCCAGTGAGTGCAATCCATGATCCCTATATGGGCACAGATATAGCGCTATCCTCTGGAGCACGGGCATCCTAAGAAGGATTACTTCCATGGACCAAACCGACTCTCCTGCCTCTAGTCACCACCAGCTGCTAAACTCAGTAAAGGGACAGAGTCTCATGAGCCTACCCCACCCTGACTCCGTATCTATGCTTTTTTTTTTCTGGCTTGATCTTGTGTAGGTCTTATGTAGCATTAAACAACAGATAATTTTTCTTGGTGCTATTGGGTAATTCTTGAAACCCTTGGATGCTTGAGTCTGATGGCTTCATGGATGAATGGAATTTCAATTCTCCCTCTTGCTCAGCTTATGCCACCTGAGCGAATTCTGTGTTGTCCCTTCAGTCCCCTCAGCCCTTTCAGGACCTTGGGGGTGGGTAGGCAGTCTTTCACACAGAGTGGGACTTGGGAAGCCCACGAGAAGTGAAGTTTGTGCTTGTTGTAAAGTGGTTTATTTGTTACACTACAGCAGGACAGCAGAGGGGCAGTAAGGTATACCACTTTCAGTTCACTGTGTTTACACACACACACACACACACACACTGACACACACACACACAAATAGAAATAAGGAAGCACTCTTCAAGTTAGCTGCTAAGGAGAAGGCAAGAGGAAACAGATCCCTGGCTAATTTTAGTATTTCTCTTAAAGTGGATCTGGGTAATGACAGAATAACAACAACAACAACAACAACAAAATATCAGGTCAAAATCATGAGGACTGAGTGTGGCAGACAGAGGCATCAGCGCAAGAGCAACTGACATAATTACACATTTTGTCTCTGACAATGTCAGTGCTCAGGCCAAGGCTAAGAGTGCTGATGTCTTACTCGGGACATGTTCATTATAATAACTAAAATTAATAGACAATGTTAATGACAGCACTGTTAGTTCAATTCAGTCAAGTCGCACTGACCAAAGAATTGTGGAAAGCACCATACTTTCTTCCTTGCTATATTCTCTCTGCAGTGGGATTGTATCTCAAGGAGAAAGGAGATGCCCTGTCCTTGCTGTCCCACTGAGACTTCCCACTTCTAACCATCTTTCCCACCCCTGCTCTGGGTGACCATCACTTAGCAATCCACCTCTCTATCGCTTCCTAACCTTAGTCTCTGTACAAACAGCACTTGCTTTACAGCAGATTAAACCAGGGCTGTGATGAAACCACACAAGAAGCTACCCAAAAAAATGCACTAGCCTAGAGCAATAGGGGATGCATTAATTCAGTATGCCAAGATGAAAAAATGAGCAGGGGAGTGTGCCATTTATAACTGCTTATTCTGAGGCACTGACTAAATTATAATTTGTTAAATAAATTTGAGTGCATCTGGGAGCTTCTAGGTGACTTGATTTTGACACTACAAAGTTCTGTTAAAATGGCAAAAAGCACTCTAATTCATCTTGAGTTCTCCCTTTAGCAAAGCTATAAAACATTGAAAAATGGAAGGATTGTTTTAGGTCATAGGAACCAACTTTATATCTTAGTAAGTAAGTGGTCCTAAGGACAAGAGAGAATAGATGAACCACAGGAGATCCTGGACATCTCTAAGCCCTGCTGCATCTCCTATTGGAGGGGCTGGCACCCATGAGATTCACCTAAAGCTCTGACCATGTGCTCAGGGGTGGGGCTCAGGACTGCCCACTGAGGAATGCAGAGATGAGATTGATATTATGATGACAGTGAAAATGTTGGAGGACACCCCCCATGGAAGTTGACAAACTCCACAGATCATGAGGTAAAGGGTATGAAGGCTAACTCATTTGAAAGGAATTGCCTATAGAAAAGAGACCTGGGGTATCTTGTTTGTACCAGAATATTTAGGGAAGAATTCTGATATCTATGCACTCAGGGGCCACTGATACCATGTCCAAGTTCTTTAGCTACTACCTGAGCTGGTGTCAGACTTCAGTGCTCTTCACAGGATGTGGGCAGTGCAGAGATGAAGAACATAAAAATTGTGGGGACATAGAAGTTTCAACAAAGATTTCAAAAGAGAGCCTAAGAGGGCAGGCAGTGCATAGCAGGGTCACAATCCTTTTGGGGCATCTACTGGAAGGCAGGCAGAAGATGTGAAATTCTGAGGATAATTTCAGCCCGGGCTTCTGTCTGGGCATTTCACTTGGAACAGGGCAGAAAGATAGCTTGCAGACTTTGTGTACTGATAATCAATACAAGTGCCGAATTGTGAGGAGCCGCCCTCGCTATCGCTATTGCCGTTAGAAGATGGCGCTGACATCCACTGTCAGTTGGAGTTAACTGTCGCTGTCAGTTGGAGTTAACTGTCGCTGTCAGTTGGAGTTAACTGTCGCTGTCAGTTGGAGTTAACTGTCGCTGTCAGTTGGAGTTAACTGTCGCTGTCAGTTGGAGTTAACCGTTTAAACTGTGCCTCTCCCGTGACGTCATCTGGGGTGATGTGCAAACCACCAATCCCGGCTCTACACATCTCACTCGGAGCTCCTAGGCTTATATAAGGGGCTGGGTTTCTTAGCTTGGGGTCTCCCTCTAAGAAGCTGATCATCTATCTCTCAAGATGCATTAAAGCTTTACTGCAGAAGGATCCGAGTGTTCTGCGTCGTTCTTGCTGGCGAGACGGTAGCGCGGGACACCGAATGTCTATCAATCTGCTCCTCTTCAGTTGAAGATGTCATCTCTACGTTTGACAGATCAGTTCTCCACAAAACTATACATTGCATTATAAACAACATTGATAATAGAAAAGCACCTTTTGCTACCTCCACACTTTAGAATGGCTGGTTCTTGTCATGGTGCATACTTGCTGTATTTTGTACTATATATATATATATATATATATATATATATATATATATATAGTGTGTCTGTATGTATGTATGTACACAAGTATGCAGGCATATGCACATGCTACCACACATGGGAGAGGTCATGGGGCATCTGTAGGTGGCCATTTTCTCTTTCTCTTGAGATCTTAGCAATCAAACTCAGACCCTCAAGCTTGGTAGCAGGTGCCTGTAGCTGGTCTTTCTCTGGGCTGTCAGATTCTGAACGAAGGCTTCTTAGTAATTATGACAGCTTGGCCTCAGCTTAGGCTTCTTCCCAACTATTTGTTGAAACTTAAATAAGCCAGTTTATATTAATCTACCTCCTGCCTCATGGCTTGCTGCCTCTTCTCAGTGCTATACCTCTGAGTTGCTCTGCATCTTTCTGGGGAGTCTCCCTCTTCAGATTCTTTCCCAGAGTTCTTCTCTCTGCCCAGAAGTCCTGCCTATCCTCTCTTGCCTAGCTTTTGGCCGTTCAACTCTTTATTAAACCAAACAGAAGGTGTCTTAGGCAAGTGAAGTTAAACAGACACGCTTTCACAGTACACAAAAAGATTATTCCAACAGATGCCTTGACCCGTTGAGACATCTCTTGTGTTTTGTTTTCTTTTAACCAGATATTCCCCAGTATCAAAAACTGTGATGTTGTCTTAGTATGTAAATAAATGTAGTATGTGCAATTTTTTTCTCCTAAGCCTCTTGCTTCAGAATGAATTTAGCTTCCACAGAACATGTATATGGAATCAGCTCTGTGGAAAACAGTGTGTTTTAAGACTTGATTTCTTAAAAAGAAAACAATATCATAGAAATCTGCGGCCAAGTCAAGTGCACTTGCAATGACCCCTGAATGATCGCTATGTTCCCACTCAGAAGCACCGGGGTGAGCCATCATCCCGAGCCATTTCTTATCTAAGATAATAAATTAGAACAAGCTCTATATAAATAATTTATCTAGCTGGCGTCAGAATAGGCATTTTTATATAAGTAAATTTATTCTTTAAGAAGAATAAAGGAAGAGATTGTGCTAGAATCATTTGATGTTTCAGTTGTCACAGGAACACAATGGTTCTATTTAAGCCCTGGTTATTAAAATTATATGAGCACAATTCAAAGAAATATATTTTGATATCTGCTATTATATAATAAGATATTTATTTTTCTTCTTGACGGAAGAAAAAGCTCTATCTTCAGCGTGAGGTGGGTAGGTCAGGGAAGCAGAGCAAGTCTGTGTCCTATCTTGCTTCTGATCATCGCTTTGACTCACTGCCTCATTGCAGGCCAGCTGCACTAAATGACCATTGGCTTCATCATCCTAGCAGAAATTTTAAACATAGACTACAGAGGGCGAGAGGCTCTTTAAACACAGGGACACTTTGTTCCAATTATGGGGTGATTTCCAGTTTTGTGCATGGGTTCAATGTTAGTACCCATATGGCTTTTCTTTGACAAAATGCTTTTCATATAGGTTTGGTCTCTCAGGATCGATTCCTTTGTTTGAAAAATAGCACCCAGCTGAAGCCCCGCAGAAAGGAGAAAATGAAGGAATCACGGGTACCTAGCTGGTCTGCAGTGATGTGATGGACCAATCAGTGACCCTGGGGTTTGACAAAGATAAAATAGGCTCCAAAGCCCCGCTGACAGGGAAACATAACTGAAAAATCAGCAGTCTGTCTACTGTTGTGGGAACTAGTATACTTTTAGAAAAACCCATGATATTTACAAAGGAATAGTATGCTGTGTAGATTCCTTCATCTACTATGTGTTTGCCAAACATGCTGCTATGAATCTGGATTGACACTCTGCTAATTGGTTAGGGACCAGAATGGAAAGAGGTGGGAATATTCTAGAACAACATGGAGGGCGCCCAGGAAACTGTTGAGGCCATTAACTATTTAATCAACAGCAAGATAACACTCCTGCAGGGAATAGTTACCAAGAACACAGTATGAAGTGCCTGGGGGCTTGGTGACCACAGGAAGACCTTACACAAGACCCAGTTTTATGTAAGAAAATAATTCTGTTAAAGAGCAGGGAAAACATTGGCAACAGTGGGCTCAGCTGTTTGGTGTTGACCGGTCACTGGGTTCTTCTCCACCCTCCCTGGCTCCCCTAGCACTGAGGGTTTTTCCAGGGTCATGGACCAACCAGTTGCTGGCTTTCAGCCCTTTGTCTTGGAGAATACCAGCCATAAGCAAGTTCAGTATGCCAACTGTGAATCATTTATCCCGAGTGAGACAGAACAGCAGGAGTAAAGTTTTCTGGGTAGCAGATTTGAACGCTTAGCATCTGGGCACTGGGAGGTTCTTGGATAAACTCAGCAGCCTTTCCGGGGTCATTACAGTTGAAATTCCGTGATCTAGTTGTTTATGGAGGTAGGAGCTATCGCCTGCTGACCCTGTCCTTCTGTCCCAGAAAATGTCTTCCTGATGGTGGGATGATGGATCAGTTCCCTCTTTCCTTTCATCCAAAAGCTGTGGAATGGGACACTGCTCTCTCAGCGACTTTTTAGGGGAAAACTATATTGTAATGTCAACAAAGCTTCATGCTGTCTCCAACCTTAGCTGGTGTGAGATCCCTGAATTCAAAAGCCTCTGAAACTCAGATGAAAAACACCTACGGGAGTGACCAGCAGAGGGCAGTGTTAAAGTCATTAGGCCACAGTCATGTATCAAACTTTTCTGTTTGTGTTAGTAGACTGCTAACTCTAGGTTCTGTCCCTGTAATAGCAGAGCACTCAACTGTCTTCCATGTTGGGAAACAAATGCTCTCCTCATTTACTCCAGACATGTCAATCCTAGGAAAATTAGTAGGTTTAGAATAAGGAGGTTCAGGGAAATAGTTATGTCTGTAGCCATTTCTACTGTGTTTTGATAGCTGAAGTCATCACTGGTCTCAGGGCATTTCTTAACTGACAACTTCATTCTGCTGTTTCCTTAAGTAAGGAGAACACTGACCCGAGAAGGAAATACATACTTGCAATAATCAAAGTCTTCAGAAAGTTCTGAAGAGAGGGGAATGTCAGAAAGCCAATTACTAAGTCTGAATATCCAGGAAGGGAAGCGAATGTTCTTCTAATGGCACCTGTAAAATATTAACGGTACAAAGTAAGAACATCAGCACATATCTCTGCCTCCTGCAGGAATCTACAAGTTTTTGTTACAGCAATTTTACCAAAAAATGAGTTTATTGGTAAAACAGAAGGAGATTTGATTAAACAACAATCCCAGAGAGTTTGTCAACAATATGAAAACTGTGGCATCAGGGATTTTAACAAGAGAGAGCACTTGAACAAAGAAAATAGGTAATGATTTCTGACAAGGTGGGGCCATGTGAAAAATCTTCTGCCACAATTGCTGTCATCAGGGAGGCCTCAGAACTCTGCCCAGGGTTTCCAAGTGATCTCTTACTGTGGTGGGAAGAGTTTCTTCCTGTCTTCTTTTTTCTCCCCTTTTATGTTTGCTTGTTCCTTTGTTTGTTTTTTTCATTGAAATGAATCAAGAAGGAAGGCAAATTTTGGTCCAAATTCAGTACATGTTTACATTATGATTTCCTCCTTCCCCTCTTTCTCTCTCTCTCTCTCTCTCTCTCTCTCTCTCTCTCTCTCTCTCTCTCTCTCTTTCTTTCTTTCTTGAGATAGGGTCTCTCTATTTAGCCCTGGCTATATTGGAACTCTCTGACTAGACCACAGATATCCTTAGCTTATGCTTGTCTCACTAGCTCTTATAACTTGATTTAATATTTTTCTCTTCATCTATGTTTTGCCTCAGGGTTTTTTTACCTTTGTTTTCATTCTGTATCTTTGACTGCTTCCTCTGTGTCTGCCTGGCTGGCTGGTGGTTGACTGGTGGCTGCCCACCTGCCTAGCTGGCTAGCTGTAGGCATCTTCCTCTCTTTCTCTTCCTCCCTCATTCTCTCCTCCCTTCTCTTTTCTCTCCTCCTGAGTGTAGACTCCTCCTACTACTTATTCTCTCTGTCCACCAGCCTTGCCTATCCCTCCTGTGCCTAGCTATTGGCCATTCGGCTTTTTACTAAACCAGTCAAGTGCCTTAGGCAGGCAAAGCAGCACATCTTTACATCATTAAACAGATGTTATGTAGTTAAAGTAATACTCTACAACAATAGAATTAATGACAACTTTAGAACAATCTGTTGATAAGACCGTAAGGGTGTCGTCATACACCAGGATCAGGGTTTTTATTTCACAAACATACTCTAACAGTATATTTTTGTTTTGTATGTAGGTAAAAGCATAAATATTTAGCATGTTTACATATATTGATATATTCTGTGTGTAAGATTGGAATAGTTGAGTTTTCTTTAAATCTCAGAAGTGAATATTGTAAATTAATGACAATGAAAGTAAGAACAACTAAAATATTGGGACTCAGCCTCTATACTGATACCTCAACAATGAGTTAGGATTTGGCAGACAATGAATAGCAAACCTCTGATGTGTTCTACATTCTAGGACACCTAGTATGGAAGAAGAAATGTTTTCTAGATCATTGTTTGGGAAGCAGGCTGCATACACTTCAGGAAAAACAAGGTTGATGGTGTGTGACACAGACTGAGGTGGACAACACCAGAGCTATAGGCAGAGGGTGCTGACCTCTGGGCAGAGCAGCTATGGAGTAGGAGAATAGTCTGGGAATGTAACAGAGACCTACCTGAGTGGGAGACTTACAGAGGCGCAGAGTGAAGGGACAACATCAACACTGATGTTGGGAAGAGCCAGCAGATTCCCTGCCCGGGGATGTGAGGAGACAGAGACTTAGCTTCGTCTGAATGATTAGTTAGCAATGTATATGTTTGTTTGTTTGATTGATTGATTGATTGATTTTCTTAGATACATCGTGTAGACATAGTTCAGCTATGGAGGGATGAAGCACGCTTTATGTGACTGTCTCCCACCCATGAGATGGATGGACACATAAATGACAGATATAGACAAATATAAAGAGATAGATGATAGACACACTGATGTGGCAGACGTCTAGTTTTATGTCAACTTGGCACAAGATAGAGTCATCTGAAAGAAGGGAACTTCGAATGAGAGAATGCCCCCCATAAGATCCAGATGTAGGGCATTTTCTTAATTAGTGATTGATGGGGGAGGGGCCAGCTGTCCCGCGCTACCGTCTCGCCAGCAAGAACGACGCAGAACACTCGGATCCTTCTGCAGTAAAGCTTTAATGCATCTTGAGAGATAGATGATCAGCTTCTTAGAGGGAGACCCCAAGCTAAGAAACCCAGCCCCTTATATAAGCCTAGGAGCTCCGAGTGAGATGTGTAGAGCCGGGATTGGTGGTTTGCACATCACCCCAGATGACGTCACGGGAGAGGCACAGTTTAAACGGTTAACTCTAACTGACAGCGACAGTTAACTCCAACTGACAGCGACAGTTAACTCCAACTGACAGCGACAGTTAACTCCAACTGACAGCGACAGTTAACTCCAACTGACAGTGGATGTCAGCGCCATCTTCTAACGGCAATAGCGATAGCGAGGGCGGCTCCTCACATCTCCCCCTATTCATTTATTTTTGAAGCAATAGGACACCCACAACTTTGGAGTGGAGATAGAGGTCAAATCCCCATGTGCAAATTCGGAACATGTACAAAGCTCCTCTCCAGGGTCTTATCCCCAGAGGAAGTCCTGACCAGTCCGATGTCTTTTTTCTGGGGGAAGGAGATCATGACATAGAACCTTCATGCAAGATGACTTATCTCCCAGGAGAAAGTCGTTATACCGCAGACCTCTCCTGTGCAGTGCTTAGCCTTGCAACTCCTTGGGCTGCTGAAGCCTACCCACTCTATCCCGTGCAATGAGACTAGCCTCGTGGGGTGCAAGAGCTGGGAGGCCAGCGACCTATTGCTTTAACATGGTTAACCAAATGTCAGGGGATGCTCCGTGTTCTAAGGCAGCAAGTGCTTGTGCCACCACCACTTTCTCCTTTTGTTTGGGCTCTGAGCGTACACACCATCCAAAGCATCAACACTATTCCACAGCAGAGAACTAGGCTAAATGATCCTACCCCCACCCATTCCTTAAAATAAGAAAATGCAGATGAAATCCAGGGGAGAGGTCTTCCATCAGAGAAAGATCCAGATGCGTCGAATTCACTTGCAGGATCGCCATTCTCAACTCACGGAGTGTCTGCTCAAACTCAAAAGTCCAATTCTGTAATAAATGTTGAGACAGAGCTTTTGACAGGTTAGCTGCTCTTGTAAAATTCTCATATTGTACTAAGTGACACAAAGGCCAGGCAACTTTGTTCACATCCCAATTTGGCCATCTGCCACAATATATCCAATTGTTCCTGAACCAAATTAATCTGTTGGTTTACCAACATCAGGCCTCCTTGTATCTGAGAATTGGCAGTGGCCTGTTTATCTAGGACCATGGTCACAGTGGCCTATAGTTCATTAATGGTTTGAGTTGTCTGCACAGTGGCAGAAAGTGCAAGGGCCGAGGCGGTAACCGAAGCAGTAACCGCGGCGGTGGCTATCAGGCCCACAATAATAGCAGAGATCCCAAAAATCTCGCTTTTCCCTAAACAAACTCAAATTACTTGGCGCCTCAACAGGAGCTGGAATAAATCGAGGCATGCGCATTACCAAAGCAAAAGGGTGCTTAATAGCATCCCAGCATAATGCATAAAAACAATTCTAAGCAGAACAATTTATTTCTTTCTGATTCTTACCTAAGGTATCATTACTCACAACCCAAATAAAGGGCAGCTGAATAATTAGTTCTCTTAAAAGGGGTATACTTAACATTGGAGGAGGACCAATCAGATGATCCAGAGCTCTGTCCCTCACTCAGACTGTTGCCTAATGCCCCTTTCCAATCAAAAGTAATCTGTCCCTTCTCACTATCATAGGAGAAAGATCAGTACAGCTTCCATTAATTCAAAAGGATTAGCATTAGATCTTTCTGGATCCATATGAATAAAATTATCCTTTAATGAAGAAATCACAGTAAAGCACAAGCTTCCTACTAATGACAAGGTTCTCTCATCCTGAAAACTCTGTATCTGAGGATCTAAAGGCAAAAAGGCAAGCCCCAACTCTCTATTATTTGTGAAAAATCTAGGGAACACCTGGGCATTCTGCATCACTGGCATCGGTAGGGGGAAGGTAGACATGATGGCCCACCGTAACTCTCCCATCATACTAGGAACCATCATCCCGAGTAGGAGAGTCTTCATCACCCACTTGGCCTCCATCCTTCTTATTCTGGAGTTGTGAAGGAGCTCTTCGAGTGAGTCTTTCAGGGATCCACAGGGGGTTTTCTTCCTCCTGTGGAAAAACACACACAGCTCCCCTGGATCTTATAAGAATAGGATCCGGGCCTTTCCAGAGATCAGTCAAGACATCTTTCCATTTTACCATTTCTTTTGGCCTATCAGGCTCTAAACTGTGGCGATCAGCCGCAGTGTGGCCTTGGGCATCACAGTTCAAGAAATTAAGGGTAAAAAGTGCCATGGATACAGCAACTCTTGGTACCGAGGGTAGAACATCCTCAATACTCCCCTTTTGTTTAATCAGATATGATTTGAGTGTACGATGGGCACGTTCCACAATGCCCTGTCCTTGAGGGTTATAAGGTAGGCCAGTTAGATGGGTAACATCCATTTGCCGACAAAACTGTCGGAATTTTTGAGAGGTATATGCTGGTCCATTGTCTGTTTTTAAAATTCTGGGTTTTCCCCAAGCACTCCAGGCCTCAAGGCAATGTTGAATCACATATGAGGCCTTTTCCCCTGTTAGGGGTGTGGCAAACATTACGCCAGAACAGGTGTCAACAGAAACATGAACATATTGAAGCCTTCCAAAAGAGGGAATATGAGTAACATCCATCTGCCACATCTGCAATGGTCTAATGCCACGTGGGTTTATTCCCATGTGGGGAGTAGGTAAGAATTCGCAGCAATTCTGGCATTGAGTAACAATTTCCCTAGCCTCTTTCCTGGATAGAGCAAAACGACGGCGCAAGGTCTCAGCCGTCACATGAAAGCGCTTATGGAATTCTTTTGCTGCTTGTGCATGGGTAGACAAGGCAGCGGCCACCAGCTTTGTAGCCTTGTCCGCTAAGTCATTCCCTAAGGACATGGGACCTGGGAGTCCAGAATGTGCTCGGACATGGGTAATGAAAACAGGAAATCTCCTATTTAACAAGGCAGCTTGTATCTTCTGAAAGATGTTAGCAACTCTGCTGGAGGATCTTATTATTCCAGCTATCTCAAGGAGATTAACTGCATTAACCACATAAGAGGAATCTGATACAATATTGAGGGGTCCTGGAAAAGCCTCAAGAACCTCCAGTACTATCAGACATTCTACAACTTGAGGTGAAGTTTCATTATATTGTTTAGATATAACCCTATCCTTGACCACATAAGCTCCCATACCAGTTTTTGATCCATCAGTGTACACCACAGTCCCATCTGGGAGTGGGTCTTTAGCTGTCACTTGTGGAAACACTATAGCCTGGTTTAGGGCAAACTGTAAAATTGGATGCTTTGGAAAATGATTATCAATTTGTCCTGAAAAGGAAGTAACTAAAACTGCCCAATCACTAGATGTGGCTGCCAAGGTCTGAACTTGTGCAGCAGTATAAGGCACAATCAAGGAATCAGGATCCCTGCCAAAATGTGTAACAGCTGCTTTTATTCCGCGAAGCGCGAGCTGTGCAACAGCATCAGGGTACCAGTCAATAATCTTAGCAGGGGAAGCATTTGGATGAATCCAAAGTAATGGTCCATGTTGCCACAGGACTGCAGTTGGCAATTGAGCTGTCTTAAAAACACACAGATTAAAAGGTAGTGACTCCTCAATTCGTTGTAATTGTGCTTCCTGTAAGGCCTCTTCCACCATCTGTAAGGCTCGGTGGGCGGCAGGGGTAAATTTTCTGGGTGAGGAGATATGAGGCTCACCCTCCAGGAGATCGAAGAGGGGTTTTAGATCAGCAGATGGAATTTTTAAAAAGGGCCTCAACCAATTTATATCTCCCAGAAGTTTCTGAAAATCATTTAATGTTTGTAAGTGGTCTTTGCGAATTTCTATTTTCTGAGGAACTATATTTTTGGGAGTAATCTTTGAGCCCAAAAAGAGCCCTGTATCTGCAATTTGAACCTTTTCTGAGGCAATCTCTAATCCCCACTGTTTTAATTCAGCCACCAGCATGGGAAAAGCCTTTTGTAAAACATCTAACTCTTTGTGACAAATAAGAATATCGTCCATATAATGGATAACGATTAAAGATGTAAATTGCTTCCTAATTGGCTCCAAAGCCTCCTGCACATATAGCTGACATATTGTTGGGCTATTGGCCATGCCTTGTGGCAGTACCTTCCACTGAAATCTCTTGTCTGGTTCCATATGATTAAGAGAAGGGATAGTGAAGGCAAACCTTGGTCTATCCCGTGGGTAAAGTGGAATAGAGAAGAAACAATCCTTAATATCTATAATAATAAGCTTCCAATCTTGAGGAAGTGCAGAAAGCAAAGGAAGGCCTCTTTGAACAGGGCCAAAAAGATGCATCTGATTGTTAATGGCCCGCAGGTCGTGGAGTAATCTCCACTTCCCAGATTTCTTCTTAATAACAAAAATTGGTGTATTCCATGGGGAGGTAGAAGGCTCTAGATGCCCCAGCCGTTCCTGTTCTTGCACTAATCTTGTGACAGCCTCTAATTTTTCAGAGGATAGAGGCCATTGAGAGACCCATAACGGCTCCTCTGTTTTCCATGGTATGGGTCGTGAAGCCTCAACGGCCCCTAAATAAAACCCAGTCCTTTTCTACCCCGATTTCCGTGTTGTGTAATGGGTTTTATTCTGCCTTGTTCTTGCCTACCCAAGCCTCTACCATTTGTATACCCCATCTTTGCCATAATGGCTGATGCCTGGGGGGAGTATTCATTAGTTAGGGTCATGCCCATGGCTTGTAACACATCTCGTCCCCATAAATTTACAGGGAGTGGCAACACATAGGGGGTAAAACATCCCTGTTTGCCTTCAGCATCCCGCCAGGTTAAGGCTGAGGCACTGATGGCAGGAGAGGACTGGTATCCAAGACCTTGTAGAGAATGAGATGAAACAACAGTGGGCCAAGACTTCGGCCACCAATGGAGTGAAATAATGCTTTTGTCTGCTCCCGAATCCATTATCCCTTCAAATTCTTTTCCATTAATTAACAATTTTATTGTAGGTCTCTCATTTAGGGGTATAGCCAGATAGGCTGAATCACTTCCAGAAGATCCCATAGCCCTTTTTTGTAAAGTGTAGGTTTCTCCATCCCCGAGGGAGGGCAGCAACACCAGTTGTGCAATTCTATCTCCCTGCTTTATAGAAAATACACCCCGAGGGCTAGAACAGAGAACTTGAATCTCCTCTTTATGATATGGGTCAACAATCCCAGGATATATAATGAGTCCCTGTAAAGTTAAGGAGCCACGGCCCAGAATAAGCCCAATGGTGGCAGGGGGCAAAGGTCCAGGGGAATGGACTGGGACCGGTTGAACATTCATTTGGGGCATGAGTAAGAAGTCGGAGGCGGCACGCAAGTCCATTCCGGAGGTTCCTCGGAAACCTCTACTTCCTCTTGATTGCTTTTCTGAAATTGGTTCCCATATTTCTGAGGGCCCTGGGACCATGGGCCCCGTGACCCGTTTTTTGATTGGGGTACCTTGGATTCTTCAATAGGGGGCAGAAGCCTCCCTTTTACATCCCGGACTGACCTGCATTCGCTAGCCCTATGATAACCTTTACCACAACGATAGCAAAGCTTCGATTCTCTTGTTCTTTCAGGGGCTTGACAATCTTTCTTAAGGTGCCCCATTCTCCCACAATTAAAACAAGCTTTTCGATTAGATAAATCTCTATACCTGTGCGTTTGTAAAATGGCGGCAGCTAGTCCTGCATTGGTTAGGGGTCCCCCAGCTCCCTGCACACTCTGAGCCAATCTTGTAAACCTTTGCTTTTGCGAGGGCGATAGCCGCTCGACATTCCTGGGTTGCTTGTTCATAGACAAGTTGCTCAATCAGGGGCATAGCTTGTTCTGAATCACCAAAGATGCGACTGGCGGCCTCTGTCATTCTGGCCACAAAGTCTGAAAATGGCTCTTGGGGTCCTTGGACAATCTTTGTAAGGTGTCCACTGGACTCTCCCCTTTTGTGAGGGCCTTCCATGCTTTAATAGCGGCGGCCGACACCTGACCATAGACGCCCCAGATGTAGTTGGTTTGATTAAGGGCATGTTGACCCTGACCTGTCAGCATTTCAAATGTCCACTGCCTCTGATTCTCATCTTCAGCCGTGGCATTAACTCTAGCTTGTGCCTGGGCTGCATCATACCAGAGAGCCTTCCATTCCATGTATTGTCCCATGTTGGGAAGCACTGCTTTCACTGTCGTTTGCCAGTCAGTGGGAGTCATGGCAAAATTAGCAAGCCTTTCCACCTGTAATGTGGTAAAGTTAGCATTGACCCCATAATTACGAACGGATTCGGCCAATTCTTTAATTTGATTGTAATCTACGGGGGTATGTACTCTTCCGCCTTCCACATTCTCGAATACTGGAAAAGCCATTTGTATTTTTCTCCGTTCCTCTAAAGGTAAAAAGGAGTCAGTACCAGTATTCAGCCGAAGCTCATATGGCGGAGGCGCTGAGGGGCGTGAGCCCGCCGGATTTATAGGCGGTGGCCTCACATTCATTTTTGTTTTCAGTGGCCGGTGTCTATCAGGGTGATATCTTTTTCCTCATACCGTGCCACCTCCTCCTCTAGACCACCTTCTTCGCTAGAATCCAGAGTGTCAGAATCAGAATTATCTAGCTCCAAGGCTTCTAGCTCTACTGCAGGGTATAGACTAGATTCTGGCTTTTTCTTTTTCTTAGATTTGTTAAGGGGTGAATGATAACTCCCTTCTTTCTCTCCCCTTTCTTAACTTCCTGGGAGGGCCTTTTTTCTTAGACATGTCTTTTCTTTTGCGAGCTCCCATTCTCTCACTCCGTTCAGTTTCTGACATGCTATCCTGAACTTCCTCTAAGGTTCCCTGACTTTCTATTATAGCAGGGTGACAGGCCTCATCCTCCAAGCAGTTTTTAACTAGCTTCCAAATGGCTTTGGTACCTAAGCAGAGATCTCCTTCTGCATGCTTCCTGTCTAGTTCTTTACCTAGCTTGTTCCATGAGGCCACAGTGAGGGACCCGGAACAAGCATACCATGGTGCCACTCTATCTACCTCCTTCACAAAATTTTGAAGTGTTCGTGGTGCAATTTTAAGATCTCTTTGTTTTAGCACAGTCTGTAAGGCTGTAACCACTGACTGTGACGACCCCATCGCGCTGACAGCTTATCTAAAAACGCGCTCAACTCCGTTACCAGACTGACAGCACCAGACTGACAGCACCAGACTGACAGCACCAGACTGACAGCACCAGACTGACAGCGCCAGATGGACAGCGCCAGATGGACAGCGCCAGATGGACAGCGCCAGACGGACAGCGCCAGACGGACAGCGCCGTTCTGTCAGCACCAGCCACGATGAAGGAGAAGGACAAACAGGACTAGCACCAAAGCCTCCACTGACCCGTCCCACGGTGATGACAAACTAAGGCCAAAGTCGAGAAAAGGGTTGTTCAGGATAAAGCATACCTCTCTGAACCTACGTCCCTGCAGTTCTGAATCCGCCCCGTTTTCCGAGGGGTCTCCTCGCGGCGCCGGCGATGTTGAAGAGTTCCCGGGTTTCGGCACCAGATGTCCCGCGCTACCGTCTCGCCAGCAAGAACGACGCAGAACACTCGGATCCTTCTGCAGTAAAGCTTTAATGCATCTTGAGAGATAGATGATCAGCTTCTTAGAGGGAGACCCCAAGCTAAGAAACCCAGCCCCTTATATAAGCCTAGGAGCTCCGAGTGAGATGTGTAGAGCCGGGATTGGTGGTTTGCACATCACCCCAGATGACGTCACGGGAGAGGCACAGTTTAAACGGTTAACTCTAACTGACAGCGACAGTTAACTCCAACTGACAGCGACAGTTAACTCCAACTGACAGCGACAGTTAACTCCAACTGACAGCGACAGTTAACTCCAACTGACAGCGACAGTTAACTCCAACTGACAGTGGATGTCAGCGCCATCTTCTAACGGCAATAGCGATAGCGAGGGCGGCTCCTCACAGCCAGCCATTGTGAGTGGGACCATCCCTGGGCTGGTGGTCCTGGGTTCTATAAGAAAACAGGCTGAGCAAGCCATGAGGAGGAAGCCAATAAGCAGCACTCTCCATGGCTTCTGCGTCAGCGTCTGTTCCAGGTCCCCACCCTGTGTGTTTCTTTCCTGACTCCCTTTGATGATGAATAGCAATATGGAAGTATAAGACAAATAAATCCTTTCCTCTCACTTGCTCTTTGGTTATGGTGTTTCATTACAGCAGTAGTCACCCTGACTATGACAGTGGATTTCAGGGAGATTATAGAAATATTACAGATGGCAGACAGATAAGTACATAGACAGTTAGGTGATAGATGGATACATAGCTATGATAGGGACAGATGGATAAATGATAGATAACAAAGAGTAAAAATAAGGAAATACCATGGTTGTAAGGATATAGTTGAATTTCTTTCTCCATATTCTGTTTTCACTCTTATTTTTTTAAAATTGTGAGAGGGAGAGTTAATAAAGAAAGCTTAGTAAATAAAGATTTCAGAGATGATTCCAGAAAAAAAAATAGTGTCGAGTAGTTGCTTACCTAGGATATTGCATAGGAGCCAAAACACCCCAATTGGAATTATGTTGCCAAACCTCAAATGCCAGCAGTGTGAGCCTTCTGGCCATGCGTGTGACAAGAGCCAGGCTGCCAGCACCATGCCCTTTGAGTAAGGCTTCCTCTGTGGTCACAGTATTAGGTTCCTGCAAAGAGATACGGGTTCAGGCACAGTGTGAGGACATAGACACTCACTCATTCCACAGGACTTGGGCAAGGAGTTACTCCCAGGGGAGAGAATCGGAGGACCTTCCAGGGTCCCACTGTGAGGGTCACAAGGCAGCCTGCTTCCCACTCTATTAACACACATTGGGCTAGGGAGGACAGACACCTTGTCCAAGAGTGCCAGACATCTGTGTGTTCTTTGGAGAGGCAAGCAAAAACAAGAAGTCTTAGATGTTGGGTGGGATGGTTAGCAGGACACATTTCTTACAGTTGCCCAGAGAAATCACAGGATGCCCTGTGTGTGCAAATGAAACACATGCAGGGGTTCTAGGGGTAGTAGCAAGCACTGCAACTGAGTCTCTGATGACCAAGAGGTCAGTCAGCAAACTCTGGCATACCCACGCCAGCCCTGCAGTGCTGTGGAGTGATGCTCAGGCATCCAGCTCAGGGTAGAGCACTAAGGCTCTGATTTTCTCTCTCTCCTTTAGGATTAGGGAATTCAATGATACAAATCTCCTGTGACCACTGGTTAGCTGCAACTGTTGGGAGGAAACCGACCTTAACAGGCTTCCTCACTGGCAAAGCCCAGATGCACGCACTGAAAGCACGCCACCTCTAATCTGAACACCTTTCTTATCTCCTCTGTGCCAGCACACCTGGTCCTTAGCAACAGCGTGTGGTAGATAGTGGAGATCAGTGCCAGGCCACTTCCCCAATGGTTCCCAAGGCTCTGGCAGTGGGGACAGCAGTACTGAGGACACCTTCACACCCTTTGATGGGGCTGCTAACACATACACTTATCTCCTCTGTGATGTTCAACAGAGACTTTAAGTACTCAGCTATTGACTAGAGAATCCCCACATTCTCATTAGCTTCATTATTATGGAAATGGACACCATACACACAATTGTGTTTATCTTGGCATTCTATTCCAGAAATTTCCTCACACTGTACCTGCATTTCTATAGGAAATTGGAAAGCCAGCCAGTCCATGGGAGAAATCTAATGATCCATCAGTGCAGGAGAAGACTGGGGTGGGTAGCCTGAGACAGGGAATGCCTTAGTGATCAGGGCTGCCTAAGCTGATTGGGTGGGATGCTTATGTCTGTCCCCCTCCTCACACCCGAGGCAGTCCTGAGTGCCTGGTGAGTCTGCCTCTGGTCCTTTGTTCTTCGTCCCTGTCATGAGAAGGTGGGATATTTCCTGGTTATTTTGTTTTCAGGAATTGTCAATATGAGAGGAGGGAGTACTAACACAAGGCTGAGTTTAAGGTGATTTGAGACAGTCGGGTAGATTATAGCTATGGGAAGAGTATGTATTTAATGTGTACATAGCCACTGGACCAATAGCCCCACTCAGCATGCACACACACACACACATACACACACACACACACGTTTGCACGTACTCACACACGCACACACGCATGCATGCACAAGAGCTGGTAAAGTTTTGAACTCTTTTTTGCTGTTGTTCATCGTGTGTAAGAAGAAACTTAGTCTAGCATTATTTCCATGCAACAATGAAGATGGCTTCCAGGAGAGAAAACTCAATCATGAAGTCTGTATTCTTTTTTCCTCATTCAAGAATAAATTTGGGGCTTGACATCAGTGAGCTGTGTTTCGGTGACTTCAGCTTGTCCTTGGTAAGTTCTCTGATTTCATTTCCCTCTGGCCCACAGTTCCTAAGTGACTGCTTCAGCATCATACTTCACATTAGTGTTCAGGCAGAAAGAATGTAGAGTTTGGGAAAAGAGTCTTTTAAAAAAACCTTTTAGAGTACTTTGAGACACACACAGAATAAAACCCTACGAATGTTATTTAATGAAGAAACTAAAGTCAAACTTGAAACACCTGAAATCTCTGTATTCCATAATTGCCCGATGCGATACGAATTTCTTCCAGATTGTCTCAGAAGACAGTGCCTGTCCTGCACAGAGACTGGGAAAGTGATCTGAGGGGCACTCTACTGATTTAAGTGTTGCCACTGCCTTCATTACCATCACTGTTTCTGCCTAATGTGTCACTTGGCCTCAATGCTCCATCCCGATGCAGTTTGGTCTGCAGAGTTCTGCAATCTCATTTCTGCAAACACTGAATAATTCTTCATTTCCCCCTTCCCCCCGGGGACTGCTGAGGGCAAATCATCTGCTGCTCAAGCTATTTTCCTGCTTTAAGCTGAAATGTAAGGTGTTTGGGGTCAATTCCCCCTAGGTTGTTGACTCCTGGATTATCCAATTCCATGTCTTTGGACACAGAGCGGCGAGATAAGATGGGATGTGTTGCATGAGGCCTTGGAGTAACTATTTGGATTTACCTGGGAAAGCAAGGGCAATTACAGATAAGCAGAATTAGTCACAGCATAAGCCGTTTTTTCACCCTGTGGAGGTGGGGGGCTTTATCCAAATGTAACTGCAGAGGCCCTGGAGAGGCAATGTGGCCAGCAGTGCCCAGGCAGAGCCCCTGGAGAGGCAATGTGGCCGGCAGTGCCCAGGCAGAACCCCTGGAGAGGCAATGTGGCCCGCAGTGCCCAGGCAGCTGAGGACTTAGATAGGCAGTGGGGGAGGTGATTAAACGGCTACAGGATTTGAAAGATCAATAAATGATTTTTTTTTGGTCTGTTTTGGCTAAAAAAAATAAAAAAAGATTGTCTGAAACACGGACCCAAAACAGTTGAGTCACACGAGCATTCATTAGTATTTTCCACCAAACGACTGAATGAGGATCACCCCATATACCAGGGGCCTCTCATTGTTTCCCACGCAGTGATTCTGGCTCTGGGCAACACCAAATCAGTTCTAATACCCTCAAAAAAAGGAGGTACAAGAGCTTACGTACCCCACATGCCAGTCAGGAAAAAGGCTCCCTATACTGTGTATTCCTTCCTTGGGTGCATCAGCCAACCCGTGCTGGGAATTTGTTACAGGGCTGAGGGGCGAAGTGGAATCCCAGAGTGGAGGCGCACTAAGTCTCAGTTGTCTCGGTGTGGTCAGATGAATTCTCTCAGCCTCACATATGAATTTAATGGTGTGCTCCGTTGGCTAGCAGCCTATCAGGGGAAACTCTTTAAAAGAGAATATGATCGTGTGCGTCATGCAGAGGTTTGGGGGACCTGCCTGCTCTCACAAAGTTGACTCCCCAAAGTCAGAAATGAACTCTCTGGCTGGAAGGAGATAGAGGTTTATGGGGGTTGGGTGGAGTGGGGTTCAGGTGGTTCCCCCTAGTGGCTGTGAGGAATAGTGCAGGTTATCTCTACTCCTGCTGGTGGCGACAGTCCTCAATGCTCTTGGTTCATAGCAGCATCTCAGATCTCCACCCACCTTCTCACTAAGTACTTGTTTATCTCCACAATTCCTTGTAGAAACCACTGCACGCGCCCACTCATCGGGGCTGCAAGTGTCATAGGACCTCACCTAAACTCAGCCCACGTTCAGGGCTCATTCAAACACAGTCACACTCCTGGGAGTTAGCATTTGGCAGAGGGATGTGTGGTGGGGTGGCAGTGTGCTGTGGCTGCTTTTCGGTGGCAACTTTACTGGATTTAAAGTCCTCTCGGAATTTTGAGTCCTTCTTTGAGGACCTTTCCACGAAGGACAAATTGGGACAGGGGAGTGACCTGCCTAAATTGGGGCCAAACTATCCATCATATGAGATGGGGCCGCAGACATAACGAAAGAGAAAAAGGGACCAATTCAGGTGAGCCCCTGTGTCCCGCCAGGGAAAGAGCTTAAGAAAGAGGCCATGTGGAGATTAACTGGCTACACCATAGCAAGGAGCCCGCCCAAACCTATTGGAGCATACACAGCGTGTGCGTGCATGTTGCTGGGATCTTTCCTTCTGGGTTTTCTGTTAATCCCAAACTCTTTTTTTTCTGTTCTGTTTCTTTTTGACTTGTAGATGCTTACTCTCTAGTGCTGTATATAAGGAGTATAGAACTCATCTTAGGTTTTGTATTCCCACTGATAGCTTCCCCTGGGTCTCAGAGGAGACCTTGGACTTGGAATTTGAGCAACGTTGGCCCTGTGTGTAATGTCAGGAGTGATGAGATGGACTGGATGAGTTTTCCCCTGTGAGATAGACACTATTTTAGAGGCTGTGATAGAGTTAACAGGGGGTGGACTTGACTGGATTAAGACACCGTCAGGAGTTTTCAATGGATAACTGAACATAAGAGAGCCACCTTGAAGGCTTCAAAGAAAAATAAGAACAAACATAATGTAACCCATGCTCTCTATCCCTAATGGTGTTTTCTCACCACAGCTGACCTCTTCCAACAGTGTGAACAAAAGAACCCTTCCAGCTTTACCTGGTTCATATTGGGTACTTTAGACACCGAGACATGAAACCAGATCCAGAACACAGATTAACCCACACACGTGTGATAGCTAATATGGTTAAGGCCTTCTGCCTTCTTGCTCATGGCTTAAGTTCTATTAAGTTTGATAGAAAAATATTTTATCCAACTGAAAAGAGCACTCTTCTTCTAAGGAAAATAAGTTATTTTTCTCCTGCTGCAAATAAATCTCCAACACTGCTAAAATACACTTTCAGGATGCAATTTGCTACTAAAGCCCCACTTTCTACCTTTGTTTCTATTTAGAATGTCGACTTTTGGTATCTAGTATATTTGCTAAAGGTTTGAACAATTCCATGTTTGTTTTCAGCACAACAACAACAAAAGTATCCCGCCAGACTTCTCTATTCTATGGAGAAGCTGTAAGCACACTGACAGCTGTTTCTCTCAGGAAACGCTATGTAGCACATTCAGAGGGAAGTCTGGAAGAAAACAGAGACCTCATGGTCACATGTCATCAGATCTTTTGCTCATTGGCAGTGACTTTTAATAATGTCCATGTGTCCATATCAGGGTTCTTTTGTGGAAGCAGAATATATACTTAGTGTATATATACAAGTTTATCGAATACGTAAGTATATATACAAAATATATACTTAATGTGTAAATACAAAATATATATTTATGTGTATGTATATACAAAATACATACAAATATATATAAAACATATACAAAATATGTACGTAATGTGTATATACAAAAGATATACTTGCAGGTACCTATAACTTTAATTTTATGCAGCAAACAGGTCTTAGAGTTTATTCTTGATCACATGTTATTTAAAACACATGTTCACAATGGTCTTAGTGACACAGGACTGTTGTCTTAGCTACTTGGGAAGCTGAGACAGAAAGACTAAAAGTTCAAGACCTCCCTGGCTACACAATAGATCAAAGACAGACTAGGCTTTTGTCTCAGAATGAACCACAACATTAAAAAGGGCTGGAGATAGTACCCAGTGTTAGTGTGCTTGTCTAACATGAACACAGTCCTCAGTAATATAATAAAAATATGTTCATGAGGCATGCAACAAATTAAGGAAAAAAAAGAAAGCTATACAGTTCACTTCTCTATAATTAACCCACCAATGAATGCCAGTTAAAAGGATACCCAAATGCAATTTTCTGTGGATCCACAGTCTAGAGGTAATAACTATTAATGATAATTAATTTTTATTGTTTAAATTCTGCTTCTGGAGGAAACTAAATGCTTGACCTTCTAGGAACCTTTTCATGCTGTATGTGTCTGGTGTGTGTGTAATGTGTGTGTGGTATGTGTGTGTGTGGTGTGTGGTGGTGTATGTGTGTGTGTGTGTGGTATGTGGTGGTGTGTATGTGTGTACATGTGTGTGCGTGTGTTTAGTATAGGTGTGAGAGGCCAGATAATGGCACTGGGTTTTTTCTTTATCACTCTCTACCTTGTTTGCTGAGATCAGGGTCTCTCAATGAACCTGGACTTGGCTTATTGGCTGGACTGACTGATGTGAGAGCAGATTCAGCCTGTCTCTGCCTCCAAGTGCTTGGGCTACAGTCTCATGCCACTGTTATGGGCTTTTACTTGGGTTCTAGGTATTGAAATTTGGGTCCTCATGGTTATGCATTTTGCCCACCTGGCCATTTCCCAGCGTCCTGCACACTGTGTTGATGGAGCATCCTGTGTGGCTTCTCCATCTTTCCCCATAAGTCTCTGCTTTCAAATCTCAGACCCTGTCACTGCTTCTGATAAGAGTCCCTGACACTACCCCTCTGACTGCACATAAGAGTCAAGTGATATTTTATTCATGGATGGTGGCATTCAGTGGATAATATGGGATAAATATGTCTTCTTCTACAAAGGAAGCCTTTCCTGACAACAAAGCCAGGGTGCATGACACTCGCATGTAGGGCCACAAAGGAACACAGTCATTTTGAAGTCAACAGGATAACAAGCAGCCAGGGTTTTCATTGGCTCGGGCAAGGAGGCATGTCATTCATAGATACTTATGATCTCATGTGGACCAGACCCTTTTCCTTTTAAACAAGTGATAGAAATCACTGTGCAGAGACTTCAGAAGTTGAAATAGAACTGTGTGCTAATTTCTTACATGCCTGAAATGACAACACTTTGCTTTGGAGGTTGCCCTAGTTCTTTCTGAAGTTTTCATGTCAGTCATCTTGTTCTGATGTAAATTCCGGTCCTTGTTCTTCAAGCAAAGTGACTTGAGTGATTCTTAAGCAGTCAGCTAGAGCTAAAGCGTGGCCCAACCCAGACAGAACCAATGAACTAGATTTACAACCTCAGGGCTGTTACTATGGCTGTCACCTCAGGCTGGATTCTGTGAGCATCAATGGGAACATGACCCTTCAAATGTGTGGATGTGGGCTAGCATTGTCATATATGCTGTGACATTTAGTTATCGGAAGCATCAGAGCAGACAGGTGGCGGAGACCTTTGGCATGGTTTAGCACGCTTGTGTTTGCTCAGTAAATATGCATTGGATCTCTCTTACATGTTTTATGAAGTACCGGGAATGCAATGGTCAGTCTGCATGACTTTTTCACTCAATTTGGAGTAGTCCATCCTGAACAATTATACACTGTTAGTTAGCTCTCCATTACTGCAACAAAAATACCCGAGATGCTTAAGAAATAAATCTCAGAGCATTAGAGATTTCAGCGCCCAGCTGATGGGCTCCATTGTTTTTAAGCCTGGATAAGGCTGCACATTGTGCTGGGAACACTTAGTGGAAGAGAGCGCCATGAGACAACAGACCAGGCAATACATTTGGTTCTGGAAGTGGCTTCAGAGGGACACTTAACAGGAGTCAGTTCTTGAGCTGACTCTAGCAGAATGAAATAGTTGGAAGAAAGAAAGTTGTTTCCACAGTTAGTGGTCCTGGATAATGAGATAATTGAGATAAAAGATCTGGTCCTGGGCCGTGGTGTCATTCAGGATAGAGCTGCTGCCGAAGGTCATATCCTGATCTACATCCCTATAGCAGCCAAGGTCTGAGTTGATTTCCATGACTCCTGTCACCACTAAGGGCCATGTGAATACCCAGGGTCTGCTCAACCATCTAAGAGTATGTTGGCCCTATGTTGGTATTCGAGGGCCATGCCACTGCCAAGGCCATACTGATCTTCATATCCTGTGCTGTCATCTGGGGCCATGATGATGTCTGGGCCCCAGATGTTGCTGAGGGTCATGTCTGGGTCTATGTTCCTCCTGCAGTTGGGTTCTGTGTTGATGCCCATGGCCCATGTTACCACAAGGGGTCATAGGAGCCATGTGCATTGAAATCCAAGGGCCATGCTGATCCAGTGCTGGAATAGCTGGCCATGTCCCTCCTTGGACTCTGCAGCAGGAGAGCTGGTCCCACCCCTCATGGGAGAGCTTTCCCTTACATCCAGGAGAGCTGGCCCCATCCCTCACTACTAGTCTGAATGATATGGGCCTAGGAGAGCAGGCTCTACCCCTCACCTGAAGAGGGAAGACCAAGTGGTCTGAACTGACCAGCCCAACTACCCCCAGACCCACATCCTGAACCTTGGGTTGGCCCACCCTAACATACACTCTATCTATCATCTTCTGGTCCTGCAGAATGATAGCTACAGGATCTTCATAACTCAGGACAACAACAGGAATTTCAAGAGGAGTCTGATGAGGGTTCAGTGATGATGGTGTGCCAGAGGCCTTGAACCAGACCAGCGACTCATTACAGTGAGCATGTGTTAGTGGGGCTGATTGGACAACAGGGTATACTGTGTGACACCCCATAGCTCAGTGACAAAATGTGAGTGTAATTCATGTTCTCCAACATACTAATAAAATAGAGAGGACAAATACTAAGAATAAATCATCTACTGATTTACAATAGCCATCTTTAATAAATACAACCTTTATATATTGGTTATCTAATAATAGTTTTATGAATAAGTAGTAGATAAAGTGGAACATTAAAAAAACTAAGATCTAAAATCTTGGGTCTGGGGAGAT
Source organism: Mesocricetus auratus (assembly GCF_017639785.1). Lineage (NCBI taxonomy): Eukaryota > Metazoa > Chordata > Mammalia > Rodentia > Cricetidae > Mesocricetus > Mesocricetus auratus. Next base: position 4,005,170 of record NW_024429212.1, on the reverse strand, counting down.
GGCTCAGTGGGTTAAGTACTTGCCTTGCAAGTGTGGGAGGAACTGCGTTTGGGCCCCCAGAACCCATGTAAACCCAGAGGCAACAGTACACACCTATAATTCCTGTGTATACAGACAGAGGTGAAAGGCAGAACCCTGATCCCCAGAATCCCATAGAATAGAGAGCCTGGTGTACATAGCAGCAAACAATAGGAGACCTTGTCTCCAATGGCTGCAAGGTGAGGACCAACATCCAAGGTTGTCTTCTGACATCCACAGGCTCACCGTGGCACATATGTGTCCAACGGCACATGCATACATACCTTTTTAAAGAAAGATTTGGACCTGAAAAGTAACAGGTCCAAATAAAAAGAAATCAGTCTCAAGGAGCAAAGATTGGATGCCTCAGTGTTTAACAGTCACAGAATGCAAGCATTTCCCAGTCTTAATAAGATGATACCTATAGACCAAATAAAACAAAGGAAGACCTTGCAGCTGAAAATGCTGAGCTCTGACATTGTCCTCCCCCAGGACACACACTGTGGCCACTGAGCTCTGTGCTTCAAAAACCTCTCTTGTCTTGCTCTCCTTTTATGACATATGGGGGACACTGGACTTTGAACATAGCACTCAGCAGACAAAAACAACTGGTTCCTGTCACTATCAAAACTTGTGCATGATGAGCCATGCAGCATTTTTTTATGTTCCTCCCACCCCTTTGGGAATCTAAACCTTATAATTAGGCAACATCAAATGCCAATCAAGATGGTGGATGCAAAATGTCATTCTTGTTCCTAACCTAAATTCTAATGCAGGGCACCATGAATTAAATTCTAAGTTTAGATTTCAGCTCTTAGTCATCCACATCATAGGGACTGTAATTTATTCCCCATGAACATGTATTTTATCATCTGTTAAATGAGTCATAGTATATTTTTATCACAACTCACAAGGTTCTGACTATGAAATTAGAGTCACTTGGAAATAAACTTTAGAAATAATATTTACTATTGCTGGGAATTATTCTTTGACATTGGGAGTTTTTGTTGCTGTTAAGAAAACATGGGGTTAGAGAATTTAAGAACACTTGTTGCCAGCTGGGTGATGGTGGCACACACCTTTAAGTCTAGCACTTGGGAGGTAGAGGCAGGCAGATCTCTGTGAGTTCGAGGTCAGCCTGGTCTACAGAGTAAGTTCCAGGATAGCCCAGGCTGTTACACAGAGAAACCATGCCTTGAAAAACAAAAACAAACAAACAAACAAAAATCACACTTGTTGCTTTTCTAGGGTACCTAGAAAAGTTCCATCACCAGCATGGAAGCACACAGATACCTGTAACTCTAGCTTCAGGGGATCCAATGCTCTCCTCTGTCTGCTATGGGTACCTGTACACACATGGTGTACACTCACACAGACTTGCACACACACACACACATACACAAATAAATCTTCATTTGAAAGCCAAAATATAAAGAAAATGTGCACTGCCTGTCTAACCACTCTACAGACTGAGGTGAGTTCTAGGCCAGCCAGGGTACCATGCTGAGACCCTGTGATTTAAAACACATCTGAACTGGACAAAACAAACAGAAGGAAAAGAGGCCAAGAGCAAGAACAAGAACCAGAGGCCCACTCCTTTTCTCACTCAGAAACCCCATAAAAAAACGCTAAACTGGAAACCACAACGTAGCACAAAGGACCTGATGCCGACACTGGGAAGGGCTTGGGTACACTGCCTCAGTCTCTGTGAGGCCATATGAGTTTTGATCATGTAGATTTAGAAGGCCTCTTTTCTTGGTATCCTCTATCCACTCTGGCTTTTAAACTCTTTCTGCCTCCTCTTCTGCGAAGCTCCCTGAGCCATGAGGGCAGGGATTTGGTAGAGACATCACACTTAGGTCTATGTGTTCCAAGGTCTCCCACTCTCTGCATAACATCTGACTATGGGTCTCTGTATTTGTTCCCATCACTTCATGAGAACGCTTCTCTGATGACATAGTCCAGCAAGGCAGCGATCACCAGCTAGTATAGCAGAATGTCATTAGGAGTCATTTTATTTCTACTGTTTATTTTTTTTAGAACACTAGCATTTGGTTTTTCCTTAGGTCCCTCTCCCTGGGCTGTCTAGTCTCATCAGGTTCTTTGTCACTCAAGCAATGTCAGCTAGTGGAGTGGCATGACTTCTCCCTGAGGAAAAAGACCAGACAACTCTACAGCAGAGAGAAAGCTCCCATCATGCTTTTCTAGTGTTAAATGTTCCCTCCTCTGGATGGAGGAGAATACTGGGCCGTACATATATCTGGGCTACCCATAACCTTCATAATTCCCACACAGGTCTTAAAATCACATTGTCAGTTGGCACAAGCCTTCCTTCTGTGATTTCTGTTATGCAGTCCAGTGTCTATGGATGTTCATTTGCTCATTTGAATCTTCTTGGTTAGGGCTTCTACAGCTGTGATAAAACACCATGACCAAAATAAGCTTTGTGAGGAAATTGGGTTTATTTCAGCTCACATGTCCCCATTGCTGTCTATCACTAAGAGAAGCCAGGGTAGGAACTGGAGGCGGGAATGGAGGTAGAGACTATGAAAAAATTCTGCTTACTGGCTTGCTCTCTTGGCATGCTCAGTCTGCCCAGGGTTGCAGCAGTCACAATGGGCTGGTCTCTGCAACATCAATCGCTAATTATGAAAGTGTCTCACAGGTTTGCCTATAGACCGATCTTACAGATGGATTTTCTTGGTTGTGGTTTCCTCTTCTCAGATAATGCTAGCTTGTGTCAAGTTGCCGAAAAGCCAACCAGGACAATTTACCTCCTCTTTTACGTTATCTCCACCCAACTAAGACTTGTGCAAGTTTTTTTGGCATGTTGTAAGATTTGCCATGTTGGCTCTTCTATGTATTTTGCTGGATTTACTCCTAACCATATTAATTGCGAGCCATGCACTTAAATTTTGTTCCATGCTTTCTCCTGTTGACATATTGAAAAGCACAGATTTTTGTGGACTTTTATGTAATATGTTCGTGTGTGTGTGTGTGTGTGTGTGTGTGTGTGTGTGTGTGTACATATCTGCACATGCAAGTGCCGCCACTCATATTATTTCTCAGGGGTCATCTATCTTGTTGTTGTCGCCATTGTTATTATTACTATTACTATGATTATTCATACAAGGTACCTTGTTGGCCTGGAACTCATCTAATATGCTAGGCTGTTGTCTAAGAGGCCCCAAGGGCTCCTCTCACTGCCTCCCTAGCTACCATGCCTGGCTTTTTAAATGAATTCTGGCATCAAGCATATCCTAATGCTTGCAGGGCAAGCACTTATCAAAGGAACCATCTTTCCAACCTTAGTCCCCCTTTTAAACTTTTCTGTAAAAATTAAGTTTAAGAACAGTTTGTTCTCTGATGCTCTCAAATTTACTGAACAAAAAACTTTAGTTTCTTGTGCAGGTAGAACGCTCCTTTGTCTGGGCAGTAAGTCCTTGGAGGTCAAGAAGATGGGATGTGAGTGGATCACTCAGAATATGGTTGTAGTATAGAGACATAAGGACCTTAAGTGGGACCGTGTGGAAGCTGGGCATGTCTTCAAGAGGTGATGGGCTTGCATTCCAGAATTTCAGCTGTGGTCCTGTAACTTCCTAAAGACCCACATGCGTCCTCAGAACATGCAGGACTCAGAGGAGTGGCAGCATTTAAAACTTGCTTACTATCTTTGTCAATCACACCCACATGAGTGTGGGGTATAGTATATAGCATATTCTAGGTAATACATTTCACCCCAGGGTCATTGTTTCTGTCAAAGAGATTAAAAGCTTCTAATAAGTGAAATTCTCTTGCTAATCATCATCACTCTCTATGGCCACATCTCCCAGCCCTCCTGCATACTTGCAACTGGGTACTGGTAATCCACAGACAGACCTGCTACATGAATGTCACAAGTCACCCAAGCTGAGGTCCCATCAGCAAAGCATGGGCTGCAGGGAAGAGCAGAGGAAGGGAGAAAACCAGTTGGAGGTAGAGGTTTAAACAGGACAGTTGTCCAAGAGTCACAGTAGTTCTGCGAGACATTCCTGTGTCAGCTGCTCCCTCTGTTAGTCTCTTCACTGGACTTTAGGAAGTGTTTCTGTCCCTACAGGGCCTAGACCCTCTCTTGTATTTGTATATGCTTTTCTTCTGCCTGGGCATTCAATAACTTCCCGATACCATCCAAAATGAGGGAAACTTGGGACATCATCCACTCAACATCTTGAATGGAGTCCAATATTTCATCTAAAGAACCCAGGGACCAGAGACTGTATCAGAAATCAAAGCAATGCCATAAAGGCTCAGTGTTTCCCAGCATAGTAGTAATTTGCTTGTAGAAAAATGTGAATGTGTGTTTTCCCAATTTCAGCCATTGTGACTGCATTTAGTATACGACAGCAGCAGCACTTGATACAAGTTCAGAGGCACACAATGCCTGCTAAGCCTCTGGGCACATAGTTCTTACAAGAGAACAAGATGTGAGTGTGGAGGGGTCCTCTGCCTACCCAGCCTCATGTGGAAGACAAGGTTCATGACCTGTAGCTCATTTGATAAAGTGTTTGCCTCTTATGCACCGGTCCCTGGGTCCAACCTCCAGTACCACATAGAGCTGAACCCAGTGGTGGACACCTATCATACCATCGCTTAGGTGGACAGGAAGAACACAGCTTCAAATTCATCTTTGACAATATATTAAGTTTGAGGCTAGTCTCAGGTTCAAGAGACTTACCAAGAAAAACAAACAAACAAGATATCTAAATTGAAAATGCAGTGATTTACTAAGGCAATGTTTTAATATTTAATAAAAGCCTCTCACTTCTTTAAACTTAGGCAACTGTGGGATGTCATTAAGGAAAAGGAAAAATTGTCACATTAGTGAATGGTGACTCCAGGCTCCCTGTGACACCTGCTGCCAGAAGCGCACTCAGGAGCCAGTGAGATAATTCACATATGAAGCTTAGCCTTTATAATCCTCCTTTGAGTCAGGAACTATTACTGTTCCCATTTAAAGAGGAAACTAAGAACTCCTAACAGGTGACTCACACAGTGTCCCTCAGTGACCAAGGACCTGGGATGCACCACAACCTACCACATCTGACTCAGTCCCTAGCTGTGTTTCCCAGCTGCACCACAGCTTGCAGAAGACTAGGATAACAAGGTATCTTGTGGTTCACCTAGAACCTACCCACCGTATGTTGTAAAGTGGGCGGGACCGCAGGTAAAGAGTCAGAGACCAGTACATCGGTTGCTCCCCTGGGGTAGCGGGTATGGTTCCTAGGGGACGCTGTGAGGGAGGCTGGCATTGGCCTTTGGACAGCTCCCCACTGAAAGAACAGAAGAGCTTGTGGTGACCACATAGCACTAGCTGCAAAATTATAGACAAGTGAATAAAATCACAAGGCAAAGCTGTTGGCAAACAGGAGTTGACAGGCTGCCGGGACATCAAACGTGGACAGAGGCAAAGGTTCGGTGACATTTGACCTCCACTCACTTGAGCATGTCCTCCTCTGGCAATAGGTGGCTGCAGCGCATCCATTCTGAACTCTCAGCCTGCGAGCATGGCTGTGGTGGCAGTAGTTGTCAGAATGGTGGTGACCCAGTGATTCTGAGCCTCCAGCAAACTCTGAGTGAAAGTCTTGAGAGTCAACATTTTTAACAAGCCACTTAATTAATTGTTGGGTGGCCAAACATCACACAATGTTGTTCAGGTACGTAGGATCTAGGATTAACTACAACTCAGGGCACAGCATGAAAGGACATTGAGAAATATTACCACATACAGTCAACCATGCCATGGCAAGGGTTTTAGCCTCGTCAGTAAAATAAATGGAGCACATTGCCCTAATGCAGGTGTTCAATAATTGGCTCTCCAGCAGATGAATGCATGCATGAATTTACTTAGATAATTGGATAATTTTAATGTGTAATGCGGCCTCATTTTTGATGCCTTGACATATTTTAAGCCTGGCCTTTCCCACCTTTCTGCCTGCCCTTCATTTAGTTAGGATACTAAGAAGAGTGGGCCTCATTCCGTTGTTGCCCACAGGAGACGCACGTCAGGAAGCTTCTCAACATAAGCTTTCCCTTAGCCTGACACTGTGACCACTGCATCCAGCTAAACTGCATGGTCATGGAAAGACTATGGTCCACCCAGGTGGTGGGACATTACTCAGCAGTAAAAATAAATGAGTTCTCAATTTAGAGGAAAATTACTTGTGGTGGTGGCAGAGATGCTTATTACCGTGGGGAAGAAGCCAATCTGAAAAGATTCCAACTGCCTGGTTGCCAGCTTATGGCATTGAAGAGCAGGTGAGGGACATCGCAAGCAGGAGGAATTAATAGAATTTTGAGGATGGCTAAACTGTTCTGTATGTTCTGGTGAGCACACCATCATGTCCTTGTACAAACACAGAGGGTGCCTCTGGTGTGTGCATTGCCTTTTCAGGAGTTTCTTTGTTCCCCGGGCCCTTAGGCTTGTGCTTGTTTTGGGTGAGTGAGAGCTTTACTTTCTGGGCTGGGGGGCACAGGCTTGGTTAAGCCAAGCTCCCCATGATGGCACCTGCCTTCCTAAGCAGATTTCCTTTCCTATCTGTTACCATCACTCCCAGACCAGAGGCTACAGACAGGGATGATCTTGCCTCTGACAACCCCTATTTCTGCATTTAGCTGAGTGCTTTCCCTAATACAGTACACCTCATAGCTCTCTCAACTGAAACCCTGCTGGTGTAGTGATTGTGCTGTTGCGCTACCTTGTGACTGTACAATGGCAGGGAGAGTGGGGAGCCCAGATGATTCTAGTTAGTTATACTCCAGATGTCAGTAACCTGTTGTCCATGGCTGGGGACCTGCACAGGGTCCTTCTGTGACTGGTGACCTCTGCCCTGCCCTATGCAGGCCAAAAACTGTTGCCCTCTGTTCAACACAGTAGGCTCCACCCAGTCCTTCATCTAAGTTATGGGGGGGCAAGGGGTGGAGAAGTTCTCTTACTCCCCAAAGGCAGAGGCAGTGAAGAAACTCCTCTAATATTCAATATTAAAGTACGCTGTAGCTTTTCTCATCTGAATGCCAGAGCATGATCCCTGTAGCAGGGCCTGTCACTGGCTTATACCCATACTCAGTCTTCACAACAATGCCACCAATACCTATGGCAGTTGGTGGCACCCTTTGCTTCCCCGTAGGGACTGGTTATGGTGCCTGCCTGTGTCTCTGTCTCTACGTATAGGTCTGGCATTTAACTTATGACCATTGTTGATTTGAGCTTGTTCAGATTGTTCTTTTGGACAGAAAAGACGTAGTGAGCTTGTAACTTTTAGTACATTTATGTTGAACTCAAGTCCTTGTGTGATTTTGGGTCAGACACAGTTTTTGTTGTTTTGTTGTTGTTGTTTTGTAATAGTACCCACTGGGTTAGAAAAATGGCTCAGTGGGCAAGGTGCTTGCCTCGTAGGCATGAGATACCCGAGTTCTTTCTCCAAGAACCCATGTAAAACATCTGGGCACAGCATGGCAGGACACCTAAGAGTACTGGGGGCAGAAAGATCCCTGGATCTTGTTGGTCATCCAGCCCTGCCTAATCAGCCAGTTTATGCTTGGTGGGAGACCTTGTCTAAAACAACAATGATGATAACAACAACAGCAACAACAAAACCAATGCCCCCCAAAAAAGGATGAAACATTTGAGGAAGTTACCAGAATCAAATCAACCTCTGGCCTCCACATGAATACATTTTAATATGCATACAGATGAACACACACACACACACACACACACACACAGTGCCACCTGGAAACCTACTTTCCCTCCATCTGTCCTATTGTCTTCCTTGGAATCAGTGGCTTCTGAATTTTTAAGGTCCCAGTCAATTAACTATTTCCAACTTTGCTATTTTATAATTTACTTATTTCTTATAATTTGAATATAGATTTCCATGACAACAAACATTGCTAAATTTTATCAACATAATGGCCATTGCCTTTAATTCTGAGTTAAGGCTCTAGAGCAACACTTTGATAAGTTACAGGAAAGATGTTTAATGTTGTTGAGTCCCTTCACTCCTGGCATCTGAGTACCACTCTTTGTACACAGCACAGGATGAATCCACTACTAGGGACTTGTCCCTGATGTTTGTGGTACCCAGGCCAGGCCTCCCTCTGCTGTAGAGTTCTGCACCTGACCAAGCTTACCCTGTCTGTCTTCTGTCCTTGACATTTAACTGGAAAGGAAGGTACCACCATGGATGGTGCATGGGAACTTGTTCGTGAGATTTTCCCATTGGAACTTTTGGAGCACGTTTGTCTCTTGACCTGGCTGGCACCTGCATCTCCAGGTGTGCTATCTGAGCTGGTATGTAGCCTTCTAATTCTGGATATGACTTGGCAGCTTTCCCATAGCCCAGCTCCGTGGGCTGGCACCATGACACAGAGCCACACACCGCTGCATGTCTCAAGGCTTTCGTGGAGGTGTTCGTGTCCCTCCTGCAGCATTGGTATCTGCCTCCACCTGCTCTTCCTTACTCTGTTATTGTATGGGAAAAGCTAAGGTTTACCCCTTGAGTTCTTGAACAGATGGTTTGCATTTAGTTTCTGTGAACAGATGGGCTATTTTATATGTATTGTCTTCCAAAATATCCAAGGAAATGAAATACACTATCTACACATGATCTCTCAGTTGATTCAAATTCTACTGTATTTTTATATAGTGATGTACAAAGATTACCTGGCCTCCTCATTTTTTAAGCTCCCAAAAAGTTTCTGTCTATTTTTGTTCTCAGATATATCCTGTGGATGAGTCTCAGACACACAACCACCCACTAAAAATGTAATACTGAGGAAGGGAAAACCACAGCCCCCATGAACACTGATTCTGCCTGGAGGGATTTCCTGCAAGTCTCTACCCATCATTTCTGGTAAAGCGTAAAGCACAGCAGCCAATCACTGACTGGTGGCTAACACCAGAGGCTTTGCCAAGCCCTTACCCACTTTTTCATGGGTGTCTGTGGAACTATGCTTGTCTATTCTGTGGCTGACAGGGCATACTGAGTTACCAGTTATCACAAAACCCTTCTCGATAACCTTTGTGAGACATTTTCCTTCCCACATTGGAACTTGGACCATTAAATATGAATTTTTGCCTTTCCACTACCAACAATTTTCCCTCTTTAGGTCTTTTTATAGAAGCTATTGATAAATTTGTCATGAATATGAGGTAGACTTGTGAAGGAAGATAAAAATAATGGGCTTGCATTGGGTATGGTAGCTTACCTGGAAGACAGAGGCAGGCAGATTTCTGATTTCAAGGCCAGGCTGGTCTAGAAGATGAGTTCCACGCCAGCCAAGGCTGCACAGTACTACTGTCTCAATACTCTCTCTCCCTCTGTGTTTCACATACAACTCCCCCCTCCACACACACACACATACTTGGTCCCTGTAAAATCCAGTCTTGCAAAGACAGAGGACCACACTTTGAGTGACAACCAAACTTAGAAAAAGCACAATTCACCATGAATCTACTTCCATGTCTTCCATTAACATTTAAATAATACCATGAAAAATGTTAATTATAGAAACAGGAACTTTCCAGAAAGTGTTATTCCTTAAAATAATATATTATTATGTGACCACTTAACAATTTCTTCATTTGTGTTTATAGTCATGTATATAGATATTTTGTGAGTACATAATATACACTATAATACTGATTAATATTTATTTCAACTTTATAATGCTAATTATAGTAGGTCATTTCACAACAGTGTATCATATAAAAAGTCATTCATGACGAAAAACAAACTGAGTTCTTTACATTTATTGAACTTTAGCTTTGGCTAAGTCTCCTGAAACCTGAACTTAAGTTTCTGTAGGTATTGAATTTGGGACACCATGGCTTGTAATAAATCATAATAGTGAAAAGATTTATTGTACCAGAGATTGATCTTGTGGGCAACTGCCATTTTTCTCCAAGACAAGTTATTTTGAATGCCAATACATTGCACCACACACAAATATAAAGTAGTTTAAGCTCCAGGATTCAGGATGGATTTTTTTATCAACTTTTCAGTATCATGTAGTCATAAATACATTTTTTAAACTATGAAGTACAAAACACTGTGAATTGGTGTGATTAAAATAAAAATAATCTATTTTAATTGCTAGTTTGTGAAAGTACATGTGTTTGTTTTAACTTATATCTGTTAGTAAGGAATGTTTTACTTTTATGAGCTGATTTCCAGAGTCACCATTTTAAGAATTATCCTGCTGAAAGGATTAATCCTGAAAGATCTGGAAGCAATTGAGCTGTGGGCAGGTATACAGGCCTGCTCCAAGTCCTCCATGCATTCAAGAAGCTGCCTCGCTCTGACTGAACCTCTGTATGCTGTCAGTCAGCTCCGTGTCTCCTTTAACTTGTAACTGGACAAAAAAATCACTGTGTGTTCAACCACACATTAGACCAAACCTGACATACAAGACTATTAGTCCTAGGAAGAGCTGGTTTCTTGTTGATCTTTATCAATCCTAGTTCTTACTTTGTGGTTCTAAGTTCCTCTGCTTCAAACAAGAACAGCTGGATGCCCCTGCCCATTCAACAAGGTTGAATGAAAAACTTAACAGATACATGAAATACATTTGGGATTTTATTTTATTATTCACAGTGGCACTTGATAGTGAAGGTTAGTTATGCTAACATCCACGAAGTGTGCAGAATCTTGCCCTCTTATCTTAAGCCCACCATTTCAGGACTCCTTCTTCCTGTGACTCATATAGTCCTCTGAGTCTATGGTCTGAATGTATGACTTTTGTGCAATGCAATTGCAAATGTTTAACAGATCTTATTCAAAGGGCAAGTTGAACTTAGACACTCATTAATGATTAAGCCAAAAATTGCCAAATCAAAAACAGGCAAATCAGAAACATCAGCTGTATCAGGTGGTGGCAGTGCACACCTTTAATCCCTGCACTTGGCAGGGAGAGGCAGGCAGATCTCTCTGAGTTCAAGGCCAGCCAGGTCTACAAAGAGAGTTCCAGAACAGCAGGGACTATTACAAAAGAAACCTTGTCTCAAAAAACGCCCCCCAAAAAAGAAAGGAAAGGAGAGAGAGAGAGAGAGAGAGAGAGAGAGAGAGAGAGAGAGAGAGAGAGAGAGAGAGAGAGAGAGAGAGAGAGAGAGAGAGAGAGAAAGTAGCATAAGCTGTGATTACCCATATGGCCAACTTGGTCTGGGAAGAGCATGCAGTATTTTGAGCTCATTGTTTTACACTCTAACACTTGACTAAATCTCACTGAAAGGTAGAGTCAACATAATTCTTAATTTTCTTTTCATTTCTGTAGATTGCCTATAATCTTATAAGAATGCTAGCATACTCCCCAGTTGAGCAAGCTTGGATAGGATAGTGACACATGCATGGTTCGATTCCTTGTCTACCACCATGTTGCCCAGGACCCACACTGATGTCATTCTCCTGCAGATCTTTAGATAATGTCAATGTCTCCTACTATAAGTGTGTTATAACCTCCTTGGTATTTTAATATAACTCTTGGAATATCTTTTTATTAAAAATTTTTATTTTTAAATTTAAACTCAAATTAGAAACAAGGTTTCTTCACATGTCAATCTCACGTCCCTTTCCCTTTCCTTCCCTTCCTCCCACCACCCACCCAATACCCCCTCCTTTCCCCCAGGGAGGATGAGTTCTGCCATGGGGGTGTCCATAGTCTGTCATTTCATCCAGGACAGGGCCTAGAACCTCCCTCAAGAGTCCAGGGTGAGAGTGCATCTCTCATTGTGGGATGGACACCCAATGTCCATTTGTATGCCAGGAATAAATACTGGTCAACTACCAAAGGCCCCATGGATTGCCTAGGCCTCCTCACTGACACCCTCATTCAGGGGGTCTTGATCAGCCCCATGCCGGATTCCCAGGCATCAGCCTGGGATTCAAGAGTTAACCCTTGTCAGGTCAGCTATTTCTGGGGGTTAAACCAGCCCAGTATTAATCCCTTTGGTCATCAGTCCTCCCTCTCTGTTACTGGCTTTCTTGAGTTCAGCTCAGTGCTTAGCCGTGGGAGTCTGCCTCTGCCTCCATCAGCCACTGAATGAAAGTTCTGTTTCCCTGACTCTCCGGCCATGGGATTGTAGGCTGGCACTCCCCAGATCTATGTCTAAAATCCATATATGAGAGAATACATGCCATGTTTCTCTTTTGTGACTCAGGATGGTTTCTTCTAGTGTCATCCATTTGCCTGCAAATCTCAGGATTCCATTGTTTTTTTTCTGCTGAGTAGTACTCCATTGTGTAAATGTACCACATTTTCTCTATCCACTCTTCGGTTGAGGGGCATCTAGGTTGCTTCCAAGTTCTGGCTATTACAAATAATGCTGCTATGAACATAGTGGAACAGACATCTTTGTTGTATGAATGGGCATCTTTTGGATATATGCCTAAGAGTGGAGTTGCTGGGTCTTGTGGTAGGTTTATTCCCATTTTTCTGAGGAATCTCCACACCGATTTCCAAAGTGGCTGAACAAGTTGGCACTCCCACCAGCAATGGAGGAGTGTTCCCCTTTCACCACATCCTCTCCAGCATAAATTGTCGTTGGTGTTTTTGATTTTAGCCATTCTGACAGGAGTGAGATGGTATCTAAGAGTTGTCTTGATTTGCATTTCCCAGATGGTTAAGGATGTTGAGCACTTTCTCAAGTGCCTCTCAGCCATTTTAGACTCCTCTGTTGAAAATTCTCTATTTAGTTCAGCAGCCCACTTTTTAATTGGATCCTTTGGTGATTTGGAGACTTGCTTCTTGAGTTCTTTGTAAATTTTGGAGATCAACCCTCTGTCAGATGTGGGGTTAGTGAATATTTTTTCCCATTCTGTGGGTTGCCTTTTTGTCTTGCTGACTGTGTCCTTTGCCTTACAGAAGCTTCTCAGTTTCAGGAGGTCCCATCTATTAATTGTGGATCTCACTGTCTGTGCTACTGGTGTTATGTTCAGGAAGCTGTCTCCTGTACCAATTCATTCAAGGGTACCACCCACTTTCTCTTCTAAGAGGTTCAGTGTGGCTGGATTTATGTTGAGGTCTTTGATCCATTTGGACTTAAGTTTTGTGCATGGCGATAGACATGGATCGATCCGCAGTCTTCTACATGCCAGCCTCCAGTTATGCTAGCACCATTTGTTGAAGATGCTTTCTTTATTCCATTGTATATTTTTAGCTTCTTTGTCAAAGATCAGATGTTCATACGTATGTGGGTTAATATCAGGGTTTTCAATTCAATTCCATTGGTCTACCTGTCTATTTTTGTGCCAATACCAAGCTGTTTTCAGGACTATAGCTCTATAATAGAGCTTGAAGTCAGGGATGGCTCTTGGAATATCTTGAGGGTAATCTTTAACAAGTGAGTATTTTGCTGTACAATATTCCAAGTTCTGTTTTAATAATAATCCATTTCTGTGTGCTTTTTCACTTTTAATAATAATTCACATGAGCTTTATTCTGCACACATCCGGGGAAGTCATGCTTTTGTTGGTGAAATCCTCCAAAGTCCTGCATTTTTGAATGAACAAAGTGAAGCTGAGAACTTCTGTTAGTAAGTACAGTAGATTTTCTTTGGTGAGACCAAAGCCAATAAGCTCAGCCTAGAGGCAAGAGAGTGAAGGGAGGGAGGAGAATTACCGCAGTGGGATAGAGAGTCCTGGGGACCATTCTCACAAAAGTATCTCTGCAAACAAAGCATCAAAGGGTTTGACTTGATAAACTTTCACCCCAGGTGAGGTGGCATGGTGTATTCTGGGCCTGTTCTAAGGCCACATGTCACATGGTCATATAAAGGCAGATAAGGTTCCCTTGAGTAGAGAAGGTAGTTGTATAATGAGCAAAGTTAACTTGACCATCTAAAAACAGAGAGTCCTGTTAGTCAGCACATTTAGCTGAGCCCTTGCAACAAGCTCAACTCTGAAGGAACATGAAGAGTCTCTCAAAATGACAGCAGATGATGAGTTCCCCTGAGGAAGCCATTATTTTATTTGTCACATGGCTGTGCTATTTTAGGAGACTGATTTTGGCATCTGTACTTCTTGGAGCCTGTAGAAACCTGATCCCATCTTAGAAGCTGCTTTTCCCTCCTCGTCATATGACATTGTGTAGTTGCTCATGACCAGTCTAGTAGCCTTATTCCCAACTGCATCCCTGTCAGAGGCCATCCTGGCCTTCTGGTCCACATTACATTACTCTACAGCCCTGCACTCCACAGCAATTGACCACATCTAAATACAAAGAGTACAGCCCTAGCTAACAGGAAGCAGGCAGGATTCTCCCAGCCTCAGATTAGCACTTGAATTGAAAGTACAGATGGAGATTGCTTCTGCACAAATGACCCCAAATCAGTCAGCAAGGGTGACACAAAAATAGGCAAGATCTCCACGGGTTCATTGCTATGGGTTTGCCCATCTCTCAAGTAGCTCCCTGGTAACCATGCAGAAAATTCTTCTTTCTCTCATAGGCTTTTGAGATTTCACTTTAAATTCCAACATAGTCAGCTAAGCCACGCTGAGAAGTGTAATATTAAGATACAGCTAATTTGAATCTAAATATAATATTGGCTCGGTTTATAAACTCACAGTTGCCAGATGGGACTTTGCTACCGGGGCAGCAAAATGCTGACTTTACTATCTTTGGAGGGAAGAGGAGGCTTTGATGGCTTTAAGAACCAGGGAATTACACACACGAGTGCACACACACACACACACACACACACACACACACAGAGTTAGAACTCACAGAAGCACATATTTCAGATTTCAAAATTGTGCATGTTTGCACACAAAATCACTTGCTTTTTTATTTTACACTAACAATGAACAATCGGGAAAGGAAATTTGAGAAAAATAATTTAGATATTCCTAGAAATAATATGACACTTTGAAATAAATTTAACCAAGGAGGTAAAATATTTGTATAAAGAAGACTATACAATAGTAGTAAAGGCAATCAAAGAAACAGAAGTAGACAAGAAGACTGAGGGATGTGAGGACCTTGACTGGATTCTATCTGTAAAAGTAACAGAGTCCATGTAGTATGTATTGAGCACTGAATAAATAGAGTTTGCTACAGAAAGACAATCCTATTCTAAAACCATGCAGAATGTTAAAGATGGTGCTGAAAATGAAACTGAAAATTCAAGGTCTCACCTTACTACTGGAGAGATACTGTGAGGCAACAGTATTAAAGTATGGTGATTACAGCTGGAGAGACACCATGAGGCAACAGTGTTAAAGTGTGGTGATTAGAGCTGGAGAATCACCCTGAGGCAACAGTGTTAATGTGTGGTGATTACAGCTGGAGAGACACCCTGAGGCAACAGTGTTAAAGTGTGGTGATTACAGCTAGAGAGTCACTATGAGGCAACAGTGTTAAAGAATGGTGATTACAGCTGGAGAGACACCATGAGGCAACAGTGTTAATGTGTGATGATTACAGCTGGAGAGACACAGTGAGGCAACAGTGTTAAAGGTGTAGTGGTTACTACTGGAGAGTTACTTTGGGGCAACAGTATAAAAGGTGTGTTTTTAAGCACCAGGCTGAGCTCTGGGAATCTGGTTGAAGAGAGGGAGGAGGGAATACATGAGCAAGGGAGGTCAAGATCATGACAGGGAAATCTGCAGGGGCAGCTGACCCAAACTCTTGGGAACTCACAAACTCTAGACCAACAGCTGTGGAGACTCCATGGGACTGAACTTGGCCCTTTGCATGTGGGAGATAATTATGTAGCTGAGTTTTTCTGAGGGGCCCCAACCACAGAACCAGTATCTATATCCCTGTTGCCTGAGTTAGCTTGCTAGAGTCCATTTCCTATGGTGGGATGCCATGCTCAGCCTTAAGGCAGCAGGGAGGGGCTTGGTCCTGCTTCAACTTAATGGGGCAGGTTTTGTCAACCCTCATTGGGAGTCCTTACCCTGTTGGAGTAGTGGATGGAGGGTGACCTGGGGTGGGGGGGAACCTGCCCTGTGATGGATATACTCACTAACACTCCACAAAAGAAAACTGTTTTTTTTTCCTTTATCAGAAAATATCAATTGCAAGTAGCCTCTTAGTTAGAGGTGGGATTTTGTGTCCATTCCCATCTCTATGCTGGGATTTTGTTTGGTTTGAACTTATGCAAGTATTGTGTGTGCTGCCAGTCCCTGTGAGCTCATATGTGTATCTGACCTCTTGTGTATGGGAAACATTGCGTCCTTTGGAGTTAATTCATGACTTCTGGATCTTGAGACCTTTCTGCCTCATCTGCCTCATCTTCCACATAGACTCCTGATCGTTGAGGCCAAGTACTACAAGGTGTCTCACTGTCTACAAATTGGCTGTTTGGGGAGGTCTCTGCGTTAATTCCTATCTACTGCAAGAAGTTTCCCTGATGAGCATTGGGTAAAGCACCGATCCTATGAGTTTATCAGTATGTCATTAGCAGTCGGCTTTTTTTTTTTTGCTATTATTATTTAGCAGAATAATAGTAGCATGTTTTCTCCTAAGCCCATGACTTAGAGTCACAGGTTCTTGATCACTTCAGCAGTATTAGTTACGGGTTCCATCTCATGCAATAGGCCTTAAATCCATTTAAAAAGTGGTTGTTGGCTACCATAACATTTGAGTCTCTATTATACCAGTATATCTTACAGGCAGGTCACAGTTGTAGATTTTAGAGTTTATAGATGAGTGGTACTAACTGTTGCTTTTCTCATTTGGTAGTGTGCAAAGGGTTTTCCTGTGTCATGAGTGGCAGCCAGTAAGGGGAAAGATTCCAGTTAGGGATCAATTCAGTTTCTTAGTGTTCAATGACAAAAATAAGTGGTGTCTTCAGAAATAGAGCTTTACCATCCATCAGGTTATGGATAGTAACCAACAGCTTTGGAAATAGTTTTTGATTGTGTGTGTGTGTGTGTGTGTGTGTGTGTGTGTGTGTGTGTGTGTAGGAGGGCATCTATAGGAACTATGTGGCCAATGAATCAACAAGATGGAACCCATCCCTGGCACTGGATGTTTTACTTGGCACCTACTTGAGGTATTGTCTCTCCCTTATACGGTGATTCAATTTACATTTCTTTCACATATGTATATATTGTAGGAAGTTTCTGCAGTAGTAGGCTTTCATATGACTTTTCCAAGGGCTTTTAGTGTTGGTTGTCCCTCCCCATATTCTATTCTTTCCTCTGTTCTCCCACCCCTCTCTACATTTAATCTTCCCTTTTATCACTTTACACCGCTATATTCTGTTTCCCCTTCCTTAAAAGATCCCCTCCCCACCCACACCCTGCTTCCTCGCTCCCTGACTTCTGTGGTTATTCTAATAGAAACACACATATCTAAAACTTAAAGGCTTTCTTACAAATATAACGGAAAACATACAATGTTTGTTTTTCTGCAAATGTTTAATATGGTAGCTTAGACGTATAAATTCCCCTCCTAGGACTGCTTTACATGTGTCTCAGAGCTTTTGTTGTGTTGTTTTCATTTTCCTTTAGGTTAAGGGAACTTTTAAATTCCTTCTTGATTTTTTTCTTTGAACTTAACTAGTAACAAGCTATTCAATCTCCAGGAGTTTTCACATTTACTAGATACTTGTTTGTTGTTGATTTCATTTTATTGCATTGTGGTCAGATAGGATACATGGAGTTATTGGAATCTCTCTGAATCTGTAAAGATTTGTTTTGTGTCCCAAGATGTCATTCGTTTTAGAGGTGCCCCCATGGGCTGCTTAGTAGAATGTAGGTTGTTTGATGTTTGGGTAGAATTCTTACAGATATCTGCTAAGGACCATTTGATGTATGATGTCATTTAAGTTTGTCCATCCTTTCCCCTAAGGTGGTGTGGATTTTTTTTGTATCAAAATGCAGAGGTTGGCAGCCATCCAGTCTGTGACACATTCGTTTAATCATTTGTTTTTGTTAATCTGGTGCAGATCTCAGCAGCCTGAGTTATCTAGTAAAGTCAGGGCAAGTGTTTCTGTAGCTCCAGTTGACTCACCCACTTTCCACGTTAACCGAAGAGCATTACTAATTCAGTCCAAGGAAGACCATTTTAGTTGTGATTATTTATAAAATTCTGAAAATAATGTTGAGAAAAAATGGAAGCACATGGAAGGTTTTTCTAAATAAAAGGTAAATTGAAGTGAGAAGATAGTGGGAAAAGGAAAAAGTGTTGAAGTTTTACATTGGCCCATGGCGTTGTGGTTGCCAACAGTATTGGGTAGTTTTCATAACAATCTTTGGATAACCATAGCCCAGAGAACTTAGGCCAGGTATGCCCAGAAAGACTGTTCACTCAAGAATAAAGAGAGTAACATATAAAAAATTGTTCCAAAATGTCCAAAAGTGGAACATACAATGAGTTTAAAATGAGGGTCTTAAAAGACACACATAGAGAGAAAATGCACTCAGAGTCACTGAATAGAAAGGAAAGGGATGGGGACCTTCAGAGATGGTAAATTTTACAGAAATGTGTAGGTACAGCTTATATATTATTGAAGCATTAATTTTAGTAGGGGGAGAAGTTGTGAATCAATAAGACCCGAAAGAGAATTTTAAACCTAGAAAGATGCTTTGAAAATATTTAAATGTTTTACTTAAAAATTTAAATTTCATATAGATTATTAAAATATTGAAATAAATCACATTCAAGCACTTGAGGGTATGGAAATGGAATTCAGATGACCGAATGATAGATAAGACCTTATGAGGAAAAATGTAGCATTAAATGGAGTTTACTGGCTGGAAATGCAGCAGTTTGCTTTGTGAGAACAGATGGGGCAAAGTGTGGTGATTACAAAGGATCGCTTCTAAGTTAGTCAGTGCAGACTGGGGCTTCCGTAGGAGCCACTGCAACTTTGTTAGCACAGGGAAAGGTACTCCAGCACTGTGAACAGAGGGAGTTAGCAGCCAGTCAATGGAATCACAATCTCGAGGAGTCAAGGCAAATCACTAGGGAGTCCATCCACAAGGGACTGACAATTAAGAAGACCTTTACAAACCTAGAAGCAAACATCTGAATAGCCGACTCAGGTCCCTCAGAAAAATCCAACTGGATTCTACTGCAGGGGAAACCGAACATGGGATTAATTAGGTGGACATTTGGGACTCAAAGGAATGATGGGAAACTTACCCCTGACAATACCCTTGATGTTTCATAGAGGGTCTGTGGGGTTGAGGGTACAGGCATCTTTCTGTTGTTATGACAAACTGTTCACATTTTTTCTTCTTGGGGATTATTATATCGTTACATTATTTGCCCCTTCTATACCTATCATGCCAAATCAGCAACATTGCCATACCTGACTTGCTTTTCTCAAATGACATGGAGGTCTCCATGGCTTCCAATGTTTTTGGTCAGTATCCTGCTGGTAACCTTTCTCAGGTGGTTCCTGATCATTCCTTTCCTAGCTCAGTTTGTAGATATTTCTGTATGTGAAGTCCCAGCATATTAGTGTATATATCCATCACATGTGTACACCAGCCTGTCAGTGCATACATCCATCATATGTTTCTATCAGCCTGTCAGTGCATACATCCATCATGTGTACATCAGTCTATCAGTGCATATATCTGTGATATGTGTATATCACTCTATCAGTGCATACATCCACCACACGTGAACACCAGCCTATCAGTGCATGCATCATCATATGTTTACATCAGCCTGTCAGTGCATACATCCATCATATGTTTACATCAGCCTGTCAGTACATACATCCATCATGTGTACATCAGTCTATCAGTGCATACATCCATCACATGTGTACACCAGTCTATCAGTGTGTACATATGTCACATGTGTACACCAGCCTATCAGTGCATACATATGTCATATGTGTACATCAATATATCAATGCATACATGTGTATGTACATCTTCCACCATGTGGCACAAATTTCAGGGTGGAGCAGGCATGAGCTGTGGACCCTGGTCAGGGGCAGCAGAGAGAACTCCTTTGTCCCTAGCTTCAGTTTGCAAAGAGGACAGGCAATTTGTGCTTTTCTTGGTGGGCTGCGTACACTCAGAGTATGCATGAACCAGTTCTCCAAATAAACAGGTTTCTTTTTCTTTCTTATTTATTTAATGTGTTTGCAATCAGAAGTTACATCCTCTTCCCCCCTTAAGCTCTTAAACTAGGAAACCCACACATTACAGTCATTCATTTTTATTTCAGACAATATTTGCTGCAATAAAAAAGCTACTTACCAGTAAATATAACTTCTTTTTCTCTTTATTTCATTTCAAATCTTTAATCATTGTGAGTCAAACTGAATTATTCATAATTCTTAAAACAACATAATGTTGGGCATGTTTACTATAATTTAAAGTGGCAATTTAGACTGGAGGAAAACACTGCTATTAATTCTCCATTTCTACATGTAACTAAGGAATTAATCTCGGTTCAACTTGATGTCACTGCTGGGTAGTAATACCTTCCTATCCATTTACACACTTCATGTGTATTCTTGAAGTTTTATTTTTACTCGTTTTTAATTAGAAATATAGCCCTTGGGCAAAATACAGGAAATGATTCATTTTTTTGGAAATTATGTATACTGTAGCTGGAAGGATGTTCTGAAGCTGTGTATCTGCAGCTACTAGCATCCTGCTAATAACCCCAAGAGACCCTTATGCGAGAATTGTATCACTAATTGAGAAACTATCATATGTCTCATTTTAGTAAATGGTCTTGTATATGCACTGCCACATAAGACATGAGTTATAAAAGATGCACAATTGAGATCTGCCCTTTGATATGTTGGCACCTGAGTTCCTGATTTGAATAAGTTGCCCAATTATAGCCACCAGTATCCAACCATTAATAACAGAGTTATGAACTTGCAAAAATAGAAATCCTAATTTTAATGGGAAATGTTTGTTTAAAATCTCCCCCCCAGGAGGCCTCCAAACAACTCCACATTTAGGTTCTCTGTATCAACCTACATCAGAGGCACCATCCTCCTTCCACATCCCAGGATTGAAAGCAGAGGGCTTGTTGCCATGGCGATTTGGACAAATGATTTTATAATGACTTTTTTCATTGTGGTTAAATTTACTTGGCTCCTATAACAAACATGATTCAGAGCAGGAATACACTAAAGCTTTTTCCTGAAGACTAACAGCAAATTGATAGCAATATCCTAATGCCAGCAGTGATGAAAGCCAAGAATCCACCTTAAGAATCAGGGATGGAAAGATGGCTCAAATGTTAAGAATACTTGCTACTCTTGCAGAAGACCAGAGTTCAGTTCTCAGCACCTACACCGGGCAGATCCTGCCTGCTTATAACTCCAGCTCCAGATGGGAAATCCAATGCCAATGCTCTCACCTGGCCTTTGAGCACCCCCACTCCCACCCTCACCCCCCCTTCACCCTGGGGGCTGTTGCCTGCATCCCAGTGACTGCCCCCTGCCGAAACAAATTAGATGGGCCCTTTCTGGACACACATACATCCTCAGGAGTGCCTCAGTTGTCTCTCAACTCTATAGCTTGATGTAGATCTCAAAACAGCACTCCAGGTTTAGCCTGCTTACAGAACAGCTCCCACCCCAAAGGCTTTCCTTTTTCTAGACAGAGAAGTGAACTACTAAAAGATATCAAGTGCTGTGCCTGTGGCCCCTCAGTACCCTCACCCCTAATTACCCCCAAGATCTCAGGTATATGTACCCCTGCAGCATTGTGGGGCTTCTCAGCACTTGGTTTCATGGCACAAGTTTCTGAAGTGTGTTCTCTCTCTGGGCATGAGAATCTCCAAAACTACTGTGTAGTGGGGTCTACGGTATACTGATTTTCTGGTCTCACCTGAACTAACAGGGATGCTTGAGAGCCTTCCACTCCACATACCAGCACATCCTGTTTCCACCAGGAATCCAAGTGTGGTCCATCCCTTTCCCCAGTGCTATTGACTTACGTTCATTCTATAAGAAATATTTATAATCCTGGATCCTTTGCAAATTATAGATATTCACAATATATCAAAGTTTGTTTCATAAAGAGAAAAAAATATTGTAGTTAGCTGTCTTATGAATCTGACTCTCTTGGCTGACATTTATTTGTCTGTGTTTTGTGTCTTGTTGGGTCACAGTACCATGCCATATCTTAACTGATTCAGTCATTTCTGATATGCATCTAACTAGGTTATCAAAGATGCCAAATTTCTTCTGAACTTCATGCTTAATATTGACATGATGCATTTGGAACATTTAAGAAGAAAGCATATATACAACACTACTTTCTTCCTTTCCTTTTTTTTTTTTTTTTGTTGTTAATTGGAATTTGAAGCTCCCCTTCCCCCATTAATTTCCCAATAGTGGGAAAAGCAACTCCTCAGAGGTCTACTCTGTTCATGGTAATTTCTCTGAGGTACAGACCTTTTGATACTGAAGATAAGAGCACTTGGATATCACTCTTTCCAAGACTTCATGGGTATGTCTTTCAACAAATGAAACAAGAGTCAAGACATAATCCCACTGGAAGACTGTGTAGAGTAGAAAAGACTGACTGTGTCTTTAAGACATTCCTTCACAGTATGTGTCTGGCATCCCTGACCTGAGGAGCCTTTATTTGCTACTTTGATGGGGGGCAGGGGTGAGAATTTGTACTTTTCAGTTCAGTCTCTCATCATCTGCTAGTTCAGCATGTCAGTTTCATTTACAGGTATTCTATGAGGACCATTTCTTGCTTTAGACCAAAAAGTTTAATTGCAGTTATTTCTTGATTGATCTAGATACAACACCATCTATTGAAACACACATGCAAGCCTGCCATATTCAACAGAAAGGATTTTTGTATGAACATTTAAATGTTGCCTTTGGACAAAAGATAGGAAGCAAAAATATCAGGAATCCTCCCGTATTAAAATATTCCTGCACACTGTGAAACCTAGGCATGCTGGAAATAACACCCATTGTTCTGTGCAGCACACCTCCGGTTATTTCATTAGACGAATGACAACACATCACTTATTATTCAGCTCAGATCTTTGATAGGCCTGGCTCCTTTGCATACAGAAAACACATGGAGTGTATTTTAGATTTATGTCTCTGTGCTTTCTTCTAAGATCTCAGAGCCCAGCGGAAATCACTAGACACATGATAAATTTCCCTTTAGGTACAGCATCCAAAGCAGGCATCATTGTAGAAAGGAAGTCGAGGAAACATTTTTCTTAAGCCAGCATCATCTAGTTTTTCTTAGATATAGCTCCCAACGGGAAATATACATGTCAAAACAAAGCAGGTTGGAGTAAAAGAATTCACACGGAGAGAGATTTAATTGCAGGGGGATTTGGCACTGCCCTGGGCCCGTTTGCAGTGGAGTATTAATGATGGAGTGAGACACATGGGTGAGAAATACCTGATGTTGCTCAAGGAATAATAAAAGACTCACCAACCTGCCTTAATTCAGTGCCAGGAATAACAGTGGGCATACTTTTATTGACTTCCATAAATTCTTCTCTACCATAGCTTGGATTAGGAGACTCAGAAAGAAATCAGTGCTGTAGGAGAGACAGGCCAGAGTACAAGGACTGGAGGAGGACACAGACACCCTCAAATCCAGCTCCCTCCCTGGAGATTGCTCTCCTGTTGAAGGACTTGTGGATTGACAGATCCTGGATCCCAGCCATACATATACTTTAGTTTAGAATTACATTGCAGTTTCTAAATCTAAACCTTGAAGCATAGTTACTCAATAATAGAAGAACAGGTTTTCCTTCTATATCATTGGACTTGGCATTCTCTGAGACTGGCACACAGATTTTCCTGCCAGCGTTCCCTAAGTCTTTGGGAATATGAATGAACATCTTGGGATCCCTGCTCTGTCTTTCTAAGGGGACCTTGGGTACAAGCTATAGTGCTCTGGCAGGGTTGCCAGTCCATGAAGGACTAGATGAGCTGGGTAGACTATGGATCCCTGATTGACCAGCAGCTCCTACACAGGCCACTCATCTGAAAGGATGCTTTCTCCAGGTACTACTCATACATGTTGTTGATCTGTATGGGAACTGGAAGGATGGGACATTGTGTGTAATACCACTACTCCTCTTGAGTTTGAGTACGTTTCGTAATAGATGGAAGGAGTATCTCAAGCTCATCTGTTGCTTCCAGGGAATCCGAGTGAGCAGAACTAGTGGCAGTTGTCGTGAATGTGGTGCCAGCAGAGATGAAAGAGGGTTGCCAGCAATGTGGACGATAGTCAATATTACATTTAAAACTCCAGATGTGTGATCAAGGGGAATAACAGCTACAAAACTCAGGCCAGCCACAGCACAACAAAATGTATGGAGCAGAGAGGTCATAAAACTACAATGGTCAACGTGTAAGTGAGCCACAGAAGTGAAAAGCAAATTAGGCCTGCATCTACCTCATGTAACTGTCTTCAGCGTGCCTGACCTGGCCCAGAGGGCAGGGGGCCTAGCACTGTTCAGAGTTTTAAGGATAATAAGATAGATGAAGTTCACAACACAGGTAGACACAAGAGGGAGGGCTCCATGTAGAGCATAATCCAAATCCTGGCCTTTGAAGTGTGTGCATGTTTACAAGAAATGTCAAAAGCTGGAGTAAGGACCATCCAGAAAGATCAGAGGGAATAGTCTGTGCTCCCAGGGGATTGTGCGTGATGCGTGCTCCTCTGCTAGCTTAGAGGGCAGCTGAAGGGTCAAAGAACCAAGGGGAATGCTGGGAAATGATGACCCCTAAGTTGTCTTCTTGTTGCTTAACCACAATATTCAAAAGGATCAAACACAATGAAGGTGATGTAACTGCAGCTTACACAGACATCTGGACACATCTATAGAAACACTGAAGCACAACATGGAGTGGAATCTATGAAAATGAAAGGGTTTGGGGGGAGGAAGAATAGAGATGAGGGTATTCACCAGGCATGGATAAAATCAAAGTATTCTATGGAAATGCATGAAACATCCATGTGAACCCAATCTCCCAGGTAACTAATACATACTAATAAAAATAGTGAAATAAGATTATTAGATATGCCCCAAAGAAAGCACATTCCAGAAAGAAGATAAGTCTCAACTAATTGAGGTTGATGCAGAATTGACATGGCTGTAATAATGCAATAAGGGCATGAAATTAGTGAAAACAGGAGGCCAGTGAGATGACTCAGTCAGTGAAGGATGTTCCACCTGAGCATGGGGACCTGAATTTAGATGCTTAGCACATTGGTACAATCTTGAGCTTGGTAGCATGTGCGTTGGGAAAGTGGAGTTGGGCAGATTCCTGGAGGTTTTGGCCAGCCAGTGTAGGCAAATCAGTGGACTCAGGATCTAGGTGATGTCTTCTTTCAAAAATTAAGGTGAACCTGATGTTGACCTCTGGCCTCCACACACATGCATATGCACATATGCAAGAACATGCACACCTGTGCATTCTTAAGATATTTTTAAAAATAATCATATAATACATAAATTGAAATGAGTTAGAGGCATGGCATGCTTAGTGAGAAAGTTTCACTCACAACTCAAGAGAGAAAAACTTCAATTGTCTAGAATAGAATAGAAAAATCAAGTAGCATATCTTTCAGAAGAGATGATGAGGAAGAGGCCGCTGAATACAAAGATACAGAAGAAACATGAAAGCCAAAGACAACTTGGCTCTGAGAGTTGAAAACCTTTGGTATGTAAAATAAAAAGCAATGGAGAAACAGAGTAATTCTTGCTGTTTCTTGGGTGTGCTCAGTTTGTGTTTGAAACACACAGGATTCTGATTGGCTCTATCCTCACTGTAATATATATATATATATATATTATATATATATATGTGTGTGTGTGTGTGTGTGTGTGTGTGTGTGTGTTTTACAACCACAATCATTTTGCCACTCACAGGGCATAATCCTTTCTATGACAATGATGGATAAACAGCAGAGTTATATGGTATGTTGACTGCAAACTATGTGAGAAATATCTGGTATGACGAGAGAGGTGGGTGAGAGTCCTGTAAGTGAGCTTATAGGAGCCATGAGGCCACCAGGGAGGACAACTGACACTGTATCACTTACCGTGATGTTTTGTGAATGAATTTTGGTACATGATACTTTTCCCTCCTGCAAGTCAATGAGCAAACATATTTTCATGGGGAACCAGACCCTGGATTATAATGCAAAGTCAATAAGGAAGTACTAGGAATAAAATAGAGTTAGTTCAAAGAAAGCAGAGAAAGGAGAAAATGGGTGACCCAGAAAGAAAGCAAAGAGCAGGATAATATATTCAAATGGAACTCTGTAGATAATTATGTTTGATGTAAAAGGTTAAACACAACAATTTTAAAAAGAGACTGAATATAAAATATTCAATTGATTTTGTGTATCAAAGACCCACTCACTTTACATGTTGACAGGAGCTGGACAGGAAGAATTCTTGAGTCTATATGAATAAATATGAATATTTGTGTATATGGCAGAAACACAAATCAAAGGAATGTTGGAGAGGCTCTCCTGCTTTCAAAAAGAAGGATATTGCATGCAAAGACATAAATACAGATATTACCTAACAATAAAGGGGTTAATTTAAAGACAAAATAATTCCACATGGGGGTACAAAAAGAGACAACCTCAAAAATACATGAGAAAATGGAAGTAATAAATGGAATTCACATCTGGGTAATAATAAAACATGTCTCACCCATAATTAATAGAACAACAAAGTAGAAAATCAACATAGAAGGTCTGATTATTAGTATTAATTACCTTGACTTGATTCTTCTTCTTGGATTGGTTCACTGAAGCGTGTTGGACTACAGGCTATTTTTGGCCCCACTATACAGAGACTTCACAGTGCTTTCTGGTGTCTTATAACCAGGACTCCCAGTCATGTGACTCTCCCCAACCCCATGCAGGGGAACCCCTTAGAATGATTTCCTTCAGCCTCAAGGGACCAAATCACTTCGCTCAGCTTCTACCCATTAGAGTGTTCCTGCTAGAGATGTGGCTAGAAATGGGTATAATGAACAGGAGATGCCATAGTAGGAGAACTCTCTCTCTCTCTCTCTCTCTCTCTCTCTCTCTGTGTGTGTGTGTGTGTGTGTGTGTGTGTCTGTGTGTGTGTCTGTGTGTGGGGGCGGTCTTTCTGTGTGTGTGTGTGTGTGTGTGTGTGTGTGTGTGTCTCACTCTGGTGAGATAGGTGAGGTCTGAGATAGTGATCTGAAGTTGGGGTTGGTGAGTAGATCTGAGGCTTGACTCCCTGGGGAAGGTACAACCTGTGGGGGTCTGGTTTTCAAGGTAGAGTGTTGGTATCCAGGTTCTCCCCATCAGGCTTTCTGTGCACAGCAAGCTCCTTGCTGGAGGGTCTGACTAGGAACCTGTTCCTCTATGTCTTAGTTACTGTTCTATTGCTATGAAGAGACAATGTCATCCAGGCAACTCTTATGAAAGAAAACATTTAATTGGAGGCTTGCTTCCATTTTCAGGGTTTTAGTCTATGAGTTGGGAGCTTGGGAGCAGGGACACACAGTGCTGCAGAAGTTAGTGAGATCTATATCCTGTTGGTTTCGTTTTGTTTGTTTGTTTTGTTTTTGATACAGGGTTTCTCTGTGTAACAGCCTTGACTGTTCTGGAACTCACTTTGTAGACCAGGCTGGCCTGAAACTGACAGAGATCCACCTGCCTCTGCCTCCCGAGTACTGGGATTACAGGTATGTACCACCACCACCCAGCTGAGAGATCTATATTCCGATCTGCCCGCAGAGAGAGAGAGAGAGAGAGAGAGAGAGAGAGAGAGAGAGAGAGAGAGAGAGAGAGAGAGAGAGAGAGAGAGAGAGAGAACCTGGGTCTACAATGGGCTTTTTAAATCTCAAACTCCATCTCCAGTGACTTACTTCCTCCAACAAGTCCTATAATCCTCCTAATCTCCTAATCTTTTCACATGGTGCTAATCTTGGGGACTAAGCATTAATATATATTTAAAAGAAGAAGGGGGAAAAGCCTTTGGGGTCCACCACACTCTATGTGTTTCATGACCATGATTCTGTAAGCACCTACTAGGCAGTGCAGTGTGCCTGGTGTAAGGGATGGAGCTAAAAGGCAGGTTGTTCATGATGACTTGAGATGGATACATGACAGATGTGGGCACTTTTGAAGAAGTCTGGTTGCAGCGGTCAGGCAGATGGCACGATGAGTAAAGTGCTTTCTGAGCAATCACGAGGACCTGAGCTTCGTCCCTAGCAACTTGTGAAAAGCTGTGCAGGATGGCATGTGCCTCTAATCAGGAGGCTGAGACAGGAGGATGTCTAGAGCATTGTGGCCAGTCAGGCTTACTGAGTCAGTGAGCTCCAGGGAGACACTCTGTGTCAAGAAAAGAAAAGGAGGGGGGCGGGAGAGATGGCTCAGAGGTTAAGAGCACTGGCTGTTCTTCCACAGGTCCTGAGTTCAATTCCCAGCAACCACATGGTGGCTCACAACCATCTATAGTGAGATCTGGTGCCCTCTTCTGGTGTGCATGCAGATAGAGCACTCAT
Organism: Mesocricetus auratus; assembly: GCF_017639785.1. NCBI lineage: Eukaryota > Metazoa > Chordata > Mammalia > Rodentia > Cricetidae > Mesocricetus > Mesocricetus auratus. The sequence continues at coordinate 3,976,687 of NW_024429212.1, read as the reverse complement.
ATAAATAAGATAAATAAATAAATCTTTAAAAAAAAGAAAAGAAAAGAAAAGGAAGAATAATGGGATATATCAGATCTTCTCTACCACAGGCCTCCACATGCACATAAGCATCACACACACACACACAAACACAATTTGTTTTCAGAGGTAATAGAAGTGGTGCATGATAATGGAAGTGAGATTAGGGAAGGTCTATGGTTCTCTATTCTTTTCTTTCAACGATGAGACAGCCTTTGGTCTATTTAAAGCCTGATTGAAGACATCCACCAGTAAGGAGGAGGAAAAGCAGAACTTCGGGAGGGAATAAGGAGTTGTGTTGCAAGTGCTCTGTAGCCCACATTCCAGCAGCACGCTGTCACTCCCCTTCACATGGCCCACAATGTGATGATCCCCATAAGAGAGACTTATCAATTAAATGTATTTGTCTTAAAGTCCCATAGAAATGTCCTAAGAGATAAGAGCCATCCATGTCATATAAGTAGAAAATAAACTTCAAAGGACAGTCCTGGCGAGCCATTTCAAATTGTCTGTCTTCACAAGACTCATAGAAAGAAACAAAAGCTGTATTTTTAGGCTATAATTAAAATTTTATGACATCCAGTCGGGGACTGTAACAGTGAAGATCTTGTAGAATTTTTTCTTTCTTTTTTTCTTTCTTTTTATTTTTTCAGAAAGTCTGAACCTTGCAGGCATCCTCTAGGTTTCCAGAAGAAACAGACAACTTCTCAGACAGAAACTATCACATTCCACAGGAGCGTGGGGACCAGGGCTGCAGCTGCCTGATAAGGGGGACAATGGGAACTAAAGATGGTTCCAGGGAATAGGAACTACTTAAACTAAGCACAATATGAACCTTCAAACCCTGTCAACACATCACAGGGAAATTATTTTACAATGTGTATGAAGGGGAATTTAGGAGTTAAGACTGATGTAATAGAGGGAGTAACAAAATTCAACGGTGTAGGATGGGGTTCAAGTATGTCCAAGTGATGAATCTATTGTCCAGGTGCTGCTGTTGTTGTTAAATACCTCGGAGCGGTTATGTGGCTGTGAAATTGGAAGAGAAATTGAGTCTTCCCTTTTTATAAAGAAAATATATTCAGCGAGGAATACTAGCAATGAAAGGAGAGAACACTTGGAAAAATGGTGAGATATTTGAGTTTAGCTGAAGACAGTGTTTGGAAAACCACTCTGATGTTAAGATGGAAGTATTTAGTGTGTGTGTTATCTGCACTGACTCCCAAGTTTCCTTGGAGGAAGTTCAACTAAGCACCTTTAACATGTGTAATCCTGAAATATTTCTCGGGCCGGTGTAAGACACAATTGAGAGAGGGTTCTCTAAAATTTATCACAGATAAGTATGCTGGAATGTAGGAAGTCCACAAACAATCTTATTTACAAAGAATGGAGCTAATTATCATTTACTGTTGGAGGGAAACACATTACTTATTTGAGGCTCAGATAGTGGGGCCCGTGGAAAAAGACGTGGAGTCTGGAATGTGAGTTTGCAGCAGGAGAGGCTGGGTACCCGAAGAGCATTGGAGGAGATCTAAGAGCTCACAGCTTTTCTTGTGCTGAGCTTGTGTTGGAAGCAGGTGCATGCAAAGATACTATATAGCCCTCAACTGTGTTTATTGGGACTGAACGGTTCTGCTTAACATATCACCAGGGAGGATGGAGACAAGGGATTGTGGATAGGAGAATACATGGGAGCATAACAAACCTTTACCTCTTAAGGAATAGCACGGTCTCGTGTTCTAGACATGGAAACATCTGCTGTACGGATCATTTCCCTTGGCCCTCAGTATGCAAAGGGTCACAGTACTCTCGATGCACAACATTTCTTTGTCAGACTAGGCTGTTGAAATATCTTTAAGTCAAAAGGTGGTGTGTGTGTGTGTGTGTGTGTGTGTGTGTGTGTGTGAGCAAGAGAGAGAGAGACAGAGACAGAGAGGAAGACAGACAGAGAGAGATGGGTTTCTCTGAGAGCATTGCCCTTACTAGGTAGGCATTCAGCATCTATCTGGGTTATACCCCCAGCCTTTGGAACGTTATTTTATATGTGAAACAGCAGGTCTCAAGCATGACTGTATGAGCCTCGATGCTTTACTGGGGAGATGACAGGAGGAATGGTGGTGTACAGCCACATATGGAGTTTTGAGAGCTATGACAACTAGAGAAAGATCATGTTGGCAGGGATCTGAAAGTTACTGATGATGTGACCTGCTCAGGCAGCACTTAACAAAGAATGGCCTAAGCTTTTGGGATAAATTGAGTTTGTGTTATCTCCACCCTCTCTCCATCCCCCGATATACTTGAAATCCAGGTGCCAACTCTACAAGAATAGGCAGAGCTGAATGGAAGACCTTCAAAGGTCTGTTTCCAGATCCCTGTTGTTTTTCATTTGTCTGAACGCTTTCTGGGAAACCTGATTACACAGCTGGCTGGGTGTATGACCTAACTTACTTTCCCAGTGTGAATGGCCTTTTTCTTGGGGAGATTTGTCAAACCAATTACGTATTTAACATTACATCTGCTTGGCATACTTGTTGCCCATCAGTTATTGCAGAGAAGATTCCTTGGGCAGTGGATGGTAGTCAGTGCAGAAACTCACAACAGTGTCAGTGGGATCCTCAGCCACAAAGGGGCATCTGTATCACAAAATCTCCCCAAGACTCAGGGACCGTGGTGGAAGAAGGGGTGGGATCAAGCTTCTAAGAGTCAGAGTTGAGAAAGAACCGAAATGGGAGCATCTTTTGGACATGACAGTACCCTGCATTCATGATTCAACAGCAGCTGTGTTTGCCTGCAAGCTGCTACCATCAACACTGTCAGTGGGGAAGCATAAGGAACATAGGAGTCAGATGCTGTGGTGCCACAAAATCCTGTCTTCTGGATTATCACAGCTGTAAATGCACACCACCTGAGGTCCCCCACACAAGACCTATTCAGTTAAAATTTGACTAATTAAGACACTATTGACCACTGATAGCTACTGAAGGAGGTAGAATCATCCTTTTACTATTTTAAATGTATGGCCATTGGTAGATTCCTCATGTTCTGGAGCATGGCTCACACCCATACACTAAATAGAGAGGTATCAAAAAGAGAAAAAAAGAAACATGAGGCCAAGACTTGACTGGAGTTAGAGAGGAGAAATGGTGGGTACATATTATCATGTTGCATTGTGTACATGTAACAAATTCTCAAGAATAAGGAAAATTGATCTTTAGGATTAAAATAAAAATTAGCATCCAAAACCTTAAAATTTAAAACTGTTTGATTTGGAGAGATAGCTCACCAGTTAAATACACTTACTGTTCTACCAGAGGACTCAGACTTGATCCCTAGCACCTATATCAGGCATTTCACAATTGCCTGTAACTCCAGTTCCCACACACATGGCACACATAAACTCATGCAGGTGCACACACATACACATATATAAAAATAAAAGTCTATTTAAGAAATACATATAAGGTCAGCCATAAGAAAATGTATGGAAATTTCAGCTTGAAATAAGTTTGAACAACATTGCTTTTTAAAAAACTCACCCCAGAAGAACAGGTAACAAACCAAAAGTAAAGAACCCCTTTACTCACTCCTCACGCATTGCTGTTCTTGAACTATGCAGAGAATGTTCAAATCTAATGTCACAGTCTGCACTCTCTATTGTACATAGCTGTGGAACACTGCTTAGCTAGCTAAAAAGAATCAGCCAAGATTGAGGCAATTTTCTTCAAGTCTCTAAGCCTGTTACATGTTCCAGTGTTGTTGCTGGTATCTGCTATGCTGGGCATTTCCGTGATACTCGGATAGTCAGACAACAACTCTACTTCAGTCCTCACTTCTGCACATTTAGGCAGAGGTACTGGCTTCTCAGACCTTGGTGGAACCTGCTCACATTCGAGAGCATGAAAGCTATGCTTTGCCTAGACAGGGTCTCCAAGGTTCTGGGTGTACTCATGTTTTTCAATAGCATTCCCTTGGGAACCTTATATATCAACAAAGATTGACACTATGTTTATTTAGCAGAAATATAAACATACAAGGCAAACTCCCTTCTTATTTAGGTGAAGTTAGATGGAGACATGTCTGGGTACACATAACACTTGCTTTGAGGAAGTTATCAGACTAAGCTAGCATGCAGAAAATCTCCCTCTAAATATGTCAAAAATACACTCGTACAGACTCCGAAGCAGCATGGCCACCTACTGGTGGCTCCATTTTCTCTGCCTCCCTGGTGACATTCTACTTCCCTCCTAGACTGGCTAAGCTACTCTGTCCTGTACCCACATGGAGTTCTGGGATCCCTATGGCCCAGTTCATTGGAAATGTTTCATCTTGTACCTGCTGCAGGAAGTGGCTTGGATTCTCTGTGAAAGCCTCTGGCCGGATGCATTAAAAAGCAAGTGTATGTCCCTAATGCCAGTGATAGGGCCAAGAATGGCATCTCTCCCTGGCATGCTTTTTCTTACTCAGGTGTATGTAGAGTCCATGGTTTTCAACAGAGATTTGCTTACCTCCCAATACCGACTGACATCTGTCGTTGTTATCTGTTCTTTACATGAGGAAGGTGTTTTTTTTCCTAGTACTATGTTTAAATGATGGAGGTCAGCATGACCTGAGAAATTGTTAGGAGTGTGAATGCCCTCACCCAGAGCTTGCAGGGCCTGAGCCCTCTGTGTCAGCAAGGCTGCTGGGAGCTCTGCTCTCACTCAGCAAGTCCTGATTAGTTTCAGCAGACAGGTGCTCAGTTCATCCCACCTTAGCTCCATGACCTGGCCAGGGTATGTGTAGAGGGTGTGGAGAAGGATGCTGTTTAGAATTCCCAGCTCATTAAAAACATAACCAGGACTCTGCATAACCCAGATGGATCAGCAGGGACTTTGGCTAAAGCTGTACCTGCTGGGCTGTTGTTCTCAGAGCTGTAATTCAAAGGCTCCCATGAAGTTATAGGACAATTCTTACCTTCCCACCCCAGACTCACCATCAGTTACCCTGGTAGATCTGTGTGTACTAGCCTTGGAATGTTAACTTTGTTTCCTTAGGGGGGAAAGATGTAAAGGACAAATTGGTCATAGCCTGTAGGCACCTCTCATATTTGGCAGTCTGAGTTTAAATTAGAAAAAGTAAATCCATATGAACAATTCAATCATTTTTCCTTTTGACATACAAATTAGTTAGGATGAGAGCTTAACTAAATTCACACACACACACAAAAGGTACTCTGAGTATCAGAAGGCAAAGACAGATTTTTTTCCTTCTCAAAGCATGGTCCAGAGGAATGGATTCAGTCAGCTGTGGAACTCACTCTGTGGTGGAGCGGTGGAATGGGGGAAGGGCATGAGGTTGAACCCTTTGTTAGGGTCCCACTCCAAAGGCATGGCCCAGGCAGTTCTTTAGCCATCCCATCGACAAGAAGTTTGCCACAAGTAGTCCCCCAAACCATAGCATGTAGTATTTAGCTGTGTCTCAAGAGCATCCCCCATCGAGGCAGGGGCATTTCAGGGGTGAGGTAGAAACCTAGCACAGTGGACACTCCCAGGAATCTGCCAGGGTGGCTGTGGCAGATTTGTTCTGCCTGCAAGATGTTCTGGAGTAAAGATGGCAGAGAACTCGTGGGAGTGGCCAACCAATGACGGGTCCAGCTTGAGACCCATGCCAAGAGTGGTAGCCTAATGCGGAAATATTAAGATACACAAAACAGAGATGTCCTAAGGTATTTTATTGAGGAAGAAATCACTTATGTGAGAAGCCAAGAAAGCAGAGAACCAAAGGTCCACATGCTGCTCTCTAGGCTGAAACCGGAACCCAAGGAGAAAGTGTCTCCTCCCCCTAGCTCTTTTTATTCCCCATCTGTTCTACACACCTTTGAACACACCCAAATGGGCGTGATCAGCGCTACGGGTATATAGACCTCTCCCTACAATTCCCCTTTAGTCTAAAGAAAAGATTTAGACTTAAAACAAAACTAAATTGTGTCAATATACAAAATGTTTCAAACATATATAAAGCATATATACATAGTAGCTGATAAACAAATTATAATCTACCCATATTCTATCCTAAGCATATCTATCCCATCTAAACCCTAAACTTATCTGAAAGAGATGCCCAAGTTTGAACACCTCCTTCCAAATCCAACCCTAAATAATTGAAAAACAACTGTAACAGGTGTAATGTCAAAAGTAGGGAAAGGGGGTATAGTATTCTCAGAATTACTTCCTGCTGAAATGGGATGACAATAACTTTATGGGATCCTGTAGGAAGAAAATGTTAGTATAGTGAAAGTCTCGAGTGGACAGGCTACATTTGTACCCAGTCTCTGTTTGGTGGGAGATGCTTGATTGAAGTTCTTGTCTGAAGTTCTAATTTTGATTGAAGTTCTTGACTGAGGCCCTGGCCAGAGTGTAGAAGGTGCACCATGTCAGTTAGTTAGCCTGGAGTTGTGTAGAGCAATATAGTCTCTAACTGGTTTTAGGGTGGTACTTGTCAGTTCAGATGCATCAAGTCGGATCAGGTGGATTCAATGATATGGAGCCCCATTTTCTTTTCGAGGTGTTTGAAGATTGCTGTTAGGAAATTTCTTGTTCTCTGTGGAAAACTCAAGCATTAATGTCAACAAAGAAATTTCAACACACACACACACACACACACACACACATATATATATATACATATATATATATATTTGCATACCAGGAAAGGCAACAATAAGGAAGATAGTAAATATGAGGGAAATTAGACTTTCAGAGAATAACTGGGTATAAATAGATGACAGCCCCTAGATTTTGTTTTCTTCTTACATCAATTGATTCCTTGATATAATACAGAAACTCTGAATTTTATTTTAACAACATGCTTGGATTTGGGGAGGAGAAACCAAATCCAACTCCAAAGCCAGCTTTGGTTTAAGTGAATTGGGACCAAAAGATGTATTAGGAAGTAAAGAGAAATAGATATTATATGGACAAAGTTAAGAGAATTAGACATTGATACCAAACATTAGATTCTTTTTGTTTGATGGTCCTTTGGCTAGCCATCCTCTCTTCTTTAGGTATCCACAAGTTCAGTATCTTCTTGCTGTTTGGAGATGGGTTTTCCTGTAAAGACAAAAACAAAACACTTCCCTTTCCCTTTGTGTGGTCTCCTTACACCTTGTAGAATATGACTTTGTGGATGAACTATCATCTTTCCTCCTCCAGAGGTTTCTCCTGGTAGGATCAAATCTTGATCAATTTTGATGGAATCTAAAGCTTTTCTTCTCCTAAGGAAACAAAGGTGAAACCCCTTCCCCAACATAACACATATCCTATCCTGGTTTCCAAACTGAGGTCATAACATCCTTGAAATATACCAGCTGATTTATGTTTTTGTTTCCTCCAGTTACAATTGGTTTATCCTCAGTAGCTAATCTATCATCCAGAGGAGTATTATTCTTCACAATAGGCAGTGGGTCTTCTAATTGTCCTGGGAGAGATTGTTCTCCACAGTGACTGGGAATGAACAGACCACTTTTGACATGCAGCTTATTAACCATTGTTTCTCTGAGTGGTTAAAATTCCTGCGTCAAAATTTTTCTAAGGACTTCACAGAGTCGGTTTCTTGGATTCACCATTTATACATGATTCCAAGCACTTATTATTCTCATCCTTAGATATTATCTGAATGACATGTAAGTTGGCTTCTAGGAACAGTGTTCTATCTGCTAACTGGTCATTATCCTCAGACATGTAATGAATTGTTTCAGTAAGTTTAACAATCTGATTTTTCAGCTTTTGAGTTTTATTAGTTGAGTCATCAGACATGGAATGAGTTGTTTCTGCCAGTCTGATAATGTCCTGCTGAATGGATTCCATTTTGGCTATAAGGGCAGTGGGCATGGAATCAATTCTCTCTTGTAAGTTGTTATGTTTAAGTTCCAAGGTATCTACTTTGTTAGACATTTTCCCCATTGACCTGAAGATTTTAAATTTTTGTCTCTAATTTACCAATAGTTTGCACAACTTCCCTGCTTTCTGCCCTATGATCAACCCTCTTTTCCAGTATATTATGTGGATTATGAATCTAATCATTAGCATTAGACATAAATATATTTGGAGCATGTTATAATCCTCTCCCAGGATGTCATTCATGTAATAAGCAATGCAGATTCCTAACATTCTGCATTGAAAAATTATCTGCTGTGGTATAGAGTAGGTAATCTTATCAGCAGCTTAAACTACCAGAATGCAAAACTCACCTCCAATGATCTCCAGTTGAGGAAAGGATTTTTGCCTACAATAACTATGCCTGGCCAACAGGTGGCGCAGGTGTGCTGCCAAATACAGCTCTGCAATGGGTGCTCTGTATTTTTTCCCCATGGAATCTGAAAAATCCTAAGTAACTTTTGCAAACATTTAGCAAGGAGGATTTTTGTTAAAAGAAAGGGAAAGAACCCCATGCACATTGTGGGAATCTGCAAGTATGGAGTGCTGCAAACCTTATGGGAGGGAAGGAAAGGGACGCTCATTTTGGCAACCACTGATAGAGGTACAGATTGCTGCCAGGGAAAGCCGTGGTGTTTAGCAGCTGTTCAGGGCACCCGTTCTGCAAGCTCCCTGGGAACCAGGGTTCACTGGGCTAGCGTGGTGGAAGTGTTGATTTCTGGGTGGGCAAGAGGGCTTCAGAGATGTGCAATCTCTGGAACGCTGGCGGTCCTGGAATGCTGGAGGTCTTTGGCACGACAGGATGAACAAAAGGGATGGAACTCAGTTTGGTGGAAGAAATCGCACCAAGCAGGAGAACGGGACTGAGTTGGGAGATCCAAGTGACTTAGGAGGGCCTCTGGGGGCACCAAGACACACCAGGCCATAGGCTGGCTGCCAGAGCCTGTCAGGGAGAGAGGCAAAGGACTGGGAGGCTGGGTAATCTTACTTGCTGACACCAGATCATGTGGAAATCTTAAGATGCACAAAATAGGGGTGTCCTGTGATATTTTATTGAGAGAGAAATCACTTACATGAGAAGGCAACAAAGTGGAGAACCAAAGGTCGGCATGCTCTTCCTCAGGCTGAAATCAGAACCCAAAGAGAAACCATCGCCTCTCCCTAGTTCTTTCTATCCCCCATACATTCTAGGTACCTGTGAACACAACCATATGGGCGTGGTCAGCCCATGCCTGAGGACCAGGAACCAGAGGCTGGATAGCCTACAGAAGTAGGATAGAACCAAACATGACTGTCAAAAAAAGTCAATAAAATGATCCCTAATGATACTCTGCTATATTCATAGACCAGAGCCTAGCATAATTGCCATCAAAGAGGCTTTTTCTAGCAACTGATCAGAGCAGATGCAGAGACCTACAACCAAACATCCGGTGGAGTCTGAGAAATCCCATGGAAGATGGGGAGGAAGGATAATTGGAGCCAGAGGGGTCAAGGTCACCACAAAAACACGGGCCACAGAATCAACTAATCAGGCCTCATAGGAGATCACAGAAATTAAAGTGACAATCAGAGAGCCTGGATGGGTGTGACCTGGATCTTCTGTTATGTGTTATGGTTGTGGAGCTTGGTGTTCTTGTGGGACTACTCTTTTGTTTGCTTTTAGGACCATTTTCATCCTGCTAGGTTGCCTCATCCAGCCTTCATATGAGGGCATGTGCCTAGTTGAAAGGGTTAAAAATAAAATTAGATAAGCCTCGGCAATCCCTCCTTGACCTCCGAGTTACCCAGTTCCACCCTTTTTCAAGAAATTTAAAAACCAGACCACTTTCAGGGAAAAATGAAAAGGTCACGGTGCAACCCCGAAACCATAGGCTGCTCCCTCCCCATGACAACCAATGAAAATATGTAAAATAACAGGTTGTACTGGCTCTGATGTGCCATCAGCACCGCCTGGCTTATTACTGTGGATTTTGGAGAACTTTCTAAGCAAATGTGTGATTAAGAGTTTCTGTTGGCAACGCTCAAAGGGTAGTCTGCTGGAAAATGTCACATATTTTCTTTACGATTTTCATGGATTTCAGGATGCTTTCTTTACCTGCTCCATGAGTGAGACCTTGGGAATCTAAGGAGGACCTTACAGTAGAAATGGGCTGAAAGATGCTTGCTTAGAAACACTTAGAGTCTTTAAAACACAAAGGCTGAAGTATTGCTTATGCATGTGTCACCTAACTCAACTCTCATTTTAGAAACATTTTTTAATCAGTTTAACCACAACAGTAATGTGGACTGTGTTATTAAGGTTAGAATTATTTAGTTGACAAAACAAGAATTACAGTTTTTAAATATAAAACCTGAGGACTTGTTCATGTTTATAATTTCATGTTAAAGTTGCTCTTTGCATGACTTGCTTTTCATGTGTGGTGGACAGTTTTCATTCAAAGGAAAGTAGCAGCTGCGGGAAGAATTTGATGAATACATGTGCTTTGACAAATGCATTAGATGAAGGTATGTCAACACACCATGCTCATTCTTCTTATTCTCAAAAAGATGTTCTGGCTCTTTCTCCTTGTCCTCTGACAAATGTTCTGTACCACACCCAGCGACACTGAACTAGAGGCCATGGAGAATGTTCTGTATCACACACAGCGACACTGAACTAGTGGTAATGGGCAGATCTCTGAAGATGTACAGGTGAAGGTCCTGGAACCTCAGTCCTTGGTATTGCCATCAGCAGATCCATGCATGGATTTCCTTCAAGTCTAGGGTGTCTTAAAATCAATCTACTATTTGTAACTGATCTTTTAACATAAAACTATGGTCCAGGAGCAATTTAACAGTTAAATTGTTTTTTCTTTAAGGAACCTCTTTTGTGAAAATGCATCCATAGGATCCTCCTATGGGGCATTTCTTATTAGTGATTGATGAGGGAGGGTCTAGCCCATTGTGGGTGGTGCCATCCATGGGCTGGTGGTCTTAGATTCTATAAGAAAGCAGACTAAGCAAGCCATGATGTGCCCATCAAGTCAGTATCAGCCCTCCTCCATGGTCTCTCCGTCAGTTCCTGTCTCTGGTTTTCTGCCCTATTTGAGTTCCTGCCTTGACTTCCTTTGATGATGAACAGTGATATGGAAGTGTAAGCAAAATAAACCCTCTCCTCCTCATGTTGCTTAGGTCATGGTGTTTCATCACAGCAATAGTCACCCCAAGTAAGACAATGTGTACACATGTTTGTGTGCATGTATGTATGCATTTGAATGTCTGTGTCTATGTGTATCTATTTGTATGTGTGTACATGCTTGAGTCTGATTTGTGTTTATGTGTGCCTGTGTGCATATAGGTATACAGCTGGCCAATTAGGTTAGCATATGTCATCTGGGAGCCCTAGTTTCAAATACACTGTGTGTTCAGCTTCTCTTATGTGGGTTCTGAGGGTCTTCATGCTTGCTTGGTCAACACTTTATTGAACTAGTCATCTCCCTAGCCCCAGATGCTAATTTTGAATCCATTGGTGTTGAATGGAACTTGAGTTGGGCAGGCAGAGCTGCTAAAGTCCAGGCTTGCTGCTCACATGCCCATCTAACAACGCTCCATGAACCTTGATCACCTGTCATTGTTTTCTTCCTCCTTAAGTTTCTCCAAGATTTATAACCGATGATTTTCCCACTTAAGTTGTCAAAATTGTTTCATCTTATAACAACATTCCTTAGTTTATTCCATGTAAGGCTATTTGTTATGTTTGTCCTGGACATCATGGCAGCTTCAACTTGTAAGAGAGGCTGAAGCTTGATATTTATGCATGACTCTAAGCACCTGGTCTGTAGACCAGTTGTTGATCCAAACAAAAGCAAGACAAAGCCGGCCCTGTAAACCAACCTTCTTTCCCTAGGCTGTCACAGGTACTGTCCACAAGGGCTTTAAGGAATGTTGGGTCTATGTAGTAGAACCCCAGAGGGAGTTATAAAAACAGGAGCTGGCTGCCAGAACCTAGTGAAGGCTAGATGCAGCCACTCTGACCTTGACTCTGTGGCATGTGGGTGCATTGTCCTTAAACAGAACCAGTATAATGGATCACCTCAACTGCTAAATTGAGGTCACAGGGATGGTATGCCAGGGGATATCTTGCCAACTGCTAGTGGTCTTATGTCTGAGACATCCTAGCAAAGCATCATCTTTACGTCTGCATGAATGTTCTTAATAGAGATACTTGGCCCTCATTGCTTAGACACATGAAAGTATTTAACCAAGAGACTTGTGCATGTCGCAGTGATTACAGCCCAACTTCCCTGGAATACTGGGTGATCCATAGATATTTGTCTACCTGCCCCATGTACATTATGCCATATGGCCTGTCACTGCCATCCCACTGTCAGTCACTGCCATCTCTTCAGAGGGGAGTGATTTTCATAGCTGTAAAAATCCTTTCAAATAGAGTACTGTGGCCTGGGTACCATTTGACTGAGGAGATAGGAAACTGTGCAGTGCAAGGGGCGGAGAACTCCCAGACCTGCTGTGAGGAACCCAGAGATGCACACTTCTGGATAGTCAAGAGTCACGCTTACTGAAGATGTGAGCTTCTGGCTCAACGCCCTGTCTTCGTCTATAGAATATCCATCTATGGTGGATGTGTGAGCAGTTCTGCTTTCTAGTACAGAGATAGAAATCAGCTTAAACGCTGAACTTTTTAACTCACCCTCCAGAAGGACCAAAACAGCAAATTTAGAGTCTCTAGATGGGGAAGAAGATTTAGGGCAGAAAACCAAGTGGAACAGCCTGTCATCTTAGCCGAATGAAACTTTAGTGGAAGAGCCTTCCCATGCCTCACGTTTCTTAAAATCAGAGTGGGTGCCAGTCTTGTGGCATTCCAGTTTGGGGGCAGCAGGGGCCGTTGGCTATTTTAGGAATTTGGGGGTGCTTTCTCACCACACACTCTTTTCTGTCTTCTTTTTGTGGACTCTGTGTATGTCTTGACCCTGAAACAAAGTCCAACCTTTGGAAAGAAAATTCTCTTCCAGTCGCTAGAATGAATGAACTACATGTGTCCTCTCTTCAATGGCACTAACTACCCACAGCATACATGGCCTGTGCAGAGATGTCCTGAGTGGGCTTCATGTCCAACTTGCCTTCCCTGGGATCTACCTCTAACCTTGCTGCACTAGAGAGCGGCAAAGTGGATCCTCCACCCACACCTCAGCCACCTCAGTGTACTCTGTGATCTGTGGATGACGCTTGAGCACATACCTACATGTCTGTAGAGGAAGAAATGAAGAGATCCTCACGGTTCACTTCATGTGCATTCACCATCTGGTCAAGGCTGAGCTTCTCTGACTTTCCCAGTGTGTCTCAGGTCTATGGTTTCTAACACTGGCTGTTCTACTTTCTGCCATCAATTAGCCAAGCATCCTCCTCCTCGTGTTTCCGTGCTGTCACTTACCCTGTTCTGCTGAGCAAGACTGGAGCTTAATTGGCAGAGCTGAGCTCTTTCCAGCTACTGGACCATTTTAAAAACACCCAATTCCATCAATCCTTGGAGCTTAGCTATGCTCCTTGTCCATGTGCCAATTAGTTATCTCTGTTATTTTTTTTTAACACTAAAACCTCTTGACCTTTGCTGAAGGGTGAAAGCCACATCTTGGGAAGCAATGTGGAAGGATAAGCCTACAGCCTACCAACCCCCAAAAGCTGCCAGTAAGAATTCAGAAGTGGGGCAGCCCTGAATGGTATGAGTACCTAATCTTGGTCCATGGTGATAGCACTGCTGTCTGTTTTCCAGAACTGAAGCACATGCTCTCAGTTCAGACCCAAAAGGAGGATGCAGGTTGTTGCTAAAGACAGTTATTTCTTCCTGTATTCACTGTAACAAAATACATGTTGAAAACTGTTCACATAGCAACAAAAAAATCCTCTCTATCTGACCTCTGACCTGGTGTAGACTGTGTGACCTCTGACCTGGTGTAGACTGTGTGACCTCTGACCTCTGACCCAGTACAGACTGTGACCTCAGCATTGGGAAACCCCATGTGCTCTCCAGGTGCTCTGGAATAAAACAATATCCAGATGCTGTACTGGGGAAAACAAGATTCTGGAAGTTGGAGAAAGTCCACTGTTGACCATGAAAGTGCCATGATTTCAGGCAACACAATCAGCCCCGTGTTCTCACAGCACACTAAGAGGCTTAGGAGGAATGCTTCCTATAATCCAGTCTGGCTAAACACAAAAATAATTTAAAATATTGCATTTACTGGTTATACCAAGAGCACAGTTTCCCCAAAACTCCCTGGTGACTCAAAGACATTAATGGTTTCATTTGGTCCTTCTGTCTTCAAAGTTGTGGTATCAGGAAAACATCTTACCACAAGATCCCAGCAGCTTCTACTGAGACCCTAGGGCTCTGGGAACACCTGGCTCCTAAGCCCTCATTGAAAGGCATGTGTGCATATCCAGTGTCCACCAGGAAGTCCCCCTGTTACACAGGGCCTTCCTCCTTCCTACTCCTTCCAGGCATCAGAACTGTATCAAGTAGAGAAACACTCCTTAGGGTTAGTAGAAAAACATTGAAAATCTATTCTTAAACACATTGTTTTACAACATTGACCCAGAGGACAAAATATAGGCATGAAAAAATATTAAGTGGAGTAATTTATCTAAACTGAAGAAACCTTAATTCCTTAACAGTGTGTCCTAACATGCATCATGTGGTGTCATTTGGTATTTATAAAAACTGTCTGTTTGTATCCTGGAGAGAAAATACATAATTTCTATACTTCAGCCAAGAAGAGGCTCTTGAGGTGCTTTTAAGACTCAGTTCAGTTTTATTATCTTGTTGGTGTCAAATCAACCTTTCCCATAACCAGCATCATACTTCAATGTTTAAAACTATCCTTTAAAGGTATTTATCAAATGGATCTAAACACAAGAACACAAACACAAATAGGTTGATAAGTGAAATGTTTAAATTCACACACACACACACACACACACACACACAAAGTTTAAGAGGCATTGTGGCCCAAAGATTTAGTATCAGAATTAAAAACATATGGTGTACACAAGTACCACAGTACCCAAGTGTGCAGTTGAGCATTTCCACATGGGAACGAATAAGAGATGCCTGAAAAGTACAACCACCATAGGAATCACTACAATTTCCAGATTTAAAACACAAAAACGCAAGCATAGGCCACTTCTCTCATGAAAACATGTTATGTGTTGGCTGCTTTTCTGCTTCTTGGTAAAAATGCACTGTTTACTGGTTAGTTGTTGTCAACCTGACACAAACCTAGACATATCTGGGAAGAGGAAATCTTGTTTTTTCATTTTTATTAACATTTTTATTGATGTTGATTCTTTTTTCCTAATCAGCACTACAAATACTTAAGAATATACAAGAAAGAATTAAATCAAATGGGACACTGAGATTTTCAGTGGGTTAGTCACTCCAACCAATTCCTTATTGCACTGAACAGGATGTGTCCGGAAGAGGACATCTTAATTAAGAATATATCTTCATAGGGCTGGCCTGAAGGCAAATCTGTGAGGTATTTTCTTGATGTGGAAGGGCCCATCTCATGTGGGTAGATGGTACTAGGTTGTATAATAAGCCAGTGAGCAAGTGCTCCTCCGTGGATTCTGCTTCAATTCCTGGTCCAGGTCCCTGCCTTGAGGCCCTGCCCTGACTTCCCTTCATACTAGACTGTGATCAATGCATGAAACACTTTCCTCCTCAAATAGGGTTTGGTCAAGGTGTTTTATCACAGCAATAGAAACTTAATTAAGACACCCTGATAGAAGTAACTGAAAGGGGAAAGAGTTTATTTGGTTCAGAGTTCCAGTGAAGGCATGCAGCAGGAGCTGAAGGCGGCTGGTCACATCACATTAGCTCCCCAGTGGGGAAGCAGAGAGATGCTTGCTTAGGTTTAGCCTTCTTTCTCCTTTGTCAAGGACTCCATCACATGGGATGGTGTACCCACATTTAAGACGGCTCTTTCCACCTCAGCCTCATCAAGATAATCACTCATAGGCACAATCCTGTGGAATAATATGGACACCAAACACTTTGAGTCAATAAAGTCCCTGAAATGAAAATATGGATCCACTAAATTTGCTTTCCTACCATAACCTGGGAACACCAGCTCTCCAGAGTCAGCACTGACTCAAATTCATTTCAACCGTCCTCATCGGGTTGGAATGATGATGGTCCAGCAGTTGAGAGTTTATTGCTCTTATAGGGAACCTGAGTCTGGTTCTCAGTATCCACATGGCAGCTCATAATAGCTCTATAATGGTTCTAGAGGATCCCCCAGGGCCTTGGGACTGCAGAGATTACTCAGTGGCTAAGAGTGCTGGCTGTTATTACAGAGAACCTGGGATTAATTCCTAGAACCCACATAGTGACTCATAGACATCTGTAAATCCACTCTTATGGGATCAAATACCCTCTTCTGGCCTCCACAGACACCATGTATACACATGGTCCACAAAAATACATAAAGGCAATATACCCATATACATAAAAATAAATCTTCCATAATCAAGTAAAAATAAACAGGGTGGGCAGGGCAATAAATCACACATGCTTTTGTACTTTTATGGGAAATTTTAAGCAAAAAGAAAACTGAGTGAAGAGATTTAGTATAATCAAAAGTACTGGGCACTCATTTCCTTTTCTGTTACACAATAATGCTAGACTTCATTGTCTGCATCACAGTCATTGCTTTCTCACACTAAATGCCACCGTGGTTTATAGTGCTCATATATACTGAACTGGGTGTCATATTTCTTCCCATCGAGTAACTGTTTTCTTGAGATGAAGCATTCCCTCCTGGAATGACCATCATTGTGACTGAGAAAGTAAGCCTTTAAGTCTCAAGAAGTTAACACGCAATGTCACAGGAAGTTCCTGAAACTTACAAGATTCTTGGATCCCTTTCCCAAGGCTTTATAAGCAGTTAGAGCACAGACAGCCAGGCTGAGAGAAGACTAGCCAAACTCCCTGTACAGGGTTTGCCTGAGCTGATACTCAGGCGGGTGTGGGTGGTCATGCAGCTACTGCTCAGGCACCTGGACTCCTGCATGTAGTCCCAATCCACTTGGCTACTCTGCCCTAAGTGCCACATCCGCAGTGAGTATATATTTGTTCACTAGACTCCAGGAAAAGTCTGACTACACCTCAAACAATACCTGGCCTGATCAGACAATCAGTTAAGTGGAAAACTGAACATGCATACCATACATTATTATGTTTCCTGTTTGATTTATGTCTGTGCACATGAAGCTCGGTTCTCACATAAGGGCTAGTACAGATACTGATAAATATTTTCAAATTAATAGATATCTCAAGAGCCTTAAAATGTCATAAAATCAATACATCATCTTGTAAGACATAGAATTAAATTCCACATTTTGATACTTGGGTTATACAAAGGATATATGGGTAATGATTTTCGGGACAGTAGTGGTGACACACACTCACAAAACTTGTGTTTATCAAACATGTAATTTCCCGAGGCATTCTGGAACACACTTTCAAGACTGGAGTCTTTTCCCTTTCAACAGTTGGTACAGTCACTTTGGTAAGCCACAGGGTGGACAGTTTGGCTTCTGCTGCCACATCCAGATATCAGTAAAAAGCTTGATGTAGAACATGGGATGGGATGTTCAAAGAGAAACAAAACTGTGTAAGAAGCGGGTACTGTGGAGCCTACTTAGCCAACTGAGACATGATGTGGGAGAAACCTGAGCAGAAGAGTGGCTTGGTCTCTCCTTCAGCTCATGTGCTCTGAGCCACGAGTTTCCTTTGCTGGCCAAAAATGTATGTCTCCCGTGATTTATGTATAAGCAACTGTGGGCACAACTATATATTCTTCACGGGGACTCTTTTAAAAATTGCATCTTTTCCATTGTTGCTCATTCTTGCTCCTCGGAATTGGCAGTTGCCTAATGATGCCTTAGCACTTAATCAGTACCCGCGTCTTTGTTGTGGAGGATCTATAGCAATGATGATTAGTGTTGGGAGAGATTCCAGAGACAGGCACCACTCTGTGAGCTCAAGAATCTATTGATAGTTATAAATGAAGTGTTAATAAACTTTGGCATCTTATAGCATAAGAATTTCCTAAAATGTGGTTAATTAGACATAATTACAGGTGAAGATGTAGAAGGACCCTTAGCTTGCATAGGAACAACGATTGCTCCAACACAAGGAAAGGAAAGGAAAGAGAATTGTGCACAGGACCATGGATCTCGAAAATAAAATAAGTTCATTTCAGTTAATTGCCAAATAAAAGTAAATTTAAGAATACCCCAGGGCTGTTTTGAGACGCTTACCAGAGATACATGTGTCCTGTGGTTGCAAGGACTCGTGCTAAAGATAAGGCTGATGGTTAGATCGAAATCAGAAAGGGCATCACACACACACACACACACACACACACAGAGAGAGAGAGGGGGGGGAAATGTATATGCAAGGGATACTGCATGTGCAAAAGGCATTAGACATATATGTGCACAGAATATTATATGTGTGGGAGAAGACACTGGAAATGTATACAGAGAGAGCACATCGTATATGCAGGACACACTGGGCATGTATGTGCAGAGAATACTGCATGTGTGGGAGAAGACACTGGAAATGTATACAGAGAGAGCACTTGTATATTCGGGACACACTAGACACGGATGTACAGAGAGCACTGACTTTGCTATATGGATGTAACAATCCCTTTATAGGTTCTGGAGAAGCACAGAGAACACAGATGTCTAAATAGAATTATAAAGTTTAATACCCTCAGTCATCTTCATCTATCCCAGTGAGGGAAAAAAAGCCCTTTTGCCCTCCTAGAAGAATCTATCTTTGGTTTGAATCACAGACAAAGCAGGCCATTTTCTTCAAACCCGGGAATGAGTGCTGCTTCTCCTGCTGGGTTAGGATGGAGGGCAGAGGCAGAGTGTTACCTCTGGTCCTCATCAAACTGACAGCCTTCATTAACTGCACATGACCCTCAGACTGATCATATATTGTCAGAAAAATCCAGGCAAAGTACCATAAATTACCATTCATACTGGAAGGCTTGTACTCAGACTCCAGGCCACTATGTAACTATTAATCAAGTGGTAGTTCCCTAAGTCTGCCCTCATTTTTCCTCTACCCTGAGATATCATGATGCCCACATCTCATGGTGGTGTGCTGCGGATGGCTTATCAGATACTTGGTGCTTAGCATTGATTGTTACTTGACAGGATCTAGAAGCACCGAAGAGGCAAGTTGTGGGGACACCAGACCTTGAGCAGAAGCCCACTTCCCCTTCGGCCTGGGCGCAGGCAGCTGCTAGATAATGTTCACTGAAAACAATTCAGTGCTATAAAGCTCTTGATAGGGCTCAGATAGGGGCTTGCTCACTGAAACACCATGACTTTGATCCCCCCTATGGCTAGATGCCTCTTCCTGCTCCCTGCTGTGTCTCTCCGATTCTGGAGCCAGAGATTAAACCACCAGCCAGGAGGGTGAGAAGTCTGGGAGAGCTGTGAGAGCTCCGTTGGAGAATTGTATGTAGATGGGTGACAGAAGTCCTTAAAAAGGGAAGTGTTTTTTCTTGGGGAGTCTCCTCCTAAACTGACTTGGGAAGCATAAAGTTTTCTTAAAGCAACTGACCGGTCTCTATGTCATCTATCCCGACCACCTCGCTACATTCTCGGGTGCAGGCTGCACAGCAGGTGTGACAGCAAGTTTCTGTGCTAGATTAACAGAAGTGGGAAAGACTCCTCCATACCCCAAATATGCACAGCACCTTGCCTGGGCTTTGAGACCAGACTAATTAGGAGAAAGCTAACCTACTGCTCAGAGCCCTCATCTGTGTCTACTTCCAGACTGCCATGACCATGTGGCCAGCTGTCTCACCCTTCTGCTGCCTCTACTTCCCCCTATGACAAGCTTCTCTCCAGAACTATGAGCTAAAGAACCATATATAGTCCTTAAGAGGCTTCCAGCAGTTTATTTTACCCCAGGAATAGGAGGATTAGCTAAGAGCACCATTATTTATAGTATTGTGGGCAGAGCAGGGTGGGGCTCAGGGGCCAGCTCAACTAATCTCATCCCCATGTTCTAGAGGAGTGGTATTCCAAGTGTGCCTTACAGTCTGGCTGCCAGTTTCACCGGGATCTTCAGGGGAGCTGAGTAGCTGGGTTGTTGAGAATATGCATGGTAATGGAAAAATGTTCAGTTATGAGTGTTTAAGGGAGACTTACAAAAATAAATAACAAAGAAATAAGCAAACAAATAAATAGATAAATAAGGGAGAGTTGCCAAAGTGTAGACTTCTGTGTGTATAGAAATGAAGAGTACTGCTATTTCTGCTAAGTGAAGGAAAACTTTACAAAGAGCACTTGCTGAATGTATTAGAGTCAACATTGCCAAAGGCAGTCCTACAGCTCTGTACCTGTGTGACCGAGGGCTGAGGGGACTGTCCTCAGGAGTTGACACAGATGAGACCACCTTCTGATGACACTGTTTCTGCTCTCGCTGGGTCCACGGCACTTGGTGTTCCTGTGCCCTGACTCCTTCACCTACTTTCCCCGGAAGTCACTGTGATTCTTTAATTTGACTTTGGGACCCATGAAACAATGTCACACACAGACATGTATGTGTGTAGAAGTGAGTATTTGTATGTGAATATATGCATCCATGTAGGTGTGTTTATACATGTATGTATTTGTGTATACATGTATATAATATATACTTTTTTTCTTCTTTAAGTTGTCTTCAAATGGAACAGTTGGAACAATTATACACTGTGGCAAGAAGAGTACTGGGCATTTTAGACACTATCAAATATGTCAACAAAGTTGGTGTTCATGTCTGGTTACCTAAAGTCCACTGAAAGGGTAATAGTGGTCAGAGGCAAATGGAATTTTGACCCCATCTGTCGTTCTCAGTAGTCTCAGCAGGTAGGAGTAATTTCATTTTACATAGCAACAGGAGGATACATGTCAGCTCACCACATGCCAGGAAATGACTCAACATCATTTTGTAGCATGAAGAATCTCTGAGCCCAATGAAGACCAAGGATCACTGCCAAAGAATGGCAGTATCCTGCCTCTTAGAGCTGATATTTCCTGCTGATGGGCAACTCCATCCATTGCTGCCTTAGCAACTGTCCAGCAAAGATGACAGGGAGGCAGCTAAGGACTTTTCTCTCCACAGTACTTTTCAGAAAGGGTAGTACAGGCAGAGCACTTGGGCTGAAACACTATTGGAGGCAACCACATGTCCATAGTGACTCCTGAAGGATTCTCTGCTCGGTATAGTAGCTAAGGGAAGAGCTGGAACTCAGTTCTGAGGGAGGAGCATGTGCGGCAATACCCCACTTCATTCATGGTCCCCTCAGTGGACTTTGGTCCCTTGGGAGGAGGAGGTGAGGTCATCTATGCAGTTTCTAAGTATCAAGAGTCCTAAGGATCAAGAGCCAGATATAAGACCAAGGGTCTACACAGCTCCTTTTGATATGTCTGTTGCTCTCACTCCCAATTCTAGAAGGCTCATAAAAGCTGGACTCTGCCAACAGCTGGCAGAGTCCGGACTGTGACTTCCACCATGTTTTAGCAAGAAGAACCTTTTTCCTATCTGCTGCCACGCCTTTTCTTTTCAGAGGCAGAAACTCTTTGGGGACTCTGGCTTTGGGGATACAGGTGGTTTGCAGGGGAATTTGTAGGGTTCCTGCATGCAGGCATATGATTTTGGGCCCCAGGAACAGAGGTGTGTGGTCAACAGCAATCTATAATATGTTTCTGTTTGCGAGAGATCCTTGTGACTGTATCTTGGAGGGTGAGATGTAAAGGAAAAATGTTCAAGAAAGATGAAGAAGAATGCCCATTCAAGTTTTGCATTTACGAGACAAGCTCCTTTATAAGACAAAGATAGTGAAACGTGGGAAGGTCATTATGAAATCATACAAGAAATAACATTTTGGCAAGCAAATTTCTCATGGAGAAGCTAAGTGCACGATAACAGATTGCCCTTGTATTGCTTCTCGTAACTTATTAATGAAAGATCACGATACTGAAGAATTATCCTTGGCGTTTTTACAATGAGAGAAATCTGAGTAATGTCCCCATGGTGAGGTTAGTTTGGTTCTGTTTGCTAACAAGGCTGGATGACAGATAGGGCTGCATTACAGATCCTTCAGTGAGCCAGGGGACAAATCACAGTTACAGAGAAGGAATCTGGAGCCTTCCTCAATAATTGAGCTGAAGCTCCTGGCTTGGGAACTCAGACCTCTCTACACCAGCCAGTATTTGGGAAACGGGAAGGTATGGCTGTAGGGAAATGCTTCCATAAGGAACTCATAATAACCCATGGCAAAGGGAGACAATTCAAAACATAAAATTTTGACTCAGTCACAGTGAGTGAAATAATCTGAGGTCTCGGGTGCTGACTCTGTGTTGAGTGCTTCGTGTCTATTATTTTATTTAGTGCCCGCTGCTAGATGACTGCAGCTGTGATTGATTGACCCTTAGAGAGAAGAGAAGTGCGGCCAAGAGAGCTTGGATGGTTTGTCTCCAATCACAGTTCATAACTGTCAGGGCCAGACTGCGAAGTGAGGCTGACTGCAGATCTCCCCCATCACTGCTGTACAGGCCAGTAGAGCTTGTTGCAAAGATGACCAGTCCCTCCGTGCATTCTCACTGAGACACAGACTGTGTTTGTATTGGACAGTGGGACAATAGCAAGTGTGAATTAAGAATGGAGATACAGATGCTGGTGCAGTGGGGTTTGCCCCCGCCCTTGACAGCTGTGCGAGGAAGTCATGCCAGCCCTCTGGTCTGGGAAAGGACTATGGCTTCCTTGTACTCTGGCCGTCAGATATTGATATCTAGACCTATGTGGTGAGCCTCCCTAGTTCAGCCAGCCAGCAGACATCTCATTAGATGGCCATAAGCCCTCAAGCAAGCCCAGGAGGAATCAGGCTCTGTAGTATAGAGGAGGCACATGGTCTACCAGTGAGACACAGAAGACAACACATAGCCCCCACAGAGAAGACACAGCAGAGGCAGAATGCATGGACAGGACTAGATTCATGGGGCACCTGAAAGAGCAAGATAAGCACACATGAAATGTCTTGCAGATTCAAGGAACCAGTGAAGACCATGATAGATCATTAAACGTGAATTAAAGCTGAAAGACTATGTCAACATTCTGTGAATAGGAAAATGGTTAGGAAGAGTTATGCCCACATGATATGACCCTAAGGCACACGTGTGACATGGCTGCAAGAAAACTGAGTGCACACTCATGGTGTGCTGTTTGAACATACAGAGGGATGTGTATATGACCTTCACACCTAGAAGTTGTCACTAGCAAAGGACAGTGGGCTACCCAAGCGTGTGACCGACTAGGGTTCACCCCTATGCCTTTGTGTTAGAAAGTACCATAAAAAGTCCAAAAAATGGGTGCGTAGTCATAGAGCATCTATAGAATCTGCAAATGGGATCCAGCTCAACCATTTCATAATCATGTTATTGAAGTGTTAATAGAAATTGTTTAATGAGATGTGTAGACAGTTTCACTATGGCAAGTAAAACGTGTCGGGAACAAACTAGATCTTAAATTTCAGGTTCAGGCTATTTCCTTAAATCAGTTTTCTGAGGGTTTGCGTTCTGAACACACTAAGATTTTCTCATCTGCACACTCCTTTGCCAACCAAGTCCCCTCTACCCTGAGTGGTAATGATCCTTTGGTGCATAGACTGTAGACTTAGAGTCACCTGGGAGTAGGGAAGAGATATATGAGAGATTCAGTAAATACATAGCACAGGTTTGGCTAATAGCCCAGCTGCCTGTGTGCACAAAGCCAGTAATTACAGCAGCACAAAGAGACCTTCTATAAGGATGCTCAAAGGTTATGGTCATTGGCATCACCAATGTTATGGAGGTTGTGGGATGCTGAAGCAGATCTACAGAGAAATGGAGAACGCAAACCCTCATGGAATTGCCTCTCTACACCAGGTACACAACTCCCCATGGCATGTATTTTAAACAATTTAGATGGATGTGATAATTATGTGTTTTAAAAGATTTGTTAGGTGACTCAAAACCTAGCTGTCACAGTTCAGAATGCAAAATGTCAGCATACTTGTAGAAATTTTGAGTGAAATTACCTTACGAGGCCTGACAGTGGGAAATACAATATTTATAAACTAAATTTACATAACGTGACAAAATTTATGGGTAACCAAATGGAATGCTAAACAACATAAATTGACGTGGCCATTTCTGCCATGCTCACAAATATTTATACATTAGAATTGCTTGTTGGGTGTTTTGGTTTTTGTGGTAGTGACTTTGAGTTGTGATGGTGACTGGAGGGAGGGATGCTCAGGGAACTGGCATCCCATACTTTCCATTGAGGTGTTTTCAGAGAAAAATGCCATGGGGGCGGGCAGGGGGAAACCTGCTAAAAGTGTGTGTGACACTTTGGTCCTTTGATAAGCATCTTGTTCAGATCTGTGATGCAAGGCTAGGTTGACCTAGGCTGGCCTAGATGCTCTCATTCTGTTTGTGTTAAAGACATCTATCAGATGCCCTGATCTGGCACAAGGGACCTTAAAAGAACAGAGAAAAGGTGACACAGAGCTTTGCAAAGATCCCCACAGCTCCTTAAAGTCATGCATCTCTCTCCCGTCTGAGCCCACCTGCCCCTCATTATTTCTGTCCTGAACTCGAGGCCCCTGAGGCCTAGACAGAACTGACTTGTGGGTACTGCCCCTCTTCTGCATTCTTGGTTCAGTGAGCAAAGCCAGCCATTACTCCAGCCTTCCCACCTCAAACGCTGGCCCCTATGTGAGCTGAGTGTTTAGATCTGTGTGTAGTAATAAGCAACTTGGTTCCTGTTTAAGAACAACGGGATGAGTGTCCTCCTGTTATTGAACCCATCATGTCATGCGCAGGAGCAACCAGCTCTCAGGATCTTTTACCATCTCCCCATAATCAGCTGGGGTTAGGAGATCAAACGATTCATCCTGGTTCCTGTTGTGTTGTGGTGTTCTGAGTTTGCACGACTTGTCTTAGTCCCCTGTCATGCAGTGGGATTGCATCATAATGGACCTTTTTGGGCCCCCACCTCTTTAACTATTTTGGCCATGAGTGCTAGTCAAATGGGGTCTTTTGATAGAGTAGAATCTGTATTGGTCCCAGTTGAGGACCTCTGTGTGTGTGTGTGTGTGTGTGTGTGTGTGTGTGTGTGTGTGTGTGTGTGTGCTTCCATTCCCTCCTGGTGTTTCTGTTTCCTCCAGTTCTCCATGAATAACTCTAGCTTTTCTGTAGTCAGCATCATCCATTCAGTCAGTGCAGAAGAACTGAATTAGCTCCCTCAGTCAATTAAGAAGTTTTCATATTGAACTCTTTGCACAATATAAGGAAAACAAATGTGTGGACAAAAAGTCCAGACTAAATTTGTTCTGCAAACTTCCCAACCCCTCCTTCCTTCCTGCTAGGTCCTCCACAAGCTAATGTTTGCTAGACAGCCTCATAAGATGGTGACAGGCTTCCTGCTGCCTGGGACAAAGAAAGAAGCAATGTACTCACGTGTCATTAGGGTGACAGGAGTCTGCTATTGGATGCTAGTTGGCAAAGGAAAAGGAACCAGAACGGGGCTTGTTTGGATTGACTGATGGTGGCAAAGGCAAACAGAGATGTAAGTGATTCAGCAGAGAACAGCACATTCTTATAGGCATCAGGTTGCTTCCTTTCAGGGGCAGCTGCCCACAGCAAAGGTAGAAACAGTGTATGAGCTTGACTGCAGGATTCTCCTGGGCAGCCTGATACACTACTGCAGGAAGATAGGGGTTAATGGAGCACTTGCTAAGGTAGCACATTCATTTATAATGTGTACATTAGTAGTGGATTAAATGAAAGGAAGCATCTCTGTTGTCAGAAGAAATGTCAACCGCTTTGGAGTTCAGTGCTGCGTATCTGAGCTCAATGGGAGAGGACAAGGCTCACACTTTTTTGTGTAAAGTACCTAATGAGTAGTTGGTGACTGCCTGGTTGTGTGTGAGAAACAGAGACGTGGAGGAAGACACAGAGACATGGGGAGAGACAGAAACACAATAGAGAGAAGAGATGGAATGTGTACAAAGTACAGAAGGCTTAGGTTTGACATGCTTTTGTGAAGACAGTAACCATTGGGGAAAATCAACTTCAAAATCTCAGTGGGGTAACATATTACAAATTCCTCACATTTATATAATCACATTTGCATCAGGACTGGAGAAGTGGGGAGGGTATATCGGTGGAGTAACTTGGGGACCTCACATCCCGGAGGTGACTTTTGTAATGAGGACTCCCAGTCTTCCTAAAAATGCAGTTCCTTGGGGGAAATGATGGAAGAGAAGGACTATAAGAAAACAAAGGGTTAATTTTTCAATATTGCTCCTGATCTGTGAATGGCATAAGTTACCATTTGCCCTTCCAGTGAAGAACTGGGCCATACGGAAGCATCTATCTGCAAGGACAGTGGGGCATGCATGAGAGCTGTGTCTACGAGGAAGGGTGCATAACCATTATTGAGGGATGTCAGGCTCCCAAGGTCTCTGCACTGGGTCTGCCAGAACTGAGGAAATCTGTAGATAGATGATAATTAGATTGAGATAAGTCTTGAGTAGGTGAGGGTGCTAAAGAGGGCTTCAGAGAAACTGAAGGAAAATGAAGTTGATACAAAAGTATTTTCATGCATTGGGCTCATGGGATAGGATACTATCTGTATCACAAATATCACACGTTTTATAGACACCCTTTTGTGTGGTCCCTTGTGGTACACTTTCTTCCCTAGTATGAGGCAACGGGATTTCGAATGTTGGCAGTTATCAGTGATACTCCTCAAAACACAGAGAGCACCCAAGGATGGTCTGTCCACTTGCAGTGACTAACTCCAAGAACATAAGAACATAGGATGGCCAGCTGGGAGCTATTCAGCCTCCTTCCTGTATCTCAGCATAACGGAGGCCATTTTGTCAGGGAGGGTACCTGTCACAAAAGCCAGGCCTTAGTTTCTTGACAATCTAAAATTCTGAGAGATTTTTTTTAAGAAAAATATATGGTCAGTTTTATTCTAGTTGGATGAGATGAATCACCCTTTGCCCTACAAGCCAGTCTCCCCCTTCACCAACCCCGCCACTTTTCTCTTGTCTGGGAGGGAGCTAACCTGGAATACACTCCCATGGTGGGGTTGGAAGCTCAGTGCTTGCAGTTATGCCCAACACACCCAGGGATCAGGGATGGACTTGAAATGACTCTGGACAGGCATTTATTTTTTGTACTCTAATGTTTCAGCTTTAGACTTTCCAAATTAGATTTAAAAAGAAAAATTCATCTGTGGTGGTCTAATTCTATATGTGGCTAGTACTAAGTTTAAGAAACTTCATGAACAATTGATTTCACTTAATTGCTTATTCAAGCAGAGGGGGTCAGTGCACACATGCCTGCAGGTGCCTATTTCTGCAGATGTGCATGTAAGGACAGAAAGCAACCTCACATGTTATTCATGGTATACGGTTTTTGCTTTTCTTGTGCCATGTTCTCACTGGGTCCTAAAGCTCCCGATTTGACCAGTGAGCCCTGGTTTCCACTTGTCTTTACCTCCCTAGCTCTGGGATTATAAATATGTGCATTTGTTTGTTTGGTTTGGTTTGGGGTTTTGTGTTTGTTTGTTTGTTTGTTTGTTTTGTAGATTCTAGGTATCAAACTCAGGTCATCACACTTGTATGGCAAGTATACGTGGCTGGGCTGTTTTCCAAGTTCCTCCCCTATTCCAATCCTTTTTTAAAAGATTCATTTACTGTGTGTGTGTGTGTGTGTGTGTGTGTGTGTGTGTGTGTGTGTGTGTGTGTGTGACTGCTGAAGTTTGTGTGCACCACACATGTGGAAGAGTCCAAGGAGGTCAAGAGGAGGCATGGTATTCCTTGGAACTGGAGTTACAGGCAATTGTGAGCCTTCATATGAGTGCTGGGGACCAAACTAGAGTGTTCCACAAGAGACGCAAGAGCTAGCTCTCCAGTCCCTTCATCCTGTTTTTTGCACGATTTTTTTTCCATTAGGAATTCATTTAAGACCAATGAGCTTACCAGCATATATAAAATACCATGATGATACACTAATATTCTAGCATGAGAAGAGGAAAACTCCCATTGTCAATGAAATTGAGACTCTTTATGGGAAGAACTAAAAGTATGCCTTGGTGTTTTTAAAGACTTGTCAAAAAGAAGATCAAGGCAGCCCTCCTTTGTAAGATGATGAAGGTACCCTGGAATGCTGGCTGATATCACATCTGCCACATTAGGGGAGGTTGCTTCAGTCCCATAAAGACATCCCAGAACTGCTATCTCATGCGCTCAATAG
Source organism: Mesocricetus auratus (assembly GCF_017639785.1). Classification (NCBI taxonomy): domain Eukaryota; kingdom Metazoa; phylum Chordata; class Mammalia; order Rodentia; family Cricetidae; genus Mesocricetus; species Mesocricetus auratus. Next base: position 3,948,371 of record NW_024429212.1, on the reverse strand, counting down.
TGAATGCTCTTAGTAAAATGCTAGGCTAATAAAAGGGAATTGGAAAAGGTGTCGCTGAAGAGTGAGAGAAGCAAAGCCATAGTGGCTGTGTATCTAGGGTTTATGGTCTTCATTTTTTCAGGCTGTGGAAGCCCTTAGAATTTCACGAGCTTGGAAGTGCTGAGTTAATAAGTATTTTTTGGAGCACAAACCATCCTCAGAACCTGAATTACTCACAGAGATATCTGTTTTCTGGTTTGGATCTTTAAGGCAGAGGTGGGTAGTGGGTGATTCCCAAGGCCAGACTGTGCCACTGTGCTGTTCTAGAGCCAGAGGGACATGGGTTTTAATGTTCTATCACCTTCATGGATAGAACAGAGGAAACCTGGAAGGATTACAGAATACAGAATGACAAAATACATCTTCAGACCTTGTAACGTATATTCTTTCCTGCCAGCTGCCTGGGTCCTGCCGCTGTCTCTGTCTCCAAATAACACATGAGATACTATATTAATTATGAAGCTGTTGGTCATTTGCTATGCTTTCTTAATGAGTAGCTCTGACTTAATTATTAACCCATAATTACTAATATATTTTTTATGAGTCTTATCTTACTGAGGACGCAGCTTCATGTGTCCTCTCTTCCAGGGATCACATGGTGACTCGCCTCTTGACTATATTCCCCAGAATCCTCCTCAACTCCTAGTCCCACCTATCTTGCTTCCCTATTGGCCAACAGTGCTTTATTTATCAACCAATAGGACAACATATACACAGAAGGACTTCCCCCATCAGGACCTCAATGAGGGCCAACATGCCTAGCTTTTCTCCCCTGCCCAAAGCCCATTGCATATACACTCAGCATCAATGGTGTAGGTAAGGATCTCTGCCTCCATACTGTGGGTGCCACCTTGGACTTTTTTCTCTCAAACCATGAATCCGAATAAACTCTTCTTCCTCAAGTCCCTTCTGCCTGGCATTTTTGTCACAGTGATCAAAACAGTAAGTAATACCTGCCCTTAATCTGAAAATCCAAAATCATTTTGAAAACTTTCTGAGTACCAACATGCATGCAGATTTTGGAGCATTTAGGATTTGGGGAGTTAACCTCTGAAACATTCGGTTGCAAGTATTTGAGGTAATCTAAAAGTTGTTTTAGATAAATTTTTAAAATAAACTGAAATTGTTACTTACGGCCCCTCCAAGGAAAATGGTGTAGGTAAGGGCTGCTTTCAGGTCTCCTGGAAGAGACATAGATGGAGGAGAGTTAAGAGAAGGACCCTAGTGACCCTGTTAACCACAGTGCGAGGAGTAGAGTTTGCCCTAACATCTTTGCTTTGACAGAAGTGTGATTAACCTATGGTCAGAGCAAGGGGCCAGTGGGGTTCACAATTATACTGTAAATGGAAGATAAGATTCTATGAGAGGAAAGGGGTTTCCACGTAGTTCCACATTCTCCCACTATCCAGGATGTCTCTCTCCATCCATCAGCCATGCTCTTGTTGGGAACTGTGGACTGTATCATATTCTGCCCTGTTCAAAAGAGCACCAGTGAAAAAAGCTTGGGGCATCACCTCCCTGCCCTGTCACCAGTGGAGGCATGGGGATGTAACCTGATGTCTCCTGCTGTGTACCCTTCCTTGGAGAGGAAACATTTGTGAGACTATTCCCACACGAGAGACCTGCCAACAATGGTTAGATTTCTGGACCACTTTACCACAGATGTGTTCATTAGTGAAGCTGCTATTCCAGCCCTCCTCTGCTGGGAAAGATTGAATGGGCAGAAGAATTTCCTCTTCTGTTTCCTTTGTACAAAGGGGTGCATTCACAGACTGGCTTCGTAGAAACTTTACAGATCTCTTGAAGATCTCCGTACAAACCTGCTTGCCTCTTTTCAATGGAAATGCTTTCCTCTGCTTGCCTGGTCCCACTGCCAAAGGAACACGGGGAATTAAATGTCCACACAGACAGTCAAAGGGCAAGCTAATTAGCAAAAATACCTCCCAAGGTAAGATGAATGTGTGTATGCTCTCTGGTCATTCATGCAGTAATTTGGCAAAAAAATGAATGGTCATCTAATGGTTAGGTATCATTCATTTCTATGACTAGTCATGGTATATGCAGTTTATAAGCTATAACTACATTTTATAACCATTGGTTTCCAAAATTTGAAACCTATGCATCTATAAGTAGAATGTGAAATAAAATAGAAATGACTTAGTATTTTCTCAGAACTGTCACATACTTTATAATGTGACCATGGAGCTGACGAGACAAACCCAGTGCATCGTGTGCAGAAACAGGACCAGGGTTCATGATCCACCACTTGCAGAAGAGTTCCAAGTGAGTCCTTGAACCCCGGGTATATCATCCACCATGACCACAGGGAGCTACTTTTTCTATGTTGTCAGCTTACCCACTCTGTCTAAGTCAAAGTTGGCCAAGGACAGTAACAATGACTCTTTTCTTTCAACATCATGAGCCCATGTAAGGAGTCTTGCCTGTTCTCATCTGGCTGATCTCCAATTACCACTTCACCTGAGACACACCAACCATGTTGTTGTCTTCCCTGATAGAAATGGCTCACCCTTCTCTGTGAAATGCTATAGTACTTCGAATTTCTACAGGTATTTCCAAACTGTGGAGCACACAGTGGAGGCCTTCCAGAAGCCAGTGGGTCTGAGGACTTTCTGTCTGTCATGGATATGGAGAGTTGAAATTGGGTTTCTATGTTTTTCATGCTACATAGAGTTCCTGGGTGTGGTCTCCTCTAATTAATGACCTTTGAAGCATCCCTTAAGAAGTGTAGTTAAAAAATCTAACAGAGAGAGCAAGAGAGATCTTCAACAGCTTAAGAAAAATTGGGGGAACTTCTCAGAGGCTGAGAGCACACACTTTTCCAGATATCCTGAGCTTAGTTTCAAGCACCCATATCAGGTGGCTCACAACCCCCTGAAACTCCAGTTCCAGGAGATACAAGGCCCTCTTCTTGTCTCTAGAGGCACCTGCACCTGGGTGCAGACACTCAGGCACAGACACACAAGCAAACACATAATTGAAAATAAAAGTGTAGAGGGGGAGGGGGAGGGGATCTGGAAAGAGTTGGTGGAAGAGGGTGAATATGATCAGAATTATCAAGAAAACTTAAAGCAATAAAAGTCACCTCATTTTCTTAATTACTCATGATAGACTAAAAAGGAATGTTGAATTTGGGGTGTGCTAAGAAAAGTGGGTGAGGTCCTGGCCCAGCCTTGCTGTTCTAGGAAATGAGAAAGCTGATGAACAAGTGAGCGTGCAGATGACCAAGCTTACCATGAAGGCCTGGACCAGGGAGGCTGTTAGCTAGATAGCTGCACTGGTACCTGGGAAGCCCTGCTCTAGAGACCCCATTAAGCAGCACCACCTGGTGGCTGCAGCAGCAATAGCTGGTGGATAACCCAATTCTTAGAGGTACATAGACAGAACTTGGGGTACTCTGAGAAGCTGGGGTACTCTGAGAAGCTGGTGATCAAGTAGAAAATGAAAGGATACATCATAGTTCACAAAGGGCCTGGGAATATTTTACCCATTTTGGATACAAATTTCCTTTTGAGTGGCATTCCTTCAACGGATGACCAGCCCTGAGGAACACATTTCTATACAGGGGTATTCTAACAAGGTGTGTGATTCTACACATTTGTGAGTTTAAAAGCAAACACCTCCAACTGCAAGACCTTTTCAACAAGTCAGGAAGAAATATTTTGAATGCATTTCATTATCAAATTTAATTACAGCATTTATTTGGAGCCTAGTGATAACCATTAATGGCAACGGTAAGACAGATGCAAATTAGCTTTGTATTAAACTGTTAAAGAGCAAAGTGTTTTCTAAACAAGTATATCTAGGGGAAAATGTCAAGAGTACTTAGACTAGATGGTAGCAAGATATTTGGATTTGATCTTTTCTGGATAATTCCTTCCCTGGTAATTTTTATATCCATTCTATGGCTTGCTAAAATGACTGTATGTTAATTTCTTCCTTTGATGTTTGAGATGGCTTTCAAAATCCCATTGGTGAATACTGACATTCTTTCCAGTGTGGGGCTGTTATAAACAGAGATCTGAACATATTTAGACCCATGTGTTTTTCCTGGTCACATGGTTTCATTTCTCCTGAATAAATACTAAGATGGGTGATTACAAGGTCCTGGGTGAGATGTGTGTTTAGGTTTTCTTCATATTACTATCACACAAGCAATATATGAAAATGTTCATAGCTCCTGCCCATATTCCACGCCACTTAACAGATATAGTTTCAGCCACTGTAATGGATACAGGCAGCTGCCTTGTTGTGTTTTTAATTTACCCTTTGTCATTCATATTTTAGCCATTTTCAGTTTGTTGTGTAAAGTTTGTTTCTGAGTAATTTGCCCATTTGCTGTTCAAGGGTTTTCTTTTCACTGACTTGGGGTTTAAGGGTGGTTACTATTTTGTTTTGAGACAGGGTCTCACTATAAGGCCTTCAGTGGTCTGGAACTTGCTATGCCGACAGGCTGGTCTTGAACTCACAGAAATCTGTTTGCCTCTGCCTCCTGACTGCTGGTATTAAAGCAGTCTCTACCATGACCAGCTTGAGTGTTAACTTGTCATTATTCTTCAGCTATTTAGTGTATTTAGTGCAGTAGGCTCTTCTAGAAAAATGACTTGCTCAGAAAGTCACATGACAGATATCTTTTTTTCCAGAGTCTTTGGTGTCTCTCTTTCTTAACTGCTAAGAGCAGAGTGTTTTAATTTGATGGTGATAAATGTACCCCCTTTTATGGTTCTGTGTGCACCCTCACTAACATTTTGTTTGTGTCAAAGGTAAGCTGTGTTTTTACAGTTCCTTACTGATTTGTCATGTGCTTAGAGGTGACTGATTCCAAGTGCTGTTCCACCAATGGGGTGAGGTTAAGTCTCATGACCTGTGGTTACAAGAATGCAATGGCATGGGAGCATCTGTTCTGAATACCTCCCCATCCTCACAATGCTGTCCTCCACTGTGTCTGTTCTTACGGTGCCATCTGATGCTGCTGCTGTGGCCGCATGAAGCCCACAGCTCTGTTCTCCTTTCTGCAGTGATTCTGCTTAGCCCTTTCGTTTCTTATATGACTCAGAGAAGTCAAAGATGCCCCTGTGTGGGAGTCTGGTGTCGAACAACTATTGTGGGAGAACTGACTTTATTCTAACAAACTATGAAAATGAAAGTAATGAAACAACATGGTTACCATGGATCAACTTAACAGTGCCTTGACTTTACAGTGGCAAAAATGGTGGAGTGTCGGAATGTTCTCACGCCCACTCTGGCAGACTAAGGAAGGCAGCATATATTCAGTAGGTCTCAATCTTTGAACTTACATGTTGATCTAACCTTCAGTATTCATGTTCAGTGGGATATTTCTGTGAGTTGCAACAGCGCAGTGAACCACGGATGCCACCAATGCTTGTGACCCTGAGGTTGAATGATACGCATCGCAAACTGTGCATTGCTTGACTAAGCTCAGCAGGCTCTTCCATCTTACAAACAGCTGTGTTCCATCTGCTAACAGTTACCTAGTACTTGTTGCTTCTAGCCTGTGAGTTCTGTTTTACCCTTTAAGTATCAGTACTACACCATTCTCAGAAAGCCAGCTGAGAGTCAAACTGCCTGAAGGATTTTGGTAACCTCAAAAGTCATGGCACACTATTCCTAAGAGACTTGGCACACATCTTCTTCCTGTGTGAACCAGAGAAACCAGAGCTTCGATGTACTCAAAGCCTTGACAACAATCTTCACTGCAGTTTTATTTCAACAGCCAATTTGGGCTATCAAAAATAGTGAGCTGAGTTTCAAGCATTCCTACCACAAGGTACCACTTTGCTCTCAACAAAAACATCTGGAAGGCGCTGTGGTGTGGATGGATCTCATGGTATGTTGTGTGAAAAGAGTCAGTTTCAAAAGGTTTTATGGCCTCCTATTCTGTTTATGTAACATCCTTGAACTGAAAAAATTACAGAGAGGAAAAAAATTGGTGGCTACTAAGGTCTGAAATGGAGAAGAGAAGTTCAGGTATTTCTGTAAAGTGGTAGCTATAGAGTATAGAGTGGTGTGGCTTCTTACACACACACACACACACACACACACACACACAGTGTGACACTATTCACACTGTGGCCATGTTCATTTCCTACTGTGACAAGGAACCCTTGTCACTTGATATGACCATGGTGAACCTTCCTACACAGTGGGTTTATGGAACTCGTTGACTTGTCTTTGCAACTAACTCACTATTAAAATTTTATCATTAAATCTTATTTATTAATTGTTCTGAAATTTTATTATAAAAAATATTATAAACTAATTGTGGTAAAAATAAGTTAGGAAAAATTGACCACTTCCTTATTAATTATTTTGAGAAAGAGTCACATTTTCCCACGCTGGCCTCAGACTCACTGTGTAGTCAAGGGTGACCTTGACCATCTGATTCTATGGCCTCCATTTCCTGAGTGCTGGGATTACAGGTGTGCAATGCTGCACTGAGGGTAGTGGGTTATCTCAGTCATTCACATCAGTCACGGATTGGAATTCATTAACATTTACATGTGACGCAGAAACTTCTAAAAACATAGAGGTGAAGAATACTGTACCCCACACCACTTGCTTGACTTTGAGTAACTATTTGTATCTATTTATCTAGGATTGATTTTTGTTGTCACTCTGTGAATGAACCTGATGTTTAATTGCTTATACCAGTTTTCCAAAAAAAGAACTGAAATCAGAAGAGACTAATGATGTAGACATTTTGAAAAAATTTCAGTAAAAATAAATGAAATGAGCAAAGGCCCGAGATCCATCCAACCCATACATACATATATACATATTCAGATACATAAGAATATAAACTAAAATTCAGAAACAGCAAAAAGCTATGTCTATAACTAAACCCTGTCAACAGCCACATAATAGGAAAGGAGTAGGCATTGAAATCCCTTGGGCAGCTATCTCAAAAGCTTGGAATGTGTTCTAATAAGAACAGGGGCAGCCAGGTGGTGTTGGCAGAAAAACTGAGAGTGGTGCTGCGCACCTTTAATCCCAGCACTCTGGAGGCAGAGGCAAGTGGATCTCTGTGAGTTCAAAGCCAGCCTAGTCTAGGACAGTCAGGACCACACAGAAAAACCCTGCCTCAGAAAGGAAGGAAGGAAGGAAGGTAGGAAGGAAGGAAGGGAAGAAAGAGAAAAGAAAAAAAGGGAAAAGAACAGGGCCAGTTGGGTAAACAAACAGGATATTGGGATGGTATTGTGAGATGCTCCTGTCTAAGGCAAGGAGTACTAACCTCCTTGCTTCCTTCCTGGTGTGTGTGTGTGTGTGTGTGTGTGTGTGTGTGTGTGTGTGATGGCTTCCACAGATGAATGGTAGGTAGTCAGTGAAGGCAGAGAAGAGAGATCCATCCACTCCATATTTTGTTGAGAAGGGTATACTAGGAAGCCCCTACTCCCTACAATGAAGGATAATTGTGTGATTGATGGATACTAACTTGAAGCCCAGAAGCTGATGATCTAAGGAGAGAAGTAGACCATACTCAGTTACCCCAGGCAGTTGATCCATTCAGTGACATGAATCAGAAGGGGCTGGTGGGTTTTGATCCAACAGATCTCAACCAAGCCTTGCAAAGAGCAATGGTACACTCCGACTTTCTGGACAGAGACACTCTTCACTATAAGCATTGTGAAGGTTGGAACAGTAGGCAGGCCTGTCTAGGAGCAGGATGTGAAGAAGGTCTAACCCTAGACAGTATGCACCACCAGCCACTTGCTTTCCTGCATGCATTCTGTGCAAAGGGACATGGCCTCTTTCCTCCAAAGCGCCAGATTTGTCATGGTCCCTGGGGTGACCTGCCATTGATGTCACTAAACACTGGGTGTCACTGTTGCTGCTTTATGACAGGAAGCAATACACAGAAAAGAGTTTCCTAGCCAACCACGGATGCATAATAATTCCTGTTTAATTCTTTCCATTAAGAGAAAGGGGTGAGCTCTCCAGGCAGGCTAGTTCCTTCAAGCTGTTTTGGGTTGTCTAATCAGTACCTGGTGGATTCCCAGGGATCTTACCTGAAACTCTCTGGGCAACATCAACCAGGAGAGGATGTGCCTTGCTCACTATGAAACCAGAGCTGCCTCTGGGCACTGACAAAACAGTGACCCTTCCTGCTACCATGGCCAGCATCCTGAATCACTGTGTAACATCTTCAGTGGTTGGATCTTTATAATGAGGGAAGCAGGCTAATCACTTGCCACTTTCTGTCGACTGAGATAATAAGTTATTACATTACCACACAGACAGAAGCAGAGTCACCTGACCTGCAGAAAACTCAAATTGCCATCTCAGATGGGGCGCCAACGTGGACACAATGATGCATTGTGGATAATCGAACTGTCAAGATGTATTATAGCGTTCAGATTGTTTTATCTGTTAATTAGCTTTCTTGGGGCAGAGTGCATTCATGAAGTAAACAGTGATAACTCAATACTTACCTGAGATGGATGCTGTTGGTGTTGTAATGTAAGAAAAGCAGCACACGAGAAAGATGCCATTCAACCGGGTTCAAGCAGAGGGCTTTTTTTTATGGTAAGGGGTCATTAAAAGGGGGAAGGGGATAGGGCAGACCAACCTCTAGAGACAGGAGCAGCAGGAGAGAGAAGAAAGGAATGAGGGGAAGGGGGAAGGACAGACAGAGAGAGGGAGAGGAAGAAAGAGAGAAGGATGGGAGGTGGGCAGGACTCTTTTAAAAGGGAATGTAATGGTGCTCTTAGTGGCTGCATCTGAGGGTGCATCCTGTGAGAACCCCAAGGCCAGGCCAGTAGAGATGCCTGAATACTAACAGAGTTCTAGAATATGGTTTTCAGAAAAGTAGCTTGTTTAAACTGAGGTAGTAAAAATATCATACACTGTAGCAACATCTACCCACATAATTAGCACTTGCATAATTGAGACTTTGTAAACATTCTTACTGTAAAGTGCAGTCGAAAGGAAATGGTACAGCCTGCATTTCAGTAAAGCTGCCAAGAATGACATGTAATGGTTCTTCCATGACCAGGAACCATCTGAACACTCATTGGACCCAAGGAAACTGGAATTTGCTGCAATGCCAAATCTGTACTTCCTGTTTTACCTGACTTTCTGTCTCTTGGCTGAAGCCCCAGATGTGAGGCATCAAATGTGTGTCAAAGACAGTGTCTGGTTAGGAACTCCTTACCTAAGGAGTGAGAGATAAAATTTCATAAGACCACATGAGGTGAGAGTAGGTCAGGCTGGAATTCCTTAGAGATTTTAAAATGAAGTTCCTAATTTGAAAGTGCAATTGAGTTAGTCTACATAAAGGAGACATTGATCTCATCTTCAATGAATAATAAATAGACCTTCACAGAACAGAAGTCCTATGGACAAAAATGGTGGTGGAAAGATTATATTCAGGGCTTTCGATGGTGACTGTCTCAGATCGGCTCAGGTGCAGAGACCCAGAAGTGAGAATTGGAAGAAGAGAGTTTGAAATCCTCAGTGCAGTCGGTCTGGACTGCTGTCCAGTATTCTTGTTTTTAAGGTATCATTTTTCTTTTATTTCTCATCTAGCAGTCACATAATGGTACCGCGTATTGGTGGAATTGATATGTGAATGCATCAAGAGCTAGCCACACCCCTTTTATTTTTTAAGAAATGGATTATTAAGTTCCCATGCTAAATCTGAAGATAGGTCCCCCCTTCTGCCTGGAATGGGGTCAGTTGCTAATCCTCAAGAGCTACTGACTAACGAAGCTTCAAATTTTAAAACACTTAACTCATGCCAGAGAAGCAGACATTTTCCATTTGGGTTTATAAATAATATCGAGCAAATCTGATTTTTAGAAATGTGTCTGTGATATATCATCTCAGTAAGCTCTTCATTGTGAAAAAGGAATTCAAGTGGAAATCCTTCTGTCACCTTCCTCAACATCAACACAAAGTTGAATCTACTTTCTTTTTGATGTATATAAGTTTGGATTTAAAATGATACAGAAGCTAGAATCCCCTCTATGATATAGCATGAGCTTTCTTTTGTGACCCATGGGTATCTTCTCCCTATCCTCCCTATCACAGCTGGGAAAGCAATACATTTTCTGATGCTATGTGGAGTTAGGACACACAAAATTAGGGAAATTTTTTTTAACAAATCTGTCTTTGCAAAACAACAGCTCAGGTTCTAAAATTATCTGCTAAGTTCTGGCTCTTTGCAGATGGATTCATCCTTGGACCAGGACCAGATGTGATTCAGGTGCATTGTGGGTGAGACAGGGGAGCAGGCATCCTATAGTCCTGCAGGTGGAGGAGGCAGAATTGTCTGATGCTTTTGGAGACCTCTGCTTGGTCTGTGTGGTCCTCTTCTCTGTCCTTTACTCTCAGAGATGCTCAGTCATGGACCTGGAAATCAAGAAGGGAAATCTATTACTCTATTTCTTTGTTTCCAGCTTGGGGAGCTCAAGTGAGCAATTGTTCAGTATGGCCTAGTCTATTCTGTAGGCTCTGGCTAATCTGGGTCTCAAGTGGCTGCCCTCTGCTGGTTTTAGAACTGTGAGCAGATCATATTACACTATGAGGACCACATGTTTGTCACATTAAAAAGGAGGGTTGCAAAGCAAGACATGAATAGCAACCTGTGTCCTGTGAACACCACCTTGTGCTACTCTTAGTGCCTTTCCTGGTCAGGGCTTTCTTTCCAAACTGGTAAAAGGACAGTGATGACAGTGACTTGTCTGTATTGAGGAGATAAGAATATACCAACCTCTAACTGAGAGCTATTGACAGTTTCTGGGGAGAGAGTCAATTTTCTTTAAGGATATGGTCTGTGGTAGGTTGACCATGGTGGTTGGTTTTAATGAGACATCTCCCAGAGTCTCAGGCATTTCAGTGCTTGGTCCCTGATTGATGGCATTGTTTGGAAAGTGTAGGAGGTATAGATATCTTATGTGAGGAAATTTGTCACTGGAGGTAGGTTTTGAGATTTAAAAGATACAAGTAATTTCCAGTTCACTCCCTCTGGCCCATGCTTGTAATTTGAGATGAGAACTCTTAGCTTCCAGCCACCATGCCTGTCTGTTGCAATGCTCCCTATAACGATGATGGTGAACTCTTTCTTTAAGTTTCCCTTGGTCATGGTGTTTTAGCACTGCAATAAAGAACAGCTAATACAACCATAAGCTATATGAGTATATGACAATTAGAAATTGAAATTGATATGTTTTTTTTAAAAAAAAAAGGATTCAAAGTTGGAAAGGGGTAGAAAATTGGGGGCAGATTTTGGAGGACTTACTAGAGGAGTGGGCATGAATATGATCATAGTGTGTTATGGACTTGTAAAAACATTAGCCGTATACATATAGGTTCATATATGCTGTGGCACAGACAACAGTAACTACATGTTTGACAGAGATAGGATGAAAGGCACAACAGAGGTCCTCACAATGATCCACATGTTTCTATGGTTCCTCTGTGCTTATCGTCTCATAGAAAGGCTTCTGGATTCTTATTTTGCATTGGTAGCCTAACTAGAATGGAGGGGGAGGCTGCAGTCTGCTGGTCAACTTCAAAGGTAGAGTCTCATGGTCCAGGACTCAGAGGAGGTGAAGTAAATATTTGCAGGCAGCAGGCAGAAAATTCCAGGAAAGCATCCTTCTGCAGGATGTGGATTCTTAGGCTCTGCACTGAATGTTCATAACACTTTATTCCTGATGGCAGGGGCTCTGGAGTCTCATTATAGGAAGTACCATGTACTGGTTAGTCTTTTGGTCAAAATGGACACAAACTAGTGTCGTTAACAAAGAGGAAACTCAGTTGAGGAGTTGCTTCTGTCAGATTGGCCTGCAAACAAATTGTTAGGACATTTTCTTGATCAGTGATTGATGTTGTGGGCCTGTCCCACTGTGGGAAGTGCTGTGCCTGGGCTAATGGTTACATAAGAAAACAAACCAAGCAAACAGTGGCACGCAAGCCAGAAAGCAGATTCATCTCTGCTTCGGTTCCTGCCTCCAGGTTCCTGATGGGAGTTCCTGACCTTGTTTCCTTTGGTGATGACAGCCTGTGGTATGGAAGTATAAGCCAAATAAGCCCTTCCCTCCCCGGGTTTCCCTTTTGTCATGGTGCTTGCAGCAGTAACAGAACATAAAGCAGGGCATATTACCATGAGTGCCATAGGGTAAACTTCAAAAGACAATTTAGGCAAATATCAGTTAGAGATGGAGGGAGAAAGGGGAAGTTTTAACAGCATGGATGGGGTTAAACCAACTACATGTTTCCTGTTGAAAATGGAGCTGAGACTCTGCAGGACACCCTCAGACTGCACAGTGATGGGACTATGCAAAACTCCAGAAGGCTCTAGACATCAGAAATAACCCCCCAGGGTCTGAGCTTCTAGCTCCTCTCAATACCATATGCTCAGAGAAGGAAGCCCCGCCCCCTTACCATTCCCTCCTTATCTACTTGCTGTGTCTCCACCGGATTCAGAACTGAGAGTTTAGCAATCTGCTTCTTCTTAGGATGGAAGAAGAATTCCTAGTAAAGGACACCGGGCTTTGCAAGCAGCAGCTATTTTGTGGCATTTCTTAGAAGCACATGTGGTGAGGGAAAGCCGCTGATAATTAAAACCATTGGCAGTTTACATAAAGAAGGCACTGCAAAGACTGTTCAAAATGTGATGCTCAGTGCGGACAAGACTGTGTCCATGCCCTGTCGGGGTCAGATAGCCGGCATCAGTATGCTCCCAGCTTCAGCCCCCTGCCTGGAGAAGACTGCTAACTGTGCATGCACTTCCTGTTGTCTTGTTCCTCTGCACATACACTCGTCTCTGGGTTAAGCATTAATCCAGCAGAGTTGCCTCTTGTCTTTGGTTTCCCATGGTGAACTGCAGTGAGAAGCATGGGCATGAAAGTGTGTATTCCTTAGTCTCCAGGAGAGTCTCCATGCAGGTGGTCATTTGCCTCCAAATTAGGTGAAGTGTTTTTGGAAAGTAGGTAAAATGAAAATATTTCTTGTTTGTATCTTAGATACCATGTGGCCCTTTTAAGGAAAATGTTAGTTTGATGGTTGCTGATCGATCACCATGAGTAACTGGTGCATTGGGTTTTCATACTGTCCTACCTGGGAACTGTGCATTTTGGGGTTCTTTTTATGAGTTGGCATTTCTGCCCCTGTTTTGCTATAGGAGTGCACACAATACTCATCAACAAAGCCAGGAGCTGGCTTTTATTTTTTTCTTGAGATGACTTGCGACACTTCCTGGTTTCAATGGGCACAACAGAAGAGCACCAGTAGTTCACATCTAAATATCATGAACCGTGTGGTCTCTCTTCACTTACAAAGTGAGGTGGCAGAAGAGTGGGCTTTGTGAGGAGGAAGCAAGGAAACAGAGAAACAGTGGCAAGTTGACTGCATAGCAGCCATGCTGGATTGCTTTGGGGGGCACAGAGGGGCGTCGATAACACAGGGATGGTGTTATAGCCCTGCCTCGGGGAAACGGAGCCTTTACAGGAAATGACCAACCACTCCAGGACCTGTCTGCTTCCTTAAAGCTTCAGTGTAGAGATATGCCACCAAGCCTGAGGGTCTCTGCTTTATTGTCTTCTTTGAGTCCTACAGTTCAGCCCATAACAGTGACCTCTGCTGATTTTGTTTCGCAGCTTTGAACCAAGCCTGAGTTGAGAAGCACCACCACGGTGGTTATGGGAAACCGTGGTGGAGGGTACAGATTAGCAGAAGTAAAGGGCAGGAGGTGGCAGCTTGAGTGGGGATCCTGCCTCCAGGGCCATGGAAGTCAGCCAGGTATCTGCCATATGTTACCAATGGTTCTAACATGCATAATCCATGTTTGTCTGCATTGGATGTCACTGTGCCCATTGTCACCAGAGGCTTTCCACCTTTCTGCAGTAGACATGGTTTCCTCAGAAGGTCACTTTGATCTCAGGGAGGTTATGGTGGTACCTGATATTCATGCACAGAGAGAGCTTGAGTAAAGACAGTGGCAGGAGAAATGAGTAAGACACAGCCTGGGCAAGGCAGTAGTGACACACACCTTTAATCCCAGCACTCGGGAGGCAGAGGCAGGTGGATCTCTGTGAGTTCGAGATCAGCCTGGTCTACTGAGAGAGTTCCAGGACAGCCTCCAAAACAATACAGAGAAACCCTGTCTCGAAAAAAACAAAACAAAACAAAACAACAACAACAAAAGACACGGCCTGGACTAGGAAGACTGCCTGTTAGGACATCACATAGCTAAGCTGAGTTGCAAGAAGAAAGGACACTGGGGCAATGGCATCAGAGGTGCCAAGGAGCAGAGACTATCAACCACAAGTCAAGAGTCTAGAAATGCTGGGAAAATGGAAAGTAGCAGTGAGTGACCTTGTCCATAGGAAACTGGCATTGAGTTGGTGATAATTTAAGATAGACCTTAAACAGATTCCTAAGAGGATATTGAAGGTGGGAAATGAGGAATGTGGTGGAAATATGACTGAGGGATTTTACTGTTTGAACACACACACACACACACACACACACACAGATGACAAAGCACATTCCAATCTAAAAAAGAGGCAATGGCATGTTGGCTGCATCAGAAAGGAGGGATGGATACTGCCATGGAAGTGTCATATTCCAGTCTGACCCTGTTCAAAGGATAGCTGACTTATCCTACTGTGTCTTATCTGGGTATATTGATAATTTCTTGTCCCTCTTCCACAGTGGTTCTAGAGGACTGTGTAGTTACTTCACATCTCTTTAAGTAATAAAGAACTTTCAGAGCAAGAGATAGGCTTATCAGTGGCTAGGTTTCCTCTCCGAGGACACTACCTGCCATCCCTACTTTGAACGGTCTATGACATGTCAAGATCTGAGTGGATGTGGAATTCTCTTTTGTTCAGTCCAGGATCCAAGCCTAGGGTAGCACGACCTACATTCAACATGGGTGTTTCCACTTTAGTTAATCCTTCTTGGAAACACCTTCATGGACACAGAGTTGTTTTTCCATAGGGATTCTAAATCTATTCTAGTTGAAAGTGGAGAATAACCATCACACTACAGAAAAAAAAAACAATGGAGAAGTAATACAGGGAATGAGAAGAAATAGATTCCTGGACAGACTAAGCAGTTTGTGGTACAGACATGGCATGATACCTCTTGCATGAGTCCATAGAGGTGAGTTCACCATAGCTGATGGGCATCTAGAGGATGAGAAATCCAACTATAACCAAAGTTCATACTTGTTCCTTCAAGACCAGTCCATAGAGATGATGTAGAAAGACAGGGAGGGCCTGGACACAGGGCTCAAGAGACACACTCATTGCCTTTGACATTTCTTATAAGTGTTTTGCTTTATAGCATAAGTGAGTCACTCAGAGAGGATGATAGGATTGGGTATTTACTTTGAAATCTGAATGGGCAGAAATTTCACAGAAGTCCAGGTGATGGCGGGAAAAGCACAGTGTGGAAACTTTTGGAATCGAATGAACAGATTGTGCACTGATTTCTATGAAAGCGAATTATGTTGAATTTAAGACTTCAGAAGGTAAAATAGAGTAGAAGGGAGTGGTGCAGTAAAAATCATGTTTTCTTTCCTAACTCAATTTGAGAGACTCTTAGGGGTCATAAGCATTTTGGCAAGTGACAGTCTTGGTTTATTAGTGTAATTTTGGGCAGATTGCTTATGCTTTTTTTTTTTCCGAGACAGGGTTTCTCTGTGGTGTTGGAGACTGTCCTGCTGTAACTAGCTCTTGTAGACCAGGCTGGTCTCAAACCCACAGAGATGTGCCTGCCTTTGCTTTTCGGGTGCTGAGATTAAAGGTATGCCCTACTTATGCTCTTTAAACTTCTTTTTTTTATATGTCTTTATAGATGTGTGTGTTTATGCGTGTGAGTATGGTGAGGTTTGCATACCAGCATACATATGGAGACCAGAAGAGGTGTCAGATGTCTTTCCTTGTCACTCTCTACCTACTCCTTGGAGGCAAAGTCTCAGACGGAACCTGGAGTTCATGTTGAAGCCAACAGTCCCCAATGGTCCCTGTCTTTCCCCCCATCTTGGTTCTGGGGTTGCAGGTGTGCTCACAAAACCTGACTTGTTACGTGTGTGCTGGGATCTAAACTTTGACCCTTGGGTTTGTGCACCAAACACCCTTAACCACGAGTTTCTTTTGTTGAGACCACAGGGAGAGAAACAATGCAATTAATAGCACGTGTCCAACAAAGGCGTTCCTGGCATAGGGTGGGTGACACGCTAATAAGCCCATCCTAAGGTGACAATGTGAGGTGAAGATGATTGAATGCACCTGAGCTACCAAACATTCAGGCTTGTACAGAGCACACTATGAGACGGTGTTGCTGCCCTTGTGATTGTATCATTCACACTACTGTCCTGCATCTTACCCCATGGTTCAGCCCCAAACTGTAATGCAACATGAGTCATATGGTTTGTGCTGAGTGGATATTACTTTCATGTCAACCTCCAACCTAAAGGCCTTTAGTGACACAGTCTAAAGTCAAGGTCCATATTGGAAGATGTCTGACTTTCATTTCTGTTGCTGTGATAAAACATTCTGACCAAAGGCAACACAGGGGAAGATGTGTTTATTTGGATTATAGTTCAGGGCTACAGTCCAATGCTGAGGGGAAACCAAAGCAGGAACTCAGTATGTAATCATGTCCCAAGTCAAGAGCAGAGGAATGAATGTGCCCTCCCTACCTTCTTACTTGGTGTGAGCTACTCAGCTACATTTCTCCTGTGTCTTATCTCAGGACCCCATGCCTAGGGAATGGTGCCACCTACAGTGGGCAGGGATTTTCTGTATCAATTAAAAGACAATCTCCCTAGGACATGCCCACAGGTCAACCTGATCTAGACAACTTCTTAACTGAGGTTCTTTTCTCAGATAACTGTATGTTGTGCAAGTTGACAGTTAAAGTTAGTCATCACAGAAGAGTTGTGAGACAACCAAGACTTCTGAAAATCCTTCTAAATTGATTTCCCCATGATATGTACCCCCAGGTCAGTGCTCCTATCACCTGTGTGATGGTGTCAGCAGGCAGGCACATGGTGCGGTCCAGAAATGTGTCTGTACCTCATTCTTGAATCCATTAATGCCTTATCAATCTTACTTCACAGGTGTGTTTCAGTAGCCTGGAAAGCACTGTTTTCCCTCTTTACATTACTATACAGTCCCATTATTCACTTAACTACTTCACAGCACGCCTCTCTAGCTGGTGTTCCCTAAGTGTAATTTTAGTAAGTTCAACCCCATATACGGCAAATTCTATTTCCATGGAATACTGTGTCATAAGTCAATCTACCATTTTATATTCATCCTTCATAATGATGCTAAAAATTGTGACCCATAAAACATCGTGCTAAGGGAAAACAAATCATAGTGTTTTGGTTCTACTTGACACCATGGGAGTAAATAGCATCTCAAACTTCATTACAGAGTTCATAAAAAAATTGTCAAGTGGTCGAAAGGAAAGGAAGGGTAAATGTTCTGTGTGGGATTTTCAGCGACTTTACAGCATCTGTTTGCTCCAAAATTTGTGAATGTAGTACATCCATGGTTCTCTAGCATTCAGGCCTTAAACTCCTAAGTGGGCATTTCAAAGGCTGGCTGAATACACAGAAGGAGAGCACTTGGCTGAGGGTACCCACCTGAAGGTCATGGGAAGGTCACAAGGAAAAGCACTGGACAAGAAAGTCCCCCAGAGAAACATGCCTATCTCAAACCTTCACACAGTCACATTCAGTAGCCACAGCTAAAGCTTTTGTTTTCATTGTTATGGCAGATCTTACAGAACAGGAATACTAAAATTGATGGTCTGTTGTTTATTGTCAGCCATGTTGACTGTTTCCAGCATAATACAGAGAAATCATTAAACAACCATTTTTGTACATGTAACCTGGTGCACTTACTGGGGAAGAGAGTATTCTCATGTGTGCACTAGTCTGCCTAGACCATACATTTTTGGAAGTAACATTGATATAAGCCATGCCTGCAACCCATGAGTACCTTAGACATTTCCAGATAGAGTAAACAATTATACTTTAGCAATTACGATAATCCTTGAGAAGGCTAAAATATTTCATCCTGATTCTCATGAGCCCATATTGCCCTTTCTTTCTTGTGCTATCATCTCTACCCGCTCCATTCTGTCAGGTCAGCAGTGGCCTTGACATGTCCCAGACCTGGCCTGCTTTCCTAAAGACAGCATCTTTGATCTGAACTTCATAGCATATCTGTAGATACTGACTTAGTCTAATTTCTGACCCTTGAGTCAAATCAATTCAAGAACACCTACACATGAATTCTTCTAGATTCTCTATTCTGAATGTGATGATAGTCTGGACAACATTAATGAAAGATCTCAAAATAAACTTCCAGTTGGGAAATAAGAGATACTTTGTTTTTCTGGCCTGTTTTAAAGCAAGTGTCACATCCAGCACACAGAATAGAGAAGGTCAGAGGGAAAGTGATACTCCTGTGACTTTTACGTAATGGTTCCGGGGAAAGAAGCCTGCAGAAGCCAGTCACCCGGCAGCTGTGGATCAGCTCAGATGTCAACTCCGAAAAGCCAGGCTTCCCAATTTTTTATGTTTTAGATGGATTCTTTGAGAACTTCCGTCAAGTGCACAGTGTAGTGTACATCTCTCTTCTACTCCTAGCTCTTTCCAGACCCCTGAATTGTATCTCCCTCCCAACTTCATGAGCCCTCTTAAAACAATAACACCAAGCAACAAAACAAAGGCGAACACTGAGTTACTGTGTCTGATCGGTGCTACCAGTATGCTAGGTTACAGGGCCATCCTATACAATAAGAGGACTCCTCTTAGGGGCCACATGCATGAATAAAATGGTCTTACCCACTCCCAGAAGCTATCAGTTGTCAGTGCTCTCCAGCGAGGAGTGAGATCTTGTGAACTCTTCTTCCATCCGTGTTGGAACTAGACTGACTCAATGTTGTGCAAGTTTTGTGCGTTCAGTTCCGACTGTTGGGAGTCCACGTGTGCGGCAGTCCTGGCCCCGTCATGTCCAGAGGACATTGCAAGAAACCATTTTCAGTCTGTGATGGCAGGTTGAAAATTTCAGGATGCACTTTAGCCATACATCAGGGTGGTAAAACTACTGGAGTGTTTAAATAGGGAAGTCAGAGCCTCCCTCCCCCAAGGGCATCATGCGCTGTGCCACAGGACAGCTAACCTGTGTGGGGATCGTTAAATCTTCATTCACACTCAGGGGCCATTCAGAAACCTGTGGTTTGTGAAGGGAATAGCGTCTCTCAATGCAGTCAATATTTCTGTGTTTTGACAGACAGAATCAATGGGTTCCACTTGTTCAGCTGGATCCAAACTATCATACCACCACTCAGCAGTCAGACATTCACGATTCAAAATAATATTTTAAACCTATGGTTTGTAAATCCCATTCAGTATGTATTCTCCATATCACCGGGGCAGACATGGACTCCCAGAGCTGGCATGGAACCCGTGCATGCTGTCTCTGTGGCCTCTTCTGCTCTTGCCCGTGAAGGGTTGGGATGTTGATGCAGCACTGTGACTTTAGGCCTTAAAAATGTTTGTTTAATTATAACCACTGTGTAGGTTTAAGGATTTACTGTTAAAAACAGATATCCCTTTTAAAGTTTGCAAATCAGCCTTGAAAGCAGCAAGAATGGTTTCTTTGCCCCATTATTGCTTCCAAAAGCACCCCAAGATTATGCCTTTTTAAAAAAAATGAATTTTATACAGATAAGCAGTCTGTACAAAAGTCATTTAAGGTCACAGTTTAAGGCACCCAAAAAGGTTTAGCTCTTTCAATCTGATCTATGCACATCACTCCTGAGGTTTGAGGGATTGGTAGATTATGCATACAAATACAGTGTGATTGTGCTGGGGTTTTTTGTTTGTTTGTTTTTTGAGACAGGGTTTCTCTGTGGTTTTGGAGGCTGTCCTGGAACTGGCTCTGTAGACCAGGCTGGCCTCGAACTCACAGAGATCCGCCTGCCTCTGCCTCCCAAGTGCTGAGATTAAAGGCATGTGCTACCAACGCCCGACTATGTGCTGGGGTTTTGTACATCACTTAGAAACTAGAGAGTGGGAATGACTCTCTCTAAAAGAAATGAGTTGGGGTAGTCACGGTTAAGTTTCTGTCAACCTGATGCAGCTCAGCTCATCTGGGAAAAGGAATATAAGGAATTCTCTCCATCAGATTGGGCTGTGGGCATGCCTCGACTAATAATTGATGTGGGGGGACCTACCCAGAGTGTGCATTGCCATCCTGGTGGTATAGGTGGTTCTGGACTGTGTGAGAAGGTCATTGAGAGCAAGCCAGTAAGCAGTGTTCCTCTGTGGTCTCTGCTTCATTCTATCTCCTGGGTCCATCCCTTTTTGAGTCCTGTCCTGATAATCCTCAGTGGCAGACTGTGACATGGAGGTATAAGCTAAATAATCCTCTCCTTCCTCGGGCTACTTTTGGCTAGTGTTTATCATAGCAACAGAGAGGCAAATTAAAACAGCAGCCCAAGACAGGAGTGCATCAATTTCCATGCCATCCAGACCCAGATATAAAAGCAGACCATGGCTTCTCCCTACTCTGGGCAGGGGAGGGATCTGTGCCAGTGATTCCAGGTTCCTGATTCTGAGCACCTAAGCTCAAAGACAGAGATGCAGACCCACAAAATAGAATAGAAGGTCCAGAAACAAACAGCCATGGCCGTGTGACCTTCAACAAAGGGGTAAATACTTGTATTGGGTTAAAAAGACTACCCTTCAACAAATGGTGCCTGAAAGAAATGGATTTGCATGTATGGAAGCTAGGTCTGTATGTCTCACCCTGAACAATAATCAAAATACATCAAAGATCTTGCTAGAATTGAAACTTTGAAACCGGTGCAGGGAAAACTTCAAGATACAGGTTTAGGTGTGTGTCTTCTGAAGATGGAGATAATCTTAGCAATCTCACGGTTACATGAAACGCTTTATAGTAAAGAAAATAATCACCAAAGAAAACGGACAGCCTGCAGGATAGGAGACATCTTTTCCAACTGCATGCCAATGAGATTGATATCTAGAAATATTTAAAAAATTAAAGAAACATAAAATTTAGATTCCCAAATTACCACTAAGTCACCAAATTAATCGATAGGTAAATCAGCTGAACAGACCATTCTCCAAAAAGGAAATACAAATGGCCAATAAATATGTGAAAATTTGTTTTAGTAACACTGAGTCATCTAAGAAAAGCAAACTAAAACCCTTTTGAGATTTCCTCTATCTCAGTCAGAATGGCTACCCTCTATAAAATATATGGCAGCAAATAGAGAGAGTACATATAGATAGAGCCACTGTGGAATCCAGCATAGAGGTTCCTTAAATAACTAAAATAGATCTACCATGTTGTCTAACTACATAATTCCTGGGTACACACCTGAGTCCTCATTGCACTACCACAGGGATAATTGTACATCCATATTCCTGCTGCAGTATCCTCTACAGCTAAGGAACAAACCAGCCTAAATGTCCATCCATAGGAATGTTATAAGACATATTCCAAGAGTAAATTTGGTATAGAGTTTTCCAAACCCAGGTGTGCTATTTACCAGGTTGGTAACTTTAATTTACAGGGGTGAGAGTACGTTTTAAAGTTGTATACAGACATTTAAAGTAAAATGTAAAAATAAAAATATAAAAGTA
This sequence comes from Mesocricetus auratus, assembly GCF_017639785.1. NCBI lineage: Eukaryota > Metazoa > Chordata > Mammalia > Rodentia > Cricetidae > Mesocricetus > Mesocricetus auratus. The sequence continues at coordinate 3,926,650 of NW_024429212.1, read as the reverse complement.
ATGCAAGAAGAAAGAATTCGGGTTGAAAGTTTAGAAGGAAGTAGGCATATGGACACGGGCACAAAGAGGTCCTGCTATTGGTCCCTGCATTGGGAGCATCTCCAGCCTAATGTCCTGTTTGTGACAGAGTGACACTAACTTCACATTCCTGGAACAGGGGGTGAGGGGACTTCTTGACTAAAGTAGTTGTCATCTGAGAACCGGTTTGTCTAAAAATGAATGACGCAGGCTCAACAGCATTGTGCATCTTAGCATCATTTTACACTCCTATCACTGTTGCCCTTGGCAATAGTCCTGAGGTCTTTGCTGTATCTTCACATTTTTCGGCCTAAAAAACTTGAATTGATGATGCTTGTTAAGTTTAGCTTTCTTTGACACTAATTTTGGAAATCTGGGAGAAAATTTTAAGCATATTTGTTCCTTGGATGGTTTGTAATTTTTATGGCAAGATAGTACTAGGTATGTGACTAGAGATTTGCATTTGAAACAAGAATAAGTAAGCTTAATGAATAAAATCAACCTGTGATCCTAGATGGCTCCAATGAGTAGGTATGTTGGATAGACGCTAATTTTAATTAAAATTTGAAACCTTTCAATGTGAAGGTTTTTCCTATAAGAAAATTTCAACGAAAGTCCTTAAATTAATTAATGCTGACTAGAATTTTTTTTAATGAATAGTTCCTAATTTTTTCAGGCAATTATATTCTCCATGTATGACAAAGCATCTTGGTCCAACTGTTCCATGGTTTTAATTGATTAAAAATCTTTAGTACTGCCTGGGGATTGCAGAACTCTATAAGCACACACGTATGAGTACAATACTGAGGAAAGATCTGAGAAGGATGCAATCCAAGGCAGCCCTTGCTTTGTGCCCAGGAAACTTGCAGACTCTGCAAAAGGAGTTCAGATCTCAAAGGTGGATCCTAAGGTCTAATGAAGCCTTGAGGAATTCTAGTACTCATATCCACAAGTGCTGGAACAGCAAATTCCCCTTTAGCAGAGAATTGCTTTATATATACCCACCAGCAGCACACACAAGTTCTTTTCTTCCTTCCTTCCTTCCTTCCTTCCTTCCTTCCTTCCTTCCTTCCTTCCTTCCCTCCTTCCTTCCTTCCTTCCTTCCTTCCTTCCTTTTTTATTTCTTTCTTTCTTGGCTTGGTATTGTTTTTTGTTTCTTTTTTTATTCATCAATTTTAATTTATTTTACAAGCCAACCACAGTTTCCCCTCCCTCCTCTCCCCTGCTCTCACCCCCACCTCCATTCCGAGCCCCTCCCAATCCACTCCTCCTCCATCTCCATTCTGATGGGGTAAGGCCTTCCATGGGAATCAACAAAGCATGGCATATCCAGTGGAGGCAGGACCAAGCTCCTCACCCTTGTATCAAGGCTGAACAAGGCATCTCACCATAGGGAATAGGTTCCAAAGAGCCAGCTCATTCATCAGGGACAGCTCCTGGTCCCACTGGTGAGGGTCCCACAAAAGACCAAGCTACACAACTGTCACCAGATGCAGAGGGCCTAGGTCGGTTCCATGGCTGCTTCCTAGCTGTCAGTCCAGAGTCCATGAGCTCCCAGGAGCTCAGGTCAGTGTCTCTGTGGGTTTCCCCGTCGTGATCTTGATCCCTCTTGCTCATATTATCTCTCCACTTTCTCTTCAACTGGACTCCCAGAGCTGGGCCCAGTGTTGAGCTGTGGATCTCTGCATCTGCTTCCATCAGTTACTGGATGAAGGCTCTATGATGACAATTTGGGTAGTCACCAATCTGGTTACAGGGGAAGGACAGTTCAGACACCCTCTCCACTATCGCTAGGTGTCTTAGCTGAGGTTATCCTTGTGGGCTCCTGTGAGTTTCCCTGGCACCAGGCTTCTCCTGAACTCCATAATGTCCCCCTTATAAAGATATCTCTTTCATTACTCTCCCCCCACCTCGGTCGCATCAACTCAACCATCCTGATTCCTCATGTCCCCATCCCCCATCCGCTCCCCTCTATTCCACCTCCACCTCCAATTTACCCAGGACATCTCATCCATTTCCTCTTCCCAGGGAGATCCTCATAGTGATATATTATTTATGATTTATTAAAGCTTGTCTGAGGATTCAGAAAGCAAAATCAGCCACAAGCCATAGAATCCAGGCACTGTTAACCCCAGCAGCCAGAAGTTAGGAGGTGGTGGTACCCACCTTTAATCCTAGGACTTGGAATTAAGAGGAAGACGGGATCTCTGTGAGTCCAAGGCCACCCAGATCTACACAAGAGTGAAACAGTCTAAAAGAGAATTATAGTTCACACCTTTAATACCAGCACTAGAGGGGTATAAAAGACAGGAGCAAGTAGTCAGTAGGAGGCATTCATTCTTCAGTGATGCTGAGGAGAGGCAACAGTCTGAGGCTTGGTGAGAGCTCATGGAGACAGGATCAGCCCTTTCAGTCTGAGGTAGAGTAAGAGCTAGTGACCAGCTGCTTTGCTTTTCTGAACTTCAGCTTGAAGCTTGAACCCCAATATCAGTCTCTGGGTCTTTTATTTTCGTCTTACAGATCCATGCATCCCTCTCAGGGTCCTCCTTTTACTTAGCTTTTCCTGGGCTGAGGATTGTAGCCTGGTTGTCCTTTGCTTTAATATCACTTATGAGTGAGTACATACTGTGTTTGTCTTTCTGGGTCTGGGTTACTGCACTCAGAATGATTTTTTTACTTCCATCTATTTGCCAGAACATTTCATGATGTCATTGCCCTCCCCACCCACACTGAGTAATACTTCACTGTGTAGATATACCACATTTTCTTTACCACATTTTCTTTAACCATTCTTTGGTTGAGAGTGCTATAGGTTGTTTCCAGGTTCTGGCTATTAAAAATAGTGCTGCTATGAACGTAGATGAACAAGTGTCCTACACAAGTCCTCTCTTAAAGTAGATAACAATGTGTGGTTCGAAATAATTATCAATTTGTAACAAAATTGTAACAATTTGCATTCAATATTTTTTTTCCTTTTCTGGCACACAATGCCTGACCATTTTATGGGTCAGAAGGTTTGGTGGCGCACGCCTTTAATCCCGGCACTCGGGAGGCAGAGGCAGGCGGATCTCTGTGAGTTCGAGGCCGGGCTGAACCAACAGCCTCCAAAACAATACAGAGAAACCCTGTCTCGTAAAAACCAAACCAAAACAAAACAAAAAAAACCCAGAAGGTTTATTCTGTCCCAAGGTTTAGATTACCGTCTATCACAGTGGGATGGTGTAGCAGTAGGAGTATGTCACGTGGCACCTGACAGTCTGGCATAGGAAATGGAGTCTAGTCAGTCAGAGAAGACAATCAAGGATATTCAAAGCCCACAATAGTTCCCGACCTCTGCTCACAATGCCAAAGCTTCTACAAGCGTCCCAAACAGAACCATGGGCTCGGGGCAAGTGTTCAAAGACACAAGTGTGTGAGGGGAAAACTTCAGGTCCAACCTCAATAGAGTTATTTGAAAGACTAAAGTAATTAGCTGTACACTTACTGAGTACCGAGAACAGTAAAGAACTCGGAATTACAAGTGTGAATGTGTCTAGTTCCTCCACATTGAGTTACCATGCTGTGTGAAGTTCAGTGTGGACGTTCCTTCCAAGCTGTTCAGTTGTTTTCAGTGAATTTGCATTTATTCCCCTAAGAAACACATTTTCCCGTGTGCTGTTTTTTTCTTCCGTTTGATCTGTCTTTGAGGAAGAATTTCACCCTGCTGTCTTCTTCAGCCTACCTATCCAGCTGCATTTTTTGTAGACAGTATATGAAGCTTGGCTTCATGTTGTAGACATTTTCTGTTCTTATTTGGAGAGTTGCTCCATTGGTTTGTGTCTCTGTGTGTGTGCAGGATGTGTATGTGTGCATGAGTGTAGGTTGTGTATGCCTGAGTGGAGTCATACGTTCCCCCCTTGTCACTCCCCTCCGTATCTTTTTGAGGCAGAGTTTCTCATTGGCCTGGAGGTAGCTGTTTCAGTTAGACTGGAGCCAGCAAGCTCCAGGTATAACCCGTTTCCACTCTCCCAGTGCAGGGATTACAGGTGTGCCATGTCAGCTTGACTTTTGTGTGGGAGTAGGGGCTCCAAACTCAGTCCTCCATGCATACACAGAAAGTACTTCACCTTGAGCTGTCTCCCCAGGCCCCTACAGAGTTTTTAATCTAATATAATCATCAAAATTAAAATACATCACTTATAGTCCATAATTATTGTTGTTTTCTGCTTGTCCAAAAATTTTGTTCCTTTAACTTCAGATATTAACATGCTGCTTTTATATAAAATAGAAATGTAACAATTTAATTTTATTTTCCTTCTCACAAAGTGTATGGTGTTGCTGAAATATTTCATTTCTCTTTATTTTCTGGAGTTATAAATCAGCAACAATAAATTAGCTGCAAAACACTTTGCTATCTGCATGCATATCCTGATGAGTTGTTTCAGCTTCAAGCCATCTCAAAATAATTTCAAATATTGTTCTGATTTGTTCTTTGATATACATAGTGCTTACAATTATGTGTTATAACTTCTACATATTTGTGAATTAAAATTACTTCTGTTGCCTCTCTTTAACTTTAACCCATCATGATCAGAAAACTTATTTTATAATAATTTTAATTTTTTTATTTTTGAGATTATAATGACCTCATTTCCCCTTTCCCTTTCCTGACCTGAATTTCTCTTTCCTGAGGATGGATTTTATTGTTCCAGAAGGCAACATGCAAGGTTCCAAAGTAGGGAAGCAACCAACAGTCCTACCCAGCTATAACACCTATGAGCCATAACAACAACCAGCATGGCACAATAAACCTAAAGACACAATAATGGCACACTTACCTTGGCAGTAACCAATAGCTCTTTAATTGGACATAAGCACTGCCCAACAAGTAGGAAATCATGCCTGGTATTGGAAATCTGGCCAACAGGGCTAGTGAAGTCATGAATCTTGGAGGAGAACCTACACAAACACCACTTTAACTAAACTAGCACAATCCTTAATTAAATTCTAAACATTTGTCATTATACCCACCTTACTTTTAAAATCAATCGTTGTTTTAACTTTGGCACAGTGGCTATGCCTTTATCGGCTACTATCTCAGCCAGCAATTGCAACTCTGCTGTTACCAGCCTGCTTCTCTAGCATGGTCTGGTAGTCTGGTGGAAATCCTGTTTCTGAAGGCACTGGTTCTATTGCTGCTGCCAATGGTAGCTTTAACTAAACTTCTATCCTTCTATTTACAAATAAGACTCAAGATTCTAAGGCTGGGGTGAAAACCTGCTAGCTCAGAGATCCTGGGTCAAAATTAGCTCACTTTCTCTCCTTGCTAGTGTTTCCAAAACATCGTGCTGTTTCACCAAACCAGAAAAGGCTGTGCCACTCCAAATTCCTCCCTACTTCTTCCTCTCTCTCTCTCTCTCTCTCTCTCTCTCTCTCTCTCTCTCTCTCTCTCTCTCTCTCTCTCTCTCTCTCCTGGATGGAGAAGAAATATAAACACAGACAGTCTGATGGGATTATTCATATAACTACATTGTCCCCTGTTTTCCCTTGGGAGTTCTCATTCAGCCTAAATCATTGCTTTTACAACTTCCATCAGGAAGAATGCTGACAACTGGTTCTCTCAGGTTTTGACAATTTAGATATGTGTTTATTTTGATTAACTTTTAAATGATGGTTTCTGGTAACTATAAGATTCTTGATTGTAAACCAAAGCAGTGTTGTCTGCTAATACCGACATCCCAGAAGTTCAGAAGGAACTCACTGGAGTCCAGAATGTAGAGACCAGGACAGCATGAGGAGAATGTGTCTAAAAAAATAAATAAATAAAGGGTATATGATTTATTGGTTGACAGAGGTCTTTGAATATTTCTTCCATTGCCTTATAGATTTCATTGTTCAAAATTATTAGTCACTTATTAATCATTTATGCGTTGTTTTCTCATGTGGCAACACAGATGCTCGGCTGTGCTGTCTCCAGTAGCATTGAGCGGTGTGGGGTGGGGGGCAAAGTTGCCATCAGAAGGAGCAGAGATAGGTTGAAGCCCAGGGATAGCACTGTCCACCAATGGTTTTCTCCATCAATCACTAAGAAAATGCTCTATACCTGGATCTTGTGGAAGCATTTTCTTAATTGATGTTCCCTCTTTTCAATGACTCTAGTTTATGTCAAGGTGATGTGAAACTAGCCAGGACATTAGGTAAATATCAAGTAGTGGCATTGCTACCTGGCTTAGTGGTTGGCATTTAGGAAACCTGAGAAAATATTTTATAATTAGTTGTATCCGTCTTCCATTCGAAGTAACAGGGCTATGGATGCCAGCTTTTTCCTCCCATATCCTGGAAAGCATTAATTCTTGCCATTTTTAAATTTTGCATCCCAGAGTTAATCATTTTATTGCACCTGAAGAGAAATACACTTTTAACTTTGCTCAAGCTGAAGACGTTTCTAAGATTCTGGCTTCAAAACTGTGAATCTACAATTCTTTCGCAGCAGCTGCATTTCAGGGCAGCCAGGGGGTTAGCTGGCAGGTAGCTTGAACATAGATAGCTGCAGGAGTAAAGTGAAGTGACACACAATTCTTAAGTTACGCTGGGCTGGGAAGGTGTCAACTTGACACAAGCTAGAGTCATCTGAGAGGAGGGAAACTCAGTCCAGAAAATGCCTATGGGAAATTCTGTAGCACATTTTTTTTAAATTAGTGGTTGATGGGGGAGGGTCCAGCCCATTGTCTCTGTACTAGTTGTCCTTGGTTCTATAAGAAAGCCGTCTGAGCAAGCCAGGGGAAGTCAGCCAGTAAGCAGCACCACTCCGTGGCCTCTGCATCAGATCCTGCCTCCAGGTGCCTGCCCTGTTTGTGTTCCTGACCTGACTTCCCTCAGTGATGGACTGTTACCTGAAAGTATGAGATGAAATAAACCCTTCCCTCCCTAAGCTGCTTCGGCTATGGTGTTTCATCACATCAAAGCATCCATAACTAGGACACATCTTGTGACAAACTTGGAAAAGCCCTGCTCCTCACAGCTCCCTGGGACTTAGAGCATCTAAAAGGGTCCTCCCAACCTCAATAGGATAACTCTCTTCTGCGAGATTAACAACCATTATCTGTAAATGGGTGGAGGGTATAATTTTGATTTCCAGGAATGTTATTAAAAGTCTGAAGTTGTTCCAAGACAGAAGTATATATTAAACCCCAGCAAACAAATGTAGTATTTCTTCAGTCCTTTCTCTATGACACACAGCGTGTGCCAGGTGCACACAGCCATCATTTAATTTTTATGAAGACCAATGGCACAGAACTGTGCATTATCCCATTAAACTGACAAAGAAACCAATATTTATAATGGTGTCTTGCCAATGTCACACAACTAGTAGAATAATAGGATTTCTGCCTTATTAAATCAAAGCAAAAGGGACTGCATTACTGAAAGTATCAAGACAGGTAAACTTTGAAGGGGCTCTTATTACTTGTAAAACTACTTTAATTTCAAATGGCTACTTCCAGGAAGTCTATTAGTATGAAATGATGAGGACAGGGATTTTTGTGGTACCACATAAAATGTGCAGACTAGGCTGTGATTTGTGTAGCTGTGCCAGGCAAATGTACTGATGTACTGAGGATAGACTCAACCCATGGGGGGGGGGTTATGTGGCAAGATGGCTCAATGGGTAGAACTGCTGGTGGCCAGGATTGACAGCCTGAGTTCAACCCCTAGGATCCCCCTGGTGGAAAGGGAAAACTCACCTAAGTTGCCTTTTGACCTCCACTTGTGCTGTGACATACATGTCTTCCCCTGCCGCCCCAGGCTTGGGCATATACATAAATACAGGTGTACACACACACACACACACACACACACACACACACAGGCTGAGAACAGCAGCCATGGAAAAAACTAACAGGCATCCACCCCATTTTCCACATTTAATTATTATCCTACATCATCTTCACAGCATGCTATGGGAATTATTCCTAAGGGCTCAACAATTCAGGGGAGAAGATGGCGTTGCTAACCTTGAGGGCTGCATGCAGGTAGAAGAGTTTTTCAGGAAGAGAGCCTACCCTGGAAGCCCAGACTTTCAGTCCACCTGCTATGTATACACTGCCTCCTTATTTGCCCAAAGCTCTGTCTGAAATATAAGAAAGGGATTTAGACTGCACCACATTGACCTCTGGTCGGTGCTGAGGAAAAGGTGTCTGGAACAGAGACTGATCGTGGCAAAATCAACAGGAGATAGGTAGGTCTGTGCCCATGAGAGCTGGGTTTGTTTGGGTTCTGACAGTTTTCCCGGCTGCTGTGAAGGAAATTCCATTGTTTTCAGGAAAATGGATGCAAGTGGAGGCTGTTGAATTAAGTCAGGCATGCTGAGTGCACAGCTTTGCAAGAAACTGGAAGCATCAGAGAGCTCCCTTTGTCCTCTGAGCATTGCTGAATCTTAGAGGTGTTTTAGCACACGCGTGGCATAAAGCCACTGGCTTGCTACCTTGGAGATCTCTCTTTTAATTTTACAAGAATGAACATGGACATCTGTAGAAGATTCCGGTGCTGCTGGTGGTTATCGGTGTACTGCTGCTGCTGTAGAATTCACTGAACTGGCAGACCAGGACTATGGATCCAGTGTTTACACAAATAATTTGTAGAGGCTTAGTCTCTGGATTCCACGGAATAAAAGAGGAATCTTTGTTGCTGAAGAAAACATTAGGATCAACTACAAGTGTGTAGAAAGGTAAACCCAAGGTACACACTGAAAACACCAGAGGTAGAAGCTAAGTCTGGCTACCTTTTCTTCAGATTTTTTCATGGCAAGCCTCTCCCAGGCAGAGAAGAGACAGAGTTCAGCACCTCTTAGCCTTTGGGGATTAAAGGTGAAATAGTGTTTACATCTCTGCTTTCAGATCTGGGGCTTCAAACTTTTAACTCAAAAAATAGTAAAATCAAATGTTGATTACTTCTAAATGTTACAAACACGGAAAAGGATAAATATCAAAAAACAGTTTATCAGAAAGCAAAGACCATTATGCTAGTGTTTTTGTTTTGTTTTGTTTTGTTTTGGTTTTTACGAGACAGGGTTTCTCTGTATTGTTTTGGAGGCTATCGGTCCAGCCCGGCCTCGAACTCACAGAAATCCACCTGCCTCTGCCTCCCGAGTGCCGGGATTAAAAGCGTGCGCCACCACCGCCCGGCCATTTTGCTAGTGTTTGGTGTATTTATCATGCATAGGTCTTTTGTCCATCAAGTAACCAGAATACTGCACATGATACTGCACATGTACAAGGTGGTTTTGTACTTTTATCCTGTACCCCAAACCTGAGAGTCACATAGCAGGTAACTCTGTTACAAGGTTCCTCCAAAGGGGGAATGAAAAGACATGTAGGAGAATGTCTTAGCAACAGTATAAACTTTAAACCAAGACATGAAATCTTGGGAGGATATGCAGTAATATATTTGTAGTAACAAAAATATAATTATTTTAATTTTATTTATTCTTTGAAAATATATTCATATGGTGTATTTTGGTTATATTTACCCATCATTACCTCCCTCCACCTACTCCAAATGCTATCAATACCGTCGCTCTCCATTTATTTTTCTTGTTACCTCCTGAGTCAAACCTATGCTGACCACTGTGTAGCTTAGACAGCAGATCTAATCCCCAAACTTGCTGAGGCTGAAGGTCTCAGGTCAAAGTGCCTTTAAAGTGAGGAATTAGGAGGGCTTCTGTCCTAGTCACCTTCTTGCCATCATCTTGAGGAGAAAAGGGAACTCTCATCTCTTCGTTTTCTTGTAAGGACACAAATTGTATCATCTCATGCTACCTCATGACCTCATCCAACCTAGTTGTATCCACAAGACCCCCATCAGCACCATCAAATAGGATGGGAGAATTACAGCCTCTGGATTTTGGAGGCACTAATTTTCGATCCACACCAGGAGTCAAAGTGCTTAGGTGTGAGCTGAGAGGATCTGGGACCACAGCAAGATGCCCCTGAGACACCTGCTTTGCCTCTGGCTACTTCACCTCTCACTTGAAAGTAACCACTGCCAACAAGGCATGACTTTGCTTTCCTGACAACAGCTACTCACAGGTGGCCTGGAGGATAAGTGTTACCAGCTGTTCAACATCTGGCATGCAATCCCACTAGATTTTCCATCATTCCAAGTAAGACCTTTCCCATAACTACTACTTTCCACTTAGCAAAGCAGGCTCCAATTCTGAAAAAAAAAAAGCACTATTAATTTTCCTTATCAGACCTATGGACACAAAATCATGTGTCCTCTACTGCTGCCCTTCCCCCTTGTTTTCCTAGCTTCCCAAATATTCCCTTCCAGCATTGTCTGACACCTCCAGCCAAGCCTATATATACAGCCAGTCAGGAGTAAGCTCCCAAGCTGGGCTTCGTGGCACATACCTGTATTCCCCCGCATTCAGGAGCTTCATGTAGGAGGGTTATCCCAAGTACAGGACCATCCTGGACTACCTACCAGGGACATGCTTTAGAAAAACAGGACAAAATTAAAAGAAAATTCCCTGCCAGCCCTGTGTACCTGCTTCGATCATTCTTAACATCTGTGAGTACATGCTAGCCACACACAGATGTTCCAAACACTGTGCAGGGATTGCAGCCAATTTCAAATTCTGAAAATTTATATATAATAGAAATACTAGATGCTAGCCCCATAGCGCCTCATTCTATGCTCTCCTTTATTCCCCCACTCAGCTTTAAAGCCTGCAGGTTAAAAAGCTGGTTTTATGTAGCTCGAGTTTATGAACAGAGCACTCACTTCCAAAAGGTCAAATAGCAACATGAATCTGACTGGCTCGAACAGCTCATAAAAATAAACGAGGTAAATAATAATAGAATCTAAACCAAATGTGCATCTAGATACAAAATAATGGTTTGGCATCAGCTATCATTTTAGTGTATTAAGTAGGCTGCTATACATTTTTTGTAGTAAAAGCTTCAAATAAAAGCTTTTTATAATGTAATTATTGAGAAAATGATAAGATATAACTCCAGGGCTAAACATTTCATCCATGTTTTATGTATACTTAATTTTTGTTTTTAGAAGCATGATTTGAAGGCTCTCGGATGGAGTCATGGTTTTCTTTGATGTGGGTTATTTCTCTCATTCTGTGTGTGTGTGTGTGTGTGTGTGTGTGTGTGTGTGTGCGTGCATGCATGCGCACTGTTTTGCGAGTAATGCTACACAAGTGCTCAGTGACTCTGAGAGCATCAGCTGACTCACACAGACCAGCACCTGCAGCAGAAATACAGAGCTAGGCCAAGAGGGACCTACATGAGGAATCAGACATTACTAAACAAAGTCGGAATGATCCAGGATCCAGGACTTGGAGTCAGTTGGTGATCACCTACACAGGTTTGACTTGATGGGATGTAGACATAGGCAGGAAATATGCCAGGATATGTGCTTGTTCCTGATTAGAAATGTTGGGAAATACTTTAGCCACTGTAAACCGTGACTTGGGGCCACTTACTTGAAACCCAGAGACGAACCTGGTTAGAGACCATCCATCCTGGCTAGTGTTTGATTAAAAGTTGCTTCAGGTTTAGCTTTAAATTGTGGACATGGTCTTCTTCTCAACCTTTGGGATTAACAATACCAGCAAGTGGGACATAGCTGTGAAAGTTCTGTTTAGAGGAATTGGGACTTTGGGAGTTTTGGTTAGGAAAGCAGTGAAATGCTTTAAGCATGTCTTAACGAGCCATACCAGTAGGAGCATCGAAGACAGTTGTGCTAACAGTGATTTGAAACTGTGGGGGATTGGCTCAGAGAGTTTTCAGAGGAGAAGAATTTTTAATATGTTGCCAATTAATTGTTCTAGTGATATTCTGGTGGCTGCTTTTTGTCCTTGTCTGCAAAGTTAGCCTGAGGCTAAAGGGTTTCGGATTAATTCCCTTGGCAGAGGAAATTTCAAAACAGCCTAGTATAGACTCTGTTTTGTGGTTACTGGTGTTAACTCTAATGAAGATATATAATGAAACGGAACAACCTGAGCAAGGAAAAAATACTTGAGGAGAAAAAGAGCTCCAGAAAGTGTAATGGAGCTAAGTTCTATGTTCAAGGAGATAAATGGATTAAGAAATAGAATAAGGGGAGTAGTGACCTCAGGGCCAGATCCCACCCAGTTAAGTTTCCAACTTGTGAAAAGGAATTAAAGAAATGCTTAGAGTTTGGCATTGTGGTACAGGCTTTTAATCCCAGTACTCCAGAAGTCTAGTAGAGGCTGGCACATCTCTGAGTTTAAGGCAAGCCTGGTCTATACTATTGATCCAATTTCAGAACAGTCAAGTTTAGGTAGTGGTAACTGTAGTAGTTTTCTTTTTTGTTGTTTTGTGTTTTTTGTAGTTTTTCGAGACAGAGTTACTCTGTGTAGCTTTGGAGCCTATCCTGGAACTTGCTCTTGTAGACCAGGTTGGCCTCAAACTCACAGAGATCAGCCTTCCTCTGCCTACCAAATGCTGGGATTAAAGGCATGCACCACCACCATCCAGCTAACTGTGGTAGTTTGAATGTAACTGGCCCCCATAATCTCACAGAGGGTGGCCCTTTTTGGAGGTGTGCCCTTTTTGGAGTGGGTATGGCCTTTTTGGAGGAAGTATGCCACTGTGAGGGTGCGCTTTGAAGTCTCCTTTGTTCAAGCCTTACTCAGTGTGACACAGAGGCTACTTCCTGATGCTTGCAAGTCAAGATATAGGACATTCAGCTGCTTCTCCAGCGCCACATCTGCCTGCATGCTACCATGTTGCACCATGATGATAATGATCTAAACCTCTAAAAATGTAAGCCACCCCAATTCAACATTTTCCTTTATAAGAGTTGTTGTGCTTGACCGGGCATTGGTGGGGGCACACCTTTAATCCCAGCACTTGGGAAGCAGAGGCAGGCAGATCTCCTTGAGTTTGAGGTCAGCCTGGTCTATAGAGTGAGTTCCAGGACGGGCTCCAAAACAATACAGAGAAACCCTGTCTCGAAAAACAAACAAACAAAAAAAACAGTTGCGATGCTCATGGTGTCTCTTCACAGCAATAGAAATCCTAACTAAGACAATGACCTTAGTTGAATGATTGATATCAAATTGAGCCTCTCTTTTAGATGCATGTAAAAAACATAATCTGCTTCCATTCCCATATCGTTGTATAGCACTTCCTTCCCCTCCCTGTTAAGAGAAGCTTTATCTTTGCTTGCTGCTCACCTGCCAGCCGCCTGGGCTCTGCCGCATTGTAGTCCCCAAATAAACACACAGGAGGCTATATTAATTATGAAGCTGTTGGCCTTGCTTGTCTCTTACTGGCTAGCTCTGCTTTAAGTAATTACCCCATAATTGTTAATCTAAGTATGTCTCTTACCGGAGAATAGTTCCGGGCTCCTAGCCCATGGCGTTACATGTTGACTCTTGTGTTTCTCCTTCCCAGAATCCTCCTGGACTCCTAGTCCCTCCTATCTAGGTTTACTATTGGCTCAACAGTACTTTATTGACAAATGCACAGGACTTCCTTTATGTTCCCAAGGACACACGGATATTACATTCATTTTTGATGTAGTTAGTCTATGGTCTAACCATTTTTCTACTTTAGTTTTACCATTTTGATTGCTACATATTCTTCACATATCCTTTGCACAATCTTCCCAGAACCTTCCACACAGCAGTCCTGCTTCTTTAAGGACCTCTGGGTCCTTCAGCAATCCTTGTTTGCCTCAGGAGGGTTTCTGTGCAACATAGGTAGAACTCAGGGGTCACCATGGGTTCAAGGCACTGGAGGTAGTGATGTTGACCTAGATTTTTCCTCATCAGTTTACTTCTGACTCAGAAAGTAAATACTGGAAAACGTACAGGGTATGACAAAAGGGACAATACAGAGCTCTGAGAATGACAGCTCTCTGCTGGTTCAGGGGCTCTGACTTTGTGGTTCTCAGTGCTTATGAGAGCTACAAAGGCTCTATCAGTGGCCCGTGTGTAATGCCTCACTCAATAGATTTGGTACTGAGATCTGAGCCAGCACACATTATCTTTGACATTTTTGAGTAAATATCAACTTTCTCAGATTTACTTTTATAGATAAAATGGAATGAACACAAGCAGTCAGTAGCCTTGATACATTTAAACTGGGAAAGACATTTCTTAAAATTTTTTTTCATACAAGCACAACATGAAAAATAAGTTCCATGCATCTGTGACAACCCCAAAGATTATTAAATTCCTCACTGAAGGAATTATTAAGACAAAAATTATCTTTGAGACTGGCTTCCAGCTGTCAGTGAGTGAAGCTGGTCCCTGTGTGGGCTTGGTTTTCTTAGCACTTTAGCTGCCATGGAGGACATTAATACAACTGTGTTTGCCACTGAATCTAAAAATATGGGAGGATTTACACAAAGGAAACAGCCCACCTGAATATTATACAGTATTTGGTATCTTCTAGTATCTATGTATATCCATAGAAAAGAGAAATTTTGAGGAGAAATGAAAGGTTTTCCCAAACTTAGCACAAACAAAAGCAAGTTAGTATGTTTTCAAAGTAGGTAGAGGAAATCTAGCTTCCAAGAAAGGTGAGGGAACTCCAGCTTCCAAAAGAGGTATGGGAAATCCAGCTAATTATGTTAGATAGTTGGCATCCTTCCAGCACCACACTTACAAATAGATGGAGCAGTGAATTCCATTCAAAGAATTGTGTCTCTTGATTAGCAGGATTTTACAGGGGTGGTGTGGGTGCAACTATTGGTTTCATAAGGTTTTTAAGCATGCCCTTGAAATGTCTACAATTTCACTTTACTATTTAAAAACAACAAAGCAGACAAATGTGCACTAAACCACTAAACTCACCACATTCTTCCTATCCAGGCAGGAGTTAGAGCATGATGTAGATGCTGACTGACACTGGGAAGATCACATCTAAGGAGAACAAAGAAGTCAAAAAACAATAAAAGAAAGGAAGGAAGAAAGAAAGAAAAAGAAAGAAACAATTTTACGTAGATTATGCATTTGCTATATGACGAGCATGGTATTTGCAAGCTATATGATTGACATGTAAGCCATATACTTGATATGCACAATGGGTAGTCTTATTTCTTGAAAGGCATTAACATCACCTAAGAGCTACACTTCTGGATGTGTCCATGAGGGCATCTTCAGGGCAATGCTAAGAAGCACCCTTATTGTGGGTGGTCCCATCCTAAGGGGTGGGGTCGTAGACTGAATGAAAATGGAGAAAGGCTGCTTGAGAGTATGAGTGACTTTGGACACATTATGACTAGCCATCTCATGTTCTTGCCCGTATGATTTCTCTATCACTCAAACTGTAACCAGAATATCTCTTTGCCCATTAAGTTGCCTTTACTAGGTATTTTATCGCAACAACATGAAAAATCAACGATGCAATATAGACACTTCATGTTCACACCTCCCAATGTAGAACATCAGGCCTTTCCTCCACCAATCCAGAGAGGTCAAACATTCACTTCCCAGAGAGACCTCATTACACCTCAAACTACACTCTGAGAGTCCCCAGTATCGCCTGGAGATAGGGGTACACAAATGCTAAAGAATATTCCACCTTAGGGTCTTTCCAACCTTCTCATCCATATCTGACATCACTTCTGTAATCACAAAAACAACATTAAGGGCAATTTTTCTAAGTAATTTTTGGACTGCAATATAAAATGGAAACTATTTTGTTAAATGGACAAATGTCTTGAAATAAATTCTTTCTACATGGAGTTTAGTGACAAAACAGACTTCTGACCTCTATTTGAATTAAGACTCTAGGGCATTATGTGTGTGGAGGTGGGGGAGGGGCACATATCCACACAAAAGTCCTTGCTATTTCCTTGAGAAAGAATATCTGTGTTTACCAATTAATGTTGCTGAATGTTGAACATGGATAAAGATGTCATTACAGGGGATCAACTGCTTATGAATTTATCTGCCTGCAGACCCCAGAATTCTGTGTATCTTCATTCAAGTCACTTAAAACCACATACAGATGCAATGACCAGTAGCTGAAAAAAAAATTAGTGTGAAGGCCTTGCATTTAGAAGGTTAAAGAATATTAAAAGGTATGTATTATAAATCAGCTTGATCCAGCAGAAAGGAAATAGCAGGTTTGATACCCTGGATACTGTTTGGGGTAACAAGGATAATATTTAAAAAGAATGAACAGAGCCAATGATCTGTAATTGAAGGGGAGATATATTTAAGAAAATAAAATAGAACACTTAATTTAGATTAAGGGCAGACCATTCCAGAGGAGTAGTTGTTTGGGCTGAGCAGCAGTGGGCTCTGACTCTCCACCAGGTCTTGACAGAGGAGGGAGTATCAGCACCCGTAGTAAACACCCTGTAGAAGGACACATCTGCTGAGCCATCAAGTCCCTCCTGTAAACTCAGAGTTTTTCTCAATATCAGTGGGTTGATGAATGGTCTTTCTTCTTAGTGAGCTTCTTACACCTACTGTATGAGATAGCTCAGCAAAACAGACTTTATACTAACAATAGAACCGTTCTTTACACTAAAAAAAACCTGTGTTAAAGGCTCTATAAGTCTGATTGCCAAATTAGAATATCATGATTGTGGAGAGTAAGAATACTTCAGATGCAGCTCCATTAATATCCATGCATGGCCCAGCATCCTGTGACTATCATGTGAAATTCAGTTCCCAAGATCACCCTCACTCTGGACTTCTTCATTGTGATGCTCATCAGGCAGCCTGAGTGATGACTATTAAACTGCTTCAACATTGAGAACAACTCTGGAATGGCTAGTGAGTTAAGGATACCAGTTAGAATGTCCCTTGGTGACCACCTTGGTGAAGAAGCTGAGTTATATTGGGACTTCTGGTTAGTTCAATGATTACAGGAATATCCACCTGTAAGCAAGTGCCCAGCCTGGTAGCCAGAGCTGCGCCAGTCACCCTGTCTTCCCCAACACAATGGATTGCACCCTTAACTCTCGAGTCACAATAAGCACTTCCTCCCTTAAGTTTCATCAACCAGGCATTTTATCACATCAACACGAGAAAAACAAAACTAACCATCTTTCCCACAAAAGAAAGCCAATGCTTCTGAGTCACCAATGCTTGTAGAATCAGGAAAGCTGGGCTAAAAACACACCAAAGGGGAAAGAGGACATCACTGCTTGACTGGTATCATAGAACAGTCAGGATCTAGAGCATTGCTCTGGGATTCAAGCCTGAAAGCAAATACTGTAAATGTTTTATTTGCCTTCAGTGCTGTGATATTTCTTGTTGCTAGTGCTCATCTTTGTTTTTATTTGTTTATTTAGTTAGTTATTATGGTGAAATGTGGAAAAAGGCAGGATTGAATTAGAAATTGAATTAGGTGTTTTTATTTGAATGTGCTGCTTTTCAAGTTTGTGAGAACAAGATAAGCTTACACACTCTAGTTTCTATAATAGAGAAGTATGTAACTTTGATCCTAGTGGAAATGACAACTCACATGGGCATTTCCCCATCCTAGTCCTCAAGGATCAGTTTATATTCAGCTCAAAAATCAGCACCCAATTTTCTTCCAGGAAAGGGTCAAGGTCTTAGTAGTGGTATCTGAACTAGTTTGAATGTCTTGCTGTCTCTCTTGCCAAATCACTGGGAGACTGGGACTGGGGAATTCTAAGTTCCAAGCAAGTATGGTCTTATATAAAGATTTAATATCAAAGATATGTAGAAAATAAATAAAATAAAATAATGTCTAGAGCCCATGGGATAAGCATCCAATAGGGAATCCTTTTCCAGGGTAGTGAGGATGGTTGCACAAGGTTATGTTTTGAGAACTGTATAGAATTGACTCTCCTTTAAGATGTTTGTCTGTCCTGAAGACGAAAGTGCCAAGACAACCAAGTTAAAGTTACTCAGGTAGAAAGGAGATCATAAAGTGGATAATCCTGTTGTAAAGAGAAAAAACATGGCTGAACTCCAGGCTCTGGTTAGCATCTGTGGTACTTTGAATGTAATTGGCCCTCATAATCCCAAAGGGAGTGGCACCTTTAGGAGATGTGACCTTGCTGGAAGAAGTATGTCACTGTGGGGTTGGGTTTTAAGGTCTAGTTTGCTCAAGTTTCACCCCGTTTGACAGATGGTCCTGTTGCCTGCAAGATATAGGACTGTGGGCCTGCTTCTCCAGCACCATGTATGACTGCTTACACGCCGCCATGCTCCCCGCCATGATGATAATGGACTGAACCTCTGAAAGTATAAGCAAGGCACCAAAATTAAATGTTTTCCTTTACAAGAATTGTCATGACCATGGTGTCTCTTCACAGCAATAGAAACCCTAACTAAGATAGCACCCCACTAATTTCTGTGGCCCCTAGTCCCTGTTGGAGTACAGACATTTTAAATGACAGAACCATGGAATTTTTACCACTTAATACAGTGTGCATTGGGAAGTATGGACAGTAATTTTAAGGAGCATTTAACAAATAAAGAAAAGCTCTGCAAACATTACAAACTAAAACAACTGAGGAGTTGAGTGCGAGCAAATGGATTTGAGAGTCAGCTGTGGACACACACACACACAGTTTGAATGCAAAGAGAGTCAATTAAAATGCAAATATTATGCATGTTCTCTATTTAAACAGAGCAAGGAATTTAAGAAAACAAGCTAAGGATTAAAAATTGATTGTATGTTTTAATTAAGTGATAATTTATGACAGAGCTTTAATGGGGATTATATGAAAATATCTGGGAAAAAGTTCACCAGTGACAGTGGGTTAAAAGTTAATGCTGTACAAAGGTTATAGAGGATGGTGCTGTAAAAGACTTCTGAAGTGTTTTAATGCATGCTCCAGAAATTTAATGTTTTAATTAATCCATAATAACTTCATCATTATCAATAATATTATAAACTCACTGTACTTTGTGCCCATTTGAGAAAAGCATTTTCCCATCTGGACAATGCATAGCTTTTTAGAACCTTCATTTTGTTGGTGATGGTCAGGTTTTTCTTGCTCTGATAAGGACCAGATATGAGCCTGTGAACTCACCATGTTTAGTGCTAGAGGTCAGGCTTCCTCATCCAATGTTGCTCCATCCCAAGGTTCTCCATCCCTTTATCTTTGGAAGCTTGTAAGTCACCAAGAAAGCCGCACTTGTCAACAGTGATCAGCCTACATCCAATGAGAGTTGCTCAGGAGAAACAGATGGTCCAAGCTCCAGTGGGACCCTCTCTCTTTCTCACTTTCCTTCCCTGAGCTTTGCTCTAGAGGTTTCCTCCATGGAAGCCACAGAACCACCAGGACTTCTACTGCCTGGAGCTATTTAGGGGCTGTGTGAGGATAAGACAGGGTAGGTTGGAGACAGCAGTTCTGATATTCAACTGGAAGGCAAAGTCAACTCCAGGTTATAAAGTGCTCCAAGAAGTGGTGACATTCTCTTGTGTCAGGTGTAATTTCCAAGGCTCTGGTACTCACAATGGAATTTTCTAATTTACCTGATGTGTACTGTAAGATCTGGGGTAGGCTGGCAGTGGAGAGAGGGAACCTAGTGAAACATGGAGACCACTTCCCTGTGACATTACCCTTGCAATGGAACACATTGGCAAACAAATACTAGAGACCCACCAAAGTGCTCCCAGCTGCCAACTTCTTGGCTGGTTAGTCCCATCCCAGGATGTTCCCACCATTCTGCTGCCTCCACACCCATCACATCTCTATGTAGAAACAGTACAGCAGGACTAGCTGTGAACCTGCTTAAGGCAACTACCTATCTACTGTTTAAAGTCTCTTGTGTCCTGTCTGAAGTGGGGGCATCTGTCTTCTGTCCCAAGCCAGCCAGAAAGGAACACCTGTTTTCATCTCTAAAAGTAAAATGTAGCATGTTTACCAGGTCCTAAATCTCTCTCCCAACAAGCCAAGATTTTAATTCCATTCTTCCCCACATGCCCTGAAGCAATATGGTTTAAAAGCAACATCAGCTTTTTGCTACTTTGTTCGGTCTCTGGAACTCATCTTTGGAATGAAAAGCACATTTGAGAGCCTGCTGTGAAGTGGAAACCATGCTGGGTTTATTTTCTGAGGTTGTGTTGACTTTAGGGGTGATGGGATTTGAACTGGCTTAGAGTCACCAGGCCAAACCCTAGGTTTCCTAATAGACCCTTCTTGTCATTCTGCCATGGAAGAGTCCATTAATTAGACCTCATCATTTCCCCTCAGTCTCATCAGTAGAATGTAAGTAATACTAGAAAATATCAGACTTGCCTGTTACATAGATTGTGGGGGGCTGTTTCAGACGGTCAGTGGACTGGTTGTTCTTCTAGAAGGCAAGGGTTCAATTTTCTCTACCCACTTGATGGTTCACATCTTCTGTAACTGCAGTCCCAATCGTCACCCTCTGGCCTCCAAGGGGCATGTACTGATTCACAGACATACATGCAGGCAAAAACATCCACACTTAAATTTAAAAGAATGCCAAAAAAAAAAAAGAAAGAAAACGTTTTTTAATGTCTTAAGTGGTACTGCATATGAGCAATAAACCACAGAGGAAGTCCCCGCCTTGACAAAAGTGAACGAAAGGAGCATTTGCCTTTGTTTCTTGAGGCCAGGAATGCAGGTCTGTCCCTAGCTTGGGTGTCATGAAAACCATCATGGGTGAGGACCTGAGATGGTCAGGCTCAGATCAGCATCTCTCCAGCCACACGAGTGTGGTGAATGTTTAGACACACATTGCTGGTATTTACACACAAGCAGCACAGATCTCCAGACATACGTGGTGATAGACAGTCGCTTCTTAGCAGGAAGCCTGGCCACGCAGCTCAAATTGTGGTAATCGTGCCAGAGGCGAGTGGATATTTCTGTTCAGGCCATGAGAGATTTGTTGGGCACAATCAAAGGAATTACTCACGGGTTTGAAAGCAGTTGCCTCTGGTAGAGAGAGCATGGATCCTGGGAGCCTGGCAAAACTCCTGTATGCCTGGTCCACGGGGATACGCTGTAAAGGAAAAATAAAACAGCAATCACTGTGTGGATTGTAAAATGTGCATTCCTAATGAAGACCAACACACAGAGAAAATGGTAGGAGCAAAGCAAGATTTTAAAGAAAGGCCTTTGAAGAAAATTACCCTTTCTAAATAATACTTCAAAATATATGCATTACCCATTATGACTGAAGGGCTTTAAATGCTAGAACCTCAAGACGTGTTTATTTTATAATAAACCTGTCATAAGGTAAACTTCTGAGATCTCCACACAGGCTCTTGTTTTGTAGATGTTGGTGCTTTGCAAGTTTTCATTAAGTAATTTAGAAACTAAAGCAAAATTGGTAGAAACGGCAATGTCTAAAGCTTCTAAGGACACTTGACTTTTTCTTTATATTACGATTCTTTGTCAAAATGTTGAATCTTCATAGCTCCACTGGAGTGGAACATACTAGATTGTGAGTTCTGAAGAAGCAACTGTCTCATTTTTAGCTGAATTCTCCTTAGACTTGAGGTGGTATCAGTTCCTATGTGACTGGAGACTCATGGAGGAGACCCTCCAGGTGCAGGCAAGCATAGCAGATGCCTCAGAGTGTGGTACTCGATCAGAAAGCTGCACAGGTGAAATATGGCCCTATTGGTCAAGCACCATGCAAACTCTCTGCGTTCACTGGGGGCTCTGCAAGCAGCTGGAGGCAGAGCCCTGTGTTAACGTGGTCTACCAGCTCAAGAACCTCACAGCCAGGAGGTGTCAATCAATGAGGCCGTGAAGGATGGAAAGGCACGAAAGCTAGAATGTGTAGGAGACTGTCTTCATGCTTTGACTGTGCTGAGTCACACCAAAGGGGCTTGGAATCTCTTTGGATACAAAGATGCCTTCCAAGTTGCCTCTGATGATGGTAGTCCGTCCAGCCTGACCTAAGCAGGGAAAGGTCCTTCTCTTCATAATCAGGAGTAGGAAGGTGATGGACAAAAGTAGACATGGGTGGCAGAGACCAGAGTAACTTGGACAGTAGTTTTCCAGTGGGTGATTATTCGGGTAAAAGATTCCTATGTGATAATGAGAACCATCGCACAGAACGGTATGACAGGAATAGGAACTGTAATATTTGGGGGGTGGGTGGAGACAGGTTAAGAAAAACAAGACTGTAAGATATGACATTTATACATCATAATCTGCCAAGATCTGCACAGCGTTGGATGTGATCTGGTGGGTATGTCAAGGGAATGAAGAAAGAACAAACACAGAGACGCATGTGCAGCAAAGCGGGGTCCTGTGGGTTGTGGGCTCTGATGGGTACACACCAGCAACTGTGAAGCTCAGCACGGTTACATTAAACCACTGCCTGGGGAGGCTGGTTTGTTGTAGACGAACAAAGCGGAGGCAAGTGAGCTAATCTTGGTAGTAGGTCTCAATGGGGGAGCAGTCTCAGGTGTCAGTCATCTGGAAGGAGGAAGCCATGGTTAATAGTTTCTGCACACACTGGTTTTAGTTTAGGGTCAATCATTCAGTACATGTGTACCTGGGCCAGGGGAAGGCTTTGCCATTCCCATGAGTCTAAGACATTGGGATCCTCAGCTTGGCTGTGCTCATGCCAATAACATACATTCACCTAGAACTTCATCCACTGCTCACAACAATCCAGTCAACATTTCCGCGAACCTAAAATTAAAAGAGGAAACAAGTTACAACATTTCTATGATTTTTATAAATATGTTTTCGAAATTTTAAGTAAATTATCACATACATAGCCTTTCTAGAAGAATGTCAATCAAAATTGTTGCTAAGTAAAAAACTAGGGATTTGTACTGTAATGGTGCAAGTGTGGTGATTTAAGAATGAGGTCTGAAGAATTTTGGGTTCTGACATGTTACAGATGCTGTGAGAACACCTTACAGGTGAGTTAGTTAAGGTCTCTCATTGAGAACACACACCACTGGACATTAAGCCGTCTGTCACACTACCTTGATAAAACATATGTGGGCAATCTCCTTCACTGTTGTATGTGACTCTATTAAGCTTGAATTTGAGCCTTTGGCAGATAAATAGAACCATAGCTGACATTCTTGACTTGGGGCCACCCAAGTCCTCAGAACTGCTTACAAGAGAAGAAAATGAGACGTTTAGCTGGAAAAGAAGGGAGCACA
Source organism: Mesocricetus auratus (assembly GCF_017639785.1). Lineage (NCBI taxonomy): Eukaryota > Metazoa > Chordata > Mammalia > Rodentia > Cricetidae > Mesocricetus > Mesocricetus auratus. The sequence continues at coordinate 3,903,563 of NW_024429212.1, read as the reverse complement.
TAAGGACTTATGACATCCTCTACTGACATGCTTAGTTCTTTGTGGGAAGCAGGGAAGGAGTACCTGCTGTTACCACAGTGACAACACGCCTAGCTGATCATCAGAACAGGCAAGACTTGCCTTTTCTATGAACACCATTTGGCATGGGATCCACTAGTTGACTCCTATTAGTTTAGAGAATGGGTATAAAATAATGTGTCCCACAAAACAGCCAAAGCTATTAACTGTGTTTAATATTCTATTCTTTCAATTGCTGAGAAAAGCATTTACTTTGAAATAAAAATGAATTCGTTCCTTTTTAAAAGCCCTTATGCAAAAATTCATTGTAGAACCTGTATAAGTAGCAACCCTTTATTCTTCAAACAATGAAGATATATACAGGGATAACTAGAGATAGATAGATGGTAGAGGAGAGAGAGATAGATAATAGACAGTAGATAAGTGATATAGATAGATGATAGCAGATAAATAGATGATATAAACAGACATACAGACAAATAGAGAAATGACAGCAAGCTGAATATGTAGAAAGATAGGTAATGAATGGGTGATAGTTTTTGTTAGTTTATACAAATGATGTCCGAACACATGAATCTACTCTCTTCTTTCAAATACACATGAATGGACAATTTTGAAACAAGGATTTACATTTAATGCAATGCAAAAATTTACTTGATAGAGTAAAATGCATAACCAAGGAAAAAGAAACCCTTCAGCTGGCCCAGCTATGCACAGTAAGAGGAGAACCTGGGGGCAGAGATGTGACATGATTCAGGAAGCAGCCAGGAGAAAGCTTTCCGAGTCATAGTTTGGGTTCTGTTTCTTTGTTCTCCAACTCCACCAAGTTCATTAACATCACTGCACATTTATCTATTTTCTAATTTCAAAATCTGCTGAAAACAAATGGGGACACCCCCACAGTGTTCCCTGTGAAACTGAGCATTCTCATCCAAAATGCTCAGAGAGAGCACTGTGGTAAAAACATTCTAGACTCTGTAAGAAACCACTAACGGTCATCCACAGCAAATGCACACTGTGTACCTCCCACAGCTGAGAGAGAAAGAGAGAGAGAGAGAGAGAGAGAGAGAGAGAGAGAGAGAGAGAGAGAGAGAGAGAGAATGTGTGTGTGGGTCTCATGCCTTCCAGAGCTGATACACACTGTGTATTCCCACAGCTGAGAGTGTGTGTGGGGGGAAGGGGGGAGCTCTCATGTCTTCCACAGCTGCTGAACGCTCCTGCATCCCCACAGATGAGTGGCGGAGGGGGGTGTTCACCTCTTCCACAGCTGATACACCCTTGTCCATTCCCACAGCCAAGAGCAGGGGTCTCAGTGTTCCAAGCCTCCACATCTACGGCTAAGAGTGGACTCCAGGGATCCTCCCCTTGCCAGTGCTTGTATGCACACTCTTCAATGTTACTTAGTAGTTATCTGACAGCACTAGAAGCAAAGCATCTATCCAGTCTCTGTTTATCTGACATCTGAATATCTTCTGAGGTGAAGTGTCTGTTCAGAATGCTCCCTCACCTTTAACTAAGGCTGTTTCTTTTCCATCTCTGAAACTTAAAGGACATTTTGTGTATTTTAATAGGTGTCTGGTCCAGTCTGCAGTCTGCAAATGTTTTCTCTCAGTCTGTGGCTTTCCTTCTGTTTTCTTGACTGGATTTCACAGGATACTTAAGTTTGCATAAAGTCTAGCTCATCAGTGTTGCATCAACCAGTTCATTGCCACATTGTTTTTCATGCAGATTTTCTTCATTGTTTTCTTCTAGACCTTCAAAGTTTTGGATTTTATGTTAAGATTTATGGTTCTTTTGGAAAATTACTTGTAAAGGTTGAAAAGTCTGGATGTCTGGATTCTGTAGAAAGGGGTGGGGGTAGAGATGGTTTGGGGTGGAATAGAGAGTAGGGGTGGGGATGGGGATAGAGGTGAGGATGGAGATGGGAATGAGGATGGGGATGGATGGGAGTGGGGATGAGGATGGGAATGGTGGTGGGAATGGCGGTGGGAATGGGGAGGGAGATCTTGCTGTCCTGGCATTTTGTTGAAAAGATGATCTTTGTTCTGCCTTCGCTCAGTGTAGTGGCATTTATCCTTTATCTGTCCCATCCATCCATTGTTTATTCCCAATACTGATTACTTGATTACTATAGGTTTATCTTAAAAATTGTGTAGTATCAGTCCTCTATCTTTCCCTTCAATATTATGTTTACCATAAGGGGCTTTGATCTCTTTGTATGAGTGGAAGAAATAAATTGTGAATACCTGTGTATAAGTTAAGGTTTCTATTGCTGTGAAGAGACACCATGATCTTGGCAACTCTTTTAAAAGGAAAACGTTGAACTGGGGTGGCTTACATTTCAGAGGTTTAGGTCATTATCATCATGGCAGGACAGGATGGCATGCAGGCAGCTATAGTGCTGGAGAAGTCGCTGAGAGTCCTGAATCTTGATTTGCTTGATAAAGCAGGCTGAGACACTGGGTGTGGCTTGAGCATATATGAGACCCCAAGGTCCACACCCACAGTGATACACTTCCTCCTACAAGACCACATCTCCTAGTAGTGCCCCTCCCTTTGGGGAGTCATTTTCTTTCAAACCATCACATTCCACTCCCTGGCCCCTAAGTGCTTGCAGCAATATCATAATGCAAAGAATGCATTCAGCCCAACTTCAAAAGTTCCCACAGTCTACACTTAGTCTAAACGTCAAAGCCTCTTCTGAGATTCATGCAATCTCTTAACTGTAATTCCCTGTAAAATCAAAATCAAAAAGCAGATCACATACTTTCAACATACAATGGCACAGGACATACATACCATTCCAAAATGTAGGGAAGAGAGCATGGCGAAGAAATACTAAATCAAAGCAAGGTGGAAAACCAGCTGGACAAGCTCCAAACTTTGCATCTCCACATCTGATCTTTGGATCTCCGCTGACTTCAACACACTTCTTTCTCTTAGGCTGGTTCCAGCCTTGTTAGCAGCTCTCCTCAGCACCTATCCCATAGCTCTGGCATCTCCAACATCTTGGGGTTTCTAAGGCAATCCAGGCTTCAACTTCATAGCTTCATGCAATGACTTTTGTAGACCTGCATTCAGGGATACCCCTGACACATGCCTGGCATAAGTGGCTTTCTTTAGTAGTGGATGAAGTTTCCATAATGCCTTTCTTCTACCCTTGACTCTAAAAACAGATCCAGGTGGCCAAAGCTGCCACGTTCTGCTGCTTGCTGGGGTTGGAACATGCCCCCCTCGTTCAATTACATCTTCACCCACTCTTCGTTTTCGATGCTTACCTACACTGGCTAAGGCTGACAGTCTTAGAACTTGGTCTGTAAACCAGGCTGGCCTCAAACTCAGAGATCCACCAACCTCTGCTCTTCTAGTGCTAGGATTAAAAGGCATGCACTACCACACCCGACTCTAAGCTTTTCTTTAGTTCCTTTTCAAAAGGTCAAAATTCAGCTGGGTGGGATCTTGCCCTGAGGTCACTAGTTCCTTTTTCCATTTCTTAATTTGTTTATCTCCTTGAACACAGAACTTACCTCCATTCTGCTCCCTGGTGCTCCCTTTCTCCTCAAATTGTGCATTTTATAATTCACCCTATTCAGCTTGCTACTTTTCATTATAAACCTTCACTACAGTTAACCCTAATAACCACAGGACAGAGTCTATACTAGGCTGTTTTGAGATTTCTAAAACTCTTCACTTTAACCTGGGGCAGACTTTTCAGGCAAGGGCAAAAAGGAGCCGCCTTCTTCACCAAAATATCACTAGATATCTGGTCTCTAAAGCACACACTAACATTCTTCTCTGAAACCTCTCTCACAGTTCAAACCACCCTCAGCACCACTGTCTTCCATATTCCTACTAGGTTGGCCCATTAAGCAACACTAAAAGCATTCCAAGGTTTTCTTAATCCAGAGTCCTAAAGTCCATATTTCTCCATGGTTCTCTAGGAACCTTTACATGCTTGTCTTCAACTTTCCTAATTCTCTCTTTGACCATGTCAACTGCCTGTATGTTCATCTTTGAGTTAATTTCAAAGATGTTAACTTAATGTGAGGGTCCATGGCTAAAATACTCCCCCACCCCATAGTTTCCTTTTTGTTTTCTGTGACTGTAGTTACCATTGATTAACTTCGGTTAAGAAATGCCAAATTCAGCATGCTATAAATAAACAACTCATACATTGTTTGCTTGACATTCTAAGCTGTATGTCACCTCACACTGGCCTAGTCACTTCCTCCCTGGTGTGTGCTCTTGCCTGTTTGCCTCATGAGGTCTCACTCTGGGGTTGCTAGACTGTTGGGACATTGCATCATCTTTTGTTCGGGTGACCCTTTGTTCCCAGTGCAAGAGAAATGCTGTGAGTGGTCGAATACTCAGAGATGCCATTTATGTGCTTCCTTTAGGGAAACCGTAAAAGTGCTAGACTTAACAGAGAAGAAAAATTGCATGCGGAGGTGGCTGAGAGCTATAAGTGCAAATCAACTATCCATGGCATTGTAAAAGAAGAAAAAGAAATGTGTGACAGTTTGGCTGTCATACTGCACACTGACAAAACCATGGCCAAGAGTGGGACAAGGAATTAAGATGTAAAAGATGTAATGTATTAGAAAGTGCTGAATATCCCAAATACTTTATTGACTGATCCACTGAGAGAGAAAAGCAGAATGGCTGTGTGGATATATTTTTGCAAAATGCAAACAGTAATGTAAAATAAAACACAAGATTACCATCAAAAGGCAGATATCATCTGTAATTGAAAGCAAAACACCCCAACAGTGTTCCGTAGCTGAACGCAGAACTCAAGTCTGGTTGGATTAAAAATGATCACAAAACCACAATGATTTGCCTTGTCTGCTACATATGTTGAAGCAGACCACCAAAAGGCTGAATAAATGAACATAAGAATAAGTTTAACTATGTATGGTAAATAATCAATTATGAGAAGCTCTTGTAACTATTATCAATAAGAGGAAAGACATACTTCTATAGAAAAGAGAAAGAAATACTCCCATTCTTCCCAGATAGTTTTGTATATTTTATGGCATTTGAGCTAAAGCTCATGTGACTAAATCAATAACAGAAAAAAACAGTTGTATGAATGAAGACAAAGAAGTATTCTCTCTCTCTCTTCCCCACAGTGTTTTGTCTACTTTATAGCATTTGAGCCTCCTCATCAATTTTGCAATCAGTTTGTCAGGTACATTGTGAAAAGAAAGCTGCTAGAATTCAGTCTGGGAATAAATTCACTCTCCGTATCAATTTGAATGAGATCGACATATTAAGAACACCCCATCTCCAAACTCATATAAGTGGCATGTTTCCTTTCATACAGACTTTCAATTTTTCTCTCAGAAATATTTGGCAGCTTTCAGCATAAAACATTTGCATGTAGCTCATTGGGCTTATTTCTAACCCATTGTGTGGGTGGAGATGGCTTCTGGATGTTATTGCCAAGATGAGGGGATGGCCCTAATTTTCCCATCTGGCTTTAGAATCCGTGATCATTCTCACCTATGCAAAGAGTTCTTGGTATGTCGGCTTTATTTAATGCACGCAATCATATACTTCCTCATTACACTGTAACTTTTCATGCACTGATTTATTTCCTGTCAATGGAATGCAGTAAATATTGCCTGTAAACAATGATATTAAACACCCTTATCTATGACTTCAGGGCAGAGTGTTCCACATTTATTTTACAAGTATCACACGGACTGGATTTTCTCAGTCAGACCTTTGTTTTGGTTGTTCTCTTTGGCTGTAAATGCTTGACAGTTTTTACTGAGTAGGATCACAGCTTTTCATCAGCTCCTTTTTGGAACCATTAAAGTCAGTATATATATGTGCTCCTATTTTATCAGGGGTTTGCTTTTAAGGTTCTGTCAACTGTCTATCAAATAGGTTTGAATTTGCCAGGACATCTTATGTTTGCTTTTGTTTGCTGACATTTAATAATTGTTCACACTGTCTGAGAGAAGCCTTCTCTTAGGTGATAACTTTTGGAAATGTATCTCAAGACTGTGCTGGTTCATGGAGATGCATTTTTTTGAGCCCCATTGTGCTGCTGTGAGAATGAGGTCACTGTCATATACACACAATGAAGAATCCTAGAGATGGTGACAAGGCATGCATCTTTATTTTTATTTGTGTGTGTGTGTGTATTTCTCTGGGGGATGACTGTGAAATTATCCAGAGATGGGCTCCGTTGAGACCTGTGGATGGAGGTCTTGACTAGGGCCAGTGAGTATCTATTTTGACTGGACCCACCCTGCAGTTTTAGTGTAGATAACCAGTTCCTAGCAGAATCTCATCTGTCCTCTAAGAATGGCTCTGCTTTCTGCTTCAAATAACTCCCCAGCCAGCACACTGCCTCTGTCTGTATCAAGAGGACAAAAGCAAATATTACTTCTCATCCTGTCATTTCCTGTCAACAGTTTGAAACCTCTCCCAGTGTGAGGGCAGCTGTGCACTCTCTTCACCCATCCTTGGTTCTTCCCCAAATTACTGCCCCTTTCCTTCCCAACTCCATCTTTTGCAGCCAAACCACAGTTGGCTTGCATATCTGACCTGCTCTCACTCACAGAACCCGCCCTGACCCACTGTGCCATCCATACTGAGGGATCAAATGACTCACTCTACCTGGCTTAGTTTTTATATCATTGAAATATTTTTAACTATTTTATTTTCAAAATCATTTCTCAGTGCTGGTGATGCAGCCCAAACCTGCCATGCATTTGACAAGTACCTTCCACCTGAGAGGTAGCCACAGCACAGACTGACTGAATCTTAGACCTCTGGTCCCCACAGCAAAGAGATGGCCTCCCACATTACTCTCCATCTCTGAGGACTGACACTTCCCTGACTCTGATCCTCAGCAGCAAGAGCCGTGGTTCTCAACCATCCTAACGCTGTGACCTGTTAATACAGTTCCTCGTGTTCTGGTGACCCCCAGCCATGAAATCATTTTTGATGCTACTTAACCCCTGTAATTTTGCTACTCTTATGAATCCTAATGTAAATATTTGTGTTTTTCAATGGTCTTAGGTGACCCCCATGAAAAGATTGTTCAACCCACAAAGGGTCTTGACCCATAGGCTGAGAACCACTGAGCAAGGGTTCTTTTTCTCATGATTCTTGAGTACCCCTGTCTTCTATGTAGAGCTGCAACCTGAGACTTATGCAGGGAGTGGTTTCAGTATCTATGAACCTTCCCTCTGGGTCTATCAACCTTTCCATCCCCTGTGTGGACAGGTATCTCAGGCTCTGGAGCTGCTCCTCCTTACCCTTGCAAGAGTCATGAACACCTCTCGTGGGGGAACTGGGACAGGTCTCAGTTTACAGTCCCAGGGCATTAACATGCTCCTACCTTCATCTTCCCCATAGGAGAGAACCCAACCTCAGAGAGATGAACCATCACCTCCCCAGTGTCCTCATCTGCTTCTGGGGCTTGTCCCATCCCTCCCCTCAATAAAATCCTTTGTGAATTTCTTACCACGCAGAAACAACAAAACTCCACTTTCTAACAGACAGTCTACTTTGTTTTCTGTCCCCAGCACTCTCTCTCTTGAGCATGCTTGATGCCTGGTTAGTCAAGCCTAAGTATAGAGTAGAGGCAGATGAGGTTGGGACAAGGCAGAGATGGCACCTTGAAGTCAGTGGATGATGTTGTCTAGGGGACTGATACCAATGTCCTCCTCTTCCTCCTCTTTTTTCTTCCTTCTCGTTTTCTCCCCCCACTCCTCCTCCTCCCCACTCTTCCTCTTCCTCCTCTGTTTTTCTTCTTGTCTTCCTTCTCTTTGTTCTCTTCCTCCTTTTCAATTCTGTCTACACTCTGTCTACAAGGTGATCAGAAAACCCAAGTGACAATCTTTGCACTAATAACAATGCAATTACACATTTGGCAAACAGTTACAATCAGCTTAAGGATGTTTCATACGGAACGGAACTAGATTCCTTGTTTTGAGTTTCCTTGTTTTGAGTTGCATGGTTTTTAGATTATTCTATCTTTTCCAAGTTGAACATCACACTCCCTTTCATGCCATTTAATGAATCAAGGCTTCCACACAGTGGCTCAGTCTTAGGGTCTGCAGCAAACTGTAAGTTGTAAAACTTCTTTGAACTTCTTTGAGAAAAATTCAAATCGAACTGAATAGAAGGAATTTTAGGAACATCTGCCAAAGTGGATATTCAGATAGTCTGCCATGCATTTTAAAGAGGTTGATTTCTGCATTTTCAGATGAAAGACTTTGCTCAGGGTCTTAGAAATATAAATAGAAAGAGAGAAAGAGAGAGGGAAGAAAGGGGGAAACTTAGTTAAGCAGATTTCCAACAGAGATGAAAAAGGAGTCACAGAGTTAGCAGACCCTTTCTGCTCCCCTACTTCCCAAGAGTTTCTTCTGCTTGTTTTAGTAAAGGAACACCCATTGTGTCCTAGGAAGACTCCCTTTGATGGCAGGGGTGGTTTGCAGCTTGTTTGTGGGCTCTGGCTTCAAAGTCCACAAGGAGAAAAACAAATCTGTTTCTAAAATGCGGGTCCCCGGCTGAGGGTGCAGCTTCCTCTCTCTGCAGCACTGATGCTGACATTGCCTGTGCTTGACAAGAATCTGACGCTCACACTTGCTCAGCACAGCAGTCACCACATAAAGGATGCTGAGTGACTCGTGGCACCCACAGGGAGAGCTGCCCAGTTTAGAAAGGTGACTGGTAAAGGTGAGGCCCTGGTGCCTACCCATTGGATCTGAGGCAGGCAGCTGCTGTGGTTCAGCATGGCACACTTATTAACCCTTGCAGTTGGATTCCTGAGATAATGAAAGCCAGCAGATTAGTGGGGGGCACAGGTGGAATCTCAAACCCAAGAACAAGATGAGGAGTAGGGTGAGGAGGAGGGAAAGGAGGAAGGTGAGAATGAGGAGGGCGAGGAGGAAAAAATATCCAAATTCAAGTTTGATCTAGTCGTGCAGTCTCTTGAGGAAAATGTGGCACTGTGGCCTTCCTGGAACTGGAGAGAGAGAAGAAATGACAGAGACAGAGAGACAGAGAGACAGAGAGACAGACACAGAGAGAGACATAGAGAGACAGAGAGAGAGAGACTGACTGACATTTTGGATAAGTAAGTAAATACATGCACATTAGAGTCAGGCAAATCCAAGGACCTACTTTCCTGGCATGTTGCTGCATGTTGTTGGATGTTCCTGCAATTCTGCCCTGGTGTTCTGAGTTGGGAAGGAAGGAAGTATTAACTGGCTCAAATGGCAGCCTCTGTGTTATATAAAACTGGCATATTGAAGTGTTGGGTGTCTTTTCAGCTCATGGTGAATTGGGTTTTAAACCACCACCATTCACAGCCAGCTTCCTGAAGCTTGCACCCGTTTGGGTACCCAGTGCCGGCAACTCCCTGTTTTGAGTGCAGGAAGTCAAATCATCAGATTTGCCTTATCCATTGAAGTCATTGAAGTTGGGGTGCCTCTGACTATGCTAGTTTACCTGGTGCTTAGGAGACAATGGCCTGTGCGAACCTGGAATGACCTGTCCCCAGAGAAGGCCACATTGCTGCTCTGTTGCCCCACCCCCACCCATGAGCTTTCCCTCTACTGGATCTTTGGTGGCAGCAGCTGTCCGTGGAGCCAAGGCCCACTTACATCCAGCTCAGCCTTCAAAAATAAACTTAGTCAACTTGCTTCCCCTCTTCTCTTAGCCAAAGCAAAGGACCCCCGTTTCCAAGAGAAATAAACTCTCTTCTGAACCACAAACTCCTTTAATTTTCTGCTCCAGGGAACAATAGCCCCTTTCAATTTGTTTTGGCATTAAGAGAGGAAACCCAGATCCCAGCAAAGACATCTCTCTCCTTTTTAAGACACAACAACATCCTAAAGAGGAGAAATGAAAAATGGAAACTGTTGGTTTTATTGCAGGTGTCCTGGTTGGAGTCTCACCCCTAATGTCCTTAGGCTATGTACTGCATCTGGGTCTGGAAGAAAGGCCTTTGCATGTGGGTGGTGAGGGAATTCTTCATACTGATTGCTTTCTGAGTGCCTGTGCACATGCACACATACACACGCACACACACACACACACACACACACACAGAGGAATACATGTGCACACATATGCACTCGTTCACCTGTTCATATAACAAGAATATAATTCATATGAGCACAATCACAGACCAGGGGGTTCACCACTGTGGCTCTGATTTAGGCAGTGTTTTGGAATATCAGCTGTGGACACACTAACTACAATAGCACAAGTGGGAGATATAGAGGACACCCTCATTGCACCTGAACTATGACACTGGACACACACAGACTATATTGATATCCTCAGGGTACACACTGAACACACTGACTATACCCATATCCTAAAGGGAGATAGAGAACATATTGCACCCATACCTTTGGGGACACAAGGGACATCATGACTATACCCATAGCCTCAGGGGACACACTGACTTCACCCATACTCTCAGGGGACACAGTGAACATACTGCATCCATGCCTTTAGGGGACATAAGGAACATACTGACTACGCCAATAACCTCAGGGGTCACACTGACTCTACCCATACCATCAGGTACATAGGGAGACTGACCAATACTCATTGCACAAGATGCCCTACCTGGTTCTCATGAATAGTCAATGTCTTCTTGAGGTAGGCCATCTTTTATTCTTCCTCATACCCTACCAGCATCTTTCAAATTGCCACATCTAGTGAGTAGGATAAAGTTGTCCTGTGACCGTGAAGTCCTCTGCATGCAATTAACAGGACATAAGCAAGTAAGGTTCCTCATCTCTTTCTGCAATCACTTTCAGGCATCCATTACTCTACAACAGAGGGATGAACATTGTAGCACCCCCACTACAACACTTCTCACGGATTCAGGAGAGGGCCTGAGGATTGAAATAAAGATAAAAGGCAGCAGATCATTCTTGGAAGGAGAGTGCCCTTTATTGCAACAAAAGGGGAGCATTATATACCAGTGAGCAGGCACAGTGGAAAACTACCAAGGTCAGAAGCTCACGTTCCCAGGCCCCTCTAGCAATAAGGATGGGTGGATAACAGGAACTTGCATTCAGGCCTTATTGGAAGGAGGGGGACAAGAAGTATTTGCTAGATAAGCTCTTAGTCACAAGCTGATCAGCAGATCCCTATGGGAGAAGGGTCCAACAGAACATAGTCAGGAGAGTTGATATTTAACTAGAAAACTGCTTAAAACTAGAGATCATTGAAAATCTACATGTCTATTTCCAAAATATATTCCTTACCTAAAATACTTCATTGGCCAAAGCCCTTTTTTGGGATGGGTTTGAAAGAGCTGGCATACCAAATGTCACACATAGTTCATAGTCACTTGCATTTTACATCTTTTAAATTTTTTATGAGAAAATTCTCACACTCAATAGGACTGTATTTTTCTACCTCTTTAATTATTATTTTTTAAAGTCTATAAAGCTAATGACTGAAAGATATAAAATATATCACACAGAGAGGGACCCTCAGTCACAGGAAAGCCTGTGGTTAGCCTGGGATTCATGTGTTCTCTTGTGCCATGCTTGAGTACCCATCCAGATACCCTGCTATGGGATGCGGACCATCAATGACTCTGTGAAGTCACCATTCATCATTGTATGTCAGGTACACAGATTATAAATTATTCTGTCACCATGCACTGGTTAAGAGACAGCGTTTCTGTGGAATTACTGTCAATCATGTTTAAGGACACAACACAGAGGTAAATAGTTGTTCAAAGTTTAAAATCTCAGCATCCTTCCCACTGCTCCATTACCATGGCTTTCAGCATGAACATATGCTGTCACTTACTCCTGATGTCTACACTGGGCACCACAGTTTGATGGACAGAATGGTAATCCTGCAATGGAATGTTCAGTTTTCAAAGACTCTAGGTCTAAAGGGAATATATTAAAAAATACTCTTCACAGAAGACATGGCATTTAAATTAATAATTTAAGTGGGCATGTAAAATTAACAAAAAAGTTCCAGACAGTAAGAGATGAGAGGGAACTATCATTTCTAGACAGACACAAACCAGATTGCTAATTGACAGGCCTTGGACTTTACAATGTGATAGATCAGACAGCTCAGTTCTAACTCCAGTGTTTGGCTAACAGCAGAGCGCTGTTGAATAGTATTTAAACACCAGTAATGTTAATACCAGGCCAGTATCTTTTTAATGTTTGTTTTTCCTTTAAATAGGCTAAGATGTTGGAGGTTGGTTGAGGGGGAAGGGGTGACTCCCTATTTCACAGATGCCAGAGTCTTCCACATGGCCTGGAAATTTTCAATAGATAACTTTTCACCCAAGCTGCCCTTATTTTATGGTAGCTAAACTACCCTCCTGCAGTCCTGTTGCTTTGGACATTTCACAGACACCTTTGGGAAGTTATACTCCAAAGACATCTGCTTGATGCCAAAGCATGACTTGGATTCCAGAGGGCAATATCCCAGCCATGGCTGCTTCTCACAGCTTGTGCCAGCTTCCTGCTATGGAATCCTCTCTGAACTCAGAGTCATGTCACTCGAGTCACTTCTTAACTTGATGGCCCAAAAGAAGGCCTATGATTGGTGCAAACACAGCTTTTCATTTGCACAAAGGTGGTTTGTGCAGACTTTCCTGTCACACCCCCCCTCAGGTGACTTAGTGACTCAGCATCTCCCTGTGCTGTTCCCCAAAGCTGCAGTATTAAATGTCACTGAAAGGTGTGGCTTGTGTTGGCAACTTGACACAATCTAAAACAATCCGGAGAGAAGAAGTCTCAGTGAGGGACTGTCTAGGTCAAGTTGGTCTGTAGGAAGTCTACGGGGGAATTGTCTTGGTTATGAGGTGAGAAGACACTGTCTGAAAGTGGGTGGCACCATTCCCTGGTTTAGGACCTGAGTCTGTGTAAGACTAAAAAAAAAAGTTCATGAACTTACTGTTTCTGTGATTGTCTGAATGAGACTTATAGGAGATTAAGGCAGTCAACATTCCAGTATGGAGGGGAAGGGATTCATGAGATCCAACTGGCAACTGAGGAGTTGTAGACAGTTTGGTAACTTCCAAGAGAAGAGAAGACAGTTTTCTTTTAAGGGTGTGGCTCCTACTGGGTGCCCATGCTTCAGGGGATGGCCCTACACCTAGGAATCCATGGACAGCACAAATCAGAGTCAATGAGTTATTAGGAAATCCATTTACATAAGTTTTTATTTTAAGACATGAAGCTGGGAGCTACAGAGGTGGGGTCTGGAGGAGTTGGGGGGGACATAGAGGGTGAATGTGATCAGAATGCATTACATGATATTCTCAAAATTTAATAAAAAAGTCTGTAAAGAGAAGAGAAAGCCAGCAAAGCACGAAGTAGAGGTGAATCCATTTCTCTCCTCTCTTGACCGTTGAAGTGACTTGATGAGCTACTTCAGTTTTCTGTTACTTTGGCTTCCCTACAGTGATGGGCAATAGATAACCTGGATTGCAAGCTAAAATGAAGCCTGTCTTCAGAGCTGCCTTTCATGAATGTGTTTTTATCACAGTGGCAGAAATAAACTCAAACAAAAGGGCTTCTCTCAGGAAGGCTTTTCTCACCCACTCTTCATCTTCATCAATACTAGAGGAGGTTGACCTCCACCTGCTGTCAATTCTGCGCGGGTAGAACTGTGGTTCCCCTCTGGCAGTGAGGTATCTAACCCGCCCACACCTGTTGCACTGACCATGCTCATTTAGATGTGTTGGGGGAAGGCTAAGTCTGGGATTCTGGACCCCAGTTCACTCTCTCTTGGCTCTGGTAGGTTGGGTTACAGAGAGAACAGCCTGGGTGTGGCTCCTTGGAGCTGGAACTTGCAGGTTATTGGTTTCTTATGCAAGTGACTTTTCTCCTAGTAAAATTAACCTATATTTAGCTAAGTCCCACCTATCTTAATCTGTGCCACCACACCCTCTCACTAGGATGGAAGTCTCCTGGCTCACCAGTTGCACTCAAGCTTGTCTTTCTCTTACTTGTCTGACCTCTGTTCCACCCTAAACCCGATGCCAACTGCAGTCAGCACTACACCGCTCCAGGTGCTACGGTCTTAGAACCCACACACTGTGGATTGAGAACACCCAGGAAACAAAAATGATGTCTGTACTGAGCACATGTTCTTGGCATTATCCCACAAGTACTCACCCACCACGTACAGTGCATTCATCATCATGAGTCATCTAGAGTAATTTAACATATGTCATAGGCTACATGCAGCTGACCTGTTAAACATAGTCTGTATAAGCATCTATGGATTAAATGTCTGCCTGGGGTATTTTTCCTGAAACCAGTGCTAATGATGGACACCAAAACAAGACATACATCAATTTTAATAACATAATGTGTAGAATGCTTCATTGACATACTCTCTTCCAATAAATTTCATTTGCAGTATAAAACTAGATACTTCTAACAGTTCATGCTTGACAACTGGTAAGAGCATTAAAAAGCCAGAATAGTATAAATAACTAAGTGCCAGTATTTGCTAAGCTATTTATTAGATATTAAATTAGAAGAAGTTAACTCTACCGCATGTTGCTGAAGAATTTGTATTTGATTTTACTCATGATAGTCTATCTTGAGAATGTATGTGCTTGAGTAAAAAGAACAGGAACCATCTTTTTTTCTGTATCTCCTTAAGGAAATTCAAATGTCTCAGAAATGGTATCATATTCAGCACAGTAGAGGTCACATTGATTTACACCTGACGTTTTGGGAAATTATGACTTAATGCAATGGCATTTGGCAAAGCTTCTTTTCAGTGCATCTTCATAAGATAATTTTATGTTATAAATGTTAATTTGAATCTTGATTTCCCACATAGCTATTTGAGGAGTCAGAAATGCATGGAGCTAAGTTTTCATAGTGTGTGTGTGTGTGTGTGTGTGTGTGTGTGCGTGCGCGCGCCCTTAAAACAATAGGTAAATTCACTGAGAACAGGAATTCATATATAGTCAGCAGCACTTATAGGATGCCTTTAGTGGCCAGCATATCATGGACCAGGAGACAGACAATTTTTACATGGCAGGGCTTAAGATACAGCCTCAGAGACTGGCCCCTTGGCAGCAGGTTGCTGAGGTTGCTGTGGGAGGATGGGCCATGCCAAATTAAACAAGTCTGATGTTAGACTTTTCCTAGGGAGATGTGAACAAACTTCTGCTTATCCAGATAGGGCTGGGAAATAGACTAAAAAAATGTTCTGTTGATGTTTATCTTTATATGGCTTTGTCACGGTACATACAGGAACATGGGGGGGGTTACAGTACTAAGGGTGACTCTGACAGACATGCCATCCAAAAGCACTACCCTTGTATGAGTGATGCTCACAAAAGCTGTACCCCAGAGCATCCTGTTCAACTTGCAAAGCAAATTCGTAGATGGCTTCAGAAAGTAGTCTCTTGATTTTTGCAATTGCTTACTACTTCTGAACCTTGGAGAGGGCCTCATTAGTCTTACTGCTGTCTGTACTTCTTGGGTCTTTGTACTTGGCTTCCTCTCTCCTGGAAGGAGTGTTGATATTTGAGGAAATAGCCACACAATCAAGTTCAATTCTATTGGATCTATAGGCAGGTATGGAGTGGCTGACAGACACTAACCTCCTTACTATGTTAGTGGAGAGGATAAAAAAAAGGCACACAGAGATAAAAAATGCAAAGCACACAAACACATGTCAGACTCTGCCCATCTGCATGTGAATCCCATGATGCACCAAAATGTTTCCATAAAGCCAAAAGAAGTGACAGGAGAAATTAAGAAGGCAAAGGAGTTGAGAGTGAAAAATGAGACTAGCCTGCAGTGACCCGGATATGATAACCAGTCAGTGCAGGCATTAAAGAAAGATCGTAAACACACTCAGCATTTTACTGGAAGAGGTTAAATGGCTGTGCAAGTAAGTGTGAGAATGAGAAGAACAAAGAAAACTAAAAACTGGGGGTAGTACATTCTATTACTTAAAAATGCATTGTGTTAAATAAAAAAGATCTCAACTGGGGACCAGGGAAACGAACACTGAAGATCTGTGTTAGCGAATCTGGAGTGAGTTGGGTAAAAATTATCCAGGATGAAACACAAAGGAAAAAAGAGAAAGTTGAAATAGCCAAACATTAACAGTGGAACAGCGTCAAAAGCCAGCTCCCAAAGGATGGACAGAAAAGACTGGACATACATTAGAGAAATATGTTAGCTTTTACTCATTGTCAGGTTTAAAGAAAACTCCAGTTTCCCTTTCCCATTCCCGCAAAGTAGTCCAAATATCTAGACATGAGCTCCACCTGGACCATAGAAGAATGATTGGTGGTTAGATAAAAGCCAGCATTCCCCTTGGGAACTTGTGAGGTTTGTTCTCCTCTGCCAAAAGGAGTTACTTTCCTTGCCTCTGGCAGAAGGGACATATGGTTGGTCATCTGTGGCTCCTACCAGCATATCATGCTGATATTATAAGGACCTGCATCCTAGGCGCTCCCACCGGCTCCCCTAACCGAAACTCCCTGCAGCACACAGGCTAGCCTCTCCACAGCTACTCATTCTCCTCAAAACCCTGCTTTCCTCACTGTGTCTGCCCTCTGCTCTGCTCTGCTTCCCCGGCTGTGCTTTCTCTATTCCCTGGTATCTGCTAGTCTCCCCTCTCTCACAGACAGCCCTGGTCATGTCCCAGCTGCTGACCATGCTCAGTCTACTTTCTCTCTCTGCTCTAGACTCTTCCACAGCCTCCGACTGTTCCTGCTCATATTCTCAATCATATCATGGAACAGTCATGTTGCTAGATTATACACCCATATATCAGCGGCGTGCCTAATTCACCTGAGGTCCCGGATGAAGGATACATCAAGTGGGACATGAGAAGAAGGAAAAAATCCCAGTTCTTTTTGCTTTACGCGGGGGCACTTGGAGGCATAAAAACAACCAAAGACAAAGAGCAGAGAGAAGAAACCCCTCATTTCCTGACAGGAAGTCGGGAGGTTGATGAGGAGGTCTCGGGAGAAGCAATGTATGACACCCTCATGTGCTAAAAGAAAACGCAATCAACATAGGAGCCTGGACTCATGAAAATGTGATTTAAGTGAAAGAATACAAATGCGCTGCCAAATCAGGCAGAGGACAGGGAATTTGCCATGGGAAGGCCTGCCCTAAAACCCAGCTTACCCATTGTTCCACTTAAATGGCAGTTGTTCCTGTTCCTGTAGGAAAGCTGGATGGGGGGAGGGGGCTGATAAGGTACAGACACAGAGTGGGGAGCTTTCCTTTCTGCTCAAGTCCTTTTCCCATTCACCTGTTACACAGGCCTGGATGGATGCACTGCAAAGAGATATAAATAAGGTTAAAAAAATGTACACCAGTATAGCAAATACTTGTCTTTCGTTCCTGTCTGTTATTCTGCACAGGTGAATTTACCTATAATTTACTACAGTTTTAAAACCCCAGATTATCTAGCAAAAGGTAATGGTGGTAATCCCCCTCTCTCCTTCTCTCTTATTCTCTTTCTTTCCCTCTCCTCCTACCTGGCTCTCTCCCTCACTTTCTCTCTGGAGTATGCAGGTGTGTGTACATGTGTATACAGGTGTATACACCCTGCATGTGCAAGTACAGGCCAGAGGAAGACATTTGCCTTCTTGTCTATTTCTGTCTACCTTATCCCCCTGACAAACCCTAAGATTACGATTTCAGTTATGCTAGCTGGCCACTCCTCCCAGAACTGATCTGTGTCTGCTCCCAACACTGAGGTTACAAATATATATACCTAGGCCTGGATTTCACCTGGGTGCTGGGATTAGAACTGAGGTCCTCTTGTTTTCACAGCAAGCTCACTTACCCACTGTGATCCTCCTGGTACCTTTCCTTTAAGTGGCGAAGTGTTTCTTTTGTTTTCCAGAGTGCCAAGGCAGTTGGTGAGAATTCTGTCTCGAAAACAGTAGTCTACAACTTAGAGCATGGTGATGGAAATGACAGCCTTACCTTATTGATCACCAGGCACTAAACACTTCCTATTCTGCAACTTAGAGAGAACATGTTCAACGTGTAAGGCATCTGAATTTGCCACCTATTTTACTAGATTGATGTTAATGACTTTCTGTCTCAAGCTCTTAAAAGTTTCAGGTGAAAACCATAACAAACAAGGGAATTACTCATAAAATCGATTATTGAATAAGTCAAATAATTTGAAGGAAAATGTTCATGAAGATATTTTCTGTGAGAAAACATTTGTTCAAAATCAGACATAGATCCATCATAATTTTTTTCACCACGATCTAGTTAAATTTCCAAGGAAGAGAAAATGCATGGTTACGAAGCTTGTGTCAGGATAATTAGTGTCGTTTATAACGCTAAGGATTGCATTATCGTGTAATAGACAGGTCAGAAATCCCCTGCAGAGCTGGCACTTCCATCAACATGTCCTAAAAACAGAGAAAACTCTGTAATTGACTCTTACATCAACATGTCATAAAAACAGAGAAAACTCTGTAATTGACTCTTACTTCTATCTGTCATGACTTATTAGTAACCTGATATTTAAATATTTTTCAAATTGTGACCAGAAGAGAGGGAAAATATTATGCTCCTTCTAGAACTATCTCCTGATCAAGAGGTAATGTCTGTGTTTGTGGTGTCCCAGTGGGATAAACACCCAGAGATAGCTTTCCATCGCTCTTAGTGGATGTCAAAAGTCAATCGATAAAATTTGACAGAAAATGGTAGCTGAGAAACTTAAACTTTGTTGAACAGCTAACAGGGTCTCTGGAACCACCACAGCCAGCAGAGCAACTCTCCGAGGGAGACTAAGAAGGTAGCTTGGTTCAATACAGCTAAGAAGCCATTGTTCATTCAAATGCCAGGTGTCTGACCAGGTAATGGCAGGACTAGCCACCAAACAAGGCACATGCTGGTGAGGGAGCTCTAGGCAAGGCTGAGGTTCACCTGGTGTCTTGGCACCCTAGCTGGGATGCTGGCCAGACCTTGGTAGGGTGAGCAGGATCGCAGGAGGACAAAGCAACACACACTTCAATTAGTGAGCTCTCCTCTAACCACAGCAGCCATGAATTTGACCTTGGGCAAACACATCACTAAACTTGAAGACATTTTTTTCTGTTTACACACCCACATTTACTATAAAAAATTTCCCATGAGAGGGTTGCTATAAATATTGTTTTCCCAATAGTCAAATCCATTTTTATTGATCACTACATTTCACCAGCCTTTCTTTCTTTCTTCCTTTCTTTCTTTCTTTCTTTCTTTCTTTCTTTCTTTCTTTCTTTCTTTCTTTCTTTCTTTCTTTCTTTTTTTCTTTCTTTCTTTCTTTTTTTCTCCTTAAAAGGTGGTGGGGGAAACATTTTAATAAAGAATACTTTGCAACCTTGCTCCCACTAGCTGTACACAATGTGCTTTTCCTGAGTGAGTGGTCATCTTCTGAAATACGAACCCCTGCCTTCTGCTGGAAGAGCTGGGTCATTGCTTGGTAGGAAGTGTGTCAGCTGTGCCCCCCAAACTAGAAGAAAACGTGCCTTGTCATGATCGCTGCTGGCCTTATCCCTGATACATCAGACCCTTGTCCTTCACACAGTGCCAGCTGCACACTGACTCCCTCCTCTTTCTCCTTACAAAGGTCTCAAACTTGACCCCTTCAATAAAAGTATTGACAGTACCGTGGGCTGCCTCTAGAATCTATCTACTGGCAACTTTCCATCCTTGGGGATTACGCCATGCTTGGTCCCAGGCCTCCTCCCAAGATATTCTCTCTACCCAAACCTTACAAAGTTCCTGACACCCTTTGCTGAGAAAATGACAGCACCATGACACCCAGAAGTACAGAGCTCTTCTGAGTCAGGGGGTCAGAAAAAAAGATGGGATAGGGAAAGCCATCATTGGGTGTTGCTGCCTGGGCTGGAGTTATACAAGGACAGTGTTCCCCTTTCAAGCATCAGGCCATGTGCTCAGACAGGTCCTGAAATAGAAGGAACTGGGCCTCCTTCCTTCCAGGAAGGCCCTCCCAGTGTTTCCTATGAAAAGTGGTACCCATCCCAAGAGTATGGACATAGTGAATGATAATAGGAAAGAGAGCATTTGTTACCCCCAGGAAGCTCTGCTGCATCTTCCTTCCAGGATGCAAACTCCCTGTTGTCTGAAACTGAATTATTCAAGTGTCTCACCCTGTAGGCAGCATATAGCTCTGAGGAGGCTGCTCCCTCATCCAACAGGCAGAGCACAGCTTGCCATAAAGATATTGCTATCTCTGGTTACAGATGGGACTTAAACTTCAAGATGTTAAACTCCAGGAGATGTCCCTTAGGTGTAAGAGGAAGAACAAAATATGATTCCTAGAAGAGTAATGTCTTACTTTCTCCAATGTCCTTCTCTTTATGGAGAGAGAGAAGAGAACATGGAGGAAGCCGACTTGGAAGTGGAAAGGACACATACAGGAATGAGTGCCGAGGGGCAGCGGGCAGCGGCAAAGTCCCATCGGCAGGCTGCAGTTAGTGGAGGAGAGGAAAATCTCAGGCTTGCCTCTGTCATGTCTAACTACAGTCCAGGCAGCAGCACACAGCGATGGCATTCCTTCTCCATCCTTTACCTGACTCCCCTGTATCAGAAGAGCTGTGTACTCCAGGGTGTCAGGGTGTTTGCATTTTCGGAGTGTGTATACCAGGCAGGGGTGAAATAGTTAGAAAGAGGAGCAGGGATGGAGAGCGCTATCAGCATTGCCCAAAAGCCCCCTTGGGCTCTCAGGAGTGAAAGGAGCTCATTTGGGCATGTTTTGGTTTTCCTCTTAACTAGTGAAATGTCATAGGCAAAATCATCCATTCATGTAATTATTGTGCATTGATAATTATGACAAATATCACATAGAAAACGAAAATAATTCGAGCAGACAGGCCTTGCTGGTCTCTGAGTCTGTAACATGAGCTCATGTCCCTTTCTTCCAAACATAATCTGCTGTGCTATAGCTTATCCAACCTAACCACAAAAGTCGGCGGTTTCCCTGGACCTCTGAGTCTTCATTCTACAAGAACTTTAACCTAGTAATTTGCTGTACTTTCCTGTGGTTAAGCAGCCTTGCCTAGCATCGGTGCCTCACAGGATCCTAGCGAATGATGAGAAGAGTGTGGTGGTTGGGAAGAAAATATACCTCAGAGTGTGGTGCTATTAGGAGGTGCGGCTTTGTTTGAGTGGGTGTGACCTTATTGGAGGAAGTTTGTCATTGTGAAGCTGGGCTTTGAGGTTTCCTTTGCTCAAAATTGCTCCCAGTGTCTTGGACCATTTTCCTGTTGCCTTCTGATCAAGATGTAGTCAACACCACATCTGCCTGCGCACCACCACGATCCCTGCCATGATGATAGTGAACTGAACCTCTGAAACTGCAAGCCAGCCCCATTTAAATGTTTTCCTTTAGAAGAGGTGCCATGGTTTTTGTCTCTTCACACCTGTAGGAACCCTAAGTAAGACAGGGAGGGACTTCCCCTCTCCCACCCCTGCTGGAAGCTTCCTGGCATTCTGTGCTCTATCTCTGTACAGTATCAGTCATTTTTCGGTTGCCATGATAAAACACCAGGGCCAAGGCACTTTGTAGACGGGAGGGTTCACCGGGACTTCAGGGTCCAGAGTCCATCCTGACAAGGAGGTGTGTGAGAAAGCAGGTCTGGCAGAAGCAGGAGTCTGTCTGAGAGTTCACATCCTGAACCGCAAGCAGGAAACATGGAGGGCAAAATGGAAGCAGAGGAAGCTTTTTCCTCTCAAAGCCCTCCACCCCACCCCAGAGCACACTTCTTCTATCTGGCCACCCTCCTAAGCTCCCCCAAACAACACCAGCAGGTGGGCAGTAAGTATTAACCCTTCAAAGGCCCGAGACTACGGGGACAGCTCTTATTTAAACGCCAACAGCCAGGTCCACGTTATACACCTTTAAGTCCGATTCCTCCTCCCTTGCCCATTCTAAACTGCATGGAGTCTTCCTGTGATACTGGGGACAAAATCTCAGATTCTACCCCTGGCTTGGGAGAGCCTGCCTTGTCTGACGCTTTACCTCCTTGTTGCTCCTGGGAAACCAAAACACACTCTGTCCTCCAGCCTTCCAAGTTTCTGCCCCCACTCCAACCCCTTGCATGGTTTCCCTGGGCAGCAGTATGACTCAGCATTCATACAGGTCTTCCCTGGTGTAAAGGTCCATAGAGCCCTCACGGTGGCTGTGGACTCCTTATGTTTGATCCTGTGATGAAATGCTAACTACACTCACTGTGTATTTACATCAGTGCCTTCACAGAAATTTGTTGTAGTCCCCCAAATATTATTTCTAGATAACACCATCAAGGTGCCATAATTAAAAGTGTCACTTGCTTTTCTCTCCCTGATTTGACAATTTAAGTTCAGAGCAAAAATCAGTGAGTGCTTCTGCATTTGAGAAAGTGTTCACGCTACTCAGAACAGATATTAGACAACCATGCTCTGGAAATACTGAATTAACCATACAGCTGAAGCTAAAATGGTTGGTACCCACTTCCTTCAACTGGGGGATCACCACTCGCTCCATGGGAAATCCTGTCTTCACTCTGAGCTGTCCCTAAAGTTCTAAAAGAATCAGATCTGCACAGAAGTCTCCCCAGGTTGTATTTTGAAGTTCAGGCTGAGGATGTATCAGCCTTCATGCCCGCCTTGATGTGTTGCAATTGGTCCATGCCCATGTGTCTTGAGAGAGAGGGAAGGACCAGGGATGAATGGACAGTGGCTAATCTGCTCTCAAGTGATGCTCAGAGAGAGAGAGAGACATTGCCCCCATACAGGCTCCTTTAGTTCTACGGAAGGCCTGAATGAGGAGTAATGTGTTCACAGACCTGATTATTCAGACACCCCTCTGTGCCCGCCCTCCAGTAGGCATTTTCCTAGGGTTCTCTGTAATGAGGCATAAAAGCCAATTACATGCTGAATGGACTTCCGGAGGCCACTCTGGATGCTGGGTCAGGAAACAAAGCCTGCAGCTCTACCAGTCCGCAGAACTGCTGGCCCAGAGGGCAAGAAATGGAACGTAAGTTCCGAGACTCATTTACACCATGCCTCAGTTAGTTCAGCCAGTTAAAGGAGACACCTCCATCACCTATGTCCTCAACCCATGCAGTGTGGACAGCCCTGAGGCTGGAGGGGCCCTGCCTTCTGCTGCTGGGTTGAGGTTCTCTGCCTTGAACTAAAACCACAGTGACCAGTTCAAACCAGAGTGTGCCTCCAGGCATCTGCAGTTAGGCAGGCGCTCCCGCTTCCTACATTAGACCTCATTGCTTGCAGTTTGGTTGTTTACAGACCTCTCTGAATGTAGATGTTTTTCCCCTATCCTGTGAGCTGAAGAGAGTTCTCAAACAACCCAGGGACTCCCATGGGAGGGGAAGATCATTTCTGACATGTCTCCTAGGTCCCTTGTCTAACTCCCTGGGCCAGCAGAACCTTTATCTAGTAGGCATATAGTACTTCCCCTGGTCACTCAGATAATGGATCTTCTGCCTCTAAAGCTTAAAGGGAAGGAGTTTTAACAGGTTTCCATGGCAATCTCATAGGTCCACTTGCTGCCAGGCTGCCCAGAGTACTGGTCTCTGTTCCTGATGCTAGTCATAGCCTTCTTTATCTGACACATGGGACCGTAGAGCTTCTGTGTGAAAACTTTGTTTTGTCTTTGCTTTTCATCCTGCAGCCTTCTGGCCCTTAAAGACCACTCACAATTCCTAACTCTTGGATCAGCTAATCTCAAATTGTCATCTACCTACCATGGAGAGCAAATGCTTCTGTTCCCCATTGTTTCCTACGATTCTTCTTTATCTTGTTCAAGGTTACTTTAGTCCTGGGCTTCTTCCTTTTTCATGCACATGGAAGAGGCATTCATGACCCTTAGCCACAGGAATATCCTAAAATCTCCCACAGAAACTGAAGTCTAAATAGCAAGCTAGGAAAGAGGGAAGGAGGGGAGGGAGGAAGGGAAGACAGAAAAGGGGGATGGGGAGAGGGAGAGAAGGGGAGGAACATTCAATTTCTGTGCAATTACTGGATCTCAGTTAAAACAGAAGTGAAACAAAAATATAGGAAAGTACCTAGCATAGGAAAGAGAAATCACTTTCAGATAGTACCTTGGCCTGGGAACTTCTGGACTCTGCCTTCAGGTCGTGCAAACCACTGGTCACTGTAAGAAGCCACCATCATTATATTCTAGTGCAAACTCTGGTCAGAGACAGAGCAGAACTATCCCATCATGGTAAGAATCAGGGTCGTTGAGGGAAATTATCATGGATGCAGACTGGGATCTAGTTGAAGGAGATTGCTCTCTTTGCTGCTGTGGCCATGGGTACAAAGGGGGAAAGGAACCTCACTTTGCATTTCATTGGCCTGTCAAGAACCCAATACTCCCCAGCTCTTCACTCTTCCATGTGAAGAGTCAGCTCTCAACTCTGGGAACTGTGATCTAAGAGAGATCATCGCTCCCATCATGTCCTCACTCTAATCTGTTAAAGTGGGCTCCTTCCTTCAGCTGAAAGCTCAGTTCTGGAACTGTGGGTAGGCACTTGCATTACTGGACGCAGAACTGCCTCCAGGAAAGAAATGTGCCATGTCTCTGCGACCAGAGTGAGGGTAGGGGCTTGCAAAGTGTGCTGGAACTTTGACAACGGGTACTGACTGGACTTGCACAGGCAGGATGCTTTGGTCTGCACCAGTGAGGTCATTAAAAGCAACTAGCTCCCTGCTGAGGACTATTTCCTATGAGTGCTCACCATTTGTCCAGTGAACAGAACAGATGTATTATAGTACACTGAAGAGGATGTGACCATTCTTTTTCACATACCCCAACATATACACTTTCACCTCAACATAAATACTAGCACACATATACACAAACACATACACACACACACACACACACACACACACCACTATAAAACATGACAATTCACAACACTGATTTTTAGCAACTGCTCTTCTGGTTGGTCAAGAAAACACAAAAATGGTTTTAATATCTGATTTGTATAAAAGCCAAGGGGTATAGTATAAAAACACACATGGGCAGGGTAGTTACCTGCTTCTTGTCTCAGATTTGGTATGTGTGTGGTTTATGCAGGAGTACACTTGAGTGAATACACCCACATATTTGTATATGCAGGCCACACGTGTCTTCCTGTGCCATTCTCAACCATCATCATCATTGTCAACATAGGGTCTCTCATTAAATGTGGAGCTCATACTTTTGGCTATGTTCTAGGACCTTCCTTTCTCTGCCCTACAACACTGGCGTTGTAGGTTTTCACAACCATGCCTGGCTTTTCTGTGGGTGCTGAGGATTTGAATGCAAACCTCTTGCTTGCATGGTAAGCACCATAACTCTTTGAGCTTTCCCTCTTCTCTCAGCTTTTAAAAGTTTATTTTATTTAAAGCTACTTTGGTACTTCCAGTATTAGTGTTTACTGGTTGAACACAGACCATCATTTCCATTTCAGATATAAGATTTTGTTCAGTAACATAACAGTTCTTCAAACTAAATACTACTCGTTAAAATCTATAGTAGTTTATTATAAAATCTTGGGACCCATCACACTTACAATGCATTGCAAGGAAGTCAAAGCTAAACGCAGTTACAGTGATTTACCCCTTGCGCCCCTAGTGGATACAGATGAGAATAGCAGGAGTTTGTATATGCAAATAACTTCCACTGCATGGAGCTTAGATAGGGAAGGCTCTTAGAGAGGAGATCAAATATCTACATATGTAGATGAGAGATTGCCAGGTGAGTGCCCTTCTGGCAGAAAGATTTGCATTTTGCTGTGGTTAAGCAAGCATAACAAGCTAAATTCAAGGAATTACTGAAGACAAAAAATGTCAAAACTGTATTTAGGAAATTGAGTTGTTTCTTCCAAACTGGTATTAAATCAAGGGAAAATCAGCAATAAAATGAAGTGGTGGTATATATCTATGAATCTAATTTGAAATTTTACATATGGTAACAGCTATTGTTAAATTAACCATAGCTAATTGGTCTTAAACTGGAAAAACAATTAAACATGTTCTGGACTATTAACCAGTCATATTTTAGGTATTTGCCTAATTAGACATTTCCAAAACTGTTCATTTGAATTAGTTAATTTTTCTGGAAATTAGCTTTCCTTTTGTTTGTTTGGTTTTTTTTTTTTTGCATTTACTCTTTTTGAAATTATTTCTATAAAATCCTTTGAAGTTATTTCTACAATGACATTGACTTGGTATATAATATAATATTCTATAACCAATGCATCAATCCTTGTTTTTTATTCTATACAGAAAATGATATAGAATAAGAAATGGAATATATTTTCAATTCAGGAACATAGTCTTGATGTTTATCACATATGTGAATATATATATATGTATATATATATACACACACATATCATACAATGCCATGAATGTATCTATATAAGTGTACACATATGTGTGTATTTGTATACATATATATTATACATAAAATAAAATATACGTGCATACACCTCTAATTATTAATAGGCTAATAATAACTTTATTCTTATCTTCAAGCCATACAGGTTAAAATAAGTCTTTATAATTTTATGCACTTTTATTTTATCTATTTTTATTATGGGTTGAATTTAAAAGGAAAACAGCTCTGATCTATGTATTCCCCAGAGCTGCTTTTTCTCAAGTGTCATAGAAATATACAGAGACAAAATTCAGCGTAGCCTGGATGAGGCGAGACAAGCAGAGACAAGGCACAGCAAGCCTTTGCCTGAGACAGATACTCTTAGTCTAAGTTTCTGTACTATCTCTTAAATTCTTTCTTATTTTCCTATCCAATAGATATGTCATAGATCAAGTTTTCCAGTGACATACTTGGCCCATTGCTAATATCCACTAGTATTTTATATCTTTTAGAACTAATGAGCCACACTGATGTTTATCAGTGAAATTTATGGTTTATTCATTTCCCCTTCATGTCACTCAACGCCATCTCCCACCCCAGTATTTTTGGGTAGGATACATCACATTTAGGTTCGATGGCCCTGAAGCTCCTCAGAATGAAATAGTTTTTGACCCTTCTGTTGAGATATATTTGTTTAACTATTCAAAGATGTGTTGTATTTGTTTAATTAGCTATATAAAGATGTGTGGCTGCTTTACCTTTCCTGCTTAAGGCATCTGATTGGTGCAATAAAAAGTTAAACAGCCAATGGTGAGGGAGGAAGTATTGGCAGACTTCTGGGCAGGGAGAGTAAGTAAGAGGAGGAATTGAGGTTTGGGAGGTGGGAGGGGAGAAGAAAGAGAAAGAGATAAAGAGATGCCAGGGAGTGGTCAGGGGCCAGACAGACATGGAAGAAGCAGAAAAGTAGGACAGATAAAATGAAAGAAAGGTAAAAAGCCCCAAGGCAAAATATACATGAATAGAAACAGCTAGTGGGACAAGCCTAAGTTACCAAGCATTCATAATTAATAATAAGTCTTTATTTGGCAGCTGGTTGGTAGCTCAAAGAAAAGTCTAACGATACTCTTCCTAACACCATAAGAAAGCACAGATATATACCTTATGTAGTTGCTGGGAACTGAACTCAGGTCCTGTGGAAGAGTAAGAAACACTCTTAACCAGTAAGCCATCTTTCTAGGCGCAGATTACTTTATCTGTTGCCCAAATTATTCCCTTTTTGCCTCTTGGGAGCTTAGAACTTTTGACAAATTCATAATGTCTTAATGACCCAAATTATTATAGTGAGGGCTACCAGGGAAGTCTATAAAATGTAATTGTATAATTAGAAATCAGAAGTACACAAATAAAAATGAACTAGGCTAACATCAAAGATGAAGTCCGGCAAGTGAGCTCTATATGAGGAGATGGGGTCAAAGGCACAGGGGCTTTTGTGTGGAGTTCCGCCTTGTGCTAACACTGATTCTGGCTACATCTATGCTTAGGAGACATCACATTGCCAGGAGTCTCAGGCATCTGTAGAGCATCAAGGACTCACCAATGGGCCATAGACTGAGCCTACATCTGATTATATCTCATATATTTACCCTGCAACTTCATGTAGAGTTAATTGTTCATTCACTTGCAGAATTAAGGTTAAAAAACTTTATATTACTAACTAAAACTAAACTTCCAAGACATCCAAAAGACCCTTTACCTCTTTTGGTTGTACATTTTTAATACCCTTGATGTCTTAGGTAGAACAATGAGGGACAAGAGAAAGAGATACAGGGGCTACAAAATGGGAAGTGTGGTGCTCATGTTGGCTCTGGGGAGGCAGACACTAGCAGATCCCTGGGCTTGCTCCCCAGATGCCTTTGCCTATTTGGAGAATCTCTGACAATGAGATACCTTGTCTCAAACAAGGTGGATGCAGCCTGAGGAAAAACACCTGAGGCTGAACTCAGTTGTTCATAACCACACACACCCTCAGAAACATGAACACACGCACATACCATGCACATGTATACTCATACACATACCCCACCCACATATACATGTGCACCCATATACATATGTCACACACATTTGCTATACAATGCACACACACAGCAGGTGCACCCTCACACATACCATACACATTAAGACCCCACACAAGAACTGGAGCAAGTGCCTAACAAGCTGTGCTCCAGGACAAAAGAGGACCAAACCCTTCTCTTGCACAGGTAAGATCACAAGATGCTATTTCTCTCACATCGAGATTAGCAAATTGAAGGCTGCAGGGTTCTGGCGAACTGGGTCACACCATACACCTGGTAAGACACAGAAAATGTTCTGTGGGTTAAGCACAGTGCATTCATGTTTGGGTTTGCCAGATACTATGATTTCCTTTGGTAGCCAGAGACACCTCGTAAATTTAGGGAGATCTGAAGGGGAGGGATCACCAGAAGTTGAATCACAAAGCACTCTGCTCAACATGAAGTGGGGAAAATTCCACTAGGAAGATGAGGACCAAGAACCTCTTGGTGGAGGAATTCTCCACTGGGCATGAAGACTCCCTCTTGGAGGTTTTTGGGCAACACTGATAGGGTTCACTCTCCCAACAGGTCTTAAACATCTCAAATGAAGATGAAGTTTAAGGACTTCTTCACAGTGCTTCAGGGAACAAAACCATATTCTGCCTAGGAAACCTTCCATGTGAGCCTCAAAGGATTATTACAGATGAAAGCCTGCAGAAATCCAGCAGCAGATTCCACAAAAGGGCAAGCCAACAAGACCTTGCCAATCATTAGGAGGCTGAACACATATGCACACATTGTCCGGAGTGAGGCCAAAGAGGCTGGACTAGGACAAAAGTCATAGACTGAGGTTGTGCATGGGAAAAACAGTCAGATGCAGCTCATCTCAGTGAATAAAATGCTTAAAACACACTGTGAATAAATACAGTAGGGGAACCCTTTTTATTTTTTTAAAAGCTAATGAACTAGAAGCCTGAGTTAGAAGTATGACCTCAAAACCATCGTACAAGCAAAAACTATGACAATGATTAAAGCTGAACACATGAAAGATGAATATAGAAAAGCCTGAGAGACATGAGGAGATGAAATGAACAGAAACAAGGCAACAGTTTAATTCACTGTCAGTCATGAGATTCTGTGATTTCTGAAAAGGTTAATTTTGTACTTAAAATACTAGAGGAACCAGAAATATACTCATTACAAGGAAACCTCACCTGGACCGTCCTGTGGTGAAACTGAGAAACATCAAAGATAATGTGGCCACAAACTTTCCCAAATGCATGGCACACCTCCCTTGGATGCTGTGGACTAAAACAGAGGAGCATCAGTGAAAAGGAGCTCATAGCAATGCAGACGGGGACACAAGAGCAGGCTGCAGCGAAGATGACAGCTTTGCAGCACCACCAAGGCAAACATGTCTCGGTGAAAGTATAGCATTAAGGTACAGTTTAACCATCCAACGATCTACTTAAAGTTTTTAAAAATTGGTTTTACGATAAGGAAGACATTCAAAATGGAATTGCTGATAATCTCTGAAAAGAAAAACTGTGATAGATACTAGGATGCTGAGGTGGTTGAAGGGAAGGGGTAAATGATTTAGCCATATTATAAAAACATAAAATTAAAAAAACCACACATTTAAAGATGTAGACAAGGGGGCTGGTATATCAGTGGTTAAGGGAGCTTGTTGCTCTTCCAGAGGACCTTGTTTCATTTCCCAGAACCCACATGGTATCTCACAATTCTCTGTAACTCTAGTTCCAGGGCATCCAGTGCCCTCTTTTGACTTCTGTGGACACTAAATGTACATGGTAAACATACATACACACAGACAAGCACTCAAACACAAACTAAAATAAATTCTAAAAAATGTCATGGACAAAAATATAAATCTTCATAAACAGTAGAATTAGCAAGTTTTGAATGAGGGAGCATGTTAGGGGTTGGAGGTGGGACAGTCTCACATATCCCTGGTTTAAACTCACTATTTAGCTGAGGATGACCTTGAACTTCTGATCCTAGAGCTTCCACCTCAGGAGTGCTGGCATTACAAGCAGTCACCACTATACCACTATTTTATGGTATCGGCAATGAAACCTAGGGCCTTGTGTATGACTGGCAAGCACTCTAGCAACTAAGCTATATTTCTAGTCCTCAAAATTCACATTTGTACTTTTTTTAATACATCAATTGCACATGTACGAGGGAACCTAAATGATTAGTGATGTAGAAAGATATTTGAATAACTTAATGCAACCAATATAATGTTCAAATTGATAAGACTCCAGTGATTACAGAACACACATTATATGCAAGTATATGGGGCCTCCTCAAGGGAAAAATATTTCATGTTAAGCCCATGACAAATCTCAACAAATGGAAAATATTTTGTGTTCCTCGACAATATTATTTTAATATAAATTAATCTGAAAGACATTCCTAGTAAAATCTAATCTTTGGACATTAAACTTATGTGTAAAACTATATTAATAAATAACTTGCTTATAGATCATGTCCATACTTAACAACTCATAAAGCAAGCCAGTAATAAAACTAGAAAGAAAATGAGAAAATATCATTAAGATAGAAGCAAATGCTATAGTAACATGAGAATTAGACTTAAAAGTTAAGGGTCTAGAATAAAATAAATAGAAACATAAATTAAATAACAGAAATAATTAACAAAAACAGACTATTTAGCAGATCAATGAATAAGTCATCAAGATGATATTATATAAATGGGTTCCTAACAAGAATGAAGAAAAAGACAACTGATATTAAGAAACAAATGTCTTTGTAAAATAAGTTTGGTATCTTATAATTAGAGAACAAACAATATATTAATTGCCTTAAGACCTCTGAGCAAATAAGATCAAAAGTTAATTTTTTTTTGCCAGGAAGGAAATACATGTAGGGTGATTTCATATGCTAATGCCCCATTTCTAAAGATGAGATCACAGGAATTCTAATCATTTTTAACAGAACTTAAAAAAGAAAATAGATGTAAACTTTGTTTATAATACTAACATAATTTTTATGTTAAATCAAATAGAGCAACCAAAGTAGAAACTGTAGACTATGTCTAACGATAAATATAAGTGAAGAAGAGATAAAAACCATTGACCTAGTGGAAAGATCAATGCACATTAATAAAATTATCACATGCACCTTGAAAAACATCCATATGGTAATTAGTAAGACTGTGTATTATTTGTGGAATAATAAAGCAAACCTGTGAGGAACTATTCGATATGTGAAACTAAAGGAAACAACACACACTTAATAATCACGTTAATTATTAGGTGTTATCCATCAGGAACAATATGAAGATAACCAATATTACTTTTATTTTACAGAAATCTGATGTTCTTGTTAGTGTTACAAGGCAGAAGGGGTGAAATGGGAGTTATGTTTCTGGTTCCTATGATCATATGCTGGACAAAAGCAACTTAGGGAAGGGAGGGTTTGCAGTGATTCTGGGTGCTATCAACCATATTCGAGTACTATGAAAAGTCATTATATTAAGAGATAAAACTTTCTGATAGCAATCACAACACCATCTGTACTTTTAATTAACAGGAATATTTTCAGAAAAGATAAAATTTCCCTGAATATCATACAGTATAACCTAGAAAACATGACCTAGGGAGTTACGATTTTATAGAAAAGAACCCACATAAAGTGAGGAAGAACACATCAATCTGAATTCACATTTATCAGTAGTACTTTTCCCATTTCCTGAAGAGCTGGCTGATAAACAGAGTTCAGCTGCTATACTGCCTTGTGGAGCTGGGGGAGCAAATACTGAGGCAATGGTCTTCTTTAAGGGAGGGCAGGTGATAAGTTCTGTGTTTGTTTGCTTGGTTTCGCTTTATTTTTATTTTTTAGGTAGAGTCTTACTATATAACTTTGGCTGGCCTAAAACGCACTATGTAGACCTGACTGGCTTGGAACTAATAACCATCTGCCTGCCTCTGCCTCCTGAATGCTGGAATTAAAGGTGTTCATCAACAAGCTTGACTATTATAAACTCCTGATACATTGAATTTAGATGCCAAAGACCCATACCATGCCTGTTGCTTACTTTTGAATTGTTGTGGCCAAATGCCAGCTAAAAAAAACCTTAAAGGGAGAACGGTTTCCTTTTGCTTACTATTTCAGTCTACCATGGTAGTAAAGGCATAATGCAGAATGGTGATATTCTTGGTAGTTACTTCTGTGTCACAGTGAAACACAAGCGAGGAACAGGATAGAGCCAGAAGTGGGTGCAACCTTCAAAAGGCCACTTCTGTCAATATTCTTCTGCCAGCCAGACCTTACCTTCCACAGTCTCTTTGCAGCCTCTTTGGGGGAAACAAGCTTTGAAAACATGAACCTGTTGGAGACATTTCAGATTTGACCCATCACAATGAGTAGATATAAACAAAAGTAGACTGTCCTTAAAGAAATAGTCCTCATTGCACTAATAACCAGGATTAGGGACAGTCTTGATTGTTGGCACCTCTATAAAATAAATGGCATGGCGACAGGATGGCAGTGTCAGCTGAAGTAATGAATTCTCCCCATTTGTTCATCCAGATACCAGCAAGCATTCAAAATAGCCAGGTGCATTTAAGAAATGCCAATATGATTTAAAACAAAGTTGTTTTTTTTAACCAAGTTAGATTTATTTCTGACACATAAAGAGCTTGAGAGTCATTATTCCTGTTTTACAAGAAGAATGGGGAACAAACTGAAAATCAATGGGAGTTCTTGGCCACATGAGAGAATTGAGATGGGAGGGCACATTGCCAACCTGCAATCTGAAATGACAGAAGGCAGAGGCTCCTGGTAAAGATCAGTTTGAGAGCAACAGAAGCTGCTGAGGCATCCACTGTGGGAATGCCTAAACTACGACTACAGTGAGTTTCAGGAGGCTGCGAGGTCAATAACAAGCAGAGAAAGCCCCTGGAATGTTGAGGTTAGACATCTACCACACATGTGTGGGTCACACCCCAGAAACACTGATAGGCTGTCACAGGCAGAAAAGGAAAAACACATGACACAGATCATTGCAGCTATCACACGCATTCTCTAGGATAGATCTATCTCCTCAGAGTCTTATCACATAATTCCTCACTTAGGCTTCTGTGGGTGCCCGGTCTCACAAGGGTGGGAGAGAGAAGGTAAAATATACAAATGTCCCATGAGGGTCAAAGGCCCCCGAAAAGGAGAAACAGAATTGTAGATTTTCACCATGAAGCATATAGACATTGAGCATAGTACTTAGAAGAAATGGTAGCATCTGGGAGATATATAAATCTATCATCTGTCCATCTATTATCTATCTACCTATATCCATCTATGGTCTATCTATATAGATAGATATAGATGGATTTCAATAGGTACCTATTTAGATATTGATAGATGTGTAGATAAACAGATAGATAGATAGATAGTTAGTTAGTTATGTATTTTTAAAGCCAGGTCAAAATTAAGTGAACTCCAGTTTCATCTCTGAAAGTGAAAAAACAAAACAAACTAGCAACTTTGGCAAACATCTTAAAAGAATTAGCATCTCAACTACAAATAGAAATTAACATAAAAATTGTGTTCTTCCAACAAATTATTAAAAACAAACCTCTAACAGTATTTTCATAGCAAAGGAAAATTGAATAAACTAATAAAAACAATAACTAGGAGGAAAAAAGGTGCTTTGATTCCAAAAGGAAGAAGCTGATTGGCTAGGACTATACCAAGAGAGCACAGTCCATTTGGGAACTTAATGGCAGGTGTATGATCCTGGGCATCAACAAAATCAGCTTCATTTCAGGCTGATGGGTGTGGAGGGTGTGGAGGATGTGGAACAGACCCTGACAGGACCAAGATTGAGCCAGAAAGTAGCAGGCAGCATGCTAACTCTCGCCTTAACTTAACCATGCACTGGGAACCTGTAGAAGGGAAGCCCACAGAGTTCTCAGGATTTGTCATGGCAGGTAGGACTCACATAGATGCACCCCTTCAGCCTGGTTTCCTGTTCCTCACCACGTGCTCTGCAATGATGGAGACAAGCTGTCTAGATCTATAGTGTAGAGATGAGGCTAGATCTCAAAAATGCATAAGCATGCATGAAAGAAGCATGCAGTCATACAAATATATTTTGTAAGTTGAAAGACAGACAAACTATTTTGACTTACAGGGTACGAGTGTGAATCAAATTAGGGAGTAATTTGCTTAGTTCCATGAAGGGGGAGCAAAGGTGGTTCCATGAGGGTGAAATGTTTGCTTGGAACCCAGAAGCTTAAGGATAGGTTGGGCTTTCAGATCTTTAAACTATCTTAATTCTGCACATTATGTTTTAGTTTACAGTAAAAATTATATATTAACAGTTGAATATTTTAAAAGAAACTGTTAAGGGGCTTCAGAGTAGTATATATGCACAAGAACTATTTCAATGGAACATAGTATGAGATTAAGTGTTATAGCAAAAATTTAGAAGCAAGAATAGAACCTGATTGGTCTGGGGAATGTAATGGTCAGGGGGCATAAATGGGAGAACCTGCCTAAGTGAAGTAAGAGCATTAAGCCTATTCCAATGTGATGAATGCAGATAGTGTTAATAATCTCTTCCGCAGAATCCATTGCATTGAGAAGAGAAAAGTCTCAGTGAAAAAGCTGAACATGTTGTCCCAATGGAAGTCAAACCCATTTAGATAGAAAAATGAGACAAATTTTATATAGATATGAAAATGATTGAAAGACAGATGATAGATGAATGGGTAGATGATATATGAATAGATGAAACCTTGATGGTTAAATGATAGATGGGTGGATGATGATGGATGGATAGATAGATGGTATATTGGTGGATAGATTATAGATGGATAGATAGATTACACATAAATGACAGATGATGTATGAAATGTGTGTGATAGAAGATGGATGGTAGGTAATTGGATGGATGGATGAATGGATGGGTGTAACATATTTTGTCGGTTTTCCACCAGAATACCTGAGACACTCAACTTCAAAGGAGGAAAGGCTTTGGGGCCTCAGTTTTCAGAGGTTCCAGCTCAATGCTGGTTCTCACATTACATCTGAGTCTATAGTATGGCAGCATACCATGGTTGAAAGCATGTCAGGGAGGTCTGTTTGCTTTGTGGTGGTCAGGAGAATGGAGAGGATTGGGGTCTCATGAACACTGTCAAGAGCATGCACTCTATGACCTAACTGTCTGTTGGCCCTACATCCTCAATATCCACAACACCCAAGTAGTACCATGAGCTAATGACAGAGGTGTCAACTCTTGGGTCTATGGGAGACATATTCAAAGGACAGCATCTACAGTCTACAAAACCCATAAAAACAAAACCAAATAAACAAGAACAAAACCAACCAGGTTTCCTACTATTCTTTAAATGTCCCATTCTAATATAAAAAAGAAACAAAGTTCTGCTCATGCTCTGAGAAGAGGCTGGTGAAGATGGAAGTTGCCCACTTGCAGGACAGAGAGGAGGATTCAGAGAAAACGCAGAGCACAATATCAAAGCATCATTGGATTCTCTAGAGGACAAACATCTGAGAGACTTAACTGTGAATCTAGAGTTGACTCTATTTCCCAGAGTATAGTAGAAGAGACGGAGAAACAGACAAGGAAGGGAAAAATAATACTTTCAGTTGACCAGTGCAAATTCCAATATCTGAGATGTTCAAGGCAGAGCTGTTAGAGAAGTGATTCTTGATTTAAGAAGCTCATTACATAGCCATCACAGCCTGAAAGGGGACACAGTCCAGGTCCATCACCTCAAACTTGAGAAGATGGAAGAAAGCTAATGCCTTAGCTGTTCAGATGTGAGCCTGCTGTGTAATACACCATGATGAAGGCATTATACTGTCAATGGCATCACAGATAGAAGATGGATGAGCTAGAATTCACCATAATGTCACAGCAAATGCACAGTGGTAAGTGAAGTCTCAGAAGTGTGACTCCTAAGTGGTTACACTCAGATTTCCTGGAAGGTCCATGACAGTGATGAGGAAAACTAGGTGAATTAAAGGAGT
This sequence comes from Mesocricetus auratus, assembly GCF_017639785.1. Taxonomy (NCBI): domain Eukaryota; kingdom Metazoa; phylum Chordata; class Mammalia; order Rodentia; family Cricetidae; genus Mesocricetus; species Mesocricetus auratus. The sequence goes on along the minus strand of NW_024429212.1, from coordinate 3,867,084 downwards.
CTGGAAATCCCAGAAAGAGAAGAGATGACCTTTAGGAAGGGGTCCTGGAGAGCATGCAGCAATTGACTCCAGCGAGAGCCTGTAATAGATCACATACCCCCCAGGAAAGACTTCTGTACAAATAGACACGGATCAAATGCCAACCTGGAAGAGAATTTATAGTGTATGCATTAGGGGCTAGAATCAGACCCTTGAGATCAATAGGCCAGTTCAGGAAATGTTCAATGGCCAACTATGTACGGTATTCAGCTGTTTTGGCCTCGGCACTAGCAGCTGGGTGTCAGTGCTGAGCTCAGAAAAGCTATTCCATGGAAGATGACTAGAAAGGGAGATTGATCTTACTATAGAGGAAGAGCCAGCCAGGTAAGCTGCCATTTCCCATAATTATAGTGCAGTAAATGCCACAAAGAGGAAATGAATGAGCACCATTGAAGCATCCGTCAGGGCACCTGAAGATGTAGAGTACTGAAGGCAGGCTGTACAGAGCAAGTGCATGCTTAATTAATAGTTCAATGAGACTCCTTGACAAACACAGTCCTGAGTCAGTCTTAGCTTCTAATCCATTCAATGATTCTGGGATATGAGTTTAAGGAGAAAACTATATACTTTATTTGGTGTAAAATGTAATGAAATCACACAATAATTACAGTTTGTTTCTACTGAATGATACAGCCATTTGGACACCTTTAGAGTTAGCAATTAGAGTTTTATGTGCAACTAAGGCACATGTCTAATTATGGCACAATAAAACTAAAAGGTCAGCCAATGAACAATGGCGAGTCACTACGTGAGTCATGAACCCCAACATGAGGCAAGGGCTTCCACAAAATGTCATCCAACCATGCAGCTACCGTCATAAATCATAGTATATTTCTAGTCTCAAAATATTCATTTATTCCTAATCAGCTAGACAATTGCAAGAAAATAAACAGAGAAGTGCTTTGTTTACACACTGAGATTCTCAGTCAACAGCCACTACTAGGAAAGATCTTAAATAGTTTACAGCATATCACAAACACTTGACATTCATCAGTTATAATAGTCACTGCTTAAAGCCTGAAGATGCAACTTCTTGCAATGGGCTTGCACAAGTAAATTTTACTTTCTAAGCAGCTACAAAGAGCAGGGAGTAGAATTTCTTAATATTATTCACATGTATCTGTCAGTGCTCTCTTGAGGAACAAAACTGATAAGATAAAAAATGTATCTCTCTCTATCAATTATCTATCATCTATCTGTCTACCATCTATTTATATATCATCTATCTACCATCTACTATCTACCTACTTACCTATATATCAGCATCTATCTACATATGAAAAGTGAATTCATTAATTCAACTTACTGTGAAATAGTGACACAGCTGCCTTATGCCCTAGGGACTGAGAACATGGTAGTTGCTGGGTTCTTGTCTAGGGTTCCTCATTGGTTCCAGTCTGGTGCCAATAACCTGGAGGATTCTTGGAGAACACTTGTCTTTAGCCAACAATGGATGTCTGGAAATGCTGGTTGTAATATCAGCAAAGGGATCACAGAGAAATCAAATCAGTATTCAGAGAGAAGGCCACTTGAAGATTAATCTTCCCTCTGGCACACACCTTTTTATCTGGACTGCAAGCAGAAGGTGCCATCCACATTTGGGGTGAATCTGGTTACAACAGGTAGGGCAATCAGGACAATTTCCCAGCTGAGGCTCCATCTCAGGTAATTCTAATTTGTGTCAATTTGACATTAAAACCAACCACCACACATCTTGATGACATAAACACTGTCCTTACTTATTTCTGAAATATTTAGTGACAATTACACTTTGAAACAAGCTCTAGACACCTCACAAATCCAAGAATTGACAGCTGCTTCCTGATCTTCCAGTCATCTCTGAGCACAGCGGTTCTGTGCTTGCACTAACAAAGACGCCTTCTGCTCTCTTTGTGGCCCCATCTATTTTTCCCCCCTTGCTCGTTTTTCAGAGATGGAGCTACACCGTCTGTGTGATGGATCCCACACTTAAACTTGTCAAATATAAGACTGATTTCCTTCAAAATGTCGTCAAACTGAATAAGATTTAGCTGACTTTAATATGCTACTGTGCAGAGGTAATGTGAAATTTGAGAGACACAAGAAGTGGAAGCCGAAGGTATGGGGTTTTGTGTATTTTGTGATAATGCTTTCTGTCCGTAGATTAGCGAGCTGAAAGCTGAGGTACCTATTCTAGTCAGGAATGACCAATATCATAATTAGCATCATTCTTGTCTAATTTTGTTGTTTTTAGACGTACATAAAATTGCAATGCTTTTTAAATCTAGTTTTGACCTAGATACCCTGAAGCATAATCCTCCGCGGCATCACACTGGAGGTTCTGCTTGCTGATGTGTGACTGTGTGCTGCTAGAGTGTTGGATGTTTCGCCCGAATGGTAAGTTATATCTCTGTGGTTTTTATTCTCTTTCTTTCTTTCTCTGTGTGTATGCAGGTGCAAATGCACACACACATGTCATTGTAAGTGTGCCAAAATCAGAGTACGAGAGTCTTGGTGGAGTTTACCTCTTCCAAAGCCATGCATCTTATCTGCATTTAATCTTTTTCCTCAACTGCAGTGGTTCTCAACCTTCCTAATGCTACAACCCTTTAATACAGTTCCCCGTGTTGTGGTGACCCCCAACCATTCAATTATTTTCCTTGCTACATTATAACTGTAATTTTGCTACTGTTACGAAGAGTAATATAATTACTGGCATGCAGGATATCTGATATGCCACCCCTATGAAAGGGATCATGACCCACAGGTTGAGAAGCACTGCTCTTTTGTCTCAGGACCTATAGGAGTCTGTCTTCCCCCTTCTTCTTACCTACCATGTTTTTCTGGGAGGTGACATCAGGCTCTACACTTAGAAGTAGAGAACTTGATAGCGCACTCAGTTGCCACATGTGATGCATGACTCTGAATTTTCTGCATTTCCTCCTGACCCAAAGCCCAGGGGTGATGTGGGCATATCCAGGAAGAGGTATAGGTACACATCATATCAGAGGAGTGCTTCCGCCTCCTGAGACCTGTGGAAGATGCAGGTGACACTCTGGGTGAATGCGTATTGTTGACATCTGCATGAACATTTCCAAGTTCCCAATGCCTCAGACCCATGGAAATGACAAAGCCTTCCTCTGGTCTGTGTGCAGATGTTCACAGTGTGTGCAGAAATTGTCTATTGTAGTGTCCTCCTCCCAGATTTTTACAGAGAGAATCTGGTCCCTATACAAACCTACTAAGATGAATTAAACTCACTTCCTTCTTCAGATGTACAAAATAAATTTGCTATAAGGCCTACCCTATCCCAGATTTTCTCTCTATATGTCTGTAATTTCATCATTCCCTGCTTAAGCGATGCAGATCTTGGCAGACTTTTTTTTTTTAAAGAATAACTGTCTGCTATAAAAATGCCTAACCTTTTTCTCTGCTGGAGACATTAGCTTCCAAATGCTATCTACTCTATAATAATCTTTGAAATGACTTCTATGGAACAAATGCCAAACAACACCTTCACTCTAACTGCACCAATGAATATGAGAAGCCCCACAGGCCCATCACCAACACTGAGGTCTGCTATGAATCGCAATGTAACACCTGTCAGTGTCCAGTACTTGTAAGCAATTGTTTTGTATTTTTCCAACAAGGTTTTACCATGCCTTTAGCAGAGACTAAATTTATTCACAGGTGATTTCTCATCTCTAGGACCAGAAGTCCCTGAGATAATTTTTAAATAAAATTTATTACATCTGTGCTACACAGAAGAGAGCAGAGGCTTAGATATAATTAAGTTATAAGAGCCCCTCAGCGGGGTAGTAAATTTCTGGTAGAAATGGCCACATCTCCATGTAGTTGCTATGGACACATCCCTATGAAATTACTATGCAAAACAATCAAGCATCGTAAGAGCGGGAAAGAGGCACAAAATGCTAATCTGCAGGAGAGGAGTCACAGCTAGAAAAGCCTGAGTCAAAGCCCAAAGTCATCAACAGTGTCTTCGCTGCATTAGATGCAGATTGTCCCAGTGGAGGCTGAAGGACCACAAGTGAACGCAGCAAAGTTGTGTGCAATAGCTGAGTTGGCAAAGTGGCTGAAGCCCTGCTGGTTCTCACTCTGTACAGTTTTGGTTATCCTGTGCCTCGGCGCATTCCTCCATATGAACCCTGTAAAGGTCTCCTCCTAGAAAGTTCTCATTCACATGCTAAGAGAAGTGGTTTCCAATTGTCCTCCTTAGCACTCTCCGAATCATGCTGATTTCTTTTTTTTTTTTTTTTGAGGTTTGTCACCTTAACCATCTTTTTTGTTTTGTTTTGTTTTTATTTATTATTTATTTTTAAGTTTAAATTTAGATTAGAAATAAGGTTGCTTCACAAGTCAGTTTCAGGTCCCTCTCCGTTTCCCTCCCCTCCTCCCATGCCCTACCCCCAAACCCCCCAATATCCCCTCGTTTCCCCAGGGAGGGTGAGGCCCTCCATGGGAGTGTCCACAGTATGTCATTTCATCCAGGGCAGGGCCCAGACCCCCCCCCCCCAAGAGTTCAGGGTGAGAGTGTATCTCACATTGTTGGATGGGAGTCCAAAGTCCATGTGTATACTCCAGATGAATACTGATCTATTGCCCAAGGTTCAATAGATTACCTAGGCCTCCTCACTGATACCCCCAGTCAGGGGGTCTTGATCAGTCCCATGCTGGATTCCCAGGCATTAGCCTGGGATTCAAGAGTTAACCCTTTTCAGGTCAGCTGTTTCTGGGGGGTTAAACCAGCCCCGTCTTAATCCTTTGGTCATCAATCCTCCCTCTCTGCATAGATCTGGGGAGTGCCAGTCTACAATCCCATGGCCAGAGCGTCTGGGAAACAGAACCTTCATTCAGTGGCTGATGGAAGAAGAGGCAGACTCCCACGGCTAAGCACTGAGATGAACTCATGCTGATTTCTAAGCACCAAGACTGTGAGCATCCTGTCACATGTCTTTACTAGTTTACCAGCATTAGTCCATCGGTAAGTTAACTTCGTTCTACGTCTTCAGTGTCTTGGGCTCTTGAGCTTCCAATTCATGACAATCTCACAATAAATGAGAAGATGGAGTTTGACAAAATTGTCCAAACGGCAAGGCGATGGAGAACTACTGGAGGGTTAGTCATTCATACAGTTTATGAGTGTATGTATGTATACGTGCATGCATGTATGTATATGTACACATGCATGCATGCATGTGCATATGTGTGTATATATGTATGTACGTATACATGTATGAATATACATGCATGTATGTGTGTTTGTATTGAAGTTGCAATAAGACTAAGCATCTCCCCATGGATTAAGGCTGCGCAAAATGACCCAGCCTGATGAGTAAGGTCTCAAGAGTCAGTAAGTGTCAGAGACAGCCCCTGTTCCCACTGTTAAGAGTCCCACAGGGGGACCAAACTACATGCCTGTAACATACATGCTGAGTAATTACTGCATTTCGAACAACTGGAGCAAAGAGGAGCTATGGAGGAGATGAACACAGCCCAGGGATGGACAATTAAATGTTCATAAGGTGGAGCTGGAGGATTGGATGGAGCCAGGAGAACAGTGACAACAGGACAGGGAGGGGGCAGATGGCAGCTGTGGGAAGGGAGGCTTCCTTTCGAGGCAATGCCAGTGTGAGAGCCCTGCTGGCTCACATGGCAGGGCAGGAAGCCTGCTGGTATGCAGTCTAGGGGGAGGCAGTGGCCTCAGGCTTGTCCCATGTCCCTCCCTGGAGGTCATGAGGGGAATGGCTGTATCCTTCTAAAACTCATGTGCTGAAATCAAATCACCAAGAGGATGTGGTCTCCTGTGCAGGTGAGAGGAATCGATGCCTTGGGGAAAGCTGCCTCCCCTGCCATTGTCTATCTCTCCCTGGTGCCAGGGAGCAGACCCAACAGGTTTCTGCCTTCACCTTCTGCCTCCAGCTTCTGGAACCATAAACAGCAAGTTTGTATTGTTGATAATTGCTTTGCCTATGGCATTTTAAAATTTACTGATAATTGCTCAACCTGTGTTATGGTCTCTCCCCTCCCCTAGCAGTCAGGAAAGACTGAGATAATTGGGCTCCCAGAGCACAAGTCAAGGATTTGCAGAGTATTTACCCATATTTAGTATTTTTTGCATGATTTCTAGTCGACATTTTGGTTGCATTTAAGCTTAGGAAAGGGGATATTTTTACTAGATATGTGATACAAAATGGAATAGTCATTGCATATGGTAAGGATTGGCTTTCCTCAGTCTGCCTTTGAAATGGGCTTTATTAAGCAGCCCAGATCATGAAATCATTTGGTTGTATCTTATTGGATATTCATAGTTTCTTAGTTAGGGTTTCTATTGCTATGAGGAGACAGTATGACCATGGCAACTCTTATAAAGGCAAACATTTAATCGGGGGCTGGCTTAGAGTTCAGAGGTTTAATTCATTATTGTCATGGTAAGAAGTATGGTGGGGTGCAGGCAGACTTGGTGCTGGAGATTGTAGCTAAGAGTTCTACATCTGGATCAGCAGACAGCAGGAAGAAATTGCCACTTTGTGTCAGGTTTGAGCATCTGAGACCCTAAACCCAGTGACACAGTTCCTCCAACAAAGCCATACCTCTCCTATAAGGCCACATCTCCTAATAATGTCACTCCCTGTGGGCCTTTGGGGGCCATTTTTATCCAAACCACCAAACCTGATATGTGTCTTGGAGATTCTATATTATAATGAGGTGTCACACTGCAAAGGGCCCCCTGTTTCTCAATAGTAACTGTGTGTGGTCGCCACTTTTCTTCATTAGAGGTGTATAGTCTTCAAGAGACAGCTTAAGTGATGTGCCTTCCCCAGCATTGCTTTGTGTTTAGATTGCTTTACCTAAGGCAGACGAGGAACTAGATTTTTGCTATAAAACACTTCCAGCAGAGGTAGAATTCAGCTGCCTGGAGAACATGCACTCAAGTATTGTAAGATAGAAATGACCAGAGGCCAGCTCTGTAGTCTGTGATGTTATTTCCACAGGATTCATTTATCTTTCCCTGTCAAGGCCATGGGCACAGGCTGCACAAGGGGACTGGAAGACGTGACTTGTCATAGTTCTGGCACGGATACCAAAGGTGGGCAAGATGCTGCTTTCACCCCAGTTCTACACAAACATGTCCTGTCATAGTTTCATAAACATTAAACACCAATACCTTGTATGATGAAGTGCAGCACAGGACAGGTCTCTTTGGAGGGGGGTCCCATAGTGACACCAGCAGGGAGACATCCCCCATCCCCTCTTCATCCTCTGGGCATACTTGTCTCAGCCTCCCTCTACTGCAGTTCCCCAAGCTGGTTAAAGTCGCCTAGAGGTAACTCTTCAGATGCCTATGCAGAGAAGGGAGACTGCTTTTCCATCAGCGTTTGCATAAAGAGTTTGAAGCTCATTTTTTTTCTTGTTCACCAACCAATGACTGTGCATGAAGGTGATCCAGTCCTCATGACAATGAAGGCCTTAGTCCCCTGCTGTGGTTTTGACTTAGGTGCACAATTGAGGATCCACTGAGGGACACAGAATTCTGGGAAGGGGCAGTGAGATAGCATTAATGTAGGAAAGGGAAAGAAAAGCTTGGGAAGCCTAGCTCAGAGGTCCTCCAGTACAAAGAGCAACTAATTAATGTACTACTTATTAATTGCGTGCTGGAGGTATAAGGGGGCACACAAGAACTAGTTTCTTCCTAACTATGTCTTAGCTTGGTTTTATTTATTTATTTTATTTTTTATTGCCATAATTAAGGAAGCAAGGGCTAATTTTAGCTTCTGGAAAAAGGTCCAGGTTACAGTCCATCATCATAGACAGGTCAAGACATCAGGAGCTCTGCCCAGGCTACAGCCCATCATCACAGAGAAGTCCCAGGATGCTTTCTGCCTAGGGAATGGTGCTGCCCATAGTCAATGGTGAGTCCTTCTGCTTCATTTAATATATTCAAGACAATTGTCACAGACACAGCCATAGGCTAATGTGATCTAGACAATCCCTCACTGAAATTTTCTTTCTCGGTGATTCTAGACTGTGTCACACAGACAATTGATAAATAAATATTAGCCACCACAAACTGTCAAAGGGTTTCTGAACAACATGGGAACATACCTACGGTGTCTGTTGCTATGGACAGGTAAGTTGTATAGCACCAGGAATTGAATATTTTTACATGATGGAAGGTTAAGAAATGAAGTAGCTACCACACCGGTTGAACCACTTAATTACCTGATGCCTGCTCTCTCAGCAGTAACTACAGATATATACTCAAGCACTAGGGGGATCATGCCTCAGATTCCTCTCTGGTGATGTACAGGTGTGTTATTGCATTCTTTGTCTTACACAGGAAGGTCATGGGTACACCCTGGATGCATGGTGGTGCATTTCTAGTAGACACACAGAGAATACCAGACTCTTACCACAAAGTTGTAGCTTCCTCCACAACTTCTTCTGGGGCCTGGGAGGCTGGGTATCCCTGAAATCCAACACGGACAGCAGAGGAGGGAAACGACAACAGAGGCTGGGATGCTATATCCTTATCCTTGCTCATAGATGTTATTTCTCTGGGAGGCACAACAACGACAGACAGGATGGGGGAGACAATACTGAACCTTTTCCTGCAGCCTGTGTGTGCATCAGCAACTGAGGTGGAGGCGGATACGCAGGGGGAGCAGGCACAGGGAGGCGGTGAAAACAGCCTGAGTTCTCCAGGATTCTGCACTGGGACTCATATGAGCTACACAGTGTGAACATGCACAGTCTGCCTAAACTCGCATGTGACACTAGTATCGACAGCACACAATAAAAAGACTGTAAAACTTACGGTCATCTTTTAGAGATTTGGTTTGATTCTCTTTGGAAGGGCACTAAATGAGGTGTGAAAAGACCATTTCAGTCTGACCTGGGAAAAGCCCGCGTGCACACTCAGGCTCTTGAATAGCACTTTAATCCTGCTCCCCTGCGGGGGGCCCTGCATGGCTGCTGTCACTGGGCAGACAACAGGGTGACTAGCACAGCAGGAGGTAGGTGACATCAACCCCATGAAGCCATCAGACCTCTGCACAACCCTCTAGAGCAGCTGTGGTGGGGCTGGAGGGTGGGGGAAGGGATGTGCCAATGCTAAGGACCCCCTTTGGGACTCACACCGCAAAGCTCATCTTTCATTTTCAGTTTTCGGCCCCCTCACCATTCACAGTGTTTGAGTTAACAGTGTATCTGTGCCATCACTAATTTACATCCTAAGGCCATCCAGTGGGCTGATTGCAATGGTAGCTGACATTCAAATTAGCTTTTTCTTTTCAGGGTGTTACCAAAGGGACAGCCAGGGACCCCAGGTTTACACAGAGGGAACATTTATACCGATTCCAAATGACAGATTTTCCTTCTGTAAAATATGACTGACAGGCAAATGGAATTGAGTCTTGAATAAGGAATTTGAGCCAAGTAAGTAAATCATTGCAAAGCTGAAGAACTTCTGTTAATATTTTACTACTTCTTTGTATCTCCCAAGGATCCAATCAGAACTCTCTCGTTTTCAGCCCTAGTTTCTTTTGTCTTGCATCTTTGCCTTATAGAGCATTTTCTGGGTCTTGCTGATTAGCAGGTACACGTGTATCAGCAATAGCAAGAAAGGCAGTCAAGGTTTCATACTGCCTGGCTCTAAGAATGCACTTAAGTGACAACATAGCACAGAGACCCACAGGCCCGTAGGCCACACCAGGGTTTGCCTGGGAGAGGATGAGGGTGTGCATGTGTGAGCTATGCACATGTGTGAGTGCGTTTTTCTGTGACTGTGTGTGACATGTGTGAGCTATGCACATGTGTGCGTTTTTCTGTGACTGTATGAACCACTCAGATATTCAGAAAATCATTCCTGGTTTGTGACAGCATACCAGTCTGTCCAGCTTGCCATTTGTGCTTTGACTTTAACACATTTTTACATGTGATTTTTTTGTTTATTTTTCAAGACAGGGTTTCTCTGTATTGTTTTCGAGGCTGTCCTGGAACTTGCTTTGTAGACCAGGCTGGTTTCGAACTCACAGATATCTGCCTGCCTCTGCCTCTTGAGTGCTGGGATTAGAGGCATGAGCTACCAACGCCTGGCGTGAATGTTGTAAATTCATGGTCAGTCTCACTTTTCAATCTTTTGTGGATCCCGGTTCTCGAATAGTTGAGAGAAATGTGCTTATTGGGCCGGAGGAGATGGCTAGGTGGTTCATAGAATTTATGGTTATTACAGAGAATATGTGGGAGCCTCACAGCTACTCCGTCTAACTCCATATGCAGGAGATCTGATACTCTCTTCTGTCTTCCACAGGCACAGACATGCATATGCACAGAGACATGCACAGGTATAAAAGGACACATACACAGGCATGCACACATGTGCACTGACACATACATACACAGAAATACACACATACATACACAGACATGCACATGCGTACACTTACACAGATACACAGTCATGTACACAAACACACACCTAGACATTCACATGTATACACACATTCATACAAACACACATACCCAGACATACACACAGAGACATGCACAAACATTCACGTGTGTATACATACACATAGACATATACATGTATACACACACACACACACACACACACACATGAAATGTGCCATTTTACATATCAACGTCAAGAGTGTTTTTTCTTTTCTTTTCTCCTCTTGTTTTCCTACGGTACTTCCAAGAGGCTGTGTTTAGATGCACATTTTTAAGGTATTCAGAATCTGGCTGTGTGAAAAGACAAAAAATTATTTTTTATGATTTCTGTACTTTAGTGAAATTTACTCACTGTGTACCTTATTTCTGTGACTAAGCTCCTTTCCCCTATCTTGAGTTTCCTCAGACATAACAGCATTTCTGCTTTCTTTGTTTTCTGGGTGTGTTCAAACACCACACAGCTGTGCTTCTGTTAACATGGTTAACAGACTGGTTTAAAATCTGATTGGTCTAGCCTTCACTCAGAGTTCTTCATCTTAAGATTTTTGTCAAAAAGCCCCCAAGTTTCTAGTTTATGTTCTCCATCTTTCATTGGGTCCATGACAAACTTCCAAATGATGAGTAGTTCTGAAATATTCTGGGTGGTGAATTCTCTTATGTCATACTGTACTCATCTTCTAACACATCTCTCTCCTCTCATGCATTTCCCAAGCCTCTTAAAAATATGACTGGGGAGTTTTTATCAGTTTTATTGCTACATCATTTATCAAGAGTTTATATTTTTGATTGCTACTGTAAATGAAATATTTTGTTGTACTTTATCTCCTAATTTTCATTATTCCGACTCATGCGGCCTATAGCTCTTCTATCCTTACCACAAACTCACTCCTGCACGAAACTATCCTTTAAATTCATGATTGAACTGCCTAGGCACACTGCTTCTCACATCCTCCTCTTTAATTCCCCTGTCACACCTTTCTTGTTTGCATAACTGCACGGGCAATGTTCCCACCAAGACCAGGAGCAAGGGTCACAGCTCAGGGTCCCATATCATTACCAACTAGCACTCTGTATAGGGATGATATAGGTGTAGGCTGACATGTCACATCTTGCCATTTCTGCCTTAGGAACACTCTTGTAGGCATGTCAGGATGCTGAAGTAGTTGTGTCACACATGAATGGGCAGATGGAGAAGTCTTTTCCTGGAGAATATTCATAGCCAAGGCTATCTGGCTGAAGTGGACCTCTTGGAAATGGTCCCCTCCCGGATGAGCCTATTTTATTGACAGTAGGGTTTCCTTCTCTGTGTCAGGTATGCGTAGCTGGTAAGCAGACCCCATCTCATGGGAGTAGGTGTGTTTGCTGAACCCTTCCACCTTCCTTTCTGTTCAAAGAGAAGCTCACAGCTGGCACAGCTGTGTCCTCACAGGCAGTCGAAGGAGGGACAAGTCCATAGGCTTGGTGACAGTCTGCTTTCCACTGGCAGCAGAAGCCAAGTTTTACTCTTACCGGCTCAAGACACAGGGATGAATGCAAGGGAAGAAGCTGTGTGGCATCTGATAAGGTATTCTGATGTTTGCATGTTTGGTTGGCTTCTTAAGTAGCTTTAGAAGCACAGTGCTTATACCAACAACCAAACTATCAGTAAGTGTCCAGCCCTTCCAGGTAGAAGTTGTAGGTATTAGGGATAATTCATAACAGACGTTACTGTTAAAGGAAAGTGGGATCCCAGGAATATGCTAGAAAATGACTGACTGAAGAACACCTCTCAGTTTGATAGCCAGTTTTCCCCAGGTCACAAAATCCACAAGTGGGGACAGAATGTTGGGCCAGATGACACTCACATTGAGTTAGATGTCAAATACTTAATTATGCCTGCTCATATGTCACCGTAAGGGCTTGGGGGCTTTGATGATGGGCAGATGAAGGCGTGCTGCTGGTCTTCCAGTGTGAAGACTGACAGGAGGTGGTGGCAGACTGGTAGCAGTGTAGAGACGAACAGGCTTCCCAAAGAAAGGAACATGGTTGGGCGTCTCTGCCTTGGCCTGGCATAGGCCAACACATTCTATCCCGTGGAATGCGTAATTCATCCTGAGAGAAATCTAACTTTATAATCTGCCAGGCTGAGGCTTAATGGAGACCCCAATGAGACAGAGTCTTCCAACTTGGCCACCACACAGCTGATTAACTTCTCCCCCTGGAAGTGCAGACCTGCTTGATATTTACAATGTGTTTGGGAGATGCCAGCTCCATTGGCCCAGGTTTGACAGGTCCATTTGTCAGTGTCGTGCACCCCACATGCTATCGATTCCAGCAAGGTTCCCTCCTCTCCAGAACTGCAATCAATCAAGCCCAGAGTACAGACACAGAGAGGGAGCTCCATTACAGAGGCTGCCTTCCTTCTCCATGTCCGGCTTAGACTGAGGTACCGATGGCATGACTGCTCACCTCCCTTCTCAGTGATTTATAGGATGGGCCTGTCACTAGCTCTTGGCAAGGTTTTCTAGATTAAGTGCCTCCCAGGATCATATCCGGAATGCCTGCATATTGCATCTAGAAGTTGTTGTATCTAGAAATGATCTAACATCACAATGTCATGTGGGAAGGTCCTGGGCTTGTGGTTCTTATCATGCAGATATGGAGAAGGATTCCATGATCAGAAAGATCAGCAGAGTAGAGATCTAAGAGACATAGAGAGAATGGGCACCAAAGGATGATCTGCTGGCCCAGACTCCAGCTATGACAACTTCTAAGGTCACTGCTGGCCAGGGTCTTGCCACTTTTGTGGTAGCTGCTCAGCTGCTCAGATACTGGTTCTTGTTATGTCAGTGCTTTTGGAATGTGGCTCGTTTACTGGTAAGCAAACTCTTGGTGTTGCTTGCTGGTATCCTAAAGGCAATCTGTTCAACCTCAAGTGTGAACAAGCTCTGGAAACAGTTCCAACTTTCATTGTGCCAGGGAGATGGTCCAACAAGATACCATCCACCTTAGCCCCCATGGCAGCAAGGGAACTATTTCTATTTCTCTCTTCAAATCCAAGTTCCATCATGAACTAGCCATACTTTAGATATGGGGAATTTCCCAGTCCTTTCATGAATTAGTTTTTGTTCTATAATTTGGGGGAGGGGTAGCTTGGATTTTTTTCTTCAATAAGAACATAATCTGATTTTTAACAGCAGTAGATATGAATGGAAATTCTTATATAAAAACTCATTTAAAGTGCTTCAGTGTTTGTTACATTGTCTCTGGACAAGCTCTTTTCCTGGACATTGAATTAGACCATTATATCTAGATCTTATGTCATTTCCCAATGCAAATTCTGAGAGCTATGGAGGAAAAGACTAGCAATTATAGGGGGATGGGTTGATCCCACCCCACTGCAGCCCTTCATCCTACCTAGTATCTTTCTCTGGTTCTCAGAAAAACATCACTCCCGGGCTCAACCCAAAGTCCTCTTTCAGAACCCTAATTCCTTAAGTGCTGTTGGGAATAATATGCTACACAAAAGCATAGTATATTCTGTGGACAGTGACACTGGGGCACTTGAGGGAGAATTCTGGCCCAAATCCCCTACCATGAAGTGAATTTTTCTTGCCAGTCCATTTCTCTCCTAGCAATTACACAATTTTTCTAAGGCAGTTTCTAAATAACACAGGATACTAAGGAGTAGATGACAGACACACAAGCTCTTCAAATATCCCTCACTTCCAGGTCCAGGCCAGTGATGTCTACATCAAGTTCTTGGCTTTCTGCTCTGATGCTGCCTCTTAACACATGTCAGAGTGCCTCTGGCTCATTTTGTTCTGGAAACTTAGAATCCAATAACAATGTGAGTGTTCCTTAAATAATTGCCCAATCTTTCCAAATTAAAGGCTGGATTTTATCTAATCATGTTTAACTCTGATTAGAAGTTTCCTTCAGGGCTTAGAAAAATCAATCAAAATAAGTAGTCTACAAACAGTAGCGGATGAGCCCATCTCCCAAGAGGGCAGAATGAAGAGGTCAGAAGTTTCTTCCTCTCCCCAAACAAGAATAAACATTGACATAATGATAAAACCCAAACAATTCCGTGCTCTGGAGATGGGCTCAGAGCAAACAACAAATCGAGAAGTGTTTGTCCAAGATGAGCTGCTGGACTGAGGGTCAGAATAGATAGGAGAATACAGGCTTCTGTCCAGGACCTCACTGCCTTCCACCTCCACCCTATTGCAGGCATTTACCAAGTATTACTGGCTTGGAAAAGTCAGTGACTTGGACATGGTATGTTCTGGGGCAAAACACAGGGTAGGGAGCCCCGTGGCTTTGCACTGAAGTGAGCATGTATTAGATCATTTCTTCTGTGTATTGATCACAATAATGGAAATATAACTAACACAAACATTAAAGTAGGAAGGTACACAATGATTGATCTCAAATCTACTTCAAAACCCAAATCATCAGAACTAATGTGGGAAAGGAATAACGATGTCTTCCACTTCAGTAGAAGAGAGACCCCAGAAGTAAACTCCTGCATCTCCTATCTCCTGCATATATTGTTGCATGACTTCTTCTTCTTCTTCTTCTTCTTCTTCTTCTTCTTCTTCTTCTTCTTCTTCTTCTTCTTCTTCTTCCTCTTCCTCTTCCTCTTCTTCTTCCTCTTCTTCTCCTCATCCTCCTTTTAAGATGAGACCACGCTGTTGGAACAGGAAAGCCTGTTGGTGTTGAGAGAACCAACGCCTTTGCAAAACAGTGCAAATTGGCCCTTATCTTATCCTCTATATAAACGTAGCACAAATAGATGAAACATGTAAAATGTGATGTATGGCCCTTAAAAGATCAATGTAAGGAACAAATTTTAGGTTATTGATCTTGACAATGATTCTTTGACTGTGACACAAAAGCACCAACAAATGACTTACAATTCATGCACATGAGTGACTTTGGACATCAAAGGACATCAGGAGACTGAGAGGACAAACCATAGGGCTGGATAGGTGAATTAAGAGGTAAGAGCACTTGCTGATCTTCTAGAGGCCTCAAGTTATACTCCCAACACCCAAATCAAGTAGGTGGACTCATGATCATCTGTAACTCTGGTCTCTCCCAGTACCTGCATGTATGTGCTGCACATACCTAACTCAGACACACGCACATGATGGGGGAAGTCCTGTGTATATGTCAATAAAGCACTGTTGGCCAATAGGGAACCTAGATAGGTGGGACTAGGAATCCAGGAGGACTCTGGGTAGGCGAAACACAGGAGAAACACAGGGAGTCAAGATATAACACCATGGGGTAAGAGAAATACTTAGATTAACAATTATGGGATAATTACTTAAGTCAGAGCTAGCCAGTAAGAAACAAGCAAGGCCAACAGCTTCATAACTAACATAGCGTCCTGTGTGTTTATTTGGAACAGGCTGCTGGAAGGTTTCCCTTTACACACACATACATAGAATATAAAAATTAAAAGCCAAATAAATACCAGAACCTTAAGTTTCACACTTAAATGTTTAAAATCTTAAAAATAAAACTGGTCAGATTATTTGCATAAAAATTTCTCAGAGAATACACACAAATGATGAACACAGCACATGAAAAGATCATTTTAAAGTAGAACCATTGGGATTGGAGTACATCAAGACCACAATACTCACATTTCACACTAACTAGGGTGATCATGTCCAACAAGACAGACTATGTCTAGATTTAGCAAAGAGTCCGAGAAACTTGGACCCATATGAACCCCACATATAGGAGTGAAAAATAAAGGAAAATGCAAACTTACCACGTGCTCCCACAATTCTCCTGTACACATTCCAAATGAGCTCAAAGGACCTGAAACAAATGTTTGCATCCTGATGCTTACAGGAAGCATTGGTCACAGCCAATAAAGGCAACATCCCCTCAGATTCCATCAGCAGACAATAGAACAGCAATGGACCTTGAAGGTGACTGTCTGACACAGGGAGACCCTGCAACCATGAATAAGCCTGTTCCAAAAGAACAGATGCTATGTGAATTCACATGTATGTAGTACTTACCACAATAAGTTCATAGAAACAACATAGAATAAAAGCAATCAAGAGGAGGCGCTGAGGAACTTGAGGGCTTGTTTCATAGACACCTTACTTTGATTGAAGAAGGGTTTTGGAGAAGGTTGTTGGTTTCATAGCAAGGCAGATGTGGCAAAGGCACTTCAATGATTACATTATTTGTTTTCATGCTGTATATATTTTTCCACATAGACCTATCAGGGAAGATGATAATTGAGACTCCAAGTTGACCCAGATGTTTAATTCCTGACAATAATTTTGTAGGATAGCATCATAATCTTTTCTCAATACATCCCAAAAGATAGTAAGACATATTGGGTCTAATTAATTAAAGGAAAAATGTAATCCTGACTCAACACTCAATACTCTTGTGCTCTGGATCTTAAAACTCCAATATCAAACAATCCATTCAAAACTGTTGAATTCTGAGAGAGTTAATGATGAGATAGATCAACAGGACAGATCTAGTGTAGAGAAGAGAGGTGTGTGTGTGTGTGTGTGTGTGCGCGCGCGCGTGTGCGTGCGCACGCGTCATGAGTCTCTCCTATCAGTCACAGCTGCTTTGGATGTTCTGGTCTTTTGGTTTCAATGTGAATTTTGGGATCGTTTGTTTAACTTGTGTAAGGACTATTGTAAAGAGTTTTGATTGAGACTGGATGAAATTCACATACTGCTCTCGGTAACATGAGACAGCAACAGTATTTTTTCTGCCAATCCAAAACACTATGGGGGTCTTTCCATCATCTCATGCCTCTAGAATATCTGTAGTGCCTTACTGTTTTCACTGTGTGATAGTAACCATTATTGGTTAAGTTTAGGTCCTTTTTATTTCATGTTTTGAAGCTATTCTGATGAGGACTTGTTTCCCTTAGGTCACTTTTAGAGAGCTTGTTATTGGTACATAGAGAAGATGACTATTGGATATTGATTTTGTATCCTGATGCTTCATTGTAAATACTGAGCTGACTTTAAAGTCATCTAAGTCTGCTAAGTATGGATCATAGCATCTGTGAGGATAAATTGACTTCTTCCTTTACTATTTGTATCTCTTTTAATTTCTTTTTCTTGCCCTGTTAATCTGGTTAATATTTCAACCACTATACTAAGAGTAGTGAGAGTGGACATTTGATCTCACTAGAGGAGATGCTTTTAGAGGTTGTCTATTCATTATGATGTTGTTATAGGTTTGTCAATCATAGCTTTAAATTTATTCAGGCTTATGCTTTCTTTGAGTTTCTTCAGGGATTTTGTGATGAGAGTTTTGGAATTGAATGGTCCTTTTCTGCATTTATTGTGATGATTATGTGTTTTTAAAATTTTGTTTATATAGAAGATTATGTTTATTGTTTAGGTCAGTTTAATAATCCTTACATTCTTTTAATTGAATTTAGTTTGTCATGATATTATTGAAGCATTTGCAAATATAGTAATTAAGGGAGTGGGATTCCAAATTTTTGTTAATCTTAACCTACTTTTGGTGTCAGAGTGATCCCGGTTTTGTAGTTTGAGGTTTGGAGTGTCCCTTACTATTCCATTTTGTAGACTAATTTGGAGAGGACTCATATTAAATATTCTTTAAGGGTGTGTTGAATGTCAGCAGGGAATGTTTGATCTTGGGCTCTTCTTTGTGGGGATGTTTTCTTTATTAGTACTTTATTCTTATTGTTTGTTACTGAGCTGTATACTTTATTGTTTAACTTCAGGAGCTTAGATGTGTCTAGCCATTTATCTTTAAAATATTCTGTAAAGTCACAGTAATCAAAACAGCATGACATTGGCACAAAATGGACATATAGATCAATGGAATAGAATAGAAGATCTAGAAGTAAGCCCAGGCAAGTACAATATGGTTGATTCTTGAAAATTATAAAGGGGAAAGATACTACCCCTCCTGGGAATGGCTATCATCAAGAAATCTGACAGTGAATGTTGGGGAGGATATAGGCAAAGACTAACCCCTGGTCATTGTTTATGGGAGCATACAGAATTAATCCATTATGGAGGTTCCTCAGAAAATTAAAAATAGAAGTACTATATACCATTCCAGGGCATAAATCCAAAGACTCTATATCCTACCACAGAAAGGGTTGAATGCCCATGTCATAATAGCAAGGAAGTGGAGCCAACCTAACAATCCATCCAAAGATGACTAGATAGTTAAATCTGGTGCATATGCACAATGGAATTTTACTCAACTGTGAAGAAAACTGAGATCATAAAACTTTCAAGGAAATGGGTAGATGTAAAGAAAATAAAGTTAAGTGAGGTGACCCAAACTAATAAAAGAACACACACACACACACACACACACACACACACACACACACACACACAGACATATGCTCTCTCTCACATGTGAATCACAGCATACATTATATCATGAATATATGTCAAAAGGTATAAATGTAGGTAACACCTAAAGATCTAGAAGGAAGCCGAGGGAGGGTAACATTGGATGATGAAGAGGGATGTGGATGGGAGTGGGCTAAGGGACACATGGAACATGAAGAGGAAGAGAGTTTGGTGGGTGAAGACACAAAGAGGAAAGGGGGCAGCAGAAGTGAGAGTGATTGTGGAAAGAAGATTCATAAAGCATATTTTGTCTAAATATGTCATAATTGTATCTAACACATACATATAATTTTCTCATACATAGATATATATGAGAAAAGGCTTCCACAAGTAATATATCTATATGTAGAAATCTAAATCATATTCTTATGCATCATTCCACAGAGAGGTGAAGTAAAGGTGGATCAAATGCCTTGAACAACAACAATGGCAAGACCTGAAACATTGAAACATGAAGGAAAATGAAGCAAACAAATCAGAATACAATACAGGCACAGAAGGTGACTCTCTGATGGGACACCCATTGCTCAGGATGTAAGTAGAAGGATTGGCACATAGGACTGAAACTATTCTACCCTGAAAAAAAATAAGCAGTTGACAGAGCAAAGAGACTGCCTGAAGAATGGAAAAAAAATATCTTTGCCAACTAATTATCCAACTGGTTAGATTTTTGTTACCTTCATAGAATCTAGAGGCATTGGGGACAGAGAACCTCTATTGACAAAATGCCTCCAACATATTGGCCTGTGGGGCATTTTCCTGATTAACGATTTACGTGGGAAGGCCCAACCCAGTGTAGGTGGTGGTAACCTTGGGCAGGTGGTTCTAGGATCTATAAGAAAGTAGAGTGAAAAGGCTACAAGTAGCAAGCCAGTAAGTAATGTTTCTCAATGACCTCTGTGTCAGCTGCTGCCTCCATGCTCCTACCATGCTTGAGTTCCTACTCCAAATTACTCAATGATAGACTTGTGATGTGGGAGTGTAAGCTAAAACAAACACCTTCAGAGGTTGCTTTTAGTTGTGATGTCATATCACAGTAGTAGAAACCATAACTAAGATGTTCATGCAACAAAGGATTAATATTTAGACTATATTAAAAGTCCAAAACATTATACTTCAGAAACGTAGCTAATTCAATCAATAAATAGGCAATGGAAAACAACAGACACTTCAAAGACACCGTGATGCTCTGCCATTAACCATGGCCATAAGTGATGTGGTCAAGAAGCATGGGCAGACACCTTTTAAGATGCAAATAAGAATTAATCTCTGTTCATTTAATCTGCTTTCCCTAGGTGTTTTGTCATAAAATACTGCTTGTCATAAGATACTACTACCAGGAGTTTCTCATAAACACTAAGTGACTTTACAAAGGTGACACTAAAGTGACCTCATAAAGACTAAATGACCTTGCATGAGACTCCATGCTGGCTACTTGGAGTTCAAGCATCAGGAGGTAGCATGGGCCTGGGGACTACTGAAAGTAGTTTTCCCATGAGTGACATAGCCACATTGGTAGTCACTCTTTGTATCCTAGTTCTCAGAATCTTAGAGGCACTTGTTTCTAGATGACTTTGCCCTGTGAACTTCCTTTTGTTCAGGTCAGCAACAGAACTGCCTACTGCCTGCCTCCATACATCCCAGGTCTCATCTGAGAGACATCTGTACTGTGTGGTCTCATCCTGTTGACCAGAGCCATGACGAAGAGCTACAGACTTATCTCACTACACTTGTATCCCTCTCTCAAGAGTGATTGCCAAAGTCTGTTCCATGTCTGAGACTTGCAACGAGGTTGACTCGCCTTTTTCTCTTAACACAGACTCTCTTAGGGGTTTATGCCTGCTTGTTAGGAGAGAAAAAGGGTGTGTTCACTTGCTGGAATCACCAACTTGCCTGAACCCTGATTTCAGCTAAGGAGACTTCTGATCTGTAGAACTGCAGAAGTTGATGCTGTTTCAGTCACCGAATACCTGGCAAATCACAGCAACAATAGGAACTGGATGCAAGCATTAACTTATTAATGTGACAAAGAAATGATTTTCTGAAATGTGTCTTATGTCCTTCAAACTTACTTATATTGAAGCTTGCCATAATGTTTTAAAGTAGAGTGTATGCTTCCTTGGAAGTAATATTTGTCAAATTCTTTTTTAGATGGATTCTGCAATTCTAAAAGACAAATACAAATGACAAGTAAGGGGATGTTGGGTTTGGGGTAAAGAAAATAGAATAAGAATGTGTATGACAAGGGTAGATAATGGCACAGTGAACCCATAATTGTTATAAACGTAGGGCCAATATAAAAGGGTTCTGAAATTTTTCTTTTGGGTTTTCAAAACAGGGTTTCTCTGTGTGACTCTGGCTATCCTAGAACTCACCATGTAGACTAGGCTGGCCTTGAACTCAGAGATGGGCATACCTCTACCTCCCTAACGCTGGGATTAAAGACGTGTGCAACTACCACCTGCTGAAATTTCTGAGAGCATCTTAAAATCCCAGCTAAAACATTACTAATTTTGTTTGTAGTCTTCCCTTTTCCATTTTAAGGGTTGTCAGTATTTAGAAAGAGAGTTTTGTTCAGTATGTGTCTGGGCTCTAATACCCCACTCCCTGACGTAGTGTGGAACTATGCACGCACAGATGAGGCTTTCAAATCGATGCACACTTTGAAAACCACAATGCCTACTGTCCAGATATGAAAGCTGTATCTTTCTTTTCAATAGGAGATATGGCTATGGCCCTCAACCTAAATAAAAGGAATACACAACCACTACAAAAGGAATGCTTCAGCTGTTACCACTCCTGAGAAACTATGTACAGTATTGTAAAGTACAGAGCCCATTCTATGCTCTATTCTGTACCCCCTCTATTATAGCATATATGTTAGAGAGTATATAGACCCCAGGTACTCTTCTGATGAAAATGTCAGTTATCCCTGAATCGGTATTTAAAACTCATTTATTGCTACCCTCCATATGAATGTAAAATGAAGTACAAAAAGTCAGTTGCTATACTGTCATTACTATTAATAATTATCATATGTGTTCTTAAGCTTATTATATTAATATCCTAAAATGGGTTTAAAAAAGGAAGTTTCTACATACTAATCAAACAACATAATTTTAGTGCGTACTGTGTTTTCATATTACTTTAAAATTCTTGGAGGGAGAATTTTTCCTGCTGAACAATTGCCCTATAAATTTGCATAATTTCACTACTGAGTATTAAATAGATGAGCGGTGCACAATAAACATGTAATGAAAAGGAGCCCTTCCTGGCACACAAAGACTCCTGCGAATGATCAGCTTACTGTCCATTCTGTGCTCTGTTGGTAGCCCCTTTATTCCAGTACAACATGTCCAAGAGTACATAGACCTTAGGGAAGAAAAGTATGAGTAACTGAGGGCCAGGAGTGGCACTGTGTGAACCTGAAGCCCCATCACTTGGGAAGTAGAAGCAGGAAGCTTGCTGAAGGCCTGAGGCCAGCCTAGGCCACATGGGAAGTTCCAGTACTGCTCATTGTTTTTAGAGTCAGGGTCTGATGGTGTACAACCAACAGCTGTCTCTGTGGATGAGACAGTTGAACCCAGCCCTTGACACTCATGAACTCTAGACAGACAGCTGTGGAAACTCCAGGGGATTGAACTAGGCTCTCCATATGTGGTAGACAGTTGTGAAACTTGGACTTTCTGAGAGGCCCCCTGGCAGTAGGACCAAAACACAAATCTGGTACATGAGCTGGCTGGCTTGGAGCCCTTTCCCTATGGTGGGATGCCATGCTCAGCCTTAATGCATGGGAGAGGGGCTTGGTCCTGTCCCAACTTAATGTGCCAGACTTTGTTGACTCCTCATGGGAGTCCTTACCCATGAGTGTCCAGCAGTATCTTATGTGGGTTCTGGAGATTTCTTTGGGTTCATGCTTGTATGACAAGTGGCTCACTACACTTTCTCCACAGCCCTGTTACAGCTTATTCTCACATGTCCTTGACTTAACAACTTAATCGTTCAATACCTAATTAAGGTCAGGTCTATGTCAAGGTTGGTTTTAATAGCCAAGGACACAAAAGACAAATGGAGAGACACAATGGCCCCATTCCACGGGAGAGGAGAAAAATCCAATATATCACAGAAACCACTGATAAGCGAAAAGCCTGGTTGTAACCAAGCTGCATGCGGTGCAGTCCACAGCAAAGTTAGACAAAAGGGATAAAAGCATCTCACGTGACTTTTAGGACAGAAGATGCATGAAGACCACACTGGGACATAGCATTACACAGAAGCCCCAAGGAGAACAAGGAGCAAGATTGTGAATGAGTTGTGGCAAAAATTCCAGGTGGAATAGTAGGGAAAGGCAAAGACAGCCACATGGGGTGTGAGTCCTGCTGCAAGGGTGGAAGGACATCAGGTGGTGAAGTGACAGTGACCCAGTGGGCAAGGGACATTTACAAGACCTGCATCACAGTGGGTCTTTCAGATGACACTGCCAGGATTTATCGCGTATCAGGAAGCCCAAGGACCTGCTTGACTGTACTAGTCTTGATCATTTAACTGGCTGCAGTGACTCTTGGGTGCCCCAATTATCCTATGACTGTCACTTTCTGTTTAAGACAGCAGGCTCCTCTTCACTGCCCAGGTGGGAAGGTATTCAGCTAGGAGGCCATTTGGATGGCAATGGATCCTTATCTATCATTACATTGCTTGGATGGGAATCAGGTTGTAAACTGTAAAATGTTTCTGATTAAATTTATGAAAAAATGAAATAGTCACCTGAATAAAATTGCTACAGAATTTTAAGGCTTAAATCTTATTATTTACTTCATTTTAGCTTTTCCATTGGAATCTGTTTCTGCAATTTAGGAGGGAGAGGAAGATAATCTATTTTCCCACTGGTAACTTTTTCTGAGGTGAAGGCTACCACAGCAATTGCTTCTTGCAATAAAGTCATGCAAGTCTCATTGTCCATAGCATCTACTGTGTCCATCCCAAAAAATCCAAGCCACATGCCAGAATATTCAAATGGTCACAGGGACATGTGTGCTCATAAGACCTCTATTTTTATTCGAAAGCAAACATCTGCTCTAGTGTTCAAAACAAGTAAGCAAGCATTCACACAGGAGTGCATGTGGACAAACACACGCATGACACACACAGAATCACACACACAGAGATAGATATACACACATAGATACACATACACACAGATACATATACAGATACACATACCACAAATATACACACAAATACACACACACTCATGCACACATGCACACAATACACACCACACACACATACATAAACACCACACACATGCATACATATAGACACCACACACACCCCACACATACCACCCCCACACACAAACCACACTGCCACACCCCCCCCCACTTGCATTCACACATGCACACCCCCCCACACGCACGCACAATGTAGCTAAATGAGTTAAATACATGTGGACATCATCATTTGTGTGTTTCTGTGTTCTTTCATCTCAACCCCCAAAAAGACAGGGCAATGAGACCCTGATGATAACACACTTCTGAGTGAGGATTGAGTGATGGTGCGGGAATCGGGTGGGGTAAATTGGGACAGGCAGAAATGTTTCCAATGGAAGAAAATATTACTTGTGTTACTCTTGAAATGCAAATTGTAGCTGGGGGACTCCTGGCTTGTCTGTAGGTGGAGAACCCTGATACTGTTTAGCAGTTATCACTGCTTTCCCCACTAGCTTTCACCCATGGGGTGGGTGCTGTGGCTACATTGTAGCTGAGGAGATGAACGTAGGAATTTGCAAGAGGTGGCAGTGGAAATGGGAAGCTTTATCTTGACAGTGTGGCTTTCTTGGACATGTGAGATTATGGGATGGCTGTTACAGGTTTCCCATCACCTCCTGCTTGAACTTTCTCCCTTGTGTGATGACCAGTGGGGAGCTCGTCTCAGTCATGAGGTCAACTGCGCTGGGCAACATGTCCCCTTCATACAGTGTGTGGACCATTCTGGACACCAGCAATTTCTAGGGAAGCCAGTAACATCTCAGGACCTACCAAACAGAGGACCTGGCGAGGTTTCTGCCAGGCTGCTACGGGGAAACAAACCACTTGGTGTCTGCATTTTACAGAAAGAAATGAGCCACAAAGCTACAGAAGGGAGCTGCTGAGTGGAAGGAATTGAAATAGTGATGTCAACACAACCTTCATTTCACTCACCAGCTGAGGAAGCATGGGGCAATATTAGGGTCATTATGAAAGGACTGATTTAGGGTTCTTAACACCACAGCAACCCAACAAATGTATGTAGGCATCATTTCTCCTTGGCCCTCAGATGCATTTCTCAGTGTAAATAGGAAAAGAGGTGTTCAGCACATTTTGTTGTACCCGTTTGCTCAACCGACTCTCCAGCTAGTCCGTGGTTTCCAGGAGGCCTGTCTCTGTGAACCTCCCCTGAGCTTGGACACTCGGTGGCTGCCCTTTAAATACTCATTAACCACACTGATTTTTACAACTTACAGGCTCACAAAGGGTACACGCTGCAAAAAGCTAATCAGGGTGAGTTATGTCTCATCAGGAAAATCTTCTAGGACAGATTTATCAACATCCCACAGAGTGCAGACCTTGAAAGTGGATTAGTTCTTTACAGCCTTAACTGGCCCAATTTCTGCTTACAGTGACTGAAATGGACTGGTTAATGTTTACTTCTTCTTTTGAATTTCCCTTTGATTACCATCTGACTTCTATGGGGCACAGCATGTAAAGCAGAAATTAATGCAGTTCAGCTTGGCTTTGTCCAGTTGCTATAAAAATTCTGGGAGCAATTGAACAGACAAATATGGGACTCTATGTAAACAGAGGATGTCAGTGGCCTCGGGCTCTTCAAGGCATGCAGAGCTCACCAACATGAGCCATAATGCTCTCCAAATCCTACATGGTTCAGCTTGTTCCTATGATCAAAGACACAAGGCAATATTGGATCCAGAGTTACAGTCATCTCTCTTTCCCTACGGGGAACGAATGTGTTTGAGGCTGGTACAGACATCCAACATCTAAAATAGGTGTTTATTTTTATTTGGTTTAGCACATGTGTTCATTTCCTTGAGCAGGTAATGATGCACATTTTAGACTATATAATTTTATGGAGGGGAATGTAAGACTGTCTCATCTTAGATTCCCGCAGCAGAGAGAGCCATTGCTTACTTCTTAGATATTCTTTTGTGTGTGTGTGTGTGTGTGTGTGTGCGCACATATTTCCTATGTGTAAGTACATGTAAATTTTTGTGCATGTGCATGCCAGAAAGTTAAACTCAGCTATTATACCTCAGGTGCTGTCAATCTTACTCATTTTGAGATGAAAACAGTGGTCATTTGCATGAGAATGACCCCCATAGGCTTGTGTGTTTAAGCAGTTGGTCCCCAGTGAGTGAAGCTGTTTGAGAAGGATTAGGAGGTGTGGCCAACACTACAGGAAGCTCTTGAAGTTTCAAATGACTCACATCATTCCCAGTTAGCTCCCTTTGTCTGCATCATGGTTGTGGATCAGGATGTGAGCCCTCAGCTGTAGTTGGGTTCTGCCATCATGATCACTCTGAAACCATAAAAGTCGCCTTCATCACAGTACTATATCAGAGCAATAAAAGAGTGATTTCTACAAGGTCTCTCACTTGCCTGGAACATCTCAATTAGGCTAGGCTGACTTGTCAGTGAGCCTTAGGAACCCTCCTGTCCCTCTCTCCCAGCACTGAGATTACAAGCACAGGTTACCATGGCCAGATTTCCTCCACATGTTTGGGGGACTAAACTCAGGCTCTTGTAGGTGAGCACTTCACCAACATGATCTGCCTAGACTGGCATCTACTAGAGATCCAATTGAGGTTCTTCCATATTTTAGCAGATTACAAGAGATATACTAAAATCCCTGCCCCTCAATTCCACCAAGTCAATGCCAGGCATGACTAGGTGTCTCTTCATTTACATCTCCTTGAAGCTTGAGGAACTATAGACAAACTCATCCACCTACTCTCTTCTTCCTTGTTTTGTGACTATAGTGATATTCAACAACCAAGTTTATTAGGAAAAGAAACATATGTACTCACAGCTCTGGAGGCAGAGACATCCAGGGTCCAAGAGTCAGAGTCTGTCCAGGGCCTGTGAGGTCCAGCATCTTCTGACAGAGGAATGCATGCTCTCCTGGGGATCTCTCAAGCTGTGCAGGGTGGATGGGCTCTACATGTTGATGAAGGGTGAGGAGAGAGCCAGAGGTTATCTCCAGATGATGTCCTTCTCACTGTGTACTCATGTGAAGAAAAGGGACAAAAATCCTCAGTATGTCCTCTGTGAGGTCATGGATCTTATCCATGCTCCCCACTCAGGACCTCAGGGGAGCCTGAATATCTCACACAGGCTCACCTCTAATACCTCTGTACCTTGAACATCTTAGGGCCTTTGCCACTGACCAAGACTCCAGCATTCTGTCCAGCGTGAGCTTGGATATCCAGCCTATCCAGGAATGATACTTCAACTATAGGGAAACACTTGGATATAGAATACTGACCTGGCTCAGTACAGGTATCTTCAAACCTCACTGAGATGGGAGAATTCCCAGTGAACTTATGAAAAACCTTATAAGTTGATGCTATTGATAAAGGATACAAATTTGTAGCTAAAACAAGACACTCTCATGACCATGTTTATAGTTTGGAAAAGTGCAGCTCAGAAGATGGGGCTTCCATCTCTCAGAGACAGGATAAAGCAGAGCTATAGAATATAAAAAATAAAATATTCTTTGAATTAACTACACAATATAATGAGTTAGAAGCATCTAATAAAATTAATATACAAGAAACAGAAAAAGCATTGCCCTAGGCAGTACTTGGCAAAGACTGCTTCAGATTGTACCTTTAATACATGAGTGATAAAGGAGTCAATGAATGAGACAGATATTCAGGTAGAGATGAATGAATACTGATGATGATATGATAAGACTGACAGGTGATATAGATAGATGACAGACAGATGACTAAACATTTTGGACACCAAACTATACTATAGCATTTAATACCAGTTTTTACATATTTTCCTCATCACTATATGAAAGAAAGCGTGTTTTCAAATCATGCTAAGTTCCACAGTGGGACTGTGCCACAGACTCCATCTAGACACATTTATCAGAACACAGCAATTTGGTCCCTCTATTTCTACTAATTTTACAAAATGTAGACTCACAATGACTTTAATCATCTTATCACGCAGAATCATGCAGCCTATGTTCTCTGTTGGCCCTGTATTCACAGGACCAAATGATTGGCATGTGAATTCTTGTAGGTAGCCAGGTCATTCCTGACGATTTACTAGATAATTGTGGGCAGGAAGGCTGGCTTCAACTACACACTAGACTTTGTCACAGAAGCCACCAGGAAGACACCCAGCACCCTCTTTGCACATCCACACAGCAGGGGCTGGCAGCAAAGGTCCTCTAGGAATCAAAACCGGTCTTACAGCCATGAACTCTTAGTGCCCGGTCATAGGAAACATGCTCAGAGTTAGAGGGAATTCTGTCTTCATTTCCTTGGTATAGTTCTTCAGCCTAGATACAAACGAAGATTAGATACAACCCTCTTACCTGCATATTATGAACAAACAGAACATCATCTCCTGAGTTAACCATGGCAGTGATGCTCCAGTCTCCATGGTGGGAAAATGGAAACACAAAAGTCTTCTGAGAAGAATTACAAAATTGCTCTGGGTTTCCACTTAGGCAAAGATTTGTCCCCACTGCAATGCATCACCATGGATCTCATCCTGTCCTTCAAGGAACTAAAATATTTCTGGAGCCACTGTCCTCTGTGTACCCTCTCAAGTGGCTGCATGCACAAAGGAATTATGTTCTTTGAAAATACATAGATTCAGTGTGCTTGGAGGGTGCTGGTGACTTCTTAGTCACTGTGAGCATCTTTCTCCTTACAGGCCTAGTATTGGGCAGCAGCTGTATGTGTGGACACCTGAACTGGGCTTTGGTTTGGAATGGATAGACCACTTTGAGGGGCTCCCTCTACCTGTGTCTATTGCAGGTGTTGTCTCTTGAATTAAAGCACAAGTCACAAAGCCTGGAAAATTGGAGAAAGAGAGAAAACTTTGGGAAGCATAGGCACTTACTCTAGGATCCCAACTGGACAGAGGGAATGCAGGTGGTCGGTGAGATGAATGGTGGACCTGGCTAGGCCGGGTGGGAGCATTCGTCAGGGCTCTCTAGAGTAACAGAACTTAGAGGATGAATACCTATATATGTATAGAAGGGAGGGTGTCAGAATGACTTACAGGCTGTGGCCCAGCTAATCTAACAATGGCTGGCTGTAAATGGAAGGTTCCAGCGTCCAATAGTTGTTCAGCCCGTAGGGCTGGGTGTCTCAGCTGGTCTTCAGTATATGCTGGAATCCCAGAGAAGTAGGCTCTAATGCCAGTGGAGGAATGGATCTGAGGGCAAGGAGGCAAACAGCAAAGTTTCCTTCTCCCATGCCCTTATAAAGGCTTCCAGCAGAAGGCGTGGCCCAGATTACAGGTGGGTTTTCCCAGCTCAAAAGAGCCAGACTAATTGTGCCTAATTGTGCGTGTCTTCTGAGCACAAAGACCAGTATTAGAAGCAGATCTTCTGACTTCAAAGGAAGCAAAATTGCTTCACACATGTGCCCTTCATTTTGGAGCTTTAGTTCCAGATGTAGTCAACTTGACAACCAAGAATAACCATCACAGTGGGCATATCAAGGTGAGTTCAGCTAGACCTGCCATGTCTGTGCCATGTATCTCAGACTCTGGTTCCTGGGACACAGCTCTAGTTATCCCAGGTGAATGTCCTATAACCTCTGTCCTGGGAACAGTAATAGGTGTCCATCTAAGCTGATTGCCATCAGAGAGAGAGAGAGACTCCAAAGGATTAATGGATTATGCTGATATAAAGGTGGGGATTTGCTGGGTTTCCAAAGCCACTGCTGCCCAGAGCTGTGGATGTTAATCAGATGGCACTTTTCTCTGAGGGCTGTGGCTTCAGGGAGCCTGTGGTCTCGCTGTGACAGTTGCCACCCCAGGACTGGGCTCTCAGTCTGAAAATGCTTTGACAAAGCACACAGCCATGAGCACAGAGCTGACAAAGGCCTTGTTTCCAGTTCATCAGCTGTCAGAAGACCTACTTTGTACGGAGAATCCTGCCCAAGAAGTAACATCCCAGAGGTAGGAGGCATTTGATAATCTATAGCCAACTCCTGCAATGCACTGGTAGAAAAATTAAGTTAAAGACAGAGCTTTGATCTTTGAGTGTCATTGACAGTCTCTATAAGCCACTCCAGTCTCCTGAGAAGTCGGTTCCCAGTCATTACAGCCATGGACAATC
Organism: Mesocricetus auratus; assembly: GCF_017639785.1. Lineage (NCBI taxonomy): Eukaryota > Metazoa > Chordata > Mammalia > Rodentia > Cricetidae > Mesocricetus > Mesocricetus auratus. The sequence continues at coordinate 3,836,839 of NW_024429212.1, read as the reverse complement.
AAGGGCCCCGAGAGACTTGGAATTGCTGGATGGTGGCAATCTAAGCTTTTTTACAGTGAAGCTGGTATGGGGATATTCTTCATTATTGGTTGTTACTCATTTTTGTAATAACTTGATTTTCAGGGAAGCCATTACACCCTCCTACTTACCTCATCGACGTTCATTCAGAGAGGCCATCAGTGAAAGTTCAGATGTGTTTTCCTGATCTCTCAGCCCAGATGCTGGAAGACAAGGTTCTTCCTGTGGTGACATGCTGTCAATGAGGATGGCCATTGAAGTGCTATTATAGGCATCTGTAATCATCTGACATGCCACCTCTCAGGGCTGTAAAAGTTCACAAAAATACTTTACAATCCAAGAGGCAAGACAGAACCATTCCTTCAACTCCATAACACTCACATTTATTTTCAGAGATGCTGGTGACCAAACACATGTCCTCGAGCCTGTACTGCAAGCACTCCACCAACCTGAGTCATCTCCGTGGCTTCATGTGCTAGTGACTGTTGGTGACAATGATGGAAGATTTGGCTTGGGGAAGGATTGAGCTTCATTGTAAATATTATAAAGGATTACTAAGAAATACTTCTGTTCAGTCCCTCCCCTGCCATAGACTCCCCTGTATATGGCAAAGTTAAAATAAATCCACACCAAAATAGAAATCTAAAATTAAATATTTAATTAGAACTCTGATTTGCTTTAAAGATAGGTGGCATTACACAGGTTATGTTACACTCTCTTTATAATTTTTTTTGACAAAAAAGATACTGTTCATTATTAACAGGCCGCTTTAAAGATTAATACATGTCATGGAATAGCCTTGGAACTGAAAATCAGCTAGAGAGGGTAATTTTACATAATTGGGAAAAATTACAGTTTTGTATTGTAAAAACATTTATTTTTTAACAATTTACCTACATTAATCAAAAAATTACAGCATATTTAATAATTTTACAAATTCTTCATAAAAAATATATCTCTGTACAAAAAGGTCTTCCGCACCTACGTTGTGACAGCAGCGTGTGGAGGGGAACAGGAGGGTGGGGCAGCGACGATGGATGGTTTTCCTGATCAGAATGCCAGCTTTCTTTTTCCCCTTTTTATAATAGCTTTTGTTGTTGTTGTTGTTGTTGTTGTTGTTTACAAAATATTTTACAGAAGAAAAAAATTATTGCAGCTAGCCTGAAGGCAAGATGGGCAAAGACAAGCGACAGTTGAACAGCCTCGAAGTACATAACCTGTCACACATGGCGTGTCTCCCCACTGTGCTCTGGGCGCCTCAGGGAAAAGTCTTTCAGACCCCACTGAGAAAGGTATTCTTGACTGCCCTTCTGGGTCTTCAATGCCTCTGAGACTGGTGAAACACCACACACACACACACACACACACACACACACACACACACACACACACACCCTAGGAAGGATTGGGCTAGACTCTCACCTGAGAGTGTCACTCAGTGTTGGTGTGTTGGTTGGAAATACCTTGATACAGTCTGGTAGCTGTAAGTCAGTTTGCACACAAAGGAAAGCGACACTGGTCTGATAATGTGGCTGCTTGCCTGTATATATGCCCTGTCTGAGTTGTCGTCTTAACATAAGTGGCCAGAAAAGAGGCCAAGGATGTGGGGACAGAGACATTAGTTTAGACATCGAAATCAGCATTTTGCACCTAGTCAGAGTGACTCAAACTTAGTTATGTACAATATATATATATATGTGTGTGTGTGTGTGTGTGTATGTGTGTGTGTGTGTGTATGCGCATGTGTGTTCCTATATACATCTAATATATATATATATATAGTGACCCTGTTCTCCCTTGCGCACTACAGTCCTTGGACATTCTGCCATTTTCTGTCTTGTTTTGACTCAATGTGTGGTTAGGCACACATTGTTGATGACATCATCTGGATTTCCCAGGGAGCCAGTGAACCTCTGTGAACACAGAAGAGCCCCAACCATGTCAGCCTGGCCAGAGAAACCTGTGCTGACACCTCTTCCTAGGACATGGACTCCTGCAATATGGAATGCAGTGGATTGAGTGTCACCAGAAGTGGTCAGGAGCCCTGACACACAACAGACAGCCTTTGAAACAAGCAAGAGCAGGCTGGAGGGGCCCAGTGGTGCCTTTGGAATGCTCAGAATTCAGAACTTCCAAAGCGTCAAGCTGATATCCTAGTGGACTCCTTTCCCCACAGGTCCTCCGGGAAGTCCTGCATTTAATCATCAGGTTGATAGACAGATAAATCCATCTTAAAGCTAGGCATGAATGTAGTCACCACAGCACACAGAATGCCAGCATGACATCCTGACCCATCTATCAGTGCAAATCTTGGATGTGCAAAGGGGAAATTGTTACCATGTTGACTGTGTATGATACATCAAATAATAAAATAAGCATTATCTTTCCAAAAATACTTTTATCAAACAAATATAAATAAAAATAAACATGATCTCTTTGAATTTCTTACAGACATTTCTCTGGCCCTGCCTTCTCTACAGGCTGTTTATTTTATCCTTGTTGGCCATGCCACTTATTTTATTTATACTATAATGGGTAGTCCATCAATAAGGAATTTTAGGTTTGAAAAAATCATTTCAATGATTTTTTTGCAAGAAAGGCAAATAATTTATAAAACAGATCATCATGAGGCTGTGCCCTTCAGATTCTGATTTTGACTCGGATTCCCTTTTGATTTCCTCTGAGCTTGGGTGTGGCTGTGAGATAGACTTTCAGTGCAGCATGGGAAGGTAATGCTACAGAACAGAGAAAGAAAACAACCTGGAAGGAAAAACTGCACTGTGAAGTGAGAGTTCACGAGCTACCTAAAATAAATTACTATTCGCATCTGCACATGGAAGACAGACATCGCTGGAAACCCCTGCTGTTGATCAGTATGACATAGATAGTAGTATGTGAAAGAGAAAAAGCAAGGAAAGAAAAGGCTTCATTTCAACCATCAGAAGTTGGCATGAATTGGACACATAAATGTGGCCAACAAAAACAATAATGAAATAACTTCTTCAGAGTACTATCTCCTTTTCAAAATCTGTGCTGCATCTCAGGATATTTCCCCTTAAACCCAACTCAACTGATGGTGCATCTTTTGCTTGACAATACAATACAAGAAAATGCTTATGTACAATGTATACTGTATATAAACCCTGTGTAAACAGTTTATTTAAAAATCAAAGATTCAAGTCATTCTTAACACATGAGTGCAAAATGTTGAGAATCAAAAATTCTGGGATGGAACAGCTGACTGTGAGATCTGCAAACATCCCTAGTGACTGATGGATGCCCAGGGGAGCCCGAAGATCCTCAGAGCTTGTCATGTCTCAGGCAGGGCAGACTGAAGCAAGTGCACATGTGTGCATTTTCCAGAAGGTGTCTTCTCCAGGAACGTATTTCTTTTGTAAAGAATTCATGTCCAGTGATTAGGGTGAAAAAGAAAATAAAAACACAAAACACATATCAAGTTGCTACCATTTTGTCGCCGCACCCGAAGGATGTATCCATGTACTCAGAAGACTATATCCAAAGGCATCCTGGCCACACAGAGACACAAAAGTCAGAGGCATGAAGTACCACCCGCCTGTACGACTGCAGTCTTCTTTGCCCTCGCCCTAGCCGGTGTTGGTGTCTTGATTTCTTGTGAATGCAGCAAAGCTTTTATTATCTACTTTCCAGGTGAAGATGAGTTTGCAATTAGACCCTCAGAAGACTTTGTGGTGACTGAGAAGAAATTTCCACGGCGCTATGCCAGCAGACGATGGCCAAGGTTGCTGCAGCAAGGCAAGAGTAGAAGGGAGGGTGGTATATGGCACCAAAGGATTTTACTGTTTGTCCGTCAGAGGTATGGCTATGAATCAGTCCTAGGGGGCACTGAGGGCTATACAACTGTACACACTGTGTTCAGAGTCGTGTCAAACCTCACAGCCTTGGCCTCTGTGGGTTTTAAGTTTGTATCATACATAGGGTTTTCAAATGAAGCTTGTCCATTACTGTTCTCATGGCCAGCATAGCCATTGTACTGAACTTTTGGTCTTGTTCTAAAGAGAAAAGAGAGCACACAGTCAGATCCTTTACTACAACAGCACAGGCTGGTTTCCCAGCCTCAATTCAGTCTCCATGCTTCCTCAACAGGATGTCTTCCTGTAAGGTTATGGAGATGGTGGGGCATAGCAGCTACTTCATCACAGTTGACTCTTTAAAATTTGGTGGGATTGTAGATAGAACATAAAGTTGGAAATAATTTTCCAAGATAAAAACAGGCTCTATTCACTAAATGAAGGTCTAGAGAACCTCCAAAGACAGCAGGCAGGGAGATGTTTAGTCTGGAATACTCTATTACTGGTGAACTCAAGGACATAGTGAAGCCACTGCAGTCTTCAAAACTGTGAATCACGCTCACCTGATGCATCACTCAAAGCCATTTCAGTTCCAAATAAGTTCATCAGCATTACCAGCATTAACCAAATGCTGGTTACTTTTCTAATGTCATTTTTTTTCCTCTTGTGGGTCAAATATAAACCCATTTGGGGCTTGAGAGATAGCTTGGCAGTTAAGAGCCCTTGCTTTGGAGGATCCAGGTTTGGTTCCCAGCACCCACATGGCAGCTCACAATGACATGTAACTTTAGTTGCCCTCTCCTGGCTTCCATGGGTACTGCATGCACACGGTGCACGCGCATACAAAAGGCAAGCACTCACATTTAAAACTCGCATATCAAAGAGCCTGCATATTTAACTGAAACCCATTACTAACATGTTTCTATATGTTGTGGTTAAAGGAAATCCTCTGCTCACAATCCATGTTTAAAAGAGGGATTTTAGAGTAAAAAAGAAATAAGCTTGGGGCTGGGTAGATGACCTCATCACTAAGATATTTACTCACAAGCACAGAGGCCTGAGCTCAAAGTCTCACATAAAAAGCCAGACACAGTGTCCCACATCTGTAATCCCAGCACTGGAGGGATAGAGACAGCCAGGTACCTGGAGTTCTCTGGCTTGTAGTCATCCTAGCCAAATTAGTAAGCTCCAGGTTCAGTGAGAGATTATGCTTCAAAAATTCAAAAAGATGGAGAGCTGGAGAAGACCCAGTGTAGACCTCTGCTCTACATACACGGATGCATGTATGCATGTGTACCTGTATGCATACCTGTGCACACCAACTAAAAATGTACATATGATACTCATATACATGGAACACGCCACACAAGAAAGAAAAGAGAAGGAAATAATCTAAGTACTTTTAGTCATCTTCCCCTTCCCTTTATCTCAGAAGAAACTGGGTAAGAACTATACATCATGTGGAGAAAATATCACTTCAGTGTACGTAAGCTCACAGGTGTCACAGTCACCTGAGAGCAGGTAAAAAAAACATTCATCCCCAAGGGCTTACTCATTGATGATCTCAGGTTTTAATCTGTTCATTAACAGAAGGATAAAGAGACAAAGTGTGTGGTCTTCAGAAAATTGGTCTCTGTCAGCAGAGCATCTCTGCAGCTGCCCTAGGAGTTGGGAGACACCAGAGACATTGAACTTGGAAAACGCTTGGGAAGCACTGGTCAGCAAACCAATCTCATTCAGTGTTAATGAATCAAGGACCTGCCCCAAGTTGGTGTAAAGTCACATGGACCAGATTGTCCCTGTTCTCTTGCTGTTAGAGAGATACAGAGACAGGGGAGGAGATACAGTCAGAGCTCAGGCTTAGCTCATTGACAGGTGGCGTGTCAACCATGGGCTCTGACTGAGGATCTCTTTCTACTGTAGAAGAATGAGGGAAAGGTACTACATCCTGCCAGCGCATCTCTAAAGCAACACCCAGCCACGTCATTAAGAGATGTCTCTGTCTGCTGCAGCTGAAGGATGGGCACTGTAAGAGCTCTAAAAACTTAGCGCTCATAGCAAGAATACAGAAGAAAATCACCTGGCGAAGGGCTGGGACACTGACTCTCGACATCCTTTCTTTTTCAAAAATTTTCATCTCGCTAACATGGCCGGAAGAAAAGAGACAACAGATGCTATAGACCTGCTCATCACAGTGACCTCAACTGTATCCCCAAAGGGCCTGAGAGGAAAGCTGCTGCTTCCTACATTTTCCATGCAGTCAGTTCGGTTTATAGGGAATGAGGTGGAGGGATCTGTCACAGTGACATCTAAGGTCCCGCTCACTGGAGAAGGCAGAGGTCCTGCTAGCTGGTGTCCGTGTGGGAGCCACTCTTTACACCCACTGGTGGAAGCACTTGGCCTCTGAGATTTGGTAGGAAGCTCCTGGGTTTAAAATCAAAAGCTGCAATTTTCTAAGTACACCCCATGCTACCCTGTCTAGGACTTCAGATACAATCAGAACTCATCTAAATTATGGATGAATACTGATGATTATACAGTATTGTCCTTGGCAAGGACAATCGATTCTGACCCACAGGTGTTAGCCTCCCAGGGCCAGTCTTAGACATGGCTCTCTGACACACAGGGACTTGTCCAGCTGCTCTCAGGGCTGAGAGAGAACCAGAGTCTCTCACTTGACAGTGACAAAAGGGAGGGGAGTCTTTCTAACAGCACAGAGCTGTCCTCGAGGTAAGGACACTAGATGGCTGAAAAGGAATTTTCAGGGATTATGAATTTCTGTTGTAACTGCCAACACTCAGCAAACTCCAAACGCAGCAGCATCTTAACTTCTAACTCTTTAAAATAAAAGTGCTTCCTGTTGCTGTACTGTGGGACACATGGTGGCTGTAGCATCAATAGGAAGACAGACGAATTCTCCAAAGACCTGTTGTCTAGAGTACTGTTTTCTTCAGAATAAGTGATAACAATGTGGTTATGTGTCTGTGGGGAGCAGAGGAAGTCTTGGGTAAATATATATCTTTTCACATGGGTACAGCCATATCAAGGACCCAGTGACTCAGCTGCATGGGATTGGGAAAGCCTTTCCAATAGGAATAAAGCTTAGAGGGATGACAATGCCTTACTGTGGTCCAATTGTGAATGTTGATGCTGTGTGAAAAAATTAGCAGCTTTCTCCTCCAAAAGCTGCAACCTGAGACTGTGCCCTGCCACAGACTTCCTACCAAGAAGAGCTAGTCACTCTCCATAGTGTGTGTGGTAAATGTGCTAAGGTTCTTGGTTATTGCATGGTTGGTGCTGTTCCAGATAAGCAAGTATGACCAAGCTTTTCTGTGCATGCGTCTTCATGTCTGTTCCTTCTTCATTCCCTTAACACCTTAGTTAGGGTTCCAGGACCAAGCTGTGTAGGAAGTGGCTAAAACCTGGGATTTCTTTCATGTGGTTGTGTTTGTAAAGGAAGAACCCTGATAGGCATAGGCAAGCAAAGACATAGATACAAACTACTGATAGTCTTAGAGTCTTATGTTGTCTTAAGTATAAGGTAGCATGTAAAAAATTCATTACATATTTATTTAAAAACCCTCATTTCTGTTTTGTTTGTATAATAAAAATTAAGTGGAAATTTGTGTACTATATAAACAAACATGTAACACACATAAGATCTAACCTTGTTTCTGGGGGTCATAATTGTGCTATTTTCTTATTTTTGGCTTCTATTTTTTCCTTTTTTTAAAATTTAAATTAGAAACAAGCTTCTTTTACATGTCAATTCCAGTTCCCTCTCCCTCCCTCATTTCCTGCCCCCCCAACCACCTATCCCCATTCCCTTTCTGCTCCCCAGGGAGGGTGAGGCCTTCCATGGGGGATCTTCAAAGTCTGTCATATCCTTTGGAGCAGGGCCTAGAACCTCTCCTATTTGTCTAGGCTCCCAAAGTCCCTTCATGTACTAGGGATAAGTACTGATTCAGAGGCCCCAAAGATTAACCAGACCTCCAAACTGACATCCTCATTCGGGGGGTCCGGAACAGTCCTATGCTGGTTTCCCACCTACCAGTCTGGGGTCCATGAGCAACCCTTTGTTCAGGTCAGCAGTTCAGGTGGGTTTCTTAGCCTGGTCTTAAACCCTTTGATCATCATTCCACCCTCTCTGCAACTGGAATTTAGGAGTTCAGCTTAGTGTTTAGCTGTGGGTGTCTGCTTCTGCTTCCACCAGTTACTAGATGAAGGCTCTAGGATGGCATATAACGTAGTCATCAATATCATTATCAGAGAAGGGCATTTAAGGTAGCTTCTTCACTATTGCTTAGATTATTAGTTGGGGTCATCTTTGTAGATCTCTGGACATTTACCTAGTGCTAGATTTCTCTTTAAACCTATAATGGCTCCCTCTATTATGGTATTTCTTTTCTTGTTCTCTTCTATTCTTCCCCTGACTTGACCTTCCTGCTCTTTCCCCTTTATAAAATGCTACGACTCAAAACACTCAAATAGAATTTTAGAATGATTTGGCATATAACAAGTCTTCCTAGAATTATATTATCTATGTAGAGAACACACACACACACACACACACACACACACACACGCACACAAGGACTTTGAATTATCCACAACCTGAGTTTTCTTATTTATTTTAGACAGGGTCCCATGTAGCCCAGGTTGGTTTCAAACTTTCTATGTAGTTCAGATAACTGGTCTACCTGCCTTTACCTCCCAGATGCTTGGATTACAGGCATGCAGTGGAATGGGACCCAAGGTTTTGTGCATCTTCCACAAGTGCTCCATCAGACATAGGTCCATCTCAAGCCTACCTAGAGTATTTTTTAAATTCTGTGCATGAATATTAACCCTAAAGAAAAATTCCCATTCATTCAAATATCTCCAACGCCCCTCCCCCGAGTTCTGACATTTTCCCATTAATAAGGTTTCAAGTTAATAGATGTCAATGCATCTTTTCAAGGGACAGAGCACTCAGACATATTAAGTCACTCAGACATATTAAGAACTTTCTAATTTGCTGAATGAAGAAAACCATCAAAAATATATAAATCTTTGATTCATACAGTGGAAAGGGCCATGGGAACCATTTTTTGCTCCTCCTGCTAGAAGGCTACAACTCTCACAAGGCTCTGCTATCCTTAGTCCTGGCTACCAGCATATGCTTATTTTTAGGCCAGACATTCATTCCTTTAAAGCTAATTGCTTAGACATACCCTGCTGACAAAACAGATAAAACCAAACAATGAAAACAGTGGAACAAAACAAAAGTCATTCACTGGAACCCTGCAGTCTACACATTCATATTTAAGGGCACAAGCCTGCATATAAGGAAGCATACTTTGTCAACTGATCGGGAATATAAAACATATGTGCATGTGAATTCAAGCACGCCATTGCTCAAACCAACACACCACACCAAGAACACTTGCAGGTAACTCACACCTCTACAGTACCTGTGTTTGTAGAGGTAAAATGCAAACCCTGATAAAATTAGAGCAAAGAAGGGAACAAGAATTGCAGCCGCCACGGAGCCGCTGCTGGTGCCCTGGTAATGATTTGAAGAATCTGCATCAGAGTTGGAAGGATCTAGAAGACAAAAGGAATTGGAATTTGAAGTTACTGTATATTGCTTAGGCAAAATGTCTACAATATGTTTTAAAGATGAACGAAAGAATCAGAATTTCCATCCCACAGTAAAACCACCTGGTGCTCTTTCTTGAAGACTGCTTACCCATCAGACTTGTTCTCTGTGGACTTTCCTGCTCCAGCCTACTATGCACATGGAATCATCTATACTATTCACCTAGCCTCATGGTTCACAGGTCCCTCCACCCCATGAAGCATCCATATTTTACTATTTTTCTAATGCAGACTGATACTCCATTGTATCAATGTATGTATAACACTTGTCTTATCCCTTAGTTGATGCACTTTTGAAAAGTTTCCTCTTGGGTGATGATAAAAATAATGCTAGAAACATCTGGGACTGATGGGGAAGTCCTGTGGATCCTTTCCAGGCTTCTGTGGTTTGATGAACCAAGACCCCCGGAAGCAGTGGCCCAAGTGAGTCAACATCTAAAACAGCTAAGATGATGCAGCCTTACAGACCCCGGAAAATAAGGACTTTACAGGTTTCTGAGTTTTGTCATGATTCCCATGGTATGAACAGCGCCCCCATCCATCAGGAAGCAGTTTGGAATGAGCAACGTCCAAATTCTCATATTGTTTGTAATTCTTTGTTTTGATTTAAATGTGGTTGCTTATAATTGGTTAATGATCACAACCAATCTCTTTTTAGTGGTAAAAGGGGGATTATGTTATGGAAATGAATACTTGGTATGGGTATGGTTTTTCATTTATTGATACAAATTCAAGGTCAATTTTGTGATGTGTATATTTCTCCTCTTAATTAAGTATTGTGCTTATACTGATCTTTTAAAACATAATGCGTAAATACAGACTATAGATAGATACTTATAATAGGTTCATTATGTTTTCTAGATATACAGAGATATATTTGAGATAGATAGACAGTCTTCAAATCTTTCAAAGGCCCTCAAAAATGGCATTTAAAATGGTTTAGGGTTTTTCTTGATAATGAGAAATGTCTGCTTCTAGCACATCAATTACATCTGAGAGGAAGATGGGCATCGAAGAAACTTGTTATGGAGTTTGCTTTCAACATGGCAAGATTAGCCATTTGGGCAAGAAACTGATCTTGCCTAGACTGCTTGACTGTTGCTGTATAAACTGGACATGCAGTCCAGGTAACGAGGATGTCTCTGTCAATCCTAGTGCTTATATATTATCCTTCTGTGGTCTTTGATGGAGTTGAAGACAGATAGTTATAATCATAGTTTTCCTTAGTTATGATAAAAGATAAGTTACATATAATACTGTAGACTCACAAAGATAGGATAGATGATATTTTCTTTAAATCTTACTAAATGTTAATGAACAAAATATTCTAACTATGTTCTTACTTGATAACTGTTCTGTTATATATAATTTGACTATGTTAAAGTTAAAACCTTTCTTTTTATTTAGACAGAAAAGAGTAGATGATGGGGAAGTCCTGTGAATATGTCAATAAAGTACTGTTGGCCAATATGGAAGCAAGATAGGTGGGACTAGTTGTTGAGGAAGATTCTGGGAAAGAGACACAGGCCACCATAGGAATAAGAGGTCCAGATGCTTTTCTCTGGTAAGAGAAATACTTAGATTAACAATTATGGGGTAAATACTCAAGTCAGAGATAGCCAGTAAGAAACGAATCAAATGGCTAACAGCTTCATAATTAATATAGCCTCCTGTGTGTTCAGTTGGGACTGATGCGGCTCTGGAACCAGGCTGGCAGGAAGGCAACACTCAACATGGGACATGTGTGTAAGAACATGTATCCGGTTCTCTTGGGAGGACAAGGAGGGGCACTGATCTCTATGTCACTCTGTGTCTAATTCTTTGATAGGACTTACTTTGATTTTGCAAAGTAGTGTTTCAGTGTAGTTTTGATTTGCATTTCCCCAATGACTAGTCTTGTCTGGAAAGGTTCATCTCAAGATTCAGCTGGATGAGATCTGGATATGCCTGTGGCGGATTGTTCCAATTGCACTGATTGAGGTAGGAAGGGCCACTCCCCTGCTTGGTGGTATCAGTCCATGGTTGGGATGCTGGACTGTGAAAGTTGTAAAAGTGAACTGAGCACACGTTCATTGCTCTGTTTTCTTGTTGTGTATGACGTGTGACCAGCTCCCTCAAGCTCATGCTTTACTTCCTGCCGTGGTAGACTGTAATCTGAACTGTGAGCCAGAATGAAGCCTTTCTCCCTCAAGGTATTTCTGTTAGAATATTTTATCCCAGTGACAGGAGAGGAGGCTAACAAAATGACCCACATCTTCTGTGGGCCTGTCATTTATTGATAGTCTCGGAAATTTATGCTCCCAGTTTCCTATGTGGTTGGCTTAAGCAGCAAGTCTACGACCAGAGTCAGGAGTCCTTCATGTATTCTACATACAAACACACGTTCAAAGAATTCCTCTCTTTCCGTTTGTGTTGGGGAAATCATTCATTTTTCCTGTGGAAACCAATTGACACAAGTTTCTTGTGCATGTTACCACATTAAAGTTACCTTTCCAATTAACTTGATTTCAATATTCGTTCAACCATAATCACTTTTATCTACTGACTGGGGACAATTAAGAGGTTGTTATTCTCATCCATAAAAAAATAAAAAAAAGGTTTTATCCAGCATTCTTAAATGAATGATGGCCACTGGGACATCACTAAAACATTGGCTTTTCCAATTAACTGAAAGGGAGACTCGCTTGGGATCCAAATTATTTTCTAAAGCAAACTGTTTCTTTTTGACAATAAGGTCACCATCCCAGGGGAATAAAGATTTCTTGTTAATGCAGGCTGTTGTTTTCTGTTATTTTGTTCTGTTACAAAGAATGGGATAATGTGACAAAATCAGTCCAGAATCAAAGATGACTTCCGTCCTCCACTGGATGGGTAAACCTGGATGTGCCTGTGGTTGCTAGAGAAATTCACTGATGTGTGTGTGTGTGTGTGTGTGTGTGTGTGTGTGTGTGTGTGTGTGCATGTTTGATCATTGCCAGATGGTGGTAAATAGAAAGGAAGGAGGGCAATGATTTGGCCTAGAGCAGGGAAAAACTTTAGCCAAGACTGGTGTTGGTCTAATGCATTTGTTCGATTCCATTACGCCCAGATAATACAATCCATTTTGAAAGATTGCCTCAGTCACTGCTGACACTCATTTAAGTTCTCCTGATTGGAGGACTGAATTCGGGATGGCAGGAAGATAATATCTTATAGTGGCCTGTCATTACTGATTACTTTTGTTCAGTAACCTCTAGGAAGGTGACCTCTTTCCCTCCTTGCCCTAGGTATCTGGATAGCAGTCCTGTAAATGTGTCGTCAGTGGCAGCCACTCCAGTTCATAGTCCCCTACTGGCTTCCTCTGTGTAAGTCACTAGGACCAAAGTCTGCACGGCAATATTCACCCCCACAAAAATCAATGCGGTGATGACAATACAGCCAGCAAGTGGGGCGGTTTATTCTGTTCCAGGAAAAAAAAAATACATGATGCTAATCTCATTACAAATGCTTTGGCTTTCTTTTTTGTGGACATGGAAAACGGCCTCCACATGAACAGAACATGGAGTGCACAGAGCAAGTGCTGTTTGGAATCTGAGTGAGTCATTCTAAAGTTGGGTAGGTTGGGAGGTAAGAATGGATCTCGGAGGTGCTGGGGTAGAAGAGTTATATGTTAGATGAAATTATCAAAAAGTTAATAAAAATACTATTTACAAGACCTAACCAGCACCTCCATTACTCCCACTCATCTTTTTGAGTCACCTCTTTCTACTTCTCAGAAGGATCATTTAAAGGCCCAATGGATCTTTGCATTGACAGACAAATGAAAAAGTTATGTTTACCTTGTCTTTCCAGCTTGAACTTCCCAAAGTCTTTTCCATGTATATCACCCTGGAAGGAGAATCCCCCTCTCTCAAGTCCCGAGGACACCTGGTAGGCAGGAAGGAGGGCAAAGTATGATAAAAAAAGGGGAGAAAACTCAGCCGTCACTCACATATAACTGTTACCACTCAGATTTACATATTGCATGCCCAGAGTGTAATTTTCCCCCAACTTCTTTTAGTAACATAGGGAAACTGAAGAATCAGCATAGAGTTAAAGTTAGAGCAGCATAGGCATGGTCATGGTTCCAGTTTGATTCCTAACATGATCATCCATTCTACAAGGTCTCATGGCAATGACCATCACTAACGAGGAACACCGTGTATCAGCGCACAACACTTGTTATGTGAATTCACTTTGAACTAGTCTAGAGAATACCATATGAGGCTATGCAACTTTGCTAGATAGTGAACTGGAACACAACAAATGTCAACCCTACAGAGAAAAAAAAAATGCCAAGTGGACACATGGCCGCTTTGCTTTTTGTGTTTGCTGATCGTGCCTCTTTTGAAACCTTCAGGGAATTTTCTAGGTGGTCTTGGAATGTCCACAGTTCTGATAGTGAGGGCTATGGCCTTAGCAGAGCACAGCCTAGACTGAAGAACCTATTTGCCCTCAGTAGCAACCATCCCTTGACTCTGGACCAACTTATTTCTCATCTCAGAGATTTGGTTGATGTTAGCATCAAATGATGTGAATGATGTTCATATTTGAGAGGTAACTTCTGAGTTCCAGAGGGATGGACAGTGTGTCCCCTGCCTAGAATTCTCAGTGGGTTTTCTATCAAGACCTCAGAGTATGAGGACTCCAGGGAAAACTTCATGAAAATACTTACATAGCCATCGAGTCCCCAGTTGTCATTTTCAAACTTGCTGACAAAAATATCTGCTGGGCCTTTTATATGAAAAGCTTTCAGAAGTAGATGGGCCTCTTCCTTCTTGTAGACCCCTGAAAAAATGTCACAGGATAACTGATAAAGTCCTGCACTGAGGAAGTCAGGGTCAGTGACGTGACCATTCTCCCATCAGATAAGAACCAGTTAAGGTGGGGAATCAAGCCACAGACAACAGAACACGTAAATATAACTCTTATTTTTAAGATGGAGCCTCAGTATTTTTACCACTGTGGGGTTGGAGAAATAAGTTCTTATAAAAATCCTTGAATGAATCTTTATCAAACAGATATACCATTGCACTGAACTCAACACTGCTGTCCTCTAAGAAAAATGAAATTAGTATGAACTCAAATCTGCTGATGGAAAGAACCAGCATTTTCATCCATATTTTACTTGCTTCCAAAGACAGTGGTGTGTAGAGAAAACAGACCAAAAACCTAATTCAAACCACAGCTCCTTTAGAGATGGCATGCCCTGTTCATAGGGAAAGCATCATGGTGGGAGATTTTGAGGATAGCCCGAGAGGCAGGCAGAGGGACCGAGTAGCTGAACCTGTCAGCTACACCTGCATGGGGTGACTGTGGTGCTGCCTAAAGAGATGTAATGGAAACATGCCTTGCGCCAGCAATTAGAGCCCCACCAAAGGAGGAATAGACAAACCATAGACAGTAAGCAAATAGTGCTGAACCTGTCGTGTCCCACAGGTGGAGAGGATATATGACTGGGGACCATGATATGTAAAGTTGCACTATAAACACACGAAGCCATGATCAGCTCCCTAGAGAGGCAAATCCTAACACCCCATGAATGAGTTTCACAAGCAGATACCGTGTGGGAGGGACCCGCTGCCAACTGACAAAGCCACCTGAGCCTCACTCTGGGCAGGAACTTTCCTACTGCAGGCAATGCTGTCATCTTTTCTCATTCATTCATTTGGCCTCCAAAAGTTTGAACTTGGACCCCACTTCTACAAGATGAAAGGAGAGATACCAAATATATCTTCATTTTTTCATGAAGTCCCCAAAAGAAAGATGTCATGTGTCCAGTTAAGTGCTCCATGGACATCTCTTCCTTCCATCCTCTGGTCATTCCACTTTAGATACCTTACTGTGGGAAGCCTGAGTGTCCCTGGATTCACACACCTCCTGGGTCCAGACCACTGAGTTCACAACAGGTTAAGACCATTGAATTCCCAAAGCCAGTCTGTGGAGACAGAGGCCTTAAGTCCCATTGGATCATTTTCTCTCTCTCTCTCTCTCTGTTCTCTCTCTCTCTGTGTATGTAGGTGGGTTTATGATAAAGTGCTTACAAGGAAAAGTGAAAATGATACTACATGAGAAATGCTTGACCCATAAACCACAGCTTTCTTTTTCACTCTGGCCTCCTATTACCTATGATGAAACTCATAAGGAACATGATACCCAAGCAACTTAATGCAGAGTCATGGAGTTCTGGATATAAATGGGGGATTCTTTTCTTTTTCTTTTTTTTCTTTTTTTTTGGTTTTACGAGACAGGGTTTCTCTGTATTGTTTTGGAGGCTGTCGGTCCAGCCCAGCCTCGAACTCACAGAGATCCACCTGCCTCTGCCTCCTGAGTGCTGGGATTAAAGGTGTGCGCCACCACCGCCTGGCATAAATGGGGGATTCTTAATGTAATAAATACATCATGCATGTAACTAAAAAAAGAGTCCCATTTTTGTGTCAGTGCCACAGTCCACGGAAATGAGAACTAGCAGGAACAGATCACGGTTGCTGAGGGCTCCAATAGCATCCAGCAAGGCCAAGCCAGCACCATTTGACGATGGCTGCCAGGACCCCTCTAAGAAGACACCCTACCACATACATACCTGTCAGTCCCAGCTGCACCTGTGAGGCTGCGCTGAAGGTCGCATTCACCTTGCTGCTGGTTGCATTGAACCAGTCCACAGTGAGAGTCGCGGGCTGTCTTTTTCCTAAATATTCGTAATAGCCCTTCCACACCGAACTGATGAAAAACACATCGGAAGGAACTGTTGGTGGAAGCGGGAACATACCAGCATTAAGGCAGGCACAGATGCGGAATCTAGACATCTTTAAGACACAAGAAGGCCTAGGATCACCCAGTGAGGAAACACAGCTAGGGACAACAGAAAGCCAAGGGTAGCCTGAGAACTGTGCTCTGAGTGTGTGCAAAACACCAAAGGAACAGGGAGACCACATCTGTGGCAGGTGGGATGGCTCTCACTGCTCTTTGCGAAGTTAGTTAGAAGCATGGCTGTGCTGGATTTGATGGATATGCCAGGTACAGAGGGTTCAGGGAATTGGTTCTGCCAGTGTTGTGTTAGTTTTAGCCAGTAAGGAATGCACTCGGCCAACCCCTGACTACTCCTGGGAAATTGCTGTTTGTCTTCCAGATTTACTCTTTGACAGCTATGGGAAATCTGGAGGAGATGACGCCAGCAGTCTGTCAGGAGCCCCACTCTCAACAAATTGGCACTTTCCAGTACTTGATGGTTCCTGCCTTAAGAAGACAAGAGGCATACCCATGGCTAGCCCTCTGTGCTAACTTCTATGGGAAAAAATAGTCTATTGTTAATTTGAAAGGCAGACATGACAATCTCAGTCATAACTTTTATATATGTTGCTTAAATACGGACATAAAAGAGACAGATAGTCTTTGTAACATAAAATTCCTCTGTGACAGGAATTTGCACAAAGGTAATTGGGATATTTCTTTAGTTTTCACTGTTTATTACACATATTAAATTTGTCTTTTGCATCTCCCTGACAATAGTCATATATAAATTCCTGTTCTCTTGATGATATTGTTATAAAACTGTAGAGTACGACAGCTTGTAAATATCCACCAATGTTAGCACCATGACTGTCAGTGAATTCTACCTTATAGCATGCCTCTATCATTTAATTAGGCAAAATAGACTGTAGGTAGCACGGGTCTCAACAATGTTAGAGTTGTTGGGGAGAAATACTTATTTCTCTGTAAATGTGTAGCTTTTAGCAAATCTGATGGTATGATGGATGATGATGTCACAGGCATGTATCATCTACATCCATACTTCCCTTTCACACCAACTGAGCATCTTCCCATCTCCCTAGACCAGCCAAGCCTACAGAAACCAGGCTAGCAACTTAATTATGATGGAAGAATCCAATCTGATACCTGCCTACGGCTTGGGTACACCCAGCTTACTGATAAAGATAAGATTGGAATAAAGTTAAATTAGTAAAAAGCTGATGTGTCAGCATGAGTATTTAAGATACTTATAAATAACCAATATTAAACATTTCTAGTTACAAACAGCTATAACACGGACCCTCACTTCAACCAAAATCCACAAAGTGCCTTATTTTATGTTATGACTGCCTCTAAAGTGACCAGTTACCATTAGAATATACATGAGATATGATCTAAGCCCTAGGTTCTTCCTAATTCTGCACAGCCAGGTTGGCCTGTCATAGTGATGTACCCACAGTGGTGGCTCGGGGCACTGGTTGGACCATATACAGCAAAGGCCTCAGCTGAGCATATATAAGGTCATGGAGGAGATACTTTCATCTGGGGGGTTTTCTCACCTCACTCTCTTACTGATGGTGTGTGCAAGGATGCACCAAGGACCAGATCCCTGAGCTATATTATAATGGACCATCCTGACCAGCACCCATTTTATTTAGCACTACCCCATAGAGAAATGATAAAAGGCATATAGATGCTAATATTTGTGCCCATCAAGGTGTTTATAGCTATTTCAACATTTGTAACACAAAGTTGGCAAACAAAAGTCTACAATAACAAAAGCATATTCTGTTTAGTTCCCCAGGGGTAAGTGTTGCCTTGCAAAGTGTTGACTTTGCCATTGATTTGTAAGTTATATTTAAATAAGACGACTCAAAAGATCAAAGCATATTTCTGCTCCTCATGTGTAGACAGGAAAGAATCCCCTAATCCCACTGGTAGGTTTCTTCCTCATCTGAGAATCAAAGGAGTAGGTAGCATTTTGAAGTATCAGCATTGCAAACAGCCTTCCAGGTGGATTCTGAAATAGAGTTTTATATCCAAGAAACTAGGGCTAAAATCCTGAGTGAGGAAAGTACTAGGCAAGTCATTTTGTATTTTTACAAAGATTTACTATTTTCGGTTAAAAGCAAAGTCAGTCATGGTGTAAAACAAAACTTGGGGGTACATTTTTCTTCATTTGCTGCACATTTAAGTTTCTGACCCAGATCCACTATGCAGATGGTTTCCAGCTGTGATACCTTTTCCTGGGACAGCGTGGCATCTATTGGATTCTCCACATGACACACTATCAAGGGGCCATATCTGATGGCAGGCTAAAACCTTCATTCTAGAAGACAGAGGATGCCTAAATTATGGAGATACTGGAAAAATAGGGCTCCACATTTGAACTGCTCAAATAATGACTTTTAAGCTGTCAAATGCCTTGCATGTGCCAACTCCCTCGAGGAAGGGGATTGCAACCCTATTTATAAGGCTCTCCATCATACCACATTTGGGGCTAAAATGCCCAGTGTGTCTTCTGATGAAGCTCTGTGACCACACCAATGGCTCCATTTTATGTGGCGACATTCTACTAACAAGCTACTAGGTAGGGTGAAGGAAATAGAGATGTGTGCAGGTGTGGTGCTTAAAGGGGACCAATGGGTTCAGAAATTCCAATTCTAAAAATTGTTTCACTGTGCAGGGCTGAGAACAAATCAGTTTTGTTGAAAGCTAGAACTCTTCTGGTATACGAACCTGGAGTTTTAGTAACTGTTTCATTAACTTCTCTCACTCCTTTACC
Organism: Mesocricetus auratus; assembly: GCF_017639785.1. NCBI lineage: Eukaryota > Metazoa > Chordata > Mammalia > Rodentia > Cricetidae > Mesocricetus > Mesocricetus auratus. Next base: position 3,817,798 of record NW_024429212.1, on the reverse strand, counting down.
TACAAGTAAAAAGACAAATTATCATTTTCAAAAACATTTATTTTTTTGGAATCAGGTTGAAAAAATTGTCAGATTGAAGCGATTCTCCTTTCTCTGGATTTATAAAAATGTACAAACTATAAATATTGTATGCATAAACACTTTAGACCCAGGTATTCACAGCAGAATCTCCTTGTGTTTGTGGAAACGCTGAGCTTGGTGGTGAGGCCCGTGACTGTGCCTCTGGCGCTGAGGTTGGCACTAAAGGTGCTACAACAGAGAGCCTTGCAAATGAGGGTGGCCAAGGGTGAGTCCCTGACAGTCTCTTGAGTGGACATTGCCACCACCAGCAGGAAATATCCCAAGTGAGGAACATGTCACAATCCCTCATTATCCAATCCCACTACATCTGTGGATTTGTAGGATAATGTTGAAAAATGTCAACTTTCTTCCCCTATACATTGTTGAGTTTGGTCAAAATTAGGTTTCTTATCCTAGACAGCAAACTATTTTGTAAACATTTGTTCTCCTCTACTTGGTGGTAAGGAATGAGAGTCTAACTTGAGAACTTTGAACATAGGGGCTCCAGGGAATTCAGGCTGGGGTGCCTCGGGACTCTGAGATGTTTGTACCCATTGCCCAGTGATTGTCACACAGGATGTGCTGGGTCAGATGCTGGTGACATTGCTCATCAGATCCGACCCAGACTCCGTCCTCCCCCTCAGTAAACACATGCATTTATGAGTGATTAAAGGCATAGTTTCCATGCTAATTGCAACTTTGCAGTAGATCCAGTATCAAGAATAGAAAAATTGGTGCTTCACCACCCAATGGCCTGTCATCTTAAAAATAACACCACTCATTTTACATATGCTCAGATTGCCATTCACTGACTCTTCTCATTCTAAAGATGTGCCATTTTTCTGACATCATCGCGTATATTGTCTTTTTTCTTTCAGAATACTTTTCTTCAGCTGAACAGGTTTCCTCTGTACCTTAAAGTCAGTCAATAACGAAGTCCATAACCATTACCCTTGCTCCTTGTGTCAGTTACTCTGCACACGTCCAAGCACACAGAGCCCAGGCACTGTGGAACCCTGTCTACGGGGCACTGCTGCTCCAGCACAATGTCATGAGAGGGGTCCCTGACTTGCACACTAGCCTGACCACAGGAGCACCTCTTCCTGGCTCTTTAGAAGTACGTTTTCACACCTTAACCAGGGACTTACTTTTACAAACCGGCGATTTCCCTGTCCATTTCATGTCTGCTTTACATGTCCTGTGTTCAGATCCACCAGCAAGGAAAAATCCTGGATGGCAGGTGTAGACTAAAGTGTAGCCAAAAGCTGGAAGATCGATGGCTCTCACATCTGCATGGGCTGGGGTCTCTGGCTGCCGGCAGGCATGGGCTGAAAAGGCATTTACTCCGTTAAAAAGCTCTCAGGTTCTCTGTTCATTATTAAACTGCTACATTGTATGTGTCCATAGGAACTAACAGAGGAAAATTCTACAAAGGGTTATGTACTTAGGGATTACATACATGAGAGATATGTATTCACACACACACATTTAAACACATACACAAATAAGTGTATAATTATGTCTATAAATTTAGAGGAGAGGTCCTTCCTAGCTTTGATAAAAAGAGAATACACTGGTATAATACAGGAGAAATAATATGTAAAGCATCCCTAGTGTGGGGCTGGAGAGATGGCGTGGTGTTAGGAGCACTTCTTACTCTCCTGGAGGACTTGAGTATGGCTCCTGCACCCATGTCAGGTGGCTCACAGCCTCCTAGTACATCAGCTCCAGTGGTCCTCCTTCCAGCCTATGTGCTCACTATAAATACATGCAGCAATTTAGACATATACAAATAAAAAATGAAAGCAAATCTTTAAAGATCTGAAATAACCATTCCAATAAGCTAACATATATAAACCAATGCATGCTCAGATATATGCCTGGATTCTTGTCAAATGTCACCAAATATATTTATTGTTTAATGAAATGAGTGTTAAATTTTGATGTGTTTTAGAAGTTTAGTCATAATTATAAGTTATATAAGTCACAATTTCAAGTTCTTCTTTCTTTTAAAATACAACTTGGGGACAAATAAAGTTGGATTACTCATGTACTACCATAAATAACCTCATTTTATAAAACCCATACATGTCCTTTAGGGAAGAACTTGCAAGATGGGTATAAAGTAAGCCTCTAATTTTACAGTTGCAAATTTAGTTGCTTTAAGTATTGTCAATGGCTCATATTTTTGGCAACTTTTCAATCTTTATTACTGCATTACAGCACCCTTCATAACACACAGACATATCTGAGTGTGGAGGTGCGTGACTGTGTGAACATATATACATAGCTTCTCCACATGGTTGAGCAGTGAGGTCGATATGTCAGCTTTGAAATTAAGTATACACCTGATCATTCCTATGAGGAAATATAAAGTAAATTCGACCTCACCTGCCATGCCATTACAATAACTTTTCACAGCGTTCAACTCATGCTTTTATGTTCAACATAGCAAGGTATGAAGTTGCCTAAGATAAGCATGACATGAATCATTTAGTCCACATTCCCACAGCACTTTCCTATTCTCATGATTGAATCACAAAGTAACATCCACTCCATCCATCACTGTTCTGATGATCAGTCGTTACACACTTCTAGTTGGTCTAGAGCTACAGCTCTATGCTGAGCACATATACTGAGAGTCTGGCTCATTCCTTGATCCAGTAAATGGGGTGTGAACACATGGAAGGACAGATACACACTCGGGGATCTTCTGCCAAGCAGTGCTGAGTTGGAAGTCATTGTGTTTTGGGTTTCTGGCATTTGCCTCACATCCCCTGGGAACCTAGATCCCTGTCACCTGCTGCCTCGTCTACCTCCCTGACGCATCACGTCTTAGAGTTGAAGACCATCATTCCCCAGCCTTCAGTTGGTTTGACTGGTCTTGGAACCTTAGGAGCATTGTGAGAAATGCACAAATTTAGAAATAGAGAATGAAGACTGAACAAGCCCATTGCTCTTCACAGTTTCTCCGGAAACTGTGAGCTCTTTTGCAGACACTTGGCCATGGTTCTTGCAGCTGTGGAGAGAGAACCTGGACTTACGTATGCACTCTGTCTGTATCCCACTCCACGTGAGGTTTGCAAGGCAGGTCCGTGTGGTGGAGCCTTGGATGTGGTAACCCTTCCTACACCTGAAGAACACGGTGCTTCCAACCTGAGGAGAAAAGCAACAGGGCTGCAGAGGGCACCCCAGAACCAGGGGAGACATACCAGTGACCTATGCTACTCAGCCTGGCAGGAACCAGCAGGCCACTTCTATATGCAGGCAGGACTTGCTAAGTACTGGTGAGGGGGTGGGGGTGTTAGAGAAGAGGGAACAGGATTTGGAGCTGACAATCAACATGGTTGTTTGCTTGTGTCAACAGAATATGCTCTGCTATGATGACAAATGCCTGTAATTCAGGAGGCTGAGACATGAGGATGGCAAGTTCAAGGTCAGCCCAGAATACATAGTGAGTTTCAGGTTCGCCTGGGATATAGGTTGCAAGCCTGTCTCAAACAACAAATACAAACAAACATTTGCATTTCAGAGGTCTCCCTCTTTCATTTATGCCCATTGGTTTATTTTCCCCTCCCTCGACTCCTTATATTTGAAACTGCAGAGAGCACCTTGGGGCGGGGGTGGGGAAACTGCTTTTGTTAGCTCTCCCGGAGAACCTCCACCTGCTGTACTCTCCTGGGATCCATCACAACTCAAGGAGGTGTCAAAAATCTGTGAGGCATCTCTCCCATCTGACTCCCACTTCATCTGCAGACTTTGTCTCATCTGTGTTTCTTTCCTGTTTTCTTTCCACACAGGAGGAGCCTTGTCGTTCGCAGGTCTTGCCCCTGAGCTGAGTCAGTGACTGTTCAGTGCTGAATCTCCTGCCATATTCTTCCTCCTATTCCTACCCTAACCAGAGGAGGTTTCTAGAAAGCCAGATTTCTTTTAGACAATGACCTATGGCCATGCTTTGGGTATACCCAGATTGTATGGTTCCCACTCTTGAAGCATAAAACCAGGCAAGGTAGAGAAAAGAAACAGCTGCCCTGTGGAAGCTGTTTTGGGGGGGGGGCGCAGCTCTGCTGGGGTTGTTAAATCCACAGCATTCCTTTTTTTACCAAAGCAAAAGTCCAAAGATTCAAAAATCCGTCTTCACACAGCTCTGAGATTTTAAACTGCTCTTTGTGTTCTCATGAGTTCTAGCCTGCAAAATTCCTTACTCTGCCCCCACCCCTCCTGGAAGATTTTGGAAAAACTATAATTAAAACCATGAGAACCCAGCTAGTATGTTGAATGAACGATGTCATGGGGAGGGGTGTGCTCCGGTCACATACGTGATAAAGTAGAAGTGGGTATTTACAACCCAAGAGAAACAAATTTATCTGAAGTTCTAATCATGAACTGGTACCAACTGGAGAGAAATAACAACGTGTTCCCTTTTCAACAGGGATGTTTCCTATCAGATATGACCTCTCAGACTTCCTGGTGACATACTGATGATATGTACCAATAGAAGTTGGGAGGAGCCCTGCCATTTCCAAAAAACCGTAGCACCCTGTGCAGTAAAGTAGTTTTAGCCATGAGACCTGACTGTGCACCTGTCAGGACTATGACTCTATGGGACACAACTGACTAGATAGCTGGCAGGCAGCTAGTATCTCCACTTAGGCAATTATCATAGTGCAAATGGAACATTCCAGAACTTAAGAGGGCCCTTCATGGAGGTGGTGTTATTTCTGGTTCTAAGGAAGAAGGAGGAGATATCAGGAGAGGCTGAACCTCCCAGTTCAGCCTTAGTTCTAAAACACCATCCATGTCTGTGTCCTTTAAATGGTAGTGAGTCATGTTATTGGGAGCTGTCCATTGCTAATTCTCTTTGAAGTGGTGAGGTATTTCTCCGTCTTTATCAGCCTCTTGTGAGGATCAAGGAATGTGGCTACTTTACCATCTGTGTGACTGTAGGCTGTGCCCAGGTAGTCTAGGAAATTCTGAAATCTATAGTGACCAACAGTAATCCATTTTTCCAAGGCAAGCCAATGAGAACAATATCCATTTATTTCCTAAATGACCAGAAATTTGGAACTGAACATTCAGCCGTCAGATGGCATTTAGCTGAAGCCCGAGGCCATACCTGGATCGTAATACACAATGTGCTAAATTCGATCCATTTACTGTGAGAATTATTCTGTGGGACTCCAAAGAGAAGTGACATAATAGCAAGGGAAGATGGATAGAACCAGTGAAAATAGAAACACTCTGGTGCCCCTGAGAGATAGGATGAAGTGGCTGAGGGAAAAGACTTTTATTCTAAACTGGTGGAGCTATTAACTTGAAAACAGCAAACACATCTAACTTTGGGTGTCTGAGTCCTGTCACAGAGAGCCAGGTGTCACTTGGGAGGAATCGTACTACGGATGGCTGATGCTTGCCATATCAGATTTATCATCTTCCATTTAAAGGATTTCTCCATTAGCTGTGGTAATAGTACATGTCATATTAAAGGCAGAAGAACATTCCAAAGTGATACTCAAGTGCCAACAATTTAAGGTACTTCACAAGATCATATTGAGAATGGAGATTATGGCAAAGCTTGGCCTGGAGGATGGAAGGCAGTTTTCCTTCTGGTTTTGCTTTTCTTTCTGGAAATATGTGTCATTTTCTAACTCCATCTAGTCCTCAGATGGAGTTTTTAATGTCTCAGCAACAAGTCACTGTGATTTAATAATTGTCCTTTTTGTTATTAAACCAAAAATACAGAGTCCTGTGTGCCTCTCAATGAAAATCAATAACGTAGCCATCGACACAATGCTAGTGGATAGGTTAACTGTCTCCTGTGTAGAAGTCCTGGTTGATAGGATTTTCATGCAAAAATGTAATATGAATAGGCTATGGAATATAGTAATGTACACATGTGATTGTTATCAGCTAGGTCTCATTCCGCTAGGTCATAAAAAGTGAAAATGAAGTACCTCATATCCTTTAGAGCTATTCTGTATTCCAAAGTGAGGAGTGCCAGGGTCTGGGCAAGCTGTGTGTGCTGGATCTGTAATTCACAATTAAAAAATAAATTGTAACACCTTTATTGAAAGATCTTGCAAAATTAGAAAATGTTTGCAAAATGCATATGATGTTTTATATGAATTGATAAAGTAAGTGGCTGCCTTCATCTCCTCGGACATCTTTGATGCTTTATCATTGTGGAGCACATTTGTATATCCGCACTGGATCTGCACGTTCACATCTAATCTGCATATTTGCATCTATTTGAGAATAGGCTGTTCTTCCTCACTCTCTGGTGTATGTCTCTCTGCTGACAGATACTTGTTTCTGAATATTAAAATCTCGCTAATCATTTTCTACTCTGATCTTCTGGTTTGTACAGATTTACTACCATAGTTGTTCATCCATATTGGTCCATATTTTTGGATGATTTCTTCTTAAGTTTTCAAAGTGAGAAACATATATAATATTCCAGTGAAACCTTCTGGCAATATATCAGGGGCATTTTCCAAATGCATGTGATGTAAACAGAGAACTGCGTACACCATTGCTGTTCCCAGCTGCTTGTACAGAATGACATGGATAATGTCTTAAAAGTTTTCTCCTAGATCAACCGAGATGTCTGGGGAAGGAAGACACTGCTAATACAAACAAGTCTGCTGTGTAGTACTTAAAGCCATATGGCAGGAAATAGTCCTAGAGTTACAATGAAAAGTTTCTTGGAAATTATTTCTAATCATGTCTTTAGTTTTAGGTATAAACAATTTGATTTCTGGGAAAATTACTGAGGCTAAAGCTCTCAATTCCTTTACTGTAAATTTGCACAAGAATCTCAGTCAAAGGGGGTGGTCGATATTAACTCACAATAAGAACAGCCTTCTTGCTGTGGGGATGGTTGCTAGTGGATGGTACTAATTGCATCATCCAGAATACCCCTTCTTTAGGGACGAAGCTATAAGCCACTGAGCTGGCTGGAGATGAAGATGCTCAGGTGAGAAAGAATTCTTAAGGCTTTTGAACCAGTTTATGTGATTTCAAGGAGGCTGAACTTCCCTTAGCTGCACTGATTTTAGTTACTCTGACCAGGTTGCTGCACAGGACACCGTCTAAGACATAGCCACACATGAGCCTGAGCATCTGTAGTAACACTATTCCACAGTCACCCCTGTACCCTCGGTTGTGTCAACTTTACCTATACAAGTGGGCTGGACTCCACTCCACATTCCATCGGCCTGGCAGGTTCTCCTGGAGGAACCCACCAACACAAATGGGGGTTTGCATTGGATGAAAACCTCAGACTTAAAGGTGAAGGTTTTCCCACTGAGCCGGCCCTCTGCAGGGATGCCAGGATCACCACAGAACACAGCTGGAGACGGAAACAGGTCATGTCAGCACCCAGCATGTCTGGACCAGACTAGCCTACTAAACCCGCTTAGATCCTACGGATTCTTCAGATTCTGCCACTAAACCAGCAAACTCCCAAGGAGAAGGCGCTGTGATGGCTAATGTTATATTGTTGGCTAACTTTGTTTAAAGGTTTAAAATCTCTGGCTTAAGAGAACTATAAAGCAAAATTAGACCTCCAACTGTTAAGGATTAATTTTTTTTAAACTGCTGTTTCTGTTTCTGTAAACAAGCCTGCTTTTCAGGAGATGACCTTCTGCTTGCTGGAACAAACTGAAACTGTATTCTTTGTCTATATAAACCCCTGAATGAGGTGGAGTCCAGTATTTAAATAGAAGCCTCTTCATTGTTAATTGTTACAATTTATAATGGTCAGACTGACGAATCTCTGACTCATCCCAGAGCCATAAACGTGCTGCCTTTGGCCGCACATGCTCAAGTATCAGAGTTTACACAATTTGACCACAGTCATACAACACTATGCTGTTGGAAGTACCCACTGAGTGTCTGCGATCACAGGACACACTCTACCCTAGGACTTACGCAGGCACTGAGGGACTTCTCCTTTCCACACTCCACGCCCTTCACAGGACAGGATGGCCGAGTGGGAGAGCTGGTATCCATCCACACAGCTGTAGCTTATGCTGGCACCCCAGCGGAAGTCTGATCCCTCCACCTTCCCGTTTGGCACCAGAGGAGGCTGACTGCATAGGACAGCTGTTGCCAAGAATAAACAGGTCAAATACTGACAGACATGTCAGCAGGGCTGTTTGTGTCCTCCTGCCACATCTCTTACTGTGGCTCTTATCATGGCTCTGACCACGGCTTGTGCCATAGCCCCCATCCTGGATTTTGTCATAGATGATACCGCCATAGCACTTGCCATGTCCCCAATGCCAAATCTTCTGCTATGGTTCCTGTCAGCCCCCCCACAGTCATTAACGCCTTTTTAAATAGAAATAATTATTGAAAAATAAACAGTAGCAAGGTAAGAGTTTCCTCCAGTTATTTCTTCCTTAGCTTGGACCAATTACTTAAAAGTAACAATGAAGTCAAACCACACTGCACTTGAAATAGTATTAAATTCCCTGTGCTGGTCACACGCAAGGCCAAAGTAGAAAGGAAACAGGAGCTGTGGGCATTAAGGACTCAGGAAGCCTCACAAGAAATTCATAAACCAGGAGTCCTTCTGAGACCCAGATGACCATGCCTTTCCTTAGACCTTTTTGGGGTCCCAGCACCCACCCTTAATATATCTGTTCCCAATCACATAAGGAAAATGCCATGTGTTGGCATTTATGCACAGCCCCCATAACATCCTGGCTTGAGTTATTCTTTCCCCTCTTGCCCCACCCACTCCAGGTCAGTGACAGCAGAACACAGTTGGACACTTCAGCTTCTGATTACGGGATGTGCTGACCATTCAGATCCTCGGTATCCACAGAACTCTCCCAGCCCAGCTTCCCCGTGACTACACCAATCCATCCCATCCCATCATCCCATTTGGCCAGAGCCTGCTCCTTTGCAGAGGATCAGGCTATGTCAATCACAAGTCTTCCGGATCCTTCTCAGCATATGTCCATCTTCCCTCTTTACATCAGACCCCACAACATTTTGGTACTGACGCTCCATCTGCATTCTGTCATTGTCAGATGCCCGGCTGGTGTGCTCCTGCCTCTACATTCCTGACTCTAGACTCACCATCATGTCAATCACCTATGCCCCCATCAGCTTATTTACCAATACTGCCTAGAACTGCCATATCCAACACAGCTTCTAAAGCAGTGGTTCTCAACCTGCGGGTCATGGACCCTTTGGGAACTGAGCATCCCTTTCACAAGGGCTACCCAAGAGAACACAGACATTTACATGACTTTAAGAAACAGTAGCAAAATTACAGTTATGAAGTAGTAATGAAAATACTTTTATGGTTAGGGGTCACCACAGCATGAGGTCACCACACATAAAGGGTCGCAGCATTAGGAAGGTTGAGAACCATTGTTCTAGAGGTAAGATGAGTCGCATGGACCTGCCCTTCTCCACACAGGAAATTCTAGTCTTGAGCCATTTACTGTAGCTCTCCATGACTGAGTTTCCCCATCTATAAAGCTGTCACTACGGAATCAGGAAAATAAAATGAGTGGGTATTTGCAAACAGGTTGGGAAGAATTCCTGGGACTCCTGGCTGCTGGAACTGATTTAGAAGCACGAAATGAATGTAGCACAGTCCCATTCTGTAAACGCTTCTAAACCCACAATGCCAAATACAATGCCAAATAAATGATGGTGCACACCTTTGCAGATGGGCCTGCTCTGATTCCATGTGCCATCTTTGGTGCAGCGGATGGTGGGCCAGGTTAGGGGTTCCATCAGGTAGCCGGGGTTGCATTGATAGCTCACAGTCTTGTTGAATGTGAAGTCTGTCCCAAACTGGATGCCATTGGGCAGTGTGCCAGGATCCCCACAACTGATGACTAAGAGGCAGGTAGCAGAAAAGAAGCAGACAGATGCAAATTGTCATGGCAAGAACCAAACTGTATGAGGGTTCTTCTGGGATTCAGCAGGGAATCAGAGAGGTGCCCAGTCCCAGAGCACAGATTCCACCCACCTTCTGCCAAGATGCTGTGTTTGGCATTGTGAACTGCTACTCTATTGATAGGAGGTGGCATGATCGCCAGCCATTGCTGTTGCTAATCAGGACACACCCATAGCTACAGATAAGAACAAAGTAGCTTATCTCTTTAGAACCTGGGTAGTCTGGAACCAGAGAAGCCTTGCCTTTCTCTATGGTTCTTCCTCTATTACACAGCCTAACTGATCCTTTAAATAGTGTCAGCTGTGTGTGTCAAAGAGGCAGACTCTTAAACAAGAAAACAGGGCAGCACACCAAACTTACAGTAATCCTTTATCCTGAAAGATTTTGCAGAATCAATAGACTTGGAGATTCCACCATCTCCCTCAACTGATAGGCATCTAGGACCCCCCTCCAACCCCGGTTCCCCATGAGCAGGAACTCACTTGTACAATCAGGTGCTGTGCCTGTCCATGTCCCGTTGGCTGTACAGTGTCGAGTCATGAGCCCTGAGGTCTTGTAGCCTTCCCAGCAGGCATAGATGACGGAGCTGGAGAATAGGATGCCATCGCTACTCAGGATCATCCCATTGGTGGGAGTGCCAGGGTTTCCACAGGACACAGCTGTCAGGAGGCAAAGACAGTGAGTGGTTCGCAGGGAATTAGCCAGGACTGAAGATTAAGACAAGGGGGGACCAATAGGCTTAGGTTCCTGTTGGGACTGTGGGAACACTTTTATGGGATAAATTCAGCCTTTGTCTTACCTGACTCTCAGATTTATTTGTGATTAGCCACAAGAGTAAAATCTGTATTTGCACATCTTTTCTGATCAAAACATGGATTTGAAACATTGAAAATCCAAAGCTTTGTTACTCTAAGCTTGAACATACTTTTAAGCAATGCAGAATTACCATGAACTTTAAAAAGTATTATATGGTATTAGAGTTCAAAAACATCTTCCCTCATAGCATTCTTTCTTTCTTTGAAATCTGGAAAAGTAAGGCCATATGTTATACCTCCAGCAGAGTTCACATGGGAAGCAGAGAATACCTCAGGAATGCAAACAACTCTACCCACTGGAACATAGTCTCCCTCATGTTATCAAATCTACCCATAGCTGTATAATTGGTTGTCACATGATCTCACTTTGCCTTGTTCACTGAAGCAGAAATATCTTAATGTTCCCTAAAGGCCTGGGCACCTCAGTTAAGGATGCTTAGTGCAATAGGGCAGGACTCTCATTCACTGTGGGCACCTCAGCCACCAAGCAGAGGCAGACCTTTCAACAACATCCTGTTTGACACTGGTGTTCAGCAGTATTTATCAATTCACCCAAAGGTCCCTAAAACATAGATTAAAGTTTCAAAGTGAAAAGACAACAGTGTTGGAGCAAGTACTCATTCAATACACATTTGTTTAGAACGTAGACTATCATAGCTGCTTATAAAGTCTTTCAACAAAAGGGGTCACAGTAGTCCAAAGTAGGACCTAAGAATCAATGAGAGATGGAAGTACAATATTTGCTAAAATAACCTACGTGTACAGCTTCCTAAGTCACCCATGCAGGATGAAATTAATCAGCTAATTGGTGAGAATATTCAGTTTATCTTATAAGCAAATATATGTTAATGAGTTTCCACCATGATGATGTTACCTGAGCACTGAGACATTTCCCTTCAAATATTTTATTCTATAAAGTAAAACTTGTAATTAGATTCTTCCATTCTTTTTTATTCAACAGTAAGAAACACATTCATTGCCTGTCATACTAGGGAAATGCGGAGAGAAGGCAGTGTCAACTTGTGTTTTGGAGTGACTCTGATGACATGTGATAGGATGTGATGTTAAAAGCAATCCATTCTATCTGTAGTTACTAAAAAGAAAGATACTTTGTAAATTAAAAGGTAAAACTTAACCTTTCAGGTTTTATTCTTTGTTGAAAATACATCTTTTGCTTGATATTTTGTTCATGCGTCTCATTTTGCTGAGACACAATTATATCTTACTTAATTTCGAAACATTTGATTGTTTAGTAACAGCAGAGGCCACCTAGGATGTTATGTCAGACAGATGGTAGTTGCATTGTACTAACTCTGTTTTTTTCCTCATTTAATTTGTAAAGAGAGTGGCTTCAAACTCTATGTGCAATGTCAAATTGTCAAAATACACACCTGTCACTGCAATGTGTGGAATGTCACATGTTCTAGCTATTAGTGATGATGACAAGCAGGTTGTAGCTCAGTTTGTCTCCCATCAATACTACACTTTCACTGCTTTAGTTGAATTTAGGGTGTATAAAAATTATGAGAAAGTGATACAGTTTTGCCCAATGCAACTGAAATCAAATGACATCATTATAGTGAAGCAACTTCCTGAGTGAAGCCTTGGAAGCATTTATTAATTAATGAGTCTGTGTTCAAAAGATAGACTAGTAACCAAAGCCAACATGATGTAAAAGAAATCTACAGGCATGTAATGTTAAAATGCCATAAATCATTTGATCTCTATGAATGTTTCAAAAGCCTTTCTTCCTTTTTTCCATGTCTTGTGAGTTCCTTTTACAATTCATTCCAGTTCCCATGGGGTTGTAAAGTTTTAGTAGATTAGGAAGAGGCAATTACATAACAATAGACATAATCTTGACTAGGGAACCAGTGTTCCAAGTCTTGCTTAACACTTCTAGATATCCAGTCCCCAAGTGGTGACACTGCAAGAGCTTTTTTATGTATTCCAAATTATACAGAAACAGTTTTATTTATGCAAAAAATACACCAGCATCATCTTTTTGAGACTCAAAACCTGACAAGTTTACTTACGTGAGTAACTGTTAGTTAATGGCATATCTGCCTACATTCTGATGCTATTTTCTGGACTCTGAGCACATCATCAAACACATCTCACGTCACCTTTGCCTAAGGTAGACTTTGCAGTCATATGGCCTGGTACTATGAATAAAGGACTAATGATGTCCACCATTGACAGTTGGGCCATGCCTACCTCCTATGGAGGACCAATGTACTCACTCCATAAAAGCCACACAGATTATAACCTTAGATTGCTTTGCAGCTGCTGTGCATGAAGACACCAGCAGAGTGCAACCTGTCCATATTGATGTACTCCCAGGTCATAGAGAGTCAGTCTTCTGATTGAATTACTTCTCCTCATTGCCTATCAATCTCTGTTCACCTCCAGGATCCATACAACAAAGCATCAGTCACTGGGTAGCATTGGATTAGGAACCCATTCTTGTGTGATAAACATTCAGAGAATGAGAACTAGTGTGACAGATCCTGTGGACAGTCAGGGCATCTCTAGGGCTCACTCATAACCTGGGCTGATCTCCTTAAAACTTTTGGGAGAAGGGTTCAAGTGTACAAGTGATAAAATCCTCTAGGGACCACGTCCAATGGTACTAGTCACTTTAGGATGAGTCAGTGGTTTGAAGAGCCAGTGGGGCTTGAACCACTCACCTTCACACACAGGCTGGACTCCTGACCAGGACCCATTCAAAAGGCATGTGCGTTCTGCAGAGCCCCGCAGCTGGTGGCCCATCTCACAGGAGAAGCGCAAAAGACTCTTTGTCTTAAACTCATCCCCAAGGCGAGACCCATGCGCAGGGGTCCCTGGATCACCACAAAATCCAGGAGTATTTCCTAAAGAGGACAAAACACAAGGAATGCATGACTTGTTTAAATAAAGTTGTTTTGTGTGAAACTTCAAAGGCAATTAACACTTTCTTAAAAATGCCTTTAATATAAGCTATGCTTTCATAACACTGTGGCCATCTGGGAGGAAAGGTTTTTCTACATCATACTTCCTAACATGAAAGAAACTTAAGATCATGTTCCTCTGTCATCAAAATAAAAAATGTGGCTAATGAGGAAAAGTGATTCTTTGGGGAGAAGAGAAATACTGAGATGTGATCACAGTCACATCCCAGGACAGTGAGTATAGGTAGTAAAAAAGAAATGGGGCCTCAGGTGTGCCAGCTACACGGGAACTTCAAGGTGTCTCTTCTTCAGAGAGACATCTAGAGTTACTTATTACATCCTAAAGATTATCCATAGAAAAATTAAGATGATTAAAAAGGATGAAAATTACTACTAGAGGTGAAAATGTGGGGAAACAGTGGTAACATATAAAACATTCCACCAAGATAAGCAAGGCAGTCGGAAACACCTGGAGAGGGAAGTGTAGAGAAGGGCCTATGAGGATGGGACAGGTGCCACTAACAATTCAATGACAGGAACCAGGGATAATGGCAGAGATGCTGAAGAAGATGACACAGAACTATGGTGTGTGTGTGACCGTTCAATGTTTTGAATATAGAGCTCCTCACCTGAGCAATGGGGAAGGGATCCACTCCAGTGACTGTCTTCTTGGCAGACTCTTGTGCTATTGCCTGTGAGGATTTGGCCCCCTTTGCAGGAGTACTGAACTGTGGCTCCATATGTAAACAGTTCTCCAGTTAGGACAGCATTAGCAGGGACCCCAGGATGACCACACGATATAGCTGAAGATAAGATTAGAACAAATGAAAATATATATATTGCATAGTAAGGCTCCCAGACAGACCACTACCCCCTCAACATTACCCATTAAGGATATGTCTATGTCCTCAATAGATAAGAAATCGTTGTTTCCAGATGGTATTTACCTATCTAGTTACTGAAGAAAAGAAAGGTAGTACTGATGTAATTTTTTTTGACTTAGGAGAGCTTTACTTATAGTTGGAATTTACATGTCAGCCTTCAAGGAGAAAAAACAGCTGCCTGATTTTATCTATCTGGCTCTAACTGTATTTCTGTGTGAGAAGAATGGGGATTTTTTTTCAAGTGAAAAGCCATATAATTCCATCAGAACTATTTCCATTGCTTTGTCAGTTAACATGATAATCATTCAGTTTTCTTGGAGACAAGATTATATTGAACTTAATTAAGCTCATCTGTCTAGGAAAACAAGTCTAATGAGTATACTTTTGGTGGGCTGTGATCTAAAATGTATAAGTAAATATAATAAATAAAAACCGACTCCCCTTCTACATAGTCTAAAAATTTGTCTCAGTATTTTCATTCATATCCTTACAATTCTGCCAAACTGAGTCCATAATCTGTTTTAAACATCCTTCAGGGGAAAAAAAGAGTTCTAGGATCCAGAAGAATAGAGTGTCAAGTAATAAATATTCTAGCTCCGTTTCCTCATGGCTTACCAATTACAGTGAGGGACAGATACTCTGCAATACTTCACACAAATGACCAGCTAGATGGAAGCTGCCAGGTACTTATTCAAAGGCATGGATTCAATATTGAAGGCTAACTCCATTTGATCACTAGCAACACAGAAGTGACGTGGACTAGGAGCAGGAGCTAGAGCTGAAAGGCAGAAGCCTCCCCTGGGTCACATTAGCCCTCATTATCTGTCTAGCATTAAAATTCATTCAGCGCAGACCCGCGCTTCATCTAGAGTCCTAAAGGGAAGCCAATTAGATCCAAAAGCACTGAAGTGTTGGGTAAACCACCGTTTCTGGCGGAAATAAAGGAACAAAAGGAAAACAATCCAAGAAAGAAAGCAATGGCAGTGCAGAGACAAGGCAAGACCTCACGGGAGCATGTGAAGTTCTCCTTTGAGATGCTCCTTCCCACATCCTTGTTAAGGGCAAGTGGGCCAACATGGAGTGGAGACTAGCCAGTTAAGAGACAGGGAGTGTGTTAAAGCTCAGAGTCTGCAGGTGGGAGCACATTAGCATCAGAACAAAGGCTGATGGGAATCTCCCAGGAGCGGAGAGAACAAAGTTCCCTGAAAAATCGTACACTGTGGAGTGGAGTTGCTGAAGGGGAGAGACTGTGGCCCATTCTCAGAGCAGTCAGTGGGGTCTACAAACACTGAGCACTCAACACTCCTTCGAACTATCGTTCCCTTTCTCTGTGGAAAGAAGCCATGGTGTTCAAGTTAGAATTTAAGACTGTTTCTGTGTAGTGCTGGGAGGGAAACTCCCTTGAAGTGGTGGTGGTGGTGAAATTCTCCCCTACCTACCCACCCTCAAAGCCTGCAAGGCACTGCAAGGGGTAGGAAGCACTTTGTAGCAAGGACGCTCCTGCCACAACGTCACCTCCTTCCTATGCATTATATGAAGGTGGCATTTTGTTTCTAAGGACTGCTTTGCTTCTGTCTGACTTGAGAAACCCAGACACTGATACTTTGTAAATGCACAGATTAAATTTGGAAGGTGATCTTTTTGTGCTACAGGACTGCCTGCTTTTGTTTTGTTTGCAAGGGGAAAACTGTATGGTATGGGGGCATGTGTAGCCAGACACATTCTTATTCATCTCCATATTCTAAACAAAGAGACAACGAATTCTTTGGGACCTTGGTGGCCATTTAGGTCTTTATCTATGCAGAAAAATAACTCCACCCTTCATGGAGCTGTGCTTCCTACTGGCTCTCGTCTGGTTTGTCTGATGCTGTCTGCCAGCTGGGGCCACATTGGGAGGGCCATGGGAGCCAGATCCATTTTCTCTGGCACAACTTGTCCTCCTCTGTCATGGATGTTAGATGAGCAGGCCAGAAACCTACATCAGAGCCCATGGCTGACACTTCAAAATCTGGAACTTGGAGAGCATGAGGCTGAGGGGTGAAACACTGAGATTTATTGCCATCATGGTGGACGGCATGTAGTAAACCTGTCTCACAGACTAGAGGCAGCAGAGGCGAGAGGTCCCTTTCTGCCATCTTGCACTCATTTAAGTTATAGTTGGTGACCTCTGGCTGATCCATGAGAAGGATTGGTAGAAACACTGATGGGAGAAGGATAAGAAGCTCAAATTTAGTGTTTACATGACTGGGTGGAAATGCATTTCTACTGCTGGCATTTCCTTTTGCTCTGTGGCCAAGAAGCACAGGGGGGAAGGAGGCCTCACTCACACAGACACTTGGGTAAGGAGCGATCCCACAAGCCATTTGCCATACAGGTCAGGGCAGAAGATCCCAACAGGTAGAATCCCTTCTTGCAGTGGTACATGACGCTCATCCCATACTCGAAAGTCTCCGGAAAGTTCTGTTGCCCATGGCGAACTGCATTTTCCACAAATCCAGGATCTGAACAGTTTACCACTAGAAAATGAAGCATTTTATATAGATAAGGCTTTTTGCCCCAGCCATGAAGAAGAATAAAGCTACGTCTTCTGAAAGAAAAAGAAGGCAGTGGTAGATGGTTATATCAGGCAAATGAAACAAGTCTCTGAAAGACAAGTATTTGGTTCCTCTCATTTGAAGTCCCTACATTTCACATGGATACATATGGATTCATATTATATATATATGGAAAATATGTGTGAAATTGTCCAGGGGGCTAGAAAAGAAGAGATCTGAGGCATGGGGGATCATGCTCAACATGCAATATATAGTTATGTGCAATGCCCTATGAGCAAAATCTTGTACAATGAATACACGTTGAATTACAAATAAACAATTACAGTAGGAAACAAACAAAACAAATCCCATGCCAAAGTGTGAAAGAAAGCAAATTTTAAACCAATCTAGACAGTTTATGAATGGAGAAGTTGATTTTGGAACCCCTTCATGAATTTCTGATTCCCCTGTAGATTGTACCTATTCTTTGTTGTAGACACATGTCAAGCATCAGATTGGCTACTGCCACAGTTTTGAAGTTACGGGGCCAATTTACTATTTCCTAAAAGTATGCTTCTTCAATATAACCTTTAAATCAATTTTCTTCATAAGGTAATGTAATGTAATGGCACTCAAGTCCAGGGATTAAGGTCTGTAACACACTTGCTATTTAGCCACACCCACCTATGCATATTTATGTGTGCCCCTACAGAAATGGTGCTGTCAATACACAGTGAATGAAGCTGAAAATGGCAGTCCTCCCATCAACACATCATGGAAATGTAGGTTAGGCCACCTCTGATGGGAACCCTCTTGCCTCAGGAGGGGAGAGGAAGGCATTCTCAGCGGTACAGGACACGCTCTGGTTGTGCTGAATGGCTTCCATTAGCCCAAAGGCCGATGGGCATCTTGGGAGGAATTAGCAGCAGGCGTCCTCAGGTGCAGAATAGCAAATGGCCTGATTATCTCCCACTTCCCCACTATGCCAGTGAATGGGACAGCTGCCACCGAGCACCCTCTCCAGATATTTCTGGCTCAGAAAAGAGCTGCGCACAGAATTCTCAGCAGCCACTGCAGAGGGTGGGTTCTGGAAGCTGAAGGCAAACCCTTCCCAGAGAATGGGTTTGATTCCTCTGCTGGGATGGGGGGAAGTCCAGGCAGAAACCGGGTTCAGCAAGACCCCTTTGGTATTATGGAACAATGTTCTCTGAATTTCATGAGAGTCTTATTCTGGATGAAAGTTTTGATTTCCCTGAGCTAAATAAATGTTTATGGATCTGAGGGGGATGTTTTTTAAGGCCCCAAAGCTCACTGCTTCTATAACCAAGTTGAAACCCAAATGCTAACCTAGCAGGGATTGCCTAGCTGGAGACAATGAAATAAACCTAAAAGCTGGTCTGCAAAATGTGAAACAAACATCTGTACCCTAGGCTAGTGCTTAGATGAAAAAAAAATGGTTCCTTGAATGGAGAAGCACCACCTCCATGTGCTCTTAGTAGACAAGGGGCAATTTTAGGATCCTGTGATCCATAGGTCACCCTGTAGTATACCATGAGTTGGCTCGGTAGAGTCTTCAGGGCCTCTGCTAAATACGACACTCCCTCAGTGTGTCTTGTGCTGATGTATAACTGTCGAACCCTGTGTTCTACACAAGACTTTGTGAGGATGTACTCAGTTTAAGCTATGGCTCCCTGCATGGAGACAGGTAGGTGTGTGTGTGTGTATAAGCCTTTTACTTTGCCCATACCTCAGGGCGAATTACTCTCTCCCTTCCTAGACACCTTTTTTTTTTTTTTTTACCTCGACAGGTAGGCAAGGCACTGCTCCACTGTCCATTGCTCCGACACTGGGCCCTGGAGGCACCCTGCAGCAGGTAGCCCGTGTGGCAGGTGAAATTCACAAGGTCATTCAGGTTGAACTCGCTGCCATTGGTGAGCCCATGTGCAGGGTTTCCTGGGTGTCCACATGTGATGGCTGTGGGAGCAAGGTCTATGTTACTTCTCATGTTAAACAGGACACCACGCCCACCTGGAGTCACTGAGAACAAATGGGTAGACATGAAGCATGCATGAATGGAAGGGTTCCCTAGAGACATGGAGGGTGCTGTTCTGGTGTGGAGGATCTGGGAGATGGGACAAAACACGTGGAATTTAGAGCCTCTGTTGGGATGGTGGGACGTCACCTCCAGCAGCAGGGCTGTCACCCTTCATTCACCTCAGGACTAGTGCTGTTTACTCAGACAAGCAGAATGCCAACTGACTAGGCAACAAAGCAGCCAGACACAAGTTCAAATCTTTTGTTTATCAAGGATTTTGAGTATTTCCCACTTGGAGCACACCAGCTGCTGCCCTGAAGCTTTCATTCGGAAACACTCTGGGGGTTGGGTTTCAATGTCAAATTATGAATTATCCTAGTACTAAGTTAACTGTAGACTTAGAGAAATAACTGTGCACGTGCCAACGTCCATCTCAGACATCCCTATTGTGTGATCTCATGAAGTGTGATTCACTTCCCCGGTGGTCAGCCTCTCCACAGCAGTCACACAGAGAGAGCCAGGTGGGTTCTGTCCCAGGTGCTTTCAAAGGAGCATGTTATGGCCACAAACTGCCCTTTTCCTCTTCAATCATCTTGTCAGCACCTTCTTCGTTCTAAGTAAAGCTGCATTCCTGCCTCCATAGTTCCAGAGCACTATCAGAGACAACACCCATTACTACTCAGGCACAGCTACACCTGGGCCTAATTCATGAGAAAGCAAAAGGCTCTCAGAGGAGCGTGGCTTGACAGGACGCTTGTACCCAGAAGGGGAAGCATCTGTAAACACCCAGAGTTCACTTTTGAAGTAACCGGTTTTTAGAACAGCAACAGCATATAAACATTCCTTTGAGTAAATGAAGAGCAGCTGCAAAACTCTTTATTCTTCATAAAGTCAATGACCCAATACCAGACAACATATGACACTGAGGGACTGTCCACATCCTCCTCTAATCAACACTCTTTCTCATCCTGAATGTCCTATGGATGAGCATATGACACCAGTCACAAGGCGCCTTTTTGTGAATCGGTGAGAGAATTTATGGAGTACTGGAGTCTACCAGGGACAATATAGAAAATGCTGGACAGGGAAAGCCAGGACGGCAGGCTTGTACTTTGACTTGAAACAGTGAGACAGAAAGATGTCTTGTCCTGTTGACTATGAAGGGGGAACATGTCTGAACAATGACTGAAGTACACAGGGAAATGGGAATCTGTGGTCATCAGAGCAGCTGCACAAAGTCTACTCACGGACGCAAACAGGGGTCTGTCCCGACCACTTGTGGTCCTGCAAGCAAATCCTCACAGAGGTGCCTACAAGCCGGAACCCAGGGTTGCACTGGTAGACCACTGTGTCCCTGTAGCTGAAGCCATCGCCGCTGATATGGCCGTTCACAATGGGGTCTGGAGAGCCACAATGGCCCGCTGAGGACAGACAGAAAACCGTAGGAAACTCATCAGGGAATGTGTCAGCACGAACCCGTGGTATTCACAATTCACTTACCTTCGTTGTCAAGTCAGTAACAGACATGAATGCATAACTAACTGGGAATTTCCCCACTGACATTTGTACTTTCATTCTATATTATTGTTTGAAAATGAGCATGTCCAATCAAGTTTGTCTAACTGTGAGGGCTGACAAGAGCACACTTGAAGGTCTGGGGACTTCGAGAGCTATGCCCTCTTGGCAAGCCATGCCTGGTTCTCAATGGCTTTCATAAGTGTCCCCCAAAGCACCTAGAACTATCTAGAATAGGCAAGCTCTTAATAAATCATAAACACTATATCACCGCATGAGTCTGTCATAAATGTAGGCAGTAGTAGGCAGCGTAGGCAAGAGATATAATATGGGGAACAGCTGAGCGCTCACATCTTGACCCAAAAGCAGGGAGCAGAGAGAGCTCACTGGGAATGCTGTGAGTCTTCAGACTTCCAAAGCCCATCTCCAGTGACACACTTCCACCAACAAGGCCACACCTCCTAAGCCTCCCCAGACTGTGCCACCAACTGGGGACCAAGTCTTCAAGTGTCTGAATATGTGGTGGATGTTCTCATTCAAACCATCACACCAGGAGTGCCTCACCTCACACAGGAAATGCTCTTGGGCTGGGAAGGAAGTAAAGAATCAGATATAGCTTCAGAGACTGACCATAAATGGACAAACAGACATGTGGGGCCCATGGGGTGTGGGATTTTGTGTGCTGGGAACATCTGAGAAGGGTGGTTATCCAAAGTTACACAGAAAAGAACTACAGGCCACAAGAGAGCATGTGCCATGTGCAAACACTGCACACTTTATATAAGTGACTTTATCTTTCTGAATTTTGATTGGGTTATCTGCAGAGATCCTGGGACCAAGTGCCCAGAGAGATAAGCAGGGGGAGGGGCAGGTGAACACAAACCTCTGGAGTTTGGAGTGTGATGATTTGCAAATTTAAATTAAACAACATTGCGCTGATTCTGTGGAAATTCTGCCCCTGAGTGTACTGTGCAGAATCTTACCTGTTTGAAGGGTAGAACTGGCAGCCTTGCTGGAGAGAGGAACACTGTGGAGGTAGGTACAGAAGGACCCCCTCTGCTATGACATCTCTACCTTCTTCCCTGAGACCTTCCCGCCTTAAGCTCACCTGCCACTCTGCCATTTTCCATCCCGCCAAATACTCAATGTTCCTGTGAGGATTAGATTGCTGCCATTTTTAGAAAATCTACAAACCAAATGTCCAACCTTAGTATTTGCCTTGTGATTATCAGTATTTTGGGCTGTCAATGAAATACTGAGTGTTAAAAATATCCTCCCTCTTCAGAGAGTCAGAAAGACAGGCTCCATGATGTGGTGTGATCTGTGTGGTGTCTTTAAGCTAAGCCAGGCTTACAAGGACAGTGAACAGCAGAGACACTTTACAGACCCTTCTTAATTATTAACAAGCAGCCATAAACTGTCTGATGTGGATCAGACCCGTGAAAGGCATGAGAGCTAGTGCTGGCATTAAACATCCATGGATGTTTTGTAAACCTGCCTATCTGTCCGTGCGAAAAGAACACTGCAGAATACTGATGCAAGAGACTGTTTTGCTTCTAAATTTGCAAGGTGATGCTGGGCAATTTTTCTATGCCACACAAAAGGCAACAGATTTTGAGAGCATGAAGTCCTGTTGAGAATAAGAGTTCGACAAGCTGTACTATACCCAACATTGACTTAGAACATAAATCCTGTGGGGTCGGAGAGTTCTTTTGTCAATTCTCCAGAAGAATTCATAGACAAAAGCTAAGGATTGGTGTTAGGTGATCCCAAATTATTCACCTTCCCTAAGACACCAAGCATATTCCACAGGAACATGGTAGAGTAGACAACTTCATGGAGGGGAGAAACAGTTCCTTTCTTCCAATAAAATAAATTTTTTTCTGTAATGCCACACTTTGATTCTCAGCTATCTTATTAACCATTTTTTACTTAGACCTCTCAAAATCTACAGGTTATTCAAAGAATACATTCCAATTTTATTTCTATCAATCTATAAAAATTCAAAATAGAATTTTGAATTCTGAGACCTAGCTATTTCAGCCCTTGCAAATGTCACCATATTACATTCACAACAATATTTGTGTCTTTATAGTCATTATGGTTCGACAAATGAAAACCTACTTTAAAGAGCAATCCATTGTACTGGGAAGTTGATGTTTTTATGCAGAATTCCTTAACAGAGGCATCTTTGACAGCAAAGATTAAAGAGGTAACCCAGTGGGAGAGCTGACAGGTCATTCTGTGCTAGAAAAATCTACATGCCATAAGTGTGTTATCAAGAGATTAATGAACAGTTTTACAACAGGGGCCCTAGATTACAAACATACCACCTCCTTCTAGATGCTGTGCTCACTGTTGGGTTCAAAGGAAATTACTACAAAGAAGATAAATACAAGAAAATAATTAAGAGAACACTGTGATCATAAAACTTTCCTGATGGTTTAGGAGGCACCTGGTAGGGGAGGTATAGGGTCTGTGTTCTTCTGGCTTAATGCTATAGCCCAGATAGATATTTAGCACTGCACTTTGCACAACTGAACATTGAGAAAATTCTAGAGGTCCCAGTCATAGTACAGAAATAGGGGGTCCTACACAAATCTGTTCTTGGAGCTAGTGTGAAGCTTTACAATGACACACAAGTGCATGGCTTCACCTTGAACTCATCTGCAAGGACACACACACCAGCCTCACTAGAAGTTCAGGCTCAGAACCTGGATGTGGTACTTCCAACAGGACCAAATTCCATTCTTATGTGTGAGCCAAGAGAATTGCCTTTCATCTCCTTAAATATGGTTTCCATATGAAAAATTCCACAAGACATGGTTAGTGGTAAAATTATAAAAATATTCTTCCACGTACTGATTAATTTTACTTAATGACCAAAGATATTCTTTCCTAGTTTGACATCACTGGACACATCGAGTACCAGATGCAAGACCCTTGTTGCATCATAATCATAAGGACCATAGCAAAGCCAATGTTCCTCTGGGTACTCAAAGGATAAATAGAAGATTCCCCACACACAGCCTGGGCCAAGCATCCATCATAGTATCTTATACAATGCTGGAATGACATGGTCTGAGACTCGGTGCAGTTTGGAGTCCACAGAAGCCACAGGCAAAGCAAATAGCATGATTGGGTAGCTCTCTTCTGAAGTGAGACTCTATTATGATGCTGGGCAGGTCTGCCACCTTACTTGATCTGTCAAGCAGATGGCTTGTATACTTGGTATGAAACCTAATTTTCTGATGTACTGTGTCTACTGTTACTAATCCGCCAGGGGCCCAAATACGATGTTTTGGATATAAGCCTCAGCTCAATTCTAGGAGCTCGAATCTCCTATTGTCTTTTAGATGCCTGTGGGCTGGTTACCTCCGGATGGCCTGGCCACAGGGGAGAATGGCTTCTAGTTTGTGTAACAAGAGACCTAGGCTCCACACCCATCATGGGGGCTAGTGCCTCGGAACTAGTGGGATGTGTCTGAAGTCAGGTGCCTTTATGCAGTGTCTGAAGGCTTGTGTATGTGCATTCTAGGACCATCTCTAGGGTTAAAGGAAGTGTTCCCTAGTCAGCCCTATATACGCAATAACAGATGTCTTCTGCCAGTACCCCAGCTTTTAGAAAGCTATTTAAGAGGATGCTTGAATAAACCATGGTCTCCTGAAATGGTAAGATGTCTCTGTTTTGTTCTTAACACTGCTGGGTAGCTAGGACTTCCATGATCCACACTACCCCACTCAGGGTCAGACCCAGGGGCTGTTTGACTGGTTCCCAACACAGTCCTAAAGAAATCAGTCCAAAACAGATGGCCCCTGCAGCTTAGGACTGATATAGTTACTAACCAATTTAAAAAGTGCCAGTTTGCTAACACCAACACCTGTCTCCATCCTATCCGCAGCATATGAATTTAATTAGTTTTATTCTTCCCAGCATAGGTTTTCATTGTAGCTTTACTGTGGTGGTTTGAAAGAAAATGGCCCCCAGAGAGAGTGGCACCATTAGGAGGTGTGGCCTTATTGGAAGTAGTGTGTCACTGTGGGGGGGCAGGTTTTGAGATCTCCTTTGCTCAAGATATTCTCAGTGACACACAGTTGCTTCTGCTGCCTGAGAAGCAAAATGTAGAACTCCCAGCTTCTTCTCCAGGACCATGTCTGCCTGCATGCCGCCATGTTCTGCCATGACAATAGTAGACTAAACCTCTGAAACTGTGATCCAGCCCCAATAAAATGTTTTCCTTTATAAGAGTTGTCTTAATCATGGTGTCTCTTCATAGCAATAGAAACTCTAAGATACCTACCTATCCATTCATGGCTGTCAAAGATAAGAAAAACCAACCACAAACAACTCATTACATCTTTCATTCCATGGCATTTCAGATATCCAAAGTTATTCATTATTTCTAACATTCCTCTTTGCCAAAATAATGCAAAAATGTTTCTATATATTCTTCAAAGATTTAGATCACTGAATCCATTAGCATAGAAGCACATCTAATCCCAGGGTCTATGCAGGCTCTTTAAAGAACTGGAATCAATGTGGTGGGTGTTCCAATTTGTCACAAGCTAGAATCATTTGGGAAAAGGGACTCCCAATTGAGTGTCAGAAGCTTTATCTGTAGGCAAGCCTATAGTGTTATTTTCTTAATAAGTGATTGATGTGGGAGATCCCAGGCCACTATGGATGGTGGTACTACCCTTGGGCGGGTGGTCCTGGGGCATTTAAGAAACAAACCTGTGACCAGCACTCTTCTTTGCCCTGTACATCAGCTCCTGCTTCCAGATTCCTGCCCTGCCCTCCCTCAATGATGGACTGTGATGTGGGACTCTTTTTTTTTTTTTGTCTTGTTTTGTTTTTCGAGACAGGGTTTCTCTTTATTGTTTTTGGAGGCTGTCCTGGAACTCGCTCTGTAGACCAGGCTGGACTCGAACTCACAGAGATCCACTTGCTTCTGCCTCCTTAGTGCTGGGATTAAAGGCATGCGCCATTAACAAACACCTGGCTGTGATGTGGGACTCTTAGCTGAAATGAAACCTTTCCCCTAAACCGTGTATGACCATGGTGTTATAATGGAACAATAGTAACCCTAACTAAGACACTAAGTATGGAATATTGATATGAATAAAGAATGGGGGATAGCAGAGATTCCTGATGGCGGAAATTGCCTACGTGGAAAATATAGAGGAACGACCAGGGTGTGGGCAATGGGGTATCCATGTTTCTTGGCACTGTTTATCAACTCCAGCCCATTATAGATTTGTTCTTTAAGATGTTTCTCACTCTGTCACTGACCACAGTCAGAGCAACACAGCTGCTGCTCTTGAGTTTCCTATAGAATATCTGGTACTCTCCCTCCTGCCTTTGCGTACGTCCTGTCTTCCTGTGTCCTTCTCATAGGGGTGGCTTCTTTCTCAAAGTCACAGAGTTCTTATTTTGCTTTGTCAAGAGGCAATCTCTCTTTGACTTGAGGCCATGGTATTGCATAGATTGTTTTCTGAATTTAAAAATATGTATAATTTATTTTGGAGAAAAAATATATCTTCACTAAATATCATGACTGATACACACAGCAACCAGAGTCTTTGAGACACAACAGGGCTGGTGCATGATATAAGCTCACAGACTCCATTGCAGCTTGCACAGGGCCTGCATGGGTCTGTACCAGGTGGGGTCCTAGAGCTGAGAGGAGAAGGGGACACATGATACCATCCCTAACTCAGAGCTATCTCCAGTTGATAACCACTTACGAATGGAAACTAAGTTTTCTCCAAGGGAGTCTCACTGGGGATAAACATCATTCTTAACTATAGGCCATGTGCCCATCAGTAGATGGCCAAGTGAACTCAACAGCATCATTGGAGGCTCTGTATCTTATAAAGTTGAGACTTTTTGTTTCCTCATATGTCCTTTGCATATACATTATGGCTTCTGGTTTTATGTTTTCATGGGATTCCTATGTATGGTAACATGTGCCTCTCTGCCTCTAAATGTGTTTCTTGTGCTTTTTCTTTGGCTCTTTTTCTTATTTGGGTGTTTTCTCCTACTCTGACTTGTTTTTAGAAACCTGCTTGTTTGCTACAAAAAGCAGGAGGGGTATGAATCGGGTTGGGAGGGAATGTGAAGAGGAACTTAAAAGGGAGATCATAATCATAATATATTGTATAAAAAGTATTTTTAATTAAAAAGCATATTAACCGAATGCTATGATTGATACTGTGTTGTGGAATACTCTTTTTGTACACATTGAAGACATGTCACTCTGATTTGTTCAACAAAAGCTAAATGGCAGGATTTCCAGGCAGAGAGGATGCTGAGAGAAAAATATGAAAGATACATGGAGATGCTAGGAGATCTACAGCAAGCAGGACGGACAGTGAGGAGATGAGTCAATAAAACCATGAGACAGAGACTAAATTAACAGAAATGGGGTAGTTTAATGTATAAGAGACAGTCATAATTAAGTTTATGTCTATATGCCATTATTGGGAAACTGAGAACCCCACTGAAAAAGTCCGACTGCAATACTGAAAGTCCCGTTCCAAACGTGACCATTGACTCAGCTGCCATAAGGTTGTGTTAGTAATGCAGGTCACTCGAAGTCACAGCCTGGTAGAAACCCAGAGCGCTCTCAAGAAAAAGATGATACACTAATTCAAATATCAAATAGCAATCGGGATATGGGAGAAAAGTAATAGCCACATTGATAAACAAGAGATCACAAGCACGTGGAGAGGCCACTGGCCTTGCAGAGCTGAGGTGCATGCCCCCTTTTTTGGCATGTGTCCTGAGGAGAGGATTTATTGGTACCACCTACGTCATCTGCCAATATTTCCTTGTGGCTCAGTGTTGGTGGGAGAATGGAGCTGTACTTCGCAGCCCTTTTGAAAATTAACTTATTCTTACTGGAGCACCAGAATGAGTCCTTGGGCAGGAGCCCCTGATATGTAACCACAATGCCTACATTTAAATTTTTATTACTGGTGAGACATGTGATGACGGACAAGCTTGTCACTTCTGTAAGTGTTTTTATCTTCCAGTTAGGAGTAACAAACACTTTGTGTTCTGATGAGAATTCAATAAAACAAAGCTTAAAATTGCCATAGTTGTGTTATCAATATAGACGACATTCACAGATAATATCTCCCAGGAGGCCTCTAGTTACCATGTGGACTCTGGAACTCTGTAGCATTTATCCTGCCAGGTACACAGTATCCGTGCCAGGTTTAGGAATGTGCCTCCACTGGTCCATCTGTCTGCATATCCCATAGTCTCCCTAGTCAATAGAGCGGTTCTGCTCCCCTCTGCTCATAGTCTCATACATACTCGGTGGGCTGCAACCTGATTCTGTACTTTCCCCTGGGCCTATATTCTTGTTGGGATAAATTATGGGATCTACCTACCAGCAATCTGTTACTCTTGTACAGGGATACACTCCATTACCATATTAGGCAGATTATGAACTTCAATCCTCAAGTCTCAATGGTCACTGTGAAACTATATTTGTCCAGATGAAAAATCGTTACACTAAATTTACTGCCCACTATTTAGCCAGCCTTATGCATGCATGGCTACATGCCAGCTCAATCCTTTCCTAACTGTTCATCTCCCTGCTAAATGCTCTGCCCCTCATTATTTTCTCTAAACTTCACCAACATCTCATCATTCACACCTTCTTCATTATAACCTGGATATTTTTCTCCTTACATTCAATTTAAATTTCTACTGGGCAAATGGACTCACTTTCAAGTCACTGAGCCTCCAAAGGTTTCCAAGGTGGATTGTATCCTATGAGGACCACATTTGTGACAAGGTAGGACCATCAATGAATCATATGTCTCATCCTATGGGCTTGCAGCCTTAACTTTAGAGCAGAAGGGTCACAGAATAAGTGAGGGCTTATCTGGGACTGTAGGACACAAAGTGACGCTAGGCCTTAAGAGTTTTATAAATGTAATCATTTAAAGCCCCCAAGCTTCCCACACAGCCTAGCCTCCATGCTTGCCTACCAGGCCACAGCAGCAGATGTGTGTTTCAGATCACCCACTTCCACCCCTACCCCTCTGCTGCTAAATTCCACTGGGTATACAGAGAAGACCTTGTACTCATCAGCACTGCCATCTGGAGAGGACTTCTCAATGGCCACCAGGTCCTTAAGAACATTGGGGAAAGCTCTGAGAAGGTTGTGAAAGACTAGGGACACCAGAATAGATCTAGGGAATAGGTACTAGAGTAGAGGAGGGTGTTAGAGAAAGGTGGGGCAGTGAAAATGGTGGGCATTGCAAAAGAAGGTGGGTCAATAGGGATGGGGTACTGGAAGGAAATGGGATGATAGAGGGGTGGGATGAGGAAGGGAGGTGGAGGGATAGAGGGATAGGATGACAGGAGGAGATGGGATGCTGAAAGGTGGTAGAGATGGGGTACTGGAAGGTTAGGGTGATGGAGAAGTATGGGGTTCCAAACATAGGTGGGGTAATGGAGGGATGGGGTGATGGAGAAGTATGGGTTTCCAGACATGGGTGGGGTAATGGAGGGATGGGGTGATGGAGAAATATGGGTTTCCAGACATGGGTGGGGTAACGGAGGGATGGGGTGATGGAGGGATGAGGTAATGGGAGGATGGAGTGATAGAGGGTTGAAGTAATGGAGTGAGGTAGGGTACTAGAAGGAAGGGATGATGGAGGAGATGGAATGATGACATAGCTGGGAAACTAGAGGGTTGGGGTGACAGATGGAGGTCGGGTGCTGGAGGGAGTAGGGAACTGGAGGGATTAGGGAACTGGAGGGATACAGTGATGGAGAGAGGAGGAGTACTGGAGAGATGAAGTGACAGAAGGAGGGGGTGATAAAGGGAACTGGAATACTAGAGGTATGTAGGGTACTGGAGGTTTTGGGGGAAGTATTGGGGGCAGGTGGGGTGCCAGGGAGATCCGGGAAGTAGGAAGAATGTAAAATGTTATAGATACATATGATATTTTAGTGATGATGCAGAGATAGATTGGAGCAGTTCTGAGACACTAGCATATCTGAACTACACACTCACAGTGTGTTCACATTCATGCAGAGGAATCTGGAGGAAACAACATCCTCCCTCCTCCCTTTAAAATTATCAAAGAGTAACATCAGAAAAGACAAGCCAAGAGACTACAGATGTGTACCACTTTAAACAGCTCACAGAACTTTCTAGGTTTAGATGACCAACAGCTCAACTTCACAATGGAATTTTAAACTATTGAAAATGTATATAACTTTTTGGAAATTCGTATTTCTATTTGCTAAGTTTGTCAAGGTCTTTTAGTGTCATATAGTCTCAGTCCTCTACATGGTAGCCAGTTTTAGATAACGATTTTATTTTACATTGTGTGTGTGTGTGTGTGTGTGTGTGTGTGTGTGTGTGTGTGTGTTCTTCAGCAGGAAAAAGAAATCCCATGGAGCAGTAATTACAGGTGGTTGTGAGCCACCCAATTGAGGTTCTGGAAACCGAATCCAGGTCCTCTGCAGGAGCAATAAACACTCTTAACCATGGAGCCATCAGTACAGCCCGTCTACAAGACAGACGATCTGCCACAGAATATAAGACGTGACTATCCTTCATTTTTCAGACTAGAAAGTAAAGAACCTTCAGATACCTTGAGAGTCAGTAGGGACAAGTAGCCATGAAAGTGACCAGTATCACTGAAGCTGCCACAGTCTTAACAATCAGAAGCCCTGTACTTTCCGCACTGTGACTTATCTCCAGGGTTTATTTGAATTATACCACATGGGAACTTACGAGTAGCTTACCCAGACACCTTGTTTCAGATCCGCTCCAGAGACCATTGGCCAAGCACTCCCGGACATGGGAGCCTACGAGTGTGTAGCCAGTGTTGCAGGTAAAGATGGCGGTGGCTCCATACACAGTGAGTGTCCCTATCTTGTTACCATTTGGGGGAAAGGACAGGCTTCCACAGGAGATGACTGGAAGAGAAAAACTGTATTAGTCCAAGTCTTGGCTTAAAGCAGAAATGATGGGTGTTGGTTTTCAGAAAGAGCATATGGCAGGCAGATCTGCTCTGCTAGGCCTTGATAGGTCAGTTGTCTCATCTGAATTTTCCTTGTCTATTGTTTTCAACACAAAACCTCAGAAGTTCTAGCATATTTCAAAGCCACCAAGATCCCTATAATATTCTATTGCGTTTTCCTTCTCACAGATTGGTAACCCTTTCTTCAAAAATCCATACAGTATACAACATAAGGACTCATAAGCATATCCACCAAATATGCTGAGTGTCTGATTTTCTATCCATATCTGTCCTAAGAGTTATGTGATTGTGGTGACACTCATATGCCGCTGTCAGGAACATGAGATGTATCCTTGCCAAAGGCCAACAGCCCAAACCAATCATGGTGGGTTAACACCCAGCATACTTGACTTTAACCTAATACAAAGATCACTTTTCTTCCAGTTATTTCTATGATTTGTTTCAATGATGATCACTGTGAAATTGCTGACTATATAGGGTACATGGAACCATCTAGGTAATTAATATCAGTACACACATACTATCCTGTGTGGGCACAGGCAAGGCAGTTATTAAGTCCTAAGAGTATTCTTGCTATCCCAGATATGATGGAGCATAGCTGTTGGGACTCCAAATTAGTCCATTTGGGGAGGTAAATCAATGGTCACCCAGAGTAGAATGTTAATCACACTCACATGTTTGCAACTCAGATGAATAAATATTTGAGGACAAAACATACTGAATCTCACGGAAGGAAGAAAAGTTCCCACCCCTTCAAGGGTGACTGACCAACAAAGGCTCAGAAGTGTTTAAACAAGAATGGAAGTATTAGAAATAATACCAAAGGAGAAATGTTCAGATCACTCAGTAAGCTGTGACCTTCACAGTACTTCCATGCCACTAAGTGGCAAAAACAGAGTTGCCATCCATAGCAAACTGGCAAGTGATGGGAGGAAAATATCATCATGAAGTAAATTATTTGCTAGGTGAGCTTGGTCAATCTCCTAACACTCTCTGGTATCTGACAGGGCTGAGGGCAGTGAAAGACTATTCTGAAGACCACTTAAGAAATGGAGTCATCAGTGGGAATATCATGGTGGTCAGTGTCTTAGTTATTTTTCTCATTGCTGTGACAATACACTTTATAGAAGCAACTTAAAGGAAAGAGATTTCTTTTACTGCAGTTTCATGGTAGGAAAGGCATAGTGGTTTAGAGCACCAGAGACTGCTCCCATGGGTATGTCAGGAGCCTGAGGCATCTTGCTCACCTCTCCCAGACAACAAAGAAGCAGAAAGAGATGAAAGCCTTCAAAGTCCCACCCCCCTCCACCAGTGACCCACTTCCTCCAATAAGGCTCTACCTCCTAAAGACTACACAGCCTCCCAAATAGCTTCACCAGGGGACTAGTAATCAAACAAGAAATCTGTAAGAACATCTCACATTTAAACCACAACAGCCTTGACCCTAGAAGGCCAGCACATTGATGACTTGAATCCCAGCCAGTAGCTTCAATGATTGGCATGTGAGTGGACCATGGGTATTTTGACCCCATCATGGAATGAATCCACTAATGGATTAAAATTCACGATGAACTGTTGGGATGTGGTAGAGACTACGGAAAGTGAGGTCTGTTTGGAGACGCAGTACTTTGAAAGGCATGTCTTATTCAGGACCCTCCTTGGTCTATCTCTCTCTCTGTTTTCTGGCAAACTTAGGCGAACAGCTTAGTTCTTCTCTCCTACTTAGTAAGGTCTCTTTACAATTGAGAAACAAAGAAGAAACATAACTGTCCAAGCCACGGGCCCATTGGGACCTCTGAAATTGTGACCCAGCAGAAACTGTGTCTTTTCTAAATTGCTTTTCTCATCAAGGTAGGGTGACTCTTGTGTATAGCCCCACCTGCCATTAGGGACCCTCAGGCTGGAGGACTGTCATAAAGTACCGGCAGGCCTACGCTCCTCTATGAGATCCTCTCTCAAATTATTAAAAGGAATAAAATCATTTTAAAGACCATATGGGGGAAAACCATATTTGTCACAGTGATAAAAAAATCTAACACAGAATTTTGCAGATAACCGAGGGAAGCAAACCTATATGAAGGCAGCATTGGAATACCCCCTCTCCCTTAGTGAAGCTTCTCTCATTCCAAGGTCTGGATCCTACTCACTTTCAAGTGAACAGGCAGACTTTCATGCTAGATATGATCTATAGGGGTCACTAGCCAGAAATTGGGAGTCTACATCTTGCTGAGAAAGCCTTCACGTTCCTCGGAATCTGAGACGGTTAAGCAAAACCTTCACAGCAGCAAGTGTGAGACTTTCAATAATTTGCTAGCATGTACCATACCAAATGTCAATGGATTCAAGAGGGATTTAGGTTTTTATAATTTGCTGTGAACTTTTCTCTAAGCCTTTTCCCAAACACAGTGTGAACCCTACCTTGAACTGTGATATTTAACAATTCATGTTGAAACTTCAGTGCTTACCACAAATGTGTTCAATGACAAGGCTGGACCATTTTCCTAGCTGAAAGCTCTGCTTCCCTTTAGCAGTAGGGCAGGGAGGAAACTCACATTGGATTCTAGCCTCTCAGCCTTAGCTCACACACCCTGGTGAGGAAACCATTTAAAGTATGTCCTCTAATGAGGTTCATTAGATCACAAGGAACTAACGGAGCAACAATCGGGCTTCTGGGAAGCTGGATAATGGGATTCTGAGCCAAGAGTTTCCTTTGGATGCAAGCCCTACTCATTAGTGAGCGTGGCAGAGCAACTTGGAAAAGCATAATTGGGAGAGCCCATCACTGCTAAAAATAATCGTGCCACAAAACAAGGAAAAGGCCTAGCTCTATGCTAGTCTCCAAAAATGGATTCATTAGTTTTGTCTTTATCCCTACCACTGAAAACATGTCCACACTCACATTCCACAGGACTCTCAGCACTCATGGGGTGTCTGCACAGCTCAGGTGCTAATCTGAGAGCTCCCAGAAGACCCTTGTGAGCACTGTCTGTGAGCACTGTCTTCCTACTACAGCCTTGGGTGACAAGCCACTCTCCCCTCCCCACAGGCACGCTTCCTTCTCCTCTCCACTAGAATTCACAGGAAAATCTGCTTTGGAAGAGGAGTCTGATGGGATGTGTTTTCTCATACCATGAGGTCAGCATTCCTGTCAGCAGTATGAATGCTTATAAACATGCTTTCCAATAATGGCTCCATGATGGTGTAGCTCACAGTGACTGACACCAAGTCAAGAGCAGTGCACTCTGTTGTAAGTGAGAAGAGGCAGGGCATGCTCAGAGACACGGGGATGGTTGTTTGAAACACACGAGTATGTGATGGGGACCGCAGCCTGGGTCACTCTGTGAGGTCTAGGGCCCCACAGGTATGGCCCGTCACTGAGTGTAAGCCCAGAGACACGGAGATGGTTGTTTGTAAACACAGGAATGTGTGATGGGGACTACAGCCTGGGTCACTCTGTGAGGTCTAGGGCCCCAGAGCTATGATCTGTCACAGTGTTAAATCTGAAGGCCTTACCCCAAATGGGGATACTCATTGTGGAGTTAGCTGCCCATGCAGCAGAGAGCAGATACTTGATGTGTCTCTCAAGTTCGAGGCCATGATGTACAATGTTTACTCTAGGAATAGATGGAGTAACAGTGCCACTCATACAGAAGGGTGACACGCCTGTGCTGATTTCCGTGGATGGGCCTATGCTGTGTGTTTAGCCATCCATCCACACATGTCTCTCATTAGCAGTGGGAACCCATAGAAGTCATGGTGCACCTCAGCCTAGCCAAGGTCAGCTTTCAAAGAACTCTTAATTAGTAGCTAGGAACTGGGGCAGTCTAGAACATGGGTGATATTCTCTATCTACTTTTAAAAATGCCTAGTTTGGCTTTTTGTGCATATATACATTTTAAAATGTAAACAGTTATGTCTCATGGATCCCAACAATAAGATGTTTCTTACTTTTAAATATAAACAGTAAGAAGTGTGAGAAAAAGAATTCTTGCTTCTCTGTTGCATGGCTATCCTGCCCACACTGTGAAAGATCAGACTACAGAGACAGAATTCCCATGGGAAGATCCCCTCCTATGCAGCAAGGGAACTGGATGCTCAGAGAACTTAGAACCACTTGGAGTAAGAATATGAACCCCCAGAAGTTAGAGAACTCAGCTGATCTTAGGGTGCTGTGGTTGTGTTTGGGGGTGCCAAGAGTCTGTTCTCACTCCTGGGTTAAGTGACCAGAAAACCAATAAACTTACCACCCTGGCTCCCGAGCAGACGTATAATAGAAAATAGTAGGCTCCCTTACATCTCATGGCCTGGCCATTCTGAGATAAGCCACAGGTAACTGAAACCTTATAAATTACAGTTCTATTGCCACACCAATGGTTTCCATGACAACACACTAGAAGGTGGTGTTGATTCAGTCCCACACCATATGGAAAACAGCTGTTTCTTCTATAGGGAAGCAGCCACAGCCTGGCAAATTTGGCTTAGCAAAATGTGTCATTTTAAGTATTTTTAATGAAGAACTTAAGTGGTGTTTGAAATTCCTGGGGTAGTTCATGCACCCATTTCAAATAAAAGTACATTATTATCAAGATTGATCTAGTATTTTGGAGGGTATATGTGGGTAAAATAGAGACTAGGGGAAATGAAGATAATTTAAGTTACAACAAACTGCAACTGCATAAGAAATGATGAACTAACAGATTCATTGATTTCTGAAAGTTCCAGAAAATGAACATTAGACGGTCCTAATGGTCTTTCATTCCCTTCACTTTTGGAGGGGTAAGAGCTAGTCAATCTGTTGTCATTCTCAACAGACCATTTACTCCATTTGTTCCGAGAGTTTAGACTGGCTTTTAAGAGAGGAGATGGTTATCAGACTTAATTTCTAAAAATTGTTATAAAGAGGAGTAATGTTAGATACTGAACTAAAGCTTTTTGTTGGAGATAGCCAGTGACACAGATACCCATGAGAACACAAGTACTGAAAATTGGAAGGGAAAGTTGAGACAAAAATTACAGGAAGTTGTTCATCTCTGTTCTTGCATCTCTGTCTCCTGGTCAGTGTCTGAAAAGCAATTCCTGAACCTTTGAACACTATGCTCCTCATAAATGTCCAAGATTTTGGAAGTCCCCAATATCTCTTCAGAGTTCACAGAAGTCCCTGATTCATCAGCTCGACTATTAACTGCCTAACTTTTTTT
This sequence comes from Mesocricetus auratus, assembly GCF_017639785.1. Classification (NCBI taxonomy): domain Eukaryota; kingdom Metazoa; phylum Chordata; class Mammalia; order Rodentia; family Cricetidae; genus Mesocricetus; species Mesocricetus auratus. Next base: position 3,781,883 of record NW_024429212.1, on the reverse strand, counting down.
TAATACTGCCATTAAAACTATATACTTACAGAAGTTCAGACCGAACCTGGAGGATACAGCCACACCCATACAAGGAGACTAAAAAGGACATCCTTAGAGCTAACATGCTTAAAAACAAATCTCTATTGTTTATAAAAGCATGCTATTTATATAAGCGTGGAAAGGACTTGTTTATGTAGATGAATATGCATTTATGTCTCCTCAGTTCTCATCACACTTGTTAAATGTTTTAAAAGAATTAACAGTTTCAATTTATAAAATAGAAAGGATAAACTGCAAGAAATCCTCAAGTTTTCTTTCCTGAACACAGACTCCCTGTGCGGTCTCAGTCTTCAGCGCTTAATTCAGACAGAGCTCAGAGCCGTGGTCGGTTTACACGTCAGTTCTTCTTTGGTTATGAGGGTGAGACTATCAGGGTGAGGCTCTCCTGGTGAGACGAGCCCTTAAAGAGGCCACAGGGCTCCTATCTTCTGAGAGATGGAAACTATTAAGTTTGAGAGTGTGAAGGACTCACGTTAAGATTTGAGAGTGGATCCCATTACTGAGACTATAGATTGAGACCCGGCTGGAATTACAAGGACATGTATTCTGAACAGATTGTTGGGCTTGGCCAGTCAGCCTCAGGTACAGATGGGACTCCAGCAGCACCATGAAGGCAGCTCTGGGATGACCCATGCAGAGGAAAGACACAAAGCCTACAGATCCATTCCAACCCTGTGAGTTCTTCCATGTCTCACGCAGAACATGTGGGCCCACTCAATGTTAACACAGACACCCTGAGCCCATCCAATGGCACACAAAGAACCTGATGCCCATCTAATGTCACACACAGAACCCGTGGGCTCATCCAGCATCATTCTGAGACCCTCTATGCCCAATCAATGTCACATACAGAATTTATGAGCCCTTGCATACTGAACCTATGGGTCCATCTAATGTCAGACAAAGAACACATCTGTGTCACATGGACTTACTACATTTAGGGTACCAGTGGCATGGGTGTGGGAAGGAAGTGGCAGGTCATTAACTGTGGGCTCGAGGCCAGGCGTTAGTCACATAAATGAAAGAGCCATCAGAGCCACCAGGAACCATCACAGGCAAACTGACGGTGGCTTTGAGAAGGGTGTCTTAGAGAAGCTGGGCATTTAGGAGTTAGGTGTCTTGTGCCACCATTGTTCCTTACTTATCTCAGGGTTCCTGGGAGGAGCTCGTATTACATGGAGAATTAGCATTTGCTTTATTAAAAGTTTAATTAAAGTTATTATGTAGAGCAGCTAACTACGCATTCTTTTGTTTTCTCTCCTTTTTATTCTATTTCCATTCTTCCTAAATTGTGTATTGCATAAATCTCACACAGGCCAACCGCTTGTTTCAATGTCTGATAATTTCCTATGAACAATCAGCAAAGATTGGCTATCAGATATGTGCAAATCAGAAAGCACTTTGAACAATGTCAGCTCTGTCTTACTTTCCTATTTATTCATATTTAACTGTTCATCATGTACCTGGGAGTATAATAACCTCTCCTTTCAAGACAACAATTGCAGAGGACAGATATCTTCAGCATAAATACTATTCCCCAAGATCCTAATGAGAAGTTTGTCATAGCATTCCTGAAGAAGAATAGTTAGCTATTTAAACATGGACTTTTATTTATCTTCAAGCTCAAATGTGAAATATTTGACTATTCTAATGTTCTGAAGTTTATAAAATATTGTCATTAATAAAGAGACACAATGTTGGATACTTGATCCTGTAGCACCTGTCTGAGCTTGCCGTGCTAACAAGCAGGCTCTACTTTAGTCTGGAGGACTCTGATGGTGTTTTCACAGGTGAGCCCGCTGAGCTTGTGACCTGGAGTTCTGTATCCTCTGGCTGTGGAAGCATCCACCACCACTTACCTTTGCATCTGGGTCTGCCTTCCTCTGCATTCCAGGTCCCATTGGCTTGGCACTGCAAGAGCCTCTGACCCTGCAAGAAGTAGCCAGGGCTGCAGCTGAGGAGAACTTGAGCTCCATATTCATTCAGTGACCCCGAAACCAACCTCCATAGCACGTGCTCTGACAGCTGGCCTTCGATGCTGGGGCAGGGCACCGCTGTGAGAGAAACACCTCAGCATCAGTATGGCTTCCTGACAGCTCTTTCTTAGCTAATTCCAAAAGGTAGGGCTGGCCAGTCTGTGGAACTCATTGTGATGTGTGACCTGCACACCCTCAACTCTTGTTTCACGACTTCTCTGTTTCCCACATGATCACACGGCAGGCACCACAATCCCAGTTTGAGAGCTACTGTCTCATTACAGATGTGAAGAGAATCTTATGGTCAGACTGAGATATAATGGTAGGAAACCATTCCTTTTCTGGGCATCACATACATGCACACACATATACTCATTCACATATGACTACACATGAACACACATGCCTTCACACCTGTACACATATACATACATGTGCAAAGGCACATGCATATTCAAATGTATGTACATGTCAATATACATGCACAAATATATATGTGTGTGTGAATATATGTGCACACTATAGCTGTATATAACTAGGTTTATAAGCACACAAAACTAGGCACACTGCATTATCATTGTAGAAAAAAATTATTGCAAATTAAGGGACAGACTTTCCACGATCCAAGGCCAAGGAGACAGGCATCCTGAGTGCTGAATCACGGAAGCAGTTGTACTAACAGTACTGTAGGCTCAGATTCAGCTCCAGAGAACTTACAGATAGACTGAAATATATGCACTATTTGGAGACTATGTGAGTATAGGTTTGTTTATGAAAAGTATTACAGGATTTTAAATGAATTTCACAAGTTAAAAGCAAGAACCAGATAGGCATGGTGACCTACAAATTTAATTCCAGCACGGTGGAGGCAGAGACAAACTGGTCTCTGGGAGTTCAAGGGCAACCTGATCTACAAAATGAGTTCCAGGATTGCCAGAACTGTTGACCTGAAACACTGTCTCAAAAAAACAAAACGAAAGCATTAATCACAAAGGTTCCTTTTTTGACATCTGTCACCATCAGCTGGTTACCAAAAGAAACTTTTTGGACCAGACTGATCAGCCCTGAGTTCAACAATAGCTGAAGATTTTTTTAGAGTAACAATAATAAATGCATTTTGCTTTCAAGTTTTATTCATATTTATTATAACTGAAACTGCTCTGTGAAATGCTATAATATCTCTCTTTCCTATGGTAACTTCTAGTTCTACCTTCAAATCAACTACAAAGAATAGATATTTAACTTCAGAGTAGAAGCAATGAGGGTAAAAATAATATGAAGGAATACGTAAACACTTCTTAAGCTTGCATATATTCTTAGATATTTTTGGATGTGGCAACTATTCTACATGACCATGGTTTGATAAATAGTACAAATTATGTCTTTCTGCATCTAGGATATGTTTGGCTTTTTAGACAAGACAGCCATCTCCGTAAGCCTTCATCCATATGAACCTGAACCCAACTGTAATATGACAAAAGGCTTTCCCTTCAGCCAATGTGTGCTTCCAGAACTAACTCCTACATTCTAACCAAAGGATCTATCCTTCACAAGACCTGCCTCTGCTCATAGTGGAAAGGGAGTCATCCTCTGGCTAATTCCATCCTCAGTAGCAATCCCACAGGCCACAGTTGCCTTGCTTCTTTTTAAATGTCTTCTAGTTCGTGTCTCTGGCCCTCTGCTTCGCAACAAGCTTTTTTTTTAACTGTAACCACCATGTCTTTTCATAGTTTTCCAGCCAAGTCAAGTAAAGGTTGCACGTTGCTACAGTTGTCTGAGTGTGCTTGCATGCAACGTGCACAGTGTGAAAAGGAACTCGCCAGGAAAACAGGATGGCAAAGACATCATGCCATACATGTGAAAACTGAAGGTTTGCTTCTCCTATCACCGAGGCAACTCCCAGTGAAACCACAGACAGCTGTGAACATCATCCTACATATACAGTAGTCTAATGCAGGAGTCTATAAACACTGCACGGGCACCATCAATAATGATTCTTAGTGAGGAATACTTAAGACAATTAAACAACACACTGTAGAAGGTCATGTGAACAGCCTCTGTGGCGAAGAGTCACTTAAACACTAACACTCTGGGGCTGAAGTGGACCCTGATCCTGACACCACAAGGGGTAACAAGCAAATGGGAAGGGTCTCCTAGGAGGAAAACAGAACACTGTGGTGGGTATGAATAACAAAGTCCATCTTGTCTTTCGTTTGCTGAAGAAAGAACGTATGCTTTCAGAAACTTGTTCCCACTGTTGGTTCTATGTTTTCAAAGTTGATCTGTAGGAAAGACTATGCAAAACATGAATCATTCACAGTTATGTCTGAATGATCCATGACATACTTGGGTGGTGAGACCATGTGTGACACAACCTGGATGGTGAGAAGAAAAGCCCCAGTGTGTAATGGTGAAGGAGGTGTCCTCTGTGAGCATGCCTACATCTATACCTGCATTCCTCCAAGAAGGAGACTTTTCACACACATGGGTTACTATGTGAGATGACAATGAATATCCAAGAATATGCAAAATAAAAATAATTTAAGTGAAGAATTAGAAACCGATCACTCAAAGACATCCTTGCTCATAAACACAATACTTAAGAAGGGTATTTAAAGGCCACACTTTCTGGTTCTGCTCATATAGCTTCCATATACTGTCATTGTGGGAACATACAAGGCCATCCCTTTCCAGCAAGCCTCTTTACCAGCCACAACCAAACAGAACCTTGGGAAGGTAAAGGTGATAGGACAAAAAGTGTAGGGTAGAGGTGAAAGACATGCAAATCTGCTCTGAGTGTGAAAATAGTGTTGTGACACATTTACTAAGATTTTCATTCCTAACATTGGGTCAAACAGATTAATAGAGTTAGGCAGAACTGAGAAACCTATAGGAGAGTGAAATTCATGAAGCTTGGTGAAGAGCTGCAACAAGAGAGTGAAGAATGCCAATCAGCTGACAGCCTTGGGGTTGGGGGAATGAGCTGGGGCAGTAGTTGCCCAGTCTCAGGTTATCCAAGTGACACATGGAAACCTGTATCTTACAAAAGGCTTACTACCATGGCACAGGAAGCCATCATGTGCTTTGGTTTTAAGATTGCATGCCTTCACCTGATAGAAATGTCAGAGAGTGGATATCCATATTCCATAGTCACCTGAACATCCAGATGGATACTTCAGAGGTTAGCCGCTGCCCAGATGTGTAGCTCAGTGCTTCTACACAGAGCACCAGACCCTTCTTGTGTCTGTGATTGACTGTGAAATTATAATCTAAGCTAAATCTCACTGAGATGAGAAAGGAGCGTGATCACTATCATCAACACCATGACCGTTGCCATCACAGTCACCATAATCATCATCATCACTACCATCATCATCATCATCACCACCCTCATCATCATCATCATCACCACCACCATAATCATCATCATCACTACCACCACCACGATCATCATCATCACCACCAATTATCATCACTCGTAAAGTGTGCCAGTTTACCCACAAACCTGACAGTCCTTTTGTTTGTACTTTTGTGGAAATATAGAATCTTTTCTATCACATATATAAAATAGCCACTACAAGGTCATTTTTCCCCTTTCAACTAAAGGAGTACTTGCTGTGGCCCATCCCAAGGGACTCCATATGGTGAATACCAAGAACTCTTTACATGGTTGACACAATTTTTGCACCAAAACCTAATTGCACCTCTCAAATCAAAAGAGTGGAAATCACAAATAATGAGTATTTTTTATACAACAGACACATTTCCCAAAATGTTGAATGTCAAAGAGACAGAGAGGACACTTTTCTGACTTGGGAAATCTTGGTTTTCATTTTGTAAAAAGCTATATTTACTTAGTATTTGTGTGTGTGTGTGTGTGTGTGTGTGTGTGTGTGTAGTTATAGATGGTTGTGAACCAAATAACATGGGTGTGGAGAACTGAATTTGGGTCTTCTGCAAGAGCAGTGTGTTTTCTTAACTTCTAAGCTATCTTCTCCATCCCTTGGTTATCAATTTTGTGGAGGGAGATTCTGGTTTCTTGAACTAGGGGCAAATCAGCAAGGCCATCTATTCTTTCCTGGAAGGCATGCATGCTATGGTGAGGCCATCACCATGAATATAAAGCATTCTCTCTGGTAGTTATAGGCCCTCACCATCAATCTTCCCTGTTTGTCTAATCAGCCCCGAAGTGTGGAATATAATTGCCTTTTTATTTTTTTAACAGAGTTTCCCCGCATCCTACTCACGTGGGTAAGTACTTCTTATTACCACATTTAGTTGGAGCACATGTAATTAGATTTGTAAAATTATGATGAGATGCCTTTGGAGTGAAATAATTGAATCATCCCAGTCTTCACACTCACAGTTGAAGTGGAGCCTCTGCACAATGCCAGCAACCTGTGCTGATGGGGGTGACAGAAATGGGCTAAGCTGTGGAGTCCCAAAAGCAAGACTATTAGCTCAGCAAATAGAGAATTGATTGGAGTTATGACTGTCGTTTTACATTCTATACTTTACAGTTCATCCAGGCAATTCTCAGTGAGAACATTTCTACGAGACTGGTACAAGTGGATTTGGGAGGAGATACCTTCTCTGGGTCTTTTACAGTATTTGTGTTTTATGATGAGACCTTGGCATGTGGACTTTGTTCATTGATTATGTGTCTAATATGCAACTCCAGGCTGCCCCTGTTGGGTCCAGGCTTGGTTTTGTTGTTTCCCAAGCTTGGTTGCTTTCAGATTTGGCGAGTTGGTAGATCAGTCTTTCAGTCATTCGGTGTTGATTTTGGAGTGGATAAATTGTGGTGGGGATTCCATTAGGTGACAAGCAAGACCCTGCCTAGTGGTGGAGAGGCAGGGGCACATTTGCAGCTATGATTCTCTTTTTACTCACTGTCAATCTAGTTTATAACAGATTCAAGTTTAAATGTCCGGGACATAATTCCTGAAATTAGCTGTTCACACAGACATTAAATAAATGCCTGTTTTAAAAAAAACATCAGTTTTGCTGCTACTAACCAATGTCAGCCCCAGGGCAAATACTAATAACTGAGTCTAAAATAGCCAGCAGCCTGTCTGGGTAAGGATGGCAGAGCCACCCTTGGTCTCAGTTCAGGGTACATGTGTTATTGTTGTTAAAAGGTACCTTAGAAAAACCCTCAGGAGGTTCTTGTCCCCAGAGGAGCCCCAAGGCCCTAGAAGCCTAGGTTCTCCTCCTTCTCTGAGCACAGTACTAGATGGTTGGTGAAAAGAATTAATTGGGAGTGGGGGTGGGATGTTTTCATGTTCTGTATGGCTGCTGTTTGGTTCTGGCTGTCCTCAGAGGCATTATGTTTCTCTATTTCCTGTATAAAAATGATAGGCAAGCCCATGACTAGGTACTGTCTGATGCACGGAAGGCTCCCTCCAGTCTAGCCTCCTGGTACCTTCTTGTCTCCTGCTCAATGACTTCCCCATAGCATGAAGGTAGCCAAAGTGTAATTTGAAGTATTCAGGGTATCTGGGACTGCTCCTTCATTTTATAGGATTTTGATTTTTTATAGTAAAAGGGAAAGAGAAGGTGATAAACAATCAGGTGGCTACACATTTTAGTACAAATAACTTTTTGAAAAAGACTGATTTGTTACTTTATGGGTGTTTTCTGTGTGCCCATATGTACATGCACTGTGTGTGTAGGTGCCATTGGTGGTCAGAAGAGGATGTCACATCCCCTGTAGATGGAGTAACAGAAGGATGTGAGTCTCCAGATATGGATTTACCTTGTTCTCCTGTCCTAAACAAAGGATTTGCAACTCATTCAATTATGAAACACTTAGATGGTTTGCTGAGTGTGGGGGTGTATACCTTTAATCCCTACATTCAGAGAAGGCAAGTGTATCTTTATGAGTTTAAGGTCAACATGGTCTACACAGTGAGTTCCAGGCTAGCTGGGGCTATATAAGTGAGAACATATCTTAAAAAAACAAACCAAGACCTATAGTAGGTCTACATAGGTGATTAATAATTAAAAAATGTCTAGTGCTTTGCACATAGTAGTTCTACATAGGTGATTAATAATTAATGTGATTCATGAATAGCATTAGCTGAAAAAGTGCCCACAAACTGGCATTGCAGATTAGACATGTGATTTTATGAGATGGTTGGCTTAACACCTTCACTTCCTTCTAAACACACAGTGCACAATGCAAATCCATCCATCATTCTGTCAGACTATCAAGCCCTGCACATTAATGCCACATGCCCTGACTGGCTGTAGTGGCACTAGCATGAATTTTGTCTTCAAACATCCATATCCAGTAAGTAATTAAAATGGAAAGAAATGAGACTCAGACATGTGCCTAGGAGATCTGTATAGTTCCCAGGCAATATGGATAGAAACTGTATATTTTAGCCTTCATCCAAGCCAACCTTAGGATGGAACGTAGTGAAGGCATTTACCACTCTCCTCTAGTCTTTCTCTTTTACTTATTGTATTTTCTTTGAAGATTTATTTATTTTTATGTGTATGAGTGTTTTGCCTACATATGCTGGTACTACATACGTGCAGTGTTCGAAGATCAGAAGAGGCATTGGATGACATTGCATCCCCTGGAACTGGAGTTATGGATGACTGTGTGCTTCCTTGTTGGTGCTGGAAGAGTAGCCAGTGCCATCTCTCAACCTCCATGCCATCTCTCCAGCCCCTGCTTGTTTTAGTTTTGGGACAGTCTCTCACTATGTAGCTCAGGCTGGCCTTTAATTCAGAGATCTGTATGTCTTTACCTCCCAAGAATTGGGATTGAGTGTTCTCTACCACATTTGCCAGAAATGTTTTTATCTCCTGGTATTTCATCTACCAATTCTGCAATTTACTACAATTGTTAAAGAAGCATAAAAATTCCTTCAACCCCACTCAGATACAATGGGGTTAGCTTGGGAAATATATATGACTGTATATATGTGTGTACACATACACACACATACACAGAGTTCATTTTAAGTGGTTGGAGTTGTCTCTGGAAATATGTGTACTGTTAGGATGAAAGGAGCCAGGTCCTCCCAATACTGGGAAGGGTCTACAGACATTCTGGAAGTTAAATCTACCCCTTTCCCAGTGAATGCAGTTCTCTGTGACTCTCCAAAGGCATGCAAGTGGACAGAAACACTTACGTTTGCATGTGGGTGGCTTCCCTCTGTTGCTCCACAGGCCATCCTCTTGACACACAGCAGTGGCTTGCTGACTGGCATCCAGCTTGAAGCCTTCATTACATTCATATGTCACTTTATTGTCCAAGGTGAACTCATTGCCCACGAATGAGCCATTTCCAGGAGCCTCTGGAATCCCACAGGACACAGCTGAAGAGATAAGGAAGAAAACCTTGCTCATTTTTAAAGAACTTCATTAAATTTTATCTTTATTTTTTTATCCCAGAGACAAATTTATTAATTATGTTCTTCAGTTTTGCCAAAAGTACATGCATTTTTAGAATTTTAAGGATGCCAAGTATTCAAGAGAAACACTGGAAAGCTTATCAAAGTGTAATAAAATGGTTCCATGTAAAAACACTGTATCAAAGGGATACTGGAGGTACTGGGTGATAACTCTGGGATGCAGGCTAGTCACAGCTTGATTGTTTTGTTGTATGTTCAAGTAACATGCTATCTTGGGTGACTCTGGGCAGGAAGATGAAGGGTTGGCTATTTCATTACCATCACAACGATGGCTCTGGATATCAAGGCTCATAAGAATTAGCCACTGACGCATAGCCGCCCATCTCCCTTTTATCTCCACCTTTCCCCCCTAATTTTCTTCAACACATAGGAAATTCTTTTTAAAGGATGCTGTGCTTTGCCTGGCAGTGTTGGAAATGTGGTCTCCATTGTGGAAATAAGGTTTAGAATCTTTAAGAGCTGTGGACCTTTTGGGGGCTCTCATACTGAAGGTGGCTGCATTTTCCTGGGACCCAGGCTAGTTGTCATGAGCTAACAAATCTGTTGAAAGAGCAAGTCAGATCTGGGTGTGGTGGAGCATGCCTTTAATCCTAGCACTTGGGAGGCTGAGGCAAGTGGATCTCTGAGGTCAAGGCCAGCCTGGTCTACAGAGTGAATTCCAGGACAGCTAAAGCTACAAAGACAAACCCTGTGTTGAAAAAGCAAACCAAAAAAAAAAAAAAAAGGAGGAAGAAAGAAATTAGAAAAAAAGAAAAGAAAAACCAAGTTTGGCTCTGCCAAGTTCACTGGCTTCTTAACTCATGTAAGCAAGGTCCTACTATGATGCTTCCTGATGTGTAGCGGGCATTTGTGAGCCAGCTAGGTATCTTTTCTCATACATTTCTCAGCCTTTGAAATTTTGTTATATAAACACAAAGGAGGCTGGTAAAGAAAGGTTGCCTAAGGTCACCAATATGTCTATCAGTATCAGAGCTAACATCTTCTAAATTACCTGGAAAACTTAAATTGACTAAATTGTCCTTTGACCAATAGTCTCACACACACACACACACACACACACACACACACACACACACACACACACACACACAGGAATGAATGACTATTTTTAGATCTCAGATTTCTATAAAACTTAAGCTCTGAAATTTCCCATGTGCTGGCTTCTGTTTATTTTCGACAACTTCATACATGCTCACAGTGGCTAGATGTCCACACCATTAAACTCTCATACCCCAAATCCTACTAAAACTCTTCTTTACAACATCTCACTGTCTTCCTTTTCTTCTCCCTCCTTCTCCTCTCTCTTCTTCCTCCTCCTCCTCTTCCTCTTTTTTATTAGTCACTGAGTTTCACTGGAGTTGGAATAAATGTAGGTGAGTAGATATTCACTGGCCAGGCAACTTACCAGTGGTTACACTACTGAGTAATCACTCCCTTTCTCCAAGTGACCACTAACTTTCAATTGCCTTCCAGGACAGAATGGGGCCTCATCAACTCCTCTCCCATCCATTGTGGAACACTGAAGGACCAACTCTTGTGTAGGTCTTGTTCATGAAGCGATAGCTGCTGTGGATTCAAGGGCTCTGCCATATCTAGAGGACAATGTCTTACACAATTTTGCCCACCCCCGCCCAATTTGCAGCTTTTACAGTCTTTCTGCTCTCTATTTCATGACTTCAGCCATCTGAAATATCTGTTCTTTTTTCTGTAATACAATATTAACACATTGGTGGGATATTAAAAACAAACACCACACATATATGTAACCATCACTTTGGGAAAGGTGTTCAAAATAGCAAACAATAATTCCAGTTTTTTTTTATAGCCACTGTTCTGTCAGGGAAACCCATCAACAGACAAGCTATCAGCAGACAAGTATCAACTGGAAGCCTAAGGAACCTTTACCTTTAATGATCTAGAAAGCATCACAGATTTTGTCCTTTTTAAAATTCTCTTTATATCTTATCATGTTGCCATATATCATATATATATATATATATCCCATCGTATATCTCTATTTCTCTCATAAAACCATGTATCTATCCTTCATTACATGTACCATACCCAGCCTTTGCTTCCTTTAAGATTCTTACTTGGGGGAAAGCATGGCATGAAATGACATCTCCAGCAGGTAAGTAGGAAAAGAGGATATCCCACAAGCTCGTCAGAATTGCTCCCATAAAAGGGGTTCTTACCCAGGGGCCAAGGCAGACAGGTTAACTGAAGGTTCTCTTCAATCTAAAATCTTTCAAATGAAAGTGAACTCTGCTTTGGAGGGCTCTGGAGAATTGGCCCTACGTGGTCTGTTCAGTAATGAGCAGTCTGCACTGAGATTTGAATTACAGTTTCTATCCCTGGGAGAGTGTTCATTAAAGGAGCTGGGGTGAAGGACATTTCTGACTCCCACAGCCTTCGGTGATTCTTTGCTCTGTTCAACCCATGGGAGTGCATGGCTAAGACTCTGAACGTAAGCCAGTATCATCTTCCATATTTAAACCACGAGTTAAGAATAAATGTCCCTACTCTATTCCTCTTGTGAAAAGACCTACCACTGATTCAGGATTTACTGACATGAACATCAGGGAAGACTTGATGGTGAATGTCTCAGAATCCTCCTGCCATCATCAACAGAAATAAGAAAGACCTGGTCCCAAAATTCAGAGATGTGAAGCCTAACCCTGAATATTCCAGGAGTCAGTACTATCACATCTCTGAACTTCCACAAATAACATACTCCAATGGTATTTGCCACAGATTCAGAAAACTGTATGAATGGGGAGGGTTTTAGACCTCACATTTCTATACATTATCTTATTCAACACCTAACACACACTGAAAGTTCGAATCAATCACTGCTGTACATTCCTTCTAAGGAGCACAGATGACAGCGATACTGTGCTCTTACGTGCATTCTTTTGTTTTTGAGATTTATTTTTATTTTATGTGCACATATGTCTCTGCATCCTGTGTATGCTCAGTAGACATGGAGGCAAGAAGAGGGTGCCAGGCCTCCTGGAATTGGAGTGACTGATGGTTGGGAGCTGCCATGTGGGTGTAGGAAATCAAACTCATGTCCTCTGGATGAACAGCCAATGTCCTTAACCACTGAGCCATCTCTCCAGCCTCCTTTATGTGAATTCTTACTATACATTCAAAACTGAGACAGTGTTCAGGTTTCAGGTAGTGATACCTCTTGGTTACTGACCCCAGGATTCTAACCCCAGATGCTTAGGTTTATTTTCCTATCTAATGTACAGATAGCAGCAGTTCACTGATCAATTGACCAAGAGGTTAAAAATAAGTTTTCAAAGTGCAATTCTAAAACCAAAGTGCAACGGATCATTTTCGCAAACATTTCAGAGGCTCCTTTAGCCACTACCCCCAAGTCTTAGATTTCTCAAATCTCTTCCTTGAGTAATTAGTAATGAATCACCCTTGGGCTTCAAGCTTAACTGAATCTCATGTACAATCAACATCAATGGAGTGTGAGGCCAAAAAGGAAAACCACATCAGGTTAAGAGGGCGGGACAGAAGCCCCTGAGGCTAGTGCTGGCTTAATATTGGACACTGCTTCTCTTTGCTATAAGGACTGAAGGTAGTTTCTGAGAGCAAGGACAGGTGGAGGGAACCAAGAGTGGGGTTTGAAGAACCCTAATTAAGCAGATGAGCAGTTTGAAATCATGAGCAGTGTGAAAATGGTCAACTATACAGGAGGATAGACCAGAATCCAACTGAGAAGCCATTCAGCTGTTTTAAATCTCTTGAAAACATTTAGCACAGGATAACCTAAAGATTGAAGGAAAAACAAAGAGAAACCAACAAAAATATCATAAATGTTCCCCTGTAGTGCCTCCTTACAAATGATTAACTACAAAGACTTGGGGATCATCCTGCAGCCTCTAGGACATTTGGGTAGGTTGCCCATGGCTGTAACCATAGCTGCTTCAACCCTGCCATCTGTGCAAAGCCAACAAGGAGGTATAAGTACCAAAGTTGGAAAGTAACTGCCATTTCTGCTTCAAAATGCCAAGCAAAGTTTTGGTTCCTATAATGGCCTGTCTAAAGAAAGATGGCCAGAGGGATTTGACACACAGGTAGACACCTGGACGCCCTGAGTTCAAGCTCTGAATCCAACATCTCAGAGGCTGTTTCACAGAGCTGTCTGAACTCATGTGGGAGGCATGTGTATGTGCTGGTAGGTAGCTTCCTTGAGGCAGTGAGATGATCAAACTCTGTAATATTGATCACCCAGAGGTACATACTGGTCTTGCCAATGTATAAAGGTCTGAAGCTATCTATCTATCTCTTACATTCACAAAGATCACAATAAAAAATTCCCTAGATTCACAAAAATCACAACAAAAATATATTAGAAACTAAAAAAACAAACCAACATTAAGAAAAAAAAGCCAAGTGTAATTGAAGCTGGCAGTGCACAGGCCCCCTGGTGGTAATGAGCTACGACAGTCACTATTAGACACAACATGGCGGGGACTCAGAACTGAAAAATGTAGGACAGCAAGATCACTCAGGGTAAGAACACCTGCAGCTGAGTATAACCACTTGAGTTGTGTCCTGGTGACTACAGTTGAAGGAGATAAATGATGCTTGCAAGATGTCCTCTGACCTTTATACCTATACTATACCCAATCTCTCTCTCTCTCTCTCTCTCTCTCTCTCTCTCTCTCTCTCTCTCTCTCTCTCTCTCTCTCTCTCTCTCTCCTAGACAATTCCACCTCAGAGATTGTGCCCAAATGTGGTAACATTGCTTACAGTCACTAAAATGTACAAGCTTCTCTGTTTTCCACTAATGGATGCATGGCTAACAAAACATCATTTACATATACAGTGAATAGTACTCATCTTTGAGGAGGAAGGGTGTCATGGAACATATCACAACAGAGATAATCCCAAGGGCCCTGTAGTGAGTGAGGGAGCCAGCCACAGCGAAAAACTGGGTCATCCTGCTAACACAAGGAACCTGAGTAGAATTTTAGGAGCAGAGAAGAATTTTAATTTCCAGGGCTGGGATGGGGTCTTAAATTGTCCTTCAGTGAGACAGAATTTCTGCATGAAGCAAACGTGCTGGAGTCAGACACTGGTGATGGTTGCACGATGTTGTAGATGAATTTAGTACTATTAATCTGGAAGTTTATGACGTGTGCGCATTACTATGACAAAAGTATCCACAGAGTTTCCCTGATACAAGATGGTAAAGGTCACACAGGGAACAGTGTGTATTTTCACACAACCTTCAATCAATTAGCACTACTCATGTTCCTTCTGTTTTATACTGACAAGTGAAACAGTGATTCAGCAGGGAGCACTCAAGCTAACGAATATGAGCTTTTCTTCTACATGCATTTGTGCTCTGCCTGGACATATGTCTGTGCATGGATGTGCCTGGTGCCTGAGAAGCCAAAGAGAGCATCAGGTCCAATGGAACTGGAGTTTCAGGCATTTATAAGTTATCATATGGGTGCAGGGAATTGAATCAAAGTCCACTGGAAGAGCCAGTTGGGTGCTCTTAACTGCTGAGCTATCTCTCCAGCCCCACTGAACAATGCTAAGATAATCAGCTTTGAAGGACATAATAAATTTTCAAACCACTGGCCTTGATATTTGTCTGCATCTTAATGAAAAAGCAATTAGGGAATATAACATGGACATAAGCATGATGACAAAATTTGAAAGTCCACTGTGACTGATGGTGAACTGAGAAAGACTCTTGTAGAAAGGAGTGTCCTGCCCTCCATTCTGCGTTTACTGACAGCTGTTGCTTGCAAGTCATGACCTCCCTCCCCAGAAAAGCTTTATGATTCTCTCAGAAAATACAATTATCACTTCTTGAAAATACACAGAATGGGCTTAAAGGCCATGACTTAGGAACTCAGTGATGTGTACTAGCAGCAGTGCGGCATAGTTTCAGAACAAAGGGACAAACTTTCGTTGAGTTTTTTCCAGACCTGAGGAATAAGCTTCTATAAAGGTATAACTCACAGAAGACTCTACTCTGCTTTTACTAAAACCATGTCTTAGGGATGCACCCTATGCTCACTTCCCCAGTGAGTCAGGCTGGCTTCTGCGCAAATAGGAAAATGAGAGCAGATGTTGTCAGGGCAGAAGAATATTCCCAGGATGTTGAGGGAAATTATAATGTTGGGTAGTCTCAATTCATAAGCCAAAGCAGTATATATGTCTACCAGAAAACAACAGTAACAGAGGAAAGGAAGAAAACTGTAGTTACACAAGCATACAGTGATGGACAGATGGTAGGTGGATGGATGGATGGATGGGTGCACAGATGGAAAGATAAATAGATGATACACAGATAAATATATGATGATGACGATAGGTAGGTAGATATTGGTAAATAGATAAATGAATGATAGTGGCTAGATAAACAGATAGTAAGAGACAATAGATACATGGGTAAATAGGTGGTAATACATGGTCGATGACTGACAGGTAATCAATAGTTGGCACTGACACACAGATCAATTGGGAGAGTGGCTAAGTGAGTGAATGCATGGCTGGGAGATGAACACATATATGGAAAGGAAGGTGGGGAGGAGACAGTTTAAGAAGACCCACATCTTCAAAGCTTCTCATGAAGAAATTTACGACTGAATTAAAATATAATGATACAGTTGAAAAGCTGTACTCAGTGGGGACAATAAAAGAAACAGAAATAATGCAATTCAACACTGAGGTCTCATGATGGATGAAAAGGAGTAGAAGACTTTTTTTCATAATTTCAAAGGCATTAGACATCTGTCCCACCATCTTCTCCTGTAGATCACTGAGTGAAGGTTGTAGGGAGTGGAAAATGTCCATTCTATTCTTTAAATGAAAAAGAAACAATATATGGGTTTCCAAATTCTGTCATTGTTAATGGACAACTCAAAGGCATGTGGGCTGAGGGTGGCTCTCCTCCATCCCAGTTTCATGGCTGCAGTTTCTCTTAAAACAGACAAAGTACATTCACTAGACATACACGTATCTCTTACACTAGACAAAGTATGTTCAATTGAACAGTTCTGTGAAAATCCTAGACTTTCAGTTGCACTTGAACTTTGCTTCAGTCAGAGAACATGGGATGAGACTGCTGAATGTTTCCATACGCAGTGGGACATACCACGTGGCTTGTGAAAACCTACTCTTCAGGGAGTTGGAACGAAAGGTTGCCACACAGTATCTGGAGCTGCCCTGACTCTTGATTAGATGTGAGTCTCTTGTATTTTTCTGACCTACTTTCTGAACACAGTTTCCAATAGGACCACTCAAGAGTATAACAGTAAAGTATTCTGCAGCCTCTCCCTCGCAGACACCATTTCAGGGGACAACATGCATTATACACATATTGGAGTCTGTTCATCAAGAACACAGTAGTGATTGCAGATTCTAGACACTGCACAATGGTGGAAACCATGCAGAACAGAATATCCAACTTCACAGAAAGCTGGAAACTCGCATTTAAGCTTATTTATCCCATAGCCTCTGGCCTCACATCTGTGGCATGAAGGGCTAGTTACCAAAAGTTTACTGAAATGTTGACTTTCTGTTTCATGGTCAGCTTCAGTAGGAGACAGTTGTGAGGTATGTTTGAGGACATAATGAGTTACTAGCAGGGAGGAAAAGGGTGAAAAATAATTCTATAATGTTGCCAGGCCTGTCCAATGTCTAGTCTCCTCTCTCTTGCTTTCTCTGTATACAGTGAAAAGCCCAGAACTTGTCTCAGAGCTCAAAGGCCACTGACAGTCTATACCATGACAGCGCCCATTTATCCCTACAAGGGACATTAGGAGCAATCAGAGATCATTCACCAACAGTGTACACGGCACTGGTCTCTTGACCATGTGGATATAATAAGGAGGCTGTCAAAGCTTTCTCTTCCTTCCTCTCATGCTACCACCCCATTCAAATTCCTGCCATGCCCACTCAGCTTAATAGCCCCCCATGTTCTAACCATGTTCTAACCCCAACCTCCCCAAAGCGAGTCTACTTTTCTCTGGATGACCACAACAGCTCACTTGACAATCAGTCTTGATTTAAGCAGTAGGAAGTGGCAGAGGCTGTCAAGAGAATTCAGGTTTTGCGACTGAAGAGACAGTGGGACAGTGCTTTTTATTGCCAGTGAACATAGTTTAGCAGTTAATTGAGAGTGTGCATCAATAAAATGAACTTAGGCATCATTTTCTCCATAATAATGGTCAGTATTCCAAAGACTAACCACCTCTTCTGACACACCCAAGTCAGTCTTTGGTGTCAGAGCAGAACCAGCCAGGGGTAAGACAGAGAGCAGAAGCCTTTCTGGAGGGAAGCCTTTCTTGGGAAGTTTTCTTGATCCTTTTTGGGGCCTGCTTAAAGTTTTCGTTACATCGTTGACTGGTCTCAGTGTCATCAATCCCGACACCCTCCGCACATTCTCAGATACAGGCTGCCCAGCTGGCACGGCAGGTTGGGGAGCCATATTCCTCAGTGAAGTGGTCACTAGTACATTGTTCCCACTCAAATAAATACCTGCCATGTTCATGCAGGCAACTCTGATATTTTCATGTATGAAAGTTTAAAAAATTAATAAATAAAATAATACAATTTTATGTCAATTTATTAACTGACAAATTTTCTATCATACATATTTTTAAACTGTAGAATACTTTTAAATATTTACTTCTCTGTGTGTGTGTGCACGCGTGTGGGTGTGTTTGGCTACTGTATGTACGGGAATCACATGTGTACAAGGCCTGTGGAGCCCAGAAGAGGATCTGGGATCCCTTGGAACTGGAGTTACAGAAGATTGTGAATTAGTATGTGGGTGCTAGGAGCCAAAGCCACCTCCTGTGTAAGAGCAGTCAGTGATCTTAATCACTGGTTTATCTCTCCAGCTCCTAATAATAAAATCTTAACATGGATATTTTATAATACTAGTCCTATGATTAAGGTGTATTTTCTTTCCATTATTCAATGAACTGCAATGGTATGAGCTATCCCCCCCATACACTAAGGGTATAAGTCCTTCCAATCATCTTCATTTCACAGGGAACACTCAAATACTGAATGCATTACCCTAGTGCAGGCTTTGGTGGCCTCAAGGCAGCCTTGACCCTAAATGCCCAATGTTAAACTCTTGCTCTTTCACCTATGGCATAGTTCTCTCCTATAAATAAGGTAGCAAAATAGTTCGCCATCTCTCTTCATTCATCAATTTAAAAGTGATATTCTGTCATTTATGTCTTAAAACATGGGAAATATCACTTTTCCTATGGATATCAAACTTGCTACTTTGATCATCTCCTGGGCTGCTACTTCAGCCCTTATTAATGTTTAGGCTAATTAAGCTCTGTATCAGTGAGAGGTAAATTTTCTACTTCATTTACTAAGAGTGTGCTCTGATTTAATGCCACTTTCCTATGTGTTCTTAATGTATTCTTGTGTTCATGGTAACTGTTGGTTTCATATAACTCTTTACCAGTCACTGTGTGCATGTGTTGGTTTAGCAGTTAGTCAGAATC
The DNA here is from genome assembly GCF_017639785.1 of Mesocricetus auratus. Classification (NCBI taxonomy): domain Eukaryota; kingdom Metazoa; phylum Chordata; class Mammalia; order Rodentia; family Cricetidae; genus Mesocricetus; species Mesocricetus auratus. The sequence continues at coordinate 3,762,920 of NW_024429212.1, read as the reverse complement.
TCATAGTTAATACCCCTTTCTCTATATGTATTTGTATATGACTATATCAGCATGTTTTACATTATCTAAATATATTGATTTCTGCTGCTTCCCATTATTAGGAAACTGTTGCTAGCCTATGTCCATCCTGGCTAAAACACAGACATTGAGTTAATTATCAGACTCACTCAAGACAAAGAAAAACTGCAAAGGATAAACATCTAAAAATCTAAGCAACAGTGAGGTTTACTTAGAACTTTGAAAAGCAACAGAAAAGGTTTTTAAGCAATCACAGAGGCGTTCTTTACCTCCTATTCTCTCAGCTCTACCCAAAAGAGGAGGAAAGAGTTCTAGACTATGGCGCAGACAAAGAAAACAGCCTGTAAATCCACCAGAAACAATTGGCTCACAAAGCCACTCCCCACTGGAAGGGTGTAGAAACCTCCATGTTACAGGCTCATGCTGTGGCACTGAGGAAATCAGACACTATCAGAATTGCACTGAACTTCTTCTTTTAGACCCTTGTTCCCACTTCCGATGTGAAAAATTGCTGAAGACTTCAAAACACATTTAAGAGGCTGCTAAATAATACCCACCTGTGTGCTCGCTAGGCCAGATGTTTAACATTATGCCAGAAGATGTCCAGCTAGCTCACTGCATAGGGACCATGAATCCATGGAGGAGAAACATTTCTTTCTCAAAAAAAAATGCATGTTTTTTCCTCTTCCTCCTGTTATCTTGAAAGTTAGATATTTTCCCCCATGGGGTCAAAAGTTAACAAAGTTTATGATTTTGAGTGGAAAAGCAGGACCAAGAATTAGGTGTTGGCAGATTTTACATTCTCATGTGTGAATTTTTAATATAAATGTGTGATGTAAGCATTAACACAAGTCAAGATGTCTCAGGGAGCATGTCTCAGCAGTTCAACTTTATAGCGATTATAAAGGAATCTGTGAAATTTTTCTGGACAATGTCAGCATTTGGATTTTTTTCCAAAAAGTAAGTAAACTTCCTACTGATTGTAACTGAATTATGTATGTGGCATTTTTTTTATCATATGGAAAAGCCAGTACTACACTTTTAAAAACTGTGCTGTCCTACATGGATATACACACTTGTTTTTATCTGTCTTCCATACTGTTATACTGTTTCCATAAACTTGCTATTAAAATACATTAGACTATGAAAAATACAAGTAACAGGTTAGTCTGTTTATTTTGCTAAGGTTTTAGACCACACATATTTTGAGGAAAGCAGAGTTTGATACAGGATGTGACACCAGTCAGAATCTTTCAGTGTCAAGATATCTAGGGCTAAACCCAATCACACTGTCCTTTGGGACCTGCTGATACACATTCCTGAACCTCTGTAGTGATTATAAATGGGAAGGCATCACCATGCCCTGGTTTCAGGCTGTTTCCTCCCCAAAGCACCACATATGTTAGAAAACACAGTAACAAAAGCCACTGTTGGCATCAAGAACCACAGTTATTTACTCCAAAGCTCAGGTTTATGGTCATTGGGTGCAAGCATTGTGTTCCCACTGTGGCATCAACAGTAAGACAGGAGCTCTTCCTTTGAAAAGCAGGAAGTCTCCCAAAAGTGCTAACACAGTCCTTTACCCTAATTCCATCCTGAGCTTGGGATCCTACAGGGCACAGGCACAATGGGATCCACTGAGTTAGATTTTTAAATTTTCCTTTAAAAATTATAAATTTTATTATTTTAAAAAACCTTGCAAAGAAATAAAAACATTATACATCAAAAACAATCAGAATTTTGATTTTTCCTCCCTTTTTGTTGTTGTTTAGTTGTTGTTAGTTGGTGTTGTGTTTTGGTGGCCCTTGCTATCCTGGACGTCGCTCTGCAAATCAGAATGGCCTTGAACTCACAGAAATCTGCTGGACTCTGCTTCCTCGGTGTTGGTATTGAACACATATGCCTCTATTGGCCCCAAATTATCTTTTTCAACAAACACTCAGAATAGTTTTTGTAAACTTGAAAGTTAAGAGTCCCCTGATCAAGATGGCATGGAAAGACACAAGGGTCAGTGTTGTAGAATATTATTTTAAGGTATAATATATTTGTTTAACTCTCTGAAGCTGTGATTCTTTGCCTATCTAAAACAACTCATGGCCTAATAAAGAGCTAAACAGCTGACTGCCAATAGCAAGGCAGGAGAAATGATAGTAGGGGCTTTCAAGCAGAGAGAATAAATAAGAGGAGAAATTTGGAAGGAAAGGAGCAAGCCAGAACAAGGAGAGGAGGAAGTCAGTGGCCAGCTACCCAGCCAGCCATAGAGTAAGGGTGAAAGTAGGATATACAGAAAAGGAAAAAGCTCAGAGGTAAGAGGTAGCCAGGATAATTTAAGAAAAGCTGGCTAGAAAGAAACCAAGCTAAGGAAGGACATTTATAAGAAAGAATACGACTTTATATGTGATGTATTTGGTAGCTGGGTGGCAGGACCCCAAAAGAGTAAAGATCCAAGAAGAAAAAAGAAACTTAAAAGAAAAAAACAAACACCAACAGCATATTGGCATTCCAACGTGGGGCTAGAGTAAAAGAAAATCCAACTAACAGGTAAGAAGAAAGTCACAGATATTGATATGGAGTACAGCGTCCTAGGGAAAGCCTTGGAGATAGAGGGTGGAATGCTGTGGAGACTCTATGAGTAGAAATGAAAACACATTTTCACACACTGCCAAGGCATAGTCAGATGGCAGGTAATACACATGTGACAAAGTACACGCTTACTTATGCAGAAATCTTTGTATGGATACCCACATGCCCTCATCCTTTGGACAGTGTCAGGGGAAGCCATTGGTCTCCACAGGGACAATGTCTGTTAAGATGTCTTATCCTGACTCTCTGTCACATCCAGTTCTCTGTAAACACTAGACATCTTGCTTGTCTTGAATATTTCAATTTTTCACCTTTCAAGAATCTTCCCAAACCAGTTCTCTAAGCACCCCATACTCATTCCTAGGTACCCACCAGGGTTTGCCCTACAGTCAACAATCAGGCTGTAACCCATTCACATCCTAGTAGAGCAATTGCTTCTAGAGAGCCTGGCATTTGTGAACTGTCAGTGTCTCAAGTAAATACTGCACTATCCCTCTAATGAAAAGCCATCTGTTATTCCATTTCCTATTTATTCAGGCTCTTGACAGTCTCCACTCTTGGTCTTTTATTGAATTCAAAGGGATCCTTATCAAAGTCCTGCAGTCTAGAATGAAAATTCTGTGATAGTGTTCCCAAATTCCTGTCCATGCCACTCCCCACCATTTCCCATCCTGCAGAAATGGAAGACAAATGCCAGGTCCTATCACTAGCTTTTACACTATTTTATATTCTATGTAACATGCTTCCATCTCTATGGCAAGCACTGTTAATAAATCATGGAATTTTCTTTCATGAGACAGACACAGCTGACCTCTGTGGCCAGCCTCAACATGGGGGATTCATAACACTCTTGTGAGAAAACCTTCATTTGCACACTTTGTCCAGCCATATCAGAGGAGATGACTCTGCACATACATACTCACTATTACTTTAATCGTGAGCCACATTTTGTGGTACTCAGTCTGCACTAAGCATGGACAGGGGAAATGCATCATTTAATTTGTCACAAGATGCAGGGAAATGATGCTTTCTTGGGGGAAATGTCTGAGATAGGTTGTAAGTGAAGGAGCTGTGAATGATAGAGCTGTGAGTGATGATAGAGCTGTGAGTGTTGATAGAACTGTGAGTGATGATAGAGCTGTGAGTGATGATAGAGCTGTGAGTGATAGAGCTGAGTGATGATAGAGCTGAGAGTGATAGAGCTGAGTGATGATAGAGCTGAGAGTGATGATAGAGCTGAGAGTGATGATAGAGCTGTGAGTGATGATAGAGCTGTGAGTGATGATAGAGCTGCGGGTGATAGAGCTGTGAGTGATGATAGAGCTGTGAGTGATGATAGAGCTGAGAGTGATAGAGCTGAGTGATGATAGAGCTGAGTGATGATAGAGCTGTGAGTGATAGAGCTGAGTGATGATAGAGCTGTGAGTGATAGAGCTGAGTGATGATAGAGCTGAGAGTGATGATAGAGCTGTGAGTGATGATAGAGCTGTGAGTGATGATAGAGCTGAGAGTGATGATAGAGCTGTGAGTGATGATAGAGCTGTGAGTGATGATAGAGCTGCGGGTGATAGAGCTGTGAGTGATGATAGAGCTGAGAGTGATAGAGCTGAGTGATGATAGAGCTGAGTGATGATAGAGCTGAGAGTGATAGAGCTGAGTGATGATAGAGCTGAGAGTGATGATAGAGCTGAGAGTGATGATAGAGCTGTGAGTGATGATAGAGCTGTGAGTGATGATAGAGCTGCGGGTGATAGAGCTGAGTGATGATAGAGCTGAGTGATGATAGAGCTGAGTGATGATAGAGCTGAGTGATGATAGAGCTGTGAGTGATGATAGAGCTGCGGGTGATAGAGCTGCGGGTGATAGAGCTGAGGGTGATAGAGCTGTGAGTGATGATAGAGCTGAGAGTGATGATATAGCTGAGAGTGATGATAGAGCTGCACTTTGAATTATGGCCTGAGCTTGACTGCTCCCATCATTTCAAAGGTTGGAAGACATCAATCAACTCATTAGTCAGAAGTAGTCTGCAATTGACTTATTCACAACTCAGCCACTAAAAATGGATGGAAAAATTAAAGATGAATACAACAGGACCAATTATATATGGCCCAAGAGAACAGGATGGTTCCACACAGAAAGCTATCAGACCATACAGTCTATTACCGTAAGGAACCGGAAGCTGCCACCTGCTTGACCTCTTAAGTATGTTGACAAGTCAGCAAGTGCTCTCTGAAAACCCAGTGAGAAGTGTAAGTCAGTGTTGGCTTCAAATGGGAGTTCCTTTTCCAACAAGGACCTCTTGTAATGCACTAAGGAAGGGATTCAAGCCAGCATATTCATTTACTGCTTCAAACAAAACTGGTGAGGCACTGTCTGTTCTGCAACTATAGATCAGGAAGCCAAACCTCAGGCAAGAACACTTGCAGGTCCACACCCTTAGGAAAGCCTCCCTCACTAAATCACAGGAGCAACACACTTGTCTTAAAGAGAAGTCAGCTACTTCAAATCAGTCAGATGAGTTGGCTCCATCCTTATCCATGGCCAATGGAATGAACCACACTTTACAATTTGCCTGGTGGGATTAGGAAGTCTGTGTGAAATAGGCCTTATGTACCCACATGTATGTGCAGTTTAGAGTGTGGTTCACACATGCCTACAATCTATGTTCATATGCACTCACACACACACACACACACACAGAGAGAGAGAGAGAGAGAGAGAGAGAGCACAAAGGACATCGTATGTAATTTCCTAGTTATCATTTGTAATTTTGCACTTAGATTTCCATTTACATTTCTAAATAAATCTACATCTCTACAGCTACTGAGGTAATTCTCTGGACAGAAGAGTTTTATAGAAGTAAATTTGCATAGAAAATGAAGTCAAGGGTCACAATTAACCCATGTGATTTATGTCTATAAGTAAAAATAATGTTATGACTTAATAAATACATCAATTAACTAACACTCCAGGGTTTCAAATATAATCCTTGGCTTTTGAAAGGAATTCTTTGTTATTAACTTTTTAAAGGTGAGGATCCAGGACCTTCAGGAAGATGATATCTCTGGAAGCAGGCAGTGTTTGGCAGACAAGGTCATAGAGGTAACTGATTCTCAGATGTTCACAATCAGGTCTCCTTGGGTAGCATCATCTGCAGGTACTCAACCATAATAAAAGAGTACCATAAGAAGAACCTCAGTGAACACAGCTCCCACATATCTTTGGCTTTCTCAATAGCCTTTAAGATACTATGAGCAAATTATGACTCTACAGAAGTTCACTGAGATATACAGATTTTGGGTCCGGTTAAATTCAGTGTGCATCAATAATTTTTAAATAAATTAGAGCTGAAAACTATACCATGACTTATTAAAGCAATGAAGTCATTAACTGCTCAAGGACATTAGTGACAAGGTCAAACTTTGTCATTCTATTGTCTAGAGGAATCACTCTAACCAAAGTCTGTCTGGTCTTCATATTTCTCTACCTTTGAATAAACTAAAATCTGACAACAGACAACAGTGGTCTATGCCATAAAAGCTTGATTATAAGAACAAAAGCTTAATTGTACAGTTTATGGGCAAGGTCACCTTCCTACTTTGTTGCCCATGAAAATGCAAACCAAGTGCAAGTAGACAACACACGAAGGCAACCCCAGTACCAAAGCTCTAGCTTGTACAAGGTTCCAAGCATCAGCTTTCAAATAAACAGCTGTGTGGGTACTGCACTGTTGGACAGGGGCAGGTTGAAAGTGTGCTCCCATTTAACTGCATCTCCAAGATAGGGCAGGAAATCTCAGCTCCCGCACAGGCTGCCCCTCAAGATGAAGATCAGTGTATTGATAATGAAACAGCTGCTTGGCAGAGTTTCTTGCTCTGAGGCAGGAAATGAAGGCTGCAGGACAAGAGATATGCTGGGTTTTATCAGGCAGGATAAAAAACCAAGACAGCTTTGCTGAGAGAAATCATTTAAAAGGTCAAGCTAAGAGAGGGAAAACAACCCTCATGCCTCAGAAACCCATAGGCTACATCTGGCCTGAAACTTCTGTCTGTCCCAGACCACCAGGATGGAAATGATATGAGATACTTGCTAAAGACAAGCCACCACAGACAAGGAGGCCTAGGTCCCAGCCGTGCCATGTGGGACCCCAGGATCCCCAGTGAGCCTGGAGGAAGGGCCCTGTGAATCCCCTTTCAGCCCCAATGACATTAGCTACCATCACACATATTGGAAGGTATAGTGTACCTCTATGCTTAAGCCTTTCAATAATCCTAAAGCCAACTATCAAAACTCCCATTTTACAGAGTTGGAAAGATAGAAGGTCACTATATAAGGAACCTAGACTTCCCCATATCTCTTGATTCCTCATTTGAGTAACATTCCTACTAACATACTGGATCCATTAAGACCAGGACCAATGCAAAGCCAATGAAAATAGCCAAAGATTTCGGTACTAGATAAATCATCTAAAGGGAATTATGTGATTTTAAATACATGGCGTAGGAAGCCACACTTGTGTTTCACTGTTCAAATTGCCCAGCTGAGTGACCTCAGTGCCACTTCATGCACTAACAGTCATAAAGGAAATACAAAGTGGTGTTTTTCCTTGTCAAAGTGTCCACCTTAGAAAGAAAACCTTTAGCACTCCTAGTAGGAAAAGCTCCTGGTAGCTCCTTAATGTTTATCTTATACTAAAGAAGAATTTCTAGAGGTGAAAGTGTAAACCCAGGTAAAGGTTCTGCTAGCGGTGTGTAACTAAAGACATACAAGCTTCATGTGTACCCGTTATTCCTTGACACAGCAGTTGTAGAAAATTCAACAGTTTATGTTCAGAGGCTGAACACAACCCTCATAAGACAAAACTATGAAAATTTCCTCAAACTCTTGATTTTAAATTAAAACGCATTACATGAAAACTTAGTTTCTATGCATCTAAAAGGCAAAATTTTAAAATGGAATCTTGAAATCAATATTCATACGCCCTAGATTAAAATGGCCAGTGAAAATAAAACAAAACATTGTGGCTCAAAGGAAGAGTGTTTAAAGTAAAATGATGAAGCAATGTTTTGGGGGGAGGTAGGGTATATTTTGAAATAATACAATGATCAGGAAAAGTTAATTTGAATGTTAATGGGATAATGCCTCTTTTTAAAATTCAAGGTAAATAATAATTAGAATAACTGTAGCCACAGCCTAGGGACTGCTGTTCATTTTCTGGATTCAGGCAGTACAGATTCACGGGAACCTTCTGCAAATGTCAGCAATGTTTGGTTTACCAATGGGAAGCTTAACTGTACCGTCATAAACCCACTGTGATGGCAAGTCTCTGCTGTCAGTCCGACTGGATTCACAATCCCAAGGTGACACACACATACCGAGTATGTTGGCAAGAGCATTTGCAGGGAGGATTGACTTAGGAGGGAGGAAGGAAGACCCGTCCTGGATATGAGTTTCCCCTCTCATGATTTGAAAGCCCAGAATGAATCAAAACACCTCTCTTTGCACCTCTGTCCAGAGGTGTGAGCAGGCAGCCCTGCCCTCTCATGATCACAGCCTACAGCTAGCACGCCATCCAGCCGGCATGGACCATATCCTCAAAACATAAGCCGAAATCAGCCTTCGAAGGTGCATTTTGTCCAGTATTTGTCACATCCATGAGCAAAGCAACAGCAACACCAAGGTTCTGTTTCTCATCAGCCCTCATGCACAATGTCACTCATTTTTGGAGAATGATTAAAATCAGCTCAATGAATGGCAACCTGGGTTGGGTGGGAAGCCTTCTCTTACCCTGGCAAAGTGGTGGGATCGAGTCCCACTGGTATACACCCACGGGGTTCCGCCTGCAGGTTGAATTGCTGTGGCCAATCATTCGATATCCAGGCTTGCAGAAGTAATGCACCTTGCTCCCCACTGCCCCTGTGGTTTTATTTAAAATGCCACCATTCTTCAGTGTAGACGTGAGGCTGCAGTAAGGAGCTGGGACAAGGAAACAGACACAAGCATTTTACAAACTGACATGGGACAGAGGGGTACTATAAACAAAATACTTCTAAAAGCTGATAAAGACGTGAAACTTCTTATAATACGTGAAATTTGAATAAAAATCTTTGCTCAAATGTAGAAAATGTAGAGCTTTAAGTTACAAAAACCTGTGCTGGCAATGAAAGCATCCCCTTTGCTGGAGACATTTTTAAACTTATAGAAGGCTATCTATTTTTACTTATTTTTTATTTTTAATTTTATTCTTGGTGCATGAGTGTTCTGCTGCACATATATGTATGTAACATGTGTGTGCTTGGTACACTTGGAGTCTTGAAGAGGGGGTCAGATCCCCTGGAACTAGAGTTGCAAATGGTTATTAGTCACCATGTGGATACAGGGAAAGGAACCAGGGTCCTCTACAAAAGCAGCAAGTGTCTTTCATCAATGAGCCATCATCTCTCTAGCTTCCTATTTAATATATAATCTTGGGGGGCCTGAGTGTTTATGTATATCACATGCAGGTAGGAAACCTCAGTGATCAGAACTCAGGAACTAGATTTACAGGCAATTGTAAGCCTTGGGATCAATGGGAACCAAACCAGGGTCCTCTGTAAGAGCCCCAATGGCTCTTAACCACTGAATAATTTCTCCAGCCTAAACAAGTGTTAGTTTTAAAGCCATACTCTTCTGTATACAGATGATTGAAAGGTCCTACATCCTATTTATGTGCTTAGTGAAATACAACAACCCACTCTCCCATCATTAGAACAGAGCCCAGGCCCACACTGGGAAGATTCCCAACATATTTATCAGGCAAATGCAATGTGCACATGTGTAGCATGTGGTTCTGTGGACCACATATTATGTGTTGCAGCACACCAGCTCACTTCTTGATGAACTTCTGATATCAGAGTCTCTCTGAAATTTAGGGGGGAATCTGTGTTAATATATACTACACAGGTCACATGCATGTGTGTATGTGCATTATGTATATACACATTAATACATGATACATGCAGGTACATCTCCATAAGAAAAACATAATGTTTCATGGCTTCCCTCCTGATATGGTTGGATAAAGGGCATCTGTTGCCCCATGGGGGGAAATGTGCCTTGCAAGATACAGAGATATTCATTAAGGTGTTTCATGTCAGCTAAATAACTTATTGTATATGACAGGGGATATATTCTGCCCACTGTGATTTCCTCTGCACTATTCGTTCTGCACATTGAAATAAACTCCAATAGGTTACAAAGTCTGATAATCCATCCTTCAGAACAAGGCTGCTAATCCAATCCCTACTCAGATGCTGTCTGGGTAACAGGCCTGAGAATATTTTTTTAATCACATTTTCAAGGGAAGAATGTCTAAATACCCTGCTCATGGTCCCTACATCACATCTCCTGCCCATTGTCCCCACTCTACAAATTTCAAAGTCTAACTGCTGGTAAGATTTCATAAATTCTTTCAACCAGAGAAGGCTGGAACCTCCCAGTCCCCAACACCCACCTTGTTCTCCCAAGGCTGATCTCTGTGCTGAAAATGCAAATCACCAACAGGAGTAAAAAGCCTTCAGATGACCTGCAACTATTATGCTGGATTCTATCTTTCCAAAGAAGATATGTCTCCAAGACTAGCACACTTACTGCTGACTGAGAGGGGCTTAGAGTTTGTGCTTCATAACTAAACTATTGCCAGGAATTCATTTCCCTGTGACCTCAGGGGGTCACAGAAACAGTGGTGTGTTTCAGATCACACTGAAGACTGTGTATGGGGTTTAACATTTCATCAATGTACTTGAAGATTTCCTCAATTTAATACAGAGAACAACATACAATGATTAAAAAATATGGAGGAAGGCTAGAATAACTCAGATTTTGACATGGAAGTACACATATGTACTTATAATATAAACATTCATAAAAATTATTGACTAGTATATAAAGTGTATGTATATTGTAAAGATAAATATATAGAGTACAATATAGATCAAGTGACATGGTAGGGACAACAGTTGATTACTGTTTGTATCATTTATTTGTTCCTAGTATTAATGCTAGTTGTGGCTGTATTACTGGAATTTGAAGGAAATGCCTTTGTTGTCTATAGCACAAATTTTTAACATTTATCCTTTCATCAAGACATTTTAAAATATTAATCAAGTTTGATAATTAATTTAGGAATCATACTCAGAGTAATTCCCCACTATGTTTTTCCTGTTGCTGGCCATTAATTGTCAGAAGTCAGATTTACTCTATAACCTAACTCTATTGTTAATGAAGGAAGGTGGACCTGAAATCCCGTTCAGTTGATGTCCAGGTCGTACTATTCACCTGCATAGCGAATCTTGAATCCTTTCTTGCTGGTTGCATGGTCTGTAGACCAGCGGAGGTATAGATGGTTACTCCTGCTGGTAAAATTGGACTGTTCTGTGTGGTTCCCACTTAGGACCACTAACAGAGGACTTTGCCCGGAAGAACCTAAATAAAACAGAAAAACAAAGCCTTTATATGTGAGTGCCTATAAAATCAGATCATTCATAGCTGTTGATGAAATCATGTCCATATGTACAATATACAGCTATTTATTTCCAAGGTGAACAATAAAATTCAAATGAAAATAATAGCAAATACAGGGAGTCATGTACATAGGTGACTAATGACATACTCTGGAAATGAATCAAATATGTCAGTGAAACTGTGGCATTTGAAAATGTGAACATAATTTTATTATTACAATGTATAATATACCTCAGATATGGAAAACTAGAAGCCTCCTTGCAATGTCAGTAGAGTAGAAGTTAAGCCAATCACTTTGGGGAACAACTTGGTGACATACAGTAAAATTGAACCTTTAATCCTATTAACTCTAGCACATAGGTACAAAAGTTATTTACATAGAAAATATGTATATTCCGGTATTGTTGCCATTGATAAACTCTGGAGCAAAACTTTTTCTAAGTGCCGAAAAGATCATGAGGATACATTAAATTTATATAGTACCCGAAATTAATAAAGTAAATATATGCATATCCATATAGATAAATTCAAGTATAGCATATAGGTGTTTGAAAGTACCCATTTGTGGATTAGTATCATAATGATTCAAAAAATTCAAATATGTTCAATATAAGAGATGCATGTGCAAAGAGATGACAGATGGCTGGGTGGGTGGATGGGTGGGTGAATAGGTGAGTAAATGGATAGATGGACAGGTGGATGGATGGATGGATGGATGGATAGATGGATGGATAGATAGTGGTTTGGAAGGTGAGTATATAAATTGATAAGTGGATGGGTGGATGGAAAGATGGGTGAATGGATGGATGGACAAGTGAGTCGAGAGATGAGGAATTAATTACAGAAAAATTCACAACAATGACCTGCTTAATTCTTTCTTTGGTATACAAGTCTCCACAGTAGAACTAGAAGGGCACCTGTGCATCAGTGGACATTCTAAATGACTCTCTGTGTCTTGCTTAGTCACAGAAGCAAGGCACAGTTAGTGTAAAAATAAGTTAAGAGTTATCATTGATATATATTTTTTATTCTGTATATTCAAAAAGTTTCAAAATATCAATATAGCAAAGTTATTAAAAGTCCATTGTGACTTCTTATGACTGCATCTCCATATCACTTGGGAGAAAAAAATCACTGTGTGGAAACAGGAATTATGTTCAGCTTCCTTTCTATTAGTGGATGAAATAACAGTGCATTGTCTTAAAAATACTACTGGCATTTCTCCTTTTCACGAGTTTACTCATGGAAAATGTGTAAGAGAATGGGAAAATGAGCCTCCTGTGGCTATTCATAATCTAAACATTATCAGGGCAAGTGACACCCCCCCTTTGAATCAAACATAGAACTTCCATTCATGAAAAAATACTGACAAATCATAACTTCACCTCCTCTTACTGGCAAACCACTTCGAGTGACTTTTCCCTAAATGAAACTGTCCATGGTTCTGTTGGAATCTGTACAAACATGTATTAAATTCCTGTTCCCAGTACCTTAGAAAGTTACTGCCCCTAGATATGTGCTCTCTAGAGAGAACTAAGTTGAAATGCATTTGCAGCCTGAACGGTAGATTATAAGAAGAAGTGACTGGGACACAGATGCACAAAGAGCCACCACATGATGACCACAGGAAGAAGACACATCTGCAGCCCAGGAGAGGCTCAGAGACACCAGCCTCACCACACTTGAGTCCTTGACTGTCATTCTCCGGGACTGAGAAAATATTCTCTGTCACAGGGACTTGGTTACAGCAATTGCAAGAATAAAACCAACCAAGCATAAACAGGTGTGGAAGTTGGTGTGGAGGCTCCCCAGAAATAATTCCTTTTGTAATGAAAGATGGTCTGCCAAGAGTGTCTGCAAAGTGTCCTGCCTACTCCCTGCAGAAGGGTCACCCCACTTTATATGTAAGATGGCAGAGGTATGACCTGTGTCAGACCTGCTCATGGCTGGTAAACAATATCATGTACCTTCCAAAACACGATACTGCTGGGAAGTTAATTATCCTGAGCTCCCTCACCATATTTTTAATGCCATTTTTACTGGCAGAATGCAAGAGTGCATTTTCAAGAGTTGCTAATCTCCCATCAAACCCCTTACTGCTCTCCGTCTGTTCTCTGCCTAAATCATAGTGTTTAGGCCTGTCTTGGAAAGCAACCCTCTGTTGGGTCTAAAAATGCCCGGATGCAAGACCTAGTGGAACTTCCTGAGCCTGGCTAGAGTTTCACAACCTGTCTTTGGCCTATCACTTCCACATAGGAGTGACTCAGCAAAACTGCCTCTGCCCAGCTACTGCTAATGTGGTGAAATATTATTGGTCCTTACACCTCACCCCATGCTGAGGGCTCAACCCACTTCCTCAGCCTTATAAAGTATCTGCCTGATGCAATAAAGAGTGAGCTTGCTTTGACAAGTCTCCCTACTCAGTGTGGTTCACTCAGGTGACTAGAAGGGGGGTCTTGGTGGTGGACACTCTCCATCCCGCTCAGCCCCAGGAAGAGACTGGCTGGACTGGCCCTTCCCCAGCCCTACCTGCCAGAGGACCTGGCATTCCTCTACGTAGCATATTTCAAAAATAGCCTCGAAAAGAGAAGTGCAGGCCCATTTCCCAGGATAGTCAATGATGTGTCTCAGCAGCCAACTATGACTGGAATTCAGACACCATTCTTCTGTGAGTTTTATGATGATGAAGAAATTGTGGGAAAGCCACACTTGAGCCACAGAGAATAATCTAATCTGAGCAAATGGTGCTCAGAGCTAGTATGTTCAGCCTACTCCTGCTCAGCTCAGGAAGTATAAAATAGCATCTGTGCGGATACTGTGTGTAGCTCAGAGAAAATGCCATAATTTACAAAAGTTCTCCATACATAACTCTGACCTTTCCCTTTATAGAAAAATATCTGCAATCAGAGCAATGCAAGTCATGGGCCTCTGTTAACTTGACAGATTCTGCTATTGTCGTTTTTCTGGTGTACGCTCTAGCTCTTGATCTTGGTCATGGCCTGGCTGTATTGAGACAATACTAAACTGCAAGAAGTTAGTGCAAAACTGTTGATCAGGATTTTGCTCCTGAAGGTTCAGAAGCATGCATTATTGTGTCCTATATCCCAATCCAAGTTTGCAACAATTCCACATCAGTTCTTACTTAGGATTCATATAGGTATATATAAGGATTCAGGCATTATGCTGGCCTGCCCCTGTCACCTGGCAGAATGCACTCAGGCAGTATCCTGGTCAGCCCAGGTTCCATAGTTGCCTAGTCTGCAGGCAGGTGCAAAGGACTCCTTTAAAAAGAAAGACTTATGCTTTCTTTCTGCTCTCTTTCCTGCTGTTTCCCTGGGGCAGGCAGGACTTTTCCTGTCTCCCTCTTCTCTTCATCCTCTCTCTGTCTCTGTATCTCTTTATTCCTTTTCTCTTTTCCTTCCCTCCCTTTCCATTTCTAATAAAACTTCTCACCAAGCTCTGTCTGCCTGCCATGTTTGTCCCTCCACCTCAATCACCCTTGCCTGCCATGGAATCTGCCAAGGTCCCCCACGCTTTATCCTAACAATGTATACCTGTACTTGTGCACACACACACAGAGACAAGAGCCGTATGTCATTGTTTACCTTAGTATGTATTCTGTTTGGTTGCTGTCTCTAGGAATTCTACTGACAGTTTCATTTCTAGTGGAGCAATCTGTAGAACATGATTCCACTGGATAGATCCACACAAGTGATTTACTTATTTCTCACACTCCATCAAGTGAGTGATGGTAATGGAGACACCCAAAACCAATTAAAGTCATTTTCATCACTGAATAGTTTATGGCTAAGCTGAACCCAATGGCAAATCCATGGGAACACGAGAAAACCCTCTGATCTTGGGCACACACAGGTGGATTCAACTCTACTCTCCTGGGAAATGGTAAAGCTCCTGAATCACTGGTCGTGGTTCCATCTCAGCTGATGACCCAGCTACCTACACTTCTGTATTAAGGTGCTCATGAGAGCTGCACAAAACCACAACACTAGTGTTGAAAGCAGCATTGTTGGGCATCAAATTCATCCCATTTTTCTGTATAAAGTAACTATGTAAAGACATTGGTAATGTTTACCACCTCAGTGTCTGTGTGAGGCATTCATTTCATGCATTGTTAGAAAAGTAGACATTTGAAATGATAAAGGTCTTCTAGAACTCTTAATTGTCCTGTAGTACCTAGCAAATCCTGGACACATGTGTACACACACACACACACACACACACACACACACACACGCACACTCACCTACAGTAAAACTGTAACATAGACAACACAACAGTATTATTTGAAGGTCCCCTGATATTTGAGAAAGTTCAAGTCCTATCATGACTCATTTGTGCTATGGTTGTTATGAGAAGATGTAATTAGACAAATCTGACCCATCTGGACACTGAGACATTAAGATGGTGTTTTCATTAATGATGCTCAGGGCACTGAGACACACACATTGAAGAGGCTTACCATCAAATACTTCCAGTGCATCAAATTGCCTTTCACTTTGAAATGTGTCCACAAAGAGGGTAATGTTAAAGTTTGGCTCCACTTTAATACTCCAAGCACATGTCTGGGAGTTAAAATAGTTGCCTGGATACCCCGGACTGAGGATCACCCCAGAAGATTCGGTTCGCACTTCATTTGCTGGGCATTGTGCTAAAGAGAAAAGAGACAGTTAGAGGTCCGCTTAATACAATGAACCCAGTATTGATGGCATGGATTCTGTCTTTATACACACGAGCCCATGAGAGCAGAAGACAGTTTGTTGAGCTCTGACTACATTTAATACAGGACAAAGACACCTAAGAGCGAGGTAGTCATGATGTGTAGAGCATGCTTTCACTGAGTCTACACAGCACTCACCAGTGCACCTCTGGAGCACAGCAACCCAATGTAAAAATAAGGGTATAAATCACATCTTCAGTACAAATAACAAAATGTGGCTCTTTATAAAAAAATTTCCACTTCGTCCTGACCCTTGTTATATATTGATAAATTAAAATCTAAATATTTGTTTGACCATTTATGTATGAAATGAATCAGAAAAACACTGTCAAAACCTACCCAGGATTGTTTGCAACAATTTTCAGCAGAACCCATAATTCCTAAAGTAAAAATTCTCTTACTAAAACACTAAGATATTACAAGTTTGGTGACACTTTTTCTCCTCATCCTTCTATTTTGATCCAGCTACTTCCAGGCCAATTGAAAATTTTTAAATGTAAAATCACCAAGAGTTCCTTAATGTTATATCTTGTTGCTGAATTAAATTATATTATAGAAATGCTTTCTCATAGAGTACGAAGGGACCCTGATCAGCCATAGCACATAAAAATCAATACACCACCATGACTCATAGAGTTCAAGCATATCAGTAACCAGGTCTTCCCAAAGACAATGAGCATTTGTCAAAAATGAAAATCTCATTTAGTGGGGTTTCCCATTTTAATGAGTTGATTGTGTGTTATTTATACATAAATTTCAAAATGAACTTATTTATATATACACTTTCCAAAACAGGTGGAAAAAGCAGCTTTTAAGGTATGTCACACCTAAATATTGTCTTTGAAGGTTGCCCATTCAGTGGGAGAGTCTAACTGAAAAGTACCTTAAAGCTCAGTAGACTTTTAGACAAAAACATAAGCAATTAAATCTACAACAGAGTCCTTTAAAATATAATATAGAACAAAGTCCTAAGATATTCACAGTATAAACTAATTACAGTAATATCACTGAAACTAATTCCAAAAGGAAGTCATGGACAGACTCAGTAAAAAGTCCTGATTTCCTTAACAAAGAAACAAAAGAATTAATAGAAGTTATGACCCAACTGGGTTTAACAGACATCTATAGAACATTCCACCCAAATACAAAGGGATATACCTTCTTCTCGGCACCATATGGAACCTTCTCTAAAATTTACCACATAATAGGAAACATAGCAAATCTCCACAGATACAAAAAAATTGGAATAACCCCCTGCATCTTATCAGACCACCATGCATTAACCTTAGAATTCAACAATAACACAATTCACAGAAACCCTACAAACTCATGGAGATTGAACAATGCACAATTACACCATCCCTGGGTAAAGGAACAAATAAAAAAAGAAACTAAAGACTTCCTCAGCCGGGCGTTGGTGGCGCACGCCTTTAATCCCAGCACTTGGGAGGCAGAGGCAGGCGGATCTCTGTGAGTTCGAGGCCAGCCTGGTCTACAAGAGCTAGTTCCAGGGCAGCATCCAAAGCCACAGAGAAACCCTGTCTCGAAAAACCAAAAAAAAAAAAAAAAGACTTCCTCGATTTCAATGAGAATGAAGACACAACATACACAAACTTATGGGACACTTTGAAAGCAGTGCTGAGAGGAAAGCTTATAGCACTAAGTGCCCACATGAAAAAACTGGAGAACAGTCATACTAGAGAATTAATAGCACAGCTGAATGTTCTAGAACAAAGAGAAACAAACTCCCCCAGGAGGAGCAGACATCAGGAAATAATCAAATTGAGGGCTGAAATCAACCAAGTAGAAACCAGGAAAACACTGAGAAGAATCAATGAAACAAAGAGTTGGTTCTTTGAGAAAATCAACAAAATAGACAAACCTCTGTCCAAACTAACCAAAAGACAGAGAGAGAGCAAATTAACAAAATCAGGGATGAAAAAGGGGATATAACAACGGACTCTGAGGAAATCAAGAGAATCATCAGGGCATACTTTGAAAATCTGTACTCCACAAAATTTGAAAATTTAAAGGAAATGGACAATTTCCTGGATAGATATCACTTTCCAAAACTAAATCAAGAACAGATAAACGATCTAAACAGACCTATAACCCCTAATGAAATAGAAGCAGTCATCAAATGTCTCCCAAACAAAAAAAGCCCAGGCCCAGATGGCTTCAGTGCAGAATTCTACCAGAAATTCAAAGAAGAGCTCATTCCAATACTCGTCAAAGTATTCCACACAATAGAAGCAGGAGGCTCACTGCCAAACTCTTTCTACGAGGCTACAATTACCTTGATACCCAAGCCACACAAAGACACAACTAAGAAAGAGAGCTATAGACCAATTTCCCTCATGAACATTGATGCAAAAATACTCAATAAAATACTCGCAAACCGGATCCAAGAACACATCAGAAAAATCATCCACCATGATCAAGTAGGCTTCATTCCAGGAATGCAGGGATGGTTCAACATTAGAAAATCTATCAATGTAATCCACCATATTAACAATCTGCGAAAGAAAAACCACATGATCATCTCACTAGATGCTGAAAAAGCCTTTGACAAAATCCAGCACCCCTTCATGATAAAGGTCCTAGAGAGATCAGGGATAACAGGAACGTACCTGAATATAATAAAAGCAATATACAGTAAACCAACAGCTAACATCAAACTAAATGGAGAGAAACTCAAAGCAATTCCTCTAAAATCAGGCTGTCCACTCTCTCCATATCTCTTCAATATTGTGCTTGAAGTTCTAGCTACAGCAATAAGACAACAAAAGGAGATAAAGGGGATACAAATAGGAAAAGAAGAAGTCAAACTTTCACTATTTGCAGATGATATGATAGTTTACATAAGTGACCCAAAAAACTCCGCAAGGTTACTCCTAGAGCTGATAAACACCTTCAGCAATGTGGCAGGATACAAGGTAAACTCAAAAAAATCAGTGGCCCTATTATATACAGATGATGAAGTGACTGAGAAAGAAATCAGAGAAACATCACCCTTTACAATAGCCAAAAACAGCATCAAATATCTGGGGATAATGTTAACCAAGGAAGTGAAAGACCTGTGTATCAAGAACTTTGTGTCTTTAAAGAAAGAAATCAAAGAAGATACCAGAAAATGGAAAGATCTCCCATGTTCTTGGATTGGTAGGATCAACATAATAAAAATGGCAATCTTGCCAAAAGCAGTCTATAGATTCAATGCAATCCCTATCAAAATTCCATCACAATTCTTCAAGGACCTGGAAAGAACATTAATCAACTTTATATGGAAAAACAAAAGGCCCAGGATAGCCAAAACATCCCTATACAATAAAGGAACTTCAGGAGGCATCACTATACCTGACTTCAAGCTCTATTATAGAGCTATAGTCCTGAAAACAGCTTGGTATTGGCACAAAAATAGGCAGGTAGACCAATGGAACCGAATTGAAAGCCCTAATTTTAACCCACACACCTATGAGCACTTGATTTTTGACAAAGAAGCTAAAACTGTACAATGGAAAAAAGAAAGCATCTTCCACAAATGGTGCTGGCATAACTGGGTACTGGTATGCAGAAGACTGCAGATAGATCCAGGTCTATCACCTTGTACAAAACTTGAGTCCAAATGGATCAAAGATCTCAACATAAATCCAGCCACACTGAAACTTTTAGAAGAGAAAGTGGGAGATACTCTTCAACGAGTTGGTACAGGAGACCACTTCCTAAACATAACACCAGTGGCACAGGCACTGAGATCGACAATTAACAAATGGGACCTTCTGAAACTAAAAAGCTTCTGTAAGGCAAAGGACACAGTCAAAAAGACAAAAAGGCAGGCCACAGAATGGGAATAGATATTCACTAACCCTACATCTGACAGAGGGCTAATCTCCGAAATTTACAAAGAACTCAAGAAACAAGTCTCCAAAACACCAAAGGATCTACTTGAAAGGTGGAGTACAGAGCTAAATAGAGAATTCTCAGTAGAGGAGGCTAAAATGGCCAAGAGACACTTAAGAAAGTGCTCAACATCCTTAGCCATCAGGGAAATGCAAATCAAAACAACTCTGAGATAACATCTTACTCCTGTCAGAATGGCTAGAATCAAAAACACCGAAGACAATTTATGCTGGAGAGGATGTGGAGAGAGAGGAACACTCCTCCACTGCTGGTGGGAGTGCCGACTCATACAGCCTCTTTGGAAATCAGTATGGCGATTCCTCAGGAAAATGGGAATTAATCTACCACTAGACCCAGCAATTCCACTCTTAGGCATATATCCAAATGAGGCAGGTTCATACAACAAGGGCATCTGCTCCACTATGTTCATATTACAGCATTGTTTGTAATAGCCAGAACCTGGAAGTAACCTAGATGCCCCTCAACTGAAGAGTGGATAGAGAAAATGTGGTACATTTACACAATGGAGTATTACTCAGCAGAAAAAAACAATGGAATCTTGAAATTCGCAGGGAAATGGATAGCACTGAAAGAAACCATCCTGAGTGAGGTAACCCAGTCGCAAAAAGACAAACATGGTATGTACTCACTCATATATGGATTTTAGACATGGATCAGGATAGTGCCAGTCTGCACTTCCACTGATAGTCTGGGAAACAGGAAACAGCCTAAAAGATATGCATATATGCATAGTACCCAAGAGAAGAGGATGGAGACAAGATCCCCTGAATGGATGGGGAACACGGCGAGGGGTGGGGGGGATTGGGACCTGGGAAGAAGGGAGGGGGTGAAGAGGAAGGGAGTTGGTCATGGGGGAACAGGGGGTTGAGGGGGTGGGGGTAGAATAGGGGGAAGAGGGAATCATAGGTTCGAAGACAGATCAGGCACCAGAGTGACCTCGAGTGATCTAAAGGGATAACACCAATTGGCAAGCTAAGCAATAGTGGAGGGACCCCCTCAAATGCCCATCCCTGATAATGAACTTGATGTCTATAACCATCCGGGAGCCTTCATCCTGTGACTGATGGAAGCAGAGGCAAACACACAATTAATCACTGAACTGAACCCAAGGACCCCAGTGACAGAGAGGAGTGATGAGCAAATTGGCAAAGAATGGGCTGGCAAAACCAGCAGAGACAGCTGAACTGAACAGGGGAGAGCTCTTGGACCCCAGACCAACAGTGGGGAGGCCAGCATGGGACTGATCTGGACCCCCCCAAATGTGAGTGTCAGTGAGAAGGCCTGGGCAACCTATGGGGCCCTGAGCTGTGGATCAGTGTCTATCCCTGGTATACAAACTGTCTTCGTGTGCCTATAGCACAAAGAGCGATGCTCTCTCAGCCTGGACTCTTAGGGGAGTGCCTGGACCCTACCAAGAGTAAAATGACAGACTCTATATATCCCCTATGGGGAAGGATTTGGCAATAGTGTGGGAGGGAGGGGGGGAAGGGGAGTGCGGGAGGAGGGGAGGGAGAGGGAACTGGGATTGACATGTAAAACAAGCTATTTAAAATTAAAATAAAAATGATAAAAAAGTCCTGTTTTCTGTAGTGATGGTAGTGACATTGTTAGCCATCAAATGCGGTGGTGCCTTCCAGGTATAGTGGTTTCAATGAAAACTGTTCCCATGGTTTCAAATTTTTGAATATTTGGTCCACAGTGGTGATGGTGTTTATGGAGGCTTAGGAGATACAATATGCTGGAGGAAGTATGTCACCAGAGTAGGCTTTGAGACTCTACAGCCATGCCCCATTTTCTTTTGTTTCTTTCGTTGCTTTGGGTTTGCCACAAAGATGTGATCTCTCAGTTTCCTATTCCTGCTGCCATGCTTCCCATCCATGTTGGACTCTTACTCTTCTGGAACCATAAGTCAAAATAAATTCTTTTCCATCAGTTGCTTTTGGTCTTGTTTTTTCCCTCACAATAACAGAAAAGAAACAAACAGGAGATACTCTTGCACTGACATGTCATCTGCGTTCTGTCTTCTTGTTTTAGCTAAGGCCGCAAAGAAGGGAAACAACCAGCTCAGGCCAGTGAACCCTTCAGTTTATTCTGCTAGGCAATTTAGAGTAAACTTTGTTCATTATAGCACAGAACCCAGCATGCCCAGCAGAGTTGTGTCTTCTTGCTAAGCCTTTGAACACATGCTCTATGACTTTGAGGTAAGCATGCCCAGCTATCCACCTTCCATCTTTCGTCTTGGACTATAACATCAAACTGGTCATGCTCCATAATGTATGTATGGGCTAAGTGTGCACATGAACATAACTGCACCTCATATGCTTTCCTGCAGGAATATAAATAGGTTCCTGTAATAAAACCCCCCTATGATTCTGGCCTTGGGAGACACCTTTTCTTTGGCGGTATTCCCACTTCCCCCTCACTTCCTGTAGGGAATAAGTCACTCTACTATTTTATCTTCAGTTCTACATTTTGTCTTTGTGCTCATTAAGATGCACTCCCATTCATTCAGTGACAAGATCACTTTGTAAAATTTACTTTGCCCATTGCAGGTTAGACATGGTGATATTTTAAAAAAGAACACAGCACACAGATTGGGTTTTGTGTCTCTTCACACCTGTGTGGGCCTGAGAATACAATCCCAGGACCTGCTTCCATGTTGCAATGAGAGCCAACACTTTTTCTGTCTATAAATAGAGGGTTGTAACAGCTACCCCTCAGGGTTAAGTGAGACGTGGCAGATGTAAATGTCTCTCTTAAGTAGAAGGTGCCATATGGGCGGAGGTATTATAGAAACTGGAAATGTCCTAGCTATATACCCTCCTTTTCTCAACAGGCAGGTACTACCAAGTAGAGCCTGTTCTCTGTGTTTCACTGGGGAAATACAAATCCAAGCTTCCACTTTGTATGTCCTACCACTGCAACTAGAGTTTTAAATGACACTGAACTTCAGACTATCTGGAACTAAGAAACTTTGCAGTGAGTTGCTGAATGCCACCTGGAAAGCCATCATCACCTTCAGGGCTGGGGCACAAACCAGAAATAGTCCTGAGTGGAGTCATTCTTATGCCTTCTATTCATAAAATGTTCTCTTTTGCTTAGTAAAGAAGATGAACTGAAAATACAAGCAAAGTCATTTTAGCAAGTTTCATGCCATACTTAAAGCTATTATTTTCAGACCCAAATACTAATTTAAAAATATATTTGAATATATTTTCCAAGGAGCCCAAATGTCTCTGTTTCCTTCTGTCTGCCCTCCTGTTTCCTGGGAGTTTACTCCTTCCTGGAAGCTGTTGTAAACAGTTGCCGGGGCAACTCAGTCAGCATGAAGGTTCTAATTCTCCCTTGAAACTGAGCATCTTGGCATTCCAGCAGCAATGATACATTTAGAGCACCTTGTAACTCAAAAGACATTTGAGAAAACTTCTGCTACTCCATCAGAGATATCTCCTACAGGAGTTTGCCTGCAACTGAGGCTGTCTCCTCTTAGTAGGCACATAGCACATTAAGTTTATTCATTTATTTATATTTGCTTATTTATTTATAGGGAAAATCAGTTATAAGGCTTAAAAACACAGAGTGCATTGTTTAACACATCTTGCAAGCAGGGCATCAGCAAAAATAACTTAGAGTTGGGAACTTGAACTAGGATTTCTAGTCATTAACTCCTTAGCTGGGTGTGGTGTTTGGTGCACAACTTTACTGCCATCACTCTGGAGGCAGAGGAAGGCAGATCTCTGTGAGTTCTACCAGTCTGGTGTATACAGAAGGATAGCCAGGGTGACACATAGAGACACTCAGAATAAAACAAAACAAGAACAACAAATAAAAATAAATTGACTTCTGCCAGGCAAAGGAGTGCATATTTTAAATCCCAACACTCTGTAGGATGCATCAGGAAGATCTTAGTGCAGTCAAGGCCAGTCTGGTCTAAATAGTGACCTTCGGGTAACTAGAACTTTATATGAGATACTGTCTCAAAAGCAATAAATAAATGAATAAATTTAAGTAATAAAAACAACATGGTAGACAAGGTCCTGAGTTTGAGGAGTTGGGGGGACACATGGAGTTGGAATAGGAAAGGGAAAACTGGAAATGGTATAAATACAGTGGTCATGTATGAAATTCTCAAAAAAATAAATATTAAGAAAACTAAAAACAACAACAACAACAGCAACAAAACACCTATAGACTGAGAGAACTGTGAAAACTAGTAAGACTGTAAGAAAATGGAAGACCCTGTTACCTGAAGTCTACAAGGGTCAGGGTGTGGCCATGTGGGAAGGACACTGCAATTACATGATTAAAATCATGATTTAAAATCATTTCAATAGAATCTGCATTAATCTGGAAAGGAAGGAATGGTCCCTACTCTGTGAGTGGAATAGGAAACAAATGCCATTTCTAGGCTTGTTTTAAGCCCTCCATCCTGAGAAACGTTGAGATTAAGATGTGCCTTTAAAATGTGAAGGTGAGTATAAAATGCCAAAAGTTCAATTGTATATGTTCTCTCATCTTGAGAAGAGAATCCCAAGACCATTGACACTGTGCCATTATATAGTGGAACACTCAGTGTACCCAATAAAATGACTCAGGTTTCCTGGCTCTGCCCCAGCTTGTCACCTGAGCACCTAAAGGATGATGATGCACTGTGGGTTCATCCACCGGTCCTGGAAAGTCACTCTACATGGAACAGACTAGGGTGGCTGCTCTCCAGTGTAGTAGCTTTCCAACACAGTGAGCTCTCTGCGCTGAGTGATTTTGAAGTTAACATTTTTGAGCTATGTAATGCATTTTGAACATTCAGTGGTCACTCATTCCCAAGTACAGCCCATTTTCCGGGTTGTTGGAGATGGTGCCCTGCTCTCAAGGCAACATGGGTACTTCCTCATCAAGTCACAAGACCCTGGATATTATTAGACAGCCAGACACAATCCATGCATAGGAAAGTTGGCACTTCCACAGTACAGAGAAACAGCGTGTGAGGTACACACATGAGAAAACTCTCCTGATAGTCACCAGGTACTTTTAGCCTCTTCTATAAGCAGAGAAGTAACTGGATCCCTTGTGTGTGATGGGCAAAGGAGAGAGACCTGCCAATTACTTGAGAAGCCCAGGCTGGGGCTCTGGTCCCTTCACCTAAGCTCTTCCTGCTTTTTATTTTTCTGGTGCATGGCATGGCCACAATCCAGGAAAGGGTGAATCCTGCTCCCAGGACTCCCTATCAGAACTTTGATTGTCTAAAGTAAATTGTAACTACTAGTAGTGAACTGAGATGCTGTGTCTGACCTACTTGGACTATCTATGCCTGTTTTTTCCCACTGTACTTGAAAGTGGTCCCTACTAAATTACATTTCTTAAGTGAACCAACAGGTGCAGCCTAGAAACGCTGGTCTTTTAGTGTAAAGATCTAAGTCCCAGCATATGGTCAGTTTATGTTAGAGGCACATACAAAACCTAAAGTGGATATGTTTCATTGTTTATACCTTTTACTTCCAGCATGCTAAACACCAGATCCCTAAATCCAGATGAAGTATTGACAGGTAAATTGCAAGATGCTCAGTTTGATTGAGATGGACTCAAAACATGAGGCATGTTGCAGAGATGTGGATAAGGGCTGTATCATCAGAGATGGATACCAGTTGTTCTTTAATATTTATTTAATATTTAATATTTCAATTTTTCTGTGTTTGAACATTCCCATGATTCATTGGTTGCGAAGAGTGTGACTTAGGTTTATTGTTGAGGGTAGGTCAAAGAGTCATCCAAAACCTCTTGCTGGCAGCTTGTTTACATTGTGGGATTGATTCAGCACTAACTCGGATCAAATTCAAATGCATCCCCAGAGACTATCAGACCACCTGAAGCAGCAGGATTGGACATACCTTCACAGGTGGGTGGAGAGCCTTGGAACTGTAGCTGTGAGCTGAGTTTGCACGTCAGTGTGTCACTCCCAGACAGCGTGTACCCAGGGTGGCACTGGTACTTCACGAAGTCCCCTGAAAGAATCAACCCAACATCTTGGGATCGACATTCCCAGAACATTTGATTGCTGTGGCTGTGCTAATCATCTGTGGCATTGCAGAGAGTGTCTGCATTCACCTTCTGTGTGTCTCTAAAAAGTCCTAGTTTTCAATTATTAGTTTATAAAACTTAATATTACTAAAAAGAGGCCATCTAGCTGCCCCCTTCCTTCACCAATAAGATCATTTGTCCCACTTTCCAAACACCTTACTAAATAAATGTAAACGCCATGGTTCTTCAAAATTTAAGCAAGGCTTTGGAGTGTAATGTGGGAATGGCTTCAGTCAACCCAACAAGTCTTGCCCATGATCCTGGCCAGGGCAACACCGTGATTCCAATTAGCCTAGCCATCATGAGCAGAGCAGAAACTGGATAATGTAATTTGAACAACATTCTGAAACAAAGTGCGATCACAGGAATATGAATTCTTTACTGAGTCAAATCTGGGTTCTAATAATTACACTGCCAACATAAGACTGTGGCTGGGTTCCTCAGAGGACCAGATGAGACCATGGCTAAAACCAAACCAACAGTGGCATTTCTAAATAAAAGTTTCTGAATAAAAGACTGACAATAGTTATCATTAAGTATAGCCTACAGTGACTTTTCATTTTAAGGTTATTACAGTCAAATACAGTCTAAGACAGACTCTGAAAACTTAAAAACAGTAGCAATGCCACAGAGCAAGAGACTTAAGTCATTTGATCCCTAGTCTCTGTACAAGACTGCACATGTTTTGGGACAGTTTTCCCTTATGGTTACAAGTTTGCCTAAAGTCTGAATCAGAAGAACCATGAGAAGCCAGATCCCATGGTGTGGACTGAAGGAAAGCAGAGTTGTGTTACCTATTTCAAAGTCTTCGTCTTCAGTAAGCAGGTCAGCCTGTGGCACTGCTGGGGGAGGCGGGCACCGCTTCAGCTGAAATGCTATCATGGGTTCATGAAAGACAATGACAGCTGTGGTTACCTTGGCTGAATGATCAAGTTACAAGCCTATATGCATGTGTACATCACTCTCTCCAAGGGTTCACATTGACCGTTAAATGCCTAACAACACCCGAAGCCCAAGGGCTGAAAGCATCCAATTAGAATGGTACCTACCCTCCCTCTTTTGGAAGCCACCACTGAAATTATCCCATGACAGCCTGGCTAGGTTAGCAAGCTTATCCTTCTCTTGTCCCAGAGAATGTCTTGAGGTTATGAGAGACAAGTGGCTGGTGTCCTTTCCCTTCTGTTTTTAAGGAAATTGTGAGGTTGGTGTTGCCCCATTGGTCATTATATGATGGTTTCTATGACATTTCCTTAGAGGCAGGGACACGCAGACCTTCACAAAAGTCAAACGCCTCACTATGGTCTCTACAACAGGGACTCCTTTTAGCTGTGTAGGAATGAATGAACCCCAAGTAGTTACCAACACCACCTAATAAAATGAACTGACAACAGGGGTACTGTCCACCACAAAAGGTTTCCAGGACACTCTGGCACCCACCCACATGGGGCAAACCACCAGGCTCTGAGACAGCTGGAGATAAAGCATGTGGGCATGGTGGAGAGCTTTCCTGGGACTCTATTCCCTGGCCACTGAAGTAGAAATAAACTGACCATGAAAATTGAGGACAAAGAAGCCTCCATTGGAGAAATCACTGTGGAATTTGAGCAGGACTTGGTTGGTGGAGCTGTATGCGGTCTCGAGGGCAGTATTTCCACTGAAGACTCCAAGCTGAGGTGAGTTCTGGTCAGGACCATCCCTGGGAAAGAGATGGGACCACCAGAGGAAGAAGTTCAGTGCTGTAGCTCAGACCATGCAGCCAGCTCCCCAGTATGGCCATGGAGAAGACAGGGCTGACCTATGGAGTCCAGTGTGCAGTGGCCTCCTTGGAGACACTTCTGCACTGTCAGTGACAACAACTACATCTGAAAGTTCACATGGCTGCCACTTTCTTAGCACTAATGCTTATAAAATAGGTTGACAGCTCAATTAAAATACTAAAAAATTAAATAATTCCCCTGGCACTGACTTTAGTAATAGGATGCTTGGTGTTCAGGAGAGTCACCTCCCCACATCTCTCCTTCCTTTTGCATTCTGACTGTGGGCAATTGGCACACATGAGTTGCTAGAACTGGCATTTCATGCAGCAGGTCTACACGGATCTACTATTGGTGGGACTGCTGCTGTACTGCCTTGTTGTGGAGCAGCAGCCCTCGGTGTCACATCTCCACAGCCACTAGCTCGGCTTCTCAGAACCTCCTTCCAGGACCATCATCGCAGCCTAAGAAGATGGCTTCACCTGCATCAGCCACAGTGACGCTACTGTTTAAATCCCGTATATGTTCCCCCGATATTTTAGATAAAGTGTCAAGGCCGAGTAGTATCTGTTCCTTCTAGTCTAGGCCACTTTTCCTTTCTCCTGGAGCTATAATAAGAATTTGTTCACATGGTGCCCCCTACATATATCACATGCAGGCAGACAACACAGGCACACAATATACAGATACTGTCACAAACAGATGCTATATATATATATATATATATATACACACGTACACAAGACAGTCATACATTCACATATAGATACATACAACACAGTATGAAAACTATACATTCATATAAAGACACAAGTGGACACACACATGCATACAATAAATATTCATTTATAAACAGACATAAACAAGCATGGACATACAACACAGCTGTACACAAACATGCATACAAACACACCTAGATAGGCCACACATGCAGAGACATACACATATATACATATCACATATCATACATCACACATGCACATGTAGAGGTCACCTATAATTTCAGCAGTGCTACCTTCCTTGTGGCCCAGGGGTACCTTCATAGTATGACGGAGAACACTCATTTCAGCATCCCCTTTAAATTGCACCTGAGATCTCTACGGTGTAGCTTGTCATTTCTCCAGGTCCTACCTAGTAGATTCATGTTCCTCATATGCTGGCCCAGGCTCCTCTGCAAGGCTCATGGTAAATCAGGCCTGAGCAATCCAGGGTGGAGAATACCCTAAGTAAACACACTTCCACATTGTCCTTCCATCCATTCATCAAGGAGAAAGCATACTACAGCTTTTCTTTACATATATACACATAGTGTATATGTATATGCACATATGAACACACACACATATATACACACATACACACACATACATATACCCCTTAAAACTATGGGATAACACAGGTGTGGTGGTATATACCTACAATTCCAGCACTCACGAGGCTGAAGCAAGAAGACTTCCATGAGTTAAAGGCTAGCATAGGTTCCAGAGTAAGGTCTTATTTGAAAAATATTCAATAATTTAATTAAAGCAATATATGATATAAACTAATCATGAGTGTTCTCATACATTCAAACAATCTGATTATTTCTATAACAAAGTAGATATATGGGATTTCCTCTGTATATCTTGCTTTTGTTGGTAAATTCCATCTTCAGTTAAAAGCAGGTAACCCAACAAATTAGAGGCAAGTGTTAATCCAGAACATCCTGCAACCAGCAGGGTCTTCCATTTCCTGGGAGGAGACATACCAGACAGCAATGTAGTCATTTACAGCCTCAGTCTGCAACAAGGTGAAGTTGATGTACACTCCATGTCCTGGAGGGACAGTGACCAGCCACAGGCAGTCCTTCAGGATTGGGTACTCATCCGGAAACCCAGGCGAATAAATGGTACCATTCTGTGATGTCACATTATACCCACAGGGAGCTGAAAGAGAGACACTGACAATAAAGATGGCTGATTTTCACAAGTAGGTAATGATTCTGGTGTCTAAAGCTAAACTTTCCCTGTGTAGGAAATAACTGAAATACTTCTCTTTCTTTGTTGTCAAACTTAATTTCTCTAAAATGTGGAAACTCCAGGACAATTATACTTCTAAATTATCTCAGTCTCATTTAATATATTCTCCAAATCTTCAAAATCCCCTGGGATAGTTTTTCCCATGCGATTAAAGAAATCATGCCAGTCAATGCCTGCAGCTGAGCTGATAATCCGTTGGACTGTCCAGTGCAATGGCTTATGCGGAAATCAGTCACAACTAGGGAACTAAGTGGTTTTGTTTTCTTCTACTTTGCTAAAGCCTGTTTAAGTCCCCTGAAGAGTGGCAGTTAAGCCTATTCGCCTCAAAACAAAGACATTATCAATTCTTTACAGATTGGTACCTGAGGAAGCCAGATAAACTTTCTTAAGTACACTTCTTAAAGTCATAGCGAAATCTAACAGTGTTGGGTTTTTTGAGACATGCCACCTGATGTACTTTGACTGTCCTGAAAATTGATGGTTATTGTTGCCATGGCAACTGTTTCACCTCTGGAAAAATGAGACGACCACATAACGCACGAATCTGAAAGGCACTGTGTCAGCTTTGGATGGCCTTGATGAAGACTGTGACTAAAAGCAACTTGGAGGGGAAAGGTTTGGTTTGGAAGCCCAGTTTATGGTCCACTATCATGGAGAGCCTGGGCAGGAACTTAAGGCAGGAACTGAAGCTGACTATACAGGAATACTGCTTGCTAGATTGCTTCCCAAGACTTGTTCAAATTAGTTTTTATACAGAGTGTACCTGTCCTCAACAGAAGTGGAGTCTGGTGGAAGGGGATTGATTCTGAGGATTACAAAGGTCATGCTGGGAGAGGGTTGGGTTGCAGGATGCTGTTTTCTTTGTGTCAGGCAACCCTGCAGTCTTGCAGAGAGAGTGCCTGAAGTTGCAATGGTCTGTAATCCTTGGAAAACAAGGAATCTAGCTTTAGCTTTAAATTTCACAGGTGAAGTGAAATGTACGCAAATTGTTAAAAACTTAATCCAACATGGAGAGGATGTTAAGCCCATATTGAACGCTTCTTAGAAAACCCTGTATAGTCCTTCCAATTGAATACAGTAGCTGCATTATGATGTGATTTTGCATGACTGGTATGTTTAAGTGTATTTTAAAATTCATGACATTATTGCTAGTAATTAACATACATTGCTGTACTTGATCTTAGCCAGAAGGTAGGGATGTGCAGAAAATCCTTGTTCAGTGAAGGGTTTGGCTTGACAGCTAGGCCTCCTTCTGAAAGGAAGCTCAAGAGCATGCAGTGGTCTGTCTGTATGAGCAAGGCACAGCCAGTCTGGTTCAGAGAGACAAGACAAGAGACTTAAGGCAAAAAAGCTGTGTGCTGCTGAAGCAGACGTCTGGGAGTCATAGCTATGCAGGTAGCTACATCAGAAGAGTTTGACACTGGAATTGGATGGGTTTCCAAAGAAGACAGTCAATATGTTATCTTGCATTGACTCCAGAGAACCCCATAATATCAACATCTTTTCCCTGTCGTAAATTCAGATTCACCAGCACCCATGGAAAGAACCTTGTGTGATGGCCTCTGTAGTCCCAGTCAGGAGAGACAGAGAGACTCTTAGAGCTCGCTGACCAGCCAACCAGTCTAGCTTCTCAGTGTGCTCTAGGCTCAGTGAGAGACCTTGTCTCAAAAATAAAGTTGGAAAAATTAAAATTGAGAGCAGCAAAGACAACCACCTCTGTCCTCTAACCTTCATACATATTTCTTCACAGACACATGCACGCACGCACATGCACACTGCAGTCAGATGTACATAGATACTCACAAAAATAAAATATAAAGAGAATGCCAGAACAGGTGGCATCACATCCAAATATGCCTAACAACGCAGACCATTGATTCTACTCAGTGGTTTTCTCCATACTGGGGAAACAAGCTTAAAAAAAATAAAATAAAATGTAGAATATTTAATTACCCTTTCATGTTAATGCAAAAGTCAATGAATTGGCCTTTTACATGAAAGTTAAAAGTATTCAAGTTAAAACTAGTAATCAGAAAAGATTTAAATCCTAGTAATTTCAAAGTAATTGACAGCTGTCAATCTCAGAGGGTTGTATTGTTGATTCATCCTTTGGCTTGTTTTAGTGAAGATGGGGTTGAAGGCATGGTCTTCTTATGGTCAACATCTGCTGCACCCTCATCCCTAAGTAAGAGTTTTCAAATGGAAAGTAGATACAAATATTATTTAAAATATCTTAAAGAGGGACAAAAACAGACACATTAAAAAAACTATTTCATATGTAATTAAATAAGGATTTGGATTTTTAAATATAGCTAAGAGGCTTCTTATTTTTATAGTTGTTCCTAAGATTATCAGAATGAAAAAAATATAGCTGAGATAGGTTTTAAAAGCACACCACATATTACCCCCCCCCTGCTTCAGTAAAAATTCACAGGTAGGCACCTTCGCTTCCCCATGAGATAGAAGTGCTTAACATTTCAAAGGCCCAAGGAGTTGGAGATTTCATTATTATTCATTCAAAGGTGCTGTATGTGTAATGCAGGAGAGCCAGGCTCCACAGAGAGCTCAATGTGGCTGACACCTCCTCACAGATGCCGTGCCTCATCAGTTTGTTTTACCTTGACATTGCAGAAATGCCTAAGTCATCCTAGAAGTCAGGAAGCCATGGCGAAGCTGGGAAGTATAATTTCTGCACAGAGGTAGCACAGGCTGTGTGTGAACTTGGACCCCACTTTACCTCTGCTCAGCATCCTAGGAAGTTGAGTCACCATCCTGGCTGGCTGACTGAGCTACCCTGAAGATAGGCTGTGCTCTCAGACTACTGAAATAATGTGGGGGCAAGAAGTTGACATTTCCCCAGGCATTTCATGCTGGGAGAGGGAGAGTCTGAAATGGGGCTCCAGCTAGAGCCTCAGAGCTTTGATAACTTGTAAGACTCTCTTTCACAAGGGGCTGTAGCAGAGACAATAATGGGTCAGTGGTGGTCAGGACCATACCTGGCAAGGAATACTAATCATCCATACCTTCTGCCTTCTGTCTAAAACTCAGCCTCATGTCAGGACCTCAAGGTTGGACTTGGTGGTTGGAGGTCACTATTCCTTTATTCCTCATCCCAATGTGACCATAGGGAACACAAAATAATTTTTAAAAAACTGCTTTGTTTATTTGACCTACTGAGAAGCAGCAGTCAAGCCTAGGTCCTTAGAGCTCCCAGCTCCAGGGCCTAGCTACCGACCCTAACAACTCCAGTAACAATACAGACAGTTCGACTACAGTTTTTGGTAAGAATTCCTGCTGTGTGCTTCTGCTAATACCGTGTCCTCCACCTAGAGTATTCAGTTTCTGAACAGCAAATACTGTGAGCCGTGCAAGGTCCCCTATGACAATGAACTATTTTCTACAATACAGATGCAAAAATGAAATCACTATAAAAGTTGAACAAACAACTATGTGAGGGCTAATCCCCACTATCAACTAGATGATATTTTAAAATCGGCTTGGAAATAAGTCTGTGGGCATACCTGTGAGGGGTTTTCTAGATCAGGTTATTAGGAAGAGATCTACCCCAAAAGTTAACAGTACCATCCTACGTCCTGGGATTCTGGACCGAATGAGTAGGAGAAAAATAACTGAGAGCCAATATTCATCTCTCTGTGTTTCCTGTCTAGATGCTTCGTGACAGCTGCCTCCCCTTCCCACCACACTGACTTGCTCAGCATGATGGAGGATACCTTCAAACCGTAGTCATGGTAAGCCCTTCCTTCTTTAAGTTGCCTTTGTCAGGAAATTCATCACTGTAACAAGACAAGGAACTAATAATAAAAAAGACTTCCCATGATGAAATCTTTTATCATCCCTGTCCCCAACAACCACCGTGAAGGTTAAGGAGCCCCATCAACTCCATTTCCTTTTTCGGGACCTGTGATGATTGGCAGGCTCCCATGACTGAAGTCAAGTTTTCAGTGTCTGCATCCAATATGTTATTATCTTTATGGTTTCCTGAAGCATAGATACTGTAGATTCTTTAAACTCCCTACTATGTGATAGCTTTCTGATATTTGGTATATTGCCATGAATCTCAGTAAGGAAATCTTCTACTGACTGTGCTGCACACTCGCTGAGTAGTCCCTGCACTGTGCTCCCTATGAGAAGCTCAACTGTCCCCAAGGGAGGTGAAGAGCCTACCATCACACCGTGGGAAAGGGTAGTTCCAGTTTCTGTCAGTGCCATGCTGGCAGGTGAGCACAGGGTGGCCCAGCAAGATGTAGCCTGGGTAGCACTCGAAGGAGATCGACTGGCCCACGCTGTAATCCGAGTTGATCATGAACCCGTTCTGGAATGCAGGTGGGTCCGGGCAGTTCTGCAACTCATAAGCTGAAATGACAAGCAGACAGCATCAAGTTCCCAGCAGGGATTGAGCTCAAAAGGTCTATAGGGGAGGAATATAAACACAGATGGCTCCCGAAGACATAAACGTCTAAACCCTGTCTCTTTCAAGTTTCAGGTGCCATCCTGAATGAGTCAAGAAATAATTCATAGGAGAATGATAACCACATGCACTTAGTAAGCACCTAGTATGTGCATCCATAAAATCACAGCACACACACAAAAGAAACCTGACAAGGTTTAATTCCCTTGGCAAGAAGTGACAGGAATAAAAAGGTTAGAAAGCAAGAAAAGCAATAACAAAAAGTCCTGTGTGGAATCTGAGTGAACAGGGATCTAGTGTTTCTCTTTGGATATGACAGAGACACACCATTATTCTGTGTGTTTCCAAATGCACACTATGATCCATTTTGTTTAACTTCATCTTTTAGTAGAACAATAAGGGAAATCCCCTTCATTTTATTTTATATTTTTCTGGAAAAAGTGAACCGTAGAATCATGAAGCTACCAATTATCCCTTGTATAATTGCTATAATAACTATTTATTGTGGCTTATCATTAAAATAATTACATTCTACTGGGTGTGGTCGTTTATGCCTTTAATAGAGGCATAGAGAATAGAGAGCATGAGTCCACTCAGGAATCCATAGTGAGATCTGTCTTAAATACATAAACATTTCCAAGGAAAGATTCTAGTGAGAATGACAGAATGTGCTACTCCTGTGCTGTTGTTGGAAGCTTGCCCACAAATTAGTAATGTGAGCTAGTCTATACACCAGGTGCAACCTTGACTACTGGAGTCTCAGAGCCAAACAACCCCCCATACACAGCTCCTACCCATGCTGTCATCTTTCCATCTCTGGAGACACCAATGTATGTAAGAATGCCCTGAACTCCTTTTCAAAACCACATGGACATAGTGCAGAAGCAGCTGTGTAAAGGGTGCTTACTGTCCCTGTGATGAAGCCCACAGTCTCCTGTGTCGAATGTAGGTGGAATGTTTGGGAGGTGTGGTCTACCTAGCTAGAGGACAGGCCACTGGTGTATGACTGTGATGACTGTACCTCCTACATAGGTCCTTCCTCACACATTGCTTCCTAGCCATCACTGCATACATAACTATTTAGCCTTCTCCACACATTCTCATTACCATGATGTCCTGTTCAAGCACACAGGGTCTAGGCAACCAGGGAGTGAATTCTCCAAAACTATGAGCCAGGTCAACCCCGTCTCCTGAAATCCTTCCTTCTCAAACAGTGATGAACAGTAATTAACATGGAGAACATGTATGTATGACCCTCAGACACTGTTAGAAGGAGCTGGATTCCTGGGTGACCTCTCACAGACAATAGGATGTTGGATGAGAATGGAAAAGACTTGAGGGGTTCACAGACATGTGAAGTGGAAACCCGAGGTGCATATGAATCAGCTGTCCATTTCACCACTGGAGGCAAAGGGAGTGGCTTGAAATTCATAAATAAAATCTGAAAAGATCTCTGGGCTGTGGAGCCTGCCTGATACAACAAGTACAAAGACCTTCTGTCTTTGTGGTAACTACATGAAATCAAGAGGCCACAGGAGAAACGGAACCCATGACACACCGCAGGCTGGGGTAAATGAAGGAGCATGCCACGAGGACACACATTGACCGAAGCCACAGCATTAGTGGCATTAGAGTGGGAGGCAGATACAGGCTTAGACCTAAGACGTGGCTCTGAGCACCTCCTGGCTGTGTTCCTATGGAGGGAGGCCCTGTGGGAAGTTGCCAGGTGGGCACATCCAACAGAGACGGAATTCTAAGGGAACTGTGTACTTCCTGTGTAGAGGGTCTTCAAGAATATTTGCCAAACAGTAAGTATAACAAAATGTCATTATTACCAATAGTTTATATTTATTTGGGGAGGTACTACCATGGTATACCTTTTCTTTGGGATGACAATATATAGTCATCATGGGTCATTGACTTTCTCATTTAAGGCAACTTAGCTGGTTACAACCATTGATAAGAGCAATTTGGATAGTGCCATGGGAAGGCTGTGTTCCGTACTTACTCTAGCAGTATTGCTTGAAGAAATCTCTGTCCTGAGGATAATTTCAAGGGAGAGAAAGCTAAATGTTAAGTATGTTACCGTAGCACACTTTACATTAAGGCAATCCAAAGGTCTAGACAAATAACAGCTGACATATGAGATGGTCTCATAAATACTGAAGACACAGTGCAGGGTTTGTAAGTAAGAGTGTTTCTAATTTACAAAGGTGTGGGAGTCCTTAAACTGGCTCTTCTGGGCAGCACAGTCCTCTCCTGTGGGCAGTGACAGAGAACCTGGAATTCCAGGCAGCTCTGTGGTTGCTATAAGTAACTAACTGTGCTCTACAGTATGTTGTGATGCTAATCTGGGATGCTCCACGGACATGTGTGTTAAATACATCTTTAGCTTACAACACCGTTGACTTGTCCAGGTTTCAATATAAAACCCAGCTGATGGCCTTTTTGGGGAAGTTGTAGAAACTTCAGGAAGGACTAAATGACTGGAGACAGTCAGCATTTTGGGTGACTTTCAAGTGTTACACCAGCACCCCACTCTGCTTCTGTATCTGCCTCCTATCTTTTTGTTTTTAATCATGTGTATTTGTGTGTCTCTGTGAGTGTGTACCATGTTTGTGGGTATCCATGGAGACTAGGGATGTTACATCCCCTGGAGCTACAGTTATAGTTGTTCAGCCACTTAACATGGGTGCTGGGATTTGAACGCAGGTCCTCTGGAAACAAATACACATACCCTCACCACGGCCCAGCCACCTCTCCGGGTTGTTCTGTCACACACTCCAGCCCTGATGTTCCACCCAAGCATATGGGACCAAGTGACTGTGGATGGAACCTCTGCAGCCACCCTTCCCATAGCTGTTTATCTCAGGCATTCTGCCATAGGAATGAGGAAAGTAGACAATGGGCAGCTTGCAGCAGGATTCTGACGATGGCCCAGAGGTGAGGCATCTGTACTACAGGGACACATTTCAGTGTGTCCTCTCACTCATCTTCAGCATCAGGAAGATGCTGCACTGTTGACAACAGGGCTCCATCATTGAATCTGACTGTGGGTGGCATTCTAAAAACCCTAAAGTTGAGCTATCAGCCTCAACTTGGCTTTATTATATTACATTACTACTATTATTTATTATATCATTACATATGCAGCTATGCAGAGCCTCTAAAGAAGAAGCATCTTCAGTGATTGACAGAGGGAGATCATGAACTAGAAGGCAGTCTAGAACCTCCAAGATCTCAAAGGAACCCTTGTCCTTGTATCCCACTGGGGACCAGAGCTGGAGAAAGGCTCCATCCAGATGAGGTCCCCAGAGTAAGGTGGGGACAAGTGATCTAGAAGAAGTAGAGTTCAGTTTCAGGAGTCAGAGTTCTTTCCCTGAACAGGGAAGTGGAGATGAAGAAATGGGCCCTGTTCAGAAAGACACATATGACATCTTATCCTTTTTATGAAGGACTTGGATTTAAATATAATTGTTATGATAGAAAAACCTCATGGCTAAGATACTAGAATCCCTGGCATGGTAGAGACCTAACATTCCAGTTGAGTGGGCCAATTACTTTTGCCTAAGGGCCACCCATGGGGAGGTGAACCTACCTTAGGTCATGCTAAGGAGATTCACAGAATAAGAAGTTCTTTAATAAAGTACTGCACTCTAGCTTATCAGAACACCAAACCTGGTGTAGAAGCTTATGGCCCACAGCAACGCAGACTTTTAAATCTGTCTTATTAGGAAAAACATAATTGTCCCTCTTTCCTTTCTATCCTGCTTCCAAGCATGTTTTAACACCTTTACCCAATATTTGGTGTTTCTTACTCTTCACTGAAGCTCCCCATGGGGCCACCAAGAGTGTGGCCTGCATGCTGCCTAAGGCATGCTCACCCCATCCTACCCACTCCACTGCTTCTGCCAGACAGCTATTGAGATTTACAGTTTGCCTGCTCTGACATATTTTATTCATTTAAACTCTGATAAAGTGGACCTAAAGCTTCTGTTTGTTCCATTTATAATTTTTAACTCATGAGATTAGGAACCCCAGAATGAGAGGGTGACCCACAAGGCCCCCACACCCCTACCTGGTAACCTCAATCCCTTACTTGACTGTGTCCCTCCTGAGACAGCTCTGCAAACCACATACCACAGGGGCCACCTCTGCCTCTCAAGGACCGCGCCATGCTGAAGGCTGTAGATGCAGCCCTTTCCTGAGAACCAGCGTTCAGAATCCCACTGAGGCTGACATTCACCCTCACACCTTGCTTGAGCCTCAAATGACACTGTAGATGCTTGCTCTCCAAAAGAAGAGAAATTCCATGCTGTGCTCAACTGTGGACAGAGCTCCTTTTTCAATATAATATATCACCTGCCCTAATTCCACATTACTTTGGACACAATGAAAATGGTGGGAAAAATTGCACCCTTCAATGCAGTCAATAAGACTGCTAGTAACACCCCCAAGGAACAAAGCAACGTGAAAGCTGATTGCCCATTCTCAGGAAAGGAGAAGCAAATGAAACTACCTGCAAGCTAACCTAGACTTCATTGGGAGAGCCATTCAGGGTTTAGTGGTGCCTTGGAGGCTCAACACACAAGAATCACTCACAGTGGAACACAATAAACAAGGCCATTGTTAACAAATATCCCTAGTGAACACACACACACACACACACACTTTATTAATTTTGTTGTAAAGCTTACCAGAAAATTTAAGAACTATAATTGGGTTTTCTTTAGGGATGGATAAAGCTGGGTTGAAGGCAGCAGCCATTTCTACCCACATAACCAGCCTCTGTGACAGGCCTGAATTGGGGAATTAAAGTGGCCTTTCAGCTTGAAACTCATGATTCTACGCTAATAGCCACAGGCCATTATAATAGTTGGAAAAAGAGGCTTTTCTTTTCCTAATAGCATCTAAGCTACAGATGATGGCCCACACAATTTCTCAGTCAAGCACACACATAAGCATGCAAGTTATATAAGTTAGTTGTTCTTGAAGATTGGATGGCTTACATCTTTCCTCTGTAACCATCATGGATCTCAGGAATACTTGCTGTGTGAACTACCCCTCTGGTTATGTGACATCTAATGCTAATATCCACTGATGAAATCTATCAGATTACTACACAGTTACAAACCAATCCAGACCTTGGGCTGCTCTGAGGTCTTGGCTGGGGCGTCTTTAACATTGGGCCCTCCTCGATAAGAGTCTAGTCTAGAGTGAAGGGAATTTCTACTTAGTGGGAACTGCTTCCAGCATAATAAAAAATGCCCTATGGGAAATGGGAAAGACCCAACCATTTCTTGCCAGCAGTTGCAAGTATTCTTACTCAATCTCACTCTTCAGGCATTTAGGTGAAAGAGTACAGGGTAAGTCCCTGCCCAGGTTTTCCCAGAAAACTCCAAGTTGTTTACAATATCACAGTGTAGGGCAGAAAGGAGTGAGTTTCAGAAACATGTCAACTCCCTTTGTAAATGATGGTTTTGCCCATAGGAGTAGTCAGTGTGCTTGCATATCAGAACAAACTCTTCAATCCACATTGTACAGAGAGACTATTTCATTGGTCACTGTAAACTACATCCTCCACACATATAAAAGTAATTCATTCAGAAAACTCAAAGCTTTTTCATTGTAACCATAAACAAGCAGATTCTCCATATCCCATGATCTCCAAAAATATGTCTATGTCACACACACACACACACACACACACACACATATTCATAAAAAGGAAGGAAAAGGACTTGGATGCATTTTTACTTCTGATGGTCAAAGTACACAAAGTTATCTATGAGATTTTCATAATTGAACAATTATTACAAGGAGGCACTGTCATATGTGAGAGAGAGAAAGAGAGAGAGAGAGAGAGAGAGAGAGAGAGAGAAAGAGAGAGAGAGTCAATATCTCTGAAAGCTATCTCTAAAGGAAAAGGAAGTTATTCAACAAGACAAAATTTCACAAGGATTTTCACAATCCAGGTACCAACCCTCACACCAGCACCACAAAAACGATGTAATATTACAGCACCTAGCCTGTCCTCTGTGACGTTGAACAACAGATATTACCCAGATTTATCTCCAGCCTTGCTGTTTTATAAGTGTTTCCCATGACAGCCAATGGAATCAGCAGAGATTGTTCTTATGTCTGTTTCATTTTGGGATTGATACCCAGCTCAATGATAATAGTCATGTACTCTCTTCCTTCCTAGTGCTCCACTTGGAAAGGGGACACAAACACTTGATGTTACTTAGCAAAGTCTTTTTTCTGAGTCATTTAACTTCAGGGCAGCTCTAACCACCAGTAGTGTTTTTTGACCTTTAAGCAGCCAAGAATATACGACAAGGAATAAGATACTTGGAGAAGACATCTCTGTGAATGACAAGGCCTGTCCCCGTGATATACGCATCTTCTTATGAGTTATTGATTGTACCCGAAGCTTATAAATCTTGTGTGAAAACTATGGCTGCCTCTGTGTCTAACAAATCATTGTCAGTGTCTGTCTGTCAATTTTTACACTTTATACAATGACAAACACTGGTAAACCATCGTGTCATCATCCCTGTTAAATATGACAGTCTATGAGAACTGAGCATGTCTCAAGTTCATGCTGTCATTCTTCATTACATAACTGATTTTCATGCTTTCTAGTTACAGAAAATGAATTATAATAAATTATGCTTTTTAGTGGCATCTTTAACGTGAACATTTAAAAGCCAACTGTCAAGGGGGTAAAATATTTGCTCAGCCAACTAGGTGCCTAAATGGTTGTCCTTCATGAGTTTACACAGGTCCAGTTTAAAGCCAAGCAGGTACAGGAAGTCACAGCCTGCCTACTGGCCTGCCCCCACTAAAGAGTGGACAGCCTTCACTGAGCCCTCAAGAATCTTATCGAGGGAGATATTTCCAAATTTTAATATGCAAGTAGAAGGGAAAGTTGACCCATGGGCACCCCTTGAGCTGTTGCCATGTAATTGCAGACATTGACATCAGCAATTACTAAAATCACAAACTGTAACAATTTAGAGCCCCCTGCCTAGGTGATTCCTACATAGGCTTCACCTGGGATTAACTTGTTTACAGGTCATTCAGCTTGGATTCAATAATTATTAGAGATCTGGAAATTATTGAAACTAAACAAGCAAAGAATATAATTGTATGAAGTGGTTTGAAAAGCAATACTAGGATGAGACCCTGTATTTGAGGTCTTGTACTTTCAAGGAAACTGAAATGTTGAATATGCAACCAGGGGGGCTCCAGAAGAGAGATACCCTGAAATTGCTGCATCAGCTGGAGTTGGCCAATGGCTTGAGACATAACCAAGTGACAGTTTCCTTATTGGTGGGATGTAAAATCATGATAGTTAACACTGAGATTTACTCTAGGTTAAAAGACTCCGTACGGATGCTACCTAAAATGAAAAGATCTGTCAGTCCAGGAAGGGAGCCATTCCTCTGCAGTACTGTGACCCTGTCCTTTAGAAGAGCAGCTGTTAGTGTTTTAAGAAGGCTTCTTTTCAAAAGAGGTAGGCTGTTAGTCAACACCTTATAGAAGAACTATAAATAGGAGGCCGAGTTCTTTTTAACGATTGTCTTTTGGTGGGCAATCCCCACGTCTCTTTTGCTTTATATTCTGCAGGAAGAAAACTCATGGCAAAATATATGGCCTGTATAAACTCTGATGGTCAAATCAATTTTAGGATCCAGTAAAGAAGTAATCCTAAGATCTGTTTCAAAAAGGGGACTAGGCATGCTAGCACACAACTTGGATACTCAGCACTTAGAATGTATAGGCAAGGTAGATCTCACCAAGTTCAAGCCCAGCTCGGTCTATGTACTGAAGACCCTGCTTCAAAGTGGGAGAGTCACTGAAAAAATACCTCATTATGTAGCGGTACTTGCTGCTGCTGCGACTTGTGACCTGAACTCTAGTTCTGACGTATCACACAGAGGAGGGAGGGAACCAACTCCCGAGTGTCAGTTATCCTTTGCCCTCCATCTATGTGCTCTAGCTCATGTGCCTCCCTTGCAATAAATGCGAAAAGAGTCTATTTTAAGAGGTCTATTTATTCTCACTTTAGGTATATGAGTGTTTCGACTGCATGTGTAACTGTGCATCACATGCGTTCAGTGCTTGCGGGGGCCGGAAGCAGGCCTCTGGTCCCATAGAACTAGAGTTATAGATAGCTGTGTGCTGCAATGAGAGTACTTGAACCTGAACCTGGGTTCTCTGAAAGAGCAGCAGTGCACTTAACCAATGACCTCCTCTACCATTCTTGCCAGAGAGATTCCAGAAGTATGGAAACCACATTATTTGGCTCTGCTCAGAGCAGAGGTCAGAGATGCTAGAAAAAAGATCTGGCTTTGCATCTTTTGAATGAATACCCTTATCTGGAGGCTACCTGGGAGTGTATGACAGAAAAATACAGTGTAGACACCAATGGCTTCCAGGGAACAGCTTTAGACTTGAACTGTGGTCAAAAGAATGAAACCCACTGCTGGCTGCGATTGGTAATACTACATTCTGATCTGCCCCCAAGACTAAACCATCACTTTCTATTGTCTTCCCCATCAGCCATGAAACCAACCCAAGAGTTAACTGAGCTGGATCTACAATCACTGGGGAAGATACCACCCTTCAGGATGGCTGGTTCATGTAAATTCTGGCTGATGAGATGGGAGGAATAATTATCCCTTCAATGAGATAATGTACCCATTCTTCCCAGAAGGCCCTCCTTCAGTGATGTTGCTGATGGACCACTTCTGTCCATCTCTACCAAGCCTGCCTGCTTTTCTGAGTTACTTAAATCATTGATCCTTCCTATTTAATTTTTCTTCTCTTTCTAAATCCTTGGCCTGCTATAACAGGTGCTCACTCCCCCTGTCATTCTGGGGCTCCTCCCATTCCATCATGAGGCTGATTTTAAGGAACATGGCTTTTTCCCTCTTCTCCCTCTTCCTGAAAGTTGACAATACTTACAGTTTATGTGCTCTAATGTTTCTCTTTTAAACCCTAAAAAATTATCACTGAACTTCCTTCAGATTCCCTTTTCTAATTATTAAAAAAAATAAGAACCCAAACAGGGAATTCCAATTTTCCCTATAGACTGCTACTTCTAAAACCAAAGTCCAAAAAGGAATCCACTATGAAACCAAACATTGCCAAGATAGGACACCGTTTCCATGCCAGCCCTTTCATTGGCAAGGGTTAGATAAACAGAGTACTTTGCATTATTTTCAATGGGTAGGAACTGAAGTAGACTTCATGTAATAACATCCGAGAACATAGAATCCAACATAAAGAAGAGACCTACATAACGCAGCAACCTCCCTAAAGTGCAAAGAGAGGAGAATGTAGGTTCTTTAGTTCTGGGGAGGGAATATCAACACATACAGAACTCATGTGCTATACTGGGTGGGGAGTAGCATGAGCCAGGTACCATGCTATCATCCTGGAACATGGAGCAGACTTGCAGTAGCCACCACTCTCCTGTACCATTCTTTCTGATAGAATGTTTATTAAACATATGCAAAAGTAATTTATTCATGACTTTAAGAAAACCCAGGATATATGTTAGTTTAGTCTAGTTCTCACTCAGTAATAAAAGCTACCCTAAATCTCAGAGACTTAAAGTAAGATACTTCTCCATTGGCATGCCAGTTCTTAATCATGTAGTTGATCAGGGATGCAGTCTCATTCAACAGTCATGATAACAAACTAAGATTAGACTCTTGAAGCTTCCATTCCAAAGGATCTTAGACCATCAGCAAAACTAGTCATTCCTCTACACTTAGTCATCCAGGAGCA
Organism: Mesocricetus auratus; assembly: GCF_017639785.1. Lineage (NCBI taxonomy): Eukaryota > Metazoa > Chordata > Mammalia > Rodentia > Cricetidae > Mesocricetus > Mesocricetus auratus. The sequence goes on along the minus strand of NW_024429212.1, from coordinate 3,719,081 downwards.
GTCACTCTGAGTCCTGATGGATACAGCACTAATGGTCTCTACACAGAAAGACTTAGGTGAAACCTACCTCACTCTAAGGAGGTTCACCATGGTTGGGTGACAGACACACCTCTGTGTAGTGCACAAGATATGAGTTTTACAGGAGTCCCCAAAGGAGAGGCAAAGGACATCTCCTTCTGCTTCCTCCTGACTGGATTTCTCTTTTTAAAGACCCTGATTCTAAAAGTCCATGCCAACATTTCAGTTTTTATATTACAATTTAAATAACACCACCAGAGAGTCAACCTTAAATACTAGCTTGTCACTGATAAAATGTCAGTACCCTGTTTCTGAGGACCATCCTTAAAAAGAAGGACAGCAAATGAGTCAGCCATGGGCATTTTCGACTCATGTGATGTGAACAATATTTGGAGATGACCAACCAAATTATTTCAGATGTGATAACAATGCTGAGCTTTTTCAAAAGTTCAAGGGTGCTTTGGGATAAAGTGACAGGGACTTTTCTCAGGGATTTTGTGTTTGGATGAGTGAGGGCAGAGAATGCTTGGCTTCTAGACTGCTTCTCTTAAGTGACTGTGGTGGTGTGGATAAGAATGTACCCGCAGGCTCCCACATTTCAATGTTTAGTCACCAGGGAGAGGAACTGTTTGAAAGGATTGTAAGGATCACGAGATGTGGCATTGTTGGAGTAGATATGGCCTTGTTGTAGGAAGTGTGTCACTAGCGGCAGGCTTTGAGATTTCAAAAGTTCATGCCAGCCCCAAGTGCACTCTTTCTGTTTCTTGTGGATCAGTGTAGACCTCTCAGCTGTTTCTCTAGCACCATGTCTGCTTGTCTGCCACTATGCTTTGTGCTATGATAATAATGGACTAAACCTGTGGAACTATAAGATAGCCCCAAATAAATGCTTTCTTTTATAAAAGTTGTTTTTGTCATGGTGTCTCTTCACAGCAATGGAACAGTGACTAAGATACCAATGTAACTAAAACAAGGTTCAAACAGGGTAGAGGGCATGTTGCTGAGTAGAGAGAATATACAAGTGCCTGTGATTGTCTGTCTTACATCTGATATCAGCTGACCCTTCTGGTCTTGTCCAAGTCCTAAGGAGACAAAGGCTATAAGAGACAAGAGACAAAAGAGAAAGCCCTATGACTAGAGGTGTATGATGATGGCAGGGAGGAGAAAGGAGAGGAGATTAGTTTGAGGGCAGGGTCTGGATGATGAAGTCTGCACTTGGCTAAGTTTCTCCTTGTGTTCTTAGCCCCATGTTCTAGGATTGACAGGATCCCACAAGTCAGAGAATATGCTTTACGAATCAATTTGGCTGCACAAAGCTTTAACCAATCAGGGAGATTTAGGATTAAATACAGTATAAGAAGCATCTGTAGAGCCACTGTATTTGTTGCTTACCTTGGTAACTGAGTTTAAATCCTTGCCGGTTCTGTGAGTGGTCACTATAGAAACGGATGAGGGTCTCATGTGTGGTACTCAGCAGTGATGCAGGCAGGTCAGGGCCACTGAACTGACCCATCATTGGACTGCTGTGGTAAGGGCCATTCTGGATCTCTAGGTAGTCATGGTTGGCTTCAGTTGAGAAATTCAGAAATTGAATATGCGCACCTATAAGGAAACATGCAGTTTTCAGAAAATTTATGATAATGTATCCAAGATCATGGCTGATCAAACACATACACACACACACACACACACACACACACATATATATATATATATATATATATGTGGGGGGGAGAAAATACTGTATCTTTGAAGACATACCTTGGCTTAGCTTAACTCTATGTGATACTTCTCTGCATAGTTCATATCCACAAATCAATTTTTGTGAAGTATGAGTACTTCCAGCACCATTTCACAGAGAGACACAGACACTGTTCTTAGAATAGTAATTTAAGGACATGTCATAACAACAATGATTATAACCCAAACACAAGGCTGGCATCATACATGACGTCATCCACATGTTACTTGTGATTTTCTCAAAGAAGTCAATACTAAATTAAAAACACAAAAAGGTCTTCAACATGAGTAATAGTACTTGTTTCCAAGCCTGAAGAGACATGTTCAATCTCTGAGATCCACATGGAAGGTGGAAGGAGATAACCAACTCCTGTAAACTGTCCTCCAACCTCCACACATATGTAGTGTGAGCACACACATGGGCATAGATACATAAACACACAAAAAATGAATGCAATGTTCTTCTAGAGGTCAATTCCTATATTAACTGGGTTATTATATCACTGCATAAAAGATTCTTTGGATAAGCAGGGATTATGTTTAATTTGCATCACATGTAAAGCAAGGTACAGAGGCTCCCAAGAAACCGAGTCTGATAAACGTCATTGTGACTCTCAGGGTCAAGGTCAAGTTCGAAATACAGCAGACTGGCTTATCTTAATGTACCACCAGGATGTGGTCCTCATTGATTTCGTGTGGATGAGCTATGGCTGATAAAGCAGAAGGAAGCCCAACCAAGACCGTTTAGAGCCTTTTTCTATGGTGCATGGCCTTTGGATATTTGAAAGCTGGCTCTAAACTGTTTAATTTGCTTGACTATTTGAAACAGAACCCCGGTGGCTTTAGTCTTTCAATAAATCCATGAATGAGTTTAGCAATGGAATATAAACTTTGAATATTAATAATACAATAAAATTAACTTTTCATCATTTTTCTCCCTTCCCCGTCAGGTGGTTCTAGAGAGAAAACCCATGCAATACTAGTGTCCTGTCATGGAGTTACAACCCATTCCCTCTTGATTTTGATGATAAATAGTGAATTTTCATCAAATATATTATGTCCTATTTTGAAAAGTTATATCTAGTGCTTACATGAGCTATGCTAGCTAAGAGCAGTTATGGATAAAATGGCGCCTATCCAAGGAAGAAAGTGACAAAAAGTCAGGCAAGTGAAGAACTACCAAGGAGAGCTAAGGAAGGAGTTGTGGGGAAGGCAGAACTAAAGGTTCCATAAATTGAAAATCTTACAAGGAAAATTTCAGGAGGGACACATATCAAACTATTGTCCTTCTAATTGGCTTAGCATGAGGTCAGAATCTCATTTACCAACTTCTCTCTCCAAAATCAAAAGTGGGGCGATGCCTACTGCCATTGTAATTTTAGAGGGACCACAGAGGCCCGGCAGTATAAGGTGCTACAGGAAGGTCACAGTGAGATTTCCATTCAGCTCGGATTGATGCAGTTCTTGCTTCTTGTGGATAGCTATGACAGGAGCTAGACCATAGCTAATCACCTCGTGACTCCAGTGCGTTCTTCTTCTTAGAGCAAAGGAGTTTGTACCACATTTGTTCAATGTGGTTCAAAGGGGGAAGAAGGAGAGCAAGTAGCAGACATGAAAGTTAGAAGAGAAAGATCATCAATTAGTAAGCCAAAATTTGAAAATTCCCAAGTAAGTGTTGGCTTCATCTTCCATCATGCTGGCAGATACACAGCTGTTTCATTAGGAAGCAGGTAAGGGATGCCCAATCTGTTGTTGTTGGGTACAACAATTCAGAAGAAATTCAAAGATTGCAGCCACACCAAAAGCCAACCACATGGAAGACAGCCAACATCTAAACAGTAGAGGGTGGAGAAAAGCAGGCTTTCTTACTCCCATGAAATTAAAGTTGAAAAGGAAGTAGAACTATGATAGTTATACTAATGTGAGCAAAATTACCATTTTAAGAGGGATAAAGTATCCTGCCATACATCATATTACCTAATACCTATCAGCAAATGAAACTAAGCTTGGCTCTAATCTGACTTAAAGTGGGATTGTATCGCTATCTAACTTCTAACAAACTTCTTCCAATTTGACATTAAAGAGCCCAATTGAAGGGATTAGAACAAACACATCCTAGTCATCCTTTTATTATCTCACAGAATATTCTAAAACTCTATGAATATAGCAAGAAAGATAATCACAGACTCTATCTCTGTTGAAATTTGCACAGCACACTTTCATCTGGTTGTAGTTATGCTCTGAGGATAAGGTGCCAGTGTGGAGTCCACTGCATAAAGGATTTGGCTTCCAGCTCCGACAAAGCTTTAAATAGTAATATGGTCCTGACTTTGGAGCAAAGCCCTGATCTTCAGCAGATGGAATTTATGCATATTACATTATCGACTATGTGTATAGCAAACCATCTGAAAGACCATTTATACTTCCCTCATGGTAGCAGATGGTCCACACATTTTATAATTTAGGATATCTTTTTGTGAAGTCATAGTACAGTAGTTTATAAATAAAGGAATCATGATAAAACAGAAAAGAAATAAAAATAACCAATAGAATAGCTAGGATATATTTCCCTTAACTGCATCTTAATCTATAGTCAAGAAAACAGACCCAGGGATTCTAAGTAGATTCCACTTCACTTAAGCAGAACACACAAAAGCCTAAATCAGTGAAAAGGAAGAAAATAGCCCCAAACTATGAAGACTGTGGCTACTGAGACAGAAACCAGTTAAATGGTCCTTGATGCCTAGTCTAGGCTAGGCATGAGAGGTAGAAAAGTAAGAAGTAACTATTATATAATGCTAACCTTTGAGCTTCCTCAGGTTTGTAAAAGCATCTTGAGGAACAGGAACAATAACTGTTTTGGCATTTAAATGAAGAATGTGTGGGTAGGAAAAGGTACTCCAAGAAGTCATGATTGTTGGATGAAATTCCCAATGCTAACACTGGGCTACCTACCTATATGCTTTTGTCCAAGGAGACCCATAAGGCCTCATAAGTCATAAAGTTATTTCCACTACTGGTGGTTACATGCCAGAACTAGGTGGGAAGTTGGTGTTGCTAAAGATCCTTGCATGTTTTAGCTTCAGGACATAGGGACATCAGACTGTGACCTACCTGGAAACTGTCTCCTTGTAGGCTGGCTTTCACATGAGATGCCTGGGGAGAATGTGTCACTAACTGTCCTGGTTATGGGACTACATGCTACAGCAGCAATATATCGTAAGTCAAGGTATGCCTTCTGGTACATTCATGGCACAATTGTCATGGATATCAATTGCTTGGATTGAAGGCCTGATCCATAGAAGGGAGTTTAGATCTGGAACATTGAGTCAGGCAGAGGAGGTCATAGGCTTCAGTGAATAATCAATGGCTATTTTTCATTAAATTGATGTGATGAGTCAAGGGGTACATATCTGAACACCAAAGGGGTAGAATGTTGTTCTCTAAATCAAAACACACCTTGCTGGAGAAAGGTGCAAGGCTCTTTAAAACTTTTGTAGTAAATGAAATTCATAAGACTCTAGAAGTAAACAACACTCAGAAGTCTCAGGAAGTTCCTAAAATTACAAGATTGACAAAGACCCTCCACAAGATTAAAGATAAGCAGTAAGAACTGCTGTGAACCATAGGACTCTGAGTCACTAAGCTGTCTATAAGTTGTGCAGGCTGCTCCAAGGATGCAGCCTTCAAGAGTTGTTGTGTATGCTGTGCTGGAACTTTTGGTGAAGTAGCTGCCGTGAGACATCTATAGATCTGTAAGTAACCCCTCAATAATACTCCCATAAGTGACGTCAACAACTCACTGATTCACTAAGTTATAACTGGGTGGAATTATTTCTTTGATCTGCCATTGGTTCCTTATCTATACAGCTATGTCTTCCAAGGAAAAGTCACTTGACTATGCCATGGGTTTTGTTCTCCTACCTGTCCTTTGCCATGTGACTTCTTAGGTCAAGACTCCACGTGTTGGACCTCTTGGGATATCCTGGTAAGCTCCCCACTTACCATGTCTAGTTAATCAAGTGTTAGCTGACAACATCATATGCCATGTACCTAGCCAAGCCAGGCAGGGCCTTTGTCCCATTGTTCTCTTATGAGCAAGTTGGCCAGTTATGTCCTGTCTACATGTTGCTGTCATGGGCATAGCTCTTCAAGGGAAATGCTTTGAAATCTCCATGATTTTCTAGGACAATGGTTTATATATAGCTTCTATTCATTCCTAGTCCATACACCAAGTGTTTGTGTCTAGGTGCCCAGTTACTACTACCTCGGACCTTCAATGAGTTCCCCCTACCCTTGGTGTATCTACAGTGTGGCGTTAGAGGAAAGAGAGGAGCTGAAAGCGCAGATAAAGTGACTACATCAAAAAGGAAGGCACAAGGTAGGTGAAGAGTATCATGGGAGAAAATTGGAGACTTGCCCAAAGATCATGTGCTTCTAAAGTTAGGGCAAAATACGATTTTAATGTTCATAACAAAATTAAAAATTTTATAAAGCAGAAAACCTGAACATTAATAGCTAAACACACCTTAAAATTTCACAAACCAATAATCAACATAGTATTGTAACTAAAAAGTTAGTAAGATGCTGTATTTACAAATTTATGTTATATTGCATCTAGTATCTATCATAATATGAAATCCCTAAAATTCCCACAGAGTCACCACTCCTGAATGCCAGAACTAGACAAGAATAGGCAGAGATGTCAATGAAGACACTGACGACTTAGGGATGCTGTGTCATGGCATCTTTCCGATAATTAAATTTGCCTAGAAGAGAAACACGTAACTGAGTGAATGTTTTAGAATAACTTCACATGCTCTCAATGTCATTCTGTCAAAGCTCTGCTTAAATCTGTAATCTACTTTCAATTAAACACACAGTTAAGGCAGTGGATCATCACACATTAGTCACTTGAGGAGACTCTGTTGGTGGAACGATTCCTGGCTCACTCACCGTAGCCAATGGGCAGCGATATCTTCCAGGTGCAGTCCAAGTTGTTGGGGTATGAACCTGGGAACCCTGGGCTCAGGATCACTCCACTCATGCTTGTCAGTGTCCCTCCACAGGTAGCTGTTAAACACAAAATGACAGGAGTCTCCTAGAGTTTTGTATTCAGCAAGGACAACTAACCTAACATGGCGTACTGGACCACACTGGAAAAGAGAAAGTCCACAGGCGGCGCCTAGAAACAGCCTGTCATGGAGAACCATGGATGTTGGTCAGAGAGGGGCCCAGCTTCCCTCCTCTCTATTGCATACTTTGGAATAAAGAGTCTTCTCCCCTTGCCTTCTGGCACTACAGGCTCTTAGCAAGGTCAGCTGGTCTAACAGTACATTTCAAACAGGCATCAAGTTGACTTTGACTTTTAGCTGTTGTTTGCGGTAGTATTGCTACCTATCTATTGATTGTTCACTTGGGCTCCTACTGTGTGGAAAATGAGTACCACCCCTGAAGCCTCACAGCAGTCATAAAGCCTGATATTCAGGTATCTGCCACCCACCCAATGACAGATGGAACATGTCAATAAAATAAGAAATTAGCCTGAAGGTTCACCACTGGGAAAACCTTCTCTTCTCCAGGATGCTCCAGCTCCATTTGGTTCTGGAGTCCCAGTGTCCTTAGTAGACCTGGTCCTCGGAGTCCCTTCCATGGCAACCACTTATCTCAGAAAACTCCATGTCATGAAGACAGAAAGTCTCTGTATTTTAATTATGCATACATTGCTCTGTTGTGTCTGATTGATGTTTGTCAGTAAAGAAACAGGGCTGATTTTATAACAATACAAACATCTGTTTACATTAGCCACAAGGCTGGTTTACCAGGAGCCCTAGGGGTTGACTATTTGTGATGGGTTAAAAAGACAATTTTATGTATATTCAACTAACAAGGCAAATGATGTCACCTCTTATCTAGAGGATAATGTAAAGAAATTTCTCTTATTCTAAGCATTCAGTTCATGTTTTCAGAAATCTCTGCCAGAAAGCCATGAACATGTTCCATAGGGTCTTTTAATTTTCAAATTCTTTTCAGTCATTAAGTTTAGATCTCTTTACCCAATAAGTGCAAACTTCATGTGAGGAAATGTGTAAAAGCCAACTTCTGTAGACTGGGGTTAGTTGCTCAAGACAGGCCATTGAGACCTGACTTTAAACATTCTTTATATTCAAAAAACAACCGCAAGAACTTAAAGGTATCTTCTTCTGCTATGAGTTATGATTCTAGATGCCACCTCAGATGACACTGGCATGTCTGTAAGTTAGAGAGTAGCCCAGAAGGGAACTTTAAACTGGTGAGAGTCATGTGTGATGTGCAGACACCTCATGTGTGGTGTCTGGGCCTGCACTGGGCTGAAGCCACGCCAGTATCAGCTAAACCAAAGCATCTCTCCATATAGGACCCTCTAGCTGAAAGATGGGGATTATGGTACCACTCACAAGGAGGATCAAAGAAAATGGCCACAGAGACAGGAAGATGAATGTCTGATGATGGTGACTGTTCTAAGAAGGCCCTTTTGATTTTGAGTATGAATTTAAAAAAAAGAATCCAGTGTCATGAATGATAAACATCTGTTATGGAATCTCCACCCCTTTGGAGGAAGATTGGCACAGTTATCCTAAGCAGGAGATGGCACCAAGATGGAGTGACAGGTGCCATCCTCAATGTTGTTATCCATCCTGAACATAGGACAGGGGCAGTGTGCTGGATCCCATGAGCATCTAGATACTAGACACAGGGTGTCTTCTTAGTCAGCACAGGTCAACCTTGTACATATAAAAAGGGCAAGCTGATGAACTTGAGACCCGAACTCCCTGAAGCTGTGATTCTATCTACCTTGCTATGGGATATTGAGAGAGACCCATTGCCAGTATGCTGTGTTTTCAAATGTTTTATGCATATGAGTAATTTGGCAGTACATATGCCAATGTAACATGTATGTAACTGATATGTACAACAGAGGAATTACAGACAGTTGTGAGCCACCACCATGTGGGTTCTGGGAACTGAACTCAGGTCCTCTGGATGAACAGCTAGTGCTCTTAACCACTGAGCCATCTCTTCAGCCTCAGACTTGCTGTGTTCCCTAATGGCCAAGCAGAGGCTACTTCCTAGTTTCTTTGAGCCCCTTTAACCTCTCCTCCTGTTCATTCCTCAGGCATACCACCTCCTGCTCAGCAGGCAGCCTAATGCAAATGCTGCATTCCAAGAGACAGGTAAGCCTTGCTAGAGAACATCAGGGACTTTGCATTTTCCTGTGTTTATACATTTTATTTTGTGCAGATTTTTCATGTTCTGGACACAATAGATGTATTTTTATGCCAAGGCACAGGCCACATGCTGTTGAAAACCCCACAGTGCTATAAGTCTCCAGTCCCACCTGCCCCAGTAGGAACTGATGGGGGCCCTGGCAAGCTGCCTTGTCCCTCCAGGGCTTGATGGGATATTAAAAACAGTCAGCCTTAGTTAAGCACTGAGAACAGAGCCTGGCACTCCATGAGAAAGTGGCTTATGTACCTTGACTCCATTAGTTCTGCGATTATAAGGAATTAGGACATGAGACTTCTAGGAAGCCAGGGAGTAAAATATTATCTCTCTACAGACTCCTAACTTCTTCAGCTCAGATAAATCTGGAGCTAACAGCTACAAAATGCTTTGATTTCTTATGTCAGTCTTCAAGGCTCAACGCAGCCATGTGTGAGTTTTGACAATGGGGGATCTCTCTGCGTGCCTTGTCAAAAATTGTAGATGTTGATGCAACTTCAGTGTTTGCTAATATATATATATAAAAGAAAAAACATATTAGAGAACATGTAAAAGTCACATGTCTTGCTAATGTAAGTTAGTTATTCAAATTCAAATAAAACAATGTCTCATAAAGCACAGAGCAAACACAATGCCCTCATTTGAATATGTACACTGGAAGTCAATTCACCTTCAGAGTTGAAAGAATTGAAATTGCTAAGTGTGGAGAATGGTAGTTTGCAGGAAGACGGATGCTCTTTGTAAGCATCTTTAGGTTCCTGGATATCCTTTGGCTTCTTCCAGACCAAGGCTGGGATATAAACCTCTGTTTTACACAAGGAGCTTTTGGTGTGGAAGGCATGTTAAACAGAGGAATTTATGTTCGTGTGTCACAAATAAAATACTGGTCTCTGAGGAAGAATGCTCCCTTGGAAGAGAATATGATGGAGAACACAGATGGGGATTATTTCCCGAGCAAGGCCACTAAAGAGAATGGAGTTCTGTTTGCTCACCATGTTTGGGGCCGTACATTATCCTCTGCACACAGTCACAGTCAAGCCAGTTAAACTGTGTATTCTTCAAAATCATTGCCTAGCTAAGATTTGTTTGGGAAGCAGGGGGATCGGGATGCCAGTGAAGCATGCAACAGTTATCATCTTGTTGACCTTGTGGACCAGCACACTGTATGATCATGGTCAACAGAGTAAGTCCTAAAACTGAGACCAGCCCAGAGGATAATGTGTCACAAGCTTGGAAGTTGCTTCACTAGCGGACACGGTCGGTCTTTTCTCTTCCAGCAGGTCCCAGGCAACAGGGGCTGCCTGAGTGTGATGTGGACACCAGAGATCTGAATGTGACAACAGCTGAGCCCAGTGTGGGGGGGACCCAGGAGACTCAGGAATTGTCAGAGAGCTGCTTCCATAGAAAGCCAGGCTCTTAGACACTGACACAGACCTTATTTTGGAATGTCAGTCTAACAAATTGCATGATGACCCAGGTATGCCTGTTGTCAAAGACCTCTGGGTTGTAAGAGGATAACATAAATGATGCTAACGGTTCTAAACTGCATGAACAGCCAGCTAACCCAGGCACAAGGGCCAGAGACAGAGAGTAGGAATTTGACAGGTAATGTTAAGACTTGCCCCAAACTCAAGAGCACCCAAATCCCCTCCATACTATCTGACAGCCGTGTATGCAAAAAAGGAAAACAATCAAAAGCTGGGTTTAAAACTGCATGATAAACAACTTAAGAACATTTTGCATAACAACAAGCTCATTGCCACTGGGTTTGTTGCTGCCCACAGGCTGTCATGCCAGCTGCCCAGTGAACCAGAGTGAACTACAGGAGGTGAGCACAGTCTCCGGGGTGAGTCTAGGAGAAGGCAGACACTGGTTGTGACTGCAGGATGGCGATGTCACCCACAAACTCTGGGGGAGCTGATCCTATGGCTCTGGTGAAGTGGTTGGATGCAGGGTGACTTGGACTTAGATGCTTTGGGCCTCAGGCACAGGTTCTTTCCACTCAACAGGCAGTGTGTTGTCCAGTGCTTATAAGGGAGCCTACACATAGCCGCCACCGGGCCCTTCAATGTGGAATACAACATGCGGATTTCTGGAGATTCAATGGCTTGCTGGTAATTCTGAGCTTGGCTTCTACAAACATGCATATCCCGAGGCTAACAGCATGTTTAGAAAAACCACTCAGCCTGTCAGAGTTGTTACCACCCTCCTTTGTAGATTAATAAATGGGGATTTTGGCATGGTTTTGAGCTGTTTGGCACCTTGAGCTGGGAGAATCAGAGCTTCCTTGTATAGCCCCTCCCATTCCCAAAAAAAGCTGAACTTTGAATTTCGCAGGGAGCTTCTCATTGCATTCATGTGACTTTACCCCACATGACCGTGCTCTCCAACAATGTGTGCTTCCAGAGGGACAGTGTGTGCTTTAAGTGGGACAGCGAAGGGCATAGGGTGAAGCAGGCTGCCTGAATAATGGTCACTCAGCCAGGCTATGCAAGATGTACTTACCAATACACAAGGGGGAGGGGTAATTCCAGCGGCGTACAGTCCCCGGCATACAGGAAATGTGTGAGCGTCCCTGTTGAAAAGAAAACCACCAAGCTTGTTTGTTAACTGCAGGACAGTATTTAGGAACGAATCCTATGGGGACTTCTCTATGTCCCTTTAAAAACCATGACTCTGACTATCATTCATGAGTCTCATTTGGAATCAATAAATTAATACAGACAAGATCATTTTGACTAACAAAATCTTGACTGTGTAAAAAGGCAACATTTCGGGTGACTTTTCACCATGTTCAAGGAGGACAAATCAAATGGGGTCAAGAATGTCTTCTTTCCCCCAGCAAGAGTAACATCATGGCATTTGGCTTGAGGTGAGAGTGACTGGTGACTAATGGCATGGAGGGACAGGGGCAGTGCTAGAATTTTCTGCCAGCCCATTTGGGGGTAACTTTCCTGACTCTGCATCTGCAGAAGCTGTACATGGTCACTGTCGGTCTAACCTTCGCAGTATAACACGCAGATCAGTAGACCCTGCCTGGTCTACTGGAGAGCAGCTCATAGCTTCTATTTGTCTGAGCTGAAATGAACCCTCACAACTCAGGGTCTTGTGATTCCCCAAGACAGCACTAATATACCTCTCACTTTCAAAACTTGAGCTTCCTCTTCTAAAGACTAAATAACAGGGGAGAGATTCGTGAGGATGCTCTGTGCTGAACTCTCTCTAAAATGAAGGCTCCAGATCAGCAGTGGTTTTCAACCTTGCTAATGCTGAGACTCTTTAAGACAATTTCCCATAGTGTGGTGACCCCGACCATAAAATTATTTTTGCTGCTACTTTAGAACCCTAATTTTCTACTGTTATGAATTATAATGTAAATATCTGATAAGCAGATGGTCTTCAGCAGCCCCCATGAAAGGCTTGTTTGACCCCAAAGGGGTCGAGACCCACAGATTGAGAACCACTGCTCTAAAAGACCCCTTCAGTGGTCTTCTCATTTTACTTTTCCTTCCTGTGACTTCGTGGCCATCTCTGCCATGTCTCCTCATGTCATATATTTCAGCTACCACCTACAAGTGACACTGAAGTGACTGAGGCAAAACTGTACACACTGGTGACCCAGGAGGCATATATTTGCATCTTTGGTTGGCTCCCAAAACTAATTATTCTGCCACAAATCTAACTTCTGTTTTCATTCTTCCTGGCAATTTAAAAAATTTCTGAACGAAGAGTCAGTTTTGTTTCTAGGTCTGTTCAACAAATGTACGCTAAGTCATTGTCTTAAGCTAGATTGTTTGATTTTGAGTCAATGTTTTTGTTACCTCCTTCTTGGTCTGCCTTAGTCTCCCAATGTGTTAGGACTAAAAGCATGCACCAGCACGTCCTACTGAAACTATGTGTTTTTCAACAAGACAGTCTGATGCCTAAGTGGATGTGTTTATATATCCTGTGGCCCATTAAATTACATTTAATAAATTTCTTCCTGAATTATGGTTAGGCATAAAGTGCAAAACCTTTAAAGATATTTATTGAAGACTGCCAGTAAAATTGCCATTTATTTCAAATCTAGAACATATTCTACTGTGGACAGTAACATAAACAATTTGGATGAGTGATTTCAAACAAAATTTGTGTAATAGATCAAATACAAAATTGGATCCTGGAGGTTTTTATCTTTAAGATTTTACCAAAAGAGTAAGTTTTGGATTTTTATGTTTCAGAAGAGCATGATAACACATCTATGTAGGGTTGGTCTCAGAGGTAGCCCAGGTATTCATGATTGGCAGCACAATAGTGAATATCTATCAGCCTCACCCCATGTCATAGACATCTCTGTGAGAACTGTATTAGTTGCACTCCTTTGTGGGACAATGTGTGATCTGTGTGTTATGTGTGGAGCAATTAGTGTGTTAGTCAAGGTATGTCAGCAATAAAAGTGCCTCTGCATCCACTTTTGTTCTTGTGGATATCTACAAGATATTCACAAATAACTCCCTCAAAACTCCAAACTCATTACTGTTCACAGTCAAGACAATGGCTTCGCTTATATTTGATAAGCAGAGCTAAGAAGCAATCTTATATGTGTTCGTAGGCTGACTTGTCTAGGAAGATTATCAATCCTATGTTATAGGAAATCTCTTGTTTGGAAGAGAATTTGTTCTCCAAGGTCTTTAACTGTTATTTTAAAGAAGAAGCTAACAGAAGCAGCAAAATCACATCTTCAACACGAAAGAGCATGGACATCAGAAGAGGACACAGCACTGAAATACAGATCTCCTGGGAGCAAAGTAGACTGTATCTATGTAGCCCCGGTCAGTTATAGCAAAGAGCCAAGGAACAAAGACCATACAAAAAGTGCGTGGAAGTAGGCCAAGGTGCCTCCTCCTGTGGAGCTCATGGTACAGGCCACAGAGTTCTCTCTATTGTGGTAAGTGCAAGTACAACGCTTGTCATGAAGCACTACCCTGATTACTCTCCCCATGCCGGGTTAAGCACCTGTTTCTGTCACAGAGCTACAGAACTCTGTGCGGGAGCTCAGTTCCTACAACCCACAGTGTGTAAAGTCCATATGGTTAATGCTGCACCAAGCAAGATCCGAGGACTGTGAGCGACAGTCTGGATTTCACGAAAGTGACTACATGTAGTTATTTGCTTATATAACAACATTTCTTTATACTGCTAACATCTACATGTTCCATGTACTGAAGCATGCTGGGGCTTTAATCGATGCTTCTTCCAATCAAAGGGCTCATAAGTAATTCATGTCACATGGTTTGTGGGGACTAATGGGAGGTCTTGTAGTCTGAGATAGGCTTTGCTAGGTGCTGTCCCCTGGTTCTTGGTATAGTTGCTTACCCAATGTATGTGGAGAGATTAATCCTATACAGTGGCATTGTTTCATTGCATAGTATTTTACCTCTAACTGGATTCTGACTCAATCTGTTCAATGAAGTTAGGAGCAGAACTTATTTCAGAGACATTCCTTTAGGAAGACATAAAATTTGTTTTGGTAAACATATAAGAAATTACTTTGTGATATTAATTGCGTGAATAGTACAAACATGAATAGGGTCAGTTATGACTACTACTCTTGTAACACATGGCTAAAATAGTACATGGAAAATAGAAAAACCTTCATCTTGCTGTTTGCCCATTTATAACATGCTTATGAAAATTTCTACATGATTTTGTTAAAAAACTGTAAAAAGTTATAGCAAAATTTGTCTATAGTGTTTCTTGAAAATCAATGAGTGGCTCTTTGTGGGGAAAATAACCAAGGCATCTGGTGGTAATTCACTGATAGAATTATTTTGCCTGCATGATTATGGGAAGAACACACAACTTTGAAATAAAATAATTGTGACAAATACAATGGTTAGGTCTGCCGAAGTACTTCAGCATTTAAAATCCGACTCTAGTGATGGTTATACTCGGCACTGATAGCTCATTCAGAGAACAAGGGGAAGAAAGCAAACTGGCTGCATGGACATGGCATGGAGCAAGAACATCTGAACACCAAAGATGACCATGCTGAGCCTCCCTCACAACCCCAAGGGTGCCTACCTGCAAGGTGTACCCAGGCTCACACTGGAAGGAAAGCACATCATTCACCATGTACCGGTCTCCTATCTTGATGCCATTGCTCGGGAGAACAGGTTCCTGGCATGCAGCTAGACCCACAGCTAGAAGGATACAAAGACAGACACTGGGGATCAGATAATGTCAACAATGCTGTTATCAATAGCAGGAGGTTTGCCTCCCACCACTTCCTGTAGAGACAAGCAAAGGTTTCCGCACTTGCTGTTTGACCAAAAGGTTTTAAATCTAAGTTTCAAGTTAATTTTTACATACTACCTCAATTTGTTTCCATCATGTAAGGGATCCAGGTTTTTCTTAGATAAAAAATTGTCAGTTCCACACTTAGCATAGAGTCCCCCAATTTTAATACTGATGCAACTAAGTGACTGTTTGCTGCTGCAGGGAAAGCCTGGAGTGGTGTTCTCGTATCGTCTCTCTAGCATTCTGAGGATTCTGAGGAGACTTCACAAGTCTGAAAATCTGGGAATTCCTACTCTTTAGGAAAAGACATATGAGAGCACATTCATCCTCTTCTTCCTATTCTTCACATCCCCAGAAACAAGAACCTCGAGGGCAGTGAAATCTTAGATAAACAGGACCAATATTTACAGCCATTTAATGTTGTACTCTCCTCCTTTCCTTAGATTATAATTGCCTCCATTTAAGGTACCTACAGATCGCAATAGAAATTTGTCATACACTATTAAAATCCAGACCAAAATGTCAGAATAATTAACTCTAAGTCTTATTTAATAGCCATATCACTCTTAAAAACGAAGATACACAAGAGAGGTATTTCACAGAATAAAACAGGCATTTTTTTAACCAAAACATTTGAGGTTTTTTATAAGATGGGTGCATTCTAACCATAGACCTTGGGCAACACAGATGATGGTAACTGTGTTAATTTAGTTAAGACTCTGGTTTTACTTCCCAGAGCTGTCTATGTGGGAAGGCTGACTTCCATTCTTCCAGTATGCCACGGAAGAGGAGAAGCATTTCTCCAGGTGAGATGGGTGAGTCTTCCATCTTGGAAGTGTGATGAGGCTGAGCATGGTCCACAGAGAGACCATGATATTTGAGATGGAGAAAGAAGAGCCACCATGCTTTACCTCCATCTCAGCATCTCTATGTAGTTGTCTAAGTTAGAAACTAAGAACGCATAGTGCACGTAAGAGTGGTTTTCAGTTCTTCCATTTATCTGGTTACTTTTTAAAATATATATATATGCATATATATTAATATATATAACTAATAATCAAAATGTGAAATGAAAGTGGTGTGACAAGCATCAGGCAGGGTAGTGTTCAGTAATGAGTCTAAGCCCAAAATGGGAATATCATTCTACACCAGGTGAGAGAGGATACCCTTTCCAAAGCTACCTTGCACATTGAGTTGAGAGAGCACTATTTGCCAGAGGTGACTGGACTGTATGTCACGTTAAGCCTTGAGTAGATCCATCACAGGAGTAATGGAAAGTCATACAGCTGTATAACTTACTCACTGAGACACACTTAGGTCTAGGAAGCTCCCAAAACACCAAAAGGACAACCTAAAGTCTGATTAAACCGGGCATGGTGATGGAACATGTCTGAAAGCCCAGAACTCAGGAACATGAGGCAGGGGTATTGAGTGTTTGAGGCCACTATGCTATATTGTATTTTATATTTCATTTCAAAAATGGATAAACAGAATATTGATGTTTCAAAAGTTGACAAATTTAAGTGTAACGGATTGATAGGAAAAGTCTCCACTAATGTTTCAGAGGCAGCAGCATCTAGGAAGAGGATATTCGAAAATTATTTGCAAGATTTTTGACAGAATTTCTCTCCTTGTCTAATCATGGTATACTTGGAAGTAACATCATACATGATGATGTGGAACACTTACAGAGGATTTCATTGTAAGGTGGTTCATGAACATATAGGTTCCTTGATTTCCTTGAAGACAAGGTAAGGATTGTTCTTACAAATCTGGAGAACAAGTGGCCATTTGTGTGTGTGTGGTGGAATGGCTAACACATTTTGATGTTTTATAATTTATTATCTATGAATATGTTCTTTTTTCACTCTGATGTTAAAATGTGGACTGTTAAAATGTGCTAATACATAAAGTTTCAATCTGATTTAGAATGTAGGAAGGAAGTTTTTTATCTCCCATGAATCTTGACTGTGGAAGCAAAGACCTTGAAACAAAGCTATTAAAAAGATAAGTGTCCTAATTTGACCAAAAGTAGAGTTATGGTTTGACCTACTGCTGGTCATAAAATGTGAATGTTGTGAGCCGGAGGTGAGCAGATAGTCTATCAGGTCTCCTGAATACACGGCTGCTGTTCTTCAAAACCAAGCAGAAACATCCAGAGCGAGTCCACTTGAAGTTCAGAAGTAAAGATTATGAACAGCACACGACAGTCATGTGCTTTTAAATCAAACACTTACAGTAGGATAGCGAGAATGTCTGCAGAAGGTGCACACTTGGATGACTTTAAAGGATTTTTCTCAACTGAGCATTCCTCTTCCTGCCCCTGGTTAAGCCGGTAGTCTTTACAATTCACAAGTTTACATGAACATATTTCTCTGACTGAAGAGCTCAAAACAAGAATAAACCTAACAACAAAAATGGTGCGAAGCAGATCTAAGCAGACAGACTTGGAGTTGGAGTATTTGACAGAGGGAATTCAAAGTACAACATTCTAGTTGTATTCTGTTGTTGTGATAAAACCCTCAAACCAAAAGCAACATAGGAAGAAAGGGAGCCATTTGGCTTATTCTTCTAGGTTACAGTTTGTCATTGACGGAAGTCATAGTAAGAACTAAAGCAGGACATTGAAGCAGAAACTATGGAGGACTGCTGCTAGCAAATTCATACGGGCTCATGTTTAACTAGCCTTCTAGAGTTCATGACCACCTGGCCAGGGAATGGTGCTGTCCACACTGGGTTGGGCCATATGGACATGTCCACAGGACAGTCTGATCTAGGCAATTCCTTAACAGAAGTGTTCCTCTCAGATGACTCTTGGCTATGTCAAATTGAGAATTAAAGCTAACGAGGACATAAATACTTATGCACGTATGCACCATTTCAACACATGGTGGATCATCGTTTCACTATGTGGACACAAAAGGCTATCCTTTAGTTTTGAAAAGAAAAATAGGGCAATGCCAATCATGCTGTATATGGTCCCTGTTGACAGCGTTTCAACAAAGTGGCTTTCGACTTCATGAGACTCTAACCAATGTGCATTGTGTAAGAACCACACTGTGAACTTTGAATTTTGTTCTTGAGACAGGGCTGATGATACAGGGTAAGAAACTTTTTATAAAGCTGCACAGCTTCTAGTTGTTAGTATTTAGGCATCTGTATTGGCCTGACTTTGGAGTTCTGACAGGATTTGCTCTTGGCTACAGCCACTAAGAGCACCACCTGAGCCTATTCACCATGTTCCCTTTTAATGGGACCTTGCCTACCTCCCATCTCTCTCTCCCTTTCTTTGTCTCTCTCTCTCTCTCTCTCTCTCTCTCTCTCTCTCTCTCTCTCTCTCTCTCTCTCTCTCTCTGCCTTTTTCCTCTCTCCCGCTGCTCCTGTCCCTGAAGGCTCATCTACCTCCCTCCTCCCCTTTTTATGATCATTTGTTCCTAGATGAAAAAAAAAACCTCCACTTGAACTCCACTGCACGGTGTCTTTCTCTTTCATGACACTTTTTAAAAATCATAACACTAGATGCTAGTAGATCACAATAGTGGGCATCTGGTACTAGGTAAGGTATCAAATGTGTTTTAGATCGACAATACTTTTAGTTGACAAAGGCTTGTGAGATGTAGTTCTGTTGTAAAGAGTAGACCTATGGAGATAAATATGTTCTCCTCTTGCTCCTTCCTTTGCTCTCTTCCTTCTCCTTCTCTTCCTATTCCTCTTGTTCTCTATTGCTATGGATTGAAAATTGGACCCTTTAGAAAGGGACAAGTGTTAGGTATGAATGTCACTGATTCTTACAATGGAGTCAGAGCTACTATGGGAAGGAAGCACAGTAAGAGTTAAGAGCCCTGCACAGAACCTGCAAAATTAAGATGTAGGTCTTCAACAGGCAGTAAATTACCAGTGCCTTGACCTTAGATTGTGAGAAATGAACTTAGGTTGTCTAAGCTCCAGCCTCTGATCCTGTGCCACAGTGACCAACACTGGTGTAAACAATTAAAACACATCTGTGAGAAGCATATCACATGGGGCAGGATAGTCTGCATCTATCATTTAATAGGGGATAAAGAGATGATAATTTTGACCTAAGAATATCAGTCATTAGCTAAAAATTACTTTTCCTGCTAGATAATGCACTCCTGTTATGCTAATGTTATGAAACCAGGTGTTCTTTAGTGACGAACAATACTTGAGGAAATGAACCAAAATGAACAACTTTACATTTGCCGAAGACATACATCTGAACATGTCCCTACTCTGTAGCAGAAAGTAAAGCATCCTACTTTCCACAGGGCCACTAGGTGGGCGTGCTGGTTAAATTTGTCACACTTTTGCATGAAAGGGGAAGACTACTAAAAATACAGCTGTGCCAGCTGTCTTTACCATGGAGCTATATCCATCACAAATTCCGGAATCGCTCCACTTAAGCTTACTAGAACGACAGCTGGTTCAGAACAGCCACACCATTAGACTCAGCGAGGGTTGTTAAATGTCAAACACTACACTTGAACTTTTCCTCAATTACACAAAAATAAATCTACCCACGTGTGTGTGCTTATAGCAGTGTCAGGAATTCTGAACCAAGAGGCTCAGGCTTTGTCTGAAACCACAGCCATAATAGGTTTTTGTTGCCTTGTTCTAGAATTTGTTATATTAATAATGGAAAAAAATCAAACAAAAAGTAGACATTTTATTGATGGGCTTAATGTAAACTGAATGAAATTATATTCGAGAGTCTTCTCCCTCTACTTAAATGAAAGTAAGCAATTCTAAGATATTTAGATTTGACTGGAATCCTCACTACTCATTAGACCCATTGGCCAGGCAGGTACACTGAGTAAAGTAAGATGATTCATTGAAACAGTATCTTCTTTGCCAAACGTATCCAGAATTCTAATGCATTTATCTTGTTTTAGTGTCTTATAATGTCTGACATGCCTGTTGTTTTTATTTATTAGGTCTTTGGTTGTCATATTGCATTAGTCACTCTTCTATTGCTGTGATAAAACACTGTGACCGAGTTACTAATAAAAAGGAAGGCTTTCTTGGAATTTATGGTTTCAGAGGGATAAGAGTCTATCATGATCACATGGAGAGGTCAAGCAAGGCAGCAGGCAGACATGGCAGCAGCAGCAACAAGCTCACATTTCCAAAGGCAAACAGGAAAAGCGCCAAGCAGAGATAAGGAATGACTGTGGAGGCATGAGCAGAGGAGAGAGGAGCAGATTTTATCCTAGAGCTGACAGTGTCTGTAAGCAGTAGTCAGGGTCCACCTCGCAAGAGCATAAAGAACTGGGTCTGGGCCAGCAGGTGACTGTCCACAGATGTTTAGGAAGAAGGCTAGGTTTCTTCAAAGCTATCCTGCCTCTTGCTCTTTTCAAATGGGCTGAGACCTGACATTCCAAAAGACTAGAACGGAACAGTGTGGGAAATCCCAGTCCCTTTGCCCAAAAGGACAACTTTGGGAACTGACTTAGATGGTACTTTTGCACTGAACTTCATGCTTTTTTAAATGCCCAAAGATCATAGGTAGGAACAAACCTTAAACTTGTAAGCAGTCCTTTGGGCTGCATGTACTATATACAAAAAGTATCAGAAGCCTATGGTTATCCGGTAGACCTCACATTCTAGAAGCTTCTCTGAAACTCTCTGAGAAAGAAGCCAGAATTTACATTCCTTAAAAGATGCCTAGTTCCTCAATTCAGTTAAGTTAAAGCGTTGGTGGGTATGTGATGGTTGAATGATAATCAGGAAAGCATTTCTAGTGGAGATGGAGGAAGCCTAAAAGAAGGCTGTAGGGAAATTTTGGGTAGTGAAAATTGTTATAAATGAGTGAGTGATTGAACAGAGATATGTATCTGAGAGGTGAGATGGGCAGGTGTAAGATAGTCGACCACACTGTGAGCAGATGCTCATTGACAGTCCCTCCGTTGAGGAGGTGCAGGACTCACCACTGGGGATACAGAGAACTCTCCAAATGTGCTGGCTTACATTGAGGTTCTTGCTCAAGCTCTGGTTTCATGAGTACATGACATTGGGGTGCTCATGAGTATTATTGATATGAGTCTTTAGAGTATGTTTATAATTTAGTTATATTTGTAAGGATTACTGTAATTGGGGAGTTAGTACAGGTTGTCAGTTCCTCAATATTCAATTATGATACCACCCTGCTAAAAGGCTTATTACTGTACTTCAAAAGACTCAAGGTCTTTTGTAGAATTTTAATGCTTCCCTGGGAACATTCACTTAACTTTTTTGACCTAGAGCAATTTGAACCCTTAAAACTCCTAAGCATAGTTAAAAAATAAACCCGAAACAATAGCCATTTTAAAATACCTAATCACAAACACCCCTTGACTGAGAGCAATTTAGAAATCCCATCCATTTGAGATGTAGAAATCTGAAAAAGAAAACATCCCTTTTATTTTAACAAGAAAAGGTGACGTATAAAACAAAAACCTTTCTGAATCCAACACAATGCTGAGGTACCTGGGTGACCTCAGTTGTGGCAGACACACTCCCTCAAGGAGACAGGAGGAAGAGGCAGTGCCTGCTACAGAGCACAGGAGAGGTAGAGCCTGAAGAAACAGGTTGGCTTCATACAAACAAACTGCCCAAGGCTGGACCCAAATCTCTGTTGGCTCAGGGACCTGGATGGGGGGATCTGACCTTCTCACCACAGGCTCTCTGTAGTGGGAAGTCCCTCATGCACCAATTTGAAGAAGAGCAGGGGTGAAGTGCCTTCTGGCTCCTACAATCTTCACTCTTAGGAACTCATGAGGTTGGAAATGCCGTCTGTCCCTGTGCATTTGTTTCCTAGGTTCCACACACACACAGATGCTCTGCATCATGCATGTTAAACCATGCACTCTGAAACTACATGTTCTACCCCCTTCAGATGCAAATGGTCTGGTTTGGGAATTCTGGAATGTCCCTTTGGATTAAGAAGGCCTGGCCTTCATTCACACAAGGACTGGGGAGTCCTCTCTGGATGCAGGTATGGAACAGGTAGTGTGTTTTGGGTTTCAGTTTCTTGGTCCTCCTCTCTTTAGACTTGGGCATGTGTACAATGTGAGCATTACTAAAATAGGGACATCTGTGACATCCCTTCCCAGTGGCAGTTGGGTCTCCTGGCACCAGGAGCTCAGTAAACAGTATCCTGGAAAAAATGCTCGCTGTGCCTCTGCATACTGGGTCATCATTGTATTGACAAGTGTTCTGCTTTATTTTTTTTTTTTTACCTCAGAAATACAGCACTGCCTAGGACAGACGGGAGCTAAAGTAGATTGCATCGCATGTCCTCTAGAGTTGTTTTCTTTTTTAATTTTATGGATGCACATTTTACTAAAATCATGAACATAGACACATTTACATAGATTTGGAAATATATGTTTTATAGTGCACAACTAAATATGTCAATGTATTAAAATAATAGAGGCTGTTGGCAACTTGAGTCAACAGTCTTAGAGTGAGTGGTAAGTCTAATTCTATAAGTACATTGTGATATCCATTTAAAACAGGTATGTAAAATTAGAGCAACGGGCTGAATTCCCTTTAGTACACTAATGATGTGAGTTCTCCAAACAGCACCAGCCACAAAGATGACCACCTGGAATAGTCCATATAATGTCATGTTCAGTCAAACGAAAGCAAACACATTACTTAATTATGGTCCTGGATTCCCACACAAGACCTTGGGTTCCTGAAGAGACTTCACTTCAACAGGCAATGGGAGGAAATTAGTCTCTCCATTAGAGACTCATACGAAAAATATCATGGAATAGAGAAAATTATGCTAATAGAGCTACAGTACATGTGCAAAGTAGATAATCGCAGACTAATTATGTTATCAACATCTCCTTCCCCCCAAAAGAAAAGGGAGAGCCTGAAACTGTGAAGGACACTCAAGGACTAAGAACAATGATCAGTTTCAACAGGACCAAACTATTAATGGATTGATCAACTCTGTCATGACAAAGGGTTTTATCGGCTACTCGTGGAATCTTTGTGGATTGTATCAAAGTAGCAAAATTTTTCAGAAGAATTCTACATGAATAACATTCACAGAATAATTTTACACTGTCACTAGAGCATTCCTATTCACATAAATTGGAACACACTTGCATGCAAATGCCTGTAATAAGTGGGGAGGCTCAGGCAGACTGTGAACGGGGCCTGTGGTTGGTGGCTGGTGTTGAATATTTATCATCAGCTGGAATGTGGCCTTTTGAAAACACATGCATTACACTCCTGCAAACTCTTTATCTCAATTTTAAAAATCACTTATTGACACTAACCCACGTATTTGCTCACTTGCAACCGCTTATTAGAAGAGATAATGCCAACATCAAGCCATTACAGAGCCGAAAACACATCCCAAATAAACCTTGCTTTCCCTGGAAATTCACACTTCATGTTTACAAGGTTCACCCAAAGTATCCAACACTACAGCAGGCTTGTGGATGTGACCTTTGTTGTCCCACTTATTAGACCATTAATGCAGCCTCATATCTGCTTTTGCAGTGATTCACCTCTCTCCTGCAGTGTCTCTTCCAATTAAAATGAATGTTGCATAAACATAGGCTCTGAAATGCTTGCTCTCACTAGTGCTTGTTTTAACACCTCTGAGAGTCCACAAGGAAAGCCCCATGACACTATCTGTTGAGATGACAATACTCTGTATTTTGGGATGCGACTGTGAGTATCTGTCGTGACACAGAGAGTCGATCATATTACAAATAACTGGCTGCTTCCTAATGCAAACAGCCTGGAAACACAGTTGGCTCATCTAATTATTCTACTTTGCTCTTATAGTCTGTAGTTTGTAGAGAATACCCTTCATGTAGCCTATGTATACTAAAACTCAGTTTCACATAAGTATGGAATGGGCTTTAGAACAATAATATTTCATTGTTTAATATACACAGGTTTTGTTCCTTTCACAATGATGCCCCCAGAGCCAGACAGAAGCAACAGTTGATCTTACTTTTGTATTCTAGGTGAAAGCCAGCAGCAGCAACACTGATGTCTGACTGGAAGTGTAGGCAGAGCTGGTTGGAAGTGCTGTTCAGCAGTGCGGGCACCGTGGTACCTGTGTGGGGAAGAGGCATGGCTTTAACGTGAAACAGACAGGCATTACCCACGCCGAACACAGAACACCATATCCCAGGCTTCCCAGTGCCTAGAGCTTGTCTGATCACCTGTCTTTAACCTAAGTGTTGGAGCTGACCACTGCTTGCCCTGTCATTCCACTTTTCAAAATGCCTTCAAGCAGCGGTTCTCAACCTGTGGGCTGCAATCATCGGGAAATACATAGGAACTGAGACGCTTCTCAGTAGCAAAATTAGAGTTACGAAGTTGTAACCAAAATAAACTTATGTTTGGGAATTCCTAAGACCTTTCAGAAATATGTTTTCTGATGTAGCCACCCACAGGTTGGAAACTGCTGCCTTAGAGGGTCCTTCAACCTGTTGCCCCTTCCTCCAGATTTCACCCAGTCCCCTTACCTTCAGTCTGGCCTAGATTATAGTCATTGTCCATCTCCAAACACTTGTCTCTCTTTACACATTGATTTTGCATAGCCCCAGGCTAGATAAATCCGGTATGTTACATTGTTTAGTAAAATCAAAATCAACTTTGGAGAACATGACTAGTGAATTCTATAGCACTAGGAAGGGTTCTAGTCAGTACTGGTTTTACACCAGGGTAGGAAAGTATTAAACTGTGGAGGGTTTGCCTCTCAGCCCTACATGAGCTCCTTTCCAGTGCTGTGATGACCAGTAATTCTACACAGCTAATATACCTCTTATAGGCACCACCCTCAACTCCTCGATACTGAGTTTAGTCTTTGCTGCTGCTCGAAGTCACCATTATTGTTCTGAGTTCTTCCATGGTGGATTTATTTTTCTGTAAAAGCCATGTCAGGAAGTTCCCTACCCTTCATACTGACCTGCCCCTCATCCCTTTCTACCCTGAGACCCACCCCAGCATGTCTGGTTTTAGAAGCCAAGGGATAAGAAGACAAAGTCTAAATGGAGATTTACATGAGGTAGGGATACTTGCTGGTACTAGACCTGGCTATCCCCTGTGGTAAGGTTGGAAAAGACATGAATTAACAGGATGGTAAGTATCTTGGAAATATCCTTGGACAAGTGGACTTGAGCTTCTGATGATGTTAATCTGAGGAGAGAGTAAAGCCTTCTTGCTAATCATGGGCTGCCAACTGGAATCATTCATTTGGTTTCTAAAAGTTCACCAGTAATTTGAACATGTGTTTTATCTAATAATGTTGGTTCACTAGCCAATTGGGACTAAAATTACTTAAAATGTTCTAGAATATGAACAGTAAGAAGCAAAAAAAAAAAAAAAGAGAACCCAAAACCCCCTATCAATTTGTGTGTGCATGCATGTTAGACCTTAGGAAGTTAGGTCACCTCTTTGAGATCTGGGGTCTGTGCCTCAATCATTTTCCAAGGACAGTTGAATTCACGAGGTGAGTGAGACTCCTTTAGGATAAATCAAAAGTACCAAATCCACAAGACCACTGAGGATTTTTGTGGAAAAGTCTCTTCCAGAATGCTTGCAAAGCCAACCCTTTTCTGTTTAACTCTGAGTTTATAGATTACAGAAAAAAAAAAGATAGATGGACAGACAGATGACAAATCTAAACAGATGATAGATGATATTTTTAAACAGTGAATATCTTTGGGGGAATTCTCTGTAGGTATATCCTTTGTGGGTAACACATTTTCCTGGCCCAACCTCAGCAATTGAAAGTGTTGGTCATAGGCACCCAGTAGGTACCTCAAGGCCTCAGAGAGAGACAGGGATGGCAGAGAAGCATGGAGGTGGAAGATATTAACTGCTTTGCTTATTGTTCAATCTCAGACTGTTTCCAAAATATACGCAGAAAAGACATTGGCTAAAAGCATGCACAGTGACTTATTTTTTGGAATTCCCAAGATGTTTGTTGTCTTTTATCGTGCATACTTGTCATCTGGCTGGCATGCGGAGATGAATGATCTTTGCTGTGGATCTGACAGCTTCATTTTCCGAGTTTTCATTCCATGGTCTGAATTTGTCTGACATTTGGTGGAATCTAACTGAGTGGGTTTGTAGTTCATTGCTCTGCTAAAACCACCAGTCCTACAATGGAACACTCTTCTTTGCTTTCTACCTGTTCTTGTTGCGTATATATTATTGCAGTAAAATACCCTAACAAGAGGCAATGGAGGCCAAGGAGGGTATTTTGGGCTGACATTTCTACAGGTTACAGGCCATCATTTTGGGGGAAGTTAACATAGAAATTCAATGTATAATGTCCACAGTCAAGAAAGGAAAGAAAAAGCCTGGCGGTGGTGGCGCACACCTTTAATTCCAGCACTCGGGAGGCAGAGGCAGGGCTGGAACTCTGTGAGTTCGAGGCAGGGCTGAACCGACAGCCTCCAAAACAATACAGAGAAACCTTGTCTCGTAAAAACCAAAAAAAAAAAAAAAAAAGAAAGAAAGAAAAGAAACAAACAAGCAAACAAAAGTGTAGATCAAAGCTTGCTTCTGCTCTCTCTCCTCTTACATAGGCCAGGGACTGGCCTGCGAAGCTGTGCAGCCCGCCTCAACTACGAGTCAAGACAATGCCCAGTGGTCACACCCATAGGCCAACCTGATCTAGACAGTCCATTAAGGATTTGCTAGGTGATTCCAGATCGTGTTAGACTGGCAGTTAAAACAAATGAGTGCAGCACCACAGGTCTCCTACAAACAACAAAGAACCCGCAATTTCTCATTTGCTACTGGAATCACACCAGGCTGCTGGTATTAGCACTGACACATCTTTCTTCCCCCAAATTCACACATAGGAATTCCCTTTGCACATCCTGGGTGTCCTTTACCATTCCACCTAAGTTATCTGAGAGTTCTTGCTCTGAGCTTAGTAACTTGCACACAACCAGTGTTTGATTTTTGTATTGTATAGTAGACTTAGAAACCCACTTCTAGTCCAGGCTCTGGGACTAGCTCACTCCATCACCTCATGACACCTACAGAAACTGAACGTATTCTGCTTCTACAACATGAAGATCACGGTAAGTGTTTTACTCAGATGAGCTAACAGGTTATGGATGGTCAGTTCACATTTTTTTCATTTGAAAAATTATTCCTCTTAGTATGCCAGTCATGAAATCTAACAACTGCCTGTCCCATGCTTCAGTGGGGCTGTATACCATGGGCCCATTTTCACCCAGCCACCTCTGAACAGAGGGTATGCCCTGCACCTGCCATTCAGTGGAATTGATTTCAGGTCTTCTCAGGATAGTCTAACATTAGGGGCTTATTCTCTCCATGCAAAATGCAACAGAAAGATTTTTTTAAAAAGTTGCCATTGGCAAATATTTCTGATCACATTGTTTTACTGTGACCCAGATAGAATGACACATAACAAAGGAAGCTGCAAAATTTTATTATTGTCCCTGTAGAGTCTACTCTTGGTATACTGATATTTGCTTTCCTTTAATACCAACTGGCAGATACAAGTCTGCATGAATTCTGCTCTATTTTACTCATTTATAATTTATAACCCGCCTGCTTCCAAAAGTGATTTTTCAATGGCTTACTAAAAAAGATCTACATACATATTCCTGCCCAAGTAGAAATGAAAAACCAAAGAACTGAATTTATTAAAGATGTCAATCATTTTGTTTTGAAATATGTGCTTCTTATGACATCTCATTCTTATTTATTTTTATGCAACAATTAAAATATCTTACAATCTGCTTTATAAATTCTTTAAAGTAACACAGGAACAAAATCCTTAAATATTGATTGTGCTCTTTTAAAAAATTCAAACTTTGGTATGATATAACATTCTTCCTCATATAACTTACATTTTTGCTGAGAATTTTATACATGTCTACAATGATATAGGATCCTATCCAATTTCAAACCGATTCTCCTAAATGAATGGAAGCGATTTCTCACTGAATAGAAATTTCCCATTGTAGTGTAAAAAAAAGTTCTAATGTACCAGCTATCATTCTAGACGTGTGATACACTTATTTTTGTGTCCATAGTGTATATATGTATAGATGTCATATAATCTGTATGATCCCTGAACATACTGCATGCCTAGTGACTAAACCATGGAGCTCTTCAAAATCAGGTGAAAATAGATGCCATCCTCTTCTGGCAAGGTCTCTGACAGCAAAGCTCTGACGACATTATCGTGGAGAGCACTGAGGCTGTTCCCCAAATCCTTTGTCTTTGGTTTTTGTATTATCTTGAAATTGTAGAAAAACAGAAACAAGTCAGGTTTAATGGAATACCTGGACTTTCATTCAACACTATTCAGGCTACAGATATTGGGCAAGAATAATGGTGTGATGCCGTGTTCCTCCTGGGACAGTTTGACTACTTGCTGTCCTGTATGAGGGTGAGCACTGGTGGCACAGGCTTGTGAGAGCAGGTGGCTATGCCTTGGTTGCATGTGATGGTCAGCATGGGGAAAACATGCACAGAATAGCACTGGCCATGCAACCACCAAGGTTTGATTTGTTTTTCTGAGAGCAGGATCTGAGGTTGCCAGTACATATACCTATCCAAGTTAAGGTTCTGGCACTCTGAATGGTGGTCTGCCATGAGCTCCACTCTGCTGCTTTGTACTGAATTCTTTGTAGTGAATATGCGTTTATGAGGAGACATGGAGACATGAGCGCCCCAGTCCCATGCACTCTTTGTCTATCAGCTCAGCCTATGAAACTGCAGTTGCAATTTGTTAATTTTTGATGATGATGATGCCAATAATGTCCTCTGTGCTCATCACCCTTTTCCATGTATCAGTCAGGATCTATGGCATGTGGGAGCTACTCATTCATCTAGTTAGAATTGTGAATTTCACAAACATTAAATTCATTCATTATCTACAAAATGCTTTATCACAGGTTGTATGTACATGTATATCATATACAATACACATTTTTGTATTATATATATATTATGTACATTGTATATAACACATGCATTCTGTATACATCCCAGCCTTGCAATCAACAACCCTGCCAGAAATGTCCTTCTTTTAAGGCAGTACTTCTGAACCTTCCTAACACTAGGACCCTTAAATATATTTCCTCAAGTTGTGGTGAATGCCACCCCCCAAACCATAAAATCTGTGTTTTTTGCTGGGTGGGCTTAGGCAATCTGATGGATTGTCTCAGGCAACAAAAGGGTTGTTCAAAGGGGCTATGACCCACAGGTTGAGAATCACTGCTTTAAAGCTGAGAAAGAGATTTAGGGTGCTAATTTTTAGGATTGTTATTAAGGCAGGATTTGTGTACTAAGTGCATTTGTTGCTATTGGGCAATTTCTACTCAACTTCTTTCTCAGAGCCAAGGGAGGGGATGCAGAGTACACACACATATAAATTTTATATGTATATACATATATATGTATGTGTGTGTGTCTGTGTGTGTGTGTGACCCACTGATCCACACCTATGTTTCTGAGTTAAATCCAGCAAACCATGTACCCATTCCAGCATACCATGTACCCATGCCTCCAGATTTTCAGGGACGAGGCTGTGTTCTTAAAGATTGAGAAGACCCATTCTCTCACCCTCTGTGCTTTAGCGAACTCAGTTCCCAACGTCACAATTTTACTGGGTGCTTTTTTAGTTCCCCACCTTACTGCTGTCATCTGTCCTCCCTGCTTGGGCTCAAATGGTGTCAAAAAATCCACCCTGAATACATGTAGAGGAGAGGAACTGACCCAATATCAAATTTCCAAATCCATTTTACCCTTGAACAAAAGAATGAACTCAAACAGGGAGATTTTGCTACCTTCACCCTTAATTCCCCCAGCATGACATGTCTGATCAAGCACAGAGCAAGAGCCCTGCCTTTTAAGTGTGGTCAGAGACTGGGAAGCCCTAGAGAGGATGCCAAGCTTCTGACTGCCTGTGTGGAGACGTTGCTGGCCGAGGCCACTGTCTGCCTGGCTGTTGACTTTCACGGTCAGACACAGAGCCTTTACACCATGGAGTGTGTGCAGAGAGAGAAAATGAAAAGACACAGAGAGAATTGTAAATATGAGCTCAAAGTGATTTAACCAGAAAGTGTCAAGTGCAAACACAGGGTAAACCTGGGATATCCGGTCTCAAACAGAAGACAGGGGGAAAACAGACAGACCCCTGTCTAGCATGTTGGAGGATGATGGAATGAGAAGAGTTGATACTTCAGTTTTAATGACCTGACATCCACAAGTCAGGCTCTCATCAGGCGCCCAAGTCTGTCAGAGTGAGAGCCTGATCCATCACAAGGGAAGTTCCTGAGTAAAAAAAAAGTTACCCACTAGTGAGGGTCCAGACAAAGTAGAGTAGGAGTGGCCCTGAGTGTACCTCCTTCCCCTGCCCACCGCATCACCCACAACATAGAGTTGCACACAGGGCACACACTCCAGAGCTTTCTTGATTATTGTTTTTAATTAACCATGCAAGTAGATGCTTGATATTTGTGAGGTAGGCCTAAAGTACCCCAGGTTGGTGGACATATATTGGCCCATGCATCAATTGCAGGATGTCTAGCTGTCAGTGATTACTGTCTATTGTCACAAGGCTGGTTGCAGCTTGTAAATACTTTAGAAAACTGAAACTCACACTTGTGGCAAGTGTCCTCAGGATGTCCTAAAATACAGCCTCTCCTAAAAGTACAGTACATATTGTTCTGTACACAGTGGCTCACATAGTGTTATACACCTTAGTGAAATAATCTGCAATGTAATATAAAGGTGTCTTGTTGAAATGAACAGAGAGGATTCTTGTTACTCTTTATTGCTTAGAAAAACTATTACATAGAGCAAGCTTGTTCTGTGTCATGAGGGCTATTTTAATTAGATTTGCATCTTCCAGAATACTTTTTTAATTTGATAGTGTTTGAGACTTGTTTAATTAGTTTAATTTAGTGTGTGTTCATGGCTGTGTCTATGCCAGGTGCCTTCTGCACCGCATTTTTGAGGCAGGGTCTTTTGCTGAATGTGGAGCTCACTGATTCAGCCCCACTGGCTATCTATGAACTTCAAATATCCTGTTACCATCTTCCAGGCACTGGGATTGTAGACAGGCATTGCCACAGTGGCTTCTTACGTGGGTTCTAGGCTAAAAACTGGATTCAGGCCCTCATGCTTATAGGACAAGCATTGTACCAATTGGGTCACCACCCAGCCCCATATTTACTTTAGTTTAATATTCATTGTTGAAAACATTTGCAAATTTTTAATTTCCTACTAATTAATTTGAGAACAACAAACTGCATCTGGGTGCAGCAAACTGCAAACGGCCCAGTTATTTTTAGGAGAGGGATGTCCTGATGCAAGCCCAGAGACTTGCTTTGCTAAGACCCCTATTTACATTTGAGAAAAGAATATAAGCTGAGTCTCAGCTAGGACCTCAGGGATGCTTCAAGTTTAGATAACTGTGCCATCCTCCTGTCTCAAAGCAGTTGCTTCAGCCAGAACGGATTAGAAGACACTGTAATCAAACCCGCTGAGCCACCTGTCCAGCCTAGTGACAAATAATTTTATGGATATTTCTCCCAGGTTATCTTAAAAACAAAAATGAAAACAAGAACAAGACCACCGTGCCTCTGTCTAATGAGCACAGGGGACAGGACTGATTTCTTCCTTTAGTATCATTAAGTGAAGCCAGAGTGGAGATAGGAACATGGCTCCCACTGCAGGAACACACCTCCACCCTCCAGTGTGGCTACATTCCTCTAATCTGCTTCTTCCTTTCCACAGCTTACAGAAATGCTGCTGTGTCCCCTACCCAGAACACCCACAGTCTCCCAGCACATCCTGCTTAGATAAAAGGATGTCATCGAACCAAATTGAATTTGGGATTCCTCCTGCAGATTTTAAGTTGTTCTTAATGGCGGAGGATTTCTACTTCATTCACAACTCTGTCAACTATATAAATGTTTCTGTAGATGTCATGGAAAATAGGACAGTGATAAGAGACACCTGGCTAAGGAACTCAGGCTTCCTAATTGGAGAAATTTCAGACCAAACTTGTTTCATGATGGGCCATTGTGTGTAAAGTCCCCAAAGTGTAAAGAGCCATGTACAGACAGAGATGGGTGATGAAAGACAGTAAGTATTTGGTACTCTACCATCCAATATCTATGTGTCTGGCCATGCAGAAATGTTTACATTTGCTGACAGCCGCAGACACAGTCCCTCCATCATTTAGGGATATCATCAATCTTGTGGCCAGCACTGTGAAAGGCCTATCCTCCTTCTATTTTTTACTTACTCAGTAAACATTCAACAGAAAAATAATGGTTCAGTTGGACAAAAATCTCATGTGATATTTATTGTGTCACCCTAGATGATTCTATGCCTGAAATATAGGACTCAGTCTGGATGATCATGTGTAATACACAGAAGTGGGTTGGGCTACAGAGCACAGATTGGTATCAGCTTTGGGGACCATGGTAACAAGGAGGAGAAAGGTGATCCTGTCAGTGGTTTCTTGAGAGGAGAGGCCTGGATAAGGTGACTCAACCCATGTGAAACTGGAGGTGCAATGTCTGGGTGCACTGCACATGACCACAGCTCTGGGTCCGTGTCTTTGGGAGCTGGGATATGTAGGTTTGGGTTCGTGATTTGTCACCATTCTTACACAGTGCAAAGAGGCAGATCATGGGTCCCAGTGAAGCAAGATACACAGGGTCATTTCCAGGTTCCAACCATTGGGCAAGTCTCTTCTCAGCCTTGTCCCCTCTCATGTGTCTGTCAGTAGTCTCCCCTATCCATGGCCAGCCTCACAATCCCTACTGTTAATTTTGCATTGCCTAGCTCCTTCCGATGACCTCCTGCAAGGACCATCCCCCTTGACCACCTCTCTCCTGCCTGTCTCTATGATTACCCACCTGGACCTTCCCCACTGGCATAATGGGGAAAGGAGATGTGGGGCCATGGTTCCTATTCAAAAGCAGAGACACAGTGAAACACAGCCTCCACCCTACCTGAGAAGCTGCCCAGTCTTGGGGCTGACATGTCTCCTCCGTCATGAATTTCCAGGGAGTCCCAGTTCTGCTCTGTGGCGAAGCTGATCACTTGAATCTACCGAGTCACAAAGCCGGGTTACTGGGTTTTGTTTTAGTCAAAGTCATCTAATCTCATGAGCTTTTCATGACTAAGGCAAACATATATAAAAACAATGTGTCTCAGTCGGGTGGGCAATAAATGAAGAGAGCATGAAGACAGGAGGGAGTTATTTTGGAAGAGGGTGTCAAGGGTATTAGGACAGGCCGATGGGGGATGGATGTGATGACCTGTATTGTATACATGTATGAAGCTATCATAGAAATGATACAAATACTATTTTAAAAGATTATATACATATATATAAACATTCATATATACATGCATACATACATGAGCTAGTCTATGACAGAACATGGTAAAATGTCTATAAATAACATTTCCCATAGCTGTTATTCTAAAAATTGGGCTGGAGAGATGGCTCAGTGTTAAGAGCACTTACTGCTCTCCCAGAGGACCTGTTTTGTTCCCAGCGCCAATGGCAGGTGCACATAGAATTTTGCAACTCAAGCTTCTGGGGTTCCAATGCTCTCTTCTGATCAACTCAGGCAGTGGACACAATGCACCATTCTCAGTTAAAACATAATAAAATAAAGCCTTAAAATTACACAAACAAAAATTTTTACTGCAAATATGGGAAAAAATTAGAAACATTTTATAGCAACTCTCAGAAAATAGAAACAACTTTCCACCTATGACAGGAGGGTTCAAGGGAGTACAGTGGGGAGGAAGGGGACTAGAAAAAGGGACGGGGAGAGTGCAGGAGAGTGGAACAAGACTGAATGAGGGCAAAGTGTGTATGAAAAAGTCAGAATGGGATTCATTATACTGAATCCTAAGTCAAAGCAAAATGATAAATATATGTACTTACAATCTTTAACCAAATAATACAAGGGAGAAAGAAGAGTAACTTAAGAGGAAAAGAGAAAAAGAGAGATAGGAAGAAAGAGAGGAAGGAAGGAAAGAAGAAGGAAGGAAGGAAGGAAGGAAGGAAGGAAGGATGGGAAGGGATGAGGGAAGAAGGCGGCAAAGAAACTCTGGGGGACCAGCCTGACCTGACTCAGTGGTCCTTGTCTGAGGTCCTACCTGGATCCCTGAGCCCTCCGTTACTATGATCTTCCAGACGCAGTTCAAGTTGTTGCCATAGGGCTCAGGGTAGCCTGGTGACAGAATTGTCCCTCTCCTCTGAGTGAAATTGCCACTGCATGGAACTAAAAGACAGAAAAACATTAAGTAAAAGCCAAGTAAAGTTACGGGGACTTGATACCTCGTTTCCTTGGCTGTGATCAGAGAGGGAAACTTTTCCTGCTCCTTAAGTGTCACTTTTAGCCAAGGTAAAATGTAATCTCTTCTCTTTCGAATGGGCAACATCAGTGATTGATATCCACTATGTAACTGAGTTTTAAGTCTTAAGTCTACAAACAAAATTATTATTATTATTTTTGGTTTCCTAAAAGGAAACTACCTACAACAAATGTGTCTCTGGAATGAGTTTTGTTTGGAATAATTTTTCTGCTTTAATGTAAGGGTATGTGGAACTGGAGTTGTGGACATGCAACTCCCATTCATACTGATGAGTTTCAGAGCAATCCAGGGAGAAGAAGAGATGCATAAAATGTACAGAGAAATTCAAGGGAAATTAACCTTGCACTGAAAGTCCCTTTGAAAACAGGTAACAATAACAAAGCCTCTGCCATTCCCACTGCTTCTCAAATGTTCGTAGTCAGCACAAATGCATCAAAGGGCAGCATACACATAACACCACAAACCACCACCCTAATGCTTCCCCCACAGACTGACATGTTGTCTTTTCATACATTTGGAGTTGATGGTTGACTTAGTGAGCATCAATAAAGAAAACATATTTTTCACATGTAAATTTCATGTTTTAGGGAACATTGACTTTAATGTTGGTGCTTTTGGGCTATGGGCATAATCAGTTGAGCTACATAAAGATAAATGGGCAAGATCACTTTGTGATGACTGACAGCAGGGCTCTAACCCTGCCATGAGGTTCTGACCCAGCCCCCAAGTAATCATTTCATCTCATGGGTCCCACTTACCTACACAGCTTGGGATGGTGTCATTCCACTGGGCCAATGCGTTTGGCACAGACTGGCAGCGGATGGCTGTGGAACCTTGCAGCAGGTAACCCGGGTTACACTCAAATCGAACTATGGAACCTGCAGAGAACTCAGAACCAATCCTCCTCCCATATCTGGGCTCTGGGACAGAGCTGCATTGCGTGTCACTGGTGCGTGGAACAGCTGGGGGAGAAGCAGAGAAATAGCCACCGTGTCAGAGTAGAGTATATCAGGAGTGAATGCAGAGGTGGTGGGAGTAGATGCTGGGTGGACATCAATGTCTGCCGACCTCTTTGTAAGAAGTGGCACCAGGGGCATGCCTGTGTCTATATTTCCTCCCATGATGTCCGTGGGGACCACGACAGAGGTCTCATTCAGATGGGAAGATGGGATATAAGGAAAATTGGTGCCTGTGATGTCTCATTAGCATTCAAGCAGTTCAAATTAATTAAAAACTAGATGATTGTGCTGGCAATTAGAAGGCAATGACTACAACTTTCGCTCTTCCTCAGCAACATTTGAATCTGGTGGGATCAGTACTCTGTAAATGACTTGTTTAGATGTGGCCCTTCTGATAAATCATGTAATTAAAAATAGGACCTATGACGTGACCCATCATTCCAGTTCTAGATATTTATCATGAGGATCTGAATCTGAATTTAAGGTCTATTATTTGAGGTCTATTATAGCCAAGATATTTAAAAAAACTAAGTGCCCATTCTAGTTTGTTTTCTAATGTTGTGATAAAATACTCTGACAAAAAGCAACTGCGGATAAAAGGATTTATTTGGCTTATACTTCCCGATCACAGCCCATAACTGAGGGAAATCAAGGAAGTGGGAACTTGAAGCAGGAACTGTGGAGGGACACTACTTGCTGGCTTGATCCCCACTTCACTCAGACTCATGATAAGATAGCTTTCTCATACAACCCAGGACCACTAGGCTATGGATGATGCCCAGAGTAGTCTGGGCCCTCCTGCATTTTTTAATAGTCAAGATAATTCCCTCATAGTCATGCCCACAAGCCCATATGATATAGGCACTTCCTCAATTTAGACTCTCCTATTAGATGACTGTGGGCTAAGACAGTGTCTATCATATGGCTGTACAAAAATATTTGGGCTATGAATTCATATAAGAGTATCTCATTAAACTTTACAAATGAAGGAGGTCTTGGTATTCACAATGGTATGGATGCATCTGAAGGGTACTATATTGAGAGAGATGAGCTGGTCTTGGCAGGAAACAGATTGCACTATTCCACTTCCATGGAGGATCCAAGACAACTGGAGCAGAGAGCTGGACGGTGGTTGCCAGCGATTGGTAAGGAAAAGCAGGGAGTTGCTGGGCTTTTAATTGTGTGGATGTAGGAAGTTCTGTAAATCTGATATAACATGCTGGGTCTACAGCCAGCAATATTCATGCAGTTAACTTGTCAAGAAAGAATATCTCAAGTCACCATAGTGGAAAAAGGTAACACTTTATAATTACAATATAGGCCCTATGAACTAGGATTCTTCCAGAATATTCTACTTGGAGTGCAAATGGCCACCTACAGGAGGAGCTTTAGGGCCCAAGGAAAGACTCAGCTCCTAGGAGAGAGGCGTAAACTGTGCCATTCTTTGCACAACTCAGCTGTGGCAAGTCACAGATGAAGAATTTCTTTCTATCCAGTTGGGGGGGAAAGTAGGAACAAATTTATTCCATTCATCTATGCATTATAGTGTTTTCTTTTAATGGGGGGTGAGTACCAGGAGAGGGCCATGATTTATGGCTGGTAGCTCAGATAACACTAAGGAAATCAGTTAACATGATCTCTGTAAGCAAGGAGACCCTGAAGGAAAGGGAAGTTCCACCCTGCAGCTAGGGATTCAACCAGTCACATAGACTAAGAAAAACCCACTGATACTGTGTTTTTATGTGTGGGTAGGTGGGTGGGTGGGGTGGGGGAAGTGATCAGATTCTGAGACTGGACACAGGAGAAGTGAAAATCCAGAGGCCCACTTTGTTTCTAAACATCTGCCCTGAGGGACAAGGTCAGCTCTCCCTGACAGGGAGGGCTGGTGGAAATGTTATTCATGTAAGTCTGCCACTCAGTACAGAGAGAGGGATAGTTATTAAAGCTCTCATTAAATGCTGTCACTGTGTGCTTTGGAAATGAAGAAGGTAGAAGGGCAGGGGTAGACTAAGCAGCAATAAATGACCTGAAGTAGAACATTCTAGTGGAATGGACAACCACCACAATGAAGAATAGCCTTAGAGTAAGTGGCTTGATGCTGAGGGGCAGGGTACTTCTTTTCCTATTGTCCAACAGCTATGTCCTCGACAGCTGTGTGTTTACGATGTCACAGACAGCATAGAGAGCACCATGGGAGCCACAGGAAAGTCAAGGACTCCATCTAATGAGTGGTGGGAGGGGGGCTCTTCCCTACACTGGTGTTTCTTCCATTCTGATCCTCCCATCTCATACAAGAAAATGAAGACACGCAAGGATGTAGTGATCCTGAGAGAACCACTCCTAAAGCAGTCGCACTGACTCAGTTCTACACAGCCAACTCTCATCACCTGCCATCCTGGCTCTCCCGTCTGCTGAGGTTTCCCTGGGATCCCACAGTATGAGGATTTCCTTGTCATGGGAAGTAAACGCCTAGGTATCTGAGATGCTGAGTGTCTTCTGGACCTTGGGTGGTGGAGGTGGTAAAGTACTCTATAGATGCAAATTTTCAAGGCAACTACATAAATGAGCAGCACTGCTTACATATGTGATTATGAAAGACTCTCATAGAGTTGGAAATGTGGAAAACAAAGGGAAGACAGAAAAAGCATGAGACAGGGACAGTGCTCAATGGATCATGGCAACAGCTAAAGGGCAGGATTCTCCTGTGAAACCCTCCTCCCTGTCAGCACCTCCTGCTCCTGCTCATCCAGGCCTCACAGGCAGAATGTGGGGGTTCTTTCCTCTCACCTCTCTTCTTTCTCTCTTAGATGATATTTGTACCATCATGAAACAAATTTCAAAGTAGCCAAGAGAGAAAAGTGAGGGCAAGATAGGGTCAATTGGAAGGCAGGCAAGGGACACAGAAATAGCTGGCACCACTTGACGGTATTAAGTTAGAGACTGAATGCTCCTCTATGGGGTCGTTCAGAGCCAAGAGTGACAGTCGCTTGGATGTGTGCATACAAACTATCTGGGGAAAGCAAAAACAAAACAACAGAACAAAAAACTCATGGGGAATTAGTAGGAGAGCATAAGATATCCATCAACCAGCCTTTGCCATCAGCAGTCAAAGGGACATGTGTGTAGCCTCCCATAGCATCTGGTTATAGAAATCGAGCAACACAAAGAAAAAATTGCAGGGCATGTGGTGAAGCTTCTTATTTCACTTAGTGACCAAGGAACATTCTTTCTTTGCTGGGAGTTGAGGACTCTG
Organism: Mesocricetus auratus; assembly: GCF_017639785.1. Lineage (NCBI taxonomy): Eukaryota > Metazoa > Chordata > Mammalia > Rodentia > Cricetidae > Mesocricetus > Mesocricetus auratus. The sequence continues at coordinate 3,680,183 of NW_024429212.1, read as the reverse complement.
GCCTGACAAGCTGGTTCCGGTTAGAGAATTAGTAAATACCAGTGAATTACATACAATTTTACCATGAATGTTCGTGGTAAAAACACAACAGCAAGCCACTACATTTCATAAGCTCTTGATGCAAAATGTGACCTCCTTTTGAAATGCAAAGTCAATTATGCTTTAAGCTGATCAGAGAAGCCAGGAAAGGAACAACAGTGTGTGGTTTCTGGGCTTCATACTACGAGACTCTTGGTTTCCACTCTACCCACCCAAGCTCAGGAGACCCATACTCCTACTTCTACATCTGATTATTTTTCTGCAGCCTTTCGCTTGCTTTTCAATGAACTGTGTTAAAATTTGTAAAGGGTTTAAGATCTGATAGTAAGTTGGCTAAGGCAGGGCACTGTCCAGATGAGGCTGGGATAGAATGTTGTCCAGGCATGGCTGGAGTCAGCATGCTGTCAAGAGGAAGAACATTGTTTTTTTCCTGTGTGGTTCCAAAAGGCTCTGTGTTGTTTTAGCTGTGACTTGAGCCTAGAGAAAGTCACTTGAGGTTAGTTGGTGACCCAGAGCCATGACTCAAAGAGTCAACTGCCATTTTACAGTTGAGTGCTGAGGAGAGCCTGAGAAACACGACTTCTTCTCTCATAAAAGTAGACAGCAGATTCTGCCAGCTTGCTGACCTTAGTGACAGTGGTTATCTGGAGGTGGCTGAAAGAGGCCTCAAACTGCATATTGAAATGGCCATGCGTGAATGGAAGACAATATAAAAAATTATACTGGGGACTAGAGACACGGCTCATCAGTTAAGAGCAATGACTACTTTTTCAGAGGATATGGGTTTGATTTCCGGCACCCGTGTACTGTCTGTAACTCCAGTCTCAGGAGATCCAATGTCCTTTTCTGGCTGTTAAGGGAACTGCACATTGTGGTGCACAGACATGCAAGAATTCAAAACCCCCATACACATAAAATAAAAATAAAGGTTCAAAATAACAAAACAAACAAACAAAAACCAAACAGTATACTGGTGAGCATCTCAGCCAACAACTTTAACTTGTACGTGATCAGTCACATGCAGCAGACAGCAGGTAAATGAGGAGAGGTACAGGTGGCATTCCCTTCCATGCTACAGATAAGTCCTTTTTTAAAATTTCATTTCTGTTGCTGTGATAAGAACATCTTGACCAAAAACAACATGGGGGAGGAAAGGCTGTGTTGAGGTTATAATTCCTGGTTACTGAAGGGAAGCAACGGAGGGAAGCGTGTGAGACAGCTAGTCACACCACACCCACAGTCAAGAGCGTCAAGAGCAGAGAGACATGAATGCACCCATGCTGCACGTTTGCCCGCCTGCCTGCTTGCTAGCTTTCTTCACTTCTACATACTTCAGGACCCTCTGCCTCGGGACTAGCTGCCTCCAGTGGGCTGACAATTAAAGCATTAATTAGCCGTCAAGACAATCCCCCATAGACATGCCTCCACAGATGAGCCTACAGTAATTCCCCATTGAGATGCTCTTCCCAGCTGATTCTAGGCTTCATACATTGAAAGCACAATCAACCATCACTGTCTGCATTTTCCAGAAGTTTGGAAGATGATGACATGTTTATTCTTATTGTCTCTGCATTCTGCACCAAGAAGCGGTCACTACAGGCTGGGAAGGGAGGGAGTTAGCCAGGAGAGCTTTTCACACCTGAGTCCCAGGAACACGTTTGCTCTCTATCTTGCTGCATATAGCTTTTGCTGGCATCCCAGACATTCTTCGTAACAGCCTGTCGACCTGCTAACAGGGGTCAAGCATCCTGTAACCTCAGGCCACAAAGTCACTGAGCAATCTAAAGCTTTAATAACTTGGGGATGAGTGAAGCTGTCGAGCTGTCACTGGCGCAGGAAAGGGCAACTCAGAACATCTGGATACAATAGAGTTCAAATAATGTCCAGCTTCGATATAACTATCTTTTCTTGATTGAACTCCACCTCTGGGTTGAAGATTTTCTTGCCTTTGAGTAGTTTATAAACTGGGCTCACAAGCCTCTCTTTCTTTACCTCCCAAGGATTTAGCTTTGATAAAAGACTCAATTTTGCATAAACTTACTAGTGGAGATCAGGGAAAGATGGAGTATTGGGTTTTATAAGACATTGGATATGTTAGATTTATTGTTATACAAGGGAAACAATTCCTTCTGTAAATGTTTACTCTCTAGTTTCCTGTACTTTTACATATTGTTAATGCTGATACACGACTTTATATAAACAAACAAATTTTTAGGCCTGGGAGAAAACTCAGTCAGTAAAGTTTTTGCCATGCAAGCATGAGGAACTGAACTCAGAGCTCAGTAAATTAAAATGCAGGGTTTGGAGGTTGTACCTGTAATCCCAGGGCTAGGTTTGTGGGGGGAGGTGGATTCCTTGCCTTGAGCTTGCTGTATAGTTGGTCTGAATAAGTTGGGGAGGTTTAGGTACAGAGTCAGACCATATTTTACAAAATAAGGAGAAAGACTGAGGAAGACATCTACATCAATCTTTTGCCTCCACACATATGTACACACATGCACTCACATAAACACATAAAAACACAAACACACACTCCACCACACAGACACACATCCACAATAATGATTTAGCTCTTTTCCAAAACATGCCACTTGAGTGTAAACTCAAGAGTGACACAGGCCTTCGGTCATTATCTCATATTGAGACAATAAAATACCGAGAAAACACAGGTGAAAAGGCAAACGTGTGTATTGTAACTTTTTCCCCTTTTCTAATATACTTGATGTTCACAATATCTCCAATCCATGCTGGCTGAAGCAACTGCTTTGAGACAGAAGGATAAAACAGTTATTTAAACTTGAAATATCCCTAAGGTTGTAGCTTAGACTCAGTGGTCTAACCTGAGTCTAAGAAACCCCATGTAAAGAATCCTAGTGTCAGCAACTTGAATTTATTTCCTAGTGTCAATGAGATTTTTTTTTCAGGAGGAAAAAACACTTTAAACAATTAGTCTGATTTTGTCACAGAGGAAATGTGAATTCTGGATTGTGTATCTTCTTTGACAAAGCGATTCCTTATCTGAAGAAACTTTTAGTAAACTTGCCTAAATTAGTTACTCTCTAGCAAAGTTAATTAAAAATATACTGGTCATTAACATTTAACAAAAATTACAGCTTAGAAACAACGTAACTACTTTTAATTCCCTAATATCCTTGTTGAAACAACTGCTACATAAGTGTTTGGAAATAGTCCTCCCGTGTGCTGTCAACATCATTGAAACCCTCTGCCCAGGATGGTTTACATGATTTTGATAATGAAAGCCGAAGCTTTTTATAGTAAAGTGTTTTGAGTAGTACATCATTGCTGCTCTGTGAGGCTTTGAGAATTGAAACACACACACACGGTATGACTTTTATTCTCTGTGGTTTTTGGAAAAGTATAATTGTTTAGCAATAATTGGAGAATTCCATAGCAAGGGAAATGACCACTCAGATATGCAATTTCCCCCTATAATTGTGAGGAAATCATTTGAGCGGAGACAGTGCTCTTCAGGCTGGATGAAACTAGCTGGAGAAAAATTGAGAATTGATTTGGTTGTTATGAGGAGGTTGTTATGAGGGCTGCTCACCCTGGGAACTCACAATCCTCCTGCCTCAGTTGCAGGTGTCAGCATGTGATGTGAGTGTCACCGGGGCTGGAGGGAGGATGCTTTCAGGTTTGGACTGGGTGGAGGCCAGGAGCAGCTCCCTGCTGTACTGTGGGCAGTTTGGGCTTCTGCTCTTTATCCCTACCTTCATCTTTGTGTACTGAACATTCAAGGTCAGTGAGAGTGCGATACCTTTCCCATTTTGGAGGACTTTTAAACAATCTCAATTTAAATAAGGCCCAAATTAAACAAACTAAAACAAATATAAAGGCATGGAACACAGTAGTTAATTTTACAGAGTGCTGTTCAACTAGAGGACCGGGCATGGAAGTGCCATTCTGAGTCTGGCTTTGTTAGATTATAATTCCAGTTCCTTTTCACAACAAATATTCTTATTTTAAATACATGTTTAACCATTTTTCAATATGTAGAACTAAACTGTCATGAAATGATTTGCATAATTAGATAAAATACTGTATTTTATGACATTTCATAAGATCTTAAGAGCCATACTTAGGTAGTTTAATCAATAATTGCACTGTTTTGTTTTTATAATGATAGAAAATGAGATAGTATGCCTTTGAAGTACAAGTACAATTTAATGTGCCCAAATGAAAGCTAATTAGTCTTATTAACTGATTTTTATCTCACATATATAAATGTCCTCGACTGTTCGAATGTCACAAGAATAACATTTGTTGATTTTTTTCTCAGTGTTTGAAGTCCAGGGAGCCCCCTTCACCTTGGCACACAATTCAGTACACAGGGAGTCCTCACCTTGGCACATAAAGTGCAGAACACAGGGAGATCCCTCACCTTGGCACACAAAGTGCATTGCACCGGGAGCCCCCTCACCTTGGTAGACAAAGTGGAAACCCCTTGCAGATGCCCCACTCTTGGCACTGAATCGAAGCAGGATCTGATTGGATGTAGCCAGTGGCAGTGTTTCACCTGGAAATTCAAATAGAGACAAGGATATTGGACTGTTGGTCACACTGAGCTGTGTTGATGGTCCACAGTAAATGCCTTAAATTAGATAGAGCAAAACTTGATTTAGGGGCTTGAGACCCAAGCACCTTGCATTTATGGGCATCTTTAAAGTCAGTTCTTGCTTTGTAGAGTCTAATAAACTGGGCTGCCATCAGGATGGAAGGCTATCTGTGAAGGACAGGGAGCAGGCCCTGTGGCTGACCACACAGGGGTTTAAGGACTGACAGTCATGTAAAGGGCTGAATTTATAGGGAGAAAATGGTTTATCCCAACAGCAGTTTAAGAAACATTACAGGATTCATGAAAGACTTCAGAAATAAGTGTTTAAACATTAAAGCAGACAGCAGATACAGCAGCCTTGGGAAGTGTCTCCCAAGTGCCAAGTGTGTATAAGGATCCCAAGTCACTCCCCCCCCCCCGCCCCATCACCAAGATACTGGAGGAGAATCTGTCACTGTGTGTGAGGAGTTACTCATCAGTCACTGAGGCATTTGTAGGCATGATATGATATGGTCTTGCTAGAAAGCCACAAATCTGAGTCATGGAGATTTTGGCAACTCAGGAAATAGAGAGAAACTACAAGCAAACAAACTTTAACTTTGATGGATTAAGATCCATGTAGCATTTTGAGGTAAAATAAAAGTTTGCCTAATTCACATAAAAAATGCTGAAAAATAAATGACTGAAAATATCAATAAGGGTTTATCCACAGATGAGGGCTGGTAACTGCCGAGCTGGCCCAGCAGGATACGTGTGTCTGAGAACCTGTGGGGACTGGTGTGAGGTCCAAAAAGAACCGTGAAATCCATGGATGTTTACTGCATGTATAATACATGTGTTTGGAATTAACCATGAAAAAATGATAGATTTACCCTGAGGAAGGGGAAAAAGACATATAGAGTAGAAAACAAAATTCATCATTTTCCTTCCCTTTTCTGAAAAATACCACTTTTGAGATGAATGAAATTTTCTTCACAATTTTAGTAAGTAAAAAGCTAAAGACTTCTGAAGCCTACAGACCTATAAATTCAAAGGTGATTAAATTTCTTATTCATCATAATGGGGTGGGGGCTAGAGCTGTGTAGTAATACTCAGTGCAAAATAGTGTGAGAGTTTTACCTGAATGGGACCCAGAGAGAGAGCTGAGAAGTCTGGCTTGTGGGTGGGTACCATCAAATAACTCAGCCAAGTCGTTCAGTGCAGTCTGGAAGTAGGCAAACTGTCCAAACACCACTAGAAAAAGAAGGGAGGGTGGAACATAGTCTTATTAATAGCAAAAGAAAGCTTTTTCAAGAACAATCCCCTAGAAAACTATTATTTCAGGAGTCATAAAAATAAGCACAAATGGGGACTGGAGAGACGGCTCAGTGGCTAAGGATATGTGTTCTTGTAGAGGACAGGGGTTTGATTCCCAGCACCCACACAGTGTCTCAACTCTAGTTTCAGGGAATCTTACGCCCTCTTTCTGGCCTCTGTAGGCATTGCACACATGTGGTACACAGTCCTATCTGTAGGCATCCACTTGTACACATAAAATAAAATAAATTTTAGCAAAGCAAAAACAAATGCATTTTCTGTGCTTTCTTAGTTTTGGGTGATTAATACAGTTTTATTTCACTTCTTATTCTTTTGATACAGAAGAGGAATTATTATTTTATGAATAATTTGAATATTGAGCCAGCATATTCTTAATAAATACAACATTAAGATAATATAAAATATTTATGAAAGCATACTGATTTTTTAATATTTATTAGATACATCTGGTTCTATGAAAAATTAGCTAGGTAGGGAGCAAGTTCTATAACACTTTGATAAGAAATTAGAAATGTATTAGAATCTCTCATTCAGGGAGCCCATTCCAAATGGAGGGATGCTTTCTCAGTCTGGACACATGGGGGAGGGCCTAGACCCTGCCCTGGATGATATGACTGACTTTGGAGATCTCCCATGGAGGATCTCACCTTCCCTGGGTAGTGGAGAGGGTTGGGGTGGGGGTTGGGAGGTTGGTGGGGGGCAGGTGCGGGTGAGGGAGCTGGGATTGACAAGCAAAGCAAGCTTGTTTCTAATTTAAATTAAAAAAGGAATCCCTTGTTCACATTAGCACACTGATAAAGGAATAAGCATCAGATTCACAACCCTGTTTCATGGATTTATTTGAGTTATTCTATACATTTTCCTTTAAACTTTAGAATATGAAACTCACAGGATATCCCATCTTCAAGTAAAACACAGCAACACAGGTTTACAATTAAAATTAAATCAGTGTTTGTATATTAAAATTGATTAAATAAAAGAGCGTCACAATATTTTGAAAAACCAGTGATTGATTTAATATTGACATACAAGCCCAAACAAATTATCCTTTATTTGTGTATGTGCAAGGTTTAAACAAAGGTCCTTCTAAGTAATAATGAATAAGAGACTGAGAAATATGCTAGTTTTTGTTGTTGTTGTTGCTTTTGTGTTTTTGAGATAGGGTTTCTCCATAGCTTTGGCTGTCCTGGAACTGACTCTGTAGATCAGGCTGGCCTGAACAGATATCCACCTGACTCTTCCTGGGATTAAAGGCGTGTGCCACCACTGCCAGGTAAAATATGTAGTTTTAAGGGTAAAAATTAGGTAGACAAAAGTTTATGTGTTGGTAAGATAATAATGGAGCAGTCTACTATGAGGGTGTGTTTGTAGACACAGACACACTTGGTATTGTACAGATGGCACACCTCACACAGACTTGCGTACACACACACACACACACACACACACACACACACACACACACACACACACACACTGAAGCTTGCATTTTGAGATTTTTAACTTCCAAAGAGCAGCACCAAGCAGGCTTGTGGGCTAATGAGGGTCTCTCAGTCAATGAGGCTCACAAAGGAATTTGTGGTTCAAACTCACCCCTGTACACTCCCCACCACCCCATCATGTCCCCATAAACTGACTCCTGTTATGTTAAAACCGAAAGTTCAAGCTTCCTGCTTAAGAAGACACTGAGTCACACACGTGTGATTCCTATTTTCCACCATTAATACATTAGTAACATGAACTATATGGGTGGAAACTACTAGAACAATTAAGAACTCATTCACACAGCTTTTAGCTGTTGCCCTCAACACGGAAGCAGGATCTGTAGCAAGCACAGAGGCAGAGCCTGTGATATCCATGGAATTGGGGCAATTCAGTCATGTAGGGGAGGCCATGGCATCTTCCCTGACCAGCATTCCTAAGTCATGACCCCTTTGAGCATATGGACCCAAGTCATCCGTTGAAAGAAGAAAGCCACAGACAGAGCTGTCAACCTCGGCCAGGTGTGCTGCAAACTCTGCTCAGTGGTGTTCCGGGAGAAGATCCACAGTGTTTAAACAGCAGGTGTAAACTCTGTGTCTGTGTGGAAAGTGGGATATAAGGAAATTCTCCCAGCATACGTAAGTGCAGCACGGAGAAGATGACTGTGCAGTTGGTCGTCTGGAGGTGGGGAGCAGCTGTGAAGGTCCAGGGCAGCTGCAGCTTCAGGGTCTGAGCTGAACACATGAACTTCACTTAGCAGGGAAACAGAGGTGGAAGGAGCATTCAGCCAGGATCAGACAGGTTATATGGAGGGAGCTCCAGGCTACTTTCAGATACAAGGACAGAAACTCGGGATCTACAAAGACCTATTTTTTTCTTTTAAGATTTATTTGTATTTTTTGAATATATATCTGGGTGGGTATATGCAAGTGAGTGATGGTACTTGTGGATGCCACAGGTGTACGATCACCTCAAACTGGAGTGGGCTCCAGTATATACAGAAACACAGGCACTCATATGTTAAAATAACAGAAAATCCTTTGTCTCAAGTACTTTCTCTCATTTAAATTTATATGCTCCATTTCTGAGTATATGACTATTGATTTAAGGAATGGCTTATGGATTGATTCCCCCTGGTGCCTCCCCCCTGCCACTTTGGCTGGCCATTGAGGAAAATGGATATATCATATAAGACTGTAAAAGCTATTGTCTGGCTATCAACAATCCTGGTCAGGAGCCAGAGTGGACATTGCAAAAAATGTATTGTGAGTTCAAGGCAACCAGGACCCTCTGCCTGTATAACTCAAACTCTCAAGGATGACGCCTCTACCAGCCAGCTGTGCAGAGGTGTGCCTCAGGCTCTTGACCTGCCTGTGCCTCTGCTTCCTATCCGCCATTTACAAACAACTGACTGCTAAGCCATTCCTGGGCACAGCATGGGATGGGACCACATGGATGGTTGAGATATAACTGCCTCCTAGAGAGAAGCACGAAGACTTGAGACCCCACCGTGCGGGGTGGGCTTAGGAAATCTGTTACTTTTAGTGAACAACATTTCTTTTGCATCGTTTTGTCCCGATTTTACCAAACAACAAATCAGTTAGCTCTGACATGTGTGGCAATGAATTAAAAACAGTAGCAATTTCTTACCGAATTCCTTGGGCACTGTGATGGAATAGATGCATATCTGACCAGCTGTGTAGTTATGAGGGTAGTTCGGTGACAAAACAACCCCCTCCGATCCCATGTACTGGCCTCCACACGGTGCTGCAAACAAAGCCAGCCAAGAAAGGTGAGCTGTGTATGGAAGGGTGCTGCTGCAGGTGACAGGTGAGCCCAGTAGACACACGCAACCTGCTCATCTCACAACCAAAGCAAGCGTGCTTGTCAGCAGCCAGCCCTGCACTGTCAGCAAGGGGCATACCAAGCAAGAGCCACACCAGGGATACAAGCTTTCGACTCAAATAAAGACTGGTGTTCTCATCGAGACCTGTCTGAGGAATGTTCAAATAATAATGAAAATAGCTGTACTACTACTACTAAAAATAGCAATAGGAAACTGGATAAAAGACAGGCTCCCAGAGTCCTCTAGTTGGTATCAGTCATCAGTCGTTTCTAAAAGATATGAAGGTCCTGTCAGTGTTTAATACATGAAGAAGTGACCTCACCTTTCATAAGTTTTGTTTTTATTTTGTCTTTCATTGGGTACCCTTTTGTGGCTGCTTTATACGAGTTAAAGATAAGATTAAAGGATCATGGCCGAAGGTGAGGGAAGAGATAAGGCAGAGAGAGAAAGTAAACCTATCCTTGGGATTTTTGTGCATGTATTACATATGTATTTGTGTGTATATGAATGTGTATGTAATGTTCATGCATTATATATGTGTATGTGCATGTATGTGTATGTACATGCATGAGTATATGTGAGTAAATGTTTGCATAAGTGCATTTATGTATATGCTGCATGTAAACATACATGTGTATATATGTGCATTTGTATATATACGCATGTATGTGTCTGCATAAATGTGTACACATGTGTGTATGTGTGTATATATGCATTCCTGTGCATATATATGTGCATATATATATGCATGTGTGTGTATATGTAATGGGGTTGAGTGTATATACAAGTGTGTATATGTCTATATAGACATGTATGTGTGTGTGAATGTGTATTTATATGCATTTGTGTGTATTCATGTGTGCATATGTGTGTATATGCTTGTGGGTATGTGTATACTGTGAGGTTATATGGACCTTTTCCTCCTCCTGATAATCTTACTAACTTTGCTGTTCCTTTTCTGTGGTCAAAACTCTAAGCATCAAGATGCTGGCATCCGACTGAGGTCCTGTCACTTGTTCAGGCTGTGAGTTAAGTCACCAACACTGGCATCTTGTATGTGATATCAGGAGGGGCTGGTCCCTGCTCTTCCTTTCATCTGTGTAGCTGAGACCAAGGCACCAGGATTGAGCTCTGGCCCTTTCTGCTGTTCTGTACCATTTGATGGCTCTTTGTCCTAGGGGTACCACCACTGACTTAATCCAAAACTACTTCTAGGAGGTGAGAAAGTTCAGTTTCTTCCTAAGGTCCTTTCTTCTTTTGACTTAAATCCAAAACTGCTTCCAGGAGGTGAGAAAGTTCAGTTTCTTTCTAAGGTCCTTTCTTTTTTGTTATAAATATTGGCTCATAGTTAAATGTGTAAGTTAATGAGTTTCACCAAATGCACACACCATACTTGCTACTTTGATTGGAATCCCCGCCTCTCTCTTTCACCCTCCTTCCTTCCTTCTGGCCTCCTTCCCATTCAATACATTTTTACAGTTCATTTATTCTTGATATGGCAATTTTCAAGTGGTTTAAAAAAAGAAATTAAACATAGCATGTTTAATCTGTTAAGTGTTAATTAGCACACTGGTAAGTCCTAATGGACAAACAGGACATTTTCCATGATTAATAAACTCTTCAGAACGTGGTCATGCAAATGGGACGGCACTTGTTCTTGGTTTGTTGAGAGTTAATTGGGAGACTTCCCCCAGTCCTGCACTGCATGACTGTCAGGCTCACAAATCTCATAGCCTCAGCCCATTCAAGGGCAACCAGGAAAGGCTTAACTAACTTAAACAAGCCACATTGTTAGTTCTGATATTTTGTTTCATAGTAGTTTTATTGTCCCAAATTATCTACCATGACTATTTTGCTGGCCAATTAACACAAGCCAGGCTCATTTGGGAAAAGGAATCTTCAACGGAGTAAAACAGATAACAAACACCTCCATCAGACTGGTCTGTGGGAAAGCCTGTGGTGCATTTGCTTGATTGATGGTTGATGTGGGAGGGTCCACGTCATTGTGGGTGGTGCTATCTCTGGGAACATGATCCTGATTGGCTAACAGAACAGGATGAGCAGACCATGGGAAGGAAGCTGGTGTGTAGAGTTCCTTCACAGCTTTTGCTTCAGCTGTGCTCTCAGGTTCCCACCCTGACTTCCCTCAAAGATGGGAGTGTGACCTGAGAGTTTTAAGGGGGAAATTAACCCTTTACCTGCAAGTTGCTTTTGATCCGGGTGTGATAGTACAAAAAAGAGAAACCCTAACCAAGACAAGTATTTTATAGTCTGTAATGGGAAATGCCAATTCTCCTTTCAGATGGAGGATATTTGTGTACTCATATTCCCAGAGTAGAAGTTTCCAGTGAGATACTGTGACTCTGGCCATCAGTGTAGACAGACAACTGTTGTTTCCACCTTGGCTATGTCAATTCAACTTGGCTATTTTAGAAAAAAAAGTCACACTTTCTCAAAAAGCTTATGAGCCACCTGTCTAAAATTAAGTATAAAGGATGGAAACACATTTTATTTTAGCTCAGTCATATGAAATCCAAGAAACTCTTTTTGCTAACTACCCCATTCCTATTTATCATCTAACTATGTCACCTATCTACCAATCTGTCTGTCTATCCACCCCCACCCACCCCCTACCCACCCACCCATCTATCTAATCTGTCTGTCTGTCTTTCTACCATCTACCTACCATCTATCTTATATGTCATCTATATTCATCTTTTTTTTTTTTTTTGGTTTTTCGAGACAAGGTTTCTCTGTGGCTTTGGAGGCTGTCCTGGAACTCGCTCTGTAGACCAGGCTGGCCTCGAACTCACAGAGATCCGCCTGCCTCTGCCTCCCGAGTGCTGGGATTAAAGGCGTGCACCACCAATGCCTGGCTTATATTCATCTCTTTGTTTTGAACTTTCTGGAGAATGTTACCATGTACCTCATGTGGATTAGGTGGAAAAGAGAACAAAACAGACACAAAAGTTTCAAATCATATGAATAAAATAAAGACATTGCCTTGTTCATTTACAATGGGAACAGCTAAGTGACTAAGGACTGTCCTAGGGACTTAGCAGTAACTACGGCTGTGGAATATAGACCTGGACTGTGAGATTGTATTTAAAGTAAAATATTTCCCAGAAGGAAGGAGTGAAGTTGAATCAGACATACCTTGGCAGGCAGGCAGTGCCCGGTCCCAAGAGGGCTTCCCATCAGGTCCCGTCACACACTCAATGGATGACGGATCCACAATCTTGTAGCCAGAATCACACTGATAGGTAACTGTGGACCCCAGCTTGAAGTCGGTTCCAATCTTTGTCCCATTCATGATGTTCCCAGGGTCGAAGCAAGCTTCCCGGGGCTTCTCTGAAGAGGAAAGAGCATGCATGCCATGATTGTGTCTGTGAGTAGTCGTTCCCCTTGTCTCCTTGCTTACTTCAATCAAGATCCATCAGTGTCCAGCATGGGAAAAGGGGCTTAGAAACATTCACGCATCAGCTAATGACAATGTTAGCTTATGAGTTCGCAGCAGGGAATTCCTTTACAATAAATAAATGATATTTACTCTCTTAAAAATGACATTTTTATCACAGAGTGATATAATATTATTTTCATGAAAGGAAAGGCAGGGTGTTTGTGTGGTGTGCAGTTTATAAGTTGTTGAAGGCCTAATTGGTTTGCATTTTAAAACAGATTGAGGAAGATATGAGATTCATTTTCCAACTTGTCCCTGATGCATCCCAAAGTGAACTTGTGGCACACTTTCAAAGTGATAATTTAGCTTCAAAGAAGGAAAACCGTGGAGTCCCTGAAAATCAAGTACAGCTTCTCATTGCGACGCAGACAGATTCCATCAGAAACTCAGAAAGTGCTCTGAATTACAGTTCTCAGGGCCTGTACTCAACACTGAAGACTGTCAAGCATAGCAGCAAAATGTCATCTGAGTGACAGCTATCAAATATGACATCTGGTGTGTGACAGTTGCCCCATGATATCATCTTAATTGCAGTAACTGCAGAGACTCACTGAGGGAGTGCCCCATGCCAGCCTGAGTTGAGCTCCATGCCAACTGTTACCATCCTTCTGCAATGTAAGTGCTCACAATCTGAGGTTCAGATCCAGGCAGGGCACTCCCAAGGCCACACTAGTGAGCACTAACAGTGTAGTAACTGATCACAAGGCCCAGCATTGGTGTTGTGTGCAATTTGTCTGGACACTCAGAGTTTGTTGCTATGTAATATTTTTCACTTTTTACCTCAATAGGTCACTCAAAATATTAATAAATCAACAAACGCCAGGCTGTGGTGGCACACACCTTTTTTTTTTTTTTTTTGGTTTTACGAGACAGGGTTTGTCTGTATTGTTTTGGAGGCTGTCGGTCCAGCCCGGCCTAGAACTTGAACACCAGCCAGGTGGTGGTGGCGCACGCCTTTAATCCCAGCACTCGGGAGGCAGAGGCAGGCGGATCTCTGTGAGTTCAAGACCAGCCTGGTATACAAGAGCTAGTTCCAGGACAGCCTCCAAAGCCACAGAGAAACCCTGTCTTGAAAAACCAAAAAAAAAAAAAAAAAAAAAAAAAAAAAGATTAAACTAACATCTGTTTATAACCATGTGTTCTGTGAAATTCTAGATTAAACATATCTTTATTCTTCACCTCCTTACCAGAGGGCCTGGAAAGGCTGAGGTCTGTGGAGATGAACATCACAGACTTCCCAGTGGGTGTTACAGAAGGTAAAGGACACTATTCAGCTCAATGTTGTGGCCATCTCTTTGGAGATATAGGAAAGATAGAGCATAATGAGATTATTATGATTGGTTTAGGGTCTGGGATAACTTCAAAGGACATAAAAGCTCTCTTTCTTTAGGTTTGAAAACTCTGCATCCATGAAAAGTTCATAAATGCCAGTTACTTTATCTGCTACAGAAAATCAAGTGTCAATCATATATGCAGGGAACTTTGGGATAAACCAGTACAATGCTGAATTCTGGTTTTGTATTTTTGGTCTCAGATCAAGATTGGTGATGTTACTTTTATTTCTTCCTGATCACAGTCAGGTTATTCATCACCCAGATGAGCAATTGCATGACTTAATGTCAAGAGAAAGAATGATATGGAAAAAGTCAGGTGTCCAAGAGAGAGAAAGGCATGGAGTTGGTTTAGACACACACCCAGGGCACAGATGACATGTAGTTAGTGGGAAAGAAAAATATCAAACAAATATCACATCTTGGGGAGTCCTGCGGGAAGTACAAGGACCCTGTTTAACTGTTTTATTCATTAGTTTTCATTATAGTCTGTTACATTTTTAACACTCTGTGCATCAAGCACCAACAATCTATATAATGTGCTATAGTTGAATGTACCATAGACACTTGAGTCTGTTATGATAATTTATTAAGAAAAACATTTCATGTTTACACATTTGGCCAACAACATTGATTTATCCGTGGTCCCTTAGCAAGCAGTTGATAAGCAAAGATTAGTCTCCAGTTGCCTAACTGCAAACATATTTGGATATGGCAAATGGCAGTTGACATTATCATGTCTTTAGAGTAGACTTGAACCCTAACCACCAGACATTTAAGCAAATAAAGAACAAAAAATAACCAGAACTCATATACATCAGTGCTGACCCACTTCATTGTTCATGGAGTCATTCAAGAAACAGGTAAGCACTGATTGTTTGCACGCATCATCCTTCTTGCCTCTTCATTACAAAGGGAACGTTTCCTGCTGGGTCAGTCCGGGTAGACCCACGGCCTTGCCTTTCTTTCTGATTCTCTTTCGTTATAAATCTCTTTTAGACCCGTGTGTGGCTTGGTAAGGCCTGGCTTACACAGCTTTCTGCTTCACGCCACTGATTGAGAGTGGGGTGGCTGGTTTGCCTTCAAGCGGCTGCGTCTAATCTTGTGGCTCTATTTAACCACTGTCAGTTCTGAGTGCGCAGTGATAAATCACAGCCCGTTTTCTGCTTACATTTCTGCTATGTTTTCTAATTAGATGGCTTTATATTGGTGTTTGTTTTTCTGCTGTTCCTGTCCATTCCATTCAGGAATACCTTTCTAAATTCCGGCTTTGTATAACAAATTGGTGGCACATGCAGGGCCCCTGGGGTAGCTGTTTTGATAAAGTGTGGTAAACCTTGGCGGATTCCGTGGCAGGTGAGGATGACCTAGGCGGAGGGACAAACATGCCAGGCAGACAGAGCTTAATGAGAAGTTTAATTAGTATGGGAGGGTGGGGGAGGAGACATAAAGAGACACGGAGGAAGGGAGAGGACAGAAGAGAAGAGGGAGACAGGAAACATGTCCTGTCTGCCCCAGAGGAACAGCAGGAAAGAGAGCAGCAGGAAAGAGACAGGAAAAAGGGGAGGAGCGGGAAAGAGAGGAACAGGAAAGAGAGAGCAGAAAGAGAGCTGAAAAGAGGACTGGAAAAAGAACCTAAGTGGGCAGATGTCTTTCTTCTAAATGGGTCCTTTGTGCCTGGGCTGACCAGGGCACTGCCCTGAATGCATTCTGCCAGGTGACAGGGGCAGGCTAGCACAATGCTTAACCCTTACAGTGACTGCAAGGTAAGGCTGCCTTGGGACCCCTCCTTGTCCATCATATCTAGTGACTGTCTCTGCAGTCTGCTGCACTTACCCTGAGACTGCGTGCCCTTGCCAGTGTGGTGACACCAATTCTGTTAGCCACTGGAGAGTCTTTTCCACTGACTTCTCAAGAAACATTTCAAACATTAAGAACTACAAATGCCCAATTAAAGGATGGCTGTTTGGAAACACGAACCCAAACGAAGAGGACGTTCTCACCCCTGGTTATTGTAACTTTATATATTTTGCTTTTAGTGGAACCTGGCTTGAGTAGCTGTTTGGGCTGTAGACCAGGAACAGGCTTGGTGAGGGTCATCTAGGATTTCCTGAATATGTGAGTCATTAGAGGAGGTGCAAATGCATAAGGGCCACACTCATCATTCCCAAACACAGTGGTATCTACTCTAAAGGCATCATTTTTACCAGGCATTTTAATAAAAGCTGTGTCTGTAGATTTTGAGATTTTAAGCATTTTTTTAGAAGTTAGAGCATTATAAAGCAATACGAATCCATTGAAATGGTGACTGAGAAAAGCATACCATTTTATCTTACTTTGAAATTTTCACTACAAATTTATTTACTTTTACCCAAATCTTCATTACAACTGATGATATAGGCTAAATTCTGTCTGATTATTGCTGTCTTGGTCTCTCACTTCCTTCAGTCACAAAGGCACTCACGCTGCAGAAGGACATTTGTTTTCATGGGTTCTGCATCAAATGCTCAGGTTAGAGTCATGTTGCATGCAGCTTTTGTTCTTTTCCTTGAGTGCGGTTCTGAGTATTGACAACATAAATACCTGCCTAGGCTAGAGCTTCCCCTCGAGTATGTACCCATGGGTGAGGAAGACACAGAGAGTGATGGAGAGTACCCCAGTGGCAAAGACTGAGGCACAGATATCTCAATGAATTTAACTGTAGGGATCTTAAGAAAACAAATCAGAAAATGCCAACGCATGTTGAAATGATTCTTAAATGCCATCAAATCATTATTGCATATGCCATAATTTATCCTTGGGTGACAATGCTCCTGGAAAATCACTTCCCAGCTGTTTTTACTCCTCTTCCAACAGAGATAAAAACTTTTTTAAACACATGAAAGGTGGGGTTCTCTTCTTCAGAAAGACCATATATGCACTCATGCACACACATACATGCATGTATGACATCTATATATGCAGGTCAGGAACATGTGTTTGACCTACAAAATCTCATGGAGAAATACTGATAGCAGAAGTAGCCCCTGATGCAAGTTAAATTTCCCAGAAATCCATCTCATCACATACCTTTAAATTCAATGGCAAACCCTGACAGGCCAACTGAAGCATCACTCCTGAATGCCAGGAAGAGGCTGTTACCACTGCTCTCAATCCGCTCTGGGGCCTGAGAGCCCTGGAAGCTTCCAATCAGGGGGCTGTTGGAGTTCTCCCCTTCATAGATATGTAGGAAGTCATAACTTGGCTCCATGCTAAAACTACAGGAAAGGAGAGTGTCACACCATGCCTCAAAGTAAGCTTCTGGGAACACATCAATCATAGTTTAGTTTGCTTTTATATAATAACTTGAATTATTACAATAATCAAAATTAAACACGAACCAAGCACCATGCTAAATTAGAAGTATTATTTGTAATAATCATGATCAATGTTTCACATAATGCTATCATATCAAATAGTAGATAATTTTGAAGGAGCTAAAAGAAGAAAAGTTATAGTTATATGAGTGTAGTACCCCTTCACTATCCCCATGAACTTGCTAAAGACAGGCAACTTGAAAGAGACCAGACTAAAAAGAGAAGGCTTCCAAGTGAATCTTGATTATTAAGTGGATATTTTGAGATTTAAAATATATGTACTTTGCACTGCTGTATATTATAAATGTTAAGACTCAAAAACCTCTCACTGGTTTACTTTTACATTAAAAACTGTAATTCTTTGTTTCCTTTAGTAAGTGAACCAATGTTTATGGTTTCTCCATAGGCATAGCACAGATATTTCTTACCATGTACCACAATGAATAGTCCAACAAATCTCTCTACTATTTCTTCATTCTGCCCCTCCCAACTTTCTGTGTTTCTCTCTCCCTCTTTGTTTTCTTTTCTAATATCAACATCTACTCCATATTAAAATTTGAATCATCTATCCCCAAGGGGCCCAATGACATCACTGTTACTTAAAAACTCTATTTGTAAATCTATAAATCTGTAAAACTAAATTTTATTTGCAAGCTTGCTTGTATTAGATATGATGGAGGAAGAGCAGAGTTTCCAAAGCTTAGGGATTTGGTGGAATCACAAATGCCATGTGAGATTTTATTAGAAGAATAATTTGAGTCATGGTCATTTTTTTATGGGTAATTCTAGAATTTGGTCCTGTGCCATTTCCGATGTCTAGTAGGGCTGATTATGACCATAATTGCATACTGAACACTGAAATACAATCAGACATAGGAAAGAACAAAACACATTCTGTGCTGAACATCTTTTTAAGTAGATAATACTTTGGGTGTAGAACCCTGGTATCTATTTCCAAATAATTCTAGGTCTCTTTGTAATAATCAGACTTATTTCCATTTACCATATCATCATACACCAATAGTCCTTAGTAATTTCCCCAGGTCTAACCCAGTCTATGCAGTGGTTTTGAGTTCTTGTGAGTGAACATCACTATAGAGTTCACAGGGACAGTGATAAACATTGCTCCCCATAGTCACCTATACCAGCACACACTTGCTTTGGTCCTAGAATTCTCTCCTCCAATTTTCCTAATGTCAGACTCCCACCCTCCCCACAAGAGCAAATCAGAATTCAGTCTTCTGGGAGAGTCCTGTGTGTTGCTAGACTGGAATTGATGTTCATAAATGGAG
Organism: Mesocricetus auratus; assembly: GCF_017639785.1. Lineage (NCBI taxonomy): Eukaryota > Metazoa > Chordata > Mammalia > Rodentia > Cricetidae > Mesocricetus > Mesocricetus auratus. The sequence goes on along the minus strand of NW_024429212.1, from coordinate 3,661,484 downwards.
GCCTTAGAAGAGTATCTTGAATTCCTCCTGTTGGAGCATCCTTGCCCCTATAGAGTATTGTGCTCATATTTTGGTGGCCCAAGAACAGCCTGGCTGGAAGCAGGTCTATGCTCTAACCCATAAGCCCCGCCTATAAGACTAAATGTCAATGAATAAGGTCCTGTGTTTAAAAGGTTCCAAATCTCCCCCTCCAAACAGCACCATCATCTGGTACTCAAGGGCTCAGACATAAGGAGGTAGTGTACATTTCACATTTAAGTCATACCCACAATGGAACTGACTTCAGTAAATCGTTACTGTCCTGAACTTTTATCCTCTAGTGTAGCAGGTGTGAATATCCATTTCTTAGACACTGGTGTCTAGAATTTAAACCCTACTACAAGCAAAGTCTGGGGAATCTTTGGTTTATATCTCTATGACATCCCAACAGTTTTAATTATGGTAACAGCATTGCCCTGAGGACTGCCAGACAGAACATGCAAGGGAAGGAATCAACTTTCACAGACTACATTCCCGCATCTCCATAGCATGGTGTTCACAACTGGTCAGAACAATCTACAATCAAAGAATTGATGTACAGAACGTCTGTGGGGGTGGACAGTGGTGTGCAAAAGAGATTCATGCATGTCTTACATGCAGAGCACTGTCCACCAAGGCAAAGTCTCTCAGTTCCTGAGACCCTGTCTCTGACTGGACACTGAACGGATGGCTTACTCAATGTAAAGTCGGACACTCCGAGGTGACAAACGCAGTGAGTTGGACATAGCATTAAAATCCTACTAAAAAGAGGTAGTCTGCACCAGACATACCTTTTGAATATCAAGGCAATGACAAAGTCCGGGGTCACCTTAATTCTCCAGTCACACTCCTTCCCGGGAGGGTACGGCTGTGGGTAGTTAGGGGATAGAATCACTCCCGCTGGGCCAGTCAGGTTTCCACCGCAAGCAGCTGTCATGGAGCAAAGTGACAGGGGGAAGTTAGAGCAGATATCCACAATGTTGAGGACAGGCAGACAATTCTCTGTAGAAAGGGTGCAATTGTCAGAACTGCCATCTAAGACAGTTTGTTTACAAATTTTGGGACAAGTTATCAAAACCCATCAAGACTGTGCCTTTTCTTGTGATTCTTGAGGATTTTAGATTATACTTCATGCTGTTTTTAGGAAGAATTCCATCTCTCCTCACCCCCATTTATTTTTGAGGCAGGTTCTCATTATGTAATCCAAGCTGTCCTAGAACTCACACTGTAGCTCAGGCTGGCCTTGAAGTCACCATGATTCTCATGCCTCTCAAGTGTAAGGAATACAGGTGTGAGCTATACTTCATATGATTCTAACTGGCAAAAAATATTTTCATGACTTAAATTTTATTCAATAAGTTGATCAGTCTACTTAACCTTCACACCTTGTAAACATACATGCAACACACATGCATTACATGTATGTTCTTATACTCTAGACTTGATATAAACCCTTTTTGAATGTCACTTTATGATTCCAATGCTTCTGCCACCATTTCGCATCAGTTTACAAAGTCAGCGAACCCTCTAGAACACAGGATTTATTGTGATATGATGATTACCCTGCCAACCTTTCTGTATTTCTAATATCCAGGGCACTTCCTTCATCATAAACACTCAGAAAGCTGAGTGATTACATCACATTTTAAGTTCACACAGTATGACGAGGGGTTCTCTCCCCAATGGTTCAAAACAACAGAATAAACAGTGAACATTTAAATGATATTTAGGGAAGGCCATAGTGGGAGCTGAGCGGCAACACTTGCCCATAGATATAGTACATGGCCATAGCACTTCGATAATATTGTTGAGACCCATATGGGAATGATTGAGTGAACCTTGTGGTTACTAGTTGTGACTGGACTGCGTTCACATTTACTCCAGTTGGCTATTGACCACAGGGTTTAGTGCTGTTGTCAGTGGGATAATTTTGGTTCCTAGAATATGAAGATATCTTATATCTTTCCATATACTAAATAAAATGTCTGTTAAATCTCTGCCACACGGGCATTGTTCAAACATATTTTAGGTGCTAAAGCTGCCAAAGACTTCATGGTTCTTTAGGCAAATTTTGTGGTTCGTGACCAAGTTGTTTTAAAATATCAGTTGGATTAAACCACAGAATTCCTCCTAAATTATAGACATTTCACATCATTGACAATATAAATACATATGTATATTTAGAACTAAGTAAATAAATAAATATCCTGATTAGCCATCCTTTTTCCTTCTCCACAAATAAAGATTTGCTTTGTGTAAATACAATTAAAGAAGGTGGAAGAATGTAGTCCACAGTTTTCAGTAATGGCTAGGTCATTCAACAGTCACTTAACATTCCTGAAAATCCAATTCTTCAAAATAAGAAATAAAATGAAATCATTATGTTTTGCAATAAACTCAGTCTGATCAATGCAAAACCTGAATGCCACAATCATACACTGGAGTTCCACGAGACATGTTGACAGACAATGAAGTCACATATCTGCTGGTATGCAAGTCCATCTTAATAATGATGTGGTTATCATCATGTGGTTACTTCATGGCCCTATTGGGAGCCTTTCCCCCAGCACTCATAATGGATGCTCAAGCATCTGGGATGAGAAGCCCGATCTGATAGGGCAGCCATGTTAATGTAGAGATGTAGAGGTAGAGGTGCCTAGAAGCTGGGGAGATTCTACTCTACACAGGTCCTAGGAGATGAAAAGTGTGCATCACAGAGGGATGCATATGGTATGATTCAAATATTGAGTGAAAGGAAATACAAGGAATGTGGCCCTTCCTGCTGGTCCCAGGAGCTCCATCAAATGAGGGTATTAATGCTGAGTGAGATGGTAAGTGGCACCACTCTCTCTGGGTCTGGAATCCTTCATCTGAGCTTCATTAGGCTTTAATTAGAGAGCTCATAAAACCTTTTCAATAGAATTAGAGTTTAGAAGATGCAATTTAGAGGTTCTAGCAACTCCACAAGGACAGGGTCCACAAAATGTGCTCAGTTCCATCTGAACCACAAGCCTATCCATACAGGTCAGTTCCCACTCCATCCATCTCACAAGCAGCACTCCACTCTAATGGGACAACTAGCACCCCTGCACAAAACACTGGGGCACTCACACCATTCAGAGACATACTCAGTCTTTAAATAGTAATCCTGCAGGTGGGGGCCGGTTCCAGCCATCAAATAGTGTATGCAGATCAAAGACACATTGACACCTTTTACAGCTCTGTAGAATTTGGACTTTAGAGAAAAACTCTAAACAAAGCAAAAACTGGAGGGTTTTGAGGGAAGGAACACACTATTCCAATTATAAAAATTCCATGTGCTGTGGTCTGGAGACCTCATTCCTAAGACTCAGCTGTATTGCTGAAGAGACGGCTCATAAATAAAGTATACAGCATATAAGGATGAGGACCCAAGCTTACTCCCTAGGTACTCGTATAAGGTTGATCATGGCCATAGACAATTTAAGCCCAGTGATGATGTAGGAGGTGAAGATGGGTAGATTTCAGGGGCTTGCTATCTAGTCTGTCTAGCCAACCCGGTGAACTCAAGGCTTAGAGAGACTCTGTCTCAGAAACTAAGGTGGCTAAAGAAGACACCTGGCATTGATTTCTGAGCTCCACTTGCACACACATGCATAGGTGAGCACAACCACACGTAAATGTGTATTCCCACACTCCCCACATAACACACATACATATGTATTTACACACACAACACATATAACACCCAGCATACACACAAAACCCATACAAAGACAGACACAGAGATGCGAGATGCACTTATAAAACACATCCCACATACACACACACACACACCACCACCACCACCACTACCACACAGCTAAGCTATAAAAGCCCATTTTCAGGGGGCAAGAAGAGGGGCAAATAAAGAAGATCTTGAGAAAATTAACAGCAAATCCTGGAAATGTGTGTTAGATGTGTCATGGGAAGCCAGTGTTATGTCAGGAGAGACTGAGCAGAAAAGGAGTTAGAACACACAAAGAGGGAATTTCACACTCATGCTGAGGGGGAAGGCAGCTGCCCAGTTTGGAAAAAAAACCCACTATCACCACCACCAAACAAACCAACCAACCAGTTACACAACTGGATACTAAATGGAAAGATAAGGTTCAGACCCATATCTAATCTAAAATGGGAATTAAAACAAGAACAGTGTGTCACTTTCTGCCCACACAATAAGGTTAAGAGTCATCCTAAATTGTGATTTTCTGATTAGAGCAAAATAAGCAACCATGGCTAATGAAAAGTGGAGTTGGTGTAAATATTCGGATAGATATTTGTGGGACGTGGTAGTAGTGGCTTAGAAATGTAAGTCTAAAGAAAGACGTCACTCCTCTGCAATCATGGATGGTTTACAAAGGCTGTTTTATTATGGCTAACTTCATAAGAGAGAACTTCACTGTGCACTTGTACAGAAATGAGGGGCCAATGCTGCTAGGCTACACTGATAAGATACTGGACGGTGTTACTATTAAGGAGACAGGAGCTGTGCTCAGTGGTACCCCACAGTGATCAAGAATCTGGTGGAAAACAAAATAGCACCCAAAACACCTAGTACTGCACAGTTAGTATTTGGGCAGGACATCTTTAAACTATTTTAAAGCAAAATCTATACATATGCTTTATGAATCTTATTGATGTATACTTATGCTAATGGCAAATGCCTCCAGGCAAAAAGACAACATCTCTTTTTACTTCTTGCTTTGCCATAGCTTCTAAAACACTTGCAATAAACATGTATTATCTCCAAATAAGACAAAAAAAGTTTAAAAACAAATGTTGCCTGTTGAGTAAAAGATTTATACGGGAGCTCATCCGCAGTTAGGCCAGGCATCACTCTGGAAACATGCTGCAGGGGACACAACCCTCACCTCTAAAAAGTGAAATTCACAGTGGAATGAAGAGATAGCATCTGCCTTTCTGTCACACAACATCTATCCCTGTAGACAGGTCTAGTCCCTCAAACACCTTACTATCAATTGCTGCAAATGATTTCCATTTGTTCTTGGAAGTACTGCTTGTGACCCAGAAGGACAAGGGGTACTTTTTTGCTGAGCTGTGAGCTTTTCACTTCTTGCTAAAAATGAGGCAAGTGAGAGAAGGCTATGCCAAAGGTACAGAGTATCAAGGAAAGTGGTCGAATTTTACAATTACCTCTTGAATGTAGGAAGGATAAATTGCCTTTAGTAGATCAACTTAAAATTGATTTTTTAAAGTTTTTCCTCTATGAGGTTAAAAATAGAAAATGGAAAGAAATAAAATCATTTAAACAACACAGACAGACACACACATATAATACATATATACATGCAACAATGCATAACACATACAACAAACATAAAACACAGTCACAGAAATATGTATAGGACACACACAAAATACACATACAATGCACATATGGACATATACATACAACATAAATACACACATACACCACAGCTGATCCATAAATGGCAGAAGAAGCTTCATCTGCTGGCACCCTCCCAGAGAAAAAACAAACAAAGCAAAACAAAAAAACAAAGGGTTTACAATGACAGCTGCATTTATTCTATTTTGGAAAGTATCCAAAGTGTCATGACCCTCCTGTTAACACTGTGAGCAATGAAGACTGAGGGTTCTCACAGTGAGAGACACGGAGGCACAGAGAAGCCTCCTAGACAGGGGTGGTGTTCCTCAAAACCAGGTGCTAAGGACAAGAGCCCAGGAGTTGTATCTGTCTTCAAGGACACGAGAGAATCCCTTGCTTCCCTGCCACAGCCTTTTGTCACGGGTTGATTTAATTTTTACATCTTCATGCAGAATATCTAGAAGTATCAACTACACTAAATACTTTGTTAAAATATAAATTTTAGTTAAGTTACATTTTAGAAATCCAACTGAGTACTCTAAATAGGTATTTTATGTTAAAATATTTAACAGAGTGAAGGACAATTTACATATAATTTCTATTTTATATGAAAATCTATTTCCCTAAAATCATATTTGTGAAAGATCACCTTAGATGTCTATTAAAACCATAGCTGGCAAAGCCATTTATTACTACATTAATAAGTTGAACTGGGAATTTTAATTGGTGTTATACACAATTTTATTGTCCATTTTCATTTTCCCCAAAGCGGTATAATTCCTACTTTTCAGGATCCTTTCTAAAATGTACAGATATTATAGAGAAACATACTTCTGAAGAGCTGTGCAGTAGTAGGTTTTGCTTGAAGGTGTGTTTTATATTAAAAACGAGGTCAGCAGTGTGAGCTTATGAATTTTGAGCCATGTAAAATTTTAAGTCACACCAGTTTGGTTGATACATATTTACATAAGAACTCATAAGGACAAGAAATGCTAGATAAATGTCAATTACTGTACATTAAGGAAATGGCATCCTTTAGTTCATCTAATAAAATAAAGGTTTGCAATAAAGCTTCAGTGTGTCTGAGAGAGCCTGAGGCCATTTAAGAAGGCCCTGAAAAGTCCTCCTGAAAAAAAAAACATGATCAGGCTGGTGTGAAGGGTAGGCTGCATTCACTTCCAAGAATGGGCATTTCCACTTCCCAGGCCCGTACCTATGCATAAAGGGGGATCTGGCTGCCAGAAGAAGCGGCTGTTCAGCTGCACACAGGTGATCTTGGCCTGTCCTTGGAGCTGGTATCCAGGATCACACTGGAAGGTGATGGTATCTCCGGGTTCCCGGCTGTCACCATAGCGGGTACCATTCTGAGGCATCCCAGGGTCATTGCAGGTAGATGCGATGGATGCTGCAGAAAGAGCAAAAAAAAAAAAAAAACATCTGGTCAGAGGACTGAAAACCAGGTGTCCACACATGCTGGGGTGGCTGCTGTCTCTAGGGTGAAATGCTCAGCATTGGTAAAGTGCATTAAATGTTTTCCAGGAGCCTAAGTAAAGGGGGGCTTCTTGGGGGAGGACTCAATGGCATGCTCTTTGCTGCCAAACTCAAGTTGAGTAAATCCTACCGAAATCTTGTTAAAATTTGGCCACTTATGTAGTTCTAAATGTCAACTTTACCATATTATACTTAGTATACATTATATATACATTCCCTTCTAATCTGCCCTTTAACAATAATTAATAGTGTCATATATCACAAGTTAAATGATTTAATAAAAGAACTATAGTCTCAACCCAGAGCAAAATGCAATTGGAAGACTTCCCTGACATGAATTCTTCACAGCATCTGGGGGAGTGGCCAGATGTCAATCTTATCACAGGCATCATGGATCCACAGAAAACTACTGTCCAGGAAAAAATCATCAATTATACTTTTTAAATAAAGACTTATAGTTAGTCATTTATTTTTTAAAAACACTGAAAAATATGTTATTGGAAGAGAGAGAGAGGAGTGGAGATAAAATGAGCAGAGGAGAAGAAAAGGGAGGGAAATGGAGAGCTTAAAGAAAAAGATGGGAAGGAAGGAAAGGAGAAAGAAAGAGGGGAGGGAAAAGACAAAGTAAGAGAATTTCAACACGTTGTTTGTAGGCTGTGCTGCATATGCATAGCACTTGTGTAGACAATACTATGTAAGGTGTTGTGTTCCTGTTAGCAGTCACTAAAGCACACTCCTGAAATCATGTCACATGGGCAGCTGCTTTCCTACCCAACATACACAAGAAGGATGCCCAGGAGCCCAGAACTCACTCTAGGGTTTTGGACCCCAGCATCCCATGGAACTTGACAGCCCAAAGAAAGAGTTACTGTGTCCTATTTCTATAAAAGCACTGCACTCTTATAATTAGGAGATACACACAAAGATTCAAAGCTTAAAGTTACTCTCCTACTGAGTCCTTCCTTTCCTGCTTCCATCTAGAACAATGGAAAGTTACCATTGATACAAGGAGACTGGGTGTGTTGACATCCACATTCAGGATTCAGGGAGAACAAAGAAGATGTATGCACACCTGCCCTGCCCACCTTGCCATCCAAAGGTTTGTGGAGTTAATGAGCAGTCATTGCAATTGACTACTGAATTATGTAACACTCTTTTGTATATACATAGTGATGGGGAATGTTCTTCTGTGTATATGTTTGTTTTATTGGTTGATGAATAAAGTTAATGGTGGCCAATAGGGAAGCAAGATAGGTGGGGCTAGGAGCCAAGGAGGATTCTGAGAAATGTAGTAAAGAGAAGTTATCATGTGATCCAGGCAGGAAGTGATGTAGCTGGGCAGAATCAATATATACACAAGGACAATTAGGAAATTACCCTCTTTTCTTCTCTGCGGAGACACAGAACAGATGTGGTGTAGACCCCAATGGAATAAGAGGATCAGACCTTTTCTCTGGTAAGATAAGGTCATGAGGAAATACATGAATTATTAGAAAATGGGTGAATAGTTAAGACTAAACTAGCAAATAAGAAACCTTAGCCAATGGCCAACAACTTAATAACAAATATAGCATCTGCGTGTTTCTTTGGAGCAGAGATGGGTGTTGAGACCTAGCAGGGCCAGAGAAAACTCATGTTACACAGTAAAGTACTTGCCTAACATATATGAAGCCATGTGTTCCATCTTCATCACCATATAAACCCAGAATGATGGCACATGCCTGTAATCCCAGAACTCTGAAGGTTAAGGCTGGAGGACCTAAAGTCCAAGGTTATCCTTGGCTTCATGGTTACTTTGAGGTCATGAGGCTAACCTGAGATACAAGAGACCTTACCTCAAATATATAAAAACAAAAATAAGAAGCGAAACCTGTGTGGTTGAAGGGTCTCTAATCTATGGAGGAGCATTGGTGAACAGGAGACAGAAGAATATGTGTCACAAAGTAGTCATGGGCCAGAGCCCTGAGAGACAGATGGGGTGGGATGGAGCACTAGAGACAACATCAAGGACCCCATGGTGGGTTGGGGCTGTGTCAGATGACAGGCCTGCTCAGTGGGAGGCAATTACAGCCTAATGATCTCATACACTGATCTCAGTGGAAGCAAGGCTAATAATGCAGTTAGTAGACAAGCTGGGAGAAAGAGGCACAGTGAGAACTAGACCCTTACTGGTCTTGCTTCCTGAATCAGGGGAGGAGCAGCTAACTGTCTTAACTCCGCATTACCATTCTCTCACAGGGTTTCCTTGCATATTACTTACATTTCCAGCATGTCAAGAATAAAACTGTACTTGCCATTATACACACACCAATGAGATCATCATGCAACTGTAACCACCCTCCCAAACCATTGCCTACACTCCAGTAATGACTTTCCTAAAGACTTTCTGTAATTCCTTGCTTTCCTGGTTGGTCACCATGAATTCTGCCTTCCAGCAGTAAGTGCCCAGAAGGTTCAGTGCTGGATGCAGGTGGAAATTCTGCACACAGGCTCATACCAACTTGTCTGGAACTTTCTCCCTTTCCTCAGTGTTCTACTTCTGAGAACCATGTGTGAGCTTGCTGCTTGGGCTCTTAGCTAGAGTTCCTATTACTGTGAGGAGACACCATGAGCATGGCAACACTTATAAAGTAAAACATTTCATTGGGACTGGCTTCCAGCTCAGAGGTTTAGTCGTGGCAAAAATCATGGCTGCATGCAGGCAGACATGGTGCTGGAGAAGGAGCTGACAGTTCTATACTTTGATCAGCACCAGAACTAGACTCAGCTTGAACATGTGAGACCTCAAAGTTTGCTTCCACAAAGGCATGCTTCCTCTAACAGGGCCACACCTACTCCAAAAAGGCCACACATTCTAATAGTGCCATTCACACTGGGTCAAGATTTTAAACACACGTCTATGGAGGCTGTTCCTATTTAACCAACACATTTAGATTATCCATCTCACTGCTATAATGCTCTCTCTGTCTTAGTCTCAGTCTCAGTCTCTGTCTCTGTCTCTGTCTTCTACTCTCCCTCCCTCCCCCCTCTCTCTTTCTCTTTCTCTCTCTCTCACTCACTCAACTGGTTAGACAGGATGGCCATCAAGCCTCTGGGATGATCTAAGCCTCATTTCTAGGTGCTGTACAGTACAAATAGTACGGTGTCTAGCATCTTGGTCTCACTTATGGCCTTCTGGGATCCAATGGCTTGGGCATCCCCAGATCTCCAGCTCTGCCATGTGTAGCACACACGCTTATCTCATAGGATCAGGCTGCCTTCACTCCATACCTACTGCTGTCTTTGTCAGTGTCTTATGTTCCTGGCATTTCCACTATCCTGCGGTCTCCATGGCAACTGAGACCAGTGGGATCCTAAGCTCTCTTCAGGGACCCAACCCTGCTATATGATGCCAAGCTTCGGCTTTTTCCCATGATCCCTTCAATCCTGGGTTCTTCACTGCAACTTAGGCTACACCTTTACCAATGGTCCCCTAGTCCCTCTTCAGGGACTCCAGCTATGACACACAGTAAGTAACCTCAGTCTTTCTTATTGTCCCTGCTAATGCTGTGTCTCTCATGCTGTCAAGTAGGTGACTCTTGAACACTGCCAAATTCAACTCTCAGCTTGAGATTCACAACCCCAAGACCAGAGCTTCTGTGCACAGACTCTGAGGAACTACTTACCAGAAGATTTCTTTTTTACCCCAGTGATGCTGGTCTCTTGTAAATCACAACATAACCTTTAACCTTAGATGACCAGGAACTATAGATTCTTAAACCACACACCACATTAAAAGCCACAATACCATATTCGTGTCCTTCTGAAACTTCAAGAACCAGGCCTTCACAGTCTGTGTTACTCTTAGTATTGACTTCCAAGCTTCAACAATACTAGTTCATTACATGTTGAGTATTGACTGGCTTTTCCACCCCTAAGTTCCAAATGCCTCCACAATCCTTCCATTAAATGACATGGTCAGATCTTTATACTCCACTTCTCCTGGTGCTAACTCTGTTCTAGTGTGTTGTCTGTTTCTGTGATAAACTGTTTAGCCAAAATCAACTGAGGAGAAAAAATAACAATTTCAGTCTATACTTTCAGGTCACAGATCATCATTGAAGGGACTCAAAGGAGAAACTAAAACAGTACAATGCTCTTTCCTAACTCTAACTCTGGCTCATGCTCAGCTGTCTTTCTTACGCAGTTTAGGGATACCTGTCTAAGGACTGCTTTGTCCTGAGGGCTGGGCCCTCCCATATCAGTCAGGATAGTCTCTCACAGACCTGGCCACACTGGCCAATCTGATATGGGAGACTTCTCAATCGAAGTTTCCTTCTCCAGATGACTCCAGGCTGTATCAAGGTGACAATAACACTTCCTAAGCATTGAAAGAATCTGTGTAAATAAGAATAGCAAACACTATCTGTCTGTGCTAGTTTCCTCTGAGAAACTCCTCCCTGCCACCAAATGTCTCTGAAAGACTGAAGACTTAGCACTGTCCCATAGTAAGATGCTTTTATTACTGTCGAAACCAGCATTATTCAAAATTCACAGAACTACAGAATGTATTCCCCTGTGCCAAATGCATTAACATGCTTCCAAAATAAAGACCCACAGAGGATATATGTGTGAAATGCTGGCTCACACTGACCCTTGAGTGCCCTTTAAGAGTAAGAGGTTTGACTCATCTTTAAGGTACCCATTTTCACTTCTAAACCAAAACTTGTCCTTAGAGTTTCTGCAATAACGATGATCATTAACATCCGAGGTCTTGGAAAGTTATGTGCTCATAAAGTCTGTGTTGCACAATAACCAGAAATACAGCATCTAAATAGGTCTCAAAACCTCCAGCTATAGGGTGAGTTATAGTAGGACAACAATTGTGCCTATGAGGATGTTCCTATTGTACACCCATCTTCAAGGATTATTTGAGATTACCAATCAACCCATGACCGAGGTTTAGTTAAATTAAAATGAACTTCCAACTCTTAGACTTTTGGAATTGTAAAATAAAAATGAAAGGTTCTCAGGGTTATCTAAATTCCATTAAGGAAACAATAGAACACTTGAGGAGGAAGAAACAAAGTTTTTTAAAAATGCCAGAGGGAATATGTGGGTTGCATCTTCAAAGCAAACTTTGTTTTATTCTCCTTAAGTTATGAACAGAAGATATCACTTCTTTTGGAAAGGCCATAAACTTCACTCCTTACAAGTGGGAAAGCCTCTAACCACAGATGTACTTGTCAGGGATTGCCTCTGTGTCTCAGGGTCTCAGCACATTGTCAATGGAGGCCTTCCTATTCCTCTTCCATATTCTGTTCCTGTATGTGCTAACACATTTTCCACTCACTGTCCTTTTACATGTTTTTGGTCCAGACAGGACTTAGAAGACTCATCATCTTTAATCTTCTCGCAATCAAGAAGGAAGTGATCTTTCAGTGGTACCCATGCCCCAACAGTCTCTCTGGGAAGGGAGGCATCCTGAGCTGACTGGTGTTCAGGTCCCTGATTTGCCAGGATCCCTAGAATGCTACAAGCTACAGACACTTCCCTTTTTACTTTCTATCTAAAGGACCCTCCACCAGCTACACTGCAGAATCCAGAACTATCCCATGCATTTGAGCAATGACTTCACAAGTAAGTTTTAAGTGACAGAAACACAATTGACATTTTGTTGATAATTCACAGCAGTGACAGCTCAGACTCTCCCATAATAAAAAGCTGCAGTGATGAGTCTCCAACTAGGGGGTCAATTTCTCCTTGGTGGATTTTTTGAAATATAATTCTTAATTATATAAAAGTAATTTTCCTGTTTTACTAGAATAGATACTAAGAATTTAAGTAAGCTACAGTCTGATAAATGAATGAAGTTCTCCATACATGTTATTACATCATCATTTAAAATGTATTTGTTGCCTAAATTCATAGACTAGGTTCTGTATCCATGAACTTGAAAATTGTGTCTATGTTGGATATGGACATATTTTCCTTGCCATTTCTCCATGAACAGAACAGTGTGATGACTGTTTACAGAATATCTCATTGCATTAGGTATATATGTATCTAGACAAAATTTAAAGGACATACTGCGAGTGTATTCAGTGATTTTCAGGAACTGTACATCATGCTGTGTCAGGTGCTCAACCACCCACAGATTATGGTATCTTGGGAGGGTGCAGGAACCAATCCAGAGTCTGCTAAAGTGTGGGGGGAGGCTACTTAATGTGTCTGGGTAATAGAAAACTCTCCATGTGCAATACACTAAGGAGACAGGATGCTTCTTACATCTCCATGGACATGAAACAGTGCCAATACCCACCACATTCAGAACACACAAACAACTCAGTCTCCAACCTGAGTACTATGTAAGAATTTTACCTCTTCTACGTGAGATGGCCAATATATTAGGAAAGGGCTGAGAGTGTGCAGCTTACAACATGGAAGTTATGAGGAAGAAAATACTGTTTTTTCTATGTGTACATATGTACATGTGTATGCACATGCATATGTGTGTTCATGCATGAGTATATACATGTGTATGCTCAAATCTACGTAAGTACTTGTATATGTATGTATGTATTGTATGTACACATACCTGTGTGTTCATACATGGATGTTGTATTTAAATGTATATATATGTGCATGTGTACATATGCATGTGGGTTCATAGATATATGTGGAATTGTGCATGTGCATATTTGTGTGTATAAGCTATATACATGTGTATATGTATATGTCTGTTTGCACATACACATATATCTGTTGTGTGTATGTGCTTATGTGGGCATATACATGGATGTGTGCATGTTTATGTACATTTCTGTTCATATAAGTATGAAAGTATATGTGCCCATGTGTGTACATACACATGTGTTTAAGTATGCATGCATATTATATGCATGTGTGTGCCAGTGTCTATATATATACATATATATTTATATATGTGTACATGTGTGTATTTGTGTACATGCTCCTGGTCATGTGGTTCTAAGCACATTCCTATCCTGCATCATAACAGGCTCCTTCTTTTTGCATGTGTCAGGCTGATACAGCCTGGGGACCAATGTGGCATCAGAGTTGTCCTTTTTTGGTATACAGATGTAGGTCAGGTCCTACCCATGTTCCTGGGGGAAGCACCAGCTTATGTTTCCATGGAGACCAGCTCTTCATAACAGGCTAGATGTCTACAAAAGCACAGAAACATTTGTTTGCTAGAGCACCCTATGGGAGAAAGAAGATGATATTGTAGCTGTGGGTCCAAGGATTTACATTGGAAGTTATGTCTGGGTCACCTCTGGTCAGTAAGAGGCTGGTACCTCACAGGGAAATCCAGCATCCTTGAGTACATTGTGCTGACCCTGGGTGGACACGTGGGAAGTATAGACTCATTCCCTTCCCTCCTCTGACTGAGGATCTGAGCATCGGGAGCCCAGAGGGGGAAAGGGCGAGTGATTAGTCTTTGGGAAATGAGGGTTGAATACACATACACGAAGTGTGAAATTGGAGGTAAAAAGGTCAGGGCCTAGGCTGAGTGTCATAGTGGAAGATGGATGCATGATCAGCCACTGCAAAGGACAAGAGCATGCCAGTATACAGTCACAAAGCAGACTGTGAATTCTTTAATTTATCACCAAGGTGAACACATTGTTCATTTGCTACCTTTGGATCTCTGTGCATAGCTCCACCTCCCCAAAGCAAAATCCTAGCTGCTGTTCATGACTGTCTCCTTTGCACCTCATACATTCATCAAAGTGTGACCTATCCCCATAGAGAAGCATCCCTCGTTCCCCACTTCTCTTGGTTATATGACAGAAATTAAAGCAAGTAGGGGCTTTCCTCTTGTTTAGGAATAAAATAAACCAGGCACTGTGTTGAGTGGCTCAAATGCTGCAGGACTCAGAAAATGTAGACTGAATGGAGTGTTGATAACCTATCTCATCATGGTTACTGAATAGTCACTACTACAAGTCTGAGAACACACACACAGAGAGAGAGAGAGAGAGAGAGAGAGAGAGAGAGAGACAGAGACAGAGACAGAGGGAGAGAGAGAGAGAGAGAGAGAGAGCACTGCCAAACAAAGGTAGATTGTTTATGGGATTAAATATGAACGAGTAATTCTGATGATAACTAACATATATACAACCAGTACAATATAACTCCAGATAAGCATGAAATAAAAAAACTAATTTAAATAAAAATAGTGGGGCTAGAGAGTGGGCTCAGTGGTTCAGAGCATGGACTACTCTTGTAGAGAACCAAGGCTTGTTTCCCAACACCCATATAGTAGTTCACAACTGTCTGTAACTCTAGTACCAAGGAAATCTGACACCTTCTGATCAATGCAGGTACCAGGCATGCATAGAGTACACTGAAATATATGAAGGCAAATTAAGCATATATATATATATACATATATATATATAATAAAAATTGCTTAACAAAACCCCAGTACCTGGCATGAGAAATCTCCTTTAAAGCTATTGGTCAGTAAAGTACAAGCAGTGTAGGCTAATGCTCCTCCCTTTGATTACCTCTCAGAAGTTGAGGGTAACTAGTATCACTGAACACACCACACACTTAGAACCTGGGTCTAGCAAATGTCAGGTTGTATCTGGCCTGATGACCTATTTTCCATAGTGCCAGGAGATTCTAGGAAATCTTCCAAGGGATGAAAGCATTCAACAGTTGAGGGGGGAAGTCCTTCTGTGTATATGTTTGTCTTATTGGTTGATAAATAAAGCACTGCTGGCCAATAGGGAAGCAAGATAGGTGGGGCAAGGAGTCAAGGAGGATTCTGGGAAATGAAGTCAATGGTAGAGAGTCACCATGTAAACCTAGAGAGAGAGGATACATGAGGCTGGCATCCTCAGTAAGATAAGAACTTATAGGAATATTATATTAGTGTTATACATTAATACTTAAGACAGAACTAGCTAATGAGAAGCCCTGGACATTGGCCAACAGCATTGTAACAAATAGAGTCTCTGTGTGTTGTTATGGGAGCTAAAGTGACAATGGGACCCAGGCAGAAATCCCATAAGAAATTGTGCCCAATTACAAACAGACCTCCCAGCTGTGATACCTATTAAACACAACAATGAGCAACATGGCAAAATATCCCACATGGTGCAATAGTGGCAGTAATAACTTGGCAGAAACCAACAACTGTCTAATTGGACTTAAGGCCTATTCAACAGGAGAGAAGTTATGCCTGATGCTAGAAATCTAGTTGACTACCCAAAGCTAGGGAATCACTGATCTTAAAAGGGAGTTTGACTTTGCCAAACTGGCATCATTTCTAACTTCATTCTAATACTCATTCTTATATCCACAGGTAAGTGTAACTCTTACCCCTTATCAGAGGAGCGTCTTTCTGTATACATGATTACAGATTTATTTTACTTTTAAATTCTGTGCTGTATGTGGATGTGTGCACAGGAGTGCAGTTGACTCAGAAAGCCAGAGATGCGGGCTGTCTTGGAGCTGCAGTTACACTGCTGTGAGCTACCTCATGTGGATGCTAGGAATTAAACTTGGGGTCCTGGGCAAGAGCAGTACATGCTTTTAACTTTTAATGCAAAGAAGCTTCTATTTATAGATATAGAAACTATTACAGCTGGTGTAAAATTCAGAGATCAGCTGATTATTATACACCAATATCCAGTGGATACATTGCTACCTAAGGCTCAGGGAACATCTTGGAAGAGGAGGAGGAAAGATTGTAGAAGCGAGAGAACTGGGAAGTTGAGTGTGAGATTCTATCTGCTAGACACTGTGATACCTCACAACATGACTGTTGAAACAAGAGCTGAACAATGATGACACGAACCAATGTACTAATTAGGAAGAAGGAAACCTCATTGGGACACCACCCGTAAGCAAAGAACTACAGGCAATTATGGAATGCTAAGAGTGAGATAGTCTTCCTTAGGGATGAACCCCCTAATTGGTTAGTTAGTCTTGAAATCACTTAAATAAAATTAACACTAAATAAATGTATTAGGTTGTTTTATATATTTGTACATATAAACACACACATATACATATGTATGTGGGGGACTGTGTATTCATATGTGTGTAACAGTAATAATCAAAGAAATGGAAACCTTCAATTTGAGAAATAGTGGAGTGACATGGGAGGGATTAGAGCAGTAGTTCTCAGCTTGTGGGTCCTGACCCCTTTGGAGGTTCAATGAACCCTTCTGGGTGGTCACCTAAGACCATCAGGAAACATAGTTTACCTTACAATTCATAGCAATCACAAAATTTCAGTTATGAAGGAGAAATGAAGATAATTTTATGGTTGGAGGTCATCACAACATGAGGAACTCTATTAAAAGTTTGCAGCATTAGGAAGGTTGAGAATCACTGGATCAGAAGGGGGAGATATGGGATGGAAGTGAAAGAGGGAAATGTTGAAACTATGTTTTAATTAAAATTTAAAAAATTCTAAATATAGAAGTAACCATTTGCTTTGGCAGAAATGAGAAAATGTGGGTACAACAATGGCTGTGTACACTGGAGAGGAGAGTCCCCTTCTGTACTTGGCTTAAGGAGTCCACAAAGTATCCTGAGAGGCCACCACACTCTAGCGTAAAAACAAAATAACATTGGTTGGTTTAGTAGAATCTGGCCTTAGAGCAATGTTACATGCAAAATGAGGGTGACGGCTCCTGAGAAAAGGAATGAGGGCCCCTTGGAGTAGGAGATATTTGTGAGTTCAGAGAGGAGCCAACACTTCCTGGAAGTTTCAGAAAAATGGCCAAGGTCCCAGAACAGAAACTAACTGGCATGTTCTTCACTGTGCATGACTAAAGAGTGATAGAGCAAACTGTTTACATAGAGTGGTATAACACAAAGTGATCAACTGCTGTCTTCAAGACACCCTGGTCAGCTCTGCAGAGCTGCACAGGAAATACAGCCAGCTCTAGAGTTGGATGACACCTGACCCTCCTCCAACATGTGGAAATTGTCCAAATGACAAAAGCTGATTGCTGGTTGACTGGGGTTAGGAGATGGGGGTTGATTGGCCTTTGGAGCAGAATAAAGGGCCTACCTGGGGGATCCTAATGAACAGAAAGATGATCCACCTGTCCATGACCTTGGTGTCAATGTCTGGGTAAGTCTGCGAACAATGATGTGTGGTTCCTCACATAAAGGGAACACTCCTAAAACCACCATCGAATCTCAAACTACCTCAGAATAAAACGTTTTTTAGAAAGCCACATGTGTCACGTGATGGGACCTGTGTAGCTGTGCAGTAAGTACACAGTGTTCTCTCTCTCTCTCTCTCTCTCTCTCTCTCTCTCTCTCTCTCTCTCTCTCTCTCTCTCTGTGTGTGTGTGTGTGTGTGTGTGTGTGTGTGTATCTGCCCCAGCTGTGCACAGTGAATACATGCTTTGCCTCATCTAATATTGTTTTATTACAGGAAATCATGGGCACACACATATTCAATTCCAAAATTCAAAGTTGCCAGGACTTGTCACACAGATCGTGCCTTTCTGAATGTTCTATTATGACAGAAGCACTGGTGATTTCATGTTGCAAAATTCCTGTAACTGATGACAAATTTGAAGAGGCACAAACACTGCTGACAGCAACACCCACCCCAGGTCACGGTAGCTGCTTTCTTTGGATAACAAGCATTTAACAAACATCGAACCACACAAAAGCCCATTCCAGTGAACACAATTACTATTACCCAGGAGGCTGGTGCTATAAGCTAGAAGAAAGACAAAATTTGAAAGTAAAAGGATAAGGAGTCCCCAGACAGATATATACAACATCCTAGAACACGAAAGAGTATAGCTTGTAAGAGAGACAAGTGTTAAGACACATGTGGACACAGAACTTTGTGCACTGTTACAAACAGTACTAGATATGTTTAGGGTATATCCTCACCAGTTGTTTGGGCTGATACTTCCACATGGTAAATTCTTTCTTTCACTCTAATCTTTATGTTTCTATGTGTGTGAGGAGATGGGTGGGTATGTGTATGTATGTGGGGGGGTTTGTGGTTGTGTATGTATATGTTTGTGTGGGGGTGGGTGGGTGGAGGTATTCAGGGAGGCCAGAAGAGGGTATTGGGTCTGCTAGCACTGGAGTTAAAGAATGCTGTGTGCCTCCCAGCATGGGTACTGGGAACCAAACTCTGGTCTTCCGTAAGAAAGGCAAAGGTCCTTGACTGCTACGCCATTGCTCTAACCGTGTAAATTCGCAGTTGTGATCTTGCCTGTTGGTATGTGCTTCCTGGCTATGAAAATGCACCTTGCAGTATCCATACCTTACAGATGTCGATATCAAGATTTACATTTGAAAACTTTAAGGAATAAATTAACCACTTTGATTTCACAGTATAGCTGTAAGAAGTTCATTGCAGGCAAGAACCCAGAGGGAATTCATGACAATTGATAATAGATTATTCCAAAAGGTTGCTTATATATCCGTTAAGCTAGTTGTACCCCAATCCCCCCACCCTAACATACAGTTTTTTTTTTACTTTGGCACTGAGATGTCACTTCTGTCACCTAACTTTTTGTAAGTAACTATCCTTGCAATTTCCCTCCTGAGCAATCATGTTCCATAAATACATTCCAATTCCATCATTTATATAGTGTAACTTTAGCTCTTTATTTATTTCAAACCTGAGACTTGCAGTAAGTCCTGGTAAGCCAATATCTCATCTAGGGCACAACATGTGTAAGTCATTATCTGTATATTCTTATAAATAAATACAGTGATGACTTCTACATAGGATTCTATGTGTCTGTCAAATTAGATTATGTCACGTCAAACACAGGGCACAAGAGATTAACCGCTGATTTCTTCTTAAAGTGGGTTTATCGATGACATGTTCATAGGTGTGAACCATTGTGCTTTGCCGGCAGTCCCTTCCCCATTATGAACCCAAGCGAACTTACCACAAAAGGCAGCTATTAATAGGCAGAGACAAAAATTAGAAATTTTCATTGCATTGATCAAAAATAAAGAACTGTTAGAAAGCCAAATATACCTTTGCTCTTTGGTGTTTAAAGATTGTATGCCGTATACAGTTATTTCAGAAATGCTGTATGTCCAATAGAAATGCTAATATTAAAATTTTTAAATGCCCTCAAATTACAGATTTCCATATTCATGAGCTACAAGGTCCTTTGTTCAGTTCTTTAGATTGAGTTTCTGTATAACAAATAAAATCAAAACAATTGAAAATGTTAACTCTTATCCTGCAAAGACCTTCTTAAAACATTTTGTTTCCACGTCTCTGGCTATAGTTGAATCTCACCTTTCTAGTTGCTGCTAGCATTAGCAATGCTTTTATTGACAGAGGCAGACAAGAGGTGGAGAAATCATTAAAAGCTCCCAGCGGCATCCTGTAATCTGCCTGTGTGTCACTGGTAACAGGTGCTTGGTTCATGATGTCAGCAGGTCCATCGCCTCAGCTATAAGCAGCATGCAAATATCTGCCCGCGCAGTCACCCTGACACTGCAGTATAGCGTTCAGGCATTCACTGCTCCTCCTGCTTCTCAGCCAGAACTGCAGGATAGTGGCTGTCCTGCCAAGCAGGCATCAGTAGAATCGCTCTGTTGTCTGTTTGAATTGAATGTTGTGAAGCAGGAAGCCAAAGAGTGGGGGAAATCTAATTTGAGAACCGTGGACTGAATCGTTTATCACATAATGCTTCCCTGGAGTCAGTGTGCCTCCAGAACTGAGAATAAATAATCACTATCCAGTGTTTGGAGGAAACACATCAAAGTGCCTTTGTGTCCTCACCTTTGTGGGCAGGCTCACTGAAACTGTGCAGCAGTAAAAAGAGTGTTAACTCCTAATTTAGCCTAATTAACTAGGAGACAGATGCTAATGGAATCTGGTATACATACTTGAGGTTACAGAACTACAGTAAATGGAGCCATGCCCAGGCTCAAAGAGTGGGCTCATTTTTCCCAGTCTGAAAATTACACAACTATGAGGAATGTGCATCTACAGCTGAGATTCTTTACATGGTTCATAATAAATGTAAGTGGGTTTTATTTTTCTTATAGTTACATGTATACTGTACATGCAACTCAGTTATGTATACATGCACATGTTCTCCTTTCTTTGCAAGTAGGGATGGAATTGCCAATATGGAGTGCTTCATGGACTCTTTAACAATGCCCACTGTTTCCAAAGGCATCACTCAGGTCTATATCTCCAGTGATTCTTAACCACTTGAATGAGAGTGTGGTTCATCCTGGAAAAAAATGTCTTCAAACCCCTTTAAGGTGTAATGCCACATACATCTCATTAAGGGAATACTTCGGTGACCAGAGCTCTCTAAGAACTGTGAATATTACAAAAGACATAAAACTCCCACTTAGAAGACTCATGAATCCCCAGAACCAATAGCTGAAAAGAAAGCAATAAGCAAAAGGCAGCCCAAGAACAAGCAATGGATTAAAAACTGAAGACAAAACATCATTAGTTTTCAGTCAGGGAGCAGGTGTTAAACCCAGGTGTCTAGGTGCCACATCAATATTTTCTGAGCAGAAGGATGGATGGATGGATGGATGGATGGGTGGGTGGGTGGATAGATGGATGGATGGACCCCAGTTGCAGGAATAACCAACATGAATGTTTCAAGGGTTAGGATGAGAGTCACAGGAAGCAGTCTCCCCTTACTCTTAAGTTTCCTCAAAGGAGTGTTTGTTATCGACAACTTAGAAATGAGCATCCTAGCAGGAGGGAGAAGTGACTGGGTGATAGAGGAACAATGCATTCCATAGAGGGCACAGTGCAAGCTCATAAGCCAGGAAACAGCACACAGAATGCGAGTGAGGATCACATAAGGAGAGGGAACCAGAGGTCACCACTCTGAGGCCACGTAGCAGACTCAGAATTTCTTTTAGACAGAGGCGGGCTCATGTTCTACCATAATTGGCAATGTAGAGGTTTCCCCAAGCAGGATTAGCTTGGTTTGATTTCCTTTCTGATCAAGCTCAGTGCCATGAGCTGAGGCTCTTTTGGGTGGAGACCAGGATAAGGTACCTGTGCAGCAGAGAGCAGCCTTGCAGCCATTGGAAGTGTAGGCCATTGTCATGAACAGTCAGTCTCCAGTGAGAGTCATATTCTTCTTAAGATATCTGAAGATGCCCAAGTGAAGTTATTTAAATGACGTCTTACAAGTTGACAAAGCAGGCATGACTGTAGCAACACCTCTTGTGTATCTTTGTCTAAACTTGATGAAGAAGTCAATGACTTTATGACGCTATTAATATAGAGAAGAGCAGGTGACTCTGAGTAACTCCACATATGAGATGGTGCACACATATGCAGGGCAGGGGAGAAAAGGAACCCTGTGATGGATCACAAGGAGTGGGTAAGACAGGCATATTCGTGGACAGTCACACAAGTGGAGTAGTATTTCTGAAAGGGGAAGAAATCCCTCAGCATCTAGGTTCTGAAGGAGGCTTTTTAGACAGGGATAAACTGGGAAATGCTTGTGGGTTGTATGTGACAAGAGCAGGGACCACTAGGTAATGGAGGTGGACCCAAAAGTAGGGGGCTGGGGAGTGAATCACTTCTCACCCTTCACTTGCCATGAACACTGTCGATTAAAAAAAGAGCAGAAATAAGACTTCAGCAACCCACAGAATTAGGACCAGGAATTTCAGCATCACTGCCTCCATCATTCACTGAACGTTGTTAGACGTGTGGATTTGAGAAGCCAGGTGACTAGGTACATCAAAGATGACACTGAAAAGAAGGCTCAGAGGCTATGACTGTTTGCTGGTCTTCCAGAGGATCAAGGTTTGGTTGTCAACACTTAGTGACTCATAACCTCTTGCAACTTCATATCCAGAGGATATGATACCACCTTCTGACCCATGTAGTCTCCTGCACACATGTGATGCACACACATACACACTCTCACACACACACACAAATTAAGTATTTCAAAAAGGACGATGCATCTCTGCTCTCTGTAAGACCCTAGAAAGTTCTGAGGAAGCAAACAGGCTCCACGGTTGCAGAGACTCTTGTCACAGACTGTTTTTACCTCGAATCTCACCTCACAAACCTCCAGTTTCTAATGGTTTCTCTCCTATAAAACAGCCCCACCCCATTCAGCAATTAGCAGGGCCAAAGGCTCCCCTTGTTGTAAACAACCAATTACTTCTAAATGAAAACAGGGCTATTAAATTATCTTCCAATAAAGTAAATTGGGGAGACCAGTCATGTAGCCCCTGGCCACCACTGCTAGCTATCAAGAAATTGATCCAGCAGATTCAGATCTTGCAAAACTACTCCCATCATTTCCCGCAGAGAACCAAAGCTCTAGTGAGGCATTAGAGAAACAGCCTAAGTTGACTTAATCCACGAGGGAAGGTCAGTTCTGGGCGATGAACTCCATTTTCTTGCGTTTCATGCATGATTAAATGGTAATTACACAGTAATGGAAAGGGTTTGGCTGATTACAGTGGACATAATTGCAGCACTGAGTGTGTCCCCATTTTACACGTTATGCTAAGCAGGCAAGACAACGGACATCTGATGGGTGATATCTTCCTAGAGCCTATGGTTGGCCTCCCTGAGGAGGGATTTTGTCTCACATAAAGTGAGGAAAAACACACAGGTGACTGTGTGACACCCTCTGTTTCCTTTGGGGCCTTGAGTCAGACACTGAAGCAGCAGCTATAGAAACAATGTTCCTAGATCAATATTTGTATTTTATTTTATTTTACTTTACTTTTTTATTCCATCTACCCAATTTGTTTTTATTCTGAGATAAGGTCTCTTGTAACTCTTTCAGTTAAATTTGAGTACTTATTTTTCTATTTCCATATAGAATGTCATTGGAATTTTGGTGGGGTCTGAAATAAATACATAGATCACTTTAAGTGTATACCAATTTTCACAATAGTTATTTTGACCATTCATTATCATTATAGATCCACAAATCTTCAGTATGTTCTTCAGTTTCTTCCTTCACTGTCTCAAAGCTTTCATTGTAGAAGTCTTTCATCCCCATGGCTACATCTATCATAATTTATGGGTGCTTGGAAAGCTACTGTGAATGGCACTCCTTTCTAATTTCTTCCTTGGTGAGTTGGTTATTAGTACATAGGAGAGCTATTGATTTTCTGCGCTGGTTTTAGTGAAAGTGTTTATCAGTTACAGTGGTTTGTAGTCTTTGGAGTCTCTTTGAGTATAGGATTCTATTATCTACAAATATGGATAATTTGATTTTGTAATTTTCTACTTGTATCCCATGAGTGTGTGTGTGTGTGTGTGTGTTTGTTTTATTTTTACTTAACTGAGACACTGATCATTATACCAAGTATGAATTGAAATTCAACATTTCTCCCATTTAGTGCAATGTTGTCAGACTTAGTCTTTCTTATAGTGGGGTTGACTCCTTCTGTTGCCTGTTCTTCAGGGCTTTTGTCAGAAACAGATGCTGAAGTTCATCAAAGGCCTTTTCTGCACTGATCGAACTGATCATGAGTTTTCTGTCCTTTAGTGCACATCTGCTGAAGCGTACTTATCACTTGGTACCTGTGTAACCATCCTTGTATCTTTGGGATGAAATCAGTTTGGTCACCTTAATATTTTCTTGAATTTAGTTTGAAGAGTTTTACCAAGAATTTTTTATAATCATGTACATTAGGTACTATAGTTAACAGCTTCTTCTTTGTTATTGCTGCTGTTCCTTCATCCAGATGTGGCTGCCTGGGCCATGCTAATCAGAGGTTGGTTGTGTCCTTTCTCTTTCTATTCTGTGGAGCAGCCTAAGGAGCATTGGTGTTAAGTCTTCTTTAAGGCCATCTGGCAATCAACTGTTTTTTGGCTTTTCTTTTACTGCTTCAATCTCACTGATTTTTATTAGCCTGCTTTGGTTATTTATATCATCTTGGTTTAATTTAAGTAAGCTCTCTGTGTCAAGATATTTGTTCATTTAGTCTAGATTGTCCAGTGTTTTGTATATAAGTTTTCAAACTGTTCCCTAGAGACTCTCTGGATTTCTTTGGATCCTAGAGTAGCCTCTTGTTTTTAACTCTGATTATCACTCTTATTAATAACTTTGGTATTTTTCTGTCTTTCTTCTCGTTATTTTTTCTTAGCTTTTTAGTCTTAGTTTTTCAAAGAATCATCTCATTGCCTTATTGACTCTACATATTGTTCTTTTTGCCTCAACTCAATAAAGAGATGGAGGCTTCAACTAAATAATCAGATCTAACATCTATTGTTCCTAGGAAATATATGACACAGTTAAAGACACCCACAGCCTGAGAGTCAATGAACAGAAGGGTATCTAGTAAACAGAAACCAACAACAAGCCATTACAACTATTTCTTACATCTGATAGTAAACTTCAAACCAAAATTACTAAGAAGTGACAAAGAAGCAAATCATCAAGAAGACACAGCAATTGTAAAAGCACCAGGGCTCCTGTGAGGAATTTTCTTGATTAGATTATTTGAAGATGGAAAATCCACCTTAGATGTGGATATTAGCCCAGATGATAGAAAATGGACAAAAACCATTGTTTTATCCATGATTGCCTTTGCTTCTTACAAATTCACTTACCCTGTTGCAGCTGTATTCTTTCACTGATATTAGAAACAGCTTCGTGGGCTTCCAAGTCAGATTAAATACTAGAAGCCATCTAAGAATGTCCCAGGTTGCCTGTAGCAAATTGGAACCACTTTCTTGATATTGAACAACTACTGCATTTCTGGCCTCTCCAATGTAAAACAGCCATTGTTGGACTATCTGAGCTATATTATGGAAGCCAGTCAAAGAAGATCCCCCTTGAATATATAATTCATTCTATCAGTTCTCTTTCTTTGGAGGATCTAACTAACAGTCTGATCATTATTTGTTCTTTATATTCTATTGGTTGTGTGTGATTACTGCTTGGACATGATAGAGTCGGTACTGTCTATCTCTCATTTGCTTGGAGACTCTACTCATGGAATTTGCTCTTTCCTATGCTCATGCCACTGAGACTGTCTCCTTCCTCCATGGATAACGTTTCTTAAGCATCTTCTTCAGTGCAGTTTGATGATCGTGAATTACCAGAGTTTATGTTAGATCTTAAATGCTCTTATTTCTCCATCAAATTTAAAAGCTCTCTTTGATTGATGCAGCAATCTTGGTCGGCAGCTACTTACTTTGGAGGCTTGAATTACAACATCACATGCTTTCCAGGCTTGGAAGCTTGCTGATGTTTTTAATCTGATTTTATTCTGATGTTTTCCCCTTTGTAGGTGAGGTAATGGTTTTTCTTTTATGGCCTTTACTGTTGTTTCTTTGTTGTGTACTTTTTCCATAATTTTGTGCTTTTTTCCATAATTTGGGGGGAGGTGTTCATGTTTTACTATTCCTATTTGGGTATTTGAATAGATGATTCTTCCCCTGAATTTAGGGAATTTCATTGAGTACATTCTCAGCTCCTTGACAATAGATTATCAAGTTTGGTGTCTTGGTCATATCTCATAGGTCTTAGACATTGGAAACATGCTCACTTATTTGATTCTTATGAGTGCTAAGTTAGTCAAACCCTGGTATTCTTTCTTTTTGATGTTTTTCATAGTGTTTATTATTTGAGTAAAAGAAACTTTTGTTTCCAACAATTCTGTTTGTTTTTTTCTTTTTTAATTATTAGTTTTTGTTGCCATTGTTGAATTTCCTCTCAGGTTTCTGACTTCTCCATCCATCATTCTGATATTCTTGGGCATTTTACCTTACTTCTTCCTTTGTTACTGACCTTCCTCTCCAGGCCCTGGATTGAATTTATCTTCTCTCCATAAATCCTTTTTAGACTTGCACCTGGAACTTTCCCTGTGTTGAAATCCTTGCCTGCAGTAGCTAAGGAGTTAGGGTCTTTTAGAAGAGTCATTCTGTCACTACACTTGGCCTTCTCATGTTGTGTGTCCCTCTATTGTGTCTTGTGTTTTGGCTGGTCTGGATGGTTCTTCTGTTTTATTTGGAGATCTTCTCTGCAAACCAGGACACAGAAAAAGGAGACTCTATCTGGCTCTGGAAGCCCTGTCAGGAACATGGCTGAACCTGTGTCTGTGTCCTACCTCTTACTACACCTTGTAGGTGTCAGGTGTCTGTTTAGCCCTGCCCTCTTTGGCTACTTATGCTGTCCTGTGTGGACACTGCTTCTATGTGACATGTTATCCTGTGCTATTCCCTCCTTTTGGTGTTATCCCCACCCTGCTGCACTATATTTAGTCCTAGAAACCACACTGTTTCCTTTAGAGAATGGAGCCTTGAAATTGGCAACTTTCTCTGCCATTCTAATCAACAAAGTCACAAGCATAGAGGCAGAGGGTCCCCTTACTGCAGGCATAGGAAGGAAATCAAATTTCCCAAGCACAGATATACCATGTTTTTATACCCTGATTTTTCCTTTCTATGGACTTGATGATAATTTTACAGAAACTCATCTAGAAAAAGTATGATGCCAGGTATAGAAGCAACAACAATACCAGCACAAGGTGGCATAAGCCAGAAGATGGTCTGTTCTAGGCTACCAAGAACTTCATAGTGAGGCACTACTTCAAAATAAAACAAATGGGCCATTTCCTGCCCAGCTTTCCCTGTGGTGCCCAGTTCCACCTCACCAGTGAATTCCCCAGAGAGACCAGGAGGCAGATCCAACCATCCAGCATCTGCTGCCAACCCTATCTAGCAACTGCTGCCAACCCAGTTTTGGACCGGCACCCACTGGAAAAGGTGTGTGTTGGGTCATTTTCTGCCCAGATTTCCCTGTTTGAGTCCCCTGAAATGCAGTCCCTAGTAGCATCCCACCACTGAATACCCCAGAGAGGCCAGGAGGTAGACCCAGCCATCTAGAATCTGCCCCCATTCCTATCTAGGACCAGCACCCACTGGAAGAGAGAGCCATCTAACATCTGCTGCCATTTGAGTCTTGGACCTACCTGGAGAGAGCCTTGGACCCATACCCACCAGAAGAGGGAGAGACCCCACCTGCACCCACTGGAAGAAGGGATGGGAAGACAACAGTATAAGAACACACTCAACGACAGAAAGACCACCAGAATCTAGGGATTATATACCACCAAGACCTGAACATCCGAACACATATGAAGCAGAAGAGAATGACCTTAAAAATAATTTTATGAAGATGATAGAGTTCTCAAAGATAAAATGAGAAAATCCCTTAAAGAAATGGAAGAAAAAACAAAATCAAAGAAATGGAGGAAAAGACAAACCCCAAAATGCAAGAAATCAACAAATCTCTTAAAGAAAGAAAGTAAAGCCAAGAAAAAACAATCAAACAGATGAAGGAAACAATTCAAACTGTTGACACCTGAAAACTGAAATAGGGAACATAAAAAAGAAAGCACAAACTGAGGGAATTCTGGAAATGGAAAATCTGGGTAAATGATCATGAACTACAGATGCAAGCATAACAAACAGAATTCAAGAGATGGAAGAGAGAATCTCAGGTGCTGAAGATTAACTAGAGGAAATAGATTCATCAACCAAAGAAAATCTTAAGTCCAATAAATCCTTAACACAAAATATCCAGGAAATATGGAACACCATGAAGACCAAACCTATAGAGGGCAGCAAAGAAGTATAGGTCAAAGGTGCAGAAAACATATTCAACAAAATCATAGAAGAAAACTTTTCCAACCTAAAGAAGGACATGCCTATGAAAGTACAAGGAGCTTACAGAACACCAAATAGATTGGACCAAAAAAAAAAGTCCCCTCGCCACATAATCAAAACATCAAACATACAGAATACAGAAAGACTATTAAAGGCAGCAAAGGAAAAAGGCCAAGTAAAATAAATATAAAGGCAAGCCTATAAAAATTATATCTGACTTCTCAATGGAAACCCTAAAATCTAGACGGTCCTGGATATGTGTTCTACAAACACTAAGAGACCATGAATGCCAGCTCAGACTACTATAACCAGCAAAGTTTCAATCATTATAAATGGAGAAAACAAGATATTTCATGACAAATCCAGATTTAAACAATACACAAATCCAGCCCTATAGAAAGTACTGGAAGGAAAACTACAACTAAAGGAAGTTAACTACACTCACAAAAACACATTACCAAAGCCAAAAGAAGGGGAGGTGGGGGGAGATCCACACACAATACCACCACTAAAAACTAATAATAAAGAAACAATAATCAACAATCAATGATCATTAATATCCCAAAATAACAATGGTCTTAACACACACCTCAACTTCTAAGACAGACGGTACCTCAGAGTAAAGGGATGGGAAAAGATCTTTACAATCAAATGGTTCTAAGTAACAAGCTGGTGTAGCTATTCTAATATCTAGCAAATTTGACTTCAAACTAAAATCAATCAAAAGAGATGAAGAAGATGACTTCATATAGATGACAGGAAAAATCCACCAGGAAGAACTTTCAATTAAGAACATCTGTGCCCCAAACACTAAGGCACCCACATTTGTAAAAGAAACATTACTAAATCTTAAAGCAATACGCCACTCTCACCACTGGACAGGACCACCAGACAGAAACTTAACAAAGAAACAAAGGAACTAACAGAAGTCATGACCCAATTGGATTTAACAGGTATCTATAGAACATTCCATCCAAACACAAAAGAATATAACTTCTTCTCAATGTCACATGGAACCTTCTCTAAAATCAGCCACATACTCTGCATCAACACACACAAAAAAATTGGAATAGCCCACTGTATCTCATCAGGTCACCATGGTTTAAAGTTAGAATTCAACAACAACACAAAGTGCAGAAAGCCTACAAACTGATGGAAATTGAACAATGCTCATTTGCATCACCCCTGGGTCAAGGGAAAAAATAAAGAAATTAAAGACTTCCTAGAATTCAATGAAAATGAAGATACAACATAGTCAAATTTATGAGACATGTTGAAAGCAGTGCTAAGAGGAAACTTCATAGCACTAAGTGCCCACATGAATAAAGTGGACAATAGTCACACTAAAGAATTAACAGCACACCTGAAAGCTCTAGAACAAAGACTCTAAGCACTCAGTGCCCACAGAGCTCACTACTGACTACCATCTGAGCATGCTCTGTGACCTCACAGGCTTCCACCTGAGCATCTCTCCTTCCCATTCCTTAGGTCTTCACTTACAATGGCTCCCACGCCACACAAAACTAAACCACACAAAGAGACAACTAAGAAAGAGAACTACAGACCAATATCCCTCATGAACATTGATACAAAAATACTCAATAAAATCGAATCCAAGAACACATCAGCAAAATCATCCAGCATGATCAAATAGGTTTCATCCCAGAGATGCAAGAATGGTTCAACATATAAAAATCCAACAATGTAATCCACCATATAAATAAACTGAAAAAGAAAAAAAAACACATGATCATCTCACTAGATGCTGAGAAATCCTTTGACAAAATCCAACACCCCTTCATGTTAAAAGTCTTGGAGTGATCAGGGATAACAGGAACATACCTAAACATAATAAAAGCAATATACAGCAAACCAACAGCCAACATAAAACATGGAGAGAAACTCAACGTGATTTCTCTACATTTGGGAACAAGGTAAGGCTATTCACTCTCTCCATATCTCTTCAATATTGTACTTGAAGCTCTAGTTAGAGCAATAAGACAACAAAAGGAGATCAAGGGGACACAAATTGGAAAGGAAGAAGTCAAACTTTCACTATTTGCAGATGATATGATAGATTATGTAAGTGCCCAGAAAAACTCTACCAGGGAACTCCTCCACTGGTTAAACACCTTCAACAAAGTGGCAGGATATAAGATCAACTCAAAAAGAAGCCCCATGAGACAAGTCTGTGTGATGTCCAATTGCAGATGTGACACATTTGGAAAGGCAGCCTCAGACGGGGAGGTCATCAGGGATGTTCCAGGACTGGGGGTAGAGCAAGAAGGGGTAGAACAGAGGTATTTATCTGACTCTGTTAGTCGGGCCCTCTAAAGGAACAGAACTGATAGAATGAATTATACATTCAAGTGTGGCATCTGCAATATCACAATATGGCCCCGATAGTCCAACAATGGCTGTCTTACACCGGAAAGACAGCGGTTCCAATTTGATACAGGCAGCCTGGGAGATTCCTGGAGGATTTCTAGTCTTTGCTACCTTGGATGCCCAAAACGCTGTTTCTAGCATCAGTGAAGAAATACAGCTGCAACAGGATAAGTGATGTTGCCAGAAGGAGCAAAGGCAATCAGGCAAAAAGCAATTTTTTTTGTCCATTTTCTATTATCTGGGATGCTATGAGGTGATTACTATTTGAAATGACATTGTGATGGTAGCTATGTGTATTTACGCCCTGGCCTAAACCCAGGCCACAACAGCCAGAGCAAGTGCTGACAAGAACTGAGGTGTAGGGACAGAATACTGTGGCAGCTGGACTCATAGATCAACCAAGTGCCACTGTTGAGAAGGACAGTTGGAAAGTCAGTGCAGGAGGAGTGAGCAGTCTATGAGAACTCTGTATTTCTTTGTGAACTTAAAGTGCTGTGGATAGCAAAGACTGCTGAAAATATACAAGCTGGATTGCATGCAGAAGGGAAAAGACAGGGCACATCACCTACAACCTTGTCAGGGTGAATACAGAAGAGATAAAGACAGGGCACAAAAAGTCAGGGTGTGTACCGAAGGGAAAAGACAGGGCACATTACCAGCTGCCTCATCAGACTTTTTGTTTGTTAAATAAAGTATACTGACAACCAGCTGGCTTGCTGCAACTTCCCCCAAACAAACGGTGATTTTATACAGCAGAAAACCAACGGGCACAACCCTGGACTAAAGGACTTATTTATTTATTACCAAGCTATGGTGACCACTGAAGGGAGCATCTTCACATGGGCCCAATAACGAGTAAAGTTATTTCCATACAAAGGTATGACTCCATGGGCCAGGGTGTAGCTCCATCTGTAGAGTATATGCTTAACATGCATGAAGCCCTCCCTTCAGTTATGATTAAATAAACTCATGCCTGTAATCATAATACTTGGGAGGTGGAGACGAGAAGATGAGAAGTTCAAGGTCATCTTTGGCTTCCTGGCTCATTTGTTGGCATCCTGGGCTATATGAAGCTTTGTCTCCAAAAAACAATGACAATAAAAATAAAAATAAGTTATCACCTCAAAGTACTGTGCCGCCAGAATAAGGAATTGTAGAGATTGTAACCTCTATTTCATTGCTGACATTTTAAGGCATTAACCTGACCTCAACCTTACACTTTCTTATGCAAATGCTAAACATGACTGCCAAGAAGCAAAGTATGTGGGTGTAGGTTTCTTACCAGATTTCCTTTGGCTGACCTTGTTTGTTACTTCATTATATGGCAACTCTGTCTGGTGCTCCTTGGAGGGTAGTAAATGATTGAACTGCCAGAAAATATACCCATTGCACCTTTCTGTGGGTACAGTTCATATGGATGGACTGTACAGTGTGACTGGGACTATCTTAAGTATGTAAGACTTCAAGTGTGGGAATGCATCTCTTGGTAATAATTCCCTAGAAGCTAGTGTATTAGTGACCTCAACACTTAATCCGAGGAAGGATCCACACACTTGCAAAGTGGAGGTAGAAAAGGCAGCATAAGTAAGTCTTGTCAGCAAGTGTCTGAAGCCCCATACAGACTCAAAGTCAAGACAGGGAACCCAGAGTCAATGCCATGTACAGGGGAACCCCAGACACAAGCCCCACTTTCCCACAGTGATGTCATTGACATCTGCCTTCTATGGCGCCTAGATAGTAGCTGTCTGGGTGAAAATTTGCAGTCAACCTTTTCATTTCAGCATCCCTACTTGGTAATATACACAGTTCGCTGAGCCAACTGTACTCTTGACAATAATGGATTGAGGACATATCCCCCATAAAGTACAGCCATTGGCATTTGAGAAAAGCAGCTCTGAGAGCTCCTGCCTCTACGTCTCTTGAAGCAGGCACACAGGAATCCCTTGTAAGGTCAGTCACAAGATCTCCCCCCCATAACAGTATTTCCTGTGAGCAGAGGGAGGAACATGGTGATGTGGAGAAGACTCTAACTCCTCAGTGCTCACTATTGACTGCCATCTGAGTATATCCTTTGCCCTCATGGGCTCCAACCTGAGCATCTCTCTTTCCTTAGGTCTTCACTTACAAAGGCTCCCAGGCCACACAAAACCAATACTAAGTAAGGTTGGCAATGTTTTTCTTGGGCTCATTCATCTTTTGTCACAGGGTCACAGGCACCTTGGTTATGAACCCACAGATGAGAACAGAACTTGCTCTCCTCTAAATGAAAAAAAAAACCAAAGAAAGAAATCTCTTCTCCTTGACAATATGCCCTTTCCAAGTCTCAGTGTATGCTAAGAAAATATTGCTCAGTCACATAGGAATACAGAGTCCTGTGCCCCGGCAAGCCCTGGTGTTGAATGAAGAAACCGTATTTGCACCTACTAGAAAACTGGATGGAGAAGCCGGACTTGCTGATGAAAAAGTCACTGTCAAACTGCAGGGTGAGCGAGTTGAAGGTGCTGTGGATGTCCTCAGGCAGGGCCGAGCCGCTCCACTCCTTCAGCAGAATGTTGCTGTCCGCGGGACCATCCCAGACCTTGAGGATGTCGTGAGCTGTCTCGGTGTCAAACACGATGAAGTGGAGGCTGCAAAGAGAGAGCAGAGCTTCTGTGTTCAGTGAGAATCGCACTTGCTCTCCACAGAGGGCATCCTCCTAGCCACAACGTTGTGCTGAGCACCAGCTCATTTCACATTTCCACTAACGGTGTTCTAACACGTCTGGAAAAGAAGGACGAGGGTCCGGGCAACTGAAAACCTAGCGCAGCACAAACACATCAGTCACTGGTATAGAGGGCCACGGTATAGGCTAAGCTGCTGTGGCAGACACAGCATTTCTTCTCAAGACTTCTAGATGGTTTCTATAATTCCAGGCAGAGCGCACACATTAAGTTCCACTCTGGCTTCTTCTTACTAATGCTGTTCTTAACATGCCACTAGGTGGCAGCACACACACCCAGAGAAAGACCTCCAACACGGCCTGTTAGTTCCCTTGGTCTGTTCTGATGTCCTTTCTGTAAATTTTATCTTCAGAGTTAGAACATTATTTGAGGCAACAACACAAATGCAGAACTGCCTGATACAAATTCTCTTCTTTATAACATTTTATCTACTTCTACTAGACTTGCAGGTATTTCCCAGAACCACCCAAGGAATCTCACAACGATGACGGGCAGACAGAAGAGTTTAATGAAAAGGACAGCAAAAGTCATTTTCCTCAAAGTTCTTTATAGGCTTTAATTTACTGCTTACTGCTCACAGATTTTCCCACAGACACAGTCGCCATAGGTGACCTCCACAGAACTGTCCCTCAGTGTCAACTACATCATTTCTCACCAATTACATATACAAAGGATTGGCGCATCTCCCCTGGGTAAAGCATAAATTATGTAGTGCACATTTAGACATTTGGTACAGAATAATATATGTAAAGTACAGGATGTAGTATAATTTACTTCTCAGCATTTATTTTCTTAATTATTTGTCCTACTTGTTTCAACTCCCTTAAGAAACAAACTTTTATGGGGACATCTATATATATTGCCTGCACACTGACTAGTCACCTGCTTGTCTCAACACCCATCACTGTGTGTTGCGATATTCCCATTTAGACTTTCAGCATTCCCACATGTGCTAGCGTGTGAGATCCCTGAGTACCTGGGTCCCCTGTATGTGTTTACTGGGAAGCATGAAGGTGAAACCATGTAGACTGCATGTGTGTATGTCATTCCCAGTTTAACTTTACACTGGGGAGCATGAGTCTCCATGCTGGTCATTTACTTCAACATTTATTTTTTATTTCTGTGAATATATGTGTGCTCATGTGTGCACACATGGACTGAAGGTGCTGGCAGAGGCCAGAAGAGGACGTCAGATCTGCCGGAACTGGAGTAGTAGGTAGTTGTAGGCTTGATGTGGGTGCTAGGAACAGAACTTGGGTCCTCTGCAACTATAGTTTGCATTCTTAGCCACTGAGCCATCTCTCCAGCCCCCTGCTAATTACTTCAGATTCTCAGGGACATACTTTATTCTTCCTCCACTGGAACACAGCTGCTCTCTCTCTACCCCTAGTAATAGAGTATGTCACCACAGTGTGTATTCTGGAATGCCCATCCACTCCAAGGGGATTTGGAGGCCTGGCATTGGAAACAAACACCAATCCACCTTGCTCTCCATATGGCTCTACTTCTAGTCTCATAATAATGTGCCAATGCACTTACTTTGTCACACCTTTGCCAAACCCCAACACTACAGGTAATATGCGCGTAGACATATGTGGGTGTTTTGTTTAGTCATGGTCATTGATTATTAATGCGATTGACCTGCGTGTGTGTGTGTGTGTGTGTGTGTGTGTAAACATCATTTTTTCCTTCAGAGTAGTTGAACAATTCAATATTTGTAAAATCCCATCAGTGAATGAAGACCACATCTGAGATCATGGAAGAGGTCACTGAATTATGTAAGCAGCCATTACTGTGTGTATTACAATAGAAATGCAGAGCAACAAGAACAAAGAATTCCATATTCTAGTAAATGGTGAGTATGTCAAGTACAAAAGCAGAAATGGGGAGGGGTGAGACTCCTAGGCATTGGGTGGGACAGACAGATGACATTGACAGTTGAGGATATGTCACACAGCAGGATGAGGTGTGCAACAAGTCTTGAGGAAACTCATGGGGTTTGAAACAGTCACACAAGGAGCCATTCCATCAAACAAGGATCTGTTGCAGAGGACTTCATCGTTGCAGAAAGCCCAGGAACCCAGAGCAGCCAGAACAGAGAGAACAGTAAGTCATATGACCATAGAAGAGACAAAGGGTAGTTGATAGAGAGGAAGATGAGACAAAAGAAATAACCTCTCAGGATATGCTTAGTATTTTGATTTTTGGCTGGGTAAAATATCAAGTTGGGTGATTGTGAGGCAACTACCTCACCTTCAGTTGCAAAAGTATGCTTATTTATTTTGTCCGTAGAGATTGCAGACTGATAGTGTCAAATCTGTGACCTTCCTGAGGATGCCAGAAGGAAAGTGCCACCATGGAGACTCTGAGGGGCTAGCAGATTCTAGGTGTACTTTGTAATGTAGCAAAACCAGATGGAGTGGCTTTGGGAAAGAGGATGCAAGAAGCTTTAAAGATTTTTAGCCTCAAAAACAAGCAGTCTAGCGTGGCCATCAACCCAAGGGAGAAAGGGAGAAGGTGGGCACCTGTGTGCCTTGGAAGAGTGGAATCTCTGGTCTGAGCTCAGACCTCTGCAGCAGGAAATACAAGTCAGTTCCAACATGGTGAGGGGCTCCAGAGAGAGTCTGGGTGCTAATCTAGACATAAATACACACAGCTGATCTTTGATAAAGATACTACAAATACAGAATGGGGTAAAGACAGCATCTTCAACAGATGATGCTGGACAAACTGGCCAATTTCAGGTAGAAGAATCTGCACAAAAATCAACTGCAAATGGATCCAAGACCTCAACATAAAACTGAATACACTAAACCTGAACGAGGAAAAAGAAGGGAATAGCTTTGAACTCATTGGGACAGGAAATGCATTCCCATCAGTACAGGTGCTAAGATAAAAAATGAATAAATGGGACCTCATGAAACTAAGAAACTCCTGAATAGCAAAGGGAAACATCATTTGGGAAAAGCCACATTCTACAAGGTGAGAAAATATTTTCCAACTCAATACCTGATAACCAATAAGCAAACTTTATAAAGAACTTAAGACATTAAATATCAACAAAACAAAAACCCACAATTAAAAGACAGGTAAAGATCTAAACAGAATTCTCAGAATAGGAAATTAAAATGGCTAAGAAACACTTAAAGAAATATTCAACATACTTAGTCATCAGGGAAAGGCAAATTAAAACTACTCTTAGAATGGCTAAGATAAATAAAAATAAGTGACAGCTCATGCTGGTGAAGATGTAGAGTAAGACGACCCCTCATCCATTGCTGGTGGGAGTGCAAACTTGTACAGCCACTATGGAAATCAGTATAGCGGTTCCTCAAGCAGATGGAATTGATCTGTTTCAAGATCCAGCTATATCACTCTTAGGCATATATGCAAAATAAGTTTTATCCTAACACAGGGACACTTACTCAACCATGTTCATTACTGCTCTATTAATAATAACTAGAAATTGGACATAACCTAGATGTCCTTCAACAGATGAATGGATAAAGAAAATGAGGTATATATACACAATAAAATGTTAGTCAGCTGTTTAAAAAAAAGGCAGGTAAATGGATGAAACTATAAAACAAATTATCCTAAGTTAAGTAAACCAGACTCAGAAATACAAATATGGTATGTATTCACTTACATTGTACATTAACTGTTAAGTCAAGAATAAGCAAGTTACAATCCATATAACCACATGAGTTAGGTATAGAATAAAGGATTTGGGGGACAGACATTCCTAGGAAAGGGAAACAGAATCACTGATAGCTGTAGACGGATGGGGAGGGAGACTGGAATGGAAACAGAGGAGGATAAAGGGATGGGAGAAGGGGATATGGGAAGAGATAGCTGAAATTAAGTGAAATTTGATCTAAATGACATCATCAAATAATGGTGGAAATAGACCCCCACATGGATATTTTCTGTCACCAAATGAAGCTTATAGTATCAAGATTGGGTAACATCTAATTTTGTGGTTGGCCAGAAGTCCCATAGGAAACCTCAAACAACCAGGGTGTTGCCAAGGCTATAGGATGCTCTCTACAAACTGATGGCAAGGTCCAATTGCTGAAGATAATCCCTACACAACTCACTGAACAGAGCAGTGAAGTTGGTGCCTACCTAGAGCCTTTACCAATACGAACTAGTGTTCTTGGTACTCGAAGACATGCTGCATGTTACCAAAGGAAAAACACCAGCCCAGCTATAAACCCTTAGAGTTGCAATGGTATTCTGCTTGCAAACATATCCTTGTGCAATGATTACACAAATTTTGTGAGAGTAACTAACCAAGAACTGACTTGACAGAAGGCCCACTCCAGGAGATGGAACCCATAACCCACACTACTTGGGTGACCAAGAACCTGAAACTAGATAGCCCAGTGACTTAGCATGAAGTCAAATACTTTTTCTCTAAAGGAAGGTAGCAACAAAATGATTCCCAGTGACATTCTGCTACATTCACAGATCAGTGCCTTGATCAACCACCATCAGAGAAGCTTCCTCCTGTAGCAGATAGAATACATACAGAGACCCAGAGCCAGACAACAAGCAGAGATTGAGAGACCTTCGAACACTCAGCCCTAAATGGGATGATCCCTTAGTGAGATATGCCCTCCTACATCTTTCAGGGATGAAGGTGTGACTCACTGTGTTCTAGCAGTTTTGCATACTCTTTAAATTCATGAGTCTACACTTAGCAATTGACACACAACCACATTCTCAACACAGGAAAATTTGTAATAACCCAAACTGACTCAGACCATCTGTACAGCCACAATACACAGAACAGATGCAAGGTTTAATGGGGTCATGCAACAGGATCAAATCCATGCCAATGCAAGCAAACCTAACCAGACATTGAGCAAACCACTGTGCACTTCAGTTGAGTCAAGTTCTTGTCAAGAGCTTCTCATCTACGGTCACGGATATGGATGAAGGGGATGGCAGGAGGTCTAGTAGGAATAACTTGTAAGAGGAGGAAAGCAAATAACTAAGCAAATGAATAGCTAAGCAAACAAATATTTAAATATTTAAATTCCCCCATAGTCCAAGTGTGAGAACATGCTAGACATCCTTCTTCTGACCACATGCATTTCTGCACTGTAATTTGGCCATGGCTGTGAAAATCTAAGTGCACAAGCACAGCAAGTCCAGCTACACATCTATCAAAGGACTCCAGGTGACACACTGGGAGGACATTACTTATGTGGTATTAGTTATAACAGTAAAAAAACCTAAGAACTCAATATTCCCAGTGAACATCATTTAATAAAGTCTAATATATCTAGACAATGGACTATTTTTCAGCAATTTTTCAGAGACTAGGGCGTGCCAATAAAAACATAGAAATATGATTATGAATACTAACTGAAAAACCCTTCAGGACAATATAAATGATGCTAGCTCCATAAACAAGTGGATAATTATGTAAATAAAAATGTAAGCATTGCATTTTCACAGAAAACATATTTTCAACATCTTAGGTTTCTAACATTTTAGAAAGTCTCTTTTAAATTTCTTATTTTTAAAAATAATATATCATTATTTTATGTTAAAACAGGTCAAATTAGAACATATATATCATTTGACAAACAGGCAAATACCCCTAAGAAGAATTTGTATTAAGGCATTTGAAAATGTTCATGCTGTTTAATTCAGTTAATTTTTCCTGGGATTTGTTCTAAGGAATTTAATCATAAATATGGACAATGATTTTCTTGTAAGACTGTTTGCCAAATCAGTGTGGGTAATGCCAAAAATAGCAATATAAACATCTGACAATAGACACAATGTTTAATTATGAATGTTCATAATGCATACTACAGAATACAGTCCACCCTGTCTTGTGGATTATAAACCCAGATTTAATGACATTAAAATGGAGATTTTTAATTGTTTATGTGATATACATACATATGCTTCTTCTTGCCGTTGTTGCCTGTCTACCAGCCCAGCTGTTAACACAGCATCTGCTTTGCATTAGGTGTGGATACTCTAGAGACCAGTAAAGTACCTGAGAGGATCGATGAAGGATACGTGGAAGCTGTGCATATAAGGTAGACTTAGGTATCTACGGGCCTCCTGAATCCTAATCACCTACAGTTGCCAAGCACCACCTGAGCACATAGATTCCCATAAGACATTTGTCAATGTGGAGTGGTGATGTCTGGAACGGGGATAGTGTATGCCTTGCATAAAGCTTTTCAAAATAGATGTGCATTAGTTGTTTAAGCATATAAAATTAAACTTAAATAAAATTAAATAACTCTTTTAGTAGTATGACAGACAGGCCCTGGGAGCTTTATAGTTTCTAGCAAAGAGTTGTAGCAGGGATGGGAAGGATTATCCAGGGGGCTTCATTTATTGAAGGAACAAAAGAATCTGTCCAAATGCAATAGACTCTGGGTAGGACCAATAAGGAAGGTGGAAAGAAAGTGTAGGAGGTGGAGTCTATTACAGTTCAACACAGAGCCTCCGGTTAGCGGGGGCGGGGACCTTTAACTGGAGCCCCTCCCCTGCCCTCAGTGCTTCCTTTTTCTCCAAGCAGGCTGGAAAGCTAGTCTCACATTCTGGCAGACCCCATGATCTCCTACTGCCACTCTGTCTTGGTGACCCATTTCTCTTCAACTGTCACTTCGCTTTCCCTTCACCCCCTCACCTTCCTCCTGGGTCTTTTTTTACAGGATGTTCAGTTCTTTTGTCTGTCCCATACAATGTACTGGTGATTCCCTAGACAGATACCCTTCACTCAAGACTCCTGTAGCAGAAAGCAGATTGAAGTGTTCTGGGCCCATCTGCTGCCTCAAAGAAAGACACTTCAACCCAGACAGGTCAAGAGAGACCAAAGTCATTAATACAACTTTTGTTTTTCTCTTACATGTATACATCAGGCACAATATTGACAATGTTGATAATGCTCTGTCAGTAATGTTAATACCGTGTAAGGTTACCCAGAACAATTTCCCGTGAACAATCAGGAACAGAAAACCAACCAAAGAGAGCTCTTTGAACTACTGTAAAAGGACAGTCAAGGCTAAGACATAGTGACACAGAGTACTGTCCTTGGTGTCCTTTACCAGTATTTCCATCTTGTCACCTTTATTGAGCCATGCTCAGCACTGAAGTACATTCAGTAACTCAGAGAAAGGTTAGTCCACAACTCTTAAGAGGACCAAATGCACTACAGTGTCTTATTATTAGACTTTCAATTAAATCCAAACCAGGTAACTATAGCATAATGTTAAAAACAAAAGTTCCTGCAAATCCCCCCCAGTAGAATTTGGAAGAATAATTGGGGACAGGAAGTATGGAGGGAGGGACAACCAACATATAATCTGTACTTGTTCTATATCCAGTACAATGTAGTACTGTGTACAGGGGATATGCACCATGAAAAATGCTAAAAGTTATAATCTCTTTCAGAACAAATATCTCCTGATAGGCATCTTTACATATTCTCTCACCATTATTGACAAAACACCATCCAAGAATGGTTTGGGATTCAAAGGAGGCCCAGCTACGATGATCTCTGAGAATGCAGCCACCCTTTCACCATCCCCATATGCAGCTGCTCATTATTATTTGTAGCATGAAAACTGTCTCTATTTAGCAGTCATAGCATGGCAATGCTTCCGCCTATGGTAAGACAAACTGTGCGATTTGTGTTTACTGGTCATTTTCAGGTAGAAAATGTAGATTATATTGACTATGTCCCTAGTGAAATCACGACGGCTTGTTAAATTCCCAGCAAATATTAAAACCAAGGTCAGAGTGTTGTTTTTTGTAAGTATAGTGAAATATAAAATAGTACGATGTTTAGTTTAGTTATTTTCCTAGACACCGTTTTCAAAAGTTAAGTCTATTTTCCAAAATGAGTTACTGCATCAGAATTATAGTTAGGTGGAAGACTATCAATTGGTACATTATTTA
Source organism: Mesocricetus auratus (assembly GCF_017639785.1). Classification (NCBI taxonomy): domain Eukaryota; kingdom Metazoa; phylum Chordata; class Mammalia; order Rodentia; family Cricetidae; genus Mesocricetus; species Mesocricetus auratus. The sequence continues at coordinate 3,619,948 of NW_024429212.1, read as the reverse complement.
CAAATACTTACATATCTCTCTTAGCTTCTTTAGTATTTAATTTCTTTGAATTAAAAAATATGCTGATGAATTTGAGAATGCTCACTGTAAGGGAGAAATATAGATGAAGAATTTTCTAGAATGGTACAGAGGTGTATAGGATCACCTCTAGACTGACAACCACTAAACATCAAATTCAGATTACGATAGAGAAACTGCATTTGTGGGCTGGGGAGAGAGTAGATGTGTTGACATGCCAGCATGAGGACCTGGTCTTGATCCTCACAGCCCATAATAAGAGGCTGGAGATGATGTTACACACTTATCTCAGCAATAGGGAGGCAAAGACAAGCAGTTGGGGTCCTCTAGCCAACCAGCCTATCCCAACTGGTGAGTGCCAGCCAGTAAGATACACTGATTCAGAAAAACCAAAGCAAGTCAAACCAAAACAAACCAAACCAAACCCAGCAAAGGCAAGATAAGAAAGGAGACAAATGGCTCCTGGGAATAACACTAAAGTTGATGTCTGGCCTCTATACATGCATGTATCCCTTCCACCTCCACCACACACACACACACACACACACACACACACACACGCACACACACACACAAATTAAAAATAAAAATATAATACTTGTTATATACCTATTAATATTATATAATCCCCTTGTTGATTCCATCTCTCTTTTCTCATTGATATTTAATGGAGGCTTACATTTTCCTGCAAGCTTGACTCAATACCTGCTCTCATTCAGGGGGAAACATTGTCCTTTTTCATCCAGGAAAACAAGCCACAAGGGGAATTCTGAGACAAGTAAAATTTGAAGTCCTTCAAGGAAACAGAAAATTCTGTTTACATAGAATCATTTACAAGGTGGATTTTTTCCACTCCTTAGAGGCAGTGGAACGATTTCTATATCACTCCAGCCAGACATTCACCAATCAAGGAATTAATATTTACTTTTATGTCACTTAGTACATAAGTGACTTTATTGACTCTGCTTCTCAAATTCACCTTGGTAGTCTCCTAATACATCAATAATTTATCTTGATTAAGGATGCATTAAATTTAAGTCAACTATAAGGTGGTATGATGGCATTATGCATGCATTTGTTAGTAACTGGAAAGTGGGCAGAATAATGGATTTCATAATAACATTTTTCTACATATATGGAAGGTTTCATGATAACATTTACCTCCCATCATCCATATGCATTCTTCCTCCACAATTCTGCAGTTCCCTTCCTATTGTCTCATAGTATCCCTTCTCCTATACTACTAGTTCTCCCTCTCTGTGTCTCTCTCTGTCTCTGTCTGTCTGTCTCTCTTTCTCTCTCTCTGTCTCTCTCTCTGTCTCTCTCTCTCCCTCTCCCTCTCTCCATTCTACAGGAACAGAACCCAGTGAGGGCCTCTGGGCTTCTCAGATCACCCACCTGTGGCTGAACACCTGAGGATGGTTGTGGACACGAAGCCCAGGAAAGCCCATGGACACATTAGACGCAACACAGACAACCCACAGAATTAGCACTCAGTTTCCAGGGCATTGTGTTTACAGCAGTGCTCGCTGACACACACAGGTCCTTCTCATTATAATAGACAGCTAGACGTGCAAATACAAAAGCCATAGAAAAGCACATAAAGGGCAGTTTAGACGTCGATGAACGTTTTCCTCTTGAGCCTACAGACTTTCATCATTCAGACCATGCCTTACTGCTGCTCTTGCAAGGGCACTGGACAGATCTCCCACTGTCACATGACTGATAACCCACAGCAAGTACCTGATGGTCTTTCCAGGATCGGCCTCTATGGTCCAAGTGCAGTGGAGGTTGTTGTCATACGGTGCGGGATAGCCAGGAGACAGTATACGCCCTGATGTGGCCGCGTGGATCAGACCTCCACATTCCGCTGCAAAAGACACAGAGAGCAAAGTCTGCTCACATGTCTGGGCTTCCACTGAGCTAGTTTTGCCTAGACTTCTATTTAGTTTTTCAAAGAATCCCTAGTATGTCAGTGTTAAATCATATAAGACGAATCAGTCACCTGTCTGTCACTTCCCAAGCTAAACCTGCAGTGGTAGCTCACATCCCTAGAGGTATCACAGCTGATCATGCAAAGATGGGCACTCTGGTGCCCTAGTTCTAGTGATAGCCACGCCTTCATCCAACATTCCCACTACCGGTTATCTGTCCTTCATTCCTAGCATGTGTACATACATCTTCATAACTGCAGTAGAGGACTATCCTCTCGGCCACAATGCCGCCACTTTCAGGAGCTTACCTGGACCTACTCACAAAAGATTATTAGAGGTGGCTTGTTGATTGTGGGTCTGGGAGGGTGATGAACCTTACCTGAGTATCCAGTCTCCCCTCCTCCCAACCAGTTATATACACTTCCACCCTAATTACACATGGCCTTGGAAGGCCTCAGTGAAAGGCTAGAGTATACAGGTGAGGAAGTACTGTAGATAGGTCTGGGTAGCTCCATCTACAGGCAATGAGGGAGTCATCATGCATTCTGGGTGTACACCTTTCAGTGTGTCTGCTTTAAGGCCACACACACTACTGTTCATTGACTGTGAGAGTTAGCTCTGGTACAATTGAACTTGTTCAGAATTTTTTCTTTATTTAAATTAGAAATAAGCTTGTTTTACATGTCAATCCCAGTTCCCTCCTCTCCTGCCCTCCCCCACTAATGCCCTATCCCATCCCCTTTCTGCTCTACAGGGAAGGTGAGGCCTTCCATGGGGGATCTCCAAAGTCTGTCATGTCATTTGGAACAGGGCATGGACCCTCTCCCTTGTGTCTAGGCTGACAGAGTATCCCTCTATGTGGAGTGGGCTCCCAAATTCCATTCATGTACTAGGGATAAATCCTGATCCACTACCAGAGGCCCCATAGATTGCCCAGGTCTCCTAACTGACCATGTTTAGGGGTCTGGAGCAGTCCTATGCTGATTTCCCAGTTATCAGTCTGGGGCCCATGAGCTCCTCCTTGTTCAGGTCAGCTGTTTCTGTCTTACAAAGGGTAGATGGTGCTGTGTTCTCCCTTGGGGATGCAACCAGCATATATAAAACACAATAATTGATCGGTGAGGTTCCTGCCCTGCTCCAAGGACAAGTCCCAAGCCACATGGATCATGAGCTCTTTGGCATGGGTTGTGACAGCGTTCTGGCCCAGCTTTCCCAACTCACCCACACAGGAAGGCATGGGCTTGTCCCACACCCTCCGGTCCCCACTCAGGCAGGTCAGAGTACTGCTGCCGTGCATTGCATAGCCGGGATTGCAGCTGTAGAGAACCACAGTGTCTGTGAAGTGGCCATCATCTCGGATCCTGTAGCCATAGTTAGGTATGCCTGGATCTTCACATTTCACTAGGTCAAAACCTAGAGGGAGAGAGGGAGAGGTGAGTCAACTCCAGAGAGAACACATCGAACTTAAAATAGGCACTTTGAAGTATTGGAAGAAAAAGACACAGTGCTTTCAGGAGACAGGAACTGTGGGTCTTTAAGGTCTATCCGTAAATGACTTGTGTTACTAAGAGAGTAATTCACTCCTTTCTCTGTCTGTTCTCTGCTGCACAGGGCTCTGTGTTTCCAACATCCCATCTACACCTCAAAGTTTCTTACAGCCATAAGCTTAGAGCCTCCACATAGAGTTCCTGTTCAGCTCAGACCTCCAGGAGGGAGGTGTAACAGTCCTGTCACAAGAGCACTGTCCTGGAAGCTTACAGCTAGAGTTCCCAGCAGGCTCAATCACAACACCCACCTCCTGGCAAACTCCCCATCTCCAAGATCCCAGATATCATGGGAGTTACAAAGCTGCTGTTGCTGTTAGGCTTGGGGAATTGCTCAGCCCACTGCTTAATGACTGCAGTGGAAGCACAAGAGGAGTCTGGATCCTTGGTAGCTACATAAATTCCTGCCACAGCAGGAGGCAAAACAAAAGGATTTCCCCAAAGCTTGATAGCCAGCCACTGAGCTCCAGATTCAATGGCAGACCTTGTCTCGGAAAAATTAGATGGAGAGCAGTCGAGGAAGACAGACATCCTCAGCTGCCTACCTTCACACACACACACACACACACACACACACGATGGATGCATAACCACCAACCACCAAGTCACTCCTCCTCCTAAAGGAGATGCTGTCTGCCATGGTCCTGTAGCCTACCTAGTCTTCAGCCACATGAGGACCTCAGCAGCTCAGACTCCGGAAGGAATCACAGAGACATCTTACCATGAGGCTTTACATGAGTGGAGGACAGAAATGAAGATTTAGCTGCTGGGTTCTGAGGGCTGTATATTGTTTTCATGGGTGGCAGTATTTTAGGGCTGTCTGTGGAGGCGGCCTTACACTAACATATTTCTCTGCAGATCACGATGCAAATTTCAGTGATTATAAGAAGCAGAGCTGGGGGCCGTGTGGTCTGTTTGCTTCCATCCCTACCTAGCATTTTCTCCCCAAATTAGATTAAATTTGAAAAGGGATGTGTGACTTTCCACACTGTTTGCCTGTCAGGCTTGCACGCCTTTCAGGAGACTTGCACTTTCCATTTACAGTCTGGCTTTTTTTTTTTACTCCAGCGAGCTTTTAACAAGCAAGAAAGACTCAGTCTTGCTACTCTGTAGATGGAGAGGAGACAGGAGGCCGCTTTCCCAGGCTGCACCAGAGCCTCCTTTTGCAAAGGTCCCTGCTCTGCAGTATCGGACTTCACTGGCCCCGAAATCATTGTTACAGTAACGCGGTTCTATTTCCATGTGCTGACCATTCAAAACAACAAAAGAGCTGGAGTGCAAGGGTAGAGTACCTGCCTGTAGTGTTGGTGCAAAAAGGGGCAGTCTGAATTGCCACAGCTCAGGGTAGGAATAAGGAAAGGGCCACCATTGTATGCAGCTTTGGGGCTGTGCAACTACACCATCTCAGTAAAATACTGAGCCGTGTGCGGCATGTGAGCAAGTCCACCAGGTGCTGCATACGGCCTCAGTGATGGTCGAAGCCTGGATTGTTCTGATGCAGTTTCAGCTGGCTTTGGAGTTGGGAGGGGATGTCATCTGTACTGTGCTTCAGAATGCAATTCTGCCCAGGCCTGGGGACACCAGGGGGCAGAATAACCAGCTGCTTTCAGGAATCTCAGGAAGGTTCCATTGGTGAAAGCAAACATTGTACCCAAATGCCCCACTGTCTTAAACTGTGTGTGCTTGGTAGTACCCAAGGGGAGCATACACTTGGGAACTGGTTAAACAGACAAGGTCTAGGTAGACAATCATTAACAACATGAAGACAAAGTGGAGCCTTATTCAGTACTATTGTGTCAGGACCCAAATCAACTCAGTATCCAGTTAAGGTGACACTCTTCACACACAAGAAGCCACCCAGGTTTTGTTATGGAGGGTCCCCTCAGGGACTGTCCCCAAACTGCACCCCCGAGGAGGCAGCCAGGTCCTACAGAGTCTCTCAAGTTTACCCCACTATCACCGAAAAGTCCATCTGCTGACAGCAGCTAGAGTCTGGATGTTGTAAGTTCATAAAAATGCCACAGCTGAATCCATGTTCAGGGTATGTAGAGGTCAGAAGCCCTCAATGGGATTGCTACACAGACTCTTAACAACATTGAGTCGCCTGAGAGTTTGATCAGGCTTTTAAACTGTACACATGCTTGGCATCTTTAAAAATTGTCTATTTGGTGTAATGGTATCGATCACAGAGGGAGTAGAGCAAATATTCCTGTTCCACCAATGCATGTCAGGTAATTGTACACTCACAAATGTGTGTGCATGCACGCGCGCACATACACACTCATTCATATACATTCACACAGAGACATATAAGCAAACATGCACATACCGACTGACGGGGAAGATGAGAATGTATGTTTACAAATGGTCCCAGTGGCCATTCAGTTTCACAATGAATCATGGCTTCTGTGAAGAGAGGACACAAGCCCAGAAAACTTTCTTTTATGTGGATGTGCGCTTGCATTTATGGAGCAAGGGGAGCCGTGCTCTTGAGAGCCCAGTGAACGCTTTCGGTAGAGCATAGCCACCACTGCCCAGAGAGTCCACAGATATGAGTGCTTCTGAAACTACTCAGAACATGTGTCACTTATGCTGGGCAAGTGTGCCCTCTGTGGGACCAAATCTAGGTCAACAAGGATTGCTACTCCACAATTATCTTGGAAGAACATTTTCTTCTCTCCTAATGGCTTGAAGCCTTTATTTGAAGCAAGGAAGAAAGAAACATTAAAAAAATAACAAAGCAAGGAGATAATAGCACATATCAGTGAAAATGTTGATTGAATTTGATGTGGAGGAAAGTTTTAGAGAATTATGTTTATTGCCTTTTCTATCAGTCAGTCTGGGAGTTTGTTTGTATCACATGTCAGGCCAGGCAGGGAAGTAGGTAATTGATATGGGGAGCAGTCTGTCTTCTTAGGCTGTGTGTTATTTCTTTCTGTCCTTTTATTATTTCTTCAAAAGGTCACATGAAATCTGTTGTCTTGTAAAAGTCCTGCACTCAATTTTACACACCTGTAGGCTTACCCAATGTCTTCTGTGAAATATACCCATCCTCCTTGGAAGGAGAGGGAGTACTGGGCCATTTCAGAACTCATTTTGCCCAATTGTCAATCAACCAAAGAGAGTTTTGTCCTCCTAAACTTCTACTGGCTTGCTAATTCACACAGTTTAGCAGAAGTCAGAGACTTTCACACCTGGGGGATGCACAGAACATGACTTTGGTCAATATTTTCGTGGGTGGAGAGAAAGGTATTTAGCCTTCCAGAGCTAAGGCTGCAAACACTGCTTGTAGCATGAAGGAGATTAGTCACAAGCCATGAAACTGCCTGTGTGGGCACTTGGAGTTTGACTAGAGCCAGCCTAGGTCTCTAGCCTTGGAGCCACCAATGTTCTAGCTTCCCCTGCAGACAGAAAGTCCTGAGTCTGACACTTTGGGTCTCTGGAAATGCAGGTCTACTATGTTGCAGGAAGATCAATACCCACCATCTGCAGCTACAATAATTCAGCACTACTTTGAAATATTGATAAAGCCATTGAGTTTATCTGTAACTGCAGAGGTCAGAAATGATGCTACATCTTTCTATGATTAAGTCTTCATTGTTTTAGGGGAATCTTTTTTACTACAGGTTACTAGAAGACATTTTATTTGAATCTATAAAAATATTTCTCTGACGAGACATCTCCAATATAATGTGAGCCTAAAAAGATTTCCAAATTGTTTATCTGAAGTCCACAAAGCAGTAATATCTATAAAATGCAGACAAGTAACCTTATCTATGGTGAAGCCATAAAGCTGCTAGGAATCAGCGTGAATACTGCCTGTGTGTCTTCTTTACCTCAAAGAGACTTTAATAAATAAATAGTTATCTGAGTCCAAACATTATGTGGAGCTATAGTCTAAGCCTGAATATTTAGTCAGTTTGCTTCTGTCTGTCTTCTAGAAATTTGTTCATAAGTCATCAGCACAGCAAGGATGCTAGGAACAAGATGTTCTAGTCAAAACAAGATCCAAACATCAAGTAGATTAAAATTACTTCCCAATATCTTTTGCAATAATTACCCATTTTGATATTCTTTACACCATCTCTTTTCTAAGACAAGTCTTTCCTCCTACATCTCTCCCAAGTCTAATGAGGACTTACTGACAGAATAGACTGAATTTCCATCATCTAATATTCTAACCAAAGCTTCACTCTGCGTGTATCTCTCTGTTCAGTGAGGACTAGGAGTTGCGTGCCATTGGCTCTGACTACTGAGGCCTGGAGAATGTGTCTTTCTACTCAGTGAGCTACAGAAGCAGGCTGCAGGACGCACTTGTCACCTGTGGATCCCTAGTCACCTCTCCTGTGAACAACTGAAGCCATCAGGCACTTGTGGCAAGCCCACATCACACAGCTTTACAGAAGTCATTTCAACATGGATGAGACTCTTGCTTCCGTGAAGTGATAATTTTCTTAGTAAATATGAAAACTTCCCATCTCTAAAATATGGACAATGATTTCATACTTCTGGTTTAGAAATGAGAAGTACCCTGAAAACATATCTAAATATCCTTTCTGTTAACTATTTGCAGTTGCATGAAATAAAAAAGCGGTCAGTATGGGATAACTTGCTTAAACTAATTTCTGTACCTTACTTAACAAGTGGAGTTAATTAATATTGAACTTCTTGAAATGGCTAATTGACCTAGGTTTTAAAACACAACTCATGCTCAAGAACAAAACTCTCCCAGATTAGTGTTTGCATTTAGTTTGAGAACATTGAGCTATAAATCTGTGTCATTCTTCGGTCATGGCTACCATTGGCTTCCATTGATTTATTAGGTGAGGTCATTTTTCACTGATTATTTTCATTTTCCCCATATATTGTTTTTCACACAATTAACTTTTAACATCACTCTTATTTTTTTGTCATGTGAGAGTCCCTGTGTCAAGATACTATAAATTTTCAGTAAAATTACAGCAGCGAACATGATGTTGGTGATACTCAAATAAAAAAAAAATGTGAGTTTCTGAGCTCCAGGGAGAGACAAGAAAGCCAAAAAGTCTAGACTGGAAACGAGATAATGAAACTTCCTCCTGATATCCCTAAAAATACCCAGTGAATTTTATCAAATAATTCATGGCTGTACAAGGAAAATACACTGATGAATTTTTAGATGAGAGAATAAAATGAGGGAATGACATATATGGTCCTTTTGAGTTGATCCTAAAGTATTACACCATTCTGAATCTGCTGTCTGAAACCAAGACAAAGGTTCATTCTGGTTGCCTCTGCTTAGTGAGAGGAGCCAAGAACCAGGGCAGACATCCACTCTGAGGTGTCTCTGAAGAGGAATTCAAATTCTTCACCCTCTAACTCTCATTATGCATTCCTACTTTCTGTGTTTTAGGATGTGGCAGTATGGAGCAGGGATAAGGTAGTAAGAGCCACAGAGTGAAGTGATGGCACAGCTGTGGCCATTATCCTCATCTACACACTGCTCTTGAGACCTCAGACACAGACCTTCCCTTACTTTCTAAGACACTGTTATCAGTTTTGAGCAGTGAATGCTGTGGGCTCAGAATAGAGGAAAGAGGTCCCACCTTCCACTCAGTAGCCAAGAAAATAAATACTGGTAGAGTGCTTTGCTAAATGATGGGGGAGAGGGAGGGGTGTGGAGGTACAGAACGGTGTCTAGGCACTGGAAGGAATAGATCACACTATGAAGATGAAAGCCATTTGGACATTTCTAGAAGGAAGCATAGGTACCTTGCCAAGTTCTCAAACCAGAGTGAAAACATACTGGAAAGACAATTCTCTCCTTGGGGATGGCAGAGGAAGAATTTGGTACCCAGAGAAGAACAAATGATAAGCAGTCCAGTCATGATCTCTGCATTTGCTGAAGCTCCCTGTCAAAGAGTTCTGAGTGGTGAGACTAAGGAGAAGAGAGATTGAAGAATACAGCATAAACTGACCTCACTGTATCATGTCACTAACCCTGCTCAGACTGCCACAGAGATGCAAGGAGTGACACCATACACGCACACACACACACACACACACACGACCCACAGGGATGCTGGGAGTAACATGCACAACAGACCCACTATTTAAGAGTTCATCTGTCCCAATGTGGAAAGGATTGGAGTGAGAACAGATAGACAGTAACAGCAAAGTTAGCAACATGAGAGCTTAGAGGGCAGTGGTTAGGGTGAGCACATGTTAACTAATGTGGAGAAGAGAGACAGAGAGCAGAGCTCAGAAGATACAGGTCTGCGGTGAGGACTACCAAGTCACAGACACCTACGTTGGGTGAAAACTCAGCCCACCACTGAGTCAGAGTTTAACAACCTTTACTGAGGCTTCCCTAGGAGTCCAGGGAAGCAAAGACCCTCTCACTGATAATAACCATGAGCTAATTTTAGTAAACATGTTTCAGAGATTACTCACACATAGAACAAGACACTTTAGGTCCTCTCCAATCCCAGTGGGAAAATCATACTCATGAGTGAGGGTAGATTGTGACAGCTACCAGGAACCCATTAACACACACACTTGCAGTTATCAACCATCCAGACCATGGTACTTAGTGCTCAGTGATGCTCCTATGCAGCTTTGAACATATATAGAACACATTCTCTATTCCTGACATGTATGCTGAAGAACACCACATACTGAAAAAAAAAAACAGACTTTGCTTGTTAGGAGCTTTTGGTCCATTCTGGATGAGAAACAATATGTAACAGTTAATGTGTAGCATGTTATCAGAATAACATTTGCTCACTCAACACACACTAAACACATAACATCTCCACTGGATACCATACCACATTTCAATGTACAGCCTCTGTTACAGCTTCCAGGTCTCAGCCCAAGGAGAGGTGTCATAGACCCATCAGTGAATGTATGCTTAAGGAAAACATAGGGGCATCTGTGTGTTGGTGGCCACCAGCAAAGGAAGTCACATGCCCAGTTGCATGTGCAACTTCCTTTTGCGTTATCTAGGGTGGGCCTTCCCCATTATGTGTACACACTGTTCATTTCCAACTTTATGAATTGAAGGGAGGGCTTAGGTAGCAAGAGGAAGCACAGATCACTTGAAATTCTATGTTGACAATCCCAGAGACCTTGCAAGTTCAAACATTACATGAAAGCAGCTTAATGTTATGTGGTACTAATGGTTTTCTAACATTTCTGCTCAATGTGTCCATATAATGTGGTACTTTTTACACACTTTAGTTTTAATTAAAAATGTTGAAACAAAAACGGATACAATTATGTTAAAGTGTAATTTTATTATTATTCTTCAAAATACATGTTTAATTAAGGTGTCTGACTGATGGTGAAACTATTGATACTAATCACATATAGTAACTTAGTCTGTTCACTCACATTTCCTTTTTATTGAGGAAATAAGTTTTTGAGTTTAATCAATCTTCTTGTATGTTTCTGTGTGCACATGTGTTCATCTGTATGTATGTTCATGTGCATGTAGAAGCCAGACATAGGTGCTTTTCCCATCACTCTCCACCTTATTTTTTGAGATATATTCTCCCACTGACCCTACAGCCTACCGCCATGGCTTTATGGCTTTCCCACATGAGCACAGGAATCCACCTGTCTTTGCCTCCTCAGCACTTTCTAGGAACACCTAGCCCAGAGCATGCTCTAATATGGGTTCTGGGTACTGAACACAGGTCCTCATGTTTGCATAGTAAGCAATTTACTGCTGGAGTTATCTCCCTAAGCCAACATAAATTCTTAATGTAATATTTTCTGGATAGAACACAGTAATGGAGGGCAAAGCCTAAAGAGACAGAGAGCAAGGAGAGATACAGTTAAAGACCGAAAGCACAGACATGATTCCTCTATCCATCTAGCTGAGGGCGCACATCTACAGTATGTCATTTTTATTTTATTCATTGCTTCCTGAGACCACGTCAATTTAGACATACACGAAACACACTCTCTATGCCTAACATTTATGTTGGAGAAGAAAATTAGATGCTGAAGAGACAAAACGATTATTGTTCATTAGGAGCTTGTGGTCCATCGTGGCTGAAAACCAACATGTAACAGTTATTATGCTGCATGTAGCAGGGCACCATTTGTTCTCACAACACACACTGAACACATAGTATCTTCACTGGATCCCAGGCCCCCATCATAGCTTCCAGGGCTCAGACCAAGGAGAGGTGTCACAGATTCATCAGCGAATGTATGCCTAAGGAGGACACAAGGCATCTGTGTGTTGGTGGCCAACAGCAAAGGAGGTCACATGCCGAGTTGCATGGCTCCTTCCTTGAGGGTCGGTGCCAACAGGAGAGGAGCACAAGATAGCCCATGTATAGGCAGCCACTCTCTGAGTGTATGGCTGCTTCTAAATGAGCCACCTGTGCTACCCCAGGGACAAGCCGCTGATGAGAAGCCACAGAGTTGAGCCCGAGGGTGGCACTCTCTTTAGTTTCACAAGTGTACTCACAAACGAATGTTCATGCAAACATTAATACATAGGAATACCCAGGAGTAGTACAGCTGTGAACTCAGCTGATAGCATTTCATATTTCATAGCATAGAACACTAATCTCTGGAACATACTACAGGACAAACTAGTGGTTCACATACAGGTAACAATTCAAAACATAACCTCCTTCTTCAAGGATCAATGTTTCTCCTCTTCAAATTTTGTTTGGTTTGTTTGGACCAGGAATAATATGTCCAAGGAATACATAATTAAAAGTAATATTTTTGTTTTACATTCTGAAATTCCACAATTTCTTAAAACACCTAGATTATTTCAAGAATCTGGTTGGCTGGCATGGGAATCTGTGTAACTGCAAAGTACTCATGGACAAACAGGAGTAAAAATGCATAATATATTATTCTCTAATAAACATTCATTGTACAAAGTGAGACAAAATAAAAGCTATATTGAACATGGATTTAAAACCTGGTAATGAGGCTGGGCGTTGGTGGCACACATCTTTAATCCCAGCACTGAGGAGGCAGAGGCAGGTGGATCTCTGTGAGTTCGAGGCCAGCCTGGTCTACAGAGGGAGTTCCAGGACAGCCTTCAAAACAATACAGAGAAACCCTGTCTCGAAAAACCAAAAATAAAATAAAATAAATAAAACCTGGGAATGTAGGCACAAATGAAGCCAACATGCAGAGGAAGAAAGCAACAAAAGACAGCCTGCCAACACAACCCAAACGCTGAAAGAAGTGTGGAGAAATAATAATGTAGCCTCAAGATTTTAAATTCCAACATAAACTTGCAGCAATATTTTTAAGAATTGTCAGTGTTTCTGTGAAGTTGAATTAGATAGTTATTTTTTAAGGTAGGAATAGCCTCAATGTGAAACCCCTCAAATGCAAATGTTGGCAGGATAATTATGTGTATGTGTATATATGTATATATACATATATATATGTATGTGTGTATATATGTGTGTGTTCTAAGAATTATAGTTTCTTTAGCATTCAGCTTCAATTCCCATTGTATAAAACCCAATAATGCATACATTCATACCTGTTTGATTTTTCATGATAATATCTAAATTGGTGCCTCTAAAATTATTGTTTGTAAGTTATGGTTAATATAATCTTTTTACCTACTTTTGCCTTGGAAGCCTGGGGAGTTGGTGGGGCCTGACCTGGGACCTTATTTAGGAACATGATCCTGCATGTGGCCCTTACTTGACAAAGACTTTCCTGTCAGTGACAGTATACATGCTCAGTGCCATGTGAGACTGAAGGCAGTTACCTGCAACAATCTTATTTGAACCTGAGCTCATGGATTCCAACAAAGAGTGCTAAGACTCTTACAGTCAAGTTAAATGTTCAAAGTCTACGGACAGGGGCAGTGTGAGGCTGGGGGATTCCTAAGGAAAGAGACTTAATATCGGCTTAGGGATACTAACCCAAATACTAGGGATGGGGAGCGGGGAGGACAGGGCAGAGGAGGTCCAAGACCTTTAGTCTTACTGTGCTAGCCCTGGAGAAACAGCCTGCCAAAGGCCTAGTTCCATGAGGCTCCCAAAATCCTTGGTGTCTGGGGAAGACATCCTGTCACAATTCTGGAGTCTGCAGAGCAGCTCTCTTTGCTTCCTTGGGCAGAATTATGTGTTTTTAAATCACTCAACATCATGTCAAGGACTTAATGGTTGTCAGTCACAAGATAATTGTGAGATTTCCATTTTTTCCAGAAACAGTTCAACCTTGGACTGGCCAATGCAGCCAGCATATCCCATGTCAAATTTCTGCACCTTAGTCTGCCTACCCCTGCTCCCCTTATGCCTCTGAGGGCACTTCCTGGCACAACTTCTAGAAGCAAAAGTTAGGATGTCTTGGATGCATGCCCTCATTGAACATTTTCCCACTTCAAGTTATGCCTGTCCTAGAAGAAACCATGTGTTCAAGGAACATGTCTAAAGACTTAGAGCTGAGCTGAGGAGGACCAGTTCACCTGGAGAAAGAGGTGACAGCAACTTAAGGGGATGTTCCCAGGACGAGAGAAGTGGGGATGTAGGAGGAAGAGGGACTGGGCAGCTGAGCCTTGTCTAGCCATGCTCGGGCCTCAGCCCTGGTATCCTAGGACCTGATCTGTCTTGTTTCTTGGGGTTAAGTATCACTGGCAGATAGTTTTTAAGGAGGATGAAAGGCTTCATGAAAACACCTGAGCTCTTCATAAATAAACTATCCATAAATATGTTGGATAACCAGTAATACTTGGATTTATTGCTGTTATGCTATATTCTTCTCAAACTAATAAATATAACAGCTTGGTTGTACCCCATGTGGGAATGTGTCACCTCAAGCACAGAGTGAAGTCACCAATCACTAAGAAGCGTCAGCTGCAGTTGAAGCTCTCCTGACATAGCCCAGCAGAGGAAGCTACATCCAAGTCCTCAAGACTCACAGCTAAGTCTTCAAAGAACAGCTGTCATTCTGACTGTGACTCCTTAGTGCCAGGTGGCCCTCTTGGTGGAACAGACACCTACTCAATGGCTGAGGCTCCATATTGTCTCAACTGGCTCAGTGCAAAGTCTCAACACAAAGTCAGGATACATTTCACAACACAAAACCCCACAAGTAGAACAAAACTATCTTATTTTTATCTCATCTTCTAAGATGCTCTCCTGACATGTGAGAACATCCATTGCAGGTTTGCATGCATGCTCCCTGGAGTGTGCACCCTTATGCTTTGTAAATTCCTCCTCCTTGGCCAGGCCCTCCTCCCTCCGCTGGAGGTCTGCCTATAAGCTGGAGCCAAGAACACAGAGTCTCCAATTTAAACTTCCAGTGATCTGCCCATTCAAGAAACCCCAGAAGCTGGATTTTTGTCTAGTGGGTCAAAAATTGGACCACCACTGTCCATGTTAGGCCATGCCCTGAGATGGAATACACACTTTTTGGAGCTTCTTAAACTGTCACTTGCTATTTCCAACACTGAGTATACTTTGGAATTTCTTATGAATCCTGCCACAAACACAAGGGTGATTGTTAGATATTATTCGTCGATTTCCCATTCATAGTGTCTGTTACTCCATGTAGGAGGTGGCCTTCCTGAAAGCAGGTTCAGAGTTACTTTAGTTTAATTGCATAAACCATGACATATGTTCATGTAGCCACACTTAATTGGTATTCATCTTAATCTAGACAATGTGTTTACAGCTGCTATTGACTATCAGCTAAAATAACAACCTTCTAGTGATTTCCAAGTTTAGTGAAATATACACTCCATTGCTTGTCCACATAAAGCAACTAGCAAATGGGCTTTCAAAATTAAGAAGATAAATTTGTGCCCTGCAAATTTTAACACTTCCTAATTTCCTCAAGAAATTGGAGAGGATTTAAAAATATCATTCAATCAGAAATATGCAGCAGTGAATTTCAAAATGAGTTTAATAATAATAATTCATGCGGATAGAATAGAAGCTGGAAAGTTTCCCATTTCTCTACAAATTGAGCTTTCAAAGTGGGAATCCCATTGGCCCCTTGCTGTACACATACAAAGATGCTCAGGGCACATGCACATATTAAGACAGATACAAACAGATTGTTTTACATCACATAAATTTCAGCACAGACGTCTTCATTAGAAATACAAAGTGGTTTTATTTCGGTCACAGTAAATTTAGTTAGAGGACTGAATATGAGCTGAAAGTGAATACTCTGGTATGTGAGTACCAATGATCTGGGTAGCAGAGTAGTGGAGCAACAGAGACAAAGAATCCTCTCTTGCTCTTTTTGTTTCTAGGCTTTGTTTTGAGATTTGTTCCCCTCTTGCTTGTCAGGCTACCCTGGAACTAGCATTCCTTCTGATTCACCCTAGGGATTATAGGCATGAATAACAATCCAAACTGTCTGCACATCTTGATGGATGACTTTCTTATTTCTGCTTTCTACAAGAAGCACTGTAGAACTTCATGTCTGGATGTGTCATTCATCTCAAAGTATCAATGAAGCAATGATTATCCATTCAAGTCAACAGGAAGTAACCATCTCTAAATGAGTTATTCCCAACTATTACCTTCAATTACTTTATTATCTAAGAGGACAGATCAATAATCTCTGATCCTGAACAGGCCTGATCCACACTGACCTTACTTCAAACTGAAGTTCATGGTCATCATTGGAAGATTCTAGGAAGGACAATGACACTCGGTACATAGATGAGCACCACAGATATTTTACTTTTTCAACTCATGGTTCATTGGTCAAGATGCATAATGTACTAGATTCTAGTGAGTTAGTCAAAACAGAAGAAATGCCATGTCTTTCTGGTCTCTAAGTGTAGCACATTCCCAAGATACCAAGCCTTGTGGCCATGGAGTTCCAAGAAGAGGGCCAGGTGGGCTACTCAGGGTCAGAACAAGACCATCTCTACTTCATTCAAAGGCTTCAATCAACCACAGCAGCATTTTTGTTGTGCAATCTTTTACAAAACCAATGCTGTATTTCTAATAAAGGGCAGGGTTTCTGACCAACTTGATGATCCAATCCTGACTTAGGAAACTGATTCTTCACTGAGGTCCCCATTTTCCTGGGGAGGTAAAGGTCAGAAATCTCCTCAGTCAGTTGTAATACAAACCTCAGGTCCATGGAATGTTCCTTCCTTGTCTTGTTTACTAATGCCCACCATTGAGTCCTACACATTAAAGGTCTTCTAAAAATGACATATATATGCCCCGTTAGCCCATGCTATTTTGCTGTTTCTTCTAAAAAAGGTTATAAAATTGCCAAAGAATGACTTATGACTTCCTCATCCTACAATCTTTACATGACAAGATTAAATGCTTTAACCATATGCCACAGTGTGTCCAATTTATCTAATAATAAAGCCTCATCTCTCTAAAATTTTTTGAGAATTTCATATATAAGTACTATATTTACAGCATTCCCCTAACTTACCTTTCTCACTCTCTTCTTTGGTTTTCCCAACTCCCTGTAATACTTTATTATTCATGTCCTTTTATTCTTCAATTATACACACACACACACACACACACACACACACACATTCTTTCCAAGTTCCTTTAGTGCTGCTTGGCTGTATGTGTTCAAGACTTACTCCTTGGGGTTTGATAACCTGTTGGAGGTCTCATCACTGGAAGGATGACTGACTATGCTTCTCGTGGCAGCTGTTAATTGCCTGTTGCTCTTCATCTAGGTGTGGGGCCTTATGGTATTTAAGCCATCTGTATTTGCAGGTGGTGTTGTTGCTTGGGTCTTGTTTTGGAATCTTATTGTTGAGATTTCCTGGGTGCAGCCCCCTGTCATATATAGAAGACACTAACTCACAGGAGACTACTTGACCATTTCACTCTTACTGCCCTCTCTACCTCAATGTTTCTGAGTCTCAAGTGCAGCAGTTTCATTGTAGGAGTATTGGTTTGGGTTGGACACCCCATGGTCAACTGTTTTCTATATTTTGTCCAGTTATGGATTTTATGTTTTTCACATAAATAAACATTAACCAGGGCTAAGAACTGGGGCTTCAATCCCAACTGCTCTATCTTTTACACTATGCCTAAGGGCTTTGTGACACAGAACCAGAAGAAACAGGAAGGTGACATTCTTGATATCTTTTAGCACTGAAATATTCTTTATTTCCAGAGGAAAAATCAGTTCTGGCACGTGACAGTCCAAGCAGCTGCCCATGCCCACGTTCTGGTTTCTGTGTATCCACAATATACATCCTCCTCCCATACCTTGCCCCTGAGACAGAGTCTCAGGAAACAAGTTTGATTCTTTGCATTCACCATTGGTCTTGGCTAATTCTACAACTCCAGATTCTTGGCCTGATCCATGCCTCATGTTTTTCAGTGATTTGATATCTATTTCATGGTCCCTCAGTCTAAAACTTCCACACTGGATTCTATTGGAAGGTTTTTTGCAGATTTGTGCTTTCAGCAATGTTTATTTAATCACAAAAAAGCATTTGCAATATTGCTACAATCCATCAAATGTCCTTATGCCAAAGTATGTGAAGCAGAAAATTAATAATTTTGAATTGGAATGAATTTTAATAAATAAATAAAATATTTATAAATAAAAATAGAAATAATAAATTAAAATATTTTTAAAACATTATGAAGAATTATTAAGCATAGGTAAGAAAAGTCAATCTCTGTCAACCCATGATCCAGTGCTGCTTCCCTCCTGACAAGGGGTCCAGTTATATGAGACTTGTACTGATCATGGATGACCCTGTACAAGTGCAATGTGTTGATGACAGATGAAGGCAGTAATTGTTGCTGTTTATTATCAACAAGAAGAGGGGGGAAATTCCATCATCACTGCCCCCATAAAACTTGATGTTTCATACTATTTGGTGACATCATCTGTTGGCCTTTGTTTTATTTCTCTCTTAAGTCATAAGCTTTGACTGTAGTCTGTGTCATTAAACTCTTTAAGCCCTTTCTCTGGGTCCTCATGGCTTCATCCCAATCCTGCTAGCCGATAACACACCCACAAGTTCTGAATGATGAAATCACAGCCAAAGCAATTTCAGATGAGAAAAATAAAGAGCAAATTGTCTATATAAGGGGAAAAACCCACACCCAAAGAAAATCTATCTGATAATTATACAAAAAATCATGAAGACTGGTCCTGAGCTAATTCCAGGCTGTATGTAGACATGGTTTTGCAGATCATCTGTAATCCCAAGTCCTGACCTTGGAAGTTATATATTAGCCCAGAGTCAAACATCTAAAGACCTCCCTGGGAATTCCTATTACAGGGCTATAAAGCCTCCTAGTTTACTTTTGTCATGATGTAGGTATTAGGAAGTTATCAGAGTAGCTGTCATATCCAATTAAATTCTGGGAGATGGGGCTGTATGCCCACCTCTACCTACTGTTTGTCCTTTGACCCTGAGTTAATCAGACTGACATCATCTCTGTCATTTCCTTCCTTAACTGGAGGACTAACACTATCCTTCCCCCTCCTTCTGAGAAGGGAACAGAGATTTACATCATATTTGCACTACAGCCTTACCAGGAGGCAGGCAGAAGTCGTGTGGATTCAAGTTCAAGGTGAAGCCCAGCCACAGACACAGGCCAGTATCTTCTCAGGAAAGCTATCAGATTAGGGCATGATTATTTTTTAATGGCGTCCTACAATTTATCTAAAACAGTACTATAAGAATGCGACATTATAATGCAAGCCACGGATTGTAGGGTCAGATGGGGTCTTGTCTCATATATAGAACAGAAGTCTCAAAGGTAGAGATGCCTCACATTTTTATAAAATATCTATTGCGTTTCACAATAAATTTTGGAGTCTCTTCCAGTTTCTTTCAGCAACCTGTGTCTCTATTGTATTTGAATTGCCACTGTGACATTTCCCCTAGAAGTCATTATGTTAAGAAATGGATTATACACTACACAGTTTTATGGGTTGGCTTTCCTCACTGTAGCAGAGTTATAAGGTGTGTTGTGAGTTATAAGAAACAGACAGACATGTCTCTGTATAGAGATAGGAAAGGTTACAATGATGCAAACACAGGAGTTGTGTATCACACATTTCACACCCTTGACATTCAAGCTGAAACTCTTCACAATATTATTTTTACATAGCACAAGATATTCCGGGCACATGATTTCTCTTTCAAATTACAGAATATTTTGTATAAAACTATGAGTTTGCATTCCATTAAAATTAGGGTTATTTTTCTCCAAAGTTGAATGTCACTACATTGTCCTCTAAAGAATGTTCACTGGGCAATTGTCTCAATGGTAACTCCAAAACTAAACTTGATCAAAATAGTGATAATTAGTCAAAGACACACAACTAATTATGGGAACATGACTAAATACTGAATGATGTTCAGATTAAAAATAAGAATTTAACTTAAAAATAAGAATTGTGTTGCCATTTATAAGAGCCCAAAAGTTAATCTGTTTCACTTCTAAAGAACTCAGTTGTATAATTGTGGACCAACTCCCTAGGACCCATCCCCCACCATACCCCATTAGTTTGCCCACCCTCTTTATCCCCCTCTGCCCCAGATCACTAGAGTCATTTTCATGAAATTCAGTGATGCTCTACAAGAGTGGTCTTCAGTTTTGTACTTGACTAATCCTTAATTGACCAGGACCAAGGTGCCCCTTTCATTAAGGGGGCTGGAAGTCCCAAAACAAGCAAACCTCAGGCTCTGGATTTTGCCCTTATTTCTTGTGGGAAGTGAGCCTTCCTTGTTGTCAGGTTCACAGGAAGCTCTTGCTGCTGTGGGGTTAGCTTTGCCATTGTAACTGGATGATAAATCTATGCCAACTATTGTCACCACACCTGGGTCTTTGTAAGGACCCCTTGGAAGATGAAACAATTCCCTTTCTTTAACAGTCTTCCTGTATTCTGAGCAGCTGTAACCACAGATGCCAATATGTCAATATTCTGTTATATCTTGTCCTATTCGACGCCAGGGTGTGACATTATCCTTGGGTGCAGTCCTGCCTCCCAGTGCTTCATACACTTCTGCCTCTTTACAGACTTGTATATTATTTACCTGAAAGCCACTCATATTGGACAATGGGAGCCTTATATCTCCCTCAAATACATCATCATGGAACATGTGCACACTGTCAC
Source organism: Mesocricetus auratus (assembly GCF_017639785.1). Lineage (NCBI taxonomy): Eukaryota > Metazoa > Chordata > Mammalia > Rodentia > Cricetidae > Mesocricetus > Mesocricetus auratus. Next base: position 3,599,379 of record NW_024429212.1, on the reverse strand, counting down.
ATGACTTTTCTCAGAGATAACTGCTCGGTAATCAATAGAGAGACACATGATGAACCAAAAATAGATGATCATTTGGATAACATGCAGATAACCTATAATAGATACACAGTTTATAAAAGCATAAAGATTGGTACCATCTAGACAGATAGTAGATAAACAAGTGGACAGAAGACTGACAGACAGAAAGCTGTAGATACCTGTTGAGGTGTTGACCAGATATTTTGATCCCAAACAATATATAGCAAAATTATTTGTCAGGAGCTGTAGATCACTGGATGTGTCCATTCTCATATATATTATTAGCCATATGGAGGCAGATACAGGAGGATTGCTGTGGGTTTCTGACTACCAGTCAGACTTTAAGTTCAGTGAGAAAGCTTTTCTCAAGGGAACAAGACACAGTGACAGAACAGGACACTTAATGTCCTCTTCTGGCTTCCGTGAGCACACACACATAAGTGTAAGGTGTATGTATTTACACACATGCCCCACACTCACATGCAGGCACATATGCAAAAAAAACTTGCATACAACAACAAACTAGAACGGTACTTATTTTCAAAGATCTTAAGACCTGTTGTTGGTGTCAGACATGGAACACACTTCTGATTCTTCTTGAATTTGCACCATTCTTCCAAGTTCCTTGCTGATAAAAAACATATTGTACAGCCTAGTTCTTTTCATTGGGTTCTTACTTCTATCTCAGACTTACTGGTTTCAAAAGAGCTTCACCTTTGTGCTGTCATAGTTCCCGTGTGACCATGATGGACTCTAACAAACCAGCCCCCCCCCCTAGGCTGGGTTCTGCCCTCTTTTGTGATAGGAGCACCTATGAAGAAAGTTGCTATGGGAAAAATTAGAAATCAATTTTTCAGCAAACATTAGGATGAGTTATTTCTAAGATTAAACACTGATGACAAGTTCATTCATTGCTCTTGATTTATACCTTTCTTGTTTTTATTACAATTGTTTAGTGTGGAGGGGGCACATATATACCCAACATGCATATATGTCAGTGAACAACTTGCAGAGTCTTTTCTCTCCTTCTATCGTGGGGGTGAGGGATTGAACTCAGGACTCCAGGCTTAGTGGCAATCAATTTTACCTACTGGCATCTTGCAAGTCCCTGCTCCACATCTTTGTGAGCATTCCTGGTAGTGCTGAGAAGGCACCTGGACCTGCTGGGGCTCTTCGACCACAGCTCAACCCAAGAGGCCCTTGAGGTAGGATATGAAAGACCAGAAAAAAAAGTGCTGGGAGGAAGAGTCACAGGCCAGTCAACATTTCCAGAGATTTGGGCAGATAAAATTACTGCATCGACAGCAACATGGAAGATGATTTTATAGCCCATGTATTTTTGCAGATGATATTCCAAAATCATATATTTATTCAATTACTCAATTATTTAAAAGAGTACAATTTCTACCTATGGAGCATATGACTATGTGTGTATATGTTCATGCTAAATTTTTATCAGTTTCTGAATTCTTGAATTTCAAAATGCCCTTAATCCTCACTGTAAACTGTGAGGTCTTGAAGACAAACTCAGTTGTGACTCATGGGTACCATGAGTAAATGAATGTGGGCTGGTGTGTGTGTGTGTGTGTGTGTGTGTGTGTGTGTGTGTGTCAATTTACTTAACACCAACAGAAAATCCACCCAAGGAGCTACCTATTATTTTTAAATTATCTTCATACAACTGCCTAGCAGCCAGCCATGGGAAAACAAATCATGCTTAGGACAGTTTCCAAAAGTTTTCCCAGTTGCATTAGTGGCTACTTGGGAACAAAAGCCTGTTCTAAAAGCCTGTTTATATGAATAAAGCCAATGTTGACACGATAGTGTCTCATGACAGCACTCTAAGACAATATGTTATGTTTATGCCAATTTTAATCTCCACCAAAATTAAATAAGAGTCTGTAACTGTTCTTATAGACCCCTGTGGAGCTGATTTTCTTGTTTTCCTGACTGTGTTCTGTTCTATGCCCCATATTGGTTCACAGTTGTAAACAATGTTTAGAACTACTCACTATATAGTAAGTTGCCCTGCCACAATTCCCTAGACTATAATTCACTATAAAGTCAAAGAAGGAGAGATGGCTTGGTGGCTATGAGCACTGGTTGGTCTTTTAGAGGACCTGGTTTTAAGTCTCAAACATGCATCAGGCAGCCCACAACTGTCTTTAACTCCAGTTCCAGGGTATCTGACACTTTCTGTGATAGTCACACATAGAAGCAGGCAAAATACTCATACACATAAAAATTAAAGATACTTTAAAAGACTATGCATTTAGTGCTGCTGTTCTTTTAATAGCATGCCCTATTCAACTTTAAAACAATGATGCTTACACATAGCTACCAAGAAATATCTGGAAACTGTCTTTATTTTTTTAATGAGGTTAGATGTTAGAATTTTCATTTGAGGACTGACAGCTTGCACAGAGTTTCCAAAATCTAGTTTTCAAAGATAATCAGTTATGACAGGAGAAAATTGCTCAAGTCCTTGAGTCTCATTTGCGGTCAGGGAGGTTGGTTGGTAGCATCTCTATCAGAAGAAGACATTGACTTTGGATATGTATGGGAGAGGGAGTGGGAAGGGGGCTGCCCCCAAAATTACATGAACCTCATCTGGCCACCATCCAATCTGTCAATTCATGACCTCGAGGACTGTAAATATAGAATGTGCTGTACCTTCCTGCTCTCAGCCTTCTGGTGTGTTCTTGATTACTGAAGAGTTTCTGTATCTCTGTATACTTTATGCTCATTGCATTTCTTTTGGGGGTGGGGCTGGGGAAGGATCTTGTGTATCTAACCTGGCCTTGATTTCCCCATGTAACTAAGGATAACCTTGAACTGCCAGTCCTCATGCTCCACTTTCTTTGTACTCTGAATGCAGACATATGTCACCACACCTACTTTTATGTGGTGCCAGGGTTCAAAGCCAGCACCTTGTTTATGCAAGGCAAGCACTGTAGGCAACTGAGAGTCATCCCCATCCCATCACGACACTTCTGGATTAATATTATGCACGAAAGTGAGGATAATTATTGTGGCCTTGTTGTGCTGAGGTGACATTCACAGCATGTGTGGAGACGCACAGTCTAACTTTCAGTCTAAGAAATAACTTCCCTAGCCTCCAACCTCACCGTGAGTGTCATCCCATCAAGCCAGTGACCTCACCTCTTCCCTCAGGGTTTTGAGTCTAATAGATGAATGGCTTATCTACTGAGTGGACACCAGTTATTGTCATTATTTCTGTTTGCCTCAAATTATAATTGCAGGGAGACTTCCTATGTCTCAGGGTTTCTTCAAATTACTTTGGCATAGGCAGTCTTCCCAGCACAAGTTATTGAAGAGACAGTGCAGAATACAGACTCCAGGCCTTGGATGCATTCCCATTCTCCATGTGCCTTACAATGGAGCCTCTAACCCAAGGTGTCCTGTCCTCCCTGTGTCAAAAAGAGCAGAGAAAGGCTAGGAGGTAGAACTAATTATTCCTCACTGCCTTCTACCTTCTGGAACACACCCAAAGTCCTAAACAGCACTAACAGGATGCTAAGGTCAGAGGGTAAGAACATCCCAAAGCTCTGGCTGATGTGAACAGAAATGTCAATGGGAAATCTGTTCCTGCAGTAGACAGACACCACTCCTGGTTTCCTCTTCCTTTTTTCCTTAATGCAAAGCCAAAATCTTCCAAGGCAGAGGAAAGAACTTAGGAAGGCATACTGATTTTTGTTTTTGTTTTTGGGTTTTTTTTTTGGTTTTTTTGAGACAGGGTTTCTCTGTATTGTTTTGGAGGCTGTCCTGGAACTGACTTTGTAGACCAGGCTGGCCTCGAACTCACAGAGATCTACCTGCCTCTGCCTCCCGAGTGCTGAGATTAAAGGCTTGCACCACCAGTGCCTGGCTGACATACTGAATTTAATGAAGTAAGTTGCTTTTTATCTTGTATGACATCGTTATTAAACATCTTCATAACTAGTCAATAAACAGTATGCCTCTGGTATGAGTCAGTAGTTTTTCCTGTAGTTTTACATTCATATGTGACCCTTACCTATGAAGATTTATTGTAGAACCAAACGCTTAGGTTTATTAGGATACTAGCAAATTCCTCCTGGGCCTGGGGATTTTCCTTAATGATAATAACATTGTTTAGATATTAAACATCCAGAAGGACAGGCATGTTGAAATTTTAATCTGCAATGTGGCAGTGTTCCAGGCTTTGGGATGTGACTCGATAATGAAGGATCCCACCCAAGGCTGGATTCATCCATTCATGGATTCATGGTTTAGTGGGTTGCAGTGGAAACTCCAGGAGAGAAGACTTTGCTTGGAGCTGCAGATGCATCCTCTTGGGGGGAAATATCCCATCCTTGACCTGCTGCTCAATGCTGCAGGCACCAGGAAGAGAGTTATCATCTACCACATGCTTCTGCCATGATCCACTCCCTCCCCACAGATCTGTAAGCAACCGGGAAAACTGATCAGGGACTAAAACCATGAATTTTTAACTGTTGTCTTCATGTGCTTTATCACAGCCATGCAAAGCTGACCAGCACAGATAAGGCACAGAGAGAATGGCAGTGCAGGCTCTTGGTGAACAGCAACCACTCTTCTGATGTTAGTACCAGGTCTAACATCAATGACACAGAGTGAATATTCCCTACACCAGATATGGGAAAGACAAACCCAAGGCCTTAAGTTCATGCTGCAATGATTCAAGACTGATCCCAACTGCTATGAAAACCCTCTGTGTGGGTCCTCTCTGAGTGCACACTGTAGGCATGGAAAGGGTAAGTGCCTAATTACCAGTTGTTTTCTGTCATCAAACAACAATGTCCCTTTGGGTGTACAGTTCAAATTTGTGGCAATGTTCTAATGTTCTCTCTCTTGGGACATCTCTACAAGGCTATGGGAAGGCAATTAGGATGGGTTAGTTCTTATATGCTTTATCTCTGTGTACATGAGGATGTCTCCCCAGCTTCTGATGCTTGTAACTGCTTATATTTACCAAGCTCCATTGTTTATGTAATGTAATGACAGTATGCCAAAAACTACATGTAAATAAAAAGCTGAGAATCCCCCCCTTTGAGGAATCTACAATCCATCTAATGACTTGAATCCTGCTCTATGACACCACAGTAAGCCTGGAGTTCAATTGGTGCATCTATAATCCATTTAATATATAAAATATAGTACACACACACACACACACACACACACAAAGATAAACTGAATGTTTAAGGCCAGTTGTAATATTGACTTCATATTTTACACATGCAAGCAATCTAATCATCTACTCGGCCAGCATCGTTCAGAAGATCAGAGAGGCAGCCTGTGCTAGTTGTGATATGAAAAGCCAGGCACCTTCTGTGACATGAGAGCTAGTGGTTAAACAGGGATAACAGACCCCAAATAACCAGGCAAATGAAATAATGGCAGTTTCATAAAAGAACATACAGATAAGCACAATAAAGGATGACCGCAATCTAAGACAAGGACACAAGGAGCAATTTTAGGGACCAGAAGGATAGACAACATCCATGGAGAGAAAGCAGGCCCTTGGATGGATACAGTGTGGACCAATGACTGTCCTCATTTCCCTCTTCCCAACTAAACAGTGACCTGAATCCTGGGATCATCTGGGGTCCAGCTTGTAATTCAGTCATACCCAGAAACACTCAGTACCATTGTGGTAAGGATGCTCTCAGGCAGCCCTTTCCTGAAACATGTTGTCACCATATCTACAAACCATGCTCTAAGGTGTCCTGTGAGACAACAAGAGACCCTGTCCTGAAGAACTTCTCCTTTAACTCTGAGGTGACTGTCACAATCATCTCTCTGTGTTTATGTGTTCCTGAAAGCTTTTAACTCAAACACTTCTCTATAACATTTTGGAAGCGTCCAAGATTGCGGGCTACCCACAATCCTACTGCCTGTCCCTTTGAAACAGGAAATGGTAAACCAAAACATGTAACAACATTATAGTGCCATGCCAAGGAAAGCACGTGGCTTTCAAAGGCTTCTCAGGGTCCTTCTGTGGAATCAGACATCTGGTTCTGTCAGAGTATCCCAAAACAGCATCACCTCCTGCTGTGACTTAATATACTGGGAGGATGCCAATTTCCTAATTTAAGATAACTAATGGAGCCAGGCCATGGACTAGAATCCCCAGGTCCACATCAATAAATCACCTTCTTGCTACAGGAAGAGCAGCCTTGACATCCACACCATAATGAGGATATACCTAGGGAAGTGTGGAATCAGGGAGGAAGCTGGTTCAATAAAGTCCACACTGAAGGGAAGCTGGCCTAGTTACTATACCACCATGACAACGTGTGTGCTCACAATGACTTTGAACTGCAGTATCCTCTGGCTCAGGGCTCTCTACACAGACACATGTCTGGTAGTCCCTACAAAGCTCCTGTCTGGAACGTATACCTGCCCTTTCTGCTCTCCTTCTGCCTTTGAGTACAGCGACGTGATCAAGGAGATCCCTTGACAGGGGAGGTATAAAAATACAGTTCAACTGCTTAACTCACATGTACTGATGTCTAAGTACTGATACTCAGGGTGATTGCTTATGAGTGTGAATCCAGCAGGCTGACTTCATTTAATCTCAGCATCTCTGTGCTTCTGTTCTAAGTTGAGATTTGAGGTACCACCACACAATTCCTTGTGAGAAACTTCAGAAAATACCTCAAGATCTGGATAAATGTTCCAATTTAATAAAAAAAATAGTGATTTAGCACAACTTGAGACCCACAAGAAAAGCTGCATAAATCTGTCCTCAACATGCAAATACTCTGTGCCTATTTCTAAATACTTCCTTGTGTTTAGTGACCTCTGTGTTCACTGTCTGGTGATTGGTGTAATCCACCCATGTGTGTACATTAATGGATCCAAGAACCTGTACATCCTGATGTTTCCTCAAGTGATGCAAACTCAGCAAGAAGTGATTACAGGTCTCTTGAAAGTAGTTCTGATCACCTGTGATACTTGCTTCAGGAATGAAAATTTGTTTTGGGTATTGGGTTGCATTGTCTGAGTTTAGGATTTCTTAAATCCAATTATGTGCTTAAATCTAGGGTTTGATGTGAAATCAGTACTTTTCATTGGACAGTCATTGTCACCATCCTATCTACATTGCCACTACATTTCCCATGTGACAGCAGGCATAATAAAAGTCAGACTGGATGCCTTTCCTAGGAGAGTTTTGGGAGACAATGTGGGAGTATAGCTACCTGTAGGCTAAGAGCAGTGTAGTTCACAGAAGAATGCCCTTTGGTAAAGAAGCATGATGGGAGATGTGACTGATGAGAAAAGGTACTCAAAAGGTGCTCATTGGCAAGAGAACTAAATGGCTACCTAGCCAAGGGTGGGCATGTTGCATCGTACGTATTACTCTCAGAACACTACTGAAAGATTTTCCTGCAAGTTTTCCACAGTCAGCCTATGCTCCTCCAAGATGAGTAACTAGCAAGTGTGGATGTAGACACCCAGTATGGAAAGAAAAGCCATCACATTTGATGGAAAGGGGTCACTTAAGCAAGTACCCCACCTGTATGGACATCCACATCCAAGGGAGCTTTGCAAGGACTCCCATGGAATGTTCTGACATGGAGATTTTTAGAGGGGATTCACCTAAGGAGATTTATAATCACAATTAAACCCTCTGATGTCCACTGTGACTTACTACATGCGTGAATTAGATAATAACCCTTTCTGTTTACCACGTCATTTCAACATCATTATCTGCAAACAGGAAACAGTGGCTTTTTCATACAACTGGGAACCAACTCTACTTTTGTCCAGTGCTCTTCAGTTCTTCCATGGTGATGTCATCTACAGAGGAGGGCTTATGATGGATCATCTTCCTGTCAGATATCCACACTAGCTCACGATAGCAGGTGTGGGATGGACTTTCGAGGTCCTTCATGATGCTTATCCTCCTAACAGGCATCAGCTCTGACAAGACCTCAGGGAATATGAAATTTCAAACCTCTAAGGCCCCACAGTCAATACCACAAAGCCCCCAACCATCAGATCAATGGAAAACGGGGTTGCCTTAGATACGTTCAACTTCTTAGATGATCAGCTTCCTTTACTGATACAAAGCAGCAGGTACCCTTGTCCTTACCAGTGACTACAGCCCCTCACATGCATTTGCATATATGCTCATATAGATAGGTGTGAATGATTAGGCACATATGTGAACATACACAGTGTGTTGCAGAGATGATCCTACAGTTAAGTGTGCACACTGCTTACACAAAGAACGTGGGTTCAGTTCCCAGAACCCATATCAGCAGACTCAAAACTGCCTGTAACTTTGGTTCCAGGGACTCCAACACCCCCTGGCTTCTGTAGGCACTTGCACTCACATGGTGTACATACACTCACATAGGCATGCACACATACATATATAAATAAACATTTAAAAAGATAACCTGTATATAGATATGTATATATACTATATATCAGTCATTCAAACATTATTAATTATATCAAATATTCTCTCTAAATATTTCATATGCCCAGTTGTTATATATTAGTATATGTGTTTGTATTTGTATATAAATATGTATATATATATACATGTATACATATATACACCATAATCAGTCCTTCAAAGAGAACTGGTAATTATGTCAAACAATTTCTCTAAATCTTTCGCATGCATGTTCATCAGGTTTTGACTATGTTCACTTTACAAATATCTGTATTTTTATACCCAGTTTGTCTCTAAATGTCACAAGATGTTTCCTTTCCAGGACAAGCTGTTTTATTCTTAAAGTAGGATGCCTTCTATATAGATCAATGTAAATGTATGGCCTCTATTAAAATGCCCAAGTTACTGCCTCATGAACAATGGAGATAATTAAAATTTCAAGTCAGTGCACAGTGTAGAGACAGCAGAGAAATCCATCACATAAACTCACTGTGAGGCTAAGTAATAGGTGTGCCTTAACCAAACAGTCAACTTAATAATATGTGTGGTCGGCCATGGGTTACTCACTGGTGTAGGTGAGCTGGAAGCCTTGGGCAGTGTCAGACCCGTTGGTGTTGAACTCCAGCCTCAGGTGGTTGGAGGTGCTGTTTAGCACCAGTCCCATCAATTCGCTTTTTGTGAAGACTCCAAGTGACCGTGAGGAACTGTCCTTCCCATCGAAAACCTAGTAAAAAGATACAGAGTGAGTCCCAGGTTTTGTTAAGCTGTGTTGGTAGGTGGCAGTTTTAACAAGCCATTCCAAACTTTCAGGAATATTCCGAACTTCAAATACAGATGGACGGAGGAGCTAAATAATCCATTTTCTTTCAATTCTACTTTTACCATTAACATCACAGACAAAAGATTCCTGGTCCCATTCTTGTTCACACCATTTCCCATTCATTGCTTTGAAGACCAATTCTCATCTTTTTAAAAAATTAAATGTCTGTGCATCCCAGGTTCTGGTACCCACTGTTCCATCCTTCTTATCTCCTGTTCATAGGGTTTTGCTGCGCAGACATTGGGAGCAGTATCCACCACGGCACCAGCATCTTACGCTCCTCTCCCCTCCGTCTGATGCACTGGATCATGGCAGTGTTGAAACTATCACCGTTGGTAAGTCTGGCATGTGGAGTACCGTGGGAAGAGGGCCCTATCACACAACAGCAGAGCCTTTGATGAAATCCTGTGAATGTGATACTGTTTCTGAGTGGCATGAAGTTGGGAGATGGAATCTCTATGAGGAGAAAGGGATCCCAGAGCTTGGCTCAGAACAGATATTTGAGGTGAGGGAGCAGAACAGAGGTTTAGGGTAAAGAGTCCATTCTCACCTCTGAAGACCCAACTCCATACCACAGATGAGTACTTTATCAGACTACTACAGAGCTTGTGACACATTCTCCCAGCATTCTTTCTGCTGACACTCTAACTCTATCTTGGACATTTAGTCACACCGAGTGTGGCAGCCTTTCCTTTTCCAGTGCTGGTGGTGTGCTGATTGGGGAATGGTGTCCTTTGCCTCCCTCACCAAGAGATGAAAATCTTGTGAATAAAGGTTTCATGGAAAGAAGACTGAAAATGCACTAGTTTCTCTAGAGGAAAATTCAACTTTTCTTAAAGAACCTAGATATGCTTCTTTTAATGTATGGTCTAGTCCCACTATTGTCCCTTCTCACAGAATTTTCTTTCTGCCAGTATGCTATCTAGAGCAGTGGTTCTCAGCCTTCCTGATGCTGTGACCCTTTAATATAGTTCCTCATGTCCTGGTGACCCCCAACCATAAGATTTTTTCATTTCTACTTCATGCCTGTAATTTCTCTATTGTTATGTCTCTTAAAGCAAATATCTGATAGTTAGGCAGGATATCTGATATACAACCCATAAGGGGGTTTAGACCTATAGGTTGAGAACCCGTGATCCAGATGTTTGATTAGGTCCATTTCCCCAACCAATTGTAGAATTAAAAAGCAGGAAAGATCTCAGATGCAGCAGACAGCAGTAGGTTATAGACTTTATTAAAAGTGAAGAAGCACACACACACACACACACACGAAGAAGGAGGGGCAGAGACAAAGACACAGAGAAAGAGAGATGCAGACAGAGACGCACAAAGAGATAGACAGACTCCCCACAAAATAGAAATAAAATCCAGAAATCAAAATTCACTTTCCTTCAGAGAGTTATGGATTAAATGTTTCTGGTGGTTTGGTATAGGTCTTCTCCCTTGTCCCTTATTTGGGGTTTGTCAGTTTAGACAAAGAAATGGGAGTTGGGAGGCCCACAGCTTCAAAAACACATTCCTGGGTCAATTCTTAAACATATCTGAGCAGCTATAACAGGTCAGCTGGAAGAGGTGCATTGCCATGACTCTGTCCTAGTCAGAAGGATGAGGAAGGAGGTAGAAGTCTGTCATCCTTATTATTTGTCTGAAGGCCCTCTCTCTATCTGTCTGCTTGCCAAGGATCTGTCTGATTCCTAGTCCTTCATAGACAACCCGCTCCCACAATGCATAAACCATCTGTGCTCAGCAGGCTGATCTCACTTACATGCACTCATAAAAGGAAAATGCATTCAGAAAAATAATTGAGTTATTATTTTATTTCACTGCAATTAAACATGCCAATACTTGAATTGTAGAATAAAATACCATTGCCTTACTGAAAGACTATTTTCATAGGCCATTGTTCTAAGAACAAACATTACTTCAAAATGTGACTTCAGTCAGATGTCAGAAGAGTTCTGACACTCAAAATAACAATAGTTTTATGTTCAAGATAAAATGTCCAGGCCCCTCTGGAAGCCCCTGGGTCCTTCCAGGTACCAGGCCATTCTCTATCTTATGGGCATGCGTGCAGAAGTGTGAGGACGGGAAATAAGTCACCACAGATGTGCCCATTGCTCAGTATTGAACCTCTGCCCACACAGAACAGGATGGAGCTGTTGGCTAAACTCGCAGTGGTTCCATTGGCAGTAACTCACTCACAGTGGAACGGTTTAGACAGGAAGCTATTGAGGAGAGTCCTTAAAAATTGTGCTAGAGATGCTGAAGTGTAGCTCTTCACAGTTGATGACTTTTGATGGGAGTACAGTAGGTAAAAACTAAGTTATCTTTAAGAAGCAGGCCTTTGGGAGTTTGGCCATGCTCCAATGAGTATCTCAGCTACACAAGTTGGACTTGGTGTATCTGTCACTTTTTCTTTTTGGCAGGGGAGATCACAAAGAGAGTGGACCTGGGAGGAATGGGAAGTGAGTGTGTGACTGAAAAGCATTGTATAAAATTCCCAAATAATGAATAAAAAGTATTACATTATAAAATGAATAGAAAGCTTGTGTAATTGTCACCATTACCAGGACATCAAATCTTCCAACCATGTTCATGTCACTGGAGTTTAAGCTCTGTGCCAAGCTGTGAGCACCCTTGAATGAGCTCTCAGAGAATGAGTGTGCTGTGACCCACAATTAGTTCCCAGGCTGTTTGATTGCAGAGTGAAAATGGGCTCAGGGTTGCCTTCACTCACAAAATATAAAAAGGGTAGGCTATGTTATTTTTAGGGTATCCTTGGACAGCGCCCCTCAACTGCCAGCAACAGACTTGAGAGAGTCTGTGTGGTGGTCATGAGAAGCAGCCTGGGGTCTTCTGTTCTACACTCTATGACAAGGATCTATGCCAAAACTTCCTCCCGCCTCCTACCCCAGCTTGGCATTTAATTGGTTCTTAGGTCCAGAGGGATATGCCTCCATAGGTCACAACACATTACGTGACATCTAGAGTCACAGCTGAATGTTCTCAAGAAGTCTCTGCTGGCTTCCAGAGCTGAACCCTCGAGATCTTTTCAGGGCATAATAACTGGGGTCTTTCCTCTGTTCCCATCGTGTGTGCCTACGAGTATGCACATAAAACTAAAGTCCTTGTTGCTGGGCCACAGTGGTGTAAAGGATGAGTGTGTGCAGTCTGTGTGCCTAATAAGATGATTTGACTCAAAACAGAAATATGAAGTATTTATTATAAAACTCAAGTCTGAGAAAAACACATTGGCATTTTAAATATTGGGCAGTTTCCCTGTAATCAAATGAGGTAAGAAAAATTCTTTCCTTCTTTTTAAAACTGTTTTACTTTTTTGTTTATAATCAACAAGTTTCCAAATGGGAACTATTACCTTCCTCATGCTCCAATAATGTCTATCAGCAGGTATTTCATTCTGAGTTTCTAATCACCCCCATCCCAACCCACCCCACACAGAACACATTTAAGTTTTACCTAAAAGTTTATCTAAAAGGCATACTGACTTCTAAATTTGAGGTTATCAAGAATCTAGAAACTTCCTACTTGCACCTTCACTCCTGCTTTAGTGAGACTGCTTCTTTCCTGGCTTAATTATAGCCCTTCATGCTGTCAGCATGAGACCGTGAAAGTCTATTGAAATGAGAGAATAACCAGGGAAAAAAGTGACACTGTTAAATTACGGCATTGGAAAAATAGCCCACCTTGGGCACGGGAGGAAGTAAGGCCAGTTAATATTTAGGAGTCTCTGACCCCCACACCACACTCCTTGTGAGATTGAGTGGAGGCACAGAGGGGTGCATCTGGCCCCAGGTGAAGGAATGCCAGCAGGGAGGTGGCCACTATTCCGTCTGAAGTGATTCTTTCAGTCCTCTCATCGCTTAACGGGATTTGCAGCCACGGCATCTGAGAGCTGCCCTTGCTGTCTTCCTGTAGCTGACTGGAACTTAGAAAAGCTGGAGCCTTACAGAGGACCTGAGGATATCAGCACAGTGTCCCATTGACACCAATTGGCCCCACAACCCGGAGAACTGCTCCCTTCTCTCTGGAAGGAGCAGGGAGTAAGCGCCACGGTTTATGTCCTTTTATCTTATAGCCTTCTTTTTCACTATCTTAGGGCTGAGTCTACCAATGTCTGCCCTTCCTTCCCTAGATCCGGAAAGGTCCTCAATTTCTTGAAACAGTTACAGAAGACAAGAGAGCTACTGGGGAAAAAAACCACATTAGCATTAAGGATGTTTCTATCAGAGCTGGGATCTGATGAGACCGGACCTGTTATCCCACAGTTCGGTGCTGAGACTCCAGTTCACCCAGTGCCTTGTCCATCTATGCACAAGGGATGGGCTCCTTTCATCACTGTCTGAGGTCCTTCCCAAGATAAGTGTGGTGACCACATCTGACAACTAAGAGTTACTATGGAAGAGACTGGATGGGGGATCTGTCAGTTCGAACAACTGTTATTGTACATTATACATAATAAGGAAACAACCAGAAGAGACAGTGTCATTGTATGCCCACCCATGAAAAAAGCAAGTATCAGATTAAATAATCTTTCCAAGATGCATAATTTAGTGGTGTTGGTCTATTTTCCCAGAGATGATTTCCAAATCTACACAGTGTGTTATCTTATAATCTCTGAGATGAATAGGATTAAATAATGTGTACATAAATGTATATCAATATGTCTATGTAAATTGGTTCATAGATGAATGGATTGTTCAATAAAATAAAGAAATTATATATATATATATATATATATATACATATATATATATGATACCTTGTTCCTAGATAGGCAGAGGGTAGATAACAGAAGACAGATAAATACAGATAAACACAGACATATAGATAGAAGATACAGACATATAGTAGATAGACAGATGGTAGATAGATTATAGACATAGATACAAATACACAGACAGGTAAATAGATCAAATAATGCTATCAGATAACAGATGTCCGTAGCTTGATGATGGACCCCCTAGGATGGAAAGCCTCAGTTTCAGACTACAAAGTGTTTTACCTTTAGAGTATCTCCTTCGAAGAGCTGAAAGGCCCGGGCTCTGAGATGGATCCCCTTGCCGGCTTCTGTTTCTATTTTATAGATACACTCATGGTTATTATCGTAATTGGATGGGAAATTTGGAGACAGTAATGTTCCTTCATTTCCTTTGACACTTGCTCCACATTCAGCTAAAATAAACGGGACATTAAAAAGAGGATTCAAAAGTGGAATTATTGATTAAAGTAGATTAAAGTCTCCCACGGAATGACTACCCCGCCTCTATCAATGTACCCCTGCTTTCCAAGGCTATTCTCAAAAGTAGATTAGTGACAGGCTCTCGGAGCTCTACAACTCGACAGGAAATACATCCTATTTGTATAATTTTCAGGTTTTTCTTATTTACGTTAACCACATGATTCCTACTGCACAGAACCTGCACACTGTTGAGGATAAAATCAACACTCTCCGACTACCACAGTCACTTTGTAACTCCTCCCTCCTGACTCGTCCTTTACCCAGGCCAATTTATCTGTTTTACTCCTATACTGATGCAATGTTTTTTCTCTGCTTAGGTTGTGTAGCATCAACCAGGTTGTGTTAAAGAAGAATCCTTCAAAGGCAGACAAAGTCACCAACTAGTTTGGTCCCACAGCACAGAGCTGGACTTGCTCACGTTTCACCTGGGGAGAGAAGAGCTTTGGGTGAAGCTGACAGTAAAAGACACCCAACTTTCTAAGAAGCCTGAGTAAACCATGTGAGTATGTCTTCCCATCTATGGAAATGAAGAATTTCAGTCAAAAACTCCCTCTGCTCCAAAATGTTGAAGGTAAAATAATTACTAAAAAAAAAAAAAACAAGTGGCATACACCACTACCACCACCATTATCTCAGCCACTGCCACCACTGCCATCACCACCACAGCCATCATCATCATCATCATCATCATCATCATCATCATCATCATGTCTGCATGGGTAGTGGTCTGGGGAGACCAGGCCTCTGTGACATCAACTGCCTGGAGCTTGATTTGAAGTGGTTTGTTTTCCTTGTTTTAGTCATGATGAAACAGGATTTCCCTGGCCTCCACGCCCTTCACACCATCAAGTTTTAAAGAGAATTTTGTTTGCTTGTCCTGTTCAGTTTTGCTTTTCTCCTCCATGATGAACTGGCCAGGTAGAGAATTTATATAGGCTCAACAGTAACAACCTTAGGTAGGTGCAGTCCATCATGCTAAGGTTAGACTGTGTCCTGCTTCAGACAGCCTGTTTGAAAATTAAGCCCATTCAGTCTGCAAAGATGAACAGAACAAATAAAAATGGAAATATGCCCAGGAGCAAGAGAGGTTCCCTGAGCCCTAGTGCTTCATCCCAGAGGTTAAATCACTACAGAAAACAAAGTGCCCACATTTAATAAGCAGGTGCTCCAATTTGCCCTCTGTAGAGGAATTTTCCACCCTCCCTCCCTCTCTGCCTGGCCCCACTCTCCTGGGCATTTGTGGACTTCAGATCCACAGCTGACACTGATTGGACTTAGGCAGCACCTACTACCCTGACCTGTGGGGTCTACCCAGAATGCACCAGAAACATGGAAAGGATAAAGATCTCTGTCATTCACATGGAGTATTTACAGCTAATACCCAAACAAAATGGAGAATTCAGCTTATTGAAATGAATCACAGACAGTCCTTGAAATCTTTTGCAACAATTAAATTCAAAGTTTGGTCCCTTGTTATATTGCCAATTTCAGTTGCATTTCTCTCAACATAAATGAAAACTAATTATTTTTCTTTTTCCATGATAATGGTAAACAAAGTAGATGAAAGATAAACAGTAAAACAACAACAAAAGCAAGGTGCTCAGAAAATTGCAAAGTTAACTGATCCAAATGTTGAAAATTCTTTGAACTTTGTCCAAGGGGATTCACCGTGTCTCTTCATCATCACAAACATTAAATGTTTTCCTTTTTAAGTCTTTGAAAATCCTCTCAATAGCTCATTTAATATTCCTCTAAAGTGCTGGGATATCATATCACTTTCTTCTTTACAGAGGATCCAATAAAACAGTAGTGAAAAAACATTGAATTCTTTTTGAGAGTCTTAGAATTAAATGAATTAAAATAAAGTTAGCTGTGATTTGAGGGGAATCATTTGACTCTGACATTCACTCTTCTATGCAGTGGTGCCCAACTGTGAAGTCAACTGTCTTCCTACTCTAAGAGCTGCCGCGGAGCGGACTATGACCTACAAGGTCAAGCAACAGATCCTACAGATGCATACTGCTCAGACGCAGGCTGGAAAACTGACACCCAAGCACTAGCCACGTACAATCTATATGGATTAAGAGATGTTCACTCATGGGAAGGTTAGTTTGCTGGTGATGCTGATTTCTATGTATTTGGTTATATGAACCATAACCTTTTAATATGCCCGTGTGATGCTTAAACTGGAGGCAGGCTTAAGCTGCCTCAGAGACCTGCATAACACTGAGGCCATGAGGTCAGAGAGGTTTGGGGATGTAATGACTGGAAGAAGTTCTATATATGTGCCCTCAGCTATTATGGCTTTGTGCAAATAATGGAAGGACCTCTGAGACTGTTGTGAAATGGACAAAACTACTAATTCGTTTTCACTTACATAGACACACACTTTGAAACAGAGGAATAGAGAACAGAAGAAAACAGGACATAAAATAGAAGCAACAATACCTACTTTCCCATTATGTAAAGCAAGCTTAGCTTGACATTCAATAAGCTCCTTACTTGTGCAAATAACAGAGGAACCCCTCGTCATTGAATGTAAGTCCTATATTGACTCAATAATCTAGAAATGGCATAAAATGGGACTATTTAATCAATTTGTTATACTGAACCCATTTCCCTATTAATGCTATCATTGGATATACCATTAAGAATAGACAGAAATACAAAATTCGCTATGAATTTTCCTATAAAATTATGAGTTATGTGTCTGGAAAGACAGCTCAGAAATTAAGAATACTTGCCACTCTTGGAGAGTTCCCAAAACCCACATTGAGTGACTCAAAACTGCAATTAATTTCAGCTCAGGGGAAGCTGTCACACTCTTCTGGCCTCCAAAGACACCTGACTATATATGTTCATATACATATAGACACAAATAAATAAAAATAATCAAGACAAGCCTTTTAAAATCTGTAAACAAACACTTAAAGAAATATAAAGGAACTAAAGAGTTGGGGGTGACGATGATGATATCACAATAGAATGTCAAATGATTTGACACTAAATTTAGGGCTAGAAGAAAAGAACAGTGAGTCAAAATCCAGGCAGAATACTTTGCCTGCCTGATTATGTCTTTCTAAAGTATTTGCAACCACTGGACACTGGAGACCCTTTTCTGAGTTTTTGTATCCTTATAAAGGACCATTTATCCAGAAAGTATTGTTGGATTTTTTTATTATAACATACACCTCAAAGTTCATTCATTTTAAATATTCCTTTATCATATCCTGTATAATACATATTTTCTGAAATCACTAGGTTGGATTGTAACTTTGGGTCAAGGACAAATCGGTTGTATATTCATAACGTGAATGAAAGAAAGAGAGAATGCTCCTGGATCAAAGGTTCTAGGACCAGCAAGGATTTAAGGAGGTCTGTTCTATCCATCTGACAGTTGGTTCTTAGGGTTTCAGAGAAGGCACTCTGTGTCCAAGGGGTTATAATGAATCCGAGCAGATCCTGACCCATGCCAGCAGCTGAAGAGGATCTGAAAGTCAATCGTGTGTATGTGTGTGTGTGTGTGTGTGTGAGAGTGTGTGTGTGTGTGAGAGAGAGAGAGAGAGAGAGAGAGAGAGAGAGAGAGAGAGAGAGAGAGAGACCTCAGAGGTAGCCAGGATGTGTTCAAAAACACGGGAGGAACCAATTTGACAGGGTGGGGCATGTCCCCTCCATTGGAATGCAGAGGGCAGGTAAGGGTGAGGACAGAATCCTGATGATGCACAGTGCTCAGTCTATCCAAAGTCTTTCTTGGTTCAGGTATTGAATGAAAGCAGAACAAGGCTGGGTGGGTCTACATGGCCATCACCGGGGGAAGGTTCCTTTTCAGTAAAATGGGAAGAGACTTAGCAGATTTCTAAAGAGAGGGGTGTATGCCAGTTTCCCAGAGTGGATGATTCCTTTCAGAACCAAAATTCCAGGGGTGGCCAGAGGGGACCCAGGACCTTGAGTGCAGAGATTGTAGAGTTCCCAGAGGCAGCGCTCACTCCTGAGATGCATAGCTTATGGGATCATAGGAACGAGCAGCCATTAAATGTGGGTAACTGCAGACACAGAGGTGCTGCCTGCTGTGCCTCCCACCCACTGGATTCAGCGTAGTCTGTGACCCCTTATCAGAAGTGTCTTGCAACCTGTTGTTCTAGAAAGAAATGCAGAAGTAGCAAGCAGAGTGCAAACGGCTGAATAGAGTAGAGGCCCAGGCAAGGCCTCTGCAGGTTCTTCCCAGGGCCATCAGTTGGTAAGAGCCAATGGCATGTGCTGCTTGGCAATCTACAAGCTATGGGATTTCCTGATGCAATTCTGCCTCAGTTGTCCTACCTTTAAGATAGAGCCAGTATTGCAATGCTTATTTCATAAACAAGCCACTAACTAAATACATCAACATAGGCAAGGCTCACGGTACCCTCCAGGCAGAGCTCAGTGAATTATTTCACGTTTAAGGCAGTGCAAAATGCTGATGACCAAGAAAAACAGGGTTGTAATGATGAATGGAAGTAAACCAGCATTATAATTGACTGTCACGATCTCTAGACTAATTGTTTGATTTTATTCAGGTGGGTTTTTCCCAAAACTCACACTGTAACTGTTAAAATATTTAAGCATGGAGAGAATTCATCTCAGGGAACTCTGGGACATCTCTCAACATCAACAGAACAATGTCCAGAGAATCTTTGAAACTTGAGTGAGGTTTTCAACATGGGATGAAAGTGGGGCAGATGGGAAGAGGAGGGAAACACTTTCGATGCTGACAACTTTCTCTACAGTTGAGCCTTGACTCAATGGCTCATGAGAAGCCAAAGGCCAGCACTGACTGTTACTCAATAACATCCCTAGATCCTCTCTAGAGTAGAAGAGACTCAGAGCTAATGTGGCCATATACTGCTATCCTCATTCAGTTTCTCTCATGGAGCTCACACCTGTTACACTGTTTTGGGACCTGTGGGTTTTAAAAGACCCTTTGTTCCACGTCGGTGAACCTGGAAATCTTGGGGGCAAGCATGGCTAAGCTCTTACATGATTATTTCTTTAATAGGGTGTCTGGCTGTTTAAAGAACTGGTCCTGAGCATACCTCTTCTGAGTGTCGTGGCTCAGAAACAGGTGCCAGACTGTGTCTCAGGAATAATGGTGAGGTCTTCTGGTGTCACAGAAGTCTTGGGCTGAAGCCAGAGTGGCAATGGTGTCTCTACTCTTCCAGTCAATGCCCAAAAGGAGTACAGTACCATTGTTCTGAACTACTGCACTGATGTCAGCTTGGCCTGAGAACCTCCTTGCAAAAAACACAAACACAGGCCTACACCACACTGCACAGCAAAAACTACCATCTGCCTTTTCACAGATGACTAAAGCAAACTCTCATCCCAAACAGTGGGGATGACTCTTTGCTGGGATGCACAATAAACACACAACCAGAGACAACACAGGCACTCTTCTGAGCTGCCATTTGCCATCACCAGGAGTATGGATCTCAGCGACAGCAGAATTTGTCCTACTATACTGTGTTTTCCAGTATCTCCCCTTTCCCCATTTTTAAGCTCATTAGTGTTGTTGTTGTTGTTGCTACACGTATGTTCTTCTCTTCATAGAGACCCTGAGCACATGCTCTGGTCATCCTGTTCCACTCACAGAGATACAGTTTATAGATGAGATACATCAGGCTCCAAAAGTGACGTACCTTCCCACAACCCAGGATATGCCAGTTCTAACCTCTCTCTTCCTGGCCAGCCCCCTCTCTGTTTCCTGACCCACTGCCCATGGATGAATGAAATGAAAGCGTGTGGCCACCTACCCACACACCTTGGCAGAGGTGCACTCCACACTCGGCGTCCCCCACCCAGGCAGGTTAGCTTGGTTGCACCTTCTAAGCGGTATCCCTGGAAGCAGGTGAAAGCCAGAGTGTCACCCACACCAAACTGGAACCCAATTCTGCGGCTGAAGGCAGGGACTCCAGGGTCATCACAGGGCTCCAGGTCATATTCTGGAAACAAAAAAGATAGGGTGGATAGCAAGCTTTCTCATTAGACTTTAATTGGACCACCAACCCCCAAATAATGACCCTAGACTTATTATGAAAGCTTGGCCTTAGTTTATGCTTGTTTTCAGCCTGCTCTTATATAACTTAATCAGTTTCTATTAATCTATGTTTTGTTACTTGTCTCTTCATCTCTTCTCCATTCTGTATGTCCAACTTGCTCTGCATCTCACTGGCAAACTCCACTCCACCACATTCTAACTCTAACTTCCTATCTCTTCCCGGAAATCCCACTTAACCACTCCTGCCTAGCTCTTCATGAAATCAATCAGAATAAAACAGTAACACATTTTCACACAGTGTGATCAAATACCTTACAATACTAGTGAGGGGGTGGTGCCTGGGAATCAAGAAAATTTATTTCCCAAGGATTAGGAAAGGAGGACACTGAATGAGATCTCTCTTTATTCTCCTCTTTCTTCTCCCCCAACCCTCTATCCTTTGGCACATGAATTCCTATCCTCTGTCCCATAGATCCCAGCATCAATCTCAGTAGTTTACAATATAAACATATACATGTACTAAGGTAAAATGGGATGAATCATTCTTCCTATCCCTTTGAGATGATGAAGTTGATTTTCTGGTATTCACAGCTCCTGAAACCAGAAAGCTCTGCACTTTCAATGTAGTTTTCACGACGAAGGCAATGGGTAGAAGGTTGTGTGTGGATAAATATACTGCTGGAGGTAAGTTTATCAGGCCTAAGTCACCTGTAAAGCAGGTATGTCTGCAGCAAAGCTATTCTCAATGTATGAACCAGGTTTCATTGGCATGCTATGAAAAATACTTTGTTAACTAGAAATGTCTATAAGCCACACCAGAAGCGAGCACTAAGTAAGTCTGAAACAAAGCAATATTGCCTGGAATATGGCTGCATGTGAAGAGAATGTCTTCAGAAGGCTGGCATCGCTGAGGACCTTCTGCAAGGCCTCATGTTTTCAGCTGCTCAGTGGGACCAAACAAAGTGTGCAGGCTGAGCACTGTTTGCCATTGGTCCCCCTGTTTATCTGTGGAGAAGACTAAGAGCTGGTGGGTCAGACACACAATGATGGAGAGTAGATGCTGATGTTTCAGTTTCTTGATGTTTGAGCAATCTGAAATGCCGCATGTTCAGTATGGACATGCCAGTGCCAGGCCACAGGGCAAATAAATGTCCCTGGAGTCTGGAGATAAGCAATGCTGTAAGGAACTGTTCTAGTTTCTTTATGTTGCTTTAAGAAGACATTCTGACAAAAAAATCTGGCTTACACTTCCAGGTCAGACTGTATTACTGAGGGAAGCTAGGGCAGGAACTCAAGCTTAAATTGAAGCAGGAACCATGGACAGCCTGCTTTCTTTTTTTTTTTTTCTTTTTTTCTTTTTTTTTTTTGGTTTTACGAGACAGGGTTTCTCTGTATTGTTTTGGCGGCTGTTGGTCCAGCCAAGCCTCGAACTCACAGAGATCCGCCTGCCTCTGCCTACTGAGTGCTGGGATTAATGGCGTGTGCCACTGCCACCTGGCTCAGCCTGGTTTCTTATACAGCCTGGACCATTTGCCCCAGGATGATCCTTTAGAGAGACAGGCCCTCTTACAGCAACTAGAAATCATGACAGACCCACAGGCCACCATGATCCAAACAATTTCTCAACTGAAGCTGTCCTTTTCCTAGGTGACTCTGCGTTTTGTCAAGGTAACAACAAAAACTAACCAGAAGAGAGACAAAGAATGATTGAATGAAGAAAGCTCTTTACTGTGTGAACACTGGGGCCATTTCTTCTGAGCGAGGTGTGTGATCAAGTGGGGACCTCAACTGTGGGTTGATGGAAATGGTGCTTCATTCAACCTTCTGGTTTCGAACCTCTATTCTCCTGTCTTACATTTTATAATCAGTGTTGTCAATGAACATATAGAGGAATCTAATCCATTGGTGTTTTCCTTATTGTTTTTTTCAGACCCAACCATATGTCATTGTATTATCAGACTATTAGAATTTTACTAAAATATCACTGTAGAATACTCAGCATCAGCTCCTCCTTCATTTCATCAAGCAACTACTTAACCTCTGAGGTCTACTCTGTCACTGTTGGCAACTCTGCTTTACCTTTGGGACAAAAATCCACTCAAATTCATCTCAGCATTCTGGGAACGCACTTATTCATTTGACCTTAGTTTACCATGTTCCAGGAAGGGAAAGAATGGAAAGTGTTTCCTATTGGACTCAACCAACTTGTCACAGACAATGCACAGACTCTTTCTAAAACACTAAAATGTAGATGTCACAACTCAGCAATCATTTCCTTCTGAAATTATTTTCCTATTATCTGAAAAATGTTCTGCAGACTCTCTGAAAATAATATCTTTCTGTTATTTTAAAATAAGTTAAAACTCTCTGCAAATATGCTGAGGTTTAATTTCTGAAGTTTGTAGCTTTGGTCTTAATGACTTCCCCAAAGTTACGTCTTGGATGGTTATTGGGCATTACTTTGCTGAAAGGGTGAAAAGTTGGGCATTGTATGACAAGAATGCAAAGAAGTATTCCCTTATGTCTTGTGGCAACACAGCTCAGAAGCAAAGGTAGGTGCCAGAACCTAGTTCTGAGACCTCCCAGCATGCAAAACCTGAAAATAGCATGTCTGTTCTTCCCCAGCATCTCGGATGTCCTGTTACAGCAGCACAGATGGACTGAGGCAGAAATCCAAAGACTCTACTGTCAACTGTGCACTGGGAGCAATAGAAATAAGAAACAGATGGGAGAAAGATGAATGAAAATTGCATAGACTCCTGGGTAATGTCTGTGGAAGGCAGCCACAGGCCTCACTGCCATATCCTTCTCTAGAGTATTCTATTTAAACTCATTATGGATCAGGATGCCAGAACATACAGTTGAGAGAAATTCTCATGGTGATCATGAGCAATCCTCTAAGGAAACTATGGAATTGGGATTCAGGCCCCAGCATAAGGAGACTGAAGTCTCTGGATAATAATGTGGCCAATATTGATATTATTATGACTACAGTAAATGTTCAAGAAATCATGCATTTGAGCCAGTCTTTGGAGCCTTTTTTATGCTCAGACATAGAAAGAAAATCAACAAAGTCAAATTAAAATAGCTGAAGCTCTTTGGAATTAGAAAAATACCCTTAAGGAGTGCTGTTAAAGAGGCATTCCATTTTAGATAACAAAGCTTCATGTCATGAGTGACAGAACCCCTTCCTTGTGAAAAACAGGGCACAGAGTTGCTGCTGGGAGCCAGTGGGAAACTATCTACAGGACATAAGATGAATTATCAAATATTACAACAATTGACCTACTGTCCCTATGAGTGTTTACAAAATTTAGAATTCAGGAGATCTTCTACACATAAGAAGTCACAGACATTTAAGGAACTTACAGGCCATACTATAAAATTAAATTACTTCTGATCCATTATGAATGACATGAGGGTTTTGGTCAGGGTACTGAGTAGGTCAGCACCAGCAACTATAACCGTTCACACCCATAAGTGGTAGGAGCTCACTCCTTGTCAATGGGGTGTGTAGAATGGAAGAAGAATGAGGGTGAACATGAGTGTTCTTCATTTTTATGAGTATTTTTCTCATGTCTAAGAAGACTGCCAGTGTCAAAAGCAACATAAATAATGCAATCTCACCTATGTAAATAATGCCAAGTGCAGTAGAAATTCTACGCACGGTCCACAGCACAGAGAGAAAAACCTGTTTTTTGACTCTGTCAGGTTATTGCCACCATGTATAATTCTGATAAAGTAACTAACTATCTCTCCTTCTCTGTATGTGATTCTCAACTGGAGGGACACAAATCAATGACTCTTTCCATGCCAGAGAGTGGGGTTTGCTCAGAGCTGGTAGAACCATTGAGGAGAATCGAGCAAGTAAATCTTTTCAGGAAACAGAGTTTTATTTACCAGTTTAAAAGGGAGAGACTGTGCTTGTAATGCAAGACTGATTGGCACACCAGTTGCCAGACAGACACAGGGGCTTAGCACTCAGCCTCTACATCCTGTGGACTAATAATTTGCTGAGGAGAGAGAGCAGAGCACGGGTAGGGAAGAGGGAGAGATGAAGAGAGAGAGACAGAGACAGAAAACAAAACAGAGGAAGACAGAGAAACTGAGACACGACACACACACACACAGAGAGAGAGAGAGAGAGAGAGAGAGAGAGAGAGAGAGAGAGAGAGAGAGAGAGAGAGAGAGAGAGAGAGAGAGAGAGAGAGATACCGGAATCCAAAGACAGAGACAGCAAAGGACTAACGTACCTGCAAACGTGATGTTGAAGCCTTCATAGGAGATAGAGAAGTCAGAGATGAACCTGAGTTGTGCAGTGAAGTTTCCAAACAAGCCAGCCTTAATGGTGTGAGGCAAGACTGACCCAGTGAGCCTGGCTACTGGTTCTGAGAAACTCCCATCCTCTGTGATCAGCAAATAGTCGTGGGAACTCTCGAGGTGGAAGGTGTGGAAATTCATCTGCACTCCTGAGAGATGAGGGCGGGACAGTCGATTTAATTGCAGCTGAAAAGAATCTCTTCTGGGCATAATTATAGACATCAAAGGTTTGGATCAAAATATCTTAAATTGTTCAATATTAAAATTATCTTGTATGACTCTAACTTTGAACTTTCAGACAAAAATTAGACAGAGGCAATTCTAAAAATCAAGAAGAAAAGTTAAACAAAAACAAATGTTCAAATATTTACAGGATCAGTTAAAGACAGATGCTGCCATGGGTTTCGGGATAGATATGAACCCAGATGTTGCTACAGAAGAGCTAGATGTAGCTACTGATTCACTCATGGATATAGGTAGAAATGTAGAAACTAATTGAACACCAGCATGGATGTGATACTGATATTCATGTGGACAAGAATGGACACAGATGTAGATATCATCACAGGTGTGTGAAGATGACAGACATCTGTGATGAGAGGGATGTAAGTGTGGCTATACATACAGATCAAGACTTAAAGGAATCTAAAAAGAGCAGGTGTGGATTTGTAAGGGTGAAAAGTATGTAGATACCTGGCTGAATTCACTAATGGTCCCCAGGTATGGGGGCTTGTTATCCCAGAGAGACAAAACACGCAAAAGTTCTCAGTCTCCTTTCCCCCTGACATTATAAATATTAGTTTTGGAGATATCATATGAAACCATGCACTGCTGAGGGCAAATTCTCTTGAAATTATAGTTTTGTAAGTCTCATGCTGTCTTTCTAGAAGTCAGGCTCATAAAGATTTACATTTTTTCTAATTAAAACACCTTAGCTACTCATAATCTGTTTAGTCTTAGTTTACTTCAGGGACACATTCTTCTTCCTTTCATGGGGATTTATTATTTAAATTTATATGTGAATTCATGGGTCTCTGTGTAGACATGAGAACAGGTGCCCTAGGGGCCAGGAGCATCTGACCTCCTTAGAATTGGAGTTATAGACTGTGAGCTGACTGATGTGAGCACTTGGATTTGAACCCAGATCCATTTCAAGAGTAGCATGTGCTGTGCTACTCTCCATGTCCTTTAACATGTGCTCATGGAAGAGGGTAAAACCTATCTACAAGGGCACTGTGAAACATCTAGGTCAATAAAACATCAAGTGGATTTTAAATATATACTGAAAGGTGAAGTCAATTAACTAAGTCTACTCCAAGGTCATCTGCCAGAGGAGAAATTCATCCATGACAAATATATATCTATATATCTATATATATCTATATATAGAGAGAGTATATGTGTATATGTTTATATATACATATATACATAAATATTGCAAAGTAGTCATTGTGATTGTATTTGTGCTCTGTTTTGTGCAATGATAATTACCGGTTTTCATTTTTGTTAAAATTAAAAGGTTCTTTAAAATGACAGATATACTTATAGATATAAGAACACACTCAGGGTAACTTGTTAAACCTAGTATTTATAACACATATTTCCCCCACAAAATTGGCTCCTTTACCCTTTGTCTAAGGCCTGGGTTAATCATCAGGACAATGTCAAGCAAATTTAGAACAGAAACATGAATGTGTCTCAGACATACAGACGTTTAAACAATCTCTTCTTCTTATAGTGAATCAATATTACATTTTATTTCATTGAACCTTCCTTTCCTTATCATTACAAGTAATTTCCAAGTTGATCTATTCACATATACAGTCAGGTTACTGAATGGAGAACAATAACAACAAAAACCACCTCCGTTTTACTCTTCGGTCTTATAAAAAAACTTAAGAGCTTGGAAACCACGAGACATCATTCATCCTCTTGGTTTTTTCCTTGCCTTTTCCTCTAACCTGGCCTCCCCAGTGTGTACTGTTCTTTGTACCAATGCCTGCCCTTTGTCTTACCCTTGCCATGAGAGACTTCGATGGTCCACGTACAGTTCAGAGAGTTTGGATAAAAGTCTGGAAATCCTGGAGAAAGGACAGTCCCACTCTTTCCATGGATGTAACCTCCACAAAGGGCTGAAATAACAGAAAACATGAACGGTCTACAATGGCTGCCAGCATGGAGTGTTTTTAATGGACAATTAATTTGAATAGGCATTAGCAGGATAAAATAGAAACCTAGATGTAGTTTGCCTTGCAGCAATGAGATGTCAGTTCATGAGCAGGTGTCTACATCACAGCACAGCCATAAAACCTAACTCAGTAGAGTGGGACAGAGAACTCCAGTATCAATATTTCAGGATAACTGGGGATACATTAAGCTGTAGTTCCCATTCTCCAGGGTAGAACTTAACAGTACTTTGGTGAACTCAAAATCCTTATAGCACAACATGTCATGTTCAAACAAACTAAAATATTTAACAACAATAAAGCTACTTATAATAACTAGTTCAGGAAAGCAACAATAGGCAGCAGTAGAATATTTTTAGGATTTTAAGGATGTTGGGAAGACATGACAAAAATCATTGAACGTGTGACATCATAGCAGCTGTGATTGCAAGCACATGATCTGCACAAGATCAAACCAACCTAAATTCTAATATGGATGGGGAGGGGACTATGAAGTCCCTCCCCTAGATGGGGAGCTATTGGTAATAAATGGGTACTATGAAAGGAGAGTCAGTTTTCTTCAGGGACGTAGCCCCTGAGAGGCCACACAAGCACCAGTGAATGGTCCCTAACCATGCACTTTTAGGCAGCACTAAACAGACTCAATGAGTTTAAAACAGGACGAGCACATGACGTTTGGGAGGGAAAAGCAAAAGGGGGACAGAGAAGAAATAGGACAGAAGAAAATAGAGGTATGGGTTTGACTGAAATACATGTATAAGCAAGAAAAATAAAAAATAAATGTATTTTACATCTATGCATGAATCATGGAAAAACATTTTTAAAGAGAGAAATACCTTTTTCCTCTTCTAGTCTGCTTTTAAGATTTAAACCCATATCCATGCACCTATATCCACAATGATACACAATATTCTTAAGGTTTGACACTCGATTGACTTTTTCAGTGACACATAGACAGATATAGAACCTCCATACTTGATAGACAGTAATGGAACATCTGTACTTCAGTGTAGGGCTTAGTGATCAAGTTGGAGTCATTATCGTTCCTGTCCCCTCACACATTCATTGCTTCTTTGTTCTGGGAACATTCAAACTATCCTAAGTTGTTTGTTTTGAAATAGTTAATTGATTCTTGCAAGCTACAGTCACCACACCTTGTAGTAGGACAGCGTAACTATTCCTCTACCACACTACACCCTCAGCAGATTTTGTACCTGGGTGTTCTACTGGCTGCTTCTATGAGAGCAACTTCTTTGGTTTTCAACACTGTCAAAGTTGTGGCAAGAAAACTAATACATTGTGTGATGAGTAGTTTTGTCAACTTGAGACACTCTAAAATCAAATGAGAAGACCGTCTCAACATGGATCATCTAGATCAGGTTAATCTATGGATTGTATAAGGAATTTCTATTAATTGGGGTAACTGAAGTGAAAAGATCCTTCATAGATATGGGTGGCACTATTTCATGGGCTGAGGTCTGAAATGAATAAGGGTAGAGAAAGCTATCTGAGTAGCAAGCATGTGTGCATTCAGTTCTCTAGGCTCTTGACTGTAGGTTTGATGGCCTGCTTTAAGTTCTGTCACTATCACTTCTCTGCTGTGATCAAGTGTAATTGGAACCATGAGCTGAAACAGAGAGCAGTTCACAGTTCTCTGTGTTTCCCTCCTATGTCTGAAAATGTAACAGCCCCTGGCTCCCTGCATGCTGGAGAAGGAGTTACACAGGAGGGCTGTCTGTGCTATATAATAAACATTAACACCGGGCAACATGGCACTCCCAAGCCTGTCCTTTGAGAGATCTTTGTGGTGTCTGGGAGAAGCATGCATACTTCCTTCCTCAAACTAAATGGAATGACCCATCATTTGCTAACTCATCCCTGGAACAATTTCTTCTCAGTGTAATAATCACAAACTGTTTTGTTAACATCATTTTCACAATTAATAACTACATGGTTATTGGATAATTTAGGAAAGGCACTCTGTACTTCCTCATGCTCCCTGGTCAGTATTTGAAAGGAACTTAACACATCACAACACATAAACCAAACAAGAATATTACTGTGAAACCAATCCAACAGAAACGTTTGAAGATCCTTTCTACAATGTTTTAATAGTTTCTCATCAGATTTCCCCATCTTAATGTTCCACTGGATCTACATTTCAAACATAAACTTCGAAGTCAACTCTGCCAATAAAGAGTTGCTCAGAACCTATTGGTGGCCACTGTCCTCAGCACGGAAGACGATCACAATAAGGAGAAGAGACAAAACCACTACCTCCCAGCAGTGCATGGCACACTGAAGACCATAACTGTGTTAACCATGATGACAGACTCTGGAAGAAGAAAGATGCCTATGAATGGAGCCAAGCAAAGGGAAAGGAGGGCAGATCCCCAAGACGTGAGTAGAGTTGGACACACTGGCATGGGTGGTCAGAGGCAGTTAGCAGAAAAGGCCCTAAAGAAACTGAGCTGTGAGGTCCCATGTGATGCCTGAATGAGAGTGTAGATGGTAAGGATACACAAAAGAAATAGGGCTCTCCACTTGTATGGTCTTGATTGCAGAGGAGGCCTACATGGCAGGAAGGGGAGGTGAGAAGATGGTCCTTTGGAGCAGTCTGTATTTGTTCACAGATGTCTTCCATGTATCCTAGGCCATTGTAGGGGGCTAGCAGTTTTCTGAGGTAGATGAAGGGATGCATTAGCTCACTGCCCGTGGAGTGCATGGGCTACGGTGGGTTTAAACGGAGGTTGTTTTGTAAGGCACAGGGAGAAAAGCATGCAGATAGCCAGATGTTAGTGGCAACAGGAGAGAGAGGAGCAGGAGGCACTAGCTGTAGAGCCATCACAACTTTCTGCTGTGAGGACTGGTACAACAGTAGGAAGGTTCCAAGCTGGAAGCCTAAGTGTAACATGGGAAGGGGATGGAGATGTTCGGAGAGGAAAGCAGAGTCACTTTGGAAGGCAGAGGCTTGAGGCTATAGGGCAAAGGACTGGGATTGGAATGCAGCAGGCAAGTCAGCTTCCGTGAGTGGGAAACCCTGACCAGGAAACGGGATGGCACAGTGTTAGATCGCCAGTACCACAAATGTGGAAAATGGTGCCAGGTATTTACCATGTGAACAGATCAGTAGAGGTGAAGATGGTAGAAAGGGACTTGAAGCAGAATGGCCAGGGCAGGATGGGAGGAAACAGGCCTGAGTTCCCAGTTGTGTAAGATGCACACAGCTAATCTATTTTAATCCATTGCTGGGCAGGCATAACTCAGCACAATGAAGTCTCAAATTTTATGAAGGACTTAACTATAAGAAACTATTTTATGTAACAGTGAGGTGTCAAATATTCTCTATTTCCGGGACAAAGTACTCTAAAACCTGCCCTTGCTCCCTAACTCATAAGTAGTAGTTTATATCCAACTATATTGAAGAGTTCCAAAATCCTTAATTTACTGTGTGTGCGCATTGTGTGCAGGCTAACCTATGTGTGCAAATGTGCACTTGTGTGGAAGACAGAGGACATCCTTCCTTCAGTGCCATTGCTAGGGGTGGGGTTCCTCACTGGGCCACCAAGTACCAGAGATCTGCTTGTCTCTGCCTCCCCAATGGTACTCAGAGATGTCACGTCCTACTGTGAAAGGCTGAAAGAGCTTCCAACTGGAGAATGTGGGGAGGAATTTGCAGGTGAGGCAGGCCCTTCAGTCTATCTTGATCCCATGGGTGCATACAGAGTTCTCGTTGATCCTCTCATTTCCAACGTTCTAAGTAAAAATAGCTGCACAAAGCCCACAGGCTTAAGGAGAGGGGAATTTAATATACAGAGAATGGAAATGAAATTCTCAGCTAAATCTAAAGACAGAGAAAATAAGATAAAACCCAGATTTTTGACTTCAGGGTCCCTACAGGACTTGACTATTCATAGATGGTCATGTCTCTGTTCCCTTGGCAGAACCACCAATTTCAAAGCATAGAATTTGAATTATAGGAATTTATTTCTTCATGCACTGTGGAGCCTTTTCTGGGTAGTTATGAAAGCTACAGTAAAAATTTACTTCTAAATTCCTTGAGGCTGTCACTCTGTGAGTTTGACATTTGTATTTCTAATATGTAGCCCACTATCTAGGGCCCAGACAGGTTTTATCAAAAAGCCCCTTGGACTGATGACTAAAATATGCAGAAAATAGAAAATGGAAGGTTGACATCTTTCTCCAGGTGTGCCACCACCAATGGGCACACTCCCACTAATGATCAAGTTTGGTGTTGACCTCTGCTTGGATATCATTCTCCATGAAAAATCCTTTACTGAAAGTTTTAACCCTGTCGTACTAACATCCCTTCATGCCTCAAGCATACAAAATAAATATTCAAAGAAGTCCCTGTCATTCCCAGTATGTAATCTAGTAAGAAAAGCAAAAACAATTACTTAAAAATATAGAAACAAAGTGAGGATTATTGTGCAAGTAAGAATACCTAGTAACTTTTAAATCTCTGAGGCAGCACAGGTGCACAGTCTACAAAATGCTGTTGAGATGCAAAGTCAGAAGGTAAGCTGCTGTCTATAACCAGGAAGGAGGATACCCCATAAGTGAGGACATTTTGGTAAAATGTGGGGGAGTCAATCTTTCTGCATTGCCCTGTGGTAGATGTTCTGATGACGTTTCTTTGACCTGTTCACATTGGCATGACTGGGCAATACACATCAACCAGCAAACAAACCTACAGACCCCCCATAGATGCTGTAGTTACTCTCTTCCAATACCATCACCTCCTTTCTCCATGAATGTTAACTCTAAGATCATGACAAGAATTGCATAATGCATTGAAGATTACAGTCTCAATTTTCCCTTCTTAGATCTCAGACACCAGATTTAACAAGTTCAAGACTAGGTGTCTACCTTCAGAGAGGAAGACAGGAGTTGACATATGGGGGCTATACTCATGCCAGAGTCCATTTTCATTCAAGGTTACTAGAGAGGGAAGAATAAGGTACCTCACAATGTCCACATGAGCTGAAGACCATCAAATCCACACAGCCTCTTCCGTGAACTATTTCCATCTGCCTACTACATGGACAGGCTTTGTGTTTTCACTCTGTCCTATAGCCACAAGTCACACCTTATGTGTGGCACTTCTGCCTAGTCCCATTCAGCTTTTCTTATGTCTTGTGCTGCAGGAGGACTCCAGGGCTTCACATGTGATAGACCAGTGCTCTACCACCAAGCTAAATGCCTTGACTGACTTTGCAGGCTTTAACAGGTCTATTTCTGTATTTTAATGTAACTGAACTCTGAGTTCTTGTACTAGTGTTTTCTTTCAAAAATGCCATGTGAAATGCGTAGCCATGTGCTTCCTTTTCTTTCTTCCCTTTATCATTTTCATTAATTTGTGGGGCTTTGTGCTTAATTTATGGGCTTGGTACTAAGCTGCATTTCAATTGCTCTCTCTTGCAGGGTGACTCCTGGCTTCTCCGTGGTTGACAGGATTCGATGACTATATCACCTTCTTTGCTTATTTATTTATACTGGACTCATAGTCTCAAAAGAAGTATTGATCAGACACCCTGCAATTCAAGGCAGTCTTACTTACAACTGTTCAGATGTAGAAGGTGGGCTCTCTAAGACATCCACAACTGATTCCATTCTCAAAGACAGAGAACTATAGCTGTGGAGTCCTGAGGTCATTGTCCAGAGTTCTGATACACCTAGGGACACCATGAACTGTGTTTCACACCTCTACACTCAGCAAGAAGTGTTCAACCTAACCCCACATCCTTCTGTTCCCTCATTTTGACTCAAATGATTTCTCCAGAGTCAGCTTTCTTCGGAAGACCAACTTTGAATGATATTATTATGTTTTCATTTCCCTATTCCCAGTCATTTTTCTTCACTTTCTTCTATGTGTGTGTGTGATTTCAAAACCTCTATTTCTTTTCCTTATGCTGATGCTAACTGTTAGGCAACAAATGCAGTTGTTTTGCATAAAATGTTT
This sequence comes from Mesocricetus auratus, assembly GCF_017639785.1. Lineage (NCBI taxonomy): Eukaryota > Metazoa > Chordata > Mammalia > Rodentia > Cricetidae > Mesocricetus > Mesocricetus auratus. Next base: position 3,566,327 of record NW_024429212.1, on the reverse strand, counting down.
GTGTAAAGAATAATTTGCAAAGATATTTAATAACAACATTTCCAAAATGATCACTGCTGTTACCCTTTACCCAATAAAAGGATGACAATGGCTCCAATGCTCAATTTATTTCCTTAAAACTGTAGTGTGTTAACAATGTTTTTTAAAAGGAATAAATGTAGTCCTTGGAGAAGAGAAAGACTAGGTTTATCTTCTTTTTAGGTGAGATAAAATATTATAATTAATTCTAACTTATGTTTCCTTGATGAGAACTATGAATTTTTAGAGGTTTACATTTCCTATTGATGTATGGATTATTGCAATAAAAACCTGTGAGATTTAAAAGACTGTATGAGATTAGAAAGGGCAAAGAGATTCTCAGAGCTCAGTGCAAACAGCCATGACTAAATAAAACTCTCACGCCAAACTCTAAACTCTCCTCAAATGTGAAGATTTATTAATAACCTTTTACTGTAGGCTTTCTAGTCCTGGAAAGGTGCTACTACATAGCATAACAAATCACATTAGGGATCCCCTTAGATGGGTCAGATTTCAAATTTGCATACATTTGACTTGGAGTACAAAAGACAAAATGTCTTAAGTTAAATGCACTTTTATTTTCTCTAGAAAATGCCGTTTATAACTGGCCTCTCCGTAACATCTCAGCCACTAGCAGCACACAGGCCATTGTAGTAGAGCTGAGTCCTACTCCATTCCTAAGTCACTTCCTGTCTAAACATTTGTTTTCCACTGACTAAGACTCTGGGGCCTTGTAAACTGTACCCCTTCCATTGACCCCTCATGTTCTCCCTCATTGCTGCTGCCTGCTCCTCATGTGCTGAGTACCTTGGAAAACTTCCATCCTCACTGGCTCTAAACTTCACTGTTCTCTTTCCATTGAAAATATTTTTTTTACATTTATTCACTTATTTTACTATGACTGTATGGTTTTGCCTCCCTGTACATATTTGCACCATATGCATGTCTTTTGCCTGTGGAGGTCAGAAGAGGGTGTCAGATCCCCTAAACTGCAGTTACAGAGGGTTGTGAGTTACCATATGGCTGAGCCACCTCTGCAGCCCCAATACTGTTCTAGTTCTATAGTTTAGTTCTTCCTCTCTCCAGTCCTTACTGAAATCCAAAGTCAAGTTACAAAACATGTGCTTTGGTGTATGTATTATAAAGATATTTGTGTGTGTAAATAGTTCTACCTATATGTATGTCTATGCGTATATAATTAAATATTCATACTACTTGTGTTGTAAATACATTATGCCTAACAGCACTGGGTGAAAAATTTTAAGTGAAATACTATTATGTTTAGGCTGGCATAAAGGAAGGTCATAAAAGATGGCACTGGAAGTCAAGACAGTCAGAGTTCTGGAGAAGGCTGAGGTATGTAGTCAGCATAGGATGTGTGTGGCTTAGATAGCTTGGTACTATCGTGCAAAACAGGGACATGGATATGCATGTGTCTGGCTGAGCATGAGCAGAGGCAAGGCCATGGACAGACAGTTCTATCTTCTAGATTGCCTATCAATAAAAGTAGGACATCATCCCCCCTCAAGATCAAAGAAACAACAACCTGTGACCAGCTTTGATCCAAGGACTCCTAGGAACAAAAGAATACACAGGAACACCCATGATTGGTGACTGTTGAGAAGAATACATCTCAGAATAACAACATCACACAGGTCATGTAAAGTCTGCCCCTTGGAAGCATCATTTCCATTACCCAGACAGGTGCCTTGACAATGTGGTGACTGTCCTTTGCTGAGCAAGACCACAACACTCCCCACACGGTCCCAGTACTTCACTGTTCAAATCCTCACAGCTACAATGCAAACATTTGCAACCAAATCAACATGGCCCAGGACACTGGAGGCTAAGGCAAGAGGATTCCAGGACTAAGGTGGGCTGGGCTACACAATGAAATCCTGTCTCTACAGAAAAGAAGTCAAAAAAACATAAGCAGTGTGGGATACTTCCCACAGAGGCTGTCTCCGCAGACATTTCCTCCCTTGATGCACAGTGTCCTTCTCCATATCTTTGCCAGCACTTATTTTTCATCTTTTGAGAACACACATTCTAATGGGTGTGAGAGGAGACCTCCTCCTGATTCATCTCACCACAGACACTGTGTGCATGCCCAACCTGCCGGCCACATGCAGCCAAAGGTAAATATGTTACAATGTGAAAATCATAAATTAACTTAAAACACTAAGATTTTTTTCTTTGTAACTTGATTGCATGGTTTTCTCAAAGGTGAAATTTATAGATGAAAATGTTATATTACATTGTTGAAGGGTTTTCTAACCCATAGCATGTCATTTACGGCACCTTTTACATCAAATGTATTGACACTAGGGGAAGATGACACTATAATTACAATACACAGCATCACAGAACAATAACCCAGCTGCCTTCTGCCAACAGCAAGCAATGTGTGATCTTCCCAAAGAAGGTCATCATGCTCAGGCACCCATACTTTGTACCCTCCTATCAGGATGTAACCCCATGGATGCACAACTAGCACCCCTCTCAAATTTTCCCCAAAGTTGCCAGGTGGTGGTGGCGCACGCCTTTAATCCCAGCACTCAGGAGGCAGAGGCAGGCAGATCTCTGTGAGTTCGAGGCCAGGCTGGACCGATAGCCTCCGAAACAATACAGAGAAACCCTGTCTCGTAAAAACCAAAAAAAAAATTTCCCCAAAGTCAAAAAACTCTACTGGTTCTGTGTGTTTGCCTGTGAAGGCATTCATCTACCCTGAGTTTTCCGCTTCCTATATGCATGCACCAAGCACTGTTTGAGCTAGTACTCCAGTGAAAGACCAAAGATTGTCAGTGGTTGGCAGTTCTGCGAACACAACCTTCCCTAGACCTTACTATTTGCCATCTATTATTTTGAGAAAACTAAGGTACTTATTACCCATATAACACTTTAAAAGAAATACCTACAGTTTGGGAAAAGTTATGAAAGTGGAAATTATGTGTATATATAACTCCCACTTAAGTATTTATTTTCCATATACCTCTATACTTTGCTAAAGAAACAAATGTTATAATGGAGTGTATTCATGACTAAAGAGAACATGCCAAGAGTGTTTTCCAAATGATCACAATTAATATGTTCGTGTAACTTTTAGTTTAAAATTGAGAGACACACAGTGACACACAGTAATCATGAATTTCACTCCCTATCTGCATTTCCAAGAGTGGATTATTATCACAGGGCGAAAGGTAAATGACAGCACACACATCTTCTGGAAGATGTTCTAGGAGCCAAATGGGCTAGCGTAAGTATTCTAGAAGAAGTCAGAGGTCACTGGGACAAGGTGTATTAGCTTCCAGGAAACACTGTATGTGGACCTGGGTTCCTTGAGCCAGAAGAGAATGAGACTTGACTATAAGGACCACAGTGATCCCCATATCTTCTATAAACACACCTATAAAAACACACGCATGACTGAGCTGTCTGAGTCTGAATGCTCATATGAAATGTTAAGGAGAGATCACAAATTTTCAGTGTTCCTAAAAAGTTTTCCCAGCCAGTAGAGAAATACTGAACAATCTTCAGATGTGCAGTACTTAAATAGTTTGTAGAAGGAACCCCTCCTTCCATCAACCTTGTATCATGTGAAGCCCTGTGTATACTGGTCCACGTGTTCATGTATCCACACCTGCACTGCTTAGTTCTGCCTGCTGGAGCCCCACCTACCATCACAACTGGGCAGGGCGTGGTTCCACTGATGGTTCTTCTCACAAATGAGAGGCTCATCATCACTTAGTGTATAGCCGGGGTCACAGCTGAAAGTCACTGTGGACCTGATACCAAAGTTGCTACCATGCCGATGACCATTTACAGGGATGCCCGGGTCCAGGCAGGAGTCAGATTCAAGAGTTACACCTGCACGTACAGAGAAAATATGTTACTAAATGCCTTTCTTGATAACTGAAGAAAAACTCACCATATTATAATCTATAATATACTCCCACATATGCACAGACCCAGGGAATTATTCAGGTGAACTCTTCATTACCGAATTGGTCATTGAATATCCAAGTATCCATTAATGTAAAAAGTAATATCTCAAATATTTGACCTTGTTTTTCAAATTAAAAACAGTCCTTTTGATGTGTGCCTTCTCAGGTCATAGAGAAATGGTGCAACCTTGAATAACTCATTGACCTCTCTGAATTTTACCTTTGTTCCCTGGAAAATCAATGGACTCTTAAGGGAACACTAAACTAGATTTCATTCCATCTCTTTTCTTTCCCCTCTCTCCTTCCTTTTATATTTTGCATTCCAGTTACATTTTGGCAGCTACACTGCACTGTTCCTTTACCTGCCCACACACAGGCAAGCACACACATGGAATGTGACTTAAGACCGCATGAGAGTTGGTTTTCTAAAACGGCACCCATAAATCTACAGTTCTCAAATCTGCATCCCATTTGCATTTGCCTATGCCACAATATAAGCTGGTATCTAACAAGAACTGGGTCACTTCATCATGAGGTGCTTTGTATTTGTCTTCTCTAGAACAATCTATTCAAGAATGTGAGAATCATGCAAGAGTGTCAGTATTATGTTTGTGTAATTGGAGAAATGAAAACTCTGTTACGGTGTACCCTGCTGGCAGTAAGCTCAGACATGGACAGTGATCTGAGACTGCTCACCAAATGTCACAATGTGCTAGAAATTAGACTTTCATGGCCCCAACAATGACCTCCTGTATGCCAGGTCTGGTCATTTGGACTTTAGTCATGTGGTGACATGTGGATAGATTTTCTGTGCAGAGGTCAAACATGTGATTAATAAAATCCAGGATGACTTTAAAAACAATAGTAAAGTTTCCATAGTAGTATAGGAGACTGTGACCCAAGAAGTGGTAAAGCCACCAGGCCAGAGAGACTGACTGCTGAAAGACAGTGCACAAGCGCCAGGCATTCCCCATGCTCAGCAGCATCCTGATATCCTCAGGGGATACTTCCTGTGGATCGAGACCATTCTGATTATCCTCCCTGCGTGTTTCATAAATGTCAGGATCATCTAATTACCCACAGTGGGAGCTTTCTCAGGGCCAAGACCATCCTGGTTATCTGTGATGAACATTTTCTAACCATGGGAACCACTGTATTTATATACTCTGGACATTTCATCAGGACCATCCTGCTATCCACAGTAGGAGTTCCCCAGCATCAGCACCATTCTATCAACCGTAGGAGTTCCCAGCATCAGGTCCATTTTGCTATCCACAGTAGGAGTTCTTCAGCATCAGGAACTTCCACCATGTCCATGTAGACACTATCACCTGGAGAACTTTCTCAGGCCTCTACATCCTTTGGTGACACACACTGTACTCTGGGTCTCTTCCAAGTTCACCCCTTGTGTGTTCCCTGTCACAGGATGGATGGAGTGTCCTCATTCTCAGAAAGCCCTTGGAGTTAGCAACTAAACAAATGAACAAGCCTGGGTCAGGCTGGGAACACCATGGGTTTACAGAGGTTTGAGGAACCGAGAAATCACAGGGCTGTGACCTGAGTCTCCCAGGGGTCAGCAGAGGGTAAAACCCAACATGCACTTTCATAGTCACATTTTCAAAAGGTTAATGTGGCTGAACAATGAGAGGACAAAACACAAATTGAAAATAATTGCAATATTTTTACCAATAAGTATTTTCCTTAAATGGTCATTCTAAATCCTTAAAAAGAAAAGGTCAATGTTTCCACAGACACAAATTGTAGCATGATGTGTGGCTAAGGCTACCAAAAGTGAGTGGCAGTCTCCATCACTCTACCCTTGTCTTGATGTGCTTCTTCTCCCCTCCCTCCCCTACTCTGCTCTTCCTTCCCCTCCCATCTACTCCCCTACTCTAACTCTCCTCTCCCTCTCCTTTCTCTTCTTATCTTTTTCCCTACATCTTCTCACTTCTCTCTCTCTCCTTTTCCCATTCCTTCCCTCTCCTTATCCTTTTCTTTCCCCTTCATTTCTTTTAGTAGCAGAGTTGAAATTTATTATTATTCATTTTTAATAAAAATAACCTTACACGAACATGATCATAACCTTATATGAGCAAATGTTTCTATAGGTAAAACACATAGAAATGCATTCTGAATGATGCTGTGCCTGGTTGGCAGAGGTTCTGTGCAGAGGTGAGCAGAGTTGATGATGAAGGAAGAGGAGAGGTCAGAAAAGACTACAGAAGATGTCATACATCCTATTCATGCATTTATAAAATTGTGTGTATATATAACATACAGCTGTCATTAAGATGTAAGTCCTTTGATTTTGAGAAAAGGCTCCAAATAGGAACAGTCTTAAATATCTTGCCCAACAGAACAGGTCCTTTGGGGGCTGCAGCAAGCCCCTCTTGGGCTCCCTCTCTCTTCCCTCTGTTTTCTGGCTAAGGTACTCTCAGTGAGAGCTGTAGAAACTTTGCCCTCATCTGTTTTAATTTTGGTTTACTCTTGTTAAAAACCTACCCTGCCCAAGTTTATATATATATGGCTATAAAATGAAATGGTACAGCTTAACTTCATAACTTCAGAAGCTGAAACTCAGAGCCAAACTGGACAGAAAACTGATCCTGGGTTGCTGAATACACTGCATCCATCATGGCCTACCAACTGTTAACTGTTCTCAGCAGTTACTTGGCATTCACTAAGCACAGCTGGGTTTTAATTCCTTCCCACCTCTGATCTAATGTTCACCACCCTGGAAAACCCATTCACATGATCTCACAGACCAGGGTGTTCTGCACAGTACCCTGGCAACTGGCCTGACACAGCACCCAAGAAATGGCTTCTGTGTGTGTGTGTGTGTGTATGTGTGTGTCTGTATGTATATATGTCCTACATGATATAAATATATGAGTGCAATATAATAACAAAATAAAATAATACTATAATGTTAATTATATATCACACATACTATTCTATATATAGTATGTTATATATGGTATATATGGGTATGTATGTGTATACAATATAATAATATAATACATATATTAACTCATCATATGGTAAAGGAATACAATTCATCATTTAATTATTATATCATTTTACTTTGTAATAGGCAGTTGATATTTATTAAGGAATCAAAAACAACCTCCCACCTTCCAAAAGGCACTCTGTAGGAGACTTGTTGAAACTACTTGACTGTCAGATTGTCTGGGGAGTCAACCCATTTGTCTTCACACTTGAAGACAAATATAGGTATGTCTATCACCTGGACACAGTGTCCTGCCCTGGAAGCCAACCAGGGGCCACTTACTCTCATAGTGGATGAGGAAGCCAACGTTAGCCCGGCTACTGTCAGTGGTGAAGAGCAGGTACATGTAGTTGCCTGTGCTGATGAGGAACTGAGGCGCCTGTGTGCCATGGTACTCTCCGATCAGTGGGGATGAACTGGCTGGCCCGTCCCGTACTTCCAGAGTATCATAATTGACTTCCGTCTGGAACCTGGGGAAAGTTGTGCAGAGTCGTGTCAGTTTGCACACCTGTCCAGCTACATCCCTCCTAGCACAAACGTCAAGTGCATGTGCTGACTGAAATATAGACATATATATTGTATTGCTTGTTGGATCTAATTCTCTGTCTGTAAAACAGGCTATAAAGAAGATCACTAGCTATCATGAAAATAAAAATATTGTGACCTACTTCATTCCCTTAGAAATGTAGGTGATAGAGGACAGAAAAATGAATGATGGACAGATGTTAAATGATAACTGGATCATGTATGACACACACTTACATACATTATATGTAATAGATACTAGTCAGGTAGTTTGGTCATAGACACCAGCTACATAGATGATAGGTTATAGATAGACAGATGATAGACAGGTAGATGACAGACTAAGAGAGACAGATGATGGACAGATACAACATTCAGTAGTGAAACAATTGGTGATTGTGATTGTTACACTATTTTACAATTCTCTGTTTAACATATTATAGATACCTTGAAATAGACATACTGAAGATGAATGCTCCCTTAAGAGGGACTGCATAGCACATTGTATTTAAATATCTTTCCTGAAAATCACACTGTGCTTTTTTTTTCACACCAACTCTTGAGGGACCAACACTGAGCAAACTGCTGCTTCTGAAACTCAGTGATGCCATAACGATTTGGGAAAGTCAGAATGGCTTCCAGATAGCTTTTAACTCTGCTTGTACTGCCAGTGAATCCAGCCTGCAATTATATTTATATAAAACTGAGGCACCCAGATCCCCCTGGTGCAATGATAGCACCATTCTGGGCACTGAGATAATTTCTTCAACAGGCCCATCTTGTCCTCCAAAGCTAACTCAGTTTCCAAGTGCCTCTTTTGGCTCTGAGGGAGCATCTCAGAATTTCATGCCTCTGACTCACTCTGTAGCTGAGCCAAATGTGTCTCTAAAGCTGGGCCACCATTCCCCTGCTGGGTTCAGGCTATTGCTAGGAAGAGAAGGGAGCCAGGGAGCTAGTTCGGTTTATGTGCACATTTCCACAACAGCAAAAGGATGCTGAATCTCATTTAGCAATACTGTCTTGTTCATTATCAACTTGGATGTTCCTCAGCAAAGACACAGCAATGTTATGTTTTCCAAGCAAACCAGGCTGCTACTCTGTGCTCTATTCTTCTATATGGAGGACTGTAAGCAATGTGTGTCAGATGGAGAAGCCAGAACAGGAACTGAGGCTGGTGGTGCCAGCTCTGTCTTTATTACTCTTAAGACCTGTTCTACAGGTGCTATGGTATACAGACAGTTGAGTTTAAATTTCAGAAATCTACAGATGCATGGAGTCTTATGTTTGGATCTTGAGTATTCATGGAAAACTTTCACATTGCTTTTAGCTTGGACAGTGCAGACTGATAAAAACACACATGGAAAACTGTAAACTCACGATGCTTATTATGACTTGGCAGTCTGGCATCCTTGCATGGCCAAACCATCTGTGGAGAATCCAAACCTTATTTGCACAGACCCAATGTCAGCTATGAACCAAGAACAAACTAAAAACCGTGCCATGAAGTTCATCTTCGAAGAGATAAGCTCTGACTGCATGTAGGTTGAATGCCTAAAATTTCCAGGAATATTAATTACTCAAATAGAAGTTACCCAAATATTACACCAAATTCATACTAAAAAGATCACAATTTAGAAATTTAGCATGAATCTTTCTTCAAGAAACAGAAACTAGATGGGCAATTGAGACTCGACTTCAATGTTGAGATAAATGGCAGAGTACCTCTTGCTGGAGACTAACAGTATCCTTACTCTCACAGATTATTAAACATATGTTCTGATCACTAAGTCAGACTGGGTTCCAGTCATAGTGGTTCCCAGTCACTGGAAGGCTCTTAATATACTGCACTAACACTGCTGGTGGCTCTGCAACCTTTGACTAACTTCAGGTGATGGCAGCCAACCCAGAACTGGAGAAGTCATTTCTGGCTGTCATGGAGGGTGCAGAAGGACCCAGCAGGATGGGGAGCTGCTTTCAGCGAACGCCACAGAACAAGCAGAATACTTGCAATTCAGGTCCCAAACCTATACTCAGGGTAGGTCCAGGACAATGACCATCCACATGCCTCCCTGTCTGCAGCCCAGAGGTGAGACATCATTGCACCCACGAGATAGCAGAACCATGATAACAGGCAGCATGGGTGTGTCATCCCCTGGTTCTTGGTCTTCCTTGGGATCTGAGGATGTTCATTGCTTTAAGGTATATTTACTTAACACAGGAAATGTAGCTGCAACACAGGGTACCAGAGCAGCAGAAAGGGTTTGATCTCACCTGTCAAATGTTATTTTGATGGAATGTCCTGGCTTCGCTTCAATGATCCATTCACAATGTAAAGAATCCTTGTAGTATCCCGGCCATCCTGGAGGTAAGATGACCCCACTAGAAGCTGTCAGGTGCCCACCACATGGAGCTGGAAGAGGACACACAAATCTGTCAAGAAAAAAATCAAGTCTAGGAAGGTGCACCACAGCAGCCTCACACTACAGGTAGGTACTGTGTAGTCAGACATTCGTGGGGCCAATGGTTGCATTAAACAAAATCTAGACTTCAGGAACCCTTATGGGATGAAGTCAACAGGTATATTCCACCATTTTCTGGGCTTTATCATCAGCGACGTTTTCCTGCTATAATACACCAGGTATATATGAAATATCTGTGTTAAGTGGATGTGCAGGGAAAACACCTTCGCTCTGCTGAGGCATGTGTAACTGTTTATCCACATCTCACACAAGTATCTGCTTATCTACTTTGGATCATCCCAACTCTAAAATTTAGTGTCCCGAGATGGTATGCTACTGTGAAAATTCATGCCAGGGTGTGCACTCATTGCATTAATTACTCATGGATGACATATAATTGTTGACGAATGTTACAAAACACAACCAGTGCTGTCAAATTCATTAAGCAAAGTGCTGCTTCTTTTGAGGCCTTTTGTGCCAAAATGGCCTGTTATTACAGAGAAAAGGGCATTTGGAAATTGCACAGTAATATTAGAAATATTTATGGTCTGAGAGTGCTTAGATAATATTTTAATATCTAATTTTAGATAACATGTTAATATTTAATATAATGTCTTGGGTAATTTATTTAGCTATCCCACTTTTTGTTTGGGTCCTTATTGATAGTTTATGATTTTGCTGGGAAAGTCATTAATTTCATCAGGACTTTCAACTTTATTGTTTAGCTTTATTTTTAACTTTATTGTCCTAGAGTTCATGTTTCTGTGCACAAGTATTTTCCTCATAATTCCCTGTGCTTTCACAAATACCAGTGAGCCACAATAAAGGATACAGAGAAGAGGCTAAATTAATGTGTGCAGAGATCTGTTTAGCTAGAGGCCACATGCTTTACCGCAGTGATGTTCTTGGCTTCTGGGAATATGCCAGAACAGTTTGTGGTGAGACTCTACATACCTGAAATTATATTATTACTACAGTAACATTTTTTTTTCTTGTGAACTGTCACTGCCTTATCTCCCCTGCTAGTATCTTCATCAGAATCCCTGGGGCTTCTTCGTTAGTGATGCCAACAAGGGACTACACGCACCTTGAATTACATTTTCATGTTGGCTATTATTAACATAATCCTCTCATTGTTTTTGTCTTTCTTTTAAATGATTGGCCCTTCCTCGGAGGCCTGAAAATATTACAATTCAAGCATGGGTTTAGGTGTGCTGTCTCAAATGTGAGTGCCCTCCTTAAATCTGGGTGTGCTCCCTCATATCCGGGTGTGCTCCCTCATATCCGGGTGTGCTCCCTCACATCCGGGTGTGCTCCCTCACATCCGGGTATGGTCCCTCACATCTGGGTGTGGTCCCTCACATCTGGGTGTGGTTCTTCACATCTGGGTGTGCTCCCCACATCTGGGTATGCTCCCCCATATCTGGGTATGCTCCCTCATATCCGGGCATGCTCTCCACATGTGGGTGTGGTTCCTCACATGCGGGTGTGGTCTCTCACATGCGGGTGTGGTCCCTCACATCCGGGTGTGGTCCCTCACATCCGGGTATGCTCCCTCACATCCGGGTATGCTCCCCAAATTTGGGTGTACTCCTCCACATCTGGGTATGCTCCCCCACATCTGGGTGTGCTCCCCACATCTGGGTGTGCTCCCCCACATCTGGGTGTATGGCCTCACCTCACATCTGTGTATGTGCTTCACATTCTTCCTAACTGAAAGATTTCCACATTGCATGACTCTAGGTGGGCTGGAACTTGGGGTTCAAATTTCTCTGTGATTCCAATTAATTAGAGATCACCTTTGCATTTTACATATTTTCTTCGAATTATTATTCATGGTACTTTAATCCCAATATGAAAAACCCTGTAGCTTACAATTGGTTTTTAACTTGTTTATCTTTGCTTTGTAGTTAACAATGTGGGTTATTTAAAAAGCCAGTCCCAGAGAACACAAGGAACAGGAGTGTTCTGTGAGATCATCTTTGTACATGACTGTTTTGTAGGAGGCTCAACACTGCTTGCATGGAGCATTCTGTAAGGAACATGAGAGGCTGCACATTCTGTAAGGCATGAGAGAGTCTCCACATCCTGTAAGGGACATGAGAATGCCCATGATCTGTAGGGGTGTGAGAGTCTCCATGTTCTATAAGGGGCATGGGATTCTTCTCATCCTTTGTAGGCTTGTCCCTGCTCACTTCCTCTTGCCTTGCCCTTTCTTCTCTCCTAGTCTGCTTCCATTGGAAAGTCAGACTTTAACCCGTTATCAACCGATCCAGTCAATTGGGAACTGTTATCAGAGCATCCACCTGCCCTGCCAGGGATTCATTTGCAATCACTAATAGGGTTTTCTAAAGTAGGGAAGCTTCCAGACTCTCTCACCTATCACCATGCCTCTCTCTAAGACTTGCTTTGTTAACAACCTCAGCTAGAGTCTGCATTCCACTTCATGGGGGTGGGTCTTTCTAAAGGAGAAGAATTCCTTCACCAACTTTTAATAAGATTGACAGTTTCCCCTCTCACCAGACTCCTCATCCCTGCCTTGATCCGGCCCATTTACTCTCCTTGTCCTCTCATGCAAATGCTCACCTACCAGCTTAGAATGCATTCCTACACAGTCTATTGCCCACAGAGGCACAAGGATAATTGTGGGCATACAAGAGCAGGGGCTAGAGCCTTGTTATCTTAAACATCCTTCTCAATAAATCATTCATGCTCCAAAGTCAACAGAAATGCTCGACTGGAACAGTGTCTGCAAACAGGATTGTCTGTGTCGTCAACCAGAGAGTCTGTAGCACATGTTTTTGGAGGATTAAAAAATTCCATGTCTCAACATTTTTATAAAAAGTGACATACAAAAGTTACATGGTATATGTTTCATAAATCAAAGTTCTCTTACTGTGGTGATTTTTGTTTTGATTTCTGTTCCTTACTTTTGTCCATTTATAACCATGGGTCATATCTGCAGTTCACCAAAGTGAGAAACAATTTACAGAAACAACTAGAATACTGTTCTGTGTTTCATCACAACTCAAAGAGGCAAAGACTAGGACCCAGTTAGGCACATTTCTGGCCCTGAGACTACCCATGCTCCCATGAATGCATATACATGCATGCACGTGCAGGCAATGGACTTGGTAGATTTAAGAGAAGGAGTAAATGAATTTGGGAGATTAAAGTGGTAGGTGGGAGACAGAATTGTAGGAGAGGAATGAGAAGTGGACTTGACAAAAATGTATTACATGCATAAATAAAATTCTCAAACACTAATTTTTTTATTTATTAAGGAATGACTATGGAGGTTGGAATAGGGCAGAATAAGTCCACCCAGATTAGACACACACCCCTAAATTATTGATGAGGAACTCTAAAGGTAGGCCTAGGGCAGGATGAGGCCACTGTGCTACTGGCTGCTATTCAGAGGCTTAATCTGTACATTCAGTCAAGCTCAGTTTAGGCCTCCTGCAGGTTACAGGACTGCTGGTAATATACCATGCTTGCTTCTGTCTTTGCAGGGTACAGATGATAGAGTTGAATAGGACAGCAATCCTCAATTTATATAACACTTCTTTATTTACTTATTAAAAAGAAACATGTGTTAATGTTAGAAAAATAGGAGAAATAGATATCAAGGGGAAATACTTCCTCACAACAGTAATTAACAAACAGCTCTTAACACTTTCCAGCATTTTGCTAATGTGGGCTTCTACTGATTTAAATATTTCGGTCATGGTACATCATAACTCATTTGAATTTATATGTTCAGGTGGTATTTAAGGGGCACAGCTATGTTTTAAATGGTTTCATTATACCTATAGTTTTGTGACATCTGTCCTCTCATGTGATAAGTTTTCAGTCATGTTATTTTGATCTTACAAAGTTTGCTGCAGTGAGTAAGCCCTGGCATTTGAATACAACCTAATTACCCAAAACCTCATAGTTAGAGCTTTTCTTGTTTGTAAGTCTTTGCTCATACAGTTGGACAAATGACATTCATCAGTATCACCATTTATTGCTGGTAGAATATTTTGTGGTATTATTCTATTATTCTAAAAATATAGGTCATGGCTCAAAAGACAAAATGATTGTAGGGATCAATAGAAATTAACTCTGGAATGCTGTCACCATCTATTCTTGATAGCACAGCCAGGAGACATCAAGGATTTCTCCACTGCCTTGTCAATAATCTATCTCATTAACATCTATAAACCTTTGATGATCATCTCATATTGATTTTGCTTTTGAACTGCTTCTCAGAGCTACCATAAGGGCCTGTGCCCACCAAAGCCCTGGTCTTAGATGTCCAGCTTACAGACTCAGATGAAGGAATTCCTTCATTTGAATTAATTTTGCAGGTCTTTCTTAAGGACTCCAGGGAAGATGACAGAGTCTGCTTGCTGACCTTTCTGAAGGACAGAGTTGCTGGCTTACCTTCACATCGAGGGACAGTAGAGCTCCAGACCACATTCCCATCTTGCAGGATGCAGGTGATGGACTCAGAACCATGGGTCTTCACAAAGCCATCGTCACAGTGGAAGGACACAGAACTTCCCAGCAGAAACCTGTCTCCAAAACGCCGACCATTCACAGGAATGCCAGGGTCATGACACTCATTCTGACCGAATGCTGAACAGAGAGAAAGTCAGTAACATAAAGACGCTTAAATAACAATTACATGTCCTAACAAAGAAGGAGACATCATACTTATAGAACAATGATGTAACAAGATTCCATGTCCATTATTCATAGACAAATCTATCTAGCCAATTGGATATCAGGGTAAGAGAGGAGACAACATGACAAAGCCCTGTGCCTATAATCCCCAAACATGTTGCTGCTAAAACAGCCCTTCACTGTGTACTGAGAAGATGAGAAGATCACAGCACAGGTGCTAAGTGGGGAGATCAGAAGACCTTTGACCTGTGACAGCTCTGCTATTAGCCTAATCATGCGATGGGAGGCAGAAATCTTACTGTCTAGAGCTGTCTATTTTTGTTTAAAACGTGAACATATATACATATATGTATATGTTTACATTTTCTTATATCCCAGAATTACTATAACACCAATTAAACTAAATGTGCTCAAATTCTAAACACACAACACAGCATTACTGATATTTGCCCCATTACCTCACATTTCCTTCGTAATTTCAAACACTTTGCAAAAGTTGAAACTAAATCAAAGGGAAGTTATCTGTCAAATATTTACAAAGTATGACCAGGTACTGATATTCTTAGCCCTAGTGCTTGATATCTGATACACTAATGTGTTTTTTTTTCAACCACACTGTATCGTTCAGTAGAGCATGCATATTTGACTGAATGTTGCTGGATTGATGGAAGGATAAATGGATTGAAGGGCTGTTGGATACAATGAATATTGAATAAATGAATGGTAAAAGAATACAGATGAATGTATAATAAAGGATGAATGGTTAATGAAAAATAAATGGATAGATGGATGGGTGACGAAGGATCCATAGATAATAAAGAATGTATGGATATATGGATACGAGAAGAGATAGATTAATGGATGTAGAGTAGGTGGATGGGACGATGAGTGGATAAATGAATAGATGGATGAATGAATAAATAAATGAATGGATAAAAAGATGGATGAATGGATTGATGGATAATGAATAATGGATGGATGAGAAATGAAGGACATATGGATGGATAAATGAGTGGAATCAATAATGGGTAGCTAGGTGAATAGACAGATAAAAGAGCATGGATGATTGGTTGCATGGGGATGCACAATAAGTGGGTAGATGAATGGAATGATGGAGAGAAAGAGAAGAGAGAGAGAGAAGCTATGTGAGAGCTCTAGGTATCTAAGACACAGCCCACACAAAGCAATCAACATTTTGTTTATCGAAATAATATATAATTTTGCTACTAGGGATATTTCTTTTAGAGTCCTGAGGTATCAGTCTTGAACTCTTAGTTCATGTACATGTGAACACCATGGGACATGGAAGGAGTACTTATGTGGCCCACTCACTGGTGTATGTGATGTTGAACCCTCTGCCAGTTGTAGAGTGATCAGACTGGAACTCCAGGCGTACTATGTGTCCACTGCTGGCCAGTTGTGCAGGCACCTCATTGCCAGAAAAAGTTCCAAGGACCGTGATATCAGAAATCCCATCATCTTTGACAGCAAGGAAGTCAAACTGAGGCTCCACATCAAAATCGTTGAAGATGAGGTGTATTCGGCTTCCAGGCTCAGAAATAATCAGCCAGACACAGTTCATGCTGTTGCCATATTCCTCAGGGTAGTTTGGTGAGAGAATAATCCCGGAGGATGCCGTGAAATTGAAGAAACATGAAACTGTGGGGCATGGAGATAATTTCATATAGTTTTACACAGAGCAAAACCCTGCCATCTGAACCCAACTGCTGAGAACTTGGAATGACAATCCCACTATCAGAGGCTCACAATGGCTCAACTAATCTCAGCTTTGTGTGCTGAAACTGGGCATTCTCTCTCACAACTGTAAGAAAAATGATCTACTGCATAGCATAGCTAGAACCCATAGATAATTGAGTATTGGTGTATCTAAAATCAATTCTATTGAATCAGCTTTTAAAAATCCTGTTGCTGTTTATTTACAAATGAAACCCATTCCCTGTGGATGCGATACCTAAATTGTGGTAGTTGAAACAGTACACTTGCTTCTCTAACTGAATGGCCACTGCCACCTGGCTCATACAACCAGCTCATATCAAGGTAATGCCTAAGATGACTAAGTCCACATGAGTTCTTGATGGAGATGGTGGTGGATGTCTCATCCTTTCAAACAAAAGGCTAGGATACTTTTTATCTAGCAGACAGAAACAAGGCACAAGCTGTTTTTTTGCAGCATGGGGAAACAGGAAGCCCCGATTTGCCACTGAGGCTACCTCTCTGGCACAGTCCCCTCCCTCCATAACTGATGCCAGACCTCACAGGTGGAACTCACACACACAGCTTGGCTTGTTGCCTGACCACTGGTTGTTCTTCTGGCAAGTGATCACTCTTTCTCCCACCAGCTCGAAAGCCGCCTGGCACTCAAAGGTGAGTGTGTCTCCATGTAGGAAGCTGCTGCCAGTCCGCTTCCCATAAGCTGGGATGCCAGGGTCCCCACAGCCTCCCTTCTCGATTTCTGCAGAGAGGGAAATGAACAAGCCAGTGAATAACCCTTAAAGAACATGCACTGGTGGACAGCACAAATTCACAAGAAAGGATCTGTCTTCTTGGTGCATCTGAACAGTGTATAAACAATTTCAAAGAGATTCTTAATTCCTCTAGTATTTTATTATAAAACCCAGGATGAAGTGGCTGTGCAGCTGTGCCAGACCACAGGTGCCTCATTCCAGCACCACCAGCTTTCTGTCTGTTGATGCTAAGACCGAGACACAGTCATTAATTCAGTTTTCATCTATGCTTCTGGCTACGAACAGGATGAATAAGATCATTCGCGACCCCCAGGATATATGGATATTCTTCCTCTTAACTGAATAGTAAAACAACTGGTGGTACAGAAGGAACCTGCTTACAATCTAAGAAGAAAACATGCATTTGGACCCTTTTCCTCAAAACATCACTTCAATGCGGTGCGAGTATGAACGCAGCCGAGCTAACAGACATGTCTCAAAGGTTAACATTCCAGAAGCTATCAGTTTGACGGGTTGTATCCACTTATTAATTTGCAAAATAATCTTGAGAGGCAAGATCTTGTGAGTCTCTTGTGCTAAGGGCCAGGGTTGGTCCCCTTGTGAAAGCCTTGTGCTAAAAGACAGGAGATGGCTGCTTATGAGCGTCTTGCTCTAAGGACCAGGGGATATCAGTCTATATCTCTTACCAAAGATCCAAAGGCTCCTATCTAGAGGCAAGCCTATTGCAACCTGGTGTAACCCATATCTGTCAATTCTCTGCAAATATTTAACACGGTCTAGCGACCACCAGTAAGGCAGACTCCACAATGTGTATCTTCCGTCTACTCAAAAGAATAGAGGAGGAACTGAGTGTGCCGATTAACAGCATCAAACCTCTGCTTCCAGAGATGAAGGTGAACTATTCTACAGAGATGGGCTCAAACCTCTTTCTACACAGATGGAATCAAGTCCCCATCAAAATGGATTGTAATGTGCCAGAGACAACTTTGATGAATTCTCTTGGAAATACCATTCACACTTGAATAAAAGATGCAAGTTCTTAGAGAAAACTAATGCTGTGAGAGCACCCTTCCCTCAAAATGTGATTACAGAATGAAGAGTCTTGGGCTAGTGCTGCTTCTCTGGTTTTCTGAGATGGCTCTCCTATCTCCTGGAAATATCTGTGCCCAAGTCTCCTGGGGTCTCCATGGTAATACATATATTTAACTATCACCTTTAGCCATGCTAAAATTATTCCGCACTTCCAATTCTCACCCCAATTTTTCCAAGTATTTCTTTTGGAGCATCTTAATATCTTTTCTATAAATATGTTTCTTAGAATGATATTGCAGGCTTAACATTCTTCCTACTAAATTTTATTTTTATTTGATACTTTACACTGTATGTACAAACGCTGACATAATAAAACTCCAATGGGGTTCACTACTCTCTAAATGCAGGTGAGCATTATTGAAAGCTGATATAATAGTCCTGAGACACAAATAAATCAAAACAGTGAACTGACAACTGGGTATGTCCTTGCAATTCCCATTTCTCCTGATCTTGGGTGGAATCTGGAGAAAGCAATACGTTTGCAGAAATGAGATGGTACCCTCAGACAGAATTCTAGAAAGTATATAAGAGGAACCACAAAAATAGATAACTGTGGGGAACCAAGCAGGAAAACCTCTGAGAAATGCTATTTAAATATTATGATAAATTCTGACAATTAGTAGGTTAACAGGTTTTGATCTACAAAATCCAACTCTACCCAAACAAATACACACCCTTCACCAATCATGCCAATTAATAATTTGATACAACGCCCCTGGGCACACAGCATCATGTAAATCTGTTCACCAGTGAGAACTATGACCACCCATCCTGCTGTACAGTTGTTGTATCTGCCTGACCTCAGTACTTCTCAGCCTGAGTCAGTCAGGTAGATGCATGACCATTTTGGTGACATCTGGGTCTACCCTATATTACTTCTCATATGCTCTTCATCAGCACGGTCATGTTGGGGCCACAATAGTTTAGACTTGTCTCTCCTTGACCCATTAGGAGTCTCAAACCAGGGACCTACTAGTTGCTACTTGCTGAACTATGTGTATTGTTCATGTTCCCTAGGTCAGAATCTGCAACTAAGGCCTCTCCATGTGACGTCTCCATCCCAGCCAGAGGTGACAGGGGTTAGCTTGACATTGCCAATTCTTCTAGCTCAAACACTCCCCCTTCCTGCTGTATAAACGGCATTTTTTTTCTGTGACCTGAGATCTCGCCAAGGGCCCACAGATTGGATCTTGAGGATTATGGGGAACCTGAATTCTTCAGCAAACAAACCAAAATTTCCTCACACCATCTTGAGAGCCCTCAGAAGCCACTTGCCACTCCACCCTGTATCTGATCTCACATCCTTGTGACTGTTAGCTAAAACTTTTGGCTTGTATACTTTCACAAACCATGAACTTTCGCCAACCCTGAAGCCAGAAGAACCATCACAGAGCACCAAGAACCCATGGCAGAGTCCCTGATTGGCTGTAACTTGCCCACATTAATTGATTTGTTACTTTAAAAGAATCCTGTGTTTATAACAGTTCAGGTAATAACTTTTACAATGATAAATCACTAGAAGGTAAGAGAAACTGGACCATGTTCCAAGTCATTGTCACTCATATTTGGCTTAAAATGAACCAAGACAAGTGCTGTGTTTGGGGACTTCCGTATGCATGGCATCCTTCTTCCTAAGGATGGAGATTCTCAAAAACTAGAATCTCTTCTTTCTCTCTCCATCACTTTTACTCACCCCATCCCTTCCCTCCTCTTTGGGGGTTTAGAGACTGTTCTTTTCTTAAAGGTCTTCAAAGGTTTTAGAACTGATCCAGAGGGATGCAGATACTCAGTGAAACTCATCACTGTAAACCTGTACTTAAACACTGCCACAAGATACATTTTCAGAATGATGGCAGAGTCACAACCTTTCAGTTTCAAGCACTTCACTAGGTTCCTGCCATTGTCTGTGTATGAAGATCTTTGAGACACTTGGCCAGGTATAGCTCTTGGCATAGTTCTTGCTGATGTGTGGGCTGCACTTTTACGCTAACAAGATTCTAGTCCTTGCAGAAAGAATATTCTAGTCTATGACAAATATTTTTAAATGTTTATTAATTTAAAATACATGCATATGCATATACATATATATATATATATATACATACACACACACACATATATGGTTGATGTTTATGTACATAGGTATAATGGATGTAGAGTTCAGAAGAGGGCATCTGCCCTATTGGAACTATAATTATACATGGTTGTGAGCCTCCTGCCATGAGTCTTGGGAATCAAATTCAGGTCTTCTGCAAGCACAGCACATGCTCTAAACTCTAAACCATCTCTCCAGCCTGTTGACAAACACTTTTCAGTAGCATTTGTTAAGGTTTCAGGGTACAAGATCTGAGCACACAGAGCCCTCGATGTGCCTGTGTTTAGGACACCGAGTAGCCAGGTTAGTGGGGCAGGTGTGGGGCCCAGACTTGAAGCCTGGCCTGGGAAGCTGCTATACCACAAATCAGGATCGCTAGCTGTCTTGCCTCCCTTGATGTGAGTCAAGTATTCCTTAAGGGGCCCGATCTGCTTGCTCTCCTCATTAGCTTCAACCTTAAATTCCCACACCGATTCTATTTCTTTGGATTTAGAATGAAAACCTAAAGAGGAAGTGACTTTTCCAGACAAGCACAGCACCTCCTTCATCCAGCTGTGAGTGACTGAGATAACGGAGCCAGTATTAGAGAACCCATAAGATTGTTTGGATCCTGAATATTTCTCCTGTTGGTGAGGAGGTTCAGAATGAGAGGTGATTCGCATTGGGGAGCACAGTAAGTGCCCCAAGGGCTCTTTTCGTGGCTCCTCCTTTGCAGTCTCATGCAAGGACAGGATCTGGGTGGATGCTCTGTCCCAGGAAGTCAGGGACTCTTTGGTACAATATGAATGAACCATCAATCTAGCCTTGAAGAGTACAGCTGAGATGAGAGAGTAAAGAACCTTTGCACAATTGAGACCCCGACTCAGAACAGAGGAATCAGTGAGCACACAGGAAGCAGGAGCCAGCACCATGACAAGACTCCATGGTCTTTCCCCCTCCCCGGAGACAAGGGAGTGAATAGTGTATCTTAGGTGCACACATCATGGTAGTGTGAGCTGAATCCATCCTTCCTGTGAGAATCCATCTTTGCTAGGCTACATGATCACTGGAATCCAGTACAAAGACTGTCCTCAAAATGAATACATGAATGAGCAACTAATTCAGATGATCCCCTGACCTCGATCCATAAAGGTTTTAATAAATAAGTAATGGATGTGGGGTCCAGGGGAAAACTGAGAAACTTCCCAATTACAGTCTCTGGTTCAGATGAAAGCAAAGATTTATGCACAAAACGACCAAAGTTAGTTCATTGCACATACCCCTCCAAAATAACCTCAGAGGACTGGCTGGCGTCTGCAAAGCATGCGATAAGCATGCTGATAAATTCCACTAGCACAAAACGCTAAGTAATCTCCTCAGTGAGCAATTCACTTTTCCATAGGTCACAGGAAATCTGTCACATGCAAGCCTGAATTTGATTTCCTAATGGTAATCATGGTTTCATTTGGCTACAAGTCAACCAACACACACCAAAAACATCCAAAAGCGCTGCAGTAAAGGAACGTAATGTATTTTCCTCACACAGAAAAGGCTGGTGGGGGAGTACAGTAGAGCGCGGGAATGCAGGTGTGAAGCCAGTGACAGTCTCATGACACACAGCCTGAGAAGTCACACTTCAAGTGTAGAGAAGATGCCATGCCTGTAAGTAGGCACGTGGCCATGTCCACGTTTCCCCCTCATGGGCAGCCCAGCTTGTTTATAAGGTATCTTTCGTCACCTCCATATTTACCTTTACAGAGTTCTTAAAAGGAAAAAATCAAAACAAAACCTTTACCAAGTCAGGGTAATCTTAGACTCACAGTAACGATGGACAGCACAGGCAAGGTTCTCAGCTCTACCTGTCTGCACACAGGGACAACCTTGCTCCATGTGTGTCCCCAGCAGAGTAGCTCCTTTGTTAGAGTGGGAAGCCACCTTCTGCATCCTCACCACCCAGACCCACGAGTTCTCCCTACAGCCCATTTTGCCTTCTCAGGACATAATGTGGCTGGAATTACATGGCCTTTACTGTGCTGAGTGACACTCCATGCTCTGGGTACCCCAGCTTCACATCTGTCAGCTACTGGAGTTTCCAAATGCGGGCAGTGAAGGGCAAGTACAGCAGACATTCTCTTGCAGGCTGGTGTCTAAACACGTCTCCTCAATTGCTGGAGGCCATCGGCCTGCAGTGCACCCAGCCTGGGCCAAAGGCCAGGACCTCAAACTGGTTGTAGAGCAATCTGGCCATTTAAAGCTGGCTTGCGGGACTAGATGAAGGCATGATGACAGGCCCCCAGCATCCAAGTTTCACAGGAAGCCAGTACTCTGCTAACACAGCTGAGTGTTTTGGGAACCCCAATCCTGATCTGCAGAGATGTTGCAGGCTGTGGAGGTGAGGGACAACAGGTCATGGGTTTTGCAAACAGGTCTCTCAGCAGCTCAGACAAAACAGATAAACTGTGCCTGAGTTCTTTCGCTTGTCTTTGTTGCTCCAAATTTCAAAACTATTGGAATGTATGTCAGTGGTGAGGCTTCCCCTTATGGCCAAGGTCTTGGGTTCAATTCTTGGCTCACGCGCACACACGTACATGCACACGCACACACACACCATCATCATCACAGATGCTGCCACTGCCACCACCACCACAAAAAAAAAAATATTGCCAAGAGCTAGGGAGATGACTCACGAATAAAATTATTTCTGTGCAAACTTTAGGACCTGAATTTGGATCCCCAGCACATACATTAAAAAAGCCAAGTGTGGGATCCCACACTTGTATTCCCATCACCAAGAAGGTGAAGACAGAGACTCCTGGGTCTTACTGGCCAACAAGCCACACCTTGTCAGTGAGCTGCATACAGGTCAGTGAGATACCCCACCTTACAAACCAATGTGGATAGCTTCTGAAGAACCCGCTCAGGTTGACTCCTGGACTCCACACATAAGGTAATAGATTTCTTCCTAAAATAGCATTTATTCTACTCTATTAAACATGTACCTACCCCCATGCCTTCTGTGTCCAGAATGACAACTATCCTACACCTACTGTGTGTAGTAGGATGTCCATACCACACCTGCAGGTGTATTTACACTTCCCCAAAATAAACACATGCTCAAAAGATTCAAACTTCTGCACTAACCCACAAAATACCCATGAAAAATTATGCCTCCAACTTTCCTAGAAACTCATTCTAGGTCCTTTTTTTTTTTGGTTTTTATGAGACAGGGTTTCTCTGTTTTGGAGGCTGTCGGTCCAGCCTGGCCTCAAACTCACAGAGATCCTCCTGCCTCTGCCTCCCGAGTGCTGGGATTAAAGGTATGTGCCACCAAAGCCTGGTTTCATTCTGGTCCTTTTACCCACACGGCTTCCTCTGTAAAGGCCAATCCTGGTCAAACCCTCCTCTTTAAGAACCAGGGGCCATGATGTCAGAGCTTCACACACCTGGAGAGAGAGAGAGCAAGTAGGGAATTGGCCTCTCTCCTTCTGATGGACTTTATGTGGCCATTTATAGCTTCTACTTCTCAGAGTCAGTAAAAAATTAGGTAAATAAATTCCAAGAATTTAAATTCAATCAAAAATCCCACTCAATGGAAGGGAAGCTTCTCAGGCAGGGTTACCTCTGAGTATTTCAGAAATCTTCATCCACGGTAGCTCTAATGCGTGTGGTGATTTGTGTTTAGTTTTTGGAAAGAATAGAAATTAATGTATGATCCTCCTTAGAATCAGCTGGGAGATAATTCATGGTAAATAAAGACAAATGCTATTTCTGAAAGAAATCTATCAACATAACGGGAGGGATTTTGACACAGGCAGATAAAAATACCGCACTTGAAGCAATAAGAAAGCGGAGTGAGTCAGAGAATCATAAATAAACCAGCCACTACTTCTTTGTGTTGTCCTCATTCTATGGTAAAACCAGTAGGGCTGAGGCTGTCTTCAGAAGCTGAGTGACAATTCCCAGGCACTATTTAAGTCGTTAACCTACAGTACAATTGGACTGTCACAGATCCAGGGACAGAGAAGAGAAAGACACACATTACAGATTTAAAATACCAGATTTAAAAAGAGGAGCAGGTTTGATACTCCATTTCCTGCCATTCCTGTTCTGGGCAGGAGGGAGCATAGCCTGTCCTGGATAGAGGCCTCCACCCTTCACTGCTTTCTTGGGCTTGGAGAGGCATGGACCCCTTTCTCCAGGTTTATTTCTGAACCATCCAAGTCCCTGCCCCTGACACACAGGAAGAACACAGGGCTTCATCTAAGGTAGGGCCTGAGTGTTCACTGATGGGAAAAAGTGTGCTCCTCTTTTTTCCATTGTATTTTTTTAACTTTTCAAAGCAATCTTTGTTTTTAAAGGGCAAATAATTTTTGTAAAGGTGTTAAATTTTTAGCATTTGCTATATAACACATTGCACAAAGCATGGTTTACAGATTTAGAAAATGTGGCAACTGAGTAAATTATACAGTGATAAGCTAATGTCTAGGATAAACACATACAGGTGCCATTTGTTAGGATCCAATAGAACGTTTTAAAGCTTGTGCAACTTACAGACTAACCAGATGGCGCCATTTCCTCAACTGAGGTTCCCTCTACCTGATTATGTCAAATTGACAACCCAGGCTGACCACCACACACACACAACATGAAAAGTGGGACCAAGCAGCTCCCAGCACCCTCACTGTCTCAGGATGTCATGGAATCGTGGCCCCTTTAGTTCATCCTTCTACAAAAGGTGTTTTCTGTTGGAATGAGGGACCCTGAAAGCACTTTTGTGTCTTGGGTATTTTTTCTTTCTTTTTTTAAATTTCAATTTTTAAATTTCAATTTAAATTAGAAACAAGGTTGCTTCATATGTCAATCCCAGATCCCTCTCCCTTTCCCTCTCCTCCTCCCACCAAGCCCCCCAAAATCCCCTCATTTCCCCAGGGAGGGTGAGGCCCTCCATAGGGGTGTCCATAGTCTGTCATTTCATCCAGGGCAGGGCCTAGATCCTCCCCCAAGAGTCCAGGCTGAGAGAGCATCTCATTGTTGGATGGGCACTCAAAGTCCATTCGTATGCCAGGGATAAATACTGACCCCAAGGAGCCATAGATTGCCTAGGCCTCCTCACTGACACCCACATCAGTCCCATGCTGGATTCCCAGGCATCAGTCTGGGATTCAAGAGCTAACCCTTGTCAGGTCAGCTGTTTCTGGGGGTTAAACCAGCCCAGTCATAACCCCTTTGCTCAGTTTCCATTGCATTTTCAAGTGCTACTACACAGGGTAACAGAAAGCCAGTTTTGAGTGAGTATATAACAGCCCTGGGCACCCCAACACCCCACTGCCCTCCCACTTCCCCACTACAGTTCTGACTAACCTTTGTGTCACGCTCTCATCTATGATTTTATGTCTCTACAAAGTCAACAACATGGGAATGAGACTTAAATGTGATGTTTTTCATTCTGAGAATGCCTTATTTTGGTTAACTATTTTTTCTGTTTTAACATGACCACTGAATATGTTTCATTCTTTGGCAGAGCCAGGTATTTTGGCTTTTCCATGACAGATTTACACAGTTGCCTTTACTTCTGAACATGTAACCAAATCAGCAATGCTAAATATACTACAGAAATCCCCTGAACCTTATCCAGGACGACACCTACCTGGAGTCTACTGTATTCAATAAGATACCTATCCCACACCTGCTGTGTGCAGTAGGATGCCCACCTCACACCTACTGTGTGCAGTGAGATACCTACTTAATGCCTGTTGCATTGAAATAATGTCACGAGCAAAGTAAGGATGTAGTCATGCAGAATTTAAACATTGTTCAAGGTTAATTTCATTCACTTTTTCTCTGAAACCAGGCCCCATATTTGAGTACCAAACTATACAATTGTCTTGTGTTGGAGCATGCCCAGGTGAGTTCTGTACAATTGTCTGTGTGGCTGAGCATGCCCAGGTGAGTTCTGTACAATTGCTTGTGTGTCTGGAGATGCAGCTTCGGGATGCCTGCAGGGCCTTCATCAGTCGTTGTCTACAGAGCTGCGGTACTTGCATTTTCTCCAGGTACTCCTTTAGAGATATGTCTTCATAAAAGTGTCATCCTATCCTAGTATATTGCTTTTCACTCCTCTGATAACAGGGGACACCAGTACAAGTGTCTCTCTGGGAGTGAAGCTTGGCACTGCTTGACAGCCCGGTGGGTCAACTAAACCATGCTCCTCGCATTCCAGTGTTCTCATGTGGACATTCTCCCCACCAGTATCTTAGAATAAATCCATATTTAAAAGCAGAACATTTGCTCTTATGAACTGCCTAAAATGAGGCCGCCGGGTTCACCCTAATCCATGTGGGTAGCATCTTGAGCATGCATTGTGCAAACAGCAAAGAGCTCATAAGGCCCTTTCCCAGCGTGCAGAGAGACAACCGAGTGCCTCAGCGGATCCCTTCCCTTGCTTACAGTCCAATCACACCCAAGTCTCAGAGCCCTAGGAAATAAGAGTCTGGCCCTCAAGGATATACATACTGTAACTATTTTTAAAATGACTTCTCAGCAAACTGTAAAAAGAATTAAACAAAAGACACACTGTTTATAGACAGCTGCTGAAGGCCAGCCTGTGCCATGAACTGTTCTCCCTCACATGGGAGCCCTGAACCAGGTTGGGCTGGGTCCATTTCTTGGGTGTTCTGTTTGACAGGCCTTTCCTAAGTGATCAGCACTTCTGGATGATGGGACTGGCCTGTGGGGAGAGCTGTGAGGAGACAGTCTGCTGACAAGAGCTCCCTAAGCACGCCATCAGAGGACGACACATATTACTGAAATGCCGTTTTATGCATTCCAATGGGAAGCAGTGTTCTCCAGTGCTAGCAGCGAGCGAGCATCGGGAAGCTGGCATGAGTCTTCATCCTGTCAACTCGGAAGCTGTGATGCCTGCTTTTGTGTGTCACTCTGACTGGACTGTGAAATGCCATTTAATCTCCTTAGCTGGTAAGGAGGGCTTCTCCTCTGCAACTGGGAATGATGGGAGTAGAGGAGGTTGGGAAATGGAAAAGTTGGTCAAGCACCTGCACTGGAACTGGGTACCTATAATCCTAGCCTTCAGATAACTACAGCAGAAGGATATCTGTAAGCGTCAGGCAAATCTGGGCTATAGGGCTGAAACTTTTCTAAAAAAAAAAAAAGCTAAGAAAAAAGAAAGAACAAGGTGGAAGAGGAAGATGGAGAGGGGAAATATAAGGAGGGAGAAATTAAAGAATAGGAGAAGGAACAAGAGGAAGAAGGAGAGAGAGGGGGGAAGTCAGTCTGTACCGTTGTGGATAGACATCATGAAGTCCATGGAGGGACAGAGAGCATCACAAACACATATAGAACTGCAACCCTTTCCAGGACCTCCGCCATCTCCTGCCTTTGGTCATCATTGCTTCTGCCTCTTGGACCTTCAAACCTGGGGACTTGAAGCATCACTTCTGTTTTCAGGCCTTAGATTTCACGATCCTGGTGGGCCTCCTGGTGTAGAACCCCTCATGAATTAATCTTTCTGACACTCCTCCTCGTCTATGCACAGGTACCCTATGGTTCCAGTGCCCTGGTGGGCCCTGGCAAAGACAATGGTCATGGAATATCAAAAGATACTAATTGGAAGAGATGATAAAAGTGGATGGGATGCTATATGAAGAGCATATAAAATAGTTGATGACTGTTTAAGAGGAAGGAAGTGGGGCTTTAGGGAATGTCAGGGTCAATGGTAATTGCATGTCCCTATATGGGGACATGGAAACAAATGAGGTGCAGTCAGTCTCTTGCTCAGAGAAGGCTCTCACTTGGTCTTTTCTCTTCTTACATCCTAAGCAGGAATCTTCCCAGATCAGTTCTCCCCTAAGAAGCATGGGGTGGCTAGAATGCATGGAATAGGTGGGTTATTTGTACCTAAGCTGTGGTCTGATGCTTCACCTAGAGGACAGAAGATCATTGATCAAGCTGTATGATCTATACTGATACCACTCAACACACCTACTCAGCACAAGAAAGGGGCCTGTTTCCCAGGAGCTGAGCATTGACTACAGCTGGGCTACATCCACCTTGGCCATGCTTCTCCTTCATCAACCACACTGGAGGCATTGTTGCTATAGGTCTGTCTTCTCAAGATCTCCTGGCCTACAATATGCTCTGTTATGGAGACTCCTGCAGCCTGCTCATGCCCCCTGACCTGTCTGCACTGAGGAACTGTCTCTACATGATGCCACATGTAGAGCCACTAAGACCACACATTTCCTTGTACATTTCCTTCCCCTGGTCCATTATTTATCTTCAGCCCAGGCACTATTTCTGATTACAGTCAATATAGAATACGATGCCCCTTGCCTTTTAATTTCTTATTGTTCTGAGTCATGGGTCTTTTATCAGAAATGCATACTTTTTTTCCTTCTTAAGGTGGCCACTTACTTCTGTGCTGACTCATGACAGTTATCTAGCCTGGGTTAAGGAGTGATGGGTTTGCTGTGGCTCGACTCTCCAATGAGGTCATGCATTGAATGCACATTGACTTGCAGTACATTCTGCATCTTAAAGTGGATTTATCTGGAGGTAACTGTACTTAGGTTGAGGAGTGTTCACAGCTCTGTTATTTTCACTAAGACTATAATGCCTCAAAGTATGAACGTCAACATTTGTGGCAACACCACTGATTTCCCATAGCTCTCCATGAAGCAGCAGGATCAGCTCCTAATGTGTTTCTTCTTAGAGCCTGAAATCACCCTCTTCTCGGGGGACCTCTGGCAGTGGCATAGATGAGCCATCTGTGATGAGCTGGAGGTGTTGGTTCCTCCAATCCAGTCTGGCTCTAAGTGGCTCTATAAACTGAAAGACTTTAATTAATACTGATATATGCATAAAACAGATTGGGATTAGACCAGTGACCTTTCCAGTCTTGTGTCCTTGACTTCCTGAAACCCAAGGTTAAGACTTCAGTAGCAGCTGTAAGTCTAACCCAACTTGGCTTTCTCTATGATTAATACATGCTAAAGTGATTATTTTGAAACTTTGCAAGAAGTTATGCTATCCAATCATGGATCACCAAATCTTATCCAACTGCTTCAAAACTCATTACACAAGATTTGTCTACAACTGTGACAGTCCCAAACATGCCACATTGCTACTCATCTCTGGTCTAGGCCATTCCATGGTCCTAGCCACAGTTTTCCATTCTCATTGTGTCCACACAATTTGTCTCACCCATGTCCTCAACCTACTCCTTATGCTGTGCCCAAAACACAAAGTCCAGGGATGACTCCAACTCGGAAGATATGCTCTGACCATCATTCTTGTTTCCTGTTTCTAACAGAATGCAGGCTCTTTGTGCTCTGGATTCGCTGTCACCTTCACTCTGTGTTCTAAGGTCTGTCCCTTCCTCTGAGATGGAGGTGGGGGAATGCACTTCAGATCTCTACAATGTCAACTGTCCTCAGACCCACATTATATGTGAACAACTCAGCCACTCTGTCGTGTGTCACCAACACTGTTCTGTGGAAATTCTACTTAGATGCTACTTGCTCAGGTGACTGTAATCCCCTGTGTCTACAGCCCACACTTGTCCCTGATGGAAGGGCTTGTATTTTAATTGTCTCTGGCTTTATATCCATTCTAGCTGTACATGGATTTTGTCTTTGGAATGCTGGAGCATAACAGGTGTTCTTTAAGACCATCCCCCACTAATATCTTTACCATTACCTACATTTATCTATAATGTAATTAAAATCTTATGATTATATATAAAAATACCACATAAAAGTTGATATTTTGAAATACATGAGTATTGTGGAGTGGCTGCATGAGTCTACTTTGTATATGCAAGGCCCACCATAATTATCATTTTATTTTATGATGCAAACACAGACCATATCTTTCTTAACAGTTAAAAGCATGAAACAAAGAGTGGTCCCTACTGTTCCTCTCAACTGAAACCTTATTTCCTTTCACCAGCATCTATGTAGCCCATGACATCTTCAAAATCATTTTAATGACCTCCATGGAGTTTAGTGTTTGCATGCTTGCCCTAACCTTATCCCCTTCTTCTGATGGATGCACACTCGTTTGAGAGAGTGGTTATCCAGCCTTCAATTCATTGAAGCCTCCAGCTTGGAAAGGCATATTAAAAACAGCATTTAAGTAACAATTCTGTGTTTTTGAGACAAGGCAAAAGGTTGCATTTACCTCCAGATTTTATGATAGTCATATTCTATGAGACATAGTACATTTTATCCTATTATTGGCCAAGATTGAGACCTGGACAAATTGAAAATTTTCTAAATGACAGATGGGAAATTAAAATACGAATTTTATTAAATAAATCTAGTTGTATTTGGATTGTGCCTTTTAGGTTCATGTGAATAATTTCTAAAAATGCCAAAGATAAATCTAGTTTTGATGTATAATAATATTTGATTTGAGGGGAGTAGAAAGCATTGCTTCTTGGCACCAACTGCATTTAGCACCTGTCAATTATTCTTTAAAAAGGTGGCTTTTATATGCACTTCAGGAAACAAGCACCTTGTTGTTCATGAGAGAGGACCCAGTGCTGTGGAATAAATAGAAAGTAAATAACCCAGAAAATGGACACAAATTAGTCTGGGAATATGATGGATTCCTGAATCCACTTCTGTTAAAATGGGTAGTTGTTACACACTTGAATTTAAAAGATGACAGGAAAAGGTATCAGATATAAGAAAGCTTTGCTAAGCATAGCATGTTTGGGTTGTACTGACTAGTCAAGCATGAGCTGTCACTACAGATATGTGGAAGTGTGGCTGACAGCTGTCACTGTGGATATGGTAAAGCATGACTGTGGGCTGGCACTTTGGATAACTGGAAGCATACACGTGGGCTTTCACACTGGATATGTAGAAAGGTAACCATGGAAGCAACCATCCCATTATATCATTTCCTGTCCACGCCCTCCAGTGACTGACTTCTGTAGTCGGTGGTAGGGTAGAACCAGGCTGAACGAACACAACTGAGAGCTGAGGGTCATCCTGTGTGGTCAACACTACTATGTGACCTGGACTAGTGTCCCTGGTCAGTGGAGAAATCTATCCACGGTTTTCATGGGTGTCTTTGATTCCATAAGCATTTGGGGAAGTTATTTGAATACAGATGTTCAGTAAATATCTGGGGTGATGGTTCTGTAGGTAGAGCATGTGCAAAGCATGAAGACATGAATTTGGATCCCCAGAATTTAAATTAAAAAATAGTTATGCATAGCAATGTACATCTTAATCCTGTCTCTGGGGATGCAGGGACAGTGGGACCCTGGGAGTATGATTGTCAGCTAGTCTGGACAAACTGGTGAGCTCCTGGTTCAGTGAGAGACCTTGCCTAAGAAAACAAGAGAAATACAACAGATTTCTATCTCTGGTCTTCACCGTGCATATGTATAAATGAGTACATCCACTTATACATACATTTAACACACACACATTTCCTACACACACACACCCATACACATGGAACACACATACACACAGACATATACTTATTTTTTTAAGTTCTGAATGAATGGAACTAAATCCTAAAACTACATTCAGCCAGGATCATATTTACAACTAACAATTACTCTAAGCCTCAGCCATATTAGATAGCCCAAGCTCTTGTCCCAAGAATGAGGGGAATTTGCCAATAGGAATTCTTAAATCATGCTATACCCTATCCTATCCATTCTTACACAGTAGTATAACTTCCTCATAACATGAGGTATATACTAGGATTATGGCATTTTAGTCACCATGAACAGTTCATCTACAGCCTGGCCTGATGCCCAGACCTGTATTGCCAGTTACTTGAGAGGGGAGACTGAGGCTGGAGAGTATCAAGTTCATGAGGTATTTGGGCTGCAGAGCAAACTCAAAGCCAGCCTCAGTAACATCTCAAAACAAAACATAAAGGGGGACCAGACTAAAATTAACCATCCTGAGTGAGGTAACCCAGTCACAAAAGGACAAACATGGAAATGTACTCATTCATATATGAATTTCAGACATGGAGCAGGGGTTGCCAGCCTACAATCCCACTGCCAGAGAGTCTGGGAAACAGGGAGGACCCTAAGAGAGATGTGCATGGTACCCTGGAGAAGGGGAAGGGGGCAAGTTCTCTGATGAGATTAGGAGCATGGGGGGAGGGGAGGAGAGAGGGAGACCAGAGGAAGAGAGGGGGAGAAGAGGAGGGAGAGGAGGACATGGGGGAACAGGAGGGTTGAGTCAGGATAAAAATGGAAGAGAGCAGGATGAGAGATACCATAATAGAGAGAACCATTGTGGGTTTGAGGAGATATCTGGCACTAGTGAGATTTTCAGAGATCTATAACAATGACACCAACTGGCATTAAGGCTACTTTAAATGCCCTCCCCCCGATAATGAGATTGATGATTATCTTATATGCTATCCTAGAGCCCTCATCCAGTGGCTGCTGGAAGCAGAGGCAGACACCCACAGCTGGACACAGAACTGAACTCCTGGAACCCAGTTGCAAAGAGGAGTGATGAGCAAAGGAATCAATACCTGGCTGGTGAAACCCACGGAAACAGCTGACCTGAACAAGGGGGGAGCTCATGGACCCAAGACTGGTGACTGAGAGGCCAGCATGGGACGGATCCAGACACCCCTCCCAGCCTGGGTGTCAGAGAGGAGGCCTCGGCAATCTGTGGGACCTCAGATCAATATTTATCCCTGGCATATGGATGGACTTTGAGAGCCCATTCCACATGGAGGGATACTCTCTGAGCCTGGACACATGGGGGAGGGCCTGGGCCCTGCCTGGGATATGACAGACTTAGAAATCGCCCCGTGGAAGGCCTTATCCTCCCTGGGGAGCAGAGGAGGGATGGAGTCGGGGGTTGGAGGGGCAGGAGATGAGGGGAGAGAGAGGTAGCTGGGAGTAACATGTGTAAAAAGTTA
This sequence comes from Mesocricetus auratus, assembly GCF_017639785.1. Lineage (NCBI taxonomy): Eukaryota > Metazoa > Chordata > Mammalia > Rodentia > Cricetidae > Mesocricetus > Mesocricetus auratus. The sequence continues at coordinate 3,533,115 of NW_024429212.1, read as the reverse complement.
AATTATCTAAGAATTAATTTTAAAAAAAGAAAACAAAAGGGGGCAGAGATCTACCTGGGGCCAGAGCACCTGTCTAGCATGAGTGAAGTCCTGGGTTCGATTCCCAGTACTGCATAACAACAAATAAACAACAATAACTCATCCATGTGTGTTTCTAACTTATAACAAAATCAGTACATTCAAATGATAATCCCTAGATGAGTCTTAAGATTTTACCCTTGGTGGTACAGGGTTTTTAATTAACAAACTGCAGAGATTACACTGCATCAGCTGCGCAGCAGATATTTCTTCCAAGAGTTCATAATACCGGTTTCTTAGAAAGCTGCAGCAGCTGTCCCCATCCCCGGGAGAGCAAGGTGTTTCTGTGCGGCCAGCAACACAGCTTCTTACGCACTTACTGTCTGATGCAAGCAAAGCCCTGGAGAGTGTGCATCCCGCTCTGGTCATTTGCCCGGGACTGCCATCTCTCCTCAGAAGTAGAGCTGCCCTAGCCTTCGACCATAGAGAATGGAGGGTGCTACTGTGAAAAACTGATCACAGACAGCTTCTGCAACCTGGTGGGAGACCGGCAGGGTAAGACAGCTTCTTGTACATACGCCTGTATCTCACCTGCTCTCTGATTCACATTTTTCTGCAGCTTTAACTCAAAAAATCTCTAAGGTCATACTTTTCCACTCAACAGTTTCAGATAACATTCCATCTTCCTGTTCTTGGATTACTATCCTATCTTTTGGTACCATTGACTGGTCCTTCTGGCACTGTGTGGATGTGGTTCCCGTCACTGCCGCCTTCTGTGCATGAAGCATGACAGTGCCACAGAACCAGCACAACCTCCCATAGCAAAGACCTTGTCTGTCATGACAGTAACTTCACTGGGTACATCAGATCACTGTGACAGTGGCCTGGACTTGCTAATATGCCCTGGAATCATGCTGAAGTGTGGTGTTGGGGTGAGGAACTTGGGTACATGCCTAGAATGCTGTATTTGCATTCACAGGAGTGTGCTTTGATTAAAACAAAAACAAGATGCTCTCAATGTTGTGGTCATAACTAAAGTCAGTACAGAGTTACATCTGCATGGCTTATTTCCTCTGAGGACCATATGATGGAGAGCTGGATCCCAGAATCTTACATTTTCAGCCTCAGGAATCATGAGAGTACCAAATTTTAAACTCAGTGTATGCACTACCCAAAGAAGTCACATGTATGTCTGTAATAGGGAATGCTCTTTATGCTATAGCTCATGAGTCAAGAGGCAGGTGTGCCAGGAAATACATCTCCACAAAAGCTGTGGCTTGATATAAGACATGTGTTACCCTGGCACAACGGGCCATGTGAACTCGGTCCCACTCTGTCTTTTCCCTGTTAGTTTGGTAAGGCTGGTGGAATCTAAGGAGACTGACTTTAAGTTGCATGTTCACATTCAACTGTGTCACATGTCTCAGTTAAGTATGTCCGACCCAGCATAACCTTTGATCTTTTGTAATGCAGGCCTTCCATGGTGCTACAGACATGTGTGAGGGTGGGGTTGCATAGTACTGTGTAGCAATGTTAGCAAGTTTTGTGCAAATTGTGATGACTTGAATGAGCTGTCCATTATACCACTATAGGCTCAGACATTTGAGTTCATGGTCCCCAGTCACTGGGTTCTGTGGAGTTTAGTAAATGTGGTTTTATTGGAAGAATTATGTCAATGGGGCAGGCTTTGAAAGATCGAAGACACATCATTCTGAATGTTCTGTTTCCTTACTGTAGTTAATAAGAGAGCTCCCAGCTCACTGCTCCAGTCTCCATTCCTGCCTGCTGCCATGTTTCCTGGGCATGACAGTGATGGACTCTAACCCTCCAGAACCATAAGCCCAAATAAACCTTTCCTTCTCTAAGTAGCCTTTGCCATGGTGTTTGATCACAGTAACAGAAAAGTAACTAAGATACAAACCTAAAGCTAATCTAGATTTAAAGAAAATTTGCTTTGCATTTTTTCTCTCTTTTTTTGTGACAGAGTCTCATTGTATAGCACCAGATGTTCTCAGACCCTCTATATAGACCAGGCTGACCTAAACCCACAGAGATCGACTTGCCTCTGCCTCCTGAGTATTGCGGTTAAACCTGCACCACTGGCCTGCTTAACAAAATTGTTTTAAAGGCAGTAACTATATTTTTGTGCATCTATTCTGACTAGAATATTTTCCAATCTAAGATATTAAGTCTCACTCTTTTTTCTTATAGTTTCAATGATTCCTTGGAGGCACAAGCTACTGTGACAAGACTTGGAATGGCTTGTTTTAATCTCCATTTTAACATGCACAGATAAGATCCTTTAGTATACTTGAAGAAGGTTTAAATCTTCTACACATAGCCATAAAACTTCAGGAACTAACACATGTCTCATGATTGAGAACATTCATTGGTAACTCCTGAGTTCTTTATTAATTTGATTTTATATTGCATTAAAAAGACCAGTACCAGCCATTTTCAGGTCGTGTCTGTGCTGTACTTATAAAAGGGACAGTAAAACCTCTGTGAAGTTTTACTGTGATGGTAGGGATTTTAATGCAATAATTGAAAACAATAAAACTGCATCTGGCTGCCCTTGTGATCATTTTCAGGATGAAGACAATGAAAATTATATGTTTAAGAACTTATGGAAATTGTAGTCGACTCAAGAAAATATGAAACTCATAATACATTGTATCTGAAAGCCAGCTCCAGAGGAACAAACACAGCAAGTATAAATCTTTGGAAACTGGTTCACAGGACTAGAAGGACATGTGGGCTACAAGAAGGCAAGAAAGTTTGCTTGAGCATACAGAGCCCAAGGAGCCACACAACCTATGAGCTGAGGAAGTCTACTCAAATATGGAAAATATGAATGACCTCTGGTTGACATCAGAACAGGGGGTATTCTGAACACTATGGAAACACCTCTATCATTTTACTTATACAAAACAGTGAGTAGAGAAGGTAGGCCTCCGTATGAAAATAATTGATTTCCTGATGCCAGCAAAAAACCCATTCTGAATTTAGCATTTTGGTTCCATCCAAAAGTACCAAGCTAAAAGGTCCTGGAATTTTTCTTTTGTTTTGTCTTTCGAGACAGGGTTTCTTTGAGTAACAGTTATGGCTGTTCTGGAACTCATTCTATAGACCAGACTGGTCTTGAACTCACAGAGATCCATATTCCTCAGCCTTCCAAGTGCTGGAATTAAAGGCTTGTACCGCCATGCCTGATGGAGTCCTGGGTTTTCTAACCATGGATGCTATGAGATTCTTAGAATGTTTGTGTCCTTCACATCACACCTGGTCAGTGATGTGCCACCAACCCTCTAATCATAGTCAGCTACTCTTCAAACCCTGTAAACAGTGTGACATCCTTCAGGGCCTGCTCATCTCTCGGTGACTACTCGGTATTCCCAATAGTGCATCATAAATCTGGTAATAAAAAATAAAATAATAAAGGTGATTAAGAGGTCACTTTGCTGTACAATTGTAGGGTGCAATTCTTAGTATCAGTTTAAGCCTTGTTGGCAAGAGTGGAATCCCTGGGAACAGTAGAAGTAGCTCCCTTCTGAGAAGTGTTAAATCCCTGCCTTCCTATTTACTGTTAGTTAAATATGATACTGCAGACCAGATGCACAGGTGTTTGAGAAAACATCTTTTGACAAGCCCCAAGTCAGTCAAGGTGACACAAAGATGTTCTGAGGATTTGGAAATTAAAATGTCACAAAGGAGTGAACTCAGCTGTCAAAACTCATCACATAGTATGGTTTTAAATATGTGCAGTTTTTTGTGAATAAAGTATCTTTAAATAAAACTGTTCCAATGGATTTTCAGCATAAAGTTGGCTGTGAGATCAAGTGTGTGGACTGTCACTTACTTACTTTCTATAACTTACAGTTTATATTTTGTATATAATGACTTACCAGTGGCATAGACCCTCAGTGGTTGGCAAGTCTGGCCACACAGGTATGCTGACTGAATTGTGTTTTTCACTTTTACATAGTGATGTGTATGGTCATGGATCAATGTCCCTTGGGTGAGTGTGTGTGAGTGTCTGAGTGTGAGTGTGTGTGTGTGTGTATGTAAATTGCAGAGAAGGAAGAGAACTGGAATTTAATTGTTAAATATGTATACAAGAGCATACATAAACACACATATATGCCCTGCGAATGAATTTATTTTATCTTGAGTCTGCGATGGTCTTCCCTAAAAATCTGAGGATTGCCTATGCTCTAGTTATGGTGACTATTGTTGCGATGAAACACCAGGGCCAAAGAAAATTGGGGAGGAAAGGGTTTATTTGACTTATGCTTCTACATCACTGTTTTTCACTGAAGGAAGTCAGGATATGAAACAGGGCAGGAACCTGGAAGCAGGAGCTGATGCAGAGGCCATGGATGGTGCTGCTTACTGGCTTGCTCTCCCTGGCTTGGTTGGTTAGAGAGGTGAGATGCACGGAGTGTACTAATACTTCCCCTCTTGATCTTAGTGGGAAGGAGATATTCCTCATCACAACCACCTGAGGGAACTGCTGCATGTCCATGTCTCACATCCACACATGAGAGCTAAGCATTGGTGGATTTACTCCAGAGAGGTGTGCAGGTGGCTAGTGACATGTGACTGTCTTTGTCCTCATGTGGCTTGCACTAGTGGTATGATAGTTAAACGGACTTTGAGTTCTGGTGACTATCGTCATAAACAGCGGTAAGACTCAATGCAATGTGGCATCCTATCACATGGAAACAGTGCAGAGACAGTCACAGGAACACAGCTCCTAGCCACCGGGTCTTCACAGCCATCATGCTTATGATCCCAGCCCTCAGTACATCCTCAAGCCTCCAGCCACTACCACACCAATGTCTCTATCATCTCTTCATTCCATAAATTATGCAAATGTATCTTACAGTAGGAGCCTTTGGGGTTGGTATTTGTTCAGTCAACAACTCTCTGGGGTTCTCACTTGGGATTTCAAGTTTATTCCTTTACATTGCTGAGTAGTGCTCATTTCAATGGGCACAGCTTGGGTAGTCTTTTGAATGACTCAGGTAGATTCCAGCTTTCATTCATGAACGAAAATGCTACAAACCTTGCTCTCAGTGTGATACTGCTATGTGATCACAACTACTCATTTTTCTGGGACAAATATCCAGATGGCAACTGTTAGTTGTCAGCATAACTGAATATTTAGATGGTAGAACAAATTTCCAAGTTGCTTCTGAGAACAGCCCCTCTATCTTCCCCTCAGTAGTGATCAACCCATCACTTTCCTCCACATGCCTGGCTGTGTCTTGTGTTTTCACTATTTCTTTGTTTGCTTACTAGTTCAGAAGTCTTGTATCATAATATCTCACTTTATTTCAAATCTCATTCCTCAACAAGTAGTCATCCTGACTGTTTTTTTTTCATACAGCCATCACAGATTTTTGTGGTTTTTTTCATATGCTTACTTTCTAACTGTGTGTACTCAAGAACTGTACTTACCACCGAGATGGCAAGTTCTTTTTAATTTTTCTAAAATTTATCTTTTACTTGTCTGTGTGTGTGTGTGCGTGTGTGTGTGTGTGTGTGTGTGTGTGTTTATCTGCTCCATATGAATATAGGTACTGCAAAGCAGAAGAGGGAAACAGATTCCTGGAACTGGAGTTACAGACAATTGTGAGTCACCATATGGGTACTGGGGATGAAACCCAGGTCCTCTGGAAGAGCAGCCAGTGCTCTTAACTGCAATATCATCCCTCCAGCCCCAGATGTCAAGTCCCCTTTGTATTTATTAGGCACTTAATTTACAAACACCTCCTTCTAGTATATAGCTTGTCATTCCGTATTTGCACATGATCGTTCATGTAGGAAACATTTCTCATTTCTAGAGCTGACTCACTTATTTTTAGCAACAATTGGATTTGGGAGGACAAGTATAGGGGCTTATTTCTTAGTGTGGAACAGATTCCTTGCTGTCTCTAAACATTCATAGCTTGATTATAGGTTTAAATGCCTGTTGTCTGAGCCCTGTGTGTGTTCATTGTTCTGCTTTCAGTTATGAGAAGGGCTATTCTTTCTCCTGGATAGTCTCTGTACTGTTAAAACCTCACAGTGTGGGAAGTCTGCCTGTTAGTTCATACTGGGGTACCTATTCCAGTTCAAGGGCCTAAGTGTCCCCTTCCACCATGTCCCATTGGTGACTGGAGCCATGAGGTAAAACCTCATATTGGGCAGACACCTTCTCTCCTCTCCCCTTTCTCCTTCAACATAACTTTAGATATTTGGTTTATTCATCTTTCCCAAATCATTTAGAAATGATTTGGTCTATTACGATGAAACCTTGGAGGAATGTCTGGAAAGTTTTGGGGATGGAGCCCCAGGATTCAAACATGGCAGGCAAATGCTATCACTGAGCAGCTACCAATCCAAAGTGGGGTTTCAGCCAATTAAGCTAAGAGTTAGAGTCTTAGTTGTCTGAGTCCTCTGGAGAGCACAGAGGCATCGCTCTGGGTTTTTAATCCTCTTCTTCCAAGAGCTTCCTACAGGTCCCAGTTTAAAAAAACAAAACTCATTTGCCTAGATTAGCAAAGGATAGTCTGAATGACTATCATTCAGTCATGTTTCAGGAAAATACAATAGCATTTAGTTTACTCACCTAGAACCTAATGAATCCAGCAAACTGACTTCTTGCTTTCAGGGTTTTATCTGCTAATCTTCTGCAAATTCTGTTTAGATCACTATATGTACTGTGAATAGAGCCAGACTCATGACCTTCTTTCCATTTGGTTGCTGCTTTTCCCTGCTATTAAATGAACAGCCTCCAGCAACCTGTTTGGAAAATACTGGAACTCAGCCAGATGGGGAAAGCTAGTGATCATTGCTCAGTTCCCTTTGTGTTGTACTATACTTGGGGATCCATCACTTGGTACCCTTTGGGCTATATCTATTCATGGGGCTCCATTAATTAGTCACTGTGTGCACTGTGTCTGCTTTGAGCATCTACTACTGAGTTCTTCCACGCATTGGGTCTATTCTAGGGATCGATCACTCAATCCCCAGTGTGCTGCATCTATTCATGGGGATGTCTCTGTTCACACACTGTCCTGCACATGTTGTAACCACAGGCTGAGGAAAAGCCCCTCAACCCCCACGTTACAGAGAACTACTCATCAAAGAGTTACTGAGGTAGGCTGTAAGAGGAGTTCTTAACTGGTCCAGATAATAAAAAGCCAGAGTTAGATACAGAGGGAAATGTTCAGAGATTGGAGAAAAGGAACAAGCCACAGCACACCTTACCTCTTAAGCGTCTCAGCAGAGGAGAGATTTCCTGTCTCTCCCAGCTACCTCACTTCCTGTCTGTTGTGAACAGACTTCCAGAGCTGTATGGTTAGCTAGTGGCAAGCTCCATTCTCTGACCCTGCCCCCAGACCAGTTTTATTGTCCAAGAGAAATATCACTACAGTAGGCTGAATGGTGACCTCAATATCCATTCATCTACCCTTCCTCCCTAACTTGGAAGACAATGGTCTTCGCAGATATACTTTAAGATCCTGAGGTTAAGAATTATTCTAGCTTGTCTGGGTGGACCCTGTGTGGAACAATGGTGTAATTATCAGAGGTAGGAGTGATGGTGATGTTGGCATAGCCTGGAAAGTTCTGGGAACCTTCTAGAAGTTGAAGAGGGTGGGGGTAGAGGCTCTGACTGATACCTCAACTTTTGTCTTCTAGAATTCAGTGCCCTGAGAATACCTGTTTCTATTGTTTTATGTCCCCAAACCAGCACTGGCTGAATTCCCTAGCCAGCTGACTTAGGCTGAATCAGTCAAAAATGTTCTTGTGCATTATTTGATACTACCATGCTATTTTACCTCCTTATTTGCTATTATCTAGGATTATTTTGAAATGATGAAACAATCACTAATTCTTAGAAGAAAACTTTGCTAGATCGTGCTATATAAATCATGTTTAATTAAATTCTCTGTCATAAGATGTCCATAAGGGCTTGTGTCTGTATTTACAAATGATATTTCTCTATATTTCCCTTTATGATATCTTTGTATTTTGATAATAAGAATCTCATAAACTGTCAAATGCTCCTACTTTAGTGTCTGAAGGATAAAGGAGCTGTTCTCAAATTTTCCTTAAGCAGACTTATTTTTTAATTATCAGAGTGGTACTTTCCTGGGGGAATCCACATATTTCCACTTAAATTGATAACTGCTATGAATATGTGTGTTTGTGACTGTTGTGGGAAAGTTTTGCATTCATGATCATGTTACCTTATGAACAAAGACCTATTGGGTGTGCTCTGCGTGGATGTGTGCATCTTTTGGATGCACTCCTCCTTGGTAAGCACACTGGATCTACTCTCAGGATCTGTACACTGTACACCATGCTGTGACTTCTTGTTTTAAAAGTCTAGCAAGACAAACACACAAAACTATTTCTGCCAGCCTAATTTTTTAAAGTAAGGGCAGGAAATTAAAACTCAAAGATTTAGTAAACTAGTTGAGCAATAATTTCCCATCTGCCTCTCCTTCAGAGTACTTGCCATCTGGAAGAAAGAGAGAGAAGGGGAAAGAGAGGGTAAACAGAGAAAAATATTAAAGGAGAAAACAATGATTCTAGAATGAGCTTCATAATTTCTTTCTTCGTCTTTTTTTAATTTTTAAATTTAAATTAGAAACAAGGTTGCTTCACATGTTAATCCCAGCTCCCTCTCCCTCTCCCTCCCTTCCTCCAGTGCCCTCACACCAACCCCCCATCCTTTCTCCCCCAATTCCTACTCCTTTCCCCAGGGAGAGTGAGGCCCTCCATGGGGGGTATCTATAGTCTGTCATTTCATCCAGGGCAGGGCCTAGGCCCTCCCCTAAGAGTCCAGGCTGAGAGAGCATCTCTCATTGTGGGATGGGAACCCAAAATTTCTTAAATAGAAAAAAAATAGTAAAGAATTTAAAACACAGTGTTTATACAAGTTGGGAATTGAGGTGATAAGGGCACAGATAGTAGATAGATAGATAGATAGATAGATAGATAGATAGATAGATAGATAGGCTTTTTCTCAACAAATACAATGCACCATAAAAAATTAAATGCTTACCTATAGGGGAAAAGAAGATATAAGAGGATTTACTTATTTTTTAATAATTTCTGGTTTTGCAGCATTGGCTGGGGAACAATGAAAATGAGCAAATATTTGACATGGCTACAGAATGTGTTTTCTGAGCATTCATGAGCATTAAGAAATAAAATCAAGCAAGAAACTCTAATTGTGAATCTAGAACCAAAATGTTTCTAAGATTAAAAATACAGTAATTCAACTATGAGATATCAAGTAAGTAAAAGAATCACAAAACAACACAGGTTGTTTAGAGTAGGGTATATACAGTAAGGCATGGCAGCCCGTGGGGACAGGCAAATGCAGGCCATGTGGTTTGCAGCAGCTCCACAGGTTTAGGGGCAGAAACAGGAGAAGAGTTAGAGGATAAAATCTTGAGAGACAACAGGAAGAATCACACTCAAATGTGGCCAAGGGATTGTATCCTGGCAAGGAATAGCATCATTCAAGTTGATTGCAATAGGGAAAGGAAGAGGGGGAAGCGAGGTCCATCATCCTGACGCTGAAGGAGATTGTGTAGTAGGCATGACTGCTGCTCTGAGCATACCGCTGGGAATGGGAACGTAATGAAAAGTCAAACACGCTGTCCCAGACCTGGGCGGATAATTATATTTTTGACAAGAAAGTGAATAGTTTGGAAAGATAACAGTAAAGTTGAAATAGACTAAAAACTAATTTGAAAAGTTTGTTGTAATGAAATTGGCTGCAAGAAAGGGCATATGGCTAGAGCCGTGGGGGCAAAAAAAATGAAAGACGTCTGCCATGCTCTTCCTAATGCATTCTCAGTCCCAGAAGAGGCAAAGAGCGGCAGGAACTTACAAAACTGTTCTAGGTCAAAGGGTGTGAGCTATTGCGCAATTAGTCTTGCTTGCCTTTCTAGATGACTTCCCATCAGGTAAAACATGTATTTATGTAGACAGTCTGTATAAATACGCAAACACAATTAGAGCTTCCCGTTGAGGGCCCTTAGTAGGCTTCAATGACTTGCAGTATCTGTTTATATAATTTAAGCTGGCACATACCCTGTTATTAAAATCCCACCTCACACACAGCGAGATGGATAATCATAGAATTAGGGCATATCTTACAGGCCTGGGGAAAGCTAAGAGCAAAGTAGATGTTGGAGCTCGGGCAGTTTCAGAATGTAGTACCAGAGAAAGCATGGGTGGCGTCCTTGCCATCTTCATCAGAGGGCTCCAAGCAAAGTGCAGACACCACACTAGCCAAAGGTGGACAGTGTGAACAACGCAGACAGGATACAGGCACAACACAATTCTAAGTCATTTTCACTTTCATAGGTGGGGGCAACTTAGACTTTCAAACTCTGGCACTCACTAGTTAGAACTTGCTGGGAACAGGAGTGTGCGCTGATACTGCCTTCGTTATTATTATTAAATTCTAGCGGGCTGCCTTCATAAATGGTCTTCTAACTTCAAGAACATGGAGAAATTAGCACAGTAATTGACTGGAGGAAGAAAGGGCCGAGTCAGCGTGCTGTGTGCTTGCACGTAATGACTCTTTAGCAAAGCGGCTGGGGATGTGAAGAATGAAGCAACCCGCAAGACACGAGCTCATTTGCAGGAAGGTGGAGTGCGCTTAATACAATTCAAGCCATGTGTAGCCTCAGCTATTATGCTCCGACATCTCGTTTCCGTAGGGATTAAGCAGACATCAAAGAACCACGGGCACTGATGAAGGATGAAAGGGTCACTCTGGGAAGAAAAGCGGCTCCCAAAGCCAGTTTCAGCCACTCCGCTCTGCTCGTACCTCATGGCCATGCTATCCAGTGACCATCCCCAGGTGCACCAATAGAGTCACCCACCTGTGTGTGTCCGACTCAGTCACCCGGTCTCACAATTACACTGTGCAGTGACAAACACACACGCGAGCCTCTCCAGTGTCCTCCGACATGGTTACCCAGCCATGTTGTCCCACACAGTCACATGGTCTGACATCCGCTTCTGCACCGCTTTGCTCCATCCAGACAAAGCAAGGAAATGGCAGGAGACCTTTTCTCCTGACGCAAATCCAACACATTAAAGGCTTTAATTGAATAAATATTAATTGTATTGATGACGGTACATAGCTGAAGCAGAGAAAGAGGATTTGCAACAACAATATATAAATGAGGGGGCTGAGACTTCACCCATGGGGAGCCTGTTGGAAGATATTTTCAGAGGGAGTGGACATGAGGTGCCGAGTGAGAATCATCCTGCAAAAGTGCTATGAAGCAGGGTGATGCCTCACTTGCATCCCCGCTTCCAAGGAAACCACAGGTCAAGGCTCAGAGAAGGCAGGAGCCCCAAGGACACACTTGGCCCTGGCTTCAACCCACTGCTCTAGAGAACGGTTTCTGTCCTATCGTGGTGCTATGCACAGAGCCCCTGGGTAGCCGGCATGGCGCTGTCCACCATGGCTGCATTGGAAATGGATGGGCATTCAGAGTGCCAGGTTCTTCCTGCCTGGGGTGCTATGGTGGTGAAGGACCCTGAAATCAGGCAGAGGGGCTCAGCTGCTCTTCATCCATCCATGACATGGGTGTCTCTAGAGGGGTCCTTGCTGCCTTTCTGCAGAGGCTGAAGGAAGAACATTTGGAGTCAGATCTGCTGGAAGCTGCCTTATGTTCCATACAAGGAACTCACCTGTGCATGAAGCCGGGAAGAAGGAAGGAAGGAAGGAAGGAAGGAAGGAAGGAAGGAAGGAAGGAAGGAAGGAAGGAAGGAAGGAAGGAGAGCTGAGGGAAGAAAAAATTCCAGTGGGTGCCAATAGAGTCTCAGATGGCTGATGAGAGTGCAGCTACTTGTAGCAGACTTTAATAACCCAGGCAGAACTTAAAAGGAGTATTCAAGGGCAGATGTCTCAGCAAGTGGACCCTTGCTGTGCAAGTGTCAGGGTTGGAATTTAAATCCCCACAACCCAGATAAAGGAGGAGACATAGTAGATCATCTGTACTTCCACCCTCAGGAGCCAGAAACAGGATCCCCAAGCAAGTTGGTTAGTGAGACAAACTGTATGGGTGAGCTCTAGATTTGATTGATTGACCCTGCCTCAATAAGTAAGATGGAAGGAAGATGGGAGATGAGTCATCCTCAGGTGTCCACAGGCACACAGGCTTATATGTGCGCATGCACCCCAATGCATTAGAATGCACATTTACATTGTAAAGGGTAATAGGAAAAGGAGTCAGGAGCAAATGTGATTAGAATGCTAATCCAGAGTGGGAGAAAAAAGAGAAACAAAGAAAGCTGAGTGTCTGTGGATGGGCTGACCCTCAAAAGCCCAAGAGGACCACTAGGGTCCCCATGACTTTTTTCTGAGCAGGTGAAAGGGAGAGGGGAGGGAACCAAAAACCCAGGAAGGGTGTTTAACATGTGCACTTAAAGATGCTTGCAGTGAGGACAGAGAAGAAAGTGCTAGTCTGTGAAACACGAGTTGCTTCCGGCAAAGGAAGGAGGGCTGCTGTGGGATTTATTAATGAAGACATTGGCAGAAGCCAAATGGCTGACAAGGGCTGTTAAATGTTTATATTTCTAAAATTTGACTAAGGTACAATCAAGAAGGCAGTCGTGTGGGGATGGCTGTGCGTGCACAACCTAGCAGGTGCCACCCTCAACCTTCAGAGTCCTCAGCAATGGTAGCTGTCCCAGGACAAATGCTGGCCAGTTGCCTCCTCCAGCAAGGGGACTCAGCATAGAGGTAGCACCCAGATACTTCTCAACGTTCCTTATATCATATTTCCCAAACCTATTGCTTGGGTCCTTTCTCAAATCTTCACTGATTTCTAAGACGCTGGATAGAATTCTCCGCTAACAGGAGAGCAAGCTCACAGTGATGAGTGCCCCTCTCTGTGACAGATCAAGAGACAAGGTGAGGAACAGTACATGCAAGGGATGCATGTGATAGGGGGTCAAAAGCCTGTTGGCCAGGGGGTGCGGTGATCACCGACTGCACAGAGCAGGAGAGCATGGCAGATTCCACCCAGCACATAAGCAGCAGAAGACAACATTTAAAGTACTTATGATGCGTTAACTCGAGTTTATGTATTCAAATAGGAGCGTGGAGATCCTGATATCCAAACTAGTGGTGTTGCGATGGCAAAACTAGAAGAATTTTCAAAGTTAAATTAAATGGGCCTATCCTGGAGAAAAGGTGAGATGTAATTTCCTTGCATTTGAAACACTTGAACCCAAACCAGAAAAATTTTCTGCATGCCTCTGCAGGCTCCCCACACCTATATTAGACTCTATTTAACAAGCCCTCAGTTGGCTTGACCAAGTCATACACAGAGCTAGCTCCGTGCATGCTCGAGAATCTATAAGCTGGGAAGTGAATCTTTTCTGATCCTATCTCTTTATAAATCAGGGCTTCTTGATTTCCATGTGAGCCTCACCTACTTTGCCATTCTGTTGCTATGATAAGGTCATGAGGATTAAAGGTTTTGTTCCAGCATATATGGTGTCTATTCAGGTTATAACCCATCATCAAGGGGAGTCAGAGCAGGACCTGAAGCAGAAACCACAGAGGGATGCTGCTTACAATTTGCATCCCATGGCTTGCTTAGCTACTTTCTTATATGGTCCAGGACCACCTGCCTAGGTATGGCATCACCTACAGAGAGCTGGATTGCCCCACTTCAACCAGCAGTCAAAAAATGTCCCACCAACAAGCCCACAGGCCAGTTGGTCCAGGCAGCTCCTCAATCATACTTCCCCCTTGCCAGGTGGGTTGTATGATGTTGACAAAAAACAATAAGCACAACCTGAAATTGGAAACCCAAACTATGTAATTATTTGTTCATTTAAATACAAATGGGACTTATACAGCCTTAGAGCCAGGCTTCCTAACAGGAATGGGGATGGCTAGCAAGGGGACACTAGCCGCCTGTCATCTGTGCCTTCCGCAGGACTGAGCTTCTGAGTTTTCACATGAAATACAGCAGTGACTGTAGCTGCCTACCTGCCCCATGCACGTGCTCTGCATCTTGTCCATATTTACACATCTTGTCCATTGTGAGGCAATGTCACACCTCACACCCTCCCCCAGCCTCCTCCAGCTCCACCATTGACCACTTCAGCCACGACAGAACGTAGCCCAGCTGAAGGTCTTCCTGCCCAACTGCTGTTCACAAGCAAGGCACCCACTTGCTGAGGCTCAACACTTATGGATCTCTGGGGGTGGGCTTTACCAGGAGATCCCAGTGCCGGGTCCTAGGCAGAGTTTCACACTTTGTGACTCTGCAGTTCTTTCAGTTTTATTGAAAACCCCATTTTGTTCTCTGTCTCTGTGTCTCTGTCTCTGTCTCCGTCTCCATCTCTGTCCCTCCTCGGGCCCCCAGCCTCTCTCTCCTCCCCCATCTTGCATTGGGGCATGCCCAGTTTAGCATTTCCATTTCTACAGAGTGTGCAGTCACACCCCTTCTGCATGCCCACCTGCTGTCCAATGAGCATTGCAGAAAGTGTTCGATTTCTACCTTTTCCAGAGCTGGGGTAAAGGCTGTTGGGTGGTGAGATCCACAGTCATATTCCCCTCCCACCTCTCACCACAGAGTCACAGAGACTCCACTGCTGAGATGTCCCCTCCCCAGGAGGTTCTCATCCCTCACACTCTTCCTGATGCCTTCTGTCCATAGCTAAAGACACGACACGGGGAGGAGGGAGCAGCACCCTTCCACCTCGTGATGTTTCTCCCTTGCACTGTCGATGCACACCAGGCTACTTTCTGTTTGATTCTATTTCTCTGTGGAATGCCCCCAGAGACGGATCTCAAGTGGCTAACAGGTAGAAGAAATAGGGCATGTAAAAACCACCTGTGCTGAGTCACCAGAGCTCTGTGACCAAGCTCAATTATTTCAGTCAAGCGTGGAGCCTTGGTGGGAAGCTTCAGATCAAGTCCATGCTTGCAGAGAAGGGTTTCTGTGGCCAGGGTATCTGTACCTACACTGTCACTGCTGCCACTACGATGGTATCCATTAGGGTGACAATACAAATAACATCCTAACCAATTCATCATTTTTGAGATTACAAAAGAATTTCACATTCTAAAGGAAACAGGAAACTGAAATAAAATTAATATATGTTCGTGTAACAAATGAAAGATCTTTTAAGAAATAAAGTGTTCTCCCACATGCAAGGACAGCATATTCGTGTACAGAATTACCCAGCATTAGCCTGACCCCCACAGCAATACAAGCCTGATGCCCACTTGATTAACTGAACGTGATAGTCAGTGCCAGCCTCCACCAGCTCTACTCTCCAGCTGCTGTTGAAGTTCCAATACAGAGGATCTCCAGTCTTGTTCATCATGTGTGACTTGACCTCATTTCTGCTATGTCCCTACCACCACCACTATGCTGCTAATGATAGTGTAAGATAGGAGCCGTCCTGGGATTTCTGAGTCTTTGAACATCTAGGATTATTGCTCACGCTAGCACTTTTAGTATTTTCTCTCTCTCAGTTCCTTCCTTCCCTCCTTCCCTCCTTCCTTCCTTCCTTCCTTCCTCCCTCCCCCTCTCTCTCTCTCTCCCTCTCTCTCTTTCTCTTTCCCTCTCTTTCCTTTCCCCTTCTCTCCTCCTTCCTTCCTTCCTTTCTTCCTTTCTCTCTCTCTCTCTCTCTCTCTCTCTCTCTCTCTCTCTCTCTCTCTCTCTCTCTCTCTCTCTCCTTTCACCTTCTCTCATCCTCCCTTCTTTTCTTTCTTCCTTCCTTCCTTCCTCTCTCTCTCTCTGTCTCTCTATTCTTCTCTCTCTATTCTTCTCTCTCTCTCTTCCTTTCTTTCTGAGCACGTGTCTGTGTTGTGTAGAGATTGAGGACAACTCGCAAGAGTTTGTTCTCTCCACTCTGTGGGCCATCAGAGTTAGGGTTCTACCAGCTGAGCCATCTCTCCATTCCATGCAGGTGTACAAGAATAGCTCCTTCTGCTCAACTCCCCAACACATTTTGCTCTAAAGTTTCCAGCAATGTATCTGTATCTAGGAAAGGAGGCACCTGTGATAATTTTTAAATAAAGCCTCTGTAAGTTTTCAAAGATCACCTCGGGTCCTGCTGCTTTTTTTTATTATTATTATTATTTTTTATTTTCCAGTTTAAATTGAGATAAGAAACAAGGTTGCTTCACAAGTCAGTTCCAGATCCCTCTCCCTTTCCCTCCCCTCCTCCCGTGCCCTCCCCCCAGCGCCCCCCCCGTTATCCCCTCATTCCCCCAGGGAGGGTGAGGCCCTCCATGGGGGTGTCCATAGTCTGTCATTTCATATAGGGCAGGGCCTAGACCCTTCCCCAAGATTTCAGGGTGAGAGTGCACCTCACATTGTTCTATGGGAGTCCAAAGTCCGTGTGTATACTTGGGATGGGCCTGCTGCTTTTTTAATGTGACTGTGAACTTCACAATTTAAGCAAGGGATGATAGACTATCACTCCCCAGTCATCTTCCTAGTTTCGGGAATTGGACTGTCATTCTGGCAGGGCACATGCCTGCCTTTAGGAAGCATGGGAGCTTCATGCTAACAAACCAAAGAAGAACCATCTTCTATGTGACCTGCAAGCCTCTTTCTGTTCAGTGGCCACTCCCTCCCTCCATTCCCACCTGCTTCCACAGAAGACTACACATGAAACCTGTGACAACCAAGGACATCAAAGCCAGCAGCTCAGGCATAGAATCTGAGGCCACTAGGTACTTTCTGTCCTATGGGACTCTCCTTTGTCAAGTGGGTACAAGCATTGTTCTCATTGAGGAGACTTTCTTGTCACTTGTCTCTGGGTCACACTGGGCCTGGCCACGCACCCACCACATAAGCTGAGTCCCATGGTTACTGGGGCCTCAGCAAATGTCATTCTGTTGTTGACTGAAGGAGGGGTATTGAGCTTGGAACTTCCCTGGAATGGCACGTATTGTGATCTGGAAGGAGGTTTTACTTTTATCTCACAGCAACCCTTGCTAGTGAATGCTTCCTATAATTTACTCCATACTAAAACACAAATAGCCATGGAGAATGACATACAACATGATTAGTGAAAATCCAGCTAGCTAATCCCCTGTGTGGTGAACTGTAACTGAAATGGTCTAGAGGTGACTCACAGTATTATACTTAGAGCAGTAAGCCAAAACAGGGGGGTGCTTAGCCTGTAAGCTCACGATTGTGACATACAGCCACTGAGGCTATCACCACAGTGGTCCTCCAGGGGCTTGAGTAAGTAGGTCCTTGTCTTTCCTCTGTTATACTGGCGAGCAATATCTGCTGTAATACAACCCATATTTTTGTTTAAATGTGTACCACCCACTGTAGCAATTTAACAAAATTTCTGGTATTATGAAATTTTAAATGATTTTGACGTAATGAATTTAACCTAAGGATTGCACCTCACTTTTTGAAAATTTCCTTAGAGCCTGTTACTTTCTTAAGGTGAACCATCATATCATCATACACATTCTCTACATAGATAAATATCAAGGTAAATGATAGATTAGGTATGGTATATATAGAGGATAGTAGATAATATGCAGATGGCTGGATGCAGATTGACAGACTGATAGACGTACAGACAGGTGATAGCTAACAGACAGACAGACAAATGGATGAATCCATGGAAGATGCCTGTCCATGCCTATCCTCTGACAAGCTGACAAGTCTAAGTAGAAAACTTATTTATAGGAAGAGCCTCTGCTTGTGTTGTCCCTGAGTCTGAGTGCCTTCAGCTGTAGACTACTGTGTGTTTCTGCTCTCAAACCTTGCCTGGTTTCCTCTGAAGCCCCACAATTCCAGGATCATGTCAGACCCTCCCAAGCTCCTCAGTCCACTTTCTGAGAGACAATCTTTCCCTAAGACACAGTTACTGAAACACACTCTGGGGATGCTGGGGGGATAAAATAGAGGGGAGGTCGTTAAAGGGACAGGAAGGAGTGAGCATGAAAAGTCATATTCCAAACCTGTGATCCTGAGGATCCCCAGAAGAGGGTTAGACCCCATATCCTCCTTCTAGGAAGCTTCAGAAACGTAGACTGTTGTCCCTACCCAAAGTTGTATCAACAGTAACAGCTGCTGAAAGAGGGAACTATTCTGTGGATCTGTCTGCACATTGCTCAGGAAGTCCCAGGGATTTTGCTTTCATGAGTCATCACACATGCTGGGGTGGGATTTCAGATGTGCAACAACCTTGGAGTCACCTCTGCTTCTGTAAGAAACTCCTCAACTGTGCTCACACAGGTAAACCCAGTACATTCACTGGTTCCCTAAGCTAGACATGCATGGAATCGTTTCCTTGACCTGGCATTCATAACCTATCTGGGGTGAGAAGATACTTGTTCATGTTGTCCCAGGGGAAAAAATAATACAAGACCCTCATAAATCTCAGGATATGCTCAGTGACATACACCAGAGAGGTCAGCAAGGGAATTGTGGGGAACTCTCAATGATGACGCTGTGTGAAGTCACTGCAACTGTGCTGGGGTGTCTCTGTGGCTCATTCAAGCCCATTTAAAGGTGGGAGGCTGGGATATCTCATTCCTTGCAGAGTGTCCTTTATCTGTTATGTCAGGTGTGAAGCTCCAAGAAGATTCTGGGAAGACCCACAAAGAAATACAGATGCCCTGTACCTCTCAGAACATTCCCGGGCCATTCAGGAAGGTGAAGATGTATGGGGGACACTCTCCCAATTTCTTCTTATGGGGTTACATGGTTCGTAAAACAATGAAGAAAAGAAGGGGCAAGAAATATTCTCCCAATTAAAAAAATGTAAATGTCTGCTGTTTGTTTTGTTGGGTTCTTAAAGTCACTTGAGTTTTTATAATAAACCCATCAAGCAGATGTTGTTACTATGACCCCTCCACCTTGTTATTAAAAATGGGGAGTGTGATACAGATCAGAAATGACTTTCCCTAAGTCACACTGCTATGGGATAGAACTAGTGCCCAGCATGGCACAGCTTAGAGTCTATGTCCTTAGCTCTGAGTCAGCTAAAGTCACGCAGAATCAACATCTGGAAAATTGAATCCTACTAGAATGTAAGCGGTGTGTGATTTCCAATCACTCATGGGCAGCAGAGCGACACAGTGAGTGACTTGTATACTATCTTCAATTATCAGCTTAGCATCGCATCCCAGAACACTGTCTCTCAGGCCTGTGACACAGCTCAGTGGGTGGAGGTGGCTGCTACCAAACCTGATGACCCAAGTTCCATTCCTATGGCCTGCATGATAGAATGAGGGCAACACCTACAAGATATCCTGTGACCTCCACACATGTCCTGAAGTACATGAGTTCAGTCAAGTGCGCACACACACACACACACACACACACACACACACACCAAATAAATAAACTTTTTAAAAAGAAATGCAGCTTTCTCTGAAAACCCTCCTTTTCTTATATTCTCTCTGTTTAAAGTTCTCTAAGCTATGCTGTTTCTTAAACCTTTAGATCATTGATTTATCACATGATTGACACATTGCACTGAAGGATCAATTCCTTGAACACAATCACGCTTGTTCTCATGACCTCTCAAGTTGTAGCTATCAACAAACTCTTGACATTGTTAACAGAGAGTAAGATTGAAGGTAGTTACAGCTAATATTGCCTGGTCATCTGCTGAACACAGTGGGGTTGCTCATGTCTAATCTGAGAATACTAGGATTCTAATAGTCAGAGATGTACCCTCTATTTTGAGGTTGACCTCTGCTTTTTAAGCTCAACCTTGTGATGCTGTCTTCAAAATGAAGGAGCAAGTCTTCTGCCGTCCCTCCTGGTGGGAGGTATTTGCTGTTTCCCTGATGCTTTTAGATTCCACCATGGTTGTAATAACTGCACGTCATAATAACTGCATGTCATAATGAAAATAGTATATGTCATCTGTGCATTCTTGAGAAAATAAGCGCTAATGAAAGCTCCTACCTAGAAACTTAAAGGTCGATAAGAAGTCCACACTTACCTCTGCATCCCAGGACTAGCCTATGGATAGGATAGGGATACCTCTTCTTTTATTGTAGGGCCAATTTTTTTTCTTAATGGTAAGTGCCATTAAGTTCCCCACCCTATTCCATACATCTTGCAAGGATCATATATTTTATACCTTCTAGCTAAGGATGCCATGTCAGGCCACTGGTGCCACAGGACATGTTCACCTTCTGGCTGCCTCCACTTACATGGAACGAATTGCAATGTGTACCCTATGCACTTCCTGTCTGGGGTGGGAGGGTCCTTCTGCATTATCTGTTGCTCTGACCTCATCTGCACAACTTCTTGATACACTTTTAAAACTGGAGACTACTCTTGTGGCATACAACTGAAAATGAGAGCACATTTCAAGTGCACACCCTTCTGTGGTGTCATATATCTTAAACAGACAATAAGTAGGGAATCTCAAATGGGAGCAAGGCAATGAGATCTAGCAGGTTCAGAGTCAAGTGGTCAGAAGCCCTGGGGTCAGGCGCCTCTGGCAGGAGAAAGACACATGCAGTTACAATTCAGGAGCCACCAGAAACACTATCAGCTCTCTATGACTACCAGAGTTCTAGCACCATTCCTCAACAATGAAAATCACTGACATTTCATCTCAAATACATAGGTTGGCTCACAAGCACCCTCAAAAATATAATTCATGGCAAGACAAATGTATCGTTCATTTTAACTTGAAATTTGAAATATCAGATATACAAAAGTTTCAGAAATAATGATCAATAGGATATTGCCAAGGGATCCACAGGCCTTCCCATGTCTCATAGTGAAAGTTTGCATTTCCTGTTGTTTCGTATCTTGTCATGTTAATGACAAACCTTGAGTATTCTTGTGTCAGAGAAACGCCATTTAGGTAGGACTCTAAACCAGTTACAGAGCATTAGTCTCATTGATGAACAGTGCTCCAACATGCTTTTTTCATTTATCTCTGTTGTGTACAGAATGGTCTCTTTGCTCTTGGAAGCCTTCCATTTAAACACTAAGGTGATCCGGGCCTACCTTGGTACACAGCTTTAAACCCTGGGGAGCCGATGCTGTCGTCAGACTGCAGATGGAGCCACATCTGATTGCTCATGCTCACGATGAGGTCGGGGACACTGGAGCCTGTGAGCCTGCATGGAACAGAAAGGATCAGACTTTCACCACTGCAACAAATACAATGACTTTTTCTCAGAGTGTGGTCTAGCTACTTGAACAATCCACACAGACACACACACACACACACACACACAGTAACAACTTGTCATTTATATAAATTATATATTATTTATATTATAATATATTATTATCACTGGCATTTTTGGTAACTATGCAACTATAACTATGCAATGGTAACTGTAACGCATAGCTTTTTTTTTTTTTCATTTTAAAAAGTCAGCTAGAGGGGACTGGAGATATTGTTCAGTGGTTACTGATCTTATAGAGGACCCAGGTTCAGTTCCAAGTACCCACAAGGTGGCTCATAAACATTTGAAACTCCAACTCTAGAGGACCAGATAGTCTCTTCTGCCTTCCCCTGGCACTGCACAATCAGTCATACATGTAAAATAAACAAACTTAAAAAAAGACCATCCCATTTACTGGCACTGGCATGCTCCCTGGCTGCAATGTTAACAGGGATAAATCCATACAAACCTGAAAAATCAAAGAACCAGCTATGCTATGTGACAGGGAGGTAATCCCTGTGGTTCACTAGTTTATTGTGTGACACCATCAAAGGCAAACCTCGCCAAGGTGAGAAACCCCACAGATTCATTACTCTATCTATTTTGGAATTATGTTCCTTGCTCACAAAATCTCTTTCAAGATGTATCAAAGGTAATCACACGTTATAATGATATTGAAAAGAACAGTGTATGCGGTTCAAACAGACATGGCAGAGTTTACTGAACATCCAGGTCAAACTACCAGGCGGCTTCCAGGAAGCATTCAGTGTGCATTCACAAACCAGTCACATCCCCTGCGCTGTCAGCCAGTGAAAAGAAACACCAAATCCATTGACTGAACTCCACACACCGACAGAATAGCATGTTGAAACAGGAAAAGTGCAGGAAGGAAATCAATTCAACCAAAACAAATGTCCCTAATCAAATAGGAAGCTTCGCTTTCAGCAAAGTGGTTTCGGGAATGTGAACACATGATTCACACCATCAATCACAGCGTCCGTCTATCAACCCAACATTCTCATCGCAGACAGCCTCGAAAACCGGCTTCTTCAAAGGAAGATAAACGGCAGTCATTACATGGGGAGTAACTCGGGCTACGTTACACTCTGGTTGGAAAAGGAACGTGTTCCGGTGAGCGATGTATGCTTGCTACACACGTTTGTCTGGAGATTTGTCTTTGTTGGGAAATTGTTCTCTTGTGTTTGCTTGTTTGATTGTAAGAGAGATTTGTTTGCTTTCTGTGCATGCATTTTGTTGAAGTGTAATCGGCCAAACAGCACGTGGATCACAAATGCCTAGCTCTGTGATTCCTTAGAAAGGGAGCCGGCCGGCCGGGCGGTGGTGGCGCACGCCTTTAATCCCAGCACTCGGGAGGCAGAGGCAGGAGGATCTCTGTGAGTTCGAGGCTGGGCTGGACCGACAGCCTCCAAAACAATACAGAGAAACCCTGTCTCGTAAAAACCAAAAAAAAAAAAAAAAAGAAAGGGAGCCGGCCTGCCAGCTCCCCAGAGAGACTGCCTCCTGGGCCCCTCTCCGCTCCCTGCTCTTCCTTCTTGCTTTTCCAAAGCATGTACAGCCTTCCTAAGCCTCCTGTAAGTGAATTAAGACTTTGTAAAATACTTTACTTAGCAAACCTGAGGGAAAAGTACTCATGAGCTGCCTTGTTTTAATTTCTGCTTCGAATTCATTTGTGTACATATACAGGAAGAAGGTGATTAACGCTAGTATTTTTATCTTTTTTCCTAGTAAAATACTGTATTAATAAAGCTGACAGAAGTAACATAAGGAGCCCATGTGTATTCTTTCCTGTCTCCTCCGATGCTAAGTTTGTACAGATCTATAAAGTCTTATGTCAGCCTGGATGGATGATCTACTTGTCTTGGGAAGCCCAAGTGCTCTGTCTCTCTGTCTGTTGGTCTCTTGTCTCCCTGTCTTTGTCAGTCTCTGTTTCTCCGTGTGTGTGTGTGTGTGTGTGTGTGTGTGTGTGTGTGTGTGTGTGTGTATAGAACTCTCTAAAACACAGGTGTGGCCTTGAGAATCCCCACAGTTCATCATCAAAGACTAGGAGTCTCTCTGTAGCTCTAAATTCATTCACTGTGCTATTGCATAAAGGAGACACACTTTGTCTGTTTTAGAACTGGCTTTGTCCACTTGGCTTAGTTCCCCAGATCACTCACGTGACTTGCACACCATTAGTTCCTCCCTTCCCATTGCTGAGTGGGACTCCACAGTGGGGATACCCCATGGCTTGCTAAAATGCTCATCTGCTTGGCAAATGAGCCACAAAGCTGATACAATGTACGTGTAGGTTTTCCACAGTGTAACTCTTCATGCTATTGAATATAAATTCCCAAGAGTTTGTATTGTCTGATTTCTGCTTCTAAAATTGCAATTTCTGTCTTCAAGATTCTAGACTAAGCATTGTATTTCCTTTCCCTTCTCCCATCAGCAGTATCTGAACATAAAAGTTCTTGGTCTCCCCAGTGGAGATTTAGTGTGGCTCCTCTACCGATTATGTAGCGATCTCTCAAGGGTTTTGCATTTAGCTATGGCTGATCACTAACGGTGTGGCAAGGCCTTGTCTGTTTTCTATGAACCTTAAGAAGGGCCTTCAGGTCCTGTGTCCCTTTCTAAGGCACTTTTTGATCTTCCTTTGTCTTCCTATTACACACATCCTTTACTCGTGTTCACTGAGTAAAGGATTTATGTTTGACCAAGCTCCATGAAGCAAGAACCAGAAAATGCCCTTGAAGGAGAAAGTTTGAAGAATGAAGGGGTAGTCACGACACCCCTTCCCTGTCTTGTTTGTCTTTGGAAAACCTTGCATGGCTGACATTTCCTGTTGTGCTTCATGGGGTCTTCATGAACATCACCGTATATTCAGCTCTGCAGCTCTTCTCACCCATTCGAGCCTGCTGGATGTCTAGAGGACTGAGGTCTCTAGCTACCAATTTTCCACTTGCTTAGCTTACTTTCACTTTCTTCCTGTTTTTATTCCTTAGGTGACCAGTCCCAAGACTATGTGGACATGCCACAGGAAGAGGACATCCAACCTCAAAGGCATTGCTTCTATAGTAGCAGAGAGAAGAAAGATGAGACACTGCTGACATGTCCTAAAGTTTGTGTAAACATGCCAGTGTCTGAACATCCAGGGTCCCTGCAGTGGCCACAGGCATCAGAAGTGGTACCCCACATCACCCTGCAGTAAATGGAGGGTCTGTTTTTGTGGCCTATGTCCACGGCCATTCTTTGCTGGCATCCAGACGCTTTGCTTCTGATATCACGACATGCGCACCTGCCTTTATATGACAATGCATGGGTTACCATATCTCCCCCGTGGGAAGTTTGAGTTTCAATGGATATTATATGATGTAAGATGTCTGTCTTGTGGTTCCTTGATTCTCTTAACATGATGGCTCCTCACTCCCATGCCTTGGGAGATCTTTGTCTTCTTTGCTGTCTACCCCGGATTTGTTACTGTTGTCAGTGAGAGTTAACAGTGGTCTTTTGGAGGTAAACAGTGAAGCAACTGTCCTAGCTTGTCTCTGCCTTGTTATGCTTTAAAATGAACATCTGAGTTCTAAGCACACCCAATCCTGGTCACTTTGCTCCATATGAAATTGACTCCCCAACTTCCTAGAGACAATTGCTGTTGGGAGTCTTGTGTTTTGATAGCCCAGACACCTGGTACTTCCCACCTATTTAACAAATGCCCAGAAGAGTCTGCTCCAACAACATTTTCTTTCTCTTCTTTACATGTATATGTGTGTGTATTAGGTATGTGCATGTGCATATATCCATGTTTGCATGTTTTGGGGGCCTATATGCACATGTGTATGAGTACATGTGAAGGTCAAGGTTGGATGTCAGGAACCATCCTTCTCCCTCATTCTTCCTGGCTAATCTCACTAATTACCTTACTCAGGGGATTCCCTGTCTCTGTCGCTTTCTAGGTCTAGAATTATAGGCAGGTTGTCATTTCTGTGGGTTCTGAGAATCTGAGTATCTCATTTGCACAGCAAACCCTTCATCAGCTTATTGGTCTCAGCCCAATAGCATCCCTTCTCCTGGGTGAGGTCCATGTCTGGTTGCTCCAGTTTCCTCCAGTTATTGCCAGGACCATTGGCTTTTTCCTAGTGTTCTTTCTCACTCTTTATTCCCTGTTCTGAGTTGGCACTTGCTTCCTTAGCTGAATGGGGAGAAACAATGGCAGTGATAAAGGCCGGAAGCTCCTGCCTCTGAGTCTCCTGAATTCCCCTTGATAACAGGAGGCTACTAGCCGAGGAAAGCAAGGCTAGGGAGGACTTCCTGACAACCTTGACCCTCAGACTCCCAGACACTGATCCCCTTCATTTGCTGTAGCTTGGTTTGAACATAGGCCATCCCTTAGCAGCCCACTCGGGTCTTTCTCATTTAGTCCCTTCTCTGGTTACTTTCTTGCCTGGCATTTAAGTTGTTAAAAAAAACATATTTATTGTGTAGAAAATTCACACTTGTTGCAAAGACACATACTTCCAAAGTAACTAACTATTGCAGGCACACCCTGAGGGGCATGTTTGAATTTTTTTATTTGCCCTCTGCACTTTATTTTAATCCAGTCTAACTCTGTGAATTCACTCAAAATTGAACAGGCAAGCATACTGGCAGCTACTCACACTGCTCACTCAATCAAATGTCAAATCCTGTTCCTGTAGTCAGTCCCATTTTAGAATTTATTTTAAGCCTCCAAATTATTTGATTGGCATGCATGCGAAAACGGGTTGTAATCATACTTTGTCACAATTAATTCTTTTTGTACTAATTAGTTGAATGTTAATTAACTTTTTAAACTAGTTGAAAAATTCAAAATTATTTCATATAATGTTTCCAAGTTTAAAGTAGTTAAAATAGTTTTAAAAAGAAGAAAACATTGTCTTTGAGTATGTCTTTGAGATTTCTAAACTTAATTTAGTTTGATAGCACTGACAGAGAGAGGGGAAGAGTTTTTGAAACAAAGAGCGTTTGAGATAGTATTTATTTGTGTACTTATTTACTTATTTATATCTTTAAAATCATTCGAAACCAAAATTAAACCTGGTGTTAGCCTTACTAGAGTACTTGACCATGAATGAGAAGACATACTTTAGAAACATTTTCTTTAAACAGTCGTAGTTTTGAATAAACCAATGATGACTGATCCTGCGTCTTTATTAAGGTTAAGACTAAAGTCATCCTAATTGAACTGCACTTGAGAGCTGAAGGAGGGGTGTGCTATTGAAGCTGCCAGACTCTCTGTGTGTCACCATAACTTCAACCCCAGGTCGTTGCTCATAACACTAGCTTACTGTTTTTACTACTGTGATGGAGGTACAAGTCAGGGCCTCTTGCACGCTAGCCAAGGGATCTCCACTGAGCTACAAAACGGGTCCTGATAAATGTTTTTCTCTTATACCTGAAAGATATGTATATAAGCTTACTTATATACTTATTCATCAGCCTCCAAGTTTCAGCACATTGTAGTCAAAACGTGTAATGCATGGGTTCCTGGAGCACAAGCTAGCCTCACTCATGACTGGGTGCACTCCTTGGCATTTAACCTCCCTGCAGTATGATTCCTTCTCCGCTGGTCTCTCTTCCCATCTAAAGCTGAACCCCCAGCATCCACCTTGGTATTAAAACAGGGGAGTGGAGCGAGTGAGAGAGGATCAAACAGTCCTGTTTCTGAGGCGATCTTCCCTCTGGCCCTGATGAAGCCTTCATCATCTTGACGCTCACTTCCAAGGCCTGCCTGCCTTTGACAGGAAGGATGACTGAAAGTGGGCCCTGACTCCTTCATTCACAGCCACCCCCAGGAAAGCCTGTTGCAATGGTGGACCAGTAGCTCCTTAGCTGTTCTTTGGGGTGCTAGCAGCAACCCTCTCAACCAGTGTAACACATATGGACTCACTCATCTGCTGGAGAATATTTGTGTTTCTCCTAATTGTTGACAGCTATAGTCAGAGCAGCCCAGATGCTCATGTAGGAGTTTATCCCCCCCCCAGGTCAATTTCTGGACAGTAATGAGATTGCTATCTTAACCAATGCCTCTCTGCCTTTCCACAAACATGCTCGCCTCTCTTTGAAAACGCTTGTACCGGTTTTCAGCTGACTTGGACTCCCAACAGCAACCAAGAGTATAGTTCCATTTACATGACAGTTCAAAAGGACCGTGCTTGCTGAGTAGAGAAGGGGATTGGGGACCACTGGCTTGTGATAACACAAGGACAGATGCAGGGACACAGCAGTGTCTTGGGTGGTAAAGAAACTGCTCCCTACCATGACTCAGGTGGGGGTGACATAGGTCTGCACCTGTGTCAATACTACAGACTTAGAGCCGGGTGTTGGTGGCGCATGCTTTTAATCCCAACACTCGGGAGGCAGAGGCAGGCGGATCTCTGTGAGTTCCAGGCCAGCTTGGCCTACAGAGCGAGTTCCAGCACAGCCTCCAAAACAATACAGAGAAACCCTGTCTCGAAAAAAAAATACTACAGACTTATGCACACGACATTCCTGTTCTACTCATTGCTAGTTTTAAATTGCTCAAAGCTGGGGGTGGGGACTGATCATGCCACACAACTGTCAGGACATGAAACTGGCATCGTATAGCAGTAGCTGCTGTACATCACACCTGCTGTCCTCTGGCCAGTGCCTGGAGGGAACGTGGAGCTAACCTTTAATATGCTGGTTTTAATTATAAATTAGGTAACTGAGAAGGAGGCGCTGACCCCAAGATAAAAAGTGACCCACACCTGAACCACTCAGTGGTCTTTAGAGTTCTTCATGCACGCCCGGTTTATGAACTCTCTGGGAGGTTAGCAAGCATACATGATTTAAATAGTGAGATTTGTAGGGACATCTGCATGCATCGGGTCCACGCAGTGTGAGGTGCAGACGCCCAGCAATAAACACAAAGTGTGTTCTGTTTTATCCATGAGCAAAGCAGTCAACCCAGAGATAGAGTAAAATATCAACACATTCAGGGTCATACTGGTATAAAAGCCTAGAGTAACATAGAGGCAGGAGACCTTTTAGTTGCTTAACAAAGAAAAGGGAAAGAACACTAAACTCTTCACTCTGGGAGTCTCTATTCCAATTCATACATATTCGTGCAGATTATATTCTCAGCACTGGCATGAAATGAAACAAACTATGATTCAGTCCACCTATCATGAACATGGGACCCTGCCACTCAGAATGATTTCCTGTATCTTACATGTACAACTACATGAGCCGGATGCATGGGAAAGAATGAGACTCTAATAAGGAAATCAAGCTCACTCTGAAAACTACCGAAGCAGGTAGATTTTAGAGAATGTAATGCTACGTGGTGTGTGTGTGTGTGTCTGTGTGTGTGTGAAGGGCAGTGGTCAGTCACAGGTGTTGTCCCTCAGGAGTCAACACCTTTTTTTGTAAGGCAGGGTTTCCCATTGGCCTGGATCTTGCAAGTTCGGCTAGACTGTCTAGGCAGCAAGCCCTAATGATTTGCCACTCCCCAGCATCAAGTCAAGAGGGTACATCATCAACTTGAATTTTCTATATGGATGCTGGGGCTCAAGCCCTGGTCCTCATTCTTTCAAAGCAAGCACTTTCATGACTGATCCATGTCACTAGACCTCAAGGCTCCATTTGCATAGGGAGGAACAAGCAAGGCCACAGACATCCTGGCCAGGAGAAATCTATCCACAGAACGGTCTTGACACCTACTTCAGCAGAAAAAGGCAAAATTGAGGCTTAGGTATGTGACACTATCAGGGAGGCCCCAAAGACTGATAGTTCTGCACCCCATTGGGTCATTATAGCAAACTTAGATAGACCATGTGGTCCATTCCCGAGTACCATCAGTGAGTGCCCACCCTCGAAGCAAAGCAACAGCACAATGATAATTAAAATCATCAGGGGACCAGCTGCAGCAAGAGACCAAACCCAATGCTGATGCATGAGGGACACTTGAAGGACTCAACCAGTCTTTAACACATCCCACCAAGACAGAAAAGATCTCCAGGATGCAATCATTAAACTAGGACATGAGAAAACCACAACCTGAGTGAGCAGAAGGATCTATCCACCAACTACTGAAGTAGATTGGGGTTGGGAGTTGGGACACCAGGGTCACAAAGAGCACATATTAGAGAAACATGGTATGTAGTCACTCATATATGGATTTTAGACATGAATCAGGGGAGTGCCATCTTACAATCCCACCTTCCAGAGAGTCTGGGAAACAGAACCTTCATCCAGCGACTGATGGAAGTAGAGGCAGACACCCACAGCTAAACACTGAACTGAACTCCTGGAATCCAGTCACAGAAAGGGAGAACTGATGAACAAAGGAGTTAAAACTGAGCTGGTTTAACCCACGGAAAGAGTTGACCTGAACAAGAGGGAGCTCTTGAACCCCAGATTGATGGCTTTGTGGAAAGCATGGGACTGACCTAGATCTCCTGAATGTGGGTGTCAGTGAGGAAGCCAATTAATCTATGGGGCCTTGGGTAGTATTTATCCCTGGCGTACAAATAGACTTTGAGTGCCCATCCCACAATGAGGGATGCTTTTTCAGCCTGGACTCTTGGAGGAGGGCCTAGGCCCTGTTCTGAATAAAATGACAAACTCTGTAGATCTCCCATGGAGGGCCTCACCCTCCCTGGGGATTGGAGTGGAGATTGGGGGGGTCTGGTGGGGAGGGCGGGGGAGGAGGAGAGGGAGAGGGAACTGGGATTGACATGTGAAACAAGATTGTTTCTAACTTAAATTTTTAAAAAAGAAAGAAAGGAAAAAAAAAGAACAAAAAAAAAGAAAGAAAGAAAGAAAGAAACAATGTCTGACCTTACAAATTCTCTACAAACATGTGGAAGTAGTGGAGGAATTCTCAGCAAAGAAATGCAAGCTGTTCTCAACAAAATCTTTAGGAAAAACTGGAAATAAAGATGCACCAATTAAAACAGAACTTGCTCACCGGGTGTAATTTAGAGGGAGGGGTCAACAGAGAAGTGAAAGTCAATGTGCATTGCACCAGGGCAGAGCTGACAAAGCAGGGTCTGGAGCACAGAGAGGTCGATAGAGTATTTCAACGCGAAACTTTTGACATGAAATGTATCAGACTTGATAAGAAACAAACTATAAATCCCAGAACTGACATGAACTCAATAACAGAAAATCCACTAGAAGACAAATGTAATTTATTTTTGAAAACAAAAGAAAGGGAAAACTTTGAAGACCAGAAGGGACTTCTGATGTGGGTGACAACAGATTCCCATCTGGGACCTCGGAGGTCAGAACCTAAACTGTCAACCACAAGTACTGTATTCCAGTACACTATTCATAACTTAGGGAATTCTATAAGAAGAGGAAAATTCTCAGCCAGAGTTTGCCATTATAAATTAAGGGTAGGTAGCCGACCTACCCTTGGAAATTCCTGGAAAATTCTTTAGGAAGAAGAAAGCAGTACCACTGGGGAGTGGGAAGCTTCCAGGTTGAGAAGGAACAGGGGACAGAGTAGATGGAAGGCAACAGATAACATGGGTCATCTCTTTATCATGAGTTCTATGAATGATGCTTAATAATTAAACCAAACCTTACCAACCAGGTTGGTATTTACAACGTCTTATCGGTCAGGTAGAGATACAGAGGGACCTGGGGTTTAATGTATTTCCTGGAGTCCTTTGACATTTCACTGTTGATCCCGGCTGTAGAGATGAAAAACAGTTCACCCCACATCCATGCCGCAAACTTTTGTATCAGTACTTGCTATTGCCAATGTCAAGATCCAACTCAATAAAGAGCTTAGGTCCAGGTAGGCTACAAATGACACCCAAAATTATTGCATGAGGATGAGCTGAGAGAGCCATCAGAGGGTGGAGGCTGGCTGAGCATGGACATAGCAATACAGACAAGAGCCCATACCTGCTCCAGCCACCAGAGCAAGAACATGACAAATAGGATCTTCCCCAGAACCTGCAGGGTTAGCTTAGTGCACAGCAATGGTGGTTCAGGGAACTGTATTGTGAGCCTCTAATTTCTAGAACTATGGGAGTAAGGACTTCTCTTTAAACCAAGAAGTATATAGAAATTTGCTGGAGATGAGCAGGAAATAAAAAAAATAGACAATCACAGATCATGTGTTTCACACCCATAACAACCACCATGGTACTACAATGAACAAACGTCTTAACACTAGCAGCAGAAGAAGGTAGATTTAAAAACAATAACAAACCCCTCAGTAACTGTGCAGGGAAGCAAGGACACAATCAAGAGACAAGAATTGGAAAAGGTACACAGAAGGCAAATTATAATGTGGCAAACACCCATATTAATTATTACTTCAGCTTTAAATGGTTAGAAGCTGTGTGTGGTGGGTCTTTCTGAAGCCTGGGGTTGCTGAGGGTTTGAAGCTGCCTGAACAACTTAGGAGAACCTGGTCAAGCGAGGGCAGAAATCACACAGAATGTGTCCTGTGGCCAACATGGACTCATAACATGTGATAGGAAAACAATCTCCAAACATGCTAAAATGGATTGTCCATGATTTAAAGTATCATTCACAAATGAAAATGTAAACAAATCAACAAAACAAACAAACGACAAAGCCGCACAACAGATTAAATGCAAGACCCAACATAAAATTAGGAAGGGAATGACAAAAACAGTGCAGAGGTAATGTCCACAGTAAAAGTGCTCGTTAGATATAAGGAGAACGTCAGTGACAGCACTGAAGTCCCGTGAGAAGGAGGAAGAGTGGGGCCAAGGGAAGTAAGGCCGGTATGCTGGATGCCAGCAGAGGCCTGCAGAACAGTGACACAGAAACAACAGGACCAAATGAAACAGGCATGCTTCTTATAAAAATGGGTTTTACTGCTCATTCCATGTGAACGCTGGCAGGGGTGGGGCAGGATATGATGAGCATCAGCAATGACCAGGTGGGGATATCCTCACATTCCAAGACCTTTGGCAAAGCAACGGGAACTAATGCGTGCAGAGAAATGTGGGCACATAAACACAACAGACTTATGATTATTGTAAGTCCTACAAAGTACTGAAACTCTGTCGGGAAGCAGAGGTATTCTGAGAAGCCTTCTAAACCTTAAAGAATCTCACTCTAAGCCAGAACATTCTCTCTCTAAAGCCCCCAGGCCCAGGTGGCTTTGCTAGAGGTCTGTGCCTTTTACACCAGAATCCTAACATTGCCTCATTAACTCTTCCTGCAGGCAGCTGCATGTATGCATTACAGCTCATTTAGTAATGAAGCTAGGCTGAATCAGATGCAAGACAGATGCAAGGTGAGTGAGGGGAACCTCCTACCAACACCCACAAATCTAGGTATCTTCAACTGGATACTGGGTAAATGACGGCAGCATCGCAGTAGAAGATTACACTAGACCAGGACTAACTGTCTGGACATGAACAAAACAAACACGTGCAATCTGCTAACTGAATAGTTAAAGAAGGGAAAATATGAAGTCATGGGGTAACACCAAAACACAGGATGGAACTCCATGCCTAGGGACAGAGAGATTCCACACAGGAAGCACACCTCAATTCCAAATTTGTACAATGTACACAGCTACTCTCAAGCCTACGAGGAAGAGAACAGATCCAGGATAGCAACACACTCCTAGAAAAGAGAACGGCTGTACTGCTGAAATTAATACCTCTACTTGCTAAGTATCTCATGATGGTTTGAAATAAGAAATGTCCATCTTAGGCTCATGCACGTGAACATTGGTTCAACAGTTGGTGGCGCTGTTTGGGGGAAGGTATGTAACTTTTCGGGAGCTCCTCGCTGTGGGGGCGGGGCAGGTTCCAGGGGTTTAGAGTCCTTCCCCTGTTTCTGGTTTGTTCTCTTTGCTTACTGTAGGTAGAGGACATGTCACCAGACTCCTGCCCCTGATGTCATCCATATCTTCCCTGCCACGAGGATCCTATACATCTAGAAACCTAAGATAAAGCAAATCCTTTCTTGCTTAAGTCACTTTGGCCATGGCATTTTATCACAGTGACACAAAAGTAACGGCTACTTTGTGTCTCTGGCAGAGAACAATGTGTCTGGTGGATACATGGATGGATGAGAGAGTAAGAAAGAAAAGCCCAGGAACAAACTCATAAGAACACACACACTCAGGTTTCTGACAAAGAAACCAAATAGAATCAATACAACGAAGAAAGGCAGCCCTTCAAGTGCAGAAAAATCAGACCTACACAAGTCAAGACAGAACTTGAACTCACACCCTATACAACAGACAAAAATGCATTTAGATTTGAAAATGACCTTCAAGCTGAAATGTAAAGCTATCTTCCCTTAGGGAATCATACTTCATGAACTTCCAAGATGTTGGCTCCAGAGCTAGGAAGTACATAGATTTTTACCTCCAAGGAGCAGGGCTTTGTGTCCATCCGCTGGACATCTCAACCCAAAGACTTGCCTCTGAGACAGCACATGAGAAAAATATAAGATGAGAAGATGGATGAGGGATGTGATAGTTTAAAGTTTCTGTTCCGCACAAAGAACTCTCTAGTAAAAAATGTAAAATTCAATTAGAAGATATGCAAAAGGCATGGTGTGTCCTCTGCAAAAGAGGAAGGACAGATATTGAAGCAGTGAAGGAAATGATCAACATGGTCATTTAACAAACAATGCAAACTGAACACTGCAGAGACAGAACCACAGGCCTATCTAGCAGGACAAAACGTGATGACTCCAAATGCGGATGGAAGTGTAGAGACTGGGTAGTTGCACACAATACAATGGTGGACTGATAGAGACACTCTGGGAAACAGCCTGTGGTGTCTCAGAACACTGAGTTAGCACACAGCCCAGAAATCACATTTATGGGTGGTTTTTTCTTTTGAAGACAAACAAAAGTTTATGTTCACACACCATTCTTTATCAAAACATTCATCACATCCTTTATAGCAGTCATCAAAACAGGAACTACCCCAGGCATTCCTTAGTGAGTGGATACCACAGAAGTTGTGTAATGTCCATATGAGAAACACGTAAAAGCAGGGGGAAGGGAGCATAACCCATCACACAATGCAAGATCCTAGAACAGCCATGCAGTGACAGTGATTTAGAGACAGTGCGAGACAGTAGCTACAGGGTCAGGGATGAGTAGGGAGAGAGAGGGGGAGGGTATGATCTTAGAAGGAGGGGATGAAGGGATGGCTCTGTATCCTGTCTGCCACAAACTTGAGAAGCGGAGTGTGGATCAACAGCACCCACATAAAAGCCACCAGGAGTAAGACTGGTGGAGATGCAGGCAGAGGTAGGTAGATCCCTGGAGCTCAATGTCCAGCTAAGCACTGAGCTCAGTGAGGGACCCTGTCTCAGAAACCAAGGTGCAGAGTAATAGATGAAGAAATGCAACATCAACCTGGCTTCCATGTACACACACATCACACACATCACACACACACAAACACACACACGCGCACACACACACACGCACACGCACGCACACACACACGCACACACACACACACCAGGCAATACAGTATAGTGGCTGCCCAGCATTCATTACACACTTGACATGTGTAGCCCAATATACTTAGATGTGAGTGACAACTGAAACCAACCCACGTCAATGTTTAGGAATGTATCAAATTTCTTGTCCCTCTTGTATTCTAGACTAAAACCAATCAATAATCTACCCACTCGGAAATATTTTTTCCTATTACATAAGACATAATTGGAAGCTGTCTTTCTGTTATTAAGGGTTAATATTTATAGAGATAGTCACTTATAATTACAACAGTATGGGAATTAATCCTCTAACTCAGGATCACAGTGATTTTTTTCTTTTCCCTGTCATGTCCTAACATTTTATACTTGAAAAAATAATTTTTCTTAAATGCAAGAGGCAGAGAAAGCAAAGCTAATGATGGACCAACCTAGAGTCCAGACCTGAAATCTTATGCCATAGCAGACTGTCCTGGCAGAACTCCAGGTACCTGGGAGCTACTATTTTGAAAATTACATGGATGTAACTTTTGGACCATGTGAGGCATAGGTCACATTCCCTAAGTGCTAATTGGCTGGATTTCTAATCACAATTTATAATTATGAAAAGTGGATTTTTTTCTAGGCAAAATTTAAATTGACATTTTTCTTTCTTTATTTCTAACAAAACTTGCCCACATCCTCCATCAGGAAGGGAGACTAATTGTGATCACATTAAAGATACTGACACATATGGGCTATGAACTTTCTTTTCTTTTTTCCTTCTCACTCTCCATTTCTCTCCTTCCTCCCTTCTCTCTCCCCTTCTTTCAGGAGTGCTGGGGATTGTTTTCAAGGCCTTGTGCCTCCTGGGCTTGAGTCATACCCTTGGTGCCTGGTTTCCTTTGAATATAAAGAGAGTGAAGCCTTTCATCTCAGGCCAGCAGGGAGATGTCAATCATAGCCACACCAAGACAAGGGCTCTATCTAGAAGCAGGTTGAAGACAGGGTGAAACCTCCATGGGAATCAACTCATTTCCTTATTATCTAATCCAAATATCCAACTGTATGGTGACTGCCACTTGCACACAGATTCCTTCATCCCCACAGAGGTCTGGACATTTAAAAATCCATATCCTGTCTTGCAATCCTCAGGATATCCAC
Organism: Mesocricetus auratus; assembly: GCF_017639785.1. Taxonomy (NCBI): domain Eukaryota; kingdom Metazoa; phylum Chordata; class Mammalia; order Rodentia; family Cricetidae; genus Mesocricetus; species Mesocricetus auratus. The sequence goes on along the minus strand of NW_024429212.1, from coordinate 3,497,300 downwards.
ATTAACGCAATCTCCTTTTACTGCCAGCTACAGCGAAGCCAGGTAAAGCAATATCTCCCCTTGCCAGTTTGCAATTTAATTTTGAGAAAATTGTCAATATATATTTCTCAGAAAGAGCTCAGCAGAGATCTCTTAAGTTAGTTATATCATTTTCTTTTGAGTTTGCCATGCTATACAAATACCCTGAGAAAAATCCATCCTACTTTTGGGGAGACTTGGGTGACAGATGAACCCCTGAACCCTTAGGGATTTTGCTTTTTGCTACAAGGTTGGAGAAAATAAAATCTATGAACAGAAATCAGAGCTCTAAAAACCCCATTTAGGATGTGTCATCTCATTATTATGTCATTTGCCTTCCTAAATATATTCCAAGTTCTGAGTAGAACCCGCTGGTCACCCAAGAGGAGGACCAGTGAGATACTGGGCTCAGTGTACTTGGGACCAGTCCACCCCACGGAGAGCTGAGTCTGGTGTAGTTGGAAATATGCATCAGGAGGTTCCATGAGTCTATAGACTGTCTACTGTATAATGGGTCTTAGTGAATCCTAACAGATGATAAAGCCCATGCAGAGAATAACACATGGCACATTCATACTCAACTTGGGTTGTTGGTGTGTAATCTGGGTTTACCTGCTTGTTCCAGAAGCCATGCAAGGCCCCAGAATGTCCCATCTCTGTAACTCAGGACTGGACATGAAGGAAATGTCTCCATGGTTCTTCTTCCTCTGCTTCAGCTGATTAAATGTGCTTTGCTCCTGGAAACATTATGTTTCCCAGAGGGCACCTCAGTTTGATTCAGTTGGCCGTTTAGATTTTCATTTATAGATCTGAGCTATTACGAAGAGGTCCTAATAACACTTATGTCATTGTAACATACAGTTTGCTGTTGCTTTCTTAGCAACAAAAAGCCTTTAAAAGACGAGAGTATGAGCTTAGATCCTTAATAGCAACCCATGGGATGTTCTAGGGCATTCCCTTACTGCATTTATATTTTAACTTTTACATTTATTTAAAAATCATTCTCATTTATTTGAGTGGCGTCCTTTGAAAAAGCGGGTGTTATGATAACAGTAAAGCCATTTCATGTCTGCTTTATATTTATTAGTTAAGTTTATTATATACATTTTGTAGCCATGAAAACAGAGGCACACAGAGGTAAAATGACTTCCCCCAGGGTCACCAGGCAGGAAGCAGCACTGAATCAGAAACTACATTTTGGATGCCCAGACCATGTATGTCAACTATCTGTCATATACCACAGGATGCCAGTTAGAAGCATGCCAACCATACATGTACCTAGTGTTACCCTAGAGAACTCTGTGCCTTTAAAGTAAAAAAAAATTGGAAATATTTGTCCAGCCATTTGGCAAATACTATTACAAATATATAATCATAACTCATGTTCATATCCTGTACTTAGTATATCCGGATCCCCTGATATTTAGCCTTTCTTGTTATCTTTCCATATCTTATATCAACGTGTGTATGTGTGTGTGTGTGTGTGTGTGTGTGTGTGTGTGTGTGTGTGTGTGTGTGGCTACATCTAATATATTATGGGGCTATGCGGGGTTTTCTTACCTGAGAGTATATGACCTTGCTGGATATTATACATTCTATGACTGTCAATTTTCCTGCAAATTTTGGGATTACATATTTATTTAAAGCTTAATAATATTGCATTTTACATACACCAAAATTTTCATTATTCATTTATCTGCTGATGTACTTAGGTTGATCTCAGTTCTCTGATACTGTCAATAAATCTAATTATTTTTCTGGTTCGAACTGTCATAGATTTTTCATTTTTTGATGGTGGATAAGTATATAAAATATATTTGATATCAAAAGTATAAAATTCAATGTGGAATGCTACAGCTTCCACTCTGAATGGCTACTCTAACTATACAGACATTTATTAAATTATATAGTCTATGGGTCTGATTAATTTCAGTGTCTGAATATTTTATTTGTAATGGATTTTGTAATAATTACTAAAACAAAAATATAGAATTATTTACAAACATGAGTGCATGCACAGTGTGTGTAGGTGTTGAGTGTTAGGAATTTGGACAAATAAATACTTTTATATTTCACTTTGATGAAAACATAAATTTTCACAATTTTTCTGGTACAGTTTAACAAAAAGTAATATCATAAATGGTGACACATTTTATCTCTTATATTTCTTTGATAGAAAAATCTCTTAAAGGCAAGTGAATTAGCTACCTTGCAAGAAGAGTTATGAAATGTATGGCTGCTACAGAATCTAAAGAAGACAGGGTCAATGGGAAGAGGAGAACCACACAGAGGCCATTTTAGGACAATTACATCCACATGGCAGAGGTGGAGACCTAGAGTACAAAAGTTGTTTGGAATTGCCTCTTCATCATCCCGTCGGTTGGGAACCAGAGAGATCCATCACTAACAGAAGTATGGCACTGGGTATCCACAATCCACAAAATGGAATGAGAATGCAGTGCATATTAGACAGCCCAGGGTGTGCTGGGTAACTTTTGGCCATGACATCATTCTTGCTGTCATTGCACCCATTGGAAGGTATGAGCCAATCATGAGGCATTGATTATTGTCAGTTATAGTGGAAATGGGCAATGACAAAATGAGTCTCAATAGATGTTTATCTGCTATAATGTTGACAATAGAAAGAGTGAAAGTTTAGCCGGGCGGTGGTGGCGCACGCCTTTAATCCCAGCACTCGGGAGGTAGAGGCAGGTGGATCTCTGTGAGTTTGAGGCCAGGCTGGACCGACAGCCTCTGAAACAATACAGAGAAACCCTGTCTCGTAAAAACCAAAAAAAAAAAAAAAAAAAAAGAAAGAAAGAAAGAAAGAGTGAAAGTTTCAAGCCCCCATGTAGCCTAGGCTGGACCATCAATACACAAGGCATACATAGTGTGTTTTACCCTGGTGCCTTCCAAAATATGCATTACCTCCTAAGGAAGCGATCCACAAACTGAGAGGGAAACAGCTCCTCTTTGCTGTCCTATCTATGCTCCCATGATGTCAGGGACCACTTTCTCCAACACAAAAAATAAGCATATAGTGACATACACACAAATTGAGAAAAGGGAGGAAGTCCCTTAGCATCGTGCCATGAGTGACAGAAGTTTCCAGGCCAGTGATTTCCAGCTACTGTCTGAAGCCATCTGAAAAGAGGATGAGTTTTTTTTTTCCTCTCATCTCAAGATCTCCAAAGATGGACATTCCCAGATCATATCTTTTATTTTGATAAAAACAGATCTGATGGAAACTGACAGGAACTCAGAACTCGAAGCTCCTGAAGTCGAATTTACTACAGACTAGAAAGACTGAAACTTCAGACACAGGAAGGGGCCTATAGCAGTGTTCCTGCAGACTGGTCTCTGGTCCACTTACTCTGTAATCTCATCGTCTTTTACTGGGTAGTTTTATAGAACATGACTTTTCCCAGCAAGCATATGGCATTATCCCAGAAAACAACTATTCCAAAAACACCTGTTTACACTGGGGAGGGAGAGAGAGGACCACAGGGAGGCCTGAGTTGAGAAGGACATGCTTCCTGATTTCTACATTTTGCTCTGCTTCTTTTTTTAAAAAAATATAATTATTATTTTTTATTTAGGTTAGAAAAATATTGTTTCACATGTCAGTCCCAGCTCCCTCTCCCTCTCTTCCTCCCCCACCCTCCCCACCAGGTCCCCCAGTCCCCCACCCAATCTCCATTCCGATCCCCAGGGAGGGTGAGCCCCTCCATGGTGGATCTCCAGTAACTGTCATTTTATCCAAGACAGGGCCTAGTTTATTTTTGCCACAAACATACTTTAAAAAAATAGTGAAAACAGTTCATACTGGTACAATTTGGTCTTCAGTTAGTCCTTGTGCAAAATTAGAGTGATTGTCCCTAATGTATCCAGGGAGAGCACTTATCAAGGTAAGCCAATCAACATCTGTATATATAACTGCATGTTGAGAAGAATAGTGAAATGGCATACTCACACATACAAAACGGATCTGGTGTCTCCCACCTTCCCAGCATCTCCAACTGTCAGGGTGTCATACCCTCTTTCCAACTCAAACTCTTCAAAAGCAAGTTTGATGACCTAAATCCAAAGGGAAGACACAGTTAATGGCATAATGCAGACCTTCCTTGGCAATGTGCATTTATAGTTTCATGGTTAGCTTTGGCTCCTTAATTCTGATGGATACCAAATAATTCCCAAGTTGTCTCAAGTTTCTGCATGGATAGTTGAGGTTTGTTTAGACTGAATTTTAGAATTTGGGGGAATTAAAATGTTCTTTTTGTTTACCTGAACTTACTTCAAGTTACAGGTCTATCAAATATACAGCATTACAACTCAGATGAATAGATTAACCATGAATAAGCCAATATAAGCAGGATGAATACTGTTGTAGTTAATGAGGCATGATTTTAAGAATGCCCTAAATTGAATCTTTTAAATTTACTTGTGTAGATCTCATGTTACTATTCCCAATAACAAGAGATTTCTAAGGCTAAGAAGCAAGTTATCTAATATTACAGTTAGCTTGCAAAACCTTAAAGTTTCTTCTTTTCATTTTCCATTTTTATTTCTGAGAATGGCATTCAAGGTTTTGTCCACACAAGTCAAGTTCTCAGACAATGAACTGCACTATCAGACCTTGATTAGATAATGGATGGATGGATGGATGGATGGATGGGCAGATAGGTGGATGGGTGCGTGGGTGTGTATAAAGGTGGAGGCAGGAAGGATGGATAGATATGGACAAACAGACAGATGGGTAGGAATGAGGTTGACAAAAAGATAACAAGAAGATGTATTACCCTGTGCTAAAAACATTCAAAACTAATCATAATACTGAGTTAATTTCAACTTTGATATGTATATATTAAAAAATGACACACATTAAAGAAATACATATACACACATATATATAGCACATTTGGACATGATGATTAGCATTATACTAAACAATTGACAGGTTTCTCTTTGATCCACCAATAGAATATAGGCATGTGAACTCCTTTCTCTGTAGAGTATAGGAAATTTTCTCATGAAGCAAATAAACAAATACCCCCTTTTTTGATCAATATTATGATCAAGAGGCATGATGATCAAAACTTTCAGGAACTTAAGCCTTGAGTAAGCAGGCTTACAAAGAAGATACCAATAGATTATCATAGATGATAGATTAGACAGACAGATAGATATAGATACAATATGGATAGGCAGATGAAATACAGGTAAAAGATAATAGAGGGTCAATAATTGAGTTATTGGTGATGACAAGTGATAGAAAGTATATGATATATTAGTTAGATATAGGATAGGAAGATCAGAATGAATAGACAGATAGTTAAGTGGATGGATGGATGAATAATAAGTACATTGATAGAAGAATGGGTGGATGGTGGCTGGATTGTGGGGTGATAAGTAGAGTGATGGATAGATTGGTGGTGATAAATAGAGGGATGAGGAATAGATGATAAATAAGTAACCTAAGGAATGATAGGTAGATGGCAAATGCTAGACAAATGGACAGATGGAGGCTATCTAAGTGATATATTAAAGTGTGGGTGTATGGGTAGACGTTGGCTAATAGATAACGAATGGACATATGATAGTATAGAAAGGTGGATGAATGAGTGATGGAGTAGCACATGGGTGTAGGTGAGGAAGGGAGACACCTGGGAGAGGGAAAACAGGAATTGCCACTTATGACTGTGTGTGTGTGCCTTGCACAGAGAAGTCAAATGCTTGCCTCCTAGACTATTTTTATAAAAAGCTAGTGATGCTGGGAGTGAGTGAAGTCAATGTTCCTAAGACTCATCTCAACATGCACAGGTCAAATACTCTTTAGATGACTCTTTTTCCCTAACAATGCGAATAAGGGATGCACGGTTAATATTGTTACACATCCTTACTAAAATTAGTGACATGGCTATTACAATTCATATAAAAACTACTAATTCTAATTGTGGTGTTTGTATGAATGCATTATTTTGTACTGAAACAGGTGCGGGGTTGACAGCTGTCACAACCGTCTTTGAATTTTTCATATTTAAATGAGGACTGAGGGGGCTTCTTGCTTCTATTTCCCTCTCCCTTGACTGTAGGAGGAAAGGGTCATGGAGTAATGGGGTAAAGAATGCAGAGTGTCACATCCTAGGCTTCTATTTCCTGTGACTTTCCTGCATGTCCTCTGCTGAGTTGTTTAGAGCCTGCTGGCAATCCCTCTCAAGGATTACTAAAGTCACGTTAAGTCACTGTGCACATCCAATAGTGCCCTCCCCAGAGAGGCTGAGGATGAACAGAGCTGAAAGCTGAGATCTAAACACCTGCAGAAGATGGAAAACCTCCCAAGTCCCAGCTGCTTAGAGCTTGGCACTGAAGCCAGACTTGCAGTTCCTCTGTTCCTTGTAGTGGGCGCACCGGCTTCTGACTGACTGGTTCAGAAGTAGGGGGATCTTATTTTGCTGAGTTTCCTTATTATTCTCTGATCAATGTTTTCAGTTCGCTCCCAGTGTTCCAAGAAATTCCTTCCAGAAGGTAGTTTTCGAATTGAAGACAGTACTTCATTGTCAGTAAAATATCTGGCATCCACCTCATGGGCTAATTCTTCTGTGTCTGTGTGATCACTGGTCTTTGTATTCTGTAGTTCATTAAAAACTTACTATTTTAGCATACTGTATTATAGAGAGACAGTCGTGATGTCTTCATTCGAATGACAGACACATTTCCACTATAGTAATCTATAGTAAACATGAATCTGCAACAACTAGGACCAGGAGATTACACGCATAAGCTGCCAAGTGAATGCACCTTTAAATGTGTTTATTTAGTTTAGAAAGCATGCCTATTTCCTTAAATCAAGGGTGCCATACTCAATAATGTACTACAGAGATCATCTTGTCAATTTATGGAGATGTGTGTGTCTGTGGCTCCCCAGTACAATGTGTGTAACAGCCTCCTTGTTTTTTATGTAGCTGTTCCTTGTAAGCTGGAAGACAGATGGGGGTAGTATCAAACAGGTGGCAAGTGAGAACTTCAAGGTCATTTTGTTTTGAGACCTGAAGTTATCTCAGTAAGTTGTGTGCCAAACCACAACAACCACTGTGGATTATGATATGGCAGGTCATTATCAAATTGGTCATAAAGAATAGAAATAAGGATAGCAGCTCATCAAAATTCTTGATACCTCTCAAAATGCTGATAGGGCTAGATCACAGACAACATAGCTTGAACAGCAGAACCTGAGTGGTTTCAGACTCAGCACCATCATTAGATTGGATACAGTTGACACTGGCAATGGGAATGATGTACACGTGAAGATATATGACCAAATGTATTAGATTTATATATGTTTAGTGTACAGCTGTATAAGTGCAGTTTTAAGGTCTACTGCCTCAGTCAGAAGAAAGTAGAAAACTTTATAGTTTTTAAAAAACTCAATAGAGAAAAATGAAAACCAAAGCAAGCAAAAGAGCAATAAGAAAAAAGAATGCCGATAACGAGGCAAAACAAAAAGTCCACAAAAGTACCGTTGAGTTTCATCAAAATATATTGCATAATTTTTTTCAATTAAAAAGTTCTTTATTCAAAAACAACCAAACAAACAAAAGCCCCATAATTAACAGATAGGTAATCCACTCTATTCCATCCCGGAATGTTGAAGCCTTACATAGCAGGCAGCCATTATTGGGGCTGGTCTTCTAATAGTATCTTGTAGAAATACAAATCATGCAGTGCTCACAAAACAAAAACACACTCAAAGTTCCTTATTATCTCAAAATCTGTTTCACCATATTTCACTATATTTACTGAATAAGCCAAATTGAGAGAGAAGCTCTCCGAATTGAGCCCAAACACGATTAAAATGGTGAGATGATGTTGTCCCACAGATTTGGGAGTGAGAGGGCCAGGGAGGGTTAGTGGAGATGAGATGGGAAGGTAGACGAGATGACCGGAAGGTAGGGAAGGGGGGGATAAGGAGTGAGAAGAGAAAATGGGAATGAGGGGGCAAGTGTGAATCTATTGGGAGATTTTTCAAAATGTTGATGACTACGGATATTCATGAGCAACCAAGAGAAAAACACACTTGTGCTTAATGAAGAATGGTGCATGTTCTCTCTCAGGTTTGCTGTGACCTTCTGAAAGGGGGGAAGATCCTTATCATTTCCTGGGGTCTAAGTACTAAGGGGAGATACATAAGAAATCTTAACTGGGAAGAATGACTTGGCCAATTTTGCCTTGATTTTTTAAAAAACATGATAAGAATCACCACCTATACTCAGTCTTTTAAACATGACAGAGGGGAAAGCATCATGTGCCATGTTATGGCTCTATCTTAATTTTTCCGTTTATTTTCATGTCATATTTGAAGTACATTTCTTTTTCTTTAATAAAAAAAGATGTCTTAATTTTATGTGTACGGATGCTTTGTGTGTGTGTGTGTGTGTGTGTGTGTGTGTGTGTGTGTGTGTGTGTGTGTAGATCAGAAGAGGGCATTTGGTCCCTGGAACTAGAGTTATAGGTGGTTGTGAGCCTCTGTGTGTGTGCTGAGAACTGAACCCAGGTCCTTTGTGAGAGCGGCAGATGCTCTTAACTGCTGAGACCTCTCCGTAGCGTCCAAGCACATTCACTTTTCTAAGTATTATGACTGTGTTAGAAATTAATGCTGGTGGGGATAACTAAGCAGAGAAAAATTATAACTTTAAAATTTGCAAATATTCTCATGAAAATTTTAGTGAAAACCCCCTACATCTTGGAAAAAAAGTAATTCCTGAATGCCTAATCAAGAACTGTAGGTTTGTCTTTCATCCCAAGGATTGTGTTGAGGGCTTAGGACACACGACAAGGGGCTCAGGGAACCCAAAGCTGCCATCTGCCTCATTCAGTTCCAAGTTGTGTATTGGAAGGAAGCTGCCCAAGTGTGAATCTCCTCATGAAAACTTAATGGTCAACAGCTGGCCATTATTAGCACTGTTGCCGATAGCAATACCTTACGCATTTGTAAAAGTGTGTGATTTCTTACGAAGTGATAATTATCAAATGTTCTTAGTAGTTCTGCATGCATTTACTTGAGCTCATAATGGTCAGTCATTAAAAAAAACTGAAAATGTTGATGATTTGTAGAAATACCATCTGTCTAAGTGTGTCTGGCACAGTCTGGAGGAATGGCTACCTGAAGCTCCTATATAAGTTCAGGTATGACCATATTGTCCCCAAGCTGCAGAATGGTGCAGTGTCCTTGGAATACACTTTGGCATTTCCTTATAGAACTAGATGGATTCTACCCATATCCTACATTGCTGTAGAAGAGAGTTCTTCCATCACTCCAAGTGTAACTACACTCTGCTCACCTCTGCTATAAAGAGCAAAGGGGAGCAAACAGAAACAGGTGAGAAAGAAGCCGGGCCTGGATGCCTCCTTATACAGGGGAGCATGGTTCCTCTCCGAGGCTGTCTGTGCTCGCAAAACGAGAATTTCTGGTTCCCTTCAGGTTCCAGGGACCGAAATGGCACACACGGACAAGTCCAGGACACCATCTTTCCTGTCTCTCTTGTAGGGTATCAGTCCTCAGCTGCCAGATTCTGCTGTGTTCATTTCTACACTCCTATGTTTATTTCCATAGCATTTTATCTCTTGTGTATAGATGAGAGCAATCTATACCATAAAATACATCTCTCTAACATAAACTACAAAAAGAAAAAATAAGCCAGTAATCCTGTCAGGGACACAGAATATTTACAAAACAACAGTAGAGATTTTACCCTGCTAAGCTGGGAAAGCTTGAGCTAAGGACGGGAGTGGTAGAAGTTTAACATGACTGCCACATAGAGAGCGGCTGGAGCGGGGAGAGACCCAAGGGCCTCTCCTAAGCCCTTGCCACTGAAGTGAAAGGAATCCCTAGCAGAGCTCAGAAACTTATTAAAATGTGTTCTCAGATGTGTGAAACTGCGAAGGGTATTTATTAAAATCGAGAGACTGGGAATTTATAAGTCACAATACAATAACTGCAAAAGAGAGAATCAGAACATCATTAGAAGCTGGCAAAACACAGAATTAACACTCACATCAATCAAATGAGACTAGAGGCGTATCTTAGGCGGGACTCTGAAGGAATAAAAGATGAAAGGGTGGCGGGAGAAAAATGACAGCTCTCGAGATAAAAGCGAAGGTATTGAAGTTTGTGGAGCTATAACAAAGGGTGCAGGATCAATAATTAGAAAAATCATGGCACACACATCCTACAACTCATTAAAGAGTTAAGACTGGAGATTAAAGGTGGCTCATTATAACCTGTGCGAACAAAACACAGCTACAAGGGAACGTGAAGACAATGTCACCTCAAAGCCATTTCACACTAAGACGCACTGAAGGTTCACTTCGCACACTCAGAAGAATACGTGGATTACATTTGAAGAAATACAAATCAAAGTTACTTTCATTTTTCAGTGGAACATCAGAGCAGATGTTTTACGTGGCCCAGATTAAAAGATAATGTATACCTTCCTAGTGCACTTGTTCAGCAAAGGAACTATATTATGTGAGGAAGGGAAAGTTTTTTTTTTCATGTTGTGGGCACTTTATTCAGATTTCTCACTATGACTTCAGCTTGGCTTGAAGGTACATTGCCAACAAGAACAATGTTTAAGGGGACAAAGACCTAATGAAATCCACATAAGCTGGAAGAGAAAAGGCTAGCTGGTAAAAATAAAAACATCCACATTTACTGTAAACAACGCTTTTTTTTTTTTAAAGATTTACTTATTTATTACATATACAGTGTTCTGCCTACATGCCAGAAGAGGGCACCAGATTGAATTGTAGATGGTTGTCAGCCACCATTTTTAAGTCTTGAAGCATGGCGTGGAGCCCTGGTGTGGAGCTCTGAAGGGCACATTTGTCTTAGGGAATGGTGCATCAGCAAGAGGTGAGAGCTTCGGCACACCCTGATGCAGATGGTTCCAGGCAGCTCGACTCAACTAGGGCTCATGCCAGAGCTGGGTAGAGCCTGAGTGAGCTTGAGCAGCATACAATAAACCTGTCTCATGGTGCAAACTGTCTACATCATTCCTAATGGTATGTAACAGCAGTCTGCACTAGGGAAGAGAACAATAGGCTTAATGGCACCCTGATTCTGGAAGACACTAAAAGGAGTTAGGAGATCAGCATAGTTGTAGAGAAGAAGGAAATGAAGAAGTGATAATTGATTCTGACCTCGGGCTATTAGCTACAAGTTGGGAAAGCACATTGCTTACAGTCAGAAGTAATGGTTACAGATCACTTCTGTTATGAGACAGGTTCTCACTTTGTGCCCTTGGCTGCCTGGAAACTCACTATACAGACCTGACTGGCATGCAGCTCATAGATGTTCCTGTCTCTGTCTCCCGAGTGCTCAGATTAAACAGAGGTTCTTCATGTATGCACCATGACCACTTTGGGGGTCGTATATCAGACATCCTGTATCAGATATTTACAATTTATACCAGTAGTGAAATTTCAGTTATGAATTAGCAATGAAATAATTGTATGGTTGGGGTCACCACAACATGAGGAAACTGTATGAAAGAGTTGCAGCATTGGGGAGGTTGAGAAGGCTGAGTTAAAAGCATGAGCCACCAGGCTAAGACGATTGATTATTGGTCTATCACCTTGCCCTCACCTTTGGCTTTGTCTATAAACACCTTCATTTCCTCTAAGTTCAGATGCTGTGCATGTGCACACACAGGAAGTACCTGGAACAGAGCCTCCAGCCTGGGAACCCCACAGGTAAGAGGAGATGCAGTCCACAAGGGTGATGCAGGGGCCAGGCTATAGTGATTCACTTGGTATTTTCATGATTTTTTGTTCATTATTCTTTGCATTTCTTTAAAGAATCTTAAATATCCTAAAACACATATAAAATAACATAGCATAAAGACATGATGAAACCATTTTGTGTCAAAGCATTTGAATGCAAATGTTGGCATTATCATTTTAAGTGTGCCTCGTCCCCAATGGAGGAATTGCTTATCTATGATTCAGGGTTAATAATGAGTACCTTTCCTATAGGATGTCTTAAGAATTGTACAACACTACAGGTACAAATTGGCTGCCCTTGAACTTGGCTAAAGTTTCAAAGTTTTGTAAATAATACACACTGCTAGTATTATGAAAAACTCACAGAAATTGAATTAGCAAAATCTATATACTTAAAATAAATGAAGTTTTAGGGGCAAATTCAATCTTAAGACACAACGAATGAAACCTATTTGTAAGATCTTGGCAAAACAGGAAACACATGCAAAGTAACTTCGCTGAGAAGTCCCTAGAGTGTGGGTGTCTTTCTTTACTAATTTCATTCATGAGAATGCTTTTTAAAGTTGTGGTAAAGTACCTCTAAGACTTGTGCTAAGCTCAGTGAATCAAGACCTATGATATACCATTTGGGGAAAATATAGTTAATGTTACTTGATTAATTTGTGTGCATTTACAGTATATTTATTGTAGAAAATATCTAAATGTTATACATGTTTTATGCTGAAAATAAAAAAGCATGAAATTAGTATATTGTCTAAAACAAATGGTGAGACAATTACTCCCCCTCTCCCTCCCCCCTCCAATCCATGTGAGACATGAACCATAGCTTTCTACCATAGTGTCGTCTAGCAACATTCTAGTGGTAGAAACCTCAACTCGGGCAGTTCAGAATGTAGAGTTTTGGCCATGGACACGTGTTCAAGAAAAATTAGTTTTCAAAGCTTCAGTTATCTCATACCTGGTCCTTACGAGCCTACATTGCAATGCTAGGCTCTGGCTGCAAGCCCCTGTTCAATTTGCCACCAGACGTTTGACCTTGAAGATACCACGTCCCCCTCACTTTAGATCTCTTTCCTCACTTCATCCAGGAGTAGAGTTCCTGTCTGCTGAATGGGATTCCTCACGGCATTAATGTTCAGTGTGAGATGAAGTCTGACAATTGGGGGAAGCTGGGATAGCAGGCTTCTGGGTGGGACTCAGGTTTTACATACAAGAACTCACAACAGCTGTGGTTACCCACATCAGACCTCTACAAGATCAGGAAATTTAACATTTCTAGTACAGAGGGGACAGGCTTTCCTGATGCCCTGTCCCTAACTGAAGAACTAGTGGCGGTTGATAGCTGCTGGAGGAAGTGTTGTTCTCCTTTGGCGGTTGTCATTGGTAGGTTGTTCATGCTCCCATGGATAATGGCACACATTAAGTACATGGATGGCACTGATCAGAATTAGGGAATTAAAAAAGATGAATATAGAGTGCAGATGAGGGATATATTATGTGGGTGGAGCAGGAGGGAGGAAGTAGGGGAAATACACAGCCAAGATGCATTGAACACAGGTGTGAAATTTCAAAAAATAAGTAAATAAGAACAACAAATACACTAGTCACAATTTATCACATCAGGGGAAAAAAGTGGTATTCGTGTTTAGAACATGTTCTCAATTACAGAAACAGAGACTAAAGGATATTAAAAAGGTCAGTGACTGCCGGGCATTGGTGGCACACGCTTTTAATCCCAGCGCTCAGGAGGCAGAGGCAAGCAGATCTCTGTTCAAGGTCAGCCTGGTCTACAGAGCAAGTTCCAGGACAGCCTCCAAAACAATTCAGAGAAACCCTGTCTTGAAAAACCAAAAAAAAAAAAAAAAAAAAAAAAAAAAAGGCCAGTGACAAAATTACTTTATAAACCTTTCTACACTTGGAGGAAAAGCTAAGCCCTTGACAACTTTTTCAGGTATGGACATTGCACCCTCCCAACCCCAGGCCTATGGTGCAGATGAGCTATTTAGGGGTATACATTTTAGCTCCCTTGTCATTAAAATACAGAAGTGGGATTATTAACCAAGAGGTTCTCTAACACTTAACCATATAGTTCTCTCTCCATCGCAAGCTATATCTGATAGGTCTGAGTGAGCTGCCTTGTTTGAATATAGTCATGGAAGCTTTGTGACTGCAATAGAAACAGTAGACTAGGTATGGTGGTCCACACATGCAATCCCAGCTCTTGGGAGGAGAAGGTGCAAGGAAGGGTAAGAATTCCATGGCCATCCTTGGCTACACTAAGATTTAAGACCAGTCTGAGCCACATAAGACCCTTTGTCTTAAAAATGTTGAAAAGGAGAAAGGGGGAAACAAGTTAGAAAATAGTTTATAACTAAAAATCTCTACTTCCTGAGTGGAGTTCCAGTTCACATCAACAGCAATCTGACTGTTCCTTGCTTCCTGAGCTGGATGGAGGCCTGCCAGCCCAGCAGCCAGGTGTGAGGTTACCTGGTCAAGAAAGCAATTATCAGGTTGGCAGACGCTGTAGTCATGGTAACAGGGTGAAGAGATAAGGCCAGAGCATCAGCTCTGAGGCTTCACTCTCTCCAGCCTGCAGTTTCTCATTTCTTCAGAGTGTGAAGAGAATGTGTGAACTTGTACTCTCCCAGGTGTGCACGGAGCCCTACACCAGCTTTCCCTCTGGTGTCACTAAGACACCAGAGCAGATTAAGAAAAATTGAGAGCAAATGGGAGAGCAGTCCTTGACAAGGACTACACAGGGATGTTTGCGTTCAGGTAATGGATTCTCTGCCAAGAACGAGAACGGGCTGTGCTCTGCTGGCTCAGAGGGATGCCAGGGCTGTATGGAGCTCTGGCACTGCCTGCCTCCTGCTTCCTCCCTCCTCTGTCTTCAGCCCTGGCCTCCAGCTCAGTTCTGTATTTTCCCTGTTTTGAGAGAGTGAGGAGAGAGAAGGGGAGGGGGAGGGAGAGGGAGTGTGTGTGAGTGTATGTGTGTGTGTGTGTGTGTGTGTGTGAGAGAGAGAGAGAGAGAGAGAGAGAGAGAGAGAGAGGCAGAGAGAGAGAGATGAGGTTCCTAATGAAAATGCATATTTGAAGTAAAAATAACTTTGGATGCATAATCCATGACTCACTTGGCCCACTCTGGGATAAGGTGCTAGCCTAGGGCCCCAAGCACCATAACAATATCCTAAAAGAATTTTTAAAATAAATCAGTGAAAGTCACTGTGTGTAGAGTTACTGAACAAGTACAGTGAAGCGACATCACCCCTTCTTGCTTCCAGGCACAAAAGTGTGCCCTGGAGATGCTCACTCAGCTTTTAGGTAAAATACAACATGGGATGGATTTAAATGCATACTTTGCCCAGATAAAAGTCCTAATGCATCCTCCAAGAAAGGTTGCTTCTCACTCATAGGCCAGTGATGGAGTAAAAACTCAGTTAAAGATGTTTTAAATTCAGAAAATATCTCTTAAAAATATTCCAATTTTGAGGTTCTTAAATCAAAGTTGGGCCATGAGTATGTGGATATGCTTTCTAAAGGTTTGCCTAACTCTGTGTGATATTGTGATGTTATGCTATTGTAGTGTTGAGGATCAAAGCCAAGGTCTCCCTCACACTAGGCAAACACCCTTCAATGATGTCACATCCCTATTCCTGTGTATTGCTAGTAAAGTGATGAAGTTGTTTTTAGAAGCCAATGTAGGCACACATGTAAAGATGTCTATGACCACGAAAACACCACATTCTTTACAGAATTTGCCAATGCTAACAGCTAGCAATATCTAGTTTACAAGTCCAAAACTGTCAAAATCTAACTGAATTTAGAAATGGTCTTATCTACCACAACAAACACATCTTTGGTCCCTGGTAGACATCTTTGGGTCCATGATGTAACATGACTGGTCTGCAGTGGATCTTACTCCCTTGCAAAGCTGTCTTCCTGGAGGAAAAATCTTGTTTCTCATAATGCTGTGTCCTTATCCACTGGCCCAGTGGCACATTCACTCACTCATTCACTCATTATTTCAATGCAAATGACTTCCCTACCGTAGGACTATGGCCTGGAAGCATAGTCCCAAGTAAACCGTTTCTTGTGTGACTGGATTTTGTGAGGGTATTTTGTTATGGCAACAGAAAAAGTAACCAAAGCAACAGCTTAGGCAAAATGGTTGATCCCAAGCCTGCTCCTCTCACAGTAATGCACTCTAAGGTGTACTCCTGAGGAGACTCCATATGTCCTGCAAAAGATGCTTTGGGACCAGGAACTCCTGACAAGCCCACAGATGATTCTCTACCAAGATCCCAGCTGTTGGCTATGGCATTTCACCAGTGTCTGCCAACACTTGGGCTTCAGTTTCCACTTGTAGACCACACATAAAACAACCTTCTGTGAACTAATGCGGTTCTCATTTATTTTTATTATAAAGTGAAAAATTTCTCCCACCATAAGCAAGATGGTAATACAGGCATTGGCGGCAGTTCAGCTGCAATGACAGTTCACCCACACATGAATATTAGGCATCATTCCAAGCCACTGCACTCAGCCTCCGGTGTTGCATTCATTTTGAATGCATATCAAGAACTGCAGTGGGACCATACAAGTTGTGTTCCCCATGCAATTTTAAAGATCAGAGGAAATTAAATGTCAAGAGAATTTGGCAATCCTATTTGCCTTTTACTATAAATAAGAACACCATACCCAGGTATTTCTAATGTGCCCAGTCACTAATGGCATGAGAGTGATGCTGGCACGCCATTCTGCACACAAAGGCAGCCAAAGCAGCCACCCTGAGTCAGAAGGGCCCTAGACCTTCGCAAAGGTTTCTAACCATTACTTTGTATGTTAAATAGGCGAAGACAAGCCATTTATTCTGTCCTATTTCAGAAATATCAGTGGGAGTAAAGGAAAGTAACTGGTTTCCAGAGACAGGAAGGGGAGAGAACAGGATTCTTCAGACACATCATCATAGAAGGGTTGGAGAATATTGTAGAATAATTGATAGTCATTCGCAAAGTCCATACTCTACTACAACATGAAACTTTCCTGTATCAAACCATGGGTCTGATTTGCAACCTGAGTGAATGGCACTAGCCAAGGTCCTTCGGGTATTAAAATGGCTTATTGTCAACAAGCCAGAAATCTGAGCAAGCCTCTAATTTCTGCCTATGGGTACCTGTCTTTAACACTGGTGTTTTACTCTGTCTTTCCAGCATTTGTGGGGAAGATGGCCTTCATATCTCTTCTGGACAATTGAGGATTCTGTGCTCTTTGCCTTCTCTCTTTCCTTTCTTTCTTTCCTTCCTTCCTTCCCCGTCCCTCTTTCTTTTCTTCCTCCCTCCCTTCCTCCCTCCATTCTTCCTCTCTCTCTTCATTCCAGTACTGGAAAGCAAACTCAAGACCTTGTTTATGCTAGCAAAAGTCCACACTTTTTAACCAGGAAGAATGCACCATAATTTACATATCTCTCCATAAAGGATATTCTATAAAGCATAACATTTATTCATCAGTCATTTATATCACCAAGTCCCTGGAAATTTGTGGACACTATGCTATAAATAACTTCAAAAAACTTCCAGGGAAACAAATGGTGAATTTTCTTTAAAGCTCCAAAACATTTCAGTATTGTACTTGGAATTGTCAAGAGCCCTGCATAGTGAACTTGTCCCCAAACTAGGCAAGCCTGGTCTGGCTAAGTATTGAACTGGTGAATTGTAACAACACTACTATGAAAATGAACACAAATTAGGTCGATTCTGTTTGAATGTCTTTCAGTTGTCGAAGAGACTTATTCATAATTTGAATGTTTGGTTTTTGTTTGTCTGTTTGTTTGTTTTTTCTGTAAGTTTAAGGCCACAAACACAGAAAGAAAGACATGGATGTGGGTTGGTGTGGAGCATGGAATATCTGTGGGACTATAGAGTCAGTTGAGGGGCCATGATGACCTCATGGTCTCCCAGCAGAGGAACCAGGCCACGAAGGTGACCATCACTCTTATCCGGTTTGAGCTTGTATGTGTCTGTTCCTTTTATACTGCATGTATGATTCTGCCCAGAACAGACATGTTATTAGAGGGAAAACTTGAAAAAAATCCATTTGTAAATTGTTACAGGATTTTTGAATAGAGGGAAAAAGAGAATGGGACAGAGAACCAAGATTTACAGTGACACTTGAGGAAGGAGGCGCGAAAATCATAGCAGTGTTAATAATTATTTTTAATCAATCCAATAAAGAGACCTAGAATAAACTGAGTAGTCCTCTGGCTCACAGGCCACACATCTATCTGAAAATCAGCAATGAGATTTGTACCTAAAGTCAAGTTGGTAGAAATATATAGTCTTAGATTGCCTTGGTTCTTAATGAGAATCTTTTCTTGCTTTTTCTTGTTTTGCTGTGTGGGTCAAGGTCTCATTATATTGTTCAGGATCTATTAAAATTCACAATCTAACTTCTCCCTCTAATTGTGCCTGCTAAGAAGTCTCATTTCCTATTTCTGCCTCTGCAACAGTAAATAGAGTAAGGACATACTATCATATGTATGGTGTTTATTTATTTTTTGCAGAGGTATTTTCTGGAAGAATTTTAATCTAGCCAGGATAATTTCTCCCTTGTAATGTCAGAGAAATCATTCCGTATGATCTTACATGGCGACTTGTTGGAGGCATAGGTCATGGGAATTAAAATTTCAGGAAAAAGCTGGAGGAAAAGAAGGCTGAGAAATTAATGCAAATGAAGAAGCCCGGTGTGGAAAGTTAGACTGAGAGGCCTCAGCAGAGAAATCACACAGAAACTATGAGGAGAAACTTCCCCAGCTCCCATACAGGGCAGACAATGGACTCATTCCAGTCAATCAAGCAAACAAGAAGGTCTTTCTGCTGGACACCTACACAGATAGATTTAAGGAAAGAGTGTGACATTCTCTGCTTAAGCAAGGTCTGCACAGGCTTGACAGTTCAGTAATGTGACCGTGACAGTGAGAATGAGTGCCTGCAGTAAGGGAAAGCTACTACCAGCTGCCAAGAAAGGAGTCTGCTCCTGAACAAGACAACCCCACTGCAAGCCCAGCTAAAGGGATGGGAGGAATAACCAATCCTTCCTTTCAGAAACCTGGTCCCCGGTGCTGTCCCCTATGGAGCCCTGTGGCTGGGGCAGCCTGCCAGTTCTCCAGAATAGCCAGACAAGTATAAATTGTAACCTTAGATAATTATTTATGCAAGAAAAATGAATTAATACTAAAATGTGCTTTATGATAAAGTTGTGAACCAATGATTGCTTCTTGTTCCTTTTTTGATATTCTGAGTTGTTTAATGTATGTGAGTATATATGTATGCATATATAATACATAATTTTTAAATTAGTCATTTTAAAAAGCTGAGGTAATGTGGGGCATCAGAATGAAAAGAAGAAACAAATGAAACAAACGAGAAATAAATAATCACACCCCAAAGAGTCATTTAAATAAGTGGCTGGGGTGATTCCCCAGCTCCTCCAGGGCTCCAAACTAAGCACTTCATTAGACATTCTGTTCAATAGAATTAAGTATTGGATGGAACCAGACACCATGAAACCTCAGATAAAAGTCACCATCTTAAATACAATTCCTCTCTCTAGTCAGACTAGTAAAAAAAATGGTAAGGATGTTACAGAAGTTCATGGGACTCTTGTCCTGTGAGCTGATTGCTCCCAGCTGATCCTGTAACTTCTTTCCAAATAAGAACCTTGTAGACCACATTGAACTGGAAGATTAATTTCTGTTTTGAGAACAGTTTCCGAGATAAATGTAATGTCCTGTTCAATACTTAGAAGTGCTTTTAAATTTGAACCCCTGAGGCTAGAGCGATGGCTCAGCAGGTGTGAGCCTTTGCTGCCCTCAGCAGTGGCCTGGGTGGGTTCCCAGCACCAGCACAGGGGCTCACTACTGTCTATAATTCTGCCTCCAGGGTATCCAACACCCTCTTCTCACCTCAGGGGGTACCAGTTAGACACGTGCAGAGTAACATACATACAAGCAAACAGTCATAAATTTAAAATAAAAGTTAAAAATAAAAAAAATACAGAAGTTGATACGTTTGCTTTACTGTCTCTGGTTCAAATATTTAGGCCATGTACAAATTAGGAAGCAAAACATTCATATTTAATAAGCTGAACATTCCTTAATTTTTAACACGGCCAGTTATCCATGAAGGGCAAAATTATCTACAGGATTCTCTCCTGCATATGGAAGTTGTGTTGAATCAGTAGATGCGGTTTGGTTGTTGGTTTTTCTAAAAATAGCTGTGTCTCCTCATCCAGCTTCTGAAGCACTCTAAGTCCCTCCACCGGCTGTTTGGGGCTTGTTGAGTTCCTGTTTCTTGGAAGCACTCCCAAGCCTGGCTGTTTTCCAGGCTCTCTGCTTCCCCCATGGGTTCAATCTCAGCCCATAGCTCCCTCCTCAGCATTCTCCCTTGCTTTCTATTCATGGCTTCGCCTCCAAAATTGGCCACTGGGCAGTCACTCTGCTTTCAGACCTTGTTAAATCCACCCAGGTGAGGAGGCGGCTGAGTTGGGGATGTAGCTAAGTTCTGAATATTATGGGAAACTTGGGAGTCTCCAGAGGAAAATGAGCTTGCCACGGAAGTTGAAAGGCATGGGACTTGGAACCAAGCTAATGCAGGCCACTGGTACTGTGTTGCTTTGTTCCAAGGATGACTTAACATCGTCTCTCAAAGCCATCTTTATTTTCTCCAACGAAGTACAGTTACACGCTTGGTCCATCACAGGAGCTCTGACACCCTTTGGGACTGGGTTAGGCACCCCCTAGTGTTTAATCGTCTAGGTCCCTACCTCTCTCTTTTTCTCTCTCTCTCTTCCTTCTCACATTTCTCTTCTCCCTTCCTCCTTTTCTTTCTCCTTTTTCTCCCTCCTCATCTTTCCTCTCCCCTCTAGAACTGGAAATGAAACCAAGATTTTTTCAAATGCTAAGCAGGTACCTGAACCTATTTACAATTAATTGTTTTGTTTTTTTATCCCTTACCCTTTTTTATACTTTTTGAGAAAGTGTTCCTCTAAGCATCCTAGGGTGCCTTGAGTTTACTCCATTGCTAATGCAGACCATGATCTTCTTATTCTCCTGCCTCAGTCTCCTAGCTCCTGGGATGGCAGGCCTGCATAATTTAGCCTGGAAGGAGGGGGGCTTCTCCTCTACTCTCCAGGGTTCCTGCTGCCTGGGAGGGCCAGAATCTCTGCTGTGAGCCTTTGCCCTCACTTGAATTCTGTGATCTTAATTTTCCCAGCTCCTGAGGACCTCACCACAGGGCATTTGTTTTTCTATTTTCCAAGTCAAGTCTCTTCTTCATCATCATTTACATCTCTAAATATGCATGGAACATTCTTGCTAAATAACCTAATTGTAGAAAAACAGGTACTTCTCTCTTCTGGTCTGCATTCACGCATGGCTAACTGCATGGCGTGTGTTCCCTAAAAGTAATAACATCATGACTCTGGAGCTTTGTTAAGTTTGAATTTCATGTATCTTGATGCATGGTGAGGAATATTTTTCAGAATGTCTTTTAAACTGTAATTGCTTTTGATTGTACGGTAAGTGGAAATTTTGAGCACAGGGCAGCAGAGGATCTGCAAGAATTAGGGATATATTAGCAAGAAAGGATTCAGAAATCCAGGAAAGGGTTGGAGGGATGGTAGAACAGATAGGAGCACGGCCTACTCTTCCCAGGGACCCAGGGTCATGTCCCAGCACCACAACCATTTGTCACCGCAGTTCAAATGAATTCCCATGTTCTCTTCTTGCCTCCCTGGGCACAAAGCATGTGGTACACAGACTCATGCAGGCAAAACATCCATAACCATAAAAAATAAATAAATACAAATTTAGAAAGAAAGCCACAAAGGTCCTACTAGCAAAGTTTCTTACCAGTATTTTGAAATAAAAAATGAAAACAAGGCTGCTGAGAGTCAGAGTTTGCTTAAAGTTCTAATCATGTTTTATCTTTGTACATTTGACTGTCTTCACATCATCTTATCCTCATAACCTTAATAACAATAGGAAAAGTAAGGGTTGTTCCCAGACAATGCCATGATAGAGAACCCTGGGTACTGAAATATGATATGCAGAGTTCCGTAAATGTCCATGCTGCATAGACACTATTATACTTTATAGATAAGTGTGTAGACGGGTGAAAACATTGCATATTGTATATATAATGGTAGGTAACATAAACAATGTTATTATTAACATCATACATGCATAGTTATATATAGTCACATGAAATTCATAACAGATTATAGAAAATATATATGTTAATATAAATTAATATACATATTTATCTATATCACTTTTCTGTCATCTATCAAGCACATATATCTACATATTTCTCTTTTATCTCTAATTTACCAGCTATGCTCTATCTCTTGTTCTTTTTCTATCTGGACTGTAGTTGGAGTCATGAATGTCTTATGTATTTTTAAGATTTATTATTGTAGAATGTGCTTGCATATGTATCTCTTTGTGGGTCTGTGCACATAAGCACAGGTGCCTACTCAGGGCAAATGCTTTGGATCCCCTGGAGCTACAAGTAGTTACAGAACTCTGGGATTACACTAAGCCCCCATCCATCTCACCGAATCACACTTGGGTTGGAGTGGGATAATGAACACTCCACACACGTCCTTCCCATATTTATGCATATTCATGGCAACCCCTGAGGACAGTACTTGAGCCATCTCCTGTCGTCCCAACTGAACAGTAGGCACCATACTTTCCAGTGTTTAAAACCTAACATTGACATCTCTGGGTTCACTTTCAGAAGTCTGTAAGACACTGACTACATGCTAAGGAAACAGACAGAAAAAATGGAGATTTGAGCACACTCAAATCTTGTTTCATAATATTCCTAGGAGACAAAATATGTTTGCCTCCTCAGCTTCTCATGTGACCCAAGTCACATTTACTGTGTTTTGCTCTTTATGTCCTATAGGAATGCCTTGATATCTACACATCTCTTCTGACACTTCCACAGTGCTGACAGAGGCTCCTGTTCTAGGACTTGGGAGGAACATGTGTGATAACCTCTTATTTGCATAAAATTCCACAACCATTCTCAGAGGTCATATTACTGTGTTTATGAAGCAGTTTCTGATGGAGGTATGAAAACAAGCTAATTTGGTTAATAAGAAAATGTTCATGAAAAAAATCAGACTGTTTCCTCACAGAAGGCCCAGGAAAAATGGCAGCAAGAGAGGGGTCAGCTTATTCCCTTTTATGTGGCTAGGCCCCATCCTACTTGCTATGTGGCACTCTGACTGCAGAGCTGGTGAACAACCGTGGTGTCCCCACACACTTGAGAATGCAAGATGTCCTTGAGGTTGGATCTCTGAGTAGGTAGAGCTTTTTAAGCTGGCTGGGATCCAGCCAGTCACAAGCTAATCAGAATTTGGCCTTCCCTGACAAGATGGCATCTTCATGATGGGCCCTAAGAGACACTCAGGGACTCTAACACTGGACCAGGGTAAAAAGTAATTAGCACTCCCAGTGGGTCAATGTCACACCAGTACTCAAGAGGCTGGATGAGGATCAAGAGTCTATGGTGGCTTTAATTTTAAGGTAATCATAGTAATATCCTAGGCACTGAACTCACAGGAAAATTTACAAGCCAAGGTATGTTATAACTGGCAGCAAGGCATGGAAAGCCACCCTCGGATAAGAACAACAGCATCCTTCATTGATTTTTGTTCTGCAGATCCAGGTGGACTCTATTGGCTGCCCTGACAGTTCAGACAGGAGAGGGATAAGCCTGTCACCAGGGGGCTTTTGTGTCAGCCAAGCCTCTTTGCTGACACCTTCTCCATCTCATCAGGACAGCAGTCAATGGATTAAGGGCCACTGTGTTTACTCAGCTCCCCAGGACCCTTCTAGATTTAACACCTACACAGGGGAGGTGTTTGAGAGGAAATGAATGAGAAACAAGCCTGGTAAGAATGTCTAATAGGGCTTGGCTGCTTAACACGGGCCAAGTCAATAATGCCCTGATTGCCAGAACCTTCCTCATAGGAGGCCATTGCCTAGCATGCACCAGGTCTGCATAGCACACCATTCACATACTTTCTCTCTAAGTCTCACAGCAGCTGTGGTTAAAATCCACCTCATTTTCAGACGAACAAACATGCCACTGGCTAACACAATCTAGCCTAGCCACTGCTGCACTCTTGGTAATCTGGGCATGTCTCTTTTTAAAGCCCCATTAAAATACTTATAGATTCAGAGACTGTGACTTCTGATCTCAGTTTCAAGGTGGTAAGTAGCCAGGAGTGTCTCGCTTACATCACCAAGCAATAACTGTAATGAGTTCCCTTCCCAATTTTTCTTTGTTTTCATTGTTTTTTCTTAAAAAAAACACAGGGGGGACAAGAACTTTTTATTTACTTATTTTTGAGTCAGGGACTCAACCACACTATGTACTTGAGGATACCCTTGACCCCTGATCTTCCTGCCTCTGGCTCCCTAGTTCTGGCCTTACTGACAGGAACTACCATGTCCATTTGCTTCAGTGCTGGGATGACACCCAGGGTCTTGTGCATCTATATAAGCATTCTACCAGCCAAGCTACACGCTAGCTACTTTTCTAAATTTTCCCTAGGATATAAATTGTCCTAAAATATAAAGCCATCATGGTAAAAGGAAGAATATTGTTCCAAATAGAAAATATATCTTAAGTATCATTTGTGTGTACATAGATTCTCTAACCCCTCCACCCCTACCCCACTAGTGTGAGCACAGAGCAATGCAGTCCTCTGCCTTGTTAAAACTACTGAGGTCTTTAAGTTGTTGAATTGCTTAAACAGGTGCCCATCAGATTGCTTCCATAGGCTGGTGCTCTCTGACCAAGAGCACACGAAGCAATCAAATGTCTGTGAAGGGCAACATCCCCACAGAGGCACCAAATGTGCCTGTCACAGTTCACTCATAGGCCCCGTGTTAGTCTCCATGCATGGCTCTTATTTCTCCCCATGTGACTTCCTAAACCGCACAGCATGCAGTTGAGCCAGACACATTGTGAGCATCATTGTCCCCATCTGTGAGCATGTAGCTGAAAGGAGTCCAGACATCATAGCCTGAGCAGAGAAGGAACACGGCAGTAGATGGAAACTTCCCTCCAGTAGGAACCAATAAAGAGGAAAGGTAAGAAGGAAAGGCATTCTGTCCCACGTAGTAAATATCACCACGTTGGACACCATCTCTTCTGACAGAAGATAAGAATGACTTCCATTCAATACCTGTTGTATTCTGTGGCAGTGTACAGAGAACCTAACCCTTAGCTACCAACAAAACTGTCTGAGAGGACCTGAGAACTGCTTTTTATACTGCCTCATCCCTGCCACAATGCAGTGGGGACCTACAGACATCTCCCTAACCTATGCAGCCTGGTGACATAAAGCACAGATGACAAAGACGTGGTTTGCACTATGCCAGGCACAGAGTCAGGTAGCACACGTTCTCCTGTGCTTGGGGCTCAGAAGTGTAGCATTCACAGTGGCAGATCACCATCTCCAGTTAGCAGAGGGACTGGAGGATGTCAGGGCCAGGCTACGAACCTTCAGGAGATGTTTCCTTTAGAGCTCTATTACGCAATAACTATAGCCAACAGTGTCTAGATCAAATCATCAAGGATGCTGATTTTCAACATCTTTGTCATTAAGAACTGATGACATTTAAGATGATGGACATGTTAAACAGTTTGAATTGGTAATTCCACTGTTTGAGTATAACAAAAACACACTATTACCTATCAATTAAAAATATGAAGCTCATGTCTGTGACATCAGAAAATCAGAGATTAACCTAGGTTAAACAGTAAGATGGTGTGTCAGAAAATGAAGCCAAAATACATGCATGTTACATATTGGGGTTACTGTGTATCACAGAGGTCTTTTGTTGAAGTTGAGAAGCAAATGACTTTCTTTTCACTAGCCATCTAGATAAAAATTGAGAGTAAGCAGAGAAGATTAAAACTTCAGGGGCATTTGGCTGGCAGAACTCAAGATGGCCATGCCCTTAAGGACTTGCATGTCTGAAAGCAGGTGTGGGAAAGGAGTTATATCCTGAGGACTTGAGGTACCCTCTACTTATGATTCACACTCCATTCCATAATGCTTACAAGGCCCAATGTTTTGGGCCAATAAGTTGCACACAGTATAGACTTTGAATTTCAAACTCCCAATATACAAAGATTGTTTAAACACTGGTCTGTGTCAACTGAGATAAAGTGGCTGATGTGATTTAGGACGTAGGGTAGCACAGTAGAAAATGAACATGGTTATGACTATTTCTTCCCCTCCCCAAAGATGGAATTTGATGGACAGAACACACCTGGATAAGATTATTTCTGGAACCAGTTATCTATGGAAGTACAAGGATCCTGGCTAATTAAAGTTTTAATACTGTGCATATTATACATGTACATCTTATTTGAATTTATCTACAAATTATAAATAATACACGCCGTAGATAATTGCATGTTAGAGAAAGGTTTGGCACTCAAGTGTCCTCTTACCCTGACAGATCTTCAGGAACTGCAAATACCCCTTTCATAAGGGACTTTTGAAAGAGACTCACTTTATTGAAAGCTGTGATTCACTGTACCAAAAAACACAGCAACATCTTTAAAAAAAACTAGACTTGTCATTATTTCATTAAAATATTAAAGTAGTTGAGTTGATTTGTGAAATGTTGATTGAGGTTTGCCTGCTCAAATCACACTACACAAATCAGGACTATATTATTATAGTACAAATTGTTACTAGTTTATATTTCAATATTTCTATCATTTCTGGCAGTAATACAACAATGTAAAGTAGTAATTGTAGCTTGCATGTGTCATAAACACACACACACACACACACACACACACACACACATATATATATATATATATATAATTTTGAGACAGGGTTTCTCTGCATTGCTTTGGAGGCTGTCCTGGATCTTGCTCTGTAGACCAGGCTGGCCTCTGCCTCCCTCTGCCTCCCTTGTGTTGTGGTTAAAGGCATGTGATACCACCACCCAGGGTGTTTTTTTTTTTTCTTTTGAGGTGTCCTATATTTTTAAGGGATCACACAGTCATACCAAACTTATTCAAGACAGTTGTCTCTTAAAGTAATTGGTGTGTGTGTGTGTGTTAGATGTATGCATGTGTCATATATACACACCTGTGTGAGGGTGTGTCTATACCTGTGCATGCACATACAGAGGCTAGAGGGTGGTATCAGATAATCCTGACCAATTTGGGTTTTATTCTTTTGATACACAGTGTCTGGCTGAACCTGGAGCTAGGCTTTAGTCCCAGGAAGTCTCTGATCTGACTTCCTGGTCAGAAGTCTATGTGGCCTCACCTGGAGTTTCCCAAGGATACCAGGGATTTGAACTCAAGTCCTCATTCTTACATAGCAAATGCTCTCATCCACTGAGCCATACTCTGACCTTTCCAGGTAATTGACTTGTTTAATTAGCTGGTGAGGAAGAAAAGAAACTGCAGAGCCCAATAGGGATTCTAAAATATATATAATCACAGATTTGGGTAAAAAGAAGATAGGGCATCATGTCACTCAGTCCTTTATTCTATAGGTAAGGAGTTGTGCTTCAGGAATTCCTAGCTGTCTTCTAAGGCCTGATACAGTCACAGTGGAGCCAGAGTAGACATTACTTGGGATTATTTCAGCATGGGTCAAAAGCATAAGTGTTAGCTTTGGAAAACTGCCAGCTCATTAACCCACTCATGTTTCCAAACAGCAGAATGTCTTCTCAATGAAACAAACAAGAAGGTAGCTTTGCAAAATACATCAGTGCGTTCACTTTTCTTTTCCAATGAATCTTCCTGAATATTCAGTTTTAATATTCTGTAAGTGTAAACTCCCATGGTTAGGATATTTTCAGGGAATTAGACAGAAAGCAATAGAAATCTATGCCCCGTCCTATCGCAGACAAATCTGTATATATACCAAATAAACTTGTATACCCAATAATGAGGAGATATGTATCTATCTTGTTTGATTTCTCATGATGCTTCAATTCGATCTGTAAAATTAAGAACAAGATAATCACACCCAGGATGCTTGTCTGATGTACATACTTCATAATCAGTCTCAGTGAGGGCTAGACAGTGAGGGGTTCTGAGAGTCAGACGGTGTCCAGTGTGAGGGCTGTAAATCTCACAAAGGTAGATACAGGTGACTCCACATAGTGACACTTGCTGAGTTCCAGGTCAAGTATCTCTTGACACAGAAAATTCTGGTTCCCAATCTGTGTGCTCCTGGCTTAGAATAGGTGCACGCACTAGAAAGATGAAATCACATTATCTCCCCTCCTCCCTATTCTGAAGAGAGTCTCCCCCTCCACCTCCATACTGCTGTGCTCCTCTCCATAGCCTGATCTTCCCTCAGGAGAGGAGAATTTCAGGTCAAGTCATGTGAGAACTAAGCATGGGCCAAGAACTGAGAGGGAAGAGCAAATGACTTAAGATACCCTGTGTTACCTTAGGTGCAACACCTCAGAGGCTGAGAATCTATTCCTCTGAAATCGGGGATGCAAAAATGTTTCCATTCTTATTCTAAGTATAGCCAGTCCTTCAAACTGAGCATTTTGCATCTGTTCCTTTCAACCAAGTGTGGGCACTGGGCAGTTAGGGCGGTGGCAGCTGTACCTGTGCTAAATCTAAGGTTGTTTTTATTGTCATTAACCCCTAACACATGCTAGGGATCAATTGAAGAAGGTCGCTGGGGAAGACGGCTCAGTCAGTAAAGAGGTGGTCTGTCACACAAGCACTGGGATCTGAGTTCAGATCCTCAAACTTACATTAAAAAAATGGGTGTAGTGAGTTGTATGTGTTTGTAGCCCCCTGAAATTGATTGGCCAGTCAGTCTAGCTGAACAGATGAGCTTAAGGTTCAGTGAGAGATCCTGACTTAAAAAGTAAAGATGGAGAATGTGATACTGACCTCTGGTGTCTCCACATGCAAACACCTGCACCCACAAAGCAAGTCCTTCTCCCCTTCTCGCTCCCCCTCCTCCCGCCCTCTCACTCACACTTGTACACACACACACATACACACACACACGCATACACACACGCATACACACATGCATACACACATATATACACAGTTTATGACAAGATTCACTTAGATTATATGTAAATGCCACACCATTTCAAATAAAGGAAGCACCACCCTTCTCCAATTCTTATTCTAGATCTAAGGACATGAAAGATCTCAGCCCCCTTCTCACATGGGTGTCAGAAAACATTTCACCCATCTCCTGGGAGTCTACACATCTGTTGCTAGTCCCTCTGATCCACATCACCGAGATGGAGTAACCATCTCTTTGTCCCCAAATACTGCATTTAGCTATTACTCATTCACTCATTTTCTCATGGATATCTCGTTCCTTCATCTTTAACTTGGTAATAAATGCCACAAAGGCACATTTCACACCATGCCTCATCCCCCTTACTCTGGAATTGTTTGTTTGGGGAATTGCTTTTTGTATTCCTCCTGGCTAACCTCGGTCTTTCTCCATCTCTGCTTCAGGTAAACTGTCCTACATATACCATTAAACGACTAGCACTATGAACCATTTTCACCTGATTTATTGTCTCAGATTTATTACCTTCACCTAAGTAATAACTATACCATGATATTTAAAAACTACAGCAACCCTAGTTACCCTCACAAGATGTGCCATTGCCCTAGAACTAAACAATCTAACTGATAACCTAAAACTAAACTCAACACCACCAACCAATAGCCTTCTAATCTCCAGGGGTGAAATGTTCGACTTGGTGAATCAGAAGATAAACACCCCCCCCCAAAGATTGGAACATGATCTTTTCCTTTGAAGGTTTAAGCCAAAGCCATCTTTCATAAAGACCTTTCTCCTGGGGTCCCACTGGCATTTGGGGAAGCACTTACTATGGCAGGAGCTTTCTCAGGAGGGTTAGTTTACATAAACTTCTTGCTGCTACAGTGCCTAGCATCTTTGCCTTCTACACACTGCAGTCTTTTAACTCAATCTACACAGTTTTTTGGGGGGCACTCTTTAAGAAATCCTCCCCTCTTCCCTAAATTTACAAACAGGAAGCCACCTCCTTAAAACGATTCAGTCTACAAGGTAGTGAGACACAGCCAGGCTTCCTGCACAAAGACAAATCGAAGGCATTGGCATGACTTCTCACATTGTAGACTGCGCTAAGGGTCTTCAGTAGATTCTTCTGAGGCACCGAGTGGAGACACTGCAGCCAGAAGAGAGGTGGGCACATGGTGGCATGGCTTTCAAGGGAGCGTTTGACTTTTCTTTCAATCGGAATACAGTTAGATTTAACCCTTCAATTGCACGGCCACCGTAATGGTTAATACTGGTTGCCAACATTTAGAATGGCCTAGAGATGAAGTAAGGATCATGTCTGTGAGAAAATTTGCAGATTGGGTTAAATGAGGCTGGAAGACATCCTAAATATTGTGGACACCAGTCCATGGGCTGCTGATGGGGGATGTCCTTTTGTATGTATGATTCTCTTACTGGTTGATGAATAAGACACTTTTTGACCACTAGAGGCAGGAAGATAGGTAGGACTAGGAGACGAGGAGAATTCTGGGAAAGGTAGGCTGGAAAGACCTTGGAGAGATGCCATGTAGCTGCCAAAGGAGGGACACATCTGAGCATTCTAGGGTAAGCCAAGACCACATGAAAATACATAGACTTATAGAAATGGATTAATAATTAAGACTGAAGTGGCAGGACCTGACGGGACAAGAAACTACAGCA
Source organism: Mesocricetus auratus (assembly GCF_017639785.1). NCBI lineage: Eukaryota > Metazoa > Chordata > Mammalia > Rodentia > Cricetidae > Mesocricetus > Mesocricetus auratus. The sequence continues at coordinate 3,466,694 of NW_024429212.1, read as the reverse complement.
ACAGGATGCTTTCCCAGATGGGATAAAGGAGAAAGTGAGCTGGGTACCAGCATTCATGTGCACAACTTTGAACTCTAGTCACTATGCCGCCATACCATGACGGATCAGTCACAAACTGTGAACTGAAACCATGCTTGCCCTTCCTTCCTTCCGCTGCAGTAATAAAGGAAGGAAATAACACAGTCTTAAGTTTCCTGTTCCCTTTGGAAATCCCGGGGACTGGATCTCTCTTGGTTTTCATTGCTGCTTTTCTAGTTGTGTGGAAATGTGGTCTCTGATGTTGTTGTAGGAAACATTCCAAGTCAGTGCTGAGATCTCCATCCTGGTATCTTCCTCAAGGCCATCAATAGATCTCTTCCAATTAGCTAACATGCAAGGACTCATCACAAGATAGTCCTTAGCTATAATCCAAGCAACTGCGCCATATAACACAACTTGATGGACCATGCTGGCCCCTGTCTTGCTCATAGGTCCTAATACACACATGTGAGGTGCTTTCAGACAGTAGATAGCCCAGCCCCTGCCTTTGGCAGCAAAAGCTCTGATATCTAAACATGGCTTTCCACAGAGAACCTCAGGTTTGCTTTCAAACCTGATGCATCAGTACTAGTTCTGATTCTGTACATATGAAATCTGCTTCCACCCACAATGTCTAACTGCTTTACAACAGATTTACAAATAAAGAATTTGGCTTTAAGTTCTAACGGCTACGTGAGATTGTTACAGTTCGATCTGTGTTGGGTTTCTCAAGGGCCTGGGTGTGGAGGGATCAGATCATAGACTTAACATCACAGACCAGGTGTACTTTTGACCAATGTAAGTTGGCCAAAGCTTCCTGTCAGTGAAGGATTTATGTGACCTCCAAGCAGGGTCTCTTTGAGGACCAGCATTAGTGTGAGGCTCCTGGTGGCCTGGGCAGGATGAGGGCTGTGCTTTACAAGTGTGAACAGCCACCACCATCTAGTGGCAGTGGTTGGAAGTTAGTCACAGAGTAACTGTTTCTAGTATGTGATCTTTTCACTATTCACAGATTTCTCCATTCGCTGGGAGCATTCCAAATCGTATGTCATTTAATAAAATAAATATGATACCCACTGTGTTCTGCAATAGAGAAACATGTTACTTTGGATATTATAATATAAAATAACCCAAACTAAATCCTTAGGCATTAAGATGTTGTCTCATGTATGCATGGGCAATTTTGGTTTTAGTCATTAAAAAACAACACGGATACCACTAAGCTTGATCTAGAGAACTCCACAGTTCTCAGGAAGTAACTACAGCATGTGCAAGTCCTTTGGTTGATTATGTAGCCTCATTTACTTCTCATAAATTTCAGATTGATTTGCAATGCTTAATATTTGCACATTTTATGCGTCACTTCACACATTATCAACAATGAAAAGGTTTGTAAGAAGTTAGCTGCTGCTGTAAATTTAGAAATAAAGAACACAACTATGTAAATGTGTCCCACTTCATCACACATGCAATCAGATCTCATAGATTCAATAAATACGTCTAAAAATCAATTTAATACTGGCTCTCCCATATTTCATAATAGATATTCCCTTTATTAACCTTGGGTATAGTATACTTTAATGAATATTTCCCAATTGTAGTTAGTTTTCCACCAAGTTCATTGATTATTCTTCCATTTTAGAGACACAGCAAGTGACTTTCCTGTAAGAACTTGCCATGAGCCACTATGATTACACTCTATTCTCATTATGCCTCTTTCTAACATGCCATTTTAGTGTCTCAATAAAGTTAGGGTAAAATCTAAACAACTCAATCCAACCAGAAATATCTAAAAGGGCTTCCTACTCACTTCCTCACCAATTGACCACCCATGCCTTTTCTCTCAACCCCACTCCTGATACCTGTCAGTGACAAAGCAGGTGAAAATTCCATTGTCTCCCATGCAACATGTCCACATCTTCTGGCTGCAAGGCCTTAATCTATCTGACCATCAGGACTAGAATGTCATCTTGCAAGCAATATCTTCTGAGTGGTTTGCTCCCAGTCTAATTCTCAGAGAGGATGCCTGTGAGTAAGTCAAGGTGTCAGTCCCCCAGCCCCCTGCATTTCCATAGACACACTATTTTCTGAAGGTAACAGTTAAAAACCAAAACATCTGTCTCACAGATTGTGTCTTCAGTCACCAGACGCTGATCATGATGTGGTGTGTATGTGTGTTCTCAAGTCTACATGTCTAGGCCCCAAAATATTAAGAGAATCTGGGCTGCACTAGGTAAGGTGAGCCAAAACATCTTATTTTACACCCTTGGGTGACGGCTGAGTTCAGGCATCGAATGGCTTGCTCTGAGGTAAACTTACACAGAGCTTAATCCATTCCAAGGCCCTTATCTATTTTTGTTAGCTTTCTTCATTGTTGGGTGATTATGTCATATATTAGATACCATGTGTGGGGTGTTTATAATTAAAATTTATGGTACCTTGAAAATGCAACTCTGGATATTTTAATTACTAAATTAGCCTATAAAATACTGGGTTACATTATGACTTATCTTGCTTTTGTGCTTTGAGATAGGGTTTTGTTATGCAGCTGTGGCTGGTATGATATTCACTATATAGTTTAGGCTCGACTTAAATATTTGCTGGTCCTCCTGAGTGTTGGATTATAGAACTACAGCTGGCTCATTATGGGATATTCCCACATATACATCATTCTACTTTATTCACAGCTCTTTCATTTATGCAAAGAGAAAAATGAAAAGAAAAAAGGAACAACCTAATACATCCAGAAAAGGAAGAAAAAATCAAGACATGCTGAGCCACCACGGAAATCTGTAGGTAATTTTCTTCAGCCATAAAGACTTAGAAGACAATCTTTCCCAATTCAGACACAATTGCTCCATGAATCAACCATAACGACTCTGTTTCTAGTAAATTGTTCCAATCGAGAAAATCCTCCTGGATTTCATCTAGGTGCTCGGTGTGCACAGAGGAGTGTGCTGATGCAGTGACCCAGTATAGAGCCATGTGGCTGCCTCTGCTCCTCAGTCCGTCCTATACATGCTGTTGGTACTGGTGTTGATCACAGTCATCCTTGTCTTACTTGGAAATTAAGTGGTGGTAAACGTAGCGCAATGATGGTTTAGGATTGGAAAAACATGCCTTTCTCCAATGTTTGGGGCTTATTAAACATTGAATTTAAACCAAAGTGTGATTTAACTTCCACCCAAAGGAATGTTCTTAGGTGGTCATGCAAATTAATGAGCCCGAGCAGGGCACAGACACTTCTTGTAAGGAAGGCTCAGGGCTCTGACATTGCCACAGTACCACAGTAGAGTCCCATTTGTTACACACGGAAGCATACGGATTATCCTATATTCCTGCATGTACACACAAACTCATTTTGTTATGCCGGGGTTCTCTTAAAACTCCAACCTAGACTGTTACTTCCTACGAAAATTTACATTTTTTCTTTTGTAGGACAGTATGGCTTCTTAAGTAATCCAGAATGATCCTGTATTCACTGTGCAGCTAACTATAACCTTCTCCCCTGCCTTTGCCTCTACCTCCCTCATAAGCACTTTGACTATAGGCATAGGCCACCACACCTGTTTTTGTTTTAGGTGTGTGTGAGTGTGTGTGCACAGTGTCCTGGGAAGTGGTGTGTGTGTGTGTGTGTGTGTGTGTGTGTGTGTGTGTGTGTGTGTGTGTGTGTGTGTGCGGTACTAGAGAATCAAACCCTGGACTTAGTGAATGCTAGGCAAGTAGTCAGTAACCTGTCCTACATCCAGGGCCCCTGGGGATGTTTGTAAAGTTGCATCACTGTGGAACATACCTCCTAATCAGTGAATATTTATTGGAATGGAGTGGAGATGGTAATTCTTACTTCCTTGTTCTCAGGATGATTCTATCCCAAGTTCTCTTGGGAGTCTGATCTAGCCTGATCTAACCTTATCTAAACCTGATCTAATCTGGTTGGTAGGAAATGGGCAAGTTGGGAGCCAGGACAGGCAGACAGAATACAGAGGCATGAGGCATATGGGGCAGAGAAAAGAAAGTGGAAATGGCCATGGCCTTACATCCAGTAATCAGAATCAATGCATTTGTATTTTCCAAGAACACAGATACCCTGGGAGAGACAGGTCATTGGGGTAAACCCAGCCTTTATCAGACTCGTTCCACTTGAGACCACATGAGGCACTTACACGTGGAGGCCAAGTACACAATTAACTATAAACGTCTGGGCTATAGAGAGTTCTCCAGAGAGAAATCCTGGGAAATGCTCAGCCTGCAACTGTGTCCTGAACTGCCAGACCAAAGTAGGAACACTGGGAGGAAATGGGGGTAGAAGCAGCCTCAAGTGATCCTGTCTTCACTGTGAGGCCCAGAGAGATGAAACAGTAAGAAAAACTAGGAAGTTCTTCCGAGGAAGGCATCTCCCAAAAAGAAGTGTACCATGAGCTATGTGCAAGCCAGGGCAAGAGCTGAGAGCGGCCTCCCCAGATGATAGCATGGAGGCTGCACACTGCCACCCTGACCTGGGTGACTTTGGTGGGGACAAAGACTTCCCTTAGCTGGGCTCAAAGGAGTGAGACCAGGGCAGTGTCTAGAGACAGAATACAACCAGTTTTTATGAGTCAGTTTTCTACACAGAAATAAATGGTTGCCAGAGGGAAATGGCTGAAGCCTGATAATCTAAGATGTTCTGCCAGTCTAGGAAGCAGCTGCTAAATGTAAATACAGATGCTCTGAGACTTAGTGACTCATAGTTCATCCGAGTTACACCAACACTCCCCTCTCATGTGTCTTCTTGTTCTTCAGTGTGTTTGTTTGTTTGTTTGTTTTTTCTTGGAAATTTAGCAGGTGAGTATGAAGTTAACTCCAAAATAAGTTGTCACCTGAAAATGGGCTTGTGTAGGGTACTGACATTGGACAAAACCTATGTAGGTAGCAGATTATGTTTGCCCTTACTGTTACAACACAGGTTTTAAGGCTGACACAGGAGGGGCCTGGGTCCACGGTCTGTCTGTCTGCTTGAGCATGCATGCATATCTGTTTCTGTTCACAATTAAGCTTTATTTAAAATAAAAGGCCATCTTATTGATTTCCAAAGTCCCTCTTGTCCTTAGAAAGTCCTACTCTATCAAAGAAGATGACAGTAGTTAATATATTCTTTTACTAAGGAAAAATTATAAAATATTTGGCCACAAGTCATTTTCATCAAGAAGAAACAGTCTCATGGCTTACGAATTTACCAGAATATACGAACCTCCCATTTAGCAGTATTCTGATGAAATGTCACAGCAAAGGTGGCAGTATAGTTATATCCTTTATTTTAAAAACAATTTAACTTATTACAAAATAGAAAGTGATACGGAGAGATGATAGCGATTATGTTTGTATTGATGGGCTCAGAAAACAGGGGTATTAGAGAGGAGTGAACTCCCTCCACAGTGGTGCAAATTGGAAGCTCTCTGTGGGAAGACTCACAATCTGGAAGGCACAGGAACTGTTTCCTGGTCCCCTCACAGAGCACGGAACCTCTGAACAGGGGCTGGGATGACTATGTAAAATGGGATTTTAAAAATTAATTTTTTTACATTCTGATCCCAGTTCACCCTCCCTCCTTTTCTCCTACCCTCCCCAACTCCCATCTCCTCCTTGGAGAGGGTGAGGCCTCCACTAGGAAGTCTACTAAGTCTGTTCCATCATCTCCTTGAGGCAGGACCAAGGCACCTCTCCCATGCCCCACACCCATGTCTAGGCTGTTCAAGCTATGTCTCCACATAGAATGGCCTCCACTAAGTTAGTTTATGCATTAGTGATAGATCTTGGACTCACTGCCAGTGGCCTCATATATTGTCCCAGCCACACCATTGTCACCTATATTAAGAGAGTTTAGTTTGGTCTTATGCAGGTTCTCCATTTGTCAGACCTGACCCAGTGATCTTTCACTACCTAGTTTTTTTTAATAACCTAAGGATCCTAAGATTTCTTGTTTTATTCTTGGTTTACACTAAGCGCTCAAAGTCAAAGTCACAGATAAATCTGTGGTAGCAATCTCTCCTCTCTCCCCTCTCCTCTCTCCTCCCTACTATGTGTCTCTCCCTGTCTGTCTCTGTGTCTCTGTGTCTATTTCTCTCTCTCTCTCTTTCTTTCTCTCTCTCTCTCAATCTCTTTCTCTCTCTCTCCATTCATCCCTCCCTCCCTGGTCTGTGATGTGCAGTGTCCTGTTAATCACTCCTACCAAATCCCTTTGGCATCAGCACCATCTGATACTTTATACACATTTAGTTTACTGACATAATAATAAGTCTCAGTTGGACTGACTAGATGCTAACACATCTTCAGCTGGAGTTTATAGGAGGGAGTGAGTGGTTTGGGAGAGGTTGTGACAAGAAAATGAGTGGCCATTTCCTTTGGGACATCAATATGCCCTGATGCAAACACTGGTAGTGATGAGTCAGCTCTTCTGTCCAGATATATCCAATGCCCATGATACAGGTCATTTGGCTCTGTGCATATTCTGTACTTCATATGATACAGGGAGATGGGGGACAAATATCACAGCTATGATGGCATTACCATTCTGTATTATGTGGATGAATGACACACAAAAACAAAATAAGCTCTACTTTGCAATAAAAATTAAAACAGATTTTTTTCCTTTTGGAGAGGGATGATTATGTCCTTGTCCAAATTCCTCCTGACACTTAGATGCCTCTTGTCCTGGGCTTCTCACTGTGCACTCACTGTAATTTCACACACTGTGTTATTAAGTGTGCACCAACTGTTTGAGTTTGCTTTTTTCGCTCAATAAATTCTGCTACTAAATAACTTGCTTCGTGAGCCTTTTCACAGAATGTGACTTTTTTCAACAAAAGCTTTACCCTCGTTGAGACTCCAATAGCCCTTTAAAATAATCAGCCCCATTACTTGCCAAATGGCTGTGATTTGCCTTTGAGTGTCTTCAATTCTGCCAAAGCCAGCATCCTCTGGAAGTCATTTGCGACTGACAGTACATGAATAACACAATGTGTATAATAGCCCCTGGAAAGCCCATGACCAGCTGTCCCCCTCGATGAGGGACTTCTTTGAGTTCTGAGTTGCTTTACTGCAGTGAGGTGACACAGGACTGTGGCTCTGTATCCCCCACCTCATCAATTGCCGGGAGGTGTAGCCCACCACATGCTTCGATTTCAGACTCCATCTCTGGAAATTGCTATGATGAGCCACTGCATGACTGTCTGAATGACATAAATGATAAAACACTGTATAGCACAAGGCATTCCACATCCCCATGCTGGTAGACAGCGAAATGTAAAGAGTGCCAGGACACCATTCCCAGCCAAGCTGGGACAACCCCCATCCATCTGTACATGTAGAGTGAGCTAAGGATCTGAGAGTGGATAGAAGAAGCCCTTTGTGAGCAGCAGCCTGTGGCAGGAATGAGCTCTGCATCTAGCCTTACAAAAGCCATAAAAATAACAACAATAACAACAATGATGAGTCAGGGTAAAAAAAGGAATGCCCCAGAAATACCCACGGAACTTGCAGACGAGTTGAAGATCAAGTGAGAAGGGAGAAAAATAACTATGGGCACACTGACAGATGTACTTGATGGGCAGTCCTGGCTTTAGGAAGGTGGCCTGGGGCAAAAGCCTTGAGGTAGAGTGGTGGGCAGCAGGCTGTGTGATGCGGGGCTGGGTTAACAGAGCAGAAAGCCAAGCCAGAGGCAAGAACTCAGTGCTTATGGGAGTGGATCCCGAGCCCTGTTTTTGACACACCAATGAAAACCTGGCATGTCCATCATGCAACCACATCTATGATTTGTTCATTCCAAAGGCCTCCTGACAAGCCAGAAGCAGCTGGAACATGATAGTATTTGGCCTCCTTGTAGTTTGGTAAATTGGCTATATTAACTGTTTTTTAAAAAAATCTGACTGTGGCTGCTCCATGGAAACAGTTAGGGCATCAGTTAGAGCGTGAAGATGTGGGTGAACAGCACGGGAGGAGACCTTGTCTAGTTGTGTGTGGGGGGGGGGTAGCACTGTGCACACCAGAAGAGAGGCCGCAGGCCACCAGTAAAGGTGACATCTTCAGGAGATGTACACAGAAGACCCCCACAACTGGTCAGTGAGAAAATAGGGCAACCAGGACAGCTCATCTCATATACCCTCAGAAGTATGAATGTCAATGATGACTTGCTGAGGAATGTTTGTAGGAAGGGGAACACTACTGGATGAGGCAGTCAATAGTGGGGAAGTCATATGATAAGCATATTGATTATTAAGCAAAATCCAGGCCAGGAACCAAACACAGGGGTAGAGGAAAAGCTAAGCAGGCAGGGGACAGGTCAAGCTCTGAGCACTGCCATGCACTAGGGTCCAGGAAGAGCCTGGGAGTCTAGAGCTACAAGGACTTGTTGTCTTGAATCAACACCTAATTGCTTCTGACTACACAGGGTTTTCTTCCTGATCTTCAATTAACCAGGATATACCTGTGTGGTATCTTAAGATCAGAGCCCCAAGGATCTAAGCCTTTTAGGCAAATGCCTTCAAGGACTGGTGTCAAAAAGGAGCCAGAAGAGAGCAAAGTGTTACCCCAATGTTGGTTTGACTTCTATGCAATGAGCCTCCATTTAAAATCCCTCATCTGTTAGAACACACCAAAGACCTACTTTGCTAAAGTTTCATGTAATTGTAGCTTATCAGACTTAATCTTACCTCAAGGAAAACTTGCTTTGTATATACATATAAAATCCAGAGGTGTTGGCCTACTTTGTATAATAGCTTTTAATTGAATCATGAGGGTTTCCTATTCTTTTAAATTCATAGCAAGAATACTTCAAAATTTCTGTTCCTTCTCATTCACATAGGTGTGCAGCCATCTGTACCAAGACACATACATGTGTGCTAGTGTGTATGTTTGTGTGTCCATGCTGTGACAGAATGCTGACACAGACAACCTACAAGGAGAAAATTCAGTTTGGATTCACCATTTCTGCACACAATCACCTGACTCTACTGGAGCAGAAGCATGAGGCATAGGGGGCTGTTCATCTCATAGCAGACAGGTAGCAGAGAGAAAAACAGAGAGGAAGAGGCAGAAGCAGTAAGCATCCTCCAAAGGCACATCCGCAGAGACTCACATCTCCCAGTCAAGTCCCTCCTTCCATTTCCCACCACTTCCCAACAGTCTATCCCTACAAGGAATTCATCAGTGGGTTGACTACTCATTGACTAGGTCAGTGTCCTCATAACCCACCACTGAAGTCTAACCTCTGATCTTTGCTTTGGGAGTAAGGTCTTCAACACTTGAACTTTTGGGGGACATTCAAAGCACAAATGTGTAGTTATAGTTTTTGAACACAACTGTAGTGTCTGATGCTTCTCCAGGAAATACTGAGAGCTGATCATTGAATCGCACTACATGGTGTTCTCCAAGAGCCACACAAGGCATCTGACAACTTGTATAAAGCTAACATTTTACAGAGTTTCATACTTTTTATGTTAAATGAGAGAATGCTAGCACTCCAATTAGACTCCAGCCAAGGACACGACACTTACTATAAAGATACAGCTAGCAATAGAGCAATACTCTAGATTTCCATTCGTGTTATTCTATACATCCAAGTACTTGATGGCATCCAGTGATACAGACACAGGAAGTATTCACTATCAAATTCTTAAGTGGATTCACAAACAAGGCATATTTTTTATAAAAGAACACCTTTGGTCAAGGGTATAGAAGAAGCTGTGCTCCCCAGCTAGAACCTCCAAACAAGCTCTCAAGCTCTCAAGAGGTTCTAGGCTTAGCTGACAGCCACAAACCACTTCACCCTTCAGCAGGGAAACCCACTAAAACAATTACTCGTTCATTAAGGAGGCATGTTTCTGTGATAAAAACTCTCTGGGGATTGCTGCACTTACCAGAACCTATAATCACCGTCGTCCTCTATCTCCTGCCTTGTAAATCTATGTGCTTGTGGGAACTCCAAGATATGGGATTCTATTGGAAGTAGAGAGCAGTTAGTCACACAGTCATGGGAAATGCAGAGACCAATATTGTGTAGAATATCAAGCACAACTGAGCTTCCTATTAGTGAGTGTACTTTGAATGTGACATGTAGTCCACATTTTTGTGTGAAAATAATATTTTGCTCATCTAGAAAGATATTAGGGAAATATTCTGGTCAATTTTATGATCTAAGTAATATCCAGATGTGTAGGATTTATGACGTGGAGACAGCTATGCTACTACTTTAGTAAAGCACTACCCCCTCATTTAATTATGGTGTCCCATTCTCTACCACCCTTATACAAATCTATGGTGTGCACTTGGCCCTTGTGGCAGGCATATATTCAGTGACATTCACTGGACATCAGAATTTCTAAACACTCTCCTAGGGAATGGAAATTAAAATTGGTTTTAGACATTGATGTGATTTAAAAGGTCACTTAATAACTTGTTGTGTGATCAAGGGCCCCTAAGAAGTGCCATCTGTTGGGTCACATTAAGAAATAAACCAACTGTAGGAACCTGACCTTTATCTGATTATGTGTGAAATGCTGACTGCTATAAACTTTACTTTTATACTAATTTCCCCTCAAATTCATACACTGAAATCGGATCAAGCCATTTGATGGCATTAGGAGGTAGGGTCTTTGAGAAGTAATTGAGTCATGGCATTGAGAACTCATGAATGGAACCAGTATACCTGTATAACAGAACCTAAAGAGCATCACAGCCTCTTCTGCAATATGAAGACATAGCAAGAAAGCCATCTATGCACAAGGAGGCCAGCTTTTCACCCATGCAAAATTGGCCAGACTTTCTAGCTTGCTAAATTCCAAAAAAATGTAAGATTATGTTTTAAGCCAATGATCAAACCAAAGCTAACTAAACCAATCAGCAAAAGTTTTGTTTTGCTTCATGGAGATAGGATCATACTATGCATTCGAGGAATGCTTCAAGGCTGTGATCCTACTGCCTCAGTCCCCAAGATAAAGAACTGCAGGTACCTGACCTAAGCCAAACTATCTGCATAAGTAGACAATGTTTCAGTGTTTTGTTTTGTTTTGTTTCTTCCTTGTTCTGTGGGGTTCTTTTCCTCTATACTGGAGCATCTGCCTACAGGTGAAAATCATGAAGAGTCAGGCTATCCTTCTCCAGTTTTTTTTTTTTTTTGGTTTTTTACGAGACAGGGTTTCTCTGTATTTTTTCGGAGGCTATCGGTCCAGCCCGGCCTCGAACTCACAGAGATCCGCCTGCCTCTGCCTCCCTATTGCTGGGATTAAAGGCGTGCACCACCACCGCCCGGCCCTTCTCCAGTTATGTCAACAATAAAATACTGCACAGCTTCCTGTGCTCAGAAATGCACTGGATAGAGTGATATGACTCCTGGGTCACCTGATATAATTTTCATTTTTCACTGTTTTTCAGTTTCTTATTGTCACCCTTTGCTCCAAAATCACTTCAGTTCAAGATCAGAAGTTCAAGGCCAACCTCGGTACACAGTGAGTTTGACACCAGCTTGGATTACATGAGATGTTCCTTGTCTCAAAAAACCAAATATTAAAAAGTTCAAATATTTAAAATTTCACTTAGTGCAATATCCTTCAGATCTATCCATATTGTCACAAAGAATGACATTTCTTTCATAGAATGGCTATGGAGATTTCTACTGCATAGATACAGCACAGTTAGACCATTTTCATTTGTTAATTATATCCCACTGAAGCTGGGGAGGAAAAGAAAATCTTTTCTACTAATGTAAACACTTTGAGAACTTACATTGCAGTCAACTACTGGGAGTATCACCCTACAATGTGCTATAAATATATGAATATTTCTCTCAGATTCACCAGGAGATGGGTCAACACTCCCAGCACACAGATGCTCAGGGGTTTATATAAATGAACTACAGGACTGGCAGAAAGCTGAGAAGCTAAAAGCAATTGTTCTTCTTGCAGAGAACCTGTGTTCCATTTCCAGTACCCCCATAGCAGCTCACAACTGCCTATAATTCCAGCTCCAGGGGATCTGATAACTTCTTCTGGTTTCTGTCAGCACCTGCACACATATAGTACACACACACACACACACACACACACACACACACATGCCTTACTGTACACAACATATAAAAATGAGAATAAAAATTATGAAATGTGTAAATATAATGCACATATGGTTTCTGTGCATTTAAGACCTATCTCCTCCATATAAACTTAGTTAGTACAAGGCACATTTTTAGCAATCTCTATATTACATGGAGTAATACAGTATAACTACTATAAATTGTTTCAGTGTACTGTTCAGAGAACAATAAAAGGTACTGAATTGAGACACCAACTCTATAAGAATGCATTCATCTATTGTCAGGGGAGTTCCAGGTCACCCATACCACATCATTTGTGTTCATCACTTTTGATTTTGTCCCATAACTTAAAGGTAAGGCCCTCTTCCTGCAGATACCATATGCTTCAGATGCAGGATCTTCAGCAATCAATCTGAGACTGACTTGAAAGCCTTTGCCCTGAGGACTAGCTCTTACAGTATCTGGAGGTGCTGTGCAACTGGGCTAAGAAGAAAAGCAATCACCAGTCCTACCAAGCTGTAAAGTCTATGAACCACAGCAATGACCATCTTGGCAAGGTATTCTCAATTGTGCAACACTAGCACTTCTATCTTGTGGAGAATCACCACTAGAGTGATATCTTGTGGAGTTATCACCACTAAAAAGCTTTGCTGAATAGGAGAGATATCATGTATGGTTCTATAAATGTGGCCAAAAACACAATGCTGAATGTCACAGATCCTGGAGCAGTATTTACTACTGCCATTTTCTTAAGCCAGCATAATTGCTAACTATAATTCTAAATGTTGACCAATATCCCACAGATAAGTGAAGCTCTCATCTATCATCAAAAATTTTGTTGTTTGTTTACAATAGGTGACGACCACAACAGAAAGACTAACTGGAAAAATGCACAGAATAAAAGAATTGGGAAATACAGCACCAATTTATACATCTACCATACAACATTTACAACTAAAACTCAGGGAGTGTCACAGAAGAGGGGCAGGAAGTTTGTAAGTGCTAGAGGACCAGGATGCATGCTGGGAGATAGTGTCTTCTACATATGACAGGGAAGCAATACAAATGAAATGCCAACAATATGGTTGCCTATGTGAGATCCCCACTGACAACACCAGACGAAATGCCAATATGGATCAGGGAAATTTCACAAGACTTAAAGAGCTATGAGCTGTCAAAGGTCCCTGAGAGAAGGTGTGTATATGTATGTGTGTGTGTGTGTGTGTGTGTAACAATAATTCAAGAAAATGGGTTTCTGAATTTGAAAGAGAGTTGGAGAAGGAGCATAGAAGGATTTGGAGAGGAGAGAATAATAGTTTGTAAATGATGTAAATATAGTATGTATGTGTGAAATTTTCAACAAATTAAAATGTTTAAATAAAAAATTAGGTAGGTATACATAGAAAGCCAACTGTATACGAATGTGTGTTTGCCTGTATGCATAAAGCCAACTGTATATGAACATATATGTTTTAAAGTCTGTGTAATGGGCATTTTGAATTTGAGTACACCTCACATTCCAACTAATGCCTATGTGTAGATATAAACATGTGTATATCTGTCACACATATACATTAACACGTGTAAATACAAGGGTTCCCCAGGACTCTGATCTTCTAAGACAGTTTTTTTTCTCAGAGAAATTTTAGCCATGAACTTTTAGACCAGCTCCTTTCAACCCCTACAATGTACAGTTAAGGAAAGCACATTGATTTCTCAGAACTGATCTCAGCCACCTCAAGAGTTTTACCTGTGCCTTGTAGGACTCCTGGCTGTGTCTATGTGAAATATGTTTCCATGTTTACCACCTCATTAGTTTTATTGACTTTCAGTGATGACACCCCAGCAGGAGCAGTGGTAATTGAGTTGTTATAAGTCTCTTTCTGTGCTTAATTAAATTTTCTTGAGAGATTTTTATGTTTTATACTTTTCCTCGTGGAGCATGGTATGTAATAAGCACTCTTAATAGTTTCATTTATTAACGGGTGTTTTCTAGCATTCTTTTGAAGTTGAAATTATAATACATTGTATTTGTTGTTCATTCCAGAAGGAGGCTTTAAACTCCCCACACTCATTCTCTTATAGCAGTGACTCTATGTAAACAGTAGAAACAGACATGAGGTACTTGATCCTACAATAACCAAAAACATATAAAGACCAGGGAAGAAAATACATCATGGAGAGTGAGCCAGAGTCTAAAAACTGGGATCTCCAGTGAGCCCTGGGAATTTATCTGTTGCAACTTAGTTTTGAAAGCAACTTGACCAGGTCAGACATCCCCAAGGAGGCTGACAGACTCTTTTCATAAACTGTTCACTGCCTTGGAATATTCACTCTCTCTGTCTCTCTGTCTCTCTCTGTCTCTCTCTGTCTCTCTCTGTCTCTCTCTCTGTCTCTGTCTCTGTCTCTGTCTCAATTCATAATACATCTTCATCACCACACACTTTATTGGGAAACCCACTTATTTGGAATGTCTCCCAAGGAATCAAATTAAGTCTAATTATACTTAATGGCAATGACTGGTGCTTAATTCAGATGGTAATTCTGCTTAATTGAGATGCCTTCAGGTGCCGAAGTGGCATTCTGAGAGTACTGGTGTGTATGAGTGAATCAACCTGGGATCCTTTACTTCTTCTCTCAATATTTCTACAAAATACTTGATGCAGAGCAAAGCATATTCTGCAGTATGTGATTCAGGATATTTTTTCTTGTTAATGATTGAGGGCTCTGCACAACAAAACTTACATATAATATTAACAAAATCCATGTAGCATCACACAAAGACAACAGAGAAAAGCTGTATTTTATTAATAAGAGAAGTATTTGAAACTCAGGTACATTCAAGACATCCGCATTTCAGGGTTTGCATCGGTTTAATACTCAATTTCAAGATGTTCAAGAACATGTCTCATGATTGAGCTAAAGAGATAAAGGGGTTTAGTGACATCCTACACAGTCTATGAACCAAATTATCTCCTGAATCTGGAACCTTGGTTTTTGTTAGTCTGCTTGGGAAACATAGTATGTGACCCCCCAGTTGACTCATCTGAGACTTGGACTTCTAGAGTTTCTTCCTTAGTTTCCCAAGTAAGGCTGGCCTATGGCCATTGACTCAATGAGGCTGCATGAGAGATGACTAGGCACATTCTAGAAAGCATGAGTTCAATGTCTAAGTTAAAAAACCTCCCCATGTCTCCATTGGACATGGTTGCTTGTAACTGAAGTCTGCTGAGTAAATCTGCCTATATCTAGAGAGAGATACCATCCCTTATGTGTGTGCCCTCAAGCTATGGGATAAAATCTATGTTCATCCTGCCTTGGTACTTTTGTTACATAGGTAGTTTCTCCCATGATTTTATCTTAATTGGCTGTTGTATCAGCTACACCTACTGAGCATACTGTCAATGTCTGGGAGAACCAATCATTTCATTTCCTTACCACATTCTTCATGAGATAGCAGAATGGAGCTGCCAGCCACCAGAGACAGCAAACTTCTATGTAACTCTGGATGATAGAGTCTGAGTTTAATTCCCATGATCTTATCTGTCTCTCAAGCAAAGTGTCTAGACCTTCACATAGTCTTTTAATTAGACCTCCATAATAACTGTATGTTTGGAAAAAGAGGACTAACCCAGATACACACAGTTAGTAGTGAATACAGGGAATTGTTTAACACCATTTGTATACAAATCCTTTGGATTTGAAGGAATCCTATGGGATGTTGTAATGAAGTCCCTGGAGATAGTATGAGGTACTGTCCTCCACGTCTGGGCACTCCTCAGATAAGGGCTGAGCTTTTTAAAACTCATTGAGTTACTTATTGTAGGTTCATTCATTATATGTGAAGCCAAATCTACCCTTTTTGGTTAACCTTGAGAGAGAAGTCCGTACTTTGACAACAGGCCCCTTTGACTGCTTTGCTCTTTGGATAATTATCCTTGATTTTAGTTCCTGGAGCTAAGGAAAGTCTTGGACACTCCTTTAATCCCAACACTCAGGACACAGAGGCAGGTGGATCTCTGTGAGTCTGAGGACAGCTAGGGCTAAACAGAGAAACCCTACCTCAAAATAAATAAATAAACAAACAAACAAACAAATAAGTGTGGAAAAAGTGGAGATCCTCCTTACATCCTAATTATTGAGGAAATGCTCAGAGTTCCTGAAGTCAGTGTAATATAGGCTAAGGGTTTGTTATATGGGAACTTTATTGTGTTAAGTTGTAATCATTCAATCCCTAATTTGTGAAGATTTTTCATTATAAAGAGATATTGAACTTTATCAGAGGTTAATTCTGCATCTATTTATCTGATCTTGACTTATACCCTTACTACTGTTTCTGTGTTTATTTTATACACATTGATTTGCATACTATGGGCCATCTTTGCATTACGCCAATGAAGTCAACTTGATCACAGTGAATTTTCCTTCTAATAACAGCCAGTCAAATCCCAAACCAGCAGAAGAACTGGAATAAGTCAAGTTTAGAATCAAGGAACAACACTGGGACAATGGAACAAAGAGTTGCTCTTTTTAAAGATAAAGAAAATTGACAAACCTTTCGAAAACCTAACCCAACAAATGAGAAAACTCAAATAAATAAGGGAGAGCTTCAAAGATTCTATTATAATAGGTATCAATAAAATTCAGAAAAGTATTAAGGAAAATTCTGAGAAACTCTATTACATTGAACTGTAAAATTCAGAAGAAATTGGTTAGTTCCTAGACACACATGACTTACCATAATCAAAACTAGAAGATACAAAAACATAAACAGATCAACAGTAGATAATGAGATTGAAGTGATAATAAAATGTCTCCAATCAAAGAAAATCCCTTGACTGTATTAATTAACTGCTGAATTTCATCAGACTTGTGAAGGAACTGACACAATTGTTCTTCTAGCTATTTCATAGCATAGAAAAGAGAGACGTGCTCCCAAACTCAGGAGCCAGGATCACACAGACACAAAATCAAGTAAGGTCACACAGAAAGGAAAGCAGTGGGTAGATTTCTGTGACAAACCCATACTTAAAATACTTAAGTCAAGTTCAATGTAATCCTTGATTTTTCCTCTCTCCTGGCACTCACTGCACCTGCTGGAGGGAAGATGTTTTTGGCAAAGCCCTGGAGGACAGAGTATACTCAACAAGAGTCTCAAGAACTGCTCCCCTTCAGCCTCCCCTCCCCACTCTTCTCAACTGGAGCCACATCTTTCTGAGTCTACAGGCAAGGCAACTGTAGGGCACACTCTTCAGTGTCCTTAGATCCCTTCTGCTTTCACTCTGCTCCTCTCCCACTGGAAGAACTTCATAGCATTCAGTCTGTTCCTCCGGTCCCCTACACACATGGTTCATGCACACTGCCTCTGCTATGGCTGTTTCTCAGTTTTTGATGCCCCGATTGTCTTTAGAGCAGACTCTTTCTTATAGATCACTCATTGTCCCAAAAGCAACGAGAAAAAGGGGTTATAGACATAGGTGTTCTGCGAATTACCATTATTATAGGCATGGCTCTTCTATGACTAGATTCTTCCGTGGTTTTCTAATGAGGGGATGCTAAATGTATTGAGTCATTCAATGCACATAGTGTGGGCTGTGTTTGGATGGAAAGGGCCTTGAGAGTTCTCTCTAGCCAATGGTGTAGCACCCAGGAATATACAGTCATAGTGATTGAAGGGGTCCAGGGGTAGTTTTGGCAGGAGTCAGGGATACAAATTCAACAGCATGCAGAAGGCACAGGCTAGGTGGGGTTACCACCAACTTTCTGGTGAGGGGCTCCCCACTTCTGTGTGATCTTCCATGCATTTCATTTTGCTGAACCACAGGGAATATGTAGACAGTAAGTAACCCATTCTTTTGATTTATATTGATCCATTCCCTTTAGTTATATTATTGCCAAAATCAAATCTAAGAAAAGAGGTTGTCTTACCTCCTTAATTGCAAAAATAAAACATTTTATGCTTTATAAATGTCACAATAAGACACTTTGGGCTGCAATGGCATCTCTTTAGAGAGGACATAAACATGTATTTTTGCTTGTACTGCATGGCAGTAGAGGTAATATATATTTGTCATTAATTCAATTCTACATCTAGTATACCACAAGCAAGCAAACAAAATTGTTTTCAATTTCTTCCCCAAACATTTCGATCTGACTTTCAAGCCTTTTCTAAGCCCTCAAGGTCAAATGACTTAACTTGGAAGAGACAAAGCAGAATATTTTAAAGGGCTTGGATATGGAAACCAGTGAAAGCAAATAGAGATGAGGACCATGGTACACATGTTAACACTAGTTTAACTAAATTTGATTTGATAGTCACCTAGTGAGGTGCACCCAACCTGCTGACCCCTTGTTCGGTTCTTCCTGGGTGTCTTTGCCATTTCTATTTTGAAGAGTCTGTAGCACATGATCCTTCTATGGTAACTAGGTTCATGCAACAATTGATTCTCCCCAGCCCCCAGTGGAGGAAAATGTTCCTATAGTCTCTTTGACAACTCAGGCTCAGAGGTTTAGAAGTTCTACATTCAAGCCCATATGCCTTCTATGTCTAGAGCTGACATCTCCTGTACTGAGGACAGCCCTAGGAAACAGAGTAAGCTCTGCCACACAGAAATTCTGTATGTTTGCCTTGGTGTGGATGCTGTCCTGTGAACTTGGAAGCACCAGTGTGCTGAGAGACTCCATAGCAAAACCTGTGGCCTTTGTGGGTTACCACAGCTCAGTGATTTCTTCAGGTCTGCAGAGAAAGCCCACACAACACCCTGCATCTTTACTCATTTCTGTTTATCAGAAGTAGCACTGAATAATATAAATAGCTGAGGTGTTATGACAGGTGTAAGCAAACAGGATCCAACAGAAATCTGGTGAGAACATCGCCGGATATAAACCAGCCTTTCTCTGCCGTGAGGCTGTGACTCAGCTGTGAGGGGAGAAATCTGAACAGAAATGAGGGGTTATCAAAGTGCAGAAGTGGACAGGTGGGCACTGCAGAAAAAATGTCAGGACCACCCAGAAGCTGGCAATATGAAGCTCAGTAAATTTACAATACCAGAAAGCTGTTCCTTTAACAGTGTTATTTCACATAACATGAAATGGGTGTCAGAATAGTTTGTTGTCAGTTTCTTAATTAAATGATGTGAAGGCATCCTGCCCTTGCAGTCTGCTCTGTGTTTTATTGTACCTAAAAGAGCACCAAAGACAATTCATTTCCTAGCAAATAAAACAGCTGAGTACCTTCCTCTCACCTGCAGAGTAAGAGGTGACCATAGCATCACAGAGGACAGATGCTGAAGTTACTAAGAATGCACAGAGTTTCAGAATATAGGATATGGGGAATATTTTACCTAATCTTACCTAACATATTATCACAAAATAGGCAGAGACTTGTTAACTTTTAGGAGGGAAAATAACAGCTTTGTTTGGATGATCATGCTGGAATTTCAACATTGTGACTATCCAAAAGAGGAGCTTCTAGCCAAGGGCACTCTGCAGACTCAAGCTAGAAGACAGGGTTGACTGAGCAGCAAGGACTGATATGGCAAAGATGCCCAGCTCTGTGGTAGCACAAGGTACCCAGTGGCAGGAACGGCCTCCTCTCCTGGCCTTCCAGAAGGGGCAGCACTGAATCCTAGCTGTACTCTATGGATAGGTAAGAGCATGTGGACACTAGCCACAGTCAGCCAGGCAGTCTGCTAACCAGAGACAGCTACTGACAGCCCCCTCATGGGTGGAGAAGCTTTACCTTGTCTGGATCAGTGGTCGTGATGACCCACACACAGTGAGCGTTGTCTTCATACTGCACAGGGTAGTTAGGGGAAGTGATGATACCACTGGGCCCACGCAGGTTCGATCCACATGTCCTGGCTGGAGACAGATGGAAACAATGCAATTTACCCAGCAGCGTGCAAAGGACACCATGTGGAATGCTTTCTGTGAGATTCTATTTTCAGATAGCATTCAAAGTAATGGGTGTCAATCTGACATTTTCATATATTTGTATAATTTGTCCCTCTCTGCTCCCTACTGGTCCCCTCAGTCCTCCCACACACCCCATCTGCTTCTGTGTGAAAGTGTGTTCTTTGACACAGGTTGCACACATGAAGGCAAATAAGCAGCATTTGTCTTTACTCCCTCTCTTTCCACACAGACCCGGTTTTACATTAACGTCCTGTGGATGTATAAATATACATATATATATTTAAAACTAGATTCTTCACATGACAGAAAAATGTGACTTAAAAAAAGCCAATCACATCATTTCCCCTTTCCTTTCTTCCCTCCAAACCCTGCTGCATACAACCTCCCCCAATCACTTCCAAATCCATGGACTATTTTTATTTATTTATTACATAAATGTGTGTGTATGTGCACGTGTGTTCCTAAATATATAATGCTGAACCAGCATAACCCTTAACTGTATTCTGAAAAGATTTATTTTTAATTTATTTGTATGGTGTGAGGGTATGAAGGTAGCTGGGAAACCCAGAAGAAGGTATTAGATCCCTGGGAACTGGAATTACAGAAAAATGGACTCTATAGTCTCTTCTTCTTTGAACATTGACCAATTACAGAACTCTGCATTAATCAGCATCTACAGCAAAACGAAGCTTCTCTGCTGAGAGTTGAGGGATTTACTGATCTATGGGCATAAACATAAGACCACCAAGGGTGGTTTAACATTCATGCCACTATTGTACCAGTGGGCATTTCTTGTCATGTCAGTCATTACTGCAGCTCATTTGTGAGGTCACAACACATAAGAGGCTATGGTTAGGTCTAGAGTTAAGGCTAAGGTTAGGGTTGGGGTTATCACATTCTTTTTTCCCAAGGATAAGAGGTCATCATGGAAGAGCTTCTAGAGAGATTGTGAGGGCCAGAAGCAATACACATCTATATTGAAACATTATTTGCTGTATATGACAGGACCACTGCACACACAAACTCACAGACATTGTGACTGAAAACACAAGACTGCATAAGATGTAGCCAACCGTGGATGAGGATGCAGCTAATAAAGTCTCAGCCTAACTACTCGGGAGATGTTGGTAAGTGGTGGCTGCTGGGGGTGGAATATAAGTTCTCTTCAGGGTCCCCATGATTGTTAGTGAGTGGTCCTACATCCGTGCTCTTACAGGCAGCACTAAGTAGACTCATATTCTTAACAAAGGGAGCAAATTAATTTAGGAAGGAAACATAGCTGGAGTGATGGTGTAGGAATTACATGGGAGAGGAATGAGATAGGGTTAGTCAAAACATATTATATTCATATATAAACCCACCTGCTTCTACACATAGCATTGGCCATTTACTGTCTGGCCAATGAATATATATTAAGTGAAAAACACATTTTCCTCACATGAATGAACTCACTTAAAACAAAGAATTGCTGGGTTTCACAGTTTACACTTGAAATCTCAGCATTTATGAGCATAAGGCAGGAGGGTTGCCATGAGTTTGGAGCCAATATAGGCTAAGAGTAAGACCATCCTTCAAAATAGTACTACTACTAACTACTACTAATAATAATGATAATAATTAAATAAACAGTATTTACTTACTTAGATCCTACAAAATCCTTTCTGTTCTATAGTAACTAATCACATTAGCTAAAGGGCGAGGAATTCAATTCAAATACAGTTAAATTAGCACAATAGCAGAAATCACATGGGAAGCTCCTTGAAACAAATCACTGAATTGCGTATTATATATTTAACACACACATAATACATATAATATATATAATTGATATATGTATATAATAAACATATTTCTTGAAATAAATCACTTTTAAATGTCCTGATTATCAGCTGAAGTTGGGACAGAGGTCAGGGCACAAGGGTTAAAGTCTTGTGGTCCCCTTGTCATCTCACCTGGGGTCCAGGCCTGCCTCACGCAGGTCCTGGATGCTGCATCTTCAGCTATTTTGTCTTAAGCTTCTTACTGAGTTTAAGTTTCATAGGAACCATTATTCTACCCAAGTCATTTGAGGATTGCTAACTACCTACCCTGAGGGTGCAGCAGAGGGAGAAATTGACTTAGGTCATGAGTCAAGAAACAAGAAGTCTTGGGTTTTCTATATTTATTTATTATGGTTTTTCAGTACAGGATTTCTCTGTGACTTTGGAGTCTGTCCTGGAACTAGCTCTTGTAGACCAGACTGGTCGCAAACTCACAGAGATCCACCTGCCCCTGCCTCCCAAGTGCTGGAATTAAAGGCATGCACCACCAATGCCTGGCTGGGTTTTCTTTTAAATTTGTGGGGCTTTTGGGGGGGGGCTGACAAGGGCAGTGGGCAGATGCAAGGGGTTGGGGAGATAAGTAGGATTGGAATGCATGATAAAAAATAGCTTATCTGAATTCAGAAAAAAAGAAGCAAATAAACATTCAGACAATGAGGGGCTCAGGGAGGGGGTCCCCAGAGTTGAGGAGCTGGTGATGGGAGAGGGTGGGATAGCAGAGGTATTTCAGATGCACTGACATGTGACAAAGGTCGGAGAGGTAGAGTGGGGGAAAGCAAGGTCAAGAGCCTCAGATGGACATACCATAGTTCACAGACAGGGTTAGCACCAACTCTGGAATTCCATGCTATTTTTTGTCAACAGAATAGAGAAGTGGCATAAAATCTGAACTCATCATTCTAGAAACTCTTTGACAAGGCAGTCTCCAGAAAAATAGAGTTTTCTCCAATGCCCTTCAATTATAAAGCTCAAGAATTTGTGGTGACGGGTACTTCCCCTAATTCAGGCCAACTAAGGAAGCTCTGTGTGTGTTCCTTTAATTTCTGACACAATAGCTGTTTGAACAAATAACCACCCTGTGAAATACAATCCTAATATTGATGATCCAATAGTACGAAGCTTCTCTCTGGTGTAAATAATCTTTTCATTACCATCTAAAAGGTCATTTTTGCATGGGCATAAAACATGGGTGCAAAGAATAATGCATAACAGCCTCAGAACATGACAAGTTAAAACGTTAAGGATAATTCTAGTTAACCTCACCTGGAATCCTGGGGTAATAATAACTTTATTCTGCGACCCTGGCTGCCTCCAATTAACTCTTGTGTAACTAGGGTTACAACTGATAATAACACTTCACTTTTCTTAAGTGCCCTTTCAACTCACGCAGACACTCAAGCCCTCCTCCACCCGGGGAAGGCAAATCAGCAGTAGAAGATGCTCTCC
Organism: Mesocricetus auratus; assembly: GCF_017639785.1. Taxonomy (NCBI): domain Eukaryota; kingdom Metazoa; phylum Chordata; class Mammalia; order Rodentia; family Cricetidae; genus Mesocricetus; species Mesocricetus auratus. The sequence continues at coordinate 3,443,432 of NW_024429212.1, read as the reverse complement.
ACATCCCTCTCCCCTAAGCCCCTAAGAGATGAAACACCAGCCTGAACATTTCACTTAAATAAAACCATATCATCTCCTATCTTCTTTCGTTTGCTTATTTTTCTCTACCGCCAGTTAAGGATGCTTATGCAGTTTTAAACATCTCGTAATGTTTTACCCCGTAGAAAAAAAATCATAATAGCTGTTTTCGTATCTCTAAATGAAGTACGCATAATTTCAAATGGAATATGGAATCCCTTGTGTAATTACTGAGCTGTGACAACATTCATTTGTTTGGTAACTGAAGGGAAAGGTAATGTTCCCAGGCCTCCAGGCTAATTAGATAATGTAAGCTTTGGCAAACCACACCAGTTTCTAGACCCAGGGTCACTTCTGACTCACCGTGTGTTAGTAACAGTTTCAATCAGACACTCCCCAAGGAGAGAAGGCTGGTTATTAACCTCATAGTCAGAGACCCCTCATGAAGCTGGGAAGCTTGAGGACCAAGTCTTGCTTGCTCTGTGACCCTAAATACCCTTATGTTTCTCTTGGTCTCAATGCTCAGAACACCCATTCCTCTGTTGATTGAAGGCTTTAGAATGGAATGTGTGCCTGACACGATTAATCCATGGGCTCTCAAAACATCCAAGGATGAATTGGGAAAATCCATACCTGGTTGTTTTCTGTCTATAGACTACTTGTAATGGTGGCAAAAAATGTACGTCCGACTTTGCACTTGCTGTAGGGAACTGCTCACAGCTGGCTAAATGTCCCCACAGTTAGCATTGAGTAGATCGCACTCCCAGTAGGGAACTTACCCATACCTTGGGCACTGCTTCTGCAATGTATTTTCAGAACTATTTGAAACTTTAAGGAGTGCAATACCCACTTGTTCTGTAGATGTTAAAGACCCAGCACCACCCTTTTATAGAAACAGAAGACCCCACTGCTCAGCTCATTACCATCGGGAAGTCAGTCAGTCAGTCATCAGGAGCCTGTAAGGGGCAAATTCAGAGAGAATGAGGGCATCCCCAGGCTGAGAATGGACAGTCTAGATGACCTATGGATTTTAATAGAAGAAAGTACTTTAAGCTGTAGGGATGCCAGCTAGGAGAAGGATTATTAGTCACTTAGATGTCTCCTCTCCACACCCACAAAGGTGGTGATGACTCTCCAGGGCTGGGAAGGAAACCAGGGAAATAGGCATGCTGTTTCTGAAGCAGTGCTGACCAACACATGAGCAACCAGGCACGATCAGTGTGGCTGTTCTCTGAAAGCAGGCATGTCGGCACCGTCAACGCACATTGCATTCCCACGGGATGGTGTCAGTTGAAGTGGTGCAAATATAGACATCGCATCGTAATCTTTACACTGATGTGCTGATGATATTTTAGGTAATTGTGTCCAATAAAAATTATTCGCAAAGTTAAATTCACCCATTTCGTTTTGCCAGTCAGAGCTGGCTGTTCGGTATTTGTGAGATGGTGTGAAGGGTGTGAATTTTGTCTGTGGTGGGAAAGCAAAAGGCTACGGTTTCTTCACCACAACCCTAGACAGGTGAGATCAGCTGAGATTACATCATGCAGGAGCTACTCCCCCACCTGTGCAGGCAAGTATGGTGAGAAGTGGTGAAATCATTCTGAATTTAACACTTCTGGCTGCTTCTCCTGGTTGGCCTCACTCTGCCCTCTGTAACTCCAGGAGTCGCCCATGTTCCTGGAAGTAAGCCCAGTGATTCCACCAGCTGGCTCAGGCTCAGGCATCTCCTTGGTCTGTGGTTGGTGTCCTATCTGGATAGTTGTTTACAAGTCTTTCCAAGAAGTGAAAACAACACTCTGTGTGTGAATAACAGGTGAGTGGTCCCTGGGAGTCCAGCCTATTGAGGACGTGCTTTGTGACCGTACAGCCTTCGGACATTAGGCTTAGGTAGCCAAGGCAGCTCCTCTGTGGGCCAGCAGTACCAGGAACTAAACCCACAGACTCCCCGCCATCCTCCTGTCATTATTTTCAGCCACACAGCGTCTGCTGTGTGGCCTGAGGTGCTGGCATTAAACACTGGAAGACAGATTTATAATGGGCATGGGGGGCATCAAGAACATGAGAAGCCAAGTGGAGAAAACCTCAGTGACCTTGAACTGGTAGAAATAAGTGCTTGAAGGGTTCTACAGAACTCAGAGACAGGGGCACCATGCAGGTAGTAGGGTCTTGCTATGGAGCCCACACTACCCTTGGATTTGAGATGAGGAAGCCCCGCCATTCAAGTGTTAGACTTAACGCCCAGTGGACGAAGCAGAATTTAACTGAAAAACTTGGATATCTAGCTGAGGTGCGTGGGCCATGTGGGAACTTAGTGTTATCATTCTTTTTGCTGCTTATAATAAAGTGTGTGGGGGAGGGGGCAGTGCGGAGGGACATTTCACATCTAGAAAATCTGCTGGAGTCATCAGGAGGAGAACAGTGCAAGTGTGACCACATGGCTCCATCCATAAGTGATCCCACAAAACACAGGCTGAGCCAACAGCATGGCCCCATAAATTCTGAACACTCAGCCCCTGAAAGGGTCAACGCCCGGGACTGAGGGATTGTCTCAGAAGATGCCTCACCCTCTCCAGAGGCTCCAGAGGTGTTTAAGAACACTTCTGTCATCCTCTCAGCAAAAGTCAAGGCAGAAAGGTTCTGCACCTCCTCTGAATGGAGCTGGAGGAGACTGTGAGGAGGGAATCATGTCAGGCAGAGAAACACAGGGACTACGTGTTTCTGGTTATACCTGGAGTCTAGGTCCAGAGGGCAGAATAGCAATTTCTAGAGGCAGGGCAGAGTGGGGCCTAGGAGGAAAGGAGAGGGGAGGAGATGCTCAGTAGGCACTCAGTTCTACTTAGGAGGTACTGGTAGATAATGCCTATAAAAGATAACCTTGTTGCATATTTTCCCCAGTGTAATGGTGGGAATGACAGGGCCTCTCATGCCTGTGATCCCAGGACAGAAGGCTCTGAGGGTGGAGGTTAATACATTTTTAGGCAAGCCATTATTCTAACCCTGATGTGAATGTCACTCCCTCACAAAGCTGAGTATAGAAACTTCCCAACGCTCTGCCAGTGGGTACAATGTTACGTTAATTAGATATTTGAATACATAAATAAGTGGAATTAATTGGATGCAGGAAATACATACTAAAGAGTTAAGACTGGTTTCAGAACATGAATTAACTTAAAAGGAGAGTCAATGCGTAGTTTAACCTGAAGGAACTTTCTATCTAGACTATCTATTTACTTAAAATATTAAATGGTTTTACAACTGTGCTCACAACAGATGTTGATTAGAAATTTACATTAAAATAGACCAGGAAAAGTCTAATTTAACTGTTTTCTTCATTTTTAACAAGAAGAGATTATCTCAAAACTACTGAAGACTTTCTTGTCTTCTGGAACAAATGGCAGCAAACCACATCCTCTATGAGAAAACTACCCTAAAAACTAGCTCCAGCTAGAAAAGAACATTATCTAGACTATAGAAGGGGTTAAGTCGGCAGGAGTCATGGATACATCATGGACAATTGAGGTGTATCTAACTGAAATGTATAGCAGAAACCCAAACAAAACAATGAACTAAACTCCTTGACATGGTTCTCTTTCAAACCATGATCAAAAAGGCCATGAAAGTCCAACAGGAATAAAGTTAGACAGGATTCACCTGCAGACAATATTCAAGACAGGGTCCCGTGCACACTGTTGGTGTAACTGCCAATCAGTGCAGGCATTGTGGAAAAATATTAAAACTGTAACTACATGTAATGCAGCAATGTTTTTAAAAGGCTACAAGGATCAGGAGCTAGGAAATGGCTTCATGTTAAGTCTTCTCGAGCAAGGCTGGAGGACTCCCCACAATCATGCCAAACTGAGGCCTGGCATGCCTAGAATCCAGCACTGAGGAACAGAGACAATCACATCCCAGGGCATAGTAGAAGGCTGGATATAAGAGACCCCATTGTAAAAATTAAGATGGCAAACAATTTAGAAAGCCATTCAACAATGACTTCTCGCCTCCACACATGCATGCATGGGTGAACACACCTATGCACACATATGTACAAAACTAAATAAATAAACAAATATCTACATGGAAGGAGGAGATGTTATATATGAAACTGTCCTTGGTCCATTAGTGCTTTATTTTTCTTGAAAACTATTAGTTTGTACAGGTTATTATGAGATAATTCCAAAAAAGATATAAAGTCAAAATCTCATTCCCTTTTAATTTTAAAATATTTTCCTTGTAAAAAACAGTTAAGTTAATTTCTGTTGGATTTTATGTGATTTTCAAACTTCAAGCAGGATTCATGTATCTCATAAAAGTGGAACATTCATGTTTTATTTCTATCTAATTTCATATATGTATATATCTGTTTAAGAAAGTTGAAAATGATGTTGTTGAATATTTTCTTTGGTAAATCACATCAGAGTTATGATAAGGCAAACTACTATGACCTGGTAAGATAGCTTGACAGTTATCACACTAAAGACCAAAGCACTACCATAATGTTGGAAAAATATGATTATCTCCTGAAAGTTATCCCAGAGTCCACAGATACCATGGCAGGTTTGTTGGCTCATATACATCCACACACATGTACACATAATAAGTAAATGTAAAAAAAATTTGAAAGAAAATAGATCTGATATGATGCTGACAAATTCTTTTCATTACTCATATCATCCACACCCTAAATCCAAAGTCAATGCCACTGAAGGAATAGGACTTTAAGGTTTTCAGCATGTTTTTTATGTTCATACATATATACTGTAAATATGTGAAGAGGGTTACCAACGTATGATGCTTGTGTGCACTTGTGTGTGTGCTTGTGTGTTTATGTGTGCATGTGCATGCACATGCGTGTGTGCACATGCACATGTATGTGTATTCAATGCATCACTTTGCTCTGATCTATAGTGCAATGGAAACTTTAGTAGCCTTAGAGCAATCACCTTCTAACCATCTCTGAGGACCTTTCTTTAGACACACATCATCATGTAGACACATATGTTATGCATCCTGCCCCGGGGAGAGTCTAGGTCACTTTACTGGGCACCTTACCTCTGCAGATGGGCCGGTGGTCACTCCATGCCGCAAGGGTCTCAGTGACTCTCTGGCAGGTGATACCCTTGGCTCCCTGGAGCACATAATTGTCTTCACAGGAGAACTGCACACTTGCACCAACCCTAGGTAACACCAAGGGGGAAAAACGCCCAGATTACCAACAGAAGGAAAGCATCAACAAAATGACCCAGTCTATATAAGCAAAGGAACATGTGCAGTAATCCACAAGAGATTATATCTTGGGTGTTGGTAGTTATGGTTTAAGAGTGAGTCTCAGGTAGCCTAGGCTACCTGTGAACTTGCTACACAGACAAGTAGTTAAGCTTAACCTTCCTAATGATTATGCCCAGAGGCTACCTTGTGAACCTTAAGCGTTATCTCACATACAGTTCCCTTGAAGTTCGGATGAAAACATTGGGTCCTCTGGAGCTGCAATCACAGATGGTTGTGAGCTTGCTTAGAATAGAACCTGGGTCCTCTACAAGAGCAATGGGTACTCTTAACTGCTGAGCCATTGCTACAGCCTCCAAGGAAGGTGCTATTATGGAATATTGTTTCTTGCACAAGACTGTGTGTGTAAGAGAATTTTGCAGCCTGAAAACAAAGAAAAGTTCGGCCTTGTCTTATGTGAGTAAATGTTTTACAAAAGCAAGGACTGAAGGAGTTCAAGTTAAGAATTTACCTCTACCAAGGCTTTACATTCCTCCCTTCAACTTTCACCATATGCCCTAGAATGTACTGGTTATTACCCTTCAGAAATGCATTTTACAAGAGCATTTATCTCAGGGAACCTCAGCAACACTTAGCCTAGAATGAGATGAAAGACGATGTTGGTTCCAGAGACACATCTGAAAGATAGAAGCCCTATTACTGGAACCAGCAGCACTGCCTCAGGATGGGAATTTGACAGGTATATGAGGCAGTATGAGTTGGTGGATGAGGTAATGTGTGAGGCAAGCCACCAGTCTGAGAGTGGAGGGATCTTCTCTGCTCACCATCTACACTGAGTGGACGGCTGGAGTGTTTCACTACCTCACAGCTCAATTCTTACGGGAAGCAATTGTAGCTGGATGGATGCTGAGGAAGCACGTGCGGGAGCAGGACTCTGGGGAAGAGACAGCAGGCACCCACACAGATCCATAGAGTTGGTAATAAATAAAACATAAGGAAGGAATAAACATGTTTCCTTTCTGGCTGATTGAACAGAGACACTTCACAGGGGATATTGGGATTAGGATTTCTCAAGCTACGTGATCAATCAGCTCACACCTGCATGGTACCCTTTCTGGGGATAGCTTGAATGTGTTGAAAAGCCATTAACTTTGAGCCAATCCAATTGAGAAAAATCTTAGGTTAATGAAACTAAACACTTTACCTTTCTGAAGCAAAGTCTCAGCTTCTTAAAAATGAATATTCAAATGGGTTGCCTATTTAGGAGTGTGTGAAGAACTTAGAATTTCTAATTTTACTTGTCCAAAAAAATCCATCTATATAACACATGTCAAGGATAACTGGACTTCCACAGTACAGATTTTGAAAAAGAAAAAGAAATGCTATAGCTATAAAATGTGGGGTTTTTCTTAAGGATAAAAGGTGTTGAAACCACATACAACTCTGTCTCATTGTCAGTACAACTGCCACTAAAGACAGCTATAATTTGTAAAAATTCCCCCATAATCCCTGGTGATCAGACTCTGTTTAAACATTGGAACTATAGTGAACAGCTGATGCAAATCTTCCAATTTTATCTTAAAACCGATATTACATATCTGCCCCCATCTACAGTTTCTTTCCTAGCTACCTGATTTAACTTGAATTTTTGTATTTTCATCATTTTTTCTGAACATTTTCATGGAACGTTTACCATGTCATTCTCTAGGAATAAGACGTGCAGAAATAAACAAGATAGCCAAAACCACAAACTCAAAGAGATAATGGAATGACTAGGGGAGAAAAGAACAATAAGTAAACATTAGAAATAAACGAATGTGAAGGAACCAAAACGACAGTGATTAGAACTGAGGCAGCAGAAACACAACAGAGAATGAGAGTCTGACAAACATTATATGGTCTTAATATGAGAGACTGATTTATAGCATGCTGTTTCAAAGGTGGGAGACAGGAAGGAGGGGAAGTGGGGTTCACATGTGCCACCTGCTATATTTCAATCCTATTAGAAGCTAATTGGACTGTCAGTGCCTCTGCTTTTCCTTTAGGTATTGAAAGCAAGCTAGAACCTCAACTTCCCAAAGCACTGATAAAATAGACAAATGAGGTTTCCAACTCCAAACTTTCAGTATAGAAAAGGAAACATCTTCAGAGTAAAGAGACAGACTACCAAAGGGAGAAAACATGTGAAACACACGCACAAAGAACACACACAGCTCACAGTGAGAACAAACCAATGTCAGATTTAAAAGTGGGCGAAATGGTGAGACACACATTTTCAAAAGCAGACATGCCAATGGCAGCAGACATATGAGCTCTCAACTATCCTACTTCTTCCTTGCCCTCAAGGGAATGTAAGTCTAAATCACTAAGGAGGTGCATACAGACTTCAGGGTGAGATGGCCACTCCTGGGCATGTACTTAAGGGACTACATCTTACTATAGAGACACATGCTCAGCCATGCTCATCATTTCTCTGTTCATAATAACCAGGATATGGAAACAGCCTACATGTCCATCAATAATGAATGAATGATAAAGTGGCGCCATTACACAGTGGAATGCTATTCATCCATAAAGAAAAATGAAATCATGAAAATTTCACATAAATGATGGAACCAGAAAACATATTTATGGAGGTAACCCAGATCTAGAAAGACAAACATTGTTATTTTATCATTGATAAGTGGATCATAGCATCAAATCTCTAACTCTGTATGTTCAACTTGGAATCCTGTAGAATCCAGAAACTAGAAAGCACCATTGGTGGGGAATCGGAAGAAAGGACTTAAGGAGGGGAAAATCATAAAAAAAAACAGTAATATGAAGACATGGGATGACGAGCAGGAGGTTTAGGTGGGGTAAGGATGGGCCTGTGAGCAAGGGGAGAGGATGGAAGAGGGATAATGAATACATAGGATATTTGAAAAAGCATATGGAAGCCTATTATTTTATAAGCTTCCAAAACATATACACACACAAACACACACACACACACACACACATCTTTTGTTCATATAAAATGATTTAGTTAGCATTATCCAACACAGGAGATTATGTTCCTCACAGAAGCCAAGTTGCTAAATAAAAAGCCCAGTGTCACCGGGCAGTGGTGGCAAATGTCTTTAATCCCAGAACTTCAGAGACAGTAATAGGTGTATTTCTGTGAGTTTGAGGCCAGCCTGGTCTACAGAGAGAGCTCCAGGACAGGTTCCAAAGCTACAGTGAAACCCTGTCTTGGAAAAAAGCCAGTTTCAGTATGATTTACTTCCTCTCAGATTTTGGTCAGGGGTGTCCTGGAGGCCCCCTAAATACAGACCATTGTTGGTTGTCCATGAGAAATTTATGGTAATGATGGACATAGTAGCACATGACTATAGTCCTAGCACTTGGAAGGCAGAGGCAGGTTGATCTCTGTGAGTTCCAGGCCAGCCTGGTCTACAAAGTGAGTTCAAGTCACCCAGAGCTACATAGTGAGAACCTGTTTCAAAATAAACAAATAGAAAACATATATTGATGAAGACACCACACACATGCCAAAAGACACAGAGAAATCATGTCTGTATGTATCAGGATGCTTTGTCAATAGTCTTAAACAACTATAAACATCATGAACTACAATCCTGAACTACAAATGCTAGAATGGCAAGACATGCCACTGGATATATTATGGGAGAAGCAGAGACACATATGTTATGAAGAAGACTAATCTCTGTCTGCTTGGATTTAAGGCCCTCTCCCATGGAGGAAACATATACCTGCTGCTGTAAGTCTAACAAAGAATAAATAAATAGGGGAATTCACAGGCTCTGCAGGTGAACCTACTGTGGTTACTTTGCAAAGTCGACATAAATTGAACCTCTGTATAGACAGTACTGATCTCAGAGCTCATCAGAGACGTTTCTTTGTGTAGTGGAAAGTGGATGAGCACAGAATTGCTCAGACTGTAGAGAATATGGGTCAGTGATGTGCTCAGCCACAAAGGAGATGTCTATATCATCTTCCCCCAAGATTCAGGAACCATCACAGACCAGGGAGTGGAAAAACCAGAAGATCTAGATATCAGGAAGGACAGGAACAAAACAGAGTCATCAGGTCATGATAGGATAGCTGCACTCATGAACTCACAATCTGTGTAAGACCTGTACAAGATGAAGCCAGCAAGAATTCCAGCACAGAGGAAAGGAAAGTCCATGAGTTCTCACACCTAACTCAGAAACTAAGGACAGTTCATAGATTCTATGTGTGAGAGTTTCCTTAAAAGTGTGTCACTTGGCAAGTCAATCATGTACCCATAGATGACTCCAAACCCATACATATATAGATATCATGGACCCAGTGGGATATGAAATTGGGAGCAGTGGAGAAGTGAGGGAGAGAATAAATCTAGGATAAGGAACTAGTTGGTAAGTGGGGGTGAACATGATCATAATTATTACAACAAATCCTCAAAGAATTATTAAAAATATTTAAAGAACCATTAAAATGTTGAGTCATGCCCATAGCACAGCTATAGTAAGAAGTTAGGAGGTAGAGGTTGGTTATGGAACAGAAATAGGGGAAGCCTTGTGCTGTTTTGGCAGGAATATAAATTAACACAACCACTGTGGAAAATGACACAGGGGTCTTCAAGGAATGAAGAAAGACCCATCACATGCTCCAGTATCCCAGCTGGTCATATAAATCACAGGAGTAGAAATTAGTATCAGGGTGATGTGTGCATTTTCTGCTTTGGAAATCACAAGCAAGATACAGAACCAAGTAAACAACAGCATACAAATATGGACAAATAAAGTGTAGTGTATACACAGAATGGAAACTGGAGGGACCTCCTGTTATTTGCAATACTGTGAATAAATCGTGTGGTCGTGGTCACGTTGCTCAGGGATAGAGAAAGCACTACATACCCTACTTATACTTGCAAAGTTACAGACTAGAAGTCACACAGGCACAGAGAAAAATCTGGTTACCAGCGAGTGAGACAGCTCCTGGAAATGCTGTCCACATGACAAAAAGAGTCCCATTGGAGGGGGGCATCCACTCACAGGGTGTCATGCATAATGAGCTGAGACACACCTACATGGAATATTATTGTTTGGAAATCACTGATGCAGTTTTTAAATATCATCATAAAAATTATGGCCATAGGATGTCAGTCATGCTAATGCATACACGTTTCAAAACACATTGTATACCATGGGATATGCAATTTACATTTGTCAGTTTTGACACTTTGATTCATTGATCTCATTTGTGGCAGGGTAGTATGTGTCTAATGGTGAGGCCATGCTCGACTAAGCAGCTATCAGAAACAAGTGACAGAATACAAGGACAATGAATAAGGGTCGAGGTACTTAGTATAGACATGTGTATCAGAGTAACAAAGAAAGAAACATGAGTCAGGGCTAGTCTGTATCCAAGACACTAACTGCCAATCAGTTCTAGTTATATCTGCACAGTTGGAAAACAGACAAGTATTTTTCAGTGGAACTACTGTATCTCTTCTAATTTCTGGTAACTGTACTATCCTGACCCCATAGAACTAAAAAGAAAATTTTTAAGCTGCCATCCTCAAACTGTCTCTACCCTTATGAATGGAAAGCACTGGGAGTGCATGACATTTTTGCAGACACCTTCCCAGAACATGTTCAGGAAGCCTTTTCAGCCTGGAGTGAAAACTCTTCCCAGAACTGGCCAACTTCCTGTGGGCTCAGTCTTTCCCAGAAGCCTTTGCCTCCGTGCGGCAACCACTAGTTTCCAGGACATTTAGGGAACCACACAGAACTTCACTACTGTTGTGAAATTTATGCACAACTCAGAAATAATGGCATCAATAGATACTGGAGCCATTCTGACTTTAAGACATGAAATTAATTAACAGTGGCCAGGTCTTCATCTGCAGGTCAGAAATTAGTCCAAGGGGCAACCCTCAGGCAGGGCCAAAGCCAATTGTCTCAGTAATGGATCAAGATGAGATGGGAAAGAAATATGGCCTAGCTTTTAATTTATTGACTTGAGCTTTTGTTTTTGCTTTACTCTGGCTCACAAATCAGTTTAGTTTAGAAACCATGAGTGCTCTCTACTTCAAATACACAGCAAACCAAGTTTTCATTGACTTAGTATCACTACATTTGAGGTACTGTATATTAGATATATCAGAGTGACTAATCTTGTTTTCATAGAAGTATTCTTCAAGGGTGATTCCAGGAAATCATCTAGCTTTTCATTGGCAAATATATATATAAGACACTTAAAATAATTACATTTCATAATGAAGACAAATGTTGGTAGTGGAGACCTAAGTGAAAAATTTCAGATGTGTTATGTACTATTAATACTTAAAGGGCAAATTTAAGTGGAACAGCGAATGCAGGAGGACTTTGCCTTTCAAGCAGAATACAATAGAAAAAAATGACTCTCACTTCAATGCTCACTGTTTCTAAAACACTCATCCCTCAACTTTCAATCCAGTCTGTGGGAGACACTGTATTCACTGGCGTTTATTCAACTTTACCTACTGTGGTGGGAAAACTCTCCTGAGGTGAATGAGCTATTTCTAGGTACGTTAGAGCTAACACAAACTACTTCTAAATATGGGGCCTTTAGAGAATGGTTATTTATGGACTTCTCAAAAAACACTGGTTCACTAATTCTAGAAAAATAATCTGGAATAATTTAAGGATTAGATTTGAGTCGAAAACAGGGTGGCTGATGAGGTGACTAGGAGCCTCACTGTCCTAAGTGCACAAGAAGGGATGGACAGAGGAGCCCATCCGCCATCTGCTTAGGTGGGCAGGGAGACATGAGGTCTATTTCAAATTTATTTGTATACTTTAAAAAATATTTATTTTGTTTACATGTGTGTGCATGTATGTGTGTGAGTGTGCATGTGTAGGGGTTGTCTGCCACATATTTGTGTAGGTGCCTGAAGAGTCCAGAAGAGGACATCAGAATTCTGTGGATGTATAGCAGTGGTTATCAACTTTCCTAATTATGAGACCATTTAATACAGTTCTTCATGGTGTGGTAACCCCCAACCATAAAATTATTTTCATTGCTACTTCATAACTGTAATTTTGCTATTTTGTGAATTATAATGGAAATGTCTGATATGCAGGATATCTGATATGCTATCCCTGTGAAAGGGTCATTTGATCCCCAATGGGATTGTGACCCACAGGTTGAGAACCATTGATCTAGAGTTATAACTGCTATGAAGCAAAACCCCATCCTCTGCAAGAGGCTCTTGACCACTGTGCCATCTTTCCAGCTCCAATTTTTATTGCTAATAGATAATAGTAACATATTTGAGATAACGTGTGGTATTTCAGGATATGTTGACAATATGTCATGATCAGATCAGAGGGGCAGTGGCAATCCATCTGTCACCTCAAGCACTTCCCATCTCTTTAGGTTGGGAACATTTAGAATCCTCTTCAAGCTATTTTGAAATTCAATTAATTGTTGTCAACAAAAGTTATGCTACTGTGTCTTAAGGCATGACAAATTATCCTTCCTGAACAGAAATATCCCTGTGTCTGTCAGCTATCCTCTCTCTGGGCTGCAAATGCATGGAGGGTTATGTAAGATGGCAGTCAGACAAGGAGAGATAATAGATATAGGAAGATTGATGATGATGATGATGAGCCATGTGTGCATGTGTATAAACATGGCTACATGTACCGTAAATATGTGCACAGACACACATAAGTAACAGGGGAACAGGGACTCCTGAGGCGATGGGCTAAAGCTAGAGTGGGGGCTTCAGAAGCTCTGGGCCTTGTCTACCCACCATTCCCCAGGCTCCTACTTTCCTGTGTGTTTTTTTTTTTGGATCTAGGACCATGAAACACTGCCCTACAACTCCACTAAGGTCTGACAGTGTGGAGTCTGTGGAGGGAAACTGCAATCAGAGACCACAAAAGGCAGAACCCTGTGGCCCTGGCTGGACGCCATGCTTCACTCCAACCCCATGAGGCTCCCCACACTTCCTGGGTAACTAAGAACTTGCCCCAGATCTGGTGCCAGCAAGATGGCTTAACTGGTAAACACAGTTGTTGGCAAGCCTGGTTATCTGAGTTTGATGCTCAGAAACTACATGATGGAATGAAAGGAACTCCTACAAACTGTTCTCTAATTGCTACACGCACACACACTTCCAACACACACACACACACGCACACACACACACACACACACACAGAGAGAGAGAGAGAGAGAATAATAAAAATACATTTTAAAAAGAAGTCACAAACATGGAAATCATGTCTCTGTCAGGACAGAGGTGGCCAGGTGACAGGCAGAGGGAAGATGGTGGGGGAATGTAAAGAATACAGACAAGGCGGTCTGGATGTTTGTCCCCACCTTGGCGGATGCTCTTTTCCAGACCCAGTATTTAACATCTCATAGAGACTTCATAAGTGAAATTCATGAGCAATTGGCTGAGAAATATCCATTTTTAGCCTTCAAGACTGAATGAGTAAAATGGGTATTCACAAAGTGGGATGTTTGTATTCTGCACCACTGAAAACTGAGGATGAGTCCCTGGAGTTCAGTTACCTGAAACTTACTGGTTTGTCACCTGTCCTTCCCCTTTCTAGGTCCCCTCTGCTTTTACCATTTCATCTCTCCCCCCCCCCCCCGTATCTCTCCATTCATTCCAACTTTTTTTTTAAATCATTAAAAGTGTCTTCTTTTTATAACTGGGATTATCTATAAGTTAACGGTGCCGATAACTTTCCTGAAATCTATATAAGGGCAATACTGAAGGCAAGTTACTAGAGAAAGAGAGATGACACTTGATCCAAGAAAAGAATGGGGGAGGAAAACCTGTCAGGGATGTGTCGATCATTCCTCAGCATGCTCGAAGCATTTGAGTCACCCTTTCATCCTACACAGGAGGTCCCAGTGCCCCCTCAGAGGCAAGAAAACCACAGGCAGCCACAATTCATGAAGCGTGAGGCCTCCATGTAGACACCTACAGTAGGTGCCCATGTTACTGTTGGTAAGGTAGGCGTGAAAAGGCACAAAAGCCCACCCACTTCCTGTCCTAGCCTTCATTACCCTTACCTATATGGGGCAAAGGCATTCACTGGCCAGCTGTGCACTGAACTGTGATCCATCAGGATATGATGAGTTCCTGGGATATAATTTCCTTCATTTTAGTAGACACTGGGTTGCATTTCTAATGAGCATTAACTGCTATGTGAATATTAGTGAAGCAACAGCCAGTCACCTTTAACAAAAATACAGAACACTGTCTTCAAGAAACTAAAAGTGGGATTGATCTTGATAGATTTGGGGAGGTTTAGGAGGTAGATGGCCGTGGGGGTGCTTGCATATATGAACACACCTACTGTATTTTCATTTTTAATAAAGTGAACATGTCAAATCTCAATCACCAGTCTACCATAACAAAGCCTTGTGGGTGTCAAACATTAGGTTAGTTGTGTTGCCACATGTAGCCAAGTCCTATAGCCCAAAATGTCCAATAGTCATGCCAATGACCTGAGTGTTCTGCCTTGGGGACAAGTCCTGACACCTTTCTCCACTCTTTCCCCAACGTGAGACTTCAAACTCTGTTCACCTACTCTTCTACTATAGGTTTAGAATTGAAATATGTTAACCTTGAACACAGGAGTATGGGAGGACAAGAGGATGGAAGACATGGCCACTGGGCTTGGCAGAGTCCATACATCCTGATGCCTCTCCAATCCCAAAACCATTCACTGAGCTGCACGCCCACTGTGCACCTCTGAGGTGTTCAGATCATTTCTGACAAGAACAAAGACATATTTTGTTTAGGAGATGAGCACAGTACAGTCTCGGCACTGTACCATACCAACTATATCCCATGATCATTCCCATTTTATCAACACACTGATGTCTTTTACCTCAGGAATTCCACACACACACACATGAGTCCTATCACTTTGGAAGAAACAAGACACACACAAGCACATGGATATGCATGTACACATGTGCACACACACATACACACACACACATATATATATACATGAGAGAGAGAGAGAGAGAAGGTCTTCTAGCCGAAGGACTTGGCCTTGACAAATGAGAATGATGGTGTCTACAAGACCATCCCAAGCAAATTGGCCATGCACTGGGAAGGCTGAGCTCAGCATTCCAGAAAATACCATCATCTGAAAGACAAATGTGTGTGGCTGAGGATATCAGAGAGCCTTTTATGAGTCTTGTGATTTCCTCACATAAGTCATTTCTGGGTCATTTTTTTTTCGTTATACAGTGATGGCTTCTACACTCATCTTCTCAAGCTGCCAAAGCAATTTGGCAGCACTAAACACATGTCTGAGAGTCGATGGCTCTCTCCAGCCTGAGGACAGAAAAGGAACAAATATTTCATGTGATTTTTAGGTACCACAAGCCAACCTCAAGGCCATATAGCCGTGCAAATGGAGCATTGCAAGGGTTCAGCCAATAGGAATGCCACTGAGAAGGTTTCTTCAAGTGACCAGTAGCTTCCGAACTGTGACCAGCTCTCAGAAGTGGCACACTGAAGAAAATAATGTAAGAGTTTTCCTGTGAGAAAAATTAATATGAATCTTCCAAGTCTATGATAGTTCATAGGATCCTGATATTTTACCAATGGAGATGGCTTCATCATGCAAAGGAGGGAAAGTAACCCTTGTGTTAAGAATGCATGACTCTTAGAAAAGTGAAAGTCATTTCCAGGCCTTTTTTGAAGGAGCAGGAAGGGAGAGAGGGCTTGCGGGTAAGGCAGGTTCCAGGAAGAGCTAGAACAAGGGGAAAAAACTGGGTTGCTTAGATGGCTGAATGTTTGTGTAAGTCCCTTCACTCTCTCACTGTGACTCTTCCAAAGGCCAGAGGCAGAAACTACCATGCCCCTTTCAGGAATGTGTCCAACACATGGTATCACCACCTTCATGACCAATGACCCATGTCCATAGGGGATCATGAGACCATGGCATTTGGGGATCAAATACTGTCAGGTATCTTAGAGAGAGAGGGTAAAAGAGATTCCCCACACAGTCAACACTAGAGGAGCACCTGCAGAGCAACTCAGCTAGAAAAAACTTCCTCTATTCAACAGATCTCATGGGGGGCAGGAGTTGACCCTGTCCTGAAAGTCACAAAGGTAGACATGCTGCTGTCCCATCTGCTGGGGCAGGTGTCCATTGAGGACACCCATGATTCCTTGTCAAGATACCTGCCTCCTCCTCACATCATAGCTTGTAAAACCCAGGCACAAAATTTCATATGCTCAATATATCAGTGCCTGGGTCCAAGTTTGTTTTCACCCTGAAATTAATCTTTTCAATGTGTGATTGATCAGAAAATGACCCGATCTACACAGGGTAAAACCTTCCAATATTCTGATTTATCTTTCACTTTGTGTTGCTAGCAATTGACCAACTCCTAAGACAGACCTAAGAAGGGTGGAGACTAAGATAGTGGGGAGAACACAGCCATTGTAGGGAATATACAGCATATGCGCTCATACACATGTTCACACACATTCAGACACGCAGCTGTGGGAGCCACTCATAAACTTAGCAACCATTATAAAAGGTGAAACGTTGCTGCTGGTAAAGCAGCCAGGATACAGCTTGTGCTCAGATAACAGAGGCATGCTGGGCTCAGTTTACAAGCACCCCTTGAGTTGCCCAGGTGTTTCCCTTCAAAGTCTCCATGTCCCTATGTCTTTGTGGCTCCAAATCCAGTCTTTTTTGCTGAAGTCCACAAATGTCAGGAACATAGAGAAACCACCAGCCAACAGGACAGAGCTGACTCTCTGAAGCAGGCACTGAACTGGGCCCATTAGTCCGGCCTCTTACAATGGAAACCATTACTGCCTGGTTTGTGAGGTTAGTGTGAAAGGTCTGTGTTCTGTGTATATCAGTGCCCTGATCTGGGCACAAGACACTGCCTATCTGCCTGTTGGGTCCTTGTTGGATTCAATTTCTGTCTCCTCCTCATTGTAATTAAAATGCACCCAAGCTCCTTACACTGATTTTTATGAAATTCCATATGAAGTTTTTGCTCTGATCAGTGGTTTGTATAGAAATGCATGCCCAAGCCCTTGCTGTTCGATGGGGTAGACTAGCTGTTCAGTAGCTATGAACAGTTCAGACTTCTTTCTCCATCAGCTCGTATCCTTACTGCATCAGGGGGTCCTGTTGCCCAGAAAGAGGATTCCTCACCAGATTTCTTCAGTCCTGAGTGCTGTGTTGTGTCTCTACTCTTTATTGCTTGCCCTATTTCAACTCAGCAAAATAATCTCATTTTATTACAGCCTCCATCTTATACTAACCCTGAATTATTCTTAAAATTAGTATCTTCGAGTGCCCTTGTATATTCAATTAAGAAGACCCAGTCAATCTGAGAAGAGGGACACAGTGGCTATAAGTGGCCATAGGCTACTTGGGTCTGTGGATGTCAATGTCTTACCCTGCTGTGTGGGTGTATAGCAGCTGACCCTAAATGTCATCAGAGTGACAGGCTCTTGGCTTCCAGCCATCTTCCCATGCATGCATTTTGAAGGGATGTCTTCTTCATTCCCTGTCCTTAAGACAAGGGACAGTATGTAAGACCAGAAAAATCACTCCGTTTTCTGGACCTGCCTTCCCTCTGCTGGATCCACTATCAACCTTTTGTATCCTTTGGACTCCAGCTTCAAAGTACTCTGGTGAATCTCTTCCAAAAACCATACCCCCACAGTGGTCCTTTCCCTGTTCTCTCCTGTTTCTTACTCTCCAAGATGATGAAGCACTTGGCACCCAGCTCATTTCTGTGGGGGAACTGCAGAAGCATCTGAGGGAAGAAGGACACTTTTGCCCCTGGACCTCTCTGCAGAAATATAAAGAAGTGGGACAGAGGATGGCCACAGCTTTGATCCTGCATGTGTGTCTTCGTGTAGAGAAGTGTGTGTGTTATATTTAAGATTTTGACATCTGAGGGTTACAGTAACTCTAACTACATATTCCATGATGCTTGAGGCAGTACCGTCCACCAAAGGTGCATTCTCCTCCTTCTATAGTCCTGTCTTTGCATGGCAAGGCACCTGGAGCCAACACGGTAAGTAAAAACTCAGGGCCACCACCACAGGATGAGCTGTATTCTTCTTCCCCAACATCAGTGACCCCAGCCCACCCCCCACACACTTGTATTTCCCCGGACACCAGAATTCTGCTTCTTCCACGAACTCTATTGCCTTGGCATTTCCATGTGAGTGAGGTAGGGTACCATTTTCTCTTTGTAGCTTCCACAGACATTCAAGCTGTGAATCCTTCTCCTTTCTACAATATGGTTCATCCCAGGAGAGCAATGGCTTCTTTCCTTTTAACTTCCATGAAAAATCTGTCTAGAGCAAAAGATCTACTGAGCTGATCCCTGAACTACAAAAGATAGATCAGGAGTGAGTGGCTCACTGCCGGTCCCTCACAATGACAGCTTCCATCAACAGAACACAGGTCTCCATGCACAAGGGCTGGTCTCTCGAAGACACCAGCAGTAATCCAAGACTGTCACTTGTCATTGTGAGGTCATGAACATCTCACATGTTAGCATAAGGATCCACCTTCCCTGTTTATTATGGAGCACATAGTTGGTTCCAAGTTCTTGCTAAATAAACACTTACTAAAAATCCCATATAGAGACACTAGGATCTACAACCCTGACAACTTTACTTGGTGTCAGAGTGGTCCTATGGATCCCAGGAAAGTCACTACTTTAAGTTTTTCCAACAAAACCATACTGCAACACCCCCTCCCTCCCCCCTTCCTGGGCCCCATATCCCAGCCTACTACTTTTGAGGAAGCCTTTGGCTTTACCAGAAGCCAGGCAGGATCTAGGAACCCCAGGTAAGAGACCACCCATCACCAGCTAACACTCCTTAAAACCCTTCCCCAAACCCCAGACTGTACCTCCTCCCCTGGGTTCCACACTAGGGCTCACAGACCTGCAGCCTCCTTGGAGGCCAGGCTGGTCCTAGGAACACCAGATAAGTCACCATCCACTACCAACAAAATTCCTTTAAGCTTGTCCAACAACTCCAGAGTGCACACCCCAACACTGGGCTCCATATCCTACTCTACATGTTATGAAGAAGACTTCTGTTTTACCACAGGCCAGGCCCATTCTAGGGGCCCAGGTAAAATACAACCCACTGCTTCCTAAAACTCCTTAAAGTCTTACCAGCAGCCCCAGAACACACCCCCTCCTTGGGGTTCCACACTAATGACTACAGCACAGGTAGCTTTACTAGATGCTAGAGTTGTCCTAGGTAACCCATGGGAGATACCACCCATCACCTGCTAAACCCCTGTAAGTCTACATTCCCTCTTGTAGGCCCCATATTTTGGAAGCAGAGTTCAACTTTACTAGAGCACAGACCAGATCTAGATATCCTAGCCGCAGCAGCTGTACTGGAGGCCAGAGTGGTCCTAGGGATCCCAGAGGTCAGATCAGATCTAGAGGCCCCAGACTGAATACCCCATTCCATTGTCAGAGTCCTTACCAAGATACTCCAGTACCTCTCATACTGACTCTACCCACCCCAAATTCGCAGCTATTATCCACAGGGGTCAGGAGGTGTTGCTACTAATGACGACTGACTGCAGAAGTGAGATGACCACAGAGACAAAAGCAGAGGTCTAGTTTAAGTTTAAAGTAGGAGTGTGGTGACTTATCCAAACACAGATCAGTTAGAAAACCTCCTCCTCTAAAACAGTGGTTCTCAACCTGTAGGTCATGACCCCTTTGGGGGTCACATATTAGATACCCTTCATATCAGATATTTACATTATGATTCATAATACTAGAAAAATTACAGTTACAAAGTAGCAACAAAACAATTTTATGGTTGGGGATTAGCATAACATAAACTGTATTAAAGGGTCACAGTGTTAGGAAGGTTGAGAACCAGGGCTCTAAAACATTTGCCAAATCAACATTTCCGTAATTGAGCAAATAATTTCTTTTCTTTTCAGATTCTTTGAATTTAAATTAGAAGATAATTTCAGTAGAGAAAAACAACAACAACAACAAAAGAAAAAAACACTTGGCATTAGATAGAAAATGCAGGTGCCTGGGAAAAGGTCTATACTGATGCCAATAACTGAACCAGTGTGGTTGCTGTGGTGATCTCCCTTCCAATGTCTGCAAGTGAGATGAGTGTTGACTCTCTTAATCTCATGAGTCCTTGAGGCCTGGCCATACATTCTAGGCCCCTGAGCAGATCCTGTACCTCAGGTTTAGCAGCTAGGTTTCTCATGTTCCCCAGCACAGGCTGCATCACTATGTCCCAGGAATTTCTGCACACAGAACTACTTACAATCCCAACTCATTGCTTTTTTAATGTCCCCCCCCCCTCAGGACATTGTCTGAAGGAGGCCAAAAAGGGGTAACACTTTTTGCACAGGGAACTAAAAGGGCCACCCTGATTAAACTCCCAACTTCTGCAGATATACAGAACCTGCAGGAAACAGACAACATGGAGGCTTTCGAAATCAAACACTGATTTTCAAATACAAGTCCAGAAATATAGTATGATGATGTGTTCCTAATATCTTCTTATGAATGATATAAACTATGCATCCAATGATCACCAATGTTGCTTGTACACCAGATATTTATAAGTACTTAGCCTACTGAGAGTTAAGATACATGTAGTTGTCATATCTATAGACACAGAGAATTGGACAGCAACTTTGAGCAAGTATGTGGGATGACACTTGTTTTAGGAGTACAGAGTCTCAATTTTGCAGGAGAAATGGGGTTGTGAACAAGAGTGTTGGTGAGGGTTGTGCAGTCCTGGGAATGAATTTAATGGCACACTTGAAAAGAAAATGGAGAACATTGCATTTACCACAATACAAAACTTCCAAAAACCTTAGTAGCCACACCTTCTTCAATTAGGCTGAGCCAGTTGGCTTGTGCCTAACTGCAAAGATCAAAAGGATAAGAACGAGTCAGGCCATTTCCTGTGAAGTACAGACCAGTGACCACTAACTCTGCCAGAATCTTTCTCAGTTTCTGGCAGAGGAACAGAAGAAAACAGAATAAATAATCAGAGACCCTGAGGGGTTTAAGAGGAAAGCGGGGAGCAGGAGAATGGCTCCAACCAAATATACTGAATGGTGGTGATGCAAGAATCCAAGATTTTATACTGGAAGGGTAGTACCTCTTCTGGGTGTCCCAGAACCTAACATCACATGCATCCTCTAGCCCCAAAGGTCACTGATGTTCCTGGATAGCACCATGCAAATTTTATAGGCTCTTATTCTTATATAAAATATGGAAGAACAACTAAGGGTTAAAGCGCCATCCGAACAGGAAATGATCATGTTTTCTATTTCACCTCATCTTTTTTAACTGATGAACTAAGAAACAGATAGAATCTACTGTGCACTCCCGTTCAGTTGTCCCAGACCGTGGTTTCTAATGATGATGGAATTAAATAATTAGTTCATCAGCTGTCCTTCTCATTTCAAAGCTAACAGATTAATAGACCAATGATGATCTACACCTACTCCACACATACTTGTACACAAAAGTGATAGATACACTTATACAAGCACGGAAAGGGGGAGAAGACCTCATACTCTCCTCACCCTCAGTAACTGGAACAGTCTCTGACTGATGAATTGCACCTGAAATACTCAATGCGCCCTTTGTTAGAGATACAAAAAGGTTTCCCAGGGCAATGAGGACAGCATGGCAAAGGTACCTCTGTAAGCAGTCCTTAGAGATGTAATGTCACTCTTCGGAGGAACAGTAATCTTTGGCAAATGCTTTCCCTAGGCTTGTTTAGTTTCTTAGCAACCGCAAGTTTCCAGAAAGCTACATGCTTGCCTCCCGGGGAGGCCACAGAAATGTGTTGTATCCTTCAATTATTTTCTAATCCCAAAAACATTTCAGAGCAGGCAAAGGGGCATTCTTGTTGCAGACTCAAAACAGATTTTAAGGTCTACAGACAAGTGTACCTACTTGGTTCTGTTTCCACAGAGATGATGGGCCAGGCCCCACATTACTTCCTTTTCTGTTCTGCTAGTTAAATGAGTAGAACAGAAACCCTTTGCTGACATAGACAGAGGCTGGAGCAATAAGAAAGCACCTGAGTTTTGAAAAATGACAGTTCTTTGGCTGAGTCCTACTTCCAAACACTAAGTAAAAATGGATGAGAGAAAAGGAGGCAAAGTTCTCCTAAGCAGAGCCCAGTCCAGAGATGAGCCATCCTGAGTTTTATTAAACTTTGAATATGGTATTAATTCTACCCTGTAAGATGCTTTTGTTTTGCTAATAAGTTGTTGTTTCAATTGATAAAGATGATGGTAAAGCAGATTGAACTATAATGCCCCTTAATAACAGTACAGCATCCCCTTTCTCCTCTTGCTATGAAGATGAACAATGGTGTATGCAAATGATCTACAGGTAGAATAGGCAGGTGCAGAGGCCCATCTCTGGGTATCTACACAGTAGCTCTCTCACATAGGAAAAAGTGGTTCTGAAAAATTACCCATGGATCAAATGTCTGTATCACCACTGACATTTATCAATGCCTTACGATATGTAAGTATATAACTCGTTTAAAAGTGAAAGCCAATGATTTTATTTAATAAGTAATTACCAAATGTTCACTGTGAGCCCCCACGCTGGGTTCCACACTGAGAAAGTGATAATTAATGACAAATCTGTCCTCTTTATGGAGGTTACACTCTTGTTAAGAGAGAAGCCTGCGCCATGCTAGTTAAAATTGTAAACAAAGGGGCATATATACTTGTCAATGGTGGCCAGGGCTAGGATGGACCTGGGGAGTGCATGAGAGGTACTGAAGGATGAAGGGTCATCCTCGGGTGACCCAGCAGGCTAGGACACTGAATAACAGCAAAGGATACAGGCTTTTGGTCATAAGGGTCAGATATGATGTCACTTCCCTTAGCTCTGTTGGGAGGGTAGAGAAGGAACAGCCACAGGAATGCAAAGGCACTAAAGGGGCAAACAGGATGACAAGGTGAATGAAGATTTGCCTGTGCGCTCGGCTCCTGCCTGATAAGTACAACTGAGTTTTCAGTTATGGGAAGACATAAAAAGAATCAATAGATGGGAGGATTGGCAACACAATTGTGCTTGTTTATACAGAACCAAGGCCCTATGCTGGGCACAGGGGCTCATACCAATGATCCCAATGCTGAGGTGCTGAAACAGGAGGGTCACTACAAGTTAAAGGCCAGCCAGAAGTATACAACCAGGCCCTCTCAGAAACCTAGGTCCTGCTTATGCTTCTCCAGGGTGTACTTCAAGGAGGGAGAACATGATATCACACAGGACAACCAACCAGTAAGAACACGGGGACTTTGGCTCAGAGTACAGCTGCATTTCTCTCATTCTCCATTTCTTAAAAATACTTCTGTGAGATTCAGTGGGGAATCAGTGTGCATTTACAGAATGCTGAATGTGACCTTGGCTGAGAGACTCTATGAGTTCCTTAGAGAGCTTAAGAGAGCCTTGATGGGAGATGTCATTCTGAAATCTGTCTCTTATTGGTTGTTGAATAAAGCACCGTTGGCCAATAGGAAAGCAAGATAGGTGAGACTAGGAGTCGAGCAGGATTCTGGGAAGGAGAAACACAGGGAATCATCATATAGCTGCCATAGGGGTGAGAAGTCCAGACCCTTTTCTCTGGTAAGAGAAATACTTAGATTAACAATTATGGAGTAAATACTTAAGTCAGAGATAGCCAGCAAGAAACAAACAAGGCCAACAGCTTCATAATTAATACAGCGTCTTGTGTGTTATTTGGGGACTACAAAGTGGCAGAGCCCAGGAGACTGGTAGGGAAAAATCAAAGCGGCTGGCAAGGAAAAGGCTTCACCCTTCAGAGCCGCACGGTGGTGCTGGCATTATTCTAAACACCCTCACCAGCATGCTGAATGGGAAGGAAGAGGCAGGGTATGAACGTGGAAGTGAGGAACATCTCATCAAGAGAGGGGCTAACTTGTTTCTCATTCTCCCAGATCATGTCAGTTCTCCTTTGCATGCCTCAGTTTCTCCTTATATCCAACAGCAACAGATCCCATCTGCTATCAGCAACTTCCTAAAAAACAGTTACAGAATGAACTGAAGAATCAAAGTTACACCATGGGTTAAAATAGTAATTATATATTAGGGTAGAAATAATTAGGATATCAACATGTTCTCATCTCACTGAAATCAAATATTTCACCTTTGGGTCATAACTTCACTGTGCCAATCTCCAAGCTTCTTTTCTAGTGTAGGTCATTTCCCCCCCTAAAACAGTCATTGATCTATTCCCTGACCAGCAGTGGCTAACTTAATTGGCTTAACACAGTACTAATGACGCTGTGATCACATATCCCTAGGGACAGGCTTGTTAGCTTCAGTTTAATCCAATTCAACAGAAAATAAAAGTATCTACCATGACTTGGGCACAGCAATAAGGGACAAAATCAATAAGGCCTGTCCCCTTCCCTTTGGGACCTCATGACTCAACAATACTATAGGACCCTGAATATGTGTCATTGTCATGCAGACCTTGAAAGGCTGGCTGGGTAGGCTGGGTGAGAGCACTTTGAAATATGGAAGAGCTAGCTACTCAGCGGAGGGAAGGCTGGGTCCTGCCAGAGACATGCTCCATTTTACAAAACGAAGAGCCATCCCAGGAAAAGCATGGTGGTATTGTACAATTGTGTTACTTCTGATGTGCATGTCTGTCTCCTCGTGTCTATAGCCATCCTAGAACCTTCATCCAGTGACTGATGGAAGCAGAGTCAAACACCCACAGTTAAACCCTGAACTGAACCCATGGAACCCAGTGACATAGAGAGAGGAGCAATGAGCAAATTGGCAAAGAATGGGCTGGCAAAACCAGCAGAGACAGCTGATCTGAACAAGTGGGAGCTCTGGACCCCAGACTGACAGCTGGGAGGCCATCATGGGACTGATCTTGACCCCCTGAGTGTGAGGGTCAGTGAGGAGGCCTAGACAACCTATGAGGCCCTGGGCAGTAGATCAGTGTTTATCCCTGGCATACAAATGGACTTCGTGTGTCCATAGCACAAACTCTCTCAGCCTGGGCTCTTAGGGGAGTGCTTGGACCCTTCCCTGAGTGAAATGGCAGACTCGATATACTCTATGTGGAAGGAAGTGGGGATAGGGTGGAAGGCTGGGGGAGGAGGATGGTGGGGGGGTACGGGAGGAGGGGAAGGAGAGGGAACTGGGATTGACATTTGAAGCAAGCTATTTAAAATTAAAGTAATAAAAAAAAACAACTCATAACAATAGCACCCAGGGGCTAAGGATGTGTCTTTGATAGGGTGCTTGCCTAACACCTGCAGAGTTCTATGTTCTAGCCCAGCCCTGGGGAAAGAGTGGAGGGGGTTAGTAACTGCATGTCATGCATTTGGTAGAGTCCTTGCTTAGAAGGCACGAAGGCCCAGGTCAAATTCCCATCATTGGAAATAAAATTCCTTTTTTGAAAGCAAGGATAATTGTACCTGTATAGAGGGACTGTGTTGTTCTCAGGATGGGAATTAGACAGACAATGGAGGCCAGGATCCCTCCCCTACACAGCACCTTCTGTCCCACACTGGCACCTGGATTTCCATCAATCTTCCTCATAATTCCTCAATTCTAATGAATGTATTTTGTCTTTTAGACAGTGGTCAATGCTAACAAATACTTTGGAAACTTTCCTCCCAGAGACTTAATTCAAATAGGAAGGCTTTGTGTCAGGCCTCATTAACTTTGAATAATTTATTGATAACCCTGGAATTAATATTTAGATTGCCTTAAGAAAACTACAAAGGTTTCCAAAGAAACAATAATCATTCAAACAAAACTAGATGGCGGATATTTTATCAACTTAATTAAAGTAAGTCCTCTTCAAACAAAAAGCAGCCCCAAATTACATATAATTACAGCATCAGCTACAATTGAGTCCAGCTCATCTTGACCACAGCAGGCATTCTTCTGGATTATATAATAGTCATTAGGATTGATTATAAGAATCTAGGAAGAACTGAACTGATTTCCATTCAAAGCACTGATGAAATTATGAAATAATGAAAAATATTCCCTTCTCTGTTGTAAATATCAGCAGTGTAGTAAACTGTGGACTAGCTGACTTGACGCCCCTACTTCATGCAAGACACAAGGCAGCATCCTTTTCCAGGTAAGGTGCTGGGTGGGCACACACCTGCATTCTCTAGTCCCATGGAAAATAGACAGCATGCATCATCAATAAATACAGATCATGTGTGTCTGATGCTAGTGGTCACTGCACAATGAGAACTACTGGTACAGATGACCTTCAATTCAAACGCACCCAACTTTCCTTACAATGGAACACACCTCTGAATAGCATTTTTTCACTTTCAGGCTATAGAGACCCAGCTTGTGTGCCTAGGCCTCTCTTTTCATGGTGTGACCCATTGATCCTGGAATAAAGACTCTTTCAGAGGAGCTGTAAAATCAAAGTTCTTGGACGTCAACATAAAGACAGAGCAGGGTTTTTCCATTATGTTGCCAGATGGCGAATGCTGCACTTGAGCAAGGACAGTGTGCCTTACACAGAAAAGGCCAGGGCCACCTAAGAAAGTTCCCTCTAAAGCAAGAATAGTTGTGGTTTTATTGTACATATCTTTTGAATCCACAGTGCTTCTCTAGTGCAGATTGGTATCTCGGAGGTGTCACTCATGAGGACAAAGGACATACGTGATTGACATCTGAACCAATGGCTGATTGCCTATCCACTGACTGCTTATTTGTCTGTATGACTGACAAACTGTGATTGATAAGATTATACTTTTCATCAGAATTTTTTACTAAAATATATCTTTAACTGCAAAGAAAAAAAACATATTTGTTGCCAATGATGAAGCAAAGTTGTCTAACAAAACTTGAGACATTCTGAAACCCTATCTACTAACATTCGTTTGACAGATTTCCAATGAGACACTTCCATATTAGTCAGTGTGATTTCACAGTGGGAAATATTCCCAAAACTAGAACTAGGGACAGAGGTGGTGGGTGGTATAGAACTATGTGGGAATGTACAACCTTCTCTTTTACTCCTAGCACTGGAAACACACTCTTTTCAACACAATGTGGAAGGAAGGCTTAATAGGAACTAATATTCTTAGCAATAATGAGGTATCAATAAATGTACAAATATATGCCTGTGAACATTTTGCCTACATGCCCATGTGCCAGAGAGAGAGGTATATACACACTTCAAAGGGCAACATAAAGAGTTGTAACAGAGAGGGGATGAAGAATTAAAACCTTAGATCACTGACTTCCTCAACACTAAGAAACGAGACAAAAGAGCAACAAAGCCTGCAGTTCAAACAGTGGGGACAAACAGACAAGAAGAATCCATGAACGAATGATGACCCAATCTACAAAACTGCAGCTAAAGAAACAGAAAATGCAGTGAAAGCAGTGTTGTCACTTTAGAGGATCAATCACAGCACTTCTCAGATCAATAAATCAAAGCAGGAAATCTGAATAAATGGAAATTGAGCTGTGACATCACTATTGATGTAAAAGATTCAGAAATGGAATCTACCCACATATCCATACCCCTAAAATCAGATGAGAGGAAATGTGGTACAGGGGCAGGAAAGATTCCTCAGCGGTTAAGAGCACGAGTTGCCCTTATAGAGCTCACGGATTTTCAGTTTCCAGCATCCGCATAGTAACTCAGTTACCGAGGACCTAATGCCCTCTTTCTGCCTTCTGAGGGCAGCAGACATGCACATAGTAAAAATGCACTTATGCAAGCAAAATGCTCATGCATATAAAATAGAATATAAATATATCTAATTCTTCAAATATGGTATATATAACATAGTGGAATTTTATGCAGTCACATAGAAAAACTAAATTATGAAATCGGCAGAAAACTGGAAGCCATTGGCTAAGATTACATTAAGCAAGATAACCCAGACTCAGAAGGAAAGATCTACATGTTCTCTGTTTCACACATGGTTGTGTGTGTGTCTGTGTGTGTGTATGTGTCTGTGTCTGTGTGTGTATGTGTCTCTGTGTGTGTATGTGTGTGTGTCTGTGTGTGTGTGTTTGTCTGTCTGTCTGTGTGTGTGGTTGTATTTTCTCACAAAGAAAAGGAGGTGTCAAGAAAGAAGAATGGTGGTAATGTAACACCTGCAACATGAAAACGAAATTCCTGTGAAGGTACGAAGGGGCAGATGCAAATGAGGATGGAGACTCAACATAAAATACACTATGACTGAAATATTCCACAATGGAATCTAAGGTTATGTGCTAACTAAAAATCATTACTTATAGACATGCTAATCAAACACATTTTCAAAACTCAGGGTAAGAGCATAGAAAGCACCATGGAAAGGTTTGTCAGTGTGTTTGTCAACTTGGATGAAACTTTAAAATTCTCTGAAAGGGATAAACTGTAAACAAGTAGCAAAAGGAGATGTGAGCGTGAAAGAGATGCTAAGTGGGTGCCTGGAAACCTTTCATGAGAAAATCCCTCTCCTGGTGGCTGCATCCGTGAATGCCCTCAGCATTTAAGAAAAAGCCGTCACCAACTATGCACAAACTGTTCTAGAATAGTCTGGAGGAAAGATTTCCCAATTAATTCTTTATAAAATAAGCATTACTGTGACTGCACAACCAGACAAAGCCCTTATAGGATTATACATCCTGAAACTATAAGATACAGGTAAACTTTTTGAAGTGAAATCTAACAGCATGAAAGCAAAATGTCAGGCAGGACATATAACCTACAGGCAAATGCTTGTCTGGCATGCATGAGAGCCTCATTCCCTCCACGACACCAAAAGATAGGATGTTTAAGATTCTAACACCTAATGGCCATATTAATTTTATTATTGAATCCGAGGTTGATACCCTGGAAACCAATGTATCACCACACTGAACAATGTAAGCAAATAAGTCAAGATCATCTCTGAAGATCTAGAAAACAGTTCATAGAATCTTATATCCACTTGTGTTTTAAAAATTCCAAACAAATACAAAATACATCACTAAATCTTTGATCCAATAAAGGTCACCATGGAAAACTCAGAGCTGAAATCACACTCATGATCAAAATCAGAATTCCTTCCTCTTCAACTGGGGAATAAAGAAGCCATAGACAGTGCCCATTCCCAACCAACCTTGTCATAAGGTTCCAGGACACTCATTCAAGCAAAGCAAAGGAATACACAATTGGAAAGCAAAAGTTCAGTCTTTTTCTTTGAAGAAATGTCGGGCAATAAAGTCCTATGAAATCTCAAAATAAAATCAAAGCACTCTTTAGGTTTCCTTTACAGCCATTTCCAAGGGTTTATAGTATTGGTTGTTGCATGCTTCAAGAAATATAAACAATACAGACACCTGGTGAAGCTAAGACACTAAAAAAGAAGACGGTTGGTTTTCTAGAAGCAGATTCTGTCTTCCTTCCCTGACTGCCCTAGCATACACACTGGCTTCCTGCTGCCACATGTTAGGCAATTAATATCACAACATAAAACTCTGAAATTTGAACATTTTAAAAGTTGAAAGTCTCTTTAAAAATCCACAGTCTCTTAACTATGGGCCTTCTGTAAAATAACGATGATGATGATGACAATATTAATTTTGCATACTTTCTTTTTCTAAGACAGAAGAAGTGGGACAGAGTTACAATCTGATCAAATGAAAATGAACACAACAGCATAAACAGCCTGATGTAAAGCATCTGGGACTCCAGAAAGGCTGGGTCAGTTTGGTATTCTCCATCTCTGTCCTCCATAACAGAGAGTTTCTCCTATAAGCACAGGTTGACTGTACTCTAAACCCTGTCTTTGGCCTTGTCCTGTGATTCTGGCATCTTCCCTTTGCAAGAGTCTCTATTGAAATGGAGGCTGCACCTTCATCAGTGGCCATCCTGGCCTCTATTCAGAGAGTTGCTGACCCTGTTGTGTAGTGTCCAGCCTATACTCCATGACTTCGTGCCTTTAAACCAGCACCATGTGGTACTGGCATCATATTATCTGGCAAGTTGCTGCCCCCTCCCCTTCTTTGTGATGACCTTGAAATACTTCTAAGAAGACTTTGCCTCAATGATGCTGGCATCTTATTAATTATTCACAGGCAATTTTCCTGCCTCTACTGACAAGTACCTACAGTCCCAGTGAAACACAGGTTTCACCTCCTCAGATTGCTAACACAAAATATCGCTTGAACAGCCCTAGCAGAGTCTTTGCTTCCCGCTGAAGCTTCACAAGCTGGGCCTCAATCATCTGTGCCTCTCCAAACAGTCGTACGTTCTGAGCCTCCACTGCAGCTCATTAAGCTTAGAGCACTCAATGACCTTTTCAGGCCAAACCCCCAAATCCTTTCCCAGTACTCCCTATCTCAGATCGACACAAGCTCGAGTTATCTGAAAGGAGAGAAACTCAATTGAGAAACAACTCCATAAAGTCAAGCTGTAAGGCATTTTCTTAATTAGTGATTGATAGGGAAAGGCCCAGATCATTGTGGGTGGTGCCATCCCTAGGCCAGTGGTCCTGGGTTCTATAACCCAGTAAGATGAGCAAGTCAGGGGGAGTAAGTCATTGGGCTCCTGCCTTCAGGACCCAGCCCTGTTTGAGTTCCTGTCCTGACTTCCTCTGATAATGGACTATGAGCCAGAAGTGTAAGCCAAAGAAACACTTTCCTCCCTAACTTGGCTTGTGTCATTGTGTTTCATTTCATCGCAGCAATAGAAATCCTAACAAAGACTCTCTTATACAGCATGGTCAAGTCCAGCAAAGCAAAAACTTGCCATTCGTTCTCCTCCAGTTTCCTTTTTGTTTCTATAAAACACTGAATGAAAAGAAAATGGAGTGGAGTTGCAGTGTGGTGAGGAAGAGGTTTATTTGGCTTCTGTGTAATGGTACACCATCTCTGAGGGAAGTCAGGGAAAGAATTTGAGGCAGGAACATGAAGGCAAGAACTGATGCAGAGGCCATGGAGGGGTGTTGCTTGCTTCCCGTGGTTTGCTTGGCCTGTTGTCTTATAGAACCTAGGATCACTAGGTCAGGGATGACACCAGTGAACTGGAACCTCCCTCATCAAACATTGGAGAAAATACCCACAGATCTGCTTACAGGCCAAACTAAGGAAGGAAATTGCTCAGTTGAGATTCCTTCATCCCATGTGACTCTAACGTGTCAAGTTAACAGCAACAACAACAAAAACCAAGGAAAATTAACATATATATACATATTTGAATAAAAATCACTGCCTCAGGATCTTCTCAGAGAAGTACTATCTAAACCTGACCCTCTGTTAGTCAGAGTCTAAGATTTATGCAGCTGGGGCTCCTTCTGCCACATATGTACTGTGTTTCTTCTGCTACAAAAGCACACTGTTTACAGACGTGGTAGTGTGCATGGACGGTGTAGGTTAGACACAAGCTCCCACTGTAAGGGTGAGAACTTATTCTAGCTGTGGTCTTTAGAGGTAGGACTTGGCAGGTGGTTTAGGTTAGGTGAATCATAGGGTGGTCCAGGGATGGGATTTTAATGGCTTCCTATGGAGAGAGGGAAACAGAGACAGGGAGAGAGGGAGAGAGGGGGAAAGGGAGAGAGAGAGGGAGAGAGGGGGAAAGGGAGAGAGAGACAGGGAGAGAGGGAGAGAGGGGGAAAGGGAGAGAGAGAAAGGGAGAGAGGGAGAAGAGAGACACAGGATGGGGGGAAGACGCCCAGACACCCTCATTCAATAAGGCTCCCAATCTCACATTTGATAGCCTGTCACACTTTGGGACTTTGCCAGATGTGGCCTCTTCACCTTCAGTTTCCCAGACTAGGATATGAAATAAACACTTCCTTAAAACTCACCCAGGCAACAGCACTGTCTAGTTGGTGACAGAAACTCCAGCAATACCATCAACTTTGTGACAGCCATCCCACAGACAAGACAGTTCCCCATCCTCTTTAATGGCACTGTTGAGTGCCAGGCTCACTAAACACCCATGGGATTCCCTCTGCATGGCTAGCACAGCTTTTCAGCCCAGGTTAGAAGCCTTAATTCTGCCTGTCTCTCAAACAAATGGGCAGATTACAGGAAGGAAAACTCCTTTCTCATGCCCTTCACTCTCGATTTTCTTCAGATTACTCTTGTTTACTAGGCCCGTCACATAAGGTGAAAACCATTAGGTTTCTAGGAGACAGGAGGAAATTCAAAGCTCTGGAGTGTTTCTAATCACAGCTGCATCATGGTACAGCAGCTGGAGAGGGGTCTCCAGCTTGTCATAATCCTAAAATGATGAGGGCAGCATCTTAGAGTAAATGGCACTGAACGCCAGTAATATTTGTCACTCTAAAAGCATATTTGAGGCAATAATCATGAGTCTATAATAACATTTTTGTGATCTTTATTTTTAAGCATTAGACTATTAAGTCTCACACACACACACACACACACACATATATGAGAAAATTTATATGAGAAGACAATTTTTTTCACATACTTTGAGAGTCAAAGTTTGTCAGGGTACTGGAAATTATCACCATACTATGTTTAGAGCTCTGCAAATATTGCAGCTTCTTAACTAATGACAACTTTCCATCATCAGGACAAGTGAGATAAAATGACAGGCCTGGGATGCATGTTAGAATGTAACCTGTTTTCCAAGCCGTTGTCTTGTTTCCTACCTGAAGTCAGAACCTGCTCTTCTGCCATTGTCTGGAATTCCAGGATCTGGACACATGTCAGAGATCAAAGACACGCCTCCCTGGGTCACTACAACAGAGAGAAATGTTGCCAGAAGGTTACACACCCATCAAGGAAACACTCATAAAATGTATGCAAGACACACTCAGAGCTTCCTGACTCATAGTGAATTCTCTTACACTGGAGATACCTGAGCTACATTAAAGGGAATCTCTGCTCTTGAAAATCAATGACACCTTTGTCCATGAAAGGATGGTGACACTCTTTGGTTTAGTTCTTTCCTCTATTAAAGAGGTGGGAATTTAATTAGAAGCTCATTTGCTTTTAACAGTTGCTCTTGTGCTGGGCCAGTTTATAGGACTAGGTAAAAGGCCTGTGCCTATGAAGAAGACAGTGTTGTCTACTCCCCGTGGATAATAGTGCAGGTGACAACAAGCAAGACTATAAAAATATATAGTCTAATAAAGTTAATACAAGTTTAAATGTTGAATGTGCTTTACACTGAACTGACATGGGAATGACGCCTTTGTATATGTGTGCAGTTTCCTTCCTGAGTCTCCTGAGACTCCTTCTGGGTTTCCAACACCATAGAACGGTCTCTAAGGACCATCTGCATATTGGATGAAGTGGATAGCACTCCAACATCCATTGCACCCTACATAAACGGTCTTATCCAATCAAGAGCTTATCACTTATCTTTTTTCTTGTCAGAAATGTATTTAACAGTGGGCTTGTATTTAACAGTGATCCTGCCAATTTAGTGGGATGTTAGGTATGTCCCCAACTTCTCAGAGAGATCCCTGTGTGGTATTAGAGCCCATCTGTTCTATACTCTGGATATCACCATGCCTGGGCTTTGGTGATTCCATTGCTGCATCACAGGGTAGAAACATAAGCCATGCACAGACAAAACTGAAGGGAGCACAACACAAAGGCAGGATCCCTTCTTGGTAGAGAATTATGAGAAATACACGCAGAAACAGTCATGGGGCAAGAATTGGGTACACTGTAAGTCTATCCTTCCGAAAAGACACAGAATTTAAATTTAAGGCATTTTCAGACAAAACAAAGGCAAAGTAGTTCATTATGAATGAAATTTTTCTGAGCTGAAATGAAAGGACCTTAGATATGACTTTAAACTACTGAAAATTAGTTTGCCCGTAAAAGTAAACACATAGAAAAATATATCTGAAAAAATATAGGCACACAAATTTGTAAATTATATATATATGAAAAGTAATATCATTTTGATTTTCATCTCAATTTTTGTTTTCTGCACTATTAGAAACAAATACATAAAATAATTATAATTTTTTTAATGAATATTAATGTATAAAGATATAATTTATGAAATCAATAGCATGATATTAGGGGTTGAACTATAAGGAGAAAAGGTTTGGTACATAAGTAATAGTAAACTGGTATTGATTTCATAGTTTGAGAGTGTTGTGTGTAATTCCTAGGTAACTACAAAGGAATTAGAGTATTCATATAAGAAGTGAATTAAACTTTGTCGGCATAAAGCAAGAAAAACTAAACAGAAATTAAGAGAGAAATGGGGGAAAGAAAGAAAAGAAATCAGATGGAAAAGCTAGTATCCTCTCTTGAAGAGGATAATTTAAAAACAAGTGGATCCCACATCCATGTAGTGGCTCAATGAAGCCCACCCAAGCTAGGGACTGAAACCACAAACCCTAGTCCTTCAAGGTGGTGCACCTCTATTTGGAGGTAAGTAACGTGAAATGATGTTTCAGTTAAATCCTAATACAGCTGGTAGAGTTGGGAATGGTGCGTGTGAGGGCAGAATCACAGTGAAGCCTATGGGGGACAGCCATCAGCAGCCACGGAAAAGCAGCCCCAGTGGAAAACAGACCTGCTGACTCCCCACACTTATTACCTGGAGAGCTGTGGAAGACACATTTTCTGTTGCCTACACAAGAAGAGCCCACAGTACAGTGCCACGGTGGCCCTAAATGGTCAGTGCCCTTGCTACCCAAAGATGGGTGGGCAAAAAGGGTCAAACAATAAAGAAAAAGAAATGACAAAACTCCACTGAACACTGATCACTAGAGGCTGAGTTTTCATCTAAGGACACAGAGAACTTGCCAAAGAAAAGAAGCTCAATTCATAAGGAGAATAGAAACTGTGGGATGCTATGGGCAAGGAGGGGGCAATGTTATTGCTAAGTGTTTGGAAGCTTGAGTGGGTAAGAGAAAAATATTAACAAATGGATGATGACCAATAATTTGGGGTGTGGAAATAGTTAATGCCTAAAACCTGTGTTTTTAAAATGCCTAAAACTAGTAAAATATAAAATATATCCAATATATTCATATACATGTACATATATATCTATATACAACTCTCTTCATGTATAGACAGTAGATGTAATTGTAGCTATAGTAAGTACAGCTATAAACATTCATATAGATAAATATTCATGCATACAGACATAAACATAGCTATCACTATAATACAGCTACTATATACCCATATATATAAACACAGTTGTGGATGTAAATATGCAATTACCCATAATTTTCAAAGGTCTGGTTTCCTCCAGCCTGTGGTTTTATTGAGTACCCTATGCATATTAACTAGTACAAATGGCCCACTAGTTACTCCCTGAGATTATCTGATGAAATAGTGATTTCAAATCTTGAGGCCATGTGACTGCCACTATGTTTTGCCTCTGGCTAAGTCCCTCATACAGAGTCCCTCTTGACTTGAGTCCCTCCCACAGAAGAGCTCTGGCTGGTCCCAGGGTGACCTAATCCCACTGAGAATAGAAACCCCAGAGTTTTGCCAGGAGGAGTTCACCAGGTCAGGATCTTTCCTCTCTGTCTGCAGTTCTCTAACCTGTCAGAACCACAGCCCCAAGGAGCAGTTTTGCATGAGAAATGCCCCTCATAGGCCCAGGTGCTTGAGCACGTGGTCCTCCACTGGTGGCACTATTTGCTGAGGTTATGGAACCTTTAGAAGGTGGGGTCTTGGTGGAGGAAGGACATCAATAGGGGCTGGCTTTGAGAGTATGTACCCTCACCCCACTTCCTGTTTGTTCTCCTTGTGTGGTGTCTCAGCTTCCTGGCCTAAGTACCTGCTGCCATACTTCCTCTATCATCATAGACCTTCCCTTTGGAACTGCAAGCCAAAACTGATCTACTTCTTTAGGTCATTTTTGGTAACAGTATTTTATCACAGCAACAGAAAGTAATGGATGAGCCAAGGCTTATAAAAAGTGTACTTATAGTTCTCCAGTCGGTATAAAAAAATTTCATATAGGGCCGTATTCAGAAGTAACTGGAAGAATGGATATATGCATCCAAGTTAGATGAGAACCTTCTTGATCTTATAGTGACAGCACTGAAAGCCTTAAGGAGGAAGAGAGGCTTCACTGAACTTCTCTGGGAGCACAGGGTGAAAACGGGAAAAAAAACTGATTGCATACGGTAGATGGTTACACATATGGGGAGGTAAGCTACAGGCAACTGAAACAGAGGAAGATGTGTGTTATGACAAGGTGGTGGAATATGCAGGGTACAGTCAGGGTATGGTCCAGCCAACAGTAAGCTCTGCGCAGCATTTTCCCACGTTATAAGTAAGCAGTGCTTCTCAAAATTGAAGAGGTTATGGCAGTAACAAAGAGATGTGGGGATAATCTTCCATCAGGCAGAGCCCCCATAGCTGCAGAGAAACATTTTCAAAATAGAGTAATTAGCCTCATAGATACCATTTAACTCTAATTTTGTTATACCGTATCTTTCCAAGTCTCAGAGACACAT
Source organism: Mesocricetus auratus (assembly GCF_017639785.1). Taxonomy (NCBI): domain Eukaryota; kingdom Metazoa; phylum Chordata; class Mammalia; order Rodentia; family Cricetidae; genus Mesocricetus; species Mesocricetus auratus. The sequence goes on along the minus strand of NW_024429212.1, from coordinate 3,406,710 downwards.
GCCACAGATGTCAATAAATATTTTAAATTCCGGTCAAAAGAGTTAAAACTCAAAACTGAAATACTGAATAGAGGGAGACTTATTATATACTTTGATTGTGTATATATAAGAGGAAGCTGAATTTGCAAGTGAGTGATTGGTTACAGATGATACCATTTGTATAAACTTTGACTGGATTTGGGATTTTTAATGTAGAGATTGTGATAATATAGATAATTATTTGTGAGTCTGTATTGGGGGAGGTGTATATATGTGTGCAGGTGCATGGGAACCTGTGTGTACATTTGTGTGGACACTGAAAGACAATGTCTGGCATTACCCTTCATGACTCCTCAGACATTGCCTACATTACTCTTGCTCTCAGAGACAGGGTCTCTTATCAGCCTGGAATTTGCTGTCTTTCCTCCACTGGAAAGCAAACACTACCATCACTAACACTTTTCTAATGTGGGTTCTGGGGATCAGACTTGGGTTCTATTACTCATAAGGCAAGTACTTCACTGATGGAAGCATCTCCTAGATTGCTGTATATGTTTTAAATGGCTTTTCCATAGCTTGTTAAATCAGACTTATTCTGCATTAACAAGCAAAGCTGGCTACAAAGCACTGAGAGGTATGCCGTGCAGTTTAATATACTTCCCCATTAAGTGTCCTGCTCTTGGGAATAGCAGTTAAGACCAACACTGAACTTATCCGGAACAAACCACAAACTTAGAGCAGGCGACCAGGGAAGGAGCCACTGAGGATGCCATGGTATAGCTACCTGCTTTGATGACAAGGGAGGTTGGACACAAGCTAATGGAGATGAGATTTGTACTAACAAAATAATAAATAATTATATGACAGCAATCATGCAAAAGTCAACAGGTGCTAACTGTGAGAGTCTCCAAGTACAAGGTACAAAATTGTTTGACCTTTACTCCACAAGATTTTCACATTAAAACCCACTGGACAGACACAAACTACCAGAATTTTGATACCACTCACCAAGTTTCAGTTTCCTTTCTGTTGCTCCGATGAGAACACTGACCAAAAGCAACTTGGGAAGTAAAGAATTCATTTGACTTAAATGTCCCAGGGGCAGCTCATCATTGAGGGAAGCCAAAACAGGAACTCAAGAACTCAAGACAGAAATCTGGATGCAGGGCTCCATGCCAAACATTGCAAGACTGCTATAGCCAGGGAGTTCACTCAGTCAAGGAGCACAAGAGGATCCATGGTGGATGCTGCTTCCTGGCTTGCTTGCTTGACCATGCTTTAATAGTTTTTGATAAAACCCAGGGGAATGGTGCTGGGCGTTGGTGGTACATGCCTTTAATCCCAGTACTCGGGAGGCAGAGGCAGGCGGATCTCTGTGAGTTCTAGGCCAGCCTGGTCTACAGAGCTAGTGCTAGGAAAACCTCCAAAACAATACAGAGAAACCCTGTCTTGAAAAAACAACAACAACAACAACAACAAAACAAAACAAAAAACCTAGGGTAATGGTACCTATCACAGTGGGCTGGGTCCTCCTATGCCAATTATCAATAAAGACAGTCCCCCAACACTCTGACATAGGCCAATGTGACCTAGACAAGCCCTCGATGGAGTAATGACTCTAGGCTATGTGGAGTTTACAGTCTAAGCTATCCAGGACAACCCTGAACCTAGGTTCCACAGAATGAGCACACTGAAGGGATACAGGTGGGGGGCTTTAAATGTTCAATCACTTTGCAAACTAAAATGGAGCTACTCATGAAAAATTACATCTTTTCAATAGTCACATTTCTTTTATATAAATTATAACAATGATAAAATGGTACTGAGGGTTAAAAAGCAAAGTAGAATGGCATTGTCATCTCATTTCTAACCAAAGATGCTTCTGGGGTTCCTTCTAGCCCTTTCATTAAATTTCTCTTCATTTACAAGCCCAGGTTCAAGGGAGACACACACAAACGACAACCCTTGTCTCCATGCTGGGTGGCAACCAAGGGTAAAGTCTCCCTTTAGGGCATCCTTCCAAGTTAAAATTTATTTATCATGGAAATAAATAATCTAGAATAGGAGACATTTTCATAAGTTCACACTGTGTGGTCATGGTGAACTCTGTGGCTTAATATTATTGCTCGTTTTTTAACCACTGACCCTCTTTTCTTTAGTGACCTTCAGATATATTTCTGCTGGATCAACTTTGGGACAAACTACCCATTTAAAATCTTCAGGGATATATTCTAGTTCAGATTTCTTAGCAGTTAATGTCCCTACTCTTTCCCTGCCCTTTTGATGAGTGATAGCCTGTTCATGAATGTGTATTGGGGGTGGGGGGTGGGGGAAGACACAATAGAACACACACTTCTGAGTTTGAAATAAATAAGCGTGCCCACTTTTTCTTAAGGCACAGAAGCCTTTGTCTTTCCTCATCAACAGGGAAGACACTAATAAATAATGCCTTCCCATTCTTAAAGGACTTTATGGAATGTCATCTCATCAAAGGGATCTTCACCTGGCCTCTTTTTGAAACAACCATGTGATTGGTTTAATGATAGTAAAACTGTAGCCCAATGACGTTCATTAGAGCATAGCAATGAAGCCATAACACCACACAAGGCACATAGGGGTTCTCCTTTTGTTCCTGTAGAATATTTGAAACCTATGCCAGGGGTTGGTTTCTGTCTACCAGCATTCAATAAATTCCTACTGCCTCCATGCAAATTAGTACAGTAAGAGCTGTTGCCATTTGATGAGGAATATTTATTAGTTTCTTGTCAGGTTGACGGGGTAGTTTATACAGAAATAAATTGTCATAAACCCACTGCTTTTCTTAGATCATCAAAGACTTCTTATTATCGGATCTCCAGTTGGACTTATAGAACTTTCTGTCATATGAGAGCCAAGGGCTTAGTTTTCCAAACACCTAAATGATGAAAATACACTCTTTCTCACCACATATGTTAATGCAATGTTTACTAAACATGTTTCCTAGTAAATATCTTTATATTCATTTTATATCTGAAAAATTTCCATGCTCTCTTATCTAAAATTCTGCTGATACATGCTTCAAATAATGTGTTAGTTTATAGTGGTTTATGAATTTAAGATATATTTTAAATTTTAATATGATTCCCTAACTACATTATTGAGAAGCACAAAGGAGAACAAATGAGCCCTGATGACATAACAAAGATAGAGACTGTTTGGCCCACACTTGGGTACTTGCTCTTTTCACATAATTGCCTCCTGGATCTCTTTAGCTGCCAGAGGCAGAGGCAAGCAGTATTACCCTCCCTGCTCACAAATCGCCTTTGCAGGACATATTTTCCATATGTATCTTCAAATTAAACCACTGTGTTTCTTTACTGCTCAAAGGCAATGAGAAAATAAGCACGGTCAAATATAAAATCCCTGTGAGCTTAATGAAATTAACACCAGGGAACATCTCACGAAAGCCTTGAGAGTGACCTGTCAACAGCCTTGTCATGTCCTTGACATACGTTGAAGAATGTACCTCAGGACTTGGAGACTGCCTGTTACCTGCACTGACCTGTGGGAACAGGTCAAATCCACAAAGAGAGTGCAGGGGAAGGACACAGCCAAGGGCTCCAGTCTGGACTTTCCCCCAGTCACTTTGGGCACTTGAAACTCTGATTTCAGGATTTGTGAATGCTTGTCAGGACTCATGCAAAAAGACACTAAAGGATGCTCCCTATAATCTTCTCATAGCAATGACAAAACTACACAAAAACATCTAGATTTCTTTGCATGAAATTAGAGATGTCAGGGCAGAAATAAGGAAAAAAGGCTTTTACTCAGAATATAATTGACTTGGGAATCTCTGTGTGTATTTGTGTTCATATGTGTGTGCACACATGCATGTGTGCCTATATACATGACTACATATTCATTGTATACATGCTATCTAAAAATCTAAAGATAAAGATTTAATCTCACAATAAATAGCATTAACTCATATGCATATGTGACATATTTTCCAAGCACATATGTAAATATACAAAAATTAAATGTTTATATTTAGCTAAATACATATTTAATTAAACAATTATAAATTATATTGTATTAAAATACTATATATTTAATACATCATATCAAATATATTGTCATTAAATCTCAAAAGTTCCATTTGTCAATTCTTTGGTTTTTTTTTATTGTAATATAAGATTTGAGGGATTTATTTTTATTTTATATATATGAGTGCCTTGCCTGCATGCTTATAAGTGTGCCATGTGTGCTTAAAGCCTTTGCAAGCCAGAAGACAGTGACAGATTCCATGAATATGGAGTTACAGAAGGTTGAGCACCAGCATGGGGGTGCTGGGAACTAAGCCTGGGTCCTCTGCAAGAGCAGCTAGTGATCTTAACCACTGAGCCATCTCTCCAGACTCTTATTATTGCTGTGTATGTTTTATGTGTGTGTGTGCTTGTGTTCATGTGTGCATTTGTTCATGTGTGAGTTCATGTGTACATGTGTATGAAAGAGAGATGCCTTGTGCATATGGATGATGGCAGAAGCCATGAGTGTGTGGGATCACCTGGTTTTATGCCATTCAACATGGCTTAAACAATTCAGGTGATTTGAAAATCGGGAAATCACTCTTCAGTTCTGAACTATCTCAGCAGCATCAACTCTGTGATTCTTAAGAATAGGAAATACTAATTTTATATATCAGAAATGCTCATAGCCCGTTTTGGATAAGAGTATGTATGACATTTTAAAATATTTAAGAATATGGCAGTTAATATGCTAAAGGATCATTACTATCTATACTATTTATATTCAATCACTTCTACATATATATAACATATAACTACAAAAATGATGAGTTACTAAAACCTTTCAAAAGATATATATGAATCACTATAAATACATAGAGATGTAAACCGACTGTAGTCAGCTATACAAATAGATATGTTAATATCAATGTTAATAAAAGTCATGTGATATGGATTCTTGATACATATTTTCATTTCACAATTTATAATGTTTGTTTAGCATAACACAAATTATAAAATGAAAACTTTTTATTCATTTTAAACAGGTTTAATTATCTGAGAATTTTTGTAATAGAAATTTAGCATAAAGTTAACATGCTCCTTTTTATTTAGACAAAAAGGGGGGAATGCTGTAGAATAATTCTTCTGTACAGTGTGAAAATATGTTGCTCTCATTGTTAATAAAAAGCTGATTGACTGACAGCTAGGCAGGATTTTTGAGGCAGAGAGAATACGAGAAAGAAGATGGGAGAGTCTAAGGGGTCTCAAGGCAGATGAGGAAGAAGCAACATGGATATCTCATAGAGGAGGTAAATGAGCCTAGGGGCAGAACATAGATTATTAGAAATGGGTTAATTTAAGTTATAAGAACTGGCTGGAGACAAGTCCAAGCTAGTAACTGAACATTTATAATTAATATTAATTCTCTGTGTGGTTATTTGGAGAGCACCTGGTAAGACAGAAAAGTCCACCTACACTGCAATTAGAATATCAATAAATTAATTTGATTTACTTACTCTGAAGCCTCAGCATTTCTCAAAAGTCATACATGAACGTCTACTCTGTGTTGCTACAATACTTGGCCATGTGAAGCCTAAGAGAACAGAGGCTGGAAATCAAACCCACAAAAGCACTTCTTGTGCATGCAGACAGCCACCTTGGAAAAACATCATGGTGTGACACTTGGGAGAAGTAGTGTTTATAACATACACAATAAAACACATGCACAATGTTGGGGTTACAGACTGTAAATTCTATCTCCTTACAGAAGTCATAGCATGTTGCTTCTAGTTCTGAGATCATAGAGATTCAAATTCACTTAGTTTTTTTTTTTAAATATGTAGGCCATTAAAGGTCACCTAAGACCACCTAAGGTCAGTAAAGTCACCCATGGTCCTGCTATGGCATTCATTAACTTAGTCCTAAATGAATATATTGTCTATCTTTGCTGTGTTCCTAATCAGCAAATTCTACATTGGGAAATGGAGGGAAATGACTTAATGCTCTCATTTACCTGTTTCAAAAACTGTGTAGAAACCATGAGGTCTTAACATTAAAAACAGTGGTGAGGAACTTGCATATGCCCCACCGATGGTGAGCACACCCACACACATCAGTCCACACAGACTTCTTTCTGTGTCTGAGTCATTTTTCCTGATTAGTAAATGAGGAAATAGGAATGCGTCAAAACACACTACTAATTTGATTACAGATATCGGAGTTTGTATTTCAGAGCTGTGGTTTCTCTCTGCTTTAACATATTTTTCCCCCAAAGATTTCTTCCAAGGAAAGGCATCTGTAGAGGTAACACCAACATGGAATGAGGGGCCCCTCCCAAACTTCACCCCCATTAGAGAGGGATGCTCATCATACCTCAGGCAGGATCCCCAGTGTCAAAGATTCTAATTGCCAGCATAACAACAATGTGCCAGAACATAAAACATATCATACTATGCACTTTCCAATGAAACATGGGTAGATGAAATCTGGATATGTGTAAGGTTGCTTTCAGGGTGCACCATGAGGCAGATTTGAGCTTCACCATGAATTTGCCTGTTGCGACAGAAGCCTGGAGAGTTATGATGTAACCTGAAGGCCCCCATCTCCCCACCTGTAATATCTATAAGCAACACTTCTGTGGCAATTGTAAGATCCCCTATCAACACTCCACACACTACTGTTTAATTCAAGCTGTCACTGTGAGCATCCATCCCTGTCCCTTTTCTCCGGGGGACAGTGGGGACCATGTAATCACAGGGGGCTCTTTCTGCTCTCAAGTATCCTCAAGTCTACATCTGCAATACTTGACCTCAGGGGCATTCATCTGGGGATGTTAGCACACGCTCATGTCTACTTTATAAAAGATTAGGGGATGGAAAATATCCCAAACACACACAGAGAGACTTGCAGGAAAAATAGCCTCTCTCGAAAAGCAACATGCACTTTACATTCAAAACGAGGAAATGACTTGTACAGCATGAGCTCAGGCAGAGAGAACAGTTCTTGCAATTTTCATTCCAAAAAGCACATAGTTTAGTGTCTCATAATTCAAACTCGGGTAGCTACACAGGAAAGCATGCTTTTCCATCACTAAGCAAGGAGGTGTGAAATTTCATTTTTACAGTGTTTGTCTTTATGTCCTATGGTCATTGTATTTAAACACTAAAAGGGGATAAATAACATTTTCTTTGGGGACAGATCATACATTTTTATTGGTAGGAAACTAACAATTCAAATGACTCTTCTATGTTAGGCTAACCAAAATCAACATGAAATTAACATCTGAAAAAAGGAATATAGCAAGCTAATCGTGGCTGAGCCTTCTTATTGTTTCAACATCCAGGCAGCTACCTATGAACTGAAGGCCTGTGTAGACGCTGTAGATTACCAGGCAAGCTCCACCTTATACAGAGTTGAACCAGACCTGATGGAGAAAATGAAAAAGTACCCCAAGAGACTCTAGTTGATGCTACACATCAGGCAGAATGAGCTTGAGGTCAAGGCTAGTGTGGTATAGCAAGAGTTAGGTGTCAGTGTTTTCTCAGAGGACCATTGGCATTGAGGCTGAAAGTGGGAAGCTTGATGGCTGTCTGCCCCAATGAGAGGGAGCTGGTGAGGTTTTTCCTGAGTTAAAAGCATTACTGGGGCCTCAGAAGCCACATGCATTAGATGTAGCAGAAATTATGCCATCTGCCTCCTCCCCCACTGAAACATGAGCCCAGGCAGCGGGTATTCTTGTCTCGTTTCCTTGTCTACCCCCTTTTCAGTGACTGATGTACACTGGCACAACCACATGTCTGGGCTGATGGTGAATTCATCCCAACTCAGTCCAAGCTGAAGCAGGAGGAGCATGCAATGTTGGGGTTATAATCGTAACATAGCTGGGAAGGAACAGGAAAGGGGGGTATGCATTGCAGGGGAGCCCAAATAAAAAAACTTTTCAAGACAAAAAGAGTTGTGAAGAGCTTGAGATCATGTAAAGATGCCATGGAGATGTTAGAGTAAGAAGCATTCATTTATCTGCCACACAAGGAACAGGCAGCAATGTCAGCAAGTAGACTTCTAGTGAAGACACAGAAGACCAGAACCCACAGGTCGGAAGGGGAGATTTAACTCTTCAAGCAAAGTGTACCGTGTTGCATTAAATTAAATAAAGTGTCCTCATGATTTATGATGAAGTGGGCTGAGATGTTACTTGAGTCTAATTTGGGTTAATTAGTGACCTGAAATCATCCATCTGCCTTCAAAACCCGCAGCCTGAAAAATCTCAGGTTTGAAGGTAAGCTATGTTTCCATATGACAGACGGTATCAGCTGCTTGTGTCTCTACTGTGACCAAATACCAGGCACAAGCAAGTTAAGGAAGAGAGGGTTCCTTCTGGTTGACTGCTCCAGAGGACACAGACTATCGTGTCAGGTGGGTTTGGCAGAGGAAGCAGGAAGAGGTTGGTCACACTGCAGCAATAATAGGAAGCAAAGTCACAGTGCAAACATAGGAAGGAGAAAGAGAGATGAACGCTGTGTTTGACTTTCTTTCCCTGTGGTATTCTGTCAGGATCACAACCCAAGGATGGTGGTGACGATATTTATGATGCATTTCCCTCTCAATTAGCCTAAACTACATACATAGTCCCTCATACACATGCCCAGAGATTTGTTTCCATGTTGACGTAAAGTCCATCAAGCTAATAGTCATTCAAACCTACAGAAGAACTTGCCAGAGAGCCCTGCCTGCCTCTCTTTGCAGCACCAAACGTCTGCTTGGGAGCCCCATGTTAGACATATACAACATTGATTCCATAGCCATAAATGAATTCACCCTCCAGTGTCCATCATTAATGAAACAAATACTTATATCTCTATCCTAGCTTTGTGATGGTTATATTTTGGGGTGAGAAATGATCATATATTGTCTTTAAGTTCTCAGCACAGGAAAAAAAATCAATCTAATTTTTAAAATTCCAAGTTATGGAAGCAAAACGGCTTAGGCAAGGTTTGATGAAGCCACAATTTCTGACCCTATTTCTTACCTACAGGCTGCTATGGCTTTTGTTTCTGGAAGGGCATAGCTTCAGTCAATGGTGCTGGATCATTCCTGGGGCTCTCATGGGTGCTGACACTCAGTTCTCTGTCACTTGTCCAATATTGCTCTCTAACTCATCTCCGAGCCAACACCAGAGACATTCCCAGGGCATTTCCATTATATGGAAACATGAGAACTCCCAAGATACCTCACTAGGTGAGGAAAAAAAATCACAGATTTTTAGATTATAGGTTAGCTTTGGGTGCTGGTTAGGCCAGTGATATTCCTGGCTTTTGTTTAATGTATGGAAAGGTAATTCTGAGTTTACCTCTTGGTTGTAATGCAACAAATAATTCCTGTTCTTATAAAAACTAATGTAACTGCCTGGAAACCTGACAAGTACATTCATCAGTGATATTACATGTGAGGATGGTTTTGAATAAAAGATGGCAGTGTGGACATCATTACCGGGCCAGTTTCCACCGCCTCTGCTTCTTCTCTTCCTGTCTGCTTCCCTTTGTTCCCGTGCCCTGGTGGAGGGAACTGGTATAGCAACAGGTGAGGAGCCTGTGAACCAGGGTTCACAGTAGAGTAACTTGCCATCCTGCACTCATCATCAACAATCTACTTCCTAGTTGATGATGCCTCCATTTTACATTTTCAATGCAGGACACATTTCTTAACACCGTGTATAGTGAACACTTTTTCTCACACATATCAAACAAAACACCACCTAGAATACTTCCGGCTACTAAAATACAACCCAGTTACAATCAAATTGAGAAGACACCTGCACCAACGAGTTCAGGGGAGTAGCCTGAAGGCGGTTTCTGGGTGCCCAGAAGGACTCTGAGCCAAGGCATCTTCGGGGATGTCATGTTTCGCTTCAGACTAACAGGCTACCAAGTGGGTAGAGGTGACACTAGCCAAACATTGCCTCCTCTAGAATGATGCAAATGGAATCTGACATAGGTAAATCATAGTAAATTTACCCTTTCAGAAGTCAGGGAGGAATGCAGAGAATTGCCACACAGCCAATGATTGTGTCAGGGGAGAGATAATACAAAAATTAGATTCCCTATACAGTCACTTAGTCACATAGGCCTCTTATTTGGAAAAGGCAAGATGACCTGTCTTAATTTAAAAATAGGTATTAATGGCATATATATTTTGAACTTAAGATGTGAAAAGATTGTAAATATGTCTGGAACTATGCTGTTTACCCTCAAGTTAAAAATGAGAATGTCATACACAACATAAACTATCTCTCCAGCCACCATGTGCACTGTCTAATCATCATCAGATTCCATTTCTTAAGTATCCATCCCAAGTCTGGTGTGTAACCAGTGACAAATTTTTAAATGCCATGCTGTGAAAATTGCAACAACAGAGGAGAAGAATAACTCAGGTGCATTTATTCACAATCGTTTAAAGTATCAGAGCCACTCATCACACTTTAAGAGGATTCAGTAGGAAATACGAAGGTAAACATGACAATTCCAGTGAAAGGGGCCATCTCTACCATGCTGGTGCCTCTGCCGACAGCTCAGTAAGATGAGGTTGGGCTGTATCTACCCTGCACACTGAACATGTGGTTCTTAGTCTTATTTTAGAGGGTATCAGCCAAGGCCTTGGAATGTCTCACCTGAGGAAGTTCTTTGCTGGGAAAACAGGTGATAAATCCTGTCTAATTGGGCTTCATTCACAAATAATGATGCAGAGTGTTAGGTACAGCATGAAATACAGTAAACAACTCTCTGTAGCCAGCTAGGTATATCTTGCACAATCTGATTAAATCTTTAAAAAATAACTTAATTACTCTTAATCTCAATTTGAAAATTACTTCACAATAAAGTACATGAATATATATTTACATATGAAGATATATACATATATATGTGATAGGGGTGTGTGTGTGTGTGTGTGTGTGTGTGTGTGTAACGATGCCCAAAGGAAAATACACAAGGTTATACCCTAAGGTACTAAGCAACTGTCAACATTTGTTTTTCTCAGTGTTAATTTAGATATCTTGATGTTTTTCTTGGATACACAGGATTCTTGAAATATTTTCACTGAAGAAATGAATGGATGAGTAATTGCATGAATATACTAGCAGGACAAACAATGGCTAGCTTGTTAAAGAAACTCAGATGTGTACTGGGTAGAGATTTGCCTTCTTGCACCTGCCATTGCTCAGGGGAAGACTGACTTATAGCTAGAGGCTGCTGTGGTTATCTCCCCTCCACCATGGTACCAAGTATGCAATGGACAACTGAATGCAAATACTGAACAGACCCACTAAATAGATGAGGCAGTTCTAGAACCTCTTACTTCAAACCAATATTATATGGGATGAAAGTCTACAGTGTGTTTAAAGCAATGTCATATATTCCACGGTTTACAGCCCTGACAGTCCTAGTGAAACTCTACTCAATGTCTTCGCAAATACCATTGACCAGCTTTTCTTATTCTCATAGCTTCCTCTTGAGTACTAGGCACTGTCCAGTTTGTTTTGTTTCTATGATTAATTAATGGAAAGTTGTGTGGATCATCCTACAAAAACATCTGTGACATCTGCTTTGATTGCAACTTGAATGGATTAAGAGACACCCAGGGCATTAGCAAGGTATACCTCAGAGAGGACCAGCTGGTATCAGAAGACCTCGCCAGAATGTGTGTGGTACTACCCTAAGGGCTAGAGTCCTGGACTGAATGAAAAGGAAGCAGGGAAAAAAACAGCTGTACCAGTATCCCCTTTCCCAGTCTCTTCATGCCCCATGAAATGAGCAGATCGCCTCTTGTTTCTTCCAAGATTAGTCCTGTGACTGCCTTCTCCACTTCAATGGACCATACCTCTGATCCCTGTACCCAATAAGGCTTTTCTTCCCTTACCTTATTTCTTGTCAAGTCTTTGGTCTCAGCAATGAACAAAAGAACAAATACAACCCAAGAATAATATTCTGAACAAAAACAGAAAGCAGGTATCTCCTACCAAGCATTTTGAAGACTGTTTTCCCAAATGCATATTCCATTTGTGATGGGGTCTGGTAGGAATTAACAAGTCACAGGGAAGAAGCCAAAAGGAAATTCCATTGGCTAGATGATGTGACTTATGCTAGCTGCAACTTTCACAGAGAGCTGGATCCTTGAGCACCCAGCCTTCTGGGAAGTTAGAAGTCCCTTTGATACCATTTGATTGGAATGAGGATGGAGTGTCCCTGGCAATCACTTTTTGGCAAATGGAGTACCCCCAAGGTATGTCCATCATACTTGAAGCATGAGCTTCAAGTATCTCTGTGGGGAGAGGCTTGTCTCAAGAACACTGTGGGCAGACAGAGTAGAGTTTGGCAGAGGGCATCTCTCCTCTCTGTTATTGTACTTTTTAAAATCCTGCTAAAAAACTGTCACTTAGTGATGGTCACTGTATACCAGATCTGTCCTTGGATATATCAAACAAACATAAAAAATGATAAAGTTTCTAAAACGTTTGCATCTCATGTTTAGTTTTCCTGTATTGTCAGTATCCAGTTTCCTGTTTGTTCACAGGCCTCTTTAAACAATAACTTCAGACACAGAAACAAATGAAGTCACTGAGAAGCCTAAGGGCATTTGCCCACCAGTGAATCAGGCTGACCAGCCTCTGGCCATCTGGGAAGGTGGCAGCTAATACAAGTCATATCATCTAGCCAATAGCCTTTCCTTTTTGGCTTCTTCCCTCTAACTTGTTAATTTCCACCAGATGCAGCTGTGTGCACAGAATATGCAGGTAAGAAAACAGAGAGTCACTGAATTTGAACTAGAGTCCCCAGCTTGCCTCTTAACTCACCACCAACAACAGCAGCAACTCCATGGAGTTAGATCAAAACCTCAGCAATGCAACCCTGCATCACCTTAAGCCTATGATTCCCACTGCTTTAAGTGATTTTATTTTATCTGACAGGATATGTAGGTGCTTATAGTAAAGAATGAATCTATGTCTTGAGTAAATGTATTTATTTCCACACAAGAAAATGGAGTATGTGAAATAGAAAATCCTTTCAAGATATCATGAAATGTTTCTTATCTCTCAAGAGGTCATCACAAGATTCATAAGATTTATGCTGGCATAAGAATACCAAAAGTAAATTTTTGCCTGTAAAGTTGAAGACAGGAAGTTCACATAGGCATCAGGCTGCCCTGAAAATTCCTAAATAGGGCTCCAGTATCCCATTGCTACACCCTGATTCTCAACATCCCCACCTGTGTGATGTCATACTTCAGAGGTTACATCCAAGCCAATGTCCTCCTTCTAAGCCATCAGGACGTTACTATAATCCATGAATCCAACTCACTGAGATCAAATCTAAGCCAGAAGTGAGTCCCTAACAAAGTTCCATGGGAACCAAGCATCTGAGAAATCAGCCCAAGGCAAGGCTTATCCCTAGTGGGGTGTGTGCACAAACTTTCACGCTAGTGGCTGGTGGGTATATTATCCAGGGAATGCTTCTCCCCTCATTCCTGTCTTCTGAAGGACAAAGAACCTTGGGCAAGGATGACAGCATATTATCATAGGAGCTTCTTGGGTGGTGTTTTTAGTTGAATTAAATAATGGTCTACCACTGAGCTGTATCTCAACCCTTTCTACTTGTGTTTATTTGGGGGCATGGTCTCACTATGTCTGTGTCCATACTGGCACTCACCACATTCTGTAGCTCAGGTAGACTGAGGAGCTGGGATTATAGGCCTGTACCACCAGGCCTAGTTAAATATCTTTGTCTTCAAATGGGGACACTGAGAACTGACAAACTCTGGATAATCTTTGAATATTCATAGATTGTTGCCTTGAGGGTAACAACAATGGAGAAAAAGGATTGAGGAGACAGATGGAAAGCTTTCCTTTGGACACTTCCCAGGGTGAGAAAAGAAACCTAAGTTCACTGTCTCCACACTGATGCACCCTCTCCTAGAAAATCCATGTGCACAAGGGATTAAAGTCAGTTGTTCCTGAGTGCTCTGTGGGTTGAATCTTTCCTCCAGCTCTGAGACCGATTCAGGAAATCTGGTTACTTGTATAAAGTGTTTAGTTGCCTGTCTCCTTGCTGCAGTCTGCCTAGTACAAATGCACCCTGAATCCTGCATTCCATTACCTAAGACCAAATCACACGAGGATGTTCCCTACCTCTGCTTAGTTGTGAAAAAAAAGTCAATCAACACACAGTAGGATCAAGACTTCTGAGACCTACAAAACAGAGTGTGTTAACCGATGGAACCACATTGTCTCAGAAGCCACACCCAACGGGCAGGTTTTTTTCTCTGAGAAGCCACACCGAATGTGCAGGTGTGTTTTTTGAGAAACTGCAAAAAAAAAAAAAAATGGAGACAAAGCCTAGGAAATGCTGAAAGAAGGTTGGGACATTACCTGAGCTCAAGGGTCTCTGCCTTTGTCCTCAGAGGCAGCAGAAGCCTCACTGGAGACAGAGGGGACATGTGCTGCTGGTGACAAGTGACATAAGGTGGCCTCGTTGTCCCATCTGGGCTTTGGAGAAAATCAGGGATGATGTGAGCCTTCATACTTACAGAGGTTACAGGGAGACTATAGGATGCCGTAGTCTGGGAATCACATTCTGAGAGCCTAGTGCTTATAGCAAGAAATGTGAAGCTCTGCGGATTTCTGGTCACAGATACAGGTGAGTGTTTGTTAAGGAAAACAAAATATTCTGGAGTTGGGGATCTGGCATGGAGATTGAGCACTTACCTAGGCTATGGAAGGCCATGAGTTCAATCCTCAGTCCCACAAAAATACATAAAACACTAAAAGAACAATATTTACTAAGTGATATTATTCTAGAGTAACTCTATCCTCTAATAGATGTTTAAATATATATAGAAAAACTTTGACAATTAACATCTTCAAATACATTTCTGTTTAACTCTTGTCTTATAGTTTCTGTTACAAAATTATCACAAATAAATAATTCAAAGGTTGGCCATGGTGATGTCCCTCTATGGTCCCACTAGAGCAGAGGCTTCCAGGTAGGAGAGTTGTGAATTTGAGGCCAGTCTGGGCCATCAAAAAGTGCTCTCTCTCTTTCTCTTTCTCTCTCTGTCTCTCTCCATATTATTAATAAAAATAATTTTAAAAGCTAACTATAATTACATGTATTTCAATTTTTGATATACCATTAAAAGAACTATAAAAATTCTAAGTTTTCTAGACAAAGAAACAAATTAACTGTTGCATTGTTGAATGATGGGAAATTCTTCAGCCATAAAATTTCATTTTAAGGACTGTTTGAGCATATAGGAAAATGTTCACACTGTAGTAGTATAAGCAGTTAACAAAATCTGAGCACATTTGAAAAGTTTCCTAAGTACACAGATGGTACAGGCAAGGTTGTAATCCTCCTGTTAACTGGACATTTCTTTGAATTGTTAAATTATAGGTTTTTATCAAGCATGTTTTTCTGCTTTGTATTTTCCAATATTTTTCTATGCATATATTGCTTTCCAGTAAGAAGTCATCATAATAACCCATTTCAATTAAAAAATAAATCCCTCTGTGAAAATAAGGGGAAATTGCGTCTGCAAAGATAATTATCATTTTCTCTTACAATGTAAGTAACAATTTGTCCACTTAGAAGTTGTGATGAAGGACGAACTAATGTTTCATTAGGAAGGAATTCTTTTCCCTGGTATTCAGTAGAATTGTCCAGAACAGCAGTCACTTCCTTGTCCCTGCCTCTACCATCTCCTGGGTCACAGCTCATCACCACTTCTCAACAAGCCTTCAACCAGGCACACCCCCTTCCTCATCTCTATGTTGTCCTTCATGCAGCTTCCCCACATGCTACATATGTCCATACTTCTAGCTCAAAGTGGGATGTGAGAGGGTAAGGTTTCCTCTTCTTACGGGAGAGATGGATAGAAAATCATAATACGCTGATCATTATCCTTGGCCAGACATGCATATCTGTGAATACTGCCCCACACTGCTTTGATTCTTGATACTCTTAGATATAGACCTCATGGGGAACCAAGCATCTTTGATTTCCCATGAGTCACACATGTCCAAACTCTCTAGGAAAGTCTATGCTATGACAGGTGGATAACAGGAAGATACATTTGGGCCCAAGAAGACTCATGCCTCAGGAGCAACAAGGGAGCCTGGGTCCAAACCTGGTGGAGCTGATGTGCCCTAAAGAGCACTGTTGAAAACACTGGTCAAGGCTGTTTTGGTTTGGTGTGATGTTGTGTGATAAAGGTGTTAAATTTTGTGAGTTAGAGAATGATGCAGAAATTATAAAATACTAGTTATATTCAAGGGACATACATATATGTGTTATGCATGATACTGTGTATTTTAAAGTATAGGATAGGTGGACAGACAGAGAGGGAGGGAAAGGCAGAGAAGGGGGAAGAAAGAGGAAAGGGGGAAAGGAAAGGGAGGGGCAGGGCAAGGAAAGGGCTTCAAGACAGCAAGGGGGACAGTAAGTGAAGTTGGTAAATTTGGAAAAATGCACCTGGACTTCATACAATGGTACTCATAAGTATTCTATCAGTTTGTAAGTATTACAATATAACTTTATTTTGGAAAGCCATATACACTTCTTAAAGCATGAACACTACGGTCAACACCAGGAATGGTAAGGTTTACTGGAAATCTGTGGGTTGCATACTCAAGTGTGCAAATCTGATTTTGTTCAATCTCAGAAGTAGAAGTGTTGTCTACTTATTACAGATTCATTTCAGTGTGTGTGTGTGTGTGTGTGTGTATGTTTTCCACATAAGTGCAAGTCCCAATGGATGCAAGAAGAGGAAGATGAATCCCTTGGAACTATATGATGCTGTGAGCTGACCATTATATGTGCTGGGAATAGAACCCAGGTCCTCTGGAAGTACAGGAAGGTCTCTAAACTGCCGAGTCCTCTCCCCAGCCACCGTCTGTATTTTTTAAACTGATGTTATTGTCCAGTGGTATGAAAAGCATTCATATAAGATTGTGAGATTACTTTAGAGCATAGAAATTGTCATTTTGGGGATATATTTCTGCATATCAAAGTCTAACCTGACTGCATCTGATTGACTGCTAAGGAAGTGAATGCATTGTGCACAATGTATGCAGCCAGATATTTAATTTTCTCATTTTGAAAATTACCTATCCAATTGGGGGGATGCACACATGTATGTGTTCATGCATGTATGGGTGTGGTGTGTGTGCACATGTATACACATGTTGGGAATCTCCCCCTATTACTCCCTACTTTATGAAGAGCAGTTTTAATGCTGGGGAGGAGTAAGGGGTACAAAGGCCTTAATAGCATTGAGGTAGCATATCTTGTTTAAAATTGGGTGCTATGTCTTCATTGGAACAAATTATAACCCAATTATTGCATGTCCAAAAAAATTGGAATGTCATTAGAGACCTGGCTTTGCTCTAAGACCAAATAAAGCTTAGCTAGTGGGCACAGGACAAATGTGGTCCAACTTCATTACCCAGATTCTCTGCTCCCACAGGTCAGGCCTAAACACATGTAAGGCAAATACTGCAAATACCAATGTATGTTCTAGGAAAGCCCATAGCAAGTTGCTGAGGTTGGCAAGACACAGAAAAGATCCTGAGGACTTGGTTAGATGTCCACCCTGTCCCCCCAGCCAGAATTCCAGCATGGCTTACAATCACCATTCTCTTACCATGGCATCAGCTGACTTCCCACATCTAGACCTACCCAGCTCCCTCATGGAGCATCTTGCTCTTTTCTACAACTCATCACCCTCCACTGAGCTCCTGTGATGGATAACACTGACTATCAGACAGCTAGGACCTAGAAACACCTTGGAGACCTGAGTGCGTCTATGAGGGAAGGAGTTTCTGGATTAGGGTAACTGAGGTGAGAAGATCCACACACTAAATGCTTCACGAGCTGGGATCTAGGACTGAATAAAGTGAGACCATAAGTATCACATCAGCATTCATCCTCTTTGCCTTCTGACTATGAATAAAGTAAGATCAGCTACCTCACAATCAGACCACCACCCCTTCCCTTCCATGAGAGTCTGTACTCAAACTGTGAGCCTCATCACCTTTTCTTAGGTTACTTTTGTTAGGTATCTTGTCTCAGTGAAACGAATTCATCATTCCATGCACATAGTACCATTTCACACTGGGGATACTGTTTCTGGTACACTCTCCTACTGATGTGAATAGCTGGACTCTCTCCTTCCTCCCAATGTCACCATGGGAACAAGGTCTTAGTGTCCATCACCTGCACATAACCCTAATTCTGGCCTGTCCATGCCCGGCTTATTTTACTTCAGAGCTCCAACAACCATGATCTATTATCTTCTCATTACTATGCTTTCTCATGCTTTGTTTCTGTTTTTTTATTTCCCAGAATGCATGAGGATGTAAAATCCCTCAGGACGGGGAATTTCTCCGTGTTATATTTCTAGAAGCTAGAACAGCCTGGGCACACTTGACTACCACTCCGTGTTTGCTAAATAACAAATGAGCATCCCACAGACTGCAGTGACATCCTCTTTCAGTAACTGCACAAAAGCTTAGTCAGTATTCCTAGACCTGCTAATAATAAACTCCCTTCTGCCCCTGTACAAGAAGTGGCATTGAGGAAGGCAGCAGGTGCATCCCTACTCTTCTTCAGACACGAAAATCTAACCCCAAAACAACCACATAAGTCTAGTGACCAACAGTCACTGACAGTTCTTGTGTCTGAAAGTGGCAAGTCTCATTTCACCCATGGCATCCTACAGTTGTCATGTAAAAATTTGATCTGAACTTGGTTCATTGATGTGAAGAGCTATGCCATTGCTCGGAGCGCCACCATCATATCTGGTTAGGAGGAATATGTATTGAAATGTGGGTGTCAGAAAACAGCAACAACAAAAGTAAACAAAAAATTTTATCCCTTATCTTTACATTATGATATGTAAGCACACATGTTACTATACACACACACACACACACACACACACACACATATCCCACTACAGCAATTCCATCTCTGCTGCTTGAACCTTCATCTTTAGTTTGACTAACTATATGCAAAATATTCTACAAAGACCAATTTGAAAGACTACAATAAAAACTAAGATTTATGACATGACACAATGGGTAACAGTGTCCCAATGACAAGCACATGTGGTGTCAGACTAAAATCAGTTTTCTTTAGATATGCTAAAGAACTGAGCTCTGTGATGCACCTACATCATCACATGAGTGTACATCAGGGTCAGGTACAGAGAAAAAAAATTCCAGACACAGCATGATCCAGACACAGCATGAAGGAAGATAAACGCCCAAAGCAGGGATTTGTCAGGATGTGGAGTTTTAGAAAGAAGAGCAACCAAACTCTTTAATCCTCATACCTCCTGCCATTCCCAAGGCAGTTAAACTTTGGCTCTCTGGGTGTGGAAGAAAGAGGTGATGAGAAGCCAAGCTGAGGAAGGACCCAACATGCAGACTCAGGGATCCTGCCAGCAGTGAAGGATTATTGACCTCGTGCAGGTCAACATAGAGCTGTGGGCTCCTGTGGGCTCCTGTGGGCTCCTGTGGGCTTTCTAGTGTCCCCTCCCCACAAGTGCTGTCAAGGCATCCAGAGTCCACAGAGCACCACTGTGCTCTACCTCCCCTTCCCTAACCAGACTCCAGTTGTGGGGCCTCAACTGACTCTACTCTGAGTCGGGAGACAGAAGCCACCATCAGCTAGGTAACCAGTGAGTGTGGTGATCATGGTGGCCATCATGGCCTTGGTGCTCCTCTCTGAGTTCAAAGGGCATGTAAGGGGATGGAAGGGTTACCATGAAGACTAAAGACCTTGCCCTCTGAGACCTCAAATATCTTGCTGCTTTTGACCAGCTCAGGAGAGGCCATCAGGTTCCCAAACGTCTTTCTTTTGAGCACATGGAGTCAGCAAAGCATGCCAGATAGTGAGCCTCTAGGGTTCTGGGTTCTAGTCTAAAGTCAGGAACCATGTGCCAGAAGGCACCTGACTGCCTAGGCTCCCAGTCTTCAACTTCTATCACATACCATGATGCTGTTTTGAATAGTATGCCTCTTCATTAAGTGTGTAGAGTATCTCTTATAGCCTATGAGTATGATGATATAAACCCAGCATCACCCACCTGTGTGGAAACCAAGCTCTACAGATATTGGCTAGCACACCAGTGCTAAGCACATACCTGCAACACACCAGAGGAGAGATTATCAGTCAACCACCCAAGATGATTCAGTGGGCATTTCTGGGAATGAACTTTGAAGTTATGTCTCCCACTGGGGATCACTAGTAACCACAATATAGACTTACACACCACAAGTTAGCTGTAATATAAAGGAGCCTCAGCTAGCACCTACATGATTACAAGATGGGGTCAGGAACTGCTGCTGAAGGTGAGATACCTAGACCTCACCTTATGAGTTAACATACGAGACATGACTTCACTTACTACGACTCAATAGTCAGAGGGACCAGCACCTGCCACACCATATTCAGTCCTGCATCTTTCAAACGCCTGTAAAGGTCATTTTTGTTTACTGTGTGTGGATGACCTCTGAAAAATGGGACCGGTAGTGTGTGTGCAACTTCCCTGTAGCATAGATGTCTGGGAAGTCCTGGGAAGTTGCAGGGATAAATCTTGGGGGAAAGGCCCTTGTGAGAGGTCATAGCCCTGTGATCATGGCCCTACCAGAGGTACTCAGAGTGGACATAGGGGCAACAGACAACCAGAGTATGTGGCTCATGCCAATTTCCTCTGGATGCTTGAGTGCAGAGCTTTCTGAACTGTGACATTAGTCTTCCCCTGTGGCTCTTAGCTCTTCACACTGTCCATTGCAACCTTAAGGACAGTGAGAAGGAACAGAGGTCAGAGTGAAGAGATCTTTACAATAGTCCATATGGACCATGAACACATGAATGAAGTCACTGACTATGAATGAAGGCACGGCCTATGAGAGAGCATGAACTTCTCTCTCAGGATCCCCAAAATTGAGTGCTCTGTGCTCAGTGAAGCTCAGGCTGAGGTCTCATTCCCATGCTTAACCTCCTTCTTCTCTTTGTTAAGTCAACTCTCTTCCTATCCAAGATGCTTGGAGCTTCATGGTCTCCTGCCCATTTACCTCAGGGTGTGAACATGTGAGTCCACGTGTAATGGTAACATGAAAAGGTTGTCTCCCTACCTGGGAAAAAGCCTCCTTATTACCACGATCCGATTCTGCTTCCTGACAACCTGGTCTGAGTGGATGAGGACCACATGCCCTCAGTCTAGAGCTGCATGTGAAGGATGTCTCACGGTAATGGCTGCCTGCTTGATGCTGTGAACCATTATAACGGCTAAGGGCTTCTTAACATGAAGAACAGCAAGTCTCCATTCCTTCCCTCTCTAGGTTCATTATCCTGCCAGTGGGTGCTGGAAGCAAGACTAGAGGTGATGCAGGACAAAAACCATCCACACACAGCCTGGAGCTCAGTCTTCCACTCACATCCATTAATGGGCATGGGCTAGTTAGACTTACATGTGGGGAGTGTGGAGGCATTACACAAACCTTATACTGATCACTCCTCAAAATGTCATAGTGGAAATTAATCTGAAAAAAAAATGCAATTGTGAGAAAGCACGTAGTGATGGGTAACAACCTACTGGGGCCACCCTGTGAGCAGTGAGTGGAAAACAGCAGAGACAGAAAGCATTCGAGAGCACCAATCACAGAGGGCATACGTTCACCTCACAGCATCTCTCACAGATGTGTAGTGGCATAAATCAGGACTGTGGTCTGCTTTCAAACATTTAACAAAAATGAGGAATCAAATGAAACAGGGTAATAATTTAAAAATATTTGTTTTTTTATTGTGTGTGTTTGCCTGTGTGAATGAATGTGTGTTTGTGTGCAATAATTTTCCACGGAGGAGGAGTTACCGGGAGTTGTGAGCTGCCAGATGTGGGTGCAAGCAGCCACGCTCAGTACCTTCATGAGGGCAGCAGATATTCTTAATGCCGAGATTTCTCTCCAGCCCCAAGAGGGGAAATTTGTATTTTTTGAATCAACATGTCATCAACATGCATGGGGAAAAGGAGGTCTAGTGACCAATCCCCCATTTTAGCAGCCATTACAAGCTAACATGCGCTTGCATGATCTTGCTGCTCCTGTCCTGGTCACAAACGTCAGATGCCCTCCTCGTGGAAAGGCACCAATCAGAAGTTAGCTGGCGGGCTGTGCTTTACGGCTCTGGGTGTGCTTTACGGACAGTGCACAGCAGAGACGTGCAGAACATAGCAACTTCCCTGGGAGGGCCTATGGGCTATAACAACCAGTTGACCAATCAGCACAGGGCAGGTCACGCAAACCTGGAAGTGCACCAATCCTGTAACTGTTTCATACCCCTAGACACTCCCCTTATGCTGCCCTTTAAGATCCCTGCATAGAGGTTGCTTGGGGTCTTTCTCCAGCCATTTGCCATGGTGGTGGGGTGAAGGGCCCGAGCTAATGGGGTTAGCTCGTTAAACATCTTCAGTAAAAGACTCTTTGCTTTTGCATCGAAATGGGCCTCTTGGTGATTTTGGGGTTCAGAATTTGGTTACAACAGAGGGAATGGAATTTCAGAGCATATCATCTCAATCATGTGTTATTAAAAATAAATATTATTGGCCAATCTACTATGGAATACATCATGGGAGTTCCTCAGAAAAAAAACATTAAAGAACTATAACTGAAGTGATTTAGTAATGAAGACACTGGATAAATACCCCAGAGTGTAGATGCCATGTACTGAGATTTCTACATTCCCGTATTCATCTTAGCTATGTTCACAATGACAAGGTGGGGAAGCTACACAACCTTGTAACAAGTACAATTTCTGGGAGACTATTAGTCAATGCTAAACAAGGAAATCTTTTTGCAACACAGGGATAAAGCTAAATAACATTACTGACGGTGAGATAAGTCAGTTGCAGAAACAATGGCCATTAAATGTGGGTCTTAGAGTCACTCACAGAAGCAAAATGAGAAACCCAATTGCAAGGGCTGTGAGAAGGCTGGGAATAGAAGAGTGGTAAAAAAAAATCAGCTCAACCTAGGAAGAGGTCAGAGATATCTTCTGCAAAACACACTATGTTTAAAATCAGTGATGCATTCTAGAAAGCCGCAGACTTCCACCAGAAAGCAAATCTGGGGGTGGGTGGTGTGTGTGCTAGCTTGAAATAGCCACTCCAATATATACATACACACATTCTAATATATACAAACATCATGCTGGATCGTGTTAACACATACAACTTCTCTTCAGTTTTTAAAACTTCATAGCTTTAAAAACAAGAGTGAACAAAAGGCTAAAGGGAAGAGGCAGTAGTGTGTGCAGATTCTGTGTCCCACGGAAGACACATGTCCTGGGGATTCACAGGTGAAAGACCATGTAAGGGTGACCTGACCAGACAGACAGAGAGACTGGAACCCAGCTCAAGGTATCTAACTTCTCCTGGAATGACACTCACTCAGGAAGAATTGGGGCTCTCTCACACGGCTTTGATTAAGTTTACAAAAACAAAAAACAAAACAAAAAACCAAAAACTTTTAAATGGACATTTTTCTTCTTTTTATTTCCTCTTGATTTTATTGGCAGGCTAGTGCTGTAATTTGTTGTTGTTTCATTCCTGTGTAAAATGTTGACTTTGAAAGACTCATCACATAAACCTGCCTCGGGTAAATAAACAAACACTTCTTCCTCAATGAAAAGGCAGTAATTAGAGTCTGAAAAGCAGAAGTGTTTGCCTTGGGCCAGAATAAATGCACAGATATTCCTATGGGATTTAATGCCTGCCTGAGGCTTTTGTAAAAACTGTGTGGTCTTGGTTGGGGTGCAGTGGCATCACCTTTCCAACTACTGGGCTGGCTGAGGAGGGGGAAATCACTTAATCTCAGCTGTTTGAGACTAGCTTTGGCAGCGCAGTGAGATCCTGACCCCCAGCTTAAAGACACAAAGCAAAACAAGCAAAAACCATTAACTATGTGACTATGTGATTTCTATGAAAACAGATGCTCTGGCGGCTAGTGATTGGTTGACAGGATTGAATGCTATTCTAGGACAGGTCTGTAGGCTCCTTGGGATCCTTACTCAATTATAGAAGTGAAAGAAGCTCCTGTCTCCAGGCAACTCCAGCAGCTGGTGTCACTTCCAGCCACCGTGTGGTGGTGGCAGCAGACACATGCCCACTTTCCCTTCACAGGGACACCAATTCCAGTATCAGCCCAACTTCACATTCCTGTCCAAATATGAGACAACTTAAGAGGTAGGAGGAGGTCTTTGGGCTCACGATGTCAGTCCATTGTAGTGACAGGATGTGAAAGAGACCTAACACTGCAGAACAGACGAGGTACAAAACAAACAGGAAGCCATCAGGTGTTGCCCGCTTCCCCCATAGGGGTCTGTTGACCTGCTTGTGTCTAGGAGCTTCTAGCAAAACACTTCTCGTCCCCTCCTCCCAGTAAGGCCTGCATGCAAGCTCCTGTTTTCTGTCCACCCTTACTGTCAAAAAGCTAATTCCTGGTTTTGGCCTACCCTTTGCCAGAGGGCCCTGAGAACATAGGCTTCTGACCTTGGTGATTTCCCACCATGCCTGCCTTTGGTATATAAGGCTCCACCCTTGTTAAAATAAATGTCATTCTCCTTGTAAGAATGAGCCGCTATCCTGTGTCTTCATTTACATCCTTGGCTCTTTGCCTCGGATCATTGTGAAGTGTTGTAGCCCCGTAGCCATGAACACACTGGCTCAATACAATCAGGGGCAAGATGCCATCAAGGACCACTCCCACCCTCTGCCCAGTGACCTACTTCCTCAGGTCAAGTCCACTTTTTAACCATTCTACAATGTCCCAAAAACATATCCCCAGTATGAGGCTAAACATTCAACATGAGCCTATGGGCACTTTAATACCCCAACCATACAATTCCCTGGGCTACAAGAGCCCTCTGCTCTTAGCTGGCTGTCCCCATGTCACTAGAGACTCTGCCTCAGGTAACGTGCCCATCTTTTGTTTGCTCACAAGGCAGTCACCCGGGGTCCGTGCTGTTCACACAGTTCTCTGTACTGAAATTGTCCACCAAGGGAGTATGCCACAGGCACTGTGTATTTCAATGCACAACAGTTACATCTCCACAATGCATTTGGAGCCCAGATGAATAACTAAATACTTTAGGTAGTGTTTCAAGACAAAGAATGTGCTGTAGTTTTACAATATGTACATCCTCTCTGATATTATTTTGGCAATTGTGCATATTGACAAGAGTCCCAGCGGCTTGACATTCTGTTTGCCAGCCACGAGGAAGTGAGCTCTCAAGTGAATATGCTTTTAAAAAGCAAAAAAGTGGCCCAACAACTCCAGGATGCCCTTTTTCCCAGGAAGGCTGAAAGGGAGCTCCCTGGTGGGCCACAGAGGGGTTTAAAAAGAAAAATGGTATTTTGGCTCAAAATGTAAATTTGCCCTTTTCTGCTAACGCCAGCTCAGCTGGCCTCTCCTGGATGTTAACACAATCGATCTCCCTCACGGTTGGCACCTCCACTTTTTCCATGCCTACTGCTCCCCTTCCTGGACTTTTCCTGACATTATTCTCTGCATCTCCTTCATTTTCCTCATTTTCTTTCTGTCTTCTCTGCTGTGGGGTCTCTAAGCATCAAACCTGTTTTGTCGTCTCCCTGTTTCTTCTTCCTCCCTGGCTTGTTACCACTGAGTACCATGGAAGAACACGTATTTCAGAAGCCACAGGAGGATTCATAAGTTTCTGCTCCAAACCACGTCAGCCCCTGGTCACCTCCAAAAAGTTTTCCCACAAAGAAGTCCTCTCTCTCTGTCTCTCTGTCTCTGTCCGTCTCTCTCTCTGTGTCTGTCTCTCTCTCTCTCTCCCTCCCAGAAGCATATTGCTTAACAATAATAAACATGAATAACACTTCAGAAGTAGGATCCTAGCCTTAACCCGTCCTGTATGCACACTGTGACACACCCAGAAACCTTCTGTTTCTTCAGAAAGAGATGGACATTAGTTTCCCTCAAGCTTACCAGAGGTTCAAATTATTAAGTAAGAAAATACAATCAAATTTAAAGTGAAACTTTGAGAGCCGGGATTGGTAATACACATTTGCCATGCCAGCATTTGAGAAGCTGAAGCAGGAAGATAGATACAAGTGGTCCAACTTTGGGGTGAGCCTGGGCTACAGTATGTATGAAATGCTGTATCCATGATTCTTTAAGTTGCTGTGTTATTTTGTATGCTTCTGAGCGTGTCCCTCCTGGGGATCATGGTTACAGTACTTTAAGCTTTGTTCACTGAACTTATCCTACAAACCTTAAGCTGTAACTCAGTCCATTCAAAGATAAGCCCCTTCACCTATGAGGACTGATAGGCTAGCTATGGTGCCTATGCCACGAGCAAGTCTATTGCATCGGGCGAAGGCATGGAGATTTAAATGTAAGACAAGATGTACTTGCCTTTTCCTTTCAGTTTACCCTCATAACCTCCAAGGGTGATCTCTCAGGGTCCCCTTTCTTTCCTGATCTCAGCGGGACCTCCACTTATGATGCCTGTGCCAAGAGCAAATCTAATGTAAGAAAGACAAGACATCCGGCAGTTTGTGCTAAGAGAATACGTGTGTGTGTGTGTGTGTGTGTGTGTGTGTGTGTTTGTACAACAAGGAGGAAATAGTCTTATATACAGACTTACAGCATAGTGGAGAAATCCCAGGTGTAAGTGTTCATGTTTTCATAATTAGAGGTTGATGCCAGTTGGGGCAAGGCTGGGGCTGTAAGCCAGGACTAGAAAGCAGGATGCACCTGTGGTTATTGGCTGACAAGCAACTCACAGAGACCCGTGGGGGCTGGGGCCCAACAGCTACAGACAGTATGTGGACACTAATAGGGCTTGCAGTCTTCAGAGAGTTGACATTTAATGCAGCATGTAATCTCTGTGTCTACTGAAAATTAGTTCTAATAGTGTAAATGCTAGCCTCGTTATTTTAGAACAGTTTACATAAATAACATATAAATCCTTAAAATGAAATAGAACATGGTTTAGAGCCCTAGAATTAGCCTTAAAAACAAAACTGCATGCTTTGCCTCAGCAGGAAGGAGTGGGGGGTGAAATGACACACATTTAGTTCTAAATCTGTTCAGAGACTGATAATGAAGACTCATTGATAAATTATATGGTTACTGTCACAAAACAAGCAAATAACAACCCCCCAAAAAGAAAACAACCAGAGTTGTCTTTGGGATCTCAATTAACACCCCCACTCCAGTGTCAATTTAGACAGAGGTCACACATCCCAGAGTGTGGAGACATTTTACTAACCTACGAAACTAGAGCCTTTAAATGTGGAGACCACACAAGACAAACACACTAATTTACCACAGACAAGGTGTTGTTCTCTTTATATCCGTAGGTGAGGGGGTCAGCCAAATAATGAAAATAAATCACACAATTTTTTTTCTTAGGGCTTTACACTCAAGGGGGAAAAACTGACCAAGCGGTCCTCATGCAAAACCAACAGTGACAAAATGAGGCATCTCTGATAAACAAAAAGATCTTTTCAAGCATGCCCACATCAACCTCAGACTGCGAGAGCGATTCCCTTAAGGCCTCTATAAAATAGTAGCAAATGTTTTGAATTCCCGATGTGTTTTAGACCTAGAGATTAAAATCACTTGGCATAAAATAGTATTCCCAAACAGACTATAAACATTTAGCTTCTACTGAGAAATGATTTCATATAAACCTAATATCGGGACATGAAATTTTCAAGGAATACTGTATTTTGACTGCACAGTTTAAGGCAAGAGCAATAATTTCAAACTCTTTAAAAAGAAGCCAACTTGGATTTCTGGTTGGAAACAGTACATGTATAACCATCAGGTTTCCTTCAGTGATGGCTGTGCTCGGGGGTGTGCTTTGGGGCATAAGGGAGAGATAAGATATAATTGTGATATACCTGCCTGGCATCTAATAGTCTATGTGGTCAGCTTCTGCGTTAATTCATGTCAAATGAGACTGGCACATGGCTGTTGTGGAGAGTAGGGATCCCAAGTCATGGTAGCTCTGTTTAAGATATGTGTATTATCCCAGGGGGTTGCACATGCCCCTGGACCTGGTGTGTGTTTTCTTTTCTGCTAAAGGGGACAGAGATTGCTATGGGGGAGGATTGTAGGCATGTTATGATCCCTCAGGACACAAATCAGTACATATCTCCTATTCACACTCCATAGACCATCCATGAACCATGAGTTAGACTCTAGCTGCCAACCCAGCCTCAACTCAGGTGGCATTCTCTTAATTCCTGTGGTCTATCAGGCCAAGCCTTGAGTTCATTTTCTACCCCTGCCCAACCCTGGAGGGAGACATCTTCTCACGTGGAGCTGCTTCTCACAGGAGAGTCTCCAGGTTACCAAGGACAGGATTGACAGTGAAACATACATAGTGCCCTGAGGTTGAGCTCAGCAACCTGACACATGGACACTGACCTAAGATAGACATCCTCAGAGAAAGGACAAACAAGGACCAGAACAGGACAAGATCCCATAGGGTAATTCATGCAGGCTCGAGAAGCTGGTTCACCTGCAGAGAAGAGGAATGATGGGTGGGGTAAAGGGATACACATACACATTGAGATGCGAGCCACACCCCAGTGCTGCAAAGGGGAGCACTCCAACTCAGGCCGTGGTTAAAACAAGCCCAACATATTTACTCTACATTCTGGAAGCCACTGAAGGTTGCTGTCTTAAACTTGTTTTTAAATCGGTGCCAGGTATCCCCGATGGACTTCATTGACTGTTGTCCATGATGAAGGCCTTGGGACCATGTAAGATCCTAAGGCATCTTCAAATCTATAGAAGGTGGGTTGGTATTAGGGTTGGCATCATTGTGGTCAAATATGAACTGGTTTCAGATTCATCCAACTTCCCACT
This sequence comes from Mesocricetus auratus, assembly GCF_017639785.1. Classification (NCBI taxonomy): domain Eukaryota; kingdom Metazoa; phylum Chordata; class Mammalia; order Rodentia; family Cricetidae; genus Mesocricetus; species Mesocricetus auratus. The sequence goes on along the minus strand of NW_024429212.1, from coordinate 3,377,766 downwards.
TTTCCCACAGAATGGCATGAAATATCCTATGCTATATAATAGATGATCTGATGGATACCCAACACATAGACGCCACTGCTTTTCTGAGAAGTTCCCACTGGGATCAAGGATTGGCAAACAGAAACTAACACCATAGTGACAATGAGGATGATCAAAAGCAACTGAAAAAACGATAACTAGTCTTTAAAGTATTAGAAAATGCACTGCATTTCAGTAGGTGTTAGGCTGCCTGCTTTGTTATTTAGTCTGGTCAGGACCAGCTCCCATCAGCTCTAGTTTACAATATCAGTTGACTTTCCAGTAACAAAACTCACCCTAGGAGCTGCAATAATGACTATTGTGGTAAGATATGCCTATAGGTGCAGTAGTTTACAAATGATACGGGGGCAATCAACCACTTTCCAATTGGATTGAAACTCTGCTGAGTAGGAGAAAAAACATACCTGGTATTTCAAATCTGTCCCAAAACTTATGATTTGAGAGCTCAGAGGCTTCAAGGGAGAACCTACTCTACTGTTTTGCTAAATGTACATAGGGTCAAACTGCCCTCTAAATTCCCAACTCTCTATCCATACATTACTTGGACCTCACAGGAGAAGCTTTCTTTGTGTAGTGGGGGATGGTTCATACAGAGAGTCACAACTGGTCACGGTGCAGAGAATACATTTTCATGCAGTATTCAGACATACATGGAACATCTACATCCCTTACAACCCTTGCCAAGACTCAGAGACTACCACAGAAGAGGGAGTGGAAAGATTATAAGAGCCAGAGGTTGGAAAGAACTTGTGAAAATTGGATCTCCTGGATGTGACAGGACCACAATATTCATGAACTCATAGCTGCTGTGGGTCCTGCACAGGACATGACAAGATCCAGACATTCAACATTCTAGCCTCAAGTAAGAAGGGATCCATGTTCAGGAGTCATGGATAGCTCATAGATTCTTGGAAGATATAACCAGCTTTTTTTTTTAGAGATATGTGGCTCCAGAGAGGTTAGCCAGACTCCAATGGATGCCCCACACCCTGAAATATATGAACAGCACAAATTTGAGTTGATGGGTTATTAGATTTTTAAAGAGGACATGAAGTTGGGGTTGAGGAGGGAAATAGTGGTGAGTCCGGGAGGAATAAGGGTAAACATATATATGTATTATAATGCATATATTTACATATATAGTATGTAAATAAAGTGAATTGTATGAAATTCGCAAAGTATTAAAATACTCAAGCCTCACAGAACATTATGGAATAGGGGTGGAATTATTGTAAGAGCCAGAGGACTAGGAAGTCTGATGTAAGATTTTGTCTCCTAAAAAACCAACAAAACTAGGGAGCCCAGCTTCAGGTGAGATTGGGCCCCCGGCTGGGACCACCCGCCCATCACCCATCCCCCTCCATCTTCGGGGCCGCTCCCGGCTTCCAGAAGAGCCGCCCACACAGGAAAGAGATCAGCTCCTCCAAGACCCCAACCCAGCAAGCCCAGCTTCAGGTGAGATTGGGTCCCCGGCTGGGACCACCCGCCCATCACCCATCCCCCTCCATCTTCGGGGCCGCTCCGGGCTTCCAGAAGAGCCGCCCACACAGGAAAGAGATCAGCTCCCCAAGACCCCAACCCAGCGAGTCCAGCTTCAGGTGAGATTGGGTCTCTGGCTGGGACCACCCGCCCATCACCCATCCCCTCCATCTTCGGGGCCGCTCCTGGCTTCCAGAAGAGCCGCCCACACAGGAAAGAGATCAGCTCCTCCAAGACCCCAACCCAGCGAGCCCAGCTTCAGGTGAGATTGGGTCCCCGGCTGGGACCACCCGCCCATCACCCATTCCCCTCCATCTTCGGGGCCGCTCCCGGCTTCCAGAAGAGCCGCCCACACAGGAAAGAGATCAGCTCCCCAAGACCCCAACCCAGCGAGTCCAGCTTCAGGTGAGATTGGGTCTCTGGCTGGGACCACCCGCCCACCACCCATCCCCCTCCATCTTCGGGGCCGCTCCCGGCTTCCAGAAGAGCCGCCCACACAGGAAAGAGATCAGCTCCTCCAAGACCCCAACCCAGCGAGCCCAGCTTCAGGTGAGATTGGGTCCCCGGCTGGGACCACCCGCCCATCACCCATCCCCCTCCATCTTCGGGGCCGCTCCCGGCTTCCAGAAGAGCCGCCCACACAGGAAAGAGATCAGCTCCTCCAAGACCCCAACCCAGCGAGCCCAGCTTCAGGTGAGATTGGGTCTCTGGCTGGGACCACCCGCCCATCACCCATCCCCCTCCATCTTCGGGGCCGCTCCCGGCTTCCAGAAGAGCCGCCCACACAGGAAAGAGATCAGCTCCTCCAAGACCCCAACCCAGCGAGCCCAGCTTCAGAAGAGCCACCCACACAGGAAAGAGATCAGCCCCTCCAAGACCCCAACCCCAGCGAGGCCAGCTTCAGCTTCAGCTGCAGTAAAGAAGGAGACCAGTGGAGACAGAAAGCCCCCACCAGCACCCACTGGAAGAAGAGATGGGAAGAAGACAGAATAAGAGATCACTCAGCAATAGAAACACCAACACGACCCCACCAGAATCCAGGGATCCAACACCAGCAAGACCTGAAAAGCACTACATAGATGAAGAAGAGGAGACAGACCTTAAAAATTATTTCATGAAGATGATGGAGAGCCTCAAGGAAGAAACGAGGAAATCCCTTAAAGAAATAGAAGAAAAAACAAACAAAAAAATCCATGAAATGGGGGAAAAATTCAAGAAATAAACAAATCTCTCAAAGAATCTAAAGAGCACCAAGAAAAAACAACCAAGAAAATTAAGGAAACAGCTCAAACAGTTGAAGGATTGAAAGCTGAAATAGAAACGATAAAGAAAACACAGAATGAAGGGATGCTGGAAATAGAAAAGCTCGGTAAACGGTCTGGAATCACAGATGCAAGCATCACCAATAGAATACAAGAGATAGAAGAGAGAATCTCAGGTGTTGAAGACTCATTAGAGGACATAGCATCGTCAACCAAAGAAAATCTCAAAACCAACAAATCCTTAACACAAAATATCCAGGAAATATGGGACACCGTGAAGAAGCCAAACCTGAGAATAATAGGTATAGAAGAAGGTGAAGAACTTCAACTTAAAGGTACAGAAAACATATTCAACAAAATCATAGAAGAAAACTTCCCTAACCTAAAGAAAGATATGCCTATGAAAGTACAAGAATCTTACAGAACACCAAATAGGCTTGACCAGAAGAAGAAGTCACCTCGCCATATAATAATCAAAACATCAAACCTACAGAGCAAAGAGAAAATATTAAGAGCAGCTAAAGAAAAAGGCCAAGTAACATACAAAGGCAGACCTATCCGAATTACACCTGACTTCTCAATGGAAACGATGAAAGCCAGAAGATCCTGGTCAGATGTCCTACAAACGCTAAGGGAACAAGGATGCCAGCCCAGACTACTATATCCAGCAAAGCTCTCAATTACCATAGATGGAGAAAACAAAATATTCCATGACAAAGCCAGATTTAAACAATACGTATCCATGAATCCAGCTCTACAGAAAATGCTAGAAGGAAAACCTAGAGCCAAGGAAGATAACTACATTCACAAAGACACAGGCAATATAGAATCATACTTTACAAAACACTAAAAGAAAAAGGGAGGAGAAACTACACAAAATAACTTCACTAACAATAAATCAAGCGCAAACAAGGATCACCAATCAATGGTCATTAATATCCCTCAATGTCAATGGCCTCAACTTACCTATAAAAAGACACAGACTAGCAGAATGGATACGAAGACAGAACCCTTCCTTCTGCTGCATACAAGAAACACATCTCAACACCAAAGACAGACGTTATCTCAGAGTAAAGGGCTGGGAAAAGATCTTCCAATCAAACGGCCCCAAGAAACAAGCGGGCGTAGCAATCCTAATATCTAACAAATTAGACTTCAAATTAAAATCAATCAAAAGAGATGAAGAAGGGCACTTCATATTCATCAAAGGAAAAATACATCAAGACGAAGTCTCGATTTTAAATATCTACGCCCCAAATACAAAGGCACCTACATTCGTGAAAGAAACATTACTAAAGCTCAAAATGCACATAAAATCTCACACACTAATAGTAGGAGACTTCAACACTCCGCTCTCACCGCTAGATAGGACCTCCAGACAGAAACTTAACAAAGAAACAAAAGAATTAATAGAAGTTATGACCCAACTGGGTTTAACAGACATCTATAGAACATTCCACCCAAATACAAAGGGATATACCTTCTTCTCGGCACCACATGGAACCTTCTCTAAAATTGACCACATAATAGGAAACATAGCAAATCTCCACAGATACAAAAAAATTGGAATAACCCCCTGCATCTTATCAGACCACCATGCATTAACATTAGAATTCAACAATAACACAAATCGCAGAAACCCTACAAACTCATGGAGATTGAACAATGCACAATTGCACCATCCCTGGGTAAAGGAACAAATAAAAAAAGAAATTAAAGACTTCCTCGATTTCAATGAGAATGAAGACACAACATACACAAACTTATGGGACACTTTGAAAGCAGTGCTGAGAGGAAAGTTTATAGCACTAAGTGCCCACATGAAAAAACTGGAGAACAGTCATACTAGAGAATTAATAGCACAGCTGAATGTTCTAGAACAAAAAGAAGCAAACTCCCCAGGAGGAGCAGACGCCAGGAAATAATCAAATTGAGGGCTGAAATCAATCAAGTAGAAACCAGGAAAACATTGAGAAGAATCAATGAAACAAAGAGTTGGTTCTTTGAGAAAATCAACAAAATAGACAAACCTCTGTCCAAACTAACCAAAAGACAGAGAGAGAACATGCTAATTAACAAAATCAGGGATGAGAAAGGGGACATAACAACGGACTCTGAGGAAATCAAGAGAATCATCAGGGCATACTTTGAAAATCTGTACTCCACAAAATTTGAAAATTTAAAGGAAATGGACAATTTCCTGGATAGATATCACTTGCCAAAACTAAATCAAGAACAGATAAATAATCTAAACAGACCTATAACCCCTAATGAAATAGAAGCAGTCATCAAAAGTCTCCCAAACAAAAAAAGCCCAGGCCCAGATGGCTTCAGTGCAGAATTCTACCAGAAATTCAAAGAAGAGCTCATTCCAATACTCGTCAAAGTATTCCACACTATAGAAGCAGGAGGCTCACTGCCAAACTCTTTCTATGAGGCTACAATTACCTTGATACCCAAGCCACACAAAGACACAACTAAGAAAGAGAACTATAGACCAATTTCCCTCATGAACATTGATGCAAAAATACTCAATAAAATACTTGCAAACCGGATTCAAGAACACATCAGAAAAATCATCCACCATGATCAAGTAGGCTTCATTCCAGGAATGCAGGGATGGTTCAACATTAGAAAATCTATCAATGTAATCCACCATATTAACAATCTGCGAAAGAAAAACCACATGATTATCTCACTAGATGCTGAAAAAGCCTTTGACAAAATCCAGCACCCCTTCATGATAAAGGTCCTAGAGAGATCAGGGATAACAGGAACGTACCTGAACATAATAAAAGCAATATACAGTAAACCAACAGCTAACATCAAACTAAATGGAGAGAAACTCAAAGCAATTCCTCTAAAATCAGGAACAAGACAAGGCTGTCCACTCTCTCCATATCTCTTCAATATTGTACTTGAAGTTCTAGCTACAGCAATAAGACAACAAAAGGAGATAAAGGGGATACAAATAGGAAAAGAAGAAGTCAAGCTTTCATTATTTGCAGATGATATGATAGTTTACATATGTGACCCAAAAAACTCCGCAAGGTTACTCCTAGAGCTGATAAACAGCTTCAGCAAAGTGGCAGGATACAAGGTAAACTCAAAAAAATCAGTGGCCCTATTATATACAGATGATGAAGTGACTGAGAAAGAAATCAGAGAAACATCACCTTTTACAATAGCCAAAAACAGCATCAAATATCTGGGGATAATGTTAACCAAGGAAGTGAAAGACCTGTATATCAAAAACTTTGTGTCTTTGAAGAAAGAAATCAAAGAAGATACCAGAAAATGGAAAGATCTCCCATGCTCTTGGATTGGTAGGATCAACATAATAAAAATGGCAATCTTGCCAAAAGCAGTCTATAGATTCAATGCAATCCCTATCAAAATTCCATCACAATTCTTCAAGGACCTGGAAAGAACATTAATCAACTTTATATGGAAAAACAAAAGGCCCAGGATAGCCAAAACATCCCTATACAATAAAGGAACTTCAGGAGGCATCACCATACCTGATTTCAAGCTCTATTATAGAGCTATAGTCCTGAAAACAGCTTGGTATTGGCACAAAAATAGGCAGGTAGACCAATGGAACCGAATCGAAAGCCTAATTTTAACCCACACACCTATGAACACCTGATTTTTGACAAAGAAGCTAAAACTGTACAGTGGAAAAAAGAAAGCATCTTCAACAAATGGTGCTGGCATAACTGGGTAATGGTATGCAGAAGACTGCAGATAGATCCGTGTTTATCGCCTTGTACAAAACTTAAGTCCAAATGGATCAAAGATCTCAACATACATCCAGCCACACTGAAACTTTTAGAAGAGAAAGTGGGAGATACTCTTCAACGAGTTGGTACAGGAGACCACTTCCTAAACATAACACCAGTGGCACAGGCACTGAGATCAACAATTAACAAATGGGACCTTCTGAAACTAAAAAGCTTTTGTAAGGCAAAGGACACAATCAAAAAGACAAAAAGGCAGGCCACAGAATGGGAAAAGATATTCACTAACCCTACATCTGACAGAGGGCTAATCTCCAAAATTTACAAAGAACTCAAGAAACAAGTCTCCAAAACACCAAAGGATCCACTTGAAAGGTGGGGTACAGAGCTAAATAGAGAATTCTCAGTAGAGGAGGCTAAAATGGCCAAGAGACACTTAAGAAAGTGCTCAACATCCTTAGCCATCAGGGAAATGCAAATCAAAACAACTCTGAGATACCATCTTACTCCTGTCAGAATGGCTAGAATCAAAAACACCGAAGACAATTTATGCTGGAGAGGATGTGGAGAGAGAGGATCACTCCTCCATTGCTGGTGGGAATGCCGACTCATACAGCCTCTTTGGAAATCAGTATGGAGATTCCTCAGGAAAATGGGAATTAATCTACCACTAGACCCAGCAATTCCACTCTTAGGCATTTATCCAAATGAGGCAGGTTCATACAACAAGGGCATCTGCTCCACTATGTTCATAGCAGCATTGTTTGTAATAGCCAGAACCTGGAAGCACCCTAGATGCCCCTCAACTGAAGAGTGGATAGAGAAAATGTGGTACATTTACACAATGGAGTATTACTCAGCAGAAAAAAACAATGGAATCTTGAAATTCGCAGGGAAATGGATAGCACTGGAAGAAACCATCCTGAGTGAGGTAACCCAGTCGCAAAAAGACAAACATGGTATGTACTCACTCATATATGGATTTTAAATATGGATCAGGATAGTGCCAGTCTGCACTTCCACAGATAGAGAGTCTGGGAAACAGGAAAGAACCTAAAAGATATGCATATATGCATAGTACCCAAGAGAAGAGGATGGAGACAAGATCCTCTGAATGGATGGGGAACAGGGCGAGGGGGTAGTGGGACCTGGGAAGAGTAGAGGGGGTAAAGAGGAAGGGAGTTGGTCATGGGGGAACAGGAAGTTGAGGGGGTGGGGGTAAAATAGGGGGAAGAGGGAATCATAGGATCGAAGACAGATCAGGCACCAGAGTGACCTCGAGTGATCTAAAGGTATAACATCAATTGGCAAGCTAAGCAATAGTGGAAGGACCACCTCGAATGCCCATTCCTGATAATGAACTTGATGTCTATAACTATCCGGGAGCCTTCATCCTGGGACTGATGGAAGCAGAGGCAAACACACAACTAAGCACTGAACTGAACCCAAGGAACCCAGTGACAGAGAGAGAGGAGTGATGAGCAAATTGGCAAGGAATGGGCTGGCAAAACCAGCAGAGACGGCTGAGCTGAACAGGGGAGTGCTCTTGGACCCCAGACCGACAGTGGGGAGGCCAGAATGGGACTGATCTGGACCCCCCAAATGTGAGTGTCAGTGAGAAGGCCTGGGCAACCTATGGGGCTCTGAGCTGTGGATCAGTGTCTATCCCTGGTATACAATCTGTCTTCATGTGCCTATGGCACAAAGAGAGATGCTCTCTCAGCCTGGACTCTTAGGGGAGTGCCTTGACCCTACCAAGAGTGAAATGATAGACTCTAGGCATCCCCTATGTGGAGGGATTTGGCAATAGGGTGGGAGGGAGGGTGGAAGGGGAGTGCGGGAGGAGGGGAGGGAGAGGGAACTGGGATTGACATGTGAAACAAGCTATTTAAAATTAAAATAAAAAATGATTAAAAAAAAAAAAACCAACAAAACTAACAATGAAGTTATAACAATGATACTTACCAATATGCCTGCCAAAACAAGATCTAGATGATGACACCAGTAGGCATGTTAATGTAGGAAGGGGAAGTGTCCTAGGGTTTTAACCCTAGACAAAGAATTGTGTGTGTGTGTGTGTGTGTGTGTGTGTGTGCACACGCACATGCGCATTTAGGTGTTATATGTAATAATAATATATGCAATGCTACTAATCAAAGAAAAAGAGGCCATGTATTTGAGAGGGAGACTTGTGGGTATAAAAAGGAGTTGATTGGAGCAGGATTGAGGGACTAAAAGGAAAGGGGTAAGATGATATCAATATATTTTAATAATAAACATTTTAAGCAATTATTGGACATTAGTCATAGTTACTCCTGTATTCAGCCTCAGAAATGGGGAGGTTGAGGCAGGAGATTTACTATAAGTTCAAGGCTAGTTGAGCTACACAGTGAGTTCCAAGCCAGCCGGGCCACAAAATCAGTAAGACTGTGTTAGTCAGAGTTTCTATTGCTGCAATGAAACACCACAATCAAAAAGCAAGTTGTGCAGGAAAGGCTTACATTTCATATTGCTGTCCATCACCAAAGGAAGTCAGAAACAGCAACTCAAACAGGGCAAGGACCTGGAGGCAGGAGCTGATGCAGAAGCTATGACAGGGTTCTGTTTACCGCCTTGCTTCTCATGGCTTGCTCAGCCTGTGTTCTTATACAACTCAGGACCAACAGCCCAAGGATGGCACTACCCGCAGTGTTCACTAAATGTCCCCATAGATCACTAATTGAGAAAATGCCATACAGCTGCATCTGATGGATGTGGTTCCTCAATGGAAGCTCCCTCCTCTCTGATGACTCTAGCTTGTATCAAGTAGGCATACAAAACCAGCCAGTGGAAAGGGCTTATCTATAAAACAAGAATGAAAAGCTGTTTCTTACATAGATATTCAGAAACTCAGACATTTGCCTTCTGAAGGAAGCATGCTCACCCTGAGTGCTACACTGGAAAGACAGGGACACATGTCACTTACTCAGTGTCAGTTAAGTGCCTGGAGTCAAAGGGACAGAAGCAAGGAAGGGGATTCCACAGCACCCCTTATTGGTGAGGAGGAGAAATAGCAATCATGGAGGATCCACAGATTGGGGAGCCCATGAGACACAATCCCTAACTTCACTTATAATTTAGGCAGAGCCTGCAGCTTTTTGAGCAGTGAGGAACACTGTCCTTTTTAGAGCTCTCTGAGTCAGGCCCGAGAAAACCCAACTACTTCGATAACTACTTTGTTCTGGGAGTCTGTTTTTAAAACACCTGAAGAAAAACAACAAATAGTGAACCATGCCAGCAGTAATGGTTTCTCTGGCAAGCCCTGACTGTCCTGGATCTCACTCTGTACACCATGCTTGCCTTGAATTTGAAGATTCAGAGATCTGCCTGCTTCTGCCTCCCGAATGTTGGGATTAATGGTGTGTACTCATACTTTTAATCCCAGCACTCAGCAGGAGACAGGGGCAAGCAAACTCTGAATTTGAGGCCAGCCTGGTCTACATAATGAGACACTATCTAAAAAAAAAAAAAACAAACAAAAAAACCTCTGAACTTTGTATAACGTGACCACACATTTTTATTCAAAATATGCACATAATGATATAAAACTGAATGTACCCATAAGATTGTCTAAGTTAGACCAGCCTTGCCTCATCTGTTTTGTTCTGCCTTCTGACATCTTGTTCTAGACATATCTCTATGCAAATAGAAGTCAGGAAGGCCTTGAGAGCAGAAGCTTCACCAAAAGGGCTGCTAGCATGCCAGGGGTTCTCCACGCACCCTGTCAATACCTAACAAGGGGAGGAGGGCCCTCAGATGGGCTGTTTTATATATTCCATTGGTCATTCATCCACAAAACTACAGCCAGCTGCTTCTTCAGGGAAGAACTTTAATCACTGAGAACCTCTTCTGTTTTTTTCAAATCTTTTTTAAAAAAAGATTTATTATGCATAGTGTTCTGCCTGAATGTATGCCTGCAGGCTGGAAGGGGGAACCAGATCTCATTACAGACGATTGTGAGCCACCATGTGGTTGCTGGGAATTGAACTTGGGACCTCTAGAAGAATAGCCAGTGCTCTTCACTGCGGAACCGTCTCTTGAGGCCAAGAATGTCTTTTCTGGAGTGTTATTCTTAATATCCTGAAGCCTTCTGTGGAGAGGGGAATGCAGAGTGATAACCCACATGGGAGCATGGGTGTCTGCCAGCACTTTGTACTCCACTTAGTACTGTGTAACAGGGTCATTTGAAGCTGGTAGCATTGGCTCAGTGGACAAGAGCTTTTGCTTTTCTTTTTTAATTTTTTTATATTCCAATCCTAGTTCCCTCTCCCTCCTCTCCTCCTGCTTCCCTTACTCCCTCTCATCTGCTCCTCAGAGAAGGTAAGACCTCTCCTGGGAAGTCTACTAAGTCTGTCTCATCATCTTGTTGAGGCAGGACAAAGGCACATCTCTACCCCCACACCCCTGTGTCTAGGCTGCACAAGGTATCTCTCCATCTAGAATGGGCTCCACTAAGTCAGTTTGTGCACTAAAGTTAGATATTGGACCCACTGCCTGTGGCCTCATAGATTGTCCCAGTCACATCATCACCACATATATTAAGGGACTTTAGTTCTCTTCTTATAGGGGATCTAGATTTGTTCCCCAGCACCAACAAGGCACACAATTGCCCCTGGCTTAAGCACCAGGTATCTGATGCTGCCCCATTTTGGAGTCCATGGGTACCACATAAACATGGTCCACATACATACAGTTAGGCACATGCACAGGACCGTAACAACACCAACAAAAATTGTTTCAAAGGGCTCTGCTAAATATCATGTTTGTGCCACGGTTCTTGCCCAATATAGATGGCCACACTTATAAATTGGCACCCGTAATTATCTTATGGTGTTGCTGACTCTCACTGTGAGACACAAAGGCAGTCAACCATTCAGTAAGGTTCCCTGAGCAGAGAGTGAGAGCCAAGCACAGGCTCTCAGTGTTTTGTTTTGTTTTTCAAGACAGGGTTTTGTGTGTGTGTGTGTGTGTGTGTGTGTGTGTGTGTGTGTGTGTGAGTGTGAGTGTAGCTGTCCTGGCTGTCCTGAAACTCACTTTGTAGACCAGGCTGACCCTCAGATCTTAATGGCATCTCTCCGTACTTTGTGTTTGTCTTAGCTCTGTGTTATTGGCTTTGCCAATGATCTTAAAATGTAAAAGAAAGCTGGGAGGATCAGTCTTGTCAGCCCATCTGCTCAGGAAGCTGAAACAAGAGGATCACAAGTCCAAAGCATATATGAGCTATAGTGAGTTCAAGACCAGCATGTTCAATTGAGACTCTGATGAGCACCTTTCTTGCTGGTACCAAAACCAAGGTTCAGACCCCAGCATTTTACATGCATGTGCATGTGCGTGTGTGCACCCACGCATGCACACATACACACGCACACACAAATACATACATGCACACACAAACATACATACAAACATGCATACATATACACACATTCACACACATGCATAGAGATCACACATTTACATACACACATATGCATACATGTACATACATGTGCATATACAGGATAATTCATAACCTTTTAATGTTATTGAGTGATTTCAATAGGTGTAATTTTCATCTAAACGGCACTAAATGGCCCTCTCATTTACATGTGTGTTTTGAACTTTTTCCTTGTTTGCTCATTTATGAACCCATCATCTGGGAGACTACACAAGCCATCAGAAAGAATATCTTAGTTCCTCTTCCTATGGTGATATCAATTAAATCCCTTTTCACATACTACACAGGAAGTAAAGCAACACCCCTGACCTTACTACAGTGTCACCTGGCCTGCCTGCTACTGAATGTTACAGATTGTATCCCAACACCAGTATTTTCTTTTTTTCACAGAAGAATGTGAATTTTAAATTAAATACAAATTCTTTATATATATATATATAATTTTTAAATTTAAATTTAAATTAGAAACAAGGTTGCTTCACAAGTCAGTTCCAGGTCCCTCTCCCTTTCCCTCCCCTCCTCCCATGCCCTCCCCCCAAACCCCCCAATATCCACTCATTTCCCCAGGGAGGGTGGGGCCCTCCATGGGGATGTCCATAGTCTGTCATTTCATCCAGGGCAGGGCCTAGACCCTCCCCCAAGAGTTCAGGTGAGAGTGCATCTCTCATTGTTGGATGGGAGCCCAAAGTCCACTTGTGTGCCCCGGATAAATACTGATCTACTACCCAAGGCTCAATAGATTACCTAGGCTTCCTCACTGACACCCACATTCAGGGGTTCTTGATCAGTCCCATGCTGGATTCCCAGGCATCAGTCTGGGATTCAAGAGCTAACCCTTGTCAGGTCAGCTGTTTCTGGGGGTTAAACTAGTCCAGTCTTAACCCCTTTGGTCATCAGTCCTCCCTCTCTGTCACTGAATTTCTTTTTTTTTTTTTTTGAGTGTTTGTAATTTTATTTTATTTATTTTTTATTATTAATTTTTTTATTTTTAAGTTTAAATTTAGATTAGAAACATGCTTGGTTCACAAGTTAGTTCCAGGTCCCTCTCCCTTTCCCTCCCTTCCTCCCGTGCCCTCCCCCCAACTCCCCCATTATCCCTTCATTTCCCCAGGGAGGGTGAGGCCCTCCATGGGGGTGTCCATAGTCTGTCATTTCATCCAGGGCAGGGCCTAGACCCTCCCCCCAAGAGTTCAGGGTGAGAGTTCATCTCACATCCAACACCAGTATTTTCATCAAAACACTTATGTCCCTCCCCTACTGGCATGTGTCAATACAGTTCTACTGTCTACATTGTAGCAATGCAATGGAACTTACCAATACATGTTAATACAGTTCTACGGTCTACAATGTAACAATAAAAAAGGTTACTGTCTCCATTTGGGCAATTGTAGCAATGTAGTGGAACTGATCAGAATTTACAAGTTAACTATTGTGATAAAGTCTGAGAAGCAAATTAATTCTGGAACCAACATTTTGAGACTCAGCTAAGTCTCATCTTGAAGGATGCATGTACTCCTTAAAATAAAAGCAGGATTTCTATTTTCTAGCCATCAATTTTCTGGCTTCCTACAGAAACCTTGTAAGTAATCTTTGGAGTGATTATCTTGATGTCATTGCAAGAGCAACATTTAAGCTGATTGACAAAATCGGACTCTAGGTTGCAAAACTAAAGCCATTCTCCTTTTTTATGTCAAAACAGTGACTATAAAGTAAAGTAGCCTGGGGCCGACTGTAGCCAGGATGCTGGGTTTAATGACACTGGGGTCTAATTGTCTTTTTCACTGAAGAAACTCTTTGAATATTCACCACACATCATCAAATTGCCATTGGAGTTCAGCTTGGGTTCCTTTCTGTAAAATGAGACTGGTCTATTCATTATAGTGATGGCTTTTCGGGTAATGACAGTGGATTGGCATCGTAGCAGGAAGAAACTGTCACAAATGTGCCCTTCAGAAGCTATAGTGAGACCCTAGTGAAGGAGCCATGTCGCTAAGCAGACTTGTGTGTTTGTAGAATTCACAGGCCACCAGTTCTTCTGAGATCTGCTTCCACCCTTGGAATTATGAACATTCCACTCCAGAAGCGAACCACTGACTATTTTGAATTAAGACAGACAGAAATAGAACAGTTGAGAGAAAATCACTTCAACCTTCATTGTTTCTTTAAAAATTTGACAAAATGCCCCTGTAAAGGAAGGGCCTCAATATCCTGAAGAAAACAACACTCTCCTGCAGAACCTGTCACCTGGTGAGTGACTACTCTTTCTCCCGGCCATTCCCGACTCCCTGCCCAACCACCCCATGGGCCCTGTCCTATTTATATTTATTACATTTTTGTCTAACTAAGAATACAAGGGGTTTAATAACTGTTTCTGCTTGGGCGTCTTGATAGGAATCATGGACCACATAAGAGTTATAATACACATGCTTTTTTATGTCACTTAAATACAGACAAAACAGGAAAAGGAAAGTTACCGCTTTGACACTAAAATATACCATAGATGAGTGATGGAAACCTTGCTGCCCCATGACCTGTGGGTGAGCAAGGTAAGCATGACTAAAAGAAGATTTACCACTACTTCTACTGCATGATAAGAGCATTCTTTGAAAGTGAATTGAGAGTGGACAGGCGGAACAGAAGAGAAAATGCTAGAGGTACTGTCCACATTCGCCAACTCTTTGTTATAGTCTTCTAGGCTTGTTCCTGAGATACTCTATGAGAAAACAAAAACTGGTTTTGGTTTTTTCTTTTTTAAGTCTGGGTTTTACTACTATGTAGTCCTGATGGTCCTGGAACTTCCTATGTTGACCTCAAAGTCAGAGATCTGCTTGTCTCTGTCTCCCCAGAGCTGGAATTAAATGTGTTTTCCACTTGCAAAGGGAAGCTGGGGAAATGGGCCTTTGCAATATGAATGAATGTGTGACCTTTTCAAGTGTGAGGCTGAGCCTTTAACAGCTGAGCCAGTTAACCTCTGACTAAATTTTGTTTTCTCCCAGTTGTATTACATGTCCATTTCTTGGAAGACTGAATGATATTTCCTTGCTCCTTGGCTAACAGTCACATGCTGGGGACACAGCCTATCTCCCACTCTAGCTAAAAATGGCTATTGATCCTGGAAAATCTTAGTCACTTTCAAGACCACAGGGCCTTGAGTTGTGGCAAAGCACAGCATTAAAAATATTTGATCTTTGCCCCATTCTGCAATGGGGACACATCCTTGCCCTCTGCCATGTCCAGGGTCAGCTCATCACCATGGGGTACTAAGAGATCCATAGCTCCTGTACCATCCAAAGCCTTTGCTTTTCACTTTTCACCATGTGTACCTGAGTCTTTCTGCTTCCTTGAATGTAAGGACCAACCTACCCATACCCCCTTTTAATGCCCAGTACACTCAGGAGATTTTCTTTCTCATTACAAGTGTTTATGTAAGTGTATACTGCATACAGCAGCTACTGAACTTGGTCCATTTGTCTGCTTCACAGTAATGCTTTTATCTTCTATTTAGACACAATAAAAACTACTCAGGAGCACCAACATGACAAAGATGCAGTAAATACTTGTCTTGTGAATAGCAAATGAATACAATAGTATAATTCTATCGAAAAGCACAAATATTGTGTATTTTACCGTGGATCAGAACACAAGAGAGATGTGAGCTACTCTTTGTGTATGTTAACTTATGAATGTCAACAGAACATTGTGTGGAATGATATTTATGAAGAAGTAATAATATATTGTACAAAGGTGACTTTCATAAAGAACTTATTGTTTACTGTTTCTTTTTATTTCAGAGAGCTCCTTATTTCTTTTATTTATTTTTCTTTTTCAGCTCAGGGCTTGAATAAAGGACTTCATTCTCTCTCTATATGTATGAGCTATCACCCTACCTCAGCATTGTATTAAATTAATTAGCTGTTAATTTACTTTTTGTAGCACTAAGGGTTGAATGTAAAGCTTGACACACGCTATGTAGAACACTTTATTTTTAACCTTCTTTCATATTTTTTTTCTTTTGGAGACATGGCTCCCTAGGCTCACCTTGAATTCACTCTGAAACTCATTCTAGTCTGGAATGTGTGATTGCCCTACCTCAGCCTTCCAAATGAGTTGGATGACAGACATGTACCAGGAGGCATTGTGTAATTTAGGTTTTAGATGCCAGATCAGCGATGTGAATTTCAAGGAACCAGTGCAGAGATCCTTGTCTTCCTGAGCTGTGTGCAGCCAGCAGAGCACTCAAAGTCCTGTGGAGCTGCTCTCTGAGGCATGTGTGAAGCGTTATGGCAGTGCCTGTGAGTAGTGTGTTTCTCTATACCAGTGGTTCTCAACCTTGTTGATGATGCAAGCCTTTAACCACTTCCTCATGTCGTGGTGACCCCCAACATAACATTATTTTCATTGGTACTTCATAACATAGCTTTGCTACCACTATGAACCATAAGGTAAATATCTGTGTTTTCCAGTGGTCTCAGGTGACCCCTGTGGAAGGTCATTTGACCCCTGCAAAGGGATTGTAACCCACAGATTGAGAACCACTGCTCTACACAGCTGTATCATTTTTATAGTAAAGTACTGGGGAAACCAAAACAAAACAGTCAAAACAAGAAGTTCATGTTATCTCATGTCTTGTAATGTAGTGCCTGCCTACAAAATCTATCTAGGCTGAACTTCTGCCTCCAAGAATTCTTCATACATTCCAAATGTTCCTCATTCCACTTTAGCATGATTCATATTCTGACACCTTGGGAAACATGGAGATCACTCTAATGTCCCAGCAATCTAGTCAGCCTGGCATTGGTACAAAAAACAAAACAAAACAAACAAACAAACAAACAAAAAAACGGACCCATAGGCCAGCTGAACAAGAGAGAGCCAAGACCCAAGTTGCAGTAGAGTCTACTGAGAAGTGACGTAGGAGTAAAGGCCACTCAGAGGGACAAAGCTGGATCCTTCAGTGGATGGTAATGGGACAGCTTAAGAGACCCACACAACAGAAGGAAACCCTAGACATGGACCTTACACTCCTCCCAAAAAGTAACTTCAAATGTTCACACGTCTGAGCAGGAAATGAAAAGCTGTGAATCTAGAAAACCTCAGAGGAAATATGTTGGAATTTATGAAAATGGGGATTTCTCTCTGCTGAGGACTGCACTGAGGCCTCTGAGAGACACTGTGAGTCCCAAGGCATCTTGGACTTCAGGGAATTAAAAAAAAATTCTCAAACAAACAAAACAACCCTTTGACAAAAAACTCTTAGATCCCAATTAAAAAGCAACAACTAAAACTAGGGAAAATCTAGACACATGTTTCACTGAAGATGACAGGCAGATAGGATATAAATATAGAAAATGTTTTCAAACCCTCATATCATAAATGGAAATGCGATTTGAAACCATGAAGCTGAGCTCCCACACCACCTTCCCAGTGGCCCAAACCTGAAGACTGACAGCAACAGATGCCAGGGACTCTGGGAGGCAAGAATGGGGCCATTGCAGAGGAGAGCATCAGAGTTTATAACACCTAATCTGGTCAGTAAGGAAGAGTAGCCGAGAGCACCAAGGCTTTCTTTTTTTTTCCTTTTTTTGGTTTTTACAAGACAGGGTTTCTCTGTATTGTTTTGGAGGCTGTCGGTCCAGCCTGGCCTTGAACTCACAGAGATCCGCCTGCCTCTGCCTCCCCAGTGCTGGGATTAAAGCATGCGCCACCACTGCCCGGCTGCACCAAGGCTTTCTTTCGTGAGCAGAGAGATGAACGACAGGTTCAGGGACATCTGAACTGAGGGCAATGATCCAACAGTGAAAAAACCACATAGCCCTGGAAGAAACTTTACATAAGCTTCTAAATAAAAGGTGTTAATCCTAGAAAAGCTGTGAGCTACATGTTTCCAACTGTGGAACATTCCAGAAGAAACAAAACTAGTGATTTGTAGACTTTTGTTAGCCAGGGTTTAGGGTGAAAGTTGTAAGAACAGAAGCTGGGATTTGAAGATGTGAACACTTGATGCTTCTATATTTTTCCACACAACATGACACATTTGCTCAAGTGCACATCCAGCAGTAAGAACATATCCTAATATATAAACTACAGATTGTTTCAGCACAGTCTGGTCATTGGGGTGCCGACAGTGGTCAAGAGACTGGGTGTGTTCCTGAGAGGAATACAGTGGGAACTCTCCCTTTTTTTAACCATGGTGTGACCATGAACTTGAAAATGCCCAGAACCTTTTCCTAATTAACTAGAAAAACGAATAGAACAGAAGCCAGAATAACTTCAGTCACAGACACCATAAGCCTTTGGAGACCCCGAAACATCACCAGGGAGAGTGATCTTGTGACAAGGCAGAAGCAGTTGCTGAGGAGAGAAACATTTTCATTTCTTCAGTGCTATTAGCCCAGGTGAGTTGTCCATGAGCCTGCAAACACAGCCTGACACATATGCCTGTAAGTAACCCTAATTAAAGCCATGGTCACCAAACAAAACCCAAATGAAAACAAAACAACCCACAAAAGGAGGTGGAGCCCTGGTTGAAGAGAGAAGATGATGGTGGAGATAAGAAAAAGACAGGAGGGGTTGAATATAACCAAACACAGTAAGTAAATGCATAAGGCTGTCATAACAAACCCCAATATTATGCATAATTAATATATCTTAATAAAACCCCAGTGGTCTAAGGTAGAATTTGCAAACTGTATCTTGACCAAAACATTTGACTTTGCATAAGAGATGCTAAGCAACAAAACTTAAAAGGAATTACTCATTTTCCTGCACCCTAAGCTCCATTTTAATATTAACTCTCTCAACACATTGACTATTAATGCAAACATCATGAGAAATACAAGTCTATTTCCTGATGATTAGTTTACCAGAGATATGGAAGAGGATGCTGGGATATCTGCTCGTTTGCTCTCAAGCAGATGAAGGGAGATTGATATTTTGGAGCCTGGTAGTACTAGAGGAAGTTATCATGTTGACAGGGAACCACCCAAGGAGAGGTCACAGGGGGCCATGTGCAGAGTGAAGGGAGGTGACAAGCCCGAGCTCAACAAGGCCAGGCTTACATACACCTCAGCAAAGCAGATGGGATGGAATGAGGAACTAAAATTTGACAAATCGTAGTACAAGTACCTCCCCTTGCCCCTTTGCGATGAATAGTGGTGAATGTGGAGACCTGTTTGTGGCAGTTTGAGGTGAAGAGAAGAGACTAAGTAACTGCTGTGGGCTCAGCCCTGAGTAAGACATGTGTGGCAAGCCTTCAAAGTTTCAGGGAGGATTTCTGAAGAGAGTGTGTGAAGTATGTAAGAGCCAGAAGGTAACAGTGAAGAGCCACGAAATGTCATTTTCTAGACGCGATCCAACCATTGAACTCAGTGACTCACAACAATTGTAATTACCTGTGCTGGGTACATCCAAGGTTCCATTGGTAAACCTGACAATGACCCATCAAGAGGGACCACTACACAGGGTACTTCCCCTTAACCTCTGAATGATTACTGGCTAATGATGGATTCTAGGAGAGAGCTGAACCACTGTATTTATTTGTGCTCACTCGGCTGAACCTACCAGGTTTCAACAGATGGTTCCAAGCCCAGGGCCAAATACAGAGGGCTCTGTTTAACATTAGTAGAGCACAACAAAATGAATAGAAATGAACATGAGAGATTTGTGAGGAGCGGAGGACATAAGGGTGGTAGGGAGGTTGGGGCTGGGAGAGGTTGGTATGTACTGCATACATGGGCATAATACTCAAAACCTAAAAATTTAATTAATGTTATAGATAAGTTTTAGATGTTTTCTGGACATAAATAAGAGGACAGTTGGCTAGAATTAACACTGGTAATAAACCCTGCACTGAATTAGGTGATACAGCCATCAAACTTGTGATATCAAACAACTGACAGTTTCTGATCTAATAAATGAGATAATATGTTTCTAATATCACATGTAGTATTTGCACAAGAGATACTCATAGAATGCATAGGACATTCTCACAATTATCTTCAATCATTTAAAGAGTTAAATAAAAATCAGCTATTTTTCCCCAATATCAGAAATATACAAACTCGGAGTGCCCACTATGTCCATATCAAAATAAAAACCTAGCATCTTTTGATGGAACTTGAGTAGTCAGAATTCTTGTGTGTTCCTGGAAACTGAATTTTTGCTGAAGTTGTGATGTTCCCAGATAGACATTGCAAGCAGAACATTTGAATGCTGCCTGGTGTATGTCATTTTATATGTGCTTCCAACTCAAGGGCAAACCTTCTGATGGATGATTTAAACAGGCAAGTTGAATGTGCAGAATTCTAACACGGCTTGTAGAGAAACGCTTGCTAACATGACGTTTAGACTGTTCAAAGAACTTCCTATTCAGCCTTTGAATCTCTGCCAACTCTCTTCTCTCACCCCCACGGGCTCTCACACATCTTCAACCAAGACTTATGTTTCTTCTACCGCTGAGAATTCCCTGTCTGCTTTCTCTACATGAGAACACCAATTCACCGAACTTAATGGATATAACTAGACAAATATAAGGAGTAAATAATCAGTTGTTGGAACTAAATTATCTCATTTAATTCAATTAATGTGCTAATCAATAAGGAGGCATTAAACTTAAAATCATCAATGTATATTTTTGACTATTCCATTTTTTTCAGAAGTGAATAAATAAAACAATTGTCAGCTTTAATCCCAAATTATAGGACCATATAAAACATTAAGAATCAAGAATATTGAAATAATTGAATAGGAATCTAAACATATATTTACTCAGATCTTTATTATTTGTACTCACATTTCATGATATAAATTCCCTCATTTCCAGATGAATACAGCTCTTATGAACTCCCGTGGAAATGGATCTATGAATGAGGATAATGTGCTAGTTGCTATATTTGGTGATCTACAATATTAGGTAAATGAACTAAAACACCCCTATGCCAAGCGATCACTGGCTTCTGGTGACTTTGGCTATGCTACTGGTTAAGGCAGATGTAGCTTGTATTTCATGACACCCAAGGTTTTCAAGTCTTCTTGTTCCCAAGAGAAACCATACCTATGTTTTTCTTTGAAATCTATCAGATAAGTAAGACATTAGTTCTTCCAAAGAACCAATGGAAAAGATGAAAAGATAACATGCAGGCATGGAGAAATTATTTGTACTCCATATGTCCCACAAAGGACTAGTATCTAGACTATATAAAGAGTAGCCAAAAGTTAACAAGAAAAAGCAATCAGAAATTGTTTCTAGGAAAGCTATAATCACAAACTTTGGCGATGAATGAATCTTGTATATCTTTAGTCATTAAATAAATGCAAATCAAATTATCACTATAATGAGACAAAATGGATGAAGCAGAAAAAATGTAATTATACAAACACAGGTGAGCATACTATGGAGGGGACTGAACTTCTGTTGCTGATCAGGTTGTAAAGTAGGACATCCACTGTGAAGTTAGTTTCATAGTTTGCTGCAAAGCTAGACATGTGGTTATCACAGGACACAGAAACAATTCTACCTCTGGGCATCTATCCAGGGGAAGAGAAAGCCTGATTCATGCAAAACCCTGCTCACAAATGTTAGTAGCCTTTTTACTCATAGTCGCTTATCCTGGACCCAGACCCACTATCTTTCAAAGGATTAACGAGCAATTCACCTGGCCTGTGTCTTGATATGAAAAACTGTGAAACCTAAGTAAAGCTAGATTGAAGGTCTATCCAGAAGATTGCATACTGTGTGATTTCATGTATGTGATAGTCTAGGACTGTATGTAAAATTAGCAGTAGTCACCTAGGGAGGATTCCTATGAGGAAGACATTACAAGAGAGGCACTGGAGACATACACACATATGTCCAAGTACACACCCCCCCCCCACACACACAGGGGTCGGGGGAAGTAAGCATAAGCATGTCGTTACTGCAACTTACTACATTCTCTATACTATCACTTGTAAATCTCCTAACTTATGCTCCATCTTTAGCAGTGTGTGAAACTCACCCATTGGGAACACCTTGCAAAATGAAAGGTAGAGAAATGCCTTCTAACAATTTTTACCATGTCTTGTGAATTCATAACAATTCCAAAGTCAAAAATAAAAAAGATCTAGCAGATGTTTAATAGGCTCAGAAAACACAAACATCACCATGCTGGAGGCACAAGAGAGAGGGTAGACTTCAGAGCATGTTGACTGTGTGCAAGCAAGTCTGTTCATTCCAAGATGGCCCTGGCTGACCTTGCACAAAACATTTTCTGAGAACATTGAGAAAGGCAGACAAATTGTTCGCTACTGTATGTGCAAGTACACACCTATATCAGCCCCATCCAAGGCAGACAAATTGTTCGCTACTGTATGTGCAAGTACACGCCTATATCAGCCCCATCCCTGGGCCCCTCCTTGTATGTGCCATATTACAGATCATCCACCAATTTCCTTAAAATTGGCTATAAATAATGAGCATGCTCACCTGTTAGTAAAAACTTGGAATATTTACCTCAAAACTTCTCATAGACTGAAGTCAAAGAACAGATTGCCCGATTATGGGCAATCTGATTTCTTCCTTCCTGAGAAAGAGAAGTCAATTTGATTGTATAATTCTGTAACTTCATGAAGACAGTAATGAATGAGATGCCTTTTAGTGTTCTCTCTAAAACCTAAGAGCGTGGTGTTCTCAATGAAATGGCCTGGCCTGTGGCATTGGCCTATTTTTCAGTCCCCTTCTGCTCACCTAGTATTTCTGGACTCTGAAACCTACCTTCCTATCTACCTTGAGAGCCAGCCTCATTAATTGATCTTGCCAACCTATTTCTTTGTGTCTAGAGTTGACAGGCTGAGAGTGTAATTGAGAAAAGACCTTCAGCGAATGATCAGTTTAGCCTTTAGACCTTTGTGACTGAACACCAAATGTCATAGTCACATAAATCATTTACCTATCACTGCAGGGGCTCCCTCCTCTGACAGACATTAGCATTATACCCACTCCACAGACACCCAAAGACAAGCAGTCCAACAGTCATCCAGAGATCCCGAGATAAAAAGATTAGGTTATTATATTTTATGCAGACTGATGAACATGTAAGGTGATATGCTGAGCCTGTAGAATCTGCCATGGGCATGCTAAGCCATATAGTCATCCTTCAGGCCAGTGGAGGTACCTTCCCTAGACTTCTTTATCAGTTACAAGAATAACAGAGCACAGCCTCTGGTCACTTTGCTCAGTGAATTCTACCCTTTAATCAGTCGGGCTTTGGCCTTGGTTACTTAGGATGCTCATGGAGATTTTTATTGTCCACTAGGCTTGGTCTTCAATTTCACCATCTAGAACCCAACTGAGTCCTATTTTTCATAACCTAGCAGACCTTATGTTCCTGGCTGCCTTAAGAATTACATGTATGTGAGTGTCCTGTGGAATGTGATGGACCACCTCACTTTGCAGACAAGTTCTAGTTCAGCTTTTCCTTCCCCAAATGTATCTGAGACATCAGCTTTTCGCAGCAAGGTTTTCATGGGTATTTGTGAAGATATTTCAGCTCCTGTGGTGACAAAAGCCTATTCAGTTGCTGCATAATTTACTAACCTGACTTATAAAGCCCTACATTAAATCTGCTACTTTCATGCAGCATGAGGATACAGCCTTATGAGGAGAACGAAGATCTGTAATGATCGAAAAGCACCCTGGAATTACATGCGATGGAAGAAAGCAGATTGGGGCAATTATCCCTCTTTTTATTATCAAACTTTCAGATGGCTTTTAGAGGTTAATGGAACTATTATTTTTCCTTCTTTCAAAATCTGCCTTAAAGCTGGTCTGGCTGTCTCCATGTGAGGAGCCTGGCTCTTGCAACTAACTGCAGGCAGAGTTTCTATTAAGCAAGCAGGGAGATCACACACGTGTGTGCTATCACTTAAATTCATCCTAGAGGATCTGTGTCCTGGAAATGAGCCCTGGTGATAGGAGATGTCCCTGAACACTTAACCACAAGTGTGGTATCTTCGATGGCATTTTTATGAAACACAATATGATTTTTGGAGATAGGCAAAGTGAGTCACTCAAACTGGAAGATTCTGTGAGGTAGGACAGAGCAACCACACCTCTCATTCCTCGGGCAATTACGGCCTGTGAAGATGCTGCCTTGAGATGAATTCCAGACTGAAGTGTCAGAGCATCAGAACAGCCACCACTATCTATGGCTGATACACTTCTGGAGTGAAAGGTGGAGGTGTGATCTCTGCTCTAGGCAGACGGTGTGTACAAAATTCTGGAGTCAAGAGTGAAGTCAGCAAGTGGGTCTAACTTCCTCAGTCCATTCTGAAAGTGGGTCACACACGAAAACCATTTTCTAAAACCGTAAAAGTGGTGTGCTGGCTTCTCTTCCTAATCCCCCAGAAGTGCCCGATTAATGAGAATTCACAGTTTTTTCCCTTCTTTCCTCCTAGCATCTGCAGATCCATTTATAAAAAGAGGGCCCAGGCCAGAAGATGTCCCTGGAAAAAAAACATTGCTGGGGATTTGGGTCCCTGAGTCATGGTGTACCATGGAAACAAGAACGGACTCAAGATAGAATGTCTAAATTTTGTGAACATAATTAAAAAGTCAGTGACTATGACAACCAGTCTCAGTCTTTTTATTTGTTTCCTATAGTTACTCCAAACCTGCAAAAAGAAAAAAAATAGGAAAATGAAAGTGACCATGCTGGATGGGTCAGTACACCATGGCCCAGGGTTGAAGGATACATTTTTCCAAATAGTCAGTGTTAGGAAATGGTTTTCACAGACATGATGTTTTAAGAACATCATACAAACATTCAGTAGTTCTGACAGACGCTTCCCTGTGTCCTGAATGGGGCCCCACTCTGAAGCAGAGCTCCCAAAAGCAGATACATAGATTCTATCATTTACCCCTTCCACATAAGTCAGTGGAGAACTAGTAGCCAGGGTGGTTGATGCAATCATAAACGCAATAAGAAATCAACTGTTTCTGCCAAATACCCAATCTGTAGGCAAAATTGGAATGAATTTGCTTACACTTCAAGTGTGTTTTTCAAGGTAGGTAACATTGATTACAAAACAGTAAGAATGCTGTTCATATGAAAGGGAACAAGAAATAAACTAAAAATGGAAGGTGGTAGCACTTGGGGATATTTATTTCAGTATGTTCGATGTCTATTCTTCCCAAGACTTACACAGCAATGCACTCTGTTGACAAGTTCACCTTGCATTTAAAGGCAGCTTTAGAATGGCCAAGGGTGTCGAAGTCACTCTCCTCTCTTGTTTGGCATAAACAGCTGCAACCTAACATTCAGTAGTCAGGCAGAGTGTGCTGTCAACTCCACTGAGCTAATCTATACTGAATTTGTGAAGTCATTTGTCATTAACTTTGCATGGGGAAATTGTTTCCAACAACAGACATCTGTGTTCCTCCTGCCCCGTGGCTGTTTCTATGAATGAGCGGGAAAGGCATTTACCTGTCCATCTTTCCAGGGAAACCATCTAGGATGGACTTGGGGATATGTCTCACCAGACTTGCCTTGTGCAATGGCATGGGCATGGTTACTGCTGTCACATATTTTATCTGTGAGGACTCTCAAGAAGGAGAAGAGACCCAATGAGTGGCGAGGAATGCAGAGGGATGATCTATTATGGTGGCTCATAGCTGACACTGCATCCTGGCCTTCTGTTTGGTGCTTTTAGAACACATTTTGTCAAACATCATCAAACCCTTATTTGGAGGAGCCTCTAGAGATATATTGGCTTCAACTATGAAGTCACAAGGGACTGTGGCCTCCAAGCTCTCGGGTATGACTGAGACACTGGAGCTTGAACCTCAGCAAAGGGCATTAGAAAGAAGAAGGCTCATGCCAAGCTCACTGACATCTCTCTATCTGCATAAAGTATTTAGTCCTGTGGATTATCCAAATGAGGCTGGTTGCCAGTGCAAATGTGAAGAATGTAAATTGCTTTCTCTTAGCTTACCCTCATAAAGATGGTATGGAATTCACAGAGCACAAAGGGAAAATGACCACCTTACTGGGCTCACAGTAGGCGCAGAGCTTGTCCTAACAGACTTACCTCCAGCCACCAGAACACAGATACAGTGAAACCAGTGTCTGCCTCTTTCCTGGCATGTACAGAGTGAATCCCCTGCTGCTAAGCACTGCGATGACTCACTGCAATTCTAAGACCTCCTTCTTAGACAGAGATGCTCTTAATGGGATAACTAACTGCCCAATGCTCACCAAATGACACAGTCTGGAAAGGACCACTTAGAATATTCTGGCTTATCTTCCAGATAACAATGCACAAGCGATTACTGGTTTAGCATTATTGACAGTGAGTCTTGGACCTGATCTTAGCAAATGTTTATACCAGCAGAGTCTGTCCCTCCAGTGACCTGTAGAAAATACTTTGCTATCCTCAACTGTCCCTTCAAGGTCACATATCTCCCTCAAACGCTGGTCCTAGAAGGCTTCTGGCTTCTTCAATTCTGCCTTTTCCTCACTGGTGAATCCTTAAACGTGGCACAGAGATTTGAGTACTGCCTGGGCATGTGCAAGAACACTTTCTGATACTCAAAAAATTGTCAGATGTGTTCCCTCCTGTATCAATAGGGACAGGAGAGAGTTTTGCATTAGTAAGCTCTGCCAATGTCACCCCAGCAGAAGAACATGTACCCAGTGGGTGGAGCCTCCCATTTAATATTGACTTAATACAAGTATATCACCTGACCTGACAGCTGCTTCTATCAAACTGTAGATCACCTCCTCGAGAATTTCAATCATAAAATTGATATTTTTCAAAATTATTGCCAACACATTCTTTTTTACCTTTAAGACAGGCCGCTGGAAGTAACAAAGACCAAAACTTTACATTGATGAACAAAATCGCTTTCTTCATACTTCTGTCACTCAATCATTTCCACCATATAAAAATGCATCTGCCCCCCCCCACCCAATTTCATTTGAAAGAAATGGGCCGAGATTATCAAGAGAAAGTAGCAAAAAATTTCACAGGGTACTAATGTTTGCATAGAACCCCCTACAAGTACTCAGATATGGGATACCCAGTGAGTACAGCATGGGGACAATGTGAGCAGAAGTCTGGGAGATGGCTGAAGCGGGTGACCACAGGCCAGCACAATGCGTGAATACTCTGCAATGCAGTAGAGCCTGATGTCATGATCAGTGACAAGAAAAACCTCAGGGAAAGTCTAAAAATATACTTGACCATCTAGATGAGAACTCAGCTCTGGGCATACTACCCGGGAAGATGGAGCAGTCAGGCCAGTTGTGGAGGCTGTCTTTACAGGTCAGGCCAGATGCCATCATTGAGTGAGGGGACACTTCATCCATCCCACAGCTACTGAGAACACAGAGTACTGCTGGGTGCATCCAAACAAAAAGGGCCACACGCTCTAGAGCACTGTGTTTCCCTTAGGAAGGACAGACATGTTGCCCAAATGTTCTATTCTGTAGGCAATAGATGATCATTGAACAAGAAGACTCAAAATCCCAACTCCCCTTGTCCAAAGACAAGTCTAGTGTTTGCTGCAAAGGTGAACGGTGGAGTAACTGCACAGAGAAGAGATGCCTCCAGATGTCTCTGAGAGTTACAGCGTTTTAAGAAAGAAATCTTTAAAATCTAGTCTTTTACAGGGAAGAGAGGAGACATAGTTGAGGATAGTTTCAGGAATAGGATAACATGTTAACATGCCAGGCCTAGTCTTTTCTTAGGAAATCGGAAGAAAGGAACACTTGAGGTAGAAGCACCATCTCAGAGAATGAAGTTAGGGACCATTCAACCCGCTCCGGCTTTCCCCTCTGTTACATCCATCCTCACATAGAAATAAAGTGACTCACAGACAGAGTTCTTGTGGCTGCTGTCCTTGCTTGGTAGCATCTTGACTCCTCTGGACTTTAGCTCAATCGCCTTTTTCACTGAAAGAAAGACAAATAGGTTACCAGATGAGACTTAGAGTTTACAAAGCCATCATTTAATCTCACAGCAAATCCAATCTTAACGCCCTTCTACCAACCCGAGAGGGATGGTGATCTAAGAGACCAATGAGATGACACAGATGAAAAACAGGTTTATTCAGGTAGGCTTTTCTGCAGCAAAATGTATCTCACAATGATGTATTTAGAGCTGAAAATAACAGACAGTGGGGCTCAGCCTCTACATCTAAACCCCCTCACCGTTAGGACACACAACTTGGACACACCACCATAGTCTCACCATCCACAAAGGGTAGGGTGTGCTTTCAGTTTTCCACAGTGACCCTGACCCTAATTCTTTCTAAATAATTTGTGATACTCATGAAAGTCTTCCAAAAAATGGATGTTCATCATTCATGTATTCAACCACTTAAATTTTATCAAATGATATTGATAGGCAGCGGTTAGGGAATGCTATTCTCAGAATGCTGTAGGTGTAAAGGGAAGAAACAAATCTCTTTTCCTCCCCTCCCCCCTCCCCTTCCTTCTTCTTTCTCTCCCTTCCCCTCTCTTTCCTTCCCTCCTTTCCCCTCTCCTCCCTCCCCTCCTTTACCCCACCCTCTATCCTTTCCTAGTAGAGCTTTCCCATGGTATTCAAGGATGTCCTGCATTGTAGTTTCATCTCTCAGATTTAGATAAAGACCTGAATTTTCTAGGTCCTGCACCAAACAAAACTGGATATGAGCCAACATTTGTCTGAGTAACCCCTTTCTTTAAAGGAAATGAAAAAACAGGGGAAAGAGCCAGGGGGAAATTGTGCATGGCCCCCCTCTTCTTCTGTTTTTGCTCTGGACTCTCCTTTCTTGACTTTCCTCTCAAGAACTCCTCCTGTAGTCTAAGTATTGTTCAGTTGGTTTGTTTCTCTGAAGGAGACTACATAGAGTTAGTAAAAGTGGCCAGTGGTCCACTATTCCATAGTTTGCTCCTGCAGCTCAGCGCTGTCAACTGTTTCAGCTACAGACATGGCAACCAAAATAAAAGCCAGGGCAGCTGATGCTTAGTCCCAAAGCTTCACCTCATTACTCTATGCCTTGCCCATTCCTGAGAGGCAGTGGCACCAGCCTCCTTCTGCACAGAATGTCCAATGGAAGAGGAAGCTTGAGATCCTACATCAAGACTGAACAGTCCCATAGGAATCACTGAGAAAAGGCAACATGAAGTTATGGCCTACACCTGTTACGTGGCCTTCCTTAGAATCAGAGAAAGAAGAGAGGCTATGGGTGCCTCTGATTCCTCTTCTTCTTCTTCTCCTTCTCCTTCTCCTTCTGATGTATTTATTATGTATACAGTGTTTTTCCTGCATGTATGCCTAAATACCAGAAGAGGGCAACAGATCTCATTATAGATGGTTTTGAGCCACCATGTTATTGCTGGGAATTGAACTCAGGATCTCTGGAAGAGCAGCCAGTGCTCTCAAGTTCTGAGCCATCTCTCCAGCCCCTTCTTCTTTTTCTCATTCTTCTAGAACAACATAATGAAAGCAATCTGCCAACTACCACTTCTCATAAAAAGTGAGCTGATCCAATTCTAGAAGAGGATGTCTCTTTTCATTGCTATAGGTATCTTCAGTGTCTGAGGCTCCACTGAGGGAAAGCCTTTCACTGAAGGGACTTCACAGAGTGACAGAAGCAGAACATTCTCTAAGAAGACCTGGGAATGACCTAGACAAAGTCTTACAAGTAGAGGGGAAATGGGCCAGATATCTACCTGCCTTGGTATCCTGACAAACAGAATTTCATAACTCAGTCTGTGCAGGAGTCAGGGCTGTCTTCAAGGGACCATAGCCTAATTGAAGCCCTGTTCTAGCTTGTCTTTGTGCAGCTGGGACAGCAAGTGTTAGCTGTTAGATCAGCAGAACACTGTGAAAGCATTTGACATTGAATTAGTTTTCAAATTCTTCCTTTTTATATCAGCTCTATCACTCAGAGGGCCCTCTTCAGTGTGGGTGGGGCTTCTATTTACTTACTACTTGTCATAGCAAAAGAGTTGGCCTTTAGTTTATAATCTTTTTTAATCTGCAACGAAAATGTGTTGAATCCTTTAGCACCAACAACCGCAAAGGTGGGATGGTACAAACATAGCCAATTCTTGCTTGTGGGATTAAGCACGGTAACAGAGAAAAGCAGGACTTGGAAGGGAGCTTATTATCTTTCTGAGTTCTTTTCAAATGCATGACTGACAAATGATGAAGATAGGTTAGTCTGCATTCCCAGTGCTAAAGTTACTTGTAGGGACATTGAGGCAGGCATCTCAGATCCACTGTGAGAAAGTGCTTGTCAATGAGGAGACCTCAGTCCTTTAACACTTAAGAGCATTCTGTCACTGAGCCACAGTTGTTCTGGCCATATTCTTACCAGTGACCCAACCCATCCAGGGACCAACCAGTATAAGTAGAGAGGAACCCAAATAGAGAGGCTACTCCTCCTTGACAATGACTTAAACACCAAGAATCCTGTGGTTACCTGTGGTTTATAATAGCTCCACCATTACTCAGCTCTCCCCTCTGTCACCATAAGGCATACCTCAATGGTTAACATGGGTTACAGCAGCCATACACCAAGAACCCAGCCCAAGATTTTCTCTAGCTCGATTTGATTTCCCTTCCTATAACTTTAGTCTGTCATTCCTCATCTCTGTTTCCATGTGGTTACCAACAACAGAGCAAACAGAAAATGAGAGCAAGAAATTGCTCTTGTTTAGAACAGTTCTTCATGTAAGGTCTGCCCCAGAACCATGCCTTAATTTAAAATTGCAAGTGCCTCAATGTGTGTTCCCCATCATCTCCACTTTCTTCTACAGAAACAACTTTATCTTGATGTAACTCAGGGGAGAAGAAATTAATGTGAAATGAGAAACACAAAAGAGAATCAATGGGAAGATTAGACATCGAGTTAAACTCACAGTAAATTCAACTCAGAGTAAAAAAAAAAAAAAAAAAGAAAACCAAACCAAACAGAACTCAATTCTCTCAGAAAGTAAAAAGAAAGACTGAGATGCGCACAGGGGGCTGTAAGAGTATCTGAATACACTGGACAGCTCTGAGAATGTGATGAGCCCATAAATTCCACAATTCTACAAATAATTGTTTGAAGCTCTCTGAAGCTAAATTTCCACCAGGGATACTTTATTTTTCAATATGGTGCTATTATTCTTCTGGTACTGCCTGGGTGCTATTATTCTTCTGGTACTGCCTGAGTCACTGAGTTCTGATTTACCCAGGTTCCTTTAGCTTCTTATTGACAGACAATAGTTTGGGGCAGTGTTCTCCAGAAAGAGAAGTTGGCATACATTTCCTTGGTCTACCAGTTGTCTGCACATTTCATCTTGTGTCTCCCTTAATAGTCATCTTCTTCCACTCAGAGAAATTTCCTTTCTTTTTCTTCCACTTTCTCCTCCTCTTTTTAGCCCCCTTCCCCTTTCTTCCTCTTCCTTTTCCTTCTTCCCCATTACAGAGGGATCCTGGCTTATAAAGAAAGCAGTAGGAAGAGAATATGGCATTCCAAGCTGCAATATGCAGGATTCAGAGAAATGTACCACCTCCCACCCAATAACCTGCCCTTAACTAAGGGGAAAAAAAGCTATTCATGTTGTTCATTCCAAGCACGTGGAAGGAATGATGAAAATACCCTCATGGCTGATAACAATCTTAATTACCTTATTTAACTTCAGACCTAGACAATGAGAACCTCAGGTTTTAATTTTATAGGTTTCTTTCCTTTTCTTCTTCTTCTTTTTTTTTTTTTTAGTTTGGCTCCTGAGATTTTATAGAGTTGAGTTGCAAATTCACCTTTTGGTGGCCATTAGCTTGCTTAGCAGTGTAAGTGCATGCAAGACATACTGAGGTGGCACTAGGGACTCTGGCCTTCCCATTTTGGTTAACATAACTCAGTCATGCACTTAAACAGATAACAACTTGGTACCACAGAGACAATAGGCAATGGACACAAAAGTTCTGTTTGGGCTACTGAATCCATGAGTTCTGTGGCACAGCATGGGGGCTGTTGTTAGTGGTATGTGCAAGTTTGACTTTAGTTAAGAGAGTTGGTTTTAAGTCTTAACAAAAATAAATACTTTAAAATGTGGGGAATGGGTATAGTCACAGGCATTTAATGCTTAGCCCTTAGTTGATGGTACAGTTTGGAAGGTTTAGGAACTATGGCCTTGCTGGAGGAAGTATGTCAGTGAAAGTGGACACTGAGACCTTGAAGACTTCAACCATTCCACATCCATTCTGTCATCATAGGGAATCAGAGACCAGCTTTGGCTTCAGCTACTATCTCTGCTGTTTGCTGCCATTCTTCCCTGCTGTGACCCAATTTTATCCCTCTAGAACCATAAGCCTAATAAACCCTTCTTTCTGTAGCAGCCTTAATCAACAATTGTTATCACAGCAACAGAAAAGTAATCAATGCATTGGCACACACTCCAGTGCCATGGCAGCTGACAATGGTCATGAATCGCCTAGAATAGAATCGGCCCTGGAAAAAACCAAAACCAAAACCAAAAAACACCACAAAGCCTGAATTTCAAGAAAATCATCCCCATTCACAAAAAAAGACATAAATTATCCCCCTCCCACACACATTTTATTCCTTTACTATATATCTAGACCCAGAAGTGATTTTTGAGTTTATCTCTCCTTCGATTATTGGCTAGTAATGAATATCTTCACAAATAAAATGCAAATTGTTTCAAACAAATTTAATCTTCTGAATAAGAAGATAAAACTATAGAGAAAGTCAACCAACATCAGCAAACTGACAAGTCAATCTCTGTCAACTTACAAGGCCAGGGTTTGACATACATCACTCAAAATATAAATCCTGTTTATTTACCAAGAGAATTATCATAATTTTGATAGTGAATTTCTAGACTAAAAACATTGTATTTAAGTGTTACATCCAAGGACTGTTCATTTTTGGAAGGCAGCTATGCTGCTCACCACTATCCTACGAACACTGCCCAAACTACTGCTCATTCTTATTAATGATAATAGCAGGGAAATTCTTAGACTTAAATAGTCAAATATAGATAGATAGATAGATAGTACATGACATACATTAATTGATGATTTGTCTCCCTCTTTGGTCAAAAACATTCTTGTCCCATTTAATGCCCCCTTCTCACACAATATATCATATAATTATTTAGTCAATATAATAATAACTATAATCATCTCTTTGTTGTATATATTATCTTAATATATATCACAGAAGATATTTAATTTATTTAAACTTCTATTATTCATTTTAATTTTTGTTGGTTTTTGTTTCCTGAGACAGGATCTGCCTATGTAGCTCAGGCTTGCCTGGGACTCTTGACTCCACTGCATCAGCTTCCTAAATGCTGGAACTACAAGTGTTTGTCACCCCCAGCCTTGCTTATCTTAATCACTTTTGATTTAGGAGGCAATACTACATTTTAGAATTACATTTTCTACTTATAGATGTATTTGGAAATTTATATGCATCTTTCATTGTCAGAAAGTAAAAATTCAATTCATTTTGAAATATGCCAGAGTCTTGTTTTATTGTTTAACACAAAAATAAGCATTGTAGGGAGAGATTTTAGATACATGTGCCGCTGGCCACGCCCACTTTGGGTGTGGCTACAGATGCATGAGGATGTGGGAAATAAAGGTCTGTGCAGGGGAGATGCTTGCTCTTTTCTGGGGTTCTGGTCAGATCTCAGACAGCAGCAGAGCACTGATCTTAGTTTCTCAGCTGCTCATGTAAGTGACTTCTCCCTAATAAAATATCATATGACATCCCTTCCCCATGTACCTTGTATAGCTTAATATTCCCCAATAAAGCATTTAAATAATAACATGCTTTGCTGGGCAGTGCTGCTGCACACCTTTAATCCCAGCACTCGGGAGGCAGAGGCAGGAGGATCTCTGCAACTTCAAGACCAGCCTGGTCTATAAGAGCTAGTCCCAGGACAGCCTCCAAAGCCACAGAGAAACCCTGTCTCAAAAAAAAACCAAAACCTAAAACAAAACAAAAAAAAACATGCCTTGAGGTTTTGCAGTTATTCACACTTCTTCACTCTCCACAAAACGCATGTTTTTTTTCCAGAAGATTTTACACCTTAGTCCTTTACAAATTGTTTCAAACATTAGGATATAGAATTGTTTTAAAATTAATCAGTTGCTTCATTACTAAATCCAACATCATGATCCCTCCAATTACCACTGATTTTATTACATTTTATATGGGAAAAGCCATAAAATCCAGATGATTTTACATTTTAAACACATTTAATTCAAACCCAGTGTTAAACAATCTGAGACTTATGAACCGGCTAAGTGTTGCCCCAGCTTCCTAGTCTTTCAGTTACCAGTGTCATGGTCACCTGGTGGTGGGTGCTGACACACAGGGTCTTAACCATGGCTGCTCTAAGGCTGAAGGGACCGTGCTCCCAAGAGAGCTATCTCTTGCACATCTTTGCCTGAGCTCATCACCTGGCAAACATCTATCACCTTTCTGTTCATTTGTTCTGCTAATATATAAGTCTGATTTGTAACCCAGGCTAGCCTCAGCTGCAGAAGTACACTCCTGCCTCCACCTCCCTTTGCTAGAATTGTGAGCAGAGGCTACTGAACCCCTGGCTGTTCTCTTTCCTCCTATGTGGACCAGCTTTTTTTTTCCTGTTTTATTTTTTCTGCATAAGTGATAGATTTATTACAGAACCATGATATTTTATTCCAATTTCTCCCAGAAAACTCAAAGCAGAAAGGCACAAAGCAGTGAGACCATAACCAGAACACAGATGGTAGAAACCTTCACTCCCATTCCTGCCCATCTATGCTTTGAGAGCAGGGAGGCAGAAGGCCTCTCTACAGCCCTTCTTTTCTGTCTGGAGTCTGAAACAGGTCTCTCCAAACTCAGCTCCCACTTCCTTGGGATTGAGCATGATCCTTAGTTCTCCCCTCAGCCACTACCAACTACAAATCCTCAGGCTCTTGCTTTTTACCCAGCCTTGGCTTACTTTAGCCCAACACAGTAGCTGCTTCTGGTCACCGGGCTGACTTAACCTGTGGTATCTTCATAGAAACGCCATATGCCTAAGCCTCCCACATGTCCCGTTAGTCACATGGGCAAGGGAAGAATTGTGATTATCTAATAAAACCGATGATTGGTGTTCACAAGGAATAACTGCATTGGACGCTTGGCTTTCGAGTCAGAGCTTATCTGAGGTGGCAAAGCAACCTGCTTGCTTAAGTAGGAATCACTACTGGCTTCCTCGTTGATTATTACTTAAGCATAGTTGACATTTAAAAAATTACCTTCCTTCTTCTGGGTTGGAGATCATACAAGGTGCGTGTTGGCAAGCTCTCTTTGGCTGAGATAGCTCCCATCCCTAAAGATTTCTTTTTAACTTTTTACCATAGTGCATGACACAACATGTGAAGAATTATCAAACTACACATGTAATATCCCACAAGACCAAGGTTTCTAAACACAGACTTAGGTTGAATAAATACATAACATTTTCTAAGCACTCTTTCAATGAATTTACATGTTAGGTTTTACGAACTTACGTTAAATGCCTCTTGATATCAGCCATATCATGATAAAAGATACAGAGGCCCAAACTTAGAACCTGCTTTTGTGAAAAAGCCCAAACACCACAAATGTCTCCAGGCTTCGCAAATCCCTGTGGCAGTCTTGATATGTCGGCTTCACCTGTGTCTCCCTGTCTCCTTTGCTGTGGATGAAGGTACAGAGATAAGTCATTCTCCTAACCCTGCAATCACCTTGGGTGCAGGGACAGGAAACTTGACAGGACAGGTCTCTAAGGGAAGCATCCATCAGCGTGAGCCTACAACATGGAGCACAGGCAATCATTACCAGAGAGCCTGGTTGCATCAAGCCATAAGGACTTGTTCATTTCCTCCTTAAACGACCAGAGCTGAGAAGATGGGCGGAACTCCCTAAGTGCCTTGTTATGAATTCATCTTGTGTAGTTCTGCCTCTGCTTAAACCTTAAACTCACACTGATACCTCTACAACAGACCTCAAAAGTCAATTGTCTCCTTTATCTGGTCCTCTCCCCATGGTGGACACATGGAATAAATCTCCCCTCTCCAGCTTTCACTGCCATTCATCACTTTAGCTGCTGTACTAAGGAACAAGCAGGCAAGCCAGATTTAAAGGCTGCCTGGGACTAAGCTTTAACCCTACAATCTTCAGTTACAGCACTGTCATATAGCGTTGACATGGTTACCACCCTATTATCCTACTTATGATTCTATTCATGGCTATTGCATAAAACTTGAGAAAAACTTTTTAAAAAATGATCAAGAGGAAATTAAAGAGAGGCAAAAGATCTCATTGCCCAGAGGCAACTTCTTGTTACAGTTTTAATTCCTTTCTTCCCAATCCCGTGTGAGTTGTGTAAGTTAATACAGAGCTCATAGAGACACCTATGGCTTTACAGAGGAAAAAAAAATGAGGTTTCCTTTTTTATTCTGTTTCCATTACTTCTTCCCATATTTTCTCTTAAAATGCTCTTAATTTTGGTCATCTTTAGCATGAGTTATACCCCTGCTCACTTCCTGGGTTTCTGTGTAACACTGGACACCTGTTGATCATGAGTTCAAATTCTGACCTGTTCCTCTAAATAAAATGCTATAATTAGTCTGAAGCCCAATCAGACTCAATTGACTCTTAGAAAAGCTATATCAGTTCCCTGCCCACTCATACCCAGGAATATCTTAACTGACCCTCACCTGTCACCAGCAAGTTTCAGACTAAGAGAAAACTCTTGCCAAGCAAATAGCTGAAAATGGATCTCAGTTTTATTGGCATTTAAAGTAATGGATGCTCTTACTGGCTTACTTGCTGGTGTATATCTCATGGTCGTGCCTCATCTATGGAGGTTATTTTACAGGGAGCTTAATTGTTGCTGCGCCAAGTCCTTTTTAAGTTCTAGAAATAACTGCTGTGTTGTTTCTACAAGGTCATCTCTCCCACAGTTCTCATTATACAATTACACAAATGCAGGCATTTCTATGTTCCTATCAGATGCCAGCCTGCCCTTCAAAAACAACCTTTGCAACAAACTAACATCTTTGCTCCAGGACCTACATTATCAGATTTCAGCCCTAGGCTTAATTCAGACTATCTGCTCAGTCTGGGGATCAACTGGTGAAACTCAAAGTAACAAGGGACGCTAGGCATTATTAACAGTGTTATATACAGTTGGATTTCCTTGCCAAGCAGTCAGTGCAAACCTTTAGTCTAAGATCACTTGAGAGACTAAAAGATCATCTTACATGCATGTGTGTAGGTGAGCAAATTTTGCAGAGTCATGAATGTGTTACGTCAGAAAAACAGATAGACGGAAACCTTTGTGTCTTCCCGGAATGTCTCAATTCCTTTAATAGAAATAAGTTCACAAGTTGCATCAATGCCATTGACTATAAAGTTCCAAATTGTCCCTTCCCCCTGAGAGCTGGC
This sequence comes from Mesocricetus auratus, assembly GCF_017639785.1. Classification (NCBI taxonomy): domain Eukaryota; kingdom Metazoa; phylum Chordata; class Mammalia; order Rodentia; family Cricetidae; genus Mesocricetus; species Mesocricetus auratus. The sequence continues at coordinate 3,340,320 of NW_024429212.1, read as the reverse complement.
TGCTGGTCAACAAAGAATCCTCAATTCCATAATAGTTTACCAGTAATAACGCTCACACATTATACTCCACACATCAACATTGTAGCATTTCCTTATTTGTTTTATAATATTTATTTGTATTTCTGTGTGCATGTATGCCCAGGTACGTGCCTACAGGACCCAGAAAAGAGCACTAGATCCCCTGGAGCTGGGATTAGATGTGGTTAGTTTTGAGCTGTCCACTGTGGGTCCCAGGAACCAAACTCCAGGCCTCTGTAAGCACAGAAATGCTTTTAACTTCTGGATCATATCTTCACCTCTAATATTTTCAAAAACAGTAAAAAACTTCCCCCTTCCATTACAGTAATGGCTTTAAATCATGAAACCAACCAAAGAAAGTGTATATAGGGTAGCTGATGAGATAGTTCAGCAGCTAAACGTACATGTTGCTTTTCTAGGAGATCTCAGTTCAGTTCCCAGTACTCACGTCTGGAAGTTTCAAACTGCCTGTATCCAACTCCAGGGGATCCTATGCCAACCCCTCCACTCCATGGTGTCCTGCATGGACACAACACCTGTGTGTGTGTGTGTGTGTGTGTGTGTGTGTGTGTGTGTGTGTGTGTGTGTGTACACATGTGCATAGATTTTTTAAAAAAGCAAACATAAATAAATAAACACATCTTTGATAAAACTGTGTGTGACAGAATGGCCCAACATAGCTCAAGAGTTCAGAGGCCTCACTGGAGGCAGATACACAGACTTGACAAAGATGCAGGCAGGAGGAGAGCTAATGCAGTGGTTAGGCACTGAAGAACCCCCAGCTACATCGCAGCCATGGGTACAGAGTAAGCTGCGGGTTCCCAGGGCTGAGGGCCTCAAGGTTGCACTGAGTTACTGAATTAAATCATAAGGCCATGAGTACGGTGGAGACAAAGTCAATTATCTCAACCAGATGGATAAATGTGGGATGGACAGAGGGAAGTCCAAGTAAGTAATGCCAGCAGTGGTTATTGAGCTGAGTGAGCTCAAGCCCTTGGGATAGTCGGGAGTCCTCTGAGTCATTCCTTTGATGCACACACTGAGTGGTCACATGACAGGTCAGTGGGTTTGTTGCTATTTCAGTATTAGTCGACCTCTTTTTGGTGGGGTCCAGGTGGGAGGTTTGTACCCTTCCCTCAGTTTGGACCAGTTGGTGAATCTGCAGACCTGACTTGCAAGACATAATTTTCATATTCCTGTGTGCTAAATGGCCCAAGTTTATTTTGATATGTTCTAAGAGGATCCCCTTTCTCTTTGAGGAATAAGCCAATTACCAGTTTGTGTCTCCTGGTCAGCAACAGGCAGGAATGTGGGTTTACATGAACAAGGTATTCCCCTATGTGGTTGCCTTCCCAATGAAGCAAAATGCTTCTCATAAAAAGGGGTCTCCCAGGGCAAAACACACTCAGGAAACCACTGCTTTCAGTGATGTCTTAGTGCAGAACACATCCTAGTTATCTATTTTTTTGCCTATCACCTATTATCCATCGCTTATCTACCAATCATCTGTTAGCTCTCATCTATCTCTCATGTACCTATTATCTATCTATGTATCTATCTATCTACCTACCTACCTACCTACCTACCTATGCATCCATCATCCATCCATCTATATCTATCTCTAGATATCTCTCATCTATCTATCATGTGTGTACCCATCCATCATCTGTCTGTATCTATCTCTAGTTATCTATCATCTATCAATCATCTATCTATATTTATCATGTATGTATGTATGTATGTACGTATGCATGTATCTATCTATCTATCTATCTCCTATCATCTACCTATCTTCTCCCTATCTACCTACTTACTTGTATGAGGCTATATCACACACTAATAATGGTGTTCGGTGTCTAGACAATGCCTATGGAAATCCCACCAAAACCCTGATGGGATACTTCACCAGCTTAAAGGGAAAAAACTCACAGTAAAATTCTTGATCTTAAGGAAAATAAATAACTTCATTTGCCCCTATGTTCTGAGCCACCTGAGACTATCTAGATAATGTATTTCCTGTGACTTAAGTGTATAGCCATAATTTCAGACAGGATTTAAGTTGTAACGGGCAAGATTAAAAGGTCATTTCACTTGCCCTTTGGGATTTTTTGGTTCACTCTATAGAAGTTATTTTAACCCCCTTTCACAAATAGAAAGAGAGGATGATACCAGGAGAGGATGGAGGAGGGGAGAGGAAAAATAAAGGGGCGGAAATCTGCCTGGAGACGCAGACCTCTCCTGGAAGCTGATACAGTCATTCCAAAGCATCCCCAACTCAAAAAGGACTCTGTTACCATTCTTGCACACCTAAGAGATGTCTTCCTGTGTGGAAGTGTTTCTGTACTGTACTTCTCTCACTGGGAAACTGAAAACCATTGTCCTACATCACTCACTATCTGTGTTTCTATGGAAGTGCCAGTGTGGATAGAGCCAGCAGCCACAAGTCCTGGGATTCCCTGACTCATTTCTGTTTTTTTCTGAAACTCAGAGACACAGCCTTGTTTCTGTGTTTTCTCTTCAACTAGGGAAAAGTCTTACATTTTAAGCACCAAGATTCTGTCTTCTCATTTCTGTTCTGAGCAGATAATATCTACTGGAGGGAAAATGGTTCAGAGTGAATTCCATCTTTCCCTCTTTTTTAAAAATGTGGATTCAAGATACTGAACTGGGATCATCAGATTCATGTAACTAGTGTCTTTACCCACTGCTTCATCAAGCCCAGGTTGAGGAGATCTTTTCTGAGACTTATCCCAGGGAAAGTCAACTCCATGGCTAGAGCACCAGAAGGAATTTCAGGACCAGTCTTGGAATTTATTTAAAGGGATTTAAGCACCAGGATGAATATAAAAGGGGCACTCAAAGAGAGAATGAGTCTCCCCCCAAGAATGTGGAAACAGTCCTTAAGGTCATTTTAGGGTATCTGATGGTGGATGTTCTTCTGTATATATGTTTCTCCAGTAATCCAAGACCACATGGAAATACATAGATTAATAGAAATAGGTTATTAGTTAAGACAGAGCTACCAATAAGAAGCCCTAGCCATTGGCCAACAAGTTAATAATTAATATAAGTCTTTGTGTGCTTATTTGGGGCTGAAAAGGGTAGTGAGACCTGGTGGGACAAGAAACCGCCAGCAACAGGTGTCTTCAGTATCCACAATCACAGCCCCCGATGACATCTGAAATCATTACCTCAGGGTGTTATTGAGAAAATAAATGAGACTATTGGAGACCCTGAGTACACCATATGGGATTATAGTGATCAAGTAAACCCCTAGGCTTCTGGGAATCTAGGGGAGTTAAGTTTGTAACCTGGTTTGTGAAAATCTCAGAAAATATACAGGAAAGGAGCAAGACCCACTGAAAGATCAGATATGTTCAGGCTTAAGTATGGCATTGCTATTTTAACACTTAAAAAAAAAGAACATATTTTGTTTCATGTGCATGAGTGTTTTGCCTGCATGTGTGTCTGTGGATCGCATACATGCCTGGTGAAAATGGATGACAAAAGTAGGTATTAGATCTCCTGGAATTGTAGTTATAGATGGTTGTGAACCATAGCGTGGATTCTAGAAATAGAACCCAGGTCCTCTGCAGGAGCAGCTAATGTTCTTAAACACTGAGACAAAACAATGGCTCTGATTTTATCTTTCTTATTTAAAAAGTACATACCTGTCTCTATGGTGGCAATTTCCAGGCACATTTTGTTAATTGTGTTGGAAAGCTAGACTCTCAAGTGATGTGAGTTCAACCACAATCCTGAGAGAGGGTTCCTTTATTTTCCCATGACCAAGAATTTTCCCTGACTCTCCTGTTCAGTAACACCCACTGTGTCATAGATGTTACAACCTAGAAGAACACATTTCAAAAATGACTGCAGCATAGATCACTCTACAGGCACTGTCGAAACTATAGAATATTCGCTAAGTGCCGTTCATAATCATTAGCAAATGCATTAAAGATTCATATATTCTTCGTGCTATAAATCCTATCATTTTTACCACATTCTTTAATATTTACTTTTATTCATGTATATATGTGTATGTATGTGTGCATATGTATATGTGTATGTGTGTGCACGTGCACACATGCATATGACCTCAAGTGGTTCACCTGAGTACAGTGCCCAGAGAGACCAGAAGAGGTCACCAGATTCCCCAAAGCTGGAGTTAGAAGTGGTAAGAGGGTGTGAGAACTGAATTCCAGTCCTCTGCAAGCACAGCAAGTATTAACTGCCAAGCCATCTCTTCAGTCCTGGGGCATACTTCACTTATCAAATGTTTGCAGTGACTCATTATGTTCTCCATGATTTGACACCAGCAGCAGCCTCTTGGTTTAGTGTGTTCTGGACACATGGCTGGTCATTCCATAATATTCCCATGGGAGAAGGATGACCTAAAAACAGACTAGCCAAATGCATCCACTTTACCAAATGATGTACAAATGTACTACAAAGAGGCCTTTGGGGAAAATGATTTCACCGATTCCTCCTGAAATATAAGAAATTAGTTCATCTCTTGCTAGATACTGCAATGATGTTAGAAGATCTTATGTCCATGCTAGAATGGCCACACTATTCAAGGCAGTAAGATTCTCCTACAAGGCTGTATTCAATCTAAAGCCTTATCTGGAGCATGTACCCCATGCTAAATAAGTAATGATTTATCCTTAGCTGATCCTCCATGCAGAAAAATTCCACTTTCGTTTTTGTCTAACCTTGGGGAGGGGCTTTTAATAGGAAAAGCCTCCTGGCCCTATGGTGTGAGCTTTGGATGTAACTGTGGCACATAATCTGTGTCCTGAGTCTCATTACAATGTCACCTGGCAAGTGAGCAATGTCCCCAGATCTCAGGTTCCTTCTCTGTTTAATAAAGGTAATTATCACCTGCTTTGCAGAGGCCTGTGACAAGCAAATGAGATAGCAAGCAAACACCCAGCAGCTTCCTGGCCCTGCTACATGTGAACAGTGCTTACAGTGTTCCGTGCTGGGCCAGCTTTGCCTCTGGATCAAGAGGGTGGGGGACCAGTGGCCCTTCACTTCCACTTTCCCATCCACTTTATTTAAGATGCTAAGGACGGATTTGTAACTGAGTCAGGCAAACATAGGAGGCAACCCAGCCCTTATTTGGTTTTGCACACTTCTCTTGTAATAACATGGTTGCCTCATGCATTCCCCATGAGCACCCCTCTCCAAACAACACTTGTCAATTAATAAAACAAATGAACTTGATTGGAGAAAAACAGGGAGTGGGAACCAAGGATCAAAATCACTGGGACTTCACCCTGGCAACTTCTGGTGTCCTTTCTGTGCTGCTCTGCCCAAAGGACAAGGAACCTTTTTATGGTACTGGTCTGAGTGCAAGCAAGCTATTTATATCAGACCTCAGTAACCATGTGTGTCCCAGACCGCATGACAACCTGATAGCAGAGACCTCATATACATGCACATATACAAGTTTTCTCCTCTTCTCCATGGCCTCTCCTGCCTCCATCATTGCACTGAGTTCACAGGGCTGATCTCTCAAAGGAGGTTACACCTAACCACAGTTCACAGCATTGGTGGCTCAAGTCTTCATTCATTCTTTCCAGAAAAGAATTGCAGTGTATTTCTGGTCTAGGAGTCAAGAGAGGCATCAGTGTTGCGGGGCAAAAAACAGTAGAGGAAGGCTGAGGGCCGGGGTGGGTAGTAGGAGAGCCCTGTATCTCACACAGAGCTGTGAAGCCTAGGGAACCAGTACCAACCAACAGCTATTGGAGATATGCTATTTGGTCCAGAATAATCAGGCTGGGCTGGGACAGCCAATTTCTAAGCCACCCTCCATACTACATCACCAAGAAGTGGTTTCATTGGTAAGGCAACCACTTTTCTTGAAAGTGTCTCCAACCCTTGGCATCTGCAAAGGTTGAGCCTATGAGCTGGTTGTATGAGAGCAAAGACCAGAGTGAGTGAGAACCAGAGGTGTGAACACACAGCTACACAACCTTCTCTGGAAAGCCTCCTCCTCATCCGAGCATGGCTCCCAGGACGCCATCCGGAGTGTTGCCAAATTCATTCCCTAGCACCTGTCTTCTGGTGGGAAAGCAGTAGACCAAGGTGCAGTCCCTAGAACTCACAATGTCGAAGGGGCAAGCAGGATCCTGCAAGGTGGCCCCTGACATCAATAATCACATTTCCGTCACTGTGGGAAACATCACTGTTAAGGCAGTTTAGGAGACTAAACTGTTTATTTGGCTCAAATTTCCTGGCCACAGTCTTTCACTGAGGGAAATCAGGGCGCGACTCAAGGCAGGAACCTGGGGACAGGAACCAGGGAAGTCTGATATTTACTGGTTGGGTCTTAGTTCTCCTAGACTCATGACAAGTTAGTTCCTTTGAAGCACAGGACTACCTGCCTAAGGATGGTGCCTGCCTTAGGACGTTGTGCCCTCCCACCTCAGTGAATAATCAAGACAATCCCTCACAGTCCAGCCTGCTGAAGGCAATTGCTCAGCTGAAGACTTTCTGGCCTGGGTCTAGTTGGCAGCTGATGCGAGATAGGACAGGCAGAATGACACCACACATAAATAAATGCAATGGCACTTATTTTTGATTTGGCTTGTTGATTAAACTTGCCTTCAACTAAAAAAAGTTGATAAACTTTTTTTAGTTATTATTTTGTCAATGGCATTATTTGGGGGCCTGAGCCACAAAACTTGGGGAAAGCTTCCTTAATTTTATTAAATAACATCACATCAAAATTAATGGGGTGGGAGAAAGGAACAGAATTGGAAACTCTTTACAGGAGTAGAACGCATTTCTAAATGAGCAACCACCAGAAGCTAATTTTGAGAAAGTAATTACAGGACATTTTCTGAGAGGGGCTCTATGGAGAAAGAGCACAGAAGGAAGAGCTGTGATGAGCAGGTGGCAGTCTATGACGTAAAACACTGATGAGACATGTGTCACGAGCAAGCACATTTCCTGCCAACAATGAGGAAAACAGACACCCTAAAAAATGTCTTCAGCTTGAGCAAATAAAAATTTAAGAGTAAGTTATCCACAAGCACTGCAGGCACGCACACACTTAGGTACACATCTATACAAGAACAAACATGCACATATGCATATAGAAATATAACACATGCGTACATATATACATATATATACAGGCATGAAGATGCATATTCACACATACATGCCTATATGCATATATATTTATATATATACAAATATATATACAAATACACATATGCTCGTGCACATCCATGCATATATACACACAAACATATATGCACGAAAGTACATATATAAACACATGCATGAAATGTATGCATGTATCTACACTGAGTTTCTATAAGCACTAAAATGGAAAATGATTCTTCTAAATTGAATCTGCAAAAGCATAGACAACAGCATGTTTATTATAAACTACTTGCCTTTTTTGAACTTTATATCTGCTCCAAGATGGCAGAGCTGACAGCATTGCCTCATGAATAGAACAACTCTCTGATCTGTGGGCTGCTCTCTGGTTTATAACCCATTTTATTTCTTGCCAATATTTGCAGGATCCTGCCATTAATAAATCACCTTTAGAAGTACTACAGTTGGAAAAGTCCCCATTAGTGACATTGCTTGGGCCCAGTGTCTGTTCAGCCAGCCCAGTGCTCTGAACACTCGCTGTGGTGTTGCTATGCCGTGTGTTAATGTTTCTTTGAGTCACCCATTATTAATGGCATCAGCACTCAGGGTACAAGATGCTTCACTTTTGTCTATTTCCTAACTCCTGGGAGGAATGCTGACCATCAAAGATAATACAAGACTGCATGAGTCTGACCACTGGGACTTGATAAATTTTCTGTGTCTAACAAACATAGATCGAACATTCTGCAGACACCATAGGATGATGTCCAGTGCCGTCATTAATCCTTTCTACCTCATTCCCTTGAGACAGGATCTCCCATAGAACCTGGAACAAGGCTGTCAGTGAGCAAGCCCCAGACAACCCATCTCCTTTCCCCCCAGAACACAGCCAGGTCACCATGCTTGCAGAGAAAGAGCTCTTACCCACTGAGACACGTCTTCAGCTCCTCCAACCACCAGCTCTAATGTGCAAACACTAACTTTTTATGGCCCAGGAAGCTCCCCATGCAACAGAAAAAGACATTGCTCTGTATGTCTCCATGCTCCGCTGTCTGGCAACTGTGTATTTGGTCTGATCTGTCTTTAGGGGGCCTGTCAACATCATTTCTCCACGTCCCCTGTGGAGGAAGAAGAGGGGTCAATTTGTGTGTCAGTATAGTCTGGAGAAGGAGGTACACTGGGTGGTCTTGGTCATAGTTTGTGATTCTGGCCAGAGCTTAATAATGATGACATTGGTCTTGGCTTCTTCAGAACACCTTGACCCTGCTGGTTCCCAGGGTACAAGTCAAAAGTATATCTGATGGGCAGGGCTGATTCAATTTCTGCCCTTAGGAATTGAGAAAGGATAATTAACATGAGAGGACCTGGGGGAACAGGTGCTGAAGTGGGATCGATTCACTGAAGGAAATCAGGAATTAGATTCCGAGTCGTGAGACAAGCAGAGAGGGAGGCACCAGGAATTCTAAATTGGTAGAAGTCACAAATCCCAGGATGTGCCTGCTGAGGGCTGAGAACCTGGGCGTTGTAGGCTCGGAGTGTTTTGAAATGCATACACTACTCGATTTCCCTCTTAGTTACCGGGAGTAAATTCTCTATTTCTTAAGTTCTTTCATAGGTGAAGGAGCACCCCAGTCCTTTTAGAGTTGCTAAGTACATTTTCCCAATGTGACAGACAAACTGAGGATATTTGGTCTCAGACGACCCTGGGCTTCTCAGGAGCTCAGCACTACAACTCTCTAGCAGAAAGTCTAAAAACATGCTGCTCCTGTGAATTCTTTTCTTAAAGTTGCTGAAGGCCTGTGACTGTAAGGGCCTAGCACAGTACAGACTATCAGAAGGGAAGAAGAGGACTTGGTCTGAGCAGAGAGGTCCCTGGCAATGCCCCAGGCGAGCCCTAAGCGGGGTCAGGTGAGACAGTTGCCTTGGGAACACAGAGCCTCCTCCAGGAGCTCAACTCTATCAATTTAGCCCTTTTGCCTAGGGCCACCTCCTGGGGCAGGTGCTTGACAGAATGCTGTGCTCTTTATGAAAGCCAAAATCTCCCTGACAAAAGGAACGTTGAACAAGCTACTTAGGGTCTATGGAGTCCAGGGTCACCACAATAAACCATGAGGCCTCCTTTTCAAGGATATTTCCCAACTGGACCCCTCAATGAAGTTAGTATTGAGAGAGCCATACAGGAATAGCCTTGTCTAAGCACTAGCAACATGCCAGTCCAATCACAGGAAACTTCAAACCTGAGAGGGACAGAGAAAGTGTCTCTAGAATGTCTGTCTGTTCCTGGCAGGGATGCTGGCCTCACTTGTGGGTACTGAGCTGTGGAAACCTTTTCAAGACGCCTCATTGATCAAAGGAGAAAAAAATACATTCACAAAGTTTAATTCCAAGTTTATTTAAAACAATATAAATGATTTTAAATATGAAAAAAGCCACAAAACAGCCCCACACTAACTTAACCTCCAAGAATAGACTATGAGAAGCCACCTGTCCACCTGCTGTCATCAAAAATCCTAAGTTGTAGCTTTTGTATGAGATGCAACATGTTAATATTACTGAATCACACCAGGGTGGTCAACAAAATGGTGTAAACTGCATTTGAAATATATTTGTTCTTAAACATATGCACGTATGTGCATGCTTCCTATAGTGAAAAGAAAAGTACCCCCCAAAGAAATGAAAGTTGTGAGGTGCTAGAAATAATTATAATAAGTGCATAGGACCTGAAGAGATGTCTCAGTGGTTAAGAACACTTGATGCCCTTGCAGAGGAACCAGGTTCAGTTTCCAGCATGCACATGGCAGCTCCTAACCTCTGTATCTCTGGTTCCAGAGGATCTGATCTCCATGGGCTCCTGAAGACTTATGCTACACATATAGATGTACAGGCACACACGCACAACCTTTTGGGAATAGATGCTATTCCCAACGAAAACTGCATTTTCAGTCCTTATCATATGCAACAACTATATGAAGAAATGAACATTGATTGTTTTGCTCTTTAGAGATAAGGCGATTAGTGTAATGCCCTTTTAGTTGCTCTTGCTAACATAGGATGGTGTGTCTTCTTATAAGTGGGAAAGACAACTGGTTACAGATTCAATCTCCTAATGTAATTTTACTTTCTGTGTCTCATTCCTCATTTTAAAAAAAAAAGTATATGTCAGAAACCGTAGAAGAATAATGAAAACATTGAAACTAGTTCAATAGTAAAGCTTTAAAGGATATTTAAATGACAGTTTTGTTGGCTGTGAGGTTCTAATCCTTCTGTGGGGTCTGCCATCTCCTGGCACCGTTAATGTCTTCTCTGGTACTCCCTTCCACACAGTGGGGGGGTCTACTTCCATGGCAGCTCCGATGGCTGCTACCTGAAGCCTCCATTGTGGTGCCTTCCTTAAACTGTCAGATACCCAGGCATCTCCCTACACAGCCCGGAAAAGTGGATCACCACCTTTCCTCTTCAGATTCCAACTTCCAGATTCGAGCCGTCACATGTAACTGTAGACCCTCTTCCAGTGTTCACAGGCATCCCTAGATTTTCCCATCATCTAGCACTGAGGACAAATAAAATCCTCAGCCAGGGTGGTGATGTTTAAAACTCCTGGAACTTAATCACCCTAATGTTGGCAGCCTTTGGCTAACCTTTGCAGTGGTATGGTGGAGCTGCAGTGCTGGTGGGACTAGGATTAGCATGGGTTAGGACACCAAGACAGAAGTAGATTTTTAAACTCACAATTAGCTTCATAACAACATGTATGTTGAGGTGAAATGTGAAAAGTAATAATTAAAGCATGAGTATTTGCTCATGTACATATGTGTGTCACGTGTGTACGGTACCCTCCGAGTCCAGAAGGCTGCATCAGATTCCCTGGAACTCAAGATTACACACAGCTGTGAACCACTGTGTGGGTGCTGGGAACAAAACCCAGGTCCTATGGAGGAGACATAAGCGCTCTTAACCACTCAGCCATCTCTGCAGCACACCCTGGCATTTCCCTCTTGCGGTTTCCCCCAATGTCTTTGCTACAGTTCATGCACTGTCAGTACACCGAGGCACTGGGTGGGAGAGAGGCAGGAGAATCAGAGAAACAAACAGAAGTCTGTCTTTGGGGAAAAAGAAATGTCTCCAGTCATCCTAGCACTGCTGACTTTAAGATGTGGAATTATTTTATGCATCACAAGGCCAGAGGAGACTCTGCCAAGTAAATCATCTCTTTTGGAGACATCAAAAGAAAAAAAGCATTTACATCTTTGATTCATCATACTAAAGTGCTGGGGTTCAACCATCAGAGCAAGCTTTAACAGGCTTTGCGTTTGCAGCACAGAGATTTTCTTGTTAAAGATCAGATTTATTACACGTGCTTCCCAGCGCTGAGTTTTTAAAGCTAATCTTTTCTGAACATGACTTTAAATTTGACATAAATAAAGTTCATGTTCACCATCTGCAGATCCTGTCTCCGGTTCTAGAGAACAAAGATTGTAGAGCTCTCTCTTCCTAAGAACAAAGAAGAGCTGAGCATTTGGGAAAACACCTTCCTTTTCTGTCACTTTGAACACCAACCACTTAAGCTCTAACTATCCAATAGCCCCAAAGAACTTCAATCTATTCTGAATACTATTGATAAGAAAACTGCATGAACATACAAGCAGCTGCCTAGAACAAGCAGCTGAGATCTACGCATAGACCCAAGGACACCGCTTCTGGATAGACACTCCAAGGACACTAAGTGAGTGTGCTTGAGAGACACGTGACTGCCCTGTTTAATGCCCCACTATCCAGAGTAACCAAGGTTTGGAGACAGCCTGGAAGTCCACCAACATGTACATGGAGATAGCATGCCTTGTAGAGAAACACTGGAGTTTACTCACCACAGAGAACCACCATGCCATGCCATCTACAGGAAAATGAGTGGGACTAGAGATAATCAAGCTGAGTGGAAAAAGCCAGACTCAGACAAGTATCAGATGGAGAGCCTGGGCATGCCTGTGAGACTTGAGGGGAGGAAGAAGTTGAAAGGAGGACAGAATGAAAGAGTTAATGTAGTAAAGAGAGAGAAAACATGCTTTTCCTCATGAAGGCTCTAAAAGGGAAAGAGATAGAGGGAAAACAACTATTTGAGAGGATTGTTGTTTTAAAAAATCCTGGTTAATGGAAAGGTTACTGGAAACCCATCGTTTTAAAAAATCCTGGTTAATGGAAACCCATCGCTGGTGGTGCAATAAGCCAATCAAACTGAATTAGTAAATCCAGGTTTAATTTGAGCAAAGCATTCCTGGGTGGCCCCAGGGGAACAGAAAACCAGGAACCATGAAGTGAATCCAGAGGTTGGGACTTTTAATGCTCTTGGGGTTGGAGTCGCCAATGGCGGGATTTTAGGGGAGGAGTCTAGACTGAGGTGACTCCAGGGGACTTGCCCTTGGCACCCTAAAGGTAGGGTTTGGACTGGGCTATCAAACATTCCAACCTCTTTGTATAGATATAGAGGCAGGTAGGGCTTCCACCTGAACATCCCAGACTCCTTGGGTATAGATAGGGGTGTTGGTTCAAGTCTGGCATCTTCCTGCTGACAAGGGATGATGTGAAGAGGGTCAGGAATGCAGTGCTCATGAACCTGGCTGGGGTAGCCCAAACCAACTTAAGGTGAGACAGCCCCAGTTTGCATAAGTTTGATAGGGTGTGCTTAAACCCGGAAGTACCCAATTACACAAGCCATACGACGGATACCGGAAGACTGTGCTGGTGCATCCTCCGAGGTAGCCTGGCGTCAGAACAGTAGCAGGTTTGGGAAATTCCTGAATGGGACATCTCCCAGACAAGGAATCCCAAAGAGGTCGAGACTGTCTCTACCCCGAACAGCCCAGTCATCTGCCACTGCAGTGTCTTGACCAGTGGACTGTAAGAAAAAGGGATCTTGGATGTCATATGGGCCGCTGGCTTGGTCTTAGGAACACACCGAGAAAGTCTTGTGTCCACAGGGCAAGAGGAAGAGTGGTTTCCCATGGCCATCTGGGACCTGGAAACTCAACTCTACTGGGTTGGGCACCAGATATTAAGTTTAAAAACTCCTGGTTAATGAAAAGTTTCCTGGAAACCCAATGCTGATGGTGCAATAAGCCAATCAAACTGAATTAGTAAATCCAGGTTAATCTGAGCAATGCATTCCTGGATGACCCCAGGGGAACAGAAAACCAGGAACTACAAGGTGAATCCAGAGATGGGGGCTTTTACTGTATGCTGGGGGAGGGGGGGGTCTGCACCGAGGTGCCTCCAGGGAAGGGCTCACCCTTGGCACCCTGAAGGCAGGGTTTGCAATGGGGCTACCAAACAAGGATGTTAGTGTGAAAACATGTTATAATGAGACTCATCATTTTGTATGTTAACTAAAAATAAGTTAATTTTCTTATTGACAACTAACGGAGGCTTTTTTGTATTTCTGTGGGAAGTGTGCATATGTAGGTACATGAGTGCATGTGTACTTGTGTGTTTATGTGCAGAAGACCCAAATTGACAGTGGGCACTTTCTCCAATGGTTTTCCACTGTTACTGAGGGGGGGGTTTCTCACTGGGCCTGAGCTTGCCACTTGAGCTAGTCTGGATAGCTAGCTAGCCCTAGAAATATCTCCTGCTGTCTCTGCCTCCCATGTGCTGGAATGGCAGGTGGCTACCGCTCCTGTGTGGCTTCTACATGTGCCCTGGGATCTGCTCTCTAATCCTCAGGCTTGCAGCACAGAACTTCAGCCACCCAGAGAGTCGCCTCCTCAGCCCCTAAGGCAGACAACTCTCCCTGAAGAGGCATTCATCGAGAGCAAGTGAGCTGAGCAATCTCCAAGACAGATAGTGGTGACACTCATCTTTATGAAATGCTTCATTTTATCCAAAAGCACAGACAGACAGATGCCAGACTTCTGCCCTCCTTTAATATGCCTGTAATTAAAATCCACTATGGCTCTCCTGGTTATCAAATACCAGGAGGTGAGATACAACGCAGGTTGTGAGGAATACAACAGTCCGCAACACGCTTTTCTGTGGGTGTGTGCCTGTCTGTGTGAGTTCCAGTGTGGATGACGGGGTACAAATGGAGGTCACAAGGAAATCTGGGGACTCAGGCCTCACCTGCTACCATATTTAAAGCAGCATTTTCTGCTGTTTGCCACTGTGCATACCCAGCAAGCCCATGAGAATCTATCTCAAGCTCCCATCTCACCGAGGGAGGGCTGCAATTGCAGGTGTGTACTGTTTTATATAATGTTACATGGGTCCCGGGGATCCAAACAGAGGTTCTCATGGCAAAGCCTATTGGGCCATCTGTCAGTCACTGTTTCCTTTAGAGCAGTAACAAATGCAAAGAAGGAATTCAATTTATTGAATTTAAATGTTGCATTGTTTTAGCTCTTTACAAGGCTTGCATTTTTAAAACATTATTTCAGTAGAGTTTTACTTCACTTCCAGTTTATGGATTTTTTTCAGATTAAGAAGGTGGGGGGGGGAGCAGATGTCTGTAACAAAAGGGAATTTACCAGACATGGCAGCACCGTTACACACACGGACTCATAGAGGCTGCAACAGTGTGAGCAAGACTTAAACAAGCTAAAGCTAGTCAGAATCCCAGTGTGGATGAGGGAAGGGCTCATGTATACCCAACCCTGGCAGCTGATGCATTCTGGGAGTGGGAGAGTTGGTTTTCTTCAGTGCTGTGGCTCTTGAGACACCACCTATGCCACGCTAGATGGCCCTGTGCCTGTGCACATATAGTCGACACTAAGAGGATACAGCAGACACGAAAACATTGTAAAAGAGAGCACACAAGGCTGCTGTTGGGAGCAGGTAAGGAGGAACCGGCTCTGGGATCACATCATGCTGAATCAGCACAGGAAAGCCACGTCTTAGAGCCAGGTATGGTAGTGCGCACCTGTCACCCCAGTGCTGGAGAGACCCATGCACTGTGGGCAGGAATGAATGCCTGTGGTGAGAACTGCACATCCAACACATGGGGAGCGCATTCTATTGGCTGAAACACAGAGTCAACCTGCTTTCTGCTTTCCATCCATTACAAAGTGCCTACAGTGACACCATGGACTTGGAGACCTACGTTGAGAATCCTGGCCTTCATACCTTGGCCCATTCTGGAATACTATTCTCCTGGTCTCTCCCTCATGATTCCTCAGCTGAACCTGCCTGACATAATTCAGTCCCTGTGCTTAGGATTCACATAGGGGTTTAAAATATGAGAAAACTTAAATAGGAAATGACCTTTGCAATTTTTAGGAAGAAATTTTTAGCTGACACTGAGCTAAAAAGTGGCGTTTGATGCCCAAATAGAGGCTACACAGTGTCCAGAGACAGGGGTAGGTCTACACATTACACTGCAGCCAGTCCAAACCTCATCGTTCTTCTGGGGCTTGCACTATTAGGGGTTCCTTGGAGATTGACATGGGATCAGCTTGGGTGAGCCTGACCCAGGCAGCTTGCTGGCCTAGAACCAGCATCAGAAGGAAGACTTGGATGAGTTAGGAAGGCCAAAAAGGAACAAGTCTCCTACAGGGCATGGTACTCTAATAGAGAAGGGTGCTGCACTGAGTCTAATCTAATGCTTCCTCCTCTCTCCTGTCTGAGAAACAGATGTTATTAAGCTGGTCTAATACAGGAAGGAAGGAACACAGACAACAGGGGCGTTGGTTAATAGCATGTGTGTCACAAAGAGTAGAGTTCAGAACTTGGAGCGTACAGATGTTCCTGGAGTTGGTAGTTGCTAAAGTCTGCACTGAGAGAAATGAAAGCATATTTGAGGGGGGGAGTTATGTGTGTCTAATTTGAGTGAATGTATGTTTATCAAGACAATTTTTCTTACAAAGATTTAGGTTTCCTGAGTAAATTAGAGGGAATAAGATTGCCCTTTGCTAGATTACTTTATTGGAAAACAATGTGCTTGAATCTCACTTACCTAGTAGCACCCAGAGGTGTCAGTAAGTAGTCAATCCCCATGTCCATATGGCCAGCTACGGCACCCCCAGTAGCCTGCTCTCTTCTGCAGGTCTGTGGTCCAAGGGCACTGGATGGATATGGGCCTTTGATTGCCTTCATTTCCTAAAGGAACAGCAGCCAAGTACCTTCTAGATCTTGGGTAATGCTCCTTACACTTTCATAGACTTAGCGTTCTCTGCAAGAGGCAGGTACATGTATTAACAGTAGGACCTAGGGGACTTTTCTGTCTCAGAGCTCTTGTTTACAATATACTTGTAGGGGCTGTGCATGTGGAAGAATGGGCAACACATAGGATTTGTAAATCTGGGCACATGAAGTTTCAATTTCCCAAATGCATTTTTAATAATGCAGAAGTCCCCATTTTGTATAAAGGTCTTCATTTTAAATAAAAGGAAAATCGATACTTATATAGAGCCATAACCTAAAAAGCAAGCTAATTATTTGTGTCAACACAAGCTTTCAAGCCGCCATCAGATTTTCTCTTGATTTATGAGACAGGGTGTTTCCTACTTAAATTGGAACTTTATTACAAACACTTTCTTTCAAAGTGATTTATTCATCACAGAAATCAATGGGGGTTGCATCTCGTGAAAAGCCAAGATTTTATTGATAGCCAGGTGAATATGTTGAGAACTGGAGCCCAACTCAGAGATGCCTACTCAGGACACAGGCTTTCAAGGTTCAAGATTAATGTGTTTCTTAAAAATTCATCTTGTAGACATCCAGAACGCCCAGATGATGGATAGTGCTAACAAGGGCCTTATTTAATTATAATTAATGGCGGAGGCAACATAGAAAGAATGGGCTCCATTTTCAGCTGCTTTGGAGAAATAATATGTCTTACATAAATCTGCCATACACTGTGGGACCAATCTGTGTAGCAGATACCACAGATCTATCAGAGGGGTCTCTGTGACTCTGTGACAGCTTCGGTTCACAGGACTCTTAAAAGTGAGTGCACATGCAATGCAGCTGCAGCAGCAGCAGCAGCAGCGCAGCCTGGCTTGCTATCATCCTTACCTCTCAGGTCCGGATGACTGGATGCCATCAGTGAGGAGGGGAGGGCTACGGAGAAGCCAGAGGACCTCAAGAAGGACAGTTAAAAAGCACAAGACTAGAAGCAATATCTCATGGTGGTGGCGGTTCATTTAGCAAAGAAAAGTGTCGAGAATCTAAAGCATTTTCTTTAGTTCTTGTGTCTGTGAAACCATCTCCCTTGGGAGAACACAATGATCAGGAATCAAGGAAGATCATGGGAATGTGAAGGGCAGGGGGCAACCACACAGGGCTTCGGGGGAGTCACTGAGTGTCTTAATTTTCAAGGACTCTCCATGTAGAGGTGAGTGCAAGCAATGGTTGCGACCACCAGAAACCTTAAAAGGGTGGCAAATCCTCATTTCTCTGCCCCTTTCTCCATGTTTATTTTCTCCTCTGTCTACCACATACCTCCCGAGCAGTCTCCTTTTTCCCAACCCCACAAGCTCCCTTGTAATTTCCTGGTCTTTAAGCATATTCAGTCCTACCCAGGTCTGTGTTTACCAGACTCTAGCTGTCAAGTTATGTTTCTCAAAGTTCTCTTTCCCTGTCAAAATAGAAGAGAAACCATTCCTACTCCCTGAACCCTTGACAGCAGTATTTATAAGTGGAGTAAAAGCATTTGGTAAATTCTGCATGCATTCCGAATGCCATGACTGTTGGCCAACTGTGTTGATAAGTCCTGTTACTATGCTATGTTTGTAAAAAGGAAATAGGGATGAGAGCTCTGAGTTCTTCAAATCAGGCATAGGGGAAAGGGCTGACTCCAGAGGACACTTCCCCATGTGGCAGGATACCTTCAACCAGAACAAGGTATTGGTGGCTGATAAGGACTTAGGGAAGATAGCATCCCAAGTAACTGTCCCAGCTCCTTATTTCTGGCATTCTCAGTTTGGTCTAGAATCTGCAACTTGCTTTTCCCTGATGTTTCCTTTCACTGGTAATGGGTCTGTGCAAGCTTTTCTGCATGTCCTACATGAGCCATGGTCTAGTCCGGTAATTCTTGATGTCACTGGTGAAGGCTCTGTTGGTCAATGTCCTTCTTAGATGGGTGACATCGTGTCTGGATTCAATCTTTGTGAAGTGCCTGCTGAGAGGTGGTCTGGGGAGGATGCCCTAGTCAAAGGAAGCCCATGAGCTCATCAGCAAGGAGCTGGCTTCATCTACCCACAATGCCTTGGAATTGAACCCACAGACGGGCTGAAGAGTTTCAGTATGTAATTGTTCAGCTACGTCTATGTGGCTTTATACTTTGGCATTGCTTAGAGATTCTTTTTAGCCTTCATATAATAATTTTCCTAATCGCCTCTCCTCCATTCTTCCTCTTCCTCTTCTTCCTCCTCTGTCCCCTCCTCCCCTCCCACCACCTTCCTTTTCTCTTTTTCCATCTATTTCTATGTATACACATATAAATTATTGACGTGTGTGGGTCACTCATATAATTTAATTATACAGCATTTAAATGATATATGTGTTTAAATTAGATATTTAATGAAAATTCAATTATATATACTACTTATTTACAACTGCTTCATAGTTTGTATATTTGTAAGTTTCAGAAATGTAGCTTATATTTTATGATTTTAAAATGGTATATATTTGATTTTTCCCTACTCCATGTGTTTCTTGTGTGTTTCTGGGTCAATTTTTAAGCAGCACATTCTGTATTCCACACTTCTTCCAATCACACAAACAAATAATGAGGCCTGAAGGATGATACTGAAAACATTTTCCTCTGCTGAGAAAATAACCAAAACTTTATGAAAAGGTTCTTTGGAACATGATAGGCTGCAAACCCACCACACTTCATGAGCAGCCTGGGAGAGTTTCAAGGACCAGGTGTGGTCACTTTAACTCAGAACCAGGTCCCTTCACTCCTGTGGATGAACACAGAGAAGCAGCAGAGATGTGTCCCCCACTAGACCTGGTGTCCTCATCCGGCCCCACCAACTCTGTGTCCACATGACGGGGCCTCTCCCTGCCACCAGATCCTTCCCACACTTACTTCATCACAGCAAATGTGATAACATAAAGGACCTTAAAGACAGGCCGATAGAGGTCGCTATGGTTACAATAAACTTCTTGTCTTTGCCTATGACCCAGGGTAGGTGGGGCCACGGGATGCTTCTACTCATAAAATCCAGTATGGTGGACTACAGCCTGAAGATGAGAATTGACGACATTACACGGAGAATTGGTGATATGGTCCATGGCCTCCAGTGAGGACTCACATTTATTATGCTGGAAAAAACTACCCCAAGATTTCAGGTCAAATGATTTCTGCATCTGTACCCAGCCCTAGGCCTGGATGGCCAGCAACGAGTCCCAGCCCCACACTCAACTCAGAACCTTTCAGATCTCATTCCCAGAAAAATCACTCTCACTCTACTTGATGAAATAACAGCAACAGTGACTTCCTTGTGCTTTACAAACCGAAGGAACACAATTTTGCTGGGAGTCACATTCTTAAGCACAGGGAGTCCATTTGTGGTGCTTTATTTTTTCTTATCAATTGAACTTATTCTTTGATATGTCCACATATATATTTCATTTTAATCAAATTCCTCTCCTACATCTGTCACCCTCCCCAAGTCCACCTATGCATTGCTTACATCCACACTTTTCTGTTTCACTTGTAGGTAACCTAGAGTTGAACCAAGGCTGCATGAGACCACGGAGTAGAAACTAACCACTAGAGCTTGGGGAGCATACAGCTAAATACAGTGACTGTGCCTCTCCCAGAGTCTGTTAGGAACCACAGCTCAGAAGGGAAGGGCTGGGGCCCTGTGAGGTCTTCCCCCACCCAGGACTTTGAGTACGATATTTTTATTTGTCAGTAGAATGATTTTATGTAGGCCACTTATCAATGGATTCCCTTTCTATATTACTAAGGGTTACTGATGGTTGGAAATGCTCAGGATCCAGTCACAAAGGCTAGGGATTAGATGCGAAGGGAACACTTCAGAACCACACTGCTAAAGACACCTGTGTTTGGCTAAACAACAGCATCTTTATTTCAAGGCTAGGGACACGTAAATTACTAAATCTGGTAGCTGTGTTTCAGAACTAAATGTTATATCAAGATTCCTTTGAATTTTTAAGTACAATGGGCATACTCACCCACTCTAAACATATAAATAACGGACGAAACTGCTGAGGATGTCTATTTGTTCTATGGAAGGTTAAGTACAAACAAATGCTAATATTAATTCATTAACTAATGCTTAATTGCTCTTCAGTTAAATCAGTTACTGCTGTAGATGGTCAGAGGGCTAAGGGTCATTAACCAGCGGCATCCACTCATTCCCACACACCTTCCCAAGTCCATTGCTTCTAAGTACATGGTAGGGGAGGGGGAGGTATCTTCAAACGTGAGTTTCTTTTTTTTCTTCTTCTTCTTCTCTAGGAGTGCCCCAAAATCTCAGGGTGGAGAAAGACTCGGAGATCACAGGGTCTATACTTGTTTCCTTTTTGCACCTGTGGGGTTGGCACTTTCTTACCTTGGAACTGAGCGTTGAACCCCTTGCGCCGATGGTTGCTGTCGGATGTGAAGTGGAGCCGTAGCCAGTTCTTGCTGCTAATCACAGGAGACGGCAGGTTCATGCCTGTGAGCCTGGAGAAGAGAAAGAGGAGGGTAATCTCCTTGGAAGGCAACATATCAAATGTCCCACGGTTGCATCACACCAGTTTTAAAACCGCATCCCTGACCGGTCTCCTGAGACACTTCAAGTAGAGGCCAGTTGTCACATGCCTTCACACCTTAAAACGATTTTGGCAAAACATAAAATACTCTACCCTGAAATGATGGAACGATTTGATATTTCATATCTGCATCAGTGATGGATGCAGCATATACGGTTCTCTCTCTCAATTCCTTCTCTCGGGACCTTGGTCACAATGAATCATAAACAGAAAAGGGACTAAAATTATACAGTTGACATCGCTTGCTGCTTATCACACCTGAAGCTGGACTACTTTCCTGCAATCCACCTGTAGGATTCAGCCTGGGAAACCTTTCCCATTACAGTAATGTGAACAACATTTATGAGACTAGTGAGTTGCAAAGATACTTAAACTGGGACGAAGTGAGAATTTCCTAAAGGAGTCTACTAATCTTTTAAAGAGTGGGTGTGCTCAATCCCTCAGAACTGTGTGTAACACCTCTCTGCTCCCCAGTACTCAGCACAGTCACCCAGATAGTGGACTTTCACTGTCCACTACTGAAATGTCGTTTGAGTGGCAAGGAGGAAACATTGTTCATGCCAGAAGGATCCTAAGAAGCAGAAGGACTCAAAACATGCCAAGCCGGGCTAGGGCATAGCACCATGGGACCCCATAATTTCAGATATACCACTATGTGCTGGTTAAGCCCTGGAAAGTACCAGATTTACATCGTGATTTGTAAGCTATTTTCACCATCTATATAAGCTACAAGGTTTCTTCAGGAGCCACAATGCATTCCCACCCAACGAGGCTCAGAATCCACAGTGACTCAAGGCCTCCTTTTCCATGGATAAAGTTTGTGTATAACCTCTGGGCATAGTTTCTGGTAGGCTCCTACCTAAGGGATAAGGTGATTGGTGTCCTGCTATCATTGAGGTTATAATAATGAAGATAGTGTTTTTAAGTATTCAGTGCAGACACAATTAAAAACACCTTTTGGTTTGTGGTTGTCTGAATCTGTAGATACAGAGTCAATACCAATACATGTGGACATGCACCTAGTGTGTTTTCTCCGGTTCTGGGATGAACTGTGACTGTGTAATTGTTTGGCATCCTGGTTTCCAAAGGTAGTTTTGAAATGATGCTTATTGGTGTTGCTGATCTGTGAAGATTTAGCTACATGATTGCAAAAGTCACCTGTAAACCTTTACCTAGGTGGTCAAGCTGCGTACTTTGTCTCCAAGCACAGGGAAGCACCTGTTTGTCTATATAGAATTGATGCCTTATTTATCTACTTCCTGGGGAAAAGCAGTGTTAGCAACACCTGAGGTCAAGGTCGCCATGCCAAGTGCTCAGAGTCAATGACAAACTTCAGAAATGTGCATGACAGACTCAGTTAAAAGTTCCACCATGACTGTCCCCAATCCCAAGTGTTTATGTTACTGATTTAAATAATATTCCACACCCACTTGGATTCCTGTAGTACAGGTCAAGCAGCTAGAGAGGACTGACTCCCAGACAGGCTTTATCTCCTCTCCCTTTGCCCAGAAAAGGCTCTCCTACAAACTCTAGCAATCACATACCTCCAGGTAATACTGAGAATGCCTAAAGGAAATGGGAACTGTTGATTAAAAAATCAGGTCTCAGCTGGGTGGTGGTAGCACACACCTTTAATCCCAGCACTCGGGAGGCAGAGTGGATCTATGTGAGTTCAAGGCCACCCTAGTCTACAAAGCTACACAGAGAAACCCTATCTCATAAAACCCAAAACAAACAAACAAACTTCTCAGATCTCAGCCAGCTCTCCTTCATTTATCTGTTGAGCTTGGTATAAGCCTGCTTTAAAACGTTATTTTGATTATTCTAACCTCCATAACAAGGTGGGATTGCATTTCAATTGCTTGCCAACAGGTATAGCACTCTTGAACAAATACCTTCTTGACCCTGTTGTATTTGCAAATACCTGTCTACAAACAGGCCAGGTTTGTGTCAATCAGAAAACGTATCTGTGAAGTGTATATGGTATTTTTTAGTCTCATTACAATTAGGAGTTTGTTATCATTGGGAAGCTAGCCTAGGGTGCTTCATATGATTCAAAAATAGTGTGCCTATGGATTCTGACATTCAAATTTCATATAATTTATTTTATAATAAATAATGACCCATTCTTAGTCCATGGGTCAGACTGAGTTCATGAGGACAGACTGCTGTTTTCTGTCTTAGCCTAAGAGGGACAGTGAACAAATTACTTTGAGAGGGATGGAGAGATTGTTCAGTGATTAAGGTGCTCATTGCTCTTTGTAAGATCAAAGTTCATCTCCCAGAACCTACCTGGAAGTTCGTAACTGCTCATAGCTCTGACACTAGTGGATTTAATGCCCTCTTCTGGTCTCATTAGACTGTTGGACTCACATAGTTCCATAAGCTCATGCAGACCCACACACATACACATAATTAAAAATGAAAAGCAAATAAGTCAAAGTCCCTTAAAGGTTACTAACCAGGAGAACTAATTAAAACTATATTTAAAGGCTTGTTATTTTTTAAGTGTGTGTGTGGGGGGGCAACTTGGACCTGAATACAGGTACCCGTGGGGACTTATTTATTGGTGTCACTGGAAAGAGAGCAGCTTGATGACATATGTCTGGTTCTACATGTTAAATAAATATGTGCAGCTTTTCTACCGAGGAAATATGATCTTATTATGTAGATCAGGCTACAATCAAATTTGTCACCTTCGGGCTTCAGTCTCACAGATGCTGGACTGACCACTATGTCATGGATTTCTTCACACGAAGTTTTCTTTGTCAGCTGCCCCTCAAGGAAGTGCCTCGTGACAAAAGAGCCTATATATTCTGGTTTCATTTCTTATGCTAAGACAAAATACCTGACAAAAAGCAACTTAGGGGAAGAAAGGGTTTGTTTCCCTGTTTGATTCCTTTCATGATTTCAGGTTACAGTTCATTACACTCCAAAGAAACAGAGGAAGGGACTTGAGGCGGCGGCCAGTCACCTCACATCCACAGCCAAGGAGAGAGTGGGAAGATCAACCCTCACGATGTACTGCACCTTTCCCAGTCTGGGGCCCCAGAGTGAATGAAAAGGTGTTGAGTACCAGCATTCATCTCTGCGAGCTTCCAGACTTCAGAAGCAGTGTGGCCGGCCGCCTCACCCTTCTGCCATCTTGCCTTTCCCACCGGATGGACCGTACCCTCAAGGGGTGAACCAAAATAAAACCTTCCTAGCTTAAATCCCTTCTTGCCAGGAATTTAGTCACATCAACGAGGAAAGGAACGAATAGGCCCTGGGTCCCTTCAGTGGAACGGGGAGAAACACTTCTTGCTTCCGTCAAAAATGTCAAATTAAGCCACTGCAAGCACAGGAAAATCCTTGTCCCTTCAATGTCCTCCACAAAGTTCTGTTTCTGGTAAAAGCAAAATGAAGTGTAGGAGTCGTGGGACTGCTTAATTTAAGGCGGCCTGCTTTGAGCCCAAACAGAGCAGCCCAATTTGTTCCACTTTCTCCAAATAGTTTCGCTATAAATTCTGGGATTCTATTTATAAGGTACTCATTACTTATTTTTCACGCAGCCTCCCCTCAGCTTGGCCTTTCCATTGTGATGGGAAGGGCTGAGCATATTGGAATCGAGTTCTATGGACCCAGGTCTGTGGCTCGTGTTTTACCTTATATAACTTGAAAAAAAATGTGGAGTCAACAAATTGAGCTCATTTCCTAAAATGCATTTGGAAACCCTAATGCTTTTCAATTTTGCTCTGTTTGGGTAGTTCAGACTCGATACCAGATTTTTCTTGTAGTTTTAGGAAATCATTACAGAGATTACATGGGGGATCCCTCTGTAGTTCAAACATTTCATGATGATTAAGAAGCCAGAACCTATTAGAAATACTAGGAGACACTTTAAATTATCTTTTCTGTCTGTGGAGACTAAATAACTTAAGAAGCCTATTAGTTCAAAGACACTGCTTACGCATTTGGGGAGAGAAGCCTGTGGATGATAGGTAATTCTCTGCTGTGGGCTCATATGCATTCAGAGGGCTGGTGGTGAGGGGCCTTATGAATCCGTTTTACCAGAGTAAATTACAACAATCTGATCACATGTGGAGTTTGTAAAATGACGTATTTTTGACTTGGTAGTTTTCACATGGCAAGTGGAATAAATTAAGACCATGGGTCTACAGAACCACGCGAAGCTTACAGGATGGTCAGGAGGGTAAGGAAAAGGAATGTACACTTTGCACTGATGTACAAAAAGCTGACTAAGTATACATACGTGTACATGTGTGTTACATATGTATACGTACCATACACATATGTGTAGGAATGCATACATGCATATTACACCCATATTTATAAATATTGTAGTGATTTAATCCCAAACTTATATGCATACCTATATGCCTGCTGGGGAAAATGTGACCAACAAAAACAATGCAAAACCAGGGTTGCAGGAAGTCTTTTCTTCAGAAAATCTCTTCTGAATTAGAACAAGTACTTCCTACAGGAGTCTCTTCCCTGTATCCTCTGGACACAAGCAGAACCATGCACAGGACATTGACTTCTTCAGTGTCTTGGTGATCCTGCCCCTTCACCCACCAGGTCTCATCTTAGGCAAAGCCTGGCCTATTATCCCAGGTTACATTGCTTCTGTGTTACGTGTTTTCATGACAAGTTGGGTTTTCATTATGCATACAGTTTACTTGCTAACTTCCTGTGAACCAGAGGCCCTGCTTGCCCTTCTGCCTCTTAGGCCTACATAAAGTATAGTTATGTGGTAGACAGTCAGAATATGGTGGATAGAGATATGGAATGCAGTAGATCGGTCCATATATTCTACTAGGATACTACTCATCACAAAGTGAAACCTACAATATAGAGTCTTCAACAATGACATGGTACACACACACACATACACTGATGTCAATGAGTGACCTCAGGCAGACACTCAACTCACCCAGGTCTTAGGTAGCTCAGCTATGGGACAGCCATGTCCATTGTTGTAGGCACCACCCTACGGGTGCCTCTCAGATCTCCCCTTTCCATCCCTAATCTTAACAAGCAAATAATTGTTATCTTTCCCACCTGTATGTGGGAATCTTTTCAGTCTCAATATCATCCCTGTTTATAATAACTATATTACCTGTGGGTATAAGGATTTTATACACTATAATATAGATACACATTCCATATACATATTTTATGTGCATATAGATATTTATGCACATGTGGATAATATTAATTTATAGGTAGTTGATATATTTCTCTTATCTATTTATGTATTTATCATCTATCAATAATCTACTTATCACCTCTATTTGCCTATTATCTTTGCATCTGTCATCTATGTGTCTGCCAAGCTTGGATATCATCCATGTATCACCAACCTACCTGTTTTTAACATCTCCTATCAATTATCTACCTCCCTACCTACCTGTCTATCATCAGTTTTCTATTATCTATATCTGTGTCTATGATCTATCATGTTTGTGAATCTCCACCCATCTGCACATCTATCATCTGCCAGCCTACCATCCATACCTCTATCTTTCTATCAGCCATCTATGTATCAGCAACCTATAGATCTCTTGTCTTCATACCTCTTTATCCTTCATCTCTATCATCCTGTCATCTACCTATCCATTACCTTCAGTTCATCTATGCAGCACACCAGGAAGTGACAGTTTCCAAGGCTGTCCTCACTTCCATAGTGACAGTATGGGGGCACACACTGCCTCACTGTCCGAACACTCTGTAATTTAAAAATGTGAGTATGGCTCCAAGTGGAGAGTGGTGTGCTGAGTGTACAAGGTCTAGTTAACTTTTGACCTTGACTTCAGGTAGCTCACAAGCCCTGAGCTTGTCGTCAGAAGGCTGGAGGAGCAGCAGCACTGATCTCCTCAGGGAGAATACTCTTCAGGGTTTATCTGTGGTCAGTTCATTTAAGAAACACACTCCCAGCTGGAACTTCCTCTGTTTCCACTTGCGAATTAAGCATGAAAATAAAACAGCCTGAAAGAATGAGCAAGAAAGTCCAAGGAGCTCACAATACCCACAGGTGGCAGGGCAGCTCCTGGGATTCACATGTAGTGAGGGCAAGGATTAGCTGCCTCTTCATTTTCACTTGTTGCAAGGACCAGAAGTGTCAAGCTGTCCCTGCTCCTTTCCTGTCATTCTGGCAGACAGCTGTAATTTTTTTATTAGTGAATACGCAGAGTCAGCACAGCACAGTTACTGGTATAACTCCTAGAGGTAAAGCGTATCCTAAACTTGATCCACGATTTTATAACCCCCTGTTAATCTAACAAAAACTCAAGCAGGGTTTAGGAAATGTAGATCCTAGCAAACAGCATCTCTGCAGGTAACCCTACCATATGTTCACTGTTTGGCAAGAACCTGCCATGATCTAAGGGGGTCAATGAAAACAGGAGGGACTAACAGTTTCCCATAGAGCATGCATACAGAGCTCACCAGGATGGCTAGCCCACAACACAGATAACCATGAGGGCTGGCCTCAATTTCTTCTGAAAAGAAGGGTTAGAATATACCTACTCAGAGCAAGAGAAATAGCCGACACCTTTACGAGTATGAGGTCTAGCCCATACTGTCCTTGACCAGGAAGAGCTACCTGATAAGAAAGTCTAACCTACACCTTTTGCCTTAGGAGTAGGACTAGCACATGCTGCCTCTGACCAGGCTTGACTACAAAGGCTATTTTGTACCTCACTTGACCAGGAGGGCTAGCTTATGTTGCATCTGACTAGGAGAGGTTAGCCTGTGTCTCACCCAATCAGTAGGAGGTTAGTTATTTATATTCAGCAGGTACATTTTGTTAAAAAAAAAATAAGTCTAGAAAAGCCAGATTTGAGAGAATTAATTAAAGACATGTCTTCTCATTATTAATAATGACAGCTAAATTGATTAAAATCAATGACCACCTGCATTTTCTCTCTCCAGTTTCCATGAATTTTTAATATTCACAAAGACACCAGCTAGATGTAATGCCCCTTGACAGCAAGTGGTGTTACCATCTTGATCATCATTAAGTATCTTCCACACAAGTAAACAACAAGATAAACTTCAAATAGTGTTTTTTGGTTACAACTTACTTGAAAGAAATGTTTAAGAATTTGTTAAAAGATACTGTAGCAAACCATAAAAAATTCATTAAATGCCATGTTTAAAAACAAAACAAAAGCAAAAGCAAAAGCAGAGGACATATCCATTCCCTGAGACTTGGCCTTGTGGTATGGACCCTACATCTAAAGCTTCTTCCTCACTGTCCTCCAAAGCCACCTCTCCCTGCCTGCCTCCATTCCTCTGTAACTGCCCACTGACTCTCTACTAAGGACTCCACAGTCTTGCTCATCTTGGAGCAAGACAGGCTAGTGGTGCCCTCCTTCTCTTGATCCATTCTGTTCTTCCTAGGGTACCTGGAGACTAGCAATGCTTCATACCTTAACTATCCTCCATCTCATTCATCTCATCAATCTATCATACTGGGACAACAGCAAACAAAAACAAATATCCACCCACATACCTGAATGTGAGACCATATATCTACACTAAGAAACAGCACAAATTCCTAACTCCAGCTGCCTAGATCCCAGTGCAAGAACACAAATATGAAAATCTGAGACAATATGCTTCCTCTAGAAGCCAGAAATCCTATTGTAATATGTCCCAAGAAAATTGACTTAGCTGAAGAACAAGATGATGACTTCAATATAGCAATTATGAATATGTTCAATATGTTAATATTTCCAAAATCCTCAATGAAAACAAACACTTGAGTGAAATAGAGAAATCCCTTCAAAATATAAAGTAGAATTTAACAGAAAAATAATCACCAAATGTTAAACTTAAAATGAAACATGCCGGGGGTCAAAATGCTCAGAGCTTAGCCTCAACAACAGATTGACAGACAATGGAGAGAGAATTTCATTTATTGAAGAGAGAATAAATAGGTAGCTCAGTCTAAAAAAGAATCCAAGAAGTCTGGGACACTCTGAAAAGACCAAAATTACAAATAATAGGCATAGAGGAAAGAGAATATATCCAGGCCAAAGGCACAGAAAATATTACTAAAAAATCAAAGAAGAAAATGTCATAAATCTAAAGAAAGACATGTTTATAAAGGTACAAGACGCATGCTAAACCACAAAGAAATAGGACTAGAAAAGAGTTTCTCCATGGCACATGATAAATGTAATGAAACAAGGAAAGGATATTAAATGTTACAAGGAAAAAGATGAAGTCACATATAAAGGCGGCTCCATTAGAGTAATATGTGACTTCTCAATGGAGACTCTGAATGCAAAAAGGGCCTAGACAGATGTTCTGCAAACTCTAAGAGACCACAGAGGCTAGCCTAGACTACTATACCCTTCAAAACTATCAGTAAGCAATCAGGGAAGAAAGAAAAATATTTCATGATAAAAATGAATTTAAATAATTTCTGTCATCAATCAAGATCTATACAGAAGGTACTAGAAGACAAACTTTTATCTGAAGAGATTAACTACAAAGAGGACACAAGGATTTTAATAATGTCAGAACAATTAATCAAAGAGGGACCCCAAATCATAACAATAACATGACTTAACAGACACTGTTTATTAATATCTTTTAATGTTAATAGTCTTTATTCCCACAATAAAATTATACAAACTAACAGATTTGATTATAAAGTAGGATCCTTATTTTTGCTGCACTCAAGAAACCTCCATCAAGGACAGCCATCGCCTCAGGGTAAAAGGATAGAAAAAGATTTTCCAAGCAAATGGAACCAAGAAGTAAGCAGGGGTAGCTATTTTAATATTTGACAAGATAGACTTCAGTACAAAACTAATCACAAGGTATAGGAAAGGATACTTTATATTCATTCAAGGAAAAATCTACCAAGAGGATATTGCAATTCTAAGCATTTATGAACCAAACACAAGGGCACCCAAGTTCATAAAAGAACTATAACCACAGCTAAGATCAGATATTAACCCTTACATAGTCACAGTGAGTGACTTCAACACCCTACCTCACCAACAGATAGATAATACAAAAACTAAATAGAGATATGCTGAACTTAAATAATGCCATAAATCAAATGTACCTAACAAATGTCTACAGAACATTCCAGTCCAAAAGTTGACCACATATTAGGGCACAAAGCAAGTCTCAACAGATATGTGAACATTGAATAAAATAGCATCTTAAATCCTATTCATTACCATGGATTAGTGCTGGAAATCAACAACAACACAAACAGCAGAAAGAATACAAACTCATGGACGCTAAAACAAACTCAACAAAGAATTAAATTTGGTCAAGACAGAAATCAAAAAGTAAATTAATTATTTTTTTAGAATTGAAAGAAAATGAAAACACAACATACTGAAATCTATGGTACACAATGAATGCAGTTCTAAGAGGGTCAGCTCATGGCATTAAATGCCTATGTAAAAGTATGGAGACATGTGTCATTAATAACTTAATGAAATACTAGAAAACTTTAGAAAAAAAGAAGATATAACACTCCCGAAGAATAGACTGGAAGAAATAATAAAACTCAGGGCTGAGATAAACCAAATAGGAATACAACAACAATAACAAACTACATAAAATGGAAGACATGAAGAGTTGGTTATTAAAAAAATGAACAATATCAAGAAACTCTCAGACAAATTAATTAAAGAGAGAAAGAGGACCCAAATTAATAAAATTAGAGATGGAAAGTGAGAAATCACCACAGACACCAAGGAGGTTAGAGAATTATGGGGGCATGTTTTTTAAATTCTGTATTCAACCAAACTAGAAAAGGTAAAAGACATGGGTTAATTTCTTGATTATATGGGCTACCAAAGTGAAATCAGATGACAAATTTAAACAGACTCAGTGATCAATTAAATGGAAGAATCTACTGCAAATCTGCCAACTAAAAAATGTTTAGAATCAGATGGATTCAGTGCAGAATTCTACCATACTTTCACAGAACTCTTGTCAACACTCCTTAACTTATTCTGCAAAATAGAAACTGAAGGAAAATTTCCAAATTATTTTCACAAAATCACCAGTGAAGTAGTCTGGTATCCAAGCCATGCAAAAACACATTTAAAAAGGATACTATATACTTATATCCTTTATGAACACAGATAAAAATTCTAAGTAAAATATTTGCAAACAATTAATATCATATCAAAAAGTTGTAAGATAAGGGTCAGGTTCATCCCAGCGATTCAGGGATGGCTCTACACATAAAAATCAATAAACATAATCTACCATATAACCAGAAAGGCAAAACTCACAGGATACCTCATTCAATGTAGAAAAGACCTTTGACAAAATCCAACTGCTCTTAATGATAAATGTCCTAGATGGAGTAGGGATATAAAGAACATACTCATACATAATAGATAATTTACAGCAATCCCACAGCCAACATCAACTAAAATGGAGAATTTAACATCTTTCCTCCAACATAGAACCAAGGTAAGATTGTGTACTCTCTCCTATCCTATTCAATACAGCACTTGAAGTTTGTGAGAAAGCAATAAGGCAACTGAAAAAGATAAAAATGGGGATACAAATAAGGAAAGATAGAGGACAACATGTATTTATTTTCAGCCAATTTATTTTATACATAATATCCTAAAGACAACTGGGAGATGGTGGCACACAACTACAATCCCAGCACCAAGGAGGCAGAGGCAGGTGGATCTCTGTGAGTTCAAGGCCAGTATGGTCTAAGGAGAAAGTTCCAGGAGAGCCAAGGCTACACAGAGATACCCTGTCATGAAAAATAAAAAACAAAACAAAACCCTAAAGATAACACCAGAAAAGTCCTACAAGTCATAAACACTTTTAAAGAATTTGCAGGACACAAAATTGTCAAACAAAAATTAGTAGTCTTCCTATACACAAAATAGTACTTTTCAAAACAGTACTTTTCAAACAGGGACACAACGGTACTTTTCAAAAGAGCCTCAAAAATATCTTGAAGCAAACAAATGGTTTGTGTAATAAATACTTAAAGACACAGAAGAAAAAAATTAAAGAACATATCAGAAGATGTTGAAAGTTCTCCCATGCTCATGAATTGATATGGTTAACATTGTGTAAGGGTCCATCCTACCAAAAACAGTCTACAGAATCAATGCAATCCCCATCAAAATCCCAACTCAATTCTTCCCAGAAACAGAAAAAAAGCAATCTTAAGCTTCATAAAATCTAGGATATCCAAACCAATCTTGAATAATAAAAGAACCGCAAGATGTATCACCATTTCAGATTTCAAATGGTATTGCATAATTATAGTAATAAAAACATGATGAAATTGGCATGAAAACAGACAAGTTAATCAATGGAATGAAATTGGAGTCCCAAGCATAAATTCGCGCATCTAAAGACAGGTGATTTTTGACAAAGAGCCAAAAATACACATAAAAAAAAAAAAAAGACAGCACCTTCAACAAATGGTGCTGATCAAACTGGATGTCTGCATGTAGAATGAAAACAGATAAACAGATTCCTATCTATCACCCTGGACAAAATTAATCTACAAGACCTTCAAAGACTTCCATGTAAGACCAGGCACTGAATCTGATAAAGGAGGAAGTGTGTGTGTGTGTGGGGGGGGGGTTAGAGTAGAACTCACTGGCTTAAGAAAAGACTTCCCAAACAGGCCACTTGTGGTGCAAGCACTAAAACTTAATAACAGTTACTAAACAGAACCGCAAAAAGATATAAAGCTTCAGTACAGAAAAGGACAGCTTGGGCCAAGTTCTTTCCCAGTTACACATCTGGTAGATGGTTAGTCACTATGGTATACAGGAACTAAAATAACTGAACATCATGAAAACAAATAACCCAATTTAAAAGTGGGCACAGAACTAAGCAAACAAACAGCTCTGTAAAGATGAAACACAGATGATTGAGAAACAGCTAAGAGCATTCGCTTCCCTTAGTCATAGTGACCTCTGTGACTATGTTTTTTTTCCTCCAACCGAGTAACTAACAGATCTGGGGCAAGGGAAGACATAAGCTCATTGTGGTTATTTTGTAAAATATGTCCAATATTGCAAAATGCTTTCCTACAGAGTTATTTGCAGGTAGATATAAAAGTTAAGCATTGATTTCTGTATCATTAAAAGCTACTTCTCACTGAGAGAACATTGTCACTCTTTCCTCATCAATCTATCTAAGCCAGCCATAAAGAATGGAAAGCAGCCTATTGACTATTCCTACTTAGAGTAACTGACGTCCTCACACTGCATTTTGAGCTCATTGCTAACAGTTTGATAAACTGTACATTAAACAGTCTTATATGCGTATTCCTTGAATCAGCATATTTGTTTCCAGGGATCAATTCCAGGAAATAAAATTTATGAGCCAGAAGGAGACACCTTTTCAAGGCTTTTCAAAAAGTCCTTACAGATGAATTGCTTTCAATAAAATAAGCACAGGGAAGGTGCTGTGCAGGCACTCCTGTGGACTTGCTGTGGGTCTCAGAGCTCCTTTTCTTCAGATGGGCCTCAATGGCTCTGCAGCTCGAAACCCCCAGAGCACAGGGGCTTCATTCTGTCTTCTTTCTCACATGACAGGGCTTCTGTACCCATTTCTGCCATAAAATTGAAAACTCCCCAAGGCCTGAGTGAATGCCTGCTCTTATGTCCATCTGTCAAGTCTGCCCATCAGGCTCCCCGACACCCTCTCCACACCTAGAAATAACAGGAAGCACAAAGAGGTCCCTATCAAGAAAAACTGACTTTTCAACTCCGTCCCTGTCACAATTATCAGATACTCTGTTATTGTAGCCAGGACTCTCTCCTGTCCCACTATTCCCTCAAACCTGTTGTCAGTTGTACTTTCTTATACTCCCTAAGCATTACATATTTATTAGATCATCTAAGAGAAAACATGAAATATGGTATAATATTTGCATAATATATAAACCATTTTCCAAACCAAATCAGTCATTTTTAGAATGCCCTATGAATACCACATGTTACTAGGTAGTAAAGTGCATCCATGTTATTTGTGCATATGTCTCTGCTAGACCATTCCATTTTTAATGTCTCAGAAGATCTATGCAAATTATATTCAGACAGTCAATACATGGGAATGATGACTTGGTACAATTTGAGGAGAAAAATGTCCATGGCTTTAGGTCCATCCTCTTCTGGTTTGAAATCATGGAGATCTGTCAGAAACCTCTCCAGTGAGACTTGGGTCCATACCTTCACTATCATGATAGCTAGAAACTGTTTCAAACAATGTTGATATGGAAATTAATACTTTGCATTGGTATGAATTTTTATTTATTGATACAGATTTAAAGTCAATTTTGTTATATGTAAATTTCTCCTGTTGTTAGGTATTGTGTTTATACAGATCTTTTAAAATGTAATGCATAATTACATATAGATTGTATATAGTCACCTATAATAGTCAAAACTTATAGTTAGGTGAATTAGGTTTTCTAGATATACAGAGATGTATTTGAGATGGATAGGTATTCTTCAAATCTTTCAAAGACCTACAGAATATGGTATTTAAAATGGTTTAGGATTTTTCATGATAGTGAGACACAGCTGTTCCTGGCAAACCAATTTCTGAGAGAAAGATGGGCACTGAAGAAACTTGTTATGAAGTTTGCTTTCAACATGGCAAGATTAGCCATTTGGGCAAGAAACTGCTCTTGCCTGGACTGTTTGGTAAACTGGACATGCAGGACCCATAGGAAAGTGACTGCTGAACTTGCAAAACAAGATGGATAGTCCTAAAGAGTTCCGGCTTCACAAGAAGTCTGCAGATATTCTGCAGGACACAGAGGAAATTGACAAACTGCCAATGTGGTGGATGGTTTAAAATTTCCTGCTTCACTACTAGACCCATTAAGGCCTATGGGCTGAAGATGAATGCTCCAACATTACAGAGGAGCTAAGGGTGACTGTCCAGGTATCAAGATGCCTCTGTCACTTCTAGAGTTTATATATTATCCTTCTGTGGTCTTTGATGGAGTTGAAGACAAATAGATATGGTTATAGCTTTCCTTAGGATTAAAGATAAGTTACATATAAGACTTTAGACTTACAAATATAGAATGATAGAATATATTCTATAAATTTTGCCAAATGTTAATGAACAAAAATTTTAACTATAGCTCTTACTTGATAAAAACTGTTTTGTTATTTAGTTTATTTACTATGTTAAAGTTAAAACCCTTCTTTCTGTTTAGACAGAAAAGAGGAGATGATGGGGAATGTTCTTCTGTGTATATGTTTTTCTTGTTTGTTGATGAATAAAGTACTGTTGTCCAATAGAGAAGCAAGATAGGTGGGACTAGGAGTCAAGGAGGATTCTGGGAAAGTAAGAGGCCCGGACCTTTCCTCTGGTAAGAGAAGGGCATGAGGAAATAGGGTCACGGAAACCAGCCAGACCAGAAAAACTCATGCTACACACTCTCCTTGGCCTGTAGTCCCTACGGTTCTGAACTATTTGAACTTTTAAATCCAGGCTACATTGCTTTCCCCCTTTGGAAAGACAATGTGGAAAGAACATTCTTGTTTAAATGCTTTTCAGGGTGAAATTTTATTTCCTTTTTCTTTTAAGAATTGTTTACATAAGTATTGTATCTACATCATTTTCATGTTCTCTCTACTTCATGTCTCTCCTGTTCACTGTCCAATCTTGACCTCTTCTTTTATAATTTCTCTCTCTCTCTCTCTCTCTCTCTCACAAACACACACACACACACATACACCTTGCTGAATCCATTTAGTTGTGTGTGCATATATATGTACATGTGTTTAGGACTGACACTTGTAATTGAATAACTTACCTGGGAGCTTGTCTCGGGAAGTCTAGCCTGTGTACTGCCTTAGCAGTAGAGCTAGCCTATGTTGCTTCTGATAAGGACTAACCCAAACCATCCTCCCTCTCTCAGCAGCCATTGCTTGCCTGTAGCTCTTCATCTAAGGGCAGGGCATTGTCATGTCTAGAAGTCTCTGTGTAGCAGCAGCTACCCTGACTGGCTGGGTTCTTTTTCCTTGTTGCTGGAAGCAAGGCATCCAGCCAAATCCTGAGTTCTCTACACTCAGGTGATTGAAGTTCTCACTTTGCAACTTTCTGGGTGACTGTGTGGCAGCATTGGGCCAGAAATGTCATTCCCCAAAGCCCAGTGGAACCGCAGGGCAGGAAAATTCTGTCCTATTAGAGCAAAGAGACAGGATGAGACCATCTCTGGAGTCCCCTGGGGAGCACAGCAGGGTCAGGAGGCAACTGAGTATCAGGCTAGGAGCATGGGGGAGGTATGTTGAGATTGTATCTCCTGCTGCTTCTGCTTCCACTGTTCAGAAAACAGCTCTGAGGGGTCTAAGGGGAGGTAGAGCCCAAAGTCAGGGTTTCTACATGTTCCTACCATCTTTACCTTTAACCCTTCTTTGAATTCTCCACATGCCTGATTTGTCCCAGAGCTGAAGAAAAAATGAGCAGGAAACTCAGCCAGCTGGATAGTATCTGCCAGTTTTCAAAAGTTACTGTGTTTCCCCATTCCTGACTGAAGTCTAAGGAGGAGCCTGAGTCTTCCCCATTACCAGCAGTCCAGGCAGTTGGGACCAGGACAGCTGTGCACATGTTCTAATTTCTTGTTTTGTTTTTATTGTGTGTATAGGCGTGCGTCTGTGTGTATATGAACATGTGTGCAGGTGCTATCAGAATCCACAGGAGGGTGACAGTCTGGAGCTGGAGACACAGGTGTGTGTGAATCACCTGAGGTGAGTGCTGGGAGCAGAAGTTAGTCTCTGGAAGAGTGCTCAGCAGTGCTCTTAACAGCTGACTTGTCTCTCCAGCCCAGAGTCTTCTACAGAAAAGTGAGAATTTCGTTTCCCTCCTGACTCTATTTGCAAGAGACTACACAAAACACAAAGCCATTTAAACATCAGTGAGCTAACCCCTAACACATAAGTGCCCTCACAGCCCCTGGCATCCACATACCCAAAGAGTCTGGAGTGTTATGATAGAAGTTCCACCCGAGCCCCCTCCCCTTTCCCCCTATCTCCCTCCAAACCCTGCTGCATCTCAGAAAGCTCACCAAATGATGACCCTCCTCCCCCAGAGATGTGTGGTTTTCTGGTCTCTCTTTCCCATCTCCTCTCTGGGGGACTGGAAGGCCATCTGGGAGCATTGTTTCCATTAAACCTGGGCAGGTTTTCTATTGATTTGTAGGTGTGATTACTACTTAAACATAGCAGCATCCATGGCGATTATAATAACCGTTAGTAGAGGAGGCTTCCAGGCCATCCAGATAACTAAACCATCAGTCAAAATTAAGCAGCTCCCCTTTTCTCTCTGATAGCGTATGTGTTAAAATAACATTTTCTATTATTCATTGACTTCATTTAACATGATATAAAGTCATGTGACTAAATGACCCATGTGAATGATGTTAAAATGTCTGACATCAATTAGGCAAATGAATAACATGGTATTTTTGATAAATTATTCATGGCAATGGGGTTAGTATTTTAGGTTTCACTTAAGACATATAAAGTGTGGAATATCAGGTACAATAAGAGTATCTCTTACATATGCAGAGAGCCAGACTCTTCAGGTTGCCTGAACTAAATCTTTAAGATTGCTCCATGTGAAATATCAATGTGCAGAAATGCTGAGTAGAGAAATATTGAGATACATTACACAGAGAGAAGAAAACATGACTGCTAAACATAGTCTTTGATATTTTGGAAATGTATATTTTCTAACCTTTCCTCATACTTGAAACCCAGAAATCTTAATCGAAAAGCACATGCATGTGAACTTCTAAAGTCAGTTTCCCAAGGCAGTCTGTTTTGGCTATTTGTACACTGTCTTTTGCTTGTGAGAAACACCTATTTTTTCATATCAATCTAATTCCATTTGTATAACTACTTGGTATTAAATGAGTGTTGTGCAGATGTAAACTTTGACATCTGCATAAAAGCGCCATGCACAAGTGGAATATCCCAAGTACAAAGTCAGTGCCCCCTCCATGCGAGCACACCAGGACCCGTGGGATCAGTGTGCTCTATTTTCACACTCAGAGTCACTCTGGATTAGACAATGCTCTCAGTTTGCATTCTGTAAATGACTATGCTGAGGTAACAGTTGTCCATTAGAATAAATGTTGGAAAAACTGCAAACTATCAAGAAGCTGCCTGGCCCTTCATTACCTCCTCTTAAGGACAATACAAACACTGCTAAGTCACAAGGAGAATACCATCTCACAACTTTAATGATTTGAAATCACATCCTGAAGCCAGTATCAGGAGCCATTCCATTAAGTCAATTTTTGTGGCAATATCGGGTGGAATGGTAGTGAACATCTGTTGGGGGGAAGTCCTGTGCATTTGTCAATAAAGCACTGCTGGCCTATAGGGAACCAAGAGAGGTGGTACTAGGAGTCCAGGAGGACTCTGGGAAGGAGAAACACAGAAGAGAGTCAACATGTAATGCCATGGGGTAGGAAGCCCGGAACTATTCTCCAGTAAGAAACATACTTAGATTAACAATTATGGGGTAATCACTTAAGTCAGAGCTAGCCAGTAAGAAACAAGCAAGGCCAACAGCTTCATAATTAATATAGCCTCCTGTGTGTTTATTTGGGACTGATGCGGCTCTAGAAGCAGGATAGCGGGAAGGCTCCTCGCAAAGAAAAAGCTTCTCTTTCAAACATCCATATACCACTATTACGAAATACACTAAAGCTCTAATGGGCTTCTCATCATCCCCTCGAACTCTCAAGCCTGGGCTAGGTTCTCATCAGGCCCCTCATCTGCTCCTAACCACTTGGGCTTTCAAAAGAACAAGAACAACCCAGGGAGGACCCGACAGGTGATTTTCCCATGAAGCCAGTTTAATCTCGAAGTGGTAGTCTTAAAGACCAATCCATCAAAAAAGTAATTCCATCAGCTTGTCCTAGTGTTGTTTTACTGCAGAACAATGTCCTCAGCTGCTTTCCCTGCTTGCTGGATATGGGAAGGGCTGCAGAGCATGCCACTGTGTTTAGGTAACCAGGCAAAATTAGGTAACACTACGGTTTCTAAATGTAACAGCTTTCAAGCATGTGTCTGCATTTCCTGGAATATCTATTTTGCTTGAGGTAAAGTATTGTATAGAGGGAATTTAAACCAAAGTGGAGCAAACCAAAGAGACAAAGAGTTAAATTGTATTCCACGCGTGGTCGTAAGAAGCCAAGGGCAGAGACTTGGCTGCCGGGGACTTCATAGTGTGCTGGAGAAACAAGACAAAGGTTGGCGATGATTAGCTAACTTGTGGTATGAGGATAGCAATTCAACAATTTCTCTCACACCATTTATGACAGTTACTCATTTCTGGGAGTCAAATGAGTGTTGATAGATAATAACACACTAAGTATCTACACGGCTCAGTCCCTCAACCCAGAAATCATGGTGAATCCTCTGTCTCACTCATGCAGTTCAACCTATAGAGTGACTGACATCTTAAAACACTGATCAAGTCACAGGATGGCACCTTTTCCTAATTTTTGTGTATTAGTGTATGTGTGTGTGTGTGTGTGTGTGTGTGTATGTTTCTTCTAGTACATGTATTTGTATGGTGTGTGCATATGTGTGTGTGTGTGGTGTATTGTGTATGTGTGTGTGTATGTGTATGATATGTTTGGATATATCTCTGTGTGTGAGATGTGTTTTGGTATGTGGGTAGGTGTATGTTGTATGTAGGTATGCATGCTCATGGAGACATGTAGAAGGTGGGATTGATGTCAGGAAATCATCTTCTATCAATTTCTTCACAATATGTTTTGAATCGGGGTCTTTGAGTGATGTGACGGCTCACCCCTTTTATTAAACTAGCTGGCTAGAGCACGGTGTGTGCCACACATGCCAAGGTTGAAGGTTAAGAATGACATAGTCACAGGTTTGCCAGACTGGACCAGAGAATAGGATACAGCACTTGTACTAAGTGTGAAAGGTGGATTTGGTGGAAATGGGATACATTTAGGCAGATTCGGCAGGCTAGACTGGCACACAAGAGGTAGGGAACAGTGAAGGCGGGCTTTGAGGGGAAAAAATAGGACCAAAAACATTCATCTGGATCTCTCGATCTTATTAAAGGTTTTGGAAGCAAGTAAATGTTGCCTGGTTATCAACAAAGGCCAAATGTCTCCCGGAGAGAAAAGGGTGGGAACAGACTATGGGTGGACCTAGAAATCTGGAGAGATGAGAGGACAAGATGGAAAAGAATCTGGTGGGAGACAAGGAACACTTATTCTGGTCAGCAGTAAATGCATTGGGAAACAGACCCTTACAGAGAGCTCTGCTATAACCAAGAAAATCAGCGGAACCAAGGGAGGAGTGGATGCAGAGTGTGGCTCATCAGGAATGGGCACTTGTCACCAAGCCTCGTGGCCTGAGTTCAATACTAAGAACCCACATGATGGAAAGATGAGACCCGCTCCTTGAACTTCCACAGGTGTGCCAGGCATCTGCCATGCCCAACAACAATAACAAATCTTAAGAAAATTAAAGACTAGAGGGAGGAGGAGGGAGATTACAGGATCCTGCCACACCCAGAAAGGTGATACCAAATGTCTAAAGTGCCTTCCTTACAGCTGAGAAAAGTTCAGAGATGCATTAGGGAAAGCAGCACACAATTGCCCAATGAATTGCCACCCTAGTCCACACCCAGGTTGATGTGACTCGTGCTCTCTTCTGGAGGCTGGAAAGCCAAACCAATGAGGAGTGATGTGTGTTTTAAGCCAATATTCTTCTTGCTTCACATGTGGACCTTGTCCACCTTCCCAGGAAAACAGGGGAAGGAAAGCAAGCTCACTGGTGCCTCTTCTAATAGACAGTAACTCCCATCATGACACCTTACACTCAGGATTTAATCACCCCAAGTGCCCAACTTATCAAAATCGGGGTTAGAATTTCAGCATGTAGGTGTTGGGGAAACCTAGTCTTTGCCCCCACAGAATCCACATTAGAAGGACATGAAACACGGGGTTCCAACAAAGCTGCAATTCACAATCATGCATTAAACACCTTCTGCTAACTGCTATGTTTTCTGAGTTCATTTCTCTCCATTCATACTATAAATATTAAAACCTGCTCACAAACAGGTACTTAGATTAAATTCTCAACATCTAGTTAGATGGCTACCAAATCCTGGAAGAAAAGGGGGAGGGAGGGAGAGAGGGAGGGGAAGAGAGAGAAACAGAACAAGGGAGAGGGAAGGAGGAAGGAAGGGAATGTAGCATTTCTATTTTGAGGAGAATGAGAAAGAAGATCACAAAAGGCTTGAAGATTGTAAAATGAACTACACTAGAGTTTAGAAAATGAACAAGGCTTAGAGACATTTGAATCTCAAATCTGCAGGAAACAGCCCCATGATGCTGTATGTTATTTTACTTTCAAAATCAATTAGGTAGACAACTGGGTTCTTACATTTTGTGGGCAATCCATGAATTTTAATTATTTGTTTTTCTAAATGATTTACAAGTGCTCCCGTGAAAAAACAAAATAGTGATTAATCAAGCAGAATGTCAGCTTATCAGAGAGGCTTAATGGCAATTAAGGAACACCAACATGAATACAGGAAAGTACATATTTCCAGGTATATTAATTAAACATGTAGTTATTACAACAATTAAACCTGTATAATTATTTTTATTCCAAGTAAAAATACAGCAGCCTGTTTCTAGTAGTGTGGTATCAGGTACACATTACTGTAGTTTTCAGCTAACAAGGCATCTAGACTATAACTAGAAAGAAAACAGACTGCCTAAGGGAAAACTAAAAGCCATCACAGAAAGAACAGAATGGCACTTGCTTAAAACTGCCAGATAGCTGCACATCAGGAACACTGGGAAGATTTTTTGGCTCTTCTAGATCTCTATTCCTAATTGTTCAAAATATGCTGAGAACTGGCTATGGACACATTGCTAAGAAGAGGGACCCATGCTGTGACAGCCAAAGGCTAGGGACAGAGAGCACATTTAAGTATTTAACTAATGGAAGACATCCAGCATTTGAACAGGACTCCCATTTCTTAAGTGAGAACAATCGGCTCAAGTAGGTGGGACATCAAAGAAAGCATCCTGAGATGTGTGGAGCGTAGCTGCTTCTGTAAGGTTGAGCCCAGGACCACTCCTGACTCCACTCCCACTCAGAGGAACTGAGTAGCAATGGAGGCAGCTGCCAAGAGAACTCAGAGACAAAGAACTAGACATAAGCTGTGTTCTCCATCTCATTTCTGATGGTCACTTGCCCTCAAGGGCCCCGGTGGGATTTTAAGGATGATTCGCCCTCTCCTTGAAGTTGATCTAAGATCTGAGCTTTTTCCTTATTGTGTTCTCCTATTGTGGGGTAATGTTAAGGTCACAATAT
The DNA here is from genome assembly GCF_017639785.1 of Mesocricetus auratus. Classification (NCBI taxonomy): domain Eukaryota; kingdom Metazoa; phylum Chordata; class Mammalia; order Rodentia; family Cricetidae; genus Mesocricetus; species Mesocricetus auratus. Next base: position 3,298,090 of record NW_024429212.1, on the reverse strand, counting down.
CCCTGTCTCTCTCCAAACACACAAGCTGAGAGCTTGATTTAAAAAGGATGATGTTAGATGCTGGGGCCATTGGAACATGATACGGTTTCTTTATTTTGTACCCCAGAGGGAGGCCTTGGTACTGTTGCTATGGGACCCACAGCATGAAGACAGTAGTTATCATCCCCACTTGGGGTCTTTGTGAAACATTAAAAATGCCTTGAACTTAGAATTCCCATGTCCAGAATTGTGTCTTTGAGTTGCCTGGGGATTTGTACATCATTGAGACTGTCAATCAAATAAGCGGGAGTCAGTAACACAACTCAGTCTTGTATATGTGTACCTGTTTTTTAAAAAGGAATAAAGTTTAAGTAGGAATTAAATACTGCCATTCATATTTTATGCAAGAACTCTATTGCTTTCTATTAGAAACACATTCTTACCACTTGCTAAATAAAGTTCACATAGCTATACAGGCTGAGTAATTTTTACCAGCCTCTAAGGAAGACTCAGTGTGGATTACAGTGCAAGGGTGCCTAGTAAGGCATGTGTGGTCTTGTCCATTCAGTGTTTTCTTTTGTGTTAAAGTGATCATGGTTAACAGCCATATAATCACCCACTTAACGCTGAAGTTCTAGCATTGTATACTGAATGTACTAGACAGCCAACTAGTGTCAAGTTAGATCATAAACTAAATTATCTCATCCTATTTGTCTTGACACAAACCCATATCCAGATCAGAACACTCTTGCACCTTGTGAATGGAGGTTACCTACAAAGTACCTTCTTAGGGGGAAGCTCACACCCATTTAACTAAAACCAGATGAGAGCAGATGAAGGGGAGGAGTGACTTGTAGCCAGTGGCCCCAGCTTCCAAATGTTCAGAGATGTGAGTGACACTGCTGATTAATGCAAGGACAAGTTGGACAGAACAGAGACAAACATCCAAGCATGAAGTCACTGGTTTTGCTGATAGATCAAACACACATCATGGTGCCTGACTATTAAATACAAAGGGTCAATAAATATGAGGACTAGTCAATTGAGTTTGGTTTAAATTGATGTTATTTTTGGAGAATAATTATTGCATACAGTCAGGTAAGAGTCCAACATTGTGACTTTGAAATGTTAAGCCTGTAGTGACTATATGCTTGTAAACAATTAACAATTGGGAGAATTAGATCGTACTTGAAACTAAAGCCTTTCCAGATGATATCACAGGTCAAACATCTCAGACAATAGTATCTACAAGCAGCTTAACTAATAGTGAAATTATGTGCTTCTATTCAAGTCAGGTAAAGTTGCTTAGGGATCAAACATATACCCTCACACACACACATTTATATATCTATTTATCTCTATATATGTTCTATCTATATCTACACACACACACACACACCATCTTTAAAGCTCCCAATAAAGTGATATTTCAAAATTTCTCTTGTACTTCCCATAGCATCTTAATTCAGTGGTGCTCTAAAGAAAATACTTTTAACTAAAAAAAAATTAAAGAGTCATTACATCGCTAAGAAATTATCAGTTTTTAAACAATTCAAATTCCTTCATATTTTATCATCTTTCAGATCAGCCCTTCTCTGATTCGGAATCTTTGAATTGACTTCTAATCTTTTAAACATGTTTGAGCCTGGGCAACCCTCAGGGTCTAGCCTAGAGCTTTCTGAGTTCCTATTTGGATATGTCTTCCCAGGAGATGTGGTCTATCATCTCCATGAGCACTGGCAGAGGTCAGTGTCTCAGTCTATACCTCCACTGTCATCAGTGCGATGATGCTATCCACTTCCTCAGTCTTCAAATCCCCCTGTGGTTACTTAATCAGGAAACTTGCTCACAACGAGAAACACATGCCAAACAGATGGCTCTGTCTGTCCCTACAATGTCACAGCTAGTAAGGGCATGTCCTTAAGATACAAGGCCAGAGTGTCGAGGGTGAAGGCAGCATGGGGAAGAAGGGAAGAGACCCTTGAGATCCCCTGAAGTCCAGCAGTGTCACCATGATAGAGACAGGAGCCTCCTGCTGAGAGACATTGTGCACTAGCATGTGGTCAGAATCAGTTCCAGGTCTAGGTGAGGGCCTGAGTCTTGCCCCCACAGAAGCACCCTCCGTATTTTTGGGCTTTTGTTCCCACCTATTCCTCGGCTGGATTTTCATCAGAAATCATGTCATTTTCTTTTTCTTTTTTCTTCTTCCAAACAAATCCATTTCTCTCCTCTGAAGAAGTTTGCTCATCACTCTGCTAACTTTTCTAAGTACATCCTCCTTGATGCTCTCTCTGTAAGTGTTAGCCAAAGACAACCCCTACAACCTCAAAGAAACTCCACTTTATGAGTTCTCTTGTTCCCTTCCATGATTGCATAGATATCTCTATGGACCACTTCCCTAGCATCCTCATCCCTCAACATCACTGCTTAATATGTCTCAACTTCATGAACAACTTATGACACACATGTAGAATGAGCTGGTATGCTCCCTGTTAGAGAGAGATCTTCCCAATTTAAATATATTTATATTTTTTTCAACAGATTTTTCTCTTTAGAAATGCAGCTAGCTTGGGAACAGAGATCTAGTTTTATCTCATCTTTCTTATTCCCCAGGACACTGAATGTCAGAATCTCCATAAATGAGTCACTCAATAAGTATTGACCCACAACCTGTGATGGGCCACTTTTCAAACCGCAGAGTGCCCCTTGGAAATCTGACATTACCAATGGCTCCTCTGCCGGACTCTGTGCCCTGCTCACCCAGAGCCTGTAGTGACAAAGTCCTTCTCATTCTAAGTGTTGAATCATGAGGATGCAACAACAGCCTGCCTGGGGGCTTGGGAACAAAGAGAGTAACCCTGCCTGTGTCTACCTAAGGGGACTGGCATTGTGACTTCACACTGGGCAGGTGACTTTAGTTGGTGCATCTTGGAGAATACCTGCCTACAGGAAGGTAACAGGGGCTTTTCCTGTCACTTGAGGGTGTAGAAATTAAGGATGGGAGGATATGGTGACTGGGACTTGAGGTGGCTGGTCACATTGCTTTTGCAGTCAGAAAACAAAGAGAAATGATTGCAGTTGCTCAGCTTGCCTTTTAATATTCAGTCTGAGAGGTCAGCACCTAGGATGGTTCCACCAACAGCTAAGGTCGATATCCCCACTCAATTAGCCTAACCATGATCATTTTCTCACAGGCTTGCCCAGTGACAAACCTACTCTAGGTAATCTCCCACAGATATGCCCAGAGGCTTCCCTCTTGGTGATTATTGTAGACTTGTCAAAGTACTGACAATACTAACCAGCCTGCCTTCTCCCCACAATCTGTGTTGTATGCAGCTGCCTGGCCAGCTATGACTGTCCTTAAACTCTAGAAGTAGCAAGTGGTCACTTAATCCCAAAGCTGAAGAAATGTAAATTTTTAAATAAAATTCTGCTGGGTCATAGGAATCCACCCTTGGCATTCTCTGCAGCCCGATGAGCTCCACTTGTGTTCCCACAGTGAACCTCGAATAAGCACTTGTAAACCTGTGGAACCAGCCACTAATTTCATCAGCTGCTGTAGAGCATGGCATTATGTTGCAGACTATCTCATTCATGTAAGGCATAATTACATGGCATAGAAGTGGTTGCATACCACTGCTGTGTATCTTATTTATTTTACGTTAGCAAATAAATATTACTACTTTTCATTTGGAAAAATGGGTGGATAGAAATTCTATGATGGTTCCCAATAGTCGCCCTGTAGGGAAGATTCCTCTGTTCATCACCATGTCTGCCAAAGACTTTCAGTTCTGTGAGTGTACCGTCCAGATGGGAAGCATCACCTCTAAATACGTGATTGGTCTCAAACTCCAGTGAATTTCATTCTGCAGTGAAAGACTTATTAATTTTAAATATCTATGTGTGTACTTGTGTGAGTCGATATATAGAACATGTGTTCATGAGCTCACAGTATCGAGATGGTGTCATATCCCTAAGAACTGGAGTTACAGGTGGTTGTAAGGTCCCAGGTGTGTTTTCTGGGGGAGCAAACCTGTATCCTGTAAATGAGCAGTAAGGGTTTGTAGTGGCTGAGCCATCTCTCTGGTCCTGTTCTGAATTAAGAACAAGCAAGGATGTTCTTCTGTTTCTCAGCATCTCATCGTGGGTATCCTGGGGCTCATTAATCCCACATCTTGCCCATCCCACCAGTTTCCTCCACTTTCATCTCCTCATCCTTCTGTGGTATGAGCCTGTGTCACAGACAGCTGCACCTCTCTGAGCCCTCCCAGTCATTATAGCCTCAATACACCCTTCATTTTGTTTTCCTGTCATCAATTAAACCGAGAAGACCATACCTGTGGAAGTTCCCAACCTCCCATGGCTTATGAACTCCTAAGCAGCAAGTCCTCAGGGTTCAACACAATAACCAGAGTTGGATTTTGCTAAGCAGGGGTGAGGAAGTTACTTCACTAATATGGGAAGGAGAGGAGTTGTAGTTAATTAACTGATTATTGTTAGAAAGGTTGCTCAGGTTACCATGGGATTCATTGTGACAGGCTTTACAAATGCTTGAGATAAATTTAAACTTAGTAAGGATGCAATGTGTATCTCATTGGCAAGGTCTCTACTACTTTCATCGTGGAAAATTCAAGACAAGTTTAGAGTCAATAATGAGGGGAAAAATAATATTCAGTCAAATGTTATAGTTAATTCCAAAGTCAATTCAAACTGGAATGCCCAGGGATATGAATTCTCTCTATTGTCAAAGTGTAAGTGGCCACTGAAGATTTGTTTTCAAAACACAGGAAAAACTTGCTTTGTAGCACACTTCCTAATTGCATTCTCTGATGATGGTTAGCCTAACAACTGCAGTGAATGACACAGATCAGAGTCAAGTATAGAGTGTGTTTAGTGCCACAGATGGACCACTTGGTCCCTGACTTTCAGCTCCTTGCCCCTCTCTCCAAGCCTAGTCACTATGAGCTGTCTTACCAAACACTAACTACATATAGTCTTTACCCTCATAGAGCACAAGCACCCATTACACAAGACTGTCTCTGACTAGCTTCTGCAATGCAGTTCTTCCAACATGCATTCATGTGAACCCCCATCTCAGCACCGTGTTCTTTGTATTATTGGGTCATAAATCCAGTCTGCATCTGGACTGTCTTGTGTGTATGTATTCCCCAACAATGAGTATCCAGAGCATTTCAGTTTGGGGACTGTGTGAATAATTGCAAATATTTTCTGTGACACATTTCGGAGAGCTGAGAGCTGTTTTTATCATACCTAGGTACTGAACAAAGTGCCTACTGTTCCCTACTTTCTTAACTCTTTCATACATGATCTACTTAATGTGTGAATAAAATAATGAAAGAGCCAGGCTAAACATGCTACTATATATGTGTACGTACATGTGTGTATGTGTTATACGTACACACATACACAGTCTCATATATATCACCAGTTGATTTACTTTCTCTGTGTATAAATGTGACTAATAAGTCATACAAATATAAAATTCCTCTTTTTAGATAATCTCTGAAAAGAAGTTTAAACCTATGTGTCGTGTGGCTAAAAAGTTAGGACACAGAAACCCGCAAACACCATCTCTATTATCCTTAATTTATATGCACTTTAATAACTGTGTTCAAAACTTTAGCAACATTATTTCCAACCTGTTCACCTGCAAACTATAAAAATGCTTGGAATGATGATTCCAAAGTAACCTATCAAAACTCTTTGACAGTTTCAACACTTGAGGAAATAAAGTATGCACATACTATATTGTGATACTCAGCTTCAGATCACATAACTGAGAAATTCTGTCTTTATACACTGTAGTGACCAGTCCCCCATTTTAGCAGCCATGACAGGCTAACATGTGCTTGCATGACCTTGTTGCTCCTGTCCTGGTCACTAGGAGGTCAGATGCCCTCCTCATGACAAGGAACCAATCAGAAGTTAGCTGGTGGGGCTGTGTTTTATGGATCTGGGTGTGCTTTACGGACAGGAGCACACAGTGACATGCAGAACATAGCAACTCCCCTGGGAGGGCCTATGGGCCATAACAACCAGTTGACCAATCAACACAGGGAGGGTCACCCAAACCTGGAAGTGCACCAGTCCTGAGACTGTTTCATAACCCTAGACACTCCCCTTACACTGACCTTTAAGATCTCTGCTTTGGGGGTTCTTGGGGTCTTTCTCCAGTCACCAGCCATGGTAGAGGGATGAAGGGCCCTAGCTAATGGGTTTAGGTCATTAAACAACTACAATAAATGACTCTTTACTTTTGCATCGAAATGGGCCTCTTGAAATGGGCCTCTTGGTGATTTGGGGGTTCAGAATTTGGGTACAACAAAACTAATTAAACAGTGGAAGAAATGATCCAGATGGAATTTTACTTCTCAAACTGTGTTTGGGTGAAACTTTGCTTCCTTAGATGGATATGAATGTTGTCTTGGCTTCTAGAGGTGGGGAACTCTGCCTCCTATTGCAAAAATCTACACAAAGCCCCATTCTTTGCTTAATCAAATGGCCACACCCAGGCAATCCCATAGAGAACAGGGTGGTTCTCTGTAGATAGGGAAAAGCCTCAGGCTGCACCTGAGCCAAGACACTGATTTGCCAAATAAACAACAAACACGCCTGTAACTTCCTGTGTCCTGTGATACCTCATCATTGATGATAAACAGAAGAATATATGCCCTAGTGGATGAAATTTACAAGCTTTGAGATTCTCAGAAAATCTCTCGTCTTGAGCTTCCATTGTCTTCTTGAAATGTGGGCAGACATATTTGCAAGTAAAATTGCAGGATCTGGCTCAGGGTCCAAGATCTGTGAAACCACAGATTTTGAGGTGTTCATGCTAAAAGGCCACATGTTGAATACTGTCATGTAGCACAAGCTGGAGAGACCATAATAATGTCAGGGCCATGGGGCTTGGTTGGAATAATGCTGCTTATTAGAAAACCAGTAGCTTTAAAGTCATCAGAAGTGACAGTGGACATATTGTGCAGCCTAGATCTCGTAACAACAAAACATCATTGTTCTAAAACTGTTTGGACAAGCAAATGAGGTACTGAACACTGGAGTTGATGCCTTATCTGACAGCCCACACACTCCCAAGTGAGAGATGAGTTTTGCATCAACTGCTTCTGTGTCAATGTAGTCAACCAACCATGAGATAAAAATATCTTTTTAAAAACTGCTTTTAGAGCCAGGCACGGTGGTTTATGCTTATAATCTCAGCCCTTGGCATGCTGAGGCAGGAGGATGCTGGGATCAATTCCAGCCTGGGCTACAAAGAAAGATTGTTTCAAATATAAGTATTGAGCCAATACTAAATGTACTAAATGTATAGATTCTTTGTCTTTTTATCCAGATTCCCGACAATGACTACAACAGCAATTTACATGGCGTTTGCATCACATTGATGCTGTTGTCTAGCTACCTTCCTCTGAGATTGGAACATTCCATCCTGCAGGGGAGCTCTTCAAATGGGAAGGTGAATAACTGAAACTAGCTTCAGAGAGTCCCTGGAAGTGACGGAATTCTGTAGGTCCCTCTCTGCCAGAGTAAACAATAAAATCTGAGTGTCTTTCCCTGTCAGAAAGATGTTGACATCAACTGGCAAACTAAGCAATAGTGGAGAGACTACCTTAAATGCCCCTTCCTGATAATGATTTTGATGACTATCTTACATACCATCCTAGAAACTCCATCCAGTGACAGACAGAAGCAGAAGCAGACACCCACAGCTAAACACTGAACTGAACTCCTAGAACCCAGTGACAGAGAGGGAGGAGTGATGAGCAAAGGGGTCAAGACTGGGCTGGTGAAAACCAGAGAAACAGCTGACCTGAACAAGGGGGAGATCTTGGGCCCCAGCCTGATGGCCAGGAGGCCAGCATGGGACTGATCCAGACCCCCTGAATGTGGGTATCAGTGAGGTGACCTAGGCAATCCATGGGGATTTAGGTAGTAGATCAGTATATATCCCTGGCATACAAATGGACTTTGGGTGCCTATCCCATAATGAGGGATGCTCTCTCAATCTGGCCCTCCCCAGAACGAAAAGATAGACTCTAGAGATCACCCATGGAGGCCTTACCCTCCCTGGGGAATAGAGTGGGGATTGGGTGTAATATGCATAAAGAATGAGGTGTTGTTGGTAACAGCAAATAAAAACATACAGAGGCAGGATATAGTCTCAGAACATTCTCTCAGAAGCATCCTATGAACCTGTCTAAGACAACTCAGGAGTTAAGTGCACTAACTGCTCTGGAAAAGGACCCAGAATAGGAATCCCAGCACTCACAAGGCAGCTTACAACACACCTATAATTCTAGCTCCTGTAGAGCAAATGCCCTCTTCGAGCCTTCACAGTCCACCTTCTCTCTCTCTCTCTCTCTCTCTCTGTCTCTCTGTCTCTCTGTCTCTCTGTCTCTCTGTCTCTCTGTCTGTCTGTCTCTCTCTCTCACACACACACACACACACACGCACGCGCGCGCGCGCGCGCGCGTGCTCTCACTTTTTAGCAAAATAAGAAAGTAACAGTATACTGAGTGAATGAGAATCACAGTGTAGAATCTTAGAATCCTATAGATTTGCAGTCCCTGGGGAACAAGGATGAGAGAAGAGGCAGTTACTTGGGTAGGTCCTGCCTCCTTTCCATGATGGTGCAGTTGCATCATGACATAAGTACAAGGATGGAGTGATTTGTATGTTTTAAGTGGGTCAGCTTTAGGAGTCATAAAATACATCTATTTAAGATGTAATGTGAAGAATCTTGGGATGCTGCCACAGCCAGGAGTAAGGTTAGTATCAGAGGCTGGCAGCACCTCCTAAACCCTTAAATGTTACTACTATGGAGAGGGTGTGTGTGGACCTGCTATACTTTTGCATTTTAAAGGGTACCACAATTCACCATGTCGTCTCCATGATGCTATACATACACATGTGTGTGTGCATGTAGATATGTTTAATGGAAACACTTAAAGCTTATGTTTTTTTAAAATAAATCTTCATCCTTTTAGGAACACCAACACCCTGAGCATTAGCATCCACTCTATTTCTGTGAAATAGCAGTTCGATCACTCCTGAGGCCAAGTGGGGCATGCATTTGTCAGCATCATTTTCTCATCTGCATATGGAGAAGAGTGGGGTGATCTCAGAGTGTGTTCACCAGTTATGTATATAATCTCCAGCCCTCGGTAATAAAACAATCGGGAGTTGTCACTTTACACTGTTAACTGTGACTCTTCAAAACTCAATAAAGCGAAGCTCTTGATCATTTTCTTTAATTTATTTTAATTAACAGATACCCCAAGAGTGCAATTCACATGCTTGGAGGTCGTAAGCATCACTCCTCTTACTAGGGCTAAAGAAACAATTGCTCATTTCTTTCTGGACTGAAGTTCACTTCTGGAGAATTGATGCAGTCAGCTTCAGACATTGATTTCAAAAGGCATGGCTGGCTATGACCAAGGAAAAAAAGGAGTCTGGACAGACTTAGCACAGAAAGCCTTGAAAATAGAGAAAAACAGTTAATGATAATTTTGTGATTATGACTGTTTTGCAATGAGGAAAGCCAAATCTAGAAAAATAGAGAGTGTGTAGGAAGAAAACAATGCCAGCAGGCACTTATGTTTATCTCAAGCCACAGTTTGCTTCTCATGATAGATGGGAAGAACTCCCTTCTAAACATGACCAGGAAAATATGAGGTCATTTACTCTTTCATACTATTTTTTTAAATTAGCACATGCTAATAAATGATCTTTGTTTGGTGCACACCGATATACAAGGACTTATATTTTATAAAGTTTAGAGTTTACCAGGGGTGGGGAAACCATGATACTGCAAACAAAACAGACCAGGAATGACTTAGATAATAACTAGTCATTAAGATTGAAAGGGAGAATGATGTTGGATGCCCTCATTAGCTACAGACAAGAAAGGACTGGGCAGAGAAAATTCCAGGCCAACACAATAGTGCTGGGGAGAAAGCCCTAACTAATGGAAGGAGTATGTGGAGAACACAAGGCCTCCTGGGACCACTAAGGCTAGAGAACAGGAACCAGGGAGCAGAGTTGACCAAGGAGGTAGGATAGAATAGGTTAGAATTTTGTTGACCAGGAAGAGGCACTTATGGGGTTCGACTTGAAATTGTAAGGCCCTGGAGAGTCCTGGTCAAAGTGGGTGGAGCACATCAGATTGACATTTGCAAATCATCTTTTTGCTCCTAACCTAAGAATGGCTCTCATAAAAACCATAATAAGCATGAATACCAAGGGTTCCAAACTACAGACATAGCTGTTTGATCCAGGAGACCACAGTAGAAGATAAGACTCTCTTAAATATCAATTCAAAGCATGGAAGTTGCATTAAAAAGTATACAGTGTTGTGTTTTGAGTCTGGCTGGAATTCCATTTTTTCTTAAAAGAGGAAATATCAAAAATGCATGGTAATTAAGAGCCACAGGCAAAATGAAGGGTATTTATAGAGGATTTCTCAGGAAAAGAAAAGTAATACATAATGCAAGTGACCCACTATAATAGATTTTGGAATAATAGACTTGATCACTTTATTAATTTCAACAGTTATAAAACAATTACATGCCATTTGGCTATGAATAAAATTAACAAAGTACAATCACGGACCCAATTGCTTTCTTTCCTTAATGCATATTTTATAATCTTTTTTCATAAAAAATGCAATCACTTTACAGTAAAACACGGATAATTCAAAAGAGAAATGAAAGACAAATTAAGAGGAATATAACTAAGAATGGAAATGTACTGAAATCTATCCATGAACTCTTTTTTTTTTTTCGAGATAGGGTTTCTCTGTATTGTTTTGGAGGCTGTCCTAGAACTAGCTCTGTAGACCAGGCTGGTCTCAAACTCACAGAATTACCTGTTTCTGCCTCCCAAGTGCTGGGATTAAAGGTGTGTGCCACCAATGCCCTATCCATGAACTCTTTACTGTCACCATTGGCCAATCTATCTCAGATCTTCTAAATGGCCAGTAAGCGAAGGAAAGCATGCCTGCTCACAGAATTCTCCAAAGCTTCTGATGGAGAATACAACAGACTCAAAACACAGCGTTTCCTCCCCAATTACCCACAGTAAGAAAGCAGAAGACAGTTATAAGAGACATGCTTGGTAGTTAGGAGCACTGGCTGCTCTTCCAGAGAACCTGGATCAGATTGCTAGCACCCTCAACACAGCTCACAAAAGTCTCCAGCTCTATGAGATCCAGTGCTCTCTTTTGGCCTCCACAGAAAATGTGTGTTCATGGTACATGAGCATACATCCAGGCAAAATGCTCACGCACACAATTTTTTTTAAAGAGTAAAAGAGAAAGATTTGTGAAAATGAGCACCGTAGCACACAAGGAGGATGTGCAAACAGGCCACCCCAGGATAGCAGATAGGTCTCAGTGGTTCCATAGTTCAATTTGACCTTGAGAAGCTGGTTCATGTCCACTCAGGAGGGCTGCAGGGAAGAGGCAGAGCATGACTGACTACAGACTTCATGTTGATGACTATTATGGAGGGGGAACTTTTGACTTGACATTGCTATCTCCAAGACACCAGCATCCCTTGGGGGAGTAGTACTCATACCTCCAAGGCAGTTGTCCAAATCCCAGGGTGGTGGTAAGTATTGCAGATGCGCAGAGGATGATAAGATATGATGCTTGTCGAGATTCCAACCCTGAGAAATGACCATCAGCCCTCCCATTCCTACCATCACCAGAAGGAGGCATAAATTAGCCTGCATCTTTCTGCTGGCCTCCACCCTCATCCTTCCTCTCACGCTTCGGAAGAAAACCCTGCAGTTGAGGAAATATTCTCAGCAGTGTAAAGGAGTTCTGGCTTCTCTATTTTAAACAGAGAAACGATCTTTGATCAACTTCTCAGGTGAGTACAGTGACTACTTAGGATGGAAGAGAATCCAGGGCAGCTTAGCATGTGCTGACACTTTGCCTCAACATTCGTAGTATCTTAATGTCTATTTTGGTTCTGGTCTTTCTTATGAAAAAGTTAACACAACACAGTTCTTCATGGTGGTTTTTTCCCCTCAAGCTGCACTGGCTCTAAGACATGTTTAGGTTCTGTGACCACTGATGGATAACAGAGATTATATTAACAGTGGTAATGACATGCTCACTTTACTTCAAAACAGGTCTGTGAGGAAATAATCACCAATATATCTGGACTGTGTGAGTGCCCAGATGTTCTAGGGAAGTCAGGTTCTTTCTGTGGCTGAGATGATCCGAGGCTGCCAAGCATGGTACGTAGGCAGTTAAACTAGTCAGCAAGATGGAGTCTTAGTCTTGACATTCCATGTTTTCACATGCAAACATGCACATCTCCACATGTACATTTGTGTATGCATGTACACATATCTCCTTCTGGGGATTGTAACATGCAGAGAGCTCCCTATTACCACAGCAGCCTTAATAACAGCAGTGAGGGACATCATGTTTGGTTGGCCTCAAGCTTGTGTCAGGGAAGAGTCTGAACACTTGAACAGCATCATTGAATCTTCACATTCATCTCATGAGTGGCAGTCTTTCTAGTCCCCTTTTACGCACGTGGAAATCAAAGTTTAGTGATGAAGCTAAGCACACAGTAAATTGTCAGCTCCTTCAAATGCTAAGCACTTGGAGCTGGAGGGATGGCACAGCAGTTAAGAGTGTGCAGTGTTCTTCCAGAGGATCTGACTTTGGTTCCTATTACCCTAGTGGCTCAAAACTACATACACCTCCAGCTCTAGGAGATCCAAAGCGCCCCCTCCTTGTCTGCTTGGGCAATTGCATTCATGTGAGCACACACAAACATACACATAATTAAAAATAAACTGAACCTTAAAAAAATATTAAACACTAGAGGCATCATACTCCATAGTTATCTGTCCTTAATCGAACTCGTAGGAAAATTTTAATCTAGTAGCAGTTATCGGTAGTTAGATATTTGCTGTACTTAATCTAGTTCTAATTACAAGATGAGTTCTAATTCTTTAAATCAATAATATAACAGAACCAGCATTTCAGGCACAGTAGATGAGACGCCTAAGCACAGTGTGACACAGCCATGTGCCTCCAGTCCCAACAGATTAATTGTGGCTCCCTGTTGCCTTTCCAAGACACTGGGTAAGGTTACTGTGACTTTAATAGATCACAAAACCTAAGGGAAGACTCAAAATTTGCTCATAGCCTATAATTTTCCCCTGTGACCATGACCCGTAAATTTTCATGAGAAACTGGAACACATACAAGGCCACATTTCAAGGTCATGGTGATTTTTAGTCTTTGATCAACAGACACTTGTCTTACACAACAGCAAAATAAGAGTCTGCCCTGTACTGGACCCAGTAAAGGTCTTAGATGTCAAAGAGGCTGAGAATACCACCAGCCCTTTGTGGGAATTCACGTGGAGTTTGATGGAAAATGTCCAAGTTACTTTTATCCCTATGCACAATGACAGATGAATATCAGTTTGGGAAAAAGATCAAATCTGTGAGACAAAAATGCATGGTACTGGCACCAAACTGGAAAAGTTACTAATGTTACACTAATTAGTTAATTACACATTTTAATAAGAGACTTACAAAGCCCCTGTCTTGTTATGCTTAAATAATATAGTCACCTGTCACTGTGCTTTCAGCAAACGCGAGAGTGTTACATCACTATGTAATTATGTTGGCTTTGCTTAAGATATAGTTGGTACTCACAGACTTCTTCAACAGGAAGATATTGAAAGTCTATTGCAGACCCCACTCCTTCACACCCAGGCTGTCCCTCTGGCTCACGGAAAGACGCACACACCTTTACTGAAAAGCCATTGTATTTATCAAGTGGAATACCTCCTCTCCCGAGCACCACACTGCTCCAACTCTCTCCCCCTTTACCAGGTACCCACTTGGAGAAAATAAATGGGGATTCTTGAGGATTTTCTCTGAGGCCACCAAGCCTGCCACACTTGTCACACCACACACGCAGTGGTCTAGTCTCATGTCACTTAAATGCTTTAAAGTCACTGCACAGCATGCTCTATTTTTAAGTGGCCTTTTCCTACAGACATGATAGCAATTGTTGCAGAAATTGTTCAATTATAGAAACCTGCTAGCCTTCAGCCATGTCAGTCTGCAAAGGGTCCCTCTGGACTCATCCAACATTTCTTCCAAATTGAAAAAAATGCATTAACTTATTAAAGCTGCTTTAGCAAAGACATCTGCTTCATGAAAGACACCAAAGAACACATAAGGATGCTTTTTGTGGTCACCTATGCTGAAGGTAAACAAGAGGCTTGTTCTCCCTGGAGGCTCACTTTTGTAAAGGTAGATTTCAAAATTTGGCAAAATAAGAGTTTGTCACAAAGTTTGTACAATAGATTCACTTTGAACAAAACATTTTACCTACTCAGGCATACAAGCTAAACTCTCATGGGGGTGACTGTTTAGAAAGCTACCCCATCCTCAAATAGCTCACAGTGAAAGACATTATCCTCTGTGAACAATAGCTAAGAAGACATGTTGCTTTCTGAGTATGCTATCCACACCTTGCTCCATGACATGGAGAGGATCCCAAATATGACATATCTGCGTTGCATTGTTTTATCCTGCCACTAAGTGCCACTCAGTCAAGGGTAATTTTGGGGTGCAGACTTATACACCATACTATGCGGGATTGTCTGGGTTGATGATTTGGGAAACTGACCTGTTTGCATAGAGTTTTCAACTCTTTCTAAGCATGCAAAGGAAAGGACTTGGGCATTACTTATAACTTTTCTCAAAACACAGGAAAGAGAGTGTAGGAAACTACCATATTTATACCTAATGCCAAAGCCTGGTCCTACGCTCTAGAAAGGAATCTGGGTGTCAGGATTTTGAAGGCCTAGAGCTAGAAGCTGTACAGCACTAGTTCAGGGTTCCCCTTCTGGAGATGAGTCACATGTGTCAGGAAATGACACCGCCATGAGGCTGTTGACTAATGGGACATGGGCAGGGCAGTGCTCAGGACTCAGCCCATGTGCCATGAGAGGCACTCTATGTTAGTAGCTAACAGGTGGGCCCAGAGTTCTTCTTTAGCTTTGGTTTAGCAGCCTGGAGAACTGAGTAATTCCAGTAATGGAAGAGCAAACAGAAGGTGCTGAGATTGAGTCATTATATCTGAGCGATCCGTGTGGCGGAAGCCAAGCCTCCTTTCCTCGCTCCGTCCTTCCCTCCCTTCTTTCCTCCCTATGTCTCTCTGTCTCTCTCACCTTCCCCCCCACTCAAGCACATGCACACATGTGTGCACCCCTGAAGACCGCTCAGGGCACTGTCCCAGGGTTACTCTTGCTACCGGAAAGCATCTTCTAGCACAGCCTCCTGATGTTTTACATCTGTTGGCTTCTCAGCTCAGAAGCTTGGCAGATTCTCCCTCCCTTCTTTCTCCTCCCTCATCCTTGCCCTAAGGTTCTAAATCCATGTACCTTTGCTAAAGCTATATCTCATACATCTGCTGTCTATAATATTTGTTTCTGAGAAACTGCCAGTAACCCACAGGGCCAGGTTTGCTCTGTGGTCAATTCACACAGTACAGTGTAGATTTTTGACCATGGGTCTTGTTTATGACCCATTGTTATTGACTTGCGTTGTTTTAGCTGATCTTGCCATTGTTTTTTCTCCTTGGCCTTTATTTCACAGAAGTAGACCATGTACCTTTGCTTAGCTCTGCAATGGAACTGAATGATAAAAAAAACATCTGGTTCTCAGGAAACGGATGTCCTGATACATGATCTTAAAAGCTCATGTTACTGGGACTCTTCTAGGACTAAGCTGTTTTGACAAGAGCAGCTCCAGGATTATGCACACAGGTGTGAGCTAAGGGTCTCCTTCAGGCTTTCATGGCAGGATGTGTGAGGATCTCAAAGAGGTGACAGTGGTTTTGAGACTGTGGGGGAGAGATAACTTTGGGGATGCCAATCCTCAGTCAACAGGTTACTTATACTTATTGGTTCATGCTTGTAACCCCATGATTCAG
This sequence comes from Mesocricetus auratus, assembly GCF_017639785.1. Lineage (NCBI taxonomy): Eukaryota > Metazoa > Chordata > Mammalia > Rodentia > Cricetidae > Mesocricetus > Mesocricetus auratus. The sequence continues at coordinate 3,282,093 of NW_024429212.1, read as the reverse complement.
AAGGAAGAGGCAAGTAGTTCTCAAGTTTAAGAGTGACCTCAACAGGTACTTTCATTCAAGCACACTTACACACACACACACACACACACACACACACACACTTTTTTTTGTTTTGTTTTTATGAGACATAGTTTTTCTGTATTGTTTTGGAGGCTGTCGGTCCAGCCTGGCCTTGAACTCACAGAGATCTGCCTGGCTCTGCCTCCCAAGTGCTGGGATTAAAGGCATGCGCCACCACTGCCTGGCTACACATACACATTTTAAAGAAGTGGGTTTATATGTGGCTTTATTGATCATTCTTAATTTTAGTACACCCTGCCCTCTCTAACCTATTCTAATTATCTTAGGGGAAAAGGAAATATGTAAATGGGGACACTGAGGTTAATTTAAAAAAACAAGAGCAAACGTGCTCTAAGGAGGATCATGTACATTGAAAACTGCTAATCTGTCGATCATTGAGTGCTATAACTTAATTATAAATAATGAAGAGTTTAGTTCTTCATTCATCTAATGATCTTTCTGATTCTGATAAAATATTTCCCAGGAGAGAGTTTGTTTCATTTTGGACACTCATAGTGGTCATTTGGTTTTATCCAGAGTGGATGTGTGCTTGTTTCCATGTGAAGTGTTGGGTGGTGGTCTCAGAGCCCAGCATCATAGCTTTGCTTTGGTAATTACCACCCCTCCCTTGTATGTGTAGCTGGGGACTGGTCCTCACCCTGACCAAGGCCTGCTCTAGCCCAGTAATATGAACCAACAGTCAAAGCCTGGACCCCTTAGCAGTATGACAGGCTTCCTCTTTTGTAGTGGTTTTGCAAGAATACGGGGTTAGCCGCCATGGGGGGAGGGGCTGGGAACAGTTTAGGTGTTCAGAACAGAAGCAACATTCATAGACAAAAGCCAAACTTTGAGTATTTAAGAAAAAGGCTGTTTCTGCAGCTCCATGTCATGGGAGGCACCCATCCTTCTCAGCTGAGTTACATGCGCCAACATTACTGAATTTGAGCTATCTGGGACTAAGTTTCATCAGACAATAAGCTGTCTCAGCAAGGCACACTATGATAAATGAGAGACACACAAGTTCCTGCCCCTGACATGTGCCAAATCTATGCCAAGTCAATGACTGGTCAACGGATGGATGGATGATCTTGTTCAAGTGTTTACAGGGAAAAGACTTCATGAAAAATTTCCAGATTGCACTCATTCTGGGGTGAAGTAGTAAACCTTGAGACCACAACCAACTCCAAGGGATGTATTGACTTATGTTTATACTGCTCACCTTCACCTTATGGTGATGAACATGTGGGCAAGGAATTGTTGTACCATAAAGCACCACACACAAGCAATGGTTTTCATATACATAAAAGACATAAGAAAGGACACTGAAAAAAGGCACAAAAATCGTAACGCATGTGTGACGTGCTTGTTGGCCATGCAGTCAATTTAGTTTAATTCAATCTAGTTAACTTTTTACTTGTTAAGACCACTTGATTTCAAACGTCACTTTTATTTGACAACTGACTTCAGAACTGTTAAGTGCTGGGAAATTTTATGACTCTCAAAGGGGAATGAAAGAGCTTTGACAATTTATTATCAATTAAAATGCTTAGCCATGATGTGAGGGTTATGCAAGGAGACACAGTCTCTTTAGGATGGCTCATGGTTTCCTCAGAATAGGAAAATAACAATCTGTGGGCAATAGTTCAAAAGGGAAGTAGAGGTTCTGCTTATGAGCCAATAAATGTTTCGTTTATAAAGGGTCCAAATGGAAAATGCATTAACCTACAAATCTACATCTCAGCCAGAGCAGAATTTAAGAGGAGACTGGAAAGCTCACAAAAGACGACAGGAGCAGACTGCTCTCTTTGTGGGATCTGTGCACACCACGCCTCCCCATGCTTGCTATTTAATTAACAAGGGGTCAATCAATAGTAGTCATTGAATTAACTGTCTTCCCTTTGAGGTGGCTGAGACTTTTGAGGCATTTATTCAATCAGTTGTGAATTAGCCAACGAGGAACTGTTTAGTGACGTGCCAGTGCTTTGGTGGCTGGAGTAATGTGTTTGTCTTCTTCAATAATGTTGGGTATCTATTAGGGTGGAGGGAAGAGGCAGCACAATTTCTTTGGAGGAATTAGTTCTGTGTGGAAGTAGCACTTAAAAATTTGGTGTCTCAGGAAGGCTCAGAAATAGCAAAAATCCTATTTTAGGCTGTTTATTTTACTTAGAGAGTTTCTCATATATTCCTGTAAATTGTAACACAGCTATAGCTCAAAGGAATCCATACCATTGGTTAATTAAGAGAAATGCTTTGCTAATGAGTGAAGACTGCCACTGTTAAGATAAATAATCAAGTTGTAATTCTATATAAAGTACAAATAAATTGATATTTCCTTTTTGTAGTTCTATAATACCATGAATTTTAACCATATTACCCATTTTCTAATTCATCCCAGATCCAACCTCCCTTTCCTACCCAATTCAACTTTGTGTCATCCTTTAGACCCATGAAATCTAATTTGTGCTTCCCACATATTCATGGTGTGTGGCCTTTTACTGGAGTATGGTTGGTCTACCAGCAACAATACTTTTAGAGAAAACTGACTCTCTCTCTGATAGCAACTATCATCTGTCAATAACTTCTTGAGTAAGGGTGGGATTTTGTAGTTACCTGTCCTCTCCATGTGTGAATTAATTTATTTTCCCCAGTGTGGAATGGAAGTGTTACAATAACACCAGTTACACAAGTACGTTCGGATACACAACTACTGGAACTAAGTGTTCTAAGAGTTGAAAGGAGATCACATTTTCATTAGAGTCCTGAATGTGTTGTTCTTCGAGTTCACCGTATAGGCACTGTATTCAGTACTCTCACAGGTTTGGGGATGTCACAGTCATTCACAGGTGGGCCACTATGAATGAGAAGATAGCTCAGCCTACCACGAAGATCAACAACCAGACGCAACAAACAATACAGAATGAAACAGAGCCAGCATTGCAAATTCACAAGAATTTAGAAATCTTTTTGAGATTAAAAAAAACAAAGACAATATGTTACTTGGAGCAAATTCTTCCAGTGGATTAAAAGCTCATTACTGGGCAATATACAGCTCTTCTTCATTCTTTGTCACTCACCTGGAGTAGATAAGGTATTGAGAACAGAAAATGCCTCTTCATGCAGATGTCTGCTAACCCTCACCAAACAAGACAGGTCTTGTTTATTGTAAAGCTTGAGGATTTCTGTCTTCAATCATACTAGGGAAGGACATTTCCTCCTCTCTGTTGGGTTCACTTAATGAGTCCTGTTCCTGAGACCTCTTCTTACTCTAAAAAAAGACTAGGCCACTCTCCCTGTGTGGAGAGAATGTTTTAAGAAACTCACAGAATAGAATAGGGACAGCCATGAGTCTACACTGACCATTCTCATCTGCAGAATCCTTGCAAGTACTCTGGAGAGCAGGCTAGGGACCAGAACGAAAGAACAAAGCCGCATCATTGACCTGCCAGAGTGGAGCATGGATGCAGTTACTATTATAGTGCAAACGAGGCTTCAGATCTCATGAACCATGGGGTATGACACTCAGACATCAATTCATTTGTATTTGGAATAGGAATGAGGTTCTGCTTTATGTTCAATTCTGCATTTGAGCTGTGAGTCATTTGTTCTTTCAACTCAGTTGTGCTCACAAACCAGACTCCATTATCCAGTTGGGATATTCTCACGCCAGAAAGCTCTTCATTTGAGAAACTATTTCAGAATGACCATTTGTGCAAACATTTTTCAAACTGTCACAGTCATGGAAACATCATGGGGTGCTAACTTTGCACATTCTATGCTTCTCAGTCTTGAGTCATTTTCTCCCCATCTATGCCAACCTTAGGGACATTTGGATTTGTCTGAAGGTTATGTTAGGCTATTGTATTTGATTTAGAGTCACTCACATCAGATGTTTAGGGTACCACTAATGCAGTATGTATCATCATAGACAAGACAGACCCAAGAGAAAAATGATCCAACCCAGAATGGCCACTTCATGGAAGTTGACACACTTGATTTAATCTTGTGTACTTGTGGATTCTGAGGCACAGCTCCTACCTTTCATGTAGTTCTACAACTTTTCTTACAATCTACCTTTGCATAGCTAGTTATCAGTCATTCTGTGATTTTTTTTCACGCTGACTCTAACAAACATGTCTTGTTGGCAGACCCGCTCATGGCAATTATTTAAAACTGTGGTGAAAAAAATAATTAAAATTCCCCAGCACTTGCTGCTTTCAAGTGAATTGTCAAATAAAAATGATGTTTGAAATCACAATGGTCTGAACAAGTAAAAACTAAATTGGATTGGATTTTATTAAACTGACTACAAGGCTTACAGAAAGCAACTGCGACGGTGCTACAGATCAGGAAAAAGTGAAGGAAGCAACAGACTGAATGATTCCTAATATTCTACTGGTATGTTTTCCAGAACCCAATCAAATGCAAGAAATATCTAATATTCTCTCAGAGGCATTGGGTGCTGGGAAATGGCTATGTTCTCTACATGCATGTAAACGTTGGACTGAGCTTCCCCATTGTAAAGACTTAGGAAGACCTACTAAACACTCAGCGAGTGCTGCCAATAAGTGCATAAGTGCATGGGAGCAGAGCTCATCCCCAGAGCATGGCAACCTCCCTTAGTACAAAAAAAAAGAAGGCCTGACATTAAAAGGTAGATGTATTAGTGGGAATCTGGGGAGAGTTGTTGGAGGTGGGGGGGGGATGAATGGGGATATGATATTTCATTGCATACATGTTTGAAATTCTTAAAAAATAGAAAAGATTTTCAGAATGTGTCTGCAGATGTAGAGTCAATGCCAAGATATAGGAGGCCCAAGGATTAGCAATCTATATCAGTCCAGTTGTGAGAATCGTGCATTATATGAACACACCAGGGTGTTGGGGAAATCCTGTGTATATGTCAATAAAGCACTGTTGGCCAATAGGAAAACAAGATAGGTGGGACTAGGAATCCAGGAGGACTCTGGGTAGGAGAAACACAGGGAGTCAAGATGTAACTGCCATAGGGATAAGGAGCCCAGAAAGTTCTCCGGTAAGGGAAATACTTAGATTAACAATTATGGGATAAATACTTAAGTCAGAGCTAGCCAGTAAGAAACAAGCAAGGCCAACAGCTTCATAATTAATACAGCATCTTGTGTGTTATTTGGGGACTGCAATGCAGCAGAGCCCAGGCGACTGGCGGGTGATGAACCAAAGCGGCTAGCAAGGAAAAGCCTCCATTTACACCAGGGGTTAGAGAATTCCATTAAAACTTACAAGTGAAAATAAATCTGCAATGGATGAAAATTAATTATACTTATGAAGCAATACATGGGCAGATATTTGCCAGTTCCTTGGCGAGGTGGAGGGGGCACTGAGTATAAAAAGGAAAAGCATACTGTAAAACATGTGTGTGGCTGTGTTCAAAGGGAATGTCCAGTCAATCCAAAGGGATAATGTTGATTTTGGAAAAGAAAATGGTGCTTTGGAGTGATGCAAGAATCATCAGGACGCTGAGAGGTCTACAGCGGCTCTCTTGATTTAACAAAGGGGTACTCAACCTGGGCTCCTCCTTAGAAGGCTCTTATCTAAGATGACTACTCCTCTGGCATTCTGGATTCATCCAATGCTGTCTTTGAACTGAGAGATTCGTGCATAGGGAAGATGGAAGGTCAGCTTACTTCATTGTTCCTTTGATCTGCAGTTGCAGCGAGTGAATGTGTCTCAAAAGGCTAAATTCCAGCCTTTGGATCACAGCATGTTGCCGCGAAATTAGAGCCAGCTTGGCTCTGCACTTATTAAACTAAATTATCATCAAGAGTAAATGGTAAGAAGGAAAAGTAATTCATTGGACCTGAAATTCCATTTAGCCCTCCAATAGGTTTGCCCAGTAAAAGCATTATGGAATCAAACTTGAGAAACTTAGTGAGATACTGTCTGCTTTTCCAGGTTACACGGGGTCACTGCTCTTCAAGAATCACCTTGTCTTCCTGATAAACTGTCTTGTGACATTTTCTCTTTTTCTTTGAGTTTTACTTAAGTAAAAGCAATTGCAGTTTAGATCTGTATTCAGCATGAAGGAAGCTGTGACAAACTAGCTGCCATGACCACATGCAGTCTGGGCTGGGCACCCCTCCTCTTCCCTAGTTAAGCCTAATTGCTGATGGAATAGAGAATAAAAAACCGCATATTCTTCTTTTCGGTTTCTTAAAAAATGGGGGAAAATTCCATGGATATAGCCATCCAATCATATTGCCCAATAATGTCTGAACAAGCGCTGAACATGAGCACTCATTGTATCCTCTTAAAAGCAGTTCTCACATGAACTGAGGTGGCATTCTCAAGAATGTCCCATGTAAGGGACAACTTCCCCTCCTAGGGAGCTCGCTCACTACTCATAAAGCACTTGCACCTCAGGGCTGTGTCCTTAGTGTTTGGGTTTCCAGCTCATTGGTTTTCATTCCAAAGAGAAGACGATTAGGAGAGCCCTTCTTGAATCAGGCTTGGGTCACACTGTTTCTGATGCCAGTTATCTCTTTGTATCCATGATGTTAAAACTGTATTTCACTCTCTCAATGCAATGAATTCTGCAAGACCCTGTATACTACAGGCAGGACACACACAAGCAGGTTTTAGTCATCCTTCTAACTGTTGAGTAAGGAAATATTGAGGGGAAAGGGAGACAAGAGATAAAGGTAACTGTGCTTCAGACATGTCAGTAGGGGGACATCTGAGGTACAAATCCTAATGGCCAGGGTCCTGTGAAGAGGAACACACTGTTTAATGGAAATGACAAACTATCTTACACTGAAGGATGTCTACTTCACAGCGTATTCAGTCACAGAATAGAGAGGACAGTGAGGTTACTGACATTTTAGGAAAGCACTCCTGTGTTAAAAACTAACAAACAACAAAAGTAAATTTTAAAAAATCTATGTCTTTAGGGATAGTTTCGTGAGTTTCAGAAGGCCAATAATTTATTAGTGAAGAAAATTTCCAAAGACCCAGTGCTGGGCTGACTGAGGGATTTTCAACAATCACCTTTCTCTGGTCAGTAACAGGTACAAAGGGAGCATGCTCATGCAGCCAAACACATGTTGTCTTAGAGACCTGGGAGGGCATCCTTGTATCTATCATCTGACATGACCTGGCTTGGTCTATTGATTCCTTCACTGGGCTTGGTTTACTAACTTGTCTTTCAGGCAAAAGATTTTTTGTTGTTTATTTTTAGATCTCCCACTGAAGTCAAAAGCACAGCACTAGAACTCTTCTGTGTGAAGCAAGGGAGACATCCAGGTTTAGCCAGGCCCCCATGCCTGGAAGCTCAGCATTGTAGTAGCTGTGGACAGGGCACTGTGTCCTTTGCTTCTCGCAGGATCCTGACTGTATCTCTCTCAAGTGTGTAGACTTCCCTGAGGTATAGAGGCTCCTTAAGGTTATCACCCAGAACATGAGCCAGCCGTGATGAAGGATTTATTCTCATGGTTTAGAACCCCCTCATTTGCCAGAGCAAAGCCTTTTCCTGATAGAAACTTCCATTGTCTGTACTAGCCCCCTTGTCCAAATTTTCATCCTATATGGGTCCAATTACTGATGGCCAGCAGTGACTCAAAAATATTAAGCAGAAAATTCTACAAATAAGTAAATTAATCTGCTTTAAAGAATTTATTACATCATTCTGTTACAGCCATTCTCTTTCAGTACTAGTTATTGCTAATTTCTCACTAAGTTATAAGTTAAACTTTATCCTATGTGTGGACCAAAGTTCCAGGAATCTACTCTATAGATCCTGGGGTGTATCCTTGTGGATAGGGCATCCTGTTTAGGAAACACAACAAACTCTTATTAACTAACCACTCCTATATTGGCTACTAACTCATTGCCATAGTATAAATGCCAAGAACTGTTAGGACAATCAGATACACAATAGCAAATGAGATGTGTCACCCCTGAGATGCCAACAGGACCACAGACATGGGAATGTATCTGAAGTGTACAAATATGAGCTATTCTGAGAAAGCAGATGAGAAGCCAAGAGACTCTAGAAAGTAGGTTCAATGTCAGCAGTTATGATTTTCCCAGGGGGAAGGGATATATAACCAGAGGACTCTTACTATCACAGACAGTTGGCATGAACTCATACCTCATGCCTGCTAATGACACCTTCAACTTGTAAGTCACCTACTTAACTATGCATGCACTGTTTAATACTTGGGCTCGCATGCACTCACTGCCTCTTAGTCAATGCTCTTCACTAACATCATGTACCATGTATGTGCAAGGGCAGAAGGTTGGCAGGATTGGTATCATTTCTCCTTTTCAGACTCAAGATTGAGAGTAAATGCTGCCTATTGCTGCCTATGGGTTAGTTGTTTAAGGCTGTACAGAAGGAAAAGGGTGGGGGAGGTTTGGATAAAGATGGTGGGGGAAAGCCACTGATATGAAAGCAATTTGGTTCATGAAGACACTGAGGTCTTCTAGACTGTTCTCATTAATAGACCTTTCCCCAATTATCTTCTAGATGTACATTCAGTACAAACAGTTGTCAGAATGAATTCAAAGAGAAAGGTCTGTGTGGGTTTGCTGCAGAGACATTCATGTCTATCCACAGTTGGTTGAATGCATGGTTGCGGAATCCAGCCATCCAGACTGCCACAATTGCGACTGAAATCAGTAGCTGTGGAGACTCTGCCTAATTTAGTCTGACAGAGGTGTTGATTTGTTTGACAGAGACATTCTAAAAGACCTGCTGACTCTTCTCCTTAATTACATTTTTGCAAGCCAGAACAACAAAAACAAATGAATAGTGGAGGCTTGCAGGTACTCTGTGAGGTCTTTTCTAGATGACACAGAACAAATCTATCTTAAAGCCCGGCACTGTAAGATTCCCGGAGGGAAATATGAGCAACTATGCCCTTTTTTCTTTTGCCTGTCCCTCAACACCCAGGAGACACACTTTCCAGCAGCATGGGCACCAGTCACACACAGCCAGTGAGTGTATTATAGTATGATGTGTGTGAGCTGATTAACACCCAAGCTACAGAACGAACCTTGATGGCTTTGTAGGGAAAACATAAAATATTTGATCAGTGTGTTTTTTTATTGATATATGTGGGAATATTTTTTGCATACATAGATTAATGATATAATGAAAATTCAATAACAAGACATAATTCTGTTTCCTTTTGATCCTTCTAATTTGGCTTCTAGAAAATTAAATAGGTGGCCTGTATTTGTGGCTCTCACAATGCAAATGAATTCATTTGAATAATGATTTTAATGAAATGTTAGATCTTAAATTAAAATGTATGGATTGCAACACATGGTAAGCTTAAAGAATGTTACTTATTGGTGTTACTGATGTCTTAGAATAAAAAGATGGACTTTACTTTTTAACTATTACTTCATACAGAAGAGAGCCTTATGGTTTTCACATGTGAAAAGTCATTCTACTAAGGCTGACAAAAAGGAGGAAGCAAGAGCTGGACACACAGATCCCTGACAGACAAACTGATAGGGGAAGAAACCAGACAGATAAAGAAAACGGCAAACATCAGCTTTTTCTTCACTCTCTCATCTGAAACAAAGGTCTGATGAGTTTTGTCTCTCATCAGCAGGGCCCCCACGCCACTTCCTAGGAATGATCCACCAGGGTCCCATGCCACTCCTGGGAATGGTCCATGTTGGTTAGATATGTACAAGACATGTTTCTGAAGCAATGTGTCAGCTCCCCTTTCTTTGGTGGGTAGCTATGCTTTATGCCACCAAGAACACTCTAACTCCTCCAGGATATTTGTAGTTTTGTCTGTTCTGTCTTCTACAAGGAGATTTTCTCTCTGTGATCATCCTCCACTCCACCCCTGTGTGTGTGTGTGTGTGTGTCTGTGCACATGCGTGCACACGTGTGTACATTCTTGCATGTGTTTGCCTGTGAGTGTGTTTCCTCATTTCCCTAAACGTGTTAGTCACTACCTATTGTGTCTGAGATTTTTCCTACCTTTAATTCCGTAATTGATGGAGAAAACTAACCTGACTGAGACTTCAAGACGGTATCGTCACCGTTCCATGCTTGGCATGTCCCCTGTGACTGGGACAGAAGTACACTTTTGTCTAGAGTTCCATTCTCTTAAACAAGTAAATCACCTGGCTACAGGGCTAACTCTGTGAGCTGCTGTTGGATGCTGTGGAGAATTCTTCTTCTGAGAGGGAACAGTGAAGATGCAGACTAGTCCAACTGCATCAGAATCCCTAGGGTGGGGGTAGGTCAGACATGATGGGTCTGTAATGGCCTTCATTGCACCAAGGAGAGAAGAGAAGAATGCAATCCACAAACTGTTGAGAACTTTGGAATAACACCTCTCAAGCTCCAAGTCCACAAGACCCTCCCCGTGAGAAGCATAAGCTGGCTGGGGCAAGCTACTTCTGAAAAAAATTCAAGGCAAAGTGGGTCTGCATGAATCATTGAAATACTCAACATTTCCTGACTTAATGCAGATTAGGTAGAATTAGGAGACTTTAAAATACAATCCTGATATGCCAAAGATGTGCAATTATAGACTCATACAGTACAGCAAGATCTGAAATCAGAGCCACAAAATTGGAGACACAAGAACAAATTAATTTTGATGAACTTAGAATGAGATAAAATCCATCATCATAACCAGACTTCTGGCACATTTATACCCTCCATTACTGTGTGGCTCTGACCATTTAGAAAGCCATTGTCTCTCTCCTGGACGTGCTAACAGATATCTCTGCAACCGTCCATTTGCATTCCACCTTGATGGACTGCAGGCTATAAGCAGCCAGTGGGGACTGGGTTTTGATAACCAAGACTACATGATTCCCTGGAGTGGCCACAGGAGGAGCTGCCCAGGCTTTCTGGAGAGATGCATCCACAGGTGCGGCCAGACTTGGCAATGGTCACAAAGCAATGCCACTTCAGGTTTATGGTGTCTTAAAGCTGAGCTGGAAATGAGTTTTCAAAAGAACCACCGCAGACTGAAAATATCCTAAATTACAAATGTTGAGAGATTTCCCAAAGAACTCAGAGTTGTACAGAAGCAATAAAACTGGAGTTAATAGAAGGATCCCTGACCTGTGACCAGACAGTCACTCTGCCACAGAAGTCCCCTTAAACTCTGTGTGTTAGGGGTGCTTAAGAAATATTTCTTCTTATGCCTCGCTCCTAATGGCAACTGGGAGTTTCAGAATAGCAGATTTTGACTACACCATGATCTTTGCCTTCGTTTCTTGTCTTTGGCATTTGCATCTGGCTTTTCTACATGTGTGGCTGGATGATAATCTTGGGGAATAACCAGTGACTTGATCCTTGATAGGACAAGTCTTATTAAGGAGATCATCAGTCCCATTGATGATGGATCAGGTGATTCACAGCCCTTGGGACTATGAGTTAGAGAATACTATGACTGGAGAGAAGCCAGTGATGATTCTGACCACACTTCACGGTATTTGCCCTGCCATCTGTACCAGTTAGAAAAACAAAAGCCCACAGCTTTCAGTTGCTTGTGACAGGATCACACTGTTTTACCCAGACTGACCTTAAAACCCTGACAATCCCCTGCCTTATCCTCTAGTGTGCTGAGATTTTGAAATGTGTATCTATTGAAACAGTTGTGAGCTCAAGGTCATGCATTCTCTTGATTCTGAACACTTATGTATTCTTTCAGGAAATGGGCTTCCACCTGGCTGTTTTGTCAACAACAAAATAATGCACACAAAGTCTTGGAAAGATAAATTCTAATCACAGGTGACAGGAATAGTTTTCTGTACAAACAGAGTTAACTCCTCAAAAGCAGTCAAAGACTTAAGCATTTGAAATGCAACCTGCTTCAGTGGTAGCTCTACTTAGCGATCACATGTGCATTTTATTAAGCTATTATTTTGGTTATATAAAATATGCCTGGTCTGTCACAGTGTGATTTTTAACTTGTAATTCCTCAGTGTCACCTAGATTTCCCTAGGGTACTGTCATTTTCTTGAGATGTTTTCCACTGGATCAAAGCCCAAGATGAAATTTCAATTACATTAATGAAATGAACTATTCATATGGAACTAATCTTCCTATAAAAATCTCTTCAAATAAAACATCCGTTTTGAAAGGCAGATAAACCCAATTTATTGACTTGGTTGTGAAATTTGTCAGGATTTATGCTAATGGCACCCCTGTACTTCTACCATATACAAAGATGAATAATTGAGTGGGAAAAGTCTGCTCAACAAATTGCAGTCACACAATGATGTGGCTGTAAATTCTGGTCCACTAATTACCTGCGACACACCTCACAGAACGTTTGCTCTGATGACGCTTCATTTCTGTGGCTTCACTCAAAGTAAGCAACACAGTAATCATCGTTTATAAACAGAAAATAAGTCTCTCCATTGACATTGCTGCCCCAATAAGGATGTTCATACAAAGGAACCACCTCACGCATGGCCAGGCTTTACAGCTGTAGGAATCTGTGCCTGAGACACTCTGCTTCACTAAGCAAAACTTATGCTACTAAGAGCTTAATTACATCCTATATAGCATGCTAATAGCCCATATGGCAATGCCTGGGAACATCCTAATTGAAAGTCACTTAACATTTACCATGACAATTTGAGTCCAACCAATACTCCCTGACATTCCTGGCTAGAAGGGACATACTTACTTTCACGCAAAGTAAATTACAATGCTACCTACAATCTGACGACTCTTTCTAATTCACTTATTTTCAGCTTTGAACACCTGTTTCAGTTTTCATTTAATTATAATGAATCTATAATTAAGAATCTGCTAGGATTTCCATAGAATACTCAGTTTTGAGGAAATTGCATTACCATATTGTCACATTCTAAGAGTCTACAAATTGAAACTTCTTTGAGTACAGAACAGACTTCATCAGCATTTTAAAAACATCAGCATGCATGGTTCTTCTCCTCTCCCTCCTGTGGTCCGCACCTTGCTGACTCTTTCTAGAAAGCATCAACCTTCAAACACTACTCTGACATGCCTTTCCCCACCTCACTCTCTCTCTTGTCTAGCAAATCCTTATTTCCAACATCTTTTCCTTCCCAAACCTTGTCTCCCTTATTTCTGATATCCCCAAGCTTAAGTCTAAGGCTTTCCCTTTATTCTAACAATAATTTCTGCCTTCTATTCTCCTCAGAACTCAATCCCCATCTCTTCCACCTCAACCTTGGTCCAAACTCTCTTCTCTTCCTTGTGGGTCTCAGTGGAAAAATTATTTACTGGGCTTCCCATCTTCCATAGCATCCAATATCCCTGAGAGATTGACTTTGTCTCTGAACCACCTTGTATCACTGGCCTCTTGACCTCTGCAAAGCCCTCACCTTCTCATCCTAACACTGCATTGGTTATCTCTCCTTCAAACCTATATATTCTAACTATTTCTTCTTTATGCCATGATCATCTCAAATTCTTTTTTTTATTAATTTTTTTTAATTTTCCATTTTAAATTTAGATAAGAAACAAGGTTGCTTCACAAGTCAGTACGAGGTCCCTCTCCCTTTCCCTCCCCTCCTCCCGTGCCATCCCCCCCATCCCCCCCCCGTTATCCCCTCATTCCCCCAGGGAGGGTGAGGCCCTCCATGGGGGTGTCCATAGTCTGTCATTTCATATAGGGCAGGGCCTAGACCCTTCCCCAAGAGTTCAGGGTGAGAGTGCACCTCACATTGTTCTATGGGAGTCCAGAGAACGTGTGTATACTTGGGATGGGTACTGATCTGCTGTCCAAGGCTCAATAGATTACCTAGGCCTCCTCACTGACACCCAGATTCAGGGGGTCTTGATCAGTCCCATGCTGGATTCCCAGGCTGATGCCTGGGATTCAAAAGTTAACCTTTGTCTGGTCAGCTGTTTCTGGGGGTTCAACCAGCCCAGTCTTAATCCCTTTGATCATCAGTCCTCCCTCTCTGATACTGGCTTTCTTGAGTTCAGCTCAGTACTTAACCAGCCCGTAAATGAAGTTTCTGTTTCCCAGACTCTCTGGCAATAGGATTGTAGGCTGGCACTCCCCAGATCTATGTCTAAAATCCATATATGAGAGAGTACATGCCATGTTTCTCTTTTTGTGACTGGGTTACCTCACTCAGGATGGTTTCTTCTAGTGTCATCCATTTGCCTGTGAATCTCATGATTCCATTATTTTTTTCTGCTGAATAGTACTCCATTGTGTAGATGTACCACATTTTCTCTATCCATTCTTCGGGTGAGGGACATCTAGGTTGCTTCCAAGTTCTGGCTATTACAAATAAAGCTGCTATGAACATAGTGGAACAGACATCTTTGTTATATGAATGGGCATCTTTTGGATATATGCCTAAGAGTGCAGTTGCTGGGTCTTGTGGTAGGTTTATTCCCATTTTTCTGAGGAATCTCCATACTGCTTTCCAAAGTGGCTGAACCAGTTGGCACTCCCACCAGCAATGGAGGAGTGTCCCCCTTTCACCACATCCTCTCCAGCATAAATTGTCATTGGTGTTTTTGATTTTAGCCATTCTGACAGGAGTGAGATGGTATCTCAGAGTTGCTTTGATTTGCATTTCCCGGATGGCTAAGGATGTTGAGCACTTTCTCAAGTGGCTCTCAGCCATTTTAGACTCCTCTATTGAAAACTCTCTATTTAGTTCTGCAGCCCACTTCTTAATTGGGTCCTTTGCTGTTTTGGAGACTTGCTTCTTGAGTTCTTTGTAAATTTTGGAGATCAACCCTCTGTCAGATGTGGGATTAGTGAATATTTTTTCCCATTCTGTGGGCTGCCTTTTTGTCTTGCTGACTGTGTCCTTTGCCTTACAGAAGCTTCTCAGTTTCAGTAGGTCCCATTTATTAATTGTTGATCTCACTGTCTGTGTCATCTCAAATTCTTAATACTCAAAAACCTTACTGAGTGTCACAGATACCTAGGATCTTTCTGTGGTGATAAAAGATCCATAGCATTCACCTCTAGGACTCCAAAACCTCCCAGAGCCTGGTCACTATCCTGCAGTCCCTAGGGTAAGCCTCAGACATCACAGCTGACACTCACACAGCATCACATTATGCTTACTGGGTTGTATTCTTTTCTTTGCTGTACTCAAACCCACTTAGAATGATGGCAGCTCACAATAAAATCTGAATAAAATATAAAATAAAATATAACCTGTTTGAATAATGTCATTAGTTACTTTCTGTAGCAAATCTCAGAAGCATTAGTATGTGGTTATAGACAGTATGTTTCTGGTTTGATCAGTATCTGACTGTATTCACGACAGAGACTTCAGGGGACTGAATAGCCTGGGGACATCAGAATTCTCTTCATTTGTGTAAGGACATCCTATGATATTTGCATTATGACATTGCCTAACGACACAGTTTTCAGAATGTGTCTGCCAGCATCTCATGACTATGGAATAGTTATTTTCCAAATACAATTGGCCACTGGTCAGTTTTCTTTTTAAAGATGAGCTGTGAATTGCATACAAAAATCACGAATTTAGTAAACATGGATATGTGAACATCTACCTTTTTTGTCCTATTAACAACTTTAAGGTTTTGATCTTTAAAAAATAGAGAAAGAAAATAATTTCAATTAGCTCTTGGCTTTTGGTTCGTTTTCCCTGGTAGTTTGACTTGAGCTCTTATTCTCCTCATGACTTTTTCATGGTTACATTTGATGAACCATTTCAATTTTCTGTGCTGGTTGCCTCTGTTTTAAAAAGGAGAGTAATTTCTTTAGATTCCAGATATTTTACAATTTCCCCTCCATAAAATACAATAATAAATCCCAGCTAAAATCAAGAGACAGCATCAAAACAAAGCAGAGCATGGCCACTGTTGGTGGGAGCCTGCCCCCATGAAGAATGAGGCTTCCAGCACTGCTTGCCTTCTTACCAACCACCAGGCCTTCATGACTCCACTCAGGCTTTGTTGCATCCTTAATGAGAGGTTACCTGGCTCTTACCAGCTGCAGGATGCCCGGTTTCTAATAATACATTGATTTCTCTGACTGCTCTAACACTAGCCTCTTTCTCCAAGTTCTGAGGTGGGTTCAAGCCATCTCCATGAAAAGGATTACATCATTAGAACTTCAAAGAGGGCCTGGCCAGTTGAAGGCTCTCACAAAGTTTTTCTTGAGGATCAGGAGTTTACAAAAATACTTGATAAGAAAATAGCTGCTTATTTCTCTTTTGTACCCAAAATCCAATTGCCGAGAATTTGTATTCCTGTCACATTGAGATGAGTCTGAAATTTCCTCCTGGTTCTGTTCTATTTTGTGTTTGTTCATATATAATAATTATTTTAAAGCACATAGTCTCAGGATGAATAGACATGCACACCAGTAAAATGCTAATTGAGGTAAAATAACTAGGATCTATTAAGCACTCCTTTCATGCATGCCTAATGGAAATTTCCAGATTGTTTCCACTATGGAGAAGTTCACTGTGCTAAGGGAACCCACTTCCTGCCTCTCCATCCCTACAATTCTTTGTACTCTTGAGTTCTTTCTCCAAGACAGTCTGTATCAAAATACTTAGCGCTGGCCAGTACCATTCTCTCAAAGCATCTCAGCTTGCTGGCTCTGAAGGGAGCTTGGTATATGATCTGGACCTAAATGACTGATATAGCGAGAAAACCAGCAGCTCCTGAGAATATAGGCCTATCAAGATCAATAGTTGATAGCATTTCAGGAGAGGTTTTACCTTTCAGAGGAAAGGTCATTTATGTAGATGACACACTGATACACAGATGTTTGCTTTGTTTTGTTTTTTTCCACAAAAGCTTGTGAAAAGTTGGAAAGAAAGACAGACCTGTAGGAGACACTGTTCTTAACTCTTGGCACCTCTGGGACTGGCCTGAATAGTGGACAGGTGTGACATTCAGGTTCCTTCACCCCCACTCCAGGATTATCAACATCTTGAAAACTGGCCTGTATGAGGCACACACACACACACACACACACACACACACACACACACACACACACACAGTCCTGAACTGCCGTGACAGTGGTCAGAACTGGATTCAAGTTCTATAAGGAAAGGTCTGTAAGTTCCCTAAGATCTGTGGTATAGTGGTGATCATAGCTGCCTTCCCCAAGATCTGTACAGGAACTGATTGATATTTGTCTCCATGCTGTAGACTAGAGAATGCAGAGTGTGTTGTGGCTCTGCCTTTTCCTGCTTATGGTTTTCTTTTAAAATGAGCCCATGAAAAATTAAAATCTCTACTAGCAAAGGATATGCATAGAATAGCAATGCATCTGCTCTTGAAAGAAAAATATAGTATTCAGAATACAGTATTTAGATTTGAAGTGCCACACATGAAAATTGAGATCTGTGTCATCTCCAGAGGGGAGGCAACACATACCTGCTCTGTGTCAAGAAAGGTCATTGCTATCATCCCTTACAGTGGGCAGGACCTCCATAACCGAACTCCTACCATCCATATCCAGGAAGTGTCAGAGCACTGAAAATATTGCACAATACTCAAATGGGGGAAGTCTGTAAAGCTCAGTAAGTGTTTCACACTCAACTGGCTGTCTTCGTCACTCATTGAGGGTTTCTGCCATTCCTTCTCCTCTGTAATGCTGTCACCACAGCCGAGGGCCTCATCCTGAGCAGAGCGCCCAGTGTGTGCACACCCAGTGCTTTGTGCAGGTAAAGCAGCACCAGCATCTCTTGCTTCCTATGAGATGATGTCTACAGGTTAACCAGATGCAAACAAAGCCATCCATGTTCCCAACGTGGCACCCGGTGTGCTGTGGTTCCCAGAGAGTCAGGCTTGGGGGTTCCCTCTCCTGCCCTAGCCAGTTGTGTCTTCCTAAGCAGACTGGGTGGTTTTCTGATGTCTTCATTTTAATGGTATTTTTACTATTTGTATGCATGTGAGTCTGTGTGCATGAAGGTGCCTGCAAAAGCCAGAAGAGGGTATTGGAGTCTCTGGAGCTTACTCCAGAAGAGGGGCACATGCTCTTATCCCGGTGGTTCTTGACCTTCCCAATGCTACGATCCTTTAACACAGTTCCTCATGTTATGGTGACCCCAGCCATAAAATTATTTTTATTGCTACTCAATAAGTAATTTTGCTGCTATGAATTGTAAATATTTGATATACAGCATATTTGATATGTGACCCCCCTAACGGCATCATGCCCACAGTTTGAGAACTGCTGGTGAGACACCTCCCCAGCCTCAATTTAACTCTTAATTTTAAAATACTGTTATTACAAAAAAGTCCTGTTTTAAAATATGATTATTTCCATCTGCATTTCATGAGTGCAACCATTTTAAAGTTCTCTGAATTTCCTTAATCATGCCATATTTGCCATCTACAGGATTTTGTTTGTCATTCTAAATACAGACCTGCATTTCTCTCTTGGACTTGTTTACTTCCTTTACCTTTTACTCTTTAGTTTTGAAGCAAATGTCTTAAGAAACAATTTTTTTAAGGAACAAGCTAGGAACAGTATGAATGTTTTCAAGGGTCTGAGATTTCAAGTGCCTCAAGGAAATGGAGATTCAAGGGCCCTGAACACTACAGATTGATGGCTATGTTTCAAGAGGAAACAGAAATAGCACTTAGCCACTGACAGCCTTCTAGAATGGATTCTGCTTCTAATTTCCCATCTGATCCACGTTAGAAAATACAACTTCATCATTAAAGGTAATGGACAGCCCAATACGCCTCTAGCAGACAAAAGCAGAAATGTGTATGTGGGGAATACAAAAGGAATCCCATTCCTCATAAGGTATATGAATAGGGTTTCAGTGTTTTCCTTTAGTAAACTAATGTAGAAGGGTTTAAGAGTGAGTCTAGATGAGTGGGGAGATTACACAATGTTTTATGTTCAAAGGTTAGCTAATAAAATCAATCCACAATTGGGAGGATTTGTAATTTGATAGTATATATAACTAAACTTTCTGATAATTTTAAAACAACTTCCCACTGAGGGTAGAGGGAAGTATCAAATGGCCAGTTTCTTCTTGTGTCTCTGCCTTAATGTTTTAGCATAATGGCTATAATTTTATCAGACCATTCAATCAACGATGTCTTGTTCATTCCGGAATTCAAACCTTGTAATACCTGTTGATAGCAATCACATTCATCATTATCATCTGTTTCTATTTTCCCTGATTTGGATTTCTGATTTCTGTGTATAGAATTATTTAAGCCTCAGAGCAATTTTATTTATAGCATCCCATCACCAGTTAAAGCAATAAATAATATGTAAATTCTTTCTGTCATGCCCTAGATTACAAATATCATTCTTTACTGGTTATTCATGCCATCCTGTTTTTCTGCTATAATAGAACCCATCATTTGCATTCAGAATTAGTTTCCGTGGATGAGCTTTTCACACACCTCATGGTGAATTCTTGAGTTCTCATTGATCTGAGCGACAGTTTCTCAAAAACAAGATGGTGGCATTATAGGATAATTGTGGCTCTGGGGGACAACTTTAATGGAAACAGATCCTGCTAGGCAGCCTTTCTTGCGTGTGTGGATCTCTTTGTGAAACCAAAGCATTAGCCTTTGATTTCCCCTATGATTTAGATGATTCTTGATTTACACTGAAACACACACAACCTGAAAATTTCATTAAAAATTTAAAATGTCTTAAGCTGAAATTTTTACAAGCCACCTAGCCATCTAGCCTGCAACATCATAGCATGGCAGCAGGGTAAAGTCCCTTGTCTCTGCTGTGCCTTCACAGCTAGGAACAGTTGCTCATGGCCCCTGCACAGCATTCCTGGCAGGATCATATGTATGTATGGGATAAACAAAATTCAAATCTCAAACTGTAGTTTCTGCCAGTGTGTATCACTCTGGCATTGTACCATTGTAAAACAAACAAACAAACATCAAGTCATGGCACTGCAACCAAGGGGAAAACAAGGCATTTCTGTTTTGAAGCACTCTTTACATGTTCGGTGTTCCACCCTCACACATGTGTGTGTGCATGCCACCCTGTGACTTTTTGCTTTGTGTCTACAGACTGTGGTCTTCTGGAAAACTCTGAGCTTTCTGCTTCCTGCTCTCTTATTCTGACTTGTCTGTTGCTAGCATTCTTCCCCGTCTGTCTCTGCTGTGGCTTCACAGTAGCCAGAGTGGGTCCTTCTACGGAATCTAAGTGCAGTCTGTAAACGGGACACACACAAGGAAAGCCAGATGGACTCTGGATGCCACTAGGAGTTTTCCGAATTGGCAATAATTGATGTGGGATTCTGTGTGTCCTCGCTGGGACACGACAGGGAAAGTTGTTCTTGCAGACTCCCCTGAGACACTCATTGTGGGTCTCTCCCTGGAAGATTTACAGGGTTTCTTTACTACATAACTTACAGACAATTCTACAGTCTTAAGAGTCTCTTTAATAAATTGTCAAGCCCAGAGTGGCTTGGGTACACCTGGATGTGTAGTGATTGATGCCATGATTCTTGGTGTTGTATTCCTAAGCAGGGCTCAGCTCTCACCTCCTATTTAGCTGACTCAGCTATCTGTTCTTCCTAGAGTGTCGTCTTTTCAACCATTAAACCTGATAACTACAGTCCTCCATTCCCACTCTTGGATCCCAATGTTTTTGCTGTTTTCTCTGAGGTCTCAATTTGGGATATGAAGCCTCTGATGATTTCACTATGTCTTCTGCATTTCTCTCAACTTTTCTTGCTCTTTGTTGATATTTCTTTTGCAGTTTTCAAGATATCTCTTCTCTTATTTTACTATGATGAATTGCCTTTTATTTCACACCTTGTACACCTTTTATTTGAAACTCTAGGAGCTTCTGTCCTCAATACCATTGAATGTGTTATTTCTCTGTCCTCTTGATTGACCTTTCAAGCTTGCATTAAGGTAGCTTCTCCACACATCGGTTGGGTCCCATGCTTGCACTGAACAGTATAATGGAATTCACAGTCCAGTGAAGTTTGCAATAAGGGCAGTTTGCTAATGGGGTGTAGGGTACACATCACCATGATGATGCTAAGCCGCCTTTGATACTGAGAGAACCCTGAATATCTAAACACCAAGACCTTCTCTCAGGGTACATAGTTTCTCTCAACAGACTTCATACCTTCTTGGCTGGTCACAGGATTTTTCAGGGAACTCCAAGCACAGACCACTACCATGTACACTAACATTAGCCGTTTCTAACCCAGTAGAGAAAAACAAACAATACACAAAAATGGAATGCAAGGTTCCAGAGAAGAAATTAGATGGGAGCTGGATAACTGAGCCATGTCTCAGCAGTTCATGTTCAGTAAATAATACATCTGTGAATATTCACTAGATGCAAAGTGAGTCCCTACAGTAACATTAATTCAATTGTGATTAGAAATTATTTTCTTGTCTACATCCAACAGATTTCCAAGACGGAATGAAATTCTGTGGACAAAAAAATCATAAAGTATATTTTAAAAATATGGCTACCTAAGCATTTTATCCATACTTTCTTATTATTCTCTGTTTTCATAAATTCAATTAAGATGATAAAGTTTAATTTTTAATCATTTCAGGCAGCCTAACTAGAGCAGTTAAGTGTCCCTTTTCAGAAACCCCAACCTTCCTGAATATGAAGGCAGGAATGCTAAGGAGAGAGCCCTTCAAGAGAGCCTCTAACTAGCATCACTTCCTAGGTTGCCGTAGAAGTTACTCTCTCCTTGGTATTGGGCTGGCTTGGTAGTCAACACAGAACTGGAAATACAGGGACTGAAGGAATTGCTCGATCACTTCTGTTTTAAAAGTCTGTGGTCAGAGAAAGTCTCACACAGCTATTCCAGAAGAAATGGGAAGAGAGAAAATTTATTTAACTCTCAGATAAAGCCTTTGGAAGGATAGATGGGTCTTTTCAACAGCAGCAGAAGGAAGATTGCAGCCATCCCTCATCTCTCTTCCGCGCCCCAGGCTAGAGCTATATTAAGCCATTGGAGGGTGGAAGGAAATTGAAGCAGCATGCACCCTGATCGGGAATGACTGCCTAGGTCCCTGAATGACATGCTACCATAGGAGATGCCTTCCTGAGACCAGTGCTGAATAGAAAAAAAAACAAAAGTGCTATAGACATAGGAACATTTAAAAACAACACTGTTTGTGGCTATGGTCTGCCTCTCTTGTAGGGCTCTCTCCTTAGCATTCCAGCTTCTCAGCAACTATCCCCTGCTCTGAAAACAGCTACCTCTCAACCAGTGACTGAAACTGATGTCAGTTCCTACAGTGGCCACTTTGTGACCCTCATGAGTGTGAGAATGAGAGTCCCTAATGAAAGGGGATCTGGAAGGGATTCCCCTCAGCACAGTTTGTGAGATGGCCTTACTGAGGAGGCCAGAGGCCATTGAGCACCCTGGTGTAGTCTGGCTAGTGGATGTCTGTGCTGGTTCCTGAATTGACCTAGATATTAAGGCCACGCTAGCGTTTAAACATATAGACTAGGACTTAAGGTTGCACCTGGACAAGGCACCCCAGGCTTGGCAGTTGAGATCATCAAGGATCTGAGAAGTCCGTTTCTAAATTTGCTCCTTGCAAATTGCATCAGTCACCAAGACCTGATGCCAGAGGGCACTCTGGTGACAAGTAATGGAGCAGTCAAGCTGGCTGACTTTAGCCTAGCCAGAACCTCTAGCTGCCAGAAGACCCTCACGTCTCTGACTGTTCAGGTACCACATTCCTGGAGTTCTTCTGCAGTCGACATATGCAACACCCGTGGACACACGGAGCGCTGGCTGTATCTTTGCAGAGATGTCTCATCGAAAGCATCTCTTCTTTGGAAACTCTGAAGATGGCCACTTGGGTAAAATCTTTGATCTCATTGGACTGCCTCCAGAAGATGAGTGGCCTCAAGATGTGTCTATACCCAGAAGAGCCTTTTCCTGAGAGGACCTTGGCCAGTGCAGTCATACCTGAGATGGAGGAGTCATGCCTATAGCAGCTTCTGGAAATGCCGACTTTTGACACACATAAACAGGTATCTGTTTGCTGAGTCCTGCAGCACTTTTCTCCACAAGGAGGAAAATGACCCCGAGAAAGGAGTAAAGTGGCTGCCTTTCCCTGCTCCTGGATGCTTGAGTGGACAGAACGCCACTGAAAAAAGGCTAGTCATGCTTCCTCTGTGGCTGTGGCAGCTCCTCCAGTCTTTTACAGAGATTTTAAGCTTAAGATGGCATTCCCCATTCCCCTCATGAAGCTTTACCCCCTTGCCCTCCCATTTCTCTACATTCCAGGGTGGGTGTGACTTGTCTTCCTCCCTCCCTGATTTACATTGAGATTGTTTTTATTTATAGGGCAAATAAAACAAGTCCACCACCACCACCACCACAGTTGGTGCCTAAGAAAACATTTCAAGTATTAATGTCTGAAATGATTGACAAGATAGAAATTCTAGGCCTTTGGAATTTTGTAGACAATAAGAAAACTTTACACAAACACACAATGTCCTATCTTTGACCAAGGAGTCAGAGCAGCTAGCTACCCTAGCCCTCTCCCTTCCACAAAGTCCTGTCAATTTATCACCTTTGTCTTTGTTCTCCCCAACTGTGGCTTCCATAGGCAATGAAACCACTGTGTCTCTTTTAATCTAGGGACTATTATTCTCAACAGCTTCATTCTAGTGTTACATGATTTGTTGTTGATTTTCCTACCACTTGAAAATTGGCCAAATGGATATGCAATTTTTCAAATCCTGGGGATATTTATTATTGACTATTTATTATTGCCATTTGATAGATGTTGCTATTAGTAGTTGCTTGTAGTCAGATTTTTCTTTGTGTCGCCAGCTCAGAAATAATGACAGGGAGACTTATTAATTATGAAAGCTTGGTCTTAGCTTAGGTTTGTTTTTAACTAGCTCTTATAACTTAAATTATCCCATTTCTATTAATCTACATAATGTCACATACTGACCCACCCTGCTTCCTGTGTCTCCTCGTTGTCTCTCTCATGTGCCCAGATTCATCCTCCACCTCTCTCTGCCTGCAGTCCTACCTATATGTCCTGCCTGCTTGTTGGCCATGCAGCATTTTATGTTATCAATCACAGCAATATACCATCACATAGAGTACTAATATCTCCCAACAGTTTCTCTTTGTCTGTCCCTTTCAAGTCTTCATTTTCTTTCTATTTTTGAGTCTTGCCCGCTTCTTCTCTCTTCCTAGACTTATGCCTTATCATGCAAGCCCCTTTACTGTTTCACTAGAGCATACAGAATAAAACCCAGAGTTGCCTAGTACTTTTAGGCTTATCGTGATCTGGCTGCAGACTTCTGTGTGGATGTGTGTGTGGATGCATGCATGTTTAAGCCTTTTATTCTTTACCTTAATAGTTTCTGGATTTTTAATTCATTATTTCATAACTTCAAACAATGTATTTTGATTATGTAAAATTCTCCTTCCAGTGCCTCTAAGAGCCTCCTTAAACTTCCCTCCCTGATTTCTTGTCCTTTATCCATAGTTGACTGATCTTTTAATTTTATGTTTACATACTTTGGAATCCTACTGGATTCTTGGACTTCAAACGCCCTGCTTAGCTAATTGCAGCAATTATCTATGCACATATTAACTACTGTGATTTGGGAAAAGTGGTAGAATTCCTACTTTAGGTAGTAATTAGCTGCAATGGCAGTCTTGGGTACCAGCCCCTACTGGGCATAGTCTGACAGAGTCACTGCTACGTTGTATATCAGCAGGCTTGGCAGAAGTAAACAGCAAAGGTGCAGCAAGAGACAAACAGAGAAGGGGAGCTGGAGAAAGAGCAGAGAAGTCACAATAGTGACAGTCCTGGCTGTCTAAGGCCTGGAGTGGCCTGCCTCATTGACATGGGTGAAGTAACTCTAGGAAGCTGTTCAGTCACAATCAGAGTATGGAATGGTGAGAAAGTAATCAATCTGGAGGTCCAGACTCTCCCAATCAAAGAAGAAAGATGGGGCACTCATGTATCCACATTTGGGAATAAGAAAAGTACTGACAGAGTGCCAGCCTTATCTCATCAATCTTTGGATGGGTTCACAGGACTTGACATTCCTCAACTAGCCCCTGGGAAGGTAAATGGAATAAATTGGCAAAGACAGCACTCCCTGCACCAACTATTTAGTGTCCTCTGATGCTTGGTTTATTTGGGAACATTAGGATAAAGCCAAAGTTTGTTTCCTAGCTAGTTTGCACAATATTGGTGGCTCTTAGCTGAGCATGGCGGTGTATGCCTATAATTCTAGCACATGGGCGGTCGGTGGAGGCAGGAAGGCAACAGCAACCTCCAGACCAGGCAGAGCTACTTAATGAGACTTTGTCTCGAAAAGCAAACACACTAACAGCTATGACAGGCGAATCTTTCCCACATAAGAAATCTGATTTTCTCCAAAATTAGTTTAAAAAATTTGGAGAAAAGTTGTTTTTCATGGAAAACTTTATTACTCTAAATATGGGATGTGGTTAATAGCGCTTTGTCAAAATTTATTACAAAGAAAAAACACTGAGAACTGCCTTTGGGCAAGTTTAAATCTTAGAAGTTGTAGAAACATTTAAAGCCCATTGCTGACATCATAATTTGTTGTCTTCATTAGGCATGCAAATATCATGACTTAAAGTGAAACAGCAAATACAATTATTGATTAGGCTAAATAACTATTCATTGAATCTATGAATCTTTCTTTTTCACTTGAAACCTTGCTTCTGAGTGGATGAGTCCTTTATCTGCTTATGACTATTATCATAAATTCACATGAAGGCTGCATTTAGTTATACAGATTATGTACACTGATGAGAACTAATTTATATGGCAATCTGGCAGGCCACAGTGCCTGAATTGGTTCAGTGTTCTAGACTGAAGTTTTTGAGGATGAGATTAAGTTAGTATAATTTGAGTGAAGCAT
Source organism: Mesocricetus auratus (assembly GCF_017639785.1). NCBI lineage: Eukaryota > Metazoa > Chordata > Mammalia > Rodentia > Cricetidae > Mesocricetus > Mesocricetus auratus. The sequence goes on along the minus strand of NW_024429212.1, from coordinate 3,256,195 downwards.
CTTAACTTCTTACTAGGGGTGGTTCACATCCAATGGTGTGAATGAAAAACAAAAATTCTGCCAGCAATAGTCTTAGGTCTCATAATGCAAATATTACCTGAGCTTTGGCCGAGAGCCCACCTTCAACTTTTGTTTTTAACAAGTCTCCATAATACCTGAGCCATCTCTGTGGAATCAATCTGTCTGCACATATTCCATTCTAGACTGTCTTCCTTTTTTGGAGAACCTTGACCGATTCAACTTGACGGAGTTTCATATCATCCCTGTTACAAACAGGTCACTGAGCTTTAATAGTTATGACTATTATTTTTAAAATTTTGAGCTTCCCATTATGATTTCATTTGGAGACATGATAACGAAAAACATTTGGAAGTCTAGAGTCTATGATATTTTGTGTTGTCTGCTGGGCACTGAGACATGAAAAAGAAAAAGAAAAACAAAAATGTGTACTATAAGAACAAACAAGTGAACTGTTTCCATAGGTGAACAAAGGGTGCTCTATACATTGTGAACATACAGTGTGCTCTGTGTTTCTAGAATTAGACATGCTGAGAACACTACTAACTGCATCACAGTTAGAATTTGGAGCCATATGGTCCCTCACAGAGCCCCATCAGCTTAAAAAGCAGAAATTCATTGTCCAAAAATTCTAGTCCAAAATCAAAACTTCTGCCCTATGGGACCCACCACAATGCTCTATGAGCAGTTTTGATGAGGTAGTGGACTTTGTCAAGTAACCTGGTGACCTGTGGTGAGGGAAGGGCTGAGAGCTAAGTCTCTTTCCTTTTTCTTAGAGGTGGAGGCAGGAATGTCAACTACCACATGTCCTAATGCCCCTGAAGGGAGGGAGAGGCTTGAAATTACAATTTAGATTAGCTAGAGACGAATCATTTACAACTTTCTGTAGGACCATTCACAACATTCAGCCCTCACGTGACACACATACTTGTTGGCTCAGACCTTCATCACATTTGTGATGTCCAAATCTGGTCTATTATTCTTAAGGACTTACTGGCAAGGTCTGTGATCTTCCACAATTCACTTACATCCAAGGGAGAGTATTAGAGAAACTTACAGAAACCTAGGTGGTCATGGTTGCGTGTGTGTGGTGTCCTGAAAGAAAATGGCCCTCAAAGGGAGGGGTGATATGAGGAGTCGTAGTCTTGTTGGAAAAAGCGCATCACTGTAGGGTTGGGCTTTGTGGTCTCTTTTGCTCAAGCTTCGCTCAGTGTAGCACTCAGACACTTCCTGTTGCCTACAAGATATAGGGCTTTCAGTTACTTCTCCAGCACCAGGTCTGCCTGTATGCTGTCATGTCCCACCAGGATGAACTTCTCAACTGTAAACAATTAAGTGTTTTCCTTGTAAGCATTGCTGTGGCCGTGGTGACTCTTCACAGCATTAGAAACCCTAAAACAGATATCTGCAGCCTCCCTTTCTGCTGCTCTTCTAGCCCTGACTACTCACAGCCTTCACATACCACAGCAGGGACCCGGATGTCTGATTGGCTGTGATCTCTGAACTGTCCAGCCCGTTTTTTTTCCACAGCTGTGTTGGTGCTAGCCCTTCCCTCCTCACAGTGTTCTTGCCCTGATCATCAGTGTAAGGTTTCTTCTAGAAACACAGGCTATCAATGGACCAGACACTTGGCCTGCTGACCACAGCCTTTCGCATATCTTGTGCATCTTTTCCTCTCCATTTTCTCCCAGAATTCTGCTTCTTTGAGAACAACAACAACTACCATTTCATCTCCAAGGCCTAAAACATTGAGCAGCACCAGAAAGTGGCTGAATATATGCTGAATAAATGGGTTTGTTCTAGATTTGAATTTTAATAACATTGAGTAAACAAGGGCAGGAACGATTATTAAGCCAGAAAGCTTAACTTTAATATTTTATAATGTGTAAGCCGGGACACCAAAACCTACTGGTGACACAGATGGTGCTGTATAATTGAGTTCCTCTGTTCTATTGTCCTTTGTGTGTGGATTGCTGTAAGGAACAGACAGTGTCTGGAAGCCATGATATTCTCTTAGATGTTGCTATTCATAAGAATCTTTAGATTAGTTCCAAGAGAATCTGAACCAAATTTGGTGGCCAGCTGAGTGTACAATGGGTGAAACAAAGGGAAGAAAAATGCTTGAATCTGAAGTTTCCTAGGATGGGGCAGGTCTCCAAATTTCTGTGTCTTGCTGGAGGCATCACCAAGAAACATAACGATTGTTTATGCCTTCGGCATTTGGGGTGAAATAGCAGGGTGAAACATCAAAAGTAATACATTTAGGGCTAACCTCACCTGGGATCCTTACTATTTTGGTTCTCTGTAGGTGTTCATTTCATGTGTTTCTTCTTAATGGTAAGAGGATATAGTCAGAACAGCTTGTTTCCCTCTTACTGTGTTCTCAATATGCCTAAGCTATAAAGGTGGCTTCATGAAGTCACTAAACATGAATGTGTATTTGCATCTAAAAAACAAAGCAAAACAAAAGGACAAGAATCAGCATATATTAGCCAAATGGTCAAACAGATGTTCCTGATGGGCTGTGCTAAGGAGATAATTAAAATGCCAAAGAGCATCCCTCTGGCCCTTCAGCAGAAATGTCTTAGAACACAGTGGTACAAGTACTCACACAGAACAGCCTGAGAAGTGGCAAAGAATACAAGTATATTCTCTAGTACTAAGAATGTCTATTACATCCTGGACAGAGTTGTTCAATAAACTATAGATGGAATGAAAAACTATACTGGTACCCAATTTGGCAAAGGAAATGTATTTATATATTTCAACAAAAATACAAGCATCTCTCCTATTACTTTTGGTTAACATATATGTGTGCTTTATAGTCATATGTACATCTGTTTCTGTATGATGTGTGTATCTATGTTTATGTACAGCACCTGTAACACAGAGATCTCAGTTCTTCAACTAATATGTGGCAGGGAAAAGTTCCAAAAGTTCAAACCATACAGTGATGTGTGGAATCTGGAATTGAACTGTGCTTTTTGGGCAGTGTGATCTACCATCCTAAAGAGAAAACACTTCAGCAAGATGGCCTGGACTGCGTGTGCATGCAAAACAGAAACAAGTGTAATGAAAATTCAGTGGAATTTCAATCCCATCTTTAGAAAGATCTGTATTTTAAGATCTTAAATATCTGAGTTTGACTTTGAACTAGACCCAAAATGAGAAAGGAAACAGTAAAAATAAACGGTCCTCAGAAGTATTCTCTGTCTTCAGCTCCCTTCTTCACTTTGTGGCTTCCATTAATAGGCAGTTTTTTCCTAAGTTGGGCAACCTCAGTCAGGTTCTGGATCCTGGGTTGGCAAAGACTGGCCAAAGTGAAACTTTTCCCAAGAGAATTTATTTATTCTGACTCATCTAATGTAAGGTGAATGGACATGTTTTAAAGAAGTTCTTTCGATATTATTTTGCAGTATTATTTTTATTTCCAGCTACAAATCCCTTGCTCAAATTTATCCATATATCCCTAGCAGGGATGGTACCTGATGTTGTGCAGCAGAAACCAATAAATTCTCTCTTAATGAACCAGCAAAGCTTTCTGTAAGCTTTCTATATAGTACTATTCCAGGGCAGTATTCTCCAAGCCTATGATAAGTCGTTGGTAACAGTTTTCAATGTCTCAGACTTTAGGAACCAATTACGAATCTTATGAGACTCCTCTGACTCCTCATGCTATGATACTCTGTACCTAGTGTTCCCAACTAAATAATAGCCTAGAAAGCTGACTCATTCTTAAAACAATTGGCTCAGCATGTGACCTATTTCAACATTGCTGTTTTAAGATACTTAGCCATTGCATGTCCATTTTTCATTCCTAGTATTTGTATATTTTGAGAATTTCATATATGAATACTGCATTTGTATCATCTTTATCCCTTCCTCTCCAACTAAAACTGTTTTCATTGTCCACTTACATGCTCTCAAAGTCATGACCTCTTTTTTAATTACACACACACACACAGAAACATGCACACGCATACATACAAAAGTGATTCCATTTAGTGTTGCACATTTGGACATGTACATCGAGCTGACAGTCATTGTCTATAGTTCTTCATCCTGGGGTGTGGCCTTTAAGAAGTAAGCTAGCTTCCTATGCAGGACTTGTACAGGAGACCAGATTGAGGAGACTTCATGAGTACAGCTATCAAGTCAGGTCTAGAACACATTATCAAGCAGAAAGGAACACATAAGCAGTGGGGAGAATAAGAATGATGCCCAACATAGATCTGGGGAATGCCAGACTACAATTCCATGGCCACAGAGTCTGGGAAACAGAACCTTCATCCAATGACTGATGGAAGCAGAGGCAGACTCCCACAGCTAAACACTGAGCTGAACTCAAGAAACCCAGTGATAGAGAGGGAGGACTGATGAGCAAAGGGGTTAAGACTGGGCTGGTTTAACTCCTAGAAACAGCTGACCTGACAGGGGGTAGCTCTTGAATCCCAGACTGATGGCTGGGAATCCAGCTTGGGACTGATCAAGACACCCTGAATTTGGGTGTCAGTGAGGAGGCCTAGGCAATCTATGGGGCCTTGGGTAGTAGATCAGTATTTATCCCTGGCATACAAATGGACTTTGGGTGCCCATCCAATAATTAGAGATGCTCTCTGACCCTGGACTCTTGGGGAAGGCTCTAGGCCCTGCCCTGGATGAAATGACAGACTATGGACACCCCCATGGAAGGCCTCACCCTCCCTGGGGAAACAAGGGGGTATGGGGGCAGTTGGAGGGAAGGCATGGGAGGAGGGGAGGAAAAGGGAGAAGGACCTGGGATTAACATGTGAAGCAACCTTATTTCTAATTTAAACTTAAATTTAAAAATAAAAAAAAGAATGACCCCCAAAGGATCATAGATTTGAATACTTGATCACTAGGGTGTGGTTCTATTTGAAAGGAGTAGGAAATGAGGCCTCCTTAAAGGAAGTTTGTTACTGGGAGTGGGCTTTGTGGTTTCAAAAAGTCCAGGGTCTGTCTTCCTGCTTCCTGGGAATCTGGCTGTAGAACTCTCAGTCTGCATGCTGCAATGTTTCCTGCCATGATGATAATGGCCTAAGCCTCTCAAACTGTAAGCCAGACCCAGTCAAATGTTTTCTGTATAAGAATTGCTGTGGTCAAGCTAGAGAGATGGTTCAGGGGTTAAGAGTACTATCTACTCTTCCAGAGGACCCGGGTTCAACTCCCAGCACACACTTTGCAGCTTAAAATTGTCTACAATTACAGTTTCAAGGGATCTGACACTGTCATATAGACACACAACCAGGTAAGACAGCAGTGAACATAAAAACAAAAATAAATCTAAAAAAAAAAAAAGGACTTGTTGTGGTTAGTCATGCTGTCTCTTCACAGCAATAGTGCACTGAGCAAGCAATGTAGCATCATTTTTAATTCCTTCTAGGACAAAACCATAACTCAATCTTACATCTATAAGAAATTGGAGCAGATGTCCCCAACTAGAATACAAAGACCGTGAATGTCATGAATGGATGGAACTCACTCAAAAGAAAATGTTAACACCAATGTTTTCAATTCCTGTTGCCATGTATAAATCACATCAGATTTCGTAGATAATTCAAAAATAATCAGAACCTTGCAAAAATACACTAAGCTTCAAATTTGGAAAACACAGAAATTAAAACAGAATCTCAAAGTGTGATGGTTAACATTGCATTTAAAGTTTAGACTTACTTTGCTCGAAAGACCAAAAATGCATTGCCCTTATATCACACAGACCCTGACTTGCACAGGCTGTATCCCTGCAGCCCACCTCCGTTTTCCCCCAGACTTTTCCCCCACTTAAGACTATCCTTAAGCTAACTGATCTTGTAAAATTTGCTTTTCTGGCAGGATAGCAGGTTATATGACTGCTATTTCTGCTCTTGTAATCAAACTTGCTTAGACTGCTCAAAAGGATGTTTGAACCAACTGTAAGACATATGTTAAAATTAGATCCTGCCTACACACATAGACAAAATACACATAATCTCCTGGGTTTTTGCTTTGATAAGCCTTGGGCTGATACGGCTAACTTCTGTATCTTGGGAGCATGGTCAGGTGCTGTCCTGGTCCCACATTGGGTGTCTCTTCTCATTAATTTATAGTGATGGTGAATCTGTGACCTACCTGATATAGTCTTCAACAAAGTGAAATACTAACCTTCAATAACTAAGCAGCAAATTGCTATGCCCACAGACATGAAGAGGATGTTGTTAGTATTCATTTCATAAAGCTGGTGTCCAAAGTAAAGATTTCTCAGATGCCGAAAAGGTTTTCTCAGTGCAGCATGCCCACATGTTTCCTCCACTAATTAGTTTGCAGAGTTCTATTTTCTCAACTGTGTTCCAAATAACTTAGTTCATCATGTTTTACAGATAAGCAATGTCTTAGCGATCTAACAACTTCACCTTCTTCCTTTTCCAAAGAGTTTGTACAGGACTCTGGGTCTCTACCCTCCATCAGCCACCTGGTGACCCATCCCTTCCTGCTCTCCCAGAAACCCCTTTTGCTTTTAGCACTAGGTCCCATAATTCAAGCTCCCAACTGTATTATTGTTACTTTCTATCGACCTGTTGGTATGCAGATATTTACTTCACAAATCCTTTGAAGCCTTCATTTATTTGATATTTGTTCCTACTATGTACAATTCTAAATAAAGAGACTTGAGAATTTAAAGTCAGTATGTGATGAAGGATATCAGAAATACATTAAAAAACAGGTGAATATATATATGATGTATATATATATGTATACATATATTTAAATCACTGACTTCCTGATAGCTCTTGATAATTATAGAATAACTGAATCATGAGGGTACTTGCATGCTAGCACATCAAGTAAATTGTTAAACAGTTGAATATGTCTTTAAAAATTATGTTGGGATATTACGGAGTGTAGCTTTGAAGTAAGAGTCAAAGGTTACTGACAAGAGCCCATGATGGGCACCACAGGTAGGTATGCAGTATAATCTCTGATGTCAAATGCTTGACCTTGGCAAATGCTTTATGGCAGTCACTCATCTCCACAGCAGATCATTCTAGGACCTTTGCCAAAAGCTCTTGGGGATACTCAAGTCCCTCCCATGAAATGAGAGTCCAGCCTGTGTATCAGTCTAGGTGCTTAAATGGTCTCTAGGTGGAGTATATAATGCGAATGCTATGTGGATGGTTGTCATACAATATTGTTCAGGGAAAAATAACAAGGAAGTCTGGCATGTGCTCTGAGCAGATGCAGTATCTCTTCCTCAGTACTGATGGAGTCTGCAGTTGTGGGACCACAGACACAGAGCTGACTCCGTGGCAGCTTCAGATGCCATCAGCTGTGAGAGCAGAGTGATAACAGCTACGGGAAGTGTGTAGAAGTCAGATGTGGATTAACTCAGTACATACCCGGCAGGATTTTGTTTCATCCAAGCATGGTTATATGGACTCCATTATGAAGTTCTGACAGTACAGTGGTATGCTCCCCTGCCCCTTTGTGGAGGCTAAGGCAAAGGTGCTCTCTCCTGTCCTGTGTAATTCAATCCATTCAATCCCTGTCCAATTCTTAGCGACCTGTTTAATACCATTCTCATTATATTAACACAACTATCCCATGGAAAGCCCAAAATACCGTTGTTATTTAAGGCAAGTCTATTTCCATGTCTTCTCTTTAAGAAGCGGGATCATGAGTGAACCTCACTGGTGCCTCAGTCTGAGGTGAGATTGTAATGATGACTGACGGGCAGATGATACTCTGAATCAGTGAAAAATTAATGATGACTTCGGAGGATCAGATCCCAGCCCTTATGTAAAAAGAGGATGACAAATCCTTGCACATAGCCCCAGAGGCCCCATTTGGTAGATATACATATACTTCACTCTGCAACAAAATTATTAAAAAAGAATGATTTCAGAATTCTACATCATGATCCATGGTTGGGGCTCAGAGAGCTGATTTATGAGTGTGAGTGTGCGATCCGTTTGGTAATAGGACCAACTGTTACTTTATCATTTTTTTAGCAGAATTGTCACAGGGGAAAAATTGGATTTTTAAGAAAGTAATAACTAGAGACCAATGCCATTTTTAAAAGCACACAGGGAGCACTCCTGGTTCCCAGGGAGTGTCTGCCAGGGAGCACTGGGGACTGTGTGTTTGCATTCATCACTGGCAGAAGCACAAGACTCACTGTTTTTATTTCTAGTGGACTGAAATACAGATTTTCTCTGACAATGAGGTTGAGGGACTTTGGTGGCTTCAGAGCAAAACGGCCTCTGCCTTCTGGGAGAACCAGAGCAGATTTCTTTAGAGTGGAATAATGCCTCCTAAAGGTTAAAACTGGCTCAAGGGATAATGCATCCTGAATTTCTAGTTGACATTCTATTGTGCATTTGGGGAGGAAACACTGAATGCTTGGTTTTAATTTCTATTAACAATAATTTTAAGTAGAACAAATTAACTTGCAGATGTGGTACCCATGTCAAAATTAAGAAGGCTACAAGTAATGCAGTTTACAGTGGATATTTGTGATTCAAGGTGAGGGGCACCAGAGGTCTATTTTGGGATTCTCTGCAATAAGAAATCACTGTTGTTAAGAACACATGTAACGCCTGTGAGGCCTTTGCTGGGCAGCCAGGTGATAGTCATGTAGCCTGATCAGTTTGCTCCCTGGTGGTTCACCTGTGAAAAGACGAGGAATGCTTTTGCTTCATGGAGTAGCTGTGTGGTCGGCTAGGATCAGAACTTATCACTTGCTGCCATGAGCATTACACTCACAGAGTTTCCCAAAGCATCAGCAGTTGTGTTATCAACCCACCGAACTTCTTTAGCAGGACCAGATAACTCTGGTAAGGTAACTTCAAGTTAATCAAAATGGGATTGTTCAGGGCAGCCTGACCTAATCCAAAGAGCGCTCTGAAAAGGTCTTGGGTCCAAAGGAGAAAGAACAACCCTCTTCTGCTGGCCTTGAAGACAGGCTGTGTGCAGAGCACGTGTCACCAGGGGCTACAAAAGCGGCCTGCTAAAGCTGTGGGCCCAAATCTGTCAGCATCATGGCATTCAACTCCTAGACAAGGTCACCAACCAGGAAAGTCACGTTTTGAAGCTTCTAAGAACCCAAGAAAAATCTAAGTGTGTGGGTCCTAACCATAGAACCTGCAAGGCCCACACACCTGTAATGACATGTTGTACTCTTTTGGCTTTTTGAGTGGCCCACCACTTAGCTCCCAGATAGTCACATATGGAGCCTTATTATTAGTTGTGAATGCTGGCCTTAGCTTGGCTTCTTGCTAGACAGATTTCCTTAACTTAAATTAACCCATCTACCTTTCCCTCTAGGTTATTATCTTTCTTACTTCCGTATATCTTACTTGTTGCTGGTTGGCTGGGCTGGCTCCTGACGTCTTCCTCTCCTTGTTCTCTTGGTGACCCTCTTTCCTCATTTCTCCTTCTATATGTACTCTCTGCCTGCCAGCCCCACCTATCCTTGCCCCTGCCTCACTATTGGCCCTGCAGCTCTTTATTGGGACCATCAGGTGTTTTAGACAGGCATAGTAACACAACTTCACAGAGTTTAACAAATGCAGCATAAACAAAAGTCACACACCTTAAAGTAATATTCTATCTACCACACACACACCTGTTGGTGTTACCCACTCCTAACCCAGGGAAGGCAGTACCCTTCTGTCAGGCAACAGTGTAGTGTAGGAGGGATGGTGTAGCTTGCAACCATATTGCCTTTCCATTATGAGATATGAGGAGGCTCATTTGTATATCAATACTCCAAAATCACCTCCCTGCTCTGGGAGCAGCTGGCAGTCCCCATCTCTGCCAGTCAAGGCTCCTGGTGCCAGCTTCATTTTCCTGTGGCATCTGTTTCCTCCATGAACAAGGGTCTGGGTATGTTTCTTTGGGTTAAAATAAATACATGCAACTGTTTATTTCCTTGCTTGGTTGTATTTCTGCTACTGTGGAATGCTTTTCTGGACCATCTGGTCCTGTGTCCTTTTCTGTTCTCTCCGATTTATCACAGTGTCATAGTTATTCCCTTTCCTCTGTATCCTTCAGAGTTCATCCTGAATTTCTTCTTACACTCACTGTATGACAAGGTGCTGTGTCCTACTGTAGAAAACTATGTCAACCAGAATCAGAGGCTGAGTATCTTGACCCTCGCTGTCACCAACGCTCAGCTCGGTCTAGATGTCATAAATAGTGTGGGTGGCCTCTCACTGTTTCCCTTTTCCTAGCATGGGAAAACTCAGTGAAATCTTTATTACATGCAGTAACTAGGAAATGGTTCTTTTCCCAACCTCTCCAAACATGATTGTTGTATGTCTCCCTCTCTTCCCCCCTTCTCTCTCAACATTTGGATGCTGTTTTAATTTCTTAACACTTAAAGTTCTATTTTAAAATTCATTAATTGATGGGGTTAATATAGTTCCCAGTTCATAATCAAAGCTAAAGCAATTACTCTCTGAATTTACTAAGCTCAATTTCTTGTTGTTGTAACCTTCCTCGTATATTCGTACTTTGATTGTCCAATGTCCATGATTTTAACATGAAATCCAAGATAGAATTCAATTTTGAAGGTAGAGTTTCCATTGCAATTTCTTATAACGTGACTTGTAAAGTGTGACCAGGTGTCTGAAATCAGATGTTGTTTCAAGAGCTCCTGAACTACCTGCATCTAATTACAGTCATTCAAGCTCTACCTCCACAGAGTCATTTATTAGCTGAGATATAATGAAAAGCTGCCATCCCCTGAAATGATGCTTGTAAAGCATGGGTTTTTAAGTTTCAAAACACTAAAAAGTGATGTACAGAATAGACATACAAAAATGCAGACTTAGGGATGTGTACATGTTTTGAAAAGTATATATTTGCAAAACATCCACCAAGTCAGCCTTAGAACACTAGAATTTGACACTAAATGCTCTCCAAGGCTTGGAGGCAAATTTAGTGGCATGCACTCTTGATCCTCTACATGGAAGACGAAATGTACTAGATGAATAGACACTATTATATCTGAGGAATAAATTTAGAGACAGAAAAAAATCTAGATTTATAAATTTAAGTTTCTTAAGAGGTAAAAGTCTAATTTGGGGGGACTACTCCCCTCCATCCTGGAAACAACTCCTGAAGATTTGTGGAAATAGCAAAGTAGAGAGTAAGGGCAGGAACCGGTGAAACTGCTCAGAGAACAAGGGACAGCTGGATGAGGGTACTGAAGAGGGACTGGGGATGTTCTAATAGGAGGTCAGGTATGAGGGCCTTGTCACAGGCTACTGGGTTGCTGTTCCTTAAAGATGCTCGCAACCATCTGGTCAAGGTGCTAGATTTTCTTCCACTACAGCTGGGGTTCTTAAAATAAGCAAGCAGATGAATAAGTGAAAAATCTGTGATGCAAATGGATACAGATTATAAGGTAAGAGAGAACTGACCCCCAGGACTGTAAAATGTTGCCTACCTGCCAGCTAAATTGCCCACCACTGCAGGAGGGTGACTCCAGTCCTGTACTACTGAGAGGATTTACATGGGGAAACCCAGGAGGCAGCTTAAGCTTCCTGACATTTCTGTGCAGATATATTTCAGGGTGTTTTATTTTATTATTTTATTTTATTTGTATTTATTTATTTAAATTAGAAACAAGCTTGGTTTTTTTGAGTTTTTTAATTTAAATTAGAAACAAGCTTGTTTTACATATCAAACCCAGTTCCCTTTCCATCTCCTTCCCCTCCTCCCGCCCCTCCACCCACTCCCTATCCCATGCCCTTTCTGCTCCACAGGGATGGTGAGGCCTTCCATGGGGGATCTTCAAATCTTTCATATCATTTGGAGCAGGGCCTAAGCCCTCCCCTGTGTGTATAGGCTAAGACAATATCCCTCTATATGGAATGAGATCCCAAAGTTCATTTGTGTGTTTGGGATAAATATTGATCCACTACCAGAGGCCCTATAGATTACCCAGGCCTCCTAACTGACATACACTTTCAGGGGGTCTGGGTCTGTCCTATGCTGGTTTCCCAGCTATCAATGTGGGGTCCATGAGCTCCCCCTTGTTTGGGTCAGCTGTTTCTGTGGGTTTCTCCAGCCTGGTCTTGATCTCTTTCCTCATCACTCCTCCCTCTCTGCAACTGGATTCCGGGAGTTCATCTCAGTGTTTAGCTGTTGGTGTTTGTCTCTGCTTCCATCAACCACTGGATAAAGGTGCTAGGATGGTGTATCTAGGTAGTCAACAATCTCATTATAGAGGAAGGGCTTTTAAGGTAGCCTCTCCACTATAGCTTAGATTGTCAGTTGGGGGTCATCCTTGTAGATATCTGGACATTTCCCTAGTGCCAGATTTCTTTTTAAACCTATAATGGCTCCCTCTATTATGGTATCTCTTTTCTTGCTCTCCTCTATTCTTCCCCTGACTCATTCTTCCTGCTCCTTCATTTCCTTCTCTCCTCTCTTCTCCTCTTCTGTTTCTCCTAACTTCCTCTCCCTCCCCTCATAAGCCCAATTTGTTCTTTAGATCTTGTCTCTTTCCTCTTCTCTGGGGTCCATGTATGTCTGTCTCTCTTAGGGTCTTCCTTGTTTCCTAGCTTCTCTGGTGGTGTGGACTGTAGGCTGGTAATCCTTTGCTCTATATCTAATATCTATATATGAGTGAATACATACCATATTTGTCTTTTTGTGACTCGGTTACCTGGCTCAGGATGGATTCTTCTAGTTCCATCCATTTGCCTACAAATTTCAAGTTTCTATTGTTTTTTTCCTCTAGCAGTACTCCACTGTGTAAATGTGCCACGTTTTCTCTATCCACTCTTCAGTTGAGGCGCATCTAGGTTGCTTCCATGTTTTGACTATTACAAATAATGGTGCTATGAACGTAGTTGAACAGATGTCCTTGTATGAATGTGGACTTGCTTGATCCAGTGGAATTGCTGGATCTTGTGGTAGACTGATTCCCATTTTCCAGAGGAACCACAATACTGATTTCCAAAGTGATTGTATGATTTTGCACTCCCACCAGCAGTGGAGGAGTGTACCCCTTTCTCCACATCCTCTCTTTTTAGTTGGGTTATTAGGTGTTTTGATGACTAGCTTCTTGAGTTCTTTGTAAATTTTGGAGATCAGCCTTCTGTCAGATGTGGGGTTGGTGAATATCTTTTCCTATTCTGTGAACTGCTGTTTTGTCTTGTTGACTTTGTCCTTTGCCTTACAGAAGCTTCTCAGTTTCAGGAAGTCCCATTTATTAATTGTCGATCTCAGTGTCTGGGCTACTGTTGTTATGTTCAGGAAGCAGTCTCCTTTACCAATTCATTCTCTTCTAAGAAGTTCAGTGTGACTGGATTTATGTTGAGGTCTTTGATCCATTTGGACTTAAGTTTTGTGTATGGCGATAGATAGATATGGATCTACCTGTAGTCTTCTACATGCCTTTATCTAGTTATACAAGTACCATTTTTGAAGATGCTTTCTTTTTTCCATTGTATAATTATACCTTCTTTTTTAAAAATTAGGTGTTCATAGGTGTGTGGGTTAACATCAGGCTTTTCCATTTAATTCCATTGGTTTACTTGTCTATTTTTGTATCAATACCAAGTTGTTTTCAGGATTATAGCTCTGTAACAGTACCTGACATTAGGAATGGTGATGCTTCTTGAGCTTCCTTTATTGTACAGGGTTGTTTTGGCTATCCTGGGGCTTTTGTTTTTCCATATAAAGTTGAGTATTGTTCTTTCAAGCTCTGTGAAGAATCCTACTGGAATTTTGATAGGGATTGCATTGAATCTGTAGATTGATTTTGTCAAGATTATCACCTTTACTATGTTAATCCTACCTATCCACGAGTTCAGTGTGTTTTAAAGGGAAGCCTTTAAGGCCATTGTGGGAGTATCCTATATGGAGGACTGACTGATAATTATTCGCTACACCGTGTTTAGGCCTGTGTTGGTCAGTCCCTGCTTGGTGCTTTCTCAGGACAGTGCAGGGATACCTCTCCCTGTGTCTTTAATTAACCATTCAGCCATCCATGTCCCCAGTGCTAAAATGTACTCCTTTAACCCAAGTCTCTTGCTAAATACGACATTGCCCATTCCTTTGAACCCTTGTGGGAGTACTCTATGGGCTTTTTCCAACCAGAGCACTGCAGGAACGCATTCACATCCCAAGTATGAATTCCTGCAAACAAAAAAATCCCTCCCAAATTTCATCTATTCATTCCTCCACCAACTGAATCCTCCCCAGTACCACGCATTTCTCTTCTCTTGGCCAATCCAATGCCTTTCTCTCTGAGCTCATCACTCTTTGAAAAACAGTAGTGGCAGAAAATCATGCCCTTGTTTTCCTAACTAGTTGGTGAGTGATCCAGTCTCTGTTGGCTCTGTCTTCTGAGCACTTGTCTTTGTGATCTTCCCAGCCTGTCATCTTTCCTTCGTGTACACTACATCATGAGATTCTGCATAGTTCTTGCTGATAAGTCACCTTTTCCTGTCTCCTCCTGCTGAAATGTAAATAGCAAGCAATCAGGGGTGGCGTTGGCTATGTTCCCTAACACTTCTCAACTACTGTATTAGTGCCCATTCGTAGTTAATCTTTCTGGAAGGATGGGGAAGAAACTAAAGCAAAGAGAGGGAAATTATCAAAAACAAAGCCGCAACAGGCCACCACAGGTTATAGCAGGTGTCACTTGACCTGGCTTGAGGCAGGTACCCAGCCTCAAAAATCTTGGTCAGTATCTCTCTAAAATGGGACTGTGAGTATAATCCATCAGAATCATTTAGTAAAAGCTACAGGCATCAGTGGGCTGCTCGACACAGGACCAGTAATTGATAGATTGTTTTAGGCAGGCTAATAAATTGGCTTTCAGTCTATTCTAACTGTGGTGACTAGTTTCTCTCAATGAGAAAATCATCTGGTTGTAACAGAAGAAGTAAGTAAATTGAATTTGTTGACTCATTTCTTACTTATTCACTTACTCTCAGATAAAGTATCTCTCTTCCTCATTAACATCTGCCTTGTTTCTTTCTCTGTCAGATAGCAATAATTTTTGTAATCACCAAGGAGTACATGGAAAACCAACAAAATTTCCTTCCATAATACAAAGGTATGAGGTTACAATTCAGGCTTAAAAAGCCCTAAGACACCAACAACAACACATGAAGCCCCATAACACTAGGTCATTCCTTTGGTAAAATAAAATATTAATAGCAATCACTCTGCATCTTTTTGCTGTTTTCTTTGAGATAAAAGTTGTATCTTTTAGTCACTTTGATTCTTTTAATTCAAGTTGTTTTGATGCCTGTGTTGCAGAATACTCAAAGGAAAAAATGTCAGAATTCTTAGGCATATATTAGATATTAGAGATGTGTGTATTTTTGAGGCACAAAGCTATTATGGACTTAGGTGAGTAACCTTGCTGATGGTTTGTGCTAGATCACTATGTACTTCTCTTTACTTCCATGGTACTCCCATTTTCCAAGAGATGTTCATATGTGGAGTCAAATTTTCAGGGAGTTAGGATACTGAATCTGGACCATGGAAGAGATAAGAGAGTGGGACCAAAGGAGAATTGGCTGAGGGAAGAGTAGAAGGCATTAAAAAGTAAGGAAAAACCTGGAGAGGACATCATTGACACGTGGAGCCCAGATACAGGCTGGGATTCCAATGAATCTGCTCATAGCATCTAAAACAATGTTACTAAGGGATGGTTTAATACATTATAACGTGTTTTAAGATAAGAAATTTGGGACTGGAGAGATCTCTCATCAGTTATGAGAAACTGCTGTTCTTGCAGAAGATCAGAGTTCAATTCCCAGCACCCACACTGGGTACTTACGATAGCTTTTCACTCCAGTTCCTAGGGATACAACACCCTCTACTGGCCTCCTCAGATACCTACGTGTGTGTGCATGTGTGCACGCACATAGGCATACACATACATTAATAAAAATTGATCTTAAAATCTAAATTCTGTAGACATTGTGCTTTATTCACAAAACACTCATGATAAAATGTTAGGATTGTGTTACTTGGGGGAGGAAATAGCACACATACCCACAACACACACATAGCTACTCCCTTGTGCAGGTCCACACCTTTATAAACAAGCAGCACGTATGTTCATGCAGCTAGAGCAAATACACCATGGTACGAAGTGTGGTCAGTTGTTTGTGTAGAAGCCATGCTTTGCAATACTTTCCCTTCTGTACTTTGGATAAATTACATTTTATTTACTTATAGGGGCATGTGTGCTTGTGTATCGTTTCATGCATGCTACAGCATGCATGTGGAGGTCAGAGTACAACCTTGTGAATTTTGACTTTTTCCTCTGTCATGTGAGACCTGGGAATAAAAGACAGGTTGTCAGGCTTTGTGGAAGGGCCTTTACCTGCTGAGTCTCCTCATTCTCACTGGCCACTGGCCTTTTTCCTTCCTTCCTTCAGTTCTCTCTCTCTCTCTCTCTCTCTCTCTCTCTCTCTCTCTCTCTCTCTCTCCTTTCTCTCTTTCTTTAACTGAGACAGGGGTCAATAGCTCAAGTTAGTCTCAAACTCTCTATGTAAATGAGGATGAATTTCTGGACCCTCCCCACCGCCTCCTGAGTGATGGGATTATAGACATGAGTGGCCATACCTGGTTATGCTTGATGAGGGTGGAACCAGGGTATGCCAGGCAAATCCTCTACCAGCTGAGTTACACCCTGGCCCTGTATTCTGTTTTATATATGTTTTGCTTATTGGTGCTAATTTCTTTAAAAGATATTAAAATTCCAGGGGATTTTTTTCTGAGAATAAAATGCACTTATATTCTCACCCTTAGTTTTCTGTACTAGAAAAACTGAGTGGCAGAAAGGGGAACCCCAAGATGAAGGGATAGCAGCTGTGGAACTAGGCTCAGTTTCAACAACAGTTTTCCATCTGCAGGCACAGTGAAGATCTCAGCTGGCCTGCAGTGAGACTTAGTTTGAATGGTCTTTGCCACTGTAAGCAATAGTTAGATCAAGGGGACTATTGTCAGTCCTGTCCTCAATTGCATGATTGCAGGAGGCTGAACATGTACACTCTTAGGATACTTTGTTGTCTGACTCCATTTTGTTTGTTCTATAATCTACACTGTGACTTACCACTGATACCAGCCACATGTGGTCCCGAGCCTGCTGAAGTACTTAGGTAGGTAGAGCGCTGGCATGAATGAGGATTCCAGGGAATGGGCATTCATGAGTTATCATCTATATCTTGGTGGGAAGTTTTGGTGATACAGCTGATGAGAGATACAATCTCCCTTGTGAGTGACCCCATCCATTCACTAAGATGAAATAGAGCTGTTCCTATGTTCTCTTTGTGTCCTAGCTGAGGGAATAGCATTCCCACGCTTGTCCCCAGGAAATGTCATACAAGGATTTTTGGCTGCTTTCAAACATATTCCTTGAACGCGCATGCCAATGATTGTAATAGACAACCCTGCAAAAATATCCTGACACTCATTAATAAGCACACCTATGTGTTTATGTATTGTCCCTTGTAATTTTAATTATACACATGAATATTGGTGGCTGTGAGATTGTTCAGTGGATAAAAATATTTGCTGCAGAAGAGTGAGGAACTGAGTTCAAATCTCATGAATTCATATAAAAGCCAAAGGTATACTGTGTGTGTTTGTAATTCCAGAGCTCCTTCAAAAAGATGGGAGGTAGAAGAGGAGCCCCCCACCAACCCCTATGAGACTCTGGGGCCATCATGCCTGAAATACGCAGAACCTGTCTCAAACAAGGGGAAGGTGAAGACCAACACATAGGGCTGTCCATGAACTCCTACATACATGGAATGAATGACTGCACACTTGTACATTCACATATAATGATCACACATACACATGTGCATGCGCACGTGCACACACACACACACACACACAATTCCTATAGATGACTTCTTACACAGCCTCTAAATTTTCTTTGTACAGAACTTTTATAAACTGACTGACATATAGTTACTTGGTCAAAGTGAAAAAGACAAAGTCGTCTACTGATTTAGCACAAAATGATGAGGTAATTACATGAGGCTCATGAACCAGGTGCTGGAATTGCTAGGGAGCAATTAATTGATTCAGCCTAGGTGGTATCATTAGAAGAAAGATGCACACATGGAGTAATGATTATACCAGGCCTCTAATATCAGGAGGATTTTTCTAATTATGGAGGTAGGAGGAACCTCCTTTCTTCTCACCTCTAATTCACATGGGTTTAAAAAGAATACTGTGAGAAGCAGCTCCTTGGTTTTCAGACCTGGGTCTATATTTGTAAGAGCAGTGCAGCAAGGCTGCAAGTAGAAGTGTGTAGAATCGGTGTGATATCACACTCTACAGACACCAAGTTCTCCAGCCAGTGGCTAGTGACATCCTACTCTATACATACTGAGTCCTCCAGTCTGGTGCTACCTGCCTGACTGCTGTCCCTGGGAACTCCATACCATCCTTTACCCCTGTGCTGGGTACAGGTGGTTTCTTGTTAGGTTCAGGTGGAGCCCATTCAGTACAGGGGGTCCCTGGGGCCCACTGAGTGGTGTTTACCACAGTACTTGGGTTCTTCATAATACCCAAGTGTTACTATTTGATGGTTCACTTACAAAAGCTGTCAATTTTAACATTGGCTTCAAACATAACAAAGGTAGAGAAAGAGCAGAGAAAGGACACCCCATGCTGTAAGGAGAATTTAGGAGCCAGGAGGACATCCTATGCTATAAGGAGAGTTCAAGAACCAGGAGGATACCCCGTGCTGTAAAGATAATTCAGGAGCCAGGAGGACACCTCATGTTGTAAGGAGAATTCAGGAGCCAGGAGCTTGTTACCTACAATTCAACTACATTTATCCATCAAGTAAGAAACTGTCAGCTGTAGAACAATGATCACAGCCTTGCAAAATGGTCAGCCTGTGGTTCTTGGCAAGCGCCTACAAAGCGATCTGCCTGCTCCACCTCCTGTAGGAAGTTGTCCCTCATAGGAACTTGTATGAATTTTTGTGGAAATGGGGCACCACATTTTAAAGTTTGCCTCTGTGAAGACAGAGGTTATGGCTGTCACACTGAATTTTCATAGTTTGGCCTGTAACGCAAGACCTTGACTTTCACTAGAGATACACATGGAGTTGTTTCTCTTTGCATTTTTTTCTTTTTTCTTTTTTCCCTTCAATGCCTTGAGTTTTCGGACCCTGTGACTATTGCTGCAGCCTCAACTCACAGTTCAAAGTGAAAGTAACACTGTGCTTTTCTTTAATGAAGTCTACAGAATGGGGTGAACTCATACCCCCAGGACTTCATGAATATGAATAATCACTTCAAAGGGTCTGCTTTTTAGAAAAATTGTTGGGATATTTCATGCTTGACCTCGATAGCATAACTGTGAATTAGAGTGCACCCTCCACACTGCCTTCCTCAGCCCTGACGATCTTTGCATCACTTCACTCCAGGACATGTGATAGGTGCCATGGTATCATTAGAACCCAAGTCTAACCACATCAATAGCATAATGTGAATGAAAACTCACATATATGCAGGGACAAACTATTGAAAGGCTGGTCTTTGGTAACTGTCACAGTATCTACTTAAGAAATGACTTTTCTCTATGCATTCTAAATACTCATCAACCTCGTTGTTACGATTATTATTTTAATTTATATATTTATTGTGTATGCAGCAATCTCCTAGAAGAGGGCACCAGATCTCATTACAGATGGTCGTGAACTTCCATGTGGTTGCTGGGAATTGAACTCAAGACCTCTGGAAGACTAGCCTGCTCTCTTAACCTCTGAGCCATCTCTCCTGCCTCATTATTATTATTATTATTATTATTATTATTATAGTTTATTTTCCAAATTTACAGGATGCAGAATCACCTGTGCTGGGATGGGCTTTACATCCAAGCAGCTGCTTTTGAGTCCTCCTAGTAAGCAGCCATTCATTCACTCTTTATTTAGAGGCATGCAAGAAAATTGACATTAAACACAGGGTGGTTTTGATCTAAGCTCTGGGATGGGATTTTTGTTATATTGCATGTGGGCTGTTTCTTCGGGGAATCATCAGTTCCTGGATACATCAGGAAACTTACCACAAGGGCTGGTTGCATTTCAGTAGGGGTTAGCCATGCTATAGAGATCAACAGTGTGAGGTGAGGTAGAGGCTTGTCCATATACTATCAGTGGGCCTGGAGCCTGTGCTTGTTTCAACAACCGTGTGGCACTGTATCAAGCAGGCAAGCTTCTGTAATGAGCCTCCAACATAATCTCTGGACACCGAAGTTTGGGCATGTTTCCCTGCTTGGAAGAACTCCACACACTAAGTGTCATGCATCTGTGCTCAGAGGTTAATGCATCCTGGCTCCCTGACATGAGGGCCACAGGAGCTTCATGTTTGGAAGCTGCCTGAGCCTAGCCTTCTGCATCTCCTTCTATGAGCAATTTTAATCTATACTCTCTCCACAGCCAAGAGTTTAACAGGTTTGGGGAAATTCTGTGAGGACTGCAAGGGAATTATAAATTCTAGGGTTACGTGATAGATCACGTTGATTATAGACTTGGTTGGATTAAGTAAGGCCTAAGGAATGGGTGAGGCACATATTTGAGTATGCCTGTCAAGGTATTTCTGAGAGATTTAGTTGAATGGGGAGACAATGAACATGACTGTTGACAGCACAGTGGCATGGCATGGGATCCAGGGCCAAAGGAAAAGGCAACAGGCCAAAGCCAGGTGGGCAGCAGTATTCATCTCTGCCCACTCCCTGACAGCAGTTGAAATGTGACCAGCCGCCTCATGCCTGCCCTTCCACACCTTGCCTGCTGAGGGGAGAGGGACTGCATACCCTCAAACTATGAGCCGATTATTCTCCACAGGTATTTGGTCTCAGCCATGAGAAATGCAACCAGCACAGGTGGGTTTGGGTAAGGGCAGATGAGAGAAGCTTAAAGGGTAGTCACGGAGGACTTTTAGGTCCCATGCTTTGCCAAACCCTGACATCCACGATCTTCCCAAAGTGATCCTCACACTGATCACCACTGAACCTCACGCTGGAGAGAGACGAGAACACAGGCAGCTTAGAGAACGGCTAAGGGCTGATGTCATCAGGGCCCATTCTCTGGCTGGCTGCTTGTCCTGCTGTTCCCTCCACCCATCCCCAGACCTCTGTGAAGTTTTTATTTATTCTGTGAACCTTATGCCTCAGGAAAATGCTGAGAAACACAGATACCTTTCAAACTACCCTCAGGCCAAAAGCACAAGTCAATTTAAAATGTTTTCTGTCTGGCGATATCTATATCTATATCTATCTATCTATCTATCTATCTATCTCTATATATATATATTTATAATGACCAGTCAAAACTTGATGGGTGATTATGTGTCACATAAGCAACAAAGCCTTGCTCTCTTACATTTGAATGTATGGGTTTTTAAAGTAAGGAATTTAAATTATTTGATGTGTGATATCATGTTCATAGGTTACTACCATGGCAGACTTGAGTTAACAATATCAGACAATGTACAGTTGCAGCATTGACAATGAGATTCTTCGTGTAAACTATTGTATGCTTTTACCTAAAAATGGCATTTTATTACTATTTGTTCACAGTATGGCCACTGAACCAATTTCACTGAAATCCCCCAGATGAATCTTTAGGAGCCCATCATGCAAACAACACTACACACTTATGTGGGAGGAGGACCCACCCCTCAGTTCCAAGTGAGTGCTGTCTCTGAACCCCTAGTAAAAGTAAAATATTGGCTGTATTACCAGACAGAGTCACTTAGGGTGAAAATGCCCATGACAGAGCAATTGCTCATGGAAAGGGAAGTGTGCGCAGACAGGCAATATGACTGAGGTTTTTCCTTGGTTCCTGGCACACCTACTGGGGACATTGTGGGATTTAATCTTTTTCAGCAATTGCTTGGAAATAGTTGCACAGGTTGGTTTACAGACCAATGTGCTCTTGCGTTCCCTTTGTGACCCCTGCTTCATGCATATGGTGCATATGTTCACCATTCCCCTTTTCCTGAGTAGTTTGAGGAACAACTCTGTCTGCCTGTTCCAATAATTGCATTGGGCTGGTGAGACGGCTCAGTGGGGAAGTTCATGCCCCACATCTGGGTTCAATCCATGAACCCACACAACAGAAGGAGAACCAGCACTGCCACAGGACTTAAGGGATCAGCATTCTGACAGCAGGGTCCATTTGCTAGTGACCCACATCTTATCTTCCTAAGGAATCTGATGACACCCTTGTCATCTGAGGCTCTGAGCATCAATGCCTAGGAGAACCAAAGAAGATACTAGCAGAAAATGGGACCCAATACAGACACACTTTCAGGCCTTCAAGGAACCTCAGAATCATGTGTGTGTGTGTGTGTGTGTGTGTGTGAGAGAGAGAGAGAGAGAGCGAGACAGAGAGAGAGAGACAGAGACAGAGACAGAGATAAAGAGAGAGAGGGAGGGAGGCAGCGTAGAGAGAGCGGGGAGTGATGATGTGTTGAACAGCATCTAACCCAGAATCTTCCCTGAAGTCTCACCTGGTTTGCCCAATTGGAAGACTCTTTCCTGCATCTCTTCACAATCAGTCAAAAATACCACCCTTGCTTCTCAAGTTTTGAAATTTCCCCACTGTGACTTAATCAAAGTGTATATCATTTCACTCCAACTAGATCATAGTGGGCTTTTGGACTCTTCCATCTCATGACATGTTTCCACGTCTACCATCTGCCACGTGAGGCAGAGTAGCCACTGTAGAGACTGGGGTGCCTCAGTTCCCCAGCTCAGACCAAGTTCACACTGTATTCTCTGTGTCTGACTGTCATCACAGTTTATCTATTTGGGCAGTTGTATGTTTCCTCTTCTGGAAACGTCTCTTAAGCCTCCATTGTTGTGTTCTGGAATGTCTGCTCAGTTGCCTCTAGCACTTAAAAAGCCTTCTAGAACTCACTCATTCGAATAAAAATAGGCTTCTGTCTTAAGACCCATCCCATTTTTTATAAATTCAACATCTTCTTTTTGATATATATACTTTACTTTTTCTTCTCTTTTCTTTTTTTTTCTGGTGCTCTGGCTAGACCCCAGGGCTTTGTGCATCCTGACCAAGTACATTGTCATCACACTGTCTCCCTAGCCCTTGCAGAATATCCCAGTGTAAGAACTGGAGTTTTACAGGCCTTTCCTTCTCTAGTTGTTGGAGGAATCAAATCATATAGACTAGTCTCTGAGCAAGCACATTCCCATGACCCCTGGGTACCTTGCATGGCCCTGTGTGGGTTGAGAGGTGACACACAAGTACTGGGAGCATAGAATCAAACAGACAGAAGAAGCCAGAGGAGAAGGATAAAAGTGATAAGAGGGGAGGGAGAAAGACAAGGAACAGGGACAATAAAGTGGAAGGGGGCCAAGAAGGCAGAAACTCAGGGAACATAGAGGATGCTCTGTTCCTTCCTTCATGCCTTTGCTTCATCAGCAGAGCTCACTGGGTCCTACGAGATGTCAGGTGCTCTTGTGGCCTTTGAGGATGCAGGAATAAAACCTTTACAATCTCCATCATGGGCTCTACAGCTGCTGGTTTGATACTACTATGGACACTATTATGAGTCCCTGAAACTAGCATCACAGCCTCTTTAGGATAGTGACTGTCTTATTACTTATGTTAGTTAGTCTATGCTACTGTGATAAAACATTGACCAAAACAACGTGAAGGGAAAGGGTTTTATATCAGGCTTACACATGCCACACAGGAAAGAAACTGAGTCAGGAATCAAAGCAGGGACCACGGAGGAGTGCTGTTTACTGGCTTGTTCCCCATGACTCACTCAGCCTGTTTTCTTATAGAACTAGGACCCCCGCTCAGTGGTAGCACCACCCACAGTGGCCTGGTCATTCCCAGATTAATCATCAAGAAAATGTCTCACAAGCTTGTTTTCAGGACAATCTGATGGAGATACCTTCTCAGTTGTGACTGCCTCTTCCATCTAAACCTAGTTTGTGTCAAGTTAACAAGAGCTAACCAATGCATTAATAATAGTAAAGTTAAGTTAGAAACATAGTATGATGGGATTATAAATAGAAACACTTATGGGTATAGGAAAAACCACATTAATTAACTCCTCATTTTTCTCACCTAAACTTGTAATTAAAATGATAAAGGCAGAAGGGAACACTTTCATCACCTGTAGTCACAGTCCTGAGACAAAACAGTCCCACAAAGCTAATACTTTGGAAAAACAAGTGAAATGTTTTCAAAAATTAAAACTGTGAGATTTCTTTCACACAAAGACCTTACAGATCCATGTAAACACTCTTGTGAATTCACAGAGGACATTGCGTGAAGGCTGCATCTCTTCTCCACATGCAAATCCAAGCCTAAAGGGATAAACCAGCATTATAAGCTCCAATGTTGCTGCAGATTTTGGACATCATTTCTAATTACTCAGAACAACATTTTTTTTGATGAATTCACCGTAAGAGGAAACTGTTGAAATCAGCTGGCCAAGACCTTAGGATTAACACTGTCCCTCTGCTAGTGGGGAGGAAATTGTATTACATTTCACTAGCAACACTAAGTGGTGGTATAGTCAACAGATACTTGATTTAGCCCACATTTACAATATTTCTCAGTCTACCTTTGAACAACAAGGTGTTAGGAAAAGCAGGTGCTAATGGGATTTTCCCACCTTCTTTGGTACCTCCAGCTGCTGAGACCTTCTAGTAATTTCTGCTTTCCCTCTCTCAACCTTGATGTCAGTATTGAGAATGAAGATGGGAACCCAAACTTGCAATGCTTACACGGGCCTTTCATGGGTGTTCTAAAGCATACCCTTGATTACATAGTAACCATGCTGATACGAGACTTCAGTTTTCAGGACAATGAGGAACACTGGCCCTACCTTTGTTAAACTCCTAACTTAAAGCCCCTGTACCCCTCGAACCTGAGGGATCTCAGAGGCCCAGCCCTCTGTGTGCTCTCTGTCACACCTCTCAAGTTCTCACCTCCTCCCTCCTAAAAGATCAGTCCTGCACCCCTTCTGTTTCCACTATCCACTGCCATATGTATTTATCATGTGACCTACCACATGCATACACAGCCTGCAATGCTCACAGTTCTTTACACGTGGCAAAAGGCCAGACTGTGATTTATTTAACCCAGTGCCTACCCCATATCTGCCTCACTGTAGCTCATGTATTCAGAGCAAAACTCAAGACAATGGCCTTGAAGAATTGACCTGAGATAGGGTTCCTGAGGGTATGTGGGGGTGGGAGATCAGTGTACATCACTGATTTCATTTTGAGGGGTCAAAGCCATTGGCAGATGCTGGGAAAAAGGGAGATTTGATGGCCAAAGTTTTGCCAGGGTTCCATCATGCTGTGTTGACAGGAGATGGTGTGTGCCCCACAGCTGTACCAGGGATACCTGCTTGTTGACAACTGTCACTATTGAGCTGAAAGAAAAGTATGGTGTTCTGGATAGTTTTTGTCAAGTTATCTGAAGGAAGAAGCTTCAGTTGAGGAAATCTCTCTATCAGATTAGCTGTAGAGAGGTTTGTGTGGCATTTTCTTGATTGTTGGTTGATTTGAGAAGCCCTGCTTGTGTATAGATACTGTTAGCCCTGGATGGGTGGTCCTGGGCAGCTTAAGAAAGCAGGCTGAGGAAGCCATGAATAGCAATCCAGTAAGTGAACTCATCCATGGTTTGGACATGAATTTTATGTAAATTGATTTAACTTGTCTTAAGACTTTCATAATTGAACACAACAAAATATGAACATATCTAACCTCCATTTTCCCTTCGAGGTCCTCACATTGCTCCCTTCAATACAACCCCCTCATAACTTGATCTTTTATGATAAAGCACTAAGTTAAGTTAGAGTTGCCCATATGTGCATAGATGTGGAGTCATCTATAGGGGGAAAACCTCTCTAGAAGGATTCTACCTCCTGTAGCAACTGTTATATGAACATTGTAAGACTTGCTACCCCACCTTGATCTCAGTGCCTTAAATGCCAACCACTCTATGAACCTGCATTTTCCTAGATGCCTGGCAAAGGTAAATGTTTCCAATGTAATTTACAACCATTTATAATTTCTTTGCTGGGATACTAAACTGTGTCTGTCCAGAGATAAGCCAGATATTAATGTGTATTAGACAAAAACCCTACTACTTCATCACTGTTAAGTTAACCTTCAGGAAGCTTGACAAAGGTCTGAAGGGATGGTTTTCAGGAGATGATGAAACCAGCATATGGAGCTTTGAAAGTCAATCTCAGAAGAAGTATTGGTGCCCATCATTGGACCTGAACCTTCTGTTTCCAGGGCAGGAACATGGAGCACTTCCAGGTTTCCTATCAATTAACAATCTAATTAACTCTCCAGATTTTTATGAATTAAGTTTGCTAATTTCACTTTGAAGGTAAAAATCCACAAATGCCACCAAGTAGATAACAAACAAAAGACAGATGGAGAGAAATCCTGTATCATAAGGATATACTAACACTTGAAAAATAACATGTAGTATCACGGAAGATATTAAATAATACACAAGGCATAGGGGTCTTTTTTGGTGAGTTGTAAGCCTACTTACTCAATAGGTTGGGTTTTGCTTTGTTGTTAAACATTATCTTCTGTATTCAAAGTTGGCCTCCAGCTACTATGTATCTGAAGATGCCCTTGGACTCTTGAGTTTCTGCTTCTACGTCTCCAGTGTTGTGACTACAGGTGTGTGCCACAGGACCTGGTTCCTGAAGCCCTGTGGATCAACCCCAGAACTTTCTGCAACCAAGGTATGATGGGGAAGACCTGTGTATATGTCAATAAAGCACTGTTGGCCAATAGGGAAGCAAGATTGGTGGGACTAGGAGTCCAGGAGTACTCTGGGAAGGAGAAACACAGGGAGTCAAGATGTAACCGCCATAGGGATAAGAAGCCGGGAAACTTCTCTGGTAAGAGAAATACTTAGATTAACAATTATGGGATAAACACTTAAGTCAGAGCTAGCCACTAAGAAACAAGCAAGGCCAACAGCTTCATAATTAATACAGTGTCTTGTGTGTTATTTGGGGACTACAACATGGCAGAGCCCAGGCGACTGAGGGGGGAAAACCAAGTGGCAGAGAAGGAAAAGGCATTCCTATACAAAGGTAAACATACTAAAGACAAAGCAATATCCCTACCCAGTTCATTGTTTTTGATAGCTACTCTCCAGTCAGATCTATTTTAAGACTAAGAACATATGGGCACCCCAACCCCACACAAAAACTCAAAACAAACAATAAAGCTAGATGGCCAGATAGCTCAGTGTTTAGGAAAGCTTGCTGCTTTTCTAGAGGGCCTGAGTATTGTTCCCAGTACCCACATCAGTTGTCTTACTACCACAACAAATGCTGTGTGGTGGCTTATATACGAATGGCCCCCATAGGCTCACAGATTTGAATACTTGGTCACTAGGGAGCAGCACTATTTGAAAATATTAGGAGATGTGGCCTTGTTAGAGGAAATATGTCACGGGGGTGTGTGGGGTGGACTTTGATGTTCCAAAGCCCAAGTCAAGCCCAGTGTCTTTCTCTTCCTGCCATCTGTGGACCTGGATGTAGAACTCTCACCTGTTTCTCCAGCGCATTTCTGCCTGTAGGCTTCCATGCTTCCAGCCATGATGATAAGGGACTAAACCTCAGAAACTATAAGCAAGCCTCCAATTAAATGTTTTCCTTTATGAGTTGCTGTAGTCACGGTCTCCTCACAACAATAGAACAGTGACTAAGACACACCTGTAACACCAGCTCCAGGGGATCTGATAGGTTCTTCTGTCCTCCTCAGATGCCACATATACTTAGTGCACACACAGGCATATATAGAAAAGAAGAAGGATAGAGGGAAAGAGAGAGGAAACTAAAAAATAAATCTAAAAAAGTTACAAAATAAAAAGACAACTTTACATTGTAGACAATTTGGGATATTAAGATCTGTTTTTGTTTTGTTTTTTCCCCCCTGAAAGTCAGGATATTTTGAATAAAATCTGCCCCTCTCTCTGAGATTAATAGGGCAGTAAATCTACTTCTCTGATTTCACAGGTTTGTTCTATTTCACTCTTTACACCTGGATAACCTCAGCAACTTCTTAGACTTCTGTGGTGTTCTATAGCACAGCTGTGAAATGTCCAGTTCTTTTGAATGTGTTGTGTTCCCAGCTGCATACAGAGCACTGGGAAGCCATCTGGTGCGGTATTACCAGCCCTCCTGTAGAACAAATTCTTTCCACTGTAGTTTCTGGGTTCATGCATAAGGAAAATTGACTTTTGAAAGGCATGGTCATATCACACCCCTGAAAGCTTGCCCTGGGTCCTCTAAAACACCCTATATTGATTTGCGTCTTAAACCTCTTACAACAATTTTGATACTTATAGGTTAAATGCCATTGTAATATTTTAGTTTGTATTCACCTGCTATTAGAGTTGATAAGAACTGATTAATCTGTATTCCTTCATATGCTATTCTTTGTAAAAGTGTCCTGGCTTTTCTTTGACCACATTTTAACAAATATTGATTCTAACCCCTCAGGTGATATGATGGCCCTCTTCTTGCTGCAAAATATAAACAGAAAGACAGGAGGCATCTCCTATGTCATTTTCCAAAGCTTCTGTTAACAGTCTCATGTTTTGTTTTCAAGGTTTCTTAAATCATGTGTGTTGCCTTATACACAGTGATGTTTTTAATAAGTGGTTCTTTGCCAATACATTTAAGTCTGCATTATTCTGGTGTTTCTGTGGAATAGTTCACAATATGGATGTATGTGATTATGCAGCAATTTCCCTTAATAAGAGACACTTCAAATGCTTATGATTTTATTACAAGACGTAATGTTTCACTCAGGGTCCTGAATCTCCAAGGATGGAACTTATAGGCAGCTGTGAGAATCCCAGGGTGGATTCTGGGGTTGAACTTGGGTCCCCCAGAAGAGCAGCAAGCAGTATTGACTGTTTAACTCTCTCTCCAGTCCCTATCATGTATGTCTTAAGAACTGGTCTTTGTGCATTCAGAGGTAATTCCTCTTCATGCAAACTTGTCTTTTAAATGATTGCTTTCGAAATCCATAGTTTTGATATCTGAGAACTGTGGTTGAACAGTAGTAGCT
Organism: Mesocricetus auratus; assembly: GCF_017639785.1. Lineage (NCBI taxonomy): Eukaryota > Metazoa > Chordata > Mammalia > Rodentia > Cricetidae > Mesocricetus > Mesocricetus auratus. The sequence goes on along the minus strand of NW_024429212.1, from coordinate 3,227,068 downwards.
GGGGGGAGAATTTGAAGATGATCAGTACATTTCAAGTGGGAAGCTTATTATGACTCTACAATTGATACATGAATGCAAGTTATTTTCTTACACAAAAAATAACAGGTGTCTAGTTTTAAAGACAAAGAACCAATGTTCCTTGTGCTCTTGTGCCTGATCTCATGAAATGTATAGTTGAAGTATGGGGCAGGCTTCTCTCTCCCTCTCTGTCTTTTTCTCTGTCTCTGTCTCTCTGTGTCTTTCTGTCTGTCTGTCTGTCTCTCTCTCTCTCTCTTTCACACACACACACACACACACACACACATCTGGAAGCTGAAAGTGTTGTGTTAGGTTCCTCCAATTGCTTCTGTGTTTATTTTCACAGGGCCATGCACTGTGTTGGCAAGATGCTTTCTCTGCTGTTCCCATACCTTTCCTAGCAACGTTTTCCACTGTCTCGTTAACAAGCTCTTTCCAATCTGCTCTTAACATGGAAAGCTCTGCATAGGCAAGTGAAATGTGTCCCTGGTAACCTCACAGGTGACGCTGTCTGGTCACTTAGACAGTGGCTTCTAAGGACTTGGCTTTTCTATTTCAGGATCTCCTGGTAGGCTCTGGTGGAGATGTGGTAGCTTCACAGTTGAGTTTTGCTGAAAATACTCACTTGAAATTCATTTACCATGAGCTTTATTCCTCCCATCCTCCATTCACTCATCTTAGCTTTCACCATTAAGGAGTCAGAGAAAGCAAGATAGTCTGGGCAAGTGTGGTGTGGCTGAAGCCTTCCTGACATCTAGGCCTGTCGAATCTGGGTGGGAACTTGGCAGTTCAGTGTGTTAGGAAGGCAGACAACATTCACTTAAAATAGAATGAGGATAGGCAGCTAATGATCTTGAGTACAAATAGATCTAACCAGGAGAAAATCTGCAGTCTTCTGGAAGGAAGCACATCTGTGAGTTGTGTGTGTTCAGAGACAGGACATGGGTGCAGCAAGTCTCCTTAGCACAGGGTGCCAGGTCTTTTTCCCACACTGAACTCCCTGTGGGATCCTGTTGCCAGCTCCCTTCCTGTTTGTTCTCAGGATTCCCTGTCTCCCTGTGAGTGGTAGCCAGTCACTCTTCCTTCGATGAATACATTTGTTCCATAGCCGGTCCACAACCCACATTCACTCTCCTACAATCTAGGAAAGGGTGAAGCCAGATTCATTTGACTTCTAAGATGACAGGATGACAGAGTTTCTTAGCCACCTGAGACAGATTCAATCCTGCCTGCTAGGACTATAAACAGCTTACATTTTATCCAAAGTGCGGCTTAGAGAAATCATCTTCATAGAGAAGTCCCTACCAAGCCTTCTACTAGTTCCTATCATGATGGTCGATTTCCTTCCTACATCACAGGGAGAAATCGGAAAACCCAGACCTCATGCCTTTTGTAGGTTTGGCTTTGTAAATTGTCAGCTCATAATTTGTTTTTGATGAAGACAGGAAAGCAGCCCCTATGTATCAGGCGTTGCTGCGGCTCCTAAGGGGGCTTCTTTGAAACATCACCAACAGCTTCATTCCCACAGGTGCAATTTTCTTTGTAGTTTTGCTCAGAAGATCGAGCTTCCCGAGGAACCTTCTCTTTCGCACTGGAGATCAGTAACCTCCCCCCCCCCAGTTTGTTCCACAGTAGTTGTTACACATCTAGAGCATCAGAGAATAAGAACATAATGCTCCCATGGGTGGTGGGATGTATATGCACTGAGCAAGGGGGCAAAGAAGGGTCATTCTCAGAGAATGGATGGATTCAGAGATGTGCCAACGGACGGGTTCAGAGAGGATTCAGGGAAGACTACATGGGGAACATTGAAGCTGTACCTTTGCCCTGGAGGTAGAGGCTTGCCCATAGAACAATTCCAGAATGGATCCAATTATTCCAGATTAGCTTTTCTTTTTTTTTTTTTGTTTGTTTTTCAAGACAGGGTTTCTCTATATTGCTTTGGAGGTTGTCCTGGAACTCTTTCTGTAGATCAGGCTGGCCTCGAACTCACAGAGATCCACCTGCCTCTGCCTCCCGAGTGCTGGGATTAAAGGAGTGTGCGCCCAGCTAAGGTTAGCCTTTCTATATACAGGAGGAGCAGGATGAAGATAATACGGCTCATAGGGACTGAATCACCACTGGACATCAAGAGCTAGCAAGGAGAAAGACAAATGAGTGATACTGGGAAACATCCTGCAGAGAAGTTGGGTGGGAAAAGCAGCTGGAGTCAAACAAGTGCTCCAAATTGCTTGGATTAAGACAAGCAACAGGGAAGAGGGGAAAGGAATATTTATATTACCTCGAGGCCTCTGAGCTCAGAGCACCCGCTGGTGCATTGGGTGAAGGAAGACGAGACAGGCAGAGCACACATTGACATTTTAAAGTCTTCAAACATAAAAGGTATATGAAATTATGGGATTATCTGAGTTTACACAGGAGGGAGCACCGTGACAAAATCAGCAATGTGGAAAGCCAGAACTCAGTTGTCAAACAGTTCGGAGGCATGTTCAAGGAAGACACCGATGACTCTCCAGGGGAGGCAGCTTATCCTATAGAGTTGACAGAAAAAGCCATTGGGAACCTAACAGGTGTGTAATGTAGAATCAACCTGACCTTCTCAGGCATTTGTCATCATTTATTGGTGCACTTGGTGGCATGTGTGTTGTCAAATGAAAGTCTAGAATTGTAGAGCTGCCAATGCCGTCATTGTAAGAACAGTAGTTGACTGCAGGGTCCTATAAATTATGTCAACAAAGCTGCAGCACAAATTTCTACTGAAAATGTATCTAGATGATCATCATCTCTCCCAGAGGAATAAGAAGAAGCAACAGCAGCATCAAGGATTAATGTATTTAGAATATGGAGCCAGATGGGAACTTGCTGGAATGAACATCTGTTTCTCAGATGGTCAGAGATGCACCCATGTATTACTTCATTCCTTATCAACTTTCTTCCTAGTTCTAACTCCATCTTCCTCAAATGTGGACAGATATACATGAGTTTGTGAAGTTCCAGGCACACCCCATCTTCTCCTTTTGCCACTTATGGGTTGTAGAGGTGGGTGTGAAGCTCACCTGTACCCAGAAGCTGACTTTCTGAGGCTCTGACTATTGGAATGGAACAGTTCCTCCCGCTCCTCTGGCTGCTTTGTATAGCTGTGCATTCTTTGGTTGGTGTTTCAGGATATGACTGAGGTCTGTTGTAGCTATATTATTCTGCACCTTTATCTCACTAGGGATGTATGCTTATCTTTTATTTTATTTGAGTTAGTCTAAAGTGTCATAATTACTTGTGTTCTTCTGGCCTAGACTATCAATCCATTCAAAAGCCTTTTCCTGACAGGATAGATGAGACATATCCAGGTGGGCCACACCATTTCTGGATGCTCCTCAGCAATGCTGGGGAGGTCTAACAGTAAGATGCCGGCAACACACTAACAAGTAGATGCAGCTATGCGCAGTGGGACTAGAACTGGGTGAGATTTTAGCACTCAGACTCCCACTAATGACAAATACTGCTGACTAAGGCCACCTGATAGATTCTCACTAATCCCCCCCACACACCATGGCATGTTAAGGCAGCTACCTTTGTCCCTACTGTCTGGAGAAGACCTGGACTTGGACACAGGAAGTTGTTTTGATAGAAGTCTATGGTGAGAGCAGAAAATTATATCTAGACCTGACAGCAAAATCTATGACCTCAATGACTACTCAGTACTGAAGCTCATGCTGCAGAGTCCCCCAACATGAACCCAGCCAAGGATCTGGAGCTCCTCCATCCTACAGAGAGATGCAGTGAAGACAAAGGTAGAGGAAATTCACTTAGACCAGTTCCAGAAGATTGGTTGGCCCACTAGTTACAGGATGTGATGTTTCCCGTTACTTGAAACACACAAACATATATACACACACACACAAGTTATAGAATACATTCTTGCAGTTGGCATCTGTTGGTTCTGGATCATGGCCCTTCCTCCCCAGATGCATGTAAAAATTACTTGTTGACTAACAACAAGGCTTAGATTTTGCCTGACCAATTAAATAGGAACTTCTGTTGGTGAGGACATGGAAACAATGTCTTACAGCTTTTAAGACAGACTCTAACGTGGGGGCCAGAACACCACTCTCGAACCATCTGAGCTTATGTGACTTTGTAACTGAGGTAGCAGCAAAACCTAGGGCAGAAAGCAAGGGCTTAACAATCAGAACTGCTTCTGTATGTTAACTGGTTGTGGCTTAGGAGAAAGTCTGTTCCTTTGTGGTTTATTTCTTTTTGGGGGCCAAGAAGGAAGAGAATGGAGCATCTACATTCTCCTTCATGTTTCTATGTGGGTCAGATAAGTAAAAACAACCCAGGTGAATAAACTTAGGATTTTGAAAATAATCCTGCTTTGGTTTTTAATTATGTGTGTAAGGGGATTGCGTATATGATTGCAGGTGCCCATGGAGGTGTTGGATCCTTTGGAGCTACAGTTGGAGGTGGTTGTGAGCTGCCTGATATGGGTGCTGGCAACTGAGCTGTGACTCTTTGCAAAGAACAGTGTGATGGGAGATGCCACTATGCAAACCTGTCTCTTATTGATTGTTGAATAAAGCACTGTTGGCCAATAGGGAAGCAAGATAGTTGGGACTAGGACTCGAGGAGGACTCTGGGAAAGAGAAACACAGAGTCACGATGTTGCTGCCATAGGAGTAAGAAGTTCAGATCCTTTCTCCCGTAAGAAAAATACTTATATTAACAATTATGGAGTAAATACTTAAGTCAGAGATAGCCAGTAAGAAACCAAGCACATGTCCAACTGCTTCATAATTAATATAGCCTCCTATGTGTTCATTTGGGACTGATGTGGATCTGGAACTTGGCAGGCAGGAAGGCTTTACCTAACAACAGTGAATGTTGTTAATCACAGAAACATTGCTGCAGTCCCTAAAATAGTCCTCTTGAGGACAGTGTACTTAAACAAGAAAGGTACTGTTTAGGAACCTGACTGTCAGAATCCAAAGTCTAGCACAGAAACTAATGGAGAATAAAGACTAGACAGAACTATAGTGAGTAGCCATCACTATCCTAAAACATCATATCATTAAAAAACAAATGATACTTTGTCTACATAAGGTACCCCAGATAATTAGTGCTTTTGCCGGGAACCATTGCCATTAGACAAAACCTGAAACCTTTAGGCTGAAGCTGTATTTAGGATACTAAGCCAAATGTCACCAAACACACTGATACAAAAGCTCTAGATAATACAGCCTTATGGGAGAATGTTACCCAGAGTACAGGGATGGTGACTCACGTTGGGATGAGCTGTAACCAGGCTGCTGGAGGGGCTCATTCTCTTTTCACCTTAATACATGGTTCCTGTGCAGAATACCCAATTAAAAGGGTGTGCGCAGAGGAGGTCGTCATCTGCAAGATCAGAGAAAGCGTGATGCAAGGCCCCTCTGACCTTGTCACGCCTCTCCTTAGATGGAGTACCAGCTGGAGAAAGCTGAGCTGATAATGGCCCAGCTGCATATTCCAACAAGATCTTTGTGATACAGGCAAGGTCAAGTGCTCTCTCATGTTGAGTATTAATGTCGTTCTGCTCCGAGAGAGACAGAGAGGCTGCCAGGATGAAGATAGGTTTGTTAGCTGGATGCCCAATGCAGTCCCATCCTCCAGGACAACCAGCAGAGCTGTCGCATGGTAAAAAACAGCTCAAATGGAGCAGAGGCTAGGGTGGTTTGACAAAGAAGCACCTGTGCTCATAAACAATGCTATTTAAATAGTCACCAACATTGATGGGGATTTTTTTATCATGAGTAAACTCATACCTTGATGCCACTGATGTCAACGTTACTGACAGCACTCTATCTAAATGAATGTTCACCTTCTTTTAATTCCATTCCACGTAAATTAATTTATTACAAACCCATGCAACTGCCATTATCAATATCTTCTCCAGCATACTACCTGAAGCTAAGGCCTTCTGCAAATTTTACCTTCTGACCATCAGTGATTGACATGCTTCATCTAACAAGCCTTTTTCCAATAATTCATAAATAGAAAATCAAATTATAAATAAAACAATGATTATTAAGTATGAATATTTTTCCAGATTTTTGTCTATAAGAAATAATCCATTGGAATGAAATATCAATATCAATTACATTGAATATCAATTACAGTGAAGAGTTGTTTTCTAGACATGGTATCTCTCCAAAGAGTGCCAGTCTTTAGATTCAAGGAAAAGACATCAAGGTCAAGTCCTATGATATTAAAAGAAACTTGATTATATTTTGCTTATAAGTTTTGCCAGCAAATAGCACATTCTTAAAAATCTTGCAATATCCTTGAAGCTCATTAGAATATGGGTTCATTCAGCTTAAAGAAAGGAGAGTCTTGTGACTGTGTTCCACCTCTGGCTCTCTGCACAGACTGGGCTTGGCACTTGTGGATCCACAGGTGGTAGGATGTGGTTACATCACGCATGAACAGTGTCTCTTTAAGCTCCAAAAGCCGTTTAAATATAACTGCTTGTGCCTTCCCATTCCTTTTCAGTCCTGGCTTCTCTGCAACCTTGCCTGTTTCTCACAGGGAGGCTTAGCAAAACTCCAAAGTATTTGTTAGCTAATTTTCAAATTGCCAAATAATTGTTGCATCTTTTGAGGTTTTTATTTTAGGGCAAACTAGATGATGTTGATAAAGTACTGTCACTGTTTATCATCAGATATGTGGGCAGTAACTTCCTTTATGGTATTTTGAATCCCTAAGAGGGACTCAATTTTACTTTCGATAACGATAAGAAATACTGTTATTGATCCACACTGCAAAGAAATGCCAGACATTTTCCTGGTTGTTAAATTTAAATCTACTTGAAAAATCTAACCCATGGTGCAGAATCACACATTAATTACACACACACACACACACACACACACACAGTGATGGAGTATGGACCACATGGCAGATGTTTTGCCAGCCAGTGAAGAATGCCTCAGTCAGCATCGAGGTGTAGTGTCTGCTTCCTTTGAGAACTTGGGAGCTAGGAAGGACTTAAGAGTCAGTTGGTGTGTGTGTGTGTGTGTGTGTGTGTGCACGCGTGTGTGCACCTGTGTGTGCATGTGGAGTGGGTACACACACAAGCCTGGGGATAGGGCTTAAGAAGTAGAGCCAGCTATCAGGACAGTGGTTCTCAACCTTCCTAATGCTGTGACCCTTTGATATAATTCCTCATGTTGTGGTGACCTCCCCAAGCATAAAATTATATTCATTTCATAACTGTAACTTTGCTACTGTTAGGAATCATAATGCAAATATCTGATATGAAGGATATCTGGTAGGTGACCCCTGTGAAAGGGTCATTTGATCCCCAAAGATGTCTTGACCCACAGGTTGAGAACCACTGTATCAGGAGCATCTGAGGCAAGGCCCGAGAAAGACTATGTAAAAGGCTACAGTAGACATGCAACAACACAATGGCACAAATGGGTTAAGCAAACAATACAAAACCTTTCCTACATTTCTGGAGGCCAGAAGTCCTCCCAAGTCCTCTCTTTGGCCTGAGTTTCAGATGGGCATTGGTGCAGAGTACTGAACACAGCTCTGTAAATTACCGACCATTTCTGCCTGTGTACAGTGGTTCAGCTCTCCCAAGGCTCAGGATTGAGTGTTCAGTACCAACCCTACTACTTATCACTGTAACAAGATACAGAACCTGGGAATAAAATAACTACCTCTCAATGGACAAAACTTAATGTGTAAGATTTTCATAAAAATTATAAGAAAGTAGGGCCTGATGCCATTCTCCATATCAAAGAGACCAAACTGATCTTCAATCCCAAAGTTTAATTGAGACTCTAGATGAATACTCTTTTCTGTCATTGTTTTTCATGTTTGGTGTTCTGCTCAGGGTTGTGTTTAGTTGTTGTTTTTAGATAGGGCTTTACCATGTAGCACACACTGGTCTCCATATTATAAGCCTCCCAGCATAGCCTCCTGAATGCTGTGATTTTGGATAGCCCAACACAGCAAACCACAGTGAGACTATCATATCAAAACAATAAGATGGGAAGTTTGGCCCACACATCAGCAGGGGGTCTTGTGTTTACATTGTGGAAATCTTCATTCTCAGAAGCTTGCAGTGGGTCAGACCCTGTGTTATCTGTGCACTGTGTTGGTTTTAAATAGTTTACAGTCAATAAATACATAAGCTAAGGTGTTTATTCAGAGTAGGTGCATATGGTGAGCAGAGGGGTAACATTTAAAACTGTTAAAGCATTCTCTTTTATTGTTTTAGATTTGTATATGTGTGGGGGCATGCTCTTGTCAGTGCAGGGATCCAAAGAGGCCAGTGGCATCATATCTACTGGCCTGAGATACCAAATGTGGGCTTTGGGAACTGAACCCGAGTCCCCAGGAGAACAGTGCACACTCTTAACCTCTGACCTATCTCCTGTCCAACATTTCAGTATTCTGGAGATAAGGTCTAAGTTACCTGAACTTGTGGTCTGCCTGCTCAGCCTTCCAAATGACTGGCATTATAGGCCTGACAGCTTGAGGAAGTATTTTGTAGATGTCTCTGGAATGTGACTGTCACATGACTCTTAAGACACATTTGTGAGAAATGCATAGATGGATACTTCCCAGGTTAAGGTGTTGAAGTCTGAGTCATAGAGCATTGGGGTCCTGAACAAGATCTTCTCAGTTCTGAAAACCATAGCTTTTTCTCATTGCTGCTTGCCTCTGTGACTTGGTCAGTTCAATTTCTCTAAATCAGCAACAATGACATGCAGGCATGTCACTTATTTCTGAAATCTTCACTCCCCTTTGCAAATCAACACACAGTTGCTTAACAAAGGCCAGTTAATCATATAACTGACAATTTCTGAAGAACCATAATGCCAAAGCTTCAGGATTTTAACCTCAAGTATTTCAATATTATTGGGAGAGCTAGATAACATACAGGCTGACCAAATCTGGGAAAGTATTAGGACACACGTGGACAATGTCCTTCTTCACGCTGAGTCAATGAAGACACAGTTCCTACAATAAGGAAAGGAAAGATATAGTCCAAGACACTGGATGCATTTAATCTGTTCCCAAGGCATAAGATCCATTTCATACCATTTAGCCAGAACATACCTCTTAGAAAAGGAACAAGGAGGAATCACGTTCTAGGCTAGATCACCTAGGAGCCTAAGGAAGTGGTTCTTGGTGTGGTATGAGGTGTTGACTTCAGAGTCCCACTCCACAAGGACTTGATCAGCCCTGCAACAGTGTATTTTGTAGAAATTTTTGTAGGAGAGAAAAAAAGATACTTTTAAACACAACTGACTAATGTTCCCTTAGCAGTACGAATTACCATCTGGCAGAATTCACTACTTTTTCTTGGCAAATAATGGAATTTGAATAGTGAACTAAAGGGAAAAGGGTATACTCATCATAAAAGTCGTGTGTATGTGTGTGTGTGTGTGTGTGTGTGTGTGTGTGTCTTCATGTCTTCCATCATTTCTGTTGCATGAACTGCTTGCAGACTGCAAACGATGCTCAAGTTTAAAGTCAGAGATGCTAGCATGTGAGCATGTGTTCTGGTAGGGAGTAGGGGAAGAGAGAGTTGATGGGGCAGAGCCATTGGCTTCTCTGTGAAATTAGCTCCACAGACTGATTAGAGTGTTAAAAATATACATGGCATTGCAATCCTCCTTCAGCTGTCACCCTGGAAATAATTTGTTAATAAACAGTGACATGGTTAAACAGGTTAGCTCAGGGTTCTGGGGAAAGTCATAATGACCTGTCTATTGTCTCTGGAAAAGGTACAGTGAAACCATCTTCCCATAAGGATGTAGGGGACAAAGTTATGGGGAAAGTCAAAGGTATTATGAACAGACATTTTCAATTTTTCTTACATTTCTGATAACATAGCATAATGTGTTCCTAAAGGTTTTTACTTACAGATCTTTAAATATGTGTAATTTATTGTGACTTATTTTTTATCTAAAAGTATTAGTTTTCACAACTCCTGTGGTATTTATATTTTTAGAAGGTCTCCAAATTGTATGACTATTAGACTTAAAAATACCTTTGAGTAATCTCTAATAACAACACAATAGCTTCAGTTCTCACTGTGGATGATAAAGTAAAAAGGTTAATCAAGTTATTTATAAGATCCCTTTCTTTATGATCAATTGAAATTTTGAAATGTTATGGGACCAATGTTTGGAACACACTTTCTTCCTGTATGTGCTCCCTCTATTTGATCCTATCCCCAGTCCTAGGAAATTTGTTCATGCATTCACTCCACTTCTTGGAGAAACTGGATATTGCATGGTGGTAGGAGCATATCCCTTATGATTTTTTGACCTTCCTAAACAGCAGCATAAATTTCTGTCCATTTAATAGAAGCAATCGCAACTTTACTACATCAAGTCCCTGCTCTTAGAACTGGAGCCATATTTCCAATAGATATCTACTTAAAAATTTATCAAAGGCATTTCCCTTCCCCCAAATGCACCCAAAGTTAAGTTTCTACTTCTTATCGATTTGTTGTCTGCATAGGGCTATTTACACGGCAATAAATGCTCAGTGCTCTGGCCTGATAAGTCTGCAATGTTAGTGGGGAGGAGAGACTAATTGGGAATGTCCCAGGTTCTTCTTCCTATCTCCCACCAAATAAATTACTTTCCTGATTAACTGGAACCGCAGAGGGAGCATCCTCTGTTCCCAGTGTCAATTAGAAGTTCACATGGCTGTTAAATATTTAGGCCTTGATTTAGATTCCCTGGCAAGGATTTGCTCTGGTTCTATTTAGAAAAAAAACATTATTTGCACACCTGTCATATAAATCCTAGAATTACAGTGGGCTGTTTATCAGGGTATTGTGCAGTGTATTGTGACATAAGTTTCAAAGTGTGGAACAGGGAGACTCCATGGCTACTCTCCCATTGGGTTTAAGCCAGCATCAGAGAGGCATCTTAAGATGTCAATTATCACTGGCATTCTGGAGACTGCATATCAGGTCAGGCACCATTAGATGGTCAAGGCTTTGCCCAACAACTAAGGCCACTTATGAAAGAAAGTGTTTAATGGAGGATTACGGTTTAAGAGGGTTAGGATCTATGACGGCGGGGCAGGTGCACAACACAGGCAGGGGGAGTCGAGAGCTCACACCTTGTTCTGTGAGCACAAGGCATAGAAAATGACTGAGAATGGCATGAGTCCTTTGTACCCGTCACATATCTCCTGTAAGGTCACGTCTCCTCATCCTTCTCAAACAGTTCTACCAACTGGGAACCAAGCATACAAATATGTGAGTGTATGGGGTCATTCTCACCCAGTCCATCACATTCCACTTCTATTTGTGACAAGACATCGATTTACCCACCGAATTACCAACGAATCACTCACATTAGCTTCTTTCCAAAGTCGCAATTTCACAGATGCCAGTAATATTTCTTACTATATTAAGAAAACAGCTTTAACTTAAAAATTGATTTTTAGCCAGGTATTGGTGGCTCACGCCTTTAATCCCAGGACTCGGGAAGCAGAGGCAGACAGATCTTTGTGAGTTTGAGGCCAGCCTGGTTTACAAAACGAGTTCCAGGACCGTTTCCAAAACAATACAGAGACACCCTGTCTCAAAAAAACAAAAAAAATTATTTTTGATTTTTAAATCACAACTGTTATAACGCAGGAAAATATCTGCTGCCTGATAGTGAAGTTGTGTTTTGTGATATTAACTTGTGTACTATTTTATTAACACGGGTTAATGATTCGAGTTACAGGTGCTGATGTAAAAACACAAGGTGGGGTGAATGTTTTATTTGATATGCTACACCACACACTCTGTGGTTGCACTGTGTTTTCTTTCTGTGGTTAATGTAGTATAGATCCACATGATCTAAATCTCAGCAGAAAGAAAACAGAAAACCAGTATTATTAATCTGGCATCCTTCCTTGTGATATGAATATGTTCCCCAAGGAGCATAAGTGCATCCAGTGTGAATACCATGGCCTTTGTTTCTGAAGTATAAACGTGCTCATACAGCAAAGTCACAGAAAGCAATCCATGGCAATTTTCCATGTCTTTTATACGCACAGATGTACACATTAAGATTTTGTGTCTCTTCCTACTTGGTCTGCTTGATTATTGTTAATTTATTAACTCCCAACTCATGCACTGAAGAAAGATCTACTGCAATCTAGTACTTTACACAAACTATTCTTTCAGTGGGAGCCAGGGTGAGAGCCATGTTTTCAATTCCTGAGCTCTGCTGCATTGCAGGGTTCTCCATAGGTAAACCGGATCAGAATTAACAACTCGGCTTTTGCCCCCAGGTATTCTGATGTCAGTTCAAGGTACAGATGCACTTTCACACGATGAGTACTACAGGTGATCCCTATGTGGAATGGTACACAGGGGATTTTATGACTGCAATGTGGTAGACCAATAGGAGACTTCCGGTTAGATATGCCCCAATGAGTGGCTCCAATGTCAAGCCCATAATTTAGTTAACACCAGTTAATGAATAACATCATGGCCCTAGGGGGTAAAAATCATCTTTACATTATATGGTTTATGGATGTCTGAAAGCAGTCATTCTAGAAATTCATCTCCCAAAATTGAAGACTGGTTCTAGATTCTGCCTACTCTCTTGGACTAAACCTGGAGCATCTGTAGTCCCAAGGCTGAAGATGATGGCTATTTCACAACATGAGAAGCTACACCCATGAAGTCTTACCAACATGAATGCCCAAATGTGAGATGAACAAATATGACACAATGAACATGACAAACTGAATGGGGAAAAGTTCTTAAGACTTTAACCCTACACAAAGAACTATAGCCAACTGAGGAAATCTGAGAACAGGAGAGGTGATTTTTCCAGGGAAGAGCATATTACTTCTCCAGTGCCAAATGGTCACCCTGAATACAAATATACATATGTATGCATATGTATGCATATGCTTATAATGCTTATAATTCTAAACACCACGCACACCCACCCACACACAAACGATTAGTTTTAAAATAAGGCTGTGAATTTGAAGGAGTAGAAGGTTTCAAGGAAAGAAAAATTATCAGGAAATGTAATTAAAATTGAATCTCAGGAAGAAAAAAAATAAGTAGAAACATCATTAGTCTGAGAGTGCAGGAGATGAGTCTTCCTGTAGCACTAAATTAAAACAAGAGCATTTTCCTTGTTGATTTTCCTAATTTTCCTGACTTGTTAAATATTTGTAGCACTGTGTTCTTCCACGCGCACCCTTCATCTTGGCACTTAAGTCACAGACTCTTAAATTTGGCCTGTAGCTTGAAGGCACACCCTGACCTTTGATGGGGCCAACTTTAGTCAAAGGATACAGGTAGAGATTGAACAAAGCAAAGAATTTAGCTTTGTGCGGTGGTACAATGATCAGGCGGAGCACATGAGGGCTGTTCAGAGTTTAGCAGCAAAGCCCTCTCTCAAGAAAGTCAAGGACTTGGGATCTAGTTCAGTGCAAGAACCTGGTTCCATCCTTACCACTTCCCTCATGTGCAAAGGAGAAGAGAGAAGGGGAGGAGGAACAGGAACAGAAACAGGAGGTAGGGGAGAGGAGGAGGGAAAGGAGGGAGAAGAAGAGGAGGGAAGGGGGAGGGGAAGAAGAGGAAGGAAGGGGGGAGAAGAGGAGGGAAGGAGCAGAAGGATGATGAGGAGGGAAGGAGCAGGAGGATGAAGAGGTGGAAGAGTAGGGAAGCAAGGGGAGAAGGAAGAGGAAGAGGAGGAAGGAGAGGAGAGGGAGAAGGAGAGACAGTTATCAGTGCTGCTATGGCCTGATGGATGAGATGCTATTTGTTTGGGTGATGACTTTCATTAACTGCACTTAAGGGGGCTGTCAAGTACCCTTTACATGGCTTCTTTCATGGTGATTCCTAAATTACACATCTGGGTCTTACCTAAGAAAAAGAAGCATATGTCAAAGATCCCTCTGAGTACTAATTGTTTAATTTATAATCCCAAAGTCATGCAAGTATAAAATCAGCAATGCTTGCAGATTGCACACAATTATAAAATATATAAAGACATATAAAACTATAAGAGTAAGAAACTGGTGAAAAGCCAGAGAGATGGCTGTGTGGTAAGGTGTTTTCCATGCACGCACAAAGAACTGAGTTCAGATCTCCAGCATTCACATACAAGCCAGCTGTGGGGATGTGCCTGTAACCCCAGGGCCAGTCAGCTGTGGAGATGTGCCTGTAATCCCAGGGTCAGTGACAGTGTAAGACAGGTGGATTCTTTTCAGTTGGACTGGCTGAAATTATGAGCTTCCAGGTTCACCATAGACCCTGTATGAAAAAATATCACAGAAAATAAGGAAGATTCTTGAAGGTGACCTCAGATTGTCATACATAAATGACAGTCTGAGTGTATGACACAGACAGAGACAGAAAGACAGAGACAGAGAGGTGACACTGCTAAATTGTGAGCCTTAATGGACCTCCGTATTGCACCATCATCAGACTCATTATACTAATACTGTTATCAATACCCTTTATCAAGCTGATGAGTCTCCCCTGAGGGTCTATCAAAGCGGCAGAAATCTCTTTCAGGAAAAGCTGTGTGATATCATTTGCCTCCCTTTGGCTCAGATGTGTCATTGACAAGGCATATTTGCCTCCATTTCTTTTCTCATTAGCTTGAGGATATTAAAACAGTGTCTTTCACAGCCTGTGGGATCTTAAATGCAATACAAATAAGGCATTCACGCTGACGATATGGTGTGTGGTCGCACAGACTTATATAATCATGAAATGAAAACATAAAATACAAATCTAATCACACAGGACAGGAGAATTCCCCCCTGGTGTACAGAGCCCTGCTCTGCGAATCTCTATACTCACTGAATGACGAATTCACAGACAAGGTCCACAGAGGAGAAGGATACCGCCACGCTAACATCAGCGAGGCCCCTACATACCACAAACCTAGCTAGCCATCCAGCACCAAACTGTAGAGAATATGAAGACAAGAGGTCGGATAAAAAGCATGGCAAGCAATGCAAACATAAGTAGGCCGTCATCTGACCACTACAAATGAACTCAATCTGACACCATTCCTGTGGTCTAGATGGTTGTCATTATGCCATAACTTCAGAATGGTGTTAGAGTAGAAGTACAGGCCTATTCTACTTAGAGTGAGAACTGCTGTGATGAAACACCATGGCCAAAAGCAAACTGGGAAGGGAAGGGTTTATTTCACTCATACTTCCATGTAACAGTTCATCATAAAAATTAGTGAAGTCAGGGCAGGCACTCCAGTGAGGGCAGGAACCTGGATGCAGCAGCTGATGCAGAGGCCATGGAGGGGTGCTGCTTACTGACTTTCTCACCCCAGGCTTGCTCAGCCTGCTTTCCTATAGAACCCAGGACCGCCAGCCCAGGGATGGCACCACCCACCATGGGCTTGGTCTCCCCCATCAATCACTAATTAAGAAAATGCCTTACATGCTTACCTACGGCCTGATCTTAGGGAGTCATTTTCTCAGTTGAGACTCCCTCTTTTCTGATGATGCTGGCTTGTTTCAAGTTGACAAAGCTGGCAAGCACAGGGTTCATTAAGGGAAAACATCCCCTAGCCAAGTCGATACACTCTTTGGCCTGGGTGGAGACCCTACGTTCCAGCGAGGCCTTATCACTGACACTGCTAAGGGGCCACTTTTCAGGAAGGCAAGTTCACTGTAAGCCATGCTAAGGAGAGAGAGAGAGTAATTATCCTTTTACTGAGACACTGTGTCTTCTTCTCTTAGCCCTTGCTCCCAGTCCAGTTTCTACAAGCCAAGTAGCTGTGAGTTTCTGCTGGGCTGTCTCATTTCTTCTCTGTTCCCTTCTTTCTGTTGGACACTGGCCAGAACATAAACATTCTTCATTTCTGATACTTCAGGCTCCTCACTTTCTCTACAGTCCCTCCCCCACCCTCCTTGGAGCTGCCATGTGGTGGAAGTTCATGCCAGTTTGAAAGACAGATGTTTGCCTTCTCTTCCCCATTATCTTCCTCTGGGCAGCTCCTGAGATTTACAACTTGTCCGCCCTATGTTGTCTTTCCTTTAAAATTATTCTTGAGATTCTGGTTTTTTTTTAATTAATGAAAATAAAAACTCCAAGAGGGGAAACCAAGTTCCCTGCTTTCATCTGGCTACCATGAAGGGATTCCCCCCAGATTCTATTAACAATGAGATGTATTTTTAAAACTATGTTGCTATTAAAAAACTAACTTTCTACTTGTAGTGTAGGTAATCATGTCTCTGAGATGCCCTTATCTAGAAGAAGTAGAAGCCTCAACAAATCCCCCCAAACAGTGTCACCATGTCAAAGTGTCAACATTTCTAGTACCTTGCCCAATGTATAGCATTTGATACTATACATAGTGATGTCTCACACTTCCTTTCTTTCCTCTGTGTGAGTGGAGCTGAGCCACCCAACCCTCTTGTCAGTACCTACTCAGTCTTTAGACTGACTTTCTGCAAGTTTGAAGAGAGATGAAGAAAGGCATCTCCGTTAGCCGTTCTTCTGCCTGGCGTCAGGGCCAACACACCTGCTAACTTTCACTCCGAAGTTCAGATTCTCTTCACCTGATACATCTCACGTGTGAGCTGCTAGTTCTGAACCCAGACAGGTAGGCTTAGGAATGTGTCCACCATCCTGCCGCTACATCTTTTGACTGATGCTCTGCCTCTTTGGTGATCACAGGGTAGACAGCATCACTCAGAGCCTCATGTGGCTCCTGTAACTTAGAAATGCCTCATGTAGGGGCTCAACAACTCCGTTAGGTCCTCAAATGACAAAGAGCTGGACAAGTTCTTATTGAGGCTTGGGGTTTTACCAGACAGATGCTTTTCATAAGATTTTGAAGTTAGATTACACAGAGTTGACCCTACCAGCATAGGTTGTGTGGCCGGTCCACTAGGACAGCTGTGAGCACACATGCTTTGCTTCTACAAGGCATAGTCAGGGTTCCAGACTAAGCACAGGCTTCTGTGAGTAAGGCTCTTTTTGCTCCTTACCCCCTTTTCTCACCCAGTTATTGTGCCTCCTACAGAGATAGTGCAAGTACTACTGCTTCTATTAAAAGCAGAAGGATCACTTTCTAGAACCTTCCTTTCTATTTAATAAGTTAACCACACCTCCAGTACTTGCACTTGCATTCTGTGTGGGAGGCCAGAACAAAGCTCCAAACAGCCCAAGAGCCTTAGTTCCATGAGGCTCTTCCCTGTGTTCAATTTTCAGGAAATATTCTGCCTCATAAGCGCTTATCTCCACACAGGTATCCGCAAAGGTTTTCTCTGTTTGAACCTCAGCATTTCCATGAATAAAAGTGTGTGATCTGGACCAAATGATTGGATCTCTCTAAGCTCATATTCCTTATCAATAAAGAAGACTTATCTACTTTTCGAGGTTTTGTGGGTATTAAATTCCATAATTCACTGCCTTATCACTGTGCATATTTAAGAAGCAATAGCTATGACCTCCCTTCCTTCTTATCGACACCAATTGCCCCTTTCTCAAACCACTCATGGCATTTCTGTTTCCAGCCTTCTGTCCTCAATGGCATCCAGGAAACCAAAGCTTCCTCAGTGCTAACCATTTCACTCTTCACAGTTCTCCAGTTAATTTGAGGTTCCATGACTACCTGGATGAAATAAATGGCTCCTGTCTGTCCCTTCTGTGTTCCTCCTCTGCTCAGACAGATTGAGAATCTCCCACAGGCATTTATGGGAAACCTACATGAGGTGCTTAGGCATTTGGAGGCCTAGGATTAGGAAATCTGCTCAACTTTAACGTGACTATATTTTCATGTCCTGACTACCCTTGCATGTTTATTCAATGTTTAATGCTGACTTTTTCCTGCCTATGCCAAGCCCAGGTGTATTCTGACAATTCAAGATAAATTAACCTGTAAGAATAAGACATGCATAAACTCAGCCCTTAAAGCATAATATAGCAATTGTGCTATGGCTATCATAAACCAGTGTATTAATGCCCAGGAATATTATAATTTATGGAAACTATTAGTCTCAAGACATCAGGAAAAACTATCATTACTAGCAGGGAGCTGTGGTCTTCACACACAGTTACAGTATTTGATGGCACTTGATGCCAATTCTGAATTTAAGGTATACTTTTCTCTCATGTATCTTTTTCCCTTTGTGTGTGGTTAACCACTGTGTTTGGAAAGATTGGGCTCTGCTTCAGTTAATCACATTTTCCAACTCGTGACATAACCCAGTAGTGACAACACATGAGGGTTCCAACATCCTGAAAGAAAGCCAACAGAGTTTCTTCAGCTTTGGAGTTTTGGATTTTGCTGCTTCTCAGTGGAGTCAGTTATAATTTATGTTTGTTGTACATCTTTATTGCTGTCTCTGAGAGCTTCAAGGACTTGCTGGCCTATGCACACTGTAGTCATTGTGCATTCTTTTATTAACAAGGCACAAACTAATAGCTCAGCACCACACACCTACTTGCTTCAGCTTCTTCTAGATCTTGAACCAGGCCTACTGTACATAATTTCCTCTGTGGATAATCTCCTGACATTCCAGCTCTCCTATCACTGGTACAGCCTGACTTCTTCGTTGGTGTGATATCTTCTTCCACAACTGTGTGTGGTCTTTTTAATGACTAATGATGCAGGTCTGCCTTACATTGTTTTTACATGAATCTATGACCAAAGAAAGTGCTTCTGACAAAAGAAAACATTGTTTCCTTTTAGAGATGCACATTCAAAATCAGAGATGAATGATTGTAAGTGTTGATTTGCCTTTCTTTTTTTTAAATTTTATTTTCCAGTTTAAATTTAGATAAGAATCAAGGTTGCTTCACAAGTCAGTTCCAGGTCCCTCTCCCATTCCCTCCCTTCCTCCCGTGCCCTCCCCTCCCCCCCCCCGTTGCCTTTCTTTTCCAGAGTACTGTAACTCCTCTGCAGAAGGAGGCCCATTCGTTCCATGACATATTTTTAAGCCTGGTTGTAGTTACAGAATAGTTGGTTATAGAGACAGACTACCATTTTTCCAGCAATAGGCCCGTACTTGTGCTTCAAATCCGAAAGCATGTAAGAAAGGGCAGAGAAATCATAAGATCAGATTTACAACAGAAGGCAAAGTGGGCTTGGTACTTCTGCACAATTGAGCAGCTCTGAGGGGTATCGGAGCCACACAGTTTGGAAATGTAAGGGTTAAATGATTTCAGAGTCAGTGCCTTGTGGGTCCTTTGAACATGTGATAATTTGAACATGTGATGCAAAGTCAAGGAAGATGCCAGGGCATGTTCATGAGATTCAATCTTCTGTGTTTCCATGGCCTCAGGACCCATCCCCATTTCTGTGGGAGAAGAGGGAATCTTAGAAATATTCTGTAAGATATTAGGAAAGAGTCACTCCCTTTAAAGAAGGAATAACAGTAGATAAAACATACAATGTGTTCATGCCAGCTTCTTTTTCATGTATTTTCCATTTTGTAGTACCTCTAGAAACTAAGAGAAGAATAATGTTGTAAAGCAGATCTTAACTCCATCTTAAGAAATAGAATCAGCTATGGAAAACGAAGTTCTCTAGATATTTGGTTGGTAAATAGATACACTGGAAAGACCAAAGTTAACCAGGCAGGTGGCTAGAAATCCTTGTGCAATGTGTGGGCCCTCCCAGTGTGTGGATGCCTGTCCTTCATGTTGGATGTGTGTACCAATGCTAGTGTCCTCAGAATGAAGTGGCATTTGAATTTCCTTTGGAAGGTTTCTTAAGACACAGGCTGCTTGGACTCACCCTGGGCTTTCCATTCAGCCCAACTGAGGGTTTTCATTTCCTGTAGGCTCTGTAAGATACACTCAGATGGTCATTGTAAAGATCACACTGGAAGTGATGCTTATGACTTCCTTCCTCCATCCTTCTCAAGAATGTCAACTTTATCTTACAGTTGTGTCTGGAATACCCTGCCACCCTCTCAACATCTTTGTAAGTACCCTTTCTTGTCCCCAAAGGCCAAATAACTTGTTCTGTTCAGGTTCTTCCTCACTTTGAGTTAACATCAATTCGACTTGTCAATCTTTTACTATGTATTAATTTAGTCTTTCATAATGGGTCAACTGCAAAATGACCAATGATCCTCAATTAGGCATTTTGCTTTTCTAAAACCTGTGTCTTCTCTAAGTAGTACAAAGAGACTGATATGCAGGTCTGGGGCAGTCTGCCCCAGGTTCCAAGAAGAAAACACTTGCCCACCTGAAACCTTGTGGTGTCAGGCAGATGGGCACTACTATGCTAAACAAACATATGGAGTGAATTGGGAGGGAGGGAGGGAGGGAGGGAGGGAGAGAGGGAGAGTGATTCATATCCTGTGGACAGAGGCTTATCTGAAGAGGCAAAAGAGATGAGGAGTAGGCTGAAGTGGGTAGCTTCATTGCTGCCCAGGGCCATCATGATGTCTGAGTCTGGGCTCCTGCTGGAGCCCATGTCTGGGGTCAGACTCTGAAGCAGTCATGGTCTCTGTTGATGTCCATGGCTTCTGATACCACCAATGGCAGAGAGGATAAGGCTGTACAGAGCTGGCCCCGCCCCTCACTGGCTAACCCAAGGGAGAACTGGTCCTGCTCTTCACCTGCGGAAGCACTCAGGAGAGAGGATCCTACTCCTCTTTTGGATGACACAATAGAGCTGACCCTGTTCATTTTTAGGCTCCATTCTCCTGGTTCCCACTGCCAGCTAGAGCAGTAAACAGACAACATTAAATTGCAACACATATCTGGCTCAAAGAAAACCTGCTGTTATCAGAATCAAGTATGAAACCACAATAGGACACACTAACTCAAAACCTCAAGGACTTCTTGGGAAGTGGTCTCCTAGTTCACACATGATAAGAACAACCCAACTTTCTCATCAAACATGAGCTATATTACTATATTACAAACTGCTTTAGAGAGAGAACAGGATGAAAGAAACAAAGAACAAACTGTGTCAAGCAAGGAATTGAAAAGGAAGTTATAGTATTAAAAATAGGTAGATACTTTAGGCCCTGGAAAGAAAATTTATTTGGTAAAGTGCATGCCTCCTTGCAAACATTGGGATCTGGATTTGGATCCCAGAATCCAGCATTGAAGATGAGTATGGTATCTTCCATTCTCAATATTAATGAAATGAAGGTGATGATAGGCAGACCATGGACAAACCAGTGAGCTACATGCTAAGGAGAGACCCTGTGGCAAGACACAGGAGAATAGGCCCTGAGCAATGATGCCCAATGTGACACCCAGGATGACCTCTATCCTCCATAGGCATTACACACACACACACACACACACACACACACACACACACACACACACACACAAACTCACACACACACACACACTGTTGGGATGGGTTAGAAGATGTGAGCTCTACCATAAAATGTACTAAAACAAGCAAACAAGCAACTTAAAACTCCCAATATACCAACATCAACTAATTCCTTCTTGTTCTGATCATATTTTCATTTTTTCTTCCTATGGGGGGAAAATTCTGTTTCATGTAAAGGGAGCCAAGATGCCACCTTAATGAAAATAACCTAGAGGAAAATAATACTAAAATAATACTTTAAATGCAACATACACATGTACACAAGGTGCCCAATATATGATTAAGGAATGTATTGCATATTTAAGGAAACATGACTTTCTAAGTTTGCATATAATCCAAAGGCATCAAACCAAAACCTTCCTGTGCCATCTAACAGATTCCTGAACTCATGAGGGGGCACCTGACCCAGTGGTGGCAAGCTACAGCTCTTGGCCGTGGCTACTGAAACTCCCCCCCACCTGATGAACAGATCTTGTTGCTACCACTTCACAGATAAGGAACGTCGTTGAGAAAGGTTAAAAACATTCTTAAAGTTCATTAGTTAGCAATAAGGCAAAATATTATAGACATCTGCATCCCTTAGGGTCAAACCCTCACCTCCATGCACCCCACTGTGCAGAATAATTACTCTTTGTATTTGTGTGATGCCATAGTGCTCTGTCCATCATCTGACCCAGACATCTGATCTTGTGCAGTAAATACCAAGTTGACAATTTGTGTTAGAAACAGCAAAAATATTCACTTTGATCATAAGCCTTTAAAAGTTAATGCTTTCAGTCAACATAATTTATATGCATTTTGTGACCTTAATGAGATGTTAAATGTTATAAAATACATATTTAATATTTAATAAAAATTATAATTAGAAGGAATGCCAAAGTTCAATCCTATGTGAATTGTGTTACTCTGACAGTTTAGATGTGTATTTGTTTATTTCCTTTCTAAGTAATATATGTACCTAGAGTGCAACACAGTCATTAGTAGGTTTTCATTTTTCTTTTATGTGTGAGAAGTGCCTGGCCAAGTATGACTTAGCAGTGGGCTGTGCTACATCTCAAAGAAAAGGTTCAAAGGTTCTCAACAGAGAGTTGATCAAAATCCCACCTAATCAGAGAAAGTATGTATGAGAAGCGGGGATCTGACATTCACTAGCAGACTAGAGGTGTGTGAAGGACAGCATGTGACCTGGGCTAGGCAGCATCAACCAGAGTGCAAACCCTTGCATACTGTTGATAACCAAACACCCCAAGACAATTCCTTCCTAATCAAATTGCTAAATATGGTCATAGGGGCAGATAAAGAACCTGGTCTCATCCTGAGACTTTTGTAGAAATTCTGGACATTCATTCATTCATGTAGCCATCCATTTGTTCATTCATTCATTCATTCATGAGGTGAAGGTTTTCAGGATTCTTGGCCAAAAAGATGTTTGATTTTGCTCTTCTCATGATCTCTCTTGCCAGTAGAAGTCTCTCAAAGAATAGGATCCTACAGCAGGGGTCTAAGCCAATCTTAAATCAAAAAGGGTCAAAGCTTCAAACATCTGTTCAAGGATAGCCTCCAAGAAGGACAACAAAAAGGCCGTGCCCAACCTGTATGTGGAAAGGACTATGATCAAGGCTAGATAATAAATGCGGTATTTACTATTACATGTGATTTGAAAAAAGAAAGAAAAGTTCTTAGATTTGTTATGGGATTGACTAATACCACACAGCTTTAGGTAGCATCAGGAGGATGCAAACTAAGGCTTTCACCTCATGCCTCTTTGTTACACACAATTAATATTTTCCCCACAGTAATCAGTTGAGTTGGGGTATCTCCACGTGGCACCACAGGTGTAAAACTTGGTTTGTAGGTTAGGCAAGGGCCCTGACTCTTGGGTACCTGATATCCTAGGTAAGGACTTTTAAACTAAGGGATGAATTTTTCCTTGCCTCTCTGTCTTAACTTTGCTTTTAAAAAGCATGTTTAATATCTCTTCAAAGTCTACTCTAATGACATAAAACAACTCTGCTGAAACAGGAGCTGAATTTCCACCCAGATGTCTCACAGATGTTACAGCCACACCTTCACTTCCAAAGGCACCTGATTTGAGCCTTGGGAGATGGCCTTGCCCTGTACCTTTACTGAGAACAGAAACACCAGGTAGGGATGAAGGCCATTTAGATCTTTTAAATGCCAGTCCTAGAGGTGACACCACAGTGTGGTTCCTCTTCAGGAAAGGCTGTTTGAATGTGTGCCCTCAATGCTGGGTCTGGTGGAGAGTGATATGCTTCACTTCCTCAGCGACTCTCTTAAGAGATGGTGCAGGCGAGCATCTGAGAAGCTTCCAGAGTTTTCTATGTGGCAGTGAACTAAGGCTGCAAAGAATGAACGTGGAGACCTCAGAGAGGCTTGCCTGGATAATCACTGGATTACTAGAAGTGGGGTCAGCTTTAGATAAGGTTTTTGGAGATGCTGCCTCAGTCACCCTGCTGGGCACTCCAGTTCATCTGTGACTTCTGTGTCTCCCACAATGGTCCACTCATCTGCTATGTCTGTAGAAGGAGCCAGAACAAAAACAGAGGCACAGGGGTTAAGCAGTGACCTAAAGGAGGGTTAGGGGGATGCCTGTATGTTCAGCTGCAGAAATGGTTTCGCAGAGTCCGCACATTCCTGGATGCTGCAAATCCATGACCATGCCTCTAGTCTCATGAAAGGTAAGTTCTAACATCCTGTTTGGGTTGAAAAACAGATCTCCTGAGCCTCATTTAGGTATACCCAATTCTCTCTGGATCCTGGGGCAGGTGGAGTCTCCTTCAGGTATGTCTTATCTCCTCCCTGGACCCAGGGGCAGATGGGATCTCCTTTGGCTATGTCTCTATTTCTATGATCGAGGAATTGCATTCCCAAACTCCTGGGGCACAAGAACCTGAGTCAAGGATCTAGGCTTTACAAACTACTCCTGAGTTTGCCCTGCACTGTATTTGTTAGTGCTGTGTACACCTGTGTAGACCTCTGTAAAAATTGATAGAATGAACACAAATCCATTAAAACACTTATTGATGCATCCGAGCTACTTGGACTCCAGAAAAGAAAGGAAAATGGCTTTAGGACTAGTGTTCAAATCTTTCCCAAGTTTTTATCTATATTTTACTCTTCAAAACCCATGTGTCACTGGAGAAAAGGCAGGCAATGGGAAGGGAGAAAGAAACGTAAAATAAAAGTGTGTTTCCAAACTTTCTAAAGACACATTAATTGCATCACGAGACAGGAAGTTGGATAATAAAATGAAAATAATTTTCATAAGCTCCTGCCCATCTTTAATGACGAAACAACAGCCAAAGTCTGCATGAGGCTCAGTGCTCAGAATCCTTTGTTATATTAGAAACTGCACGGCTGTGGGGAGGGCTGTGTCACAGCAAATTACAGAGCAGCTCATGGGGTGCCTCTCATGGAAATTAAGCTTGCTGAATACTGTTCCACCATATTACATGTTTTAAAAAGGAACCAAGGAAGCAGCAATTCTTCCAAGATGTGGAGTTCAAATGATGCATTCTGAGCCATTTGAGCAGGCACCATTATGGATGCATTACTGTTGGGTTCTAATACAACAAAAGACAGATGATTTTAATATAAAGCTATTATGGTTAATAAGAAAACAGACTGATATTGCTAATTATATAATTTATTTTCTCTTTGTTATTTGGATGTGCTTTTTCAGACTATTAAGAGTATAAAAACAGAGGAGAATGCCAGCTTGGCCTGGTAGACTACAGTTCCTTCTCCCCAGAGTCAGTCATTATGCCAGCAAGTTGTTACTGAAGATTGCATTGAACGGGCTAAATTCCTATCCAATTTCTACCTTTGGTAGAAGATACTCATTCAAGAGAAATGGAAAGATAAATGCTGTCTACTCGGCATCTACACAGAACCGTTTCTAGCCTGATGGCAACAATCCTGCCTTCTGTCTAGGGCATGTTCCTGGAGCTATTTCAGATAATCCCTGCCAAGTCCTGCTTATTCAAGGCTGCCCAGCCAGCCCTTCAGGGACATTCCAGTGTTCTAGAGTTTCAAGATTGTCAGGGCACATTGTCAAATTGTCTTGGCAACTGTTGTTTACTGGACAAGATGCCAATCTAAGGTCTCTTAGGGCTATGAAAATATATTATTATTCCAGTGTCTGTTCCAAGGGAGATCTCTGGGGCCTGTATGTCACAGTCCCTTGAAAACATATTCCAGAATCTAATCATATCTGTCTTAAGTTCCTTTTCTCATGTTTAATGGGGTCTCTATAATTATAAATGTCATCATTTTCTCCTTACTAAAAAGAATTTGGTTCCAACTAGCTTCCCTATTTACAGTACATCTCTGATCCCATTGAATCAATCAACAGAAATCCACCTCAGTCATGGTCAGAGGAACAGTGAACACTCAGGGAATTCCTGTATCTTCTTGAAAACACTGGGCTTTATCCTAGAAGCATTCCCATCATGTATCTCCGGTATCAGCAGCCTCCTTTATTAATAATCTGAAATGGCACGTTCTGTTCCATTAAGCCATAATTTCTTGACTTCCGTGGACACACTTTCCTTCACAACCGATTTTTACCCATGGTTGTCCAGGAGTAAAAACATCCCACTATGTATCTCACTACCTTCTCTCATTACTGCTTTCAGAACACATTCCCTCAGGTTTCTCAGAATGCCTACTGTGGTCTTGCCAATGTTAAAGGGTCAGATACCACCACTCACAAGGTATGCTTTCCTTAACTGTCTGCTATGCTCATTTGAGACTCCTTAAACATGACTTCAATGGAGGTAACAGGCTGTCCAATCCAGAGACTGAACCTGCATTCCTAAGTCATCAGTAAAATATAGTCTCGACATGTCTAATGAATGAAAGATAGCTGTGGTAGCAACTCATTCAAATTCTGATATCACAGAAGCCTACTTGGAAATGTCACCATGATGATGATGAAGATTCCCATCTGATGTAGCTCCCTGAATCTCAAATGAGTCAAAATAAAAACTCAACAGAGTGCTGTGCCACACAGAACACTGTACTCAGTGAAAGACCACACTGAGGACAGTGGTCCCTGGATACCTTAATGGAACTGAAAAAGCGTGTACCCTCGTTGGCCTCTGAGCCATTCTAACAGTCCAGAGGCAAACACTACTTCAGAAAGATGGTGATATTGGTCAAAGAGACCACCTGCATGGCTAGCTGTATCTGGGGCATAAGCACATTCAATGATGTACTCACAATAGTAAAAAGACCTAAAGCATTCCTGAGATGCATCCCCAGTGAAGGATCACATGGCTGTGTTTACTACATACAAAATGGTCTTATAGTCATGGATGCTGAAGCAACACATATCACATGAGGGTTTCTTCTCAGACAAGACATGTCCAAAGATGTATACATGTCCTCAAAGTCAGGGGAGAGAGTGGAAATGCTGCAAGTATGAAACAGAGAACTTAGCCTTTGTTTCCCTCCCAAAGTTACTTTGCGTGTATGTGGAGAGGGTGTGTGGGGGCTGTTAAAAATGGAAAGAAAAACATTGAAACATGTAGCCACAATGTTAAATTTGGGAGGTAAGTCTACAGACTGAAAAAAGATGAGAATTTAGAAATATTTGACAATGGTGACATGGGATGAAAAGTCCCTGGTAAAACTGGGAGAGGTCAGCTTTTACAGGTCAAGTACCAACTGAAAGGCATTGCATGCTACGTGGAATAGAAGAGATCTGATTTATTTATTAAATTGTCCACATGCAATGGGATCGGTCAAGTGGTACAGAGGGTGATGGTATGTGATCATCCAAGTTAGAGATTGGCCTGTACGTGGAGAAAGATGGCCCATGGCAGGGAGAAGCAACAGAATTTAGAGTGATATGAGAGAACTTATGAATTCATTATTTTTACTTTTCTATATAATTAAGAGATTTTATTTATTTGGTGTGTGTGGTATGTGTGTGTGTGTGCACGAGTGTGTGTGTTGTGTTGGAGATTGCCCTGTGCCATGGTGCATTTGTAGAGGTAAGAAGACAGCTTGCAGATGTACATGATGTGGGTCTTGGAGAATCTAACTCATGCTGCCAGGAGACTTGGTGGAAAGGGCCT
Source organism: Mesocricetus auratus (assembly GCF_017639785.1). Lineage (NCBI taxonomy): Eukaryota > Metazoa > Chordata > Mammalia > Rodentia > Cricetidae > Mesocricetus > Mesocricetus auratus. Next base: position 3,199,620 of record NW_024429212.1, on the reverse strand, counting down.
TAATCTATTGAGCCATTTCACCAGCCTGGGTGACAATTTCTAACACAGATGCCACAGACTGACCTTAAACCTGACATCCTCCTGCCTCAGTGTCTCTAGCTGCTGGGATGACACGTGTGTGCCCCTATGCTACAGCCTTATCTGATGGGTATATTTTAGCAACTAGGCAGACAGAGTCAGGAAGGAACAATTGACATGCGTGTTTCTCTATGGTGATTTGGGATCTGGGGAAGCTGAATTGTGACATGTGCATGTTCCCTCCCTTTGCAGCTGTTAAGGATGCTATATGTTGATAGGAGAGTTAAGAAAACACTGAAATATGAACATACATTTCCTCACTGGAGTAACAGAACCAGTTACTAGATGGAGGAGTGGTGTGTGTTCAGAAGACCAAAGTTGAGGACACTGTGAAAGTGCTCAGGGCAGGAGAGCAGAGCTAACATGCCCAGTCCACAAGTAAGCCTCCGAAAGATCAACACAGGATGAGGCTTACACAGGTCAGTCAGGAGGATTCTAGCTGCAAAGTTATGGCGGGGCTCTGTTTTCTAATTTATTTTTGTACATTAAGTTGTTAGCAGCCCACATTATAAAATGTCCACAGCATCTGCTCTATGTTTAAGATCAGTTTTATTGTTGTCACCTAGCATTTATTTCAAGACTTGACATTTTCAACGCCATCCCACCTGGAACTTTCTTTTTATTGTGTTTTAGAATTAAAGAGAAATTAAACATCATATGGTCTGTCTGACTGAATTATCTGAGGAAGATAATGGGACAAGCTCCAAGATGGAGCGAAGTGGTTGACAGCTATTTGCTGAGCTTCGGAAGATGGATACGAGGCCATTAGCTTGGAAAAGTCACTGTAGACAGGAGACAAATGAGCAGTTTAGTCCTGTGCCTTTCAAAGTGTCCACTCAGGAAGGTGTCTGCCTCAATGAGCCTGTCACACGGGATAACATGCTAGTAAATTTCAATTTAAGACAACACCACATGCTCTGTAATTCAAAGACCCAGAGATATATTACAGTGTGGAAATTGTGGCTTCCAGATGTTTCCAAGGAATTCACTAGGTAGAATGTAGAAACCAAACACAGCAGAGTTCAAAGGACTGTAATGTGCCTTTTTATAGGATGGCCTGGTTCTCAGAAATAACCTGGGACTCTAAGGCATAAAGACAGTGACTGAAGACTTGCACACTAGCTACCTCCATGGACCTCTTGATTTCTTAACTGAGTGAGAGTATGCTTATGTTAATTGTGGCATTGATTGATATCATAAAGACCCATATTTTCCAAATTCAGCAAATGGGTGCTAAATACCTCCAGAAGTATCTGTATAAATTGATGTAGCAAATACCTAAGTGTGTCTTAAGGGTTGACTATGGCTGTTAGCATAATCAAGTTATTAGAAAATTGGTTACTATCTGGTTTCTTCAATGTATACAATGTCTGAGACAAGCAGTGTGCCAGCTACTTCTGTGATCCTTTCAAGGACTGGAGGAAGACAGTGACTGCCTGGGTTTTAAAACTGGGGAAGGTGGAATAAACAGTGTTTACACTTACTGTGTGGTGGCAGATATGGACTTTGTGTACAGACTACAGGTCATGAGATTTAACTGCGACACATACCAAACATTAATACTGGTCTCTTGTTTCCTATTGTGTCTTGTGGCCAAAGAGTAGGACACTATGTCTCATTCCTTCGTGGGGCTGACGGAAGCACCATAATTTTCTCCTTTGACTCCAATTATACTGCAAGTCTTTTCTAATAATGTGGAGACCACTTGGAATAGCAAAGGCTTCTTTATGAAACTATTCTGAGAGTTAGTATTTCCTTCCCACATGGGTACAGATAATTACATGTGTCCATGAGCTTTTTCTCACATACTAATCCATACTTCTACCAACAGTGTACAAGAAGTACCTCTGCTTATCAAGGAGCTCCCGTGTCTTAGGTTTCCATGTACAGATCATTCATCCCTTTGAGTAAATTTATACCTTAGCTCTTTCTATGTTATACTGCTGCTGTAAAGAACGCTCTTTGAGGTTTTCGTCTGATCGGTTCCTTATTAGCAGCAAAGGAAAATACAATTTATTTAGTATCCCTCACCTTTATTGGTGTTATTTATTTCTTCTAAGATTTTTTGTAAAGCCAAACTTTTGGGGCTTTTTACAGGTTTTTTTATGTGTAGATGGTCATGGACACTGGTGGATCCATGTTTATTTATTTGTAGCTCTTATCTAGAGATGTTTTTTGTTAGGGTAGCACAGGCATAGTAAAATGAGTTTGGGATTATCTCATCCTGTCTTTTCACCCTTTTGGTAGAGGTTGAGGATGGTTGGCACTTCTTTAAAAGTCTAGAAAATTTGTGACTGAAAGGATTTTGTTGTGTTCAGGAGAGACCTGCCAGCCTTCCTCCCTCCTTTTCCTTTCCCTCTCTCTCACATTTCATTTTATGTCCCTCCCTCCTTCCCTCCCTACTTATACTTTTCTTGTTCTGGGGATTGGGGCACAATGCCTCAAGTATGCTAGGCAAGAGCCCTACCAGTGAGCCCCACTCCATTGCTTCCTGACTACTGACTCACTCTGCATTTGGATTGGTCCCTTCAATCTAGTTTTTACAGGTCATCCAGTAGACTGACACTTAGGTTTGATATCAGCTTTGTGATTATTTGTAGTTCTGTGATAAGGGTTATATCTTTCCTCTTCAATATATGACCTCATTCACTCTACACTTCTACTTCCATAGTTACTTTAACCCCTTAGAAACCCAACTTTCAGGTGAGCTGATTTAGTCTATTATGATTCTAATCTCTGTGTCAGATGTTAGAAACCTGTACTATTTCCTGACTCTGTTGACTTGGGGTTTGGTCTGTTCTAAAGATACTTGTTGAGGGCACACAGTGCTGTTGCTTCCTTGAGAGAGACCTGAATGACTTCTTCACACACCTTGATTGATATCTCTGTTCCTTTACAATGCCCAGGCTGCATCTGCATCCTGTGGTGTTTTGGGTTTCTGTTTTCTTTTGCCTAGAGATCTGTTTTGGATTTTCTTTGACTTTTTCTTTTTCCTAAGCCCCTTGGTTGTTTAGAAATGCACTGTTTAATTTACACACACACACACACACACACACAGACACACACTTGCAATGCATTTTCATCAAATCCAACTTGTTCCTTCTCATCTAAATCCTTCCCTATCCCAAGTCACTTTTCCAAGATTTCATCTACTCTTTTTTTTTAAATTTTAAATAGCTTGTTTTGCATATCAATCCCAGTTCCCTCTCCCTCCTCTCCTCCCGCACTCCCCCACCATCCCCCCCCACCCTCCCACCCTATTGCCAAATCCTTCCACATAGGGGATATCTAGAGTCTGTCATTTCACTCTGGGTAGGGTACAGGCACTCCCCTAAGAGTCCAGGCTGAGAGAGCATCCCTCTTTGTGTTATGGACACACAATGTCTGTTTGTATTCCAGGGATAGACACTGATCCACATCTCAGGGCCCCATAGGTTGCCCAGGCCCTCTCGCTGACACTCACATTTGGGGGGTCCAGATCAGTCCCATGCTGGCCTCCCCACTGTCGGTCTGGGGTCCAAGAGCTCTCCCCTGTTCAGATCAGCTGTCTCTGCTGGTTTTGCCAGCCCAATATTTGCCAATTTGCTCATCACTCCTCTCTCTCTGTCACTGGGTTCCTTGGGTTCAGTTCAGTGATTAATTGTGTGTTTGCCTCTGCTTCCATCAGTCACAGGATGAAGGCTCCCGGATGGTTATAGACATCAAGTTCATAATCAGAAATGGGCATTCGAGGTGGTCTCTCCACTATTGCTTAGCTTGCCAATTGGTGTTATCCCTTTAGATCACTTGAGGTCACTCTGGTGCCTGATCTGTGTTCTATCCTATGATTCCCTCTTCCCCCTATTCTACCCCCACCCACTCAACTTCATGTTCCCCCATGACCAACTCTCTTCCTCTTCACCCCCTCTCTTCTTCCCAGCTCCCACTCTCCCCCGACCCCTTGCCTTGTTCCCCATCCATTCAGAGGATCTTGTCTCAATCCTCTTCTCTTGGGTACTATGCATATATGCATATCTTTTAGGTTCTTTCCTGTTTCCCAGACTCTCTATCAGTGGAAGTATAGACTGGTACTATCCTGATCCATGTCTAAAATCCATATATGAGTGAGTACATACCATGTTTGTCTTTTTGTGACTGGGTTACCTCACTCAGGATGGTTTCTTCCAGTGCTATCCATTTACCTGCGAATTTCAAGATTCCATTGTTTTTTTCTGCTGAGTAATACTCCATTGTGTAAATGTACCACATTTTCTCTATCCACTCTTCAGTTGAGGGGCATCTAGGTTGCTTCCAGGTTCTGGCTATTACAAATAATGCTGCTATGAATATAGTGGAGCAGATGCCCTTGTTGTATGAATTTGCCTCATTTGGATATATGTCTAAGAGTGGAATTGCTGGGTCTAGTGGTAGATTAATTCCCATTTTCCTGAGGAATCTCCATACTGATTTCCAAAGAGGCTGTATGAGTCAGCACTCCCACCAGCAGTGGAGGAGTGTTCCCCTCTCTCCACATCCTCTCCAGCATAAACTGTCTTCGGTGTTTTTGATTTTAGCCATTCTGACAGGAGTAAGATGGTATCTCAGAGTTGTTTTGATTTGCATTTCCCTGATGGCTAAGGATGTTGAGGATTTTCTTAAGTGTCTCTTGGCCATTTTAGCCTCCTCTATTGAGAATTCTCTATTTAGTTCTGTACCCCACCTTTTAATTGGATCCTTTGGTGTTTTAGAGACTTGTTTCTTGAGTTCTTTTTAAATTTTGGAGATTAGCCCTCTGTCAGATGTAGGGTTTGTGAATATCTTTTCCCATTCTGTGGCCTCCCCTTTTGTCTTTTTGACTGTGTCCTTTGCCTTACAGAAGCTTTTTAGTTTCAGATGGTCCCATTTGTTAATTGTCGATCTCAGTGCCTGTGCCACTGGTGTTATGTTTAGGAAGTGGTCTCCTGTACAAACTCGATGAAGGGTATCTCCCACTTTCTCTTCTACAAGTTTCAGTGTGGCTGGATTTATGTTGAGATCTTTGATCCATTTGGACTTAAGTTTTGTACAAGGCGATAAACATGGATCTATCTGCAGTCTTCTGCATACCAGTACCCAGTTATGCCAGCACCATTTGTGGAAGATGCTTTCTTTTTTCCATTGTACAGTTTTAGCTTCTTTGTCAAAAATCAAGTGTTCATAGGTGTGTGGGTTAAAATTTGGGCTTTCGATTCGGTTCCATTGGTCTACCTGCCTATTTTTGTGACAATACCAAGCTGTTTTCAGGACTATAGCTCTATAATAGAGCTTGAAGTCAGGTATGGTGATGCCTCCTGAAGTTCCTTTATTGTATAGGGTTGTTTTGGCTATCCTGGACCTTTTGTTTTTCCATATAAAGTTGATTAATGTTCTTTCCAGGTCCTTGAAGAATTGTGATGTAATTTTGATAGGGATTGCATTGAATCTGTAGACTGCATTTGGCAAGATCGCCGTATTTATTATGTTGATCCTACCAATCCAAGAGCATGGGAGATCTTTCCATTTTCTGGTATCTTCTTTGATTTCTTTCTTTAAGGACACAAAGTTCTTGACATACAGGTCTTTCACTTCCTTGGTTAACATTATCCCCAGATATTTGATGCTGTGTTTGGTTATTGTAAAGGGTGATGTTTCTCTGATTTCTTTCTCAGTCACTTCATCATCTGTATATAATAGGGCCACTGATTTGTTTGAGTTTATCTTGTATCCTGCCACATTGCTGAAGGTGTTTATCAGCTCTAGGAGTAACCTTGAGGAGTTTTTTGGGTCACTTATGTAAACTATCATATCATCTGCAAATAGTGAAAGTTTGACTTCTTCTTTTCCTATTTGTGTCCCCTTTATCTCCTTTTGTTGTCTTATTGCTGTAGTTAGAACTTCAAGTACAATATTGAAGAGATATGGAGAGAGTGGACAGCCTTGTCTTGTTCCTGATTTTAGAGGTATTGCTTTGAGTTTCTCTCCATTTAGTTTGATGTTAGCTGTTGGTTTACTGTATATTGCTTTTATTATATTCAGGTACGTTCCTCTTATCCCTGATCTCTCTAGGACCTTTATCATGAAGGGGTGCTGGATTTTGTCAAAGGCTTTTTCAGCATCTAGTGAGATGATCATGTGGTTTTTCTTTCGCAGATTGTTAATATGATGGATTACATTGATAGATTTTCTAATGTTCAACCATCCCTGCATTCCTGGGATGAAGCCTACTTGATCATGGTGGATGATTTCTCTGATGTGTTCTTGAATCCGGTTTGCGAGTATTTTATTGAGTATTTTTGCATCGTTGTTCATGAAGGAAATTGATCTATAGTTCTCTTTCTTAGTTGTGTCTTTGTGTGGCTTGGATATCAAGGTAATTGTAGCCTCGTAGAAAGAGTTTGGCAGTGAGCCTCCTGCTTCTATTGTGTGGAATACTTTGAGGAGTATTGGAATTAGCTCTTCTTTGAATTTCTGGTAGAATTCTGCACTGAAGCCATCTGGGCCTGGGCTTTTTTTGTTTGGGAGACTTTTGGTGACTGCTTCTATTTCATTAGGGGTTATAGGTCTGTTTAGATTGTTTATCTGTTCTTGATTTAGTTTTGGCAAGTTATATCTATCCAGGAAATTGTCCATTTCCTTTTAATTTTCAAATTTTGTGGAGTACAGATTTTCAAAGTATGCCCTGATGATTCTCTGGATTTCCTCAGAGTCCGTTGTTATGTCCCCTTTTTCATCCCTGATTTTGTTAATCAGCATGCTCTCTGTCTCTTGGTTAATTTGGACAGAGGTTCGTCTATCTTGTTGATTTTCTCAAAGAACCAACTCTTTGTTTCATTGATTCTTCTTAGTGTTTTCCTGGTTTCTACTTGATTGATTTCAGCCCTCAATTTGATTATTTCCTGGCATCTGCTCCTCCTGGGGGAGTTTGCTTCTTTTTGTTCTAGAACATTCAGCTGTGCTATTAATTCTCTAGTATGACTGTTCTCCAGTTTTTTTTCATTTGGGCACTTAGTGCTATGAACTTCCCCCGTAGCACTGCTTTCAAAGTGTCCCATATTCAAAGTTTGGATATGTTGTGTCTTCATTCTCGTTGAAATTGAGGAAGTCTTTAATTTCTTTTTTTATTTCTTCTTTGACCCAGGGATGGTACAGTTGAGCATTATTCAATTTCCATGAGTTTGTAGGTTTTCTGCAATTTGTGTTGTTGTTGAATTCTAATTTTAAAGCATGGTGGTCAGATAAGATGCATGGAGTTATTCCAATTTTTTTTGTAGCTGCTGAGGTTTGATATGTTGCCAAGTATGTGGTCGATTTTAGAGAAGGTTCCATGTGGTGTCGAGAAGAAGGTATATCCCTTTGTATTTGGGTGGAATGTTCTATAGATGTCTGTTAAACCCAGTTGGGTCATAACTTCTATTAGTTATTTTGTTTCTTTGTTAAGTTTCTGTCTGGAGGTCCTGTCTAGCGGTGAGAGTGGAGTGTTGAAGTCTCCTACTATTAGTGTGTGAGATTTTATGTGCATTTTGAGCTTTAGTAATGTTTCTTTCACGAATGTAGGTGCCTTTGGATTTAGGGTGTAGATGTTTAAAATTGAGACTTCGTCTTGATGTATTTTTCCTTTGATGAATATGAAGTGTCCTTCTTCATCTCTTTTGATTGATTTTAATTTGAAGTCTAATTTGTTAGATATTAGGATTGCTACACCCGCTTGTTTCTTGGGACCGTTTGATTGGAAGATCTTTTCCCAACACTTTACTCTGAGATAACGTCTGTCTTTGATGTTGAGATGTGTTTCTTGTATGCACCAGAAGGAAGGGTTCTGTCTTCATATCCATTCTGCTAGTCTGTGTCTTTTTATAGGCAAGTTGAGGCCGTTGACATTGAGGGATATTAATGACCATTGATTCATGATCCTTGTTTGTGCTTGATTTATTGTTAGTGAACTTATTTTGTGTAGTTTCTCCTCTGTTTTTCTTTTGATGTTTTGTAAAGTGTCATTATATATTGCCTGTGTCTTTGTGAATGTAGTTACCTTCCTTGGATCTAGGTTTTCCTTCTAGCATTTTCTGTAGAGCTGGATTCATGGATACGTATTGTTTAAATCTGGCTTTGTCATGGAATATTTTGTTTTCTCCATCTATGGTAATTGAGAGCTTTGCTGGATATAGTAGTCTGGGTTGGCATCCTTGTTCCCTTAGCGTTTGTAGGACATCTGTCCAGGATCTTCTGGCTTTCATCATTTCCATTGAGAAGTCAGGTGTAATTCGGATAGGTCTGCCTTTGTATGTTACTTGGCCTTTTTCTTTAGCTGCTCTTAATATTTTCTCTTTACTCTGTAGGTTTGATGTTTTGATTATTATATGGCGAGGTGACTTCTTCTTCTGGTCGAGCCTATTTGGTGTTCTGTAAGATTCCTGTATTTTCATAGGTATATCTTTCTTTAGGTTAGGGAAGTTTTCTTCTATGATTTTGTTGAATATGTTTTCTGTACCTTTGAGTTGTATTTCTTCACCTTCTTCTATATCTATTATCCTCAGGTTTGGCTTCTTCACAGTGTCCCATATTTCCTGGATATTTTGTGTTAAGGATTTGTTGGTTTTGACATTTTCTTTGGTTGACGACTCTATATCCTCTAATGAGTCTTCAACACCTGAGATTCTCTCTTCTATCTCTTGTATTCTATTGGTGATACTTGCATCTGTAGTTCCTGATCATTACCCACCTTTTCTATTTCCAGCATCCCTACATTCTGTGTTTTCTTTATCATTTCTATTTCAGCTTTCAATCCTTCAACTGTTTGAGTTGTTTCCTTAATTTTTTTGGTTGTTTTTTTCTTGGTGCTCTTTAGATTCTTTGAGAGATTTGTTTATTTCTTGAATTTTTCCCCCATTTCATGGATTTTTTTGTTTGTTTTTTCTTCTATTTCTTTAAGGGATTTCCTCGTTTCTTCTTTGAGGGTCTCCATCATCTTCATGAAATAATTTTTAAGGTCTGCCTCCTCTTATTCGTCTATGTAGTGCTTTTCGGGTCTTGCTGGTGTTGGGACCCTAGATTCTGGTGGGGTCATGTTGGTGTTTCTATTTTTGAGTGAGCTCTTATTCTGTCTTCTTCCCATCTCTTCTTCCAGTGGGTGCTGGTGGGGTCTTTCTGTCTCCACTGGTCTCCTTTCTTCCCGTAGCTGAAGCTGAAGATGCTGACACGGAGTTTGGGGCCTGGAAGGGCTGATGTCTTTCCTGAAGCTGGACTCGCTGAGGTTGGGGTCTTGGAATTGTTGACTTCTTTGCTGTGTGGGCAGGTCTTCTGAAGCTGTACTCACTGGGGTTGGGGTCTTGGAAGGGCTGATGTCTTTCCTGTGTGGGCAGGTCTTTTGGATGCCAGGAGTGGCCCGGAAGATCAAGGGGATGGGTGTTGGGCAGGCAGTCTCCGCAGGAGACCCAATCTTACCTGAAGCTGGACTCGCTGGGCTTTCATCTACTCTTTATTTTTAGTGTAAACTGAGTCTCCTAACTGCTGCCAGAGGATGCATGGGACCATGTCCTGGAGCATAGGTAGACTCTCAGGGGACAAATCACTGCAGAAAACTGGCCTTGACTTCCCCAGCAGCCACCAGTTGCTGATAAATCCTGAGAGTAGGGATGGAACCTCACAAACACCTGCCTTCACCCCCATTCATACTGCAATTTTGGCTGGCTTGACCTTGTGCCAGTTTGGTGTGTATTTTTATCTTCTTGCTGATTTTTACCCTCACAGAATACCTACTCAATGTTATTCCAATGTTCCTTAGTTTGTATAATTGTTTTTAACATAATGGCCATTCTTGGAAGTATCTGGACAATGTTTCAGACAGCGTGTCTGTGGGCACTAAGCTTGTTAATGTCTGCATGGTCTATAGGGTAAGGCATTTTCAATACCCTTATTTCTTTATGGAATATTTAGAAAACTTGCCTGGATAAAAGAAATATCTGCTGTTGAGAGCTGGGCATTAGAATGTAGCATTGCTGAGTCACACAATTTTGTTACTACTTACTATACAGCAAGCTTGGGTGCATGTAAACTGATAATTGTCATGCACTTTTGATGGATTGACCATTTCATGACCTCATTTGTCTCTTGTGGCAAATTCTAACTTACAGTCCATTTCCTTTGATGTAAGCACAGATACTCTTCTTTCCTTTGTCTCCTAAGCCCATATTCTAACATTCATGTCCTTCCTGTGTCCTTAAAGGGGCAGTAAGTCTCTTGTCCTGTTTTGTTCCTTGTCCTCCATCTCTTGATTGGAGAATTTAATCCACTTATACTTTTTGTAATTATGATCAGAAATGCTAACTACTGTCACTGCCTTATTTTTTCTTTGTTCACTCGTCTCCTTTTTTCTTTCATGATCTGCTGGTTCCTGTTATCCTGGATCCTTCTCTCAGCTTTTATTTTCTACAGAGTTTATCAAGCATAAACCACGTAGTTTATAAAAACTACTGCATAATTAAAAGTAATGAATTTTATATGACTATCGACTTCCTTTCAGTAATGGATTTTATATTATATCAACTTATTTTCAGTCGTATGTTCTTTCTCTCAATTTCTCCTCTCTCATGCTCAGAGAGCCAGACCTGGGCAGAGAACTTCTTCCCACTGTTTGTCCAGTGTCCTCAAACTCCTTCTCACCCAGTGTGCTCCTCTATATAACAAATGGTGCCTATGCAGGGAGCAGCTGGGCTGTGGTATTTGTGTCTTTTTCCTGATTAAATAGCAACTACATACAATGATTAATTTGTTTTGTTTAAATCTTAATATTGCAAACTATATCTGCTCCAGACAGAACTTGACTCACATTCTCTCATGACTTAACATATCGTTTACACTACATATTTACTTTGCCTATTTTCAGTTTTCTCCATATAGTGGAGTTCTGTGAGGACAGGATTTTGTTTTTGTTTTCTGTTTTCTTTGTTGTTTACCAACAGCTCTGATGTTGTCTAGTATAAATATTTTCTGAGTGGCCAAGTAAACATTATATTGTGTTACATTGATTACCTGCATACATTAAGTTCTCTGTTTTTATTTAATAAAAACAATGGTTTCCCTTTCTAATATGATAGAAAATACATATTACAGCAAAAATTTTAATTAATTTTTACCTATAGGACTTTAATTTATATAATATAAATTATTAGAAAGAAATACTTGACCTGTAATTGTACATAAGAAACATTATAAGGCAATGAAGGACCAAATTGGTTAATATCATTTAACATACTTTTTAAGCTGTGCCTTTTTTTTACATGAAACAATTTAATAGTTGTTGCTATCATGATTCAGTTACTTCATAGTTTTTAAATTGTTTGGGAGCATTAATGATAGTTAATAAAAGATGAGGTTATTATTAATTTGTGAAGCTATAATTTATTACAACCTAGATTTCAGCCAACTTTTAATAAATAACACTGGATCTTCTTTGTAACAAACCAATAAGAAAGCACAGGGGAAGCAGCCAGATCTGTCAAAGTGCCTGAGGGTCAGCAAGTGTCCTCTCTGTATTTAGGCCAAGGTGATCTAAATTTTCAATTGCAGAGAAGAGGGCAGCCAGCACAGGAAACCCAATGCAGACTTTATTCTTTATTAGCCATGAAAACAAGGAGAGGACGGCTATACACTGCAGGATGAGAAAACCAAGAAAAATAACAACAGGAACCCATAGTTTTCACTTAAATTTATAAGGTTAAAACCTAGTTATTCAGGGCTGGGGAGATGGCTCAGACGATAAGAGCACTTGTGGCAGAATCATGAGGACTGAAGGTCAGATCCCCAAAAGCCATGTAAAAAGCCAGTGTAGATATGTGTGGGAGTCTTCATGGAGCAAGCACTGGGAAACCAATAGGATGACAGGGAGAAGTCATCAGTGGAAGAAAGGCAGGATAGGTCCTGAAAGGCTTCTGTGAGCAGTTTTCATCGCCGTTTTATATTACAAAGCTACAAGGTGAGATACGGAAGTAAGTGAGATTTTACAGAGGGGTCTGTGGCAGTCAGTAGGTTGTGAGGAGCAGCAACTCATTGTTTCAGCCAGTCCTCCAGGTCATTCTGTTCCAGGTAGCAAGTGAGCATGCTTGGCAAGTAGGCAAAATAGGCAGTACAAGCAGTGATTTAAAACAAACAAACAAAAATAAAGAAAAAATGGTGTCTATTTAATCATTGGTCTTTTGTACCTTATTGTGTTTCAAATACATTTAAATCTGAACCCCTAGTACTGTAGGTGTGGTCAGAGAAGCCTGGATCCGAGGTCAATAGGAGACTGTGTCCCAAGGGAGTAAGACAGACAGAGTGGGGAGGAATAGGACTCTTGCTTCTACCGGTTACATATATACATTCATACACACTCACACACAAACATAAGTAATTTTTAAAAAATTAGCAACATGTATCACTTAGAGTAAGCACCCTGAATGCATCATGTTCATGCCTGTGTGAGCTCACCCATGTGTCCATAAAACAACAAGTATGGCACTTTTAAATCATGAATGTGGCATGGAAAACAAAAATGTAAACAAATCAAAAAAGCATGACAACAGTGTAAATACTTCCTTACCTGGTATTTAAAACTGAACTAAAAAAAATAACTTACATCGTCAGTTATGTCACACCTACCTACTGACTCCTTTATTAGTTTACTTAATTATGTTGCTTAATCAAAACTCAGATTTTAAAACAGTATCTTTTGTGATTAATAGACAGCAGTCTTGTCCAACCTGGTGCTATTATGGGGTTATCACCTATGAAGTTCACACTGGAGAAATGTGCAGCCATGTTAAAAAAAATAAGGCTTCCCCAAAAGAACTACAAATTATTTTAGTAAATTAAGACTTTGTGTTGGGCTGCACCCTGGCTCCCCCATGTGTCAACCCCCACTGTAGCAAGTGACACTTTGCCTTGAATGGTGTCCTATATAAGAACTGATGTTGCAATAAGATGGACTATTTATTAATGGGATAACCTGAATATTGGTGGCAAAATAATATTTGTGACATTACAATTGTTTATCTTTTTAATATGTTAGCATTTAAAAATATTTACTCTAACCATTTAATAAAAATATAGTTATCTAGTAGAACATGGTATTCCAGTGCATAATACACTGGGCAATGTCTCAGTTATATTGGGTATATTTGTCATTCATACATTAACTACTTCTGGAGTTGTTGACCATTTAGGTCCCATAGGACTCAAAACAATGCTGTCCAATGTTCTTGGCTACTCTTCAGAAGATGATAAAAAAAACCCCATTGCTACTGGGCGGTGGTGGCGCATGCCTTTAATCCCAGTAGTCGGGAGGCAGAGGCAGGTAGATCTCTGTGAGTTCAAGGCTGGGCTGGACCAACAGCCTCCAAAACAATACAGAGAAACCCTGTCTCATAAAACCAAAAACACAAAAACAAAAACAAAAAAACCAAAAAAAGAAAACCCCATTGCTAAAGGTACCACATACTTAAGTTCTAGAACATGGAGAATTTGACAACAAGATCCCATTGCTGAAGGTACCACAGACTTAAGTTACAGAACATGGAGAAATCAATCTGGCTCCAACTGAAAGCTTCTTCCCTATAGGCTATCTTTCACAGCACTAGAAGATTCTATGCATACTACTGATGGAGAAAAGGAATTATAAACCTTACCCAACTATGGGTTCTAAGAACTACAATAATGATATGTTTGACAAGACATGCCCACTGATGCAGTAGTGGCAGGAATACCATGAGAGTTCTACTTTCTGACTGTATTTAAGAGCTGGTCTTCCGGACATAACAGGCAGCTGTACATATGACCTCACAGAAGCTGTGACCCCATGCGCAAGATCTATACAGGGCTAAGTCAAACCAAACCCGGTGAAGTGATCACAAATTTCCATGGCTTGCTAGATATGGATCTATTGGGAAATGATAGCTTCTGAGAGAGGGACAGTAGCCTCTGGTTGGTTGCCATGCTCCAGTGGAAAGCCAAACATCCAAGAATATATGGGTCACACAAATTGTTCTCCATGGATAGAGAAAAAGAGGACACAGAGCCAATGGGTAGGAGTGGGATTGGTCAGGAAGGATCTGGGAGACAAATCACTATGATCAAAGTACATTGCAAGATCTAGTAACCCTTTGTGTGCAGGCCCAGGGTCTTCCCAGGAAACTAGATACTGTCAAGCTGATAACCACTGTTAACTGTCACTCTACCTTTCTAACATCATACACCATGCACATTTACATACACATCACACATGTATGCACACTTATATGTGTACACACATGCCATCCATTCAGTACAAAAATACATTATATATGCATAATCCATTCAGTACACGCAAATACTTATATATGCATAATCTTTGCTGTGTTTTTCCCCATCTTTTTCCTAGGGTCCTTGAAAACTTAGTGAAATGCATATTGCTCCTGTTTTGAAAACCCCATAGGTTGTGATGTTTTGCTTCATCCTTCACTTCATAGGACTGCTTGTAACTTAAACCACTCATATTCCTTCCTCACTGTAAGAGTAAATCAGTGAAATCGGTGTATTAGTTAACTTTCTATTGCTATGATAAAATAATCTCATAAATATCAGTTAGAGGAGAAAGGTTATTTTAGCTTACAGTTCCAGGGCACACAGTCCATCAGACAAGGAAGGTGTAGCAGCTGGAGCTTGAGGCTGGCGTGGAAATCAGGAAACAAAGGAGTCGCATTTCAACCATTCAGAGGAAGTAGAGACAGAAAACAGGGAGTGCAGGGAAAGCCTGTTCCCAGTGACTTACTTCTTCCAGCAAGGCTGTGACTCCTAAAGGTCCCATTACCTTCCCAACAGTGTTACCAACAGAGAACCAAGTATTCAAATGGGTGATTCTGGGTGGGGGGTATGTTTCATTACTATACCACACCAACTATCTTTCCGGCAAGCATGGAGGACTCAGGTAAATATAAAACATATCTGCTCACAGACACTTAAATGTAATCTCTCCATATCCATTTCTGCCTCACCCTACGATAAAATAATAATGTGCTGCTATGAACTACAGCAGTTGATAGGAAAGAGAAAATTACAATGGTTCCCTCATAAGTCTCAAAGTCACTGGGATCTGATCTATTGAACACGGACTTGAGAAGCCATTACAAGTGACAAGGGAATATGTGAGAGGTGGAGGCAAGCTGACATTGTACTCCATGAAAGAAGCACTCTGAAGGCCTCCCCTGATGGACACACCCTATGGGGAGAGAGGAATGCCTGACAAAAGCCATCCCATGGATCATCAGTGTTCCTCTTGCATGAAGAAGGCACCTGCTTCGACAGAAACACAGATAGGATGGGTGATAGTTTGTTTGGAATGTTCTATTAAGATCCCAAATACTACAATTAGAAATCATGAGACTGGAAAGAGGGCTTTGCACTTAACAGCACTGGTTGCTCTTCTAATGGACCTGAGTTCAATTGCCAGGATGAACGGGGCATCTCACAGCCATATATAACTGGAGTTCCAGGGGGGGATAATCCCTCTTCAGGCCTCAATTGATGCCAGATACACAAATGGTGTACAGATATATGTAAAACACCCACATACCTACAAAAGAAATTCACCTTCTGCATGTAAGGTACAGGCATCCTACTTGACACTCAATATTGTTTAAAGTCTCCTTTATGCTGTCACAGCTTCTCCATTTGACAGGTAGGTCCTGGAGACAATGACAATATAGCAATGATCAGCACTTGTCTGGGCATCACACAATCACTTAAGCATTGGACATCAAAGTGCATTGCCAGGCAGTCATCTACACCACTGTTCTGATACACTCTTTTATGCGGTAAAATGTAAAGGGATGGATTATGTTTCACAAGGAAAAATGTACAGTGTAATAGCACTGTCACCCCTCAGAATGGGCTCCAGGACCTTGGAGATACCACAATCCACAGCTGCGTACACAGCAAAAGATCTTGGACAGAACTTTACCCCTCCCCTTCACACTTAACTCATCTCCACACTGCAACCTTAGGCTCCCCTTGAATCACCTTCACTCCTGCTCTTCACACTTAGCTAATTTCTAGATTAAAGTATGGAACTTATACAGAACAGTCACCCCTCCCCTTTCACACTGAGCTCACCTCTACCTTAAAGCAGGGAGCTTTCAGAGAACAACCCCTCCTTCCCTTTTTCCCTTAGTCCAACTCTAAGTCACTTAGAATGACTAGTCACATGGAAATCCTGTGGGTGTCATCAAAGAAAAATATGAACTTCTACAATATAGACATGAGGTTTCTGTCTTTAAACTGTGCTCCACAAGATGTCAAATCCAAGGATTACAGATGTTCAAATATATATATATATGTATATATGTGTGTATCATATTAATAGACACTTAAGTTTTCTGTGTATTTATGGTTCTTTAATTTAATTCTCGTTAATTAAGTTAAAACAATGAAACTTTTGTATTTTTAAAACTGTTTTACATCTCCTGGAATGTTCTTGCTTTGTGAATGGAGGAACATGTGTCAGGGTGGCTCTGTTACTCAGGGTAGTCTTGAAGATAAGGACCCAGCAAAAAGAAGGCTTGACTAGCTTTCCTTCTGAGATCCTTTGGTCACAGAGTGTTTGCAAACAGTCTGGTGTCAGTTAAGTTGGTATTTAAGACAAAATAGCAATGTGTAGTCTAAGAGTTAACCTACTTTTCGTTTTAATTTGAAAATGATATACACTTCATAGAAAATTAAGTCACAGAGTTTCTAAACATTAAATCATCTCCATTCATGCTAGCATTGTTAAATACCTAAAATGTTCAAGTAAGCATGTGGGCTTACATTACTGAAAGATGCTAATTGGACATCATGCTAGTTACCCCAGGGAGAATTCTAACTGTGGCATGATTTATCAAGGAAAAATTTTAATATCTGTCATCTCTCCTCATTCTATTTGTAAAGCCTACTCTTTTATTTGTAAGTTTACTGTGTAGGGGTTTAACTACATTAAAACACCATCTCCCATTTGTGAAAGAAGGCACTGGGAAAATTAGGAGTTTAACAATACACTGTGTTAGCTTCTAGACGTATTTTGCATCTTGGATTTTAAAAATGTAGACACATAGGAATGGAGTGGTACCTAGGAAAACCATCCCACTCCCACCACAAACTGTCTCACATTGAATGTCAGGGCTACTTTTGGCATTTTAGGGTTTCTGGAAAATGATGTATCTAGATCCATTGTATCTTAGTCACTTGTTCTATTAAAGTCATATTCTTCTCAGTGGCCACATGTAAAAATGCATTCAGTAGAATTGTAGTAGTCTCTATAATAAAGACTCTATAAATGTCTTAGCACTATTTAAAATTCAAAGTCTTTTTAGAGACTCAAGGCAGTCTCTTAACTGTAATCTCCTACAAAATCAAAATCAAAATCAGATCACATATTTATAACACACAATGGCACAGAATATATATTACCATTCCAAAAGAGAGGAAAGGGAGCATGGTGAGGATATGCTGGACCATAGAGAGACCAAAAGCCAGCAGGGTCAACTTCAAGGTAATATTTGGATCCCTCACTCCTTTTGGCTTTGTTGAAAGACTTGTTCCACACTCAGTCTATACTTTTTCCTTAGCATGTATGCCACAACTCTGGCATCTCCAACAGCTTGGTGTCTCCAACACAGTCCAGGTTTCACCTTCATAGCTTCATGTGATGAATGGCCTCTCAGGGCCTCCATGCAGGAACACTCCCAACACCCCCGTTTTTGTATCTTTGACTCTAAAGTCAGAATTACATGGTTGAAGCTATCAAATTCTGCTGCTCAGTGGGGTTGGAACTTGTTCCCCTTGTTCAATTACATTTGCATCAGTTTTCTGTTCATGGCTTCCTCCACTGCTTCTGCATTTCTTTATATCCTTTTCAAACTCAGGAGGCTTATCTGGGTGTGATTGTGTTCCGAGACCACCACTTCCTTTATTCCATTTAGCATCAGGCTTTTCTTTAAACATTTTATCTCCTTAAGCAGTACACTTAACTCTGTTATACTTCCTGGTCCTCAAATTGTACATTTGTATTTATCCTTTCCCCAATTGCTCCTTTTCATTGTAGATCTGCATAAGGGTGACCACTAATAGCCACATGACACAGTCAGGACTAAACTGTCTAGAAATCTCTCTACCAGCACCATTAATCCTAAACTCTCTGGCAAGTATTTAGGGCAAGGGCAGGAAGCAGCCACATTCTTTGCCAAGGTATCATAACAATGGTTTCTAGGTCAGTTACTACTATTCTCCCTTCTGAAGTTTCTTGGGTTGGCTGTTATAATCTACATTCCTCTCAGTACCACTCACTGTCCTCCATGCTTCTACTAGTATTGCCCATTAAGTGACACTTAGAGCACTCAACTGCATTACTAATCCATGGTCTCAAAATTCACAATCTGCCAACAAGCAGCATGGGCACCCCTGTCACAGCAATACCCCAGGCTCTGGTACTAACTTATGTCTTAGGCATGATTCTCTCTCTGTGAAGAGACATCATGATCAAAACAACTCTTGGGAAAGAATGCATTTAATTGGGGGGCTGTTTAAAATTACAGAGATGAAGTCCATTATCATCATGACGGAGAACATGGTGGCATACAGACAGTTGATAGAGCAGTAGATGAGAGCTGCATCATAAGCAGAGAGAAAGGGATATGGAGATTGACACACACACACACACACACACACACACACACACAGAGAGAGAGAGACAGAGAGAGAGAGACTTGCTTGGCATGTACTTTTGAAACCTCAAAGCCCAATTCTTCCAATTCTTCCAAACTGTTCCACTCCTTGGTGACTAAGTCTCCAAATATATGAGCTTGCAGGGACCATTCTTATGAAAACCACCATACATAGATTTCAAGCATGAAGAGTCAACAAGACTGGACCTCACTCACATCTGCAAGGTGTCCAAGTACAAGTCCACTCTCCCTAAGTGAGAAGTTACATGCTGCAGAGTTCTTCCCAGGAAGGCCAAGATCAACCTGCACCTCCAACTTAACTCACTTCCTCATGAGTCAGAAGCAGACAAGGATGGGTGTCTAAGTATGTCTGTCTACCTTAAAGATCTGATTTTAAGAACTATACCATGCGAGAGTGCTGCCTCAGAAGGGTTTCTTTGGAGCAGCAGATCAAGAAAGACTGGACAGGATCAGCACTTAACAAAGATACTAAGTGGAGAAGTTGATGTTTTGGTACAGTCAGAGGATCTGGTCCTCTTCCAGGAACCTCTTTCAAAAATATATACACCCAAAGGAAGAGAGTTTTTATTGTATTTTACTTTTCTTTTTTGAGACAGGGTTTCTCTTTGTAGCCTTGACTGTCCTGAAACTCACTTTGTAGACCAGGCTGGCCTTGGATTCAGACATCTGCCTGCCTCTGTCTCCTGAGTGCCGGGATTAAAGGCATGTACTACCACCTCCATCTTATTTTATTTTATTTTTTGGTTTTTTGAGACAGGGTGTCTCTGTATTGTTTTAGAACCTGTCATGGAACTCGCTCTGTAGACCAGGCTGGTCTCTAAAACTCAGAGACCTAGCTGCCTCTGCCTCCCACGGTCTATGCCACCAACGACTGGCCTATTTTATTTTTTAATGATTCTTTTTTATTTTTATATGCATTGGTGTTTCGCTTACAAGTATGTCTGTTGAGTGAGTGTCAGATCTCTTGGAACTGGAGTTACAGATAGTTGTGAGTTGCCATGTGGGTGGTAGAATTTGAACCAGTGTCCTTTGGAAGAGCAAGCAGCCAGTAGTCTCAACCTCTGAGCTAGTTCTCCAAACCTGGAAAAGAAGTTTTGCTTGATGTGAGCCATAGGGAAAGGGGAAAAATGGTTGGGGGGCATAAAATCCACCTAGTGATCTAGAATCAGAAAAATACATCTTAAATTGTTAAAATTGAGGATTTAAACATTGCAACAGGGACATATAACATTTCTTTACTCCATCCCTGATTTCAAGAGGGGGCAACATTCAACATAAACAGGTCTGTTCACTTTGCCCAAATTCAGAATCACAACTAAAGTGTGGTTTTATTTATACCAAGGATAGCTAGGGAGTGACATTAAAATGCATCCACTGTAAGTGTTATTCCAGCTATAGCTGATCCCAGCTTATCTCACACAGAGAAGTCAAAGTGAGCAGAAAACATCTCCCAGAGCACTGGGTGATGGGGAATTCTCCAGAAGTTTCACTGCTCAGCTGAACATGTGCCCGAGGTCTTTATTGAAGCACAGTTGCCCAATCCTTTTAGGAAAAGAGGAATGAGCATTGATGCTTGGGTATTCTGCTATGCTTGCAGCATAAGCTTTGTGCATTGACATTTCTTATGGTACTTGGTTCTCATAACCCGGCATAAGCTGGGTAATAAGACCTTGATATGTAGGATCTTATTGCTAAGTCTGGGGAAGGCAGCAGATGTTAACTTTATTAAATCAATCAAACTGCACAATTAAAGTTCAAGTACTGCAGTTTCATTAGTGCTGTGGCTAGTTACAGATCTGCACACAGGATGGCTTTCCCACCAAATATCTATGTTGACATTTTGGACGTGGTTCAGGCATTCTCACGGAGCCTTTCCAATAAATTATGCCACCAGCACTCACTTTTGTATATCGTGTTGTAGTAAGACTAAGCACCTTCCCTTGTACTAAGGTTGGGAAAGGCAAACCAGAATGAGGAATAGAATTCCAAAGCCAGCAAAGGAGTCAGAGACAGGCCCTTCTCCTGCTGTTAGGAGTCCCACAAGAAGACCAAGCTACACAAATATCATATATATGGAGTTTCATTTTTACAAATGATGTTTCAACTTAACCGCTGTTTATTTGCACCTTTAAATAGGCATAAGACTTTCACCTAAGAGCCTTCTAAAGTGCTAACATTGTGTAACTGTTTGGTCTGCCAAGAATATGAAAAATGTTTTATTTAAAATATGAAAAAATTAGGGACTGAAATTAGGGCTCACATTTAAGAGCACTTATACTTCCAGAGACCTGAGATTCAACTTCCAGCACCCACAAGGTGTTTCACAACCATCTGTAACTCCAGTCCCAGACAATTTTTTTTTTTGGTTTTTTGAGACAGAGTATCTCTGTATTGTTTTGGAAACTGTCCTGGAACTAGCTCTTGTAGACCAGGCTGGCCTTGAACTCACAGAGATCCACCTGCCTCTGCCTCCCAAGTACTGGGATTACAGGCGTGCATCATCAATGCCCGGCATGTCCCAGACAATCTTATTCTCTCATCTGGTCTCAGCAGAGACTGCATGCAAATCGTACACATACTGGCGTGCAGACAAAACACTAATGCAGATAAAACAAAGATAAACAAATATTTTTAAAAAATGAAATGTTACACACCGGGCATTGGTGGTGCACACCTTTAAGCTCAGCACTGGGGAGGCAGAGGCAGGCGGATCTCTGTGAGTTCGAGGGCAGCCTGGTCTACAGAGCGAGTTCTAGGACAGGTTCCAAAGCAATACAGAGAAACCCTGCCTCAAAAATCAAAATAAAATAAAATGTTACAAGTATGTTATAAAAAGAAAAATAAAATTACATTTTTATTTCTTTGTACATCTAGTCTATATGTTGATACTTTGTATAATAATATCTATCAAAATACAACTTCACCATGAATTCAGTTTTCTTCAAAATATCTGGCTGAACAGAAAATAAGATGAAGCAATGTAATAAATAAAATCAAGGTGCCTTAAGAAGTCAGCATAGGTCCAGCCATAGATAACCAGAAAACACTAGATCCTTCCAATGCTGGCTTCCATAACCAAACTCTGCTAAGTATGCTGACAAACAACCAAACTGGATGCTTAGTGCAATAATTTACTAATAATGAAGCTTGTCTACAAGGTCATGAATATCACAAGTTGTTTTAGTTTGGTTTTTTCCTTTTTCTAAAGAAAAAAAAGGATGTAAAATGTATGGATACACTCATGGATGGTTTTATTGAAAAAAAGACAAACTCAAGCAACAAAGGGATAGATAAGACTCATGGCATTGTTTCCTTCTGGTTCTTAAAGGGGAGAAAAGGTAATACTAGAGGGTTTATAAACTACCCCTTGTGTTCAATCAGGGTACTCCCCTGCCATTCTAGGCTGATAGACCACCTTGCAAGGTTGAAAAATTAACTTTCTTACTTTTGTTACCCTGTATCTTCAGGGAATCTTCTCATAGGTGAGATGAAGAATACATGTTTAATGACCTAAAATTGTTTTGCTTTATTTGCCTTGAAGGTTGATTGTGCAAACACTAAAGATGTAATTAAATCTTATGATCTAGTTATACTGTTTAGCAGGCATGTGGGCATGGTCTTTTCTAAAAAACAGTATGGGAGTATAGCCAATCACCAGTGTGTGTGTGTGTGTGTGTGTGTGTGTGTGTGTGTGTATGAGAGAGAGACAGAGAGAGAAAGAGAGAGAGATTGAGAGTCAGAGAGAGAGAGAGTTTGAGAGTCTGAGAGAGAATTTGAGAGTTTGAGAGTCTGAGGGGGGGGGTTTGAGAGTCTGAAAGAGAATATGAAGGACAACTTTGTCCATCTGCACCTTCCCTCTCCACAGATACCAGCTTCAGTTTTCGTTCAGGGTAAAACCTTTCTTGGCCTTTGAGAAGACAGATCATGGACTGTGGTACAAAGAACAATAATCTGGAGAAATATATGACAACCAGGGTTTGTCAGAAAACATTCTATGTGACAGCCCTGCTACTTCCTAAATGTAAGAGATTTCTACAAACCAATTATTTTCGGTGTTTGGTGTTTACTTCATGGCACTTTTACAGGCAGTGACATATTGAAAAGTCCTGCAGGGAAATGATGTGAGGTTCATCCAGGTCTTCCACGCTTCCTTATTTCATTTTTCTTTGTAAAATGGAGGTCTTTGTGCAGCAAGATGGACCTCCCGCTGACTCCGTGCCAATTTTTCTATTTCACAGAGTTTGCCGGACGCTCTTTGTTAGGTCACCTGGTAAATGTAGGTGAAACTTGACAAGGAGCATAAATGGTTCCTGAGTGTCCTCACTCATGTAGGTAAGGGATGGTCAGGTCTGCTTAGCCCTTTCTTTGCCCATGGGTGGTCAATCAAACCTCCTCCTCCAAAACACCAATTTGTGTGTATACTAATTCTGCACAGACGTTTTCTTGTCATTTTCCCTTAATTTAACAGTATGATGCCATGAGCATAGTTTAGCTCTGCTAGTCTAATAATCTGAAGATGTGTTAATGCATCCAGCAGGTGTGTGTGTGTATGTATGTGTGTGTGTGTGTGTGTGTGTGTGTGAGAGAGAGAGAGAGAGAGAGAGAGAGAGAGAAAGACAGAAAGAGAGAGAGAGAGAGTTCTGTGGAAGCACTGTGGATGAGGGTTTAGATGAAGGATGCAGACACCACCCATTTTTACATCTGCAGGGTCTGTGATCAGTCTCCTCCCATTTGCACCTAGCATGGAAAACTGTGATCACCTCAGCCCCAACCCAGAGGAAACAGGGGACCCAAGCTTAAGATAGTCTAAAATGGCATACATCCATTCATTCTGTTTTCTAAATGTTTTATTTTAAATGCCAAATTTTAAAGTATATCACGAACAGTTCACTGAAGGTGTTTTTCCTGTCCTCACAGAGACAATTAAACAGAATCTCCATCATACCCGGATCATGACACCACTGTACTTGTATCTACCAATGAAAAGCAGAAGGACCAAACAGCCTTTCACCACTGAACCCAGCTTCACTAATCCCCTGCTGTGTTTGTGTAACAACTTCCATGAGCTAGTCTGAAGGCAGGAGAGCGATACAAGACAATGGGTGACTTTTTTTTTTAATTGTCATTAAAAGTAGATGTGACTAAAGTCCTTGCTGATGAAAGATGTTACAGGATTCTCTAAAACAAACAAAAAATCCATAATTATCTTTCCTCCAATATTCTCAGAAGCCAAAAGAAAATAGTGAATCCAGAACTTAATTGAAACTTCTTCAAATACTGGACACATAATCACATCCTATATGCATTGCTCATGGTTGAATAATCAGGGACTCCATGTGACTTTTATTAAGAATATTTGTAATTAGGAGAGTGGAGACAGGATATAATCATACCCCTAAACCCCACCGTGCACTTGCTTTGATGTTTAGGAATCAAGGATTAGGTTCCTAAGAGTCTACCTCTCCATGGCTCTGACTCTGTGATGACCATATGTTGGGGCTGCATTGCAGGAGTCTCCAAACCAACAACACACATATCAGCCCCATTGTGTTGCTTTATTTGACATATCTGAACATACAATAATTGCTATAAATACTTTGCTGTGTTTAACTGTTCATCCACTTTGTCATGCAGGGCAAGATATCTCTGATGCAGGTGTATGGTTTAGGCTTGACTGTGAGGACATCCTAATGGATGTAATTTTTCAGGCTATGTGGGAAAGTTGATGGTTTCAAGGTCATACAGCTTTGGTACCTCTTAAAGTCACACAGTCTCAACTTCAAAATTGACAACTCTAGAAGTCAGTAAGAATACCTCTCTCAATTATCCTCCAATTACAGCATGATAAGGATATAAACTTTTGAAAGTATATTAAGTGCATTAAAGGTTAAATGAAACTAAATAATCTGTTTATTTGTGCTAACTGGATGTAGGAAATAAGACAATGAATTGCTCTCCTTCTCTGCTTTTAGGATTTTTGGCTTTTCACCCCAGTTTCTGTAAAGGCCATTTACAAAGCTTTATTCTAGAGTAAATGTATACATAACAATTTCCCTAAACTTCTAGGAAAAATAGACATTCATATCAAAGTTCCTGAAATAAATCTATTCTCCCAAAATTTGATTTTGGAACAACATGTAACTTAACATGCAATGGTCAGTTGACTTGAGTGTTGCAACCTCAACATGACAACAATAGCTTAAAAATAGTTTTAAATACATAAATAAAGCTTTAAAATAGATGTTGAAAAATAGACAGTAAAAAGAAGCATTTGTAACGTGCACATGGCCAAGAGGGACTATAAGTAAAATATTTACGGTGTTCAAAATTTTTTCTTCTTTGTGATGTTATTTTGTGTGTGTGTTTGTTTATAAAAGATATTTTTTGCTTGTGTTTGTGTGAGTGTGTGAAATACTTATATATCTGAAAAAACAAAGAAATCTATGTAGGCCACCTTACTGTCAATCACTCTATGAGCTTTCTTTTCTGCATTTCCTATGTTCTCAGGAATATTTATACTCTCCTTAAAATAA
The DNA here is from genome assembly GCF_017639785.1 of Mesocricetus auratus. NCBI lineage: Eukaryota > Metazoa > Chordata > Mammalia > Rodentia > Cricetidae > Mesocricetus > Mesocricetus auratus. The sequence continues at coordinate 3,174,284 of NW_024429212.1, read as the reverse complement.
AATCACCATCCACTCAACATTTTATAAACACCACATTATAGTTAGAAAATGGGATGGAACCTGGTTCACTGTACCAACCATTCCCAAAACTAATAGTTTTGATCAGATACTATACGACTGCTTCTCATTTCATACAGTGTGACTATTAGATATTATTTGATTTCCCATAAGGCTTGATTTTCTAAATATTTCTGCCTTTCAAACTAAAATGTATCTGGTTACTGAGCTGCTGAGTTCCTATGAAAAGAAAACCTGAGGTATCTAATTAAAAGGATCTTCATTTAAGTGAACTTGACCTTACTCTGCTTCATCTTCCCGCAGTGTCTCTCTGGATATCTTACTACCTACACACTGCTATTAATGTGAAGCATGTGTTAACTTATGACGATAAGACTTAAGAAGGAAACTCACCTCCCACTGTATACCCACACAGGTTTTGATGGAAATAAATAGTGAGATATTTTCCTCGAACCTATTGATGATTTTTTTAAATGACACAGCTAAATCTGCCAACACAGTGCTCTGACACAAATGCTTCTCTAGTCCATCAAAGTAAGAAAAAGTGCAAATGCTGGCCAATCTCTTAAAGGACCTGCAGAGAAACCCCAACACCAGGCACAGCAGTTAGCTGCAGGCACCGCTCTGTTATTGTCCTCAGCTCTCCAGCTGTTTAACAGGACACATAATGTCCATAGTTGAAAGGTTGCCATTTGAAGTGATGGAAATGTGGTTAGTATATCTGCTTTCCTTCTCAAAGTTACAGCCTGCTGTAAACCAACACAAAACCCAGTAACTCATAGCTACCCTCAGTAAAGTACTCGTAAGGCCACCATACTCTGTCCAATTTGCTTCAGTGACAATCGTATTTTTAATTACAACCACACAAAGGAAACAACATGAGGTCTTAATTTGGTTTCAGGAGTCTATGACATCAGTTTGTGGACATGGCTACAGTGGACTGCTGGCCTGTTGTCACAGTTGGTGTAAATGTTGATTCCATTCTGTCTAGGACTAGAAGGACAAAATACTGCAAGGTGTCACATGTGGACTAGCATGAGGAACGCGCTTTACTGTAAGGTCACAGAAATGAAAGAGACGGGGGGGGGGGAGGGAGGCTGGAAGTCACTTCTAATCAGTAGGAAGAATAACGTTCGAACCTGTGTAGTATGGAATGATTGTCAGATGTGTATAGTATGCACGGGAACCAAAGCATGGACTGTTTGCCTGAGGGGACCTGTGCCCTTTGCCTTTCTGACTCCTAGTTGTGGTGCTCAATGTAAGTGTCTCATCGGGGATTCTGTCAAAAGTGACTCGAGTAAGCTGGACTATGCTTGAACCTAGAAATGCAGTTTTATTCTTACTGTTTGCCTTCCAGCTGTAGTTTCAAATTAACTACTAGGAACTCTGCACCAGGTTTTTGCCAAAATGTTTCAGTTTGTTGTGGCTAGACAGAGGTCTCTGTCTAGCCTCCTGCTGCCTCCCTCCCTCACTACCCATCAATCACATTCCTTTTAGATTTTATGTAAGAAGCACAAACTCTTAAGAAAAACTAGAGCTTTTAATTTAAAACCCATTTGGGTTGGGTCTTATGCAGAAAATACTAGAAAGCCCCCCCCCTTTTCTTGCTTTATTGAGTATCTGGAGGCCAATACCTATCTTTTCTAGATGCAGGAAGGCCATGAGATTCTCTGTGGTCAACTTCATGGTGTGGGAAAATGGCAGGTACTGGACTAAAGAATGTCTGAGTGCACATTAGAAGCTGGTTTGAGGACTAGAACTCAGTAGCTGCCACTGATAAACATTTTTAACGGGCACTAAATTTACAGGGTAGAAAAGTAGCTTTTAGAAAGGCCAAGGGACCTCTCAACAAAGCTCTCATTGCTCCCTGAAACGAGTACCTCTCAGACACCATTAAACTCAGAAGCAAATTTAGGAGGCAGGTGAACATGGGATACCTGCTGGAAGGAGCTATGAAGCTATCAGTGACACGTTTAGGTTTTTGTCAGAGGAGAAATGCAAGTACTAGAAGCCGTTAGACAAAGGCAAAGCAGAGGGCAGTGTCTATGGTAACCAGCAGGGTCTCATAGGAAGTGTTTGAAGGGATATGCAAGAAAAGAAATGTCCCGGTAAATGAATGAAGTGAGATGAACGTAGTTGTGTCCAGTGTGAGGCAGTGAGCTGGATGATGGCTCAGAAAGGTGTCTGTGGGATTTATAGAAGAGAGAATTCCATAAATCAGACAACAGTATCAATCAGTTGGCATCTTGACATTCATTATTACAATGTGGTCATCAAAGGGAGTGTTCTTGTTTTAATTCTGAAATGTTTCAAGAAAACATTAAAAGGGAAGAATAATAAATCAATTGTGCTAAAAAGTTTTTTATCCATATAACCAAACTTAGTGAAGGTACAAAGAGCCGAGTGCAGTATTAATACTATCAAAAGTATGAAATTATTTATAACTGAGAAGCTAACTCTATCAATTTTTTAAAATTCTTTCCCTTTTCATGGAGAATAAAGAGTAGAAAAGTTATATCTGTCACCCTGTGTCTTTAAACAATTAATGTCACCAGGTATCTTTAAACATATGCATATGCCTTAGTCATTAGAACATAGTTTTCTAACAACATTGGGCACATTTCTTTCAAAAGGAGACTAGAGAGGACTAGAGAGTGTAGGGAGAACACACTTTATACTCTGATGGTGGTCAATTCTTTTCTGGTGATTTATTCATTTTATTTTTTCTGAAGTGTGAAGTCCCAGGCATGTAAGCAAAAACATTAACATTTTTTTTGAGTGAGAGAGAGTTAGAAAAGTCTGGGGCTAGAGGAGGCTCCATGGTTCAGTGCCTTTGGTTCTCCTGCATAGAGCCCAGGACTACTTTCTAGCATCTACAAAATGATACATGTCCTTCTATAAAACCAGGTCCAAAGGCTCTAATGCCCTATTCTGGCTTCCATGTGAACCAGGCACACACATGGTGCACAGCATACTTAAAGTCAAAATACTAGAATACACAAAATAAAAATAATCAAGTCAGTAAAAGCCAACAAGGGTCCATGTTGGAGACACTCAAGTACACACAACTCTTGAAATTTTTCAAATAATGCCATCTTCAGGAGTGTATTTTCAACTGTTTTCTTACAAATCACCAGACAACTGATTGATTTGTTTTTTGCCCCAAATTCACAAAATATAATTTGTGATGGTTAGTATTGATTGTCAGATTGATCTAGAGTAATCTAGGAGATAAGCTTTGGGAGTGTCTCTGAGAGAGTTTCTAGATTAGATTATTTGAGGTGGGAACACCCATCCCGATGGTGGGTGGTACCGTGCCAAGAGCTGGGTCCTGGAAGGAATGAGGAGAAAGGGAGCTGAGAATCAGCACCAAGGGCTCTCTGCTTCCTGACTGTGGACACAATGTGACACACTCCTGTCTCCACGACTTTTTGCCTTGAGAACCGTACCCTTGAACCTTGAGTCAAAACCCTTTCTTCTTTAAATTACTTGTGTCTGGTAATTTTTTCCACACTAATGAGAAACATAACTGATAAAAATGACTTTTGATATTGACCACACTGTTGAGTTTCCAGTTGGGGTATGGAATGTAAGACTTCAAGCCTGTTTCTCACATGTGTATTCCTCTACATTATCCCAATAACAGGAGAGGTCCTTCCTGAAATGTCCATGCTAAACCCCGAATTAGAGAGACTGGGTATTTTCTAGAGGCTTACGTTGTCCATTTTCTCAGTGTCTAATGTTGTAATTCTGGGGCTCAGAAACCATGACTGGCTCAATTTCAGGTGGTGGTGAAAATGAAGTCTTTATAAGTCATACCCTAATGGAAGAATGATCTTCAGTGATTCCAATTGGATAAAAAACCAAAAGCTAAAACCTCAGCTTAGGAAATTGTCTTCCTAAATGAACAATAGAGGAAAATCATTTGAACAATGAATCCTGCATCATGTAGGCAACTTGAAATAATCAGCAGCCTAAAAGGACGCTCGGCACTAGCTACATTTAAAAGTACAAGTACATGTAGTAAGACTCACACAATGCTTTTAGAGATACGAAACCCATAGGGATCAGTTAAGGACTTCTGCTTTTGTTTGACAGAAATGGAATAGTTTGAATGATGTCAATAGTAAGAACCGGTCAATAATTTCCATAATTAGTTCCATATACATTTCTTGCATCTGAATTTTTAAAATTGAAAATAGTCAAAGCCATTGATTCTGTGGACTTTGAGAGACAAGGCAAGTTACAAAAATCTAATAAAATAATTCAAAATTAATATCACCATTAGGCAAACTAATGTACTGGCTAATCTGTGGTATTAAGTAGCCTTGATGTATTATGTTACTTAGGTAAAATGACTGCAGTCCTTCTCACTCATCAGCCTTTAAAGCTAATTTCCCTTCCTTGGGGTACTAGGGGATGGAAAAACAAGAAATGGGATGGAACAGAGATATAAAATAGGATGAGAAGCAATTTTAAACTTCACTGGCCAGTGTGCATATGAAGCAATCTAAGAAGAGGTAAATATTGATTATAGTCAATAACTCTTCCAGAAATGCTTTTGGCCATGGGAGAAAAGATTGAGGAGGGTTCAGTCATTCTGTTGCTCCTACCAGGAATGTGACAGTGTCATAGTTAGTTTGTCCATTTGACACACCTGGGAAGGAGGGAACTAAGTTGAAGATCTGACCCCATAGATAGTTAATTGATGTAGGAGGGCACAGATTGGAGTCAGTGATTTTTTCCTTGGGCAGCTGGGCCTGCAGTGAAGAAGCATGGTAGCAGAGCAAGCAGGATGGAGAAATCCAAAAAAAGCAGCATTCCTCTCCATCTCTGGCTTCAGTTCCTGACTTGACTTCCTGCCCTGCCATGCCTCCAGGACGGACTATAATATTTAACCCTTTCACCCTCCAGTTGGTTTTGATGAGTGTGGTATCGCGGCAACAGAAGACAGCAGCAGAAAGAAGACAGGTGGGTCATCAATATCAAGACTTTCTAATAGACTGGAAACCTCTCTTCCAGGTGTGCTGCCAGACACACTAGATCAAATCTTTGGAAAGCGAAAATTCCTGTACTGTGTGTCCCACTTCGACTTAAATTCCATCACTATCACAAGTCGTTGTCATCACCCGTACAGGATGCTATAGCTAGTGCCCCTGCCGCTTTCGCTTGTGTCTCGCCTCAGCTGATACCATTTTGCTGTGAGTGGAAGCACTGCACAGAGCAAACCTGAGAAGCTGCGCGACCTTTCTGAATTGCTTCAAGTTAGGAGGTGTGGAGGTAGCAAGCAAATCTCGATCTCATTATGTTCCTGAATGAAAGAATGCAATGAACAAGCTCAACCTGTCAAGGCAGAGACTGAAAAGGGCCTTTCTTATTGAGTTCTCTCATGTTTTTGTCAAAAAGTAATTTTAACCAGATATGCATGGGCTTATCCCGAGACATTCTCCCGTTTCCTGGAGCAATCCCGCACCACCTTCTCTGCTTTAGCTCAAAGGTAAGTCTTCAAGGCATGTGAAAAAAGGCCTCAGATTTACTCTTTTGAAATTTATTGGGGATATATAAGCCCTCTGCAACATGATATAAATTTTGCCAGAGAATGTCAATCTGTATGTCTTAAATAAATAAAGTTCACTGGGCACTCAATTTGTGTTGACTCTACAGAACATGGATAAAGAAGTACATTTACAAGTCAGAGACACTGGGTCTCCATGTAATTGACTTGTATACTTGGCGCCATGGATTGCTATATTACTTTTCTTTCATCTTTGAGTTTTCAGAATCTCTGAGCTGCTTTGTCATTTCAACATAAATTCTTATGCATATGTATATATACTATGTATACCTATGCTATTTATATTAACTATATATAATTATATATAGTTAAATATGTGTATTTATATATAGTTCAATTTAATCCTGTTTGTTTTACATTTTAATTATTTAAATGTTAGAATTAAAAATCTTCTGAGTTTGGAGAGACACTTTAGTTAGTAAAATGCTTGCTGTATCAGCTTGAGGAACTGAGTGTAGTCTTCCAAATAATCATTAAATGACTGGGTACCATGGTACATACCTGTAATCCCAAAGTTGGGGAGCAGGAGACAGGAGGCTCTAGTATAATTGGGCTTTCAACCTTCAGTTCAGGGGAGACCATATCTTAAAAATGGACTGGAGAAGAATCAAGAAAGGCCCCGACATCAACCTTTGGCCTCCAGACATGCATGCACCCACACGCACATGAATACTTAACTGTGCTCATTCGCAGATGACCTGTATTTAATTGATCTCTTGTAATATGTAACATTTCTACCTCAATCATTAATCCTTGTAGCTTTTTCATGGATTAAAAACATCCAAAACAGTTATCATCATACAGATGAGGATTTTATTTTCAACTCTTTGCTTTTACATATGTATGTATGCAATGTATGTATTGTATGTAATGTATGTAATGTATGAATATATGTATGTATGTATTTAGTTTTATATTCCTCCTGTTCTAGAATCACAAACAGGAATTTCCATCCTGCTCCCAATCTTAGGGGGAATGCTCTTCAATTTTACTCTTAAAAATTAGCAGTAAGATTTTCATGGAATATCCTTACTGAATTCTGGAGGCTCCTTCAAGACCTAGACAGCCAAGAGTCATCAGCAAGTTTACAAAAAAAATTGTCCAGCACTTTTAATCTTAAGCAATAATCAAAGGGTGTATGCCCAAGAGCATAGTTTCCAACCATGAGTTACAGCTTTGGTTAGTCTGTGTAAACACTGCTAGCTATAGCATGGGCAGGGACTCTGTCCTATGGCTCTGCACTGTGTAAAATCAACCAATGAGCACAAGGAGCTGTCTCCCCATTGCTGTGTGGCCTCAGACACTGTCTGGGTATCAGTACTGTGCACACTGTCAGCTCCACAGACCTCCAGTACTTAACTGGCATTTTCTTGCCAGTATAAAGCTCAGAATGGTATCTTTCAGAGATAATGTTTCATGATATACTGAGCTGTCATTGAACTATGGGTCATCTGGGGTATGTTGGCTCTTTTTCTTCACTGTATGTGGAAAGTTATTGTTGTTCTCACTACTCAATGGTATAGTATGGGGTACTGTATAAAATATTTTCCTCAAAATGTAATTAAGATTTTCAATATATCATCACTTTCCTCATTACTAACAAACAATACACTTTTTATATCTTCATTTGTATGAGGTTTAACAATACTCAAATACTATGCCAAATATAGTTCTTGAAAAAGATTAATTTTTAGGTCATTTGTCTTTCACAAAGCTCTTAATAAATTCCAGACTTTCTAACTTTCACAGTAGAGCCTGAATTACTTATCCAAAGCCTTCTTTTGATGACAATTACAGCAAGAACATAATTCATTTAATCCTCAGGTTGAGCTTCCTTTATTAAGGGAGATTAGCTTTTGAGCTTCATAATTATTTGAAAATAATACTTGATGTATCATAAATTTGTGAGAAATAGTTCTGTGTTTTTAGGAGATGTTTAATTTAAAATTCTGCCATTAATATTCGAGGGAAGCAGATATACACATCTCTGCGACACCATAGATCTGCTCTATGGTCCTGCATATCCTAACTGCCTGAAGGAATGGCCCAGTACCATCTGCACAGTAAGAAGCCAATGGATATGCATCTACTCACTGAATTGCCATAGGAGACAGGAAACTTAAACACTTTTGTTTAGAGAAATACCAAAGTTTGGAATTCCTCCCTTTGCAGGATTCCACCAACCTTGATACTATAATCTTGGCCTGAGGCCTAGAAATGAAGCATATAAATACCAGTGTATGTCCAAATAAAACATATGGCCAAAGATAAGAAACAGCACACAAAGCATGGAAGGAAATAAAGGTACTCTAGTTGTCTGACTTATGCACACATCTGTGAATCTACCCCTGTGCACTTTGGGAGAATTCTAGGAGATACATGCTAAGGAAACACTTTCACAGATGATATCAATAAGCCACTTTTCCTAAATCACTTTGGTACTGCTTAGGTATGAGCTCTATTTGTGGAAATTTTTTACTATCCAGACAATGAACACAAGTGAATTTTGTAAAAGGCAGTAGTGACATTTGCAGGAACATTCACTCTGCACCAAGCGAAGCATGACCCCCTGTGCAACACTTTGTGGATATCAATACTGGAGACTCTATTGGAATGCCATCAAATAAAAACTCCATTGTGAAAATCAGAGAAACTAGGTTTAATGTCTAAATATTGAAAGGTTTTCCAATGTTCCTGGGAACTAGTAAAGAATAGTTTTATGTATTTATTTAGCCAAATAATAGATTTTTTTTTCTTTCCTAAGAGAGCGATGCTACAGTGTCACTAAGATATAACAGGAAGTCCATGGCTCCCTGCAATAGAAGCATTTCCTTGTAGCTCATGCAAAGTTAAGGCATCTCAGAGGCAGGATTCTGTAGAGATCATTTGAACTTGTGCCAACAGGGACCATTCTCTTTTCTGTCATCCTCTATAGGGATGAGTATGATCAAACCCGTGATAACATGACATAAGATCATTCTTCAGTTGGTTTAGGGTTGGTGATTAACAGGATCTTTGAGCAATGAAATCACCAGTCTACTCAAGTAGGAGAATCTTATCATTGGTATCTCGTGGATAGATCAATGTTCAAAATGCTGCAAAAAAGCTCATAAGCAATACAAGGAAGAGGAGGCTGCCTGCACTCTCCCCACCACCGAGGGACCAAGCAGAAATTCACCCCATGGCTGAGACATCCAGCTGCAAAACATAGCTTTGGTTGTAGTAGCAGGCCTTTCTCTGAGTGATGTCAGAAGCCACTGTTTGCTGGGAGTGTTGAGAAAGAAATCCATGATTCGGGGGGAGAAGAGCATGGAGAGTGAGCAAGGTGCAGAGAGATAGAGGGTGAGCTAACAAGAGCTCTGTGAAGATCCTCCTGTCGGGAATTGTGGGAAACTAGTGAATGGAATAGGTTGGGCTCAGGGGTCACTAGGGTAGGAGCAAAGCTTCTAGGGGTGCTGGCAGCATTCCGACAGTATCTGTAATTGTTTAAATATTGAGCAAAATATAACTCCTTATATTTCATATGCTGTGATAAAGCAGAAGGGACTTTCCTCAGCATGTAGGAGAATGTTGAACTCAATGTTGTTGTTGTTTTTTTAACATTGTCTCGAATTCCCCCAAAGATTTGGTTTAGTATTTAGTATACTACAAAGTTTTAGCAATTATTATTTGAGTGAATGAATGGATGGATGGAAAAGATAGAACAGATGGCCCTGTGCAGCTATGTCAGTGAACTTATTTTAAAAAATGCTTTACGTTTCCTTGGTAATATTTTAAGTAACAGGATGATATCCTAACTCCACGATTCCTAATTAGCTTGAAAATAACTTGGGTCTTACAGCTCAACCTGAGGTCAATGCATCATAATTTAAAATCATGCAATAAAAATATTTTTGTGTTTACCTTTTAAACTTTAGGAAGTTTCTGTTTTAGGACTTAAAACTGAAATATTTCAACTTGAAAATGTTAAGGTAGAGTGTGTGAATAAAAACAATTTTCCATTTAAATTTAGCAGTACATATTGTAAAAGTTGACAATGTCCAATATGTAAAATTTATGTCTGAATGTTAAGTATTTTTCATTGGTTGGTACATGTGCCTAAATATTGGTTTACTCCAAATAAATATCATAACTTTGATAGCAAAAAATGCTGTACAATCTCTATAATTGCTATCGTGCACATAATAACATAAATAAGACAAAACCCAGTATTTTGACATAGAAATTGCATAAAATTTATTTTAAAAATATCTTAAATGCAAACTAAACTCCAGTTTAAGAAACGGAAGTAACATTTAAATTGATTTCAGAGAGAATTTTTTACTCTTTCTTTACCCCTACTTCTTTTCCTCTGTTGAACTCAAAGTAGTTGAAAAAATAGAATTACCTGAAACATTCCAGAATATATGAGAAGACCTCTGTGCTCTGCAGAAATTATTAGCTTTAGTAGTTTGGCATGAGGAGCAGCTTGAATAACTTTGTCACCTGTAAAAAGAACCCGCTTACCAGGAAGTTATGTATAAAATTTACAAGTGAGTGTGAGGAACATTCCACTGTAGTGATAGATAAATCACAGGTTTTCTGCCTTAGAGCAAGAATAATTTACTAAATATCACTTTTGCCCTTGTTATCCCTTTAAGTCTTGGCAGCCACATAATCACCTGCTGCGAATGGTGTGTGTGTGTGTGTGTGTGTGTGTGTGTGAGAGAGAGAGAGAGAGAGAGAGAGAGAGAGAGAGAAAGAGAGAGAGAGAGAGGAAGAGGGAGGGAGCGAGGGAGGGAGGGAGGGAGGGAGACAGAGACAGAGAGATTATGAAGTCCTGTTGTACTGTGGTCCTGGTACAGCATTGCACATGCTCATCTGGATGTATTTGCCTGAATCTCCATACCCAATTCTTCTGACCAGCTCTTGAAGAGGAGACTTCCATCCACCCTACCTGCCTGGCAACTCCCACTCAGCATGTGGGCAGTGAGCCTCACCTAGGATAAAGCAGGTTGCACCCACATCCCACCTGTGACTTTTGTTGTGAGTCACAAAGAAAAATACTTTTGAAACTTGGCTGATAAATAGCAATTTTAAATAAATGTCTCTACTTTGAATATATTATTAAATTGCATGTTATATTAAAATATTCACTCTAGCCATTTCTATTTTTAAATATTATATTGTTACTACATATTATATTAAAATCTATGTTTTTGATATTTTTCTTTCAAAACTGGCCATAATTATCAGAAAAATTAAGGGTTAAAAAGCCAATTTTCAAGTGTTTGCTGACTTTCCTGGCTATTACATGTCAAATTTCATCTTTCCAAAAACCATTTGGTAGGACTGGTAAAGCTCTTAGAATAGTGTGAGATTTCTAGTGACAGGCCTGACTTGACTTTAAAATGAACAGAAATGTGATACCAGGACTATGACTTTGGTAAACCTTCCAATAGTTGTATTTTTAATGAGCATCGGATTTGCCAGGTTAGCTGTGAGAAGAATTTGGAAAAGAGAAAGAGGAGGTGGTAGTGAGGGCTATTGCAGATGTGAAGAGGAAGTCAAGGAGAATTCAGTTATGCCACTGAATGAGAATCTCCTGAAACAGCACTACTGACTATTGTGTTTCGAAGGATATAGTTAAAATATTTAAAATTAATTAACATTAAGTATTTAATGTTTAATTAATATTAATATAATGTTAATACTAACATAAGATATAAATTAATATAAGTGCTTAAATATCCAGAGTATTAATATTTATTAAATTGAATAATATGTACTATTAATTATATAGTAAATATATATTTATATATGTATATTATGTATTTTAGACCCCATGCTGTGTTTTAAGGGAACTCCTATACAGCACACAGAGATGCTGGGCAGGCTGCTGATGTCACATACACATTCCCCTTGGCAGTTCTGGGAACTCATGCCAAAGGACAATTTATCTTATATTTTAGTCAACTCCTCACAGATATTAATGAAAGCCCTGGTGAGCTGTGTGCACCATGGCTGGTGTGTCTTGTGTCTTTAGCTTGAATTACAGGCCAGTGGGTTGAACTGAGAGACTGCTCACATGTTCTCCAGATTCTCAGATTTGAGAGAGGGGGGCTTCTCAGGGTGGGGCCGGGTCATCAGCTCCCTTCTCCCCGCTGGCATCTTACAGTTCTTTCTTGTGCCTGCCTTTTGTTACCCCAAACTTTCAAGGGTTTTCATCTGTTGCTAAGGGCGCAGGCATTTTTTGCTGAGCACATTTTTTTTCCCTTGGGTTTTTGAATTTTCTTCATTTTAGAGGTAAATTGGGCTTCTTGTCCCCATGTGTGCGTGCACAAACAGTATGCATGTGTCGAGTGTGGGTCAAAATGCTGCTCATTGCTTGCAGTGCGCTCCAAGGGGAGATGTCATGAATACTGTCCCTAGCTCTGCCAGCACTGAGATGGACTGGAGACAGCAATAATAGCGAAAGTGAACCACTGACACTCACTGGCATCCGTCTACCCACCACACATCTGCTCATCTTTCAAGAAAGATCCAAACGGTTAATAAAGACAGATTAAAGCAGACAGACCTTGCTGAGCTTTGGGGTGGAGGTAGAGGCATGTTCCAGGCTTTCTGCTGCCTTGCGGGTTCAGCCTCAAAGTACACAGAGCATTTAGGAGAAACCCCAGCTATCACTGACCCTTCCTGTTGCTGAGCGTGAAGTGTCTAGGCTTTGAAATCTGGTGTTGAATCCAGAAACCTGATATGGAAATGGTAACTGTAGCTACTCAAAGGTGGCTTTATGAGGCTTAGGCATGGGACTGCACTGGAAATGTGGGGCTCTGAAAGTAGGAATCAAAAAAGGAAGAAAAGGAAATAATCCTTAGAGCACATAGAAGCCATTGACGCTTATGACTCAGTTCATATAATTACTCAGTAATTGAGATTTATATGTTTTAAAGCATGCATGCAGTAGTGTTAAAATTCAGTGTGCCGAACATACATTATATAAATTATATTCATGGTATTCTCTCTCATTGAGCATAAACATGTACATGTTCATGTATGTCCCATACTGAGAATATATACTTACATATAAATTATATTCATGGTATTCTCTCTCATTGAGCATAGACATGTACATGTTCATGTATGTCCCATACTGAGAATATCTACATACATATAAATTATATTCATGGTATTCTCTCTCATTGAGCATAGACATGTACATGTTCATGTATGTCCCATACTGAGAATATCTACATACATTCCCACAAGGGATGTGTGATGACTTGTAGTATGCTCTGTATGTGAAAACTGCCAGGAGATCTACAGTCTCTTTCTCCATAGTAGTCTCTTTGGTCCACCTCCATTCAAGACTGAGCAAATGTATGCAATCATTTTTGGGGTGGCAGCTGACTCATGCTTTCCAATGAGGCTCCAATTGGCTGCCAGAGGTAACCCAGAAAACACTGGGCATTCTTCAGATGGGAGATATAAGTGGGACTATCAGGAAATGGGATTCATGATCAGATCTGCAGCAACCAAATGAGGTTACAAAATTCTGGTTAGTAAGAAAAAGGACTCTGAACAAGGGGGAGCTCATGAACCCCAGACTGATAGCTGGGAAACCAGCATAGGACTGATCCAGACTCCCTGAATTTGCATGTCAGTTAGGAGGCCTGGGCAATCTATGGGGCCTCTAGTAGTGGATCAGTATTTATCCCTAGCATACAAATGGACTTTGGGAGCCCTTTCTACATAGAGGGATACTCTCTCAGCCTAGACACACAGAGGAGAGCCTAGGCCTCTGCTCTAAATGATGTGACAGACTTTGAAGATCCCCCATGGAAGGCTTCACCCTCCCTGGGGAGCAGGAAGGGAACTGGATAGGGGTTCAGTGGGGGACAGGGTGAGGAGGGGAGGGAGAGGGAACAGTTATTGTCATGTAAAACAAGCTTGTTTCTAATTTAAATAAAATAGAGGAAAAAAAAAGAAAACTCAGGTCATAGATTGGTTCAAAAATTTCCAGGGTCAACAGACCACTGGTTTGCAGGCCTAGCAAGACCAAGGTTGTCTTAATGTAGTGAGAGACCTCAGAGATCTTGATTCTGTACACTATGAACTTTGGGAAGGGGGAATGTTGTTCACCCTTGAGGAAGCTACAATGCAGTGTGATCCCAATTCATGCCTTCATTGGCTTTAAAGGAAATATTTAAATAATTGTCATTTAATCTCAATTGGTTGTCAGGTTGGGTATTGTGATGCCTAATTTCAGATGACAACTTGAGATGTAAAAGCATCTACTTGGTGAACTCTGGACATGTCTTTGGGGAGAATCTTAATTACATTAATCACAGTGGGAAGTCTTCCCACTGCAGGTGGCAACATTCCCTGAACTGGAATCCTGGACTGTGTCAAAAGAAGGCAATAAGCTAAAAGCAAGCATTCACCCCTCTCTGGTCTTTGACTGTGTATGGAGGCTTGAATAAAAATGGCTCCGAAAGGTTCATAAGGACTGGTGCTATTTGAAAGGATTAGGGCAGTGGACTTGTTGGAGGAAGTATGTCACTGGGGGTGGGCTTTGAGGTTTCAAATGCTTATGCCAGGCCCTGTCTCTTTCTTCCTGCTGTCTGTGGATTTGGATGAAGAATTACCAGTTAACTCTCCAGGATCATGTCTGCATTCATACTGCCATGCTTCCTGCTGCCATGCTAAGGTGACAGTGGACTAAGCCTCTGAAAGTGTAATCCAGCCCCAATTAAACGCTTTCCTTTATGTGAGTTGCCATGGTCATGGTGTCTCTTCACAGCCATAGAACCTTGACTAAGACACTGTGGTTGCAATGAGACCACCTGCCTTGGGATCCTGCTGTCATGATTTTGTGTTTTCCCCAGATAAAAATTTCCATCAGTCTTTATATCAGGCATCCTTGCAACACAACAATGGTTGTATCCTTTCATTTCCTGTCATTGTTCTTTGATTCCTACTGCCAGAATCAGAAGTAATTGTGTTTCATGGTGCTGCATGTGGGTTCCAGAAGATACATGGCACTTGGAGAGGCTGTTCTGCTAACACCCATGCCTAAAGACAGATGAGAAAGAACCTGGAAAGAGGTCTAAATTACATGAAGAAGGAAACATTTTCACAGCACTAACACTGAACCCCCTTTTCCCTGGCGTTGCCAATGTTCATGGCTGATATATTGGAACACAGTTGTCAAAGTACCTAGTATAACAAAGGAACCACTCATATCACCATTTTAATTCATTGAGGAGGGAAGGTGATATCCGCCAAGGAGAGATGGGATACGACCTTAACCAAAGTGCACAAATGACCATCTCTAAGGTAAAATGCAGACTTCTGGGTAATTTGAAACCAGACAATTCCTCCTTTCTGCTGTATAAAGGGAATTCTATCAACCATTTTGCTTTTTGGACAATTAACATCTTTCCACCTTTATGGGCTCCATGACGTAATAACCATTATGCATTCTGTATTATACTCAGCTATCTGATATTAAAACCATTTTTGAATGATCTTAAAGTTATCAAATATGCCCTGATTAGTTTCGTACATTTAGTGTTTATGGTTACACAAGAATCTCCATGTGGTGGGTTTCTTTTTATTTCAGAATGAATTTATGTCTAGAAAACACTTCTTATTTAATTGGTTGAAATGACTGGAGTCCAGCATATAGAAAGTTTCACTGATATTCCTTTTCAGAGTGGAGCTACTGTCGTGAAGACAAGGAACTCATGGGCAGTCAGACGCATAAGTACAGCTCATTTTTTTTTAAAAAAATCTGGATGAGCTAAAAGCCTGGGAAAATATGGTGGGTGGGGAAAACAGTGAGTCTTAGTGCCACAAAAACAAGGTCATGAGATACACTTGCCTGTATGTTTGCAGCAGGAAACATTGTAAGATGGTTTACAATGGCTGACACTAGGGAATCCCAAAGGTAAGTTAGAATCAGAAGCCAGTTTTGGTGTTTTGCTCTGTCAAATGTTGCTATGGACACAGAGAACTATGAGCTACCCAGAGAGGAAAAATGGAAATTGATATTGAAGTATAGCAAAGACCACATCAGGTACAAGGAAACTCTATTGAGAAATGCATCTAAATCAACTGTGTGGGCCATACATGTTCCTCATGTTGTATGGAATCCAGCTGGCCTTTGATGGTGATGGACTATGAAATCCTACAATGCTAGATACCCAGTAGATGATGTCTACTGATGGGACCATGTGGCATTTCCTTTTGATTTTAGAGGTGTAACTGAGGTGCACACACCCATGCTTAGCCTACGTTGTCTCCCTCAGCTGTGATTTATAGTCTCATCATCTCCACCAGGGCTCCCATGAGCCCTGCAGCTGCCTGTCTGCATCTATCTTTTGCTCAGTAACATTCTGAAAACATGATTGCCTGCCCTGCTTATTCACTTACTAGAAGACATTTTTCAAGTTGTTTCTCTCCCCTTTAAATACTTGGAATTTGAATAATCCAATTGCAAGTTCAGGATTTCAACACTCTGTTTGATAAATCAGAACTCAAAGACTTAGATTTAATTTTAATTTTTGTCAGTGAAGCTTACTAAAATATTTAAAACACTCTAAATTAATTCTACATATTTACCTCTTGGGGTACTTTTAATGTTATTTCCTCATGAGACTCTCACTGCAAATATGTTCTATGACAAGAAAAAAAGGCCAGGAAAAGGATGGGATACATCTGGTTCTGAACACTTGTCTTCATGATGGAATGAATCTGAGTATTCCCACAAACTTCTCCATAGGTGTGCTGTCTTTAGTGGTATGGAAGGGATCATGGGCCTGGAGAGTGGTATGTAATACATGATGAGGGTATCTATGAGGTGGAGGAATGCTTTGTTTCTTCAAGGCTGTGGTTTTTATAGACCCACTCTTGATGGAAGATTGAGGACTAAGCACCACTGATGTCCTAGAACCAAACTTTAGAGTTACATATTTCCTAGGTCATTGCGTTATCCTACAGCCTAATTCAGGGTTTGGTAAACTCATTTTTATAAACACAAGTATATTAGTAAACTGATTTTCAGATCTCTGCAACCAGTGTCTTCTTGGCTCCTTTCGCTTGTGTTTTATCAGAATAATTTGTTGTCTATGACAACAAGATGTTTATTTTTAATTTATTATTGTAATTTTCTTAAGGTGCTTCAAGCATAATAATAAAAACAGTAACTAATTGCAGCTAGTGTTGGCATGGATATTGCCAATTGGATCTTTTAATAAAGCACTAATGAGAGGACTAAATATGCGATTCTAATCAAAAGTATTAAACGTGTGTGTATTCAATGCCCCAGTGAAGTTCGCAAACACACAGTAAAGAAATACTTCTGAAAATTCATAAACATAACTGACATTGCATTAGCATTTTGTAAAATAATAAAATTTTTAACTGAAACAGGAAATGAGAAAACCAGCTAAATGATAAAAACAGCAATCATAAAATGAAATAAAATCATGAATAAAAATATTTTGAAAATTCTTCACAACCCTTTAAATGAAGAAAAATATCATGTGCTGTACAGTCCTATTGTAAAAATTGTTTTCCACTCCCACAGTGTTTACAGATGAGAGGTACATGAGAATTATTGATACATGTTCTGTTTTATGTTTGCTAATTCTTACAAGATAATTTTGTATGCATATAAGGACTTAGGAGATAAATTTTTAAAATCCCATGGTTTGCCTGGAAACATATAGATCTCATTTCCTGAATCATGGGGATTTCTGCATCCACTGAGTCCTATGCTTCTTGCTCCATGGTGGCCGGAGAAGAGCTATGCGCATTCAGAGTCTCCAAAATTTCTCACTCACTCAGGCATGTTGGTCCTAGTTGCTTGTCTCCACTCTGAATAGTGCTAGATAAGATACTTCAAAAAGGTATTTAACTTTATTTATCTAAAATACAAAAGTGCCTTTATGGATGTTGAAGTACTTCTGAAAGTCTTTTATTAAATAGTAAACATGTCAAAAATCATTACTATCTGAGCAGAATTGCTTCTATGAAAACTACTAGACTCTTCTTTTTACATAATAAAAAATAAAATAAAAAGAGAAATACAATAGTTCTGTCTTTACATTCCTTAATGGCTCAGGCAATAAGAATGTGCTAGAAAACTTTCACTAGCTTCCAAGGTCAATAGATAGACTACTTCTATAATCCAGCCAATTTGCTATAATTGAGATAAAGTAACTTGTTCTGGAAAACCGGATGATCTTTTGTATATTTCACAGATTGTGCTGCCTGTATGCGTATCTCAGGTCAGCTAGTGAGTCAGCACATATATGTGCACACACATATGAACCTACACACACATGCGCGTACAAACACACATCACATACAGAGAGACAGAGACACACACAGAAACACAGAGAAACACAGAGAGAGAAACACAGAGAGAGATACACAGAGACAGGGTCTCTCTCTCTCTCTCTCTCTCTCTCTCTCTCTCTCTCTGTCTCTCTCTCTCTCTCTTTTCTGTTATTATGTGAAATTCCAACCTCAGGAAGTGCTTTCTAAACCAAGCTCTTTTGTTATAAAGACAGGGGATGTAAATCAAGGAAGTGATATCAGATACTGTTTTTGAAAGAGGCCAAGTTAAAGACATACTTTCCACCTGTCAGGATATTCAAAATATGAGTGCACAGACTGAATTTAATCACTTACAAAAATGTTATGAAAATTAAAAAGACTGGGTAAGAAAAATAAAATCTTTCATAATAATTATTTGCTTTCTCAGAATATTTAAATGACTATCACAACAAATGAAAATCTATGTATTTCTGCAATGATAATTCCTTTATTTAGTTGAAACTACACTATTCTTTTATCTAGTACATTCCAACCACAGTTTCTCCTCCCTCCACTCCTCCTAGCTCCCCACAAATACCTCCCTTCTTCTCCAGATCTGTCTCTTCATTTCCTCTTCAGAAAAGAGCAGGTCTCCAAGAGACCACAGCCAATCAGGTCAAAACAAGATACAATAGAACAAGGAGAAAGCCCATGTATTGAGGTTGGACAAATCAAACAAAGAGGAGGAAAAGAGTCAATTCATAGAAGTGTTTACTAATTATCTGATAAGAGAACTGCTTAAGGTGCTTTGAAAGTAAGACATGCTATTAACAACATGGTCGTTCCCTCACACACGAGCATATAGAATGTCAGCAATACAACTGTAGTAGAGTTAGACATCAATCAGTTTGTGCCATGTGATGCTATAAAAAATAGTGTATCAGAGCTGAGAATATTGCAGTGAACTTGACCTTGGTTTAAACAAAGCTCAACAGCACATGCTAAAAATACAGCTTTTTCAATCACAAACCTTTAATGATTAAACATTTTTCAAGTGTTTAAAACAAAATATTCATTTTGAACTACTTTAAATATTATTTGACAAACAGTCATCTTTTCACTGAAGTTTGCTTCTGAAAATGCTAAAATATAACTACTTTCAATGATTTTTAAATCATTATCCATGTTCTCTGCAGTTGCCATAATTAACCAGGAAAATTTGTGAGAACATACCCATTCATATGAATTGACAGCTGCTCAGGGTAACATATTGATTAATATCAACGCATCCTTTTAATAAAAAAGAACAAAAATTAATGAAAACAGCCAGGGAATCATCAATCTACAGAATAATTTTGTTTCCAACGAATATTTCCATATCCTATGAATGGCTACTCTATCAGTTCCTTTTCAAACTTATCTGGAAATAGCCTCCTAAACCAGCCTAGAGTAGTCCTTTCTCGGTGATTCTACATTGAGGACTTGACAATGACGATGATAAAATGAGCCCAGAAGCCTTGTCAAGAAACCTGGGCGGGAGCTGGGCAATCAACTGGTAACTTATTTACCCATTCTGCATTTCCTCATCATCACTGAAGTCTCCTTATAGACTCCTTATAGAATCCATAATAGGTCATAAATTGTACAGGATATATTAAATTGAATACACTGTGCTTTATACAACAGGCCTACAGTGCACTGTTTTTAGTGCTGCCTGCATTTCTTGACTTAGAGAAGCCTCAAGTCAGTTGCTGGTAAGAATCATGAGAGGGTTGGCTGTGTTCTACCAGTGAGTGGTACCCAAGTGCTGCCAGCTCGTGACCATGCAGGAGAACTCTGCAGATGAGCCTGCCACCTAATGCTACACCCTCCTGGACCCTGAGAGGATGCCGGTGGCTCTCTGTGCCCTGGGATACAGCTACCCCTTGACATTCTTTCCTTGCTGTTTCATCAGGACTATCAGGAGAAACATGGCTTTCTGTTTCACCTTCCTCACTATGCTCTTTCAACTGCTTGGGTATGCAGAGACATCAATTTCAAAGTAGTTATTTTCTATTCATTCTGGGTGTGTAACTCAAATTGGGTACTTTGAACTACAAATTGGGCACTTTTAACTATTATTCGCACTCTATTCAAAACCCCTGTACAATTCAGTTATGAAACACAGTAAACAACATTGGTAATATTCTGACTTTGGGAAGCTGTATATAGAGTTGAACCCCATCTGAATAATAGAAGTTTTATATAATAGCTCATGACCTTGGGAGGTAACTACAAGAATAAACAGGACTGACAGAGCAGATGACCGTCCTGATGTAGCCAATGTCAGACAGGCAATTGACTCAAAAGCCATGGGTACCACTATCTTTAATTACATGTGAATTTTAAAGGGAAAGAAAATGAACCATGTCAATACATCACATGTATCTTCTGATCGCTCATTAGCAAAGACATTTGTATAGTTTTATTTAAAAACATTGTTCCTGTGAAATTTCTAGTTACTGTTTTCCTTTGTTATTTTAATAATAAAGGAATATCATGTTTTCTTTGTTATCAAATAAAAGAACACTTTTTCACAAAAGTTGTTTTTTGTACATTTTAATCTATTGATGGGAAAATTAAAAACCATATAAGTATGAAAGGGGGTGTTTATTACATTTTCAATGATAGGAATCTATATTTGACAGTCTCAATTTCTTTGTCTGAATCTGGTAAAGAAAAACTCATTAACTGAGATCAGAAAAACCACAGCACCTGTGCACAACACAGACTTTGGAAAAGATGTGATTTGTGTTTATTTTTAATCATGCAGGTACTGATTTCATGAATATTTTCAACTTTCTTTCAGCCTGTTGCTTTGAGAGACTTCTGCTCACAAAAGTGAAATTGTCCCCTCTTGTGTATTTAGTTTTGAAAAGGGAAGGATAAGCCCTGAAGTGAAGACAACTTGGGGGAGCCAAGTGCTCTCCTTGGCTTTGCTAAGTTGGCCCTCTCCAAGGTATAGAGGAGGTACAAACTCATTATAGTCAAGACAAAGTTTTGGGTGAGTTATAATATAATCTTAGCAATTCAGAGGTGGTAAACTTGGCAGTAATATCACATTCTATCTGGACTCCTGTCCGCAACTAACCTCTTAAGTCAAAGGTACCAGGGTGAAAAAAATGAGTGTTAACTGCAACACTAAGAGAGAAATAGGGAGGCTCTCTTTGGCACAGCAACCAATAGATGATGGGAAGGGGTCCCCCAGGCCATAGGAATCTTGTTAAAAGTCACATGCCTAGTAAGTTTTGTCTGGGTCTTTTATCCACAGTTCTAAACGTATGTTCCAAGGAGAAGGCAAAGAGCAGAAAACCAAAAACACAAGCATATGATGTAAGTGGAATTTCTTCATAATAAGCAAGGTTCTATATGGATGATGTCTCAGATTGATGCAGACAGAATTACTTAGTTCTAGCCACAACCTTGCAAGAGGGCAAGCTGCAGACTGACCAAGGGCTTGTGTGTTTTACCCTTCCTACCTACACTGTAACATGAAACATTTTTACAGAATAATTGATCTTGCAGTTTGACTTTCCCTTAAAGTCATGTATTAATAAGCAAGAACCAGGTCTCTGGCTCAAGTTAAACGTGACATGACCATGACTGCCATGTCAGGAATGCATCATTGTCATGCTGCTGATTTATGAATTACTTGTTACCAATTGACTGGCCTTTATTCCACACAAAACAAAGTGACCATCCATGTGACCAGTGTAGACAGCTTCAGCACCTAACATTCCATGTGTGGACACACCGAAGGATGGTTAGGTTCCAGGAGCCTAAGCAGATATCCAGTCAATAGCAAATTCTTCCTCAAGGGCCTCTGATGGAACTTTGAGGATTACCACCATATATATTGGAAACCTTTCAGGGGGTCTATGTAGGTGAATCCTAGTTTAGTGGGGTTGAATCCTCTCAATACATGCTTCCATTGTGTGGCATGGGTTTGAAAAGTTCTCTGATATTGCACATGAATTGTAGTATTAGTGGGTCAAATCTGCACATATGATCAGCAGGTATAGGGATGAGGGGGGCGGGGATGGATGGGCTCGAGAGGTCATCACTGTCCCTCTAGTGTGTCTCCACTTGGGTGTTGGTTTCACACAATTTTATCTTATTGTCTGCATTACTAAATGTTCTGACATTTTTTGCTGAATTAGTCCCTTGCCTCAGGGTGAAATGGCACCCTTGCACCAGACTGCTGGAGGTCAAGAGTCATCACAGATCTGTTATACTTACTCATTCTTCCTTCTGCAGCAAGTATTTCTGGTATCAGGAGGAGGCCTAAGCAGGGCCTCCTCAGAAACCCACCCCAGTTCTTTCTGGCTAACACAGACAGTGACCAAATACATGGGCAGTTAACTCCATCTTGATGAAGGAGGTTCAGGGAGCTTTGGGTTGGGTTGTTAATGGTCCTCAAGTTTTTCGACTTCCTCTCTGAATTGTCTTGGATGACAAGGGCTCAACTAAAGGAATGCCTTAAAGAAAACTATTTGCTCAGAATTTTCTCTCACCATTTTACATTCTGTGGTTCATAGTAGCAAACATTTTTATTACTATGTGATTCATGAATTCTCAGCATAAACTTTATTTTCATATTTAATACAAAGAGAAAAGGTGACACTAGAGAGAAATTTGGAAGTATGTGATGTCTGCTGATGGGAGCATGGTAAACGGCCAACCTCCTGTAAAGTTTGCCATAGCTGCCTCAGAATTAAAAATTAAATATTAATTTTGTCTCTCCTACCCTTTTAATCTCTGTTCTCATAATTTCCTCTTACTGTCTTGTGTTTTTAAATTCCAAGTTCTGTATATTTAAGAGTATTCTAGGAAAAATTATGAAACATCTAAAAATTGATTATGAATGAATTTGAGTATTTGAAGGATGTGATTTCAGGTCAGCCACATCCCTGCATGGAAAGCTTGTGTGGAGATGAGTAACTTGCTGGCTGATATTGCTTTACATTCTCCTGGTATACTCTACCACGAGGACTAGCTCTAAACAAATGGACTGCAAACTGAAATTCCCACCCAAGGATTGGAACCCGAGAACACCTGTAGTGACAAGAAATAGACCAGCAAGCATCAGACCCAGGAAATCTCTGAGTACATTAGGATAGCTCCAGTAGTCTGATGTTATCCTCTAGGACCGCCTGTCTCAGCACCTTAAGGATCCCTCACTAAAGCAGGTAGAAAGGCAGCATCAGCCATGCCCACAGAAGCAGCCTGAGCCACACCCACAGAGGGAAGCTTAACCGGACCCACCCACCGAGACAGCCTCAGCTACAATCATAGAGGAAGCCTGGGCTCTGCCCACAGGCACACATTCCTAAGGAGCAACTGCACACAGCCTGCTCTCTTTATTTCACCATTTTTTCCCTGTAAGCACAATTTTAAAAACTCATTTATTAAATATTCATAATTCATAGATTTATTCATCTCATATGCCTTCTATCTATTCTCTTGGAGTCCTACCTTCTAATAGCATTATTGCAAGAAACCCACGGATGTGTCTGCAATTTAAATATTTCAATACACGCTAAAATACTGACTGAAACACGTGCACGTGCATGCACAGACAAACACACACACACACAAACACACACACACACAAACACCAGATCCTCCTAGGGTCTAATGAATAGGTGGAAGAATATTTGGGGAGAGTAATTTTACATAAAAACTGCGGCGGTTGGTCTGTATCTCTTGTCTTCCGTGTCGTGGTGTTGAAATTACTTTTGTCCAGCTGGGCTCTAATTACCACTAATTGAATGCTCTGATACTGGTATAAAGGACACGTGGATGGAGATATCACATCAGTTCACTGGTCGCTAATGCTCTAAGGACGGTAGGTACTTCGGAAAGCATCTGTCATTTTTGGGAGTTCTGTCACAATCTCTCCCCAGCCCTCCCATTAGCTTTAATGAAAGTAACAAGAGGCAGGGTGAGACAGGCGGGCGGGGAGAGCAGACGAAGAGAGTGCTGGGAAAGTGTTTGATGGCTCGCCACTGGTCCCACTGCTTGCAAGCCAAGCTGCCTCCTCGAAGCTCATACTTTCCAGCGATTAGATGATGAGAAAACTATCCACGTGGACACCTGAGTACACAGAGTCCCCTCCAGATGTTCGCAGCAGGGTCTGCGCAGGCCCAATGACTGTGTGACTGGACTCTGGAGCTAAATGTGTAGTCTGCCCTCATCCCATCTGGTAACAGGGGTCATTGTTAAGTACTCAGAGAAACAACTGTGAATTGTCTGTAAAATACAGGACAAGCCAGGTTAGAGACTGGGGACATCACCTTCCCTGGAAGTGGCATGTGAAGGCTTCTGATGCTGGCTGCATGCAGTAATGAATGTCCGATGCTGGTGTCATTCATCAGCTTGCCATTATAGGGTCCGAAAGAATGACTAATGAATGATGCAGCAGGCCTCAGAAAGGCTGTGGAGGATACAGAGAGAGATGACTGTGGTCAGCAAATCTGTGTTTAACTCACATGGTGTACTGTGTGGTGTGGGATCACTCTAACCAAATGGGGGGCACGTTCTATGAAAAGGATTAGCATCTGCACCTGGAGGGGGCGTGCTTGCCAGGCCCAGAGTGACTCCATTCCATTTTAACTTAAGGTGAAACAATAAAGATGTCTGACCTAAGATGCAGATGTAATAGGATGTTTGGCCTAAGGGGTAGTCACTGCCTAAACAACAGAATACTTATCTCAAGATATGGTTATTTGATGTTTTGGATATTAAAGGAGTAATTACTCTGTTTATTCCTTGTATGATTGGAAAGAAAGTCCTTTGCCTCCTCCCCCTCTTTTAATGGAGGTATAAAAAAACTTAGAACATTAAAACTTGGGTGGATTCAGTATTCACTGAATGCCCTCTGCTCCCCACTCTCTCTTGTTTCTTGTCTGTTCCTTCTTAATCTGCACTTCCCAAGTACAAATCTGGATTAGCTGGTAGATCCAGACACTTTGCATATCTAAAAACCACTTGTATTTTCCCTGCGAAGACTGTAAGCCATCCAGGAAATGATTTGTGGGATATGGAGAAAACTGACCGCTCTACACACAGATAGTAGGGAGATACTTTATATTCTTAACATCTCTTCTGTTTCCTTCCCTCACATGCTTCTCCCACTACAGGATGCTCCAAAGCCCATGCTGTGCCTAGCTTGGTTCATACAGAGTATTTTTATGGCAAGCTCCATGAATAGAGTCATGAGCATGGATGGATGCCCCCTGGAGGAAGCTTGGAACAGTTGGATAGGGGAGTCAGCTGCAGCTTCAGGTCACATAGGTTCAGAAATATTAGGGCAAGCAAGGATCAACATTGTGCAGCATGAGCTGTGCAAGGGTATACCTCATGATGACAGAGGGAAAGGTGACTGGTGGTTTGAAAAAATGGCCCCCAAAAGGAATGGCACTATTAGGAGGTGTTGATTTGTTGGAGTAGGTCTGACCTTGTAGGAAGAATTATGTCACTGTAGAGATGGGCATTGCTCAAGATATGCTCAGTGTTGCACATAGTACACTTCCTATTGCCTGCAGATCAATATGTAGAACTCCTAGTTCCTTCTCCATCACCATACCTGTCTACATGCTACATGGATGATGATAGACCAAACCTCCAAATTAAACGTTTTCCTTTATAAAAGTTGCTGTGGTCACGGTGTGTCTTCACAGCAATTGAAACCCCAAGTATCTGTACTGCAATATCACCCAGGGGCCCTATTCGCTGAATGAAATTCCAACCCACTTCGAGGCAGAGTAGATATTTTGCTGTGTATAGTTTTAGGTTCTAAAGCACTAAGTATTTTTGGTTCTGAGCTGATAAAGCCTGGACAAAGTGGCATGTACGTCTCCTGGGTACAATATGGCATTAAATATTAACTAAGTTATTTTAAATCCAGTACTATGTACAACAAGAAAACACTGTAGCCAAGCATAACATTTTGCTTGTTTCAGTTAAAATGAAAAAAGGCTATATCTAGAACTATGATTGCAAACACTATCATCTGCTTCCACAATGATAGAATGATTCAATGATTCAGACAGAGGTCAGGGTCTGTACTATACAATACACATCCATACACATAGGTGTGATGAATGGTGTGTGTTTATATACGCTCATACAAACATTTTCATGGGCATGCAATGTGCATATCTATTTAATTATGTACTATGTGTGCATGTGTGTATACCTATACATGTGTGAGCAAGAAAGAAAAAGGATATAAAAGAGACAAGGGACCGGATTGGAAAGGGAAATCTGCAAGGGAGGAAATTTGTCTAGAAAAAGAGTCTCTCTCTCAAGGGAAGCCATTTAAAATAACAGGATTTGGTGGGATGGAGTAGTGTTCAGATGTGGTAAAATAATTAACCCCACAGGTGGCTCTGTCAACATTTTCTCACTCTGATCCTGTTCTTAGCTTTGGAAATTCTGGGTCTTTATGTTGCTAGGTGAGTCAGCCTGGAAAGGCACACCATCGACCCTTTGTTTATGGATAAGGTGTGATGAATACGAGTGGATTATCCCGTCCCTTCACACAGTCTGTGGTACAGTAGTACATACCTAAGAAATGCTGCTATTTTAAAAATTAAATTTTTATTTTGTGGAGGAGAAAATCCCCCATCACATACAATGATGATTTCTCTGAGACTACTATTTTCATAGAAGAGATTCCTTTATTTTCATTGGAGGTATACGGTATCTTCTTTTTAAATAAAAAGCAAACAAACACATACATACCTTTTTCTCCTGTTTCCCTATATCTTGAGTACATAAGCACATATGAGTTATCACATAGGAACACACACACACACACACACACACACACACACACACACACACTGATTAGCTCCACAGTTAGAGGTGATATGCCCACCACTGCCCACTTCACTGCTTTCCTTTGGTTTGCTAGTCTTTTGGTTCAATACACTTTGTGCCTTCTAAGGCTGGTCCTTCCTCATCTCCATCCTTAGCTTGACCTCAAGATTCTCCTCCCATCCTGGAAGAATCCAGGAAGTGCATGTTGCTGAGCTTCAGGCCTGGGTCAGCCTGCCCATCAAATAGATTTTCCTCCCCATAGCATCATGGTCTCTGCCATCAAAAGTATAAACTATTCTTTATAAAGCAGAACATTTTGGGTTCTAACTCCATCCCCAAATTTTTGTGGCCAGATGAGGCCATAATGTTCTCTTTCATTTTTTTTCCTTTCTTCTTCCCCTCTTCCTGTTCCTCCTTCCTTCCCTCCTTTCACTTTGTCTCCCCCTCCTTCCTCTTTCCCTCCTCTTCTGCCCTCTCTTCCCTCACTACAGTTTTCTGAATTCTGATTTATTTCATATTTACATTTCCTTATAGTCTGACTCCATTTCCAAGTCAAACCACACATAGAGGTGACTCAAGTGAAGTGAGCAGGCTCTTTGGCTCACGGGAAGGGCACTGTTTTGACTTCTCATCCATTTTTCTGACATGGAGGAAGGGGTATAGTCTGAAGAAAGGTTCATACCTCACTGTCCTCAAGCTAATAATGTTGAAATTTTCTAATATTTCTCATGCTCTAAGAGTAAAGGGCAATCATTTCAGGGTTTGGTTAACACAGAGGTCCCTGGGCATAGTCAGACATCTCCTGTCACACACCCTTCTCATATATTTGGGAGCCTGAATGTGTAAGAACTTGTCTGTGAATGGTGGCAAACAACGTTATTGCCACATGGCCATCCACAGAGGGTAGCCAGTGGCCATTCTGACCAGTCACAGCTCCAAGTATCTGCTTCTCTTTCTGCTCCTGTGGTTATCATAACCATTGGCTCACCAAAATATCCAACAGTCCAGCTGCCCCTGATCTATGCAGCTGCTAGGAGTGAAAGCCACCTACATTTCTTCAAAGCCCCATTGTCCTTAGACCAAGAGAATTATGGATCATGATGAATGTTTTATCAAGATAAAAATAAATCTCATCGAGTTTGAGTTTCATTGCAGGGCTTGTTTCTAACAATGTCTAAGTGTGTTCTATTGCTCTGTCAACACAGTGTGTGCCTTTCCTTCCTCTGCAGAGAGACTTCTTCCCTTTCATATGTGTACCTTGCATTTCACACATAGCTACCATTGTACCCAAATTTTCCTCTTCTGCACTTTTCCACTCCCATGTCCAGTGGCATCCCCTCTTTTAAGTTGGAGATTCTTAGTGACCTCAGTGACAAACAGTATCCTGTATCAAACTGTGAAGCATCTTTTCATCAGTACATCGTGCTTGTCACATCATGTACACAGCCTGGTAATGGCTACTGGGCATGGACCACTGGCTAGCAAATCTAGCCCTGGAGGAGTTTCTTATCTAAATTTTAAGCTGTACACAGAGAAGGCAAATATCATTAATCATGCTTTATGGTTGGTAAACCAAACCACTGGGATAGGACCATTTAAACCACGTGGTCTAGCTTTGTAGGGTAGGAATATAATATTTAATGTTTCCTTTACCCTTGTAGGACCAATTCTCTTCAGACAGCTTGCCTTTCTTCATGGACTAGAAGAGATGTCAAGGGAAAGGACTGACAAAGTAGAGATTAAAAAAACCCTGCCGGGGGATGCTTCAATATACAAAAATCCATCAATGTAATCCACCATATAAACAAACTGAGAAACAAAAATTTGATAAAATCCAACACACCTTCATGATAAAGGTCTTGGAGAGATCCAGGATAACAGGAACATACCTAAACGTCATAAAAGTTATATACAGCAAACCAACAGCCAACACCAAATGGAATGGAGAGAAACTCAAGGCAATTCATCTAAGATCAGGAACAAGACAAGGCTGTCTCTTCTCCCCATACCTCTTCAATATTGTACTGCAAGTTCTAGATAGAGCAATAAGAGAACAAAAGGAGATCAAAGGTATACAAATTGGAAAGGAAGAGGTAAAACTTTCACTATTTGTGGATGATATGATCGTTTATATAAGTCACCCAAAAAAACTCTACCAGGGAACTCTCACAGCCGATAAACATCTTCAGCAAAGTGGCAGGATACAAGATAAACTCAAGAAAATAGTAGCCCTACTATACATAAACAATAAAAGGCCTTGAAAGATTTAAGAGAAACATTACCCTTTACAATTGCCACAAACAACATAAAATACCTGGGTGTAGCCAGGCGTTGGTGGCGCACACCTTTAATCCCAGCACTCAGGAGGCAGAGGCAGGCAGATCTCTGTGAGTTCGAGACCAGCCTGGTCTACAGAGCGAGTTCCAGGACAGCCTCCAAAGCCACAGAGAAACCCTGTCTCGAAAAACCAAAAAAAAAATACCTGGGTGTAATGCTAACCAATCAAGTGAAAGACCTGTATTGAAATAACTCTGAGTCTTTAAAGAAAGAAATTAAAGAAGACATGAGGAAATGGAAAGATCTTCCATGCTCTTGGATAGGTAGAATCAATGTAGTAAAAATGGCAATCCTGCCAAAAGCAATCTACAGACTCAATGCAATCTCCATCAAAACCCCAGCACAATCTTCACAGACCTTGAAAGAACAATTCTCAACTTTATATGGAAAAACAAAAAACCCAGGATAGCCAAGATAACCCTGCTCAACAGAGCAACGTCTGAAGGCATCACCATTCCTGACTACAAGCTCTATTATAAAGCTATAGTCCTGAAAACAGCTTGGTATTGGCACAAATATAGACAGGTAAACCAATGGAATCCAATTGAAAACTGTGATATTAACACATACATGTATGAATACCTGATCTTCAACAAAGAAGCTAAAAATATACAATGGAAAAAAGATAGCACCTTCAACAAATGGTGCTTGCATAACTGGATATTGGCATGTAGAAGACTGCAGCTAGATCCATGTCTATCGACATGCACAAAACTGAAGTCCAAATGGATCAAAGAACTCAACATATATCCAGTCACACTGAATCTCTTAGAAGAGAAAGTGGGAGGTACCATTAAATGAATTGGTACAGGAGACTGCTTCCTGAACATAACACCAGTAGCACAAACTCTGAGATTGACAATAAATGGGACCTCCTGAAACTGAGAAGCTTCTGTAAGGCAAAGGACACAGTCAACAAGACAAAAAGACACCCCAAAGATTGGGAAAAGATATTCATTAACTCCACATCTGACAGAGGGCTGATCTCCAAAATTTACAAAGAACTCAATAAGCAAGTCTCCAAAACACCAAAGGATCCAATTAAAAAGTGGGGGACTGAACTAAATAGAGAATTCTCAATAGAGGAGTATAAAATGGCTGAGAGACACTTGAGAAAGTGCTCAATATCATTAGCCATTAGGAAAATGCAAATCAAAACAAATTTGAGATACCATCTCACTACTGTCAGAATGGCTAAAATCAAAAACATCCATGACAGTTTGTGCTGGAGAGGATGTGGAGAAAGGGGAACACTCCTCCACTGCTGGTGGGAGTGCCAACTTGTACAGCCACTTATGGACATCATTATGGAGATTCCTCAGGAAAAACGGAATCAGTCTACTACAAGAGCCAGCAATTCCACTGTTAGGCATATACCCAAAAGATGCACATTCATACAATAAGGACATCTGTTCCATTATATGTAATAGCTAGATCCTGGAAGCAACCTAGATGCCCCACAACAGAAGAGCAGATAGAGAAAATGTGGTACATTTACATAATGAAGTACTACTCAGTAGAAACAAACAATGGAATCTTGAAATTTGCAGGCAAATGGATGGCCTATAGGAAACCATCCTGAGTGAGGTAACCCAAACACAAGAAGACAAATATGGTATGTACTCACTCATACATTGATTTCAGATATGGATCAAAGAGTGTCAGCCTAGAATCCCACTGCCAGAGAGTCTGGGAAACAGGGAGGTTCCCAAGAGAGATGCATGATACCTCAGAGAAGCAGAATGAGGCAAGATCTCCTGAGCAGATTGGGAACATTGGGGGAGGGGAGAGGGAACCAGGACAAAGAGAGGGGGAGAAGAGGAGGGGAGAAGAAGGCATGGGGAGCAAGAAGGCTGAATTGAGGTAAGAATAGAGGAAAGAAGGATGGGAGATACCATGATAGATTGAGTCATTATAGGCTTAAGGAGAGCAGACACTAGTGAGATCTCCAGAGATCTACAAGGATAACACCAACTGGCAAACTAAGCAATAGTGGAGAGACTACATTAATAGCCCCTCCTTGATGGTAAGGTTGATGGCTACCTTATATGCCATCCTAGAACCTTCATCCAGTGACTGATGGAAGCAGAGACAGATCCCCACAGCTAAACACTGAACTGAAGTCCTTGAACCTAGTGACAGAGATGGAGGAGTTGTAAAGAGAAGCTTTTTCTTTGAGAGAAGCCTTCCTGCCAACCTGGTTCTAGAGCTGCATCAGTCCCAAATAAACACACAGGAGACTATATTAATTATAAAGCTGTTGGCATTGCTTTGTTTCTTACTGGCTAGCTCTGACTTAAGTAATTACCCCATAATTGTTAGTCTAAGTATGTCTCTTACTGGAGAATAGTTCCGGGCTTCCTACCCCATGGCATTACATTTTGAATCTTGTGTTTCTCTTACCCAGAGTCCTTCTGGACTCCTAGTCCCTCCTATCTAGATTCCCTATTGGCCAGACAGTGCTTTACTGACAAATGCACAGGACTTCCCCAACAAGGAGTGATAAGCAAAGGGGTCAAGACCATTATGGTGAAACTCACAAAGACAGCTGCCCAGATAAGGGGGAGCTCTTGAATCCCAGACTGATGGCTGAGAGGCCAACAGAGGACTGATCCAGACTCCATGAAAGTAGTGTCAGTAAGGAGGCCACAGAAATCACTGGGGCCTTGGGTAGTAGGTCAGTGTTTACCATGGTGTATGAATGATCTTTGGGAGCCTATTCCAAATAGAGGGATGCTCTCTCAACCTGGAAACATGGGGAAGGGTCTAGGTCCTACCCTGGATGAAATGACAGACTTTGGAGATTCCCCCCAAGGAGGGCCTCACCCTCCCTGGGGAATGATGTGGGGATTGGGTGGAGGGACAAGGGAGGAGGAGTGGGAAAGGGAGCTGGGATTGACATGTGAAGCATTCATGTATGTTTAAATAAAAACATATATTGAGGGGAAAAACTCTGGCAGTTAGATGTGGGTCATCCTCAGTTGACAAAGATCATTACTGTGTAAGAGCTCAGCCCCTGGCTGCGTGGAGTTTCAGAGCCTAGGTGGTTCAAAGAGTCCCAGGTGATTATTGATATCCTGACCTAAAGAAATGCTTCCTGCTGAGACATGTTTGGATACTAACACCTCCCAGATGATCTTCATGGCTTTACTCAGCAGTCATACCAGGAGCCTTGAAGAAGTTGTAAGGAACTCAGCTCAATTTTGAACATCTATTCTTCAAAAGAGCTCAGAATTATTTTGGTTTTCACCCTTACTTGTTGGCATGGAAGGGCCCATACACCCTGCATCTAGGAAGCTGTTGGAATCTTTTATTCCCTCCCTTTTCTCTGAGTCTACCTAGTGATAATGGCCCACATTTGAGCTGGTTTAGCTAAAGAGGACAACATAAAACCTAAACTTGAAAATTAATGTCAGATCTCATCTGAATATTCAAGACTGATACCCCACAAGCTCAAATCGTGTCAGTGCTTACATTCAGTATTGAAATAATACAAAAGCCAAATGGGTCTTTGATTCTCAGGGAAACTTGAAATTATGGGTAATAATTAGTTACTGCATTAGTTCTTTAATTATCTGCAGCCCACAGAGATGCACAAGTCCCAGCAAGTATACCCTCATAACCTAAGTCAGTGGTTCTCAACCTGAGGGTCACAACCCCCTTGACAAATCTCTAGCTCCAGAATTATTTACACTACGATTTATAACAGTAGCAAAATTACAGTTATGAAGTAGCAATGAAGATAATGTTATGGTTGGGGTCACCACAACATGAAGAAGTGTGTTAAAGGGTCTCAGCATTGGGAGGGTTGGGAACCACTGGCCAGATGCTGTCAAGACATGAGTCCCAGGACCACTCTGGAACTCAAACACAATTTTTATGAGAAGCATATTCCCTGATAGGGATGTCATTCTAGATCCAGGAATGCACCAAGCACAGTTCAATAGGACTCAGGAAAACAACAACAACAACAAAAAACAAAAAAACTGTACTGGATATGTACTTACATGTTTCTAGTAATTATTTGCTTAATAGTAAATTTTAGAATTTATAGAACACTTACACTGATTTAGATACTCCAAGGTGCCTTGAGTATAAGCAGAGAACACTGTAGGCCATATGCAAACCTTAACATATTCATATGAGGAAATTAGGCAGCTTAGACTTGGGTGTCTTCAGGGATCCTTGAAGTGGGTACATTTATTGTGGTAAATTACAAATATTATTGACAGAACCCCCTAAATATGTAAGGAACAAAATTTGTGTTCTGAATCTCAAAATCATATTAATATATTTTATTTTCGCAAACCATCTAGATAAATATAAAGTAAACATTTTAAAAGTTGAATTCAGAACAATGGTGAATAATTGAAACAAATTCAAGGACTGTGTGTGAATCACAAGTGTCTAAAACTGTAGACATATTAAAACAAATTTGGTGAAAAGGTTAGACTTGAAAAAGGTTGCTCTGCATTTAGGGCAGAAATCTGAAATCTGTCCATCAGTCTCTTAGTGCAATAAACTCACACCCAGTTACAGCTTTTGGCTGGAGGGTAGGAACCCTTCTTAAGGACAGAGGCTGGATGGCACTCCACTGGCGCCGTGCTCAGGGCTTCACGTATGTCCCCTTGTTGCTGTGATTAGCAGTCTTCCAGGTTTCACCACGAGTGTCTGCAGGCTTCAGCAAGCACCTGGGGCTTAAAGAACAACTCTGAAAAACCAAGACTAGATTTTATGTCTGGCTCACTCTCTGACGGAGCAGCCCATGCCCATCAACTGTGCTACAAATCCTGGAGAGAGGGACATGAGAAATAAGACAGATGGCCAGCTGTGTCTGTGTGAGCGAAAAGGTTTCACTGTGAAACACACCCACTTCAGTCAATGGATTCAGAAAAACCATTCTGTTCTGTTATTCTCATTCATAAATTGAGTTTGGGGGAAGAGTCACTTTAGCATATTTAGGATGTTGTTCTTTACACCCCCCCCATTTTATTGAAAATAGATTTTTTTCCTCATACAATATATCCTTAATGCAGTTTTCCCTCCCTCCCAGCTTTTTCCTACCTTCCCCACCTATCAAGATCCACCCACTTTGGGTGCCTCATTAGAAAACAAACAGCATATAATAAGATGATAATAAAACAAAATATAGTTAGATAAGACCAAAAGCTAAGGGGTATATTGGAGACGTCTAAGTAAAACCTATTCTGACAAAAATCTGTATCTTTGTGATATAACAGTATATAGCTTATAACAAGGGGAATGAAATCAGACCAACATAGATGTTTTTATTTAATGAAGTCAGAGCAGGGAGGCGCCAGTGTTCCAGGCTGCCAAAGACCCACCAACCTTCATGGCCTGAACCCACAGGAAGGAACTGGAGTGACAAATGAATATTACTGGCTATATATATATATATCACAAATTGCTTTATTCTCCTAAGCAATCCTCTATGAAATTTTATGAATTTTCATAAGCTGAAAATTAGCCATCCAAGGTTTAGAGAAAGAGAGTTTAAGTGATGATATCAAAGCATTCTGGAGTGACATCGCTGAAACCTGACTTGGGGAATGAAGGCCATGGCTGGTACAACATACCCGGAAGGACAATGTATTCCCTGAAGGAGAACTTGCTCAACAGTGTGAACTGCATTTGTTTTATTTGCTTGTTTGCAGGATAAGAAGGTGTTATGGTGTGTGTGTGTGTGTGTGTGTGTGTGTGTGTGTGTGTTGTGGTGAAAATTTGCTGAAAGCACCCAACAGGATGAAAGTCAACTTAAAGAAAACTGGTATCTACCATAAATCCTGGAAGCAATGTGTGGGGATATAGCTGGTCTTTATTTTATCCACTCACCTAACACTTAAATAGTTAAGGTTATAGAGAAATATCTACTCACATTTTAGCTGCTAAGTTTAGGATAACTTTGGCCATTCATGTTCTACTTTGGAAGACTTATATTAATATTGTGTGTGGAGATATGTATGCTATGTCCGTATGTAGGTAATATATATGTGTAGGTGACACGTGTTAAAATTATTGCATGGTTTTATAGCAGATCATATCAAGAAGGAGATATAAGGAGCAGGTCATGGAGATGCCACCTTAGAAAAATTGGGCTAAGCCTAAAGTCATGTGATTCGATAGTTACTTAAGATCATCAGCTGGAAGGAGTTTAGAACCAGCCAAGATACACACCCTTGGGAGTTTCTTTGGAGCACTTTTCCAGAGAGGTTTAACTGAGGAAGGGAGATCTACCCAGAAGGTAGACAACACCCTATGAGGTGTCTCTGAGTCACTATAAATCTGAGAAAGTGAATACAACATTAACATAACTATGCTCTCTCTCTGCTTCCCAACTGCAGCCTCTTGGCAAACAGCTGCCTCTGCCCACCCCAACTGCAGCAAGAGTTGCTTTCCTTGCAATGTCTTCTTTGTCGACATGAGCTGCTCTGATGACCAAACCTTTCTTTCTTAAGTGTCTTTGGTTAGATATTTTGTAACAGCCACAAGAGAAGTAACTAATGTAGGACACTAGAGGAAACTAGGTTGAGGGCAGGCCCTACTTCATGCTGTGCTGCCTTGTGAAGAAAAGAAAAAGAAACAAAAACTAAAAGAATTTTCTCTAGAATGATTTTAAAATAGGCAGTTGCAATACTGTGGGCAGGAGTAGGTGACACACCTCTCTGGGTTTGGGGCAGGTGAGGGGAAGGGTTCATTGCTGCTCACTGGAGCTCTGTAACCTTCCTCGTTAGAAATTAAGCATGCACCAAGTCAATTATCAATTAAATGACAAGTTGGATAAACATTGTAGGCATTAATTGACCCTTCAAGTGTTCTTTGAAGCTCACTGGGTTGCTCCAGTTTATTTGAAGTCTTGTTTTGGCTTCAGCCAGCTGCTGATTAGATTGATCTAACGGTGAAATTGTGCTGGGTTAATGGGAAAAAAATTAAGTGCATTTATACAGTGTGTTGCTTTGCCACGGAGGGCAATCGCACCCAGGCCAGGGCAGGAGAGGGTATTGGTTAGTTACCTACTGAGCCTTACTCTTACAGTAAAGAATAACAAATTGGATCAGGGAAGTTCTCCCACACAAATAGAGTGAAAATTGCTGGAGGGTGATTCCGCAGTGTTTCCTCTGCCTGTCTCCTATGGGAATCCTTATCTACACAACCCTCTAATCATTTCACTAACCGTGTAAACGCTGGCCAGCATGGGATGGCAACACAGGGACAGGCAACTCTGGAACCTTACAAGCAGGCAATGGGGGCTGCAGGGAAATGAGACTGAGTTTCTGAGTGGGGGTGTGCTCTGGGGCTAAGGTTGGAAAAGGGACATGGTAGAAGGACATTTGGCTTGGCTCTGTCCAGGAAGACCTGCTATAAGGCTGCTGGCTTCTTCCTGTGCAGCCCGAGGTGGAAAAACTCAGCTTGGGGGCAGGGCAGAGTCTCCAAGCTTGTCCTTGCTATTCTTTTACGATTCTGTGTAGCTGTGCACACTCCCCAATTCATGAAGAAAGTACATTATCCTCTCTCTAGTCCCCTACCAAAACCAAAAACACACTCTTCACCCCTCAGACCTTATGTTTGAAGTTAGAAATTCCAGCTGCCTAATTCATAAATAACATCAACTTTCATTCTTGGTACTTTTACAGTCATAGAATATACCATCAAATCAGGAGGATAAAATCATAGACAGTTTTGCTGCTTTAAAAATATTTTCTTGATGCCGGGCGTTGGTGGCACACGCCTTTAATCCCAGCACTCAGGAGGCAGAGGCAGGCGGATCTCTGTGAGTTCGAGGCCAGCCTGGTCTACAGAACGAGTTCCAGGACAGCCTCCAAAACAATACAGAGAAACCCTGTCTTGAAAAATCCAAAACCCAAAAAACCCCACAATATTTTCTTGATATTTTATTTTTATTAGGTGTACTTATTTTATGTATATGAGTATGTAGGCATGCCATGTGTGGGCATTACCCACAAATGTAAGAAGAGGGCCTCAGATCTCCTAGGGATAAAGTCATAGAAGGTTGTGATCCACCATGTGAGTTCTAAGAACAGGTTCTCTATAAGAGCAACAAATGCCATTAACCACTGAGCAATCTCTTCAGCACAGTTTTAAAATTCATAATAGAAACCATAACTAGAGCCTGTTGCAAATTCAACTAGAAAGAGTAGTTCTGTAGTTAAGCGTCACTGGGAAGTCTACCTGACTTTATGAAAATCTAATACTAATAATAACAACAACAATAATAAATCAACCTTGTTCAGTATGCATACAGGTAGCGAGGCTTAAATCCCCAACACATCTCACATTTAATACACACAAGAGTTTGGCAAATGAGATTCACTTCACTGAGGCTGCCTCTACTGTAGCCATGGCAACTTAGAGCAAAGAAATAGCGGAGTTAGTAATTTCACTCAAAATGTAATGAAAATAAAGCTAATCCCATTATTATTCTCAACAGTTTTCCATGTAGTTTCCTCTTGCCATGCCCTTGCTTGTTCATCCTGCCTTTAAAAACAGATTATTGGAAAATTGCATGTGTGTGCCCTCTCTGAACTCATAGCCATTAGCACCACCCTCCTGCCACTGAGGCATAACCTTGTTTTGGAGAAGAGGCCAAGTTCATCCTCCCCCTACTTTTCTTGCAATCCTGGGAGGGATAAATCTTCTAAATATACCAATTTGGGCCATTAAACATTGCTGAGGCTGTCACTAAAATTATAGTAAAATAATAGTCTTTTTAAAGATAAGCCAGATAATACACATTTGTATAAATCTTGAAAGTGTGTTCCCAATTATTCTATTTTAAATTTGAAGTGTGTTCATGTGGGCTTGATGGTTATTTAAGAAAACTGTCTCTTTTTCTTTTCAGGCTCTACCGAAGAATGTCTGCTTGATGTGAGTTCCACTTAAAGGGACACTCCATGTGGACTCGTCAAAGCAATTCCCTCTATGATTACAAAGAGCATTGAATGTCACCAACGTAAAGTAAATAAGAAAGCCCTTTGCCCACTCTCCAGCAGTATGCAACGGTACATGGCTCTTCAGTGGGCCTACTTCCTCAGCGGCAGCATCTTTTGCAGGCCTGTGCAGCTGAGGAAAGGTGCATCCCAGGCAGGACATTGGTGTGTCCCAGTGCTGTGCACTTGGAGGCTGAGTTTCAGTGAAGAAACCATGGTGAACTCGTGGCTATTTCCTGGGGACCCTGCTTTCTGTTGTTCTTCTTGTGTCTCAGTTTCTTGTTCGTGTGACAGACAAGGTGCTAAGAGTCTGTGGAGGTTTGAATAGGAATGTCCCCCACAGACTCATGCCTTTGCATGTTTGGACCATAGGGAGTGGCACTATTAGGAGGTGTGGCCTTGTTGGAGGAAGCATGTCACTGTGGAGGAGAGCTTCAAGGTATTGTGTGTTCAAGCTACACCCAGTGCGGCAGTCTCCTTCTGCTGCCTGTGGATCAAAATGCAGAATTCTCAGCTCTTTGCCCAGCACAATGTTTGCCTGAATGCCACCATCTTCTCACCATGATGATAATGGACTAAGCCTCTGAAATAGTAAGCTTGCCCCAGGCAAATGTTTTCCTTTATCAGAGTTGTTCTCATCATGGTGTCTCAAAAAAGCAAACAAAACAAAACAAAAAACAAACAACAACAACAAAATCCTAACTAAGACACAGTCCATACGACAAAACCATCCTGCAGAGCTCTTGCATTTCTGAAAAATGGGACACCATAAGAAATCCTCATAATGAGCGGGCAGGAATACAACTACATACAGTCTATGCAGGCCATTCCCCGGGACAGGCTGGGCCAATAGGCAGCACAATTTATAGTTCAGGAGTTTGCAGGGACTAAGTCCCTTTAATAACTTTCCCTCTGACTTTCTGAAGCTTCTATGGAGATCTCAGAGAGCTGAAGGAAGTGTCCCCATCTCAAGCACAGAAATTGTGGCTGTCTCCAAAGCTGGGCAATTTCTACCGGAACAATGATGCACTCCACTGCTGCTTGTTGCCCATGGGTTGTGGTAGCTGCACTGGAGGGAGGGAAGGAATGATGGGGGTGGGGGGAGAGGAGAAGGGAGCAGGGGAGGGATGGGAGAGGACAAATAAAGGGGCAAGGGAGTAGAAGAAGCATCGGTGACAAACAAGGAAGTGAAGAAAGAGCATGGGGGAGAAGAGGAGAGGGAAGGAGAGGAGAGGAAGAAAGAAGAGGAGTGAAAGTGAAGGGGAGAACAGATGGGGAAGGGGATGGATGGAGAGAATTTGTCTGTTATGTATAAAGAAATAATGGAGAAGAGAGGAAGGGAAGGAGGTCTGTGGAATGATGGAAGAATAGTCACTTGGGAAGAAGGAGGTATTGCAGGAAACTAGACAACACTGGCTCCTGAGCAGAGCTGAGCTGAGGCTCTTTGCCCCCTCAGTGATACCCACATAGGAAGAAGCTGGTCCTCTTTCTGGCATCCCATATCAACTGCCTGGCCACTGCCTTGGCTTCATGGTTTATTTCCATCACTCATGTTGACACCTGAGCTCCCACACTTTCTCCCTTTTCTTACATCAACTTTGTTTGGCAAAAGCTATCAACAAACCCTATGAGCACTAAGTTCATCACTGTGTTCCAATATCCCGCCCACCCTGACACCTAATGCCAAGGCTACCAGTCAATGCCCGACACATCCAGGTTCTCACAAATTAAAGATAACCAAGTAACTCCCATGACTCCTTCACCACATATTTCCCATGTAGTTATAAATTAGTTTTCCATAAAAAATGCAGCTAAAGTTGAAATTATTTGTATCACCTGTTTGTAGAACAATGATTGGCAGAAATTAGATACATAGTTGATGTTTAATGAGTAAATTTGTTCCTTGTGAACTGAAAAGGCATTTAAATATGGCCTCTTAGGGCCTGATGGAAGGCCAAAGAGTGACTGGTAATAGGACTCCGGATGGAATACAAGCCAGCACTGGGTTTTAGTCAACACCGGTGTTCATAGCTTTGATTCTATGTAATACAAGATACAAAAGAATTCAACAAATAGGCTGAAGAAGAATGGAAGATGTCAAAGTCTACCCAAGGTTAATAAAATTTACAGTTCACGAGAACAGCTGTTTAATCGACTCACAGTGACAGGATTCCCAAAGGCATTTTCTTCTTAGTCTGGGTTGATCCACACACCATTCTTGACCCAGCTGTCCCCTTGCACCTTTCCATGTAAGTCACATGTGTTTCTTTCTACTTTCTCTCACATGTTCTAATATCTTCTCATTATCTTTCTGAAAACCCCTTTATTCCCATCCTGCCCCCTTTCTAGTCACCTGACATCCTCATTTGCATATATATTATATTTATTCATCATATTGGTTTATTTATATGAGTATTTTGCCTGTGTGGATGTCACAAGTGCTCAGTACACACCGGGGCCAAAAGAGAGTGTCATATCCCCTGGGACTGTAGTTACAGATACTTGTAAGCCACCATGTGGGTGCAGGGAAATGAACCCAGGTCCTCTGTAAGAGCAACCAGTACTCTTAACTGCTGATTCATCTCTCTAGCCCCTCATCCTCCTATAAGTACACTGCACTTATACACATATACATGTAAAATTAGTCCTTTTAAACCTGGGTCATCTTAATTAGTGTATTTTTCCAGGTCATTCACAATTTTCTTTTCCCTCTTTGACTGAATAAAATTTCACCATGTCTGTGTAACATGATTCCATTATTCATTACTTTTTTCACTCAATGTCCACTGGTGGACATTCAGTTTGCTGCCATCTCCTTTGTACTGCAGGTAGAGGCACAATAAACACGGATGTGAAAACTAATCTAGTAGGATCCAGTCTTTTGGGTGTATGCCCAGGAGTCATGCAGCTGTGTTATAATGAAGTTCTATTTTTATCTTTACTTCTCTAATTGAAATAATATTTAACATAAGAGAAATAAAACTCAAGAGAGGAAAGTTCTTATCCATTGTGTGAACATGGAACTTCTGGCTTTGTAAAACAAAGTAAGATTCACTGCAGTGTTAAGAACTGCTGTAAAACAGGATCTCTTAACAGCAGGGTTCACATTTAACACTGTCATTTACCTTTAACTGACTTCACACCTGAAACCCATGGAAATTTTCTAACACTTTGTCTAACTAATGCTTCTGCCTGTACACACATGGCCAATCTTTCCTGTACTCTCAAAATATCTCAGGGTTCAAGACCCAAACTAGGCAACCAAAACAACTTTCAAGTGCTAAAATAATTTAAATAATAAAAGTAAAATAAAGTTCAACTAGCAATAACTGGCTTAAAGATATGAAGCAGGAATCAATCCCCTTAATATCTGTCCTTTTAATTTTCCATTTTGAAACTGTACTCACAGAGACAACGAAAACAGCTCTGTTGCAGGCACTGCTGTGCCTCAGCCCATTGGAAGTGATCAAACTGTAACTCTCAGTCTCCTTTCTGCACACACCAATAACTGACCTCCAGTTGGTCAGACTTGGTCACACACCAGATGAGAGTCCCTGTTTGAGGTGTGTCCCCAAAGGTGCTTCTGCACCAGTGTGAACTTCTTCACAGAGGCCAGGGACATATGCTCCCATGGCCAAGCTCATCACCACTTTGCAAGAAGAATGAAAATAAACCCCAAAGATTAAAAACATCTGCTCAAATGGAGTCAACTCTAGATGAAAGTTAAAGTCACAGAGTCTCCCTAAGCTGCCCCTTAGTAGATCTGATAGTACCATGAAAGAAGAAAAGGAAACTCAAATGTTTACATTTCTTATCCAGCTTTAAATGCCGGAACAGAGACTTCCCAGACAAAGGATTCAGCCATAACAAAGCACCATGTGAAAAATACTATACTCAAGTGGGCCAGTAACTTACTACCCACTGACAGCAAGGAGCAGATTCCGTTTCTCTTGGAAAGACACAAAGACCCCTAAGAGGTCATGTGACACTGACACACTCACCATATGGATGGTGCTTCTGTCCCGCTGATCTCTAGAAAGTCATAGCCCTCCTCCAGTTGGAAGTCCGTAAAAACAAGAGCAATGGTGTCCCCAGGCTCAGCCAGGATGGTCCACGTGCAGTCAGCATTGTTGTCATACTCCGAGGGGAAGTGAGGACTGGATATGGAACTGCTGGTTCCCCGTAGGGTTCCTCCACAGGCTCCCTCAGCTGCAGGGGCAGAAACGAAAAAGCAACTCAATTCTCAGAAGCGTGTCACACATGAGTGCATTCACAAATGTTCCTATTGACCAGAGACAAATACTTTCTGAACTCAGAATGGAGATGATTTTAAAAAAGGCCATTTCTAGGTAATTAATTTAGCTTCATATTTGTTGTACAAAATGCCAAAGGTTAGATTGCATTATCAACTCAATGTCATAGTGGGAAAATGAGTAAGACTGACAAGAAACTGGATTTAACATACAAATAAATACCTAAATGTGTACTTAAATGCAATTAAGTTCTTCATAGGGAGACACAAGACAGAACTTTATACTTACTATTTACTGTGTATGGAACCACACAGTATGCTGATATATATAAATATTACTATAAAACTGTCAGTTTTATGTACGAATACATCATATAAATAAAGGATCATTAACAAACAACATAGCTTTACTTAAGATTTAGAATTTAT
Organism: Mesocricetus auratus; assembly: GCF_017639785.1. Taxonomy (NCBI): domain Eukaryota; kingdom Metazoa; phylum Chordata; class Mammalia; order Rodentia; family Cricetidae; genus Mesocricetus; species Mesocricetus auratus. The sequence goes on along the minus strand of NW_024429212.1, from coordinate 3,131,536 downwards.
TCTTCTCTGTATGCTCCCAAAATGAATTGCTTGAATGAAAAACAAGCTGCAGAACAAGCAATACTAGTTTTATTACATTAAATTCACAAAACACTGTTAACTACTGGAGCTAGAATTAAACATCATAGTTGAAGGATTGACATGTGTTCACTTAAATTCGACTTTTTAGATGCACATTCATGTAATAATTCTAATTGTTTACAGGTCATCCGTCTTCCTGAGTCCTGAAAAGAAAATTATTGATATTAATGCTAACGTTCACTTATGGTGATTTACAAGTTGGAATATTTTGATTTGAAACTCCTAAGTGGGCATACTTAGGAAGAGTTCAGTAGAAGTTAAACCAAACGGCTGCAGAATAAACTTTACTGGATTCTTCTGGTAAAGTCCTCAGTAACCAGGGGAGATGTGCAAGCTGTGTGGGAAGTGACTGCATCTGCTGAAGCTGAGCAGGGGACCAGCTTTCACCTGCAGCCCTCATGCATGACCTCCCCTTGTTAAAAGCACTAACAATGTTCAGAGTTGTCTGTGGAGCTGGTGTAGAGTGAAGACTCCAGGACTGTGTGCACTCACTGTGATAAGAGCATCATTTCATTACTGTAACTTCTGATGAGAGCTGTTGTGATGCCAACTGGTAAAGTGCACCTTCTGAGAAGATCTTAAATTTTGGGCATGCTTCTTCCTTCCATGTGTAAAAAAAGAATAATAGCTTCTAAAGTCCATTGTGTACCTACTCTGTGTTTCCTGGATCTAAGAACCCCAACTTGAATAAATCATTTGTTCTTAGTATATCACTGAATATCAGATCACAGAAGACCTTGGAATATTGTTCCAGAGGGCAAATGCTATGGCTTGCACTCGTTCAATGGCCAGAAAAGGGGCAATTTTGGATCACAGTGATGAAGAAAAATGCTATAAAGTAAGACAAAATATAGAAAATTAAACAGAGGAAGAAAATATAAAAGAAGCAGATAGAGATGAAAACATGCATCATTATTCTGAATTGGTACTTACAATCGAGTTTTGTATGCTAGGCATTTCAAAACCAAGAGAAAAAGTTAAAATCACTTGCAATTAGACTTCCCCTAGGCTAAACAAATTCAAGTCTATTATAGCTATTTTATTTTGTTTTTTCTTCTGAGACAGGGTGTCAATATGTAGTCTGAATTGACCCCAAATTTCAAACTGTGCTACCAGTCTGTACATGGCATTTAACCTGAAGAACTCTAGTAATCTGACTCATAACTATTTTGAGAATTTGGAATAAGCCCACAGACACAAGAGTTTATGAGAAAAGTTTTCTATTTCCAATAGAACTTTTGCCAAAGATGGAATTTAGGTTGCTGGTGTATAGGAAAAAAACTATCAACTATGAAATGTTAAGAAGGTTGTAAAATAAAATAATGAAATCCACCAATTAGTTTTAAAATTAATCAATTTCGTTCATTGTAAAACATACAAACTGTAAGGTATCTGCTGTTTGAAGCATGGAGATAAACATGAGTTTAAAACACAGCAATTTACAAATAGAAGATCAGCAAATGTTAAGTTTTCTGTTCCCACGGTTATATGAGTGTTTGGAGAATTTAAATTTCAGAGTTAGGCAAGAATTTGTTTAATTATAAAAACAATCCCCAAGATCAATAAATGAATATTGGGGAAAGGCATTCTTGACATCTTGTTCTGATTAGAATTGGCAACCCATTTTACCTTAAATTTATGAGCAAAACAGATGTGACACAGCAATAACTCCTGTTCCCTTTTTTCAATCTACATGTACAAATGAGGATGTCACAATATTTTCTTTCCATTAAATGAACCATGAAGAGAAATTAGTAACAACTCCCAGCTAATTTTCATGGAATATATCATGATCCACATTTTTGGATTGCTTTCAGAGTTCAGGTATGTTCCTATGTTTCGAAAATTTACCAGGCTTTGACAGCCACTCTTGCAAGTCTCCTCTGCAGCACGTGAATTAGGATGCTGTCTTAAAGCCATTGTCCGCCATTTTATAAGAACCAGGACGATGAACACCTCCTAAGCTTTCAGCACTACAGGGAGATGCATGTATCCATCCATTGATTTGTGCCTGAGTCATAGGAAAACAACTGAGAACAACCAGCCTGTGACACCACAGTGGACACTTCCTGATTGCCTACAATTGAATGTGGAAGGAGTCAAACGTCCACATGGCCCCCAAGCCTCATGTCTAATTGTTCATTGTGAATGCACCTGATAAAGGAGTAAAGTAATTCTAGAACAGCATGGGAGAAGCTGAGACTTTAAAAACTCTAGGTGTTTAATCTTGGCACCACTGGTATTTGGGACCATGGGGATATATGTTGCGGATGCCTGCCCTCTGCTTTTAGGAAGCTTGTTATCACCCAAGGTTCTGATAAATAACTGTCCTGACAGGTTTCATTTATAAGAAGTGATAATCCCCGCAACATTCACAAGGGTTCTGTGACTTTAATTCATGCTCTCACCAGTTATGTTTGGGAACACAGACTTCCAATTATGAGACATAATACCCTATTGAAATGGTATAGTAACTTTGAGTCAAGAAGAGCTATTAGTTAAGGGATGTTTGACTTATTTATAGTTATTAAAACAAGGATGGTATTCATGTTCTTTTCCAATGATCTGTTTATGTAAAGCAATTTGATCTGAGATAATGTAATATTATTTGAAAACTGTCTCATTTTTATGTATTTCACACAGTTGTTTTCCATAAAAAATAAATAAAAACAGTAAGAGAACTGAATAGAGAAATGTCTATCAGATTTTTCTAAACTAAATAATCTTCTTTTGCTTTAGAAAGACATAATAATCAGCACAGTTATCAGAGTCCTATGGTGTATAGCCCTCACTAACTCATCTCTAGCCCCAAGAAATGCATGTGTGGCAGATAAAAGTTAAATTCCTTCACAGTGATAATTCAGGTAGAGATGTGTCTCTTTGCTGATGTGTGTTCTCAAGTGTTATCTGAGTCTATAACAGAAAACACAGCTCTGTATGAAAGTACAATATGTTTTAGTAAACAATTGATCTATAATTACTATAAGTGGGACACTAAAAACATTAAGGGTAATTATTGTACAAAGCTATATCATTGTCAATATTTAGATATATATTAATATGTCAAAGTTTTCTTTCATCCCTTAAATGCTGATAAACAATCAAACACCATCAACAATTTAGGGCTTTATTAATAATTTTGTTATATTTATAAGAATTTATATGTAGAATGTAGAAAGTATGGGAATGTAATTAAGTAAAATATATTGAAAACACATCCCAGGTGCCCTGCTCTGAGCTTCCTGATTCCTGGGGACTGCACACAGGGGAACTCATCCCAGTGAACCAACCCATCAAGTCTGCTGAAGTCACGGTGATAGACCCCTGTTCAATCATGGGAGGAGGCTAGAATTGGCCTATTTCCCACCAGGCTTCTAGTGCTGTGCTCGGAGCCTCCTGAGGCCTGGGGACTGTGCACTGGGAACTCATGCCGGTCCACCAGCCCATCCAGAGTCTGCCAGCGTTGAGATGATAGTATTGACATCAGAGTATTGGACATGTTATATCTATCAGAAGAGAACCTTGGACCCGTATTAACCAGGAGAGGGATAGATCTCAACAGCACATGCCCACTGGAAGTAGGGATGACAAGAAGACAGTATAAGAACACAGTAAACAACAGAAAGATCAATATGATACCAAAAGAGTCTAGGGACTCCCACCCCAGAAAAACTTGAACATCCCAAAACAGATGAAGCAGAAAAGAACAATCCTAAAAACAACTTTATGAGGGTGATAGAGACCCTCAAAGAGGTAATGAGAAAATTCCTTAAAAATATGGAATAAAAAATAAACAAAAGATTAAAGAAATGTAGGAAAAGACAACCCAAAAATTGCAAGAAATAAACAAATCTCTTAAAGAAAACAAGGAAAGCCAAGAAAAAAAAAACCAAACAAGCGAAGGAAACAATTCAAACAGTGCAAGACCTGAAAGCTAAAATAGAGACAAACAAAACAAAACAAAAGCATACAGTCTGAACGAATGCTGGAATTAGAAAAGCTAGGTAAATGATCAGGAACTACAGATGCAAGCATAACCAGCAGAATACAATAGATGGAAAAGAGAATCTCAGGCATTGAACATACACTAGGAGGAATAGATTCACTGGCCAAAGGAAATCTTAAGTCCAACAAATCCCACGAAAAGACCAAAGCTAAGAAAAATAGGTATAGAAGAAGGTGAAGAAACCCACCTAAAAGGTGCATAAAATATATTCATCAAAATAATAGAGAAAACTTTCTCAATCTCAAGAAAGACATGTCAATTGAAGTACAGGAAGCTTACAGAACACCAAATAGAGTGGGCCACAAAAAAAAGCCCCCTTGCCATGTAATAATCAAAATACCAAACATACAGAATAAAGAAAGAATATTAGGAAAAACAAAGGAAAAGGACCAAGTAACATATAAAGGCAAACCTATCAGAATTCCACCTGATTTCTTCATGGAAACTCTGAAAGGCAGAAGGTCCTGGATAGATATTCTACAAACATGAAGAGACCAAGGATGTCAGCCCAGACTATTATACCCAGCAAAGATTTCAATCACTATAGAGGGAGAAAATAAGATATTCCATGACAAAACAAGTTTTATACAATATATATCCACTACTCCAGCTCTACAGAAAGTAGTGTAAGGAAAATTCCAACCCCAGGAAGTTACCTACACTCCCAAAAATATAAACAAAACATAATCCTACTTTACTAACAGCCAAAAGAAAAAAGGGGGGGGGGGATCCACACACAATACTACCACCACCACCAAATCCAAAACAAAAAAGAATTAACAATCAATGGTCATTAATATCCCTCAATATTAATAGTATTAACTTGCCTATAAAAAGACACAGGCTAACAGAATGCATATGAGGACAGAATCCATCTTTCTACTGCATACAAGAAACACACCTCAACTTCAAAGACCGATGATATCTCCGAGTTAAGGGTTGGGAAAAGATATTCCAATCAAATGGACCCAAGAAATAAACTCTTGTAGCAATCCTAGTATCTAACATATTAGAATTCAAACTAAAATCAATCAAAAGGTATTAAGAAGGTATTTTATATTCATCACAGGAAAAATCCATCAAGATAAAGTCTCAATACTGAACATCTATGTCCCAGTTACAAAGGCATCCACATTGGTAAAAGAAACATTGCTAAAACTCAAATCACACTTAAAACCTCACACAATTATAGAGGGAGACTTCAACACCCCACTCTCCCCACTTGACAGGACCACCAGACAGAAACTAAACAAACACACAAAGAACTAACAGAAGTTATGACCTAAATGGGATTAACAGACATCCATAGAACATTCCATCCAAGCATAAAAGAATATACATTTTTCTCAACACCACATGGAACCTTCCCTAAAATTGACCACATACTCAGCAACACAGCAAACCTCAGCAGATACAAAAAAATGGAATAATCCCCTGTATCTTATCAGACCACCAAACTTTAAAGCTAAAATTCAACAACAACACAAATTGCAGAAACCATACAAACTCCTGGAAATAGATCAATGCATAATTGCACCATTCCTGGGTCAAAGGAGAAATAAAAAAGAAATTAAAAATTTCCTAGAATTCAAGGAAAAACTACATGATCATCTCACTCAATACTTAAAAAGCCTTTGACAAAATCCAAAATCCAAAATCATGATGAAGGTCTTGGAAATATCAAGGATAACAGGAACATACCTAAACATAATAAAAGCAATATACAGCAAACCAACAGCCAGCATAAAAGTAAATGGAGAGAAATTCAACATGATTCCTCTAAAATCAGGAACAAGACAAGCTGTCTACTCTCTCCATATCTCTTCAATATTTTACTTGAAGTACTAGCTAGAGCAATAAGACAACAAAAGGAGATCAAGGGGATACAAATTTGAAAGGAAGAAGTCAAACTTTCACTATTTGCCGATGATATGATAGTTTACCTAAGTGACATGAAAAACTCAACTAGGGAACTCCTACAGCTAATAAACCCCTTCAGCAAAGTGGCTATATGAAGAGCTACAGTCAATCAATGATGAGAAACAATCTGTTTGTGTTTTTTGGAGATAAGTCCCCCAAGTTGTTACCCAATTCCAAATACGCTCTAAACACATATGCAATAGCAGCATGAATTGAATGGGCTCAATAGGTTGGTTGATTATAAATTATGTATGCATATGTGTAATAATATCAATAATAATTAAATAATTAATAATAATTAAAGAAATGTATGAACTTGGGAGTGAGTTGGGGTACATGGGATGAGTTGGAGGAGGGGATGGGGAAATGTAATAAACATAGTACTCATATTTGAAATCTTAGAACTTAAAGTCAGATTGCCTACAACTGAACTAAGTTGTAGCACTTACTTAGGTGGCTGTTTGGGGGAGTTTGTTACCATCTCAGTGCTCTCCTTTGGCTTACTACGCAATGGGAGAATGGTGTATCCATTCATGGCTTTGTGAGGGACACATGAATAATAATGGTGAAGCATGCATTAATGGTTAGGCAAATTCCATCTGTTCAGTGTGAACAGAGGTTTCTTCCATCTGTCTTAGTAAAGGTGATAACATTACAAAGACTCCTTACAATGTGTTGAGCCTTGTGCTAGTCAGATTTTATGTCTACTTAACTCAAGATAGGGTCATTTGGAATATAAAAGGTATATTAATAGAAAAATGCCACCATGGGATTGTCCTCTAGGCAACTCTGTAGACCATTTACTTGATTAAAGTGTGATGTGGGTGGACCCAGCTCAATGTGGTTGGTGTCACATCTGGGCTGGTGGTTCTGGGTGCTATAAGAAAGCAGGCTGAGCAAGTCACAAGGAGCAATCCAGTAAGCAGCACCCCTCCATGACTTCTGTAAATTCAAACTCATGCATCTGTAAACTCAAACTCATTCCACCCACATTGCTTCTGATCGTACCCCCCCCCCAACAGCTATGGAAAGTAGTTAAAGCAAGTCTGTTACGAATGTTCTTCTCTACATCACAGACCTCCCCTTCCTAGGTCACTATGTTTGTCTGAATGAAAATGGAGGGTAGACAGAAGGTGGCTATATATATCCATGGCAACTGGGATGTTTGTGATGTACTAATCCCATAAAGAAGAATATTTACTCGAGACGTTCTGTTCTGAGACAGGAGTCTACTGTCACTTGTGCTCCCTCCACTCACTTTTCAGTGACTATAACACCAGCAATAAGGCAAGTGTGGGACAGGAGCATGCCATGGGGCTAGTCCTTCCCGGAGGAGGATGGAGAAAGCATCCATCCGTTGTAACTGATAAGGAACCTGGGCTCTCCGAGGAAATTGCCCATTTAAGTTACTTTAACTAGCACTGGCTGACATTCAATCTTAACGATAAAGTTCATGGTATTAAATACTCCCATATTACTGCCTGTCATTGTGAATGGAATCTATTTGGTCATGAAAATATTTTGTCATCAGATACATGTGGCTTCATGGCTCGACATCTAGCACTGTCTCTACCCATAAAAAATAATTGAATAATGCCATAAAGAAATGCATAAAACTGAAAATAACTGCAGTAAGCATTTTTATTATCATTTAAACATGCTGTAAGGTTGTATTTTCTTTTTGTGTGTTACTATACATTTGCACATGCAACTGAAGTTCAGACATCAAATTTAAGTGTCATTCTTTCAGTGTCATCCACCCTGTTTCTTGAGACAATTTCTTTCACTGGTGTGGTACTCTCTCATCCATAAAGGCTGCTGGCCAGTGAGGCTCAGAGACCAATCAAAAGACGTCTCTCCAGTACTGGAATCACAATGCTGCATGAGCTGGTTTGCTGCATGGATTCTGGAATGAAATTCAGTTTATCACAGTTTACCGAACCCTCTCCTCAGCCGACAAGACACTATTCAATGAAATAGAATGGGTGGAATGGTTAGATGTATTTTGTATTAGACCCAACATGTGAACCATGGAGACAAGGTTGACAATTACTTAATATTGAAAGATAGATTCTGCACTCCTTTCCATACATGTTTTTCCAATTTCAGTAAGAGTTAGATTGGCATATGTTATCTACTATTCAAAAAGTACATAAAATGAAAATATCAAGAGTCATAGTCTTAATTTAAGGCTAAGCTTTCAAGATGAAGTGTACACCATGCAGTCTTCCTCTGCATCACCCACTCCTGACAGAAAAGTCACTTCTGGTGCATTTTACCGCAGGACTCTACAACACAAATGGCCAGGCACAGCTGTGTTCAGTGCATGGCAGGATGTATGGGCTCCATGAAGCATGGCAGGTCTGGCCTCCTCCTCCCCAGCTCCACTGACTCAGTATTCATTACCCCTTCATCTTCATTAGCTGGACGTCTGCAGTTAGATGACTTGACTGACAGTTCATACATCATTGGCAAGGGACATATGTCACCATAGTTATTCGATACAAAGTTTATAAGGTAAAGCAATCTTCATTGTGAACTATTTTAAATAAAGCTGGGAATGTGTTGTGGAATATTAGTTTAAGAAGTGTTACAGTCATTTATGTTGTGTAATTTTTTAATGATGCAAAGATGTGTTGCATTCTTTTGTGTTGCATGTGTTTAACTCTATAAAGCTGTGTTATAAAGCCTAAAACACCTGATCTGTCTAATAAAGAGCTCTATGGCCAATAGCTAGGCAGGAGAGAGAAACAGATGTGTCTGGCATGCAGAGAGAATAAATAGGAGGGAAAATCTAGGGAAAAGTAGAAACAAGAAAAGGAGAAGAGGACAACAGGGGCCAGTCACCTAGCTACACAGCCAGCCATAGAATAAGAAGGAAAGGAAGACAAAGAATAAAGAAGGGTAAAAAGCCTAGAGGCAAAAGATAGTTAAAGAGAACAGGATAATATAACTTAGAAAAGCTGGTTAGAAACAAGCTAAGGCTGGATATTCATGAGTAAGAATAAATCTCTGTGTGTTTATTTGGCAGACTCCCAAAGAGAAAAACAAAAAGCAAAAAACAACTATGGGCATGCATTATCTAACAGATTTGATTAAGGTACTTTGGTAATGTTGCTGGACTTTATTTTATAGTATTTTTCTCTCTGACAAAAAAAGTTGCTAATAGTCTGCACTGTTCTTTGTAAAATACCAAACAGCTGCTCTATTCTGTACTCCCGAAAACTGTTTCTAGCAGAGACACTATGTTTTGGCACGTATATGTGCATATTTATCATAAATACACATGCCTAGACAAACAGAAACAAGGATAGACCTTCATTGAATAAGCGGAGCTTCCCACCAATGTTAATCTTTGACAGTTTACAGATCATACTTCCAAACCAAACAAACAACCACCAAATGAAATTTCCTTTTTTTAATTATACCAGAAAAGGTGAGGGTAGAGGAAAATTAGAAAAAGTAGGAAGTAAGAACTGGCCCTAACCTCATCTTTGTTGAGTTTATACACAATGCTGACACATCAGATATTGGGTCTTCATTACACATTCTACAGCATGAACATGATCCTTGCTGACCTTGGGAGTTCTCTGGCTCAGAAATAGAATAAGTCCACTCCCCCAAATGAATCACCTCTAAGACATGCATACACACTCTTTCAAACTCTATATCTACATTTATCCTGTCAGTTTAATTACTCTGGAACATTCTGACTTACATACAATAGTCATTTAGAGACTCTGTCTCAAAAATCAACTAATCAATCAATCAAAATTGGCTTCATAAAAGGAATGTAAGGATTAATCAACTTACACTAATAAATAAACAATCAAAACAATGCATTAAAACAGTCATGAACAGAAAGTGCATGACATTTCCATAAGTGAGATGTCATTAGCAAACTTTAATATCCCTTCATGATAAAAATTCCTAAAGAAACTAGGAACAGAAAGATTATACATCAATATATCTATATGTATTATTGAAATATATACTGTTTAAATATATATTATTGAAATATATATATGTATCATCACAGTGAAGGAGAAAAAATGAACACGTTGCCTTAGACAGCACTAGCCCAGCTAGCTGCATGCAGTATTTGAGTTCATTTTAATGTTTGAAATTTAGCTTGATCAAGAAGGAGTAGAAAAGAAAAGAGAATCAGGAAATGAGTCTTTTTTTTTTCAGATTATATATGTTGCAATTTTTAAAATTTCTTAAAGTCTTCACCAAAACTCTTAAACACAATAAACATCCTCAGCAAATTAGCATATTACAAAATTAGTGCACGGAAATCAGCATGACAGTAACAAGTACATTTAAACAGTCAGGAAAACAACACCACTAAAAATGGACTACAGATAATCAAATACACAAATCATTGAAAACCCAAATAAATAAATCCCAGGCATAAACTTAACTAGTAATATTAAATATTTATACAATGGAAAGCATAATTCACCAAAGAAAGAAATTAGAAGACACTAGAAGATAGAAAAAAAAAACATTTCATGGATGGGGTAGAACAAATATTTTAAAGTTAACCTATTATTGAAAGTGTTTTACATATTAAATGGGATCACAAACAAAACTGCAATTACTTTCCTTACAGGAATATTTGAAGGCATCTTAGTATCCATATGCAAATACAAACATGGCCCAATAGTCAGGATAACCCTGAATAAAAGAGTAATCCTGGAGGTACGTACGGTAAGGTCTGATTTAAGTTATTCTTCAGGGTGATAGTGAGCAAAATGGCTCACAGACAATGTAATGGAACAGAGGACTCAGAAGTGAGCCCACAGAAACATAGTCATAATTTTCTACCAAGTCATCAAATTTCTTGGGAAGGTTGGATAGACTCTTTAAAAAGTGGCTTTTGGACATGGGGGAACAGTAAGGTTGAGTCAGGGGAAGAATAAAGGAGAGCAGAATGAGAGATACCATAATAGAGGGAGTCATTATAGGTTTTAAGAGAGATCTGTACTAATGAGATTTCTAGAAATCTACAAGGATGATACCAACTGGCAATTTAATCAATAGTGTAGAGGCTACCTTAAATGCCCTTCCCTGATAATGAGACTGACGTCTACCTTGTATGCTATCCTAGAGCCTTCATTCAGTGGCTAATGGAAGCAGAGACAGACACCCACAGCTAAACACTGAACTGAACTGAACTCACTCCTGGAACCCAGTTGCAGACAGGGAGGACTGATGAGCAAAGGGGTTATGACTGGGTGGGTGAAACCACAGAAATAGCTGACCTGAACAAGGGGGAGCTCCTGGACTCCAGACTGATGGCTGAGAGGCCAGCATGGGGCTGACCCAGACCCCCTGAATGTGGGTGTCAGTAAGGAGGCCTTGGCAATCTTTGGGGCCTTGGGTACTAAATCAGTATTTCTCCCTGGCATCTTAATGGACTTTAGGAGACAAATCCACATGGAGGGATGCTCTCTCATCCTGAATGCATGGGGGAGGGCCTTGGATATGACTTTGGAGATCATCCATGAAGGGCCTCACCTCCCTGGAGAGTCAAGTGAGGATTTGGTGGGTGATTAGTGAGGTTGGTGGGGGATGGGGAAGGAGGGGAGAGAGAGGGAGCTGTGATTGACATGTGAAGCAAGTTTGTTTCTAATTTAAATAAAAAAATAATAAAGTGGCATTTGGAAAACTAAACACACACAAATAGAAAACAGATACTAAGTTAAGTTTTTTGTCTTAAAAAATAAAGTCACAGTAGCTCAAATATCTCAATTTAATTTTGATATTACTAGAGGAAATCATAGGGTTAACATGGTAAGGTTTATGGATAAACAGTGGCTTTCTTCTGGATAGGACTGTAATGGCTTAGAAAATACTGGTAAGAATCACATTTTGGATTGTGTAAAATTAAAAAGCTCCTGAAACAAACAAACAAACAAAGCAAATACACAACAACAATTCACAGTGAAGAGAAAATCTACAGAATCAGAGATGTTTATATGTGTATTTCCAATAGCATCTTAAACGATGTATTAATTTTTATTTATGTGTATGTGTTTGAGCCTGCACAAGTATGTGTATACTATCCAGAAGAGCCATACTCCTGGAAGTGGAGTTATAAACAGTTGGAGCTACCCTGTGGATACTGGGAAAGGAAGCCAGGTCTTCTATAAGAGTGCCCCTTGCTCTTCACCATAAGGTAGCTCTTAGTCATACCCTTCAATGGCATTTTTGTGGATGACAAAGCTCATTTTGTTCTGTCATCTCATGTGCTTTGGCCTTCCCATGAAGAACTTGGGTGGCACAGCCCACTTCTGAGCTGAGCAGAGAATACACTTGAGAAAATGAAAAACTGCTTTAAAATTCAGGAAGAATGATAACAAAACCTAGAGGTAAATATGAAATGATGAAACTTCTGGAAGGAAACAGATATACTTGTGATAAGGTTCCAAAGTCACAGGGAAGAGCAACAGAAATTGACAGGTGGGCTATCACACTGTGAGACTTCTGCACAGTAAAGGGAACAACAAAGTGATATGCTCCGAAGAATGAGGGATGTTTTTATGATAGCATTCATGTGAGAGGGAAAAACAATCAGAACCCATACATCACTCAAATCACAGAAAATAGTCACAAAAATAATACAAAAATTATGAAGTTGAAGCTGAACTGGTGATTTTAATGGACATTTCCCATAACAGATTATACCACCAACCACCAATTCAAGAAATACAAATATTAACTACAAGGGGATGTAATTTCACCTCACTTAGAATGACTTATATAAAGACCATGTAAATAGATAAATACAAATAAACTTGTAAGTAAATAGTGGTTAGAATGGAGAGAAGGGAATTCTTATAAATGATGGATGATCATCCAGGAAGTAAATGAACAAATTTACTATAGAAAGGATTAAGTCACTTCATAAAAGCAACACTGTCACTCAGCAATCTCACCTCACTGCAACATGACTAAGGGAAATTTAACAATTTCATGAGAGACAATTGGGTGTCCAGTTTTTCCACAGTGCAATTCATAACAGCTAAAATGTAGAATCATACATGGTGGCTATCAGACAGTTCTTACAAACATGGAATCCACCTGATTCATTTTCTATGAAGGATTTTATGAGTAATGCCTTTACCTACTTCCCTGTTGTTTGTAATCCTGGACCCATCTGGACAGCCAGGATTGTCTTTGCTGCTTTGTACATCACAATAAATTTTGCTTTGGAATTATAGCTCTTTTTAGCTTTCATGGTCCTTGGGCTAGAAGAATGCTGGATACAGTGACATTATGATCTAATAATTTGTGAAGTAGAGAAATCAAGGCAAGTTCAGAAAGTATTTGATTCACAGGCTACTCTGTCCCTCATGGACTGCCTCTGGAGCCTCATGTCCACTTTAATTCTCACCTCTAAAGACATACCATTTTGTGCAGAGTTAAGTGGTCAACCTGTCAGGGGGGATAAAAGATGATCGTGATGATGGACAGTCATCCAAGTTGAACTATGGAAGAGAGGAGATGGGTTAAAACAAGGAAGGAGAGCTTGGAAGATGACTCCTAAGGGAGGACCCTGAGCTCATGTATGAAGAGCTACTCCTTCCAAGCTGCTGTGAACCCTACTTTATTATGTGTTGACCCCACTAAAGTATGACTACAGATGTTACTGTGAAAAGCATCCTATAACTGTATATGGTCCATACACTTAGGTGTTACTGTGTCAGTTTGACACTCATGGTGGAAAGGGAAAGTTCATTTTAGAATGCTGGCCAGAAATCATTGTGAACCAATACCATGGTGTTACTGCTGGGAAACAACCTCCAACAATTTCTGGAATTAAACAATCAGAACTTTTGGGAATCCGAAGAAACACTCATTTCATTTTTAAAACTCAGCTAACCCACACTGTAGAGATTTATTTTTGCTGTGGTTCCTGGAGAAGCCACCTCCACACTTCATTAGCATTAGACCATTGTCTTTTTCTTTATTATTGAGTTATCTCAGTCAACAAGCAGTGACACATCACTCAAATTGTTTTATTTTTATGAACTTTGAATTCTTTCCAGGCCATGATTAGAAAAGGAAAAGTATGGATTTAAATGCATTTTCCTCAAATGTAGAAGAACCTGTTTCCTTTGACATAGTTAGGACTTAATAAAACTTTATTAAAGAACAAGAAAGATCATTGGAAGGATGCTACACCAACCTTGACATTATATAATATATAGCTGAAGATTTTGTAAAGACCTTTAGCTTACGAAAAGGTCCAGCTGAGGATAATATGATAAAAAGAAAATGTATAAAGAGAAGAATTCCAATGGGTTAGATTAAGTTTTCATGCAGAAAGAAAACAAAGATGTTGCAACTCCTGGTTCTCAAGGCTGAGATTATGTCCTGGAGGTTACAGGCTAGCGTAGGACATTAGACATTAACTGACGATACAAAATAAACAAAACAGGCATTTCTACTTTGTCTTTTTTATTAATTGAAATAAGATGATACTCTGGGGGTGAAAAGGTGGGCAAAAGAAGCAGTTTTCAAGAAATGAAAATCTTGAGGACTGCAGGATGCAGGGAATGGCTGAATGAGATTTTTAGTAACTTCCAGGTCACCCAAATGAGCAGCTGATGACAAGCAATCACAGATGGAAGGAGGGAGAAGAAAGAAGGGGACTCTGGGACATCCCAATGGCACTGTCTCTCAAATGAGTTGATCACTGCCCTTCAAATGGGTCAATTATTCAAAAGAACTGTGGAGAAGTAGGGAAGAAGGAATCCAGGCTCTGGATGATGAGGGCACTTCCATTGTGACAACAGAAAGACAGAGATAATGACTGGCAGAAAGAACACAAAGCAGGATATGATTATCTCTAGGAACACTCAGAGAAAATGAGCAATTTGGGAAGATTGATAGATATGTGGGAGAGAAAACAGCCACAGCAGAATTTGTCCAGGAATAAGAAAAAAACATTAAATGTGCTGAACCCCAGCTCCGGCCTCTGAATTTATACCTGGGCCTGGATTGTTTCCCCTCAGATTCCACACCTGTATTATGGATCTTATACCACCCCTACTGTTGGAGATTCAGTGAGAAAGCAGTCCCGTACCATAATATCTCATCATTCCAAACTAGCTAGGGATCTGTCATCACAAAATCATTAGCATCACAGAGAGCTCATGAAACAGCAGCATGTGACAACAGAGGGTCCAGGCAGTAAGATGCATTACAATTTATTAATACAGTGATTGGAAGACCAGCATGGATGAAAAGGTAGACTGGGTAGATAAACCTTTGTTTTGTTATTTACTTGTTTATTGTTGAGGCAGTAGTGTCCTATAGCCAAAGCCGATGTCAAACACACTACATAGCAGATGTTGACTTTGAAGCCCTGGTACTCCTGTCTCTATCTTACAAGTGTTGGGATCACTGGAGTGAGCAACCACATCCAACAAACTTCTCTTTTACTATCTGATAAATATATCACCAGATACACCGATGGATGGGAATGAAATTTAAATCATAGGGGCTGCTTAGCTGCTGTTCAGACATCTCATTAAAAATGCAGTATTTGCCTATTCTTTTGTTTCTAAACCAGTAAGGTGAAATTTTTTTAAGAACTTAGATCCCAAGATTTGATACAAGCCTCTTCAATGACTATAGTAGTAAAATAATAGCACCACAGAAGCTGAACGTTCCAGGGACTGTTAAGGGCATCAACCTTGAATGGACTCCCAGGGACATGACTCATTTCACTGTGGTTACCTCATTCCAAATGCTACAGTGTTGGACATGTCTTTTGGAGATGGGATTGAATTGTCTAATTATCTTTAAATTTTTATCATGGAAGGGACCATGGGACCATGAGATTTTGATTTTTAAAAAACCTAGATATAGTGACTCACACCTGAAATCACAGCTACCAGGAAGCTGAGGGAGAGGGAGCACTATGAGTGTGAGACTACAGAGGGAAAAACTGATGAAGAGAAAGATAAAAGAGTAAGGAAAATATAAATTGATCAACTATTAGGACACTGTGACAAAGGTGACTCAGTGACTAGAAATGTGTAAAGCCCGTGCGGGGGGGGGGGGAGAGGAAACCTAATGGGTATTTGAGGACTAACACCAGGTCTAACTTGTTGGTATAGTGAGGGTCCTAACATGGTTTCATTCATTCTGTGTATTCCTTTAAAAGCACAGTTGCAGAAGGGACACTTAGCGCGATGCTGCCCTCTTTAAGTAGATGTAAATTTACCAATGTGAGCCAAAAAGTCATTCACTAAGCTTGGGCTTCCCTTCACTGACAGGTACACAGACGGACAACCTACCTCTGCAGAAAGGAGCTGGGAAGTCCCAGGAAGCACCATTCCCAGGGCTGACAATGCAAGTCAGAATGGCGTGACCTTCCAAGATGTAGCCAGCCAGACAGCTGTATCTGATCTTGTCGCCTATGTTGAACCTCGTTCCATGAAGAACTCCCTTCAGTATTTCCCCAGGATTTCCACATGTGTGACTAGGTAAAACTGTTGGAAGGAGAAAAAGAAATTAAAGAAAATGTACTATGAAGATGTTTATATCATAAACTAAGAACTACATTTGAACTACTAAAATCAGCAAATCTCTGCAATAGAAAAATAATTCATCATGCTTATGAGCTAAACAGACAATGTGTTTGGGGTTTAGAGAATCTGCCTTGGCACATATTTACAATGACTTTTGAAAAGTGTAAATAAATGCATTTAGTTGAAGGACAAAACTATACTTCTATTCACATACTGTCTTACAGAAAAGATCTAGATTATTTTGATAAAAATAAGATTTTACATAATACAGGAAGAGCCAACAAGCTAAGGAAATAGTGTCAGAGCACGGGCAGGGATGCATGCCTTTGTGAACTTTACCTCAGATCTCATTATTACTAACATGCCTTATGCAAAACATTAACTGATATCCAGTCTATGTTTACCTTTAGACCTTAGCAGCAATACCATGTCCAACACACATCACCAGTATCTAAACCATGTGCACTCCCAGACATCAGCTCAGCACCATAACATACACACCACTTTAACAGTATTGAATGCATGTTTGTGCTCAGACCTCAGCATCAGCACCACGCCTGATACACACCACTAAACAGTATCTAATACATGATTATCTTTAGACCTCAGCATCAGTACCACACCTGACACACACCACTAAACAATATCCAATACATGTTTATCCTTAGACCCCAGCATCAACACCACTCCCGACACAAATCATTAACCAGTATCTGTTGCATGTTTATCCTTAGACCTCAGCATCAGCACTGCCCCGACGCACATCATTAACCAGTATCCAATGCATGCTTATCTTGAGAATCAGTACCACATCCGAGGCCAGTATTGAATGCACATTTATTCCCAGACCTTATAGCTTCAGTGCCATATCTGTTACATCCCATTAAACAGTATCCAAAGCATATTTGTTTTCAGAGCTCAGCAATAGTACCATTCCTGATGTACATCACTAACTGGTAAACAATCCATGCTTCATAGCTAAGATTTGTATTACAGAATAAGTAGAAGAATTCCACTTGAGCCATCATCTTGGGAAATGGTACCGCTCAAACCTAGGACCTGTGTTGCTAAGTCAAGTACTATAATGATTTGCAGTTCAAAGTTGGGTTCTTGATTCTGTTTGTTCTGGAGCTTTCTTTTCACCTTTAAAGATTCTCACCTAACCATTTTGCGTGGGGAATCTCAGTGTCATGAGATCCCTGGTCAAGGAACACTTTTTTTTTTGGATGGAACTGATTCGTCACTCAGTTGAAGGATGCAAGATGAACATTTCCATATTTCTGCTCTACACTTAATATCCTATCAGGAATTCAGTGGTTTCTACCAAATCATCAAATTCTAAGAAACTTAGTATTTTAGAAAATATTTTCAGATAAAAACTAATTTCCAAAGTAATACATTACATGATGTCTGTTTATTTCATGCCTGTGCATGCGTGTATGCATGTGTGTGTGTGTGTGTGTGTGTGTGTGTGTGTGTGTGTGTGTAGGAAGAGAAGTTCTTAGAGATTTTATCGGTATATCTATCCATTATTACATGATTTAAATAATATAATCATCAGGCCATCCAGAAATATTTAGAGAACAAATGGTAATGATCACACAATATTGGAGCATACTTTAATTAAACAATTTCTTAAAAAGTCTGTAAAATGTTTAGAAGCTTCTATAAAAATAGTTCAGTAAGTCAGTTATCCATTTTGCTGTTCTTCACAGAAAGAATGTTCTGAATTGACTCCCCTTTACATTTTTAGGGCCAAGAAGTATAAGAAGAAAATGTACAGCCTCAGCCATTACAGAAATATATGTCAAAATCATATTGTTATGTCACCTTATTGAAGCTAAGGAGATTCTATGAGGAGACAAAAATAACCACTATTGGGAAGAGGCACAGGAATGAACATTCTTTTTTTGTTGTTGTTGTGTTTGTCTGTTAATTGAGACAGGGTTCTTTGTGCAGCTCCGGCTGTCCTGAAACTCACTCTGTAGATCATGTTGGCCTGGAACTTACAAAGATCTGCCTGTCTCTGCCTCCTGAGTGCTGGGATTAAAGTTGTGTGTCACCACTGTAGGGAAAAGGGACCAGTCAAAGAAACACACCCTGAGCAGAGCCAAAGAAACACACTTTGGCCCTGCAACCAGAACCAAAGAAATGTACCCTGGCCCTAAAACCAGTGCCAAAGGAACACACTTTGTCCCTGAAATCCGAGTCAGTGAAAGAAATGAACCCCGGCCCTAAAATTGGAGCCAAAAGGCTAAAAAGGACCAGAGAAGAAAACACACTTTGGCCCTGAAACCAGAGCCAAATCTCACCTTAATCCTGTGCAGAAAAGAAACCAATCCTCCAGCAGAGCTCTAGCCAATCTGAGATCACCACTGAAATTGGACCAATACCTACCCTGGAAAAACGTCCCTGCCCCCAAGAATCCCTATATAAACCCTGTGTATGTTCAGCTTGGCTGATCCAGCTGCCTTCCAATAAACTGCTTTGGATGAGCTTTGGGTGAAGATCTTTTGCGGCAGCGGTGGTGGAGCAGAGGCGACCCTGGGCAGAGCCGAGCAGAGGGAGCAGGGCTGTAACACTTGCCCTGGAAACCTTCCCTTGCCAGAGCAGAGTTGTTACACTCTGCTCCCTGCTCTCGACTCTCTGCTCTCCAGGAGCAGAACTGAACTGTAGCAACTTCACCTGAGAAACCTCCTGCCCAGCAAAACTGCTATGCTAGGCGAACATCCCCAGCTGGAAGACCCTGTCCTGCCAGAGCATAGCTGATACACACAAGACGCCTTTCTCTGAGGCAAGGCTGTAAGCTGCCAAGCTTACTGCAACCTGTGGTGGTCCTTGGCTCCCGAGCTCCAGGATACCTTTCCACCTGAGCCGTGTAACACTCAGTATTCTGTGGCTCCCGAGCTCCAGGATACCTTTCCACCTGAGCCGTGTAACACTCAGTATTCTGTGGCTCCCGAGCTCCAGGTTACCTTTCCACCTGAGCTGTGTAACACTCAGTATTCTGTGACTCCCGAGTGCCAGAATACCTGACCCACTCCTGTTCCATCCTGTCCCGACTCATCCCAAAATGCTTACAACCACTTCCTGGCAAAATGAACAAATGCGGATGGGGTTGAGGGGTGGGGCCAGGGATACAAGGGTGTGTGTGTGTGTAACCATTACTGTCTATGGAGCCAGGCAGTTATGAATGCGAGTGGACACCATTGGTGCAGGTGGAGTTTCATTGTAACACAGGAAGTTGGGCGAGGACTACTTCTCCCACTCTGGAGATACTTTAATACCATCCTCTTTGCTCCTGTCAATGAGGACCACCTCTACCTTAACACCTTGAGATTTGGTTATAGCAGAATTTTAAAAAAATACATATCAAGTGCCATATTAGTGAGGCAAGACACCGTTTCAAAGGACAGGGAGTGTGGGAGATGGGAGTGGCCTCAAGTCTCATCTGTAATTCTTAGCAGCTGTTTATTCAGTGAGAATGACTCATCAGTGTTTGTTTCACAGAACAGGTGTGAAGACTGGAACAAATATTTCAGACTCCAAATATCTGTTCCTTCTGGCCCTATTATGAGAGTGGTTCTGCTAGGTGTGAATTGATTGACATGGGGGGAAGCACTTTTGGTTTCTATGTGTGAAGTGTCTGGAATAAAGGCGGGCCCTCAGCAGGCTCTTGCTTAGCATTCAGTAGCTCAGATAAAATGACAAATCCAACAACTGACTTAACACAGAGTACATGTTCTCACTCTGTATAAATAAGGACTGCATACATCACTGGTTTTGTGAAAACACACACAAACATTTTAAAAACAAATTGGGGAGCTAGAAAGATGGCTCACCAGTTAAGAGCACTTACTCCTCTTGCAGAGGATCTGAGTTGGATTTCAGAAATCACATTGTGGCTCACAAGCATCGATAACTATAGTTTCTGGGAATTTGACACATTGTTTTAGGGTCCTTGAGCACCTGATATACATGTTGTACACTCATACAATCAGACAAATAACTTAAATACATAAAATAAAAATAAAAATTAGCTCTCTTGTATCCCCTGACCTAGGGAGTGCAGCCAGGTAAACTCGGCCCCTGACAGATGACCAATAGACCAGAAGCCTGCAGAGAAAGCTGGTCCACTTCTGTACACAATCAGGGCAGAGGGCAGAGGTGAGCTCTGGGTCCCCATCCTAGACCCAAATTCCTCCCACTTGCCCTCTCTCGGATACCCTGGCCTGGGGACCACAGCCAGGTAGGCGCACCCCTGAAGGACAGCAAAACAACCAGGAGCCTGCAGAGAGAGCTGGTCCACTCCTGTGCATACTCAGGACAGAGGACAGAGGACAGACGGCAGAGAGCAGAGGCCAGAGAGTATTGGGTTTGCTTGCACCCATCGAAAAGGAACCCTGGTTGCCTACCCACCAGGAGAGGAAGAGGATCTTTCTATACCCACTGGAAGAAGAGATGGGAAGGAGGCAATATAAGAACACACTCAGCCACTGAAAAACAAACATGACACAACCAGAGTCTAGAGATTCTACACCAGTAAGACCTAAACACTCCAGTGCAGATGAAGCAGAAGGGAATGACCTAAAAAAACACTTAATAAAAATGATAGAGGTCCTAAAAGAAGATATGAGAAAATCCCTTAAAGAAATGGAAGATAAAACAAACCAAAAAAATCCAACAAATTTAAGAAAGGGAGGAAAACACAAAGCAAAAATTATACGAAACAATCCAAACAGTACAAGGGTTGAGAGCTGACATGGAGACAATAAAAAAAAACCACACACACAGTCCGAAAGAATGCTGGAAATAGAAAAACTGGGGAAACAGTCAGGTACTGCAGATGCAAGCATAACCAACAGAATACAAGAGGTGGAAGAGGAAATCTCAGGTGTTGAAGTCACACTAGTAAAAATAGATTCATCAACCAAAGAAAATCTTTTTTATTTTTATTTTTTTATTTTATTTTCCAGTTTAAATTTAGATAAGAAACAAGGTTGCTTCACAAGTCAGTTCCAGGTCCCTCTCCCTTTCCCTCCCCTCCTCCCGTGCCCTCCCCCCAAACCCCCCCTCCGTTATCCCCTCATTCCCCCAGGGAGGGTGAGGCCCTCCATGGGGGTGTCCATAGTCTGCCATTTCATATAGGGCAGGGCCTAGACACTTCCCCAAGAGTTCAGGGTGAGAGTGCATCTCACATTGTTCTATGGGAGTCCAAAGTCCGTGTGTAAAATCTTAAGTCCAACAAATCCCTAACACAAAACATCCAAGAAATATGGGACACCCTGAAAAGACCAAACCTAAGAATAATAGGTATAGAAGAAGGTGAAGAAACCCAACTCGAAGGGTCAGAAAACATATTCTACAAAAATCATAGAACAAAACTTTCCCAACCTAAATAAAAACATGCCAATGAAGGTACAAGAAGCTTACAGAACACCAAATAGAGTTGACCACAACTAAAAGCTCTAGAACAAAAAGAAGCAGACTCACCCAGGAGGAGTAGATGCTAGGAAATAATCAAATTGAGGGCTGAACTGAATAAAGTAGAAACTCCGAAAATGATACAAAGAATCAATGTAATTAAGAGTTGGTTCTTTGAGAAAATCAACAAGATAGACAAACTTTATCCAAACTCACCAAATGGCAGAATATGAAAATGAAAATTAACAAAAGCAGAAACGAAAAGGGGGACTTAACAACAGACACTGAGGAAATCCAGAGAATCATCAGGTCATACTTTGTAAACCTCTACTCCACAAAACTCGAAAATTTAAAGGAAATGGACAACTTTCTGGATAGATATCACCTGCCAAAATTAAATTAAGAACAGTTAAGCAATTTAAATAGACTTATAACCCATATGGAAATAGAAACGGTCATCAAAAGTCTCCCAACCAAAAAAAAAAAAAAAAAAAAAAGCTCAGGGCCAGATGACCTCAGTGCAGAATTCTACTAGAAAATCAAAAATCAGCTTAAACCAATTCTTCTCAAAGTATTCTATGCAATAGAAGCAGAAGGGTCTTTGCCAAACTCTTTTTTCGAGGCTTCAATAACCTTGATACCTAAGGTACACAAAGACACAACTAAGAAAGAGAAATTGAGACCAATATCCCTTATAAACATTGATGCAAAAATACTCAATAAAGTACTGGCAAATTGGATCCTAGAACACATCAGAAAACTCATCCACCATGATCAAGTAGGTTTCATCCTAGGGTAGCAGGGATGGTTCAACACAGGAAAATCCGTCAATGTAATCCACCATATAAACAAGTTGAGAAACAAAAATCTCATGATCATCTCACTAGATGCTGTAAAAGCCTTTGACAAAATCCAACACCCTTTCATGATAAAGGTCTTGGAGAGATCAGGAACATGTCTAAACATAATAAAAGCTATATACAGCAAACCAACAGCCAACATCAAACTAAATGAAGAGAAACTCAAAGCAGTGTCTCTAAAATCAGGAACAAGACAAGGCTGCCCACACTGTCCATACTTCATCAATATTGTACTTGAAGTTCTA
Source organism: Mesocricetus auratus (assembly GCF_017639785.1). NCBI lineage: Eukaryota > Metazoa > Chordata > Mammalia > Rodentia > Cricetidae > Mesocricetus > Mesocricetus auratus. The sequence goes on along the minus strand of NW_024429212.1, from coordinate 3,108,450 downwards.
GCCAGAGCAATAAGACAACAAAAGGAGATCAAGGGAATACAAATTGGAAAGGAAGAGGTCAAACTTTCAATATTTGCAGATGATATGATAGTTTACATAAGTGACATTAAAATCTCTACTAGGGTACTCCTACAGCTGATAAATATCTTCAGCAAAGTGGCAGGATACAAGATCAACTCAAGAAAATCAGTAGTCCTACTATATACATATGATAAAAGGGCTGAGCAGGAAATCAGAGAAACATTACCCTTTATTTATTACCACAAACAACATAAAATACCTTGGGTAACCCCAATCAAACAAGTGAAAGACCTGTATCACAAGAACTTTGAGTCTTTAAGGAAAGAATTTAAAGAAGACACCAGAAAATGGAGGGATCTCCTATGCTCTTGGATAGGTAGGATCAACATAGTAAAAATGGCAATCTTGCCAAAAGCAATCTACAGATTCAATATTATCCCTATTGAAATCCCAACACAATTCTTCACAGACCTTGAAAGAACTATTCTCAAGTTTATATGGAAAACAAAAGACCCAGAATAGTCAAAAGCACCCTGTTCAACAAGGCAATGTCCAGAAACATCACCATCCTTGAATTCAAGCTCTACTATAAAGCTATAGTCCTGAAACAGCTTAGTATTGGCACAAAAATAGACTGGTAGACCAATGGAATCTAATAGAAAACCCTGATATGAATACTTGGTCTTTGACAAAGAAACTAAAATTATACCATGGATAAAAGAAGGCATCTTCAAGAAATGGTGATGGCATAACTGGATGCTGGTATGTAGAAGACTGCAGATAGATCCATGTGTATCACCATGCACAAAACTTAAGTCCAAATGGATTAAATACCTCAACATAAATTTGGTCACATTGATCCTGTTAGAAGAGAAATTGGGAGGTGCCATGGAATGAATTGGTACTGGAGACCACTTCCTGAGCATAACACCAATAGCACAGACACTGTGATCGACAATTAATAAATGGGACCTGCTGAAACTGAGAAGCTTCTGCAAAGCAAAGGACACAGTCAACAAGACAAAAAGGCAGCCCACAGAATGGTAAAAGATATTCACTGACCCCACATCTGACAGAGGAATGATCTCCAGAATCTACAAAGAACTCAAGAAGTAAATCTCCAAAGAACCAAAGAATCCAATTTAAAAGTGGGCTGCAGAACTAAATAGAGAATTCTCAATAGAGGAGACTAAAATGGCTGAGAGACACTTAAGAAAGTGCTCAACAATCCTAGGAATCAGGGAAATGCAAAATAAAACAACTCTGATATACCATCTTACTCTTGTCCGAATGGCTAAAATCAAAAACACCAATGACAGTTTATGCTGGAGAGTATGTGGAGAAAGTGGAACACTCCTCCACTGCTGGTGGGAGTGCCAACTTGTACAGCCACTATGGACATCATTATGGAGATTCCTCAGGAAAAACGGAATCAGTCTACTACAAGAGCCAGCAATTCCACTGTTAGGCATATACCCAAAAGATGCACACTCATACAACAAGGACATCTGTTCCACTATGTTTATAGCAGCAGTATTCATAATAGCCAGAACCTGGAAGCAACCTAGATGTCCCTCAACAGAAGAGTAGATAAAGAAAATATGGTATATTTACACAATGGAATACTATTCAGCAGGGAAAAAAACAATGGAATCTTGAAATTTGCAGGCAAATAGATGGCACTAGAAGAAACCATCCTGAGTGAGGTAACCCAGTCACAAAAAGACAAACATGGTGTGTACTCACTCATATATGGATTTTAGACATGAATCAAGGAAGTGCCTATCTACAATCCCACTGCCAGAGAGGCAGGGAAACAGGAAGGACCCTAAGAGAGATATACATGGTACCCCAAAGAAGGTGGAATGAGGCAAGAACTCCTGAGCAGATTGGCAGTACAGGGTGGGGGAGGGGAAATGGAGCCAGGAAAAAGAGAGGGAGAGAAGAGGAAGGGAGATGAAGACATGGGGGAGCAGGAAGGTTGAGTTGGGGGAAGAATAGAGGAGAGCAGGTTGAAAGATACCACAATAGAGGGAGCCATTCTAGGTTTGAGGGGAGATATGGGTCTAGTGAGATCTCCAGAGATCTACAACAATGACACCAACTGGCAAACTAAGCAGTAGTGGAGAGACTACATTAAATGCCCTTCCCTAATAATGATTTTGACCACTGTCTTACACACCATCATAGAACCTCCATCCAGTGACAGAAGAAAACAGAGGCAGACATCCACAGCTAAGCACTGAACCGAACTCCTGGAACACAGTGACAGAGAGGGAGGAGTGATGAGCAAAGGGGTCAAGACTGGGCTGGTGAAACCCAGAGAAACAGCTGACCTGAACAAGGGGGAGATCTTGGACCCCAGACTGATGGCTGAGAAGCCAGCATGGGACTGATCCAGACCCTCTGAATATCGGTGTCAGTGAGGAGACTCAGGCAATCTATGTGGTTTTGGGGTAGTTGATCAGTATTTATCCCTGGCACACAAATGGACTTTGGGGACCCATCCCACATTGAGGGATGCTTTCTCAATCTGGACACTTTGGGGAGGGCCTGGGCCCTCCCTGGAATGAAATGACAGACTCTAGAAATGGAGGGCCTTACCCTACCTCGGAAATGGAGTGGGGATTGGGTGGGGGGCTTGTAGGGGGCTGGTGGGGGAAGAGTGGGCGTGGAGGGGAGGGAGAGGGAGTTGGGACTGACATGGGAAGCAAGCTTGTTCCTAATTTAAATATATAATTAAAAAGTGTAAAAATCTAAATAAAATAAAATAGAAATTAACTGGATAGAATATCATTTCAAATACTGAATCCATTTGCATTAGTGGGTACTAGGAACTGAACCCAGTTCCTCTTAAAGATTAGCCAACACTCTTAACACTGAGCCTTTTCTTCAGCTCCAGGATTCTTTTAATTTTTTCAAATTTTAACAGGGGTAATGTTAACAATTAAAAAGATATATTTCAAAACCTAGTAGAAAATTTATATCCAGTTACAAACATTGAAAATGCAAAACGATTGATATTATTAAGCCATTACCAATCTCATAAAAGTTGTGGAATTGTGAAAAAATGGATTAATGATAACTAGCCTGTGTAAATATCCAAGGCTCAGATGAATAGAAGTTGCCAATACACGGAAATAAAAATCAATTATATTCAACCCAATTCTGCCAGTTTGTTTAAACTTTGGACACTTTCCCTGGTTGGTAAAAGTCTTCTCACATCTCCTGCAGGAACAAGTGCCCAGTAAGCCTTTAGCAAACTCTTACTGAATTGACTTAACTCTCTTCCTTTAGTCCTTTTCAGTCCTTGTTTGAATAAAGTGACCCCTGGCCCATGGGGAGACCAAGAAAAGGGTTTTTCTAGTATGAGAATTTTCCACAGAGAAGGCATTTGGTCATACGGAAGGATTTCTTTAAACGTTAAGGATTAAAGTCACTGTAAAATGTAGGCAAAGTCTTTGCTACCAGGGCAAGGTTCCATCAGACAGCAGGGTAGTTATCACCCAGGGCTGGCAACATGGGCTGTCTTTCTAATTATGCTGCAGAATTTCTTTCAGCAAGGTTTCTGATTTGGCAAGTATATATGGTCACAACTCAGTGATTTAATTGGCTATAACATGAAACCTTTTAAACCAACCATTAAATGGATGTCAGATTAAATCCCTGACCAAAAGAAAAGTGAAAGTATGATAGTATAAAAAAAACCCACCCTTAATATTCATTAATGAAAGGGACACAACACTAACAAGTAGGGTTTGAAATTCTCCAAGGAATGGTGGCTAGCATTTCAATATCATTGCTTATTTATTTCCTTATTTAATAATAACTGAAAATACTTGTAACACACTATGTGCTATATACTGCTTAATGAGATATATCTTCGTGCATATATATGTATGTATATATATATAAACATATTGAGTATTATTATCATGAGCAGTTTGCTGAGAAAATGCTGGCACAGAGTTCTCTGAAGTTCATTGTCACATGGAAGTATGCACTGTGGGTAGATGCAGAGAACGTTTGCAACCACTACCCTGGAATGTCTTTCTTGTGGATGATTACAAGTTATTGGGTTTACAGTGCCCTCCACAGTTTCTTCTGACAAGAAGATTATATAGATTCGGGATAGCTGCCACACTTTCTCATGTAGAAATGAGGTCAAAATTATTGCGTAGCATTTTATAATTTTGCTACCAGTTTTCCTGGTAAATCTGCTTAATGGAGCATAAGGTTGAAACAAAGTGAACACAGCACAGAGACTAAGCAGTGGAGACTCTGAATGCAGCAGATGGACCCGGAAGAGGCTGACCTGAAATCTGCACCTCCATAGTCATCAGCAGTGCTTGGAAACTTTCCTAAGCATCTGAAGATAAAGAACAGACACACAGACACTGACACACACAGACACACAAGACACATACACACACACACACATACAAACACAAACACACACACACACACACACAGCTGTTTTGAATAAGGTATTACTCTAGTTTATACTTGCTCTGTCCCTAAGAGACCATGCATCAAAGCTTGTTCAAACACTGTGGTACTATCTGAGGTGGCAGAACCTTTATGGTAGATTCCAGGGATAGGCAAGTGGGGCACTCATGGTAAGCCTTGACTCAGGAGCTATGGGGCTACAGCTCTCTGCTCTCCCTTGGCTTCTAGGAGATGAACAAATTCCCCACATCAACACGCACACCAGGAAATTCTTCCTCCCTGTTGGGTCAAAGCCATAGGCTCAGGTAACTACAGACAGATACCTCCAAAACCATCAACCAAAACAACCCTTTCCCCTTCGTAAGTTATCTCTGCCACGTGTCACATAACAGTGACACAAAGATCACTAACAGACTGAGAGCATATTTGCTGGTATAAAGATGGGAAAATGTCACCCTGAACTGTATACCAGCCGATTCTCACATTAACTTTCATCTCTTCTGATGGAAGGCGCGGACTGGCTGAGTGTCATGAAACTGTAGCAAGGTGTAGCCTTGCTGTCCTTATCACAAATGCCATAGAAACTAATCTAGACCAAAGTTGTAAAATTCCAATAAAAAGGCATGCAGAATTAAACCCTACAGAACAACCTTATCATTAATACCCTGCCCTCCATCACCTTAGAAACCAGTTTCCGTAAAGTGTTCAGTGTTTACTCTTCCAAATATGCAGTCCATTCAAAAACAGATTAAGGGTATTTAGGGGATACAAAATATCTAGCAGTCATCCAAATAAATTTCCAACAATATAAACTAAAAACTGCAAACATAGAAAGAAGAAAATACATAATGACAAACAAAAAAAGAAGGCAATCAAGGAGAGCGGTGGTGGCACACACCTTTAGTCCCAACACTAGGAGGCAGAGGCAGAGGCAGAGGCAGGCAAATCTCCATGAGTTCCATACCAGCCTGGTCTACAAGAGCTAGTTTCAGGACAGCCTCCAAAGCCACAGAGAAACAGTGTCTTTAAAAACACTCAAAAAAAGCAGATCCCAATTAGGCAAGCTCACACTAGAGTAGAGGATGACAGGGTAAAGGTACAACTGACAGTCTTAAAGTAACAACAAAAACAAAACCACAAGTGACAAAGGAGATACAATACAACCATAAAGCATATATATATATATATATATATATATACACTTGGTGCATATAATGTGTGGAGGCACTATCACTTACACATAAAATAAATATTTAACAAATACAGAGATTTGGATAAGCTTGCAGACCTATGCTGCACTTAACATCTACAGCCTAAATGTCTAGACTTAAGAGGATGACAGAGAAAAAGGAGGAGAGGAAGCATCTTAGTGCATTAACTGAACTAGTGAAGTTGTGTTACCAACACATGCAAAAAGTTTAGTTTAAAGAACATGATCAGGGATACAGAGGGTCACTTACTGAAGATAAAAGTATGAAATTCATCAACAATCTATGGCATTTACATGTCTAACAAAAATCCAGCAGAGCCCCTGTAGGAAACAAGCAGAACCTCAAAGAGAAGAAGTAGAACCAAACTATACTTACAATGTCCCAAATGATCTCTTAGTAATGGAGAAGATAGTGCTGGGATTGTCAGGGTGTGGGGTGTTTGCATGGCTTCACATACCCAATTTAATTTAAATAACACTTAAAATTGAGGCCAAGAGGATGTTAGGATGTAGTTGGGGCAAAGGAAAATGACAGGACCATGTATCAAAGTTGTGAGAAGCATCAAGAAGTTGGGAATTTTGAAAATGTGATGTAAAGATTATAAAAGAGATGTCAATCAACTCATTAGAATTGCATTTCTACAATAAAATAGAAACAGCATATAATGAGAGAGGGAGGGAATGAATGAAAGAGAGAGGAATGAGGAGGAAGAAAATAGAAGGGTATTGAAGATACCCTTCAATAATAAAAGATAAGATATTGAAGACAAGATATTGCTCTCCATTAAACTGTTTTTAAATAGTCAATATTTTTTTCATGTACTTCCTGCCAAGAAGTTCTCTCTACCTTCCAAGTCCTTATTCCTGATCAGTCCAAAGACACTCACTTTGGCATGGTTACTCTCTGGATAGAGAATCACACCAGCTCACAACACTGTGTCCAGAGTCAGCTCGGCCAGCTGTGTCCATATGATCAAGTACATGAAATATTGTGGGAGGTGGGGGGATCTGATGGCCATTGTGGGACGGTGAAACAGAAGTCAACAAGCCCCATCAGGAATCTCAGAAGTCCAAGTAGCCAGAGGCATACAATTTATCTCTTCAAATTACAGAAATGACACAGAAGCAGAACAGAAATTGTCTAGGATTTCCTGAGCCATTAAACACCAAAATGCCACCTATGCCATTTTGGGTAAGCCTCATGCTTCCAGCAAGGCATTGTGGTTCTAATTTCACAATAAAGAAGATAGTTCTGTAGATTGGGAAGTGAAGAGTTCAGAGAGACAAACTTCTGTGCAGAGGCTACATCTCCATCATACATTACAGTCAAGTTGTGCTCTGCTGTAACTGCAATGTAAATTATTTTCAGTGAAATGTTACATATTTAGGAGCGTACTGGACAGTAAATGGACAAAACGATAAGCGGATACAATTGTGGCATTTCCTAGCTGGCTATTGGCTGTTTCCTAACCTCTACAGTAAGGAAGTGATGAGAAGGTGTGGATGAAGGCAACTTCTGGCCTCTTTCTCAAAGTTGAAAAGTATAACTAGTAAAGAGAAATTGGAGAAATACCTTGAGTTCAAGACCATTTGCTTTTCCAAGTTGTTTCTCCATGCTTTGTACCTGAAGGGCCAGTCTGCCTACCTGTCTTACTGTGTTTTCTATAGCCTACTCACACTCTTCTTGCTGTGATATTTTCTCAGATACCCATGTCTTACAAGCCACAAGGGTGCGGGGGATACCAGTCACATGTTTATAAGAGTGCCTGATAAGAAGAAATTGCCTTAATCAATCTTATGGTGGCCTGCGACTTCAGCTGGTGGAAGGATCTGAGAGCTCTGTGCCTGTGCCTGCATGGTACACAGAGGGTACTGGATATCCTGGGAGGTGTCTTTCATGTCAGGGTTGTGGCAGTACTGTTGGTGTGCATCTTGGAGGATGACACTCAGAAACTGCCCTCCACTCTACGTCCCAGAGGGAATATCTGTGAGAAGCATTTTCATCTGAAGTATCTCAAGATCCTCCCATTGATGGGGACTCCACATGTATGTATTATGTTGGGATGATCCTGGTTTGCCATGGAGGCACAGTCCTGAATTCATTCCCCAGACACAGAATTTCACTTTCATCAAGGACAGAAATGCCCTGGATCTCAGGGGATACTTCAAACGCTTCAAGATTAACTTTAAACCCATGCTCATATCAATGTTAAGTTGATCCACAGTGGGACTGACAGGGTCTCCTCACCTGGTGAAGCATAACGAGCCACAGATGGAGTAGGACTCATACACTCCAAACCTGCCCTCTGGGTAGCTGAAGTGGACTTCACTTTACCATGAAGCATACTGCCCTGAGTTCAGGAACTTCGATGAAAGGGAAAAATGACAAGGAATGAAAGAAACCAAAAAGAGAGGAATAGGGGGGGGGAGGAGGGAAGGAAGAAGGGAGGAAAAAAGAGGGAAGGAAGGAAGGAGGAAGGGGAAGGAGGGTGGGAGAAAGGAAAAGAAAGAAAGAATTAAAGAGAAAAAGGTAAAGGGAAGGAAGGAGGAAGGGAAGAAAGAAATGGAGGAAAAGGGAGATAAAATCTAGCTATTACCTAGGCTAGGCATTTTTCCCTGTGTTTCAAATTGGGTATGACCCTGAAGGACAGATGCAGTCCTATAGCATACTTTAGTTAAGTGAGACTACAAGATTGAAGTCACTTTCCCAGCAGTCACAACTCTCACAGTTTTGAATTGAATTGGCTGTCACTGACAGTGGAATTAACATTTCTGCAAACCAACACCGAGTGAAGTTTTGAGCGCAGAGAGAAGCATGATCCAAACAACAACTTGCTGTTGTAGCTAATGGCTCTAAGTTTTCTCAAAGATACTCAGCTAGAGTGACTTATAAGCATCAGAGGTGCTAGGGTGGAGTCTAATAACTTGGAGAGCACCATTAAATTTTTGTCTTCTGATGAATGCCAGTGCGTTTTAAAAAGATCAACAAGAAAGGTGGGTACATAGTGATTGATAAAAATAAACAAACCAACCCGCATAGATGGTGACTGTGATGTGTCTTCACAGGTATTAAAGAGAATGTGTGATTGAGAATTCCAGGTAATGTTGGGGCTGTGTGGCACAGACCACAGGATAAAGCAGGCAATGACATCACTGAGCATCTGTGACGTGTACAGAAACAGTTCCAATTATATGGAATTCGTTGGGTTTGTATCTGATCATGTCAAATCTCTGTATAGTCTCAAATTTCACTTACGGTTACCAGCATCTGATGATGGTTATTTTTTGTCACCATAGTTGCCTGATGCCCTTTGCTCCTTGGTCAGGATGCATGGGACAGGAGAATCAAACACTGCTCAGCTAATATCTTCAAAGGTAGTTTTGGAGAATTCTGACACATCAAATTTGGGGACGTTTACCTACAACTCGGCCATATCTGGTATTCATGTTCACATTCAGCATGCATTTCAATCATGAAAAGAAAGTGTCATGGGAATAGTCTCCTGAGATGGTCATAGTTGGCTTCATCTCAGCTCTTGGCCAGACAAACAGTTTGCACAGCACTACATGATGTAAGAGGAATGGTAAATGAAATGGAATCCAAGGTACTGTGGAGTATAGCAGATTCTCAGGTTTAGCAGCTTGGAATAGAGCCATGTACATACACCTACATATATTCACCACCCCTGTGATTTCCATGCAAGTTTCCATAGGCCTCAAGAAGATCCGTGTGCTACGGCGGGTGAGGTGAGAAAAGTGGTCTAACATCTAGAGGGAGACAGGGTGGACTATCCATGGCAGAGAAATGCTTGCACTTTCCAGGATTGAGGAATGGACACAATCAGTACTATTCAGGGAAGCCACATGGATATAGTAACAGGACAAGATAAAGTGGAGACTCTGAGGAGAGATGCAGAACTAGGGTCACAGATTTGGGTAGTATGGTTAGTGAGAACCTGTTCTACAGGGGCCACCATGAAGCCCATATACAGGCCAGATAAAGCCAAATCTGTTCAGCTATTGGTGAGAATTTGGACTGAACAATATCTGTGAGAGAAGTCTTAGCACTGCCGCTGGTCATAACTGCCTCTGCCTGAGTGAAATTTGATTGGTTTCATTGATTTAAATGGTATGATATGTCAATGATCCTGAAACAATCTTATGAACACAAGTGTCAAAGAAAATAATTGAGACTTTAGTCTTTAAATAAAGATATAAACAGACAACTTAAAATGTATACATACGCTTTCTGGATTTCCCCTACTGAAGGTTCTTCCTTTAGCATGCCAGTCTTCATAGATTTCTTTCGACAATTGTTGAGCTTAAACATGGGCCTCTGTGTGATAAGGATGACTGTCCTACCATCTCTGCCATTATTAACTGAAAGGACAGAGCAGAGATTTTTTAGAATAAACCACAAAGAAGGTGTCTAGAAAGAAGCGGTGTTCTAGGGCATAGTTAAGGGATACTAGAAGAGTCTATTATGGCTGTAGTTGTCCCAGATATGTTGGAGTAGATGTTAAGTTGATTGGCTGCAGAAAGCCCAGGCCTTGCCTCACAACTGTAATATTAGTCTGAGGTGCCTACTCCTCCACTAGAGACAACTAAATCTGCCATTTAGTTGGAGGACCAGGAAGAAAAAAAGAAAGGAAACCTCTTAGCATTCTTATCATTAGAAAGAAAACAGAAGTATAATCTTGTTTGTTTAATTTGAAAAAGGATGCTAAACCTGTAAGGAAGAAGGAAAGAAGACATGAAAATTATTTGTGCTATATCCTAATGATTCTTTTATGATATGTAAAATGCCATCGGCATCTGACTTGTTTATTGATGAACAGCATTGCTGTACTGATGTAATAAGAAACACAGGAGCTGGGATTCTGCAGGCTCAATTCTCTACTGTTCCCATAGTTTCCTCAGGAGACAAGACATCCTTAATCACACATCTACTGCAAGTACTTTTAGGAGTTTCCTTCTGATTAGGATAAGTGATTTTAACAAGGCTGCAATGGTTATATCCTGGACAACAGGCCTTTAAAGAGGAAGACTTATTCTGAAGAAGTCCTCTGCACTCAAAAACACACTTTTACACCCCCCATCAAACCCCCATGGGCGCATGTGTGCATGTGTGCTCATGCATGCACATGTGGGCATGTACGTACACACACACACACACACACACACACACACACACACACACACACAATTCCAAAGGAAATCTAAGAAGTACAAAACCTCCATCAAGTCAGGCTTGCTGTACTCTATCAGTCTCTAAGGTTTCTGTAGCACTGTGAAGATGCATGACCTGGGAGAGATTACAAGGGGGTAGAATATAATAAATAATACAAGATATAGAATGAAGGTCAACCTCAGATGCCAAACAGCTAGAGAGATGTCCTGTTGCTCTTGACAGTGGTACGATTCTATTTTTATAGACCAGAACCTGCCTTCCAAATGAATCCCTAGATACTGAATTCCTGTGTGGATAGTCTTCATTCTGACAATATGAAGATATTATCCCTCTAGAACTGAACTTAGTCCATCATTAATTAATTACTCTAATGACCACCTAATCTCACTAGGGTGTTCGATAACTGGAAAGGAGTAATCTGTTGATTAGCTGTTTGTCAATCAATTCCATATTAAATAATTGTTTCCTCTAGAGAAATACACAGTGTATATTAATATGATATTTTCTTGACTTGCCAACACCTGATAATACTGGAAAAATTTACCCAGAAGTAAACTAATAAATATTCCTCAATATTGTTGGTCATTTTCGTTAGGATGAAAAACATCTGCCTGGTGAATGACAGTCCAGGGTGGAAGAGAGAACAGATACAGAGTCTAGAATATCTCTACTATAATAGAGTTGTGTGGGATGATACAGACATGGCGAAAAATCACTTCAGCAATCTAGCACCCCTGAGGCACTGGGCTAGAAAGATGACAGAGGTACCAAATAATGGGCATTTTGGCTTTTAATGAGGTTTGGTGGTCTGATGTCCTGTGGGTAATCATAAGATAGATAGTTCAACAAGTTCACAGTTGCTAAAATGCAAGTGTCCCACTGGGACATCTATGTAAGGTGGCCACAGAGAGGTTGAAGAAAGCCCTTCATTTGACAGTAGTTTCTTTTTGTCAAACAAGAAGGACTAGGAAGGCACATTATAAATAAATACTGAGAAGATTCCTAGATGTCTCCAAGAAAAAACACATGACAAGCAACTGAACAGGAGTGAGCCAGTCCTAACAGAAGAGAGCACTTTGAGTTACATTGGTATAATTAGGCTGTCTTTACCAAGGCACCTCATCTCCTAAAACATTCTCTACAGTATTTGCACTATGGTCTTGAACCCAACCAAATAGTGGCTCATTAGAGTCATGGTCAGTGTTCCTGGCCATGGTCAGAAAATAGTCATTTGTAGGGAAAGATCTTTCTAGGCACATGCAGCGCTGACCATGTCCATGTGGGTGTGGTCACAGGTGATACATGGAGTGTGGGATAAAGACCAGGGGAAAGGCAGCTATCAGTCTCTTGGGGTCCCAGTGAGGTCTGGAGAAAGATGAGATGGTATGCTTGGAGCACTGACCCTGTGATACCAGTTTCTCATGTAAGTTATTTTTCTCTTCAATAAAATAACATACAACATCCCTATTCTGTGTATGGTAATCTTCCTCTTATAGTTATCCATTTACTCCATGTATATGGTACTCACAGGGAAGGTCACAGGCTACAGACCTGAGCTATCATCTTCCAAGGTACATAATAATGGAGATAGGGCCTAAGCTGTTATAAAGTGGTTTTGCAGTGCCCTAACTAGTACCTATGGGCATTATAAGCAAAACACATCAATGACTGGGATTTGGCATATCCAGATTGTTCATTATGAACATATGGCTTCCAGTAATGGCCTTTTCTCATGGGACTGGAATATGTTTGTTTCCATCAGTCTCATGGATAGTTATTAAAAGTTTATAATCCTAAATTTAATAGTGGTATTTTGTGAAATTGATAGAAAAACAAACATTCACTCTTATTTCATTATTCATTTGTCATCTATTATAGAGGCCCTTATGCTGCTTGAAGGGAATTTATCCCTACTCCATGTTTCTTGCTTATGGATATTTCCCCTGTTGTTCAGTGTCCCTCTCCTGCTTAAATGCTAAGAAGGGAGCCTGCCTGGATGAATAAACCTAAAGGAGGAAATTCACACAATTCCTCTTGTCCTGACTCTGAATGTGATGACACTTCTGCCTGCTGAGGGCAGGGTTCCCTGGACAATTGTGATTCCATATATGAGTTAGTAGAACAAGAAAATCAAACAGCTTAATGTCTTTACAAAAGAAAAAACTGATTTCAATGCTTCTCTCATTGAATGTAAGCACTACATTGACTAAGGCATTAAAGAGACTCTCGGGGGAACAAAAATAGGTCATTGTCACAGTAAGGAAGGAAAACATAGACTCTTGGATTAATTTGATCAATAGTGGATCTAAATTTGTTGGCTAGTATTCTATGTGTAGTCTATAGGGTGTGTGTGTGTGTGTGTGTGTGTGTGTGTGTGTTACATGTTTGCTTTCTACCTACTATATTCAACAAATGATTACAATATACACATTCATCATTCTGGTCAGAGGAATGAAAGAGTAAATAATTGAAGATTAAAGCCATGTATTAAACTTTGGTTGGAATAGCTGATTTCATGGTTGATGGGGAAGTCCTGTGCGTATGTCAATAAAGCACTGTTGGCCAATAGGAAAGCAAGATAGGTGGGCCTAGGAGTTGAGGAGGATTCTGGGATAGAGTAACACAGAGTCAGTAACGATGTAGCCTCCAGAGGAGTAAAGGGTCTGGACCCTTTCTCCAGTAAGAGAAATACTTAGATTAACAATTATAGGGTAAATACTTAAGTCAGAGATAGCCAGTAAGAAACAAGCAAATGGCCAACAGCTTCTTAATTATTATAGCATCCTGTGTGTTTACTTGGGACTGATGTGGCTTTGGAACCAGGCTGGTGGGAAGGCTACACTCTACACATGGTAAATCCAAGGCATGGCAAGTTTGGGTATATTGTTTGCTTAAAGGCAGACTAAACTTAAACAGGCTGAGCCCACAGCAGGATAGCCAGTTATGTAGAGTTTCAAATGACCTCAAAGGGTATTAACTGTGCTCTGAGATCTGCCCAAAACTCATTCTTTAGATGGTCAAGAGATGTTTTCATAATACTATATCACTACACAACACTCTAATCACTATTTACTTGGTATAGACACCGCCCAGTAGCCACACTAGATAGTAATACAGTAAAGCGACTGGAAAGACAGCCTAGACAATAGCTCCTGATAATTAACATGTATCTAGTTGAGAAGGGAGAAAATGGTTCTGCCTTCAACCACACACATACACACACACACACACACACACACACACACACACACACACACACACAAGTTTGGGGGCGTGGAGCCAGGTAGAAGTGTAGAACAAACTAAACTGCTTAAGGATTGCTTTCTCTAGAATGGATTTTAAGATGCAGAGAGACCCAGACCTCTTGGCTGATTTTCCAACAATAAAGGTCCCAGTTGAGTAGTGGTGGTGAACACCTTTAATTCCAGCACTGGGGAGATAGATACTGACTGATTGCTGAGTATGAGGCCAGCCTGGTCTACAGAGCAAGTTCTGGACAGCCAGGGCACTCAGAGAAACCTTGTCATGCAAAACCACAAGAAAATAAAAGCAAGTATGAAAAAAAAAAAACGCACCAGAACCCTTTGCCACGTTCCCTAAGAACAACAGTCCTGGACAGGAAAGGAAGCAGCGTGTGGAAGGATGCAAATCAGACAGGATTGGTAGTTCATCTGTCACCTCTCCTCTGACTTGTAAAACAATATAGAAGGTGTCCCTACCCTCCAGTGATGAGTTTCCTGTTGACGACTTCCTTGATCACAGCATTGGATTTCTACAGGAATCTCTAGATGAAGCCATGGTTATTGGCAAGGCAATGGAGAAGCCAGAGTCTGTCTTGCCCATCTCAAGAATTGTGGGTGAAATAATAGTCTTCAATTCTGACCTCTAAGCCTTTGCTCACTACAGGCACTGTCAGCCTTGTCATTTCTGCATGGACAAACTGACTTTTCTTTGGATGTTTGCCATTTGGGCATCTCTAGAGCGTCCCCTTGCCTGTTATAAGATTAGTTTAATTGTCAGCTTCACATGACCTAGAATTACCCTGAAGAGGGACACATGAGAGAGGCAATTGAGATTGTCTCTTTATGGGAGAATGTCTAGCCTGCTATGGTCTGTGTATGTGTGTGTAAGACTGTCTCATTTTCCTTGGTCGCAATGGGAAGTCACAGCCCATTATAGGCAGCACCACTTGTAAGCAGGGGCCAGGCACTTGTATGAGAAGAGAACATAACTGGGCACAAGAGGACAAGTGACCACATGCTCATTCAAACCTTTCCACTGGATATCATGTGACAGAATCCTGTTGCCTTGGTTTCTCTGCTGTCATCATCCACAATCTGGAATTGTAAGCGAAACTAAATCCTTCCTCTCATAGGTAAATTTTATCATAGCAATGGAATTGAAACTAGATCACTCACTTGTTGCCTATCCCCACCCATCATCCCATGTACCAAAGAGTCATCCCCCTCTCTTCTGTTCAGTCTTTACAATGTCTGTGTCTATACAGGAGAGTTCTGCTTTCTACCACCGTGTCTAGTTGCATTTGTTTGCTTCCAGGGACTATGAATGTCAGAGTGTGTGGTATGGCCCCTGTAACTTCATAGACACAACAGAATGCAACAGGATGCCTTGAACATAATAACTAGTCACTAGAACTTACCAAATAAATGTGCTAAGCATTAATTAATCCATTGACTTGACAGACAACAAATTTGATGAATTCCTAAATTGACTAGCAAGAAATCTTACCATTAAAGATTTCTTCCATGAGGTGGTAATTGTCATTTTCAACGTAATTATGGCCAGAAGGGAAATGTACTTCATTAGTAAACATTAACGGTTCGGCAATTTGGCTTTGTGCTCTTCATATTATGAGCATTTTCATTCTTTCCAGTCTGAAAACACACAGTAGTATGTTTTGACTTGGGGAAGGTTAAGATAGAGGGGTGACACTAAAAATGGACAGATAAAGACAGGGTGAAGAGACCAGAACACTGACTATGTTCCAAGAAGGAAAACTCCTCTCTCTCTCTCTCTCTCTCTCTCTCTCTCTCTCCCCTCTCATAAGAGAGAGAAAGATGTGACAGAGAGGTGGGAAAAATGAGAAAGACTTTTTAAAGCACTATAAACACAGCGTGAATTTAGAAGATCAGGGTGATGGCTGGGGAGTAAGGGTAATTGTTGCACAGGCCTGATGACCTGAATTTAAACCCGCACCATATACACTAAAAAACTCAGCATGACTATAAGCCTAGTGTGGCAGGCAGAGACAGATAGATCCTGGGAGCAGTTCAGCCCATCATAGCAGTGAGCTTCAGCCTCAAAGACTCTCTGTCTCAAGGGAATACCCTCCCCTGGCCTTTGTATGTGTGCACATGGGCACACTCACCATGCACACACATGTATATGACACACATTCATGCACACTTGCATATGCACACACCCATATGTACACATACGTATATCACATATGCATGGTTCTGGGGTTAGGACTTTCAGCTCATGTGCAGAGAAGTGGACAAGGGGCACAGAGGTTCTTCTCAAAGATGAAACAGAAAAGGTAGAAACAGGAGCTCTGGAGGTGTGACCCCGTGACGTGGGGTTTGCTCTCTTTTTTTTTATCTTTGTAAATGAAGCAGAGTATGCAGGAGATATGATCTCAAGACCTCAGAAGTCAGCCAATTACAGCTTTTTTTCAATTCTTAAATTGGCTAATTTTTGTTAAATAATAGTTTTACATAACAAATTCAGGGAAATTCAAGCTGGTTATCAAATCAAAGTAGATTTGGTTATAAAAATAGAGTTTCTTAGGCTAATTAATACTTACCAAAACTAAAGATTATCATAACATTTTAAATTTGTGCTTTTTCTATATATAATATGGAGTTTTTACATTTAAAGGGTTTAAATTGCTTTAGATGTACTTTGAAAATATTTCTAGTGAGGAATTCCATGCACAGTTAAAGTAAGAACAATTTTGATGAAAACATTAATATTGTATTAATGACCATTCACTTCTCTAAAATGATGCTACCATATGAATAAAAAGTTAAACAATCATTTATTTATTTTGTCATTTGTGAGACTGAGCTTTCTCTACCAGACATAGTGTAACTTAAAGGTCGTTGTCATAGTCTGAACACTTGATGTCTGAGTGTCCCCCTGTGCACAGAGCTAATAGGGATAGATGTAGGATGTCCTTTAGTCTGAGAGTCAGGCAGAGCTCACAGGAGTTCTCACGGGGTTTTCTTGGGGGAAGGCTGATAAGATCTCAGATAAGATTTTAATATTTTCATATACTACAATGGTGATCTGGATCCACAGGGTCCAGTTCAGGTAGACTACCTCACTGAAAGTTAGATGCTGAAGTTCATATACTACAAAAACATTTCAGTTTTTTGAGAACTGCTTTTGCAAAGTTTGCAGCTTTACTCTTTATTTCAAACACTAAATGACTTGGGGGAAATGACAGTTTATTTCTCATTTTATCTTTTCTTCTTTCTCTCCATGGGCAACTTATTTTCTGGAAAATCAATCTCATTGTAACGAGATACCCACTGGAGGAAAGTAATCTGTCTGTCCCCAGGAGACTTTGCAGATACATGTGAGGACAGGCAGCCACGAAGCTACCTCCTCTGCTATGTGACTGAGGCATGCTCTCTTAGTGGAGAAACAAAAGACTGGGTGACTTGAACATTGCTTACTAACACATAAAAATAAACGGCGGCAAGATATATAAAGACTGAATGACTTCATTCTTCCCTTCCTCCTTTCTCTGCCTTCACCTTCCCTCTGCATTCCAACCGAAATTATACAGACGACACAGATGTCCAATCTCTCTACTCCCTCTCAATATGGGTCTTGAACTCTCAGAGCAAGAAGACACGAGATGCATCTGCAAGGCATATGAACTGCGTTGCATTTTCAAAGAAAACATTTGCTTTGCCTCAGGGTATGTTGATTGGGAACATTACTTTTGAGGGAGTGGCTCACAAGCTTGCTTTTTGTGTACCACCCCAATACTTAATCACACTATTTCACTTCTTGTTAATGTGGGAAATAAATTTTATTATTGTACACCTATGGTGAAGAAATGAGGCCGTACCCCATGTACAGTTTCTGAAAACTAAATAGGACCGAAGCAGCTTGACTTCAAATCCCAGCTCATTTCTACATATGTAAAAAAATGTGTTGAGTATTTTAGGGTTTAGATAGTAGTGTTTCATGCATTCAAGTTGTGATCCCACCCTGGGTATGAGTGAGAAAACAGTGCCTTTCATTTCTGTGGATAACAAAAATAATACTAACACTGTGAGTTAGAAACACAGGGATTGGGCTGATGCCAAAAACTTTGTCTCACTCTACAGCTACTCATGAACTTTCTCTGCATCTGGATCCTTAAGATCCTATTTTCTCTCACAAGTTTAAGACTGAAAACGAACTCAAATGCTTTCCTAGACTAGCTGCATCTACGAGACGCACTCCTGGCTACATCACCACGCAGTGCTGTACTGCGAGGGGCTCATTTTGTTTGTGGCACAGTGTTTGATTCCCCCCCCATGTTACCCACATCTCCTTTCACTATTAGAAGCCATCATTACATAGAACCTGGTGCAACAGAAACACATTAAGGCCTCTACTTCTAGAAAATAAAAGGAAGTTTAGATTGAATATTTCACAGAAATATCACAACAATTACTTCAAAAGAAATAGCAATAGGTATATTAGGTGATGAGAATGTAAAAATAGACCAAAATAGACTTAAAAGAACAGTTGGAGGAATTGGGCTGATGGTACAAAGTGGAGAGCTATGAATGACAGAAGCTTAGTCACAGAAGGGCAAGGTCATGTTTAATGAAGCTAAAAAAAGTAAATTTGGAAGAAGCTGAGGAGAATTTTGGGAACTAGTTGTTACTCTGTGCAACCGTGTTACATGAATTCTATTTTCTCCCTTTTTTTTTTTGCTGCCCTCATCCAATATTCTTTCCTAGGTCCTGTTAGGTCTTAGGGCCCAATTGAATAAAAATAGACGAACTATTAATCCTCCAGTATGAGGGCTATCACTTTGCTGTTTGAAAAAATGAGGGGCAATGAATGTTTAATGGATTTACACTGTGAAATTATTCCATAATATACATTTATATTTAGATTATTTCAAAATAACTCACTAACATGCAGTTGTTTTCATGAATGCATGAAAGCCCTGTTTTCCATTTCAGGGGTTTACACATTTGAAATAGAATTCAAATACAACTTGCTACATTAGTTATCTTGGTATTAATTTGTTTGAAATTGCTTTAGTAGTGGATATTCTAGAATGAATTAAATTCAGAAAAAAAGTCAATACAAAATATGCCCCTATACAAATATTTTAAGTAGCCATGGTCTTTAAGAAATTCTTTTGATAACAACCTCCTTTTATAAGTCATAATAGTATGGCATTTTATTGTTGGCTTCAAAAAGCTACAGGTATTTTAATAAAAACACTTTTTTATTTTCTATTACTAAACAATCTGTTTCATTATGGCACTATGTACACTTAGACACTTTATTAAATTAGCTTTAATTGATTTTATCTTAATCAAGTCCATATGGATCTTTCATGGTATAATTACCTTATGCCATAGTGCTAAATCACAACTAAATTAAAACACATTTATACACAACAGAAAGCAAAAATCAAATGAATTGATGGAGAGAATGATGCCACCAGGCTCTCTAAATTCTCAAGGAATGAGAAATATACAGATTAGCACACTTTATAAAATGCACTTGGTGATCAGTCTATAGCCAGGGCCCCAGTGACTAGGCCATTACAGTTGACTGTCATCTCAGAATTCATCTGCCCAAACCCTGCTTCTATCACGTTTTACAAACCTGTCACTGCTTTATAAGATGGCATCTTGGAACAAGTGTGTATCCCTGGTCGTAGCTCAAGGACAGACACATATTCTTCGTGGAATTGTTTCTGCTACTCTCTTGAGCAGAATCAGGTCATCATCAGCTGTTTTTCCTGTCATGGAAGTCCTTTAGTCCCTTTCATTGACAAGTTGAATTTTTGTGATGAAACGACCCATTGCAGTTCCACTGCTTCTACCTTCATTGATGAAGAAAGGACCACTCATCCATAGAGGTCTATACATGGATGTATAGAGTCCACCAGTCTCAGGTGACTGTCTGGCCATTCTTTCTTCTTCTCAGAAGCCATAATCTTCTCTAATGGCCTCCTGGTGGAAGCCTTTTCTTTCTGTAAGACATGTCCCTTTTTAGTTATGGATATTTCTCCTATGAGCTCAAGTCTGCCTTCCCTAACAGGTTATCTACTGTACAAAGGGGACACCATCTGATGGGGTTTGTCCTTCTGTATATATGTTTCTCTTATTTGTCAATGAGTAAAACAGTGTTCTGCCAATGAGGCAGGAAGATAGGTGGGACTAGGACAAGGAGAATTCTGGGAAAGGTAGAGAGAGAGGGCCTGCCAGAACAATCGCCATGTAGGCTGCCAAAGTAGTAACAGGTCTGGACCCTTCTCTTGTATGATAAGACCATGTGAACATACTTAAATTAATAGAAATGGTTTAATATTAAGACAGAGCTAGCCAACAAGAAACCCTAGATACTGGCCAACAGTTTTATAATTAATATAGCATCTGTGTGTTTATTTGGGGCTGAAGTAGTGGCAGGACCAGGTTTGTGGGGCAAGAAATCTTCCATAACAACTGTCTACACTTCCTCCTTAGAGAACCTCTAGTCTGGCATCTGAGTGAATGACACCACTAGAGCTGAGTGCACAGGGGGCAGTGTGGGAAACTTCTCAAACCAACAGTGTATTCTACGCATATAATAGGAATACAATTATGCTAAGCTGAAAATTCTCCCCTACAGAGCATTAACAAAATATAAATGATAGATAATACTAGTATTTGTAGGTTGGAGATTAAGACTAATCTATGAACACATAGTAAAGTATCACAAGGAGATTCTAAAATAGAAATAAATTGCTAATGTATATATATATATATATAATATTTATTCACACACAAAATAAAGGTATGCATGGTCCTTAGAGATAAGGTGCCTAAGTGCCTTTTGATGCTAAGGAGAGGATGACAGTGAAATCCCTATTATTTTTAATACCCAAATAAGTTTTGTACCTTTTAACATCTACTGATGTAAATGGTTCTTAGCAGTAAAATAAAGTGACAGATGAATTTCACAGGAGTTGATAACAAAAAATGTCACACACCCTTTAGAAAATACAGGTGACTGATAAAATATTCAACAGCAATTCATTTCCTGCTCACTGGGAATGGTGAGATTATTGTAACAAACTCCATATGCCTTAGGGAATTTTCCTGACTTTGGAGACCCTGAAAGTTCTCTCTCAGTTTCTGCCTGTGCACTTCTATCATGTATGGTTTCTGCAGGGGTCCCTGTCCAGTGACTTTGACTCATCCTCATTTTTTAATGATAATAAATAAGAGCTGTGTCCACACAACCAAAGTGAGTTTCTTCTTGGTGTCGGTTTCTGGTGCATGGAAACAAATCAATATTTGCTCAGTACATAAGAACTTTGTATGTCTAAGAAAACTAGCATTTTTTTCTAAACCTCAAAAATGATAATTGTCTTCACTTTGACAAGTGGATGGGGGCATATTTTAATTGCCTATCAGAAGCCCATCATGAAATGCCTTTCCTGTATCAGAGAGTGTGATATTTTTGTTCTGTTCTGTTTTTTTGAGACAGGGTTTCTTTGTGTACTCCTGGCTAACCTGGAACTCACTCTGTAGACCAGGCTGGTCTTGAACTCATAAAGACCCTCCTGCTTCTGCCTCCTGAGTTAAGGGTTAAAAGCATGAGTCACTACTGCCTCACTTGTGACAGTGGTATTAATCTCACTAAAGGTAATGTTTTTTTAATTAAACATCAGAAATTTGAATACATACAAATGAAGGATGTCATAAAAATGAACCCTCAAAACAGATTTAAAACTTAATGATTCATCTTCAGAATTGAAATCTGACATCTGTGAGTCACTAGCACAAGGAACCTTCCCAGGCTTCCCTTACCCTGCCTGCACACCATGTGGCTATCATCACCAAACCCAGCCCAGCCAAGAATCAGCCTCCATCACACACTGTGGTGATATTGTTTGTACAAATAAAGTTTGTCTGAAGATCAAAGGATGGAGCTTGCCACCAGCTAACCATAGAGGTCTGGAGGTCTGTACAGACAGACAGGAAATGAGATGGCTGGTGGAGAGAGGATATAAGCGGGAAGAAATAAGAGTTGGTTTTCTTTTCCGCTGGTAAGCTAATGAGGTGAAGGTGGCTTTGGCTTGCTCCTCCTTCTCTCTATTCTATCAGCATTTTCCTCTATATCTGACTCCAGGTTTTTATTATTTAGACCAATTAGAACTCCATTTACAACACACTCATCACCCCAGCCAGTCAGAATTCAGTGAACAGATGTATGTGATTTCTCAGCATGGACCCCTAATGCACCCTTTTATTCTCAGAGTAACAATCCAGTTTTAAGATATATGCATGTGTGTACAGAGGTAGACAGATATGTTCCAGTAGCTATACATCAAAACCTCCCGAACTCCAGTCTCGGGATTATCTCACACATGGATGGCAGACTTCTCTGAATTACAATTTTGCAGTAGAGAATCCACCCCCATGAACAGCAGGATAAACTGCAGGTCAAGATAATGCTTTACTTCACTGTACACAGCACTTAACCTTCATCCTCAATAAAAAGCACCAAATAAGACAAGCATTACACCCTGTGCTTCTTTTAAGGCAGAACACCGAGAAGTAAATGAGAGCTGTGTGCTGTGTGTAATCACACTCAGCGGGAAGGAAGGGCAACAAGGAAAGGTTTCTTGAGTTTGACTAGAGTTCAGCAAATTTCACCTCCTTAGTCTGGTCTTGAAGGAAGCCTCCGAGCAAAAATCAGATTTATCCACCCTTCGCGTGTGTCCACTATAATTTCTATTATCCTAAAATTACTTCTAATGGCCGCTGATATTAATAGCCAGCTAATGTGCGTAACTTAATTACCTTGCGTGTTGCTAGTCATCATTGTACAGTGCATTTGGTGAGACCTGATCATGTTCCAATGTTTTCTTCCACGGGGCAACGACACTTACTCCGGTTAAAACAGCCCCTCCTCCCGCTGACCTACTACCAGCTTGTATCATTCATTCTTCCTCCTGTGTCTCATATATCTTCTGGCCCATCCTCCACCCTTCTTCATCACATCATATCGTACTCACATGTTCTGTCTTCTAGATTTTGAGACTCTATTCATGCTTACGTGCCTGTTTACAGATACATATATACATTACAGGCAAGGGTCAACATATTAGGGAGGATATCTTTTTTTTTGTAGTCTGAGTTTGGGTTTCTCACTTAATGTTATTTTCAACATCCATCTTTTTTCCTGCAATTTGCCTTTCTTTGGATTCTGAGTCAAAGACATGAGCTTTTGCCTCTCACCATCCCTCTTTACGTTGTTCATTCTGTTTCCCAATCTATAACCTTACCACCTTATTTTTTTAGCTCATTACAAATATTACTCTCATTGAGTTCAGTGGAATCTACAAAACATAAACTAAAGTGAGGCTAGATAAGACACTTCTCATTGGTTATTGGTGATTGCAGTCTCCTGAAGCAATGCCCTTGAAGATCTGCCTTTGATCATATAATCTATCACAGAGGCATGGCCACCCAACATATATCCCCAAGTTCCAAGATTCCTGTTTAATCTCTAAGTGGGATAAAGCAGTGCTTGATCAGGAAATAAGTGTCACCAGCAGAGAACAAAACAAAGTGTGACATGAGAAATGCCCCCACACCAGAGTAAAAGCCTGTACATTTCACACACATACACAAATCTCAGGATAGTTTTACAGTCAACTGACACACTATCAATGCCATTCAACAGGATGTTTTCAACTCTCAGACTCATTTTACTATATTTTCCTTATCATTCTGCTTCTATGATTCCATTTACTGAGATCTTACTTTGTCAGAACAATGAACTTAGTAATGTGAGTTTTTAAACATAAACTCTTAGGTGTCATATGCAGTACTTTTAGTTTTTCTTCTAAAGTTCACATCAATTTATAAGTATAGTTTACGAAAATGTATTCCAAGACTTCTTGCTTATAGCAGATATTATTTTAAAATCACTTAATCTAACTGGCTGATGTCAGGTCCATAGTGACCAGGTGATTTCAGCCTTGAATTGGCCAGGTAATGTCAGCCCTGTACTGACTGGGTAACATTAGCCCTGTATTGATTGGATGGCATTAGAATTATGTCTGGGCGACATTAGTCCTACACTGGGTGGGTTGCATTTGTCCTATACTGATTAGATGACATTAGTCCCATACTGACAGGGTGATATTAGCCATTATACTGCTTGGGTGACATTTGCCCTATACTAATTTGGTGACATTGGCCCCTACACACATATTTACATTTCATACCACTGGAAGCGTCATGGTGCATGGAATTTCTTGCCAGGATTTTTAATGCATCACCATACCGTGGATTCCAGCTCTGGTGGTCAGTCCAGGAGGAGGCCAGCTCTTTTCAAATGATACCCTCTCTATCCTGTTACCAAATCTTATGGAAGAGAAAAGTGAGAGGTGCCAATTGAATACAGACTCATACTTTTGGCTTTAGACATATGTTCACTTTTATGTGATAAACCCTGTTGATTATCGATAACATAGGGAGTCGGGTACAGGAGTTCAGTGGGCACTGGAACTGGAGTAGATTGAGTGTGAAAAGACAGAGCATGGGTGTCTGGATTAAATGTGTCTGCATAAGCTTTGTAATCAAGCATTCTATTCAGTATTACTCAACACAGAATACAGAATGCTGTGAGGCAGCTCTGTTCTCCTACTGTGTCACTGTAACAGCAGGCAGGTGATTGTTGTGGCCATCTAAGCAACAAACCATCTTGAATACCGATGTCTAAACACAGGAGATGTTATTGGGTGTTTTATGTTAAATTGACTGCATTAAAGACTTCACCCTGGAGTAGTCAGCTGATGCACACATGCATTTTTCCCAGCTCTCCTGTGGACTTCTGTGGTTATTTCTGTAATAATCTTAGTTGATTTTTACAGTATCTATTTAGCATGTAGATGATGAGCACTTTGTATTTAGTATATATTTAGTGTTACAATAAATTTCACATTTATGTGATAGACAAATGTGTATTTTTTAAAAATAGCTAATGCCACTAATGGCCCTAGTTTCTTTTTT
Source organism: Mesocricetus auratus (assembly GCF_017639785.1). NCBI lineage: Eukaryota > Metazoa > Chordata > Mammalia > Rodentia > Cricetidae > Mesocricetus > Mesocricetus auratus. The sequence continues at coordinate 3,083,294 of NW_024429212.1, read as the reverse complement.
TATCAGTTCAGTAGTTGCAGGCAATCCCATGGGGGGCAATGACAACAGGGACAATGGGGTGTTTGTCCATTGCCCTCACAGACTAGAACATATGGCCATATTCTCACTTCTTTTACCTCTCTCTACCAGGTGTCACCTCAAATAGTTATCTAGAAAAATAGGAACCATGTAAAAGTAAGGGAAGTGCAATTTTGGTCTTCCCAGCAATCCCATAGCTCCGCAGTGGTGAAGCTAGAGCAGTCTATGCTAAGTGGGCTTCCATTGCCTGCCTGCAGATCTGTACCCTTCCCTCTGCCCCTGTGTATTAATTAAATCTATAGAGATAATTGTCCAGTCTGAATTTAGGAAGCTGTGTTCCAGGGTGCTAATGCCTAGCATGGTTCATGTTGCTATTATTTGGAAGATGCAGGTCTCAAAGATGACAATGCACACAGAGAAGAGGCATGACCAAACCTTTAGGTCCTTATGTGCAAAAGCTGAAAATGGACAAAAGCAACACTGCTCCTAACAGTCCTCCAGAAGGTCCCCATGTGGTCACATGCACATCCAGTCAAATACACACAATCAGGAATCATTCAGGATGATCCCCCACTTCACAAAGGATGTAGATGCAGTGAAGAAAGGTGAGGAAACATTTATTCAGTTCACAGACAAAGAAGCAAACCCAGGCTCATCTCAATCAATATGTGATCCAAACCAGTGACCCCTCTCAATAAGGTTATCATCTGAAAGAAAGACAAGGGGCTGTCATCGTGATGGCTAATCTATGCAGATGTGTTCAGCAGTTCAGAGAACTGTCTTGAGACTTTGAAGCCGATGGTCAGGTCACAGAATATTGAGGAGGAAGTGGGCATTTACATGAAAGAAAAAGATGACATATGTAGTTCAAGCGAGGGAGTGGCAGTCGAATGTTTGAGAGTGGCTAACATCAGTGTAACAGCATGTAGATCCACTGAAACAACACAACAGGACTGTGATTGGCTGTGTGCAGGAGCCAGGGCCATCTCACGGAGGCCCTGCATATGCAAATTTTCATTTTTTCCTGTCACACGACCATAGCAGGGCAACCATGACCATAGTTGCCTTCCATTTACCACTTATTCTCTGCAAGCACCTCCTCCTCCAGTAGATATTTCCCCAGATCCTGCTTATCCTCACATTGCTTTGAGCATTGTATTTTATGTCCTCATACATGCTTGGCATTTTGTTGTTTATCTTCTTATTTCATCAGCAGCTGGAGTCTGACCCATACCTTACTCTGTAAGCATCTAATATTCGGTACTCTGGGCCAGATGGCTATTTTGTACCCTGGAAACAGATACCCTACTTTGCAGTATACACACAGGAAGTGGTTTTAGGATATGATTTGGACCCGAATACTATTGAATGAGTGGAGGTTGGTTCATTTCAACAAATGATTATCAGCCAGCTTGTGTTCTAGGAAGCAGGAAATCACCCATCGATGCATGTGGTCTTTTAAAAGGAGAGGGTGCCTATTCAAGTTTCTACTTCAATGTTGAAATAGTGGTCAAGACTCCTAGTAATTCAGTGATTATAGATGGTGCTTCTTTGCACACAGTAGAAAGAGCAGCATTGGAAGCCAGATACTCTGAGCTCTGGCTGTTAGTCCTTCCCTTGGGTCACACATGGGATGCATGCTGTAGGGAACCTCAGATACTCTGGTGGACAAAGGTCTGAGACCTCATGAACAGTAAAAGAGCCAACTAACATAAATCATGGCTTCTTCTGTGACGGATCTTGGTTCAGCAAAGTGAATACTAATGCCAGTCAGCATGCCTATTGTTTAAAATGACAAAATGCTAATGAATCTTCTAATGGTATTATCAAACATTGGCATTATTACGAGAAAAAAAGTACATTTTCTTTTTCCAATCAATTTCTTCTATAAAAATCCAGGAAGTGTCCTGCCCTAAAGTTTGTCTACAGGAAACGAGCCAAATAGAATTCTCTGAGCGTCTGCTTAGCCTCTGCCCCTCCCCGCCCCAGGCCCAGCACAATTTGAGCTCCTTACTTATTTTAGAAGATATATTACATGACGCTGATCTAATACAATCCTTACTGAAAGAACTAACTTGAGGACAGTGTCTGCTTCTAAGCTGGGTTTGGAAAGAAGTGACTGAGGGAAGCAACCACAAGATGGTGAGCAAGCCCTGAAGCATCTGATTCATGAAGTCTTCACGAAGTCCCTTTTGTTATAAGATATTGATTCTCTTAGCACTAGCCCTCCAGGGGCAATTCAGTAATGCTCAGAGGGCTGTGCTTCTCAGCACCAGGTTCTGCCCTTTCTCTGTGTCCATTTTTGCATGCAGCAATAGACTTTCCATACATAACTTAGAGAGAAGGATATGGGGTACCACAGTGTATTGGTAGAACAAAAGGGCCAAATAGGAACCTTGAGACCAGGATGCTCACGTGACACAGAGCTGGTGAAGAGGAATTAGGAACACAGAAACAGTCACTTCACTCATAATTACTGACTGCATGGTGTGGAACTCATGGCTTCCAGGGACACACCTCCTGGACCCAGCCCTTTACACTTAAGCACCCTTACAAACTGCCTCAACATTTTATGAAGCATTTAACATTTTATCCATAATGTCCAGCAAAATAATGGTTCCTAAGTCAAAGGGTAAAATTCTTAATGCATCTTGGGCATGAAGGCACAGCTCATCAGGGGAAACCACACTTGTCCTCTCTTGACTGCTGGATCCTGCTGCTTAGCCTCCTTGTCCTTAGCCCTGGCATCCTCCCTCTGCACCACTACCTGAGGCATTTTTATCAAACAGACATATGATGAATTTGTAGAGTTTACTTACTTGCTCAACAACCAGGGTCAGCATTGGGTCTATGCCTTTGCTTGTGCTAGGTTTATGGAAAATATATAAAGGGACAGTTGAAATAGAAAAGAAGAAATGGACACTTGTTGGTGACTTCAAAGCACAAATTGTTCAGATAAGATTATTTCTTTGCTTCTCCTGAATTTCAAGTTCTATCTTCCTTGGGGTGCAGAGCCCCCTAGATTACAAGAGCCTTTGCTCTCTTAATGGCAGAAATCCATGCACAGTTATTGTGCATAACCCTCTTTCTAGAATGCCTTTTGATACACCCATATGCAAACATTAGCCTGTTTAAAACTGGTAAGAATAAGAAGTAAAGTAACTCAGGAAAGGATGACCCTCAATCTGTCACCATGTAGAAGAGGGAACAAGAGAAGGTTTTTTGTTCTTTGGTTATCACAGTGGTTGTTTATTGCAATACAGACTTACTATTTATAAAAGAGCACATTGCCACAAGGGGAACATCTGTAGAGAGAGGCATGCTATGCACAGCAGTGTTGGGGTCTCTGGGCAGCCCGAGAAGGAGCACCAGAGACCACAGACTTAATGTGTGATACTCTGGCTTCTCTAGGACAGTATCTCTGTAAACTCTCTCAGGATTATGTGTGGCAGATGAAATATAACTCTCAGTGGGGTAACCCCGTAAATAAATGAAAACTATAGCAGTCCATTAAAAAACACACCTTCCACCATGAATCTATAACTGGGATATTTTTTGTATTCATTTTTTTCCAAAAATATTTCATAGGTTAGGGATGTTCTCAGTTGAAACAGTCTCAAATTTCTGAATGTAGAAACATTTGGTAATCATTCAGATAGGTCACATCTGACTAGTATAGTCAATTTATAACTCTTAAAGGTAGATGTTTTTTTTATTATGTCCCAGGTACTATGTTACATTTATTGCCTTACAAAAAATTGGCAAAGATAGGAATAGCCACAGCTGTTTTATAATAATCATTCAGTCCCAATCTTCATATACACATATCCAAAATTGTTTTGATAATGACTGAAATATATGGATAATTTCATCTCAACATCTCTCAGCCCTGAATATTTGTTCTTGGCTGTGATGTACAGTTTACTTAGTCACTTGTAGGACTGTTTAATCTCTGGACTGCATGACACCAATTGGTGGAAATCCTCTGATGTCTCCACATCTCATATGAAGGCTCTGCTCAGAAGGTGTCATTTTCTGATGTTGGTTTCTCATAATAGAATTGCATTTGTAAACCATGAGGCACCATACTTTTGTCATAGCTCTGTAGGGGAGTAGAGATGAATCCCACCCTCTCTACTGGGGGCACAGAAGACCATACGATCTGTAGAGGCAGGCATGTTCTCAAACTAGGGTTGCTTGCTACAGAGGAAAAAAGTAATGGTTGCTTTAACAGGTCTGATGTGATGCTCATTTGCAAACCGGCTCTCACATTGCTCTCCACATTTTGTAAGGAGATGAAAACCCAGAAAGATCAAGATTTGCTAAGGTTTTTATTCCCTGGAATTCATGTTGGTACCTGAGACCAGTAATAGCATGAAGAGATAGGCTTCTAGGAGTTAACAGGCCACGGATGCTTGGCCTTGGGCAAGTGATATGCCTTTATCAATGTCAAACACTGGCAGTTCCCTCTTTGACTTTTTATGCTTTCTGCACACAAGGAGGACATAGACTTTTTCCCTTGCAAAGAACAAAGCAACAACCTCATATCTTAGAAGGGGAAGGTATGAGAGTTATCAAAGTCTTCGAGCCTTGCATGTGGGAACACCACTTACCTGGTCTCAAGTGTTCATCAAAGCAACATGTGTAGATAAAGACAGAAACTATAATAGCCAAGCTCCAAAACATCATCGGTGTTTACAATCTTCTCAAATCCATGCCCCTCTATGGTCCTCTCCTTCACTGTGAATCATTCAACAGTGAATATTGTATGAGGGTAGGCAGTGGGTTCTGTATGTATGTCCTAAATGACTGCAGTTTTCTCCCCAGGCTTCTAGACCAACTCTCCCTTGGTCATCCAGCTACTGTGAACACTGGAAACTCACAAGAAGACCACAAAAATATGAAAGGGCCTCATGGAAACTGGTAGGAAGAAGCCAAAGGGCTGGCCAACAGCCAGGTACTTAAGTCACCAATGTCATGTGTCACCACGGTTCATCTAACCCTAAGTAAATAGGTTGTGTCCCAGCCATGATCTTACTGCAAATGCATCACTAACTCTTCACCATAACTAGCAAACTAAGGCACTACTGAACTCAGAATTCACAGTGATGGAGAAATAATGGGCATTTGCTTTGTGTTCCTCAGTGAAGTTGCTATGCAACAATAGATAATTTGAAATGACAGAAAACTCCTGAATGAGGTGAGAGCCATACTGACCCATTTGCACAAAACATTACATTTAACAACTGCTGTTTGTGTATTCCTCAAGAACAAAGGAAAAGAGTGACTAAGATCAACATACTAAGGCCATGAAACAGATCTCAAGAAAACACTAGGTTTAAACACTAAAGAATGTATATTCTGACCACATTGAGAAATCCGTAACAATAGTGTCTCAAATGTTTAGAAATTAAAAAGGCCATTGCAAAATACGCAATAGATAAAATAAGCAATTAAAAGGAAAGGAAGAAATTCAAACTGAATGATCATAAGTTTAAAGTCTATTAAAATATGTAAAATCCCTTGAAAATAACGCTTATGAGGAAAAGCAGGTCCTGAAATGCTTATGCAAAAAGAAACATACAAACGTTAGTTCAGGTTTTGCCTCAGAAAGTAGGTGGGGGTGATTAAATCTAAAATAAGAAAATGGAGACTTTGAGAGTTGGCTTAGCATTTAAGATCACTTACAGAGGACCTGGTTCAAGTCCCAGGATCCACATAACAATTCACAATGGGTCTCATGTCCTCTCCTGGCATCCCTGTGAAACTGCAAGCATATGGTACACATAAGTACATAACAAACAAACATACAAATAAAATAGGAATAAATAAACCTTAACCTAAAATAATGAGATGGGAGGACTTAGTGAACATATACTCATGAATTGAGAAAGTTTAAAAGTAAAAAAAAAATGTGTCTCTGGGAAAATGAAATAAGTAAACATTAGCTGGACCCAAAACAGAAAGAGATAGATAATTGCAAATAAAAAAAGATATGTCCCCATTGTTGTAATTTAAAAAGCAGCTCAAGAGAGAAAGACACCATGGGACAGAGTTCAAGTGGAGGGATTTTTTTTAATTAGGGGAAAGAGATTGTAAAAAGGGGAAAGAGGAATAGGAGACTGGCCTCTGGGGACAGGCAGGCAGAGAGAGGGAGAGGAAGAAAAAGGGAGAGATGTTATGGGTATTGTTTTTCATTTATTGAGACAAATTCAAGGTCAATTTTGTGATGTGTATATTTCTCCTCTTGATTAAGTATTGTGCTTATACTGATCTTTTAAAATGTAATGCATAATTGAATACAGACTATAGATAGTTACTTATAATAGAATTTATAGTTAGGTAAGTTAGGTTTCCCAGATATACAGAAATATATTTGAGATAGATAGTTTCAAACCTTTCTAAGACCTTCAGAAAATGGCATTTTAAATGGTTTAGGGTTTTTCTTGACAATGAGAAGAGAAAAAGATGGGAGGTGGGCAGGGCCCTTTTAAAAAGGAACATACTGAATAGGCACAGGTGGTGCTCTTAGTGGCTGCAGCTGAGGGCGTGTCCTGTCAGAACCCCAACGACAGGCCAGTACAAATGCCTAAATACTAACACCCACTGATTGTGAGACATTGAACAAATACAGAAAATTGCTCTAAAGGACTTTTGCCCAAAACTCACAGATTAGAGAAAATGAGCAAAGTAGTGGTAGAAAATGACAACCCATCAGAAATGTAGCACATGGCTAAACAGAATGCCCAATATATCTCTGTAGGCAGGGGAATTGAATTCTGTTGCTGCAAGTCCTCCTGAGTAAGACACTTAGAGGCTCCTGCTTCACTGCCCAATTTTTTCAAATATTTAAGAACAACAAAATAAATTTTCCTATAGCTTTGTGTAAAAATGGAGAAAAGGAAAAGATTCCCCAGACATATTGTGATGCCATCATAATTTAATAGAAAACCTGTCAAAGACATTGCAAAATAATTTAATACAAAAAAGTAAAGAAAAATCAAATAAAAATATCAATTATGAACATAGAAACAACAAAAATCCATTAAAAATAGCCAATAAGTTGAGCTCACATAGCAATTGCAGTGAGTGTCCTTTGTCTTTGAAGAACAAAGCTAGGAGTCTGACTTTACATTTTTATAAGCAAAGGGAAAAGTAATAGACAAGGGAAGGATTCAACTTTTGTTAGGGTTTCCCCGAAACTCTTCTGTTAGTTTTAAATGTAGATCAGTGATCCATGTCTTCTATAGAACCTTTCCTTTCGGACAAAAATAAATCCCAAATTAGAAATTCATGAGCTTATATGAAAAAAATAGACAATAGTTGTTGGCTGTTTAAAATAAATATAAAGAAGACTAAAATTGTTGGTTAAATCAGTGATTTTAACCCATATAGGATCTTAGTCATTTAAGTTCCTATGTTGAGGTTGTTGTAAATTTAAAAAATGGAGTGAAAGAGAAAGATGCTTGGGTGGAGGGCTTTTTTATTGGGGGAAAAGAGAGGCAGAAAAGCAGAGAGACAGAGAGAGAGAGAGAGAGAGAGAGAGAGAGAGAGAGAGAGAGAGAGAGAGAGAGAGAGAGAGAGAGAGAGAGAGAGAGAATGATGGGGAGGTTTTCAGGGCCCTTAAAAGTGAACGTAGTGAATGTGCACTGGTGGTGCTCTTAGAGGCTGCAACTGAGGACAAATCCTGTCAGAACCCCAAAGACAGGACAGTGCATATGCCTGAATGCTAACAGAAAGTACTTTTATGTCATGAATTTTTGCTTCACTCTTTCATATGTCTTCTTTTCACAAACCATCTCACATGAGTAACACACCAGTTATTCATAGGAAGGCACCATGGGAAGGCACCAACCTGCAGGAATTATTCCATCTTGTTTTGTATTTAGTTTTGTTTGTTTATTTCTAACACTTCCTTGAGTACATACTGTACTGATAGGATGTTGAGGACCACAACTCAATAAAGTGTTGTGTTGAGGAATCCTGGTCTCACTCAAAAATTAGTCCTATGTCAGCAAGTCTGTCAGTGTGCTGAGGGTAACTCCTCTGCATTTGATGCTAAAACCCCTATCACATACTTCCCCAAACATGTACCTTTAATTTTGCTTTTCTATCCAAGCCCTAGAGACTAAGAATTACATTCTGCAAGACAGCTCCCCAAGACCTCAAAAGGAAATTCTTCTACAAATTCAGAAAAAATATCATGAACAAGCCTGTTTTGGTCTGCCAAGGAAAGAAATATGGAAAATAAGGTACATGGACCACATGGCAACAGATGATCTGATTCTGCACAGGAGACCTCACTTCTTGAAGAAACTGTCTAGGAGAGATGCTGACTTCATCAGTGTGTTGTCAGACTGTAGCAAAATGCTCACAAACCAGGCAACAGTGCATGAACACTCAAACCTCCAGGAAATGCAAATGCTGTATGCACAGGAACTTTTCCCAGACTAATATATGCCTCAGACAAGTGTGCAGGAGATCATAGTAATTTCTACAAATAACATTGCATGATGGACAGTTCTGTATGGATGAAGACTATGGTTAGAAATCACCTGTGCTGACTTCCAGAAACACCCAGACTATCCCAGTGCTCTTCCACTGTGATTTTGGACCCCTCATCCTTTAATATTTTAGTAAAGTTGAACCATAAGGAATAGTATGAAAGCTGCAAACCTTGGATGCTCATGATGACACCTATGATGCCACAAAGGACAGAGATCAGCGAGAAAGATCAGAAAAAAATATGTCTTCCACTTTCAAAGAAGCCCACATTTCAGAGCTGCAGTCTAGGACTGCCAATCACATACATGGACACCACATTTGTATTTTCCGGACTTGGGACGATGTGAACAAGAGGAAGCCTGTCTAGCAGGAGGTTGGAGAGGGGTAAAGTATGTTGTTTCCTCCCTGTATAGTGAACAGAGTGGTGTTGCTACTGGATAGACCACAGGGACCCACCACATTATTTCTTACTACTAAGTGTGGATCTATAATTATTTAAAAGTGAAGTTTTCACTGAAAAAGGAATCATATGCAAATGTGAATATGGCTCTCTCTCTCACACACACGTGCACACACACACACACACACACACTCAAAACAAGATCAACCATCGTAAACACATGTATTGTTTTCCGTACAAGATAACCAAGTTCGAATTTCCAGCTCAGTTCTTCTCCCAATCATATCAGGGATCAATCTGATTGAGTATTCTCAGGATATTACCATTGTTACACCCTTATCCCCTCTAAATATACTTGGTATTGGAGCCCATCTCACTGCCAGTCTGGCTAGAAGCCTGCACATTTATCAAGCCTTTCACAAATGGGCCCTGAGAATTAAACCCAGCTTCCTCATTGATGCAGTTATCCATGAAGTTATCCAAAGGGAAGAGCAATGTTGACTTGATGAATGAAGACACTCTTCTCAGCATCCACCCGCCACATACTAAACATGCAAATATGTAAAGCAATGTTTAATCTGTTAGATAGCCATGCTGCTGGTGCCCTCCCCTCCTTACCAAATCATATTGAGTTTGTGATCATTAGTCTTGTATATTTTGCCACTGAATATGTGAAGCACACAACATGCATGAAAAGCAGTGTCTGACCTTGTCTATATTCAGGATATTTCTCACATCCAAAGAGAATACAATGAACAGAAGTGTTGCTACCAATCAAACTTGAGATTGTAGCTTTGTAGTTTGGATGAATTACATGATTATCCTAAGCATCTCTTTCCTCATCGCTAAAATGCATATAGTGATAAATGTTCAGTAACCTTTAGCCTATTCCAACTATGGCCCTTGGCTGGTCACGAAAGCAGTGTTGCCAGGGTTTGCTCCCTTCTCAGGAAGGTGTTGTCAGTCTCCAGTTATGGGATGGTGCTAAAACCTGTCTAGGGGTCTCTGCTGAGGACATCATAGCTCAGGCCTGGAAATTCTTCCCTGGCTCCAAGCCCCTGTGAAAGGATGTAGCTGTGTCTCAGACCATCTCTGTTGCACCTATCTAAGAGTACTTCTATTGCTTGGTACAGATTCCTTCTCTTACTGTCAGGGTGGCTTTCCAGGGACTGTGTGCTCACCTTTGACCCAACTAGATAAAGTGCCTTACTGAAAAGTACATGAATCCAACTTATGACATCCTTAGCAGTAGCTTTTGCCTTCCAATTGTCAGAGGAGGGTAATACCAGTCCCTTAGGGGTACCTGTCTACTGTCAAAGGGCAGCCTGCATCTCTCTGGATGGCATTCAGCAGTAGAAGTCGGCCACTGCTCTTGTGTGCACCTTCTCATCAGACCCTTTGGCTCTCTGGTCTCTCTCTTCTGGTCTCCCTGCCCCCATGTTCCCTCTCTCCAATGTGCTGACTGCTGTTCGTCTCACGACCTTCCTGGGTCCTCCTCTTACATCACACCATTTATATCTTTATTGTTTTCTTCCCAGTCCTCATACTTTTTCTCACTATTACCTTTCCCAACAGAGTCTTCTTTTCCATTTGTTCCCCTTCCCCCACTTTCATTCTTTTCTACCATCAATATAGCTAAGTTAAATCTTCCAAACACCCTATTCTCCAGCTTTACACACCACTAAGTATACTCTACACTTTACCACCAAACCTATGCTCCTGTTTCTAGTCCAACTTGCTCCCCTGATCCCTAACTCTCCCAAGACAGTGCTCAACAAAGCCAAAAAAAGGGCGATAGAGCGCAGTAGAACTATAACTCACCAGATCCCATTTCAGTGTTCTCAGCATGCAGACTCATTCATCCACTCTATGCTGTACTGCCAGCAGTTGAAGCCCGATCACATCCAGTCAGAGCTCAGTGTCCCGGCTGTCTCCCTGACAACCATGCTGGGGTCACTGTCCCTGCTTTGTGCTGTGTTGGCACAGTCTAGCCTCTTGTGTAATGTTCTAACCTCTCTCAAGAGTCCGGGAATCCTGCTAGAATAGAGATTTCCAGTTGTTCAGTGAGGGCTCTTGATTAAATTGTCTTTTGAAAGCTAGCGTCAGCTTCCTAGGGTTGGAGCCACAGCTTACCAGAAGTCCTGTTTGCTTAACACCCCTGTCACTATGGTGACAGTGCTCAGCCATGCCTTTTCTATAAGCTATGAATTCCATGATACCCAAGCCATTGCTCAACACATTGCCTTAGGAGTTAGTGGTGCATATGATGAGTTTAAGATATCTCCCAGAAGTTCAATAACCACACCAGTGAAGGAAGGCTGCATGGCTTGGGGGAGAGTTGGGATTCTATGAGATGGCAGACAAGCTTTTGTAAATGCTGCATTCTTGAGTATCTTGGCCATGTCAATCAAACTCTTACAAGGGGCAAATTATGGGTACTCATGACACATATGACACTGTCAGGCTCTGTAGCATTTTATTTAATGACATTTCCAGCCTATCAATGTCTTCTGTCTCAAAACTCAATAGGAATCTATTGCAAGGAAATATACATAAATTTCAGTAAAGGCTTCACTGTATTCAACATGCCCAGAGAAGAAAGTTTTTCCTGTGGTTTTATAATTTCTGTTCACCTCACCTCATCTGAGACTCTGGGAGCATCTTTTGTAATCAAGCCACACTATACAGTGTTCCCTTGACAGAATTTCACATCCTTCATGCTCAGCAATTCCCTGCATTTGGGAGATGCCACGTCTTTAGCATTAGTCTGCTCTGCCAAGCTCTCTGAGAAATCCTGGTATTTGAAACTGATTTACAGTAGGACGTGAAACTATAGAAATGAGCAAAGCTCATCTGTTTTTATCTGTTGTTAGCTCCCCCCCCCTCTCTCTCTCTGATACTCAGTTTCTGAGTTGTGATGCACCAGATTCACAGATACTTTGGATTTGTCCTGAAAAGTTATCATTTAGGACTTGTGGTCAAGCAGCTGGCATTCTAATTAGGGAAGCCAAAAAGGTACCAGGTAATGCTGTTTTTTTAAAGAAAAAACATTAAACAAGGCTTGTTATTGGCTATGAATTAAAAATAAATTACTGAGCATCACATTTCCCTCATTCTCCACTTTAATTAACACCTGGATCCTGATTGGTTTTGAGTAACTTTTTAAAGGACAAAATTAGGATGGCTTTGAGACACAAAACAAATAAGAGAAAAGTTCCAAATAATTCCTGAAGTCTCAGTGAAATTTCTGGAAACCTTCTCCATTCATTATCAGAGATGGACTCCTGAGTCTGACACAGTCACTCAGGATGGTCCCTGGATTCCATAGTTGCTTTCAAGCATTAGAAAACAACAATAACAAACTTGTAAGTGTCTTGTCCTCATTTTATCCATCAGGCTTTCTAATCTAAGTGGATTTTGTTTAAAAATTAGATCAATTTTCATATAAAAGCACAAAGTAGTAGATAAAGATTGATAGTTAAAGAACATAAATTTCAGCGGATTGTGGCAAGATTTAACTGTGGAACAAAATTTCCTAACTCTAGAGGATGGCAAGCCTCAAGCATAGCCTTTAAGCAACTCCTGTTCTTGCATGGAGTCACAAGCAAGTGGGTGGTCAGCTGATTTAACACAGTGTTCAGTGTGGGAAACTCAAGAGGCCTGGATGCCATTAGTCAGAATTAGTATCCCCTCATGCCTTTGCCTGCTTCATCAAGATTCCCTGCACAAGCCCCTGGGTGGTCCCTAGCAATAAGATACCAACATCTCCTTTGTTTACCTGTTGCTTGAACTAAGATGGCTTCCTTGGGTCAACATCACATCTTCCAATGAACTAGGCCTGCCCTGCATTGAGCAGCCAGATTTGATGAAAGTAAAAAAAAGTGACAAAAATAGGAATATTTTGAGAAGATATGACTTACCTACCAGCATGCAGACATAATCTGTTATTACTCAATGAGAGGGGAAAAAAGCTTAAGAACAGAGTGGGAAGATATAAATTACTTCAAATCTAAAAAAGCGAAGTGAGCAACCGGAATTTAATAGTTTTTAAACTATATTTCAATTGATACAAATGTAGATGGAATGATTTCATCGTTGACTTAGAAAAGCACTCTTGTAGAGTCAAGGAACATAAAATAAATGAATTGTGTTGCATTTCTGAATTTTCATTTTTATTGAGTTATTTGCCATTTTGTTACATGATGTGATAGTGCTTATTGCCCAATCTTCATCAGATAACTGAGAAACTCCTCTTGCAGTATATGGTAATTAATACAGAAAACCACAACTGTACGCTATGCAGAGTGTAAGAGACCGAGATTTCAGCACTTAATGAAATGTTTGCCTCACATCCCTGAACTCAAGGCTCAGGGATCTACATGGAAGAAAGGATGTAGACATTGTAAAACCAGGGGTTGTGGGTGATTGCAGCCTCTTCCAGACACAACAAGATAGATGCACATATGAACCCATAGAGACTGTGACAGCATGTGTAAGCCCTTCACAGGCTCAAACCACACAAGATGCTAACACTGACAGGAGGAAGTGGACACCATGTTCTACCCCTAACCAAGAAGCTAGCTACAATTAGTAGCTGCTGGGAGAGGAAGATGCAGTTTGATCCAGTAGAGTGTCACTGGGTGTCACAACCACACTCATGGACAGGCTTCACACCTAGGAGTACTTAACCAACCCAAAACGGACTTCATGTTTTCTGTGGATTTTTTGCTTTTATTTTTGTTTCTGTTGTTTCTTTCTTTTTTCTCCGTTTTGGTATATTTTGTCTTACTGATTTTTATTTTTGCTTTGATTTTAATTTTCACTTATTTATTTTAGGAGAAAGAGAGAAGAGAGAGAGAGAGAGAGGCAACATAAAGCTGAATGAATATGGAGGTGGGGAGGATCTGAGAGTAGCTGTGGGAAGGGAATACTATATACTATGATCATTGTAAATTTATGAAAATTTAAAAAATACAAATTTTAAAATATGGACAAGTAGGACATATTTTAATAATTATTTAGGATCCTCACACAATGTATTCTCATCATATTCATCATCCCTCCTTACCTTAACCTCGACTCTACTCTGATGGGTATTTTGGTAATATTATAGTGCCAGGTCTTAAGTTCAATTATATGGTGGCTGGTTACCCTGTAACTGTCTCTAGTGCACCTTTCAAAAAAATCTTGCCATGCTAGTCACTGTTGTGGGTCATAGACAATACAACAACAGGACTTTTGCTTACATTTCTCTCTTGGTAGCTATGATGACTCCTTCTGAGACTGCGAGATCTAAGTTTCAGGGAGAAGGCTTCTAGGTCAGATCCAGGTCAATCCTACCAAGTCCCATGTTGAAGTGTACGATGTTACAAGGGGAACAAAGCTATCGACAGAGTTTGTGTTCTGAAAGTTTACTATGGGGCAATGAATAATAACAAAATTAAAAGACAATTAGATAGTACATCAGAAAAGATCAATTGCTTACAAATATACAGTGTTGCCAGTTTTCATTTAGTAACTCATTCACAGAAATGCTGCTATACGTTTTATACATCTAAAAAGGGATTACCTCTAACATAATTAAATATAGAACACCACTCAACATCAGGGAATATTGTTTGTCACTGCCAGTCATATTTAGAAGCTTATGACTGAGATGATTCTGATGATCCTAAGTTGGGGGTAGTGCTTTTTTCCTTGGGAGAACTCTATGTAAATTTGATCAAGGACCATAAGAACCATTTTAGTGTCTCTCTAAGAGTCTTGACAGCTCTTGGTGGCTTCTTGAGTTCACTGTAGTTCAAGAAGGGTACAAGTAAGAAATTAAGCAATCTGTTCCAATCCACAAAGCATGGCAAGTTCCAGGGCACAGCCTCCTTTAAGTTCTTCCTGCTTGCATGTAGTGCCTACTGGGAAAGGGAGATTCCTCAGGCCTGGGCTGCCCCACTTTCCAGACTGTCTCCAACTTACTGCTAAACCATCAAGTTGTTGCACAGAACACATTCAAATATTATGCATTTCAATACCTGTTATATTTTATAAAACTAAAATTAAACAGATAGTTATATCTAGTTAAGTAAGTATATGAAACAGTAAGGGTGGGGAAAATACTTGAAAATATGATCTTTTGTTTTAATGCTAACAGTAATTATCTTCTTAAGCAATTATCAGTTACAAGAACAAGAATTAGGAAGAACACATATTTAATTATTTCTAGGATCAAAACATAATTTTGTTACATACTTTATAATAAATGTATCTTTTTAATTTGGCTTTCAAAATAATCTTGACAACTTTTCCAAATGCTGTAATTATCTTAGAACTTAGATGACTTTTTTCTTTTCTTTTATTACCTCAGAAATTTAAAACTTTGTAAATCAGGCCAATATTTTCCTTAGCTTTGATACAAGCAATTGGTACACAGGCAATCACTTTAAGTGGACTTGATACCGTTTTATTTTTCTTTCCCAAACAGGTTTGTCTGCACATATTGTTCTGCGTTCCTTTCCGGATTTGGGGACTACTTTACAGGGAGAGTGGGACTCCTTTACATAAACAATCACCTGGAATGTAGTAAGGCTTCACATTTGCATGAGGGCTAGATGCTGTGGAGTTTGAACAAGTTCTGTTTTGAATATTTTAACAACATAATTAACTCAAATGCCCTTGGGCCTAAAATCTCCAGCCATAAGTTATGCAAGATGTATTGGCTGTTCCCAGGTTTATATTAACAGGTAAACAGAAAATTTTAAATTTTACATTATGTAAATATTTAAGGAATAATTTGCATGTATTTACATAATACTTGCTAATTAAACTAAAATCACATTTACATGAAAAAAAGTTATTTATCCTACACAATTTAAATTAAGCAGCTTTTAATTTCCATGAGGTATACACAAGTGTAAGATAATAGAAGTTGAGTCTTATATTTAACATGCTGTTAATAAAGATAAATTCATGTTTAAAGTCAACACAAGCATCATGTTTTCAGAAGTTTATTTAGATCAACTTGAAATGATAAGTAAAAATGGCATAGATTTGATTGTGGATCATAATTCTAAGTGTTATATAGTGGGGTATTCCAATTCCATAACTATCTGTTTCATATACAAATATTAAGTTTAAAAAAATGACAGTTTATAGACATATTCCTTTCCTAATTAAAAACTGAAAGTTAGCTGTGGTGATGCACACGTGTAATCCCAGAAGCCACTGGGCTGAGGCAAGATGGTGACAGGTTTCATCCCTATAGAGGCTGCATAGAGAGATCTCTCTCGAAAACAAATAAATCACTAAATGTAAAATTTTTACTTAAGGCAACTATAATTCAGAAGAAAAGGTGGATGTCTGGGAACGGAATCCTGAGAGAGCCCCTACCAGGGTAGTAAGAAATGCTGAAGAGTTAGAGGACAGTCCTGGGCATGGAAGCAGTGACACATCTGTGGTGGCACTCCTGGAGGCACACTTTGAGTCCAGGAAGCACCAGTCCACAGATCAATCTGGACGAGGCAGTTACTTGTCAATCAACAGTGGTGTGTTCAGGGTGGGGATGCCTAAAGAAGATCTCAGAGGAAAGGTGTGTGTTGGGACGTGTCTGATGGTAGCCAGCCCAGTAGAGGTGAGACTTGAAACACAGCATGGATGTTAAAGCAAGGCAAAGCTTCATTTTGCATAGCAACTGTAGATCTATAGTGCGGATTTAGAAGTGCATGCTGAGCATGGGTTCAAGACTGCTGCCTGTTAGAAAGCTCAGGTCAGAAGTAAACATGAAGGAGCACACTGGGATGTACACTGAGGGAGACTAGAAGAGCATGCTGGGTGGATGAGGTGAAATAGTAAATGTTCTAATGGAGTCTAGGGGAGATAATGCTTTTCATGGCACAGATTGATCCGTGAGGTACCATGAAACCATGATCTGCACAATGTCACTGGATAGCTGAAGTTCACGGAACTTGAATTAGGGGCTGGAAAGTTGGCTGAGCAGTTAAGAGCTCAGGCTGCTCACGTAGAAGACCCGAGTTCCCAATGCCTAAACGGCAACTCCCAACCATCTGTAACTCCAGTTCCAGGGGATCCCTCTTCTTATGTCTGCAGGCAATGAGTGCATGTGGTATATGGACATGCATGTACGCAAGCACTCATAAAAAAGAAATAACTAAAAAAGCAATCAAGATCTTGAATTAGGGCATTTTCAGAAGTGGCAGCAGATGCAGGAAGTATTGAAATGGTAACATAGAGACACAGACAGAGATGTACAGGTCACAGGAACATGTTTGGGGATACCTGTTTCCATTAACTTGACTCAGGCCAACCTTTCATAGCCTCTAAGAGAGTGGTTCTCAGCTTTCCTAATGCTGAAACCCTTTCATACAGTTGCTTATGTTGTGGTTACCCCCTCCAAAATTAATTTTGTTGCTACTTTGTAACTGTAATTTTGCTACTGCTATGAATCATATTGTAAATATATTCTGTGCAGGATATCTGATATGTGACCCCTATAAAACAGGTAGTTTGACCCCAAGGGGTCACAACCCACAAGTTGGGAACCACTGCTCTGAAACTTTCCTCCCAGGAAATTAACAATCATACATTTCAAGTGACAATCCCACTGTGACTTGTGTAAGGTATCCCACATACTTGCCACTTCCTAAATATGTTAATTGCATATTTGCTGAAACCCAACAAAGGAACAAAAAGTCAAAATATTTTAGTGGGGAATTACTGTCCTGCTTTTCACTCTTAACATTCAATATGATTTTGGTAATTGTTTGATCTCTATTTTCTGACAATTGATAATAAAAAGAATGTTCCCACTGGCATCAAAGAAAGGATAAATCTTTGAAAATATTGGAAGTCAGTATTCACAGGCTTTAGGGAACCTTAATGACAAAAGTGATTTAACACCAGCCATAGAGGGTTCCTTTCTGAGATCCAGGAAAGCCTCTGCATATGATGACTGAGGGGCCCTTTGTAAATTTTAAGGGCAACATACACTCTACAGAACACCCAGACTCTGCTTTGCTCAGGTCACAAACTTCTAATTCTGTAAAAGAGCATGGTCCATGCTGCAAATGCGACTGCAAGTAGCATTTGCCAGTGTGTTGGCAACAAGGTTTATGCCGGAGCTTTGAAACCTCTCTAGAAGGAAGCTGTATTCAAAATGAAGCCACAATAAATTAAGTCATGCATGAAAGAAAGCCCAAGAGATCTCCCTAGAAGAAAGCAAGGGATGTGGTTGTCATGGCAAAGCATAATAACATAGCTTCTTGGCTCTTTCATTTATGAGGGTTCTGACTTTCTTGCAGTACTTGATATCTGGGTGTCTAAGTCAGTGCACCAGTCCAAAGGGAAGGGGGTCCTAGGATGTTTGTCAATCATTTCTTCACCTCATCTTTTCCCTGAGACAGGCATGATTCATACTCCAGGTAACCATGTGATGGAGTTGGGCTGCCTCTCCCCTCTGTGAGCCTGAGCAAATACCCCAGTTCATTCATGCCTTTTCATCCTTCCCATCATCTCCCAATACATGTACTCAGTGAACAATGTCTGAGAGGATGACTTAACAATGCTGGAAATAATGCCTTCCCTTTGAGGGCACACTAAATATGAAAACTGCTTTCTAGTTTAAACTCTGGAATTTTTTCAAATTAGGGATCACGGGAAAACTATATTTATGTTAGTTGACTAATTTATAAAATAAACTGAGAGTAAGGAAAACTGCTTTAATCAACTGTTGACATACAAATTATAGATACTACACAAGAAGAAAAGTATGTGTACACATACACACACATACATATATATGTGTACATATATATTTACATATATGACCAAGCAACTCCTTTTATAATTGGATGTAATAACTGATGCTGTATAACACAGATTCCCACTGTCACTGCTTACACCTTCATCCTTATGGGCAAAACTGAACTCAAAAGAAGGAAGTGATGAGACTGTTCATTATGTGGGCATCTTAGAACACAGGTAGACAGGTTGCCTTAGGATATAGCTAATGAGAACACAGAACTGAACAACTTAAATGATATAGTCTTCAATTTCTGGAATTTGAGGTACCAGAAGGAAGGCAGACCATCAAAAGTCAATATTTAAGAAGTCTCTAAATACTTATCAGGTCTGCATAAGTATCAACACTACTTTAGGAGTGACTGCAAACCTACAGTTTCTGCTCCACAGTGTTCCACCAAGTATGGATGCCACTGACATGGATGTTGTCCCTGTCTATGAGATCTTACCAATCCACATTTTCAATGAAAAGCACCATGATTTAAGGCAACGTTCATTTGAAACACAGAAGGTATTTTCTCTTTCTTTTTCTGACAACTTAAGTCACAGCTGGTTAGGAGCGACTCTTCAGTGGCCAAGGCAGTTTTGCCGAGGCACACAGAATGCTCGCTTCCAAGTCCTTCTTGAATAAAATATCTCAACAACAATGACTAAATTAACATTTCTTTCACTAATCAGATTTTGTAGACAACTCTTATAAATTAGAATAATATGTTTTCCAGCTTCAGAATGAAGCTAATTTCAACACAATCTCGCTCACATCCTTTGAATAGAATCTAATTATATTACAATAAATACAATGTGTTTGATATGTAATGGGCATTTCAGAACAAAAGGCAAGAAATTTTGAACTAACAGCTTCTTCCTAAAGTATCATGCTGAGAAATGAGGCATCTCACACAATACAGTTAATCTGGACTGCTTTACTGCAAAATTTAACTTTCTCCAAACTGTCATTTTCCTGAGGTCACATGACAAAGCTATGTAACATATTCCAAACATATGTTGCTGTGTGCTGAAGGTTGTCTGTGTTCTGTGCTTTAACCTGGGGCACTTTCCCAGCTCTGAGGAGAAGGAGGGAGACCTGGGTGAGAAGACTCCCAAGCAGTGTGTTAGAGATTGACATGGAAAGGCATCATGTCAGGATGCATATTGCCTATTTTCTCTATATTGATGGTTCTCTATATTAGTGGATTCCCATTTTCTTCTCTACAGAATATACCCATTCTTATCTTCCCTGCATCTTCACGAAGTATTACCACCCTTCCTCATTTGTTCTTTTGGATGGGGTGGAATCACAGTGGTTGCTAATAGGAAGTGGATGTCATGATAAACACCCATCTTCCTAATGTTACCTTATCGACTCTATCCATCTATTCACATTTTCACACTGAAAAATCAATTGAGAATGAAATGTAGTAAGAACCTGTCCATATATCTGGGGCCTCTGGGACCCAATTCAGAGAGAAATCATGACTATTTCATGGCTTTCATAGAGGTGAGAATATAGAACCTTATTCAACTTGTCAAACAACTGTGAGATATCCTTGACTGGTATCAACCAAGAGGGACCAGAAAAAGTTTTGAGTTTATGATCACAAGTAAACATGAAAGGACAAAGTGACATTTGTATTTAGTATCAGGGAAGTAACATTGAGGATTTGCAAAAGATGTCTTAGAAAGACATACTTCTGTGCGACAAAAATTTTCTGAGCCATCAAAATTTACCTTGAAGATCTTCACACATGAACAGTGACAGGTAAAATGTTAATATGTGTAATGCATCTAAACATGATAATCTTCACACGTGAATAGCCATGAGTAAACAAAACTAGGAGTAATGCATCTATTCCCCTAGTTGTGGTAGATGTTATTTTCCTTAATGTTCCTTTATTTTTCTTTTCAACATCTTGTGGCACCAGATGTTTCTTTTGCCCCATAAATTTCAGAGTTAACGTCAGAAGATGGTGGTGCCTGCCTTTAATCCCAACATTCTGTAGGCAGAGACAGGCAGATCTCTGTGAGCTCGAGGCCAGCCTGATCTACAGAGTTAGTTTCAAGACAGTCATTGAGACAGAAAAACCCTGTCTCAAAAATACAAAAAAAGTGCACAATTTGTTTTTCTAAACTTATAGATGCACATGCTCATGTGCATGCTCCTGGAAAGACCCCCATCTTGTAGCTTCTGTTTCCGATTTGCCTCTCTCATGCACAGTGTCCTAGTCTCTCTATACATCACCACTCCCTCTACATTTGTTCACTTATTTGGACCTAACAGGGAAGCATCGTTGCTACCACCTTCTTGGCCTGATCTGATGATGAAAGCTAAGCAGGGTGAAGCCCGGTTAGAACTCGGATAGAAGACAAATGATGTCCTTGCTCACTCTTTACCAGTCTTCTGCTGTCCCTCCACCTGCTGCCTATAGTGCCACTCACCATGCCTTGAGGCAAATGGATGTCTTAAATGACATTAGCATCCTCTGCAATAAGACCTACGATGTTTAATCAACAAATAATTTATTCTCAAAATCAATGCCCTATATGGAAATGATCCCTCCCCTGGGGTAAGAATAAGCCACATCAGCCTGCTTGTTAAAATTAAGGAACAGCTCTCTTGTTTTATCCCTCACTACCATTTGTTCCTTGTGTGTTAGAGGCTTAGTGACTACCAACTTTATAAAGTGAAGAGTGGATAGAGAAAATGAATACATTTACACAATGGAGCACTATTCAGCGGAAAAAAACAATGGAATCTTGAGACTTGCAGGCAAATGCATGGCACTAGAAGAAACCATCCTGAGTGAGGTAACCCAGTCACAAAAAGAGAAACATGGGATGTACCCACTCACATATGGATTTTAGACATGAATCAGGGGAGTGTCAGCATACAATCCCACTGCCAGAGTGTCTGGGAAACAGAACCTTCATCCAGCGACTGATGAAAGCAGAGGCAAATACCCACAGACAAACACTGAACTGAACTCCTGGAATCCAGTGTCAGAAAGGGAGAACTGATGGGCAAAGGTATTAAGACTGGGCTGGTTTAACCCACAGAAACAGTTGACCTGAACAAGAGGGAGCTCTTGGACCCCAGATTGATGGCTGTGTAGAAATCATGGGACTGATCCAGACCCCCTGAATGTGGGTGTCAGTGAGGAGCCGTTGGGGCCTTGGGTAGTATGTATCCCTGGAGAACAAATAGATTTTGAGTGCCCATGCCACAATATGTGATGCTCTCTTAGCCGGGACTCTTGTGGAAGGGCCTAGGCCCTGCCCTGGATGAAATGACAGTTACTGGAGATCCACCATGGAGGGACTCACCCTCCCTGGGGATTGAAGTGGAGATTGGGTGGGGGACTAGGAGACCTGGTGGGGAGTGCAGGGGAGGAGGAGAGGGAGAGTGAGCTGGGATTGACGTGTGAAACAAGCTTGTTTCTAACTTAAAAAAAAACATTTTAAAAAGTATAGGTGCAGCTGGGTGGTGGTAGCATGTGCCTTTAATCCCAGCACTTGGTAGGCAGAAGCAGGGGGATCTCTGTGAGTTAGAGACCAGCCTGGTCTACAGAGTGAGTTCCAGTACAGACTCCAAAGCCACAGAGAAACCCTGTCTCGAAAATAAAATAAAAAAGCATGGGTGCAAATACACTTTGTAATACAAAATGCATGGATGGGGCGGGTGAGACACACAGAGACTTCAGCTGCTTCAGGCTCTCTGAACTTTCTTAGTATTTCCCAGAGAAGTCTAATGGCTTACATATCCCAGTACAACTCTTCCAAACCCATCTCCCACTGCTTTGTGCTCCTATTCTGATACCTTGCTCTGGTCCTTGTAAGAAGAGTACCAGCTGTTTGACATTTCTGAGTGTTGATCCACCTCTGCCTGCATTAATCTCATTTGTAAGGTAGATTGAAAGTGTATATTTCAGGGAGTCATCAAAGGTGTTAGAAAGGGATGCTCAGATTGGGCAGAGAAAAAGGCTCAAACGTCATATTTCCATGGTAATGATACTGAAGTGTTCATTGGCCTTATGGTGCTTGGAATTATCACTCACAACAATAGACTGTTTTATCCTAATAAATTTCTACACTGTTGTCCTGGGTAGTTTGGAGTTGTGCATTAATAAGGCATCAAATCATGCATTTAGAAAATGGCGCAAAAGGCAGATAAGAACAGGGTTTAACATAGGAAGGTGAGTCTCTGTGACTGACCATTTTAGAAAGCCCCCTCTTCAGTTCATAGCAGAATGTGGCTGCTGAAGGGCATCTGTGCTGAAGTACCTCCCCTACCAGTGCTATCTGAGTGGACTTAAATCCAACTACCTCGAGGTCTGAGGGATATCTCCTCATCTCAGTTCATGCTCCAAGCTGCAGAAAATGAAGACAAACCCAAGGGAGCCCTGGAACGTAGGAAAAAATAGCAATATGGTTCCCCTCATTTCTATACCAATGTATAAAAAAATCACTTAAAAGGGCTCGCTGGTCAACCTTAGTGCCAGTAAGTGCTAATCCTGTGTATCTTTCTTTACACATCAATGTATATGTAATACATGTATCTCAAAAATGATACATATACATGTATCTTGGTTATGAGCATTCTTCCCACCAGCCTAGTCCCACTGCTACATCATCCCTGAATGAACACATGGATCCTACATTAATTATGAAACGGTTGGCCTTTGGATTGGGCTTCTTATTGGCTAGCTCTGTCTGAATTATTAACCCATTTCTATTAATGTAAGTATTTCTACATGGTCTTATCATACCAGATAGAGTCCAGACCTGTTACTCTTCTTTCATCCTACCTGGTGACTTACTCTGCCTACTTTTCCCAGAATTCTCCTTCTCTCCTAGTCACCTATCTTGCTTCCCTATTGGTCACCAGTGCTCTATTCATCAACCAATAAGAGAAACATATGTACAGAAGACATCTCCTTCATATATCTCTCAATATATATGTATATACATACTTTTTCTATACTCAAGATCTTCATTTACCCCAGAAAATTAATCTGGACCAAGGAGATGGAAGCACTTTTGCAGCCAATCACAATGATCCTGTGTGCTGGGGGTGTGGGTGGGGGGGTACATTCTATCTTAAGAACATCTGATATTTTATGGTTTTGACTTTGGTAAAAAGACAGCCTCTTTCCTTGGTCCCCTGTTCTGCTGCAATATAATCCACAGCCTGGGATGTGGGTCTAAAAATAGGTAGACTAGGAAAGAGTGCTTTTTCATAAAAGTGATTTAAAATATTCCGCCAGAATGCAGAGGACCTGCAAGAGCACTTTGGGCAGTGCTGTCTTTCTAAATGGCTTTTGAATATTTGATCGTGATGGGAACCTAATGACTCAGTCATCAAACCGCTTTTGGGAGGTGTGCACCAAGCTGGGCTCACGCAGAGGAAAGCTTTTGCTCAGAACAGCCGGTGCCGGGCACAGCAGTCCGTAAGTTCAGAGTGGACTGGGAATCACTCACTGCACCCATCTTTTGAATGTGATCTAAAAATGACAACTAGCACTGCCCATCGTCTGTCAGCAGAGGCAGAGCCTAACAAAGTTCAGTCACTGCTGGCTGGCAGTTCTGACATAGCATGGAGGGCTCTGGAATCTCAGCATGCTGGGTACCAGTCATCTGCATTCCCTTGGATCCACTTACTTGCCGGTAACTTGGTGATTTTTTTTGTTTTTTGTTTTTGAAGGTTCGCGGAAAAACTCAACATTAGCCTTCCAATCACTGAAGTTGTCCATGCCACTGTAATTTTTCTCTTGTTTAATGATGACTTGTATGGAGGAGTCAGGGTTGTCAGAGACAAGAAGTGACGGTAATAGGACATATTTTAGAGATGTATGAAAATGTCAGAGGACATATATAATTATTTTTAAAGCAAATATAACCGTCAGATCATTAAGTTATTGCTATTAAATGACTTATCTCTCTATTTTTTTAGTGTAGAATAAATCTCCCTATCCTTTCATAATGTTTGATATTTGGATATGTCAGTTTATACATTTTAAGGACGATCAGCAAAAGGGAGCCTTGTTTTTTCCTGTTAATTTATACAAAATCATGAAACAGCATACTTTCCTGGGGTTTCTATAATAGAAACTTGACATTGGTAAATCCATGAGGTCAATCCCTCTGGAGAATGTTCCTTCTGCTTCTGTCATAATGCATTTAAAGAACTATTTGGCCAGACTCAAGCAGATAGAAAATCTGTCAAAGGATGGACCAATTATTTGGAGACCCAGTGACAGAAGGACATTTGTGACCTGAGAAATGTCAGCTTTTCTCAAGGATCCTCTTCCTAGAGGAGCTCAATCTGCCCCACTCCCGGGTCTCTTTAAGAAATGTAAAGGGTACTGAGATTCAGAACACTTGCTAATTATGCCCTGCTAACTGTTTGCTAGATGGTAAGGCAGTATAAGGTAGATCTTAATTTCAGTTGGTCCATGGCATCCATAAGACGGTGGCCTTTTTCTTCCTCTTTTAACGTCAATGAACCATTTTTCTTCAGGGTGAGCCTGGTATCATTATGTGACTCAGTTCTTAAGTGCAGTGTCCTTAACATGATCTCCTTAAGGTGACAGTGGAGTGCTGTCTGTCAGCATTATTAATTTGGTTTAGAAATGAATGACGAATTCCAGACAGCTTTAAAAGGTGTACAGTCAGCAAATAAACTTTTGTATTCTGGAATGCTTACTCTTTGCCATTGTCAGCTGATTTAGCTTGGTGGACGTGATGACTATGGTCTTAGGACTTGGGCTTTTGACATATCTACACAGATAGTGGAAACTGTTCTGTATAGACTAGACAGGTATGTAAGAGCTAATTACTGACAGGAATAATACAACATCTCCCAATAAAACCATGAATAGGGCTGGAGAGATGGCTCAGAGGTTAAGAGCACTGACTGCTCTTCCAAAGGTCCTGAGTTCAATTCCCAGCAACCACATGGTGGCCACAACCATTTATAATGAGACCTGGTGCCCTCTTCGGGCCTGCAGACATACATGCAGGCAGAATACTGTATGTATAATAAATAAATCTTTAAAAAAAACCATGAATAATGTAGCTATTTACCATACAGGAAACTTTGCCTTTATTCCCGTATCACAGCACATACATACATACTACATACCCACATACCACACACATTATGACTATTACTATCACCATCACCATCAGGGTCAACTTAGCATCTGCATTTTTGGAAGTGATCAAAACTTGGTTTCTATTTCACGTTCTCCTATGTTTGTTTTCTAAATTTTGCCTTTTGTCTCCATATAAGGGTTCTCACAAATTCTTCTGTGCAATTATTATGAAACAGGTTAAATTTTATAAATGTAAAACTGTCTTTATCCATGGATTTTGGATATATTAGATTTCAAAATTGTTATGTGACACTTATCTAGGTGTTTACACACTCTCATGGCCTAATAACCTTGACATTTCATTGGATATGTGGTACTCCTGTTCTGACAACAAGATTGGAAACTGGGGTAATGCTCAATAAAGACCAAGGTGAGAGTCTTTCATGAGTCAGATATGATGTTGAGACAAAGAGGTCACTTGTGCTGCAAGGAATGCTTAGATGGGCATCTTTCAGAACTACCTCTTTGTGTTATGATCCAATTCCCCCACACTGAGCTCAGAGTTGCTCTAGTAAGTCACTCTTATAATGAACATTTAATATATAAACTAAAGAAAATACTTACATAGGGACCATCTAACTAGAGGGCATAGAATTAGACTGATCTGCTAAACACAAGAAAAGGAAATAAGATAAGGAACAGAAATCAAGGGACATTTCCAGTAGATTTTATGAGCTCAGAGGGACAGTCCCAGCATTAAATAGGTCAGAGCCCAAGGACACACTCAATCCAGCTTCCCAGTGCCTGGGAGCCCAGTGCCTGGGAGCCCAGTGCTGTTGGGGGTGACCTTTATAATGAATGTCCTTAGAAGTTGCTTTCAGTTCCAAGACTCTAACTGCTTAGCCTTACATGTATAGGCATTGCTGTTGTTGTTTTGTTTTCCCAGTAGGATCAGTCCCACAGTACATGAGATTCACAGAGCCGTAGTTTGGACATGTCTGCTTACAGCTGCTCTGATCCTGCCAAGATGATCATAATAGTATATGTTCATAGGATTATAAAAAGCAATTCAATTAAAAACTACATCATAGAAATGCTAAGGGCCCAATTTCAACTAAGGATGGGAATGAAATTAAAGTAAAGACCACAAGCTAGTGTTTTAATCCATTCTCAGCCCCCTGGTTATAGCACACAATTACTAACAGTGTAGGCACTCAAATCAGAGACACACTGTGTGGAGGGGGCCACATCCTAAGACTTATGCCAAGGGCAAACTTCTCATGCAGCATCAAGGGAATGCTGCAAATTTAACTTTAGTATCATTTTGTTGGTTGTGCGTCTTCAGTCTATTCCTGGAATCCATTTGAAATAGTCTCATATTGAGCTCTTGCATGCTTAGGAAGTAAACAATGAATAAGAAACTGTTTAGCAGGAAAACATTTGGCAGAAGTAGTGTGCCTCTTAGATGAGCTCAGGATCTATCTTTATTTTCAGTCCATAAACTCTTGTCTGGTTTCTCTCTGATCAAAGTCAGCCTGTGCCTTTATGGGGCCTCTTCCCTAGTGGGAACATGTAGACTATGAAAGCAAGTATTTCAAGTCACTGTAATACTGGGAGCAGGCTGAATTCAGGGATAAGCTGTTATCGCCATTGAATCAAGCTTGGTCATATTTTAGGATGCAGGAAGGTACACCAGTTGAAGAAACGATGCTTAGCAGGAATGAGGGTGTGGAAGGAAGGGGACTATACTGTCTACTGTAGAAACCCATAATGGAGGCGACTCCCTCCTCTCCCTTGGAGAAGTAGAGATTACAGGAGATGACTCTAGGGAGAGACCTATCCATGAAATTCTCAATGGGGTGAACCAACATAGTAGTCTGTTTTCATTTTGAGATAGAGTCATATATGTTACCCAGGCTAGACTCAAACTTGAAATCCTCCTGCCTCCACCTTTCTCCACTCCTGAGGAGGAAACAGGCCTATGCAACCATGTTCATTTCTAATGTTTTAATGTATATATTTCTGGTGAGGACGAATACACAAAACATTAGATGTGACAGACACATAATTATTCTAAAATATGCAAATAACTTTAACAGTGCTTTAATCCTACAGAATTTAATGGGGTACAGTTAGCTAAACTCTACCACACTACTCTCTGCTTACCCTTTCCAACAGGAACAGAGTGTTAGTCCCTTATTATATTTTAAATTAAAAACTTTAAGAAAGTAAAAAAGGTGAAAGTGAGTTAAATAATACATTTTTATCCAAATATATGCTAAATAGGATGCAGACAGGTATGCACGATAACGATTAACATATTTTGCATTTTCCCTTCAAGAACACCATATCATGAAGAACAGGATTCTAAGCACATAGCATATTTCAGGGATGGAAAGGTGGTTGTGTGCTGGAACTTTCTGCAGGGGGTAAGTGCTACCTTCTTAGAAGCCCCAGTTCCAGACCAGTAGGCATGGTGCACAGTCCAAGTAATCACAAAAGTGGGTTTCCATCTCTACATTCGCTTCCTGTTGTATATGTGAAAACAGTGGTCCCAGCCCAAAGAACTTCTGTCTTTTTACCCGAGCAGCTCTAGGTCAGAGAATTGGCAGGTGGAGCTCATGTGATAATTAATGACCAAGATGCTGGGAGAGCCACCACAGCACACCCCACGAGCCTCCATCTGCATCCACACAGACTACAGTGCAAATACTGTGCACAATGACCAAGCCCGCTGCCTCCATCACAATGACAATGGCTTGCCCAATCCTTATTAGTTCCTGACTGCCACTCTCAATATACAGAAGATGAATGTGACAGAACATATGAGAAATGTACATGGCTACAGATCTGGGGAGAACTGAACCACGGTGGGACCCAATTCTGTCCAGACCCAGTTTTGGAAAATATTCCTATATTATATACTGACTTACTTGGAATTTGGCCAAATCAAGAGGATTTACAACCAGGAATAAAGCTGCTTACATAAGGCACAAGTACTTCACTACACAGCAGAAAATCAGCATCCCACATCCTGCTGTCAGGAACTGACCTAAAGCCCAGGATAATGGCAGCGAATGAAATGGACATTTCTCCAACTAAAAACTTCCTGTGTGCAGAACTGATCAATGTCTAGAACAATTTTTTAAGCCACAAATTACCACCTGCTGACCCCTAATTATAAGCCAGACTATCAAACACCCAAACTGCACGTAAGCCCCGATGGAAAGCTCATCTGAAGTAGCAACCCATCATCTGTGTCCAATGTGACAGGGAAAGAGAGGGCGCGTACATTCTGTCTTCGATGCTGTGATTAAAGAGAAGGGCACTGGGGCTCATCACGTGATGACACAGGCCTCAATACTACCTGTTGTCAATAAGTGGCAAGTGATCTTATCTTGTACCAGAGGAAGCTAATCATACACACTTACAAATGGAAATGGAAAAAGAGTAGTTGTTCACACTTGTCTTTCTGTGAGTTCAAAAGAATAACATTTGCATCAAATCTCTGGACATTGGAAACTGGAGGTTGCAGTATGAGTAATGCTGATCTTGAAAACTAGAGGAGAGAGTCAGGAAGAAACAAGAGGATGGAGAGAGACAAGAGCAGAAGTGACAGAGAGGTTTCTCCTCCCAGTTATACAACACTATGGAGGAAATAAACCAAACACATCAAGGATCGCCATAGTAGTAAATGTGCCATCACTAAAAGTCCTATTGCTTCAAATGCTGCAAAACGACTGAGTGACCCACGGGCTCACGTCTCAGGTGCTGCGAGCTGGCTTGTGGTCTACTGATGTGGAAGATGGCTTAGGATGGTCTCATCTGGAAATGGTCCTGCAAACTCCCATCATATAAGCTGTGGTTGAGGTCCAGGACAAGGGCTACTACCCAAAACATCTGAACCAGCGTCAAGTCTTCACTATTATAGACCTAGTTTTTACTGATAACCTACCTCAAACACTGTTATTTCGAGAGTTTGATGCCCGCTCATTGACTGACTGTTTCGATTTCTACCAAAGAAACTGCTTAGGAATCCAGCCTTAAGATCATCAGAGGGTTGTAAAATGCTGGCTGACATATTTTTGCCAACATCTGTGTTTCCCTCTTCAGACAACAAAGTTCAGAACACATATGATGAATGCATGTAAAAGATCTCATTTGCATGAATTTCCCAAGCTAGATTTGGGGTACACATACCTCTCTGAATACAATGGCCTTAGTGGGCAGGTCTATGTATACACAGCCCAGGGAAAGGCTTTCTTGGAAGACTCTGGAGGGTGGAAATGACCTGAAACCTCAAGAATACCTCACAGGAGGGATTCCATCACTTTCAGAAATTGTCCATTTATGTGTGATTTAGAAACCATTTTATGTAAGTTTGTGACTGGCTATAAGCTTCATGAACAAATGGTATTTCGGTTTCATCGGGAACATTACACAGTGACCTGTCAGGGTTAAATAATCAAAGTTATCTATCCCTAGAAATTTAACTTGTACTCTCACATATAACCACCTCTGACCTCAATATGTGGTGTACAGATCTCAGTGGAATTACCAGTAGATGTTTTCTATTTGGTCATGAGCAAAGTAGATTAAAAGACAATGCTAGGGACTGTCCTTCAAATTGATGGAATTAGAATATCCAGACAACATTGCCATCAGACTTATAACTTTAAAATTGTAAAGTAAGGCATTCAGTAAGGTTTTTATCTGTGTACCTTGATGAGGAAATATATCACATTTTATAGAACTATAGGTAAAACAGAGAAAGGAAGTATAGGGAAGCTGGGGGAAAAGGAAATTGCAGGTATTTTTGTTTAGTTTTAAACCTGATTTTATCACAATAAATCCAATTTGTTAGGCAACTAGGTCACAGGAAGTGAGAAAAATGAACAAAGGGTAATTCAGGAGATAATGTGCCATCAACAACTGTAGAAAAGACTTAGTAAGCAGAAGAAAGGAAGGTTGCCCTGGGTATATCAAGGTGTGAAGCCACCGACTGTCTGCTGAAATGCTTGACTCCCAGATGGCTGTGGTGTGGTGAGAGCTCAGAATCAAGTCTTAGTATCACAAACCTGAAGGAAGACAAGACATTTTTTCTTCCACACCACAGATAAAGAAAAAAATCAAATGCCAAGGGAGCCAAAATTAAACAATATGAAAATGGGGGCAAGAGAGCTTATAGCAGGGTTAGTCTTTTAATTTATTTATCCATAATTTCTCAAGGGACTATGATGTTTCAGTTGCTGAAAAGACTCTTTGCATCTGGGCAGGACTGTCTTCTGGGCAGGAAGAGGGGAAGCATTCTAGAGAGTTCCATATGCATCATGTTCCTGCTAATGCAGTCCCTCTCAAACACTCTCCAAAGAATCTTAACTCCTCAAAGACCTGTCATTCCCATGTTTGATTCGTGTCTAATTTTAAACACATTTTGTCAAGCTATCTAAAAATAACATAAAAGTAGTACACATTTTCTCTAAAAGTACGAATATGTTGTCAAAGAAGCTGCTTTCCCATCCCAACCATGGCAAGTTTCATAGATTTCAGTGTGCGCCAAGTGTTGGGGCTGAGGTTTATATCCGTGGTACTTCAAAAGTAGAGACAGGATGACAGTCACAAATTTGAGGTCAGTGTGTTCCACATAGCAAGACACAGTTCCAACAAAAAACAGAAAACAAGAAAAGGTATAATCAGGGCTATACCAAAAATAACTGGCAGAAGCAGCTTCAGGGAAAGGGTTTGTTTTGATTCATACTTTAGAAAGAGATAAGCTGGTTGCTAGTCATGTGTTAGGAAGCATAGAGAGGAGATACTGGTGCTGGGCTCATTTTATTTTATATTTAGTCCAAATCCCTAGACCATGGAATGGTGCTACTCACCCCATAATTTATGTGGATCTTTTTAATTCAGTTAACATAGTCTAGAAACACCTTCAAAGACCTGTTTCATCTCCTGGGTGATTGTAGAGACTGTTGATGCATCCCTGTTTTTGTGGAATAGGATGACCACCTAATATCATCTCAGTGCACAAGGACACTAAACAAGGGAGGTCCCAAGCCATGCCTCTGTCTACTATAGGTTAAAGCAAAGTGAGTGGGACTGTGCTGCACACACTGCACTGTGATTGTCCTAGTAGATGATGCACATGGCATGAGACATAAATCATCTCTTGGACCAGACCTCCTGGAAATCTGTTATAATTCTAGGTGATTCTGATTGCAAATAGCATCTACAATAAACGAAGGTAATAATGACTGTAATTTTTGTTACAAAGCATGTGCTATTAAAGAAATGTATGTTACAATGCTGAAGCCCTTGTACTTTTGGGTGATGAACAGTTAGCTTGTAATCTTGACATAGACCTTCTCTGGACAGGTAACTCTATAAGAAATCCTGGAAGGAATTTGCAGAGGTGAAAACCACATACCTTGAAGGAGGCCACTGCATGAAGAAGTAGGCTCAGAACTAACCTGGGAGAACTCTATGACCACATCTAGCTCTACAGATAACAGGTGTGATGCAAGGAAGGTCTGGTATCACAAAGGGAAATGAGGGCAGATCTTTGAAACCTAGAGGAATTCAGA
Source organism: Mesocricetus auratus (assembly GCF_017639785.1). NCBI lineage: Eukaryota > Metazoa > Chordata > Mammalia > Rodentia > Cricetidae > Mesocricetus > Mesocricetus auratus. The sequence continues at coordinate 3,050,886 of NW_024429212.1, read as the reverse complement.
GTTCCAGAGAGTCTGTAGAGAAAAAACATTTAAAAAAAGCTGAGGGGTTCTAAGGACTGAGTAGGACACCATAAGCTTGCAGTGAGGAACAGTTTTGTTCCATCTTATCAATGGTCAGGAAAAAATGACCTAAAACAAGGGAATATAGAGGCCATAAAGTTGACCATGTTATAAGGATTATGTCTTATAAGTATGTCAACTTGGATACAGCTCTTGGCATACTATTATTGGTGCAGCAGTAGGGGTGTCCAAGTGCATGTTGGCTAGCCATTAAAGGCATTCTGATTTGGAATCACCATTCTTTTTCTAGAACAATTGCTTAATGAGCCTCACCTAGGAAGGAGTGTCCCTGATGCATGACTGTTCCTGTAGCATACCCAACATAGGGAAGGAACTAGATCCAACCTAAGTCCCCATCAGGTGACTAGCATTAGATGAAGTCATAGGACAAGGGCTGTTGTGGGATCATAGCCTGTCAATTCTGGGTGCCTGCTCTGGCTTCCAGCATCCTAACTATGCATAATAAACACTTGCTGTTCAAGCTGCCTTGTCCTTTGTGTTTGCTGCAGCAGTCTATGATAAGGAGACACACTATAATATAATTTGCATATTAAAACCCACACATATGTTCATGTATGCATGTATAGAGAAATGTCTAGGATAACCCAGAAACTGTGATTTACAAAGACAATTTATAAAGAGGATTAGCGTCTACAAAATTTTTCCTCTATATTTCCCTGTATTGCTTCAATATCAATGATAACTAATTAATAGACACAGTTACTTGTAATAAGAAGAAGTCCTCCCTTTCACCAAACTATTTGTGGATCCTATTATTGTCCAATTGTGTATCTGCCCACATCATTCTCTTCCACCTGTTAAATTTCAATCCATTCATGTCTACATCAACTTTATGAGAGGAAAGGGTGTGAAAATACTTCTTTCTAAGTGTGTGTGTGTATTCTATGCATATGTGTATGCCTGTGTGTGCAAGCAGGTGCATGGGTTCCATGGCAAGAACATCAAAGGATAACCTGTGGTATCTATCCCCATTTTCAATTTTTTTCTGGAGCAGGGCCTCTTTTTGTTTTCCTTCTGTACATACCAGGCTATCTAGTCCATGAGTTTCTGTCTCTTCCCCCTTTTCTCCCTCACATCACAGGTAGGAGTGGACAAATCCCCAAAGAGGTCAGGAGAGCTCAACTCAGGGCATTACACAAGCACACTAAGTGCCTCACCTGCTGAGCCAGGTGCTCTCCCAAACTTGTGCAATTTCTCTACTGGCATATCAAGTACCTCTGCCCAAAGGGGATCCCTCTGATGGCAACCGTCAAGCTTTGAGATGCTTGCTGCCTAACCTTGGGTAGCTACAGTACTTTTCAGATCATATTTGTTGGTTTCTCAAATGCATTTATTTAATACACAGGGAACAAGCAGATATTCACTCCTGCCTAGGGTCTGCCTGTGTCTTTAACTGGAACATGCACACTCCTGCCACACTGTCAAAGGCTCCTACAATGTCTCGGGCTCTCCTTGCATCCTTCTTCTCAACACTGGAAGTAATTATAATCATGACAGATCTGCTAATAGGAATGAGGCAATCATCTAAAATGCAATCCATCTTTTACTCCTATTATGAAAAAATAAAACAATGTGCACAAATACCTCATTAAAAATAAGATGAAGGAATTCAAAAGGGAATTGAGCTAACGTTTTCGACTTTCAAATTGTAAGAGTAATTTTATCCTCTTGACACATTTCAGTCTGGAATTAAGAGGCAAAAGGGATGGGAAGGCATTAATTGGAACAGAAATATGATAATAATAAAGTATGCTTTTACTTTCTAATTTTAAATTAGTTCCAGTATTTTACAAAACAAAACTGACCAAACATAAAGCCTTATTTTCTCTGGAATCCTCTTGGAGCCAATGGAATATAAAGCCTTAAATTGTCCTCTAATGCATACTCATGGACCAACCTCTAAAGGATATGGTAAATAATTAGCAAGTTTAAGAATTAATTATCCATGCCTATGTATACTATAGCAATTTAATGAAGCACATTGAGTCACTATTAACAATTCAATATATAAGAAATGCTTCACTGATGTTCTGAGCATCTAGTGACAGTTTAGCAGAACTACATAGATATAGAGGGTAATAGAGGTAGGGTGATTTATGATGTCGGATACTAGGAATACTTATGGCAAGTTTTACAAATTCAGGCTTTTCCTGGAAGACAAGAATGAGCACATTCCTCCTGACTGTAAAATCTTGTCTGATGAGATTCGGCCTCTTCAATTTCATAAGGATATATTCTTTGGATTGTCTTCTAATCTGATTTAGGATCTGGTTATTCATAGACCTACAGGTGACAGGACAACATCAAATGGTGTTTCTCAAACAGAGAAACCACTATCCATGTGTTGTTCAGGTGTTCATGCTGATAACCCTAATGCTTCCATATCAAGGCAGAATGACTTGCAAAGAGGAGATAAAGAATCATTTTAAATGGAAGTAGAAGGAACAGCCAGGTTTTGCTTCTCTGTCAGGTGCACCCTCCTGTCCAAGTGTTCTGAAGTCAGCACATCTTAACAAATCAAGGCTGGTTCTGCGAAGATGTAGCTGAGGAACTCATGTCTCATCACCAAAGCAAACCAAGCTGAGTCCATTCATTGTGGGATTCTGGGCTGCTTTGTCATGGGTAACATGTTGTAAAATGTGGAAACCAATGTTGCTCCCCATGAAGTGGAGAACCTTCTGTTTGGGACAAGTGAAGCTGCTCACATCTATTGGCAAATCAGGTGATTCCACCCTTCTTTCTTCTGTGACAGGAGGCACAGGAAGACATGTTGTTCAAATAAAAAGCAGTAATTCTGAAGAACATAAGGGCTGAGAACATAGGTAAAGACTCAAATCTCTGTTCAATTCTAGTCTTCTATAAAACCTACCCTGTGGCTGTTACCATAGTTGCAAGTGACAGACACCTGCTATGTAGCCCAGAGCTCTGAGCTCAAGGAAGTGCCTGGCAGATGGAAATTTTGTTCTCTGAGTTTAATTATTAAAAGTCCTGATAGGCTGATAATGCCAGAGAGACTGGGAAATTAAGAAAAAGTGATTTCAGTGCATCAAGCATGAAAAGGAACTCTTAAGCAACCTGGGTGAGGTGTTTTCCTTGCTTGGTTACTGGAAGGAAAGTTTGTGTGCTTCTTAGACATGGCTTCACTCAGTCACAGAGATAGAAGACATGGCAGGAGGCTTCATGAACTGAGATGGATCAAATTAGCAGACATTTTAGAGATGCTCCTGTAGGTTAATACCTGGAGCATGAGTCCCATTAATGGACTCAGTGACAATCCAGCACAAAAGAAAAGAAACAGAAAGTGTACAGTAAACATCACATAGGCACTTACTTTCCCCAACATTAAACCCAAACCGGGCTGTTTCTGGTGTTCCATTAGATTTGTATTTGACTGAATGTATTTTATTGTTATTTTTTAAGGTGTCACCTTGGCCAAACAAGTGTAATTAAATTGTTCTAAGAAACCTGAAACACTTTTTCTTTCTCTGTCATTTCTTTGCTCTCAGTCTTTTATTTAAACCATGGAGTCCACTTAGTGTTTCCTGTAGGTACGGAGGTTTAGGACAATCTACTGAACAATCACTTTTATAAAACCCAAAGCTTCTTCCTCTGACTGGAGAGCAAGACTGACAGTCAGAGTATGTGATGGAGTTGACACCAACTCTTTGTGGAAAGGATAAAGAGTCGAGCTTGTTGTCTGGGCCACCTTCAGTCTGCTTCATGGGTCTCTGGGTCTGCCAACTCCTGAACCTTCAGAGGTTTCTTCAGGGCAAACCTACGTTATTAAATTTTAATAACTTAGTCACTGGTCTCTTCTGCTCTTTGTCATCTGAATCAATTGTTTTTAAGGTAATGACTCCTATCCTGTAAACCCACCCATTTTATTTCCTCATCCTCTTCATTGTATTTGTCTAGTTTCCATATAGCTGACACATAACCTTTTGTGGTCATTCTTTATAACCACAGTGGCATTCAGCAGTAGTTAAGCACACTTGGAAAGTGTCTCATATACCAACTTGAACTCGTACTTTTTATTTTTTTCTTCCTTACACTCAAATCTGGCAATAGTCAATGATTTTATGAATGGCATTATATGTAGTCATATGCTATAGACCACAAATCATTTTATCTTAGACTCTTCATATTCTGTAGTAGAAGCATCAATGGACCTATCAATGGATAGGTAAGTGTCTTAGATTTTCTGAGACTCATAGCTCTTGATTGCATGCTATAAAGTTATGACCCTGACCCTGATAGCTGTAGGCTCCTGAACTTTTCTCCAGAATTACAGACACACCTCCCAGACGTGTGGTTTCTAAAAGGTGAGAAAAGAGCTGATTCTACCATTCAAATGCTGTGATCCTGATAGGCTTTTCAGGTAGCTGGCCAGGGCTTGACCATTAGGACACTTCGTGTAGGATATCACCCATATCACCCATGCTGGTGTATGTGAATTGGAATGGCCGAAAGGGGAGGTGTTAGATTCATGGTGTATGGAGACACTGGTCTATACAGAGCTCTGAGAACTACAGTGTCTGATCTCAAGATCATGTCTTTATGCCCAAAGTACAAACTACTACTTTTACCTTCTCCACAAAATTCTGGCTATGCCAGTATGACTTCTTTGGTCAAAAGATTTCCTTACCTCACTCTGCTATCCAAAAGGTTGTATTTATATTCAAGGATCCCTACAGAAATAGAATTAAAGCCATGAAGAGCTTACTTTGAGTATTCCCTAAACCTTCTTTTAATGTGAAATTATTTCTTCCTTCTTGAGCTGTAGCAATCATTTTTTCTCATATATTAATAGTTTTGATCTGTGAGCAAAGCCCAAATGATCAGCAGTATGCTTGAGAATTGCTGCTGTCTAATTGGTTGTCTAGGGAAATAAAATTGAAGATACCAGGTGAGACAGACGTCAGTCTTCATTCATTGCCTCTCTTGAACAAACAAAACAGAATCAATTTCACAATGTGGCTGTTAAATAGAATAAATTATTATACAATTAAGGCAATTTCCATCAGAACCCCTTCTCTGGGTTATGAAAAAAGGGGGAAAACCATAGCAGGCTTTAAAAAATACAAACTAATGATCTCCCAAGTTGTTATGGCACTGAGGACAGCATCTCTCTCGCCAGTTATGCATGTCCCTGCTGTTTGTCCTGAGATCTTTCCATGGTGGCAATAGCCTTTCTGACATGTATGACTACAGTATTATGAGGATTCCATCCAAAGTCAATGTTTATTCTTTATGGGTAAAATAGGGTTGCACAAGGCACTGAGGAGAATATAAATGACCTTGCTTGAATTTTGTGGAGAATAAATCTAGCCTCTGTCTGAAAATGATACTTATCCATAGCAACCATTACTATTTAAAGAAGGAAAATGCTATTGACTCATTTTTATTTCAGCAGGAACGTGGGAAGCATAATACATATTATTATGTCCTCTTCCATTACTGGACATAATTTTATAATGCAAAAGTAAGAATAAATAAAACCCTGTGTCCTGTACTGTACAAAGAACATGGCTGGCTATTCAGTCTAGTAATGTTGAAGGCATTCATCCAAAACTAAGTAAATATTTTGCTTTTACAAACCATATGATCATGACGAAAATCCCTGACGATGTGGATCTTCCTGATCCATCTGCTGTCAGCTTTAAGTAAAAACTGTTAACAGAGATAGCACTGACAGGTGAGAGCAGGTGAGTGCATTCAAGGGGAGAAGCAACCAGTGTAACTAAGCAACCAGTGTAACTAAGGATCACGCGAAAGTGGACAGAAAGTGAAAACACAGGGCACATAGACTCTAGGTATATTCTAACTTTGGGAAAGCTATATCTTAGTTATGAAAACAAAGAATATGGACAACATACAACAATCTTATTATAATATTTTTACATTCATGAGGGTTCATAACGCATAGAATGTATTTTTATCATATTAACACCTATTATCCTGAATCCCTCACAGATTCAACCCCATACTTACTCTTTTACTATTCTTAGCATGGAACCATTGACAAGGACCTTAATTCTTCAGAACTTAAATGTCCTATGAGAATGATATTGATATAATTGGCAACACTATAATGAGATTAGCTATGGATAAGGATTGACTATGACAATTAAGAATGCTATTGTTTTTATGAGTGTCTTTCTGCTGAGGTAAGAATTCCAAGTTTGTTTTCAGGTCCAATTCACACACAAGCTCTCTGTGTGGCAGCCTTTTCCCGTGACCTCTAAGTCTTACAGGGCTGCTTAAGAATTTAGAGCTTAAGCTTCTTTTTAACAAGGAGAAAACTATTTCTATAAACATTTTCATACATTGCAATGAGATGAGCTATTGATAAAAGCCGGTTACTCTTATGATCGTTAAGATGGCTCATACCATTATCATAATGTTTTATGTGTACAGAGCGTCAGATCCGTCTTTGTGGCTTAATAAATTCACAAGCTCCTTAAACTGATACAACATTTATGTATGCCCGATCATATGGAAGCCAAACTGCTTCTTTGACAGGCTGAATTTTAGACCCCTAAAATTCTCACTCTGAAAAATATAAACTGCCTTTGACTCAGATGTGACAGGGTGTGAGGATCAGATCTTTAGAAAGCTGATCTGTACAGCTGGCTGTAATGCAATATTACTGATGCTCTTATAAAAACTAATGTGGACACAAATATACCTAAGTCCCAAGAGGATGTGGTACTTGACAAATGGACACTTGAAAAACAAAACACAGAAGGGCAAAGTCACCCAGAGTAAAAGGGTCAGGAGTGACCATGCACAAGACAGATCCCCGATGGGTAGTCAGATAGGGACAAGGGGCACAGAGATATAACAAAGATAGAAACTTCTGGCTTCTTCACCTTCCTGACCTGAGACAAAGGGTTAGAAAGATTTTCATTCCACTATCAGGGCCCTCTGCTAGCTGACTAGTTCAGTTGGCCAGGTATGTTCAAGGCCAGTCCCAAACATGTCCACCTCAAGTTGTAGACTTACCGGCTTCCTTTCCTTTGTGTACATTGCCTAGTTCAACATTAGGGAGACAAAAGCAACTACTCCATTCATAAATGTGTTTACCTGAAACTGAGGGGCTATCTGCTTCAATTTCTTTGTTTAAACAAACCAACCCAAAACTAGGACAGGGGAATGTGCTCCATGCCATCAAAACCGCTTACAAGATCCAGGCCCCCTAACAGGGCATAAACTCAGGTTTCCATTTCCCCTCTGTATTCCAGTGATCTTTCTCTCTATGTGCCTTGTTGTGCGTGCCTGTGTACATGTGTCTATGTGTACTTGTGTACATGCGTATATGTACATGTATGCACCTCTGCGTGTTCATGTGTGTACTTGTGCAAATATGTGTGTGCATATATGTTCACAGGTGTGCTTATACATGTGGCCGAGCTTCTTCACCTGCAGTAAAATTTGTTACTTGCTGCTATCTATTGTGTCTGAAAGTTTTCCTGTCTTTCAATTATTTAAATGAAAGCTAAAATGAACACTGTCAAGACCTCTAGGTGATAAAAAGCTCAGGAAAATAGCCAACGATATTATAGAGACAACAAACATTCAATACAAAGGACTCCACTTTAATTATTGAAATGTCTGGGAAGAAAAGCAGTAAGTTAGGATATTGTTTTGGTGATATGAAAAACAATACTCAAATAACTTGATATTTTTTTTCCTCACTAGAGAGGACAAAAACATGCCTTAGGGGCCATAATGCTAATTACAGATGCAGAATAAGGTGAAACTACGTATGAAGCTGAACCAAGGTATGGCATCACCCATTATATGTTAGGAAATTGACACAAAGCATACTAGAGCCAGGAGGAACTCAGCATAGCTTGTTATATACACATTTAAGAGGAGGGTACACAAAGAAAATGGATTATCTTATAATAAGATCTTTAAAATCTGCTTTTCCTTCTTTGCCCCTGGCTTTTATGTTCCTTTGAATTCTGCATGATGAAATCATAGTTATCTTCATCATGGATTCAATGAAGTTTTTAAGGCCTCCTACTAAAAACAAAGCAGAATTTCCAATGTCCATACACAGACACAAGAAACATGGACATGATTCATCAATTGCCTAAAAGTCTCCCAAAAAGCCTCTCAGGAAGAAAGATCTTTGACAGCATGGTTTTCTTAGAAAAGATGCTATATGCATATAAATGCTGTACATGAAAAATTCTGTCAAATGTTGAAAGATGAGCAATTGAACAGCTTTTGTGAAATTGTGATTTGAAAACATTCACAGATACACTGTTGACTCTCACCCTCTAGATTTTAACAGTGGCTTGATCTCTTAGCAGTAATTCCATGCTAATCACTGTGGAGGAGAGAGATGACCTTTCTGTACTATGAACAGTCACTTGAACAGCTTTGGTGGATACCAGTTCCCATCACACAGTGCCTTTTCATGAATACTACAGGTAGTATATGCTATCACAATAGTACAACACTGTGTACCAGGACCATTGTACATCAGTAAACACTGTCTCGAATGAACTGGCAAATGAACAACTAAAATTACTTAATTTACAGTGCTTGAGAAGTTGCTACTTCTTAAAGGGACATGAGGACAAATTCATATCCTCAAACATCCTGAGGCAACACTGCTCCCTTGTTAGTATCCCCTTAAGTAGGTGCAGGAACTTTCTGTGGTCATGATTCTGATGCATATTGGAAGGTGTGCTTGTAATCTTCCAGGCTAATGATTGTAACACTGTAGCACTCAAGGTTAGACAACAGAGGACTCCCTCAACCAAAGTCATATATATAGTGGCCTCCAAGTATGATCATTTATGTTGTAGTGGAGATACAACATAGATCGCTTTCTGCCAAGCACTGCATAAAAATGTGATCAATACCCACATTCACAGTATATCTGCAAATCAAGGACACATGACACTATGTTGACTTCAGGCAACCTGGGTGGTCACCCTATGTTGCCTATTGGGTTTTTTAATTGAGATGTTTCTGTTAGATGCCCATGATTTTGAAGGAAGTTTGAAAATGTGGAAGAAAGACAGGTTCCATAATAGGTTACATCATCTCTCCCGCTTAATAGCATTAGCCTAATCTCGTCTGGGTAGAGACATCTTTAATTAATTTTCAGTGATGCCTACATTCTGGCTAGCTGAGAGAAGACACTTGGTTTAATTTTGATGATAATAAGGCATGCTAATGAGGGACTAACCTTTGCAGCTAACTCAGACTTGCTGCAAGGAGAGTAGCCTGTTCTTACGCTAAATGGATGCCTAAAGAACTGAAAAGAAACCCTCCAAAGTAATTCTTTGTGTTTGAGGATGAAATTAAATAGATTTTCAAAGTAGAGTTTGTAAGAAAGGTAATTATCATGAAATAGTGGGGTGATTTTTTTCATTATAAGATTTTTATGGTACTGATTCTTATATTTCATTTTAATTAGTTTATATTTGGGGGTTCCAAGACAGATACTATGGAATTAATTAGAATATAAGGAATAAAAGTGAATAGAAATCAATAATAACATACTACACTTTTTCAAATCATCTCAATTTAAGTTTATCTTCAGATACAGTAACTTGTTATGGACTGTGAGGATATTGCTCACACCGATAAAGATATTGTATTAATCGCTATGCATTTAAAGAAACATTCTCGCCTAGGTTTCCCAAGGATAATCTGAGCGTTAGTATGACTTCTGCCTTTGCATTGTGTCAAAACCATTTAATTTTATAACTTAACTCAATTTCATTGATTTCTCAGAGCCAAGACTGAAAAGACTGTACCTCAGCCTGGCTTGCTGAGCCAAAATGGCAGGTAACTAGTGAGTTTAGAAAGGAATCTCTGGAGGCAGAGGCAGGTGGATCTCTGTGAGTTCGAGGCCAGCCTGGTCTACAAGAGCTAGTTCTAGGACAGCCTCCAAAGCCACAGAGAAACCCTGTCTCGAAAAACAAAAAAAAAGGGGGGGATCTCTGAGAGATACCCCAACAGCATCCTCATTAAACTGTGACTCAGAGTTCTGGTCTCTGGACTTTGCTTTTTCCTGTTGATATCCAGTGCTGTGATCTGAGCCTTACTACTAAAAATGTCAAATTGCAGGGACTAATACCACTATGTTTGCCTGACCAACCCATTGCATTAATATATATGAACTCTAAAGGAAGACAGCTTTAGGATACTAATGGCTATTTTATTTAAGAAAGAATTTCCCAGGATCACATCTCAGATTCTTAGAAACTCTATATAAACCATAACTATAATAAACTCTTTATATATTTTTTCTTTTAAATTGTCCAGTACAACAGGAAAATTTCTAAGCCAGCTGGCTCTCTTTAATTGTGAAATTCACTCTAATGTCTTTTGTCTCCCCAGATCTTTGTACCTGAGACACACCCTACAGAGAGGAAAGATGATCTTGATGAATTAACGATATTTCACAGACAGGAACCCATCAAGTCCTCCCTTACATAGAACTGCACCGTGTGGCACTGAACAGTTGTTTTCACGCTACTCTGCCATGGTTCATAGCAAGGCGGTGAACTGAGGAAGAGTGGACCACACAATGGGATGTCAGACACTCGGTTACCAAAGCAGTATGACCATTTTCAGGCCATAAACACTGCCATGAGTATGACAGTCAACAATGATGTGACATGAGTCCCCATGACACACATTGCAGAACTGGTGATAAACATTTCAAGTCTCCTAAATACAAGAATAGGAAGACATTTTTATTATTAACCTTCTCATGGAGGGTGCCCTCAGCAGGAAGAGGGACAGCTAGAAAGAGCCTCATTCCAAGAGCAGACGGGAACCACAGGGTTCAAAGACTATGATGTCTTAGAGAGATGGAGAATCAGAGATCAGGGTTCAAAGTTTGAAGTTACTAAAGAGTAATGTTTGGGATCATAAACTTGTCAGATATGTATCAACAGAGAAGCATCATACCAGGTTCAGGCTTCCACCACTTGCTGGGGTCGTTTGATTGAATCTACATTTTCATTCCAATTCACATGCTTTCTTTGATCAAAGCCTGGGAACCAAACTCGGTCCTCCGCAGGAGCAGGACTCCTTCTTAACCACTGGTCCACTTCTCCAGCCCCTCAATTATTCCCATAATCTATGTATGTATGTTTGCATATATTTAAAATTTTTTTTTTCTTTTTTGTATGTTTTTTTTAATGTATGACTTGCTGGCCTTGAAATCATTATGTAGACTAGGCTGCTCTCAGACTCACAGAAATCTATCTATCCCTGTCTTCTGAGTGCTGGAATTATAGGTGTGTGCCCCATATCTGGCTCTACTTGTGATTTTTATGTGTATCTCCTTCTGTTCAGAGCACAGTGGTCATGCATTAAAATTTAGCTTACAAACATATTTCTTACTGTTATTTCATCAGCAAGGTGTGTGTGTGTGTGTGTGTGTGTGTGTGTGTGTATGTGTGTGTGCATGCACGCGTGTCTTTAAAGAAGTTCCTGGAACACTTTGGAAACATGACAAGGCATATAATGATTCATGAAATGGTCAATTAGGACAAGATAAATTAGTAAATCCTGACCTTCACAGCTATGGAAACTAAGATTGGGAATAATTAAATGTTTTTCATGAGCACATGGGAGACCTTCAAGGTGTGTTCTCCCATGGCAAAAAGTTTCTTTAAACTAATTCACCAAAGATTTACTTTTAATTTCCTCTATTTATATCATTCTCCCCTACCTCACTGTTTTAATCACTTTCCTCCCTTCCTTCAACAGACTTTGACTCTGAACTTACTTTAAGTCACGTTATGGAGACTGTGGGCAAAGAAAGGCTTTGGAAATGTGCGAGAGAAAGCCTTCTCTTATAAGCCACCAACAACAAATGTCCAGTCTATGAGTGGCACTGGGAACATCTGCGTGTTTTCCCTTGTCCTTACACATTGGATTTTTTCTATATATTCTTTTTGCAAAATTTGAGAAGCTGAGAACTCACTGATCTTGCAGAAATGCCACTTAGAAGGATAGGTATGCCCTGCCTGGGAAAAGGTACACTCTAGAAGTACATGCTCCCAGGAATGACTGAGAAGGGTTAAGGCACCTCTGGTTAGTGAATCACAATGACAAAATAGGCTATAATCTAGCCATTGTGCATGTAGTTGTGGGAAGACCAGCTGAAGGGAAGAATTGTATGTAAGAATTGACTTTAATCCCAGGACATGGAAGAACATTGCTTTAAATAAAAGCGTATAGTTCATGCTTTGGAAACTACATTAGAGTGAGATACACTATAAGAACTCTGTTTTGAAATGCCTAGCCTAAGACACACTGCATTTCCCACAATGAAAAACCATCATTTAGGATTGAACATAAATGGAGACAACACCCTGAGAACTTATTAATGTGTGATATTTGGGATTCTACTCAAGATAACAGCATGGAGTCCAACCATTAACAAATAAGGACTTTGCGATTTATCTCATGTGGAAAATTTTACAATAAATAAGGTCCATTGCAATATGGACCATTCTTCAAAGATCAAAGTAACACTTGTTCATAGATCAGTCCATAAGCCCACAGTCAAGTATACATGCAAGATAAAAAGCTTGTGATGAATAACCACAGTGGCTCAACAAAACAGCAAACTAATAGTATTTCTTCTAATTGACTATGTTGGAAAGCTCCCCTAACAGATGTTATTAAATCTTAGCTCCTATAGAACCTTCTGGTCCACCTTAATATTATACTGCATGGTCTCTCTGTTCACCTGCTGGTCTGTCAGGTGACACAGTCTTCCATGGGTCAATTGGGTCAATGTATCTGTCCACTACCAGGACACAATTGGTTCCCTCTTGCTGCTTCCTGATGAAAAGGCCTGTTATCTATTAAATTTGCACGCAGTGTAAACACAGCTGTTCTAGATGACTTTCAAGTCTAGCAACATTTTCAGATGGTGAAATTACCATTTTTATTATAAGGTGGAGAAGTGTGTTTCCCAAACAGATCTATGGCATTTCGGCTATGCTATAAGAGAGAGAGAGAGAGAGAGAGAGAGAGAGAGAGAGAGAGAGAGAGAGAGAGAGAGAGAGAGAGAGAGAGAGAGAGAGAGAGAGCAGTGAATGACATCATCTATTCCTCTTTTACATTTCGTTGGAAGTCTGGGTTACAGACATCCCCAGTGGTCAGCCCTGCTGTGCTGTGAGATTACACCAAATATGCCAATCACCTGATTAATATGAAGGGTTGCTTAGGCAAGGCTTTGTGCTTATTATAACACATCTAACACAGGAGAGAGAGTTATTTTTTAAATTGCTATGTCATTCCTAATATCATTTTCTAATATGATCGGTGGCTGATGAAGTACCAAAGGTAAGAAGAGAAATGATTGTGAGGTCGTGTGTTGAAGATAATTTCATCACAGACAGAAGTAACACTAGATGCTTAAACATTTTTAAAGTGATTGAAGAAAGGCTTTCAAATCAGGGGCCAGTGTCAAATTCCAACTCAATTACACAGCAAATGAACACATGGAATTGGGGTTAGCTGTACTATATCTTCACATCAACAGAGAAGACAAAGGAAAAACGTCACCTTTCTATGGCAATTGACTTACCAGGAAGCCGCTCTGCCTAGCAATGGACTGACTGACAGCAATCTATGAGGTTGGCTCTCCATTTCCCTACTTGGGCTGCATGCACTTTGCGACACAGGAACAACCCTATGTCTGAAACTCATGTTCACTGCTAGTTCTCAGTATTTGCTTGGTGCACATGCAAAAGCTTTTATCTCTCCTGATTATAGCTGATGTTGGACAAGGCGAGGCCTGGCTGAAACCCAGGCTGATGGTGGCAAAAGTACTTTCTCACAGAAATATCTGGACACATGGATTAGAGTATAAGCCAGTTAGACCCACATAAGAATATGGCATTCTATTTAAATGTAGTACTGTAGCAAATGCATGGGCCTTCTCCAGAGGCCCAGTATGCTAACCAAGTAAGAAACAGTCATGGCTACCTGTGGTCACAGTTAACTGCATCAAAATTGACCAATTTAATTATTATTCCGTCTTTTCCCCTATAGTTTTTGAAAGTTGTACACATTTATAGGCCAGCCCTTCTATGTAGCCAATATGACTCTCAGGGTAGCAGTTAAGACTTGCACAGCCACAATGGTCCCTGAGAACCTCTGTTTGTCAATTTCACTCCAAACTCATGTTAAATTTTAATTCACTTTGAAGCAGTGTTAAGAGATGGTGATTTAAAAGGTAAGATTGTCCCTGAACCTTATTAGGAGGCAGAAAAATTATTCGAGCCAGAGGTAATAAGCATTTGCAACAAAACAGTATTTGGTGGACATGAGCTGATCATTGCATGCATGAACTATGACTTCACGAAAATTACCTGCACAAATCAATCCAGCCAGATCCCTAGCATGGAGGAGAAGCTGGTGAAGTCCCACCCCCTAGCTGAGTAGCTGCTGACAGTTGTTGGCTGCTAAGGGAGAGAATATTTTCTTAGGGGACCTGACCCCTGAGAGGCTACATATACTCCAGTAGATGGCCCCAAACTCATGCACACACAAAGGCACTAAGTGAATTTACAGTCTTTGAAAACAAAATGTACACGGTAGGGAAAAACAGTAGGGGGTGTTAGGAAGGAACAAGACAAAAGGGAATAGGGATGGAGTTGGTCTAACCACATTCTATGCATATACAGAATCCCTGAACAATAAAAAGGGGTGAGTTTGTGGTGGTGTCACATAGAGGGACATTGAAGTCATTATGCATCTGTTGTTGTTGCCTCTGTCAACTTCTACTTATCTCCCAGTGTAATGCACGGCAAGAAGGCATTGGACAAAAGCCTGCATATCAACACTGAACTCCCCAGACTCTAGGATTGTCAGAAATAGATTCTGCTTCATGACCCCGGGGCTTTGGCACAGAAATGATCCTTCTTTAATTGCTGCTTTGTTTTTATTTCCTGGCTTCAGAGACTCACGGCCAAGCATGGTTTGTAAATACTAATATTTGTCTAAGCTTTGGAAAGAAAGAGACTATAGTCACATGAGTTTTACTATGCCACAGTGTTATAAGTGAGGTGCTTTGCTGTTAATTGTTGTCATATATCTCTTGCCATATCTAGTTCATAAAATATACTTTAGCATGGGTGACTATGTAGAGAAAAACAGACATATGTAGATGGAGCTGGTACGATGTATGGTTTGCATTGTAATCTGGGGCTTTAATATGTATCTGTTCATGTGTGTGTGTGTGTGTGTGTGTGTGTGTGTGTGTCAGAGATGAGACCTTTCTGCCTCATCCTTTTTAACTTGTTGGTTTCCTTGAAATGCTTAGGGATGTTGGGTAAATGATCAGTTGAACACTTATCATATCCCATTCTTGGCAAAGTTTTGTCCTCTCAAAACATGTCAGAGTTTTCTGTGGTACTAGTCCAAGAGTAAATCAGGCCAAACACAGCATTTGTGCCACATTTAGGAGAAGAATGGTTCTTGAGTCCTTGAAGTCATTTCTGAAGCTACCCTGGGACAAATGATAGCCTTTGGTGTTTCTTTTCCTAAACCATCATGGAATTTATATTTAGCTCTTTATTAGTTTCTTCTTTGACAATTTCATGTGCATATGTAATATATTCTAGTTGTACTCATTCAGGACTTTATTTTCTGTAAGAATCTCCATCTATCTCTACTTTTAGAGACACTTGGACATGTTTTAAATGTGGAAAACTTTAAGGAGGCTCACTAAAATAAGTCACACTGTGTTGAAAATGCATTACACGGGATATAGCAGCTTAGGTGTGTATTCTGATTCCCCCACAATGAGTAAGGTACATGATGTATTTTTGTGGAGTTCACAAAGCCTCAAACTACTGGTGCCTGGACAGAACATGGAGAATGCCATTAGTGTGATGCTCTGGCTATGGGTTTAGGATTATTCTGCTGATGTGTCAAAGTATTAGAAGTTTTTGTTTTTGTTCTTGTTTTTGTTTTCTAAAACAGGGTTTCTCTGTTTAACAGCCCTGACTGTCCTGGAACTCACTCTGTAGACCAACCTGGCCTAGAACTCACAGATATCCACCAGCCTCAGCCTCCTGGGGGTGGGGATTAAAGCCATACTCCACCACCTCCTGGCAATACTAGCAGTTTTATGTCGACAGAGATCGTATCCCTTGAGTTTTTATTGGGGAACATAGAGATACTTTATCCACATGCCTATGTTCTTCAGACTGAAGTGTGAATGGCAGTCCAGTCCAGTCCTCGGTTGTACTGTTACATAGTTAAAAACATAGAACCAGGATTTAGAACCTCACCCAGGATGGTTCTTAATGATGGTGATCACAGTGTGACTTAATCCATTTCTTAGAGTGCTGCTGTGGGTACCACATATGCCAACAGCAAGTTCTCTACAACACCCAGCATACCATTACCACTTCCTTGGTTCTTTATTTGACAATTCATGTATATTATGAATTTTTGTCATTTTCAGAGTGAGAAAGTCCTAAATTTTCCTAGGCGCTTAGATCTCCTCCAGTGACACCCATGCTCATCCAACCTACCACTCTCAGTGGAAACCAAGGTTTATTTTCCTTCACTTCTCCTCTAGCCATCACTGCATCTGTCCAGGTTTCCCCAGGTTTCTGTGTTGGAAATACCCCATATCAGACCCTTTCTAAGTTGTCCTGATCACGTTTCCACTTCTGATCTCTCTCAGGCATTTGCAGGCATATAATAGGCTCAGGGAAGAGAGCACATACCAGGGTGCTGTCAGCGTGTTGATAGTCCTAGAGCAACTCTGTCATACTTTCTACCAAGTTCTCTGATAGCCAGGTGGAGCATTTGGAAGATACCCAAGATGTCCATCCTCCTCCGCTGCCCCCTTGTGGCGGAATGTGCTCTGCAGTTCTTATCACAGTGGATTTCCTGCTGGGCTCTCTCTTCAGATCTGAGGTCCTTCCTGAAAGCAATGCATTTCGCACTTTTCTTCCAGAAATTTCCCCTCCTTACTTCTGTGTTCCTTCTCGTTGCTATGTGTACCTGTGATCTGTGCTTTGCCTTTGGAGTTTTGTTAATCATTTATAAGCTTATGTCTGAAGACTAGTAATGCCAATGGATAACTCGATTTCTGTTGCTGTGAAAAAACATCATGACCAGATCAACTTATAGAAGGAAAAGCTTATTTGGGCTTCTGGTTCCAAAGGGTGAAGACTCCACTAAGGTACAGCAACACTTAGCAGGCATGACAGTATGAGCAGAAAGTTGAAAGATGTAATGAATAAATTTTGAATTTTAATATGTCGCTACTCTGTGTTAAAAGCTAAATTTGGATCTCTAACCTTTGGGAGGCAGAGGCAGATAGATCTCTGGGTTAAAGGCTAGCTTGTTCTGCAGAGAGAGTTCCAAGATACGTAGGGCTACACAGGGTAGTTTCTACCCTGTGTCAAATAATAAATTTATAAATTGTAAAATTATACTTGATATTAGCTTTCCATCTTCCTTAAAGACAATATAAAAGATAAGTTTTGTGCCTGCTTGACAATACAAATCTAGCAATGCAGTTTGGATTGAGAATTATTTAATAATAATCATATATATGTATATATATAATGAAATATTTAGTAGATCCAGGCAATGATTGAATGGTGCTACTTAGAAGTTCAAAAGGAAAACAAGGTTTTAGATGTATTTGAAATGGCTGTACCTTCTGGAAACTTTACTCAAAATAGCTATGTTATTTTAAGACCAGCGAAAGAGTTCTCCTCCAACTCTGCTAAGTCCAAATCAAAATCCAAATTAGATTTATGTCCTAAGGGAAGAGAGGGACTGCTCCTTTTGGATACCGAGTTGTCCCTAATCTATTCCTTAGAGAGCTGGGGGCAAAGAGATCCACTGAGAAGGTAGGGACAGCCTTCAGTGGTAAACACAGCATAAAAGTATTTTCTGCTTAGTTGAAACCGGAGCAAGGAGCCACAGTTTGCTACTTAAGGGGAGGTAGGCTTAGAATTAGCCACTAAAATGTCCCTGTAACTGACCGACTCCACTTACAAATTAAAAGTGCAATGACTATTTTACAAGCTGACCTGGGTGCATTGCTGTGGTCAGTACTCTAACTTCCAGTGTTCTGATAAACTGCAAACAATGGGAAATTCTGAGGCAGCAAGCTCCACCCTAAGGGAGAGAAGTCAGAAGAGCTGATGGATAAACACCACAATGCACTCCCTATGCTATACTTAAAAGTCCCCAGATGCTGCCTGTAAAGAAGTTAAGATCAATTAAGTTAACTTGTGCATTTTAGGGCATCCCAGGGAAGAAACTGTGGGCATCCTGCAGGAAGGACCAGCCAGGTAATTGCTGTTCACCTGTCTCCCTTTAGTAGCATCTATCTCTCTTGAAGGTCATGTCTGTACTTGTCCCCACCAAGTGCCCACTATGGGTTGGGTTCCTCTGGCTAGGATCTGGAAGACTAAGCTTTGTACTTCCCTGTGAGGGTGACCATAGGTACACCCTCACTCAGAGATTTTGTGACAGGGCCTGCTGCTACCTTCCTCTTTGCTTGGCCCCTTCGGGAAGTGAAGAATGTGGGTCCCACCTCCCCACCCCCCGCACTCCTACATATGTGTGGAAAATTCTGGCACCTTTTTCTGAAGATTACTAACAAAGTCCACAACATAGAGACTGTCCACAGGTCCTAATTTCTCAAGTCTTCGCCTAGGTGAAGAATTCATATCCTACGAGGAGTTAAAAGAAACAAGGGATGTAATATCAGCCCTGATTCTGAACTTTATCTGGTTCTTTGTTGTCTGAGGGTAAAAACTATGGAAGGCTAAATTTTCCCTTAGTCCACATAAGTAGATCCAGTATTTGGATTAAAGAGAAGCTACCAGGTACAGTGACTCATATCTATTATGTTAGTACTTGGAAAGTCGAGGCAGAAGGCATATGGCAAGTTTTAAGGAATCATGAGTTCCAAGCCAGCCTGAGCTAGAGTGTGAACCTTCTTTATCCAAACAAAAGATGATATAATTTTAGGTTTCACATGCATGGGAGCTGGCAGGAGTCAGAGAACCGGAAGAGGTGGAGAGACATGGCTTCTACATAAAGAAAGCCCTCTGGTCTAAGAAGGAACTGCATTGTGAGTTAAGCAGGCATGCCCTTCAATGCTTTGCAATTTTTTGGATTCTGACACTTGCAAATCTCCATGAAAAGTGTGGTGAGCTTGGACCTTCTTTGGGTATGACTTTGAAGAGAGAATGCAAGAGAAAGCATGTCCTACAGGGAAACAGCCCAATGTGATCCAAGCCACCAGCAAAGGCTGTGGGAGACAATGTGGAGAAAGACTGTCACATACACCCTGGGTACCAAACAACAAAAGGGAGCATTCATTTGCTTGAGAAGGAGTCACAGGAGGACCTTCCAGCTACCATAACACGTATGCAAAATACCACTTTCTACTAAACACACGCTAAAACATTTGCCTTGTCTTGCATCTTTATATTACAGCTTCAATTATAGTGATCTGATCATGATAAATTAACTGTAATTCAGTGGCAAGGCGCCTGTGACTAAGAAAAATATTATTAAAGATAAGAGATAAGGGTGGGAACATTTGAGACATTTGAAACAGCAATTACAGGGTGCACCATTTATACCTTGTTTTCAGAATACCTTGACCTGGAACACAATTACTGGGAAGACCTCAAGACCTTAGTTAATCCCTGCACAGCCTCATGTGAAATCTTGGGAGTCAACCTTTAAAATGAGGTTTTACTGTGCCATAAAACTATAGTGAGGGTTGGGATGCCGGTATGTAAAGGGCAAGTCTCCTTCCCCATGTACTCAGCTTTTAGCTTCTCTTGGTGTTGTCTGGACTCATTTTTCTTATCAACACTTTGTACGTGAAGTCAATCTCACTGATCTCCTAAATAACACTCAGTTAAAGTAAAAAAAAATCCATGGCTTTATCGCTTAGTCCATACTCTAGCATTCCATTTCTCCCACAAATATTTATTTTCCATGTGGAAAGAATCATCTGATAGACACCCTGTCTCTGCATCCATAGCAGAAAACAACTGCTCTCCCATGCTACCGACAGGTGAGAACCAGGAATCAGAACAGCCTCCCAAGAACAGAGAATTGTGGTTCTGCCCACATACTGCAGAATGGACATCTGAGCAGTAATCCTCCTTGCTATTCTGCACTTGCCAGGAAGCCATTTTCACACAATGCACGTGTTCACCTTGCCTCTTTATTAGACTCTGCTTTACAATTCTGTCTTTGAAAGGAACTTTGCCAATGTCCAGAGTGACACTTGGTAAATATTTTTAAAATCTTCATAGAAAAACATTAGCAATGATCAAGCATGTTTGCTTAGTCTGCAGAGCTGAAGCTAAGACAGTTTCTAGGTCTTTGGGTCACATGACACATGCATGCTCTCCTTATCATCACTCCCTAAAGCAACGTTTGAAACTGAATATGTACAAGTGTGGTATAGATCTATACATAAGGTGCTTATTATCTTTCAAATTATTTAAGTATTTAAACATTATATCTTTAGATATTCACACACATGCACACACACATATACGTGTATGTGAGCAAACTTAAAAGATATACATAAATGTACATACAGTGAAAGGACAGAGAGTATGCATTTAAATATATATATGTATATATATATATATATATATGGAAAGAGAGAGAGACATCACATTTGTCATGACAAGCCCTTCATGACAATATTATGTTTTGTTTTCTGATAAAAACATCTATGAGAAACAATTTTTCAATTTCCCTGTTCAGATATGGAGACTAAATATGGCTATAACTGTAGCAAAGGTGACACATATGCCAACTTCAGCATAATTCATGACGTCTCCTAGCCAGCTTTCTAGGGGCTGTGATTCATGCCAAATGGGAAACCAAGGAGGATGGGGATCAATCACAGTATAGTGAGCTTTCACCCTGATAACAAACTGAGAGGGAACACAAACAAGACCCTCTAACTACACATCATCTGTAGAAATCTGTATATTGGGCCAGTTAAATGAATGTTTCAGAATATACACACATCCATCACAAATGAGCTGGATAAATGCATATTTCAGAGCACACACACACACACAGAGAGAGAGAGAGAGAGAGAGAGAGAGAGAGAGAGCTTGCCTCTCACACCACTAAGATGTGACTCCATCAGGCTTTTTCACACACTACTCAATTTGATGAGGATGGGGAGCAAAACTGGTGTACTACCTGCTTGTCACTCTTCAGAAGTAGCTTAAGGGCTAAGACATTTATTTTGACTCCCAGTTCAGAGGATGCAGTCCATTGTGTCAGGGGAGGCATGAGAGGTTCCACTGCAGGAAAGATTGCCACCTGACACATTTCTGTGGCAGACAATAGTAGAGAGCTGGACTGGAAGGCAGGATGACTGACAACCATCAGCGCTGTCCTTATGACACTATGAACTACCTAGTCCCCATATCCAGAAGGCTCTACAATCTACCAAACCAGTATGACTACCTGGGGATCAAGAGTTCAAATACATGAGGCTTGGGGAATATTTTTCATTAAAATCACAACAGGTAGATTGGGGTGTCTACAGAAGCATTCTTGAAAATAATTCTCCATGAACGTAAAGATAATGTGTGTCCTGCTCCACTTTTCTTATCCTCCCCTCCACCCCCTTATCAAGAGTATGCAGTCCCGCTGACGTCTGGCCCTCTCACTCACTCACTCTGTCTTTGCTCCAAGTCACCCCTTTCTGTGGACATTAACATCCTGAGCACTTGTAAAACTTCAGATTTTGAAGGCTCATTTTTCATCGTCTGTGACAACTGCTCACCAGACCACAGCTCTATGACCTGGTGCCCTCACTGTTTAACCCCAAAATATTGAATTACACAGTGCCAGCCTAGTCCCTAGAAACTACCCGAGAACAACCCAAGTCCTACAGTGCTCCAAGCACATCCAGCTTGGATTCCTCTCCTCTACCTTGCAATGCAGTTGGCACTTTTGTTTGGTCTCCAGGTAACAATCTGGAATTCTGTTCTCATCCATCCTGAGGTCTCATGGTAGAAGGAGCTTTGCTTAAAGAGACCTGCTCCCCAGATTACCTTGTGACCTTCAAACTCATGAGGAGGGAACTGCAGCTTTTCTAATCTGACCTCTGACATCAAATGTGACTGAATGACTGATGTAAGTTCTGACCATGGCTCCACTCTAGTCTTCCTCCTCTATGGAGTATGATGCCACAGTTGCCAGCCAAGGAGATGCTGTGGATGCCACTTTCCAGGAAATTACTGCGTGTATATTTCAGAGGCAGCTTTCCATCTTGAGTCTCAACTCCCTGAGGTAGACTTTAACATACAGACATAGTAAATAAATTGGGAGAAATACTGGAGACAGAGCCAAGAGTCAGGAACCCACCCTCCTAAAGTCCTACAGCTTTGGGAAAGCTCTGGACTTTCACTCCTATCACCTGAGATTAAGTGTCCAAGGACACGTACAGCCTCAGGGCCATCCTATCAGCAGGACAGACCAGAGTGACACCCTGGCAAACAGAGGTACTCGACAGCAACCTCAGGAGAAGTGGTTCCCACCACACACCCTCCCAAAGCTGACAGTGTAGGGCAGCGTGGTGTTTATTTACTGGTGGCTTTAAACTGCATAGACTCTGGCAAAAGCATTAAGTGAGTGTGGGATTGTTGTTCCAAAGAGCTCAGAGCACAGGATGAGCTTCAGAAGCTGAGTGGTTTGCCAGACATTCAAAGACAAAGGCTGACTGGGATGATGTAGAAAAGAAAGAAACATAGGGAAAGGTCCCCGAGGCCGTGAAAAGCCATGAACAGACCCTAGGGACATAAATACTGGTCATGTCCGTCTGTCAGTCTGTCAGGACACTATGTATGTTGGTCGTCAAATCCCTTCAAAGTGAAAACCAGAGAGGCCATGGAAGTGAGCAAGGGACCATGACTAGATGACAAGCATCTGAGTAGCAGCCAGTCATGTGTATTGGGGGGAAAACTATGAAAGCTGCCACCTTAACTGTGGGATTTAAGAGTGGGGTAGCACCCAGAAAACAAGGCTCCAAATTCATGCTGCTGGTGAGACTACTGCAAAGACAGAAATAGGAGTCCCACTCTTTCTCCTAGGGCTTGCCGGTACCTTCTATGATTTCACACAGACCTTGGTGATGAGCAATGACTGATGGGCAGGAAATGACATGGGAATCTCTATGCTTTGCCCATTGATGATCCTTCTGTGACACTGCATAGATCCAATGACTAAGGCAAATGAATGTGACACCTGATCATGAATCTTTGGGGAGCTAACCCTCAGCCATGGATCTCACCTGCCAGGCCAATGCTGGAGCCTGAGGGAACACAGGGCTCTCTAGCTGGCATAGACCAGGTGCCATTTACCCGTGATCCTCTGTTACAGATTCCATTGTGTAAATTCGTTAATCAATCTCAACTTTTGTTTGGTTTTGGCAGGAAACTTGTTTAGTAAATGAAAGTCTGAATTTTTTTTCAAACTAATAAAGGGAAAATGTCAGTTTTACATACAAAAATAAATGATGAAAATTGATTAAAGCTACCTTTTTTAATGAATGTCCTTATCTTTGTAATATTTGACATTTTGCAGGTGATGTTAAAATCTGACTTTTACCACTCTTGGCTAGATAATTTAATTTAACACAGACACAATAACAGGAAGGATTTTAAGCAAATTTCTAATCAAGAGTGTTCTACTTCATCAAATTGTAACATAAAGATACTTTTCTGCCGGCTTTGTTGATGAGCATCCAGATCTTTCTACCAAACTGTGCATAATAAGAATGTGCAGGCCATGGAGTCAGTAGAATTCCTTAAAGGAGACAAACACAGAAAGGAAAGCTGAACTTTACCCACACAGTTACCCCATCTGCCCAGGTCAGCAGCAGTGACTCTAGAGGAGGCATGGCCTCCATTCTCTGGAACTCATTTATTCAAAGCTTCAGCTGATAGCATCCAGGAAGTCGAAATGCATGTAGAAGCCAGTGGCCCAATTCCTCCAATGAGCTCTAGAGAGTCTAGAACAATCAGGGTGGCTCAGATTTATCAGAGCAGAGCACGGTAGTCACCTGACCTGACATACAGACTCCCTGGGGCTTGCACAACAGAGATTAAAATGGGTATGGGGACAGGGCATGCTTTGCATTGTCCTAGATCCACTTAAGTACCCCTGCCCTGAAAGGACAACACCATTTGTTCTCACAGGGTTTTCATTAGAAATAGGGTTTGGTGGGTGTTGAAAATGCTTTCCACTTCCAGTGAAGGCCCCCAGGCTTTGCAAAAATCTCACTTTTGGTGACAGTAAACCTATACCAACATGGCAGCCAGGGGCAAAGACATGACACTTCTTTTTTTGATGGTTGTTTTAAGATTTACTTATTGATGATTCATACAGTGTTCTGCCTGCATATATGCCTACATGCCAGAAGATGGCACCCTATCTCAATTCAGGTGGCTGTGAGCCACCATGTGGTTGCTGGGAATTTAACTCAGGACCCCTGGAAGAGAAGCCAGTGCTCTTAATCTATCCAGCCCAATATGATACTTCTTAACCACTATTTATGTTGACTTCTGGACAGTAAGAACAGAAGCCTTATCTATGCTAACTTTTTCATTGAGCATTCTGGCCCCATTATGTCATCCACCACATGAGTATTCAGAAGCAAATGTCTTTCCAACCCACTTACTAGTTTCAATGCTGAAGCATTTTGTTTATGTGTAGGACGATGACTCAGTGGGCAACAGCTCTCACTTCGTAAGCATGAGGATCTAAGTTCAAATCCCTAACACACACATAAAGGGCTGGGCATAATTGCACATACTGGTAACCCAACAGGTTGGAAAAGCACTGAGCCAGAAGGCTTGCTGGTCAGCCAGACTAACCAAATGTTTATAAAGTCCCAATGGGATAAATCAAGGGAGACTAGAGGAGCATAGCCAATATCCTGCCGTGGTTGCAAATGGGTGTGATCTACACACACATGTCTGTGAATACGTCATGCAAGCACATACAACATATATACATGCCACACATGCACATACACACTCACAGTATCCATATATATTCACAGACAGACATGCAGAATACCCCCCCACACACAATCATACAGTTCCTACCACATCCTCACTGAACTTATTACTGACAAGCACTGAAAATAACGAACCGCAGAACACTCCCATTCAACATGCTAGATGCCCATCTCCAAGCTCACCTGCTTCCCAGCACTGAGCACAAGGGGTTGTGATTGAGACCTTGTTGGGACGCAGGTATGCGGGTTTCACCATCTTTGGGCAGGAAACTGATGGGTCAGCCCTCAACGGAGGCGTGTCAGTTAGGGATGGAAGCAGGCAGCACCATGTGTACAAGTATGGGAACATTTTCAGTATACCCGAGTGTCATCTTCTCATGTAAAAAGAGAGATGTTCGTTCCTCACAGAACCTTTGTAATGATGGAATTTGATCTCTCAGAGCAACTTGATGCTGGTTGGCAATCCTAGAAACATTCCAGTGTTATGTGTAGGGGACCTGGATGGGAATGATGGGCTGCAGTGTGTATAGAGAGAGGCTAGAGTCCAGGATAAGGGTCAGCTAGATAATACCCTGTGTTTGTACAGCCTGAAGTGTCAAGTTCTCTTACATGATTAAATAGTTATGAAAGGAGATTAACCTGTGGCATATGAATACCTGCAGAATTAAGATTTCTGTGTTCTCAGGTAGGACATGGAACCAATATTGCCCTTACAAGAAAGGGAACAATTCTTACTGCCTGGGGGGGGGAGATAAAATTTGCAGGGACAACTCTTCAGTTTTGTGTCTCAGGCTCCCATCAAGAGGGCCCTTTCCCTCCATTTACATCCTTTCAGCTAAGACCAGTTGACAGTGACCATGTGAGTGGTGGCTGAGAGAACCACAGGAATACCAAGAATGATGAGGGGCCAGGGTGGCACTGAATACCCCAGAACCTTCTTATTCTTTTCTCATAGCAGCCCTGGGAAGATCTTTACGCCACTATCATCTTCAAGTCCCAGAGTATTATTCCTTACCAGTCTATCACCCAAAGACCAGAGGGTAGAACACAAAGCCCAGAGGGTAGAACACAGTCAGAAGAGACCCTTCTTAATCTCACGTAGCCCAAGCTGGTCTTGAACTTCATTTGTAGCTGAGGTGATATCCCAAGTTCTGGGTTTATAGGTGTTTACAACATTTGGTTTTATATGCCACTGGGTATGTAACACAACAAGACTTTGCCGTATGCTGTGTTAGACAAATACTCTGCCTACTGAGTCACATTCCCTAATTCCCACAAAAAGATCTTTAACATGTCTTTATTAATGAATTGCATTAGTGTGGCATAATTATGGGTTTTATTTAATGTGTTATCATATGTACTTAATATTCTGAAAAGGCTAAATGTCTATTATTTGCTGCTATGCCCGAGGAAAAAAATTAACAATTGTACCCAATAATTCCAAGTTTTAAACTTTCAAGATTACAATTTTAGTTAAAAGTAAGACGTTGAGGAACACACAGAAGATGTTCCTTTCCTATAGCACAAATTTAGAAAAATTACTTTTCTGAGGTCTAGTTTTATCACACACCTCCAACTTTTGGAATCAGTGGATTGTGGACATTATTTATGACAGATAGTATTGATTACCAAGGCGCCAGGATCTAGAATCAACTTGGAGAACAGCTTGTGAGCATATGGGTGAGGAATTATTTAGATAAGTCAACTGATATGAGAAGTCTCATTCTAAATGTGGGTGACACCATTACCTAGTCTTGGGTCATAGAGTATGTACACAGGTAAAAGCAATCCAAGTTTTAGAATCTATAACTCCCTGTTTCTTCACTGTGAATACAATGTGACCAGCTATCTCCAGAACCTGAAGCCATTGCTGCCATGCCACATTAGACCACTACTTCAAAGTGGTCCTACTCCCTTAACTTGATTTTAGCAGTTGTTTAGTCATGGTAACAAGACAAACAACTAAAGCACGATGCACCAGCATGTCTACAAGGTTGAATAGCAGCAGGAAGTGAAAACCCTCTGTGGAAAACAGAGCTGGCCTTAGACCAGTGAGGTCATACTCAGCTGACTTAAAACTTGGTGCTGTAGAGATGGCTCAGCATTTAAGATATGTAGTGCTCTTTTCCAGGACACAGGTTCAATTCCCAACACCCACAGGAGA
The DNA here is from genome assembly GCF_017639785.1 of Mesocricetus auratus. Lineage (NCBI taxonomy): Eukaryota > Metazoa > Chordata > Mammalia > Rodentia > Cricetidae > Mesocricetus > Mesocricetus auratus. The sequence goes on along the minus strand of NW_024429212.1, from coordinate 3,023,572 downwards.
GGCCACAACCCTTGACAACTCCAGTTCCAATAGATTTGACACTCTATTCTACCTACTTCAGCCACGAAGCACCCATGTAGTGTATGTACATGCTTACAGACAAACCCTCATACACACAAAATAAGATAAATTAATCTCTGAAAAAGAAGCTGTAAGACTCAGAAAAAGCATTCAAAATGGGAAGGATATTTATACAAGACATCTAGTGATGACCACATGTATCCATGAGACACAAAACATTAATTGTAAATGAAAACATTTCCACTGTTTAGTGTGAAGAAATCAGGAATTGAGGTTTAAAATTCACAGGTTTCCTAGGAGCATGAAGCAACAGCCTTTCATAAGCTGGGGCATTTTGTATTACTTTTAGCCAGGAGGTATAGAGAAAGCATTGTTTGATCTGCTCAAACACAAATTCCTCTACACACAATCTCTTCATGTGGATCTGTGGCTAGTCACATTTATTTTCTCAAACGTGATACTGCATTTCATCTCATTTTAGAGCTGATTGTGGTATTGTCTACCTAGAGACAAGAAGTGAAACACAAAACTGAAGCTGAAAGGGAAGGCTTAGACAGATGGCATTGTAGACATCCTCTGCTGCAGCTGGTTTCATATCCATCAGTGTGTCATGCTGTGCCCTCTCAAAGGTATGGATAAGATGTCACAAAATCTTTCCAAACATAGAGACAATTACAGAACTTTAAAACTCTTAGAACTCATTCATTCCTCTCTTTCCTGACTCCTCCAAATTTCTGTCAGATCAGAGCACCTTGTGAATTCTGAGTACTCCTAGGTGCCCTGGAGAGTTAATGAGCAGAAAAGATAACCTGTTGTTAGTGTTTTCATTGGGATGCATTCATTGTACTTGGTGATGAGTTTCATGAAGACTGTAACTCAAGTACACTATGCATTTGACCATCTTAACTATCTTGCCCTACTTTTTTTTTAATCTCCCTGTCCCTTCAGAGATAGCCTTCTGCTAAGACATTGAGCATGCACAGGGTTAAAGCACTACCAGTGAGCTGATTCCAACCTCTAACTCCACCCTCAGCCCCATAGGGCGGGTATCTTTTAATCAATATGAAGGATTACTCTAAAGACCATTATCCAACTTGCTAAGCATACAGACTGCTCAGTAACAGTAAGTGATGTAACTGGGCTTCAATTCAGGGTTTTTTTTCCTGCAGAAATGTCAGCCTTCAGACACAGAACCACAAAGACTCTCAGAGGTAACCTTGTCATTCCACCTTAATTTTTCAGAAGAGAAAATTGAATCTGAAAAAAATAATAAATGGCGTGCCCAAGGTCATGTGATTCCGAATTAAAAGACAGAGGGGGAGGCCTAACACAAGTGGCGTGAAGGGTGTGCTGCCTACTACTCCACACGGCCCATCTCAACAGCATGAGGCTCGGATGTGATACTGTCATCGGAACCTTTTAAGCATCTGAACTTAAATATGAAAGTTTAGTGTGTTTCTCCCAATGTAAAAACCAGCAGCAAATATCATAACTGAGAATTTGACCCTTTTAAGGACCCATGGCAGCCATCACTCTTATTGACTCCAGAGTAGACACAAACATCAGATTAGACACAGACACTGTGTGCTGTGTGGTCTTACTCATTTCTATGTATCTCTGATGGGTCATCACTGTTTTCCCACTTTTCAATAGAATTAAATCATCTGCCTTTTAGGTGAAAGAATGCTATGTTAGTTTAATAAATCAAAACCCAATCAGTTCACAGTCCCTGCACTGAAATTCTTAGGAAGTAGATCACATTGTGTATCTTTAAAAGTGATTTCTCCGTGGCAGCATTGTGCCTTTGGACTTGCCATTCTGGATTTGCATACAATTTTGCCCAGCTAAGCAGTCCCTTCACTGCCAACCTCAATGCACGAGCAAGCATCACAGCACTTAAGCACTTGAAGTAATACGTGGCTAAATGAATCTAAACAACCGAGCAGCGAAACCACCATTAGTTTCAGCGCCTGCTTTGAGTAAATATTCTTCCAAAATTCCATATGTGTTTCTTAATGGTTGCTTTAGCAGTATTCATTTAAGAAACATTCAGCAATTAAACATGGCACAGTTCCCAATAATAAAGGTTGCTAAAAAAAACTTAGCAAAGTTCAATGAATTCACATCACCCCAGAAGAAAATGTGTTTTACTATTGATTGACACTTGTTGAACTGTCACACTTTCAATGTTTCCTTGAGGTAAATTTTAAGTACACACTGTAATTTATCAGATATTAATAAAGGAAGTTTAGTTTAATTTCAGATTTATGAAATGTTTGACACCCCCCTCTCACAACAAAGTATGAGAACTTAGGAGGAGGATAAATTGACATTGGTTGGTCCAGGAGGAGCTTGAAGGAATGGTGGAGGGTTGCTAAGATAAAAATATATTATACAAATATATGAAATCCACAAAGAATAAATAAAATAGTGTAATAAATGCTTCACTCCAGTTTTAAGTTTGATTTTTTTTTCTTTTCTTTCTTCCTTTTTTTGGGGGGGAGGGCAAGGAGTCAACACAGATTCTCATCATTCAGGCCTGGAACTATAGAGAGCATGCTGGTCTTCAACACATGGAGATCCTCCTGCCTCTACAGCCCAGGTGTTGAGATTAAAGATCTGAAACATGACACTAAATATGGCTTTTTTTTACTGTTACAAAAATTTCAGAATGATGAATTTTGGTCTTTTAATTTTATTTCACTTTTGTTGCTTTGATTTATGCCATGCCTTTATTTTAGTGTCATTCTAGGTTCACAGAGTTACCCAGGGGAAGGTGTGGAAAACTTCCCATATCTGCCTACACTCACTCCCACATGCACAGCCTCTACCATGCTCTACTGTTGTTGTGTACCCAGGACCCATCTTCATCACCCAGTGGCAAGAATCCATGTTAGGATTCCCTATTGCTTTTGTATGTTCATTGTCCATGATGGCGGTATAATACAGTCATGTCTGCTATAAAAATGTACCTTTTTTCTCATCTTGCCCACTAACTGGCTCCTGGTAACAGCAGACCTTAAAATTGTCTTTATAGTTATTGCATTTTTGGACTGTGGAACACTTCTGCCACACAGCACTCTCTTCATGGACCAGCCTCTGTCTCTGAGTGACATGCACTTGATCCATGTCTCTGTATATAAACTGGTCACTTGTTCCATTTGAGTGCTGGGTGATACCTAAGTGTGTGATAATAAACCTTGGTATAGCTCTCACCCATAAAGGTTATTTCACGGACTTCCAGATTCTTTCCTCAGAACTGTAAATTTAGCTGTTACAATATTTTCATTCCTGCTCTAGTGTGGACAGCAGTTCACAGCACCCCTGAGTAGACACCAAGGAATACAATTACAGCTAATCAGAGCATGTTTATTCCATGAGAAGTTGCTTGTGCATCCTGCACAAAGTCCCGACTCATTCATTTTCTCTCTAGAGGGTGAGAGCTTTTGCTGCTCTCCACCTTTGCAGGCATCCAGTGCTGACCACTCAGATTTGTGGCATTTCCAGGGGGTACTATGTTTTTCTCTTGGTATTTTCTTTCTTAAGTCTTCTAAAGCAGAGTACACAGGCATTTTGATGTATTTATTCAAAGGTACAGCATAACTGCATTGTCAGGTACAAGCAAAGAGATGATGCCAATATTAAAGTGTTTTGTCAAGACTATGCAGCTACCTTTGTGTTGTCAGTGGGGTGAAATCTAAGGAGATGGGAGAAAAGACAGGCACAGCCTGAAATGGTGAAAATAAGATATAAAAGGAAGTGATTAGTGGGGCTGATTCCCTTGGGATGGGCATCCTATCATTTTAGTGTCTGTGTTGCCTAAATGGGATGCAGTGGAGTAATAGTTTGTACTGTGTTCATTCCCTTACTTGTTGCACAACTTTTGACTGGCTATATATGATCCCTAGGCTCTTAAGGATGTTTAAGATGGGAATGTAAGCTTGCCTGATAGTTCTACAAGCACAGCACATGAAGGCATATAAGCAGAGTAAATGACTGTTATATGTGGCACTGCCTTCTCTGTTACCAACATTATATCTACACCAAAGTGTAAAAAGAATAATTTCCAATTTAGTATATGTATTACATGATTAGTGTAAATATAGAGCTATTAAATTCTTACATAAATGGAACATGCATATGCTTTTGGGAAGAAACAAAATGTTGGGAAATAAATGAAATATTTGATATGTATGAAAGATTCTGAAGAAAATGATTTTGAACAAAAAGTAATGTTTGGCAGTGGATACAAAGGGAAATGGTAGAAAACAACCAAATACATATTCATGTAGCTAGAGCCATAGCCCACATGTGATCAAGAAATAATTAGATGTTTTGGATGGCAAATCCATCTGAAACACCAGTAGGTGGCATGCGCCCTCTCAAACTGCCTCAAAGCCACCAGGAAAACTTGACCTGAAAGCCAGAGAGAAGTTTTTGTGAGACCACCCAAACTCAAGTGAAATGACCATAGGCTTTCTGAGAGTCAACCTTTCTGGGTTGATATTTTTGGTTATACAACCTATAATAGCTTATTTCTTTTGTAAAGATACATTGAGCTTTTGACAAAGGCATTCCAAAATGTTGATGAGTTGATGGAAATACAGGTTCAAATGCAGTAAGCATCTAGAAGATCTGGTATTTTAAAATATACCAAGATCATCGTTTTATGACTGTGATAAATTCCGGGTGTGGGTTCATCCATTAATGTACCAGAACCCATACCCTTAAACAGAACTGAGTCTCTCCCCCTCTGAATCCGTCATCTGTTAGTCACTTCTCAGAGGTTGAGGCTCACCAACTTTCCATCCTGACTCTGTACTGGAATGGCAACTGCCTTGATTTTGTCCAGGCAATTACATCAGCTGTGGTTTCAAGTGTGTATAGGCCATGATGTCCAGAAAACACTGTTTGTTCTGGTCCTTCATGACTTCAGGATTTATAATATTTGTAGCCTCACTTCCATAATGGTCTGAGCCTTTGAGGGTAGCAGGGTGATACACCATTTGTGACTGAGTGCGCCACTCCACGTACCCTTTGAGGATAGTAAGTTGATACCCCATTTGTGACTGAGGAGCCATCACACGTATCCTTTGACTTTGACCATTTTGTGAGCTTCTGTCTTAACCATCGCTTACTGCACAAAGAAAACGCCTCTGACAAAAGTCTGGGAGTAGTGAGAAATGCAAATTTAGAGGTCAGTTTAATATCATGTTCATTCAGTAAAATAATTATAGCACGTTTAGTCCTGGAGCTACTGAGCTCCTAAGGGTTCTTGTCTTTATTTTTCTGTAGGGTAAAAGGGCCAGCCAAAGAAACACACCCTGTCCCTGACCAACTCAGCATGGAAGCCAACCAATCCCTGAGCATGAAAACCAACTGATACCTGACTGAAATCCAGGCCTGAAAGCCAAGCACTCTCTGAGCAACCACTCAGCCTCTAACCCCATAAAATCCCTGTTACTACTGTACTCATGGGCATATCTCATTGATTCTTTAAATGTGTGTGATTAGCTGTAATACTTGCAGAATCCAAGAAAATAGAAAGGGACCAAAGTGGGTGGGAGAATGCAAACCATAGGTGAGGGAGAATGGTAGGACAAATATGATATGGAGGGGAAGGGAGGAAAATGGGGAGAGACTTTTAGTGGGGGCAAAGGGGGAGAAATTAGGGTAGAGAAGGGGAGGTTAATGACATCTGAATTCATCTTTAACACAACATCCTGTGGTATGAATATACAGCTTGTGGCATCCTTTATATTTAGAAATTTGATTCACTTAGGAAGGAAATTTCTTCCCCTCAGAAGCAGGGAGTTTGTCATAACAGATTTGCAACTGATTAATCTTTTATTCGCTAATATTTGACAATCATATAACAAGTACTTAGTAGATATTGGGTATGGAATATTACATGCTAACAAATATACAGTTCTTTAGAGTAAGTCTCCCACTAGATTTTACTAAAGTAACCACAAATTAGCCCATTTTTCCCTAGGCAAATAAACTGGTAGAATATTTACAGCTAAGTTTGTCTGTACTGATATTCATGTCCCTATGCCAAGCTTCCAATTTTCCATCTCTTGATTTTACCCTTCTTATTTTCTTGGCTCACAATCCAATTTGCTTGAGTAACTTCATTCATAAGACAAATCAACTAAATCTCAGTTTAATAAAAATGCCCATTATGCATGATTCTCTCATTACTTACATCAAATACTTGAATGCAATTGTCTGCATGTTTTTACATAAATTATGTTTCATGCAATACGACCAGATTTTGTGTTCTACTCTGCATAATGTAATAATCATTGTCCCTCATTAGAATATCATAATTTAATGCCACCAAAGAAGTAGATAATGTTTTCAGTTGAGAGGGACAATAATGTATATTTCCTAGGATAATGCTTCCAGGAGAAGCCACACCAAAGACAGTTTCTCATGCAATCATGCTAAGTGGCAAGCAACTCCACAAGTAATTGAAAAGGTGGCCGTTAATTATGTATGTGTGGTCTTTTTTTGAATGAGAAAAATGACTTTCTAAATCTGAAATAAAATAATATGCCAAGCTAAGAGAGTTCAGATTATCTCCAGACCTTGCCCAAAAGAAAGCTTTCCAAGCTACAGCTCCACTCCTGGAGGATATTTAAGGTCTGGTCCATAGACTTCTCCTTCATGGTTTCCCTTTGTGGTTTCTCCTCTTCTCCTGGGACGACTCAAGCATGCTTTGCTTAGATTAAAACCTGGACTTTAATTTGGTTGGCTTGATTGGCTTATTGTACGGGTGAAGTTACCTACTGCCAAGGGGGATATTTTTACTCATCAGTTTACAACGAGGATCCTGGAAGAAACTTCCTTGGGTATCAAGGAACAAATACAGGCAGTTACAGCTGCATGGGTGGCTGGATGCTGGAATGAAATTTCATAGATTTAAGTTTACCAGGCATGAATGTAAGATGGTAGAAAATAGGGCTCTGCTGCTGGGCTCTGAGAAATGGGCAAACCAATCAGCAAGCAGAACCACAGACAGAAAGCAGGGAGGGAGAAGAGAAAGGGAGCAGGTAGGAAGCAAATCATACATCCAAAAATACAGATCAATTCTCATGCCAATGAATATTACATTTCCCACTTACCTTTTGACACTCTAACATATCTGATGCTATACATTTAATTTAAAACTACAGTTCTTGAAATAATTACAGATAGTTCTTAGATATGCCCTCTGCTGAAGCCCCTTCCCTTCCCCTTCATCACTGTAAGTGTATTTTATCCCTTTTGAAGTGAGCCCTGGGCATGTGTCACTTACTTCTCTTTCTGCACTTTCAGAAGCAAGTTCTGCCAAGAGTAATATTATCTTAGGAATTGTGTAGGACCTTGACCATCAAGAAAGATCACTGCTGAAAAGCGGTTTTTAATTATTTCTTAGTGGGAAAAATTGAGCTCAAGTCACCAAGGTGATATTACAATGCCAACCAATTAAATAAAATCATTTATATTTAATTACCTCCACAGCAGGGTTACATCCTCCAGATAGGGACGTGTCCATTGTTTAAGGCAAAGTAGTCTTTGGCGTCATGTTTCTCTGGTTATTTTTTAACAGTGTGATGCTCAAGTCTGACCTTAGTTTTACTAGAATTGATTTTTTTATTGTTCAATAGAATATGTTCAATTAGAAAATGCCTAAGTCAAGAAAACCAAAGGTGTTCAATTACACCCAGGTCTGTTGATTTGAGAACACTATGAGAAGGAAAATGATAAAAAAATCTAATATAAAATTATGTACTCTGTGAAAACAGCAATGATATAGTATAGGAGGTATCCTGGGGTGGGGTATTATAAAATAATTGTGCCCCCTTCCAGGGATATTTGTGTTGCCAAAAACATAAAATAAGCTTAATAAAGAAAATTAACATTCAATCAATGTTTTTAACCTAAGAATTTTATTGTCCAAGATGACATTAGTTAGACAAATAATTGTGAAAGATTCTTTGTAACGTGGAGGGTAGAAACACCCATTCTGATTACGATGATGACCAGGAAGGAGAAAGCAACAGTGTACACAGGGAAAAGAGAAGACTCTAAAGAGAAGCCCACCAAAATGTCATCACCTAAAGGGTCATGGGAGGCCGGAGGTGATAGTTCTAAAGGCTTCCACTTTTCTGTGGAGCCACCACACCCTGGCAGCATCTGCCTACAAGTAGTCTAGATGGACTCTTCTTACTGTGGTCCACACAGATTATCGGGGGACAGTGTTATCACTACAGCCAGAGGCTATATGAGAAACACAATTTCACAACCTCAGTGTTAAAACAATAGCTCACTGATTGCTGTGCCAGACCAGTTCTGGGTGGGCTGGAGATTGAGCACATGAAGACTCTGTGTTTTGGGGGATGGGGGAAGCTCAAGCATGTGGTTCATCAGTTGGCCTCTGTGGTTCCACTAAGTCTTAGTTCTGTTACTACTTGTCAACTCTGAGAAAATGTACATATAATCTAGATATCAATCCCATCCATAGTTCTCTTCAGTAAAAGTTTCTCCAAGCATTATTTTTTAAAGTAGTGACACTATTATATTAGATATTTAAACAATACCAACTTTGATATGTAATGCCCCTCCAAATAATTCTCAGTCAGTGATAACAAGATTTGTCAGATGTAATCTCAAAGGTCAAAACAATATTCTATTAGGTGATTCTATGTGTGAGAGAGATGCTTATGAATTCTCACAAAAATGGCAATTTGTATGAAATCTAACCTTCTTGAGTTCTTATGTATTCTTTTATCTTTTCAGAATCATTTTATCTTTATGTATGTGTGTGAGTGTATGTCATACTTGTACAAACATCCACAGAGGCCAGAACATGGTTCTGAATACCCTAGAGTTATGAGTCATCCTGATGTGTGTGCTGGGAACCAAACTGGGATTCTCTAAAAGAGTAGGAAGTATTCCTAATCACTGAGCCATCTCTCCAGGCTCATTTTTCTTTTTTCAATGTCAAAAACATTACACAAAGGTGGGAGCAACAATACAATATACACCTTGGCTAAATGAAGTTAAGACTGCAGACTCTATCTTTCATCTTTAATTGCATGTGAAAATCTCCTTTTTCTATCTGAACGTGAGTCTGGCCTTGAACATGCTGTCCTCCAGTCTTCACAAGTGCTGTGATAACAGCAGAATTAAGACAAGCAGGATTCAATTTACTTTGAAATTGACGGTAGTTAGAAAAATGAGAGAATGGTTTCATACAGAAGTACAAAAGATCCCGCAGAGTCAAATATACAACACTGATGATACTGTGATGTCCAAAGTCAAGTCATACTAAAGAACCATAGTTAACAAACACAGCATGCACCATATACAAACACAGGCATGCAAAACTGTGAAAGGGAGGTAACAGTCATGGATTCCATATAACTACAGCTACCTAACATTTGAGAAAGGTATCAATAAACAGTGGAAAGAGGCAGCCTGCTTGACAGGTATTTCTGGAAATGTTGATATACGCTTAGAATAATGGAGTACATCCCTTTCTCTACCCTGAACGAACATTCACCCCAAATAGATACAAGGCCTTAATGAGAGATATAAAACCGCAAACCTACTGGAGAATAATTCAGGGAAGAATGTTTTGAGGTACAGGCACACGGGTGGGCTTTTTGTAACAATGACAGGAAATAATCCCAAGGAAATAATCCATAGAGTTAATGGTGGGATGCCAGGAAACTGAAAAAACATTTTCACAGCCAAGGAAGTAATTGGAAGAGTGAAGAGAAAGCCCTGATAGTAGGAGGACATTTTGCAGACTATCTATTACATGTCTGACAAGTGATTAATACTTTATTTACATAACTAACTAAAAACTAAATAAATAACACCAAAAAATTCCAATCAACAAAAAGGCACACAGAGTGAACAGACAGCACTCAAAAACCCAGTAAATATTTGAAAATTACTATACAACCCGGCCACCAGAGAAGCAACAGTCAAGATGACATTGTGAATCCATCTCACCATAATCACAATGGCTAAGAAAATAAAAGAGAGAGCCAGGAGGGTGGTGGCACAAACCTTTAATCCCTGTACTACACATGCAGAGACATGCAGATCTCTCTGTGAGTTCAAGATTATCCTGGTCTACAGAGCTAGCTCCAGGACAGCTAAGGCTAAACACACACACACACACACACACACACACACACACATACACACACACACACACACACACACACACACACACACACCCCTACCTGTCTTGGGGGGAAAAGTAGATGAGAACAAAACCTGATGAGGATGTGGAGGAAAGTGCCAGTCCTCTGTTGTAGTTGAAATAAATGCAAAGTGGGCTGTCGCCAGGGGACTTGTTCTGGAGTCTTCTCAAAATCTTTGACAGAGCCACCATACTCAGAAGGGTAGGTACTCTGTGTTTCTTCTCATATGTGAAGCCTAAGTTATATATGCATATTTTTACATTGAGATAGGAAAACAGAGAGAAGCTACTTGGGAATATGAAAAGGACTATTGAGGGTTGGGGTAAGAAATGGTAATGGGACATTAATATAGCAAAGTACATAATATGGTATAACAAATGACATTACTAGATTCAGCCCTTTGTACCACAAACACTTTGTTACTGCTAACACTTTGTTAGGAAAGAAAAATACCGAGGGAGACATTTTTGGTACTAACTTCATTGCCTGGTAAAGATAAAGGCATAAAATTCTATGCTTGTAATTTCTTCTGGTAAATTTATTTTTATCATTCCCCAAAGTATCCAACACATGCCTGGAGCAATATACATGATCTTTACATGTTTACTACAGAATCCACAAATGTTGAATGCTATTAACCTATATAATGGGCTCATAAAATAAGTAACTCAAAAGATTGATTTAACAATTAATTTATATCACATGCAATATTGGTACAAAATCTTCCTGGCAAAATGAAATCAATAAATGCTTGTTCGTTTTTTAACTCAATGAAACACAAACACAGGACAGATAGGAGTCAAATATTCCAAGTGAATTTTGGATTATGTGATTTTTTAAATGTCTATTATTATCTATATCTATCTATCTGTCATCTATCATTTATCTATCTGTCTCTCTGTCTGTATATCATCTATCACTATTTGTCTATCAGCTATCAATCTATCTGTATCTCTGTATACTTTCCTGTTCTAGGAAAGAAAGACTGGGAACATAAATTCTGATTGCCATTATTATGTTGACATTGTCAATCAGCTAGGAACTAGAAACCTACATAAAAGAACATCAGTAATTTTCTGTACTAATTCAATTTCATAGTTAGATTATTTGGGGTGAAGAACACCAAAGTTAAAGATGCAAACATGAATGTCATTATAACCATTCATACAGAAATTAGTATCATCAAAGTCAGAACCCAGAAATATAATTGAATATAGCTAATAGAGCTTCAATTAGCAAATAAAGATGCTGGCTGATAAAAATGGGCAATGCATTAAAAATCAAAGGTTTTCAAATAATGAGCAATCTCATTTTCCAAGGGCAGATGTACATGACTATATTATATATTAAACTCACCTTGAACTGTTTAATGTTATAGTCAGACCACAAGTACATACTATACTTAAGAGGAACATCTTCAGGAATAAAGAAATGGTTTCATTTAATTTAAAAACATGGATATATCCTTTGAAAATAAATAATGGTCTATGAAATTATTTCCAAAGAATCAAAACTTTAACTCTATAAAAATAGAAAGATTACAATGGCAAAGCAGGATGTAAATGTATCCACAATAAATTACTCAGAAATCATGTAAAATGATTCCTGCTGAAGGAACAGAAACAGCAACTTTGTTCTGCAATAAGAATCTTAATGGGAAAGCAACTCGATAAAGCATTTCGTGGGTTTTAGCTTGTCGGTATTTGATTAATACCGTGAATGATGGAGAATTCCATAATTATCTACCCTGCAATTCTTGTCAACCTGCCCCTCAATAGGGCATTTTAGAAATATTAAGCATAATTCCTAAAGATTGAGTTTTAAAAAATCTATAAACATATAACAAAGCAGGAAATTGCATACTCCCCCATAGAAAGGCCACACAGTCTATTAAATCTAAACCAGAGGGAATCTAACCACAAAATTTCAGGTAAAGAAAATGCTATTTCTGTATTGCATGTGTCAATTCACTCAGCCACAGTTTACTCCAGGTGACATTCAAAATTCATGTGTAGCTTCCAAATGTTAGTATTAGTTCAGTCTGAGTCATGGACACATGAGGTTTAGCTCAGCAAAAGGCAGACTTTTTCCTTTTTAATAATTCCTAGCAAAGAAGAAAATCATGGGGCAAGCCCACAGGTGGAGGAACCAATGGATTATGGTCTTTATAATTTTAATAAAGATCACACCTGGGGATTCTGCCTGAGGGCAAAACCACCCCCAGAGCCTTGCTGGTAGGTTCAGCCTGCTTCTTTGCTGCTATATGATCTTGGGATAACTGCTCAGGTTCCCTGAGTTTAAGGCTCCCCATCTCACAGTGAAATAACAATAGATTTTTCCCTATCTATTATGAAGACAAAACGGTACAGTGTTTCAGAAGCACAGAAAATGGTGCCCTGTGGGCTCTCAACACTTTAGCATTGGGCGTTTGGAGAATGTGACTTAAATTATAGCCATTCCTTGCTAAAGGGATCAGGCATGGGGGAGACGGGAGTAAACAGAGAAGAACACAACACAGCGGTGTGTATCTATGATTCCTGCAGCTGCAAAGTGTGCATCGAGAGTTTGAGGGTATCCTTGCCTACATCATGAGTCTGATATCAACCTGGGCCATGTGAGATGACCTCTTCCCAAACAAAAACATACAAAAGAGCCTCGTAGCGAATCAAAATTCACTCTGCATCATCACGCAGCCGAAATAAAAGGAAAAACGGGCCAAATTTTTATACTTACAAGCTGATAAGCAGAACTCTCTGCACTACACTGACATGACAGCTTGGTGTGGGCAGGGCTTACGGTGGAGGTGTGCCACAAATTAGGAAAAGCCACAGATGTTAGCAAAGCAATGTATATGGCTGATCTGAAAGCATCCCCTGAACACATGTCAGCAGCTCTTGTGTTTAGAACAATCATGTTGAGATCAGGGAGAAGCTACCAGAGGGAGCCTTTGGGCTGGCAGGAAACACAGGTGCAGGGAGTCAGGCTGGTTCCTTAGTGAGAAGCAAGGTTTGCCCAGCAGTATCAGTATTTGTAAAAACTAAGCCGTCAAGTTGGATGGGCGGCCCAATGGCACTCTGGGCCTCAGATATAAATTAGAACTACTACCACCCTTATCAAACACACATAAAGGCTACTACGATTTTATAAACAAAATTCCATTATCACATACTGTCCAGGGGAATTTTGAGGCTCCACAGGCATGATGGTTTGTAACGAAATTCTTTGTCCCAGCTGGTCCTGATGCCCTTGATCCCCAAATAAACACACAGGCAGATGTTATATTAATTATAAAACTGTTGGTCAGTGACTTGGGCTTCTTATTGGCTATCTCTGTCTTAATTATTAACCCATTTCTATTAATCTATACATTTCCTCATGGTCTTGGCTTACTGGAGAACAACTTACATATCCTCTCTTCCTGGGCTCTACATGACTACCCAATTAGCCTACCTTTTGCAGAATTCCCCTCATCTCCTAGCCCTGCCTATACTTCCTGCCTGGCCAATCATCTCTTTTCTGCCTAAATAAAAAGAAAGGTTTTACTTTAATATAGTAAAATTGTATATAGCAAAACAGTTGTTAAGGAAGAACTATAGTTACAATATTTAGTCCATTAACATTAGGCGAAATTTAAAGAAAATATTCAATCATTTATTCTATCTTTGTGAACCTAAAGTCTTATGTTAACTTATATTTTATCATAAACAAAGAAAACTATAACCATAACTATCTGTCTTCAACTCATTCAAAGACCTATGAAGAATAATATATAACCTCTAGAATTGACAAGGACAATGGTTATCAAAGGAAATGCTTTTCTAAACAGAAAGGCAAATTGTTACACTTGAGAAGCAGCTAAGAACATTCTGGAACCATACCACTGCTTTCATTCAGAAGCAGAGATTCAGAGCCTCCTCTGTCTGTCTACCTGTCTCTGTGATTCTGTTTCTTTCTTTCTCTGTGTGTTTGTGTCTGCATAGTGGTATATATACATATATATATTGTGTGTGTGTAAAACAATACTCTGAGAAGTCTTGCCGATTGACAGGTTTCACATACAACTTTACTTTGTGTCTTCTCACTGCAGGGTGACTTGACAATAATGTTACTTCGTACTTGGTAATTAGATAGAAAATGTTCCAATTGCAATCTGTGCAATCTGTGCAGGTAGTCGCCAGTCCCCTGTAGTTTATCTCCTTTAAATCAATAGACTAAAATATATTTGCTAGCACAAGCTTCCTCTTATTAATGTAAATGACATCACCAAACTGAGACGTGACCACTGGCAGGATGCACAGAATTTAATTAAAGGTAAGTATAAGGGCATTGCCACATAAGATTAAAATATTTAAATTGCATATAATTACTTTAAGGATGAATTTGGTAGTATGGAATAACTTTTCAGTGATGTAAAATTTGACTCAGATGACCCAGAAAAAGTCAGCCAAACTATTAGAGGCTACTCTTGCCCTGGGCCTCTGCCAGTTCCCTGCAATTCTATTTACTCCTGAAGTGGCCCTCACATTCTGTGTCAGAGGGATGGGAACAGGATCTGGATTGTTTCACTGACCACATAGCATCTAACAGTGTGGAAAATATTCGTCTGTTTCTTTATACTATTTCTGTGAGCTCAGGTTGGGCTAGAAAGCATGAAGTTATCTTTTTGAAAATAGTGTCTGGACATTAACTATGGTTAAATAGTATTATGATGATTCACTCTCCAGCCTCTATATGTTCTTCTATGTACAGTGTCTTTTTTAGCCTTACATCTAACTGAGAAAACAAACCAGAAACAAAACCAAACAAAATCAACAACACAAAAGCCCCAGGTCTTTCCTTAAAATTATTTTAAAAGTTTTGAGCATTTAAAATAATTAGGTAATGTCTTTAAAATAATGTTTAGAAAGATAAATACTACAAGTTTTCTTTAGAGTGGAAAATGAAAGCATCCTTGGGACACATATATTCAAACACACAAATAAATAACACATGTCAACAACATGATAAAGGAAAGGTATAGTTTGGGTCTAGCAGAACCTGTTTCAGTATCAAGCAAAAAGCACATCACAGCCATGTTATTAGGAAGACCTCTGATGATATAGGATGATGTTAATAATGCATCAACACAAGAAAGTCCATCGGCCTCCTTCCAGTGGGTGCCTACAGTCTTAAGGAAAGAGTCAGTGCATATGCAGTGAATAGTATGAGTCCAGTGGCTCATCTCACTTCCTGCCTCCCCATAGACTTCCCCTGAATATGCACTTAGTTTTTATTCATAAATATGTAGCAGAATATTTAATTTGTGTCCTAATGTAGACAACACTGAAGATGAGTGTGTAAACAGAAGACAACAGCTAACAGACACGTTAAGAAGACTGCATCCTACCAGCATACTGTACAGCACAGGATTGTCTGCAAGGCACTCTCACGACACCAGACTCCTGACAGCTACCTGCTGCCTAAGTCCTACAGTTTGCCTGTGTTTGTCTAAAATAGGACTAAACAATGCAGGGATTCAGAGACTGACACTGGCCCAACTTGGCTCAAACCTTCCTGCTGCCCATGCAAAAATACAATTATACTTCCAAGGGGGATAAGGGAGTTTATTCTGGAGTCAAATATGAGTGACCATGGCCAAGGAAAACAGATTCAGGTTGTCCCAGATTCCATGATCCAATGTAGTAACAGTTTAGTGATGTTTTTATAGAAACGGAACAAAGAAAGCCACAAATCCTGCACTTTAAATATACACTGTTAGAAACATCAGGCAGGCAGGCTGCAGCAAAGTGAGGGGAATATCTGTTGCAGCTTCAGATGCTACTGATGGCTCTTAGCCTTTTGGCTGGGGAGGTAGAGGTCTTTAGTATATTCCAAAAGGATCATCACCAGGATGTTACCATAGTTGGGCCAGGAATGGCTACTGAGGAAGTAAACACAGACCAAAGGAAACTGATTAGGCTGTGGACCGGCAACTTTCCAACATCTCCACAATCGCTAAAGCTTTGATCAGTTAATAACCCTTGTAGAAGCTCCAGTAGAACGTCTGAATCTTTCCAGGAACTCATATTCACTGATAGTTCATCCAAAGTATCATGGCTGGTTAGACTTCCTTGGATTCAGCTTCCTCATCTATAAAATCACAACTACTTTACAGAGTGCGTAGAGCATCAAATAATCTAATTTAAGGGTATGGGCTGTTTAGCATATCTAGTATTTGATATAAGAAACATGTGTGCAATTTACATAAGTAAAATAGTGTAATTGGAAAGAAATTAAAAACTCACTTAGAGATATAAGCCTTTTTATCTTTGAGAGTCCCTGAGATGATCTATTCCTGTGTATATACTAAGCTAGTATAGAAATTCAATAGTTTAGTTAATGACAGCAGTTAGCTGTCCAGACAGATTGAATACTTCATCTAAAAAGAAGAAAGATTGTCCATTACAACTCATGTTTAAAATAAACAACATATAAGGCAGCCTGGGATGTGAGGCATTGGTAGAGTGCTTCCCTAGCAGGCATGAGACCCTGGGTTCAATCCTCAGCACCACATAAAGCTAAGAGAAATATTGTGTGGCTATAACAACTAAGGTGGGGAGTAGAAGAGGAAAGGTCGGAAATTCAATGTCATTTCTAAATAGAAAGGGTGTTCAAAGCCAGCCTGGGAAAGAAAGGAAGTACCTGACATCAAACGGGTGGAATTAACCAGTTAAACACACAAAAATAAAATATCTATGCCCATTTGCTTCTAAGGCACTGGTCGGCGGCTGCCTGCCACCAGTGCAGGTGTCTCACATTGACTCCGACTAGGAAATGTTTGTACTTCATCCGTGAGTCATTGCAGCTCAGCTGCTTAAGCTTTCTGTACTGAAACAAAGGTACAAGGTAAATTGGAAGAAAATGAAAAGCCACATGAAAAATTCATCAGGTTGACTTGGGCTGCACGCCTCTGTGAAGTCTACACTCTCCTGAAAATGGAAAGGCCATTTCAAAAATAGTGTCTCAGTTCACTTTGTGGATAAGGTTGAATGGAACGACATGTTCTATAAATGATTTGGGATACAAATCTGCAAAATCAAAAGCCAGCCTCCAGACCTTGGCAACAAGATTAAAACAAGGATCCAAATATGAAGGAAGAAAGGGAAGTTGGTACAGGTTGACCTCCTCCATACACCTGAGTAGCTCACAGGCACACAGGGATGCAGGGAGCATGTTCCCGGGGTTCAGGTGGGAAAACACGTGTTTTCCAGGTTTTTTTCAGGAAAGCTTTTGCTCTCTTATTTCAACAACTGTTATGTACAAAAGCAAAATCAGAGGCTGGGAGATTGCTTAGCAGAAAAGAGCACTGGCTACTCTTCTAGAGGACCAAGGTTCAATTCCTAGAACCCCCCACAGTAGCTCATTCCAGGGGATCTAACACCCTCTTCAGTCTTCCATGTTCATTGCATATGTGGTACACAGGCATACATACATGCAAGCAAAACATCCATACACATAAAATGAAAAAAAAACAAATTAAAATTATGTAATGTGCTTTGGAATGAGATTTGTCCAGAGTTAGAAGTAATAGCTGGGCAATCAAAGGAGGCTGAGTGCTAGGGGCATGAATTACTGTGATAAATTACAAGAATGTGTATACTGACATTAATCTTAAGAAAGAAGTTTATAAAATGTTCCTGTTGGCCTGGTAAGATGGCCCAATGGGTAAAGTCACTTGCTGTATGACCTGATGATCTGAGTGGGAACCTTAGAACTCATTTAAAGATGCCAGATGTGGAAACAGATACTGGTGATCAAAGTCAGTACTCCTGCACTGAGATGGGAGGAGGAGAAAGAAGAACTGGCTGGAATATGAAAAACGGTACAAACACTAAGAGAAAGGCTGCCTAGACCAGGTGGGAGAAGAACATATACTACTGACAGTTGTGCATGACTTCTACATGCATGCACTTAAAGTACATAGGTCATTCATATGTACACAGAAACCTTGCTACATACAAATCAGCAATGCAAGAAAATGTTCCTTTATCCTGCTTGTCTAGCATGGTAAGTCCTAATGGGCAGCTGTGCAGCTACTTCTCAGGACTTATCCTGTGGGCTGCCCTGTGACAGCCCTATGGGCCCTTTTGTCGATTTTGCTCCTGTCACATGACTGTAGGTGAATGCTGACAGGAGTGTTATCACTGAGAACTTCAGATATTTATAATGGCTGCATATGCTGCCTGCCCACAGCCGTTGGCCTCTTAGTGTTCAGCTTAGGACCCACAGCTCTTTCCCAGATTGGCCTTGTAAGGAACACACAGGGCCACAGTACAGGTAGCTTTGTTGTGATCAGAGTGAGAAAACTTCCCTAGACTTAGAGGTGACCACCTCGTCATGACTTGTTGACCATAGATTCTTGCACTGTTCAGATTTCTGCCAGTCTGAGGACTTCTGTTTTATTATGTCTCCATACTGCACAGCCACTTCTGATGGGAGACCCTCCTGAGTTCTACTGCATGTGTTATTAACAAACATGCAAACTACCTCAGCTACAGAGACATCAATGCAGGCAGGAAAACAAGCACACCTCTGATGTAGTTGGTGTCTGTGCAGAGGGAAACCACAGGGCGTTATATGGAGCTGGATGTCACATATCTGCATCCAGTTTCCAAGCACCAGTGCTCTGGAGCACAGTGTGCAGTGTGTGCACTATGAGTGGTGTGCCTGCTAACCTGAAAGATCAAGTTCTGTCTCTGCAATTCTGTTGATTGACACCACTCTCAATTTTGTACTTATGGGTGAGAAGGAATTAAAGGAAGATGACTGTGTCCTCAGGGGCTCTTATTGGGAAGGTCCAAGCCATAAGAACATACAGAAAATCTGAGGAGGGAAGAGGCTGATGCTTTGGTGTCAATAGGGCCCATGTGTAACCAATCCATATGCCATTTAAGTATGTCTAGTTGATTGCTATGGACAGTCACAGACTATCTTCTTAGAAGAATTGCAAGGCCATACTCCCATTGAGAAGTTATGGAAAAAATGACTTCTCAGAGAGGGAGAATAGGCCTTCTCTAAAGACAATCTCCCTTATAACTTATGCAATCACAAGAGGTCATATACAAGATTTTCTTGTAGGCAACCAATCAGCTCTCAAATCATGATACAGAGACTCATTGTTTGTCATGAATGCTTGGCCTTATCTTATGATTATCCCACCAGCTCTTATATCTTAACCTGTTTCTCTTCATCCATGTTTTGCCTTGGCACTTTTTACCTTTCTTTCCTTCTGTATATCTTACTTTCACTGCTTTTTGGGTCTGGCTGGTTGGTGATTGTCTAGCTTTCTGTCCTCAGGTTTGGCCCTCTCTGCCTCTCCTCTCCTCCTTCTCTCTGGAGCCTAGATTTCTCTTCCTACCTATTTTCTCTGTACACTAGGCCCACCTGTCCATCTTCTGCTTTTCTAGTGGCCATTCAGCTTTTTATTAGAACAATCAAGTACCTTAGACAAGGTGAAACAAATACAGCACATCTTTACATTATCAAATAAATTCAGCACAAACAAATGTAACACATCTTAGCCAGTTAAAACAATACGCCACAACAAGGTCATCCCTATACCATGAGCATATAAGTAACAGTAAATGAACTCAGCAGATTTTCTCTTTCTCTCTGACTTTCTGTGTGAGTGGGGGGCTCAATAACTGAAGACATGAGTCTGAGAGGTAGTGAGAGGCACTGGAGAAATTGGGGTGGGGAAAAGGTGGGTGGAGTTTAGGTAAATACATTATTTCTATATGAAATTCTAACAACTAAAAAGAGCAACAAAGGCCAGAAGAAAGAGGATTCAGCATTATGATTACAACAATGGACACCTCACTCAAAGTCCTAGGGAACACACGCAGTTCTGAAGCAACAGGCTCTCCTGGTCCTCTTACTTCAGTCTCCTTTCAAGTCCTTTAGCCAAGATCAAGGAAGGAGAAGACACTAGATAGAACCCAGGAAGGCCCAGTATGAGAGAAAGATAAAGCCAACCATCTAAGGTTCATGTATGAGATACAACCAGAAAGGAGGCCCTAATGATTAATCATGAAACCATGAGTGACAGGTTACAGAAAGGACTTCATGATGTCGCAGAGGGACACACCCTTGCACACTGTACACCCTAACTTGTCACCAATGACACACTCAGTCTAGCAGGTTGTATCTGTGCAGAAAGGGAACATAAAAATAATCTGTTTGATTCCAGGCTTTAATAAATTGTGTTTTCATTTTTCAAAATTAAATGGTATAAAGTTAACAAAAACCTGTTTTATAATATTATTCTAGTTTTTGAGGTAAGGCAAGAAAAATTGAGAAAGGATCATAGATAAACAAATATGCATGATCACATGTGTTGCTTGCCTGAATCTTACTGAACCCAAAAGGAGCATGTAGCATGGTAAAAGCTCAGGAAAAGAAACCAGAAAACAATAAGTGCATGGGAATATTACATACTCCATGTCAGACAGCAGTTACTAGACATCATCTGTTCCAAATACTGAATCCAGAATGAGTATAGACATCACAGTTAAGCAATAAACCAGCATGGCAAGATATTTCTAAAAGAGCAATAGTGGTGCTCATGTGTCAGTAATAAATCACAACTCTCTGATTGGAATTAGGACCCAGTCAATGGAAGGGAAATCATTTCTAGTACTTGAAATCATAGCCAATTATCTAGGTCTAGTAGGGTCATGAATCATAGAAGAGAATGTACTATCACCACTTTTCTAGACCAGCATAATTCCTAACTACATTCTAAATATTTTCCTTATACCCACAGGTAAGTATAGCCATCACCCTTCATTCAGGAATCTTCTTTTTAGAGTACATAGAGACCATCATAGAAAACAACAACTGAATATAATGCAGAAGTCAATGGATTCTTGGAGTCTGGCCCTAGTGGATAAATGTGCAATACAGCTTCTGCATCTATAGCTCAGGGACCAACACAGAAGGGGTAGCATAATAACTTTAAGGGCTTGTGTACCAAGAAGTATGCTGTGAAACTGTTAAATTGGCTGCATAAAATAGATCTGGACAATGACAATATCAATAGACTTCTAACAGAGAAGGGGGAAATCTCATGGGTCCCACCATTAGTGCAGAGAACTACAGGCACCTAATCTTTGCTGAGACAGAAGAGCTACCTTCTCCCAAGAATGACTCCTGAATTGTTTACCCAATACAAAGTGGTTATCACTGAATCCACAAAAACACAGAAGCAGCAAAAAGGTCTGTCTGTCTATCTATCTATATATATATCTATCTATCATCTATCAATGTGTGTGAATATGATTTATATTTATGAGCCAGGGTGTGGGAGGAGTTGTAGGGAAGAAAACGAAGGTGGGAAGTGATATAATTATATTTTGTTCATGCTGACCTCAGCCAAGAAATGATGGACACCAGATTATCTTGGAAAATATTTGTGAATATAGGGACTGAAGTTGAGTGAAGTGGCAGCCTGGGTAGCTCCTAATGTGTAGCCACTATAACATCAGTAGTACCAAAACCAGAGAATAACAACATTTATTATCATTTCCATGTCTGCAAATGGAAAGACTGCTACTTTCTTTTATTTTCCCTTTGACACTAATTTACTAACAAAGTAGGTCATAAATCTCCCAGATTTTCAGGGAAAACAGAAAGATATAAGAATGCAGGAAGTGACCCCCCCTATGGACTAGCTTTACTGGAGGCACTTAGAATTGTGCTGAAGGGGGATCATTGTAAATATCATTATTTGTTGACACATATTCAATCTTTCTAAAACAATATGAAGAAATTTGTCAGCCAAGTCATGTAAAGACACCCAGAGAGACACAAAGACATGGAGAGACACAAACACACAGAGAGACATAGACACGGATGCATAAATTGACTAAAGATCACCAACTTATTGAGTTCTATTATGTCTGATGTTGATAGAATCCTGGGAAATGTATGGTCCAACTGGGATGCTATATTTTCAACAGTTGATCGCACTTACACTATACAATTACATTCCATGATCCTATTTATATTTTTGAAGTTTATAAGTTGTTTATGCTCAAACACAGTTCTTTAGTTTTACTTCATTAGAGCTCAGCTGTGTCTGAAATACCTATTGTGGGCTTTAAAATTTTCACTGTAAAAACATTTTTATTCAATTTCCAATGGAAAAAAATCTGTTTTTAATCAATGTAACAGTTGTTCACCAAGACTGTCTTGGTGTTGCATTATAAAGACATGGGACACTGGATGAAGCACTGCGACATGGAAACAGTCGCCCAGACAATCTGTCTTTTCTCTAGCAATTGATGAGGAGCACTGACACATAGTGTGTCTGCCTGTGAACATCACAGACTGAGAATAAATCGCAAATAATTCTACAGTTTTGATACAAAGTAACGGATTGTGGAGTATTTTAATGGTAATACCGTTCATCAACAAATCTGAGCTATTTGGTGCCCAGATACTTGTCCAAAGATTATCCAAGTCATTTCTGCAACAGTGATTTCACATGAGTTCAGTATTTAAAGTGGCAGATTGCCCTCCTCAAATTGGGTAGGCCTCATCAAAGTAACTAAGGACTTGAGTGGCACCAAAGCCTGGTGCTCCAAGGAGTAAGGAAGGAGATGAACTTTGTCCTGCCTCCTGATTG
This sequence comes from Mesocricetus auratus, assembly GCF_017639785.1. NCBI lineage: Eukaryota > Metazoa > Chordata > Mammalia > Rodentia > Cricetidae > Mesocricetus > Mesocricetus auratus. Next base: position 3,000,676 of record NW_024429212.1, on the reverse strand, counting down.
ATGGCTATCCTGGTTATGATTTTGTCAACTAGAGTTACCTGGGATGAAGAAATTCAATTGAGGAAATTGCCCCTTCAGACTGGCCGGTGACCATATCTGCTGGGCATCTTTTTGATTGATGAGTGATATAGTAGGATCTGGCTCAATGTGAGCAGAGCCTCCCTGGCTGTTAGTTCTGTTCCTGGGTGCTACAGGAAAGCAGGCTAACCAAACCAGTAAGCAGCGCTCCTCCATGGCTTCTGCTTTGGTTCCTGCCTCTAGTCCTCTACCTTAAGTGTTCCTGCCTGATTTCCCTCACTGACAGACAACTGGAAGTAGAATGAAACTCTTTCCTGTCCAAGTTGTGCTTGGTATTGTTTCTCACTGCAGTAGAAGCCTAAACAACATGGTGGCTTTCAAATCAGAACATGAGGTGTCTCTTTGTTTATTTGGTTGGTACTATTTCTCTGGGTTCTGTGGAAGTTCCACTCATCCATCCCATCAATAAACGCATGCCTGAATGCATCTACCCATCTGGTAATTAAAAATATTATTTATGACTCAGTTGCTGGTTTTACTTTAAATCAAAGGAATGAATAAAATCTGCCACTGCTGACCCAAGGATATTTCAGGGGAATGGGGAAGGCTTGTTACAGCACTGATGAAAACTTGACACTCAGAGTACATTCAGAGGAGTGGAATTCACTCTGCATCAGTTACCTCTGAAGCAGCAAGATGGTGTGAGACCGCCCCACACATGAGTGGTGATGGCTGAGTTTAAACGATAACCTCATGTCAAGGTGCCTGGGCGGAGACACATTCCACCAGAGGGCACCAAGCTATCAAATATAACGAAGGCACTGGATCCCTGAAAGAATCATTGGTTCACAGCTTCAGACCCCGCCTCTGTGCTGCACTGGCATCAGCATCGCATGAGGTATGAAGAGCTGTCAGGTTGGTACCACACATAAAGCACGCTTAGGGTTAAGATAAAAACAGATGAGGGAAGTGGGGGAAAAATCAGCTCTCTTGCTTTCCTGTTTTGATAGATGAAAACTTTGAGGAAGGTATGTGAGAAATGCCCAACCTGCTTTTATCCTAACACCAGGCATCTTTCAGTCACTGAATAAAGGGGACATCTGCTACTGGAAGAGTGGGCTTTTCACATGTGGTACCCATTCCCAAGAAGCTGGCAGGTTCTGGTAGATTCCAGGGTGAGGGAGAATTAGTTATTCTGACCCAGAGATTTTATGGCATAGCACTGTGTCACAGAATGTCAGAGTAGATCCCTGATGTTCTCACTTGTGTTGCTCCTTGTATTTCCACTATGGCCCAGGGTTCGTGGTACTTGTGTGTGAGGCAGTCTCATACCTTCTTGCTGCTGTAAACTTGTCCCCAGCGAACAGCCAACTTCCATGGTTACAGTGAGTTCTCTGCAACCATGGGCAAAGAAGAGGAAGGAACGTAGAAGACTGAGTTCAGAGGTAACTTGTACAAAGTGAATTCTATAACCAATTTGTGAGTGTGTGTGTGTGCGCACGCGCATGTGCGTGCATGCACTTGCTCACACCCATGCCTGTGTGGTGTGAGTCGCTCTTGCTGTGAGCATGTGAGAGTCCATAGTTGATGTTTAGTGCCGTTTTCACCTCACATTTTGAGACAGGGTTTCACCCTGATTCTGGATCTCAATGATTGGCTGAGTGGCTGGTCAATGAGCTCTAGTCTCCATGTCCACCAACTAAATCCTTGGAGTTACAGATGCACACCTCCACACCTGGCTTTTATGTCACTTCTAAAATCTGAATTCAGGTCTTCATATTTGTACAGACAGCAAGCACTTTACTGACTGAAATGCCTCCCAGACACTCTAGCACGAATTTGTGGTGTGAACTGGGAAACAATTCTGGCCTCTTTAATCCTGCATTTCTCTTGCTTCTTAGAGATGTAAGTCAAGAGCCTCTAGGTCAGGGGGTTGGACTCTATGTTCAGAAAAAAAATGAAGAAAAGATGCAATAATGTCCAAACTGCACTTAAGGTTGTATTTAGCTGAGTATACAAGCAGCTTGAGTCCACAAGCTTGCTGTACTCACAGGTTTACAAATCACTTAGTGGGCAACTATCCACAATCTGATACTGGTACATAAAGTCTGCCTCCGTGATGCACAGATATCTCAACACAGATAGATTTCATGCTATGCTGAAAAGAAGAGGACTGCTGCTTGCTTTGCTTGTCAAATACTATAATTTTCTTGTGTCTCATCTTCCAAAAGGAAAAAAAAATATCAAACCAAAAAAGACGAGCAGGGAGATGCCTTCAAATGTCAATTGTCATTCAAACGGAAGCTTCTGTTGGTATTGAGTCTTTCCTAAAGAGAAAAGCCAACGGAGGATGGACAAGTCAATTCTTTTTCAATTCTTCCACAAAGCCTTGCATTTTGCTGAATAAATCAAGAATCCAGTTCCTGTTCAATGTGTGGCATTTGTAATCCGATGCTATTTCTTAGGGATCAGGGTCTTTGATCCTCTTCAAATAATTTCACAAATTCAAGATTCAAGTGTGACATGGTATTTGGATGGGGAATTGAATGATTTTCATAGGGTTTACTTCCAGAATCAAAAAGGGTAGGTAGAGGAGCCTTCTTTAGAATGGTATAATGTAGTGCCTTTTAAACCATTCCTTATAAGGCCAAATGAATGCTGGACCCAAATATTTTCTAGGGTTTGTAACCATCCTGGAAGAACTGAGTTCAATGAAACATGCCAACTAGTAAAGCTGAAAGTCCTGGATGCCCTGAGACCAGCCTTAGAAGACAGATATCCTGAACTATTGTTGAGGCCATGTACATATAAATCATCTTTATCATTTTTGGGTTATTAATTTCCTTAGGTCATAATACCTGAGTGATTTTTTTTTCCTCACTGTAGTTTAAAATTGCAACCACTTTTCTTTCAGCTGTGAGACAAAATAAAAACCTAAATTTGTTAGGAAAAGCACCTGGCAAGCAATAGCACTCTGAAGTAATCTCCCCACACAATGTATCAACGGAGAAACCCCCAAACACAGGGCACGGTATACATGGTGCTCTGTTGTAGAAGTACCATGCAAAATGTGCTAAATCTTAAAAGGGCAGACTGTAATCCAAGCATATTATACCACTGCAAAGAGAATTAAAAGAAAGCCCTGTAATCCACGCCACACCTTTGGTTTCATTGAAGAAGTGAGTCCCAGAAATTCTTCTAGTACATTTCATGTTTTTAGATATATTCACAAAAATCTAAACACCCGCTGTGCTATCCAACATACATATAAACCTATAGGGCACACTACCCCAATTTAGAACTACTGTCATTCATGTCTTCCTAAATTCTTTGGTTAAGTATTCACAACATATTGTATTTATTCAACTTTTCACCTACAATGCTTTCTCAGTCAGGTTGTTCCTTTTAAGAAAGCGCTGTGACATGCTGCAGTGAGAGATAAGAGTCAGATTCTGACCCCTTCTACCGTGCTGGCCTGTGCCTGGTCCATCTGAGGATCAATGGCTTTACACATAAATCAAAGATCATCTGTCACAACTATAATGATCACTAATAATTAAGGAAACAGGATATGCAGAACTGGGGACTAAATGCAGGGTACTTGACAAATATGGTTCTCCTTTTATTTGGAACTTAACAAGCAAACAGAAATTGACTACAACTGAGCAGTGTAGTAAAAATACAAAATACAAATGAGTCTTACTTTAGACAATTTATTTCCACAGTTGTATCCTCCTGCCTACCTTTCCCAAGTAATAGATTGAAAAACAAGATTTTAAGCATTGAGTGTTTAAAATCGCTTCAGGGTGGTTTAAGCATCTGTCTCCCATAGGACCAATCAGAGGTTTCCTGTAGCAAGATTCTCAGTGCAACCTAGTAGTCAGAGGTGACCCACTCATTAGTGAAAACAATCGGGAGACAATGCATTCATTTAGAAGTATAATTTAAACCAACCAGAAAAACCTTGAGACAGACTTAATTTTATCTTGCCACTGTGTTCACAGCAGAAGAAGAAAAGACAACTAGGACACGTGAGTGTCCAATGTCTGCTGTTGATTGGTGTGTCACGCTTTCCTCTCCATACAAGTGCAAAGTTTGTTTCGGGTTTGTTCTTTCTTTTTTCCACCAGAGCAAACACTTTCAATGAGGCATTTGTAGAGCTGGTGGGTTGACCAGCTGTCTGAGCATTCTCACTCTTACAATGATACCCAAAGACAGGATGTGACTATTCAATGAATTATGTTTTTTGCCACAATATAGTTAAGATTTTATTCATTTTACTGAATATGCTTGGAAAATGGAGCATCTGCATATTAGCTTTCCAAGAGCTCAGTTACAATATGGCATTTTAATGTCTCATTCTAGTGTTCTGTGTATCTTTCTTTTCTTTTTGTAAATCTTCATAACAAGAACAAAGAAGTTATGGAAATTTATGAAATGTTCGGTTGGTTTTCATCTAGATTTGGAATAATAAATCTTTACTCCTATGCTTAACCTCATTTAAAACATTTTATTAGCTTTCAGTCTTGCACAAAGCCCTCATGCATTTACTCCAAAGGTCATTTGTTCTATTGCAGACTGTATCCCTTGGGATTACCCTCCTGGGAAGTTAATGCTTCAACTTATATTGACAACATATTAAGGTGAAAGATTCTGAGTGGTAACTCTGAGGACCACACAGAGATATGAAGGGAAACCTGAGCTGGGTCATTTGAGGCTGTCTGCTATGCCACAGTGTGGCTTGGGTCCTCACAGGACAACTGTGGTTCTGGTGATAAGCCTGTGAACTTCTAAGTCTCTAGAACTACAAGAGGCACATTCCATTTATTTCTGAATAACCTAGTATGATAATTTGAATATAATCAGCCCCCATAAACTCATAAGGAGTAGCACTCTTAGGAGGTAGAGCTTGTTTAAGTAGGTGTGACCTTGTTGGGGGAAGTAAGTCACTGTGGAATGGACTTTGAGCTCTTATATATGCTCAAGCCATTCCATGTATCTCAGACAACTTCCTGTTGTCTGCTGGATAAAAATGTAGCTTCTTTACCATCATCATGTCTGCCCGCATGCCAGCATGTACTGTCATGATGATTGACTGAACCACTGAAACTCTAAGCCACCAATATAATGTCTTTCTTTGTAAGAGTTGCTGTGGTCATGGTGTCGCTTCACAGTAACTGAAAGCCTAACGAAGACGCAGAGTCACAGATATTTTCTAAAAGCCTCAAAACACAGACAAAATGCAACTCCTAATGGAGGGTCATGTTGGAGGCTGGGAATCTGCTCAGCATAATAAGATGCATGTCCCACTCTCACAGATCTTATGTGAAATGATGGAATCTTGCTCATTTTCCAATACCCATAGACTATTAGTGCGGGCAAAGTTATAGTGATACAGAAAATAAAACTGAGGACTCAGACATCATGAAACTACTATAGAAAGAGACATATATTCTGAGTTCTGAACTTTAAAGTCATAGGAAAAGATGAGTACTTGAGGGAAATGAAGGGGACCTTTGGGTCTCACAGGCATGAGGCCTTTGTGAAATATAGGATGCCTTTTCTCTTCCTCATGAATGGAGGACTCAATATGAGATGAACATATCTATAGGAGAAAAATACAATCTTCACAAAAATCCTCTCTTTTTTGTTATAATGTAGGAAATTTATCTTAAGATTTTGATGATATTATGGTAAAGTCTATTAGTAATGAGATATATTTTGCAAGGAAAACCTAGGTATATACACATTCATATTCTCTGTGTCTCTCGCTCTGTCTTTCTGACTCTGACAGTCTGCTTATATTTCTCTCTATGTGTGTCTCTTTTCCTGCCTTGCTTTATTCCTACCTCTTTCCCTTTCTGCTACTCATTCTCCTCCATCCCACCCATCTTTGAGACAGTCTTACTGTGTAGCCAAGGCTAGTCAGGAACTCACTATTTCCCACCTCAGTCTCTCAAGTGATGTGTTTACCCACTTTTCATTTCTTTTGGTTGAAATTGCTTCCAAAGAGAATACTTACTGGGGATGGGAAGATGGGTCAAGTAATTGCCACAGAAGCATGAGGATGTGGGTTTGGTCCCCAGCACAGGCATAAAAAGCTGGTTATTATGGCACGTGTCTTTCATCTACTACTGGGGAAGCAGAGATAGGTCATACACTGGGGCTCATGGGTACCCACCAATCTAGTTAGAAAACAAAGGCCAAAGGCCAAGAAATGACTCTGCCCCCCCAAAAACAAAAACATTCCAAAATAGCCCCAAAACAAGATGGATGATACCCTAGGAAAAACCCCTGAAGTTAACTTTTAGCTTCTACATGTGTGTATACGGGCACATCCACACATACATATTTCCACACAGAGGATCATGCACTATCCTCCCACACATACCAAAAATAAAAGAAGATATTGAGACTACTGAACAAAGACATACCTAACTTTAAAAATCTCATTCCACACTTCAGATTGACATGGTACTAGGTCATGTATGGTTCATGATATTTTATATGTCAGCTGTTCCTCACATTTTAAAAATAACCCAAGTAGGAAGGACAATTCATAATTATTTAGTGAAATATATAAGAGAAGTACTGATTATAATAAATCCCATTACACAAATGCTGTAAAACTGTATTTTAGCTTTATGTACTGCATATCTTTGTAACATCACCAACTCATTCAGTGTTTACTGTGTGCCCAATCATTTTTAAAAATACAGTTTAGCTCTTAAGATAAGCACATCAATGCACATATTCTTATTTCTTTTCAAGTATAAAGAAACTGAGATTAATGTTTAAGGAAGGGACTATGACAAGGACAGAAAGGAACGTATGGGACCTTTGCCTGAGACCTACATGGAGTGCAAACACCTCTCAAGAGCTACATGTGTAGCTCATACCTCAGCACACCACAGAGTTACTGCCCACAAAAATCAGAAGTATTTAGTTCAGCTCAATTCTGGCCACTGTGATGTGCATAAGAGGAAACACATGCTGTGTAGATGACTCTGAATGTGAATATAAGACTCCACACCAGCACCATCCTGGAAGACAGAGACAGACACCCAAATATCTCAACACCCATTAACATCAACACCCTGTCAGAAAATCAGCCATAAACTTCTGACTTATAAATAATACACATCATGGTACCTTTCCCCAGAGTCTTGGTGTTCATCACAGTCTCCCAAGTCTTGATGTTCATGGAGACACTTCTTTGAACAGTTATCTGGTCTACCCCTCAAAAGCACAGATACCACCACCTCCAGGCCAGGAGAAGGTATTCTTGAATCCAAGATACTCTCCTCAGACAGGCAAGTAGGGGAAAAGATACATAGAGGGAAGAAGGAGAGATGCCAACCATCTTTTTCTATCATGTCTCCCACTACCCAAAAGTACATTCAGAAAAATGAGGACAACAGTAACTTTTCTTTCTTAAAAAAACACCAAAAGATAGTTTATTATTTTCAGCTTGTTCTTGGTTTTGTCTGTTGTAGATGACTTTATTTTGATTCTGAAAGCTGTGTTTACTAACAATTTTCCTCCATTTCTCCAAGGCTAAACATTGCACATTGTCTTCCAGAAAGAACGTTCTCCCAATTGACAGGTATGATAGTATGAATGATGAATGTCCCCTAGAGGCTCATATATTCAAACACTTGGTCCCCAGTTGGTGGTGCTGCTTTGGGAAATTATGGTCCCTTTATGGGGAAAGAATGGCCTGGGGTGTGCTTTGGGGGGTGTCATAACATCCAGATATCTCTCTTCCTTCTGTGTCTGTTTGAGAGGTTGAGATACGTGTAGTCTGCTTTTTTTCCTACTACCTGCTGCCATGCACCTCCCATAATTCCAGCCTCAGGAACTTTAAGCAAAAGCACATTCTCTCTACTATAACTGTGTCTCTCAACCTTCCTAATATTGTGACCCTTTAATACAAATTCCTCATTCCGTGGTGACCCCAAACCATAGAAATAATTTTGTTAGTACCTCATAACTGTAATTTTGCTACTGTTATGAATCATAATGTAAATATCTATGTTCTCGGGTGACACCTGTAAAAGGGTCATTCCACCTGCAAAGGGGGTGTGATTCACAGGTTGGGAACAGCTGTTCCATAAGTTACTTTTGCTAATGGCATTTTATCATAACAACAGAAAAAAATGGATTCACTAAGATAAAGGACAGGCTACTTTAACAAATATGAACCAAATCACATATTTATTTAAGAAAAAGTCCCCTGTAGAATGTTTCAGTGTGGGCTCAGGGTACAGACTGAGAGGATTACCCAGCGTGATCTGTGCCCTGGTTTGATCACCAGAACCACACAAAGAAAATGGGTCAGTGGAAGACAAATCATACATGCCACTTTGAAGTCTGTGTAGAAAACTTTTTCGCTTTCACATTTGCACAAAAGAATGTCTCACTTTCAAGATGATCTTAAAATTACTGCAACAACATAAAAACTAAACAAGTTGAACACAGAGTGCAATAGAAAATCACAAAAACGAGAAATAAAAGAACGAAAGACATGTTCTAAGCAAACTACCATTCCAAAGGAGAGCTGGACTGCATCAACTGCACATTTCCCAAGTCACCATAGAATTTAAACATTATCTGATCTATAAAGTAGTCAATTATATATTTTCCTCTCTTTTTATAGCTGCTATCTACTCATTAATATTTCCTAGTCTAAAAGTTGTTAAAACTTTAGTAAGAGGTATGGAATGAAGAGATTTTTTCGTGAATTACTATATAAGTTATTAAGAACTTAAAGGCTATTTTCAAATGTAGCCTTTTACAATTAGTGTGTTATAAATAAAATTTCAGTGAATATCATATCCTTTAGAATTGTTTTCAGAATAACAAACCAGTAGCATCAATAATACTAAAGTTTAAAATAACTATCTCAAAACAGATGCATTCCTGACCTTGGTTAAGTTAATCATAATTTATTTCTTACTTGGGGCGCAATTTGTCTGCATGCTGCAAGAGCTATAGCAAAGTCCATATTGATGACTCCACCTCCTTCCACTCCTAGGAATTTTGATGATATTTATTGTAGCATGAAACATTTAAACAGAGGAGCAAAAAGCCTAAGTGTCTATGGACAGTAAAATATCTGAGTATGTTGCAGTAAATCAATAGCTAGTATCAGGGCATAAACAAGCATATTGATGTCTCTTGTGTGCAAAATTGCACGCATATGATTGGTCCATTTGATTCCACTTGACTCTCCCTTTTGGTGGAGATGTCACAAATGTTTCAAACAGAATGCTTACAAAAACGCAATAATGGAATACAGATATTTTTTTCATATAACGGATTGTTCAGTGAAAGACACCTGGGACATGGCACAAGACAGGAAGTGGGGGATAAGAAAGAAGAGTGATATGGCTTATGTTGTTTTTTGGCTCTCAAGGAGCCGAGTTGCTGGCTTATTATAATAATCTTGTAATCTTTAACAAAAATGCTATGATACCAAGATGATAACTGATAATCCCAGTCCCTTACCTTCTGAAGATAACCTATGATTATCTATAACAGTAGATTATAGCACAAATTCCTCTATCAGGTTGAGTTCATTAAGTTGTCCTGGTTTTTCTAATTGAAATTGAAATGAAGCATACCAGAAATTAGGATAAGAGTAGTAAATCCAAGGCTGTGATCTGCAATCCAATGACATAGACCAAATTATGTGAGGGACTATGATTTATTTAGAGATGAACAAATACATAAAGGCATTAAAGCAATACAAAGCATGACTGGGAGAGTACAACCATGATGATCAGAAAGAGGACAGGGAGATAATTTTACTCTTCTTCCATTGTTCACCGTGATACCTGGTTGGTAAACTGTGGTACTATTAAAAGTCCATTCAAAGTATCAGGAAGCAAGGGATTTTCTTAAGCGTCTTTGTATGTCTGCCTTTCCAGTGAACACTAAGAGCAGAAAATCACACAGCAGAAGTTCATTTGTAACTCTGGAGACACAAGCAAGGTCACCTGTAGTCATACTCTTTGAAAGCAAGGGTTATTACACAACAGAGCAGTTAGCCGCCCTCTTCATCTGCCCTGGGATCTGTGCCTTCAATCTCCTCTTGCCTCTCATGTGATGACTCCTCTCTCCAGTCATCATTGTCCCAGTCAGCCCAGTATGGCAGGATGGCTCCTAGAAGCTCTCTAGGCTTTCTAGGCAATGACATCTGCAATTACTCTATTCTTACACCACAACCTGCAGGGCCCCCTGCACATTCTGTTCCCCTCTCATCCTGCTCTGATTGGCTACCTCCACATAGCTGTCATAGGACATACAGACTCTCAATTTTGGTTTATTTAATTTGTCAATTTTCTCAACATTTTGTTATCACATTACAAGGAAACTCTGGTGTTGTGCTGTGAAGTGCAGGTATGTGATATAAATTCCCCGATAATCACACTATGTGTTCTGTTTACTATGGGCAGAGGAAGATTTTGTGATTCCCAACTATTTCAAAGAAAATGCGAAGTTTTAAAATATGAACCGTGAGCAGGGAAATGAGTGGAATAGGTTTTCTTTCCCTAATTCCTTTGTATAAACACCGGTTCAACTTCAAGCACTATGAATATGCAAGTATTAAACAAACTAAATATCTGGCCAATTTTCCAAAATATTTGAATTAAAATATCAATAACTAATTAAAGAATAGTTATCCAGGTATCCCATTGCACACCAGGATGCAGCAGTTTATTTGAGTAGCTTAAAGCACTAGACATCAGGGAACCTTTAGCACATTGAGCTATCACAGATTTTTCTAGTTCAGTTAGTAAAATCCCAGGAACATATATATCTATGAACCACACTGTCTATTATTCAGAGGACACAGGTCTGATGAAAGCAATTGTTCCCAAAGTCTCTTGAGATTTCCTGCAAGTAAGTATTCATTTAAAATGGGTTCAGTCCTGCTTTGGATTATCTGAAGGATCTGAACAGTAACCAACTAACACAAGCAGGGTTCACATCTAAAATCAGCGTTTAAAATGTGGCCACCCTTGTTGAAGGAAAACAAACTGACACATTATTGTTATTAGCATCTGAAAAGTTTGCCTGCTGTAATATGTCCTGACTTATGTTTAGTCAATGATTAAGCTATAAGAAAATTATGTTTTAGCTGCCATAAATTATGCTTGTCAGCTTTTAAGAAGTGAAACTCAAGCCGGGCGGTGGTGGCACACGCCTTTAATCCCAGTACTCGGGAGGCAGAGGCAGGCAGATCTCTGTGAGTTCGAGGCCGGGCTGGACCGACAGCCTTCAAAACAATACAGAGAAGCCATGTCTCATAAAACCAAAAAAAAAAAAAAAGAAATTAAAATCAAAAGATTACTACTTTTCATTTTCCTTCATTCTTTTTAAAAAACATTTATTTTTATTATTTCTGTGTGTGTGTGTGTGTGTGTGTGTGTGTGTGTGTGTGTGTGTGTAGGGATGTGAACATTTTAATGCATGTTCCTGTAGAAACCAACAGGAGGCATCTAATACCTGGAGCTGGAGTTCCAGAAGGTTGTAACCCAGGCAACATGGGTGCTGGGAACCAAACACCCGTTGTCTGCAGGAGCAGAGAGCGCTCTTAACTGCTGAGCCATCTCTTCTATTCACATTTCTCCATTTTTGAGCCCACTATCATGTCAAACTGAAATCTACTTAATTTCTTTCTATCCTGATTATCCTTAAATAAGACACTCTGTCCAAAATCCTGTTACTACACCAAATCAATGTCTTTAAAGTCCTGTCTACCAAATCACCAAATATGAACCAGTTGTGGCAAAATGAAAAAGTTTCAAATTCTTTTGAGAAATTTGCTAACCATTTGAATAGTATCTAAATGGTCTTTACCTGTTGCATACCTTCTGTCTTTACCAAAATTGAGTCAAAAGGAGATTTTCTATGTCATATTTAAAAATATTGTTTGTAAACTCCGCAGGAGATGATGCCACCTATGATCTCATGCTCTGTAAACTTAGGCAGGACCCGAGCCAAAGGCAAGTTTTTGGGGAAGCTGAACGTTAAGCAAACTGGCTTTGTAAGTGGGGAACTGACTAAGATTCTCACAACTGTGTCTATTTTACAAACCATTTTTATACACTTCTGGTCTCTAGGTGATAATTTTTCAGTGGGAGCCTTTGCAGATTAGCAAAACGCTAAGTCACTTTCTAAAACCAAAAATTTTATCTACAGAAAACCTTCTGCCAACATGCTTAATGTGCCGTTTGGAACAAAGAAGTATGCAGTCAACTTTAAACCCGTGTTCAGAAAGGTTGCCGGCTATGTGCTTTCTGTCTTCAAATTGCAGTTGAATCTTGCATTCTGTGCAGCTGCATGCAGTAAAGGGCCTTGATGAAATAGCACCTCAGCGATAAAGAAGCCTTAGGGATATTCAGAACTCGTTTTCAAAGACTATATTGGAGGATGTTTGGTTAAAAGACCCTCAGTTTGCCTGCTTTCCCCGACTCCCTTCTTCTTATCTTCCCTTGTCTATTTTCTAGGCTTTAACTACTTTTGCATAGTTTACTCATTAGCTGACACAAAGGAAGATTGCTCTAGAACCTAAGTCACATCTTGAGACTTATTACCCAAAGTAAATGACTTAAAAGACAACAAGAAAAATTTGCAAGCTACACTTTCTACTCCCCCAGAAAGATGTGGAAAGTCACGTTAGCAATGGTCTCTTTTAATGTGGTGATAGATGGCTTTGCAGAATGCAGTTTTCTGAAACGTAAAATAAAGATTTTCAGCTTGAAATATCCAGTAGACAGAAGTTATCAAAATAAACACCAAGTATGCTATTTCCCCCAGAGAAGAGTGATGCAGTCAGAAGAGGCCTTCGTGTCTGAAAACCTGAGTCCAATTTGTAGAAACTACACGGTGAAAGGTGAGAACAGTCACCTGCAGGTTGTCTTCTCGCTGCCACATGTAGGTGATGGCATGCACCTGCCACAGTCAGCAAGCTTACACACAAATAAGTAAAGAGTATAATGACAACACTATTCATTTTTATAAGAGTGTGCACAATAGAGAAAGTTGAAAGACACATCCCATCACTTAGTCACCTTGGGTTTCTCACTGAATGACCAAAACACTCATCATAGCCACAAGTCAACAGGTGTCATCAGGAAACTTAGAGAGCTCTCCCATCCCACAATAAAAGAATAGAAAAGCCAACAAAATCTGGGGGCACTTGAATGGTGACCTTAGATACCAACTGTTTCCTTCTGCAGACCTGGTGTGGCCTCTGGTGACAGGGCCTCTCAAAGCCTTTGTCTTACCACAAAACAAGTTCTGCATTAAGATACACTCTGAGGTCACTTTGATCTCACTTCCGTCTAAAAATAAGACAGTACATTTTTCACCCAGTCGGGCATGGAAGAGTGAAAACAACATCTGGGGAATCTCTCAATAGGATGTAAGCCAAATGGAGAGCGGCGGTGCGAAAGATAGAGTCGTATTTCTCTAATGGGTGCGTGCTGTCTGTGGACCAGATGGTTTCTGCACCTGCATCAGTGACTGTCACCTCATCCCCTCCGATCTTCACGTCAGCATCTCACACTCCAGATGTGCTGCTCAGAAGTTTCCCAGGGGACAGTGGGAAGGTGGTCTTCACTTGGGTGTTTTACATTCACAGACTTCCCAAACACCACTGGAAAGACTAAAGGTGGCAATGGCTCCTCTGTTGGGTGGGTGTCTGGATCTTTCTAGAATGAAAAGTCTCATTGAATAAAAGTTGGTGGGGACTTAATGGAGGTGAACACTTTTCCAGACCTGTGATGGGGAACAAACACCAAACGTCAGATTCAAAAACTGGCAGTGAGATGTTGCTCATCAGGGATAGAATAGCATCAGAACTGGTCAGAAAGAGGAGGCTGCTCCACCTTGGCTGCAGCTACAGTAACAGTGTGAAATTCCCTCAGGGAAGGCTTCAGGGCAGGACATTGCTAACTAGAAGACTAAGGAAGGGGGCCGAGATGCAGGCAGCAGGAATGGTACAAGCTACTGTGAGATTATCAGCAATGTGGGTTTGCCTGACAGGCAACACCTTTCAGTTATCAATCCCGTGTAGTTTCTACAAATGGGACTCAGGCTTTCAGATATGAAGGCCTCTCCTGACTAAATCACTCTTCTCTGAGGGAAATTGTGTTTGATTTTGTAGTTATTGTTGTTTTCTATTGGTTTTGTTTTTGTTTTTGTTTTTTCTGGAAGCCAATGAGTGAAGTTTTTCAGTTATAAGAGGGCCTTTGGTTCAAACATGTTACCATGGCAGTGATGTCCTGTGAATCACTCACCAATCAGGATTGTAAACCACATGGAGCCTCTGTGTTTTGCCTTCCTTTCCTTACAGGTGTGTCAAGTTTCTCTCTGAATCTCTTCCTTTTTCTTCTTCCATCATCTTAAAAGTGAACTTCATCATTTTTTTTGCAAGATGTACCACAGGAAACCCAATAACTAAATTACCATGGAACCCAGGTTATGCCACACAATGTGACCTTCAGTAGTAATCTACCGTGGCCACACCTCTGATTAAGTCAGATGCAGGTACAAAGCCCAAGCCACGCCCACTTGTAACCTCTACTGGCAACTTTCCTGAAAAACAGTGTCACATACCTCTATGGAAACTATCTTTGCTGCAATAAACATTAGACAATTTGTTTTTTATTTTTCTGGAAAACGTAAAGGAAACAAGCATTGAGGTAAATCAATCTTCCACTTGCATCTACAGAAAAGTTAAAAGCTTGTGTTCAGTACACTTGTACTGAGTTTCTATCTAGCCTACACTGGGTACCACATATTGCAGCTGGTCCTCTAGCAAAAGCTCAGACAATGTAGAAATAATCTCTGCCTTCCTACAGCTTGGAGATACTCTAACAGGTATCTCAGATGCATCATTCAGACATCTAGAAATCACAGCATGGCAGGTACAGGTCACAGGTCACCCACGGCTAAGCATTGGCCTAAGAAAAGACTTTTAACTGAAAATCTTTGTCAGTCACCTGATTTGTCATGACTCAAGGGAGAGTGGATAGAGACAGAATAACATAAATAATAAACGAATCATCTTCCAGCCAACTAAAACAAACATTTTTGGGATTTTTTTTGTTGCTGTTTACTCATTTTCATATATTTTCCAATCAGTTTGAGTATTTTGGCCTCAGATCTTTGAAAATCAGCAAATTCATCTTCTAAAAATTCCATAACTGTCACACAACATCTTTCATAATGAATGGACAGATGGCCACAGAACCATACGAGATTCGCGAGCAACATCAAGCAAGGCTCTGGGGTGGAAAGGGTGGAATTCTAAAATGTGATCACCAATGGGAAACCAGAGGTCTGTGGTCCTTAGACACCTGACCCTCTGACCTGTCCAGAATCCATTGACACCTGACTCTGAACTATCCAGCATCTATAGACACCTGGAACCCCTGCACTGCCCAGTATCCACAGACACCTGGTACCCTGAATTTCCTAGCATCCACAACCACGGCACCCATTAACCGTCTTGTATCCATAGACATTCATTACCCTGAAGTATCTCACATCTAATTGCTGAACTCCATCCAGCTGCTCCTTCTCCTGATGTTTCAGCTCTGTCTTGTCCTATATTTAGTATACCATTGTGCATTATAGGACTGAAAGTTTTGGTTAAATGAATGGACTAAAATGAAATAAGTCTCTTTTTGGAATATTTAAAGAAAGGCTTACTTTATTAGAGTGTGGTCAAAAACACTGGCTGTGTCCACATTTACATGTTCAGGAGTGTGTGTAAAAAGTTATATATATGGAGAGTCTCCCATACAAATCCTTGTACACATTTGCCTGCTACCTGTTGACGAATCAATATGATCTATGTGTATATGAATTTCATAGGCATAGTAAACTATTAGTTTTAAAGGAAAACTACAGTTCCTATGATTACTATTTTTGATGGATTCCTTTTTTCAAAGTTATATAAGGGCTTCTCTCTCTCTCTCTCTTCCTATTTCTTTTTCAACCATTTGTAATGAACAGCCTCGAGCAAGTTTCACTTGAGGCACAGGGCACAGGCTCCACTCTGTCAGCATTAGTGAGAAAGTCCGTCGCGATTCCGTCTCAGTTTCCACGATCCCTTCCAAGCTGGCTCAGAGAAAGCTGAGCAGCCAACTAGGCAAGAACAATGCCTCTATTCCCAACACGTGAATAGGTCTCAGTTCTCAGGGTGCCAACGCTGGACGACGTGGAGCATTCCAAGTAGCATTTCACAGGGACCCTGTGTGCAACACACAATGACTGGGCCAGCTGGGCCCTTTAGGTGGACCTTCTCAGGAGGTCATTTTCCTCCTGTTCCCAGGCCAGCCCTGCTTTTAGAGATGCCTCCCCCATCTCTGTCCTCCTCCCCCAACCCTAGCTACAAATTGCAGCTTCTGCTTGGGGATGCTTGCTAAAGCAAGTCAGTGGTTCAGAAAAAGCCCTAGGAGCGTCTTGGATTCCCATAGAGACAGAACATGGTGCAGGTGACCCTCTAGAGCATGGAGATTTCTCCTCAAAGAGGTCAGTCATTGGTGCTAGGCTGACAATGCCCTTTGTGCTCATGTAGCATCAGGGATAGACCTGCTGGTTGCTCACTTGGGATTGGGTCACAAGTATTTGTTCACAAACATTAGATACTTAGTGTTTAATGCCGATATCTTAGTGTCAGGTTACACTAATTGGCACTGTAAACCCCCCTTCCAGTATAACTACAGCTTTCCCTCTTTTAGGCTACCTCTTATTCCTTTTCAGCACTGAAGAGTGTAGGAGAGAATGGTCAGCACCTATTCTCATCGTCCTGCAAAGTCAACCATAGGAGAGGAGAGGGGAAGAAACATAGATCACACACAATGCTCAGGTCTGTGAAAGACCAACCTGTTCCAAGGGCTTCTACAGGGCCTTTATTTCAGTATGAACTAATGTCAGATATGTGACATCATTGGCATCAGTAGATGTCAGTTGCTTACATGTTTCAAGAGCAGGAGGTCAGCTTGTTTCTCTGAGCCATGTGGCAGCCTCTCTCTAGCTTTGGGTGGTTACTTTAGAGAGGTAAACAGGCAACCCCATGACAGCTGTAGCTCAGTCAGGCACTGTGGCCTGCTTCCTGCCCCTCCTTCTTTGAGGCTCCCTTCTGGTTACCAGCCCTGCTCCTGCACACATGGTCTATGTCTCTGCCCTTTAAGATCTACCAGTTTTGCTGTCTGGCCATCAAAGCTCTCCACCCCAGAGTCCACTGGAACAGGGCCAGCTGTTGTCCTTCTGAACACTAAGCCATGCAAGTGTCAGATCCAGAGCCTTGCCTCCTTACCCACGGGTCTTTCCTACCGCAATTCAGCCATTGCCATCGAAGGCAAAGTCACTGGCATTGAAGGATGCATGGCCAAGAATTCTGTACTGTGTAGAAGGGAGTCTGGGGAAGAAAACCACCAAGGCGTCAGCACTGGAAAAGGGAGGTCAGAAGCCAGAGTCCTGCGAGACTGGAACACAGACCAAGCAGACTGGAAACAAGCCAGTTGGCCATGTCTGCCTATTCCTTACCCTCTCAGCTCCGAGGAGCCTTTTTTCTTGGGGATGTATTGGTATAGATCACCACTAAGAATGCTTGTGCTGGAAGCCATCTGTTTTTCTGGAGCAATAACCCCTCTAGCTCATCCAGACAACACCATACATCTATTGCCCATGCCTCAAGTCTGCAAAGTCCTCCTTAGGAAAGACTGGGGACATTTTGATATTCCCATGTGTAAATGCGTGCTCTGTGAGTACTGATAACTAGCCTTCCTGGTGTGCATTTTTGGATGCTGGCAGAGGGGATTAGAATCATCTGTTTCCAACCACCACAAAGAATATCTCTTCTTTGTAGAAATGCCAGTTCCATCTTATTTATCTGTCTTGGCATTATGCTGAATTAGCCTAACTTTATAATTACTATTTCACTGATGAAGTCATTTCTCTGAATTACCTATGAAAACTGAAACACACTTGACTCTATTTTTCTTAAAACCACGAGCTTATTAACTCACCATATCTAA
The DNA here is from genome assembly GCF_017639785.1 of Mesocricetus auratus. Taxonomy (NCBI): domain Eukaryota; kingdom Metazoa; phylum Chordata; class Mammalia; order Rodentia; family Cricetidae; genus Mesocricetus; species Mesocricetus auratus. The sequence goes on along the minus strand of NW_024429212.1, from coordinate 2,982,596 downwards.
ACTCTGGTTATTGTTCAATTTCTTATGAACTCCCTCCATCTCAATTCATAATATGGCCTTCATATCATACTGTTATTTGGGGATCTGAAGATTTTTATTTAGTTTTTCATGAAAACTTGGTCTCTTGTTCTGTAACATTCTCTTCCATTTGTTTCAAAATTATTTCACTATAAGAACATTCAAATTTGGTTCTTTTCAAATCAAGGGAGGTTGTCTACATTCTCTGTGTTAATGACCACGACTATACGTGCCAAACCATTTAATGCCAATCAATTAACACAATCATATATGCCCTATTTGCACCCATGGCAACTTAAGTGTTCATAGGGTGAGGTTAATTCTTAGGGTTGGTCGCCAGGCGCATGTCTCATAAATAGAACATGTTGCTCAGATGTTCACCAACGCCAATACTCAGTCAGCTATTCTCACTCGTTTCTTGATATGTTCTGAACAACATGCATACAACATTCAACCTTTCTGTTTGTAGTGCTGTCAGCCTTGTGCTGTGACAGTTATCACTCTAGAGAGGTCCTGAGGCACTGAATCCTTGGGATTTTTGTAGGAAATATGTTCTCCAGTCTGATGTCTCATGAACCAGGTTTTGGCTCATGCTACCTCCTAGTTGTCCTTGATCAAGGTAGCCTGGGTACAGAGACTTAGAAAGTTGTTCTTCACTGTCCCTACCATTTGGCCCTCACAGATGGATACATCCTGTACTCTATGGTGTTTTTCCCTGTGCTATATAATGCTTTCAATGTAAACATGGTTGGGTGGTCAAACTCATACTCTTAGTCCTCAATCCTTTTAAGAGTCTAACTTGTTTATATGGTGGATTACATTGATGGATTTTCGTATGTTGAACCATCCCTGCATCCCTGGAATGAAACCTACTTGATGGTGGTGAATGATTGTTTTGATATATTCTTGGATCGGATTTGCCAGTATTTTATTGAGTATTTTTGCATCAATGTTCATGAGGGATATTGGTCTGAAGTTCTCTTTCTTAGTTGTGTCTTTGTGTGACTTGGGGATCAAGGTTATTGAAGCCTCATAGAAAGAGTTTGGCAAAGACCCTTCTGCTTCTATTGTGTGGAATATTTCGAGAAGAATTGCCAGAACTTGGAAGCAACCTAGATGCCCCTCAACCAAAGAATGGATAGAGAAAATGTGGTACATTTACACAATGAGTACTATTCAGCAGAAAAAAACAACGGAATCCTGAGATTTGCAGGCAAATGGATGACACTAGAAGAAACCATCCTGAGTGAGGTAACACAGTCACAAAAAGAGAAACATGGCATGTACTCTCTAATATATGGATTTTAGACATAGATCTGGGGAGTGGCAGCCTACAATCCCAGAGAGTATGGGAAACAGAACCTTCATTCAGTGGCTGATGGAAGAAGAGGCAGACTCCTTCGGTTAAGTACTGAGCTGAACTCAAGAAAGCCAGTAACAGAGAGGGAGGACTGATGACCAAAGGGATTAAGACTGGGCTGGTTTAACCCCCAGAAACAGCTGACCTGACAAAGGTTAACCTTTGAATCCCAGGCTGGTGCCTGGGAATCTAGCATGGGACTGATCAAGACCCCTGAATGTGGGTGTCAGTGAGGAGGCCTAGGTAACCTATTGAGCCTTGGGCAGCAGATCAGTACCCATCCCAAGTATACACACGGACTTTGGACTCCCATCCAACAATGTGAGATACACTCTCACCATGAACTCTTAGGGGAGGGTCTATGCCCTTCCCTGGATGATGACAGACTATGGACACCCCCATGTAGGGCCTCACCCTCCCTGGGGAAATGAGGGGATATTGGGGGGGTTGGGGGACATGGGAGGAGGGGAGGGAAATGGAGAGGGACCTGGAACTGACTTGTGAAGCAATCTTGTTCCTAATCTAAATTTAAACTTAAAATAAATAATAAAAAATAAAAAAAGAGTCTAACTTGTGTCATTTCTGTCATGAACCTTTTTGCTATTTCCTTCTGATTATCTTTACTCTGTCGCATGCCAACTTAATTCTTCTCTCCTTAATTGTCTAAAACATACCTGCATTCAAATAATTGTAATCACTTCCCTGATAACGTTAGCTGGACTTTCTCATTGTCTCGGGTTTAATAAGCCCTGATAAAATGACTAACTCTAAAAGCCTTTATAGTAACAGTTCATTGATAATATGCCACAATGGAAGCCCCTGAACCCCAAATCTCCATCCCCACCAGGCTCTTAGTCATTTCAGTTACGATTTTTCACAAACATCACATTGACTTAAGTACGTATGCCTATGTGGAAACATAAAAACAAAAGAAAAATGATTGGTCTTTTTCTCTCTACTGCTGACTTCATGCCTCAGACCTTGCATTCTGTGAAAGAACATTAGTTGACTCATCAAGGAAGGGTCAGGCCACTAAGAGATGTCTGCAGCCACACTGAGATCAGAAATGACTTTCTGATGCAGATGCTGTACCTCCTCCTGACCCCAGGCATTGTCTTTTTCTGAGGTTAATCTAATGGTCTCCATGTCAGCAAATTGCCATTATGTAGTCATTAATTTGTTTATTATCAAGTATGGCCTGAGGGCCACCTAAGAGCCAGTTTACTCTCATTTAATGGAGAGATAGAAAGATGCAGAACATCAACTATGATGCATAGGACTGACTTTACAGTGACAGGATGCAAGGAGTCACAGGAAGATGACTTACAAAGATGGGTCAAGGAGACTGATTTGGAAATATTATATGCCCTGAAACCTGAAGACTGAGAAGCAAGCACACATGAGTAAAAGCAGAAAGAAGAGATTTGAGGCATGCAATAGAAACTATGCCCCGCTTAGGAGGAAGAAAGAAGCAGAAAAGGCAAGGAAGAGTGAGTGATACACAGGCATTGGGACCATGCTTGGGGCTCAGCATTGCCATACTTCAAGGGGACAGTGTCTGAAAGTAGAAATCGATGACTTCAAATAAGGTTTACATTCATCAGTATGAGATGAGCCTAGTCCTAGTGGCACACAGGAAGGGAAAGACATTCTAGTATGCAGAGTTGGTGTGACCCAGGTTCATAGGCATGGAGAGGACGGACTGGTAGTGAGCCATGAGACAGATAGATAAACAGTGTGTAGGGAGGGTTGGGTGGTAGAAAAAAAAGGAGAACTCTGTACTGTTCCCTGGCTTCTGTATTGGGTACTTCACTCTTCAAGATGAAGAAGGAAGAATCCATTGGATAGTCCAGGAACCATCCACAGGGGACGCTGAACACCCACTGGGGATCACAGGCATGACTACAGCTCAAGGAAGAGACCTTGAGGCTCCATGAGAACCAGGAGGACAGGGTAGAAGGACATGAAAGGAAGGAAAATAGAGCACAGAATCCTGTGGGACTGCAGGCACGCCTAGCTTGACTACAGTGTGAATCTACAGTTCAGATATCCTGAGGGCATGCATGGCATGACACCAGGTCCATGTAAGGGATATCCCCTGATCTCACAGCCATATGATGATGAGCTGTCACCTCTTCTCCCAAGACTCAAAGACCTGAACTCCCACATGTGGCTCATCATGAAGCTCTATAGCAGGAATGAGATGAATCTGAGAAAATTGAGAGAGGACAGGGAAGGGACAGAGTGTTATAGCTGCCACTCTGCCTATGGCTCCTCAGTCAAGCCTACCTTTAATCTACACCCCAGACTTATGTTTATTGAGACAGAACTTATCAAAGCCTGTGCATGAAATGATTTGTAGTGACCAGTCCCCCATTTTAGCAGCCATTACAGGCTAACCTGTGCTTGCATGGCCTTACTACTCCTGTCCTGGTCACTAAGAGGTCAGATGTCTTCCTCGTGGCAAGGAACCAATCAGAAGTTAGCTGACGGGGCTGTGCTTTATAGCTCTGGGTGTGCTTTACAGACAAGTGCACAACAGTGATGCACAGAGCATAGCAACCATCCTGGGAGGGTCTATGGTCCATAACAACCAGTTGACCACTCGACACAGGCAGGTCATCCAAATTTAGAAGCACACCAATCCTGAGACTGTTTCATACCCCTAGACACTCCCCTTATGCTGCCCTTTAAAATCCCTGCCTCAAGGAGGCTGCTTGGGGTCTTTCTCCAGGCATTCACCATTGTGGTATGGTGAAGGGCCAGAGTGTTGGATCCCCAAACTTTCCAGGTGTACGCACCACAGATTCCGACTTCAGACCAGAAGATGCAACAAGCAAGAGGATTTTGCATTTACACAAAAGGGCTTCTAAGCCAAGGGAGGCAGAGAATCCCTGAGCAGCTATTACTGAAAGACCCCGAATTTATAGAAATAAAATATAAGCTTAAACAGGGAGGGTACCCCACTAGAGAACTTGGGAAGTGAACAAAGGACCCCATCCCAGGAACTGGCCAAACAACAGAATGGAATGTATGGTTTAGCAACCTTAATTGCAGAAGGGCTGTAAACCCTCAAAAGGCCAATTCTGGGCTGCTGACCACCTGTGAAGAACTGACCAGCGTGTCAGAGATGGGCAAACAAGATTTGTGGGAACCACCATTTACTTAGGGAGAGATGATTAACTCATACCAAGGTTTGAGGAATTTACAACGTGTATGTCAGGAAGACATCTACCTCCCCTGGTCAGTAGTCACGTACACCCCCCTCCCGTCACACGATAGGGACCCCTCCCAAAGGCTTGTGGTTTTTGTCTTTAAAAGCTGATTGTAACTGAACCTCAGGGCCAATCGGTCTAAAAGCTGCCCGAGAGGCCCATCTGCAGATGCCTAATTAAAGCCTCTTGCGTATTGCATCAATTGGCGCGTGGACTCTTGATTATTGGGGTGATGAATCCAGCTTGGGGACCCCTCCTCAATTTGGGGTACCCCAACATTACAAGCTCTTTTTAAAGGCAAAAACCATAAGATTATCAAGGGGTTGAAAGACCTCAAACTTATAGAAATAAAATATAAGCTTAAATAAGGAGACCACTCCACTAAAGAACTCAGAAAGTGAACAAAGGGCCTCATTCGAGGAACTGGCCAAACCACAGAATGGGATGCATGGTTTAGCAACCTTAATTGCAGAAGGGCTGTAAACCCACAAAAGGCCAAATTCCGGGCTGCTAACCACCTGTGACAAACTGACCAGGGCATCAGAGATGGGCAAACAAGATTCATGGGAAACGATGAGATGATAACCACCATTTACTTAGGGAGAGATGATTAACACATACCAAGGTCTGAGGAATTTACAACGTGTAGGTCAGGAGGACATCTACTTCCCCTGGTCAGTAGTCACGTACTCCTGGTCACAACATAGGGACCCCTCCCAAAGGCTTGTGGTTTTTGTCTTTAAAAGCTGATTGTAACTGAACCTGGGGGCCAATCTGTCTAAAAGCTGACCGAGAGGCCCATCTGCAGATGCCTAATTAAAGCCTCTTGCATGTTGCATAAATTGGCGCGTGGACTCTTGATTCTCGGGGCAACGAATCCAGCTTGGGGACCCCTGCTCAATTCGAGGGACCCCAACAGGGTCAGGTCACACAGGGCACTTTTCTGGGGAAATTTCAGGCCAGGAGGGTTCAGGGAAGTGGGGGCCACCCGTCCTTCTGGAAAAAAGCACAAGATGTTCTGCCTGTTCTATCTCAAGGGCCATCTGGGTGCCTGTTGGGTGGAGCAGACTTTGCTACCTAAAACTTCTGCTTTAGGTTTAGATGAGGCAAGGGGCAGATCTTGCCTCCCTAGCTTGTATTTGAAGAGGGGGGGTCGTCTTTCACCGAGCTAATAAGGTTAGCTCATTAAACATCTACAATAAAAGACTCTTTGCTTTTGCATAGAAATGGGCCTCTTGGTGATTTTGGGGTTCAGAATTTGGGCACAACAGATTCTCTTAAACACTCTGGGCAGGACCGTCAGGCCTTACTGCTTCTAGCACACAGAGCACTCCCATCTCTCCAAGGACAGAGACGAAAAGAACCAAACTGACCATCATGACAATCCTCCTCAGGTTGAAGCAGCTACAGAGGAGACTGTGTCATCCCTCATCATCAACAAAAGGCTGGAATTATAAGTCTCAGGCTGTCCAAATACCGTGAAAGGAACTCAGCTTGGGCTATAGGAGGGTTTTTGGCAGTTAGGTAAAAGCCAGCACCCCCCAGGAAGTTGTGAAACTAGTTCCCATCTGCCAAAAGGAGTAATTTCCCTTACCTCTAGCAGAAGGACAAATGGCTACCTGTGGTGACCATTAGCATATAAAGCACATGCTAGCCTCTGGGCTCCCTCAGTATCACAAGTACCTATTATACTTCCAAGTAAACTCTAGCATCCTAGCCTTTCTCACCTCTACTATCTTAAACTTGTCTAGCTCATGGGCTTCCTTCCCCCAGCTACTCATTCTTCTTACAACCCTGCTATTTCCTTCCCTCTCTCTCTGTCTCTGTTTCTGTCGCAGTCTCTCTCTGTGTGTACTGTTCTCTCCTCTCACACTATACTCTCTCTATGTATCTCTTACATACTCTCTCTTATTATCTTACTCTCTCACTGTGCTCTCTCCTCTATCTCTTGCCATCTTACTCTCTCTACTATTCTCTCAAGCTCTCCCACTTCCATAGCCCTGATGATGGCCAGTCTGCTGGCCATGCCCAATCTACCTCTTTATTTCTCTGCTCTGGACCCTTCCAGATGCCTCTGGCTGCTCCCTCTCTCTTATCTACAATAAAAGTCCTTCCTTAATAATGGATTCCTCAGGTCAACAGATTCTTTACTGCACCCTATCACATACACCCCTGACACTGCGGAGTCCCTGCATCACTAGGTCCTGAGACCACTGAGTTTCCTACAAAGCACATCCCTGCATCTTTGAATCCTCACACCATTAGGGTCTGCAGACCACATGAATGCATAGAAGTCTGTCATCATTTTTATTTTTTCAACATCAAGGACCATCACAGTCAGTTAGAGCAGTTGTCAGTCAGAGTCATCTCAAACCAAGGAAGAAACGGGAAGAAGTACATGGAAGCTTGTGAGCCTAACCTGCAGATCACTGCTAGCCAGCAAGATCTGGACCCTGGGGACACTGAGGAATCATGATCAACAAAGTCCTCATGCCCCTGTCAAGTGTTTTTGTGCCAACTGCTGTAAATTCTAATGAGTGTTCCCTGAGGAGAACCAGTGTCCTTGCTGCACTGTGGACTCACTGTTGAGGTTACTTATTTCAGGAACCAGCCCATTGCAGCTTCTCAGCAAACAAGAAAATCAATTGCTGTCCCAAGTAACCAAGAAAATATTAAAACCCACAAACACACAGACAGAAGTGCAATTACTTAAAATCTGCCAACCCAGTACATGTTTCCCTGGAAGCAGCATGACCTACCACCTTTGGTTCTTAATTGCTGATACAATCTGCATCAACAGACACCCAGCTGGGTTGCCTCTCCTTTGTAAGAATGAAACACAGGCACACTTGCAATGTGCCTGAGGGCTAGACCTTCTCTCACAAGTTTACAGCAGGCTGTAGGCATGGAGGGTCCATGAGGACACATTCTTTCCATCTGTTTCCATCTGCTCTACCCTCATGGTCAGAAAACTAGCCTGAACAAACCTGCAATCACTTATGATTCAAATCCTAAAGAAAACTTTTCACTAAAAAAAATGAGACTTTGAAAAACCAATTTAAATTAATGCAATAGAAAAGAGAGCCATCAGCCAGCTTCATATACTGCACATCTGGTGACAGAGCTGGTTTCTAGGTGCCCTGGACATAGGCCTTTACAGTGGGGAGTATGTGTTCCCTGGAGTTACTGAGAGCTGATGCTATGTGTCACCCAGGACACCTCAGTAAGTTAGCAGGGTAAATCCACACACAAATCCACCACAATGATCAAATCCAAAACAAACAAGGATTAACACTCAATGTCCTTAATCTCCCTCAATATTAATGGTTTTAACTTGCCCATAAGAAGACACAGACTAACAGAATAGATATGAAGACAGATTCCATCCTTCTGCTACATACAAGAAATACACATCAATTTCAAAGACAGACATTACCTCAGAGTAAAGGATTGGGATAAGATTTTTCCACCAAATGGACCCAAGAAACAAGCTGGTGTAGCTATTCTAATATCTAACAAATTAGACTTCAAACTAAAATCAATCAAAAAAAATGAAGAAGGCTATTTCATATTCACCACAGGGAAAATCCATCAGGAAGATGCCTCAATTCTGAATATCTATGCCCCAAATACATAGACACCCACATTTGGATAAGAAACATTAATAAAACTCAAAGCACACATAAGACCTCAGGCAGTTATAGTGGGAGATTTCAACATCCTACTCACACCACTAGACAGGAGCACTAGACAGAAACTTAACAAAGAAACAAAGGAACTAACAGAAGTTATGACCCAATCGGGTTTAACAGACACTTATTGAACATTTCTTCCAAACACAAAAGAATATACCTTCTTCTCAGTGCCACATGGAACCTTCTCTAAAATCAACCACATACTCTGCAACATAGCAAACCTCAACAGGTACAGAAAAATTGGAATAACCCCCTGTATCATGCTTTAAAGTTAGAATTCAACAACCTAAAAACACCCTAAAAACTCATGGGAATTGAAAAATGAGCAATTGCACCATTCATGGGTCAAGGAAGAAATAGAAAAAAAAATGAAAGACTTCCTAGAATTCGATGAGAATGAAGACACGGCATGCCCAAACTTATGGGACATTTTGAAATCAGTACTAAGAGGAAAGTTCATAGCATTACGTGCCTACTTGAAGAAACTGGAGAATAGTCACACTAGAGAATTAACAGAACAACTGAACGCTCTAGAACAAAAAGAAGCAAACACACCTTGGAGGAGCAGACATAAGGAAATAATCAAACTGAGTGCTGAAAACAATAAAGTGGCAAAAAAGAAAACAATACAAAAAATCAACGTATCAAGGAGTCGGTTCTTCAAGAAAATCAACAAGTTATACAAACCTTTATCCAAAATAACCAAAGGGCAGAGAGATAACATGCAAATTAAAAAATTGAAATGAAAAGGGGGGCATAACAATGGACACTGAGGATCTTCAGGTCATACTTTGAAAACATGTAATCCACAAAATTCAAAAATTTAAAGGAAATGTACAATTTTCTGGATACATATTGCTTACCAAAATTAAATCAAGAACAGATAAGCAAACAGACTTATAAGCCCTAATGATATCAAAACAGTCATCAAAAGTCTCCTAACCAAAAAAAGCTTAGGGCCAGAGAGTTTCAGTGCAGAATTCTACCAGAAATTCAAAGAAGAACTAATACCAATACTCCTCAAATTGTTCCACACAATATAAGCAGAAGGTTCATTGCCAAACTCTTTTTACAAGGCTACAATTATCTTGGTACCCAAGTCACACAAAGACACAACTAAGAAAGAGAACTACAGACCAATGTCGCTCATGAACACTGATGTAAAAATACTCAATAAAATACTGGCAAATCGAATCCAAGAACACATCAGAAAAGTCACAGACCATGATCAAGTAGGATTCATCCCAGGGATGCATGAATGGTTCAAGACACAAAAATCCATCAATGTAGTCCACCATATAAACAACCAGCAAAAGAAAAACCACATGATCATCTCACTAGATGATGATAAAGCATTTGACAAAATCCAGCACACCTTCATGATAAAGGTCCTGGAGAGATCAGGGATAACAGGAACTTACCTGAACTTAATAAAATCAATATACAGTAAACCAACAACAAAGTAAATAGAGAGAAACTCAAAGCGATTCCTCTAAAATAAGGAACAACACATGGCTGTCCACTCTCTCAATACATCTGCAATATTGTTCTTGAAGTTCTAGCTAGGGCAATAAGACAACAAAAGGGGGAAAAGGAGATAAAAATTGGAAAGAAAGAAGTCAAACTTTCCCTATTTGCAGATGATATGATAGTTTACCTAAGTGACATGAAAAACTCAAGCAGTGACTCCTACAGCTGATAAACACCTTCAGCAAAGTGGCAGCAAGATTAAATAAAAAAAATCAGTAGTCCTACCATATACAGACAATAGACGGGCTGAGAAAGAAATCAGAGAAACATCACCCTTTACAATAGCCACAAACAACATAAAGTATCTTGGTGCAATGCTAACCAAACAAGTGAAAGACCTGTATAGCAAGAACTCTGAGTCTTCAAAGAAAGAAATTGAAGAAGATACCAGAAAATGGACAGATGTCTCATGCTCTTGGATAGGTAGAATCAACATAATAAAAATGACAATCTTGCCAAAAGCAATATATAGATTCAATGCAATTCCCATCAAAATACTGGCACAAATCTTCACAGACATTGAAAGAAAAATAATCTACTTTAAATGGAAAAAGCAAAGACTCAGGATAGCTGAAACAACCCTGTACAATAAAGGAACTTTCAGAGGCATCACCATCCCCGACTTCAAGCTCTATTATAGAGCTATAGTCCTAAAAACAACTTGGTTTGGGCACAAAAATTGACAGGTAGACCATTGGAATCTAATTGAAAACCCTGATATGGACCTGCACACCTACAAACACCTGATCTTTGACAAAGAAGCCAAAGTTATATAAAGGAAAAAGGAAAGCATCTTCAACAAATGGTGCTGGAATAACTGGATGCTGGCATGTAGAAGACTGCAGATAGATCCAGATCTATCACCATGAACAAAACTTAAGTTCAAGTGGATTAAAGAACTCAACAAAAATTCATCCACACTGAACCTCTTAGAAGAGAAAGTGGGAAGTACCCTAGAACAAACTGGTACAGGAGACTGCTTCCTGAATATACCACCAGTAGTACAGACACTGAAATCGACAATTAACAAATGGGAACTCCTAAAGCTGAGAGTCTTCTGTAAGGCAAAAGTCACAATCAACAAGACAATTAGGAAGCCCACAGAATGGGAAAACACATTTACTAACCCCACATCTGACAGAGGGCCGATCTTCAAAATTTGCAAAAACTCAAGAAGCTAGTCACCAAAACACCAAATAATCTAATTAAAAAGAGAGGTACAGAAGTAAATAGAGAATTCTCAATAGAGGAGTATAAAATGGCTTAGAGACACTTGGTCAACATCCTTAGCCATTAAGGAAATGCAAATCTAAGCAACCCTGAGATACCATCTTATTCCTGTCAGAATGGCTAAAATCAAAAACACCAATGATAGTTTTTTCTGGAGAGGATGTGAAGAAAGGGGAACACTCCCCCATTGCTGGTGGGAGTGCCAACTCATACAGCCACTGGGGAAATCAGTATGTTTTCTCTGGAAAATGGGAATCAGTCTACCCCAAGATCCAGCAATTCCACTCATGCATATACCTAAAAGATGCACATTCATACAACATGGACATCTGTTCAATTATGTTCATAGCAGTATTATTTGTAATAGCCAGAACCTGGAAGCAACCTAGTAGCCCCTCAACTGAAAAACGGATAGAGGAAAATGAAGTACTACTCAGTGGAAAAAAAACAATGGAATCTTGAATTTTGAAGGCAAACATATGGAACTAGAGGAAACCATCCTGAGTGAAGTAACCCAGTCATAAAAATATAAACATGGTATATATGGATTTTAGACATAGAACAAAGGATTACCAACCTACAATCCACACCGCCAGAGAAGCTAGGAAACAAGGAGGACCCTAAGAAAGACATACATTGTCAACCAGAGAAGGGGAAAGGGATAAAATCTCCTGAGCAAATAGGGAGCAAGGGGGGGAGAGGGAGCTAGGAGAAAGAGAAGGGGAGAAGAGAAAGGGAGAGGAGGACATGAGGGAGCAGGAAGTTTGAGTCAGGGGAAGAATAGATGAGAGCAAGATAAGAGATATCATAATAGAGGGAGCCATTATGGGCTTAAAGAGAACTCTGGCACTAGAGAAATGTCCAGAGATCTACAAGGATGACCCCCAATTAACAATCTAAGCAATAATGGCTAGGCCATTCTAGAGCCTTCATCCAGTAGCTGTTGGAAGCAGAAGTAGACACCCACAGCTAACACTGAGCTGAACTCCTGGAATCCAGTTGCAGAGAGGGAGGAGTGATGAGCAAAAGAGTCAAAACCTGACTGGTGAAACACACAAAAACAGCTTACCTGACCAATGAGGAGCTCGTGTACCCCAGACTGATAGCTGGGCAACCAGCATAGGACTGATCCAGAGCCCCTGAATGTGGGTGTTAGTGAGGAGGTCTGGGTAATCTATGGCGTCTCTGGTAGTAGATCAGTATTTATCCCTAGCATATGAATGGATTTTGGGAGCCCATTCCACATAGAGGGATACTCTCTCAGCTTAGACACAAGGGGCAGGGCCCAGGCCATGATCCAAATGATATGACAGACTTTGAAAATCCCCCATGGAAGGCCTCGCCCTCTGTGAGGAGCAGAAAGGGGATAGAATAGGGGGCTAGTGGGGGGCATGGGAGGAGGGGAGGGAGAGAGAACTGGAATTGACATGTAAAACAATCTTGTTTCTAATTTAAATAAAACATAGAAAAAAGGGAAAAAGAATGATCAAGAGGCTAGCATATTATCAAGACCCACCACCATGTGAATATACACATGGATTAAATATGAGGACAATTGACAGGAGTTTGGGGTGCACCTAACCCACTGCAGTGACAGGAATTCCCCTTGAGAAGTCACTCAAATTCTAGCAGCCTCACTTTATTATTTTATCTCGTTTTTAAAGTGGGAACTTTAGATTTTTATATATGCTTGGAAAAGTTAGTATGTCCACACATGCCCAACATACAGCCCATGGACCATATGTAACCCAGGACATGACTGCAGCCCAACAGAAAGTAATAAACTTACTTGAAATATTATGAGAACTTTTGTAATTTATTATTAGTAGTATTAGTAGTATTATTATTAATAGTAGTAGTAGTAATAGTATTACTATTTGATTCAGTTCCATGGTTCTCCATCCTCACCTTTGCAGTGGACAACATTGTGGAACTGCAAAAATGTTTGACACAGAGCATAGACAAAAAGCTCCTTGAGAAATTAAATGAGCACAATTTATCTTTTTCTCCCAGTGTCAAGGCTAATATGTATATTGAAGGTCCCTAACGTCTTGTGTCAACATCTCCAGTGATTATTACCTTGTCACAAGTAAGTGCCACCATAGATAGAAGACTAGTTTTCTCAGCAAAGTACCTAACATCAAGAGGTCCGTGTGACCCCACGTGCCTTTTAGCAAAGTTCCTTCAGCCTAGATCTCAATCCTTCATGATTGCATAGTAAAACCTGCCTGTGTCCTCTGAAACCGGTTTGTATCAGCATGAACTGTGGCACATGGTTCACGACACAACAGCCACCATTTGCACTTGCCTCTGGAAGCGTACACCAGGTGACATAGCTCATCTCCACTGTGAGGCACCAACACACATTTAAAATTGGTTCATCACCCTCAGAAAGTAGAGTCTCTGTCAGGGCTGTGTGGAAGAACAATGGCCCTTGGGGAATATCCAGCTCCTAGAACTGGCTCAAGAGACGTACTTCAGGGGCAATGACTAACCTTGCCTACCACAAGTAGGGTGTGGTTGGACTTAACACCCAAGCTCCGGGCTTCTGACCTGGGAAGTTGCATTTGTCTTTGCCACTGTAATTTGAACCACACTGTCCTCTAGGACACAGAGCCTATGCCATGTGATAGCAGGCATACACAGTTCCTCTAATTGTAGTAGTAGATATTTGCTGATTTAAAAACATTCTACTCTTCCAGGGTGTTGGTGGTACATGCCTTTAAGCCCAGCACTCGGGAGGCAGAGATGGGCAGATCTCTGTGAGTTTGAGGCCAGTCTGGTGGACAGGGCAAGTTCTAGTAAAGGCTCCAAAGAGATACAGAGAAACCGTGTCTTAAAAACCCAAAAAGAAAAACTACCCTTAAGTACATTTTACTTGTTCATGCCAAGCAAACTCCATTTTATTCATTAACCTAATGATTATTTTACACACTATAAGAAAGATGATAGAACACAGGTAAGACATGAATTTCCTTGAAATAAGAACAATTATTTAATCATGGGTTAAAATTTCCTAAGTAATCAACAGAGGGGGAAAATTTTTGTTTCTGTGTGCCTGAAGATCCAGAGGTTGCTCAAGGACCTTGAGGATTTAAACCAAGGCAACTTTTCATGTGTTTTTGAGATTAACATTTATCTAAAAATAAAGATGAAAACAGAAGACTGCACAAGCACCAATTCTCCAGTTTTCCTTATTTCTCTTTGCTTTAGTGGGAGACGCAAGGCTCTCAATAGCACTGCACCTTTTTTCTAGTGAAAAATATCTGCTCTTTTGTAGTTCGTGCCCAGGGAAGTCTTGTAACAGAGGAAGACCTTCAAACTGACAAAGGCCACAAATCAGCAGTTTCGCAAACAAGCCTCAGTGAGCAGGTCTGTGAATGGCCCAAGAACTATGCTCTCACCTTATATTTCTGTACTCTTTCAGGAAAAACAAAACAATAACAACAAAAACCATTACTATTGGGAGGCTTTCAGGTTTGAGTTCATATTGTGTTATTTGATAGGTTAATATTCCAGAGATGTAGTGAAAACCTTCCTTGTGTAAGGTAGTCGAGAAAGAGAACTATGGCCCCATATCCAGTCCTGGCTTTCCTGAAGTCACAACCCCTCACATTAGCCAGCTCCTGGTCCTTTTAGAGACATGCCCATGATGGAAAACTCATACCAACTGACTAAGCAGTCCACTGCACAGAACTAACCTAATCAATAGGCCCCTTTCTTGTCTTCTGTATGCCATAGTTATCAGGGTCAGGAAGATTATCTTAAATCACAAGTTGGGTGATCACAATGCAGAAACACCTATATCTTCTTACCACTTTGGAGGTAAAGCTTTGAGGTCTTCATCCTACTCTCTATCCAGGCTAAAACCTCAGCTTCAGGTTACCCACCCCTTCTTCTGGTCTTCCTGGCAATTGCCCAAAACTCCATTTCTCAGTGCCTGCCAGCAGATCAACTTGATATCCTGAAGGTTTTCCCTTAGCCCTGCTCCCAGCCTTAGCCATGCTCCCAACCCTAGCCATGTTCCCAACCTTAGCCATGGTCACAGACTTAGCCATGCTCCCAGCCCCTAGGCAACCTCTCATCATTTACCTTGCTTCTAGCCACATCTGAGTCTAGCTCTTGAACCTACTTTTTTTTTTTTTAATTTTATTTTCCAGTTTAAATTTAGATAAGAAACAAGGTTGCTTCACAAGTCAGTTCCAGGTCCCTCTCTCATTCCCTCCCTTCCTCCCGTGCCCCCCCCCCTTATCCCCTCATTTCTCCAGGGAGGGTGAGGCCCTCCATGGGGGTGTGCATAGTGTGTCATTTCATATAGGGCAGGGCCTAGACCCTTCCCCAAGCGTTCAGGGTGAGAGTGCACCTCACATTGTTCTATGGGAGTCCAAAGTCCGTGTGTATACTTGGGATGGGTACTGATCTGCTGCCCAAGGCTCAGTAGATTCCCTAGGCCTCTTCACTGACACCCAGATTCAGGGGGTCTTGATCAGTCCCATGCTGGCTTCCCAGGCTAATGCCTGGGATTCAAGAGTTAACCTTTGTCTGGTCAGCTGTTTCTGGGGGTTCAACCAGCCCAGTCTTAATCCCTTTGATCATCAGTCCTCCCTCTCTGTTACTGGCTTTCTTGAGTTCAGTTCAGTACTTAACCAAGGGAGTCTGCCTCTTCTTCGATCAGCCACTAAATAAAGTTTCTGTTTCCCAGACTCTCTGGCCATAGGATTGTAGGCTGGCACTCCCCAGATCTATGTCTAAAATCCATATATGAGAGAGTACATGCCATGTTTCTCTTTTTGTGACTGGGTTACCTCACTCAGGATGGTTTCTTCTAGTGTCATCCATTTGCCTGCGAATCTCATGATTCCATTATTTTTTTCTGCTGAATAGTACTCCATTGTGTAGATGTACCACATTTTCTCTATCCACTCTTCAGGTGAGGGACATCTAGGTTGCTTCCACGTTCTGACAATTACAAATAAAGCTGCTATGAACATAGTGGAACAGACATCTTTGTTGTATGAATGGGCATATTTTGGATATATGCCTAAGAGTGGAGTTGCTGGGTCTTGTGGTAGGTTTATTCCCATTTTTCTGAGGAATCTCCACACTGATTTCCAAAGTGGCTGAACCAGTTGGCACTCCCACCAGCAATGGAGGAGTGTCCCCCTTTCACCACATCCTCTCCAGCATAAATTGTCATTGGTGTTTTTGATTTTAGCCATTCTGACAGGGGTGAGATGGTATCTGAGAGTTGTTTTGATTTGCATTTCCCGGATGGCTAAGGATGTTGAGCACTTTCTCAAGTGCCTCTCAGCCATTTTATACTCCTCTATTGAAAACTCTCTATTTAGTTCTGCAGCCCACTTTTTAATAGGGTCCTTTGGTGTTTTGGAGACTTGCTTCTTGAGTTCTTTGTAAATTTTGGAGATCAACCCTCTGTCAGATGTGGGATTAGTGAATATTTTTTCCCATTCTGTGGGCTGCCTTTTTGTCTTGCTGACTGTGTCCTTTGCCTTACAGAAGCTTCTCAGTTTCAGTAGGTCCCATTTATTAATTGTTGATCTTACTGCCTGTGCTACTGGTGTTATGTTCAGGAAGCTGTCTCCTGTACCAATTCGTTCAAGGGTACCACCCACTTTCTCTTCTAAGAGGTTCAGTGTGGCTGGATTTATGTTGAGGTCTTTGATCCATTTGGACTTAAGTTTTGTGCATGGCGATAGACATGGATCGATCTGCATTCTTCTACATGCCAGTCTCCAATTATGCCAGCACCATTTGTAGAAGATGCTTTCTTTATTCCATTGTATATTTTTAGCTTCTTTGTCAAAGATCAGATGTTCGTACATGTGTGGGTTAATACCCGGATTTTCAATTCGATTCCATTGGTCTACCTGTCTATTTTTGTGCCAATACCAAGCTGTTTTCAGGACTATAGCTCTTTAATAGAGCTTGAGGTCAGGGATGGTGATGCCTCCGGACGTTGCCTTGTTGAACAGGGTTGTTTTGGCTATCCTGGGTCTTTTGTTTTTCCATACAAAATTGATTATTGTTCTTTCAAGGTCTGTGAAGAACTGTGCTGGGATTTTAATGGGGATTGCATTGAATCTGTAGATTGCTTTTGGCAGGATTGCCATTTTTACTACATTGATCCTACCTATCCAAGAGCATGGGAGATCTTTCCATTTTCTGAGGGCTTCTTTAATTTCTTTCTTTAAAGATTCAAAGTTCTTACGATACAGGTCTTTCACTTGTTTGGTTAGCGTTACCCCAAGGTATTTTATGTTGTTTGTGGCAATTGTAAAGGGTGATGTTTCTCTGATTTCTCTTTCAGCCCTTTTATCATCTGTATATAGTAGGGCTACTGATTTTCTTGAGTTGATCTTGTAGCCTGCCACTTTGCTGAAGGTGTTAATCAGCTATAAGAGTTCCCTGGTAGAGTTCTTTGGGTCATTGATGTAAACTATCATATCGTCTGCAAACAGTGAAAGTTTGACCTCTTCCTTCCCAATTTGTATCCCCTTGATCCCCCTTTGTTGTCGTATGGCAATAGCTAGAACTTCAAGTACCATGTTGAAAAGGTATGGAGAGAGTGGACAGCCTTGTTTTGTTCCTGATTTTAGAGGAATTGCGTTGAGTTTCTGTCCATTTAGTTTGATGTTGGCTGTTGGTTTACTGTATATAGCTTTTATTATGTTTAAGTATGTCCCTGTTATCCCAGATCTCTCCAAGACCTTTATCATGAAGGGGTGTTGGATTTTGTCAAAGGCTTTTTCAGCATCTAGTGAGATGATCATGTGATTTTTGTTTTTCAGCTTGTTTATATGGTGGATTACGTTGATGGATTTTCGTATGTTGAACCATCCCTGCATTCCTGGGATGAAACCTACTTGATCGTGGTGAATGATTGTTTTGATGTGTTCTTGGATCCGATTTGCCAGTATTTTATTGAGTATTTTTGCATCAATGTTCATGAGGGATATTGGTCTGAAGTTCTCTTTCTTAGTTGTGTCTTTGTGTGGCTTGAGGATCAAGGTTATTGAAGCCTCATAGAAAGAGTTTGGCAAAGACCCTTCTGCTTCTATTGTGTGGAACACTTTGAGAAGGATTGGTATAAGCTGTTCTTTGAATTTCTGGTAGAATTCTGCACTGAGGCCATCTGGACCTGGGCTTTTTTTGGTTGGGAGACTTGAACCTACTTTCTTAAGAAAGTCCTTATCTTGATGCCTGATGGTAAGATAGCCCACTCCCTCAGTCTCTGCTAACATCAAGCCTGCTATCATTGTCCCCATGACACTGACCACATGTTCCATACATTTGCATGGATGTATTGCTTATGAGCCTCTTCCTTTCCAGACCCAAATTACTCAAGGGCAAGGAAGCAGTCTCTTTGCTCTGTAGTCTGTGGATGGTACTTGCAATGCTGTAGCGAGTGTCTGGTCAGTGAATCCTTCACCTCACAGCATAAAAAGTTGTCAAAACTGAAAGTCTGTATTCCTCAAACCAATCTAAGATCATGTAATTATCCATTCCCATTCGGTGTTTAATCCACTAGAGCATTGTGTGTTTGTTCTATGTCCTTGTCTGGGGATAAAGGCTGCTGGACTGTAAACTTGAGAGAGTGAAGCCTTCCCTATGTGAAACTCAATTAAGCATCCAGAACTGTATCTGGAGAGCACTGTGCTGAAGGAGTGCGTGATTCCTGTATGAGGAAACACAATTGTAATGGCAAACATATGGGGGACAACTCACTCCCTCACTCCTTTCACCCTGGAATTCAGGGATCAAATTCTTCTCTTTTGTCCACTGGTCAATCTCACCAGCCTGTCCTTAGTATTTCAGGGTACACTCAATTAAGATTCAGGGCACCAGGGCTAGAGAGGCAGATAAGTGGTTAAGAGCACACATTGCTCTTGCAAAGGACTGGGATTCAGTTCCTAACACTTACATGGAGGCTAATAACCATACATAACACTATTACCAGGGAATGTGGTGCTCTCTTCTGTCCTCCTTGGACACTGCATACACATGGCACAGACACACAGCAGGCAAAGCAGCGATACACATAAAAATTAAAAATAGTAAATGCAACTTTAAATAGGATCAAAAGCATGTACCTAATGTTAGTATATATGCAAGTTACAAACCAGAAATTTGTATTTATTAACATGCTCAGTCCTTAACAGTACAAAATGTGTGTTAGCTCCATATTAACATACTCACATTGCCGACAGGGAGAGCAGCCCCAGTAAACACAGGTGGGTGCTCAGGATAGCATAAGTAATAGACAACACATCTTGCACGTGTGATCCAAGACTTTAGATTCTGACAAAAAGACTAAACTATTTATAAAATATATCCTAATCAGAATATAATTTAAATTTTTCTCAAAGTGAATAAAATGGTGAGTGTGTACATATATGTGAATTATTTGAATACTTGCCCAATCAGGTTGAATGATGAAGTACAAACCATAAAATAAGCCCTTAATATTCAGTGCAGTTACATCTAAACACATTTTGAAATCTTTCCATCTGTTTTTGCAAAAATGCTCGTAATTTTCTTCCTAAAAATTATGAATTATTAATGGGAACTTCAGTGGCTTTTCTAAGACTTTATAAACATAGAAATGAAGTGAATTTAAAAGCTACTGGAATATACTGTACACTTTTAAATTTTTTCACTTAATCTTACTTCTCCTACTTGAGCAGTTAGTTTTTCCCAAAGCCTCAGTACACTTTGTGTCATTAATAATAATAACAGGTTCTTTTAATGGTGTGATTTCAAGCTAGTAGCCAATTTGCTATCATATTCTATAATTTCTTGAGACTTCTATTTTCTAGTTAGAAAATGTTTGCTTAGCTCTCTCCTTTGGAATACCATCATAGCTTTCAGCCTTCACCACATAGCATGGAGCACCTGAGGTCTGACCTGTCAGTCAGGGTTTCACCTTGGTTGGGTGCACTGGCAATGAAGATTTGTGTTATCCTCGGAAGGGTGCTGTAGCAGACTCGATGCTGGTATGTGTGCCTAGTGCAGGGCAACTTTGAACTCAGGCTGCCTCAGAGGCCTGCATTCATCTGCTGAGATGCCTCTACCATGCTGTAAGGAAACATGGGTAGAAGGCTTCAAGCTCAGAACCATAAGTGCAGCTACAAACTAGATCTCGATAAACTACCTCACGGTTTAGGCTACTTCCTTTATCTGTGTGAAGGAGGCTTTTAATGTTGTTTTCCAACTTTCAGGACACAAATGGCAGGTGTGGATACCCAATGTCACTCAGGGAACTCTTCCATCCTCTTGTGAGAAGCAGATGGAAAGCCCATATCTTGGGTCAAGTCCCTGCAGACACAACATTGTGCGTATTATCTTACTGTTTCTGTGTATGTAGACAAGACCCTCCAAATGATGAGGCTAACTCTTCCCCAACCTGCAGACCTTTCAGTGGCAAACCCAGATGAGGAGAGTGGCTGCCAGTCACAGGTCACTGATAAAGGGAGCAAAAGTTCTTGGACCAACTAACAGAATGGTTCCAGCCTGTATAGGAAGCATCAGCTCCAAACACCTGTATTTTCCCAGTCCCTGAGACCACATGAAGTTCCTTCATACTTTCTCTACTGTCCCCTCCTGTCTCTCTTGATTTTTTTACATGATTTCCTTCTTTATGTCCCTTCCCATCCCCTATGTCCCCCTCTTCTCTCATTTCTCTTTCCCTCTTTTCCAACTTCTCTCTTTTAGTTCTTTCTTTCCTCGTCTTCCATCTTATTCCTCTCAACTTCCTTTTCTTTCATTCATTTTCACACAATTTGGCTTTTTTGCCTCCCCTCCTTTACCCGTCTCCTTTACCCCTCCTTTTTCTCTCTCTCCTCCTCTAATTTTCCCTCTCTTAGCCTCTCTTTATGACTCTTAAATGTCCCTATATCTCAAAGTTATCCACAAATGACCTTAGGATCAGGTTCTGACCATGTGCTATCAAAGGATGCAGAGCAGCGATGTCTCCTCCATGGAACCCAAACTTCTTAATGTATCAGAATTTTTTTTACTTTGATAATTGTCAGTTTACTCTTCAATTTATTTTTTAATTGCAGAATCCAGGCACATTAGAAACATGTCAATTCTGAATATTGCATGATCTATTAGAAATAATTCATTTGAGTTTCCATTTAAAAAAATATGCATGAAGCTGGGTGGTGGTGACTCAAGCCTTTAATCCCAGCACTTGGAAGGCAGAGACAAGCAGATCTCTGTGACTTTGAGGCCAAGCTGCTCTACAAAGCAACACAGAAAAACCCTCTCCAAAAATCTTCATGAGTCTATGATTCTAATTCAAGTTTCTTAAGATGAGGGGGGATTTATTCACAAAATCTCACTCTATTATCTGAAAATTTCTCAACACTAAAGGAGATCATATCTAAAAGTGAGTTTCAAGTTCAGAATCTGTGTTGAGATGAGGATAGGAGGACCATCTCCAGTCAACTATTACTATACATAAGCTCATCCTAACCAATGCTATGAACTGGCAGTCTTAAACCCATTGCTACCAAGAAAGGAACCTACTTTAACCATTGCCATCTGAAAACAGGCTCATCTTAATCACTACCATCAGGTTGAAGGCCCCACCCATGTTGTCTGGGACTAGATGGAAAGCCAGCTGCCATTCCCATATCCTTTCCCTTGTCACTTTGTTAGAGGGCAAATTCTTGGCCAAGGGCTACAGAGAAACAGGATATTGAAATTCCCCAGGATTCTTTGTTCCACAAAGTTTTCTGTAGTCAAGCATAATTGTGTTATTCATAAGACAAGGAAAAGATAGGAAGAGCAGAGAAGTGGTGTGATGCCTCGATGCACCTGCAGATCAAAATTGTGTGGTTCTGTCTCCCTAGGTTTATCAAAGCTCATTGTTCTGTGCACGGACACCACACTATAGAGTTGAGAAACGAAATCAGCTAATCTACATCACAGCCTCGAGAACAATGGCATACATTTTAAAAGAAGTAGCAACATTCATATGGAAAGCATAGACTCTAGCCCCCATTTTTTCCCCTTTTTCTCTTTGGAGATAGCATTTGTAACAATAAGCATTAGCTCATGTGCAGAAGGACAGACAGCTCTCTGTGGCTCACATTTTCTATGATAACTTTAAAGTCCTCGCTTTTGCATCTTGTCTATATAATAGCCTAAGTTGCTACTGCTGGTCTTTCTCAGAAACCGTATTCTTTACCCAAATACATATTTAGTCTCTAACCTTACATATTGAAATCTACTCCCCAACATAGTGGCGTTAGGAGCTAGAGCGAGGTCATGTGAGCATGAGGCATTCACCATCATGAATATGTTGATTAATCTCACAAGACAGACCAAGAAAGTGGGATGCCCCTTGCATCATCAAAGGTACATCTAGACCATATAAACTAAAGGCATGCCGCTAATGCACATGGACCTGTCAGAATCTTGATCTTGGAATTCCCACCTCCTGAAGTATACAAATGAAGTCCAGAATCTGGAAGATGACTTTGTTATCTAAGTGTTGGCTTTATAAGTATGAAGATCTGAGTTTGAACCCTTAGAGAAAGGCTGGATGTGGTGGCATCTGTTCTTAATCCTAGTGGTACAAGGACACAGGCAGATCCCGGGGCTTGTTGGCTAGCTTGGCTAGCCACATTGGTTCTCTTTTTTCTGAGTGAGATACCCTGTCTCACAAACAAGGTGGACAGAACCTGAGGAAAGATACCCAGTGTGTCTCTCTGATATGCCTTATCTATTTCATGACCCTGCATACATCCCTGAGGATGCAACTGACTTACTGAGGGGGTCACCTGTTCAAGTTTTACTAACTCCCATCATCAGGCACTGATTGCACAAATAGCATGAACAAATTCATATTTCCATCTCCATCCTCCTCACAGGAAGGCCACTGGGGACAGAAGAGACCCATTAGTTTCCCTGCTCCATCGGTCATTTGTGGCCTAATCACAATTGGGCCCTGTGTACTGATGTCTCAGGGGGACAGCATCACCACTTAGCCTCAGGCTACAGAAGTCAGCATTCTATCATCTCAGATCACTGTCTCCTTTGCCCCCAAAGAGCTTGCTTAGTTTTCTACCTAATTACAGGAATGTCTCTGGCATGTGGGAGCCCCAGATATGCAAGTTGTCAGGGACATCTGGCCAGTTCAAGCCATCCTATGTCTACTCTAATACTATATATTCCTGGGGCAACAAAGGTGGGAACCTACTGTTGTTCATCAAGTCAGTGAAATTCCTTGGTAACAGTGGAGTTTTGGAAGCATGCTCAGAAGTGCTGTCTACTCAAGGGTTGCCATGACAATCTAGCAACTTTCTACATGGGGATCTGATAATTGTTCTGACCCTTAAGATCTTGAACAACTGAAGTCTGGAGACAGCTGTCCTTTTGCTGTATAAGAAGCCCCTGAATCCTGGCCGTCTCCCACCAAATCAATAACAGCATATTTATACCATCCACCTCTCCTTTCCTTTACCCCGAGTGAACATACCTGAATAGCTCAGATAACACCCTTAAGAGAGATGAGAAGAGTAAAGTCAGGAGCCAGAACCTGGATGCTGCTCTACTGAGGGGCTGCAGAAAAGCCTCTGCCTCCTGACCTTCCTGTTATGTTTTCAGAGCAGAAAGTTACCACTGAATCTTAGAAGAGCAGGCACAGCTCATATCCATCAAGTCCCAACTAGCCCCACATGGAACTCCTGATATAATCCAAATAAATCAAAAACCAAAAATGCAAGGATACGTTTATTCATGCTCTTTGTACTTTCTTATAAAGAAAATGAGAAATATCACACAGACATATGCATATATTGAAATGTATATTCATGATCTTTTTTAGTATCTGTGTATTGGAGTGCATTACTATCATATAGAATGATACATTCTTGCAAGTTTGTGGTAACAAATACATTTATGTGCACTAAGATTGGACAACTATGCTTTCTAGACATCCTTTCTGCCTGTTTATTGTTCTTGAGACAATATGCTGGTAGGAACAGATGTGTTTTTATCACTATTGCCACCTGTCCTTTTGATCAAGCCACCCCTCGAATCCATAGCTCACACCACAGCCCACATTTTGTCTAATAAAGCCCTGCTTGTGAGTTTGGCATTTTAATATTATTCTACTTATAAGGGACTTTCTACTGCACTCAAAGTCCAATACACTGAATGTGAGGGCAAGGCCCTGGACAATCTCATCCCAGTCAGTTCCCATGGCTTTCATCACACTTGGAGCAAGCCCCTTGTGCCCTCCTGTTTTTGGTACTTGTCATCATTGGATACCAGTTCTTCAGGAAAATTCTCCTCTAGTTTCCAATTATCAGTTGCATCCTGTCCACAACACATTCACATACTTTGGTCCCCATATTCAAGGATGCTTCATGCTTTTTTGATTTATCTATAGTACATTCTCTCCATCAGTGTGGGCTCCCTACTGTGTATCTGGGCTCTGTCCAATATGTAGTACACAGCAGAACCCACAATAGCTCTAGATACGTCTGCAGAGCCCTAAGTGCGCAGAGATGAAATCATTCAGTGCTTAAACTCCTTTAAATCATGGAGGGCTAACACTCATGCAGGTGAAAAATGGAGTCGAGAGATGTTTAATGAAAAGCAAAGACAGGGCAGGAACATAAAAATACAGAGGCCATCCATCAAGAGCTTCTCCATGGTGTACTGCCAATCGACAAGATACCACTTAAGCTGTCAAAGAATTTCAATGCCACATAGGTTTATGAAGCAAATGAGACAAATTAATTTGCCCCTTATTTTAGACCTTCTGTCTATCACAACTGAAAAGATAGATTAACTTGTATAACCAGGCATAATTTTTTTTCATCACCGTGAATTCTCAGAACTCTCTAAGAATCATACAGGTCTTTATTAGCATAAGACTTCCAAATTTGACAACTGTCTCCAAATGTTAGGTTAAAAATACATATTAACATGGAAGAATTGTGATTTTTTCAAGAAAATTAGATAAGAAAATTGTTGGCCTTCATAAATGCCATCATATAAGAATACTTTGGGAAAAAGGGCAGTGAATTCATAATACATAATTAGGAATGATTAGTAAACATGAATTGCAACCTCCCTAGTAATCAAAGTGCTGTAAATTAAACAAAGAAGCAGCCCTCTCCACAAATGTACAGAAAACAAAATCTATCACAGCACAACAAAGCAACAGCGGCAAGCATAAATTAATGCAGATTTATTTCTCTGTGTTTGTGTACATGGTTACATGCACATGTGTGTGCAGATGCATAAGCCCATTTACAGGCACAAATTCCAGAAACAGACACTGGCTGCCCCGTACCATCACTCCATGCCACTCTCTTGCAACAAGGTCTTCCGTTGAACCTGGAATTATGCTGACAGCAGCATGTTCCAGGGACCCTCTTGCTCCTGCCCTTTGTTTGTGGATTCATGCTGACTCTTCACATGGGTGCAGGGGATTCTCACTCAGGTCTTCATGCTTGTCCATCAAGCTGTCCATATGCATTCAATGCTAGTACAGATTTCTGAATAGTACTAGTATGACATGGTAGGCATGCTAAACATGTCTTAACTGGAGTCTTCCCTCTTTGTAATAAATTGTCTTAGAGAAAGAATTTGGAATCGAGATCTCAGATGAAGACCACCCAGGCAGCTGCCAGTGCTTGGGGAGTGTGTAAGCTCTTGAAAAACCCAAGGTGGGTTACTTCAGCCAGGGTCATCAGTGGGGGCAGCCTTCCTTTTCTCCACACAACCCCAATGCACAGATGATCATGTAGTCTCCTTTGAGGGTCAATGTGGGAAACCTCCAATTATCACTATTGAATACACACTAAGCACCCAGAAAAACTAGAGCAAACTAGAATTCTTCCATATTACAGTCATCAAAATTGGTGTTTGAAAAGTTTTCAACATAGGAAAATGGCAATACCTGACAGAAAGTCAGAATGCTATATTGTACATGAGGTAAGGCCACTGATGTAATAAAGTATAAAGTTAAAAGAAAGCATGCCAGGAGAGACTTTCTAGGTGTGGTGGTTTGAATGAGGATGCCCCCTTCCCCCCAATACGCTCATCTCCTAGAACACTTGGTCCCAGTTGGTGGACTGTTTTAGGAGGAACTAGGAGGTGTGGCCTTGTTTGAGGAGGCCTGCTGGGGATATACCTTGAGGTTTCAAAAGCCCACACCAGGCTTATTCCACCCCCCCCATCTCCACCCCTGTTTCCATCTTCCAGATAAGATCTATAAAATGTAATATCTCAGCGTAATCTCCCAGCTACTGCCCCAGCACCATACCTGCCTGCCACCATGTTCTGAAGCAGGATGATCATGGGCTTACCCTCTGAAACTGTAAGCAAGGTCCCAATTAAATGCTTTTTAAAAAAGTAAGTTGCCTTGGTCACTGTGTCCTCACAGAAATACAAACGTAGCTAAGACACTAGCCGTGAAAGTTTGGGGTGGTTTCTTTCCCTTCATGATTTGCTCTCGGGTTAATATAAAAACCATGTCACTGACACACACAGCTTGCAAGTGACAGTGAGGAGGGCATGGAAGAAGATTCGGTGGTTGTGGAGTCATGTGACCTTTGGCTCTTGGGAGAAACAGGATGGTGATTGATAAACTTGATGTTATTCACCTGTTCTCTTAGCCATGTCTATTCCTACAGGGGAGGCACAGGCCACATCTAAAGTAGCTACTTAAGACCTTCGAGAGGCTCCAGTAGTGAAGCTTAGGATTTAGGGTATAATTAAGAGGGTGGTCTTCTTTATACCATCCCGTTGCCCTCCATCCATAGTAGCATTCTCTTTTGTAATAGGCTCCTGGCCAACCAACCTCCTCACTGTAGTCGTTTCTCAGCTATAAGCAATGAATTTACATTTTGCTCACAACTCTACAGGTAATAAATTTAAAAAGTACCCACAAATAAACTTATAGGTAAAGAAATATGATGGTTAATATTTATGGTCACCATTGATGGATCTGAAGAACCCTAGAGGAATTCTGAAAGGGTATAACTAGAGGCAGCCATTGGCTGGAGTGTAGGCGTGAAAGTGAAGTGAGCATTGACATTCACTTATTTGTACTTCCTGACTGTGGATATATATGACCAGCTGCCACCATGACTTTCTGTCATAATAGATGGTAGCCTCAAACTGTGAGAAAACAAAACAAAACAAAACAAAATGCTTCTTTCCTTCGGTTGCCTTTGCCAGGTATTTTTATGCAGAAAGTTTAAAAATAACAACCCAGAAATTGCAGATGGTAAAACCTCACTATGCTCTTTTTCCTTAGTTATAGAAAATGTGGAAAAAAATCAATAAAACCCCTCAAAGCCACATACTATGCAATGCCTGATAAACTTTTGGTTGCTTTATGGTTCCTGCTATGTTGAATCTCTAAGTTGAAACTCTGGGAAGGAAATGATATGATGGTCCTTGTCAACAGGCTTCCCAAACTGTCCTAAGCCCACCTAGAGGTCTGAGATTGCAGTGCACAAAGGCAGCCAGTAAGGGGCAATCTTATGCTGATAGCTACATGCTGGCAACACTTCCTCCTCCATCTTCTACTCAGAAACGTCAAAGGCCATCTCCAAGAGGAGAGTCATGACTACTAGAGGCTGTCAAAGGCACAGAGAGCTGACTGGCAGGTGCCAAAGCTCTCGAGTAAGTTACAGCTCTGGCTTGCAAAGCATGTGTTTATAAAGGAGTAATCAGGAGGAAGTGAGAGGTTGCAAAGATTCTAGAAAAATCACAGGACTTCAAGGTTTACCTGCCTTAACTTGATAAATGATTTCACATCCACTTACCAGTTATCTCATTCTAGCACATCAATGTGAATTTCTGTATTAATATTTTTGAGAATTGGAAATTTGAATGAGGGTTTTAGAAAGTAAATGAGGGGGAGAATTTTTCATGTTTCTGCCAAATAGAAACAAATATAAATAATGTATGCATGTGTGAATTTGCAAAACTAAAAGTAATACAATAATACTGAGTTAAGTCAGGATGAGAGCCTGCATTTGACCTTTACTACAAAAAAAGTCCCTAAAGTAGGAATTATCTTTAATACCCTTGCTAGGGCATGCCGTGAAAATCATATGTGTTCCTTAAGATCTAATTTAGCTTTTAAAGAGAGATTTAAATTATGTCCAACCTTCACACACTGTAACTCTGTTTCTAGAACATTCAGTGACCACAAGGGAATTTGGGGACTGGGGAGTTCTGGTAGATGAAGAGAAAGGGTGGTGATATTCTTTTAACTAAAATTCACTTTCCATGGGAGAGATGCTGAGAGAGTGCTTCCCTGACATTTCATTGGACTGACAGGAGTGTGTGTCAGCTCCTGAGGGTGGTGTATGCTCTATTACATTCTGAGAGTGGAGAAGAGAGGATGACCTGAGAGAGCCAGGGTATGGGGAATAAAAATCGGGAAATAAACAGAACAGAAGGGGACTAGAAAGGGAGATGATGACGGGAAGGGGGAACAGAGAGAGAGTGTTGGAGACAGGAAATGTGTTCTAAATGACACACCTAGCTCACCGGTGCTGGCAGCTTGTCCTTCTTTTCTCCTTTGACAGTGGTCAGGGCAGTATATTAAGTGATGTAGAAAACTCTGAAATCCCTGGAAAACCAACACAGGGGACCTAAGATGGCATCCCTCCACTCTATAATACAGTGTAGTGGGTGACATGAGTGAATGGACCTCCCTGATCATTTATGTGTTTCAGACACCGGCGCTAGCAATGGCCCGGCCCAGGAAGGCAGGCATGCCTTCACTCAGCCTATAACCTATGAGCTACAAAGTATGCACACCTTTCTATGGTGCCTGGCCTTGAGGGTTCCTTAGGGCAGAGCCTTTCTGGTGATTAAACACCAATTCAATAACTTCAAATTGTCTGTTTTCCTAACAAAATAGAGAGTGAAAACATCAATAGGTTTCCGTCATCACATAATGACACCCATGGACACAGGGCACATGACAGGGAACTTTGGTTAACATCAGCCCATGAAAATGAAGTTTCCTTTAAAACAATACACCTCAGGAGTGTTGTTGATCAGGTGGTCGAAGGAGCATCTAACTTTGAGGCAGCTTAAGAGTTCTATGCTGGCTTAAGATTCTTGGCAATTTGTTAATGAAGAGCACTCCATTTCTTGTGTACTGTAACTTAAAATCCATAATAATGGTTATGGAGATGAGATTGGTTTCCTGTAAAAAAATTTCAAAAATTACAGCTTGTTTCTTAAAATGTGTCAGAATTTCCTCACAATGAGTCTTTAGAATTACTTCTTGCAGCATCTGATTGATCTAGATTGTAAGAGGGGGAAAGTTCCTTTAAAAGCAGAGACAAATGAGAGCAGGGGAAGTAAATCAATCCATTGTTTAAGAGAGTTCAAATACGGAAGTACACATTGCAGGAGATTAATAGGAGTTTTGACATCAAATATTAATGAAGTTTACTAACATTAATCACAATACACCAGGGGGTTAGGACAGAGTTATTTTCTAATGATGACACTGAAGTGAATACAGCAGACATCATCAATGGGGAAATTACTAACAAACAAAGGGAACAGAAGGGAGCCAGGAAGGAGAGTCCTGAAATTTAGCTGTGCACAGCAAAGGACACAAGGACAAATGAGTGCTTGGACAAGAGTCCCACACTGTGGAGCTGGTGTTCCCAGAGGCATGGACTCTCCAGTGTGTAAGCCATTCGGCAGAGAACAGAATTAACAGAATTTATGGATACTAAACAATAACGAAGATCGTTATCATGTGCAGGCAATTCATTTGTTATGCAGGAAATACTGATGGGGTGCCTACTATATGCTGAGCGATTTAACTCAAAGGTAATCATCAGGAACCCAACAACATAGACAATCAAGGCTGCATGGATTACTGAGACCAGGGCATACATGAGTAGATGTAGCCATCATCCAGTATCACTTCTATGTTCCTATGTGTTTGAAACGTGGTTTACCTTGAGTCCCTGTGCAGAATTTCTTAACAGTGAGGAAAGCATACCTATACAGGCAAAACATAATGAAGAAAGGCTACATGGGCATCCCCAACCCCTTTGCCCCCACTGCAACAAATTCATCATTCCTTAGAATCCATTGTATATAGTTGCATGACAGTTGTCATTCACAGTGTGTGGGTGCATTTCTAAATGGCTTCTCCTCTGCTAACTTGTCCCCCCTCCCCAAGGTTCTCAGAAGCTTCTTTGGGAATGTCTACCTCTGGCTTCTAAGGAATGATGGGGTTCTCTTTAGCATAGAGATTTATATTTTTTTCTTGGTAGACAAAAATCAAAGGCTTTAATAATTGACCATAATCACAACAAATATCCCTGTTAAATGGTGCTGTGGAATTTGGAAAAGTCACACAGCAGCACAGAGAAAACCAATCATTATCCATTGTATGCATATAATAGCTATTTTTATGGTATATTTTCTTCTGTATTTTTAACATTGGTACATGCTACTGTAATGTCCTCTTGAATGTGTATTAATGCAATTGTTGAGTTAGGCACTTAAAGGTTTAACATAAGCTGAAAATGTGTTCTTTAAAAGACAGGGAAGCCCACTAATTCCCTTGAAGAGATCATTAAATTTTAGCATATTATGATTCAAAATTAGCATACCTTGCCTTGTCCTTTGGGAGCAAGACTTAGAAACAGTGTCCTCACAGCACTCCACATTCTATGATTATATCAGTGTACTAAGCAAACATGCATGTACATCATTTTATTACATTTTTAAACTGCTTTAAGTTAACATTTTCTTTTTTATTATGTGTGTGTGTGTGTGTGTGTGTGTGTCTGTGTGTTTGTGTAGGCTTGAGATTGATGATGTTGGGAGACTTCCTCAATGACTCTTCATCTATGATTAGAGGCAGTATCTCCAAGTTAAATCAGTGGCTCTCTATTCTAGGTACTCTAATCATTTTGCTAGCTTTCTACAAAGATTTACAGTGCCAGTGTTACAAGAGGATCACCACATCCACCCAGCACTTCAATGGGGACTGTGGGTCCAAACGCTGGTCCTTAGACTCGAATGGCAAGCACTTTTACCCCATTCATTTCTCATTTGATGAACTACAAGAGTTTAGTGACTGCTGCATTCACATTTTCAATTTGGGCAGAAACTGACAATTTTAAAAGTACATAAATATATGTATTTACTTTGAATACTAATGCTTCAAGATTAGCTGCCATCCTCTTTACAGGATGCAGGCAGTGGCTTCTCAGGTACAGCCCTACTTATGTTCTGTGCTCAGAACTGTGTGAACTTGTAGACAAATCCACCTGTGTCTAAGGGATTCACTTAGCAAGAACAGGTATCACATACACTACCAGCCTGCCTCTCAGTGATCCCTAGCTTGCCACGAGCTGACTTGGAGTTGTAAGCAGAGCACACTCGACAGTCTCTTTCATCCAGACCACAAGGATCAAGGTTGGTTTTCACACAGGAATATTTTGACGGTTTTCCCACTCAACTATCTCTCCAAACAAGACAGGCTTGGGCTCTTCTTCATATTTATGTCCCTCTCTCATTCCCTTCAATGTTTCTCCGTACGTCCTCCATGATATTAGTTCCTTCATGTATCTGGGTATCACCAAACTCCCATTTTGATTTTTATTACATAAGGCGTTCAAGTGAAAACACTAAATAAATATTTACTCTCAGCTTTTACTGGCAAACTTTTAAACCACTTAAACTCCACTGCATTTAAAGGCAAACAGTTTTACTGTTTTTTTTTATGACTGAGGAAGACCAGGAGTGTATTTCAAGACTGACTCAGAGTGGACACCAGATAATCAGGCTTGAAGGAAACTTCCATTTGGGCTACATTAGCTGAGAAGGTCAACTAAAGCTCAAGGATATCTTACTGCCCCCTTCCCCCAGGAAATCCCAACAGAAACTTGCACAAGACAGTTGATTTTTAGCAATGTCAACAGAGTGTAAATGGAAAATACAAAGATTATTAACATAACCTGGTATGAACATTAACTGTCATTAATGGGAGGGCTCTGTATCTCCCCCAGCAATCCCAAGTTCTATGGGAAGAGGGGAAAGTTGGAACCCTTAATGGCTTCTTGATGCCACTACAGAGTTCAGAAGATCATCTGTAAGAGATGTGGATTAATCCAAAGTTTCCCTGTCATTATGTTGTCTATTATTTGCAAAGTGTGGTTGTTAGCTTGTGACCACCTCACGAAAGATCCATTTGTTTCCGAGAGGACTGATAAAGCCACCTGTGAACTATAGATACTTCACACCTTGTCAATACCATCTTGAAACCCTGAATATCTAGTAGAGTGGGCACATTTGGGAGGCCTTGTCCTAGGCCCCATGATTGCAGCTCATTTTTCTTCTGGCATACATCAGGACAAAGCTAAAGAACTTTTCTGCACAGAAGTCTGCAATGTGGCAGCCCAGAAACTATCCATATTGATGTCCAGGTGACCAGAGGAGCAGTGTCAGGAACCTCTGTCTGAGTGTATTCCAAAAAGCCTTGTGCTGAGAACTAGGTCTTTAGTGACAGTGACACAGGATTAAGTGACATTCAGGGCAAAGGTTTCTCTTGTCATGAGTAAATTTCGGGAGAGGGATGTTTACACGATGGTATAATGCAGTCAGAGAGCTAGGTAAGATGGGATAAATTGTTTGGCTTTTTTTGGTCTCTAATATAAGAAGCTAATACATTTGTGCTTTTTAAAAATGATTCAGACTACAGTATTCTGTTATAGAAACACAAACAGGAAAAAAGAGTTAATCTGACCACAAGATTCCCTGGCATATTCAAAAGCCCAACCCAATTTAGGAACTTATGGTAATCACTCATGCAACTGAGACAAAATGTGTGTCTGCTGCCTGAATTGTCTTCAAGAACTCAAGATGTAATCCTCAACTTCCTGGTGTATAACACAGGTGAGGAGTGGGTCACAGTTTGAGTCTCACAGTTGGAGTACTGCTATGATACACACACACACACACACACACACACACACATGTGCATGTGTGTGTGTGTGTGTGTGTGTGTGTGTGTGTGTGTATAATATGAGGCCATCATATCAAGCCATCACTGTATCCATATAAATGGCAAAGCAGACCTTTCCAGATTGAATCGGTTGCTGCTCCAATGAGCATTTCTCATGTCAGGTTTAGTAAATATTGCCTTTCCAACAAAACCCCTTTCCTTCAGCAAATCTAAAGAAAGTTTGAATATATGAAACTGTAAATACATATAAATATGCAAGTGATTCCAGTATTCCTTTTCTCTGTCAAAAGGCTTAATTGCATCAGATGGGAAAAATATCATCTAGAATATGCCAACACCATGTCAGTATTTACAGTAGGTGCCCACCATCATGATGGGACATGCACACTCAGAAAATGAGACCTTCATCACAGCTTAGCTTCTTCTGTACATGACATTCATCTCTGGGTGTTATTGGCTGAATGAATTAGAGACCAATAGTTCTTAAATCACAAATAATGACAAGCATATTTTTAGCTCTTGGACTGAAATTCAAGCCAGCAACATGCAGGTGCTTGTGAGAAGCTGTGCTCACTGTTTCCTTGCCAGTTTTTGAAGGATACGTATAAATCAAAAGCAACAAAGAATAACGGTAGGAGAGGCCTCAAAGAAGGAAGCAGGAATGAACACATTGACAGCAAATGACAAGTAATAACTCAGGAGCGACAGCCCTGTGACTACATGAGAACATAAGAAGCTTGTCTGCTTTCATCTTATATGTTTGCTTTTGCAAACATCGTTTTACTTCTATAGCATATTTATTTAATGTAATATTAGCGTTTGGAAATATTTAATTAAATGACATATTCCTTCCCACTATTTTCTTGTCTTCTGCAGGAGAGTGACAAAGAAGAACTCAAAAGAATTACATACCCACTCCTACCCAAGACTGAAGGATTCCATGTCAGCATATAACTAACATGATAGTGCGGCGGCCTGAATGAGGACGGCTCCCTTAGGCTCATGTGTTTGAATATTTAGTCCTCAGTTGGTGGAACTATTTGGGAAGGATTAGGGAGCATGGCCTTGTTGGAGGAGGTGTGAAACTGGAGGTCAGCTAGACAGCTTAAACAAAGTCGACAGCTGGCTCAGTTAGTGCTCTGGCCTAAGGTTGTTATCCCAGCATATTAGCTCTCAGTTACCACTCAAGCACCATGCTCACCTGCCACCTGCCACCAAGATCCACACTACGATGACCACAGACTCAAACTCTCTGGAATTTTACCCCCGAATTAAGCTTTCTCTCCTATACATTGGCTTGTTCTTGGTCTCTTATCATTGCAATAGAAAAACAACGAAATCAGATAGTTACATTAAAATAAATTATGTAAGTTTTACCTAATAGGGGCTGGAGAGAAGGCTCAGCCGTTAAAGGCTAGGCTCACAACCAACAATTTTACCTCATAGATTTACCCTGTAAAGAAAGTATAACAAAGTCGGTCTCTTACCCCTAGTCCAGAGAAAGCAAGACAAGTTTATTTCTTTACATAATTTCATCCCTTCTTCTGAGGAGACACTGTGACCATCAGTGTTATAAGGGTGGGGGGATGAGTTGCAGATGGGAGGACAGAGGAGGATGGCAGGAATGGGGTCATGGGCTCAGGAAGAAGACCCAGTCAGCTGGACTCACAGCGTTAGAGTGGTTTTCTCTTGAGATCCTCTGAGAAGATCACAGAGAATTCTGTTGAGACAAGTGAACTTGAGATAATTCAGTAAGGAGAGTAGAACTCAGATTCTTTATTCTAGCTTTGATCTACATATAGAGAAGGTGGGAAACACCAGAGCACCTTAAAACAAGATAGAATTCTACAGGACAGCCTCGACCCCTCCCCTGAGCCTCAACCTTCCATCTGTTTTACTTCTGACCTGTTTCCTAGTGACACAAATGGGACATATGGACTTAAATGCAGAGAAGAGACCATTCCTACATTGAGGTGCAGATGATATATATGTGATATATATATTTATGTCATATATATGTACATTATTCTGAGTACTTATGCAACTAAACAATGTCTTGTCTCATAGTAAGTGTTTGCTGATTATAGGTGGTTCTCACTGGGCATAGGCAATAGGCTAGGATCTGGTGTAAAGCAAGTTTTTAGTTAATGTTACAGAGCAATTGATTTGGATTCATTCGAAGAAGAAGATTGGGTTAAGAGAACTATCTTCAACATAGTATGAGTCCTGAGACAGGTGCAGGTCCAGTGAGTGAGTACATGGCTGTTTGTAGTACATATTCGTTCAGCAAGATAACCTTTTTCCACCAGGCAAACTTCACCATGTCCATCTGTCCATCAGTTTTATGACTTTACTTTATTAAGTTAAAGTTGCTTGATCACATGGGTTTTTGTTTCCTAACAAATGTTTCCTAAGAAATGAGCACAGAGATGTGAGAATTAGAAGAGACTATAGTGTTCAGAGATAATGGGTTCTCAGAGAGCATAGGAATCAGCAAGGTGCATGTAGCATGTGGAACATGAGCTTTGCTTGCCAAGAATCATGCGGGGGAGGGGCAGCACATGGTGAAAATAGGATGCAGAGCCAAGGTATGAATAGAGTGATCTTGTCACGGAAACCAAGAAAACATGGCAAGCATCAGGACAACGCCAAGATATATAAGGTTGAAGCTTCTTGAAAACTTGAAGCCTAGCTGAGGAGTAGCACCTAATATAAAGCAGGCTAAGAAGAAAAAGCAGATTTAACTGCAGGGTCCAGGGCCAAACAAAGCAGGCAGTCAGTGGTGCAGGAGATGGGTCAGAGAGTGCTTCAAAATTTACTTTCCTTGCACTCTCCCTCTGTGGCTGGCTGACCTCTAACCACAGGCTCAGGTATTTGAGCTGGAAAGGGATATAATTTCCACATGTAGCAAGTCATTGGTAGCAAGCCATCCAAGAAGCTTGCCTGGGTCATCATTTTAAAATTGACCATCTCTCCTAAAAAACTTTTAAACACAGGCTCCCTGTACTATATGTGAGCAATACCCCATTTGGAACTGAGGGCAAATTACTAAAAGTTTGACCTTGAGTTTTGAATCATGGCACTACTCTTTTAAGCATGAGAAGTTTTATTGAAAGAGACTAATATCATTCTGCCATGTATTTTAATTTTATTAGACTGGTCCTACTGTACCCTCTCTGCTATGGCTTATTATTTCACAATACACTTTTAAATGATAACTATTTTTAACCATCAATTCAAGGGTTGAATAATTTTTCTCTTTTAGAAAATTAGATACTACCATTTTTCTTCATCATGCATTTGCACTTTCCTCTCTTTAAGTTGATTATGAATTTCTTCTTTAATAGTTTCAAGATTGCATGTATTTCTGATAATTTTAAGATTTCTTAGCCCCCTTTTTGAACATAGTTATAGGCAAAGTCCTTTCAATTACATTTCTTAAAATTAGGAAATAGAGACAAAATCTGATTAAGATTGGGTGGAAAATTTGTCCTATTGTTGTAGAAAACACAGAATTTTGGCTTATAAAGGGTGGGTAATCTTAGATGTGAATTCCCAATACCATCACTGGCAAACTGAATGCCTCTACATCAATCTGCTCATTAATTCAGCTGCAGATAGTAGCATCAATGCCAGCTGTTATAGAGGCAAAGCAATGGTGACTGTTGTCCAGCTGTGTGACTGATAGATACATCCTCTTGTCTAAGTTTAGGTTGACAATAATTTCGTTCACTGTGATGATGGCTTTTAAGGATAAAATCGTGAATCTGCTTAGGCTAACTCAAAACA
The DNA here is from genome assembly GCF_017639785.1 of Mesocricetus auratus. Classification (NCBI taxonomy): domain Eukaryota; kingdom Metazoa; phylum Chordata; class Mammalia; order Rodentia; family Cricetidae; genus Mesocricetus; species Mesocricetus auratus. The sequence goes on along the minus strand of NW_024429212.1, from coordinate 2,945,744 downwards.
CACCACAGCTAAGGTGCATTAAATGGTAGAAATGCAGTCCACACAGCTACAGAAGAGGGAACCCCCAACGTTCATGAGGTTCTGAAGAGGCCCCACTGTGGTCTGACCCCACCACACAGCTGTGTGGTGTTCTTTGTATTGTGCAACCTCTCCGTTGTGATTCAATCTCCTATGAGATGAAATGTCTCTATACCCTCACTGTTAGACACAGAGCACATTTTTAGCACATATATTCAAAAGACATTTCCCTAATCAGGAATGGATGAGAGCCTCATTGGGCCACACCACTACATCAATTGCTGTACTAAAGTCTCTCTGATCTGAGCCTCTCTAAATGGTGTTAAATGAACCTTTGCTATTCTGAATTATATTATGCTGATTATGAGTGAAATTAAATTATTTCCATTTTTAACCATGCATCCGTTTTCTCTATAAGTTGTATTTTTATGGTTTATCTAATTTTCTACTATTACTGATTATAGAGAATATTTGTATAATTTAAAGTTTTATTAACAACAAAAATCTAATATGCTGATTTCCATTTCAGTGAACGTGGCTCTTATGCTCACTGCTAAAAGCAACAGGAAGCTACAGTATGTTAGGGAAGAGGTAAGTGCATAAGTATACTAGTTGAATACTATTTAAACAATGAGAAAATAATCTAAAACATCCTTTACAAGGAGTGTATATTTGCTTTCATTGTTTAACTTCGGCATTGCATATTTAATTCTCATATATCCTCAGAATAGGTTTTTATACTGCTATGGACACTACTGAAATCAAACAGTAGATCTTAAACATTCCTACCATATACATAGGAGAAAATAAATGTGGTGACCGATGCTAGTATGTGGTAATGTTTTCACGAGGTCCATATATATCAAAGCAGCATGTTATAAACACAGATTATATTCTGTTTTGTGTAGAAAGTGTATCTAAATAAATCTCACCGGATTTAGTGGGTTATTACTAAAAAGGTAAGCAACAGGGAGGAGGACGAGTGTATTGGGAGGACATAGAGCTGGATAATGTGACAGATTATATTTGATTAAATACATATATATATATATACACATATATATACAGAGAAGTTTAAAGAAGAAAACCAAAGAATATTTAAAGAGCAGAAATTGACTATATAGGATGAACATGCCAGAAACAATATGTAGATAATATGGCCATATATGGAGAAGGGTGAGGAATAAGTTTCCTTTTTCCCAAAATGTATGAATTTGATAGTCTATTTAGTACACAAGAACTCTTTTTATTGCATGTCATAGTGTCAAATTTTAGATCTGTACTAATTTTAACACCGTATCTTCTCATATTTAGTTCTAGTTCATTTACAGAGGGAATTCTCAATGTAACATTTCTGATGTTTTTATAAATTCTCAGTCAAAGTCAAGTTTAGAATGGCCCTGTTGAACATCATCAGGAAGTCTCATGATTGGCACGAACCCAAGAATTATGAGATGTAGACAAGGTGCAGGTGAGGACCTTGCTTGGAGGAATTTTGTGTAACTGCTGTATGCTTGGCTGTGCAGGAGGCCTGGACACTGGGTCCTGGGACATCTTTCTAGTCCGTATCTTACATTGTCTGTATTCAGAATATTGAACTCCTTTTTTCCCTTTCTGTTTACTAACTCCAGCTCTCTAGTAGCCGATTTACCTAAATCATATACTTCTTCAAAAATGTAATTTTGATAAAATTCAAAAACATTAAATTGGAAAGCATTTGTGCAATGATATTCAGAATCTCGAAGGTTCCCAGACATAGAATGTGTCTGTAAATTTAATGCATCCTGGCATAGCAGAAAAATAATAGCCTCAGGAGACCAAGAGACTTATAATAGAATCTTGATTGTTTCCACTGACTAGCTCCACGGGCTTGGTCAAGTTAATTATCCTTTCTGAGTCATCTGTAAAAGAGGAAGATGGTATCAAAGCAAACTTAATGATGTGCCGTGTGCAGATGAACAGCCTTAAGCCTGGTCATCAATGGCTTGTGCAGTGATCCCATGGCCTCTGAAGAAGATGGTAGCTATTAGAATGCCCTGTCTTCCCCTGTCTTACCCCTTAGACCCAGATTCCAACTGGGCTACAGTGGCACATTTTTGTGGCACATGGAAAGACCTGATGCTTATGTTTTAATGGTCATTATGGCTCAGTCTCTCTGCCTTTGTAGGAGTGGGAAGCAGCTGAAGGTTGCACACATCCCCAAGGGTTGTGTCTAGTGAAATAACTAATGGGCCAAGATTCCACAGAGTTTTGCTGATTGCCTCATAAACTCATTAATAGTTCCCTGAAGCTACAACTTCCATTATTTTAGATCTTTTAGGAATCACAAGTATTTTATTCAGAAAGATTGGTTCCTCCATGTACTTGTTAGATACCAGTTAATATTTCACAGCTTCTGTAGTCATGAGTTACAAGATGGCCCTCTGTAAAATAAGGTGGCCATAGCCTTCAGGCTGACACAAACTAATATCCCAGGTGGGGGGACACCCAAAGGCCATCCAGAACTTCCTTTTGTACCATTTACTTCATGGATTTGGGCTCACTAATCTCCTTTTCTGAGACTCATCTATTGACATATCATAGACCTATGTCATAATGAAGTTCACAGCACCGAAGGGCATAGTATATCCATTTTTATTTTTTTGGTTTTTCAAGACAGGATTTCTCTGTATTGTTTTGGAGGCTGTCCTGGAACTTGCTCTGTAGACTAGGGTGGCCTCAAACTTACAGAGATCTGCCTGCCTCTGGGTATATCCATTTCTTAAGGGATCCAGGTTCCATCTCTAAAGTTCTTGGCTCTCAACTTTAACCCACAGATGATTATATCTGACAATACTAATTACAACAGCTAATCTCCAAGAGAATATTCTTCAGGAAGTGGCTGACTCAAGGTCTGTGGAACCAGAGGCAGAGGCCTCTGAGCATCCCAAAGGCTGCATAAAAACCAAGCGTAGACTCAATTAAACAAACAACAAACAAAAGCAATACTCAGTTCTTTCTGAAAGTGCTAGTAAAATTCAGGAGCTTTGTTTACCATGTTTACAAACCATGAGCAGGTGTACTTTAATGTTTAAATGTAGATATAAATTATAGGTTTAAATTTGGTTATAAATAATATGTTTAAGATACCATTATTGAGTAAAATGTAGTAATAACAATGTGACTTAGAAAAATCACCTTTTCAATTCAATTTGTTTTTAGCTAACACATAAAACATGCTATACATATTTTTTCCACTGGCCAGTGTATATTGTTTTCTCAAATGCAAATATTATGTTTTCTGCTCAAATATATTTGTGTGTTCCAAAGCATCTTTTTGCGGTGCATAGATTCAAAAAGTCTTTCTCTAATCTTTTTTAGATATATGGTCACAGCAGAGTCTCTTGCTATTATACATACCTAGAGTCAGCTCACTGGCCAAGCCTCCTGCATCCTCCCTTCCCAGCCTCTGGTCGTTCTTCTTCTACCAAACCTCTACAAGCTCAATGCTTTAACAGATCATGGAGGAGGACATGCTGATGGGAACTGAAATGCTGTACTGGGCTTGTTTCACTTCACACCATGAACCTTGCTGTAAATGACAGGATTTGATCCTTGCGCTTGCAGATGGTACCCGTGTTCATCTTGGATTAGAACGACGCAGTTGTGTGCACAATCATTAGGCATCTTAGAAGGAAGACAGCGGAAATCATTCTGTAATTTGATCTGATTTTTTCATTGTGATGTCAGCAAAGAACTGACAAAGTCTCTTACAGCAGAATTGACCCTTAAAACCTCCTACTGAGTTTACTTCTATTCCCACCCTGAAGCCAGCCACTCAGACATACCTGCCAGCCCTCCTCAAGTGGAAACTCCCATTGGAGTTCAAAAGAAATTTCATGATAATCCCTCCCTTTCTGCCCAAGGCAGAGTGGAAGAATGATGTTTTCCCAAGGCCTGTAGTATATATGCATGGGATGTTCATCACCACAAACCCACTCACTCCTCTGACCCACTTGTCCTATTACTCGGTGCTTATTCTCTGGAGTTGACATAATCATTTTTCACTTAAGCCACCCAATGTATCAAACACTGTTACTCACCATGTTGAAAGCTTTTACATTACATGTTATAAAATGGATAAATAGCAGCAGATTCTCATGAAATGGACATAAAATTAATATCACAGAAAGTTTTATAAGGTTCTAAATTCAATCAAGCAGCAGCTACTGGAGTCTTAGAAACTATTGGGGGCAGAAAAGGCAAACAAGCAAGTGACTTTAACATATGAACTAGTGGTTTGGATATATCCATAGAAAGTCATTTTATGATGTATAATTTGATTTCTTTTACAGCATGCCAAATCCTGAAAGTTGTCCTTCGACTTCTGCACATGTGCTGTATACTCACGTGTCTACCGCTTCTCTGTCTGTCTGTCTGTCTGTCTGTCTGTCTGTCTGTCTGTCTGTCTCTCTATATATGTACATGTATATGCATATATATGTATGTATTTATGTATGTGCGTGCACACACGATAAAAACTTTACCAATTAATTACACTCTTAAATAGATCATGGTTAGATAAAACCCACAAAGGCAAATTTGTAACAGGTAAAATATTCATCAAATTTAAAATTGCTCCATCTTCCTCATCATATTTTTTAGAAAACAATAAAAATTCATTTATTAAAGGAATCATAGTTATGTATTTGAACCATTTACATATATGTTCTCATTAAGAGTCTAAAACAGTGCAATATTTTAAATATTTACGATATTTATAAACCAGCAATATTGTTACTTGAGACTTTTCTTGATTTTCTCATAAGTCAGGTAAAAAATTGAAAACCGTTGGAACATTAGTATACAGATGTCAGGTAATAATTGAAATGGTAATAAGTGGCAGTGTTACATTTATTTCAAAATAGAAATGGAATTTAACAGTTGGAAATATATTGCCCCAGCATGTTAATGAGGAGGAGAAAAACAGTGATATGTAAGATTTATTCTTGAATAAAATCAGCAGTTTCGGGAAATAAGAAGATAACTGGGTCCAGGAGATGGCTCAGCAGGTAGGGGTGCTTGCTGCCAAGACTGATCCACCAGGCTGGATCCCAGGGACTTACATGGTAGGAAAAATGTGCCAACTCCTATAGGCTGTGCTTTCAACTTCATTGCTGCACATCACAGCAATTCCCACCCAACCACAATCGTACTCATACATGAAACTAAATTAGCAAATAGAATAAAAGTTTAAAGCCTTTAAAATGCCGATAATCTCATGTATGGACACTTAACTATTCTCATGCGTATGATGCTCTAAGTTTGGGTGCCAGAATCCACATAAATGTTTAAGGGGAGCACAAATTCTGAAAGTTGTTCTTTGACCTCCACACATGTGCTGTGATACTCATCTACCTGACAACTCCCTCTCTAAATATATATGACTGTGTAACTGATACAAGTATTCAGCAAATTTACAATCAGTCTATTTTCATCCTCACATTTTACTTTTAGAAAACAATAAACCATTGATTTCTTAAAGGAATCATTGTTACACATTTGAACCATAGATACATATATGCTATTGTTAAGAGTCTAAAACAGAGCTGCCAAAAATAAAAAAATCAAACAATCTGAGCTGTATCTCTAGTTTATGCCTGGCATTTTAGCTGGGCAGTGGTGGCATGTGCCTTTAATCCCAGTACTTGGGAGGCAGAGGCAGGCAGATCTCTGTGAGTTTGAGGCCAGCCTTGTCTACAGAGTGTGTTCCAGAACAGCCAAGGATTGTTACACAGGGAAACCCTGTCTTGATAAACAAACAAAAAAATCAAAACAGAGTGATCTTCTTTTTAATATTTATAACCAAGCACTGACATTATATACATATGTGTATATGTATGTATGTATCATAAAAATAAAATTTTGAAGTATAATGGATCAGGAGCAATTCCAAATAACGACCTTGAACAAGCTGTGGCTTCCATTAGTATTGACTAACTTTGTTTTTTCTCTGTTGTTTTCTGACACAATGGAATAAAACAATAACTAACATTGGCCTGTGGGTACAACCATAGATATTTTGGAGTATCTTCATACCATGAACAATTAGCTATATAAGAGTAGTGTTTTCAACTAAGTGTAAGGCTCCTTCAATGGGTTTTGACCCAGTTAATAGTATGAGGCATGGGTTTCTTCTCCTGTGGTGGCCTCATATCTTCTCATGCAGCAAATGTTAGGATCATGACAGTCATGCCAGTGTTGTAGCAGTGAGCACATTTTGCCTGGAGGGTTGTTTTGTACTTTTTGTGTTCACAACCACATTGCATAAGATCTCTTATGAAATGAAAATTAAAACTACTTTGAAATTCTATTTAACTTCAGCTATACTTTAGCAGCAGCCTGTAGAGCACCCTACAGACCCTTCTGTGACACAAGAGGAAACTTCCAGCTCAGTCCCACCTACCTGTTCATCTGTGGCTTGCGGTCAATGGGTGTTGTGTGTTCAGCATCAGGGTTCTGTCAAAGTGCCAGTGGAAAACTGATAGGAATGGTGAAAACCTGCATTGCTCTGGAGGCTTTGGAGGACTCACTGATCAATACTTAATAGGAGTTATCCAACTCCTAGGACTTGGATTTTGTCTAATAACCCATTTTTGAGGAGTAGTATTACTGAATCCTGTAGTATATCTCAGCTCCCTCTCTACCTCCATTTCATAAAGTAGTAGGCATCCTTTTATATCTCCTCCATGCAGGAAACACTTGACTCTCATGTCTTTTCTACCCCATCCAGATTTAAACACCCCCAAACTAGTATCTCTCTTCTTGTTTGTTATGTTTGTTTTGTTCCGATAGCCTCTCCTTTAAAGCATCCTTTGCCCAGTGGCCCCTTTCTACTTTAATGAATGCTAAAGTTACCCTAACTAAACACACAAATCTAAAGGTTTAATGCCAGAATCTACATATGACAGACAACATGCAGGTTTGTCTTTCTGGTCTTAGTAATTTGTTAACAGTTTTATTCATTTACTCGTACTTTTCACAACATCATTTTTCTTTACAGTAGCTAAATACAACATTAATATGTAGTATAGTTTCATATATCAATTTATTCCCTCATTGCTATCTGGATTGATCCCATGTCCTAGCTATATTTGTTAATGGCTAGCAATGAAAACAAGCGAATGGGCGTCTCTGTAGAAGGCAAGCAGAGTCTTGGGCTGTATGTCCAGGGGTGGTAGAGCTGGATTATTTGCATTCTATCTTTTGTTTTAAAAAATTCTTCATAGTGTTTTTTATGGTGAATGCACCTGCTATGCACCCTAATCAGAAGCAGACAGCAATTCTTCTTTCTCCTCATCTTTTCCAATATTTCTTGTCTTAAAAAAGAGTTATTTGTCTGCTTGTATGTATGTATCCCTATTGTCCATGGAGATCACAAAAGGTCTTTGAATCCTCTGGAACTGGAGTTGCAAATGGTTACGAGGCACCACATAGGTGCTGGGAGCTGAACATGGTCTAGGATTGATAATTTAAATCTTTATTTTATGTGTGTGGGGGTTTTGCTTGCATATATGTCTGGGCACCTCATGCATGCAGTAACCAAGAGGTTAGTGGAGAGCACTGGATCCTCTGGAGCTGGAGTTATAGATGGGCAGTAGCCACTCTGTGCATGCTGTGAACTGAACCAGGGTGCTTTTGTAAAAGCTCCCAATGCTCTTGGCTGAGCCATCTCTGGCCCTTACAGTACATTTTTTTAAACATCATAAATGCCACACACTGTGGATGTGCACAGCATAAACTATTGTCATAAAGTATAGCTGAAGTTAAATAGAATTTCAAAATAGTTTTAATTTTCATTTCTATGACAGCTAACGACATCAACAGTACTCAGAAAGCATGACACGTATGTATGTAATTACCAAAGAATAAATTTAATAAAATTTATTAAAATTAAAGAATGAAATAGAAACCATTTTAGTATACAGCTATATAATGATGATAACTATTTAGAAAATTAGTGGAAAAACATCTCATGTGCTATCTATATGTATGGAAAAATAGCAATGAGAATTTAGGATAAAGTCTTCAAAACAAATTAGAGAATTGTGCAAAACTACATGAAGAAAATCACAAGCCTCCCCTGTGAAGAAAAGAGGTTGCTTCATGAGTACTATATGAATGTGTGTTTCTTAGTTTGTAAATTTCTATGTTCAAAAAAGCTGTAAATACTGGGGCTGGAGAGACTTCTCAGATATTAAGAGTAAAGGTGAAACGAGGTTCAGTTCCCAGTTCACATAACAACTCATGGCTATCTATTGACTCTAGTTAGAGAGAATCTGACACCCTCTACTGACCTCCTTGGGCACTACATGATATATGTGGTTTATAGGTATATATGAGACAAGCCCACATATATACAAAATAAAAGTAAATAAAATTATATGTATTTATCTTAGCCATAACACTTTTCCAATTTTTTTTGGTTTTATGAGACAGGGTTTCTCTGTATTGTTTTGGAGGCTATCGGTCCAGCCCAGCCTCGAACTCACAGAGATCTGCCTGCCTCTGCCTCCCGAGTGCTGGGATTAAAGTGGTGTGCCACCACCGCCCGGCATCACTTTTCCAATTGTAACAAAAACACAATGGTCATACCCACAGACAAATATGAGGCCTTTTTCTGACTAGCACAATGTTCCTTTAACTTAAATATTGAAATGAAAATCCACATGCCTGTGTTTTGTTAGCATCATGAGTCTTAATTCTGAATTTCATGCAGAACGCTACAGAAAATTCTACTTTTGGATTCTATGGGATTTGTGTGTGTGTGTGCATGCATGAGTGTGCATGTGCGTGCATGCGTAAGTGTGCCTGCATGCATGAGTGACTGTGTGTGTGCATGTGTGAGTGAGGGTGTGTGCCTGTGTGTATGTGTGCGTGAGTGTGGGTGCACACACATGGGTGAGATTGTTGTGTTCTTCATCTTTTATCTCCTATGCATGAATGTTTACTTGCATGTGTGTTTTTGAAACACGTGTGCAGTTCCTGAAGACACCAGAAGAGAAAGAACACCAGGTCCCTTGGAATTGCAGATAAAGATGGTTGTGAACTACTGTGGGAACAATGGGAACAGAACATCTGCAATTGCAATCAGTGTTCTTAATCACTGAGCTACCACTTCAGCCCTCAAAACTACATGTTTTATTTTTCTGAGACAGGGTTTCTCTGTATTGTTGTGGAGCCTATTCTGGAATTTGCTCCGGAGACCAGGCTTGGTCTCAAACTCACAGAGATCCACCTGCCTCTGCTTCCTGAGTGCTGGGATTAAAGGCATGTGCCACCACTGCCCAGCAAAACTACACGTTTTAACACTGTAAGAACCTCACATTGTACATATACACAGATAAAGTGTAGCCATGATTTTATTTAGCAAATTTCATACATACTTGTTCATTCATTGTATTATATGCAGACAACTCTAATTGTAATTATGTGCTTCCAAATTAAATATCAAAGTTTAAGGATGTTTTGGCATCTTAATATCTGAAATAAGAGGAGTCCTTCTCATTCTGACCTGATATGTATTCAAAGAACACCTTGAATGCAAAATGAAGATGATCAGGAAGCATACCACAGTTGTGAAGTTATTCTAGAAAAACTGCAAATGTAACTTTGGGGACTGTGCAACCCAAACAGATAAATGCCACAAAACACAGAGCGGAACCCCAAAATTGATGACCATCAGAAGCAGATCCCCCATTCATGGCATATCTTCCCAACAAAATTAATCTGAAGTGTTCTTGTTAATTCACCATGGAAGGATTCCCAGTGCATTGAAAGAAAGTAATGGGTAGGAGAGAAACCTTCCATCCGAATGCTAATTGGGTTTCTATATTTGTACAAATTGATGACTGCAGCTATGCACAAAACAATTATGACCTGAAGTTAATATTAATTAGACTCTCCTTGCCTAACATTTTCCTCCAGGGTCAATACATTGTTAATTCTTTCAAGAGAAGGTAATTATTGTCGTGGTAACTGATGGAGTTCGTGCTCAAGGTGGGTCTGAAGTACTCAGGTGTGGTGAGGCTGACTAGGTTTGTAAATATTTCATAACTTGTAGAAAAATATGCAAAGTCATTTGTAAAGTTGGCTTCTATTTGCCTGAGGACAAATCTCAGCTCAAAAGATGAACTTTCAGAAGAGTTGTGTGATATGCATACCACATAAAATAACCTATAAACATCCCTGTTTCCCAAATACAAGCCAAAAAGAAAACTAAAATGGAACTCAATTATAACATAACCAAGATTCTGCACTACATTCAGTAAATTTACAAACAGTATTTTTTAAGAAAATGCTATTTGGAGAGTAAAGTGTGTTGATTAAAAGTTGATAATAACATGAGGTCATTCTAGTAGGGCATAAGAGTTAGTGGAACAACTTCCTATTTGCTCAGGGTGTTAGTTCTCAGAACATATGTATGCCACAGTGTGCAGTTTGAAAAACGAGACCATGTTTCTATCCTATTGTTTAATTGCATTATTCAAGTTAGGACTGGAATGCATCTCTGGTATAAGCTATCTATCCATTGTCAAGTATCCTGGACTCAGTTTCCAGGAGTCAAGGTTATATTTATCATCCCCAAGATTCTTGTTCCCAATTCAATGTTTTCTCTCTCAAGTTTAACAGGGTAGTTGTTGTGAACCACAGCTCATGCAGTCTTTATGATTTTATTGAAAATGGGCACTAGATCTTTATCTGTTTCTAAACTACTGTTGTTTCATCTCTCTTACTCACTGAACAGTATTATTTTTCTCCTCTGACCTTCTAAAAGGGGATTAGTAAATTCTTTTTAAAGTGTGCACATGAATTTTGGAGGCAGACATGTTGAAAGTTCGTAGGGGGACCAAGGTAAGTAATAGAGATGGATATGATTAAAATATACTATATGCAGACATGGAATTTTCAAAGAGTAAAAACCCTTCACATACAACAGTGATGGTAGTGGGCCAGAAAGTCATGGCAGGAGTGAGCTGCTTACTGCCAGTCATGATGGCATAGTCCTCCAAATTCCCTTATGAGCGTCTCTTATCATTGTTTTGTTCAGGACAGCTCTGTTTTGAAATCTTTAAACATAGTTAAACTTCATGGAGGTGCAAATCCAGGATACACACCCATGGCATCCAAGGTGAGCTTTTCTCTACACTGTACATGTCATGATTAGTCATGATTAGGATGGACTCTCTGCATTCTAGGCTCACCTCTGCTTTTCTGGGCCACAGTGGTGCTGGTGCTCACTTGCAAGCCAATGATGTACATTTTAGACGTCTTTTCTCCACTGTAGTACCTCTCCAAGTCACTCACCCTCCTCCTGACACAAGCTATTCTAGAGTTCTTGAGCAGTTGCCCCTGAGTCCCACACAGTCATAAGCCCTTCGCCCTTCAATCTTGACATCACTATAATGGAATTTGGCCTGCTCCTCCTTTGAAAGTGTCAACTCTATCCCTTTACAGATGCTTTCTTTCACCCTTGTATATAAGACTTCTAAATTTTATCCCTCATGTAATTTGAACAGAAAGCATTATATGTGCATTGAGTCTCACTTTCACTGTGCCAGGGAACAGCCCAGAGGCTGAGATTCCCCAACTGCAATCTCTTCTCCCTGGATATACAGCTCATTCACATATTAACTGGCCACTATCCTAGGACCTGCTTCCTTCCACTTATGACTTTGAGAAGTGTTGAAATGAGTCTCTCCTGGGAAGAAAAGCCTAGAACTGTCATGGAATGTTTATTCTCTTCTGAAATTTGAAGCTTTGCTATGGGGAGTACTTTGGAAACCAAGCTTGCCTGGAAGGCCAGAAGATTGGAGGAGTGAAAGGCAACTGTTTTGGTCACCTACCATCTGCCTAGAATTAGGAATGTGACCTTATTGCATGATTTCCTGATGAACAGGAAGACATAAGGATGTGAAATGAAATAGTGTGTTTTCAGGGTGCCATACCAAAAGCAACAGAGCTGTATGAATCCACAGTATCACTTCCCTAAGTCTCCCAAGGACAGACATCCTTGAGAAGAAATGCTTCTGTGATGGAAAAAATATCATCTTTTAAACTTTAGGTACTTTTCCTAATGAACTATTTCAACATGTGTAGATAGCATCATATCTTGCTGTTGGAAAATTCACTGTAGTTCAATAAAGTATCCAGAGAAAATTTGTAATTACATCAGGAGAGTCAAAGTAGGGACATAAAAATCACCATTATAGTAACATCGGCAAAGGGAAAATGGCAGAAGTAAAATGCTTCACATGCCTGAGAATGTCTCTTTCCTAGAGTATAATAGAATTGGTAAGATACTTGAATCTCAAGTCTAGCTTGCTAGATGGAGAGATTAATTTATATAACTATTCATACAGAAATTAATTAGCCCACCACTATATCACAGGACTGCAAACTCATTAATTGACTTGAAGAGTCAAAAATCAAAAGAGTACTTTCAGGTATCACTTTTATATCAGAAGAGCAATCAGGAAAGCAAGCTGTTGGAAAACTCAGAGAAGTGAACCTCCTGAGCATCAGACATCAAAGGCACTCAGTTCACATATTAAAAGTTGTTATTCTTAGATGTTCACAGCACCAAAAGACGTCAGTGATGACACATCCATGCATTTATTGATAGGCTCAATCCCAATGGTGAGTACATCTCATGAGAAGGCATTGGGTCACTCTCCTTGTGTAAGTGCAACATGCACACATATACCAATAGGATTATTCATTGTACACAGTGTGAGAGTCAAGGTATCTTTTTCCCCCTTTGTAGAAGAGGAATATAATTCAACATGCAATAAACACCTGGTATATGATGCCTCATTTGTGGTATTCATACAGAAATAAAACAAATATCCTGTCTTCAGTTCTATGCAACATAAACAATTAAAAGCCAACTAAATATGTAAGCAGGAAAAATTACTTATTAGCATGTTATATTTTCAGAATTATGAAAGAATACAGGGAAGTAAACATCAGGCTGTACTTCCATTAGCAATCCAAAGAAATAGTCTTTGGATGGACACAGAACCCCTGCTGTCTCCCAGTCATGGGCAGGGTAATCACCATAGTCCCTTCACCAAGCCTACCCTTGTGTGTTGCTGGAGTTTCTTGTCCTGCCAGGTCCTGCTGCCCTTCTCAGTCCTAAATTAGCACACAGAGACATATACTAATTTATAAAGTGTTGGCCGATGGCTAGGGCTTCTTATTGGCTAGCTCTGTCTTAATTATTAACCCCAAACTACCAATCTATGTATTTCTACATGGCCTTATATTAGCAGAGACTGCCTGGCAAGTACTATCCTCCTGATCTTTACACTGTGTCTCTCCACAGTCTCTCTCTGTCTACCTTTCTCAGAATTCTTCATTTCCTAGTCCTACCCATCTTCCTGCCTCTATTGGTGAAACAGTGTTTTACTCATCAGTCAATAAGACATACATACATATATATATATATATATATATATATATATATATATATACAGAAGGACATCCTCCATCACATGTGCATCTTGGGTACTCACAGAGTTCTTCTAAATCCATATTGTGTGCTTCAGTGAATACCCCTATCCGTTTCTGAAACCTTCATTGCACAAGACCACCTCACACATCCATGATCCTCTCCAGAATCAGTAACTATTTATTTTAGATAGCAAAAACAAACAAACTAAAAGCAGTTGTATAGAGGGTATTGGTTCAGATCCACACAACATAGAATTAAGATTTCAAGAAACAGCACCTAAAATGACACACATCATAAATAATTTGTTTCAAATTAGGTCTAAAGCTACTTACCTACAACAGCTTTTGATGGCAGAGTATTTTTTGTTGCATGTGTTTTAACTAAATTAGGTCAGAAATAATTATACTCTTGCTTCTGTTGTAGATTTAGATAAAATGTGTCTGCCTAAAATGTAGGTTTTCAATCTGTAATTTCCTAATAAACTGCCAGCAGAGAAAATGAGATCAGCAGGCAATGTCCTTGCTCTGACCAAATGCATTACTGCATTACTTCACCTCTGTTTAGAGTGATCCTTATGGATCAGACACACACAGAGGGAGACAATAGAGGGACAGATGGATGGATTACCCATGAATACACGAAACTGGTGAAGGATTTCAATGTCTACACTTTCACAGAGATAAAACAAAGTGCAGGATTTTCATAAGAGTTTAAGCTTTGTCCTAATCCTTGTTCTTACTGTAACTAAGGAACAATTGATGCCTTTGTGGGAACATGGGATATTTGTAACATTAAATTGGGTTTTGTTTGTTTGTTTGTTTTGTTTTTAACTTGGTGATAACACATGAAGAAATTAAGTTTATGCTTTCTTAGAATCTTCATCCATATGAACCAATCTTCAATGAGCTGGAAGGGATTATGCTTGCTGCTACTAGGGCTGAAAGGTAATCACAAATTTTATGTAGTTATGGACACTGTGAACTAAAACAATAAGTAAGGTGCTGGCAAGACACACTGGGCAGTGCAGTAGTGGCATAGATATTATGGGGATAGCCAATTGCTTTCTGCTTAAATATAAGTCCTAATCCATGAGATGGGACCCATACCTGGCATAGTTATCATGGACAAGAATATGTGCCTAGATTGGTCATAGGCTAAGGCTAAGAATATTTTTTTTGTACAGGGTGATAAATACAGATCTATTTGTATTCTTCTACATGCTTACATCCAATTATGTCAGTATCACTTTTTCCTTGAATAATTTTGGCTTCGTTGTCAAAAATCAGGTGTCCATAGTTGTGTGGATTTATGTCTGAGTTTTATTACATTCCACTGATCTACCTCACTGTTTTTATGCTAATACCATACAGTTTTTATCACTATAGTTCTGTAGTAGTGCTTAAAATTAGGGGTGGTGATAACCGCAGAAGTTGTTTTATTGTACAGAATTGTCTTAGTTATCCTGGGTTTTTTGTTTTTCCATATGAAGTTGAGTATTATTCATTCAAGGCCTGCAAAGAATTGTGTTGGGATTTTAATGGGGATTGCATTGAATCTATAGATTTCTTTTGAGAAGATGGCCATTTTTTCTATGTTATTCCTACCAATTCATGAGCAAGGGAGGTCTTTCAATCTTTGAATATCTTCTCCAATTTCTTTCTTAAGACTTGAAAGAGAATATTAGAAGCAGGTAAATTTGGGGTCAAGAAAAATCTGGCAAAAGAAAATCCCCCAGGAACCAACAGGGATGACCCCATGAAAGACTCTGAGCAACAGTCTATATGTAGTCTTAATTGGCCATCTCCTATGACCAGGCAAGACTTCAAGTGGAGAACATGGGAAACCAACTCTATCATATAATGTTTGACCTACAGTCTGTCCTGACTATGGAATATATTGGGATAAAAAATGATATAGATAGTGAGAAAGTAGCCAACCAATAACTGATCTTGCCTAAAAGCCATGCCAGGAGAGTAAGCTCATTGCTGACACTGCCTGGAGTGCCAGGACTCACATAGAAGATGGCCCAGGGACATAGGGCAGAATCAAACATGAGTAGAGAAAAATATGTCAATGTAATGATACCTAATGTTATTCTGCTATACTAACAGATTGGTGCCTAGCCGAGTTGTCCCCAGAGCAGCTTCATCCAGCAACTGATAGAAACAGATATAGAGACCCACAGTCAAACATCATGCTGAGCTCAATGAGTCCTGCAGAAGAGAGGCAGAAAGGATTGTAGAAGTCAAAAGGGTCAAAGATACCATAAGAAAACTCACAGTCAGCAAAGCTGGGTTCACAGTGGCTGACAACCAGGAATCCTGCATGAGACTGATGCAGGCACTCTGCAGAAATGTTACAGTTGTATAGCTTGGGCCTCTTGTGCAGCTCTAAACAGTGGGAACAGGGACTATCCATGACTCCTTTGTTGGCTTTTGGGATGCTGCTTGTGAAACGGTGCAACCTGGCCATCCTTAATACATGGGCTGTCTCTTCATCTTACTGCAACTTACTGCCATGTTTTGTTGCTCTTCATGGGACACCTGTCCTTTCCTGACCAGAAGAGAAGGAGGAGTGGATTGAGGGTTGGGGTGGGATAGGTAGGAGAAGAGGTAGGGGGAAACTGCAGTCCATATGTAAAATAAAAATAAAACAAAAAGAATATTCTGTTATTATTCTACTAAATGTACATAGTATTAAAATTACACCTAGTGACTTATTTTTACACCCATAGACTATTGTGTTTGTCAACCCTCCCCAAGCATTTCCTTGCTGCTGATGGCAATGAACAGAGATACTCAAATGATCAATATAGAGAGAATAAGAAGCTGTGCAGTAACTGTCTTAAATCAGCTAGGGATCATTTCAGAAGAGTGGACAGAAAGACTGTGGTTCCTGACTACAAAGAAACAGTGTTTTCTTGATACAGTGGGGCAGATGTGTATGTGATTGTGATGGCTAGCTACATAAGGCCTGGGAAAAGCTCATATCAAAGGATATCTCAGCATGCTCCACCCCTAGCTGAGGAACAACTGACATTTTATAACTTCAGGAAAAGGGAGTCAGGTTTCTTAAAGACATGTCCCCTGGTAGGTTGATCACTCTCTTCTGGGTAGGGTATACACCCAGGAAAACCAAGAGTCAGAACAATGGGAAGGGTTTATAAAAAGAGATAACATGAAGACTGATAGATAAGGAGGTAAGGGTAGATGTGGGAAAAGCTGGGGTAGGAGGGAATGAAAATGATCAAAATATATTATCTCGATGAATTAATAAAAATGATCTTTTAAAAAGTTGGTGATGGCCGTGTTGCCAACTTTTAGTTAACACAGTATAAGACATATAGCACAAATAGAACAATATGTCACAAGAAAGTAAGCTCATGTACTGCATTTTCATGTTCAAAAGAGATATTTCAAGAGCAAGGCTGTGGAAAGGCATATCCCTGAAGACATAAAAACAGTGTTTCATACATGAAAGGACAATTGATTAAATCACAATGAGAATTTTTGACCTGGTCCACAAATGCTTATGAGTATATATAAATCATCTCTAGTTTGCCCTTTCATGTCAAGTCAAGAAAAATAGCACAGTTACTGAATAAGTAGATAGATTTGTAGTTCATGTCAAATAGTCTCTGAAAATCTTTGAAGATCACTTTTTTCTTAATTTTTAATCTCCTTTATCTCTCACAGGAAAGTTCTAAGTCTTCTAGGAAGCTAATTTTGAGATGTAAATGAAAGTAATCACAGAAAATTCTCTATTCAATTTTTAGTTAAGTAACAAATTCATTTTTTAGAATTTTCATCATCTAGCTGAACAGAATTTCAGATTAATTTTATTTGGCTATTTTAGCTGGCAACCATAACAAAGCTCTATGATTCACAGAATACCAGCATAAGGCATACAAGTATTCATTTAAGAGGTAGCACCCCACAGCTACAATATCAGGATTCAAATTCCAACAACTTGGTAGGTAGTGGGATCTCTCTGCTTCTTGAATTCTCCTCTGCCAAATGGCAAGGCTGTCATCCCTAATGCTGTTCCCTCAAATCTGTTAACGCAACACTCTACATCATATGCTCAGCATCTTGTCCCATGTTCAGTACCTGCTGTCAGTCCATCTGCATTTTTCCTTTTGCATAGAGGTCTCAAGTTGCACTCGGAAGGTTTAACAGACTGCTCCTACCAGTGGTAAAGATAACAGCACACCATGCCTTATTGAAATAAGCATGCCACTCTTGAGACAATTACAGAATAACTATAAAGCACAACTTCTTTCCAGCATGCACTTCCCTCTTGACGATGAGAATATTAAATAGTTTCCAGTGTTGAATGATAAGAAATTCTAACACCTAAGAGTGTGCCAGGCAAAACTAAATATCAAATTAAAGCCAAAGTGGAAGTATTTTGTGATACACTCCAGAGGCATGAGCCCATCAGCACAGACTCAGTCCTAGAATTCTCCCAGCTGCTGCCACCAGAAGAGGGCATCAGATTCCCTAGAACTGGGGTGACAGGCAGCCCTGTGTCACTTAATGTGGGTGGTATTACCCCATCCCACGTCTTCTGCAAGAGTACTAATTGCTCTTAAGTACTGAACTAATTCCTCAGCCCCCAATTGAAGATTTTAAAACATACTCAGTTTGGTCAAAGTTTTCCTTGTGCCCCAGAGCATCAAATGTAACATTAATTCTGAGCCTTATTTTAGTGCATTATCGGAAACTCCAATCATATAGCCATTCTATGAACATCTGTCTGTGTACTTCAAACATGGTGACAACAGGTCTGTGTGTTGCCTTCCCAATAATTAATACTAAACAGATTGTTTGTGTTGTTCTTCTCTGAACCCTCCCCCCACCCTGAAATTGAATCTAGTGGTTCCAAAGAGTACGTCAAGTTCAAAGCCAACAGGTGTCACATTGCATGGCCAATGTTTCTAAGTTGCCTTGTAAATAGGACATCAAAAATCATTGGAGCTTTCTATCACTTGGGGAATCATTGCTTCCCTCAACAAAATTTACAGCCGTCTTACTTTAACATGTATCTCAGAGCTTTTATCTTTAGTCGACTAGAGTGCCCAAGAGTAAAACTCACAAATTTCCTCAAGCAATTGTTCTCTGTGTGTTGATCACACACATATTTTCTTTCCTATAGCATAAAACAATGTGTGTGCAGCTGAGTGACTTGTGCACTGCAAGATACCAGTCATAAATATTTAGCTAAGGGAGTTTCCACCGGGTGCCATAAAGTGACTTGCTCTGAGCACTTCCTGAAACAGTGGTGGAAGGCAATGGAAGACCTGACCTCCACTTTATATAAAGATAATAGATTATATTCAGTAGCAGAGTAAGTTTAACAAGCTGAATTTTGTCTGACTCCCACCTCTAGTTTCCAAGTTAAATATGTGCCTTGTTCACCTTTTATTGGTGTTGCTTAGTAAATATGGATGACATTAAATTGTTAGAACTCCCCCCTTGTATTTCACTGAAATGTTAGCAGCAGGAAGGTCAGGAGATGCTTATGTGCTGTGTCTCCACTGGCGGGTTTCACTGTGGAGGTTAAGGGACTCACTCATAATGTTTCACATGAAAAGATATAAGACCGTGAACGGATGGCTTTCTGTGTGAGGTACAGCATCCTGCACCCACAGTTCCACAAGATAGTCATGGACAAGTGGAAGCTAGAATGCCCTCCCACAAACAGTGCACCTGCACCCCTAAGAGATCCAGGTTTAAGAGCGTCAAGGATTTGGGCTACATGGAAAAGCATCTACTTTTAAGCTTATAAATTAAAGGGCCTGAGGATATTAAAAAAAGACCTCAAAAGAGAAAACCTGTGCAGAAATGACAAACATGTAGTGTCCTCCTCCTAATAACAATGTCCACTGTAGTTCCCTTCACATCTGGTAAGAATATGATTGGGTACATCTATATGAAAACTATCTCAGCACAAAACTTGGAACCCTAAAATGTTTCAGTCACTGAAGCAGTGGAAGGAACATTTTGATGGTAAGTCTTTTATCTAGGAAAATGTTACATCTGATAATAAGGGTAGTTTGCGAAAGAGATTAGGTAAATTCATGAATGAGAAATGAATCAGGAGTTCAGTTATGACTATTGTGAGCAGGGAGAATTTTATCTTGTGTAAAACAAGAACTAAGTGTGAGGCACTAACAGATGGCTTTCCAGATTCTTTATGGGACAAAAGACTTGAATTCACATTTTAATTGCAGCAAAACTGAATTGTGTTTCTAAGACAACTGTTCTGACAAATGACAACACTCACCTGAGGCCATTGTCCTGCCCCCATATAACTCCTGTTCCCATACTGGAACCACAGATCCACAGGCACATGTTTATGGTTTCTATGTTAAAATGACAACATCTAAACTGCAGTGAACACACAGCCAATATCTAGGGCTGGATAAGATCTAATAATAGACACCGAGTGCATGGAAGGTCTCATCAGATCTGTGCTCATGTTGTGCTTGAGTGACCTGCAAACTCTCAGGTCATTTTAGTAGCATTTCATTATGAGAAGAGTCAGGGACTTTAGGTTTACATATATATATATATGTACATGCAAATGTGACAATATATGTGATAAGTATAATCTCAGGTAAACATCTTCACACACACACACACACACACACACACACACTTATTCTAGAGACAGTTATTGCCATCTTCAACAAATGTACTAAACACAAGAGGTTGAATCTGAACTTTGCACCTGGTAAGCTGGTTAAAAAAAGTTTCACACTGTGTTATAACTAGGCAACTCAGAGTGCTTGATTCTGTTCTTCACAGCAGATTTCAACATAGGGCTTCTGGAGAAGAAAACCAAATGACACGGTAGAGTGAGGTAGATGCATGCTCAAGCATGCTGCCTCCTTCTCTACCTCACCAATACATTATGTCACTAACCTAGCATCAGAACTTTTTTTAAGAATATCTGCAGCCTATGGTCTTAATTATATTTGCATGCAAATGTAACCAGTGTAAAATTGCTTGTGTATTCTATTTTTTTTCTTCACAAATATGTAGGGTACAACAAACAATAGAATAAGAGGAATACACCCGATCGGGTTTCTTTCTCCTCTTGTTTGTATATCTACATCCAAGTTTGATTCTATTTCACATGCTTAGGACACATGGAAAACTTAAGTGTACCCTTTCTGTTCACCCTTTTGTTATTTGAAAATATTCTGCTATATTTGGTAGAATGTAATAATGTCTCTACTGTCCCAAAGAAGTTGTATATATTAAACTATGAGAAAAAATGTGATCATATTAAACATAGTGAAATTCAAAATTAATGATTAATCAAAAGGGGGAAGAAATCTTTGATTGGGATATTCTTTCTTAAAATGTATTATCATATATATAATCATTTTTAATATAAGTCTGCACTTCTAAACATAGGTCTGCTATTTAGAATAAAAAGTAACTTCTTAGCAATTAAGGAGGGATTTGGAAGCTGTGCCATTTCCCTATTGACTCAGCTGAGGCCTGGCATTCCAACTGCAGCCACTGTTATAGACAGTAGAGGCCACAGCTGAGAGTCACACATGAGGATGAGCTACCTTTGACTTATCAGCTGCAATGTGCCTGTCCAGTGATTTGTGTCTGGGTCTAATGAAGAATGTACAGGATGCGGGCTGCTGGTGCTGGTGGCATCTGCTTCCAATACATTGTCACTGACAGCTGCTGGCAAACACTGAGTCTTTTGTATTGGTAATAAATATACCTAAGATGTCAGACCCTTGAAGGGTTGTACCCAAAAGACTAAGCTTGCCTGGGGTAGACCAGAACTCTCCCAGAGCAACTGGTTGATTGTCAATCATGGATGAAAGTCCACAGTGACTGCATGTGAACAAAAGAAATCAGTAAAAGCAATGTTAATAGCACAGTTTAACTGTTTGTAGATGAATGTGATTATATAACTCACATAAAAATGTCACTGACCACCTCATTTTGCATCTGTTTTCTGTTCTGGGTGTATGCTTATCCCCCAGGAAAGGCCTTTTTGGTGCTTTTCCTAGCATTTATAATTGAAAAGGAGAGATACTTTAGTTTCCAAAAGGATTTGATAATAATATAATTCAGTATTGATTTTATCTCTCAATTGATTAAAGTTAACAGGAAGTGTTTAATCCTTCTATTGCCCAGGTGGGCAAGTCCTCTGTGGCTACCTGAGGTGAGGATGGGCTTGCTGGGAGGTACAGGTCTATGTGAGTCCTTTACTGACCCATAGGTGGCGCTAGGCCCCCAGCAAGCATATGAACATTTTTTAAGACACAGATTAAATGTGACCACATAAGATCTTATATAATCCACGTGGATACAACTTAACTACCTAAAGTATGGTATCAGAGAACGAAGACAACCCTCAACAGCATCAGAGGAGAAGAAGACAGAGAAATGGACAAACGATGACTACTTAAAAGGCCCGTGAGACGGTAGAATAAAACTGTTACAGGGCTTTATACAGCCAGCTGGTCTATGCTAAAGCAATTCCTTGAAATTCATGTATTCAAAGTTGTGGAATAAAAATGCATGAATCTGAGAATAGCATTAACCCACTGCCACATCTCAGATTTACACTTAGTTTCCTTGCAGTGGTCAGCAAGGGGATGCCCTCAGAATGCAAATGGGGTTGACCTCCAATGAGGATAATCAGAGAGATGAGTTGGGATGTTGTGCACATTGTCTTTGTAATGCTGTTTGTTTGAGTAGCCAGCAGGGAGGGAGCTTGTGACAGCATGGTAACAGCTCATTTATAACCTCACACTTTTAATTACTGCCGAGATAGCTTGTTTAAATGGTAATATTCTCAGAGATTTCTGTAGTAATTAAACTTCATATCGGAGTCAGATATGTATCAGACTCAATGAAGAATCATCCAGGATCTGACAAGCACTTTCACTTTCGAAGGGTTCAGAATGCATTTTAATCAATGGTTTCTGTGCTACAGTCTCCTGTTTCCTACATAAACATTTTAATTGCAAATAAAGGGCCCTGGTTTTCAAAGACTCTTATTTACACCCTTCCCCTTCCATTTCCTTTTCTCCTTTCCAGTCTTTTCATCCCCCACCCTTCCTTCCCTTCTTCTCCCTGCTGGAGATTGACCTAGGCCCTTCAGCATACTAGACAAGTACTCCATGATTGACCTGCACCTCCCCAACCCTTTTCTATTTTGAGAAAGCTCCTCACTAAGCAAAATATTCATTTCCCTCAGTATAATGTATGATTTTTCTCATTAAAAGAATACATGTCTTGTTTGACTCTGTGTGTATATGCGCAACGTGTGTGTGCAGGCATGCAAGCCAGGGCACTGCCGCTAAGCCATCTCCCTAGCCCCAGCTTTTTGTCCACTTTCACAATACCTGGCAATAAGATTCAGTCTTTTTAAAATGGAACTCTTACATACATTGTGGAGCAGCTTTTTAGAGTTGCTGATGGTAATTACGGATGAAAATGCTCTTAAAGATAGTTTAGGCTCAGAAGTCTTTCAAAATTATTCTTTCAGTTATTTATAAAATGACTCCTTTTCTACACTTAGATTGTAGATACCCACCAAACAGTGTACACGTGGGATTTATTTTATGCAAACGATCCACCCTGCAAGGCATCTGATTGTGTTCCTTTCTGTGTGGTTTGCGTCATCCTTATTCTCCTCATGCAGAAACACAAATGTCCTCACGGAAGAGAGAGTGCAGGTGGATCATGAACTGAATTCATTAGCAGAGCAGATTCTCTCATTTGGGTACAGATGCTTTCCACATGTAAATTACTTTTTGCATTCTTTCCTCCCACTTGCTACACACAGATTTTTCTGGTTCTCTGCCCAGCACTTTTCAAGAAGGAGAACATATTACAGAAGCCGCATTTAACAGACCTCCAAAGCTGCAACATGCAGACAAGGAAACTGAGGTATGAAGTGACTCCCAGACTTCCACAGGACACACAGCTGGCTCATGTCAAATGAACAGACTTAGTGGCTTTTCTGTGCATTCAGTATTGGTTTGCAGAAAGTCACTTTAAAACAATATCTAAAAATTCATTGATGTCTGATTTTATTAAAATCTCAGAAAACACACCTAAATGTGTCAATACTTATTCACCAAAAAAACACTCAAGCTCCATATAGGCACCAATGGTCCTCTCTTGCTGACCTGGACTTTCAAGCATACAGACTCCTCACCCCAGAATTCCTCAAATATAGACATATCACTACTCATTACAGCCACATCTTTCATGAGAGCCACAGATGCCAGCAGGGTGACCCCAGTCACATCTTGATGTTGCCATGTGGGCTTCTTCCACTTGTAGCTTTGGTCTATTTTGTTGGCATGAATATGCTGGGTTCTGGGTAAGGATCCTTACTGTGAAAGCTGACAAGTTCTAAGCAGACTGAGCAATGTGTTGGCCATTCTCAAGGGAGGAAAGGAGACTCAGATTGAGAACAAGAGTCCACAAGAATGAACAGGGTCTCAAGGATTATGAGACCCACCTAGCAGGAACACAAGAGAACAGCCAGTTCAGGGCAGTGCCAACCCCCACATGCTTCACAAGCTGCAGAATTTGTGGAATATAAGAAAAATAAAACAGGTGACAATATACTTTTATGGCTCTGGGAATGTGGAGACCGGCAGATCCCTGGGGTTTGGGTAGTCAGTTAGAATAGCCCACATGGCAAGCTGCAGGCCAGTGATAGACCTGCCACATAAAGCAAAGCAGATGGTTCATGGGGAAAGAGACCTCAGTTTGGCCTCAGATTTATCTCTGGACTGCATATAAATGTGTACATGCATCTATGGGTACGCAGAGACACCTAACCACACCCACACACATGTACACCCACACCCACACACACACCCCCATACACACACACATACATTTTTATGGCTCACAGCTCAGTTTCAACTTCCAATACTTAGTTAACTGTAAAACCCCGGGCTAAGGTTTCTCACCTCCCTGAACCACAATCTCTTATCTATACAGTGGGATCCACTACACACAAGAGTAAAACCTTTACACAAGCAAGTAGAGCACTACTGGTGTGCGGGTTGTATCAAGAATTACCATTGCTTCTGTGTGCACATCCTCTTAGAAATGAAGCCTGCCCAGAACTTTTTACCACACAGATCTCATTTCATTTATATTTTCCGTGCCCAGGAATGGCTGTGTTAAAATTCAGTATGCCTGTACCCAATCTTGTTCCATTACACAGCCAACAAGCTGCACCATTAAATGGCATTCCGTTCTTATTTAAATAATCACATTACACTTTGAAGCCACGTGCTTTCCTTTACTTTATATTCTGTGTATGAGACCCATCAGAAATGAAACCTCATACCATTGGTTGGGGGCGGGTGGTGGTGGTGGGTGTAGATTTTTGGCTGTGACTCTTGAGCCAATTTTATCAGTGGAATTGTCCAGATGCAAGTATTAATTCTGGAAGACTGGGCGATAGAGGGTAAGTGAGCTATGTATGCAGATAGAGACTGAGACAAATTCTTGGACAGGGATCTCTGTAACACGGGCTGGCTCCTCTCTCTGAATGAGGAGGCTTTGCTGGTGCTGCTCATGGGGTCAAGCAGCTGGGGAGTTTCATTTTATGAATGCAATGTGTTTCTGGCTGCTGTCATCTCTAAATCAGTGTTCTCAGCCATCCTAATGCTGTGATCCTTTAATATAGTTCTTTGTGGTGAGGTGACCCCAAACATAAAATTATTTTCTTTGCTATATCATAACTCTAATTTTGCTGTTAGGAACCATAATGTAAATATCTGTGTTTTCTGGTGCTCTTAGGGGGCCCTGTGAAAGGGTTCTTGGAAGCCCAGGTTGAGAACCACTGTTCTGGAATGTCAATGAACTTTCCTGACCCAGTACTGTAGCTGGGTCTTGGACTTCTGCTGTTCCCCTTAGATTCTCAGGGACAGTGTGGATCTGTGGAGTACAAGGTTTAGCTTTATCCCCCACTGTGCCCATGTAATTTCAGATAGGAGCCTGTGGCCTGGGCTATTTAGGAACAGCATCTATTTGTGGTTTCTTCCTGGCTGTAAGGTGATTCGACTGAGTTGTTGGAAATAACTCCTGTTCGGCCCCTTAAACAGGCCCACAGCTGCACTATAATTACACGTGAGGGCTGAGTCACCTTCACCTCTGACGTGAAGAGGAGGTCCTCACAATGGCTCTACCTTAGCTGGAGTCTATTCAGAGCTAGGTCCTTAGGTCAAATAAAAAAAATATAGGGAAATACTATTCTTCATAAGATTGCTAAGTACATTAATGAAAAGTCCACATAAGTTATTAGCTTTTTTTTGGTTCTATAAATGAAATCAGCAGGACATCAGTGCTGCCCCTGATTTTAGAGTCTAGCTCTTCTGCGAAACCCAGTTATATTTCCCTGCCCTGTGATCCACTTGTGTGTTATTTTTATTTGGTGAGAGCTGTCTGTTCCTAGGGACAACTGCTCTTGTGAATATGAGACAATTTGATGTCCCATGGTAGCATTTCCCCTGTGACTTAATTCCAGCCTGCTGTCTTCCAGAAATGGCTTCGGGTGACACACGAAGGAGGAGAGAATGTATTTATCTGTAAGCCCAGTCACAGAATCTGTATCTGTTTGATCCGGAGGTAAGGCATGACATGGAAGAGCCCTTCTCACAGACTCTGTGGTATTGTTGGGGGAGAGTCTAAACCCCAGTCTCAGTGACTCTGGAAGCAGGTCCTAGGAATGTCATTCCTGCCTTTATCACCATGAAAACCTAACTTGGTTGCTCCACATATACCTCTCTTCTGTAAAATAACATACAATTGCATCCCTCTCATAGAAGCAGGGGAAGAAATAAACCAAAGAACCCTAGGAGACATTTTGCCTGGCCTCAGGCAAATACCACAAACCACCACCAGTCTTTGCTTCCACCACCTGTTTGGCAGGAAATGCTTCCCAGGAGTCATCTTTGGTTTCTGGTATTATTTCTTTCTAGTAAGTATGGTATACCAATTATACACTACCCCACTCCATTACTGACACTAACAGCATTGGAGATATAGGTTGCTTTTTTGCAAAAGCTAAGAAAGCAAATGCCCATAGAGGCAGTGCTGAGAGACTGGAGTTGTCATCCAGGATAGATGACTAAATTTCACTTCAAAAGTGGGGAATTGATTAAAGCAATGATGATTGCCAAGGCTTAAAAATACAGGGAAAGAATTTCCCTTCCTTCCTCTCCGTAGGATTGAGGACTACAGGTGTTCAGGATGGAGTCTATGGAAAAGGAGCCTGCACATTTTACAATTAAACTTTAATTTCATTCACAAGATCATTAGAAGTCTTGGTTCTACTGCCTGGAAGCTTCTAGAATCTCTCCTTACACTAAAATGGAGTTCATGTTTCTTTGTATATGTTTATTTTCAAACAAATCAATGACATTTGACATTTGAGAATTGACTTTACTCTTGCCTTTTCAAGGAAAACCATAAAATCACAGAGAGCCAAGTGTGAAAAGCTGTACTCTCCTGACTTACACTTCATCCTTCATATTAAAAATGGTAACCCAAGGAAGGACACGGATGTGCCTGGAACCTGAAACTCAACCTGTGGACCATGAAAGTTGAAAGGTTACTAAGAACTAGTCAGGAGTGGGAATAAATGTTCCAACTAATTTTGCACTCCAGGGCTCAGGCAGTGGACTATAAATGCAGTTAACTCTTCAGTACAGCCTGCAGCAGCTTTGCATGCTTCATGAAGGCACCATTCAAAAGAAAGCAAGGTTAAGAGCTGCCCAAGGTCATGGAGACAGTCGGCAGAGTGAGCTTGGATCAGGCCATCTCTATTGACATCTGTCCCTGTTCACTTCCTTGGGGGAATGTCTGTCCTGCCCCTGATGAAACCAGGCAGTCTCTGAACTTCTGAGCTACTTTCAAACCACCAAGTTCCTCATGACATTCTTAGTAGTACACCCTCTCTTTATCCAGAAATGAAAAATAGAGATCAAATGGAAATCAAACATGGGGTCTCACTCAGAATTTTCCATCATCTTAAGTTTTTCAGGGGCAAGAAGTGTGAACAGGGATCACATGCTCTATTTTACTAAGCCTTAATTTTGTCCATTTTCCTGGCCATGCATTCTGTCTCATCTAAAGGTATAACAGAGTGGTAAAGAAAGACCATGGAGAAGAAAAGTCATGGCTAGTTACAAGGAAAGGACTGATTATTTTTACAAGTTCCTGTGACATCCCTTTAGTAACATTACACCTTTCTGTGATGTGGGTAATGGTATTCCCATGATCAGGCACTCTCACCTTTTGGGTGACCCTAAATGGTTCACATTACAGTATCTATGACACTGAACAAAATTTAAATATACCAGATAAGTACCCTGCAGTGATCTCTGCTTCATTCACTCCATCTCAAGAAGGTCTGCAACAGACCTCCTGTGATCTGTGGGTGCAATTGGAAAAGGAGAATAAGGGATGAATCTAGGGCTCTCTGGTGCTGGCAGATACCAGGTACTATGCCACTACAACTAAAGGACATATGTACAGTTGTCTGAACATGGTTGAGATACCTCATATTGTTTAACAAGGTAAGTCTCCCATAGTGTATTTGAGATCCTTGTGTAACTACTTGCCTGGTGGGTTTACATGCCTACTCACACTGCTCACAGTTTAAAAGCTATCATTTCACTAAGACACTGCAGGAGGATATGGAGATGCTATGTAATACATTAAGTTTAAATATTTATTATTCCCTAAGATAGCTAGACTTTACTGTATCCTTGACTGATTCAGGGCCACCTAGAGGAACTGGGTATGAGGTTATTTTTAGAGAGGCTTAACTGAGAAAGGAAGACCCATCCTTACTGTGGGTTATACCATCTCACGCATCATGTCTTTACTAGGGTTTCTATTGCTGTGATGAAACAACATGACCATAAGCAACGTGGAAGAGAAAGGGGTTTATTTTGCTTGCACTTCCACACACAGTCTACCACTTAGGGAAGGAGGGGAAGGAAACTGGAGACAGGAACTATGGAGGAGCACTGCTTACTGGCTTTTTCCTCATGGCTTTCTGAGTCTGTTTCCTTATAAATTCAGTACCATCTGCCCCAGTGGTGGAACTACTGACAGAGAGCTTGCACTCACATGTCAATCATCCAATGATAAATCCCTCTATAGACTTACTTACAGGCCCAGAAGCATTTTCTCATTTCGGGTTCCTTCTTTACCAATGACTACAGCTTGTACCAAGCTGACTTAAAAGTAGACAGCACAAGTGAAGATCATCTAATGCAATGTTGGGGAAGCATTTGAACACCAGTGCTCATCTCATTCTGCCCCCTGATTACAGATTCAATGAGACCAACTGCCAGCATTTCCCCCCTTCGGGATTGACTGTAAACCCTCAAACCATGAATCCTTCTCTGCCTAAGTTGCTTATCAGATATTTTGTTTCAGCAAAGAGAAAAACAATAGATAGTCTCCAACAATATTTAACCTCCCCCACCTACTGGTGTAGCATAAATTGACACAAGTTGTTTTGTAGCTATATAAAATTGTAACTTGAGCATAAACGGAAATTCGAAAATACAGTGTCATGTTTGCCCTTATATACTCAAGCAATGATTTTATATTGAAAATAAAAAACAATGTACAGGAAGACAATAGTGAAACCAATTATCTTTGATATTGCAATAAAAGGTAAATTCCCAAAATGAGTTGAATAGATCTCTACCCATTCTCTTAGAAACAACACTGGGGAGATGTATGCTATTTCTGTTTTTGTATGTTAGTCAGTTTATGGGACAGGCATTGTGTCTTCTTAGTTTCAAGGTAATATCCATTAATTCTCCATGTGAAAACTCCCCATCATCTATTAAGAAACTTCTTGAGATGACTTCACCTATAGTATCCCATTCAAAATGCATGCTACAGTAATCACATGCCATTTAAAACACATCTCAACAAAGATTGATTGGATGAATATCTGCCTCTCCACTTTATTTTTGTAAATTTCCCTGATGTCTCTTTCACTCTGTAGACACCTTCACTCAATGCACATACCTCCCCTCCCCCAATACTTGTAACCCATAATATCAAAGTTCAAAAATTAAACCGTAGAAGAAAATGGACAAAAGGTGCTTCTCTGATTTATAGAAGAAGAAAAACCAGAAGTGAAGATCAAAGAAGAGTGTTGAGTCATCAGGAACTCACAGAATACAAATTTACAACAATGTTGATGTCGAGAATTGTCACTTTATAACCTGGATTTCAGTAGCAATATCAATTACAGAGTAATTGATGATTGGCTAAAGGTAGGCACTTTCATGTTATCTTTTCATCTGTCCTTTCACTCCAGATGTGTGGTCTGGACATTTGCTTTTCCTTTGAGACAAAAATTAATCATAGCTTTTAATTTATCAGAAAAGATGATTTAAAAGCCATGCAAAATTTTTCCTCCATAACTCAGTATTTTGCACTGTGAGATTTCCATAATTCCAGGAGAAAATTATAACTTCCACTAGACTACTGAATTCTTCCCTCTCCAAAGTTAAGAGCAATACAATTTCATCTTTTTCCGATTAGCTTAGTAAAAGTATATGCAGTGATGTCAAAGCAAGAGCTCATTGGAACAACTGTGCAAAACATTATGATCAAAATGACAACTGAATTTTTGTATTTCATTTTTTATAGTGAAAACCCAGTGTCAAATATTTCTAGGCTAAGGTCTGTACTTTTTCAACTAATATGATGAGTGTGTGGAGGTAGATGTCCCACAGTCTCTCATGTGCCTCCAAACTACAGGAATGGAATTCTAACCAGAGAAAGCAACTTTGAAATAAGAATGTACTTGTGAATATATGCCAGTGCTGAGTAAGAAAGCAATGAGTAATTAAATGCATAAGTATGGATGAAAAACCAAGGAAATTATACACTGAAGATGATGAGGGCACATTAAAATAATATTAAAATAAATGCAGGACACACATGATGCAGTCCTGCATCCACAGAGAAGTCTCCAAGTTCAAACCATTATCTCTGCAACATAGCTGATGATGACCATCTCTGAGATACTTGGTTTCTTTATTCTATAGGCTTTATTTTGATCATGATCCTTTTATCTCTCAAAATACAATGTACTTCTGTTTTCAAATGAGAAGATTTCTAATAGAGGAGTGATACCATAGCTAATACGCAGTGTTCACCACATCTCACCTTGCTGTTTCTTTCTGAAATTTCAGCCTCTATATGGGACTATCGAAACGACAGAGATTCCCTGACTCTCTACATGATCAAATTCATAAACCCACCCTATTCAGTCAAATGCAGACTTAAAGTTACAGAGGCCAGTGATGGTTAAGAACTCAACTTTCAGAGAACAAAGGAATATTTAGTTCTCACATTTCATACAAGGCATGTGTCATTTTCAAAACCGTTAACTATTGTGAAATCAAAACTTTCCTTAAGCTGAAAACATATTCTGAAGGGGGGGGGATATTTCATGCCAGTCATGAACAGAATTTGCTATGATTTATGGGACATCAAGAAACAAAGCTCATAGGCAGAAATGGTAGCCACACAGAGTTTGGAAAGCCATCCAAATGGCATCATTTATTTGTTTTCTGTTGAGTGGATTTTTGCCTGAACGTGTGAGGGTTGGATTCTTGATCATATAATGCAACCACTAGAGGACTATACAAAATACTAAACACTTAAGTCCTGGACATCTATCTATCAAAAGGGGACAAAACTTGATGCATCAGTTAGATCACAGATCTTATAAGGGAATTTTATTTATATGGATTGTTTCCCCCTGGTTTCTTAAATATTTTTAAGCAAGTAGGTTCATGAACAAAATGAATTAATGTTTTATAAACCATTAGTAATGGGACGTACTCATAAAAATGAAAAATAGGAAAGATTGGTAATATTACAGATTACATTATATGGCTAATTTATAAAATGGCATATATGATTATGCAATTGCTAATAAAACATATAGATTATATTAGCAAATTCTAAATGGCAAATGAAGTATGCCATTTAAAATATTTAGAAAAACTGTCTTCAAAGACACCACAACCAAGCATGGGCAAGTTATTGACACTATTTGCCCACTTCAGTAATCTTTAAAACTAGGACACAAATAGAAAGAACTTGGCAAGAAAATTTCACAAGCAAATGTTTTAAAAAAAACATTGGCTCCATTAAAAACGCACCTCTACTGCATTACCAAACTACTTCTGGGAGGATTTAGACTTAAGACACCATCACAATGAGGTTTAAAACAGGAATTCTGAATTTCAGGAAATTGCCTAAATTTTAGAGCATAATTTCTGGTGCTATACATGGGCGTTTTCTTTTCTAGTATATATATTTTTGGGGTGAAGTCAATGCAGATAATGATGGTTTCATACACACATTTTCAATAAGTAGCATGTCATGGGCTTTCACCTCCCTTGACCCTCCCCTTTTTCTCCTTTCTGCTTTTTTCAGTCTCACTTCTGTTTTCATGTCTCTTACACACACACACACACACACACACACACACACACACACACACCCTTTACCATCTAAATAGAGTCTATAATCGTGATAGATGTCTTACAACATCTTATCTGAACACGATGGTTTCTGACTCCTCCAGCAAATGATAAACTTTCATCCTTTGTGGCCAAATGAGACTCCACCTTGTACAAGTATCATATTTTAGTCATCTGCTTATCAGCTAATAGACACCTAGACTGTGGACCATGCCGTAGAAAACACAGACACCATGGTATCTCTTTGCTCCCCCTGTGTATTGTCTTCCATGTATACACTCAGGAGCAGTACAGATGGGTCAGAGGTAATCTTATTTTCAATAATTTGAGGCACCTCCATATTGACTTCTGTAGAGGCTGAACTAATGTATATTCTTCTGTAAAGGGTGTCTGTAATTGGTCTAGATAATAAAAAGTTGGAGTCAGATATGGAGGGAAATGCTGAGAGATCAGAAAGGAGCAAGCCACAGCACACCTTACCTCCTAAATGTCTCTGCAGAGAGAAGAGTGATTTCATGTTTGTCTCTGCTTATATCCTGTTACTGCCCAGCTACATCACTTCCTGCCTTTCTGTACAGATCTCCATATGTCTACAGTTTGTTGGCAGCAATTTCTGCCTGGCCATTTCATTTCCAGACTACTATGGTTAGCTAGTGGCAAGCTCCATTGTACTA
The DNA here is from genome assembly GCF_017639785.1 of Mesocricetus auratus. Lineage (NCBI taxonomy): Eukaryota > Metazoa > Chordata > Mammalia > Rodentia > Cricetidae > Mesocricetus > Mesocricetus auratus. The sequence continues at coordinate 2,913,001 of NW_024429212.1, read as the reverse complement.
CACCTAGACAGGATTATTTGTGCAAGAAAGATTAGCAGCACAGTCTCACAGTCTGGATCTTCTGGAGAGAGAGATTTAAGTATGTAGACCCAAATGGGAAGGCACTCTGAGGAACAGCATCTCTATCTTTGTTTTCTCCCATTGGAGAAAGAGACAACAAGAGTAATCTTTGATGCAATTCTAAATTTGATGTCCTCCCAGGTCAGGGGAGCAACATAGAAAAGACAGACTTTGAATTAGAAAACAAAACAAACAAAAAACCTAGTCTGCTCAAAGCCAAACACACTATGATAAACATATTTGTGTTTGCATGTATGTAATATATATGGATATTTAACTAATTTCTTGTTAGAAAATGAAATTTACATTGGGCTGCTGAAAAGCCCCTACATTATTAATCAAAACTACAGAAAACTATTTAAATGAAGTACATAAATATGTGGGACTTACTATGTACACAATTAGCTCAAGATATTTTTATTTTTGGCACAACTTAAAATGATATTAATAGTAGCTGGAGAAATGGCTTATTTATTAAGAGTGTTGACTTCTCTTCCAGGAGGACTAAATTTGATTCCCAGCACCCAAATTGCAGCACACTCACACCTGCCTATAACTCTATGAGTTAAGTGATGCTGTAATACCACATTTTGACTGGCAGGTCCATCATTGCTTCATCATAAACACATTATCAACAAATCATCAACATATATCCATCAATAAATTATAACACAGACATCATCAAATAATGTTATAACACAGCCAATTCTTTCTATCTGGCTTTTGTATCTCAGCCCTTAAAATGAGTGTTTAGGGGCATTTACATTTAAGTTGTATACTTTCCTTATCTGTAACATCATTGATTTTAGAAATATAAGCAAAAATAAGTATATATTCCTGAGACACATTTTTGCTCATTGTCCTAATGTAATAGCAAAGTCCTCGAGATACGAAGGCAATGTTCACTGATACCCTGAGTGTTGTATGTCACTACATGAATACTCTCTGTGTGTATGAATGCTGGTACTGTTTGGGTATAAACAAAAATGTCTGTGGACCATGGTTCATATACTCCATCAGTGGTTTTTAAATGACTGACAGAGGAAGCTGGACACTGAGAGCTGAAGTTACGCAGCTTAGAAGACAACGGACAGCACCTACATGTTGTTCATGAATCATTTAATTATGTGTGTGTGTGGACAAGCCCATCAGTAGCCACCACACCTGAGGTTACCAACAGGATACATGAACAAAAGGCACACCACAGAGTGGATAGATGTGGCTGTGCTTCCCATTAGGGTATAGGACTAGAAGGCATGGTGTTTCCGGTTCTGGTGAATAATGGACTCACTGCTCTTTCTCAGAACAACCCTCCACCTATAGCCATCGTCTCCCAGTACAGAGGTGTTCTCTTTCCTGACCACAGTGCAAAGGGCTAACTTTGGCTGAGGGCTTGTGAGATCAGTAAGATCTTAATACTTGACTGCGTCATTTCAGTGATGACATTTGCAATGCTCAAATCCTCCATTCTGTCCACTGGGAAGACTATACAAAATTGACTTGTACAAAGTCACCGAGAGATAGATGGGACTCATATAATATAAGAAATCATGTCTAAAGGTCATGGGACCTGAAGTTATTGGAATGAGATTGAGGACATATTTTGACATAGCACGCAACATATGTTAGAAACAAGGTCTCCTTATGTAGCACAGACTGTCTTCTTACTCACTCTATTCCTGGTGTGTCCTCCTGCATCCTGGGATGACAGATGAGCCACCATGCTCAATTCAAGAGTAGAACAAATGCTTTTTTTTGGTCTTACTACAATCACATGACTTTCCAAACTACATTAACATGGATAAAGTAAAGAACTGAAAACTTGTGCTCAATTTTCCGTGGTCAGGCATTTAGACATTTTCTAGAAATAGTCACAGATTTATCCATCTGTCTCTCTCTCTCTTTTGCCTCAGTTATAGCTGTGGATGACTGCACTATAAACAGTCCAGACAGCCTTATACTGCCACCCTCTCTTCTCTCCAATAAACTGTTAGTGACATTTATTTCTTCTTATTTCGAGACTTTAGCTCACTTTAAACAACTACAATATTATCAGGTTTGGGGTTTGTTTGTTTTATTGTTGTAGTCATAAACTGACAGATAAAACTCAGTTCATTTATCAGACATGACAGGTTTTGAAGTACAAACGTACATGCATATAAGTTTAAATTTAGCTAATTAGCATATACCACACATTAGTCATCACACCTATTTATCATTTTCTTGCACTGAGAATAATATGCTATCAACTTTCTCAGCAATGTCCAAGAGTGCATTACCAATGACTCTTGTCAACCTGCTATTCTTCAAGTGCTCACACTTCACTGCCTTTCAATTGCACATTTTCTGATCAACAGGATTTTCATCCAGATATTTTAGCCTGCATTTGCCTGGTGTCTTATACAGAACTTAAACAGTATTCTCTCTGTTCCTCCTTCCATTCTTCCCCAGCTGCTAGTTTAAGTATACCTAGTCTTTTCACAACTGCCCCACCCAGTATTTCATACCACTGAAGAATCAAAGCCTGCTCCACGCTAGCCATAGACAATCTTTCACTCTAATCTTAAAATGGTAGCTAAGTTCCTTACCAACAAGTTGGAAGTTCCCACTTGGTTGTGCGTTCTGGAATTTTCCTCTTTCCAAGGAAAGGCAGTTTCACTGAAACTCAGGCATGCAGTGATGGAAGCAGCTGGTCCACTGACTCTTTCCAGTTCTAGACTCCTCTCTCCCTATTATCCAAGAGCCTGGCTTAATGCAGATAGGTCTTGTGGGGTCTTCATCATTGAACAAAGGAAGAGTTTTCATTCAGGACTCAGAAATCCCAAGACATATAGAATTCTACATTTTTGTGTGTTTACTGATAACAGTTGCCTCTCAGCATCTTTGGGGGTAGTCCCTAGATATCTTGGACAATTCTAAAACTAGACACACATGTGTCCCTTTCATTAAGTGATAAAATATTTGCATATAATCCAAACCAATCGTTCTGTATACTTTAAATCATCTCTAGATTACTGGTAATGCCTGCATGCAAATGTTATGCAAATATCTGGTGGATGCATTAGGAAATAATGACTAGAAGAGTGTGCCTGTTTAGTAAGGAACTGTTTTGAGTGTCTTAAATCTACCAAAAGTTTTGCATCTGACGGTAACTACAAGCAATAGCGTGCTCTGATCCCATGTAGTTCAGATCTATGTTTATATGTCTGAGCACCACATAAACTGCTTCTAAATATAGAAATGATAAAAATGAAGGGTTATGACAAGAATATGGAGAAGCCTGGCATAGAGACACACAGCCAAAGGTAAAATATTTAAATATTGTAAATAATTGATGTGTTTTCCTAAGGAGATAATTTATCTTTTTCTGCTGTGAAGTGTTTTTCACCATTCATAATTCAGAGTATGAATGCATTTCCACAACCAAAAGGTAAGTGAATTTCATTTTATTTCACTCATTAAAAATATTCCCAGAAGACCTAGCATGTGGAATAACCCTCCCTCAATAATAATAGAAAGACCAACATATTGGCTCCCACAGAGTGGCTTACATTCCAGTGGGATTTTTACTGCCACTGAAAACCCTAAATGATAGGGTGATGCTGATACAACATTAAACAAAATATCACAAACAGTTTCATTGAAAAATATTTGCAGGAAACTGTAATATTGAAGCTCTGCCCTATACCCTTGAATTATAGAAAAAACAATGCTCTCATGGGTACCCCATTCTAGTGTATGAGACTAAAATAAAATAATGAACAAGACAAATTGAAAATATACAGCTCTTCACAAGTTACACAGTCCTTGTAACCAAGAAAGCAATAACTTCAAAAATAACCCTGGGGAAAGTGGGTTCACATTTACACGGGGCATGGGCAAAGCACCTGCTGAGACTTCCAAGGCATTGTAGGCATAAAATAAAAATCACCAGACAATTAGGAGTGACTGAAACTTTAGGAATTGAGGATACATCTGGAAATTTACCAGCTATGTGAAGAAAAGCATTGAAGACCAGGTGCAAACCCAAGCAGTGCTTAGTTAACAGTCCCTTAACCTGAGTCCCAAACACAATTGGAAATACTTTAGGGTATGACTCTTAACATGTACAGTTCAGTCTTATGAGAAATCAATCAGAGAAAGTTGAGTAGCATTTTCAGAAGACAGGGTTCCAATGTCAACTGTTTAATTCTAACCTTCTTACAGGGAACGAATGCTCTAGGCTTTGTCCTTTGGTAATCATCAAGACTCCTGTGGAAAGTCAGATCACAGTAATAAACCTAAAGAAGATCTTGGGTCTTAGATGATCCAAATTCTCATAAACCTCAGGGAACTCTAGAATGAACTTGAGTTTGCAGTGTTCCAGTGTTCCCTGGAGGGCTAGGGATTTACCTGATTTCTGCTATGTTATGAGTACAGAATTGAATGTACTGCTTCTCTTAGGAGACTGTTTTCTTGTGCTGATGTTGATTAATAATCAGCAAGGTGTGAGAATGCTTGCATTTCCAGAGAAACTAGATTTAATTGTATTTTAAAGTTGATCCATACATAACTCATTCCCTATGCTGTGGGTAGTTTTATACACGAGGAAGACACAGCCACCATAGTCAAGCCATATGAAAGGCTGCTCTAAGGATGACAGTAAACTTCCAGAGCTGCTGAACCATGGTCATTGCCACAGAGCATCCATGCAAACAAAAGCCAGGCTTATTCTAGAGTGGAGCCCAAGACTGGAGGAGGGACCACCCATCAATCTGGAGATGTGAGCATGAAGTGGTGAAGAAACAAAGGGCAAAGAAGCAGGATTCCAGTAGAATGACCACCACCAGATCCCTTTTCATTGTCCACAGCCACAACTAACAAGGCGTACTAGCAAAGTGAGGGTTACAGGATTAATTAACTTCAGTACCTTGGTGAGGTTTCCCCTCAGGTTGTTTCCTTCCCCAGGGCCCCCTGAAAAGCCCGCTTCACAGTTTCTTTTTGAGGGCCTAGGCCCTGCCCAGGATGAAATGACATGGAGATCCCACATGGAGGGCCTCACCCTCCCTAGAGAGCAGAGTGGGGATTGGGGGACCTGGGAGGATGTGTGGTGGTGCAGAGGAGGAGGGGAGGGAGAGGGAGCTGGGATTGACATGTGAAGCAAGCTTGTTTCTAATTTTAAAAAATCACAAGAGAGAATTTTTGACTCCTAGAAGACACAGCTTCTTTGATAAGAATGTCACAGTGAGTATATCTAATGATATTCAAGAGACAGTGATGTCACAGGGTAAAAATAATCAAGCTGTGACATCAATCTAAAACCTTTCCATTCCTCCCCACACCTGCTTATTAACCCTAGTGAGCACTTCTCACATTAAACTATGAGCTAAGCAATGGATGTCAAGGTGACACTTGTAAGCTGGAATACAGAGACATTTGCTTACAATGAAATTTATGGCCTCAGGAAAACAGCCACAAGGCTTTAATTTTATTATTAATTTAATTATACTGTGTGTGTATATGAAAACAAGAAAGAGACAAAGCATTTCTCAGTAGACAGAAATGCAATGAATTTTGTAGTTTGAAGAGCAGGTAAAGAGAATTATAGGAAGCTGATAGGGTCACAAGTCCTTCTCTCCCAGGTCATTGGCATTCAAGGGGTATAAAAAGAGAAAATGCACAGAAGGTATATGTAAAAACTATAGGGGGGAGAATAGAGGAGAGCATCATGACAGATACAATAATAGAGGGAGGCATTATAGGTTTGAAGAGAGAGCTGACACTCTTAGCCAGAACTATAAGAACATCATGTCATTGTCTATCATTTTAGGATACATGATAGATACATCATATTAACTATTGATCAATGTATCCATATATTTGATGCCTATATAGGTATGTTTATCAGTCATCCTTTACCTATCTATATGATCAATCTCCCTATTTATATATCTATTTATCATCTATCTATCCTCTATTTTTCTGTCTTAGTAAATTTAGGTTTTTATTAGTTTTAAAAAACAGACTCAACATAGTAAGTTCCATGGCCCTCGAATATACCTTTTTCAAATAATTTCTGAGAAATACTAGAATTCTGTTTAAAGTGAACATTTTAATCCAATTATATAATTTTACATTTATTTTTATGTGTATGACTGTTTTGCTTGTATGTATGTCTGTGCACCATGTGGGTTCCTGGTATCCAATAGAGGCCAAGAAGAGAATATTGGAATCTCTGGGACTGAGTTACAGATGGTTGAACCACCATGTGGGTACTGAGTATCTAACTTCATCCTCTTGAAGAGCAGTCAGTGCTCTTAACCACTGAGTCCCATCTTTTGAATGATTTTGTTAAAAAAAAAACGGCTAAAATGGACTAGCACATCTTGGCAATGCTTATGACTTCTTGCCATAGACTATTTCCCATTTTCTACTGCAAGAAGCGATGTCTGCTGAGAGATGGGAGGCAGGCAATTAAGGTGGAGCAAGATCTTGCCTCCACAGACTGCAGCAGGCAGAGCAAGGGTTTGTAGACTGCTTCCTTAGCCTCCCTAAAAGGCACCATTTATTAAGACTGACTAAGGTAAGCTCATAGCTCTAATCACTGGAAAACTAATGTGCCTTCATCAGCTCCAGTTTCCCTGAGGACAGCACAGTTTTGAAGAACACTTCACAGCATTGATGTTTCATCCACGCAGAGAGGAAAGAATGAAAAGGCAGGGGTGAAAAATTAACCTTTCAACCCAGAATCCACTCAAGACCATTTTATTTGAAGGACTCGGATAGCTATAACTGACATCTTCACGCCACGGAGAGCACGCATTTACTCAAAATGTGGACTTCTGCAGAGCAAACAAGCACTGTCCTGGATGGGTGCCAAAGAAGCCGTGGGCCACAACAATTCGAGCTGCTTTCAACTCTCCTTTAGAATAACAAATATCTAGAATTTGCCAGTCTGAGAAATCGCTCCAGACAGTCACGTAACACCGGGATGAGTGAGTTCCCTTCCTACACAAACATCTCAGCATCCACTTCCTCCTATTCTTTATTTTCTTGCTAAGTGGTACCAACTGGTCCCAGCTCATAACATGTAAGCATCACCTTTCCAATTTATCACACCATATCCAGTGGACTTCCCATTTACTGTATCAACCACATCTTTGATGGGATTACTGAAGGTTTGTATGTGTGTGGTATATGCATGCATGTACACATACGTATGAGGCTGTCTGTGCCCATGCACATGCATATAGAGGTCAGAGGTTACCTTGTGTCCTGCTTCATCACTTTCTGTCTTCCCTCTTGAGACACAGTCTGTCACTGAACTTGGAATGCACCATTCCTTTTTAACTAGGGTAGCTGGCCAGAAACCCCAGCTATCCTTATGTCTCTGCCTCAATTCCTCTTTGTAGGGGTTATAGGTACATGTAGCTGTGCTTGGTGTATTTCTTAGGAGCTAGAGATTTGAACTGGGGTGGCTGTGTCTGTGTGGGAAGCACTGACCAGCAAGCGAATTTCCCAGCCCCAGCTTATGTTTCTTTATGACTGAGCAGAGGTGCAATGTATAGGTTTTCTTGTGCATTCGTTTTGTTCTTGTTTATTTGGTTTAAAAAACAGTTTATACTATTTAGTCTGGGAAAAGATTCACAGTAAAATTTAGATATTCTGAATTAGAGAGCTGCTGTTCCAACCAGCAGAGATGCTAGTACACTGGAAGCAGTCTCCAGATTCGCAAATCACGTGAGGGATCTAAGAGGTCAAAAGCCGATACTTCCCATTATTATCACTATTGTGTTCTTTCACATTCTTTGTGGTGTCAGTCCCAAAGACCTAGAGCTCAGTCCATTTAATTGGGAGAAGTGTTGAATGAGCAGAGATGGATATGGCCTCATTGAGAAGCCTAGGCAACTAGGAGTAGTAACTCACATCCACACTGTGAGGGACTTTGCAGCATGGGTTCTCACATCCATAAATGATATGCCATTGCTCACTTTTAGTCAACCATTTATATGCAAAAAAGTCAATCCTTGCTTGGGGTAAGCCACTCAACCTGCCATCTTTCTTGACAGGTTGATTTCAAACCCATCCAGTGCTTCAGTTGATGACACATTTGAAGTCTTCTCTTCTATTACATCATTTTCATGAATGGGAGTCGGTGATTCTTTAGGACCATACTGCTATAGAATGCCCCCCCATAACAGATGGCTGGTGTGAATAATGACTGGCATTGAGGAGATCCTAGACCTTAGTTCTAGAGTTTTATAGGAAATATAACTCAGAGTAAAGATCTTAGTTGTTTTTTAAAGAGAAATGACAACTATGTGTGAGTGTATTCCCTGGGTGATGAGAAAGGTAACTTAGCTGATGAGAAAAGGAACTTCATCACAGTTTAAGTGTAAACTGTGACCAGCTGGAACTGATTATTAAGTCTGAAGCTACAAAACAGAAGCTGTTTCTACCTTAGGAGTAATAACTGTAAGACAGAACTATACTGCTTCATCAAGGGTGCTCCCAAGAGAAGCTAAGAGAGATGTAGCCTATACTGTCAGTGATGTATTCAAGGGCAATCTTCAAAGAAGAGGGGCCCACAAAAGTTGAAAACAACCTTAATTACTGGGTAACACCTTGCCTTCTGCCTTTGAGAAGAACAATGGTGACAAATCAGCCAGATGCATGCATCCCCCTTATAACAGGCAATGCCTGCAGAGTTCCACGTGTAAGAATACTTCATTAGAGTTGGCTGATTTCCAGAGCATAGCAGGAACTATTCCATGTGGAGGGGTATGAAGAGCATTGGAATTCTCTTTCTGTTAGTGGGTCTGAACTAGCCAGCAGATGTCCTTTGACATGGTGTGTTTAAGACTCCAGAGGCCAGAGGAGAAACAGGGGTTGTTTCATTTCATGATTGTTTCCTTTCAGAGAGAAGTTTAAAGAAATGAGCTCATTCCACCTGAACTTCATATGGGAGGTGGGGGAGGATGGCAGAGAGAAGAAAAAAAGATGTGTGTGTTTGTGTGTGTGTGGTGGGGGGAGACAGAGAGAGCTATCTTTCTTACATGAACAAATAAATAAAGGGGTGTGTTCAAGTGCTAATCTGTTTGATAGACATGGGTGCTGTAGAAATACCATTGCACAGGGAAACACTTGGGGAGTGGGTGCTAATGGAATTTCACAAGGAACAAACAGGTCTTCCCTCCTCTTCACCTAACTCCTGCTGAGGGTCACAGGCTGAGCACCACAAAATTCTGTAGGGAGCAGATAAACTGAGTCCAGGGAGCTGTGCTGAGGGGTCTGTTTGCCAGAGACTAGGACAGGTGGTCTTTTGCGTCACATAACAGATTAAGAGGAACGTTTAATGGAATGTACACAAAGGAAAGTCAAGGGAACTCAGAAACCAACATCTGCGGTTAAGAGTTCCTCAACAAAGACATGTTTGTAATGAGGACAAGGTAGGACTGACCAAATTTTCTCTTGTAATTTTTAAGCCCCCTAGGTCTTTCCTTTGTGCCCTTGAAAATTCTAAGTTGAAATCTTATGCTCAATCCTGTCATTAGTGGGGAAGTTACCCTAGGAAAAAAGGTCTACCCTACAACAGGATGAGGACAAAATCTATTCCCACCTTTGGTTATCCTTCTCAGAAAGAAAGAGGAGGGTGATGGAGCAGTGAAAGGTTCTACTTGTCTCTACTTCTCTTGTTAACTCCCTAAGATGATGTCTTCACTCCCGTTCCTTAGTGTAGAAAGCACACAGACATTCTCACCACATGGAATCTGACAGCCATGGTCCTTTTTCTCCATGGATACTTTGGCTTTATGTTCATGGAGTCACGAAGAATTAAGTCATTACCAGTTTAACACGGACAGTACTAATGCAATCTGCTCTCAGTGATATGCTTCCCACTTCACCAGTTACAGGAGAGGGAGAATGTCCCCATAGGCACCAGAGATTTTATCCCAAAATGCTTCTGATAGGGACCAAGTTCCACATGAGTCTTAGAAATATCATCTGTTAGCTTGTAAACCATAGGATATACCTCAAAGTGCAGGTGCTCACATCACCTCCTGGAGTGTCATCCCAATAGGTCTGCTCTTCACAGAAGCCTTAAACTTCTAGAGCTACAGAGCTGTTTCTGAAGTACACAAACAGTCTTACTTTACACACCTACCCACTGTTGAAAACCCTGTAAGACATGAGATACCCTGGTCTGTTGGTGAATCAGATGATGTCCCCAAAAACCTGTTGAGATCTCTGTGCATGTTCATACCCAATCAACATTATCTCATCAACACTGTGGCATGTAGGACCTATTTAGACTCCAAAGAGCCTAGATTATCATCGGTTCTGTAGGTTATTTCCATAATTTGAATGCACACTGCTTCCAAGTGTTGGAAGTTCTGTTCTCAGTGAGGCAACGTTGGAAAATGACCTAGACTCTTACTTATGCATCTTGTCCAGATCATCTGAGGCTTCATTCTAAAGCTGTTCTAAAACAGAGGACCACAGGAGTGGACTGTGGGCATTCACAGAAGGCAGAACTGGCTTAAGAACATTGGAAAAGGCTTTCTCTTGGAAAGAAAGTAGGCCAGTCCTGAAGCACAGATAGAACATTGATTTCTAGAAGGTGCCAAGCCCTACAGAGGACATCTTCTATCATCATATCTGCACTGGCTTCCCCTGGCCTCTAAGTATCCCCTGGTCACAGTGATGAGGAGTGGAGAGCTGGCTTCTCAGACCTCTCCAAGGCTGCACTGAGTATTTGCTCTTTGTCTTCCAGAGACAGCCACCACTTTCTTGTCTCCTTAGAGCCCTGTCTTGGCTCAGTGGTCTCAGCAGGGCAGAGATTTCCCATGCAAAACTAATGCAGGAATTCCTTACTGTACCACATCCCAGCATTATCCAGATATGTCAAAAGCTCTGAAAGTCTACCAGATTGTTGACTAGAGGGTTCCCTGAGTGTGGCAATGCCCTGACCTCAGGTATTGGCCATCAAATAGACACATATGTGCAGAAAAATCTAATGAATTAATGATGAGAATTAAAAAAACAGTGATAAACCTTATAGATGAATTGGAAAAGTAGATTTACAGGAAGCATTAGCAATCACACAGAGTGCAATAACCAACCATATTTCCTACAGGACCATCTCAGATATTTCAGGTATCACAGGCTGCCCTGTTCTCCCCAAAACAAATCATTATATCAGGAGTCTCAGTGCAGGCTGACGTAAACAGGAGGGTTTTCCTAAAATAGCCGTCTGTGCCATATTTGTAGGTATAATTAGAGCTAAACAAAAAATGGAATAGAAGCAATTAATTGAGTAATTCATGTCCAAACATATTTCACATTGACTCAGCCAAGATTTATCTTCAGTCTAGAAAAATCTTTTCAAAAATCCATTCCACATCATTTTCTTAGACATTTCAATGTAGCAAAATCATCAAAATATAATTCTTCCTCATGCTAAAGTGCACTCCAATATACAAAGTAAAATCCTAGCTTCTCACTCACAAACACATAATAGAAATTTTTGTTCAAAGCCTGTTATTGCCTTCTTTCCTTGGAAAATTCAAGCATGGTTGAAATTTTGAAATATCCTACTGAGCAATATATTAATCTTTGAGTAGGAAATCAAATGACTTATTAGAAGACAAATCCACTGTTCACACATGGTGTTTATGATCACCTCCCTGTATAAAGACTCTGCAGCTTAAAGAGGTCATTTAGTCTCCAAAGGACCTAGACTTCTTTTCCATTTTGCCATTATTTGGATATGATTTTCCCTCAAATATCACATGTTGAAAACTTGGTACAAAGTGCAGCCGTGTTGGGAGTTGATAGAATGTTTGATGGAGTGTCCAGGGCTAGAGTATATTTTAGTGATGGAATACTTGCCTATCAGAATTAAAGCCTTGAGTTTTAGCTCAGCATTGAGAAATAATGAAAATAAATTGAGAAGGAAAGAATTGGGGCATAGTGGGGCCTAACACTAGAGCTACTGTCCTCAAAAGGATTTATTGATTCTTGTTAGAGTTACTTGGTTACTTTTTATCAAGTCTTGAATCATGCTTGGTTTTCTGCTTGGGCATGTAACCTCTCACATACATGTGACATTCACAGGGATCTCCAACATGCTGTAATGTGTGAAGAGAAATTTAACTAGGAAGGAAATAACCCACTTTTCCTTACAATGGGGTGATTAATTACATTACCTGGAAAACCAATCCAGCCTTTCACTGCAGTAACTCTTTGTCTTTGAACTTGACTGAGTTCTGATCTACAAGTTTCCTAAGGACTTTTTAAAATACAAACATGTACAGACTTTACTTTCCCCAATTCATCATGTTTGACCTTACATCCTAGGGTAATCCAAACCTGGGTGTATTCGTCATTTTACCAATGTATCTATAAATACAATTCTTACCCCTATAACATACCCTGAGCAAGTAGAAAGAAACAATGACATTCTGGTGATATTCCCTGAAATCTGAGGGTTCACACATGCCATTAAGGGGCTGCCAAAGAGAATAGTGGGTACAGTGTGCCCCGAGGTGGGATACTGCTGTGTGGTGCATTAAAGGGATCCTTCTGTATACCTCACAGTAATGCGAAGTTAAGGAGATGCCAGTAAGAGAGAAGGAGGTCCAACACCACACTGCCTTTCTGTAAACCTTGTAATAAATGCATAGGGTGCCCATCCAGAAGTCAGACACATGAGGACCCACCATGATTGGTAACCTCTGCTATGGCTGACCTTGTGCCCATCTTCTGCTGTCACATTCTGGACCAAAGAGAATGGTGATTACAAGAAGCCAAGCAAAGAGCAATAACAAGACTCATCATAAGCTAATATTATCTTGACTCTAAAGGTAAACTTTTCTGTGATTAAAAAGAAAAGAAAAAGATCTCAGAAACAACATGGACTCGTCTGTGTGGTTTAGTGGCAGAAACTATATATGCAAGGTGGTTTGGAAGAATCCAGGCACAGAGGAATCCACTGTCTAGAGCGTACAACTCAGATACTTCCTTATTGGTCATGCACTTTGAGTATACAATGCAGCACAGTGATTCTCGGGCCCCTGTGTTTATCGATTGCATGAAGCTATAAGTATGTTTTTATTGTAACTTATGACAGAGGCAGGGCAATGATGAATTCTATTCTATGTGTTATGAAGTAGAAGATGGAAGTTTCTGGAGGCTTCTGATTGTCTAGTTATGGAACTGGGCAGAGGTTAGACACACAACTGTGTTCTGAGCTACTACTCTCTCATCCACCTGTCTGAAGACCCAGCTGATAATGGATGTCTAGAGACCCAGAGCATACGGCTGCTGTCACACTGATTAGTTAGTATCAAAGGCTTACACCGGTAAGATGTCAGCACTCCCTCCAAGCCATGTCTCTACATCCACATTTATAAACATTCCTTCACAGGTCCATTTATCTGTAAACCCATCCCCAGAAGTGAGTGTATTGATGTGTGGATGAGTATGGATGTGTAGGTATGCATGTGTACTGTGTGAGCATGTATACTGTGAGTATGCATGCATTCTGTGAGTGCACATGTATATTGTGAGTATGTATGTGTATTGTGTGTGTAAATGTATGTATGTGTATTGCTTGTGTGCATCTGTATTGTTTGCATGGATGTGTATTATAGATGTCCTTGTTTATGGGGTGTGTGCAAGTTTTTTTGTATGTGTCTATGTGTGTTGTGTATAAATGTGTATTGTGTGTGTCCACATATATTGTGTATGTATATGTATGGTGTGTATTGAGTGTGCAAATGTATATTGTCTGTGTGGATATTTATTATGTGTATATGTGTATTACATATGTGAATGTGTATTATGTGTGTGTATGTGTTGCATGTGTATTTGTAATGTATGTGTGCATATGCATTGTGTGTGTGCTTATATGCTGTATACATATACTTATACCATATACACAGAACTGACCATTACTAAGTAATGAAAAAAGCTTTACCTATAAAATATGATATCCTTAAGTGAAGAGAAGGTCAGATAAATTCTCATTAACTGAAAGGCATTTAGCAGGAGACTCTGGGTTAAGAAGTACAGAGATAGCTGAATTGAAATGTTAATATTTCATAAATTTCCAAATTATAAAAAATTGACATACATTCTGATCTTAAGCTCCTCATTAACTCCACTTCTGATGCAATGGCTCATCAGTTCAAAGGGCTAGTATTATTACAACTTAAGTATCAAATGAGACTTTTTCTGTCCTGCTGTTGGAATGCTAACAAACAGATGGTATACACCAGTACAAACAAGGAAGTTCAATTGAAACAACTTCAAAAGCAAAATCTTGCCCATTATAGTGTGGCGTCCACTAGGGAATGGCTCAAACTTCCACCTCAATAGCATTTCATTAAAGGCAATTTCAAGCCACCATGACGGTCACATTGTCTGTGCAGTCCCCACACTGAGCATCCTCCCACTGAGGTGACTCTTCAAATTTTCATCTGTGTAGCAATGTGTATGTCTATGTATTTATGTGTATATACATATCTGTGTGTGTATGTGTGTTTCTCTCTCTAAATGTGTCACAGTTTTTACCTGCTAATCATTTCATGGACACCCAGGTAATTTCATTTCTAGGTCACTGCAGATGGCATTCTGATAGACAGGTCTGTTGTAGACCACCTGCATTCATTGGCATGTGCCAGTGTTTCCTCTTTTGCTAATACTGTCTCTCTGACACACTGAGCAGTCTCCAGTTGTCATCATCGACATGGTAACCATGGCCATGGTCTCTTTCCTCTAACGAGATCATTGGTTTTGACTTAAAAAAAAAAAGGATCATGGTGCAGATTTGCCCTTTCACTTAAGACAACTGAAAAAAAAAACCTGGAACTGCAATTAAGTAACCACGGGAAACAAGATTTTTGAATCCTAAACAAAAAGTGGTTCAGATCGTGGACCTGAGCAGAAAATGTCCAAGCATCAGAGTGCCTAACATCCTCCTAGTAAGCCAATCAATAGAGCAGAGACAGAGGAATGTAGGATTCTGTGCAGAATCAGAGCTATTAGAACCACAGATTAAGCACTGGAAAGAAGAGACCCCCTTAAAGAGAGTCTCCTGTATCAAGGCACCCAAGATCATCACACTTTAGTGTCCAAAGTTCCCCAGGCTTTGCTGAGACTCCAGAGACAGCACCAGGAAGGAGTAGGTTGGACCGAGTGAAAAACTCTGTAGCATGAGTCCTGGCTCAAGTGCTCATGAAGACAATGTCAACAGCACAGTGAGTTCTCAACTCAAGCCTACTTTGAATGAACCAAAAATGTTAAACCTAGCATCAGAAGGGTCAACTGCTTGCCACCTGTGGTGAATCTCAACAAAGCACAGTATTTTAAGTATTTTAAGAAGCTCAAAAACATTCTGCACCAAGCAGGCTAACATTCAGTGTCTAGCATCCAAGCTAATGTTCCAGGCACACAAAGGAACAGGAAAATGAGATGATAATGGGGAAGAAAATACAAAGGAATGGAATAGCCTCCACTATGACAACTGCAGACTATTTTATCTGCCAACAGTTCATCAGCATCAACAGAACTATGCTGTTGTGTTTTCTTCAAATGCCGCCCCTCCAACTACCTTTCCTTCTAAAGTTAGTGCCAACCACAGCCCAGTCGAAGAACTACCTTGCTTCGTTTGTGCCCATATAAATTACTTTCTCATACACATTCACTCTTTTACACACAGCAGTATCTGTAACAACTGTCACTTCATCTTATAGCCAACACAGTGAAGACTGACCCCCAAAAAGTGATCCTGACTCTGGCCTGTGTATGTCAATTCTGGGAATCTTTGCCTGAAGGGCATCTTTACCCGAAGCAGGCACAATGCAGCAAGGATTCTCCTACCATACCTAAGGCCTGGTATAAAACCTTTGGTACTGAGCTCTCCCTCTATCTCTTCAAGCAGTAGCTTCTTCTCCTCTCTTCTCCTCTCCTCTCCCCTCGTCTCCTCTCCCCCTCCTCTCCCCTCATCTCCTCTCCCCCTCCTGTCCCCTTCCCTCTCCTCCTTCCTCCTACTCTCCCCTCCCTTCTCATAAGCCAAAGTGCCTGGACTCAGTAACTGTAGAAAGATTTTATTCCAACCTTCCTTATATCACTTCCTGTGTGGCTTTGGAAACTTCGTATTTTCTCTAAGGTATCCCTCTATGCAAGGCGCATGAACCTGCCCATTTAGGTTGTCTGTAGGAACAGAACAATTAGATGGGCATGTAACTAGAGTCCCACAAATGCTGACCAACTTAAGTCCTATGTTTTGTTCTTCTTTTATATGACAGAGGATTGAAGAGAATAGTGGCTACTCATCTCATTAAGATGATGAGTAAAATCAATATCTTTGTTGGGTTGAAACAAATAAAAATAGTCCCATTTAAATAGGAGTACTTTGATGAAGTACCCTTCAAATTTTTACTAAATTATCTTCATTTATAGTCTGTTGAATATCCTTTTGGCCAGGTAATTTTATTATTTCATATATAATTCCCTCAGAAGTAGTGAATTGTATTTGACCCTTGGAATTTATTGGACCTTATCTTTTTCTTTATTGTGGGTATACTGTGTCTCCATTTTCCCATATTAATTCTAGGACATTGCTGTTGTAATAGGCATTTAAATCGCCCTCAAGGGAAATGCAAGGAAACTATCCTATTAATTTTGTTCATATTTTTAAACATGAGTAATTCACAGGTGGTTTTCATCACAGACTGAAATGAGCTCTGTTGAACATGAAGACACTAAATTAATACCCTAGATTCTTCCAGAGTACCGTACATCAAATTATCTTCATTTCTTATAGAACTGTTTCTAACACACAACTCTATAAGTGAGTATAACTCTACAATTCTTTTTAAGGTACATGCAGAGAGCTTAAACATAAAGAAAGCCTAAATAAAACTTTGAATTATCAATATGGGTATATGTGTGTAACACACACACACACACACACACACACACTCACACACACTGGTACTTCTTTGGCATCAACTTCACCGCTGCCTAAAGTTTAAAATGAACTGCAACCCCACCTGCCTAGAAATGTATTATCATCTAGGCAGAAGGCTGCGTTTTCATATGGCATACTATAGTTAAGTGCTGTAAAAACACATCACCCTGGGATTACACCAGGGAGCCATATGTAGCCATGACCTCTGGGAAAGTGAGTAAAAATCCAGCATTTGCATTAGGACCAGAAGCAAGTTAACAGGGTTGCTTATCAATTTTTAATTAGCTTTAGTTAACATGCAGAGTGATGGATTTCATTTCCATACATGGACATCATTTGTTCTTATGTTCCTCACTGGCCTTAGTTGCTCCATCCCTCCAATTCTCATCTGTTACTCTGTATTTTTTTGTATTTGTTTTATTTTTGTTGTTATTGTTGTTTTTTGAAACAGGATGTCTGTGTTTCCCTGCTTGTCCTAGAACTCACTATGTAGGCCTGGCTGGCCTGGAACTCAGAGATTTGCTTGCTTCTGCCTCCCAAGTGTTGGGATTAAAGACATGTACCACTCCAACCTGGTCTTTCTTCTTTCTTATTGATCCCCTTTAATAAGAGTGTTTTACTGGAGATCTCAACATACATGGAAAAACACTAACAGGGAAGCTGCACAGATGGAGGAAATTCTCAGGCTACTCAGTATCACAGGGAGCACAGGGAATGGAGGAGAGGCCATGGGTGGACTAGCACTGGTACTGTGCACAGTGAGTGGCCAAGTTCTAGGACTGCAGAGGTTCGGAGGTGTCCTGGAACTCTCAACACCGTTTCCCCACTGACAGGATGTGTTTAGAACTCTGATTCTCCATTTTCAGAGTCCTATGCCCTACCCACCCACCCACCCACATATAAGACTGAGGGGGTGATTCATTCCTAAGTCTGATTAAAGGAAGTTTTTATGGTGCAGGACACACCTGCAACA
Source organism: Mesocricetus auratus (assembly GCF_017639785.1). NCBI lineage: Eukaryota > Metazoa > Chordata > Mammalia > Rodentia > Cricetidae > Mesocricetus > Mesocricetus auratus. Next base: position 2,895,011 of record NW_024429212.1, on the reverse strand, counting down.
CTCCAGCCTTAGTCTATAAAGACAAGTATCTGGACATCATGGACACTGAAGTGTCAGCAACATGGGCTAACCCAGCACATTTCTAATTTTTTCCTGTCCCTGCCAGTATCCTATTTGTTTCAGAGTTACCATCTCATATAAACTACCAACAGTGGGACTTTAGTTACTATCATGTGAGCTGAGGACATCTGAGACTACCTCGCATGGGAGTCCTGTGCAATGGGGAAGATCCACATTGAGCTACTATATTACTTTTACAGTTAATGATTTTCTGGTACAACAGAAACCAGAAAACAAGAACATAAATGATTAGAAATTCAAGGGCAATAACCTTCAGGAGCAAGAAGATAAAAAAGCATGATATGTACATATATTATATTGTGTTTTATATAATATATACATAAGGTGTGATATGTATCAAGTATTATATAAATATTATATATATGTATATATATATATATAGAGAGAGAATTATCACTCAGTCATAGCCCTGAAAACTCTCATCAAGAGTTAACTAGCTGACATAAATAGATAAAAAGGAAGTAGGTATAAATCTCCAGTACCTCACAGAGTACAGCTTCATGGGGAACATTTTGCTATGGCTCACAGTTTTGAGGAATACAGTTCATGGCATCAAGCAAGAAGCAGAGAAAAGAGAACGCTATGGTCAAGTACATGTTTCTTTTCCCCATTTTCAGTTCAGAAGCCCTGTCCATGAGATGGTCTGAACTTCTTTCAGGATGGGTCTTCCCTCCTTTGGCAATCCTCTCTGGAAACATCTTCCCAGACACATCCAAAGTCTATGTCACTATGTTCTAGTTGTTTTTAACCTTGTCAAGTTAGCAACTCAAATGAACAATCATAAGCCTTTTTAAATAAATGATAGACTATGAATTTAGATAAAACATGAGTGGTATCTGGTGATGGTCACACAGTATTGGTGAGATCACCCAATAACAGACTGTCATTTGGGCACTTTGGAAGCAGGGGAGACTACCAGACACTGAGGCACAGGGAACAGAGTATGTAGACTTCCTAAGGCTGTACCCTACACCTGAAAATGAGCCTCATGGAGGTCTAGAGAAAGATCAAGGTCATCACAGGAGACAAGGTTTCCTCCAGACATGGATTTCTCATCTTCATGTATTGACTTGGATGTCACTGGTTACTTGAAGGACCTTTCTTGCTACCTTTGTCTAGAAGGGAAGGATCATAGCAGGGACTCTGTCCTGATGCAGCTGCTGTTTTGTCAAAACCACATCACGAAAGTCATATTCTCCAACAGTACCATGGAGCAAGAGGGTCACTTCATGAACCCCAAATGTTACACATTTGACATTAAACATCAAGAAGACAGATGATCATTCCTTCGCAGTTGTGATAACCTCAGGAAGCTAAGCCATGTCAAAGAATAAGGAGAAAGCCCTGTAATATCAGGGGCTTGCTACCCACGACGGCATTGTACCTGAAGATGCACACTGCAGAATATGGGGTGCAAACTCACAAGGCAGATGCAACAGGGGAAAACTATCTCAGAAGGATGGTGTTTATGAGGACCTGGTCCAGGTGGGGAGGGGAAAGGAAATTCATCTCAATGTAGAAGCTCCATAGAGTAAGGTGCAACTGCACCATGACAACGAAGGTTAGAGTTAGTTCTGTAGTTCTTTCTTTCTGAAATGACAGGTGGAAACTGCAAAAAAATTGACAACTTAAGAGATCTTTGTTTAAGGGTTGAATATAAAATATGTCTAGACTCTGGAATAAATGTACAGAGTGGTTGTCTCTCCACAGGGACATGAGAGAATCCAAATGGGAAGATTTGGGGCCTCTAAGCATAAAAGAGGACAACTGAGAACTTTCCATTTGAGGGCCTTGGCTTTGACAGTCCTCTACCAAAGAGAATAATGGAAAATTTTAAGAGATTCAAACTAAAAAGGAAGAAGGTGGAGGAGGAGGGAACGAAGAACGTCCTTAAGCTACATCTACTTTTGAAATCTGAAGACAAATGAGGAAAGTGGGAAGAAAACAAAATGGGGAAAAAGAAAGGGAGATCAGCGAAGGTTAACAATATGGAGTGTCTTTTAAAAAAGGATGTCACCCATCCCTAAAAGGAGGAGGAGGTTCCACTGCCATGCTTCATCCCGGGTACCAACCCCCTTAGCAACCAGCTTATATCCTGACCATTGCCATATGCTGACTCCACAGACAACACATTGCATTTCTATAAAAGCAGCAGAAGATTTGATCTCCACTGCTCTCAGATGCAAGTCCTCATCTCACAGTCATTTGTTCTTTAAATGTTTCATTTTCATTTTCACTCCTCCCTTTTCAAGAGCAATTTTAAAAGAGAATGAAAATAAGCAGAGAGTTAAAAGGGAGGTTAATGAGAATGGAAAAAATCTCGGCATGCTGTGTTTCATCCTACAAACTGCAGAGCCCAGCACAATCAGCGGGATTGTCTGCAGCCCCAGGTTGCTGTCTGTTGGTACCTGGTGATGAACCATTCTTTTCTCCCTGCATCTCCTCTGTGCAATACAGAGGGCCCTTCAAACTTGGGGATGGCATTCCATGGCGTGCTCATCACTGTCATTCACACCACAAGGCCTTACAAAAAATAAAAGTAAATGCAGTGTCTGTTTATAATGTTTTGTTTAGACATAGATATGATAGAATAGAATGAATGATGTGAGAACGTTCAAGTTAACAATTGTGCAGTGTATCACAGTTTTATATCCAATGACCACAGTCACCCGTGGTGAACATGGTTTCTGCAAGCACAAGGCCATGGAAGACCCACAGGGACCACTAAAAAATCATGAGAAGAACATACCTATGGTCATTTCCTGTGAGTCCATTCCTAATGGATATTATCATCTGTATAACCAGATCTCTTTTATTATACTCTAAATTTTTAAGAAATCTTTTGTAACAAATACTGACAAACTATATTATTCAGTATCAGATCCTGACTGCATCCTGCTTCGGGCCACACACTGCATGTTGTGTCTTCCATTTGCAATACCTGTATTAGTGATTTTTCCATTGTTGTGACAAAATGCCACAACCAAACAAACAAACTTAAAGAAGTGGGTTATTTTTTTTGTTTCCAGGTCCTGAGGGACTAATGACATAGCAGCAGGAAGCCAGATGGTCACATTTTCACCTACACAGAAAAAGCAGAGAGAACAAATAGGAATTAGGTAGAGGTTATACTTCCCCAAAGCCTACCCCTGGAGAGGCATTTACTCCATCTAAACATTCCATAACCTCTGCAAACATCATCACCAGCTACCTGTATTTGAGAAAATTATTCAAATATATGAGCCTATGGGGAATATTTGTTCTTTTACATCATTAGAAGAGCTGACTGAAAGTTAGAAGGTACTGTGTCTGAAATATCAAGAAAAGGATGCCCGGAGATGCTAAGAATATCACTTTAGGTCATATAAAGAGGCAGAAACTGAACTAGAGTTGACATAAATTCTATACCTTCTCCTATATCACACCCATTTTTTTCCAAGTGTCTCTTGTCTCTTGATGAGCTTCTTTTCTCTGTGAACTATGACTTCTAAGCATCTCGATCATGTTCATGATCTGTATGGGCCAGCATCTCTCTCCTTCTCTGTGGTCCTAAGCTCTTCAAGAATGACCTATTTTTGTTTCTTCTGGACCTGCGTGAGTTCTTACATTGTAATTACTGTCGCCATACATATGCAAAAGTGAACAGATTTGTACAAAATGTACAATATAGTCTTTCTGTGGCCACTTAAAAATTATTGCATTTATTTACTATGTGAGCATATGTGCCGCAGCATGCATGTGGGTGTCCTTTCACATGAGAGTCTCAGGGTTCAAATGAAGGTCATTAGGGTTAGCACACACCCTCTCCTAGGAAGCATCTGTCGTTACTGTGTAATCTTTGTGAGTATTCAGCTTCTGTAGACTTATCCATAGCACTTCACAAAGAACATCATCTGACCTCAGAGAATGATGGATTGGGAGGCTCATGTGACTCTAGAGTGCTGTGTCAGCGATGGTCAGGTGACTTCTGCATACTTTTTTTTTTTTTGCTGTTACTGCTAAGAGCGTCTCAGAGGGAATTAGCTAAATTTATGCTAGAAATTTGACATAGCATTGTTTTTAAAAGACACTTAAATGCTACTTTTGTTTTAGAAGCTTAAGCAATTCCTGCTAGAATAATTATAATCAAAGCGCATCAAATGTTCTCTCGACTTTCAGTTTGTATATATTCTCCTGTATTTCATCTGCATTGCCCCCCCACCTCCAGCATAGATTACCATACTCAGCAGAACAGCACGCCATCCTGACAGTAACTTTTATATTTATCGTTCCTATTGAACTTGTATAACCAGAATTCTTTTTACAATACGATGCCAATCAAGCTCCACAAAAGTTGTTAAGTAGCAACTTGCCTGGGCAGTTGATCCTGGCCACCTTCAGACTTCAGAGCTTCCAAATCAGACTTAACAGTGAAAGCATTGCTCCTAACAAGCTCCAATGGTGGAAAAAATAGTAGAGATTCTAAACTGCAAATCTTCCTGACCTTATAGTGTCAGAAGAGGGATGCAATGCAAACAGAGAAGCATATTTCCAACCTTTGAGATCAAATGCTTTCAAAACTTAATGCATTTCACTCAAATTAAAAGTTTGTTATTAATAGCCAACATGCAGCAGAAATCATGTGACCCACAATAACAGCTGAACCAGCAGGTCTCCTTGTCCTGTATTTTCAGACAGGTACTTTAGGTAAAGTAAGTCACAGGAGATCCCACCTAGGGGAGGGTGGCTTCCATGTGGATTCAGATGTGGTATCTTTAACAATGTTGAATTTCTTTTTAAAAATATTTTATTTAAATTAAAAACAATCTCATTTTACATATCAATTCCAGTTCCGTCTCCCTCCCATCCTCCCATGCCTGACAACAACACCCCCCACCCAGTCCACCCACCCACTCCCCAGGGAGAGTGAAGCCTTCCATGAGAGCTCATCAAAGTCTGTCACATCATTTGGGGCGGGGCCTAGGGGAATTTCACAGACATTATTTTACAATTGCTACATAAAACAATATACTCCATGTTTCACAGCTTCCCACAAATCCTTTTGTAACATCCCCTCTCTCCTCTCTCTGTCTTGAAAACTATCTAACCTTGCTCCTACCTAACAAGTTCGAACAATTCCTGTGGGCAGATTCTTCACATACAGAATAATTTTCCCTCTTTGTCTATCTTTAAAGCACTGTTCTTCTATCAAGAAAACCTCATATGAGTCTCTTCTTCCCATATTGCCCAGTCAGCTCTTCCTAGAAGCCTTTGTGAGCACATGGGGGTCTCTCTGGATTCACCTGTGCACAAGCTTGTGACTAGATGCAAGGTTCAGAGACACAGATGGCCCCTTGCTTCTGAGTTCGTAGATCTTAGGTATTGGCATGCTATCTTACAGGGTGCATGTGTTTTCTTTTAATTAAACAATTCACTTTTTGGCTTTTTTATATACAATGGTAAAATAAGGAGAAATTAGAAATTGGTATTCCTCTCAAGCTACAGTGCTATATATAATAAACCAAACCACTTCCATACGTTCTTTTCCTGAACAACTAAACAAAAAGAAAGTCGTTCTAGAAACCATTGACAAGAGAGAGCAATTCAGATGTATCCCTGGGGTCCTTCAATTTGCAGGAGTGTAGGGTACTCAGTAGAACAGGGCAGCAGGGCCACACAGGCTGGTACAGCAGAAAACAGTTCCAGTGACCTATCCCTTAGGTCACAGGGGACACACTTGGTGAAATGAGTATTTGAAGTGCCATGTTAACACGCTGGAGCTCAGGGCGAGAAGCTTTCACATGGGCCTGCTTGCTCTAACTGTGCCAGTTTCATGACAGTATGAAAGGAAGATTTCCAAATGCAGCTGGGAAGCATGACAAGGCAGCAGTCAGGCTTGGTAAAGGTCAGACCACAGACTGCTGCAGGAGTCAGCACCTGCTAGCCATATCGTCTCCCCATTGCAACACCTGGCTGACCATTCAGAATGAACTTGGACTTGCCTTTGAGAACAGACTTTATGGAAATTCATTGTAAAATATGCTCCATTCTAGCTTTGTGGGGTATTACCTGGGGCTGTCCTGCTTCCGTTCACCTGAATGGCAATTCCCCAAATAAATGCCTTTCGCTGCCCTGTCATTCTTTTTTTTTTTTTTTTTTTTTTTTTTTTTTGATTAACTGTAACTGGGCATTTTCCTTCAGAGATCAGGCAAGAACTCAGCTGGACATTTGAGAGGAAATTTCACAGCAAGGAAAGTGCAGACATCTGGATGGAATTCAGGTGGTGGTTGAGGCTTTCCCTTGCTTTTGGAGTCTAAGTCATATGAACAGAGGTAGTGATGTTCACCCTGGTTAGACCTGGGAAGCCATTTCCTTGACCTAAAGCATGAAGGTAACTTCTGGATGTCACCTGGATACAGCTATACCTGAATCCCCTCAGAATGCTATCACACTGGAATCTGGGTACTTTACTCACACACAATGGGATGCTCTTCATAACAGAATTCATGTTAAAGGGTGCATGTTATGGAGGAGAAGAACTCAGCCAATAGAATATTCTACACAGCGTACACAGCGTATGTCTGTGAAAAGTCTCCATGCCTCCAGGATGAGATCGATCATCTTTCTTTTCCATACTGAACAAATCTAAAGTTAAAACATTAAGTGATGTATCAAGGCCAGCCATGATTGACAAGTGAATCACCTGTCTGGAATTTTGTTATGTTATGTGGATCATTCCGTCCCAAAATTGTCATGCAAGTATTTGGTTGCTTGCATAACAAGGTAGATGCAACTTTGAACTGAAATCATCCAGTGTGTGGGTTACCAGATGCGGTTCACTCACTGGGAAGTGTGAGTCACCAGTAAGGTCAACACAGCACATAACCAGCACCAAGCCTGAAAGCCAAGGCTCCCTGTGAGGCAACATTTAAGTTCTGTCTCTGCTAGGAGGAGCAAATGAGTAAAAAGAAGGACAATACTGCTTTGAATGTACAGTCACTTATGAACCATGGAGGGGAGTGAGGAGGAACAGATTCAAAAAGGCAGGCAGCTACTGTCATCTCCAGAGAAGAAAGAGGAGGGATGTGTTCTTTTCCTCTCTTTGTTTCTTCTCCTTCAAAATACTAGTCTTGCCTGGCGGTGGTGGTGCATGCCTTTAATCCCAGCACTCGGGAGGCAGAGGCAGGCGGATCTCTGTGAGTTCGAGGCTGGGCTGGACCGACAGCCTCCAAAACAATACAGAGAAACCCGGTCTCGTAAAAAACAAAAAAAAATACTAGTCTTTTGTGATATAGTACACTCATGTATGCACAGACACACATGCATGCACACTGTCACATGCAAAGACATTGAAGCACACACACATTGTCTATGCTTCTTTTTCTTGCTGTATAGAAGGCTCTGAAGAATACTAACTTGTGGGAGTTAAAAAAATCAAGTACAGTCTGGAGAGGTGATGATTCAGTGGTTAAGAACACTTACTGCCCTTATAGAGTATCTGAGTTCAACTCTACAGCCACCTGTAATATCAGTTCCAGGGAGCTCAAGGCACTCCTCTGGCCTCTGAGTATTACACGTATGTGGTGCACCTATACTCATTCAGGTAAGGACACACACACACACACACACACAGATAAGCAAATCTTTTGTTTTTAACTAAAGTATTTATTCAGGGTGATTCCCTACTCCTAAATAAATATACAAATGATAAAATTTAAAGTTCGAAATTGTGTAGAAATCACCGAAGCCTTTAAGAAGCCACACTTGCTTCACCCATTTTGTTTCTCAAGCCACCTACAGATTTAGCCAGAGTATTTTTGAGAAAGATGATTGAACAAACTTAAAAATTATTTTTTCTCACATTTGTCTTCCTAGGAATCGAGGTAAGAAAGTACTAGGTGCAGAGACTGTGCTTTAAATGTGAGTATGAGGCCAATGAGCCTAGCAACAGTCATGAGTGTGTCATCCCACACGGCAGCTGTTAGAAATGTCATGAGTGTTGCTTGAAAGCACTACTACTCTTTGGAGGAGAAGTACATTTAGAGAACCTGAAAATAGCAAATGAAATGTAATAATACCTGATGGAAAACAAGAACTTTGTCAGAAGATCTCCAAAGTGGGTATCTCCTCACCACACTCCTTGGTGCATTAGAAGTCCCATTCAAGAAGGTACCTCCATTTCTCTTGGAAGAGTCTCTCTCACTATATAGAGTCCCCAGTATTGAAAATATTTGAGAGTGTGTGTATCTTAGCTAGGTTTTAATTGCTGTGAAGAGACAACATGACCACAGCAACCCTTACGAAGAAAACATTTAATTGGGGCAGCTGGCTTACAGTTCAGAAATTCAGTCCATTATCATTATGGCAGGGAGAATGGCAGCATGCAGGCAGATGTGGTGCTGGAGCTGAGAGTCCTACATCTTGCAGGCAACAGGGGCACACTTCTGCCAACAAGTCCATGCCCACTCCAACAAAGCCACACCCCCTAATAGTGCCACACCCTATGAGATTATGGGGGTCAATTACATTCCAACTATCACAGTAGGACACAGAACTCCTGTGCAGGCTCCAAGGAATGTCTCCTTGCAAGAGTCAAATTCAGCCTCCCACATACTCCTGCTGCCTCGGATAGGGTGGTTTCCATTTCTAAGAGCTAAAGATAGAACTAGTGTGTGTTCCAGATACTCTGGTTTCCTAAAGGTGGCTACACCAAGAAGGGTTAGACACTCTCTAAAGGAGTCTGCACACAATGTCACCTCAGTTTAACTTACTGAAAAACAAACAAACAAATAAAATCCCTGTGCTTAAGCAAAAACATGTTCTTTTTTTTCAGTAAACTAAGCTGAAAAGTACTGGGAAACAATTGTTAATAGTTTTTATCTTGGGCGGTGGTGGCACATGCCTTTAATTCCAGCAGGTGGATCTCTGTGAGTTCAAGGCCACCCTGGTCTAGAAAGTGAGTTCCAGGTCTGTCAAGGCTACACAGAAAAGCCCTGTCTTGGAAAAACCAAAATGACTCTAGGCTTTATTCCCAGAATTGGGAGATGAGGGAGAAATGCCATTAAGATAAATTCTTTTTTTTAAAAAGGAGATTTTTTTGTCTAATTTGTAAAACTGTGTATGTGAAGGTCTTGGTCTCTATCTCTTATGCACATGTGCACACACACACACACATTATCAGTAATTCAGAAAAGTAGACATTCAAGGAAAGCTGCATGGCTTCTGCCTTGTAGGATTTTGGTCTATGGGGTGGGGATTCTGACAACTACAATTGCATTATCTCATTACAGTCACAATCACTCCATCTACCATGTCTACCACTTTATTGTAGCTTAAGGTGTATCTGAATTCCCAAGGGTACCTTAGTTTTCTGGAGGGAGGTGCTATCTTGATTGGATGATTAACTATCCCACATGGAATGTTAGATCTCTACCCAAGACCAGAGTTTTACCTTATTGGTCCTTGCTGCCGATGCATCATTCCCTGGATAGGGAGGAGAGATTACTTCTAACTACTTGCTAGCTGGCAAGTGAACTTGATCCAAGCGGCTGATGCCACACATTTGCTAAGTGTTTACCTTTGTTTCCCATTTCATAAGACCAGAGTCTTCTTTTGAAAACAAGATTCCAACAGAATATAATCAAGATAGCATAAATTTTAAGATGTTTAGTAGGATGCTTTAAAATTAGTGGGGAAAATTCTAATATCAATGGTAACCTCTGTCCTGTTATCATTGATGAACTCCATAAATGTTGCCCTGATTCATCAGTATTTATGAGACTGTATTCCTTAGATTCCTCTAATTTTCTCCTAACTCAGGTGGGTATTGGAACCAGGCAGTATGATGACCCCACCACCTGATAATGGGTGGGACAAGCATATTGTCATTCAAGCAAATACTTAGGCAGATCAAAGGGTCCTGTGCTGTGTGGCCACATCATGGCTACCTCACTAGTTACAGGGCTGCATAAGGACTCAGTATGCATGTGCAAGCTTCCCCTTTTAAGCGAGCACCTCCAAATGGTCGCTCTCTCTCTCTTTGTGCTCTCTCTCCTCTCTTTCCCTCCATTCATCCCATCTTCTCTCTCCCTCTCTCTCTCTCTCTCTCTCTCTCTCTCTCTTTCTCTCTCCCATCTCGACTCCTCTATCCCCCTTCTCTGCTTCTTTCTCTCTCTCCCCTTTCCCCTTTTCTTCTTCCCTTTTCTTTCCCTTCAATAAACTCTTATGGTCCCTGTTTTCACCTACTCATGACTGAAGAATAGTTTGCAGTCCCATCTAGTCTACTCATAACTGAAACAAAACAACAACAGTGGGTACCTCCCTTCTGTCATGACCAAGAGTTCACTTCTTTACTGTACTTAGCCATATGTTAGAGTAACTGTTGTCTTCTACTTATAGGCATTGAGCAGTGACCACGACCATGTGTGTATCTCCTGTGCTGTCTACCTGCTCAGCCTTGGTGTTGATGTTTAAACATTGGTCTAGATACTTTAGTGAAGTATTTTGGATCTGAAAACATCTCAGGCCACTAAAAGGAATGTGACTCTGTGCTTTGTGTGATCTTCAGACAATACAAGGCCTTCAGAACAAGGTTGTACAAGAAGAATAGGCTATAAAATGAATAGGGATTATGTAAGCCTGGCTTACCCTATTGTTGGTTTTAACTTACCCATCACCACAGTTGTGTGAGCCAGTTTCTTAAAATGGGGTTGCTGGTGGCAACGGAGACAGGGAGGAAAAGGAAAATGCATAGCCCTCTGACTGCTCTCTCTGAATAGCCCAAATTTATGTTTCTATATTTATGTTTATTAGTACAGCTGTAGGTACTTCACCTTATCTGCATAGATATCATGACAATGCAGCTGACTCTCCTGTATTTAAATGTAGCCATCTCAACTTTTCTACTAGTAGATCTACTAGCACAGACTATGAAGAACTTCATCACAAACCAAATGTTCATGTTCTCACACAATCTCTTAGGCTAAAACATAGAAATGTGCTAACTGGAGTGTTCAGCACACAGTGGTAGGATGTGGGAACCTTCAGTAGATATAGACATGAACACATCCTATCTTAGACAGCAGATTTTTCCAAGTATGCAGTTGGCTGAAACTGAAGTTCTTGTTGCCTGGAAAAGAAGACTTCTCCAATGATGTAGGCCTCTCTTCCACCATTGATCTCTCACCTTCTACCCAGAGATATCTTTTTGAGTGTTGACTATTCCTAAAATTCCCCCATTAACTGATTCAAGATTTGATCAGACATTTAAAAAGATGAACAGATGTTTGGAGCACATAGCATGTAATTCTCATAAAAGATGTCATATGAACCAGAAAAAACAAGGTTCAACATACCATGTGCTGCAATATAGATCATGACATTATGAGAGTCAATATCAAAACCCACAGTGTCTGGACATCAGAGTGAAGCTATGTTCGTATTGAGCCCAGTGCATAGCTGGGTCTGAAGGCTTTGGGAATGTGCGGATAAAATAAGAGACTGCTGCCGCTCCTTCCCATGATGTCTTGAAGGAGCCACAGTAGTGTCCTAGGCAGGGAGGCTCCACAGATAGGAGGAGTTGCGGGATTAACCACATGGATTTCAACAAGAAGAGGAAGGAGGCAAAATTTGGTCTAGCGCTTCTGAGAAAGGATAGCCCAAGGAGTGCCTGACTGATTCTTCCTACTCCTTTTCTACAGTATGATTTTGGGATGTGTCTTTCCAGATTTCCAAAGCTCCTTCATTTAAATAACCAGGCAAGTCCTAATAAGTCCACAGAAAATTCACCAATGAGAAATGCTGTGAACATTGTTCCTGTTACACTTCTCATTCTTAACCATTTCCTCACTCTTGATGTCCACTGTGCTCTTAGTAGCTCCGTCAGGGTCAATTGTGTAAGGGGACAGGTTACAATAAAGACTGGGGAGACATTTTAGAGTCTTGTTCATTTCTAAGCAAGGAGGCTATTGTGTGACAGAGGCTCTACCTTTAATCCAAACATCCTCAGGGAAAGTCCTTGATTCTTCATAACAACTGAGCCCAAGGGATGTCCACAGGCCCTCTTCACAAAGCCACCTACTGGTCTATTTTGATATGAGTGTACTGTGTATTCTGTGTGTCTCTCTCTGTGCTATGTTACACAAGCACAGATACTGATATGGTGCATGAACCCCACTCCATAAATGTTCAGAATGGGCTTCTTCTTGTGTGTAGCTTTCCTCATGTGAAGAAATGGTATCCTGCAGAAGGTAAGACTATGCCCCATTTCAATGTACCTTTTATACATGCAAGAAGAGAATCACCTTGAGGAATGAGGCTCTTTATATTTTCTAGTGTCCCGTTGTTTCAAAGGACTTGCCAATGGTATTCAAAGAGGATGAGATTGTACTAAAGGGGACAGGTTCTCTAGACCACAGATATATTATACACTGTGAACTGAAGGTGGGGATGAATGAGGTTTGAAGCTTCTTTCCCACAGCACACACTGTTAAAACACACACACTCACACACACACACACACACACACACATACACACAGAGAGAGAGAGAGAGAGAGAGAGAGAGAGAGAGAGAGAGAGAGAGAGAAGCAGAATTTTCTAGTTTGTATCCTGAGTTATAATAATTCAGAAATGTTCTGAGGTCCAATGCATAATTTGAACATAATCTACCCAGAGTAGCTTTCTCTCTCTACTGGGGTATGAATCAGAGTTCTAAACTTAAGTTTGTCCAAATATCATATCATGAGCACACTGTTCTATCCAAGTGGGCTGCAAGGGCTTGTGTTGGGAGACTACAGAGAATGGACTATATCTGATATTTTGGTGACCACACACATCATGACTCTTCCTGCCCTGTTTAGAGTGGTCCCTCAATGCAGAGCCATTGCACACAGAGCCTCCCAATTGTCACCATTATAGTGTCTCATGATGACCTCTTTGACATTTTCTCTAACCACCAAGTTCAGAGTTTATGTAAGTTTCCAGAACATCTAACAATTTGTTGCATGCTTCAGGGTAATTCATTTTGTACCCTTACCTCTGATCAATAAGGTCATTTGACTTCAGAACATTTTCTCATTTCATAAGCTTCTTCTGGAAGTAATTGTCATGGGATATTTGAGTTTCCTGTCCTTCTGTGGACAGGTTTAAGCTCAGTGTACATTCAGAATTAAGTGTAAGTTTGCACAATAAATTCACTGTGAAGTTCACATGGGGCATAGCAATGCTTCTTTCTTTCTGAAGGTCCTCCTGAAAGGAACAGTACCATATATAATGGGCATGGTATGGTCTTCTGAATGTGTTCATTGACACACAGAAAAATCTTCTTAAGGAATTTGCTTAACCATACTGTCTCCTTGAAATGGTTCAACCACTGGCTGGCATTCAGATGCAGTGAGAAATTAGACAGTCTTTACCGGTTGCTGGGTCTCATAAAGTACACCTGACTTCCTACGTACCTTAATCAATACAACAGGCCATCTGGGAAACATCTTCTCCCTTTGAAAAATCATTTGTAATTTTCTGATTATTAATAATGACCATGGTCTTAAGTTATTTCTCTATTGCTGTAATAAAACACCATGACCAAGGCAACCTACAAAAGACGCATTTGTTGGCTTACAGTTTCAGACAGAGGGTTAAAGTCTATGATGGCAGACAACAGTCATGATGGCAGGAACATCTGAGAGCTCAAATCCTGATCTAAAAAAAAGGAGACATAGAGACAACTCACTGTGAATGGTGTAGGCTTTTAAAATATCTAAGTTTGCCCCCAGGTATACACCTCTTCCAACAAGACCACAGTTCCCAATCTTTCCCAAACAGTTCCACCAACTTGGAAACAAGCATTTAACTACATGAACTTATAACAACCATCTTTACTCAAAATGTCACAGTAAAGTTATTGTCTATGAAATTGAAGCCAAACTGTGTAAAATGGGATTTGAGATAGATGCATGTTTGTGCTATGAACTAGAGTAATCAAAGAAGTGGAGATTTATCCGCTATTGTTGTATTTGTAAACAGAGGCTAATGTTAAGAAGTAATTATAGGGCTGGAGAGATGGCTCAATAATTAAGAACATGTATTACACTCTTAGAAGACCACGGTTATCTGTAACTTGCTCAGGGGTATATATCTCTCTATTCTGTCCTCTGAGGTCTCCTGAATGGGCATGGGTGGTTTTACACACAGACATAAACATAAATAAATAATAAAATGGATCTTTAAAATAATTAATTACAAGTAGGCATGAATTATGGGTGCAATGCTTGATATTTTTAAGGTAAATTTGTTTAATTTAAGTATTATACCTTTGTTAGTATTGATTTTGTAGAAGATATGTTGATATTGAGAAAAAAGTACAACCTCTACCTTCACACACAATGACCCATCACTAAATGTTTTAATGTCCAGTAGTCTTTACCTTTCTTTAGTCTACTTACTTTTTGGTGTACTCAACTGTAAGACGTCATGACACCAGAAAACAGTGATTAAATTTCTTACTTAAATAGAGCCTATAATTGGCCCAATAGTCTCTTACAATTATTCACACATGTGTTTTTACATGTAATTTTCTGCAATTAAGAGTTAGTGGAGGATTATACAAAAACAGGCAATTATAGTAGAGGTTACACTAGAAAAGTACACCAAGGTTATCAAATCGCTCTGGTGTTGAATAAGAAGGGCTTTGTAAATAAATAAATGAATAAATAACAAAGTAATAAACCCACAACTCAATACACTTAACTCTATGCTTTACTCAGAGTTGGTATATCCAAGGCTCTTGTGAAGGAAAAGACAAAGGTGTTCACTTGTAGACATCATGAGAGTCAGGAAAGCAGGGATTGAAGGTCTGTGAGCTTGACAGTGTTCCACTTGGTATCTTCAAAGTCCTTCAACCTCTTCTGGTTTATTGTGTCCTCATACCTAATTTCAACACCACAGAGGCTTCCAATGTGCTCACAACAGAAATGGCAGCAATGACCAATTACCAATCACCATGAATAATCTGCTAATGAATGAACCAGAGGATGGAGCTTCAATTCTGTGTCCCCCAACATATTTCTTAAGCACGATCCTTTCTCATACACCATGACTAATTATTAATCCTCCCTGACTGAGAAAAAATACATTTGTGTTATTTTTATATTGTGATGGCTTTTAAATTGCCTCCAGTATTTAGTCTTCATCTTTTTGAAAGAATGAAATTGTGGATGATAAGGGAGTCATAGTTTTAAGTTACCTCAATCTGAAAGGCCACGGTGACATGAACAAGGTTGTGGCAGTCATCAGCACACAGGTCTGGGGACTAGGCTGTGTTTACAGGATGTGTGAGGGGGACAGTCTGTATGCTTTTTCAATGCACTATTTCATATCTGTCAGGAATATGCCTGGGGTGATGGAACATTTTGTGGGGACTGTACTGTGAGGACCACAGAGCTCATCTCGAAGGCCAAATAACATTCTTACTACACATGTTATCAGCTATGAAAATGAATTCCTGAGCCAGGCTATATCTCCTCCAAGGGGGATCTGTGAGACTATCATAGGCAATAATTGTTGGAAATAATTTAGGCAAGGTCTTGCCTAGAGACAAAAGTAGTGGGCTGATAACTACTTCACGTTGTTTCAATTCCCCCATTTTGTAATTTAAATTCACCAGCTCCACTGGCAGATTCATCAGCTGGTCAAATAATGAATCTATTTTTTATCTTGTCATTCCCTGTGCTAATGTAAGCCCGGCTCTCTTTCATGGAAATGAGAGCCGGGTGTCTGATCCAGCTGCACAGGGCAGCAGTGGAATGCAGTTCTAGTGCAGAGTGACAGAAAACTTAAATTAACAGGACCTCACTGCAAACCTCTATTCCAAGTGACTACAGAGAATTTCCTATGTACATTCATGGCATTTGTTTCTGAGTGTTTAGATAAAGTGGGATCGTAGCCAGCAATCCCCTGCTTATACTGAAAATCTGATCTAAATTAATGTGCTTACGTGGAGGGCAAAGTGGTTCTGAGACTTGAGTAAGTGAGAAGAGATTTTGAAAGACGAATAATGGAGATGTATAGAAGATGAACTCTGTGAGACCATCAATTGGTTAAGACAAGAAATAACACACACTTCTGTTCACAAGACCTTGGGTTCTTCACAACAGACATGACCCAAGTTTTATGTTAGAAAAAGCAAAGTGAGAAACATGAGCTAGGTCCTATGTGGGCCAGAAGAGGGGATTGTAGCCCTTAGATATAATAGCAAAGACTGACTTCCTGAGAAGGACAGAAATACATCAGAGATAATCCAACAAGAAGCACAAGAGGCATTACCATGGGAATGTGCTTTGACTTATTTTAGTTTTTATGACTTCTTTGTTATTGTCAGACTTAAAAATTAATTCTAATTTTATTGTAATATATATTTTAAAAATTAGTTTTAAAATTCATTTTAAGTGTCTGTGCAAGTGTGTGCGTGTGTGCATGTGTGTGTGTGTGTGTGTACATGAGTGTGGATCTCCTCAGAGACCAGAGGCATTAGTTTCCCCTGGAAATAAAGCTGTAGTGACAGTTGTACAAGGACACTGATGGTGAGAGCTGAACTCAGGTTCTCTGTAAGAGGAAGGACTCTAAACTGCCTGGTCATCTTTCCAGACAATGTAAATGCACTTTTAAAGAGTTGAATGTATGACATACCTCATCTATAAACTTTAAATTCATTTAAGTCATTGTCAGACCCACTCAGTTCACCAATAGTGCAGCAGTGGCCAAGTAGAGTAAACTGAGGAACTGGACATTGATCTCAGTTTCACTTGCACAGTTTCACCTTTCATTCATGCAACAGATATTAAGACATTTTTCAACAATGACAGTAGGGGCTCATCTGTAAAACAATTCAAGTCACACCTACCTGATGATAAGGTTGATGACTACCTTGTATGCTATCCTAGACCCTTCATCCAGTGACAGACGGAAGCAGAGACAGATACTCACAGCTAAATACTGAACTGGAACCCAGTGACAGAGATGGAGGAGTGATGAGCAAAGGGGTCAAGACCTTGCTTGTGAAACTCACAAAGACAGCTGACTGGACAAGGGGGAGCTCTTGAACCCCAGACTGATGGCTGAGAGGCCAACAAGGGACTGATCCAGACTCCATTAATGTAGTGTCAGTGAGGAGGCCTCAGAAATCTCTGGGGCCTTGGGTAGTAGACTAGTGTTCACCATGTAGTACAAATGAACTTTGGAAGCCCATTCCACATGGAGGGATGCTCTCTCAGTCTGGATACATGGGGAAGGTCTAGGTCCTGCCCTGCATGTAATGGCAGATTCTGTAGATCCCCCAGGGAGGGCCTCACCCTTCCTGGGGAATGATGTGGGGTTTGGGATGAGGGCTGAGGTGGGGGGCTGGTGAAGAGACAAGGGAGGAGGGGTGATAGAGGAAGCTGGGATTGCATTTGAAGATTCATGTTTCTAATTTAAAAAAATATTTAAAAATATGTTAGCAAAAAAATTGAAGTCACTATATAAACCCAGGATCCCTTGCTTGCCTGAATTTATGACTTCACCAATACCTTTACTATTTTGTCAGTGCTCATGTCATCTTCCCCATCTCCTTTTCTGAAGGACACAGAAAGATATTGACCTCAACCTAGACAACTATAGAGTTTGGATGAGGATGACTTGAAGGCACACAAAACTACTGACAAGGAAAGATGACAAGACACTTACACTGCACAGAGGGAGTTGGGGAATAGTGGAACAAACTCTTTCTGCCAGGGGTGTGTTTGGCTTCTTTGGATGAGAAAGGAGGTTAGAAGGAAATGGAGCATACAAAATGTGAGCATTGACAACAGAAGGCTCAACCCATTCTTTAAGACCAACCTACCCATCTACATTCCTTGCTCAGGCCCCCAATTAGTCTTCAAGCCTAAGGCTTATTACCCAGTACAGTCTCAGTTGCTTAAACATAAGATGTTAAAAATTCTACTTTCCTACTTCTAGACTCACAAGGGTTTGGTTGCTAATTGCACTGCCCTGTGTTTGGTCTCAATTATGAGCACATTTTCTAAGTTCAATGGGAAACTCAAATGGCAAGACTTCCAGTCTGAGAGAATCTACCTATGCTTTTAGGGTTTATTTCAAGCTGATGGATCACAAAATTGTCATAATTATCCTATTTTTTCAGAAAATTAGATATTCAGCTGCAAAATCCATATTCTAAAGCAACCTAAAAGGTAAATTCTGGAAAAGAAGTATGAGTGAATGCAGACAACTTATTTCCAATACATTGTTGCCTAGGAAACAAGGCCTATCTAAGCATATTGAATTGGAAGGCTTTACTCATCTATATTTGGGCATCAAATCTGCAATGAAGGCAAGTTTCCATGGTGCTTGTAATTACATAACCATTTCCCAGTATTTTGGGGGAGGAAGTTGTATGTCACGTGGGTATATTTCAGGCTCAAATATATTATCCAGTCATATAACCAGGTGAGAGTTTCCCACATTAAATTCTGAGACTCACATTTCCTACTATTGTTACAAGTAATTTAGTGTTAAGGCCTTGAACTCGAAGTGAAGGGGGAAGGACGAAATATGAGATGTGTTCTAAAAGTTAGGGAGTTAAATTGTCAGCAGCCAAGGGCTCACAACCGTGACTGATGCTCACAACAGAGCTGCAACCTTTTCCTAGAAAATCACAGGAGCTACCCGTACAGTGTTTAGGGGAGAAATGCTGAGTTCATGACTGTTTTGTTTACTTAGACAGATTTGAACTCACACAAAAATATTTAAAGACCTATTATGTCTTCTAATAGTTTTTGTTTAGAGACAACACAAGTTGTCTGGACAGTTGGAAAATTTGACATTCCTATGAATATAGTGTCTACCAAAACCATAGTAAGCAGTAAGTATGAACAAGAATATTCTAGAGAACACCTAGATTTGCTTAGCTGTTTCAAGGGACACAGCTATGGATTAACAAAAGAATGCCTTATCCAGCAGTCTTCGTGCACATTAGCCTTACAACTTTCCAGTGTCATCTCTGTGGCTATTGGTTATCTTTACTTCAAACACATTACAGGCTTAATCCAGGTGCACTGGAATAAATCACCATGCCAATAAAACAGAGTGATGCTCTTCTTAACACAGTCATTTAGGAGTTGGTCTCAAGGTGAAAACAATATGAGCATCCTGGAGACTCTGTAAGTTTCTGCAAACTATCTCTCTGTGCTCCTATGGTGACTCCAAGTTATAAAGTTAGAGATCAGAAATAAACCAGTTCCTTGCACTTACATTCCGAGTCTCCTTGTGCAAACAGGGGTGATGATGATGATGATGATGGAGTGTGTGTGTGTGTGTGTGTGTATGATAAACCACAGATATGTTCTCTATATACACAGGCACCTACCATATATGTACACCCATGAAGTCCTGTGTATGTTCATAGCTATCACATATAAAGGCATTATAGAAAGAAGTGATCCCTTTCTGAAATGTTCAAAACTATTTTTGTAATTTTCACAGTGGCTTATCAGTGGCAGAAACTAAGTATGAAGGGATTTTGTAAAGAATAAAGTAAAGGTGGGAAGCTGAACGTCAGCTTAGGACTGCAGAATACAGTCAGAGACAAGCTGACCACTCTGAGACAGAGGCCTCGATTTCAATGTCTGTCAATCAGCAAGAAGTCTAAACTAGAGGGCCACAAGAGTCCATTTTAGCTCCAACATGGAAAGACTGAAGTACTTTTTCATTTTTACCTCTTCAGAAAAACAAATGTTGAGGTCTCCCTTTCTAACTAAAATCAAGCAGTATTTGTCTGTGCCTACATTATGTTTGTAAGTGGGAAATAATATAGTTACCATCAATATCTAATATGTGTGTGATGCATGATTGGGTGGCTGGATGGATCAATGCCCTTAATCACTGATGGCATCAGCTAGTGTGAGTCTTTGGGCTCATTGATGGATCCAGTGTGATCCTGTACACACACTGCAACAGTTACAAAAGCAAAGATAGTTGCAATATATTACTGATCTCTCAAGAATAAACAAGGTGTTCATTTTAGGAACACCCTGTTACAATTAAGTTTGAAATAATGATAAATGTGAAACATTTGACTATACTACCTTGCATGGAAACCTCCATAATTATCCTTCTTGGAAAAACACAGAAAAATAGTTAGACAATCTTTACCTATAGGAGGCACAAAGATAAATTATATAAAATGCCCACTGACTGGAAGATTTTCAGGGGCCAAGCTCTCATTATATAAAAAGAAGTCTTTCTATAAATATCTCAGTAATTTTGTTATATACTAGCACTGGAAAAGTCATTTGAAGCAATTAAAAAAATTATGGACTGATGGAGATTGAACAAGAATGTGGACAAGTAAAAAATTGCTTTTCAGATACCAGATCAAAATTACTGACAAAAATATGAAACAGAAAAAGTGGCCAATGTTTGCCTCAGATATCATTCTGTATTATTAGATGCATTTATTCAGTTTTGACATTACTGTTAAATGACATGTGTTTTTGACATATAAGGAAGTTTTTTAATGGTGGGTTTTAGAAAGATTGAGTTTTACAAAACTCTGGTGCTCTGAGAAAAATTAGTTTACTTTCCTTCCTGATGGTTATTGGTATGTGGTGTATGTAACACAGGCCAACCATGAACTCATGAACTCATACCCCAGTTTCACAAAGCAGAACACTTTTATCTCAGCTTTCTGAGGCTGGGCAAAGCTTACTACTGGCTGTTTACCTCCTTACACCCATCTGTGAAATCTGTTGTTCAATGTGCAACTTTTGACCCCATTGAAGCTCACAGACCTGCTACTACTTACAGACATTGGAGATCCAGCTCAGAGCAGGGCACAATACCTGACATCATTTGTTCAAAGCGATTTCAAGAAGTTTCTTCCTCTCATGAACCTTAAAATGTGTAACTTGTCTCATCCACTGCTAGGGAATAGCAATGTGCAGACCAGCACAGCTGGCATACAAGTAGGCCTACTCTTTTCTGGTTTCCGGAAACCCACTCATTGATGCTACAATGCTGGTACCCAAATGCTTCACTGAGAATAAATCTAGCAGCCTCCAGGGAAGCTCCAGAGAAGTCACCTGAGAATCAATGTCAATGACTTCTGATATAGAGTCTCCATTCTCCTATGATCCCTCTGAGGAACATCCCCCTGATTTCATAAGCTGTGGCACTGTCATTGGCTGAAGCTAATGAAGACTGGATGAGGTCACAAGAAACATCTTCTCTCCTGATTGGAGCAAGTCACAGTGCAGCATTGCAGATGATGAAGGCCGGTAACCAAGATCAGATGGATGAAATAACCTGAAGAACACAGGGCTACAGGCACTAAGTGGTCCCCTTTCATGTGAGTGCCAGTCACCTCTAGGCTGGGGACCTGATCAATGTTATTCTCCCTACCCTTCTTTCTAACAATTGGAACCATAAGATTAATAAGCACTCCTCATATGCAGTCTGAGTACAGTTTGTGGGAACAGGACCATCACATGATAATCTGGATATCTTTTGTTGCATATATTTTGGCTCAGTAACACAGATTTAATAAGTTGTAAACATTGTCAATAAAATTACTTTTACAAGTCATTAAAGCATTTTCCACAATGAAAAGTGAATACTAAGAAAGACATTGTTCACACCATGGGGACTGGGTCTGCAGGGCATAAGAAGTCATACAGAGAACACACCAAGACCCCACTACATACTACATATGCTGAGCAAGTCAGTGTTGTGTGTTAACTGGACTCTTAAGAAGCAACCAGCATTTGAGAGCAATCCGGCCCATCTGCTTTTGCTCTCAGATTTCTCTGTCTCTGTCTCCATGGAGATTCCCTACTTGCCTTTCGTTTTCCCAGTGGCACCTCAGAATAATCTCTTGTTCTTTATCAATGTTCCCTCATATTCTCCACCACTGTCCATCTCAACAAAGCATTTGCATTGCAGCCTCAAGATTCCTCTCTCATCTGTCCGCCATGACCATAGCTTCCGAAGCTTTGTGCAAGCTGAGGTGGAGGGAAATTGTCCTCTTTCAGCATGAAAGATGAGGCTAATTTCCAATCAGCTCCTCCAAGGCATGCCCACTTACAAGTTTTCCTATGCATCTTAATGAATTTCTCCATTCTTCAATGGACATGATTGGCAGGAAGGAGCTATGTCTAAGGTGTGGATTATACAACTCGGGACAAAGTGAAGAAAACCAGGCAAGAGTCAAAGAAGCAAACACAGAGTTGCTTAATAATGCATTTAGGAAGAGAACATGCCTATCTGTCAGACTGAAGACTTTAGGACATGATGAAACCATTCAGAAGGTGGAAGCATACTGTAACATATGACAGGTGCTGTCTGATCTTTAAAGATCTGTGAGGAAATTTCAACAAT
This sequence comes from Mesocricetus auratus, assembly GCF_017639785.1. NCBI lineage: Eukaryota > Metazoa > Chordata > Mammalia > Rodentia > Cricetidae > Mesocricetus > Mesocricetus auratus. The sequence continues at coordinate 2,872,542 of NW_024429212.1, read as the reverse complement.
ATTTACCTAGAGATAAAGGGGATTCGTGAGCTTCATGGGACAAAATGAGCAATAGGGCTCCAGGAAGCCAGTAAGATAATGTATACAGACCCAGGAGACAGTGTGGCTGCCAAGATTTGCTTTCCATAGGTGTATCATACAGTAATGTCACACTCAGCACTTGTGCCCAAATAAATATTGCCACTGTCCTAGCACTGATGGGAGGAGAAGAAATATCAGGACCTGCTAGTAGAGCCAAATCCATCAGCCAAGTAGTTTGAAATGAAGAAAGTAACAGAGTTGATTGCAGTCTGAGGTTAGACCTGCAATCTCAGATACGTGAGAGAGAGAAAAGAAAAAGAGAAAAAGAATGAATCAAAGTTCCGGACCTACATAGACAACTTACCCACATGCTAAATAATGAGGAGAACCCTTGCTTACGACAGCCAAGGTCCAACCTAGTACTGGACAAAAAGAATGGAATCAAATTGTAGTTCATTGAATGAAAATATTATGAGCTTAAACTTCAGTGTCTACAAACACACTATTACTCTATGGCAGCCCTGCCCACCTATTTCCACATTATCGATGGGGTATTACACCTCAGGGCATATAAAACAGCCTGAGCAATAAATGCCACCAGATGGGCAGGCCATAGAGGAGTGTAGCAGCCTCCTGGGCCATTTCTAAACAGAAAAGAAAATCTCGCTAACAAAGAACTTTCTGCTCTTTTGGCTTCACATTCATTGTGCACTTTTTAATTGACTTATGTAGCTCTTAAGTGGAATCATGTTGAAAATATATAAATGATATACAAATCTCCAGGGCCATTCTCAGAGTTTTTCTAATTGGATTTCATTGTGTCCTATACTACATGGTCATGGGATATATGTGGGAATGAGAAGAAAAAAGGGAATTCTCACCAAATAAAGATTCAAGTCAACAGTTAGAGCTGGGTGCCAAGTGGTGATGAGTCAACCCTGATCTCAAAGTTGTATTGGTGCCCCTTGTCCTAAGACAATCATCAGATCTAGCAGGCTTCCAATTCCTCTACACAATGACAACTTTTATAATTAGTTTAGTTCAGTTCTCCAAAATGTAGGTCCAGGGGAAAGTGCAGGGATAGACCTAGTAGCCTCTCAAATCCTCCTCTCTGCTTTCCTAGGTGAGCTCATGTTTCCTCTGTCTGACTTCTTCATGGAGGATTTCTTTGGCAATCTTTACCATATTCTTTTGGTTCTCCAAATTTACCTTTCTTCTAAGGCCATAATCAATATTGATTTCAGGATTTGCCTTGCTAATTTGGAATCTCTATCCCAGGTTTTGCTTCCCTTGCAACTAGGTTCTTCATCCTGCATTAGATACGTGTGGGGACACAGCTGCAAAAAACATTGCAGATGTTTGTGTTTACAAGAAGCTAAGTGCATTGTGATGTTCTCCAAACAGAAATATCTTGTAAATTAATGAAATAACTGTAGAATGCTTCATTTTGCATTGTACGACAAAGCTAGTTTTAAGATTTTGAGGTTACTCTCTAAATTTTGCTTTAAATATGCATCATTATTTTTTTTAGCCAAGTGTAGTGTGGACATGACACATACACTATTTCTAGTAAAGAAGGAAATTACAAAAGCAGGGAGGACTGAAAACTAATGCAGTTACAGGATACGTCTACTTAAAATAAAACAAGGAGAAAAGCAGTCCACGACAACCGTGAAACCCACAAAAAGGAAGAGATGTGGGAGAGCTGCTAGAGTCTTCTGTATAGAGGCAAGGTGAGCTTGACTGTGTCCCCATCTCGGTGTTCATTCAACGTTGCTTATTACTGTAAGCCTCCCCGATGCCACCTTGCTGACTTCAACCTCATTGCTGACTGTGGGGACACCAGACCTTGAGCAGAAACCCACTTCCCCTTCGGCCTGGGAGCAGGCAGCTGTGTAATGTTTACTGAAAACAATTCAGTGCTAAAGCTCTTGATGGGGCTCAGATAAGGGCTTGCTCACTGAAATACCATGCCTTTCACACCCCCTACAGCTGGCTAGATGCCTCTTCCTGTTTCCCTGCGGTGTCTCCCTGATTCTGGGGCTGGAGATTAAACCACCAGCCAGGAAGGTGAGAAGTCTGGAAAGAATGGTATGTAAATGGATGGCAAAAGTCCTTAAAAAGGGAAGCTCTTTTTTCTTGGAGAGACTTCTCCTGAGACTTCTCTCTCCTAAGCGGACTTGGAATCTCCTCCTAAGCTGACTTGGGAAGCATAAAGTTTTCTTAAAGCAACCGACCGGTCTCTGTGTCATCTATCCCGACCACCTCGCTACATTCTCGGATGCAGGCCGCACAGCAGGTGCGACAGCTGACTGCATGCTAGAGCATGACACCCCTAGGAGTACATACCCACAAAAACACACAGTGGCACATGCTAGGGTCTACTACTATCCTATTGGCCGGGACACTTGTAACTGAACAGCACCCATAACCCTTTCAAAAGTGATACCTTTCACTGTTCAAAACACAAGCAAAAACTAGACTTGTAGCAGCCTTCAGCACTTATCCATAAGATGTAGCAACAGTGCATGGAACTAAATGAACCAAAGGAAACACTACCCAGTGCTAACAGGAGTCCAGCTGTGTCACTTTGGTTTTTCTGACTTGAAACAAGGAGAGACAAAAAGAAACACTAAGAATAACAGTCCCTGATGTTTCCCATCCAAAAACAACCCAGTGGCTCAGGAGAAGCAAACAGCTGGCTAATTACCTGAGTGAGAAGACGTTTGTGTACCTTCATCAGATATTTACCAAACAGGACCACTATCTAAGGCACTGTGCTGGGTAAAACTTAACATAAAAACGAAAAACGGAAAACGAACGGCAAAAGCCCTGGTGTCTCAGTGCCCATAGGGAGGACTGACAAAGGCAGTCATGCCCTCTAGCGAAGTGACAATCAGTGAGAACCTCAGAGTGCCTGGAATGGAAGGAAAAACAGATAGAGTCAGACCTGCTTAGACAGAGTGAGGTACATCTAAGTAAGCCCTGTGAGCGAAGCTCGAGTCCACCAAACCCACAATTCAACATAAACTCCCAAAGTGTGAACCAATCTGTTCTTTTATTACAGTTACACCCACACCCATCATCACCAGTGACTTCAAGCTCAACTGTGGCTGGTTCTGTGTGACTCCACATGGCGTACTTTGCGCTGAACTGTTTCTAACATAAACTTGGAGAGGAGGGACTGATGAGCAAACTTCAGACTAAAGACAAGTTAGAACACTAATGGTTTAAATTTTAAAAAGAAGAAATTAGGCGTTCTGGATATCCGACGCATAAAATCAGCTCAAAAAGGTGCTCACATTCTGCTTGTGTTGAGGATAAAACCATGGGACCAGAGATGGCTCAGTGGTTAAGAACTTTGTCAGAGGACCCAAGTTTGGTTTCCATCCTCCTCCTCTGCAGGTTTACAACTACTTGGAACTACAATTACAGGGAATCTGATACCTTAGGTCACCTCTACTAAGATGCAGCTGCCCAGGAACATACACAAACATATGCATAATTTTAAAAAATAAACAATGTAAAATAGCACTTAATACATAGAATTTAAAATTTTCAGAATGAATGGAAGGGTGTGTGTGTGTGTGTGTGTGTGTGTGTAATGTGTTGTTTATGTGTGTGTGCCTGAGAGCGAGAGACTGTAGCATGAACACATTCCTAAGATCTACATTTTAATTTAATTTTCATTTTGTTTTATGTGTATGAGCACTTCATCCACAAGCATATCTGGGTGCCCAAGGAGACCATAATGGAACAACACATCCCATGGAGCTAGAGTTTCAAGTGGTTTGGATTGGCCACGTGGTTGCTGAGAATTGAATCTAAGTCCTCTGGAGGATCACCCAGTGTTTTTAACCACTAAGCCACACCCCAAGTTTGGAAATCTGTATTTTAATGAACATCCAGTTCTGAAATCTCAACAAATGAACTAATAATTTAACTTTTCATTCAATTTGTCTACCCACCTACCCAACCAAGACCCTATTAACTCAACACAACATTGGCCAGGCATGCCTTGTAGCTCACCTCACCCTTGTCCTCTAAGTCACTCATAAACATGGTGCCCTTTCATGTCACAGCTATTGTCCTTGAACCTGAAGGTGCCTCAGAAGATTCTAGACTGACCCCCTATGCAGAGACTATGATAGGCAAACAGCCGGAATCCATTAGTTGTCACTCCTCAAATTTTATATTCTTGATAATTCACTTAGGAATTGTTAACCTGAATTACAAAGGACTCATATTTTGCACAAATTGATAAGAGAACTGAGATCAGTGACATTCAGTGTGTACTCACATGAAGAAGTTGCAAATGTGTCATTCTGCCGTAACTTGCACAGAAAGCCACCCTCTCCCGAGAGACAGTTGACGACTTTGATCAGCACAGCTGTATGAAGGGCCTGTTTACTGTCTTTGGATTGATTGTTATAGATCAGTGATTTGCAAAAGAGGTGGAAAGCGGTTTTTCTGAAGTCTAGGCAGAAGCCGGAAACCATGAAGGGAAAAGGGTGAGAAGGGACATAAGTGTTACAGAATTCCCTGTGCCCGTGAGACATCTTTCCACAGGGGGGAATACAACAGGAGTTAATATCGAGAGCATAATGATGCTTCTAATCTCAACTTCTTAAAAAATGAACTATCTTTTTGTGTATGAGAAGTGTGTGCATGTGTCTATCATGCTGCATGTGTGGAGATCAGAGAATAAGCTCAAGTGTTGGCTCCCCCTTCCACCTTCCACCTGTTTGAGGCACTATTTCTGCCAGGCCACAAAGCTTGCACTACAGTGTCTGGCTTGTCTGTGTGTTCTGGCAACTCACAGTCAGTTCCTCAGACTAATGAGGCACTGTTAGCAACTGTGCTAAATCTTAGCTCTCCCTCCCAGTTACAGAAGAGACACTGGACTTAGAGTTGTCATAAGCAAACTTCACATCAGAGAGATACGCAGACATATATGCTTTAAGAAAATTAGTAAGTTGGGGCTTTTTCATCCTTTTATGACCTCCTTAATCTAATAAGGAAAATTCACATTTGGGGACAGAGCTTATCTTGGACATAGTGAAAAAGAAACACTTTTGGAATCCAACTTTCACCTATCTGGCAGGTGTACCCCATACCTCACTGACCATACATGAATGATATGAATCCATATTTAGCAACCAGAAAACTCTCCTGGAATCTATTTGCACAGTCTTGACACATTGCCAGGAACAGCAAATCTTGAAATCTGGCCAATTTCCCTCATGCTTATAAATAAAATAGTTGTAAAATAATTCATTTCTCATTTCACAAATATCCAAAATAGTCTTTTCTGCATAAACTCATTTATCTAAATAGTTTAAAATAGGAATATTACATGGCCTCCCAGTTAGTTTTTTATATTCGGGTTCCTGCCTAGCTGTGAAGTTACCTTTAAGGAAAAGCAGGAAACCAGAAACTAAGCATTAGAGAAAAGGTCAAGTAGGGCCTTTATCATGCCAAACTTTAACAAAATAAATGTCTGCTGAAGACTTAAGAGGTTCACAGTAATATCCTTGGTCCCCAAGTTCTGGAATCTAGCCTTTCCCTTCACTCTGTCTTTGAGATGATGTCAGATAAAAGTCAGGGTATTCAACAGAACTTGACACATGGGAAGCCAATTAATGCCTGTGTAAGCTACTTCAAAATTTAAACCCAATGCCAAGTATCCATGCTCCCCTCTCCTGGCTCCTAGCCCTCTGTTCCCAGTTTTTGCAAGGTAAAGGCTCTCTGAATGAGTTAGCAATCTTCTTTGCATCGTTGGCTTGCTATTGACAGCAGGGAAGCTTTGTTCTATGGGATGCACACGAGTAGTGCCCGTACGATCTTCTAGTCAAGGTCCAACAGGCTGACACAGTGAGGGACACCACAACTTTAAGACTAGGGATTAAAATAGCACCAAGTGCAATCTTTTCAAGGCTGAGAAATGCTTCACTTTGCTTTCTCACCTCCTGCTTGATCGGTGAGTCATAGTAAGCTCTCTGCCTGTTGCCAGCCATGATTCAAGGCTCGGCTGCCACAGCAAGGATCCCACAGCCTGGTGTGGGTAGTGGAACAAGACCTCACCCTGCCTCTTCTGCTCAGTTAGTGACACACCTGCCAGGTGAGAACCAGGCCAGGGGAGTTATTGAATAAGAGAAACTAAACTGCAAGAACATAGCTGGGTGCAATTTACAAATCAGTTTTCCTAATACATTATGACTGCTTTCCAGGTGATGGCCCTTGCCTTATCAGCATTGATATCTGCTGCCTCTGTCCAGCTCGTCCCTGTAGCCCAGTAAAGCCAGTGCCCCCTCAGTAAATGCTACCTGGTTGTCTGCAGCCTCCAAGGCATCTAAGCCACGTTTTGCCTCTGTAGACTCAGAGGCGCCCTCTTCCCCCAGTTCCGGGAGTGCACATTCTGAACTGGTCCTGGGAAGCACACTGGCTGGCTTCCAGTCATCAGTTTGAGCTACTTCTGCAGCCTGTCTGGCTAAGAGCCCTTGAAGTCCCATCTTAGCTATTTCTTCGACAGAACAGATGTCACCCAGGAGGAGGTGATACAATTGATGGGCTCCACCCTCACACCTGCAGCTGTGGCCTCCCCTGCTCTCCATAGAAACGAATGTTGGAAAATAGCCTTTTCCCAGGTAGGATTATGTTTCAATGATAAATGCTTCTTGCCTTGATACAAAATGGCCTCCTTACTGGTCCTACTGACGTAGCTGTGATTAAAGTGTTCACAGCAAGAATGAAGACCCCGCTTAAATATTAAAGGAGAGTGACTGAGAGAGGGAGGGAAAATGTGGTGAAGGCAATTATTTTTGTTGACTTCAAATGGTAGGAATTGTAGAAGTAACACTTATAACCCCTCCTCTTTTTAAATTAAGGATGATTTTGATGAGTACATATGTTTTGCCCGTGTGAGCATTGGTGCATTATTTACATACAGTGCTCCAAGAGAACAGAAGATGAAGCTGGATCTTCTGGAACTGGAGTTACAGATGGTTGTGGGCTGCATTGTGGATGCTCGGAACTAAACCTGGCTCTTCTGCAAGGGCAGCTGGTGCTCTTGACCACTGAGCCATCCCTTTAGACCCTCTAATCCTTCATTTTGAGTATGAGTAACAACGTCTGAGAAAATTTAGTTCCCAGAGAGGAAACTTTGAAATTAAGCTCACATTTTTTTAATAACAGCCACTTGTGACAACACAGACATTTCAGTTTTACTAATGCAAATAATAAGATTTCGTTTCCTTTCCTCTTTTTCCATTATTGGTTTTTAGAGACAAATGTATCTGTGTAGCTTTGTAGACCAGGCTGTCCTTGAAGTCACAGAGATCCACCTGCTTCTGCCTCCTGAGTGCTGGGAATAAAGGTGTGCGCCACCGCCACCACCACCACGAGGCAGCAAATAATAAGATTTCTATGTGAGATTAAAAGTCATTTGGATGGAATTAGTGGCAGAGAACCCTTGAAATAAAGACATTGAGGTAAACATATTAAAACTGGTTCAGGAGCACAAAACTACACCAAGATAAACCCTTCCTTTTCTTACATGGAACTATTAGCAATAATTATTTGTGTGCATAGGTCAAGAAAAAAAATTAGACAAAATACCTATCATTGCATATGACAGCTTATGTGTGTGAAGTGTTGTGAATGCTAAAAAGCAGCAGAGACACTTTTCCAGGGTCATGTTCCCCAAGTCACAATGTGCAAAGCCATGGAGGCCATAGAATCACAGGTTTGGACAGCCTCGCTTGGTTTAATGTGAAGCAGCTTCATTTTATTTGTTGAAGTTTCTTTCTGTCATAGGAAATGGTCTTACATGCCAACCACATATGAGAAGCTTGAAGGAAGCCTGACCCTCTAGAAAACACAGACTAGATCCAGGAGAAAACCTAGAGTAGATATCCCCTGAAGCACACAAACAGCCCAACCAGATGACCAAGTCACATCCACTTACAGTGTAGCAACACATGTATGTTATTTATTTAAATTCAGGACCCCACCCACTTCATTAGGAAGCCCTGTCATGTGCACCATGAATGTGGCCCTTCATTCAAAAAGTTAAGAAAGCGTCAAGGGGACAAGTGAGCTTGCATGAGATGGAGAAAAAAATACATATTCTTGAGAAGGGTTGGATGCCATAAAGGTGCCTGCCCTGGAGAGATTTGCTGTGGCTGATGATGGATAAGATTTCTCAGACTGGTGCTCGCTTAAGCAGCACATATACTAAAATTGGAACGATATAGAGAAGATTAGCATGGCCCCTGCGCAAGGATGACATGCAAATTCGTGAAGCGTTCCATATTTTTAAACTAGATTCAAGCAATACGTATCCACTAACCCAGCTCTACGGAAAGTTTTGGAAGAAAAAATCCAACCCAAGGAAGTTAACTACAACCAGAAAAATATAGGCATTAGAGAATCCCTCTCTACCAACAGCCAAAAGAAAAAGGGGTAAAATTCCACATATAATTTCACCACCACCAACCATTCCAAATCAAACAAGAATGAGCAATCAATGGTCATTAATATCCCTCAACATTAATGGCCTTAACTCACCCATAAAAAGACACAGGCTAGCAGAATGGATTTGAAGACAGATCCCATGCTTCTGCTGCATACAAGAAACACACCTCACCCTCAAAGACAGACATTATCTGAGAGTTAAAGGTTGGGAAAAAATTTTCCAATCAAACGGACCCAAGAAACAAGCAGGGGTAGCAATCCTAATATCTAACAAATTAGACTTTAAAATAAAATCAATCAAAAGAGATGAAGGAGGTCATTATATACTCATCACAGGCAAATCCATCAAGATGAAGTGTCTATCCTGAACATCTATGCCCCAAATACAAAGGCATCCACATTTGTAAGAGAAATATTACTAAAACTTAAATCACATATAAAGCCCCACACACTTATAGTAGGAGATTTCAACACACCACTCTCACCACTAGACAGGAATACCAGACAGAAACTCAACAAAGAAGCAAAGGGTCTAATAGAAATAATGACCCAACTGGGATTAACAGACATCTATAGAAGATTTCATCCACATAAAAAAGAATATACCTTCTTCTCACCACCACATGGAACCTTCTCAAAAATCGACCACATACTTGGCAACATATCCAACCTCAGCAGCTTCAAAAAATTGGAATAACTCCATTCTTCTTATCAGACAACCATGCCAAAAGATTAGAATTCAACAACAACACAAATTGCAGAAAACCTACAAACTCATGGAAATTGAATAATGCACAACTGCACCATTCCTGGGTTAAAGAAGAAATAAAAAAAGAAATTAAAGACTTCCTAGAATTCAATGAGAATGAAGACACAATATACCCAAACCTATGGGACACTTTGAAAGCAGTGCTACGGGGGGAAGTTCATAGCACTAAGTGCCCACATGAAGAAACTAGAGAATAGTTATACTAGAGAATAAACAGCACAGCTGAAAGCTCTAGAACACAAAGAAGCAAACTCCCCCAGGAGGAGTAGACTCCAGGAAATAATCAAATTGAGGGCTGAAATCAATGAAGGGGAAACTGGGAAAACAATACAAATAATCAATGCAATGAAGAGTTGGTTCTTTGAGAAAATCAACAAGATAGACAAACCTTTGTCCAAACTTACCAAACAGCAGAGAGTGAACATGCAAATTAACAAAATCAGAAATGAAAAGGGGGACATAACGGACTATGAGGAAATTCAGAGAATCATCAGGTCATACTTTGAAGACCTGTACTCCACAAAATTTGAAAATTTAAAGGAAATGGACAACTTCCTGGATAGCTATCACTTGCCAAAATTAAATGATGAAGCGATAAGCAATTTAAATAGACCTATAACCCTTATGGAAATAGAAGCAGTCATCAAAAGTCTCCCAACCAAAAAAAAAAAAAAGCACAGGTCCAGATGGCCTCAGTACAGAATTCTACCAGAAATTCAAAGAACAGCTTATACCAATTCTTCTCAAAGTATTCCACACAATAGAAGCAGAAGGGTCTTTGCCAAACTCTTTCTATGAGGCTTCAATAACTTTGATCCCCAAGCCACACAAAGACACATATAAGAAAGAGAACTTTAGACCAATATGCCTCATGAACACTGATGCAAAAATACTCAATAAAATACTGGCAAATCGGATACAAGAACACATCATATAATCATTCACCACGATCAAGTAGGTTTCATCCCAGGGATACAGGGATAGTTCAATATACGAAAATCCATCAATGTAATCCACCATATAAACAAGCTGAAAACAAAAATCACATGATCATCTCACTAGATGCTGAAAAAGCCTTTGACAAAATCCAACACCCCTTCATGATAAAGGTCTTGGAGAGATCTGGGATAACAGGGACATACTTAAACATAATAAAAGCTATATACAGTAAACCAACAGCTAACATCAAACTAAATGGATAGAAACTCAACGCAATTCCTATAAAATAAGAAACAAAACAAGGCTGTCCACTCTCTCCATAATTTTTCAACATTGCAATTGAAGTTCTAGCCATTGCCATATGACAACAAAAGGAGATCAAGGAAATACAAATTGGGAAGGAAGAGGTCAAACTTTCACTGTTTGCAGATGATATGATAGTTTACATAAATGACCCAAAGAACTCTACCAGGGAACTCTTACAGCTGATTAACACCTTCAGCAAAGTGGCAGGCTACAAGATCAACTCAAGAAAATCAGTAGCCCTACTATATACAGATGATAAAAGGGCTGAGAAAGAAATCAGAGAAACATCACCTTTTACAGTTGCCACAAACAACATAAAATACCTTGGGGTAGCGCTAACCAACCAAGTGAAAGACTTGTATTGCAAGAACCTTTAATCTTTAAAGAAAGAAATTAAAGAAGCCCTCAGAAAATGGAAAGCTCTCCCATGCTCTTGGATAGGTAGGATCAATGTAGTAAAAGTGGCAATCCTGCCAAAAGCAATCTACAGATTCAATGCAATCCCCCATTAAAATCCCAGTACAATTCTCCACAGACCTTGAAAGAACAATAATCAATTTTGTATGGAAAAACAAAAGACCCAGGATAGCCAAAACAACCTTGTTCAACAAGGCAACGTCCGGAGGCATCACCATCCCTGACCTCAAGCTCTATTATAGAGCTATAGTCCTGAAAACAGCTTGGTATTGGCACAAAAATATGCAGGTAGACCAATGGAATCGAATTGAAAACCCGGATATTAACCCACACACATATGAACATCTGATCTTTGACAAAGAAGCTAAAAATATACAATGGAATAAAGAAAGCATCTTCAACAAATGGTGCTGGCATAACTGGTGGCTGGCATGTAGAAGACTGCGGATGGATCCATGTTTATCGCCATGCACAAAACTTAAATCCAAATGGATCAAAGACCTCAACATGAATACAGCCACACTGAACCTCTTAGAAAGGAAAGTTGGTGGTACCCTTGAACGAATTAGTACAGGAGACAGCTTCCTGAACATAACACCAGTAGCACAGACAGTGAGATCAACAATTAATAAATGGGACCTCCTGAAACTGAGAAGCTTCTGTAAAGCAAAGGATACAGTCAGCAAGACAAAAAGGTAGCCCACAGAATGGGAAAAATATTCACTAACCCCACATATGACAGAGGTTGATCTCCAAAATTTTCAAAGAACTCAAGAAGCAAGTCTCCAAAACACCAAAGAATCCAATTAAAAAGTGGGCTGCAGAACTAAATAGAGAATTTTCAATAGAGCTAAAATGGCTGAGAGGCACTTGAGGAAGTGCTCAACATCCTTAGTCATCCGGGAAATGCAAATCAAAACAACTCTGAGATACCATCTCACTCCTGTCAGAATGGCTAAAATCAAAAACACCAATGACAATTTTTGCTGGAGAGGATATGGTGAAAGTGGAACACTCCTCCATTGCTGGTGGGAGTGCCAACTTGTTCAGCCACTTTGGAAATCAGTATAGAGATTCCTCAGAAAAATGGGAATAAACCTACCACAAGACCCAGCAAACCCACTCTTAGGCATATATCCAAAAATGCCCATTTATACAACAAGGATGTCTTTTCCACTATGTTCATAGCAGCATTATTTGTAATAGCCAGAACATGGAAGCAACATAGATGCTCCTCAACTGAAGAGTGGATAGAAAAAATGTGGTACATTTACACAATGGAGGACTATTCAGCAGAAAAAAAACAATGGAATCCTGAGATTCGCAGGCAAATGGATGACACTAGAAGAAACCATCCTGAGTGAGGTAACCCAGTCACAAAAAGAGAAACATGGCATGTACTCTCTCATATATTGACTTTAGACATAGATCTGGGGAGTGCCAGCCTACAATCCCATGGCCAGAGAGTCTGGGAAACAGAAACTTCATTCCGTGGCTGATGGAAGAAGAGGCAGACTCCCACGACTAAGCACTGAGATGAACTCAAGAAAGCCAGTAACAGAGAGGGAGGACTGATGACCAAAGGAATTAAGACTGGGCTGGTTTAACCCCAGAAACAGCTGACCTGACAATGGTTAACTCTTGAATCCCAGGCTGATGCCTGGGAATCCATCATGGGATTGATCAAGACCCCCTGAATGGGTGTGTCAGTGAGGAGGCCTAGGTAATCTATTGAGCCTTGGGCAGCAGATCAGTATTCATCCCGAGTATACACATGGACTTTGGACTCCCATCCAACAATGTGAGATGCACTCTCACCCTGAACTCTTGGGGGAGGGTCTAGGCCCTGCCCTATATGAAATGACAGACTATGGTCACCCCCATGGAGGGCCTCACCCTCCCTGGGGAAATGAAGGGATAATGAGGGGGGTTGGGGGGTGGTCACGGGAGGAGGTGAGGGAAAGGGAGAGGGACCTGGAACTAACTTGTGAAGCAACCTTGTTTCTAATCTAAATTTAAACTTAAAAATAAATTTAAAAAACCAAACCAAAACAAAACAAAACAAAAAAAAAGATTTCGCAGACTGGCAGCAAATCATTCAACACTTGATTCCTCCCAAATTCAAAAGCAAGCAAAGGAAATATACCTAAGTGGTGAAGTGGGGTTCTTATTGGGGCTCGGGGATAGTTTGTTGTTCACACAACACACTTAAGTCTCTCATGGGCCTCCTTGCACGTGTCTTGCTGTCGTTCCTATCTTGGTTCCTATCTTAGTTAAGTTTCTATAGCTGTGAAGAGAGGCCACGACCAAGGGAAATTACAAACTAAAGGATTTAATAGGGGCTTCCTGTTTCAGAGGGTTAATCCATGACCATCATGGTGGGGAGCATGGCAGCTCACAGCAAGAGAAAGAGAGAGAGCTAGCCATGAAAGGAACCAGTCCATGAAACCTAGAGCACACCCCCCAATGGCAAACCTCCTCCAACAGATCCACACTTCCTAATCTTTTCTGAACAGTCCTACCAACTGGGACCAAGTGTTTAAATATACAGGCTTTTCTCATTTAAACCACCAGTGACTCGCACTTAATTCCGGCTCATTCGGGTGGCAGCCACCATGAGATGGACAAAGAATGTTCAGAAAATTGATTTTAGCCAAAATTCTTTTGGGGAGGTTAGGGATCATCACCAGCCTTGCGTGAAGATTCGTAATCTCCATCTTCTCATACCTACCAGGTTGATGGACTGATTGCAGAAGCTCTTTCTGCCCTGTAGTGCTGTCCACACTGCTAGGTGTTATTCTGAGATTGGCTGGACGACTCTCCACCCCATATAGTTATGAGCTCACCTATGATGTTTCTATAACTTTAAGCATTCAAGGACAACGTATCCCAGTTCCCACTGCTGAAAGCATATCCCCAACAACCTTCCACACCTAGGGCCTCCCACAAGACATAAGCACTGTCAGCTATTGGACAGTAAAGAGACAGGACACTTCAGCAGTTTTGGGAGGAACTACGGGGCTAGAAAATCTATTCTAGGTACATTAACTGCTCACTTCATACCTGCTAAAGTAGACATTTCTCTAATAGAGAGATGCTGTGGGAGAATGTAAACATCTGTTCAGACTAAAATTATAACCCCCAGCGGGTGTCAGATAAAATCAGAGGCATGAACCAATCACTTCTGAGCCAAGGGGTTGTTGGCCTTGTTCACTCTAAGCATGGATCTAGGTATTGTCAAGCCCATCTCTTGAACTCGTGTGTGTGCCCACACAATGCAGAGGTCTGCGAATTCTACTTGTAGAAATACTTTCACATCTTAGGTTTATAGTAAGTCATAATTTATAAAAAGAATTGCACTTGTTGTATAACTGTATGGATTCTGGTGTCTCAACTGTGACCAGAAGCCACAGAAATGATACAAATATATGAGAGTATTTACAGGTTTGAATCTCGATTTTACAAATAAATAATGGTCCCTTCAAAATCCATTTCTGATAGTTTAAAAAAAACTATTTTTAACTAGGAAATACATATCATGATGCAAAGGACACAGTGCCAGTTGCCTCTACAGAGAGTCTGACCTGAATGTGCTCACACAGGAAAGAGTTCAGTTAGAAATAGGACATTAATTTTCCATTCCAATGTAATTGATAAAATAAATATTAATACAAGATATCAAAATTCATGAAATATGTTATACAATTCTTAGATTGAAGACGGTGGTAAAATAGATGTCCACTTGTGGTTAAAGAGCTAACTAGGTTATTAACAGTCCAAATGCACCTCATAGATACCCTTAACCAGAGTATTGGTGATTCATCTTCTTTTCAAGCATTTTAGGGTCAGTTATGATACCCTCTTACAGTGTTAGAATTACACTTAGGGCTGAAAGAAGCCATATATTTTAATGCACAAATTGCTGAACTATTAAATATTATTTCTAAATCTAGACTATTAATAGTTGAATTTTTGGAAACACAAAGGCTGTCATCTTCCCAGTCTTTGCCACAACATGCCCTCACTGTCACAGAGGTCACTCAGTAAGTCTGCAATTAAATCAGTGGAGTGTATACCCCAAAAAAACCACAAATTGCCCTCTGTGCAACATGCTAGACCCCAAGACTGAAGGGAAAGTGTCCACTCTCCATTGACTAATGAGAAATGCTGAGGTAGAGCTAAGTAAGGCTTTTTTCATTGCATGACATCAAATGTGTCCTAGAAGGTTTCAATGGATTTGAGCTCAAGATGAATTCAGGCCACATAACTGGAGATGTGTGTATAAAATCACAAAAAGAGAAGGAGGCTAATGACAGGCAGGATGCTGGTGTCAAAACTCCTGTAAAATGAAAAGGTTCAGAGATGACGGTTGACATTTTTATCATATTTAATATAAAAGCAATACTGAAAATAACTATAATGTTCTTGAAAATAAGATGTGTTGGAGAATGGGCTACCCATTACCAGTGATATATGAACAGAATTATAGTTAAAAATAGACACTAAATATCTTCCTCTTTCACTTACTATGACACTGTTGTTCCCAGATTATATTCTCTCTAGCTTCTGCATGAGTTTGATATCCGTATAGGCACATATATACATACATTAGGACCAACATTTTTATTTATTCCACTAAATTCCATGTGAAGAAAAGAATGGACACGGATGACTTCTAGACAATAGCAGTACACATCCCACAAGGGGTCAGACTAGATTCTGTTGGAAATTTGCTTTTATACACAATAAAAATAATTGTAACCTGAGTTGGGTTTTGTGTTTGTCACCTGCTTGTCACCTAAAGACTCTGAAATAGCAATAAGACTGCAATTTTAAATAATGGAAAAATGCAAAGCAAGCAGGTAACCATTTTGTGACATGTGCAAGAAAATGTGGAACTCAAATCGTAGTGTCCCCACTGAGGGTTAGAGATGCCAGGGGATCATGTACTCATTGTGCCTGTGGGTGTTTTGGCACAGAAAAGCTATGTTACACTGACTTGGTACCCACTGTGCTACACATGTAGCAGCAACTGTGTCACCACAGGACAAAAGACTCTTCATATAATCCTTTAAAGAAAAGACTATCATGATGTAAACTCATTGTGTAATATTTTATGACCCCCTTAACTTTCTGACTTGTTTTCTTTCATTGATTCTTTCTAGTTATGAATAAGAAATTCATAGCATTATTGCTAAGACATCTCTACGTAAGTACCCATGTCTCCAAAAAAAGAAGTTAGGTGGGGCTGCAGTTCGGTGAGCCACAGTGAAACAGACATGTTACAATACAGCTAGAGAATCCTGATTCCAGCATCCTCAAGATTTATAAATGCAGTTTATCAAAAAGCAATAAAAATGTGAAAATAGGATCTTTGGGATAGGGCTGGGTTTAGTCTATAAAATGTTTGCTGAGCAATCATGAGAATTGGAGTTCGGGTGTCTGACTCCCAGGTAAAACAGCCCTGCGTGCTAGTGGATACCTGCAGTTCTAGGGCTGTAGGGGAAATAGGCATGTTCTCAATGCCCATGGATCTTAGCTGAACTGAGAGCTCAGACTCATTGAGAGATCCAAGAAAACTGAGAGTGGCACTTAGTCAGCCATCAATAGCTCCCTTGCTAGGGAAGGGACTTTGTGAGCCCAGCCCGCTTCTACATTGGAATTTGACAGGTTCCATGTAGTTCAAACTGTCACAGTCTATCTTAATACATATACCAGCAGCACCCAGCCATTACAAAGATAAGAGTTCATGAAGTTGAGGAGAGAAAGTAGCAGGGAAGGGGGAATAATGAAAGGGTCAGAGGGAAGTGGGGGTGGGTTTCATCTAAACAAGTTATATGTCTTTATGAAATTATCAAGCAACAAATAAAAGTAATCTTAAAAAGAAAGTGTTTGAGTGGCTTCCTTAAACTAACTGGAAGGTGTTTTCATTTGGGAACCAATTGGAATAAAATGATTACAAACAATATAGCTTCGGTTATGGTTATCTTGGTCCAGTTAAGGAAAGCAGATTAGTCCAGTCTGTGCAGATTTTTATGTTATAGGAGTGTCTGCACATATTGTTATGAGAATCTATGTGCATGCTGTTATGCTAGAGGAGAGTCTGCACATGTTATTATGTTATAGGAATATCTGGGAAAGTCAAATCGATAGAAAGTAAAGAGATGGACAGAAATCTGTGTTTGAAGATGGAAGCAGAGTGTCCTTTGCTTCACATCAGCAACAACAAAAAGTAAGGTAGAGAGTGATAGAGGAAGGCCCTCACCCTGTGGTCTTCAGCCTCACAGAAGCTACAGAAGCGTATGCATATGCTTACGTGCACACATATACAAAAGACAGACTGAAACATACACACAAACACACATAAGAGAAAATGCACAACAGTGAAAAATTTAAACAAAATTGCCAACCAATATTCAGAGCAAATTTTCTCTAGTTTTCAATACATACATGTATCCTCCTTAAGCACATACTCATTTTATATATTAAAATATACATTCAGACACATACAAATTGATATTGAAATTTACACAGAGAATGTCAGGGAAATTTCCAGTAGACACATAGACTATTGGTACATGCAAAAACACTGGGTAGAAATTTAGAAACTGGGATCCAGACATAGCCCAGTTAATAAGTCACCATGAGGTGACTCAGGGCATCCCTCCTTGGGAGGTGCCTTTAGGCTTTATTGCCAGAAGTCAAGTCCAGAACTCCCTGATGTGTACACCTGCTTCTGTCACAATGGAGCCTCAGGTCACCTTACTGTTGGCACCTTCACTTGGGCTCTTCTCACCCTGGGAATCGCAGGCAAACTGGCTCAACCATTCTAAATCCTAGTTTCTTCTGAGACAGCTGGGAGTAAGGGTGATAAATATCACAGACCTGTTACATCATCATCACCACAGCCAATGGCCTCTCTCCTACTGGAGACTGTCTGAGGACTCATGCACCTGCTTTCATGCTGCTGCATGTCTAAAAACTCTTCCTACAGGTGAGCAGGCCTCTGAGAAGTAGCAATCAGATGTTTTCTCCTTCTCTGTGTTTTGTTATGGATGCCGCTGACCTCTCTACACAATCCCCTGTGCAGCAACAACATTTTAAAAAGAAATCAACTGTATTCAACTCCCCAAGATCCTGTAGCCGTGTGCTCTTTCCCTATAACTCTGCTTCCTGTTTCACTTTGGCCTTTAATCACAAACTTACTCATAAAAATCAATGCTGACCTCATGGTCTTGTTGATTTTTAATGTGGTTTGATCACTGCAGGTCTCTGTAAATTGGAATCAGGTTTTCTGCAGTCATGTGAATTTAAAAATAAGTCCATTATTTTAACAGTACTTAAGAACCCTCAGCTCACGTTAGAGTTCTGAATAGTATTTTTTGGTTCATTTCTTGTCCAGTCAGGTACATCTCCAGGTTCATGCTCTGGAGGGGAATACCTGTGCAGTGTGTGTCTCACAGATGTCCTGGCTGCTCTCCTGCTGCCTAAGGGGAGGCTCAGACAGCCTTGGAATCTGAGTTTAGGATTTTTTATTTGTTACATGAAGTAAATCACAGTACACATGGGAGCTATCTGGCTCTTAACTGAGAAAGAAAGCTTCCTTCCCCTCCATTGTAACAAGCACCCACACTACCCCCAAACAGGTGAAAGATGTAAAGGTAAAAGAGTTACCTTGAACAAGATAAAAATGCTTATTTTTAATAGGATCAAAATTATTTTTAATGCTAGAAAATCATGTAGGTCTATTCCTATCTGGTTAGTGTGTTTTTGGCAGTGTGTTTTATGCCAAGTATTTATCTTGAGCACTTTGTATAATCTGCTCTTTTTCTCTGTATCACATCCTGATGAAACAGGTATGACGATACAGGACTGTGTTCATCTTACAGGTTAGTACAGAAAGACACAGAAACCTTGGTAACAGGATGCTAACTTTAATTCCCTGTATGGTGGAATTTAAGGCCCAAAGCTGCATTCTTTAGTCTGTGTTCCTGACTCTGGGAACCTCTCAGATTAGTATTTCCAGAGAGAGGCTTCCAGTAGAAGACATGAAAAGGAAACCAAGAATCTAAGACATACTGAGATGTAGGAAGGATCTATGAAGAAAGGCCAGAGTATTATAACTAATGTCAAAATGAGATCAGAATTAAAATTCTGAAAGAGCATTTTACGAAAATTGAATTTTGACAGAGGATAATTTAAACTAAATGAGTATGAGGAGGAGAGAGTCTATGAAGACAGTAGTTTTTAAAGGGATATTAGAATCTTTAATAAATAGTTTCAGTGGGGCTGGCAAGTGGGGAAGGGTAGACTGCAGTTTCAAATGTGATTACAACCAGATCATTTCCTTCAGGATATGAGCCATGATCCTGATAAAGACTGGGTTCTCAAGGGAGGCAGGGCAATCAGGTCGGGACCTCCTCAGAGTGGAACAGTCACTCACAGTGCAATCCAGGGCTCAGATATGACTCATTTGCTCCCCTGAGGGTATCACTGTGGATCCCAGGTCCTCCAGGAAAGTGCCAGC
The DNA here is from genome assembly GCF_017639785.1 of Mesocricetus auratus. NCBI lineage: Eukaryota > Metazoa > Chordata > Mammalia > Rodentia > Cricetidae > Mesocricetus > Mesocricetus auratus. The sequence continues at coordinate 2,853,088 of NW_024429212.1, read as the reverse complement.
ATATCTTAGGTCTACAGTGACAGATCTTGCTGACAAGGCCAGTGCCTTTTTGGCAATGACAGCTTTACTCAGGTAAGCTGTGCATTTATCTCCTTTGGGAATTCCAAGAAAAGATCTTTAATTATTGTAAAAAGTGGATGATATGACTTTCCATAGTCCATTTCTTTATTCTCAACAGCCCCTTGCCTGCCTCTCTGTTTCCTCAACCAAAAAGAGGGTAAAAACCAACATTTTGAAGTAATGGACTAACTTGTATGTTGGCAAGGACATTGTTCTCATTATATAGTTACGCAACCAGTTATTATTTACTGAGAAATAGTCTTAGGATTAGTTTTTTTTTAAGGATGGGGAGGGGATTGTTTAGAGATTTTGTTCAAAACCTGTCTTTCCTGTTGGCATCTATGTTCTAGAATTACATACATCCCAGAATTAAATTTTAAGTGCTTAACCATAAAGGATGAGTTTTGATAGCATTAGAAGGAGTGAATTTGTAAAATTTAACCTACGCACCGGCAGATTTCAACAGCTCCATCTTGACATTTAAGGAGATATTTATTGTTAAATGTTTGCTCCTTTGCTTGTAGAAAGATCAAGATTCTGGTTTCTGTACATAACAGATGCTCACAGTGGTGGAGCACAGGCACTCTCTTTACCTGTCTCCAGTTCAATAAACATAGGGAAGTCTTCAGCAACCAGAGGGAGAGCAAGAGCCACAGTCTCTTGATGCCTCTGAACCTTGCACTTGCCATTGACATCTTGTAGGAGCTTTCCCAAACTAGGATGTGCCCATTTCCCCCACCTGGTTCCAAACTTAATGTTAACAGATATCCATTATGTAGTCTATGAATTCTGCATAAAAACAGTAAAAGAAAGTCTTTGTCCCGGTGTGCAGGTTTGACTCTAGCCTCCCTATTTAAATTGAGGATCTGGAGGAGTGACTCCCCACCCACTACAGCCAGGCTCCTGCCATTCCACATGAGAGATGACCTAAAGCTGTCATCTCTCTTACATTTTTTCAGGACAAAACTTGGTTTCCTGAAAAAGATGGTTCTCTGGTAGACATGCTTCTGACTAGCTGTCCCTCTGCAAGTAACAAACTTTATCACCCTTAGTGACTGAAAATGAGGGACACATAGCTCTCTCTGTCACTCAATGCTCTGAAGCAGCCCCTTATCCTACTCTGTCCCCATAGAGAAAGGTCATTCTAATCACCCTCAGTTTCTGGTTGTTATTCTGCAGTGACAAACAGTGTACATAACAAGTTGAGAAGGAACCTGATTGAGGACTGATACTTGAAGACACCTGTGTTTCCAGTAAGTTGTGGACAGCTGTTTAAAGATTAGATGCTCAGGGTAGTTGTTGGTAATGGAAGGTCACTGTAGATGTAGGTGACAGAGGCTGGAAGAGAATAAGACCTTGCTTTCCTTCCTTCGCCCCTCGCTCCCTCCTTTCCTTTCCTTCTTTCCTTCCTTCCTTCCTCCATTTTGAAGTCCATTTGCTATAAATGCATATTCATCTATGTATTCCCTAAACTTTGGTAAATCTGCAGGGCTCTCACTCTGAACTTAGGCAGTTAAATGTGAAACCTTTCTTAAATATAGCCCCACAACATCCACTCCTATACCACCCCCCTGATTCTAGAGATTGAAGATTGGCAAATGAAACGTTCCTGAGGACAACCCAAAGGCAATAAAATTATCAATGCCTTTTACCCAGTAAGCTGTTTCTACTGCTGCCTCCAAAGTCACAGCTTCCTCTCCCTAACACAGGGATTGACCTTTACAAAGAATTGGTTAACTCAGAATATTTGCCATATATAAACATCATTTAAAAACAAATAAAAGTATTTTTAAAAAGCTAGTGAACAGATGTGACTTCTAACACATTTCTTCTTACAAAAGGAATGGGAGCTTCTTGTGGATGCAGCTGATGACAGTGTTGAAGCTTAAAAAACACAGATGAGTGTACGCACTATATACCATGAAGGAGGACAGAGCAACAACCAAAATGCATATAAATAATACAACAACCAAATAAAATAAAGTCCAATATAAACTCTTAACAGTGCCATAGGGCACTGGGACAGCCAGGAAAGATCCAAAAGGCCAGAGCTGGGGAACTACAGAAGAAAAAAGCACAGGAAAGTTTTACAATCTAAGGTACAAAATACACACCCTTGAGAACCTACCAATATAATCATGCGGGAGAAAAGGCAAATAAATGCCTTGTGTATAAGATATGTGCATAATGTACCCCAACAGTCTACCTTGCATAGGCCCTGCCTATACTTTAATCTGTAAGCACCGTCAGAGCAGTGACTGGTGGGACCCTTTGTGAAAACAGGGAAAGGACAGACTGACTTTAAAATCATTGACGTTTACAGCAATAGGATCAGGGTTTACATCTACTCTGCTGAATCTTGTTCACAGCAGATAGCTTTAACACCCTGTGGTGAGGGTGGCAAGCTACCTCTGTGGTCTCCCTCCCCAAGACCCCTGGTCAAATAAATCACAAGTAATGCCTTTTAAAAATGACCCATTTGAGAAGTACCCTACAAAATGCATAGCCAGACCTGTCCCCAAACCTTAAGGACAGCACAGTCAGGATACTTCCAGTCTCTATCCAGTCCAGAGGAACCTAAGATAACCTGGCCATTATGTGTCACATATGCTCCTATCAAAACTAGATAATGGGAAGAGGTATATAAAGCCAAGACTGTTTACAAAGTCTCTATGGGTTTATTAACTCTGACAATTATACCACAGTGACATAAGATGTTCATAAAGGGACAAGTCACATCAGGAATCAAGGGGATCTCTGTGCTATCTTTACACTTTTCCTCTAAATCTAAAGCTTCAAAATAAAAGTTTTCTTTTTTTTCCAAATGACTATGTAGCTTTGACTTCTTTTGTTAAATACCCAACTATTAGCAGCATTTAATTTCATTTAATCTTAGTTACTTTTCCTGTGCACTGTGGTGATTCATGAGCAGATCAAAGATTCCATCTCTAAAAAATGTGATGGTAGCCATAATAGTTTAATGAAAGAGTTCACTTTAATTTAATTAGAAGGAGACACATTTCCCCTGCCTCTAATCCCCCCAGGGAGAGAACATCGTATTATCTTGTTAGCTGGATTCTCCTGGGGTACAACCTCTCACTGGCAAATCTGTTATGGTTAAGGGACCCTAGGAAACAGTACCAGCCAGAGCATCCTCTATGCACATGAAGTTCACAGAGATGCTCTATTTTCTTCTGCTTTGAAGGAGGGGTTATCCACAAGGTCCTGAAGAATGATTCTCATTCACCCCTTGTTTTTCCAGGATCTTCTGAAGAAGAGGGCCCTCTGAAGAGACAGGATAAACTCAGCAAAGAGAAAAGCCACTGTGCTGCATTACGTGAGGAAACTATCAGACAGGAAGGAGAGAGGACACAACAGCAGCTCAAACATCAAGCGTGGGTTATACAACGATGGAAACGAGCATCACGTCAGCCCCTTGGCAAGCACACCCACAACCCAGACAAGCATACATCCACCCTTCTCCTTCAGCCCCACCCCCACTCTCATAAGCTCCTTATGGAATTGGACATGGCAAATGGCTAACAGCTTACACTCCTATCACCATCATAGTAACAGAGAAATTGATTCTCAGAAGGAAAATCGCTTGTAAGAGAGAGGGGAAAAAAAGGATTGGAGTTGGCTATAACCAGTCTCTTCATTACAGATCACAGGTTAAGGACAGGTACCAGGTGATGGATTTAGGAATAGAAAAGTGGGCTGTGGGGATGACTTGGTCTATAGAGGGCTTGCTCTGTTACCCTAGAACCCACAGAATGGAATGGGGGGAATGTGATGACACGTGCTCATAATCCCAGCCCTGAGGAAGTGGAGACACACAGGTGCACTGGGATAGCTGACACAATAGCGTAGTCTATTTGTTAAGTTTCAGGCTAAGCAGAAGCCAAGTTTCAAAACAAAACAATAATCATGAAGACACCAAGAAGCCTACAAACACACACACACACACACACACACACACACACACATACACGTACATCTATGTTCACATATATATGTACCTGCAAACACAAACCCTCCACACCCACTGGGGGGTTGATATAATACCAAAGTTCAGTACAGGACACAGTATCAGAACTCTTGGTGGAGGGAATAGAGTCAGTGGTCATTGGCACCAGGAACAGCTGGCAGTATCAGGGAAGAAGGAACAGGCTTGAAAGCCTGCAAGTTTCAGGGCCCTGGAGTAAGTAGTCTCTGCTGAGAAATGAGAGGGTAGGAAGGGGTACCACCAAGGAGGGCAAGAGAGGTATGGACAGGGTCCTGAAAGTCAGTAGGTATAGTGGAGGAAGGTGGGAGTCTTGACTTACAGACAGTGATGAAGGCAAGGCTTTCTCAGAAAATAAAAAGCTGCTGCAACATAGAATGAATGGCCAGGAGAGAACGGGGTACTTTCCTCCAGGACTGGCTGGGAGATGAGAAAGGGGATCCAAGATAATTTAGAAACTATATGTCTTTAGCTACTGAAAGTGAAACTGAAATGGGAGTCAAGGAGTGTCTTAGGATCCCAGCCTGGGATTCTTAAGGACAAAGGGATATAGCTGGGAAGAGAAGTGGGGAAGAAAAAGAGGAGGACACTCATCCAGGAAGGGGGCAATTGGCAGACTGAATATTTTCAGACATGTTCATTTATAAGTGCGATGAGTGAACTAAGAAGAGTGGCTACAGGTGAAAACACATTAATTCATAGGGTCAGGCATTCTCAGGAGTTACCACGCAAGCCACAGCTATGCATGATTGCAGTCAGACAATAGGGGAAAATCACAGTCAGAATTTTCAAGTCCAGGTGCAGACAGAGCTATGTGAGATGGTCTTATGAGTAATCAGAGCATGTGACTGACTATAAAAAGCTCAAGGGGGCTAGAGAGAGACACCTCCCTCCAAGATTCCCTTTGTCTCTAGTCTGTAGGGACAGTGACCACACTAGTCACCATGCACAAGGGAACACTTGCAATTTGAAAGAAAAGAAGCAGGCACTGGTATTAATTGCTTGAGGATAACAGGTTCACAGTGTCCTGTCCACGGCAGGCTAGCTTCTAGCTTCCTGTCCTTCTCCTCAGCTCTACAATTTATCTCATAGAACCTCCACAGTTGTTCACTGTCAGCAGCTTTGTTCCTAAATATTTACTAACCTCTTACTGGGACTTTGTCTCCAGAGGAGTTGAGACATGGGTTAAAGGACCTTGGACAGGGAATGTTGATGGACCAGGCTGGTGACTGTGAGAGAAGCTCTGGGTGTGAAGGGTTTCCGGGAAAGGTCTGTTCTCCTTCCTCCTGTCTTTTTTCACTACCTGGCAGGGATGAAATGTCCCCCTCCAGGCTTTTTTTTTTAATACATCTGTTGTCACTTTATTTTGTTGTTTTGAGACAGAGTTTCTCTGTGCAGTCTGGTCTTAGAACTCACTAGCTAGCCCAGATTGGTCATATGATGTTCCTTTTGCTCAGTTGCCTGAGTCCTAGGATTGTAGGCATGGCCACCATGTCTGCTATCTCCATTATAGCGATTGTGTAATGCTATTAAAATGGAGTTCACAATTATCTAAAAAAAGGACAAGAAGTCCAATTACACCTGAGCTTATGTAGGATCACTTGGGCTGGAGTCATTCTGTTCTAGTTCAGAAGCAGTGAGGGATTTCTCCTGGCTTGCCTGGTGCCGATGATTCCATTGTTTCTAGGAATCAACCATGAAGAAGACACTCAGAATAAAGTCCCGATATCTACTTTGAAGAGAGAAAATACAATTTCCATAAAGCAGTGTATCAATCAAAGAACACACAGCTTATGAAAGGATAGGGAAACTCATCAGTCAGTTCTCTAATGCTAAGTATGGGAAAATAATAGCAAAATAATGTGTGCTGAGATTCATTTGTGGTCATACATCTACATTTTTCTCAGGACATTTAGTAAATAAGGACTTTATAAAAATTGGTGTAATTCTGCCTTTTGGCAATATCTAATGTTAGTGACTATATATATCCTCCCCTGACCCTTTTCTATGGTGTGTGTGTGTGTGTGTGTGTGTGTGTGTGTGTGTGTGTGTGTGTTGCTGGGAATGGAACCCAGAGCCCTCACTTCTTATGGCAGGCACTCATCCATAGAGCTACAGGCCCCATTCCACTCCTGGGGTTATTTTTTTAATGTGCATTTCTCTTTGTTTGGAAATATTCTCTGTCAACTCTGTAGTAACATAATTAAAAATTCCCAGAATATTTCTTCATGTGAATTTACTATAATTTACCATATTACACATTTGACACTTGATTCCAATGAATCTTGCATATATTTGTGTGTGTGTGTGTGTGTGTGTGTGTGTATGTGTGTGCACGCGCGCGTGTGTTTCCTGCTATTGCACTGCGACAGAGAGCCTCCCTTTTCTACATAAATGAAACAGGTCTTTCTCTCAAGAAGTCTGTGCTGATGGTTTTATCCCTCTCCACATTCACTCTGCCTGCAAGTCATGCTCCCTATGCCAGCTGCATTTTGAGTTTCCCTCATCTCTGTGTGTCCATGCAGCTGAGCTGTTTCTCATTGACCTTGAGGCGCAAGGTTTGATCATGTGTTCCTGTCTACAGGCCAGTGCTCCTCCCTCCAAAGGTGCTGCTTTGTCCTTATCAGTGCTGAGTATTGAGCATGCTACAATTTTATGGTTCTTGGCTTTTGGCTTGTTTACTATTTGACCTACTGATAAGTTGGAATATAATGTATCTGCCATAGTAGTTTTAGGTAGATTGATAGGTGGTTGTCCTTCACTCAATACAAGGTCAGAGACTGTGTCTAGATCAGGGGACCAAGGTAAGCGACAGGGCCCTTTCCATAACCCTTTCATCTAACCCTGAGGGCTACAACATCCAATTTCTCCGCAGATATGTAACAGGACCCAGGTGTTTGAAACAGAGGAACTTTAATCATGGGTTCAATTGATTCCAGGTCTTTAAAAAGTGCTGAGGGAAAGAATTAATCACACTGGTAATTAAAGAAAATAATGCTCACCCTCGAGAACTAGTGAAGAAAAGAAAGGGCGTCCCCTAGAGCCCAGGGCCTGGGTGGGCTGAGCTCACTTTATTTATTTAGCTCATCCTAAAATCATTTCATCTATTTTATTTTTCCCGAGAATAGGAGGAGTTAAGCAGATTGTCCTCTAAAGTTTCTAAAAAGCCAGCCTAGGTATATTTTAAAGAAGCCCAAAGCTCTTCTTTGTACTCAGGAGACCTGACATGAAGTTGAGGTTGAGTCAGGAAGCATGGAGCAGCTCTGGTGCAAGCAGGTTCAAAGCCTAGGAACTTCCGTGCTGGGGAATTTACTCACTGGGTTCTGGCATAGCTAAGAAGTGTATTTCTATCAAGCTTCTAAAGTGCCACCTGTTGCCTGGCTTTCCATTATTTCACTTCATGGGCTGCTCATGCTAATGGCTAAGCTATAAAGAATAGTGTACATGATGGGCACCTTTGAAAAATCTAACTCTCCTGAAATTGTCAATGTACGTACTTTTGCCTCTGTGGCTTCACTTCTGCAACTTTTCATTGCCAAAATGAAGTAGAAATTGAGTGTGAATTATTTTGTAGACTTCTTACGACAAGTTCTTATGAATGACCCTCCAAATATTGATTATGGGAAGTGAGGCTGGAGTAGCACTCTTGCCAATACCTAGACACTCATGTGAGTCTCTTCTCATTCCCTTGGCACCATAGGAAAGTATAAATCCCACCAGGTATTCAATTCCAAACCCTGCAGGTGAAGGATATAGGAAACAAAGTAGATGCAAAAATCCAATTTTATGGATGGCATGCAGCATGTATTCTTAAAGACCCTAGTTGTTCATTACAGTCTAGATTTTTCATTTGAATAGCATCTAATAGGCTAGCCATATTATTATAGATTATGGAGATCAGTGTTTCTTCATTAACACCTATAAACAAATTATTCCAAAACTCCCATGCTTTGTAAACCAAGACATACCATGAGGAGGCTGATATAACTTACTAAGTACTGAATTAATTATAATATTTAATTAGCATTGGTACAGCAGAGCCCTGAAAAACTGGTGGCACTGTGTGTCAGTATATTTAACACATAAGAAACATCTTTAATTTGGAGAAAGGTTCAGGGAAAGTGATTCTCTCCCCATCTCCATCTCTCTCTTTCTTGCTCTAATCCTCCATTCTAACTCCTTCTCTCCTTCTCTGTCTCTTCCCCTTTCCACTAATTACCCACTACACACCCCATGTAACCATGGTGTTTTCAGCTTCACACAGGCCTTGGATGAGTTCTAAATACCTTTTGTCAAAAATGTAGACAAAACTTTGAATCATACAGATGCTTGGATAGTAGCAAAGTGGATTTCTTGAGACAGTCTCGGGTTTTTATATTTGCTTGATTTTTTTGCTTTTAAGATGAGACTAGAGAGATAGCTAAGCATGTAAGAGTACTTGTTGTTCCTACAGAGAGCCTGGGATTGATTCTCAACACCCACACGGAAGCTTACAACCACCTGTGACTCCAATTCCAGGGGATCTAGTGAACTTCTCTGGCCTTTGTGGCCTTCTCATGCACCAGGCACACATATTGTACTTTGACATTCAAGCAAGCAAAATGCCCATACACAATAAGTAATAAAAAGATAATATTATTCAAAGATAAGAAAATGGCAATTTCTCTAGGAGATATACTCAGGCTACATAACGCCTTTGGGGAGGGATTCATGTTCTCACTGTGAGTGAAAGTATATCTAGGAGTGGCCTGTGTCCTGTGATCCTGGCACAGTCGAGGGATCCTATGGATCCTATTTTCTATGGCATTTTGGGCAGAAAGGTCAAAATGCAGTCCAATAAGCAGAAAACAGACAGTTCAGGAGAAGGGATATGAGAAATTAGAAATGTTAAATATTTTTCCCTATCACCAGAAGGCAAGAAGGCCGAGGAACCATCATGAAAAAGGAACAGAATTCAGAGACATGAATCCAAATAGAGTGTGTATCCTAGAACAGAAATATTACAGCAGAAAAACTGACAGTGCTCAGTAAAGTATGTGTCTAAAGATAATAACCCCTCGTCAACATCAATTTATTCATTTTGGTCATTGTCCTCTGGTTACGTAAAAGATTAACTCCAGGAGGAAGATAGGTGAAGGCTATACAGGTCACTTAGACTATTTTTGAAGAATTTTCAAAGTCTAAAATTATTTAAAATAAATAATGCTATATGCTCTTGGATTTATTAACCTTCTGTTAAAGCTAAGTTGACTATTCCTCTCCCGAATTTGCCTCTGCAGGAATAGTAGACCATAAAGAAGCAAGTCAGGAGGCTGAAATGTGAACAAGTAGCTTCCCTTGGATGCATGGATTTGAGACCTGTAGCAGAAGAGCTGACCACCCCCTTCGCCCTGGTATTCCTGCTGCAAAGGGAAGGCCCACTGAAAAGAAAGGTGTTGAAGTTCATATGCCCACAACACCCACAAATCCCTTGGCACCCACAATGCCCATGTAGTAAACCCCATACAGCCAGAACAGCATCTTTGCCAAAGGGAAGAGTCATGGAGGATCAGATACACCAAAGAAAGCCTCAGCTCCACAAGAAGACTGCTGGTGATGGGTCTATCCGGGCAGCCTGAAGGATGCAATAAGTAGCCAAGGGTCCATATAAATAAACACAAGGCTGGGCAGTGTAAGTAAGTGGGTGGTGAGAGAGGCACTCTAATGTAGAATTCTTAACAACCCATTAGTCCTCTGACTCACTCTGTGTTCTCTTTCGTGAACCCCATGGCATTGTCCTTCCATAGACTTCAGGGAAGAAAGGGGAAGAAAGGGAAACAAGGTAGCATAAAACCATGACAGCCCTGGCCCGTTCAGGGATGCCAGACAAACAGCAAGTACTGATGGAATTGGAAAAGCTCTTCCTCTGTAGTCTTCTCCACAAAGATCTGGAACCCACCTCAAACTTCAGAGAAGTCACAGAGGGGCAACAAACATAGTTCCTAAGAAGTCCTCTTCAGCATCCTGTAAAACTTCTCAAACAAAGAAACTCAGAAACTTCACATAGTCAAGAGTTGTCTAAAGAGCATGACAACAATGCCAGTGGGTGGAGGACAGGCAAAGGACAGTAGAAAAAACTAAGGAAATTCAACAGCATGTAGGTTAAACACTTAGTCTTGTAGTATAAGCTCATTTTGTTTCAAGGGCATATAAGATAAGACTCCAGACACAGGAGAGATATAGTACACAGGGAGGTAACTCACTGTAGTGTCTTTCCAGCTCTTTTAAAAATGGATAAAAGAAGATGCCTGTCCATTATGTAAAAGAAATGAAATTTAAATATGGGCAGAAAGATTTCTGTAAGCTGAGTCTATGGGAGATAATCTGCCCTGTCCAGCTCCTACTGTAGGAAGTGCCTTCCCCCACATAAACTCCTCCACCACAGCAGGGACTTAACAAACATCACTGTTCCCAGGTGTCATGTAGTACTACCATATACAGGGAATGCTCCTATATGGGACAAAGAAACTATAAGCTTTCCCCACAGGCATTAAGTCATAATTAGGAACAATGGACTCCTACCTAATACTAACTCATCCCATTAACAAACATTATGAAGACATAGGCCATTAGCCTGGCAGCATTAAGGCTATGGCTTCTGTATCTGGAAAGTGGATAGATTCTAATAGCCATGTCAGTGCTTAGGAATGACCAATGACACACCTCTGCAAGGTGTGGCTAAGGGGGAATCTGTGGTCAAAGGACAGAGCAAAGCCAGTTGGCTCATTCTGACCCCTGACCTCAATGCTCTCAATGCTCAATGCAGAGACCATTAGCACTATACTTCAGCCACAGAGGCTCAAGCCCAAGGCAACCTCAGGGTCATCATTAAATCAGTTCTAAGAGTGACTAAAGGAAAGCTTATTGCAGAAACTTTCCTTGTAGGGAAATTTGAATAATGTAATATCCATTAGGTCTTAGAGATAGCAGGCACATATATTAAATACAGATAAACAAGCTTCCATGTGTGCTCTTGGCATACAAAATATAGACTACAATTTCTTTTGTATCTTTTAACCCTCTTAGATGCATAATATTTTTTGTGAACATAAGCTAACAAAGGAATCAAAGCTCTCTTAAAACCCTCAGGATAGCTGCATATGTTTTGTCTATGGAAAAGGCAAGACATTAGAAGGTGAAATACGTTTTCAAAAGGACAGTAAGTGCATTATATTTGCTATCAGACCTGCAAATCAGAACCTCAGGAAGGGAACTTTGAGGCTCCAGGAAGGAGTGTATGGCAGTCTCTACCACTCTTTACAATGAGGTTCTAGAGAAACCAGTGCCTCCTGACTCTCAACACACAGTCCTGTGGTGTACGCACTTACATTCGATAAGCTCAAGAGCATAATGGGATTCTCATCTCATCATGTCTCACCAGAGTTATACGTGATGGGTAAGGACTTCATAATTCAGAGCATCCATCTGGAATATGAATCATATATTCAGAGTCTAATGAAGCCAACCATTTCCTAGAGGAGGAAGAAGAATGTTAAGGCCAAGATAAGGGTAGGTGGGCAGAACTCTCGACTCAAGTATTTTATGGGTATGTAAAAACCATGATGATTCTTCTTGACTGCCAACAATTTGGTATACAATCACTAAGAGATAAATCTCTGTGAAGATATTTCTGGAGATGCCTAATTGGAAGATTTACCAGGGACCATGGCCTGGGATCCCAGCCTAACTAGAGACAAAAGTAAGCCAACTAAGGGCCAACATTCATACCCATTTGTTTCCTGACTCTTGATAAAATGTAGCACCAGCTCCCTTACTTACCAGCCACTAAGCCTTACACGCCCCATGGACTTTACACAAACCAGGGAAGACAACAACTATCTTCCTTCCTTAAGCTGATTTTACCAGGTACACAGTCACAACCATGAGGAAAGTAACAGTAGAATCACAAACAAGAAACCTCAAAGATTCTGTGAATGGCTGTGAGGTCACTCATGGGAACATGATGAATTAGCATAGGCAAGTACATAAAACATCTGTACAAAACACTCTTAAAAGTCTTTGGAAACTTATTTTATTTACTAAATATTAATTTATAGGTCAACTACTGCATACTTTGATATATAGCTTATTCAAATTTTTTGGTAAGTAGTTTTAAATTCCTGAAACATGTTAAGGCAATTAGTGACATCTTGTGGTCAGTATCCTGTGAAAAAAGAAAGCATAGTAAGAAAGGTATTTTATGCAGCACAGTTCAACCCACCTTGTTGAAAATGTTAAATCTAAGCATCATTAGCTGTGGTAGGAGCTTTTTTTTTTTAGCAGTTTAAGTTACTTTCTCAAAGCTTGAAAATGATTCCATATCCCTGAGGAATTTTGAAACCGTGAATAAATTATAAATGCTTGCATATTTAAAAATGAATGAACACAAGTATTCCATCAGAGATGCAACTCTCATCCGAAGCTGACTTCTGGGAAACCTCACTGCAACCAGAGGTGTGCAGGGCTCATATGGACAACCAACATCTTTCGCAAAAGTTCATTATCATGACTGGTGGCATGCGATCAGAAGAGACAGATACAGATTGCTCTGGTTAGAGAACACAACTGACTCTTTGGAACCCCTTCTGTCTGACTTTCTTGGGGGTACCCGTTGCTGTTGCTCTATTGTAGCTACAACCAAATTCTGGATTGTTGCCAAGGAAAATCCACTCACTCTGCTCATTATTACCAACCTCCATGCAGTGGAATATCTTGACTCTAAATCCCCATCCAGACAACCTTGTTTCCCAGTATTCAACTGGGAATACCAGTGCCGTGTGTTGTTTGGCTCTGCAGAAGAATTCAAATGCTAGTCTGGGTGATCCAATGAGGCTGATTCCAGAGGAAGGGCCTAGATACATAGGGCAGACAGTTTGTATTCTGAGGAGAGAGGGCAGTGAACCCAGCAGAGCACTAGGTTTTCAAGTTTGTTGCCTAATATCACATTAGTTACTTTTGCATTATTATAACCAAGGTACCTGACAGAAACAAGGCAAAAAAAAGAAGTGTTAAGAAACTATGCTAACACTTCATGTTTTCTGAGGTATAGAAAGCATGACTGGGTAGTTCATTTTATCCTGGCTAGGAAGCAGAGAGCAACAAATGGAAGGGATGAGACAAGATGCACCCTCAAAGATATGGCCTCACAAATCCACTTCCTCTACCATCTCTAATCATCAATTCATATCTTAAACCTACCAGTGCCTTGAACTGCTCATTAGTAAAGAAGCTTCATGGAGTAATTGTCTCTGGATTGGTCCTCCTAGACACCCCAGTGGTGTTTTCCCTAATCTCCTAATGCTTTTAATCCAATCAAATCGACAAGCACAATGAACTTCTGCAGGCTGAATTGATGGCACTGGCCAGGAGGGGAGTCTTTACTGGTGATCTCAATTAAGGGAGAAAAGCAAGAGCCTTGACTTCAAGGAATACAAGGGAAAAAATTAGCTGGATTCTTGGGATGTAAGAAATGATAGATCAAAAAGAGCAGAGTACCAAAGTGTGACTTCTAGGATGTAATGAGAATTTCCAAGAGACAGAAGCCAGAGAGGGTTACTAATTGCTAAGATAAGTAGTGAGAATGTTCTGTGTTGGCTAGCAGGTATCAGAGTGTATGAACATGAACTATGTGCATTTACATAACCCTTGTCATTTTTCTCAAACTGTAGAAGTAGACATTTTTTACATGCAATTCTGCTGCTTATATTAAGTTTTGAAATGTGTAATGGATGACATCTGAGATTTTAGAAGTACAAAAATTTGTGTGGTATTTATTAGAAACTCTTCTTAAATACTTTTAAACAATCCAGCCTTTAGGTGTTGATGAATGCCATGCTTAGTCTGCATAATCGGGAAACAGCTTATTTCCATATCAGACTTCAGTCACAGTGTCCACTAGTGACCTTTTCCACATGGGTTTATCTTCCCCTTAGAGACATACTGTCATACTGGAGGAAAAATACCTAGTAATCAGCAGTAATTTTAAGGATTGAACCTAAACATTGTTTACAAATATTCAAAACGAATACCTGGCTTAAGCAATCTTCCCAGGAGGCTGGCTCGAGGCAGTAGTGCTTTATTTAAGGCAAAGTGGGCATGTTTGTACAACAGATTCAAGATGTTCTCCAAAAACTTCTGAGAATTAGCAAGAACACTTCACTTGCTTCTTCAAGATTGTCAGTTTCTCCTCAGGGTTATGATTGACAGCTGTCTACAAATATTCTTAGATTTCTCATTTCAAATCACATCTGCTGAGGCTCTATATAGGACAAAATACCACAACTGAATACTGAGAGTGGGTCTTAGTTTTGCAAATTATAATTTTAGATTCTGAGAGCTATGCCTAAAGGAAAGTTCAATCTTTTCACGATATACCCCATGTCCTACTCCCTGATTTGTGTACAAATCCTCTGGATGGATCCTAGAAGTAGCTGGTAATAACAGATTCTCAGTTTCCACCCAGCTCTTTTAAATTATCTAGCAAGCAATTGAACCCTTCTAAATGAAAACTGGCCTTCCCATAATTTATCTATGATCAGTCATCTGTCCCTCAAAACAACATAATGTAAATATGAACCATTTAAGGCTTCAGAGTCTGCAACAACAGTTTTAATTGTTTTTATGGTTTTAATTTCCCCCACAAGCTCTTGTTTTAGATTTTTGTCTCTAATGGGGGTATGTTTTTGGAAGCTTGTGGAACTTAGTTGAAAGACATGGGTCACTGGGGTAAGGTTCTTTGAAGGTCTAGCAAGCATCTGCTTTCCAGGCAAACTTTTTTTCTTGTAGCTGCAGTTTGACTGACTTACTGTGGACACGATGCCTCCCTCACCATGATGCATCCTATGCTCTGAGATGTTGAGAAATAGTACACCTCTCCTCTCTTGATCTGCTTTTGCAACAGTGATGAGAAATATTTGACCTCAGTTTGTTGGGCTGTGCTCAGGTGTTAAGACCTGTGGCCATGTCGGTGTCTCCCATCTCATTCAGTTTATATGATATTCTTATCAGTGTGCTTACCAGGCTAGGTAGAAGTTAAGCATCCTAGGGTGCACCACTTGGCATGGCGCTGCTTCCAGATTGCTTCCCCTTACTAACCTTGTGGCTCTGCTGCGAATCAAGTTCTCCACAGAGCGATGAATGCCAAGATAGTTTCAACGAGCTTCTCAACAACCTCAATTTGGACACAAGGTAACTTCCATACAGTTGTCCTGTTTCTTCTTCATAAGGAGGACTACTTTGGGGAACACAATCCCTCTACATATGTGGGTCATGTTTTCAGCATAAAATATCGAGAGTCATTAACATTTGAACAGAAGGTTTAGAGTTGGCTAAGCAATCAAGATCACCTGTTGCTTTTCTAGGTGACTCAAAATTTGGTTCCCAGCATCCAAACTGGGTGGCACAGAACCTTCTGGAACTCCAGCTCCAGATGATCCAATCCTCTCCTCTGGTCTCTGTAGACTTCTGTCAAGCATGAGGCACAGCACAAAAACAATTCACACATATAATAATAAGTAAATATCTATTTAAATTAGTAAAGAGACCCTAAACCTCGCTTAATCAAAGCCACCCTTAGTTGGTCAGATTTCCATGATAGATTGCTGGAAGGAAGTCCTGTGGCCTTCCTGGATGTTTCCTGGAACTAGAACAAAGGATACAGACACAATACTCTAAGGATGAGGGAAAGAAGAAAAAAAAACCATTCTGCTATTCTCAGTAATTTAAAACAAACACATAGTGCACAAGGAGGTAACTGAATGGTTACAAGTACCATTTATACACGAAGATGAAGACTAGAGTTCAAGTCTCCTGTAGCCATATGAAAAGTGAGGCATGAACATGCACAGCTGTTTTCCCAGCAGTACAGGGTGGAGACAGGCAAGCACACCAAAAGCTTGCCTGACAACTGGCACAGGGAGCAGGCTTCCTAGCTTCCAGTGCAGTAAGATAATCATCACAATGCAATGGCATGAAGAGCAACAGAGAGACCACCTAAGCCCTGCTCTAGTGTCTACATGCATGCACCAGCACACAAACAGGCAAATTCCACTCTACGCAACACACATACATGCTTAAAAATAAAAAGCAAACAACCCAGAATAATCCAACTACTTGTGTGGCCAGATAATTGTTGAAACATTCCCTTGCTATCCAATGAGCTTAAAACCATGAAATACATTTCAGGTGAACTGGGAATCCTCCAGCACAATCTCGCTGCAGACCCACCTCTCATCCCCTTCTCTTTATAAACTCATCTTTGTGTGACCTTGCAATCAACAGTTCTACCTATGTAATGATGTGTGTGCACACATATCTGGGCAGACAGATGGACAGATAGACAGCCATAATTTTGTTTTTTAACATACCAATATCAATTGCTTTTTTCCAGTTTTTGAAAAATACATGATGATTTTAATTTCTATAAGGCAAAATAGCTATGAAGTCATCATACATCTTTGGTTTACACACATGCCATGGGCTCCAGGTTTCCACTGTTGGAACAGATTTATATGTGGAAGCCATTGGCATCCACATTCACAAATGTGTGTCCTGTAAACTGTGACCATTTTCTTAACTCCAGTAGCTGTTGCTAATTTGCATTTCCAAATCGCTCTCCCAATTTTCATTTCCATCAGCAATTTGTGAACTAACACTTTTACACTTCCTCCCATGTTTGGATTCCTTTTCTTAATGCTTATTTTTTTTCACCAAGTTAAATCAATTTAATGACATCATATTGCCTTTTGAATAGTGTGTTGTGACTCTTAAATGTGCCAGACACAGTCACCACCATCAGGTGTCTGTTCTGTGTCCAGGTCATTCATCAGTCAACCATATATTTATCTCTTATTCTCATTTGCTCCTGGCTTGTTATTGTATTCACCGTTTCAACTTTTCATAGATTCTCCTTTATCCTTAGATTTTTCTAAATTTCATTAGATTTAAATATGTTTTTTGTTGATTTTGTAATTTTTTATTTGGTTAGAAACACCCCATTATGTTCCAAAACCCTTTTTCTTTGTAAATCTATAAATGTATTTTTTATGTTTTGTTCTAAAAGTAAACCATTATAGCAGTTCACTTTAAATTTATTATAATCATTATAATGGTTTACTTTTACACACTAAATAATTTAAAATATGGGAAATTTATTTTGGGATAAGAGGAACAATAAGATTTAATTCTAACAACCCCAAAGAAATTTACCAAAAGAAGTCATGAAAATAGAAGGGGGACTTACTGGTTTTCAACAGAATGAGAAAAAGGAAGAGTATGAAATGACTAGCATCCATTATGTATTATAGGACTGTCAAAACAACAACAACAAAGGAGATAAAAGGAATTAAATGTTATAGCATCCAAATGGATGGGGTTGTTTTTATTTTGTATTTGTTTTGTCTTTGATGATTTCTTATGTCATTTCTATAAAACACAGACAGACCCTGTAACAGTTGAAGTTTCATAGGCTAGCTTCGGAAATCCCCCAGGTGAAAATACATATTCATTTGTGTCAAGAAAAGCAAATTTTGTTTACCTATCTTTAACTTTTTTTATTTATTCTTTGTGCCTTTCACATCACAAAGAAAAATAAAATTAAAACCGACTTGTGCTCAGTGTCTACCTACTAGAAGCTTCTGTGCTATAGTTTGGATTTCTCTTCGTCTTAGTTAGGATTTCTATCACTTGTATGTAAACAAGTTGGGAAAGAAAGTATTTATTTGACCTATACTACCGTTGTTCATCACTAAAGGAAATCAGGATAGGAACTCAAACAGGGCAGGAACCTGGAGGCAGAAGCTGATTCATGGATGGATGCTGCTTACTGGCTTGCTCCCCATGGCTTTCTCTGTCTGCTTTCTCATAGAACCCAGGACCATCAGTCCAGGGGTAATACCACCTGTGATTGACTGGACCTGCCACCATTAATCAGTAGTTATGAAAATGCCCTACAGTGGGGACTGTAACTCAATCTTATGAACTCATTTTCTCAATTGAGAATTACTGACTTTGGCTTATTTCAAGTTGACTTAAAACTAGCCAGTGCACTGTTGTATTTTGAATAGTTAAGATTCTCCCAATAGAACTGTATATTTCTTAAAATACAATTTTGGATGTATATGTCTGTATCTATATGTATCTATATCTCTATCTGTCTATCTTATCTATCATCTATCTATCCTATTCTATTTTATTGTCTATTTGCAAGTTTCATGCTCACAACCTTTATATTTAATATATGTATTAGTGGATTTTATATTAAGTTCAATATTTTTGGTTACAATTTTGCTAAAGCAACTTACTCAAGTCCTACATACTCTCACTCGAACTTTTATTTTTTTCATTTGGTATTTGTGTGCCTTGGGAATTTCATGCCTGGACTATTTGATTCAGTGGGTTTAGTCTGTTGATTTCATTTTGACTTTTGAAGGTTCTCTTCACTCTCTTTTATTCTGGTTCTTTTCCTTGTGATGTTTTATGTTCTTTATTTTATTGACATGATAATCATTTTCCTCTTGTCTGTGTTCTTCCTGGGTGTGTTTAAAGCATATGGGCCTTGCTAGTATCCTTGCAGAATTACTCATATATTCTTAACATGTATATGTATTCTTAACTTTTCTAATATGATTACATGTTTATTTGTAGTGTGGCTTTAGAATATTTACAGACACTGGGGATTGTCCTGTGACATCATTCCCTTTGTTTCTCTGGAATGTGCCTCTCTTTCCCAAGTTAACAATATCCATTCAGTCAGAACGTACCAGAAACTTCCCCCAGTCTTCTACCATGAAGAAGTCACATGCCTCTGATGGATCCAGGATTTCTGGCAAACTCAGGTGATGGAACTGTACCCCATGAATCCCTTTGGCTTCTGCCTAGAGTTTCATCTCATCTCTGATTCTGTGGAAAGTTCTGCCATCAGGTCAAAACACGGAACTCTCTTTTCTGAATAGTGAAGGCTCCAGCTAACCTTGAGACTTCTGGCACTGAGTCTGCAAGTCCTCACATGCCCATCAACATGACCCAAGGCCTCTGGAGACCATAAGTAAGTTAGTATCTCAGGCCCAAGGTTGAGTAAAAAAAAATGACAGAAAACACTTGTTCTGTTCTCCTGAAAGCAGCTAAGCATTGAGACCATCTGTGAAATGATGAAAACAACTGTGACGTTGTCAATTTTACTTTAGAACAAGTAGACTTAAAAGAAGTAACAGAGGTGATTTTTTAAAAGGCACAGAGTTGGTTTATATTCACTATAGTATGCAAAATAACAGGTTTTAGTACATGGACTACTTATCAATAAACAAAACCCGAATAAAATGCAACAGCAAGGAAGGAAAAATGGAAGAAAATGAGAGGGGGGAGGAAGAAAGAGAGGGAGGGAGGGAAGGAGGGAGGGAAGGAGAGAGGGAGGGAGGGAGGAAGAAGGGAAAGGGAAAGGAGGGAAGAAAGCATGAAAGAAGAAGGTGATCCATAGGAGTAAATAGGGATAAGAAGGCAATAGAGGTTGCATATCATTAAAAATACATGACGCACATGCAAAAAAAAATGTCCTAACAAAACCCATTAGTGTGAATAATTAATATGTTCTGATAATAAAGAGAGATAGCTGAAGACACGCTGGGGCTCATTGTGACATGCCCATACCTATGTGTCCTTCAACTTTGTTCTTACTCATTGTCCTCCTCCACTGACCTCCCCTTCTCTCAAACTACAGAAGTCTTTAGATGCTGCAGGTAAAATCCCACACCTTCTGTGCCTTGCCATGCAGAAGTGAGTTTGCAAGCACAACTCTTAGGTGTTGTGGAACAGGTGTGCTGTTTCAGGAAGAATGGCACCTATATTTTTTCATTCATCTCTTTTTAAGAAAATACACTAAAATTTTGAAGTCATCATACATGCTGAGGGAGGTTGAGATGAGCCTCTCTCCCTTGAGGTTATTTTGGTTGGTCTAAAATGGTCTATTCCTGTCCTACTAGATACAGCCTTGCTAGAGTGTGGTGAAACTTAGTCCCCTTCAGTTCTGGATTTCTGGGGCTCAGTATCTGGAGGCATGTAGCCCAGTTCAGGCATACTTCTTTGTAGAAGTACAGATGAGAGCAAAATCTTCACACAGCAAAATGTCTTTGCCCCTAATAACCCTTACTCTCCAACAGAGGACAGTGTGTCTGTTAGGAAATCCCAGGATCGGGCTAAGCCCCTCTTTCTGCCCCAGTTCTAACTTCCTGGGGTACCAGCTCCTGGGCTGCCTGCTCTGTACCACAGACAGACCCTTTCTGTTGCATTAGGATTCACTGAGGACATTAGTGACTTCCCTTTCCTGTGCAGTACACATGAAAACATTCTGGCTTCCAGATTTTCTGTTTCTCTTTGAGAGAGCACAGAACTATTTTGTGTATGTTGGTAGGTGAAAGTAACCTTTTCCCACTGCCCAGGCAGCACACCAGACCTTTACTCATGGCTAAAGCTTTAAGTTTTTCACTGATCTCTGGTTATAACCAACATTCCATATATCAAATAGTACTGAGATCTGCTTCAAAACAACCATAGGGAGTGACTTAAGAGAGACTGACACATAACTTAACACAACCTGCAATATTATGCTTACAGACCACATATCAATAATTCTAAAAATCTCACAACCAACCCGAGAGACAATTTTCTAATCATGCATGTCCTGGGCATTTCATCTGGGAGAAGTTGAAAATTCCATCATCTTAATTGAAAGGGGTAATATATTTCATTATATTCAAGAAAACATTGAGAATTCTAACACATGTAATAGCTAATTAGACAGTGGAATCCGGCTGAAGTTTGCTCTACTGTGGAAACTTGGTGAAGCATATACATGTGAACAAAGTCATTTGTTTCTTTCGCAGTAAAAGAGAAAATGTATTGCATTCATCCTAATGTGTTAAGGGGCACCATGGATGGCAATATAAATGACAAAATATTCATATATCTTCAAATCAAGAATTAGATTAAAATATAAGCACACAAGAATTTTTGGAATAGATAATAGAATAAGATGAAGAGACAGCCTTTAAGAATTATACCGGAGCTGTGGGGATGACTCAGCAATTAAAATCACCTGCTGTTCTTGCAGAGACCCCAGGCTGGATCCCAGTAACCATATTGGGTAGCTCATGATCCTGTAACTACAGATCCTAGAAGCTGGTACACATAAATGCACATAAATAAAATTTTGAAATTATAAAGCATGATATATATATACAAATATTGCATGCTATATCTACTAAATTTATAATTACATGATACTTTTTCTTCTAAAACTAGCAACTTTTTGTCCATAGTAATTCCTCTTTTTATGATTTCAAACTTCCTTGTCAACAGCAACCTAAAATAATTTGAAGTGGTAATACTATACCTATTTAAAAGCTTTTTTCTGGATGCATTCCTGTATGGAGAGTTCTCATTTACCAAATGGGTGTGGTCAGTGCTAAGGCTATGTGAGAGTCCAAAAACAGCAGGAGAAAGACACTGGACTTCAGAAAAAACTTCTGAACTAAATCAGCTGGTGTATTTTAAGGATGTAATAACCTCAGTTTGGAAACCAGGATATGTGTTACATTGGGGAAAGGGTTTTGCCTTTGTTTCCTCAGGAGAAGAAAAGCTTAGGATTCCATCAAAATGGATCAAGATTTGATCCAAACAGGAGAAACCTTGGGAGGAAGAAAGATGACAGCTCATCCATAAAGTCATATTCTACGAGGTAGAAAGAGACATCACAAAAGACAATGGAAGTGTCATAACAGGAAAACCCATCTCCAAAAGTCAAGAGCCCACCAAACATGAAGATACCTAAAGAAGAGAGGATGGCTACCCAAAGAACCATCAAACAAAGAAGAATCTAATGTTTGGTATCAATGTCTAATTCTCTTAACTTTTGTCCTCATTATATCTGTTTCTCTTTACCTTCTGATACCCTTTTGGTCCCAATTCACTTAAACCAAAGCTGGCTTTAGAGTTGGATGTGGCGCTCCTTCTCTAAATCCAAGCAGGTTGTTAAAATAAAATTCAGAGTTTTTGTATTATATCAAGGATCCAATGGTGTAAGACAGAAGAGAACAAAATGTAGGTACTGTCATCTGTTTATATTCAGTTCTTTCTCTGAAAGTCTAATTTCCCTCATATTTACTATCTTCCTTATTCTTGGCTTTCCCATATATACATACAAATAACCATTGGAATTTCCTTGTTGACATTAACATTTGAATTTTCCACAGAGAACAAAGAATTTCCTAACAGCAATCTTCAAACACTTCAGAAAAAAAATGGGGCCCCACTTCATCGTTGCCACGTGATATGACTTGATGCATCTGAACTGACAATTACCACCCTGAAACTAGTTTGGGACTACATAGCTCTACACAACTCCAGTCTAATTAACTGATATGGTACACCTTCTACACTCTGGCCAGATCCTCAGGCAAGAGTTCCAATCAAGATTAGAACTTCAGTCAAGAACTTCAATCAAGCATCTCCCACCAAACAGAGACTGGGTACAAATGTTGTACCCAGTTCACTTGAGACTTTCACTACAGTAACATTTGCTTCCTATAGGATCCCATGAAGTTATCATTGTCCCATTTCAGAAGGAAGTAATTTTGAGAATACTACAACCCCTATCCATATTCTTGATATCACAGGATAATTTATACCTGTTAGAATTAGTTTTCAATTGTTCAGGATTGGGATTGGAAGGTGGTGTTCAGACTTGGGCATCTCTTTCAGATAATGTTAGGGTTTGGATGGGATATATATGCTTAGGATAGGATACAGGTAAATTACAATTTATCATCTTCTATGTATATATGCTTCATATATGTTGAACATTTTGTATATTAACACAACTTAGCTTGTTTCATTAGAGCCAGTAGGGTAGACTGCCGTGGCTGGAATCCAGAGCAACCTGAAGGCTTGGAGTGTTTAAATTTAATGCAGAGCATATTTTAGGCTGTTTCAGGCTTTTATTTTCTTATTTTTAATGGGCACTTCATTTCTAAGAGCACCTCTCTAATAACATACAGATATTTTATTGTAAGAAAGTCTTAATGCACTAATATTTGTTAGAGTAGTATTAGATCATCTGGAATACTCTCCCCACTCAATATTAGGAAGACTGAACTCAACTTGGATTTACAAATGCCCATCTTTCATACAGTACTAGATTGGGTGAATAGCATAAAGTTTGTGGTTTATTACAAATAATATTTAAGGATTGATTTTGAGCTGTATTGAAACAGGAGTCTTAAAATATGCTGTAGGTATCAAATTCTCATAGGAAACACAGCCCTGAGCTTGCAATATCATATTATTGGAATGAAGAAACTATCCTCCTATACATAAAGATGCATTGAAGACATGGTTTCTTTATGAGTCCCACATAGAGCTTCACTTTGAAATAGGTGAGTTAAATGTTCATCCAAAAAACATTCCAAGGCCAGTTATGAGAAAAACTCTCCAAATTAATAACTGCATACATTTTGATAGTTTGTATTTGTAAAATACAGCAAATAACATATGCCTTGAAGCTTTTCATCACACACGTTTCAATTTATGTAGTAAGGGTTCAATTAAGGGACTTGGGATAGTAGCTCAGTTAGTAATGAGTTTTCTATATAAGCAGGAGGATATAAATTCACATCCAAGAAGTCATGTGAAAAGCCAGACATGCTGGTGAACCTTGGAACAGAATCTCTGGGAGTTGCAGACAGGATGATCCCTGATGGTCACTTTCCAATCAGTGTAGCCAAAGCAGCAAGCTCCAAGATAAATAAGGGACTCTGCCTCAAAAATTAAGGTAGGTGACACCTAATGTTGATGTAGGGCCTCTATATGCATGTGCACACACACACCTGCACCCATGCATCAATCCACAATGAACATGTGCACACTTAATCAAATTAAGTGTCCTCCAATTGAACTCACCATCACTGTTAAAAAGAATGGCAAATTTCAGTTTGGCTTGTCCATATCTATTTCATATCACATCTGAATATCAAATGTAGATTAAATCACTTTCTTAATTTCATAGCTCATTGTATCCAAAATGAGCATCCAAAGACAGCATCCAGGTTTCCAGATGCTTGTGGATCAGCTTTCTCCCACTCCCTTCCTCCACAGCACAGAGTCTTGTCTCTGATGTTCACCTGGAACCCACATGACTCCCTTTCACTTTGCCTATGTAGCTAACAAAACCCTGAACTCCAAGGTCCACATCCTCAATCACATTCCAGTCTTGAACAAATCTGATGGGGAGCTGCTTTCAAAGTTAGCCAGGTCTGGATGTCCCCTTCATGCTTTCACTGAAGCCACAGCCTCCTTCCCAAAATTCTACATCCATGATTCTTACCATCACCTGCCTTCTTTCATGTCCTCACTCTATCCACAGATCTTCACAGTGACGGCACTGACTCCTGAACCACTGTCCCATCACTCCAGCTACTCTTGTCAGAATCCTTGGTGACTTGACTGTTTTCATAAAGGCCCCTCTTAGGAAGACTTATGGTCTCAGTCTCTTTCCTGCAATGAACATGACTCTCTTTCTTCCATAATTCCTCTCAGGGTCTAGGTGTATACCTGAACTCTATTCCACATATTTTAAAGTATGGGATCTGCAATTGTAGCTATTCTATCTCTTCACCTCAAAGCATTGATATCTTCCCAAATCTAAGTTCTCTGTCATACCTTCAAACTATAATGCCTCCAGCATGAAAAGGTACTCCAAAAATAAGCAAAAGTACATCTGCTGCTGGCATTTCCAGGGATGGACTTCTGTTGGGATGTAAAGATATTGGCAACTGTCCTCTTCCTACCTAAGTTGATAATTTATCCTTCCAAACCCACATTTGAAACTGACAGGTCTAATTGATTAGGTTTACTTTGTGATCATGGAGAGTTTAGAGTTACCTATTAAGATTCTAAATATCGTGAGCAATCTTTAATCCCCTGTGTCTGACCTAAAGTAACATTTACCAACTATCAGGTAAAACCTATATTCCTAGCATATCACTTTCTAGCTTCTACCAGCCAGCACCTGAGACTGACAGTAGCATCATTTACTTTTGCTATATCATACCTGTCTAGGGATATTCTTTCTAAGTGTCATTTGTCACTTTTTAAGTGTTCTTTCTTCTGTAACCAAGAAAATCTCATGTACTTGCTTACATGTTCTTTCTTTGAACATGTTATTTGGGATAATCCAGATTTCATGCTTCTCATCTTTGAATCTGAAAAAAACATTCTCTTATTCCCTTTGAAGTGAGGGCAGTGTTTTATATTGGAACTCCAATGTTACAGGCTGAGAAACCACATTCAACATTAAATTCCAACTGTTGGCTGATACTCCCCCAACTTTTCTCTGGGACCCCTACTGACATTTAAAGCCATTATCATAGGATTGTGCTTGTGTTATTGTTGTCTATGTATATCTCAACTGTATAAAATTTCTAAAATACAGTAGGTGATAAACAAATTTGTATAGACCAACCAAAGCTTTGAATTCTACAAGAAGAAATTAAATTAGCATTTGTTTTGAATGAAGATATGTAGGTAATGTTTAATATTAATGTAAACAACATATGTTTTGCATAGAGGGCTAGAAATACCCTTTTAAACAGCTACATGCTACAAGTTTTGTGGTATTCAAAATTTGCATTCATGTTTTATCCTGTCTACTTATCAAAAATATCCCTTATAATGTTTTTTAATCTAAGGTAAACTAACAAACATTGTGCCCATTTAAAAACCACTGCAATTTCAGTATTTTCCAGAAAGGAAAACAAACAGAAGTGCTGGATTCATTCCATTCAATCTACCCATTCCAACCCATTTATGCCGTCACATGATCTATGTTATGCAACATGGCTGCCACATCAATCATAACTGCCCTCCCATCCTCTGTTATTTGTACATCTCCTTATCCGTTTGTTCTATGCCTTTCTTTACACAGTGTTTTCAACATGAGCTCTTGATACACGGAAAACCTCCCTATGACTCCTTGCTGTTGGGCCTCCTCCTTGAAGCAGAAGTGTGATTCACAGCTCCCTCTCTAGCAGTAGATCTCACCAGCACTCTTGGACACTTTGGCCTGTGCTCCGGCAGTGCTGACAGCACCCCCTCCGCAATCCCTGACTCAGCTGGTCTGATACGGTACATGACATGACCCATCTAATCTCTCCTCCTTCTGTATTGTATTCTCATACAATACATCCTAACCATAGTTTCCTCTTCCAGCATTCCTTGTAGGTCTGCCTCCTCCTCTCCTCTTCCCCAAATTCACTCCCCACTCTGTTTCCTCTTCAGAAAAGAGCATACCTCCAAGTGACTACAGTCAAACTGGACAAAACAAGATACAATATCAAAGCAAAAGCCCTCATACTGAAGAAGGGTCATTTGAGGTACACAACAGGCCCACTTATTTCTGCCTGTGAGGGCCAACCTACTTCTGTGGCTATTTTCCACTGAGATGGCTTCTGTGTGCATAGGGACCATGGGCTTCAACAAGGATATGTCTCCATAGGGACCAAAGGATTAGACAATGAGACATCTCCATCTTGGACCAACACCATCGGAGTCTCACAAGATGGTACACTGTTTGAAGAGAAAAAATAGGGGATATCTTGAGAAAACAGGGATGGAGGTATGGCTCAACGAATTCTCTCTGAATCCGTCAGGTGAAGGAATAGTCAGGATGATACAGAACCATCTTCAGCATCATGACCTAACAATCAAGAAACTTGTGAATACCCTGGCATTTTCTAAGCACTTTATTTTCATTCTAATGTTTATTTAATTTCTGAGCATGTTTTTGACTAGAACACATTTTCATAAAACTTTTTCAGAGAGTGCAGATTCTATCTCCTCTCTGGAGAGGTCTATAGAACAGGCAAAACAGCCCGGTATGCTTTCCCAAAGGTACCTGCTTAGGGTCCACATGCCCTGACACACTGAGGAAGTCAAAGGACAACAATGATCTTGAGACACCCAAGGAATCACTGGCCACTTGACTTTAGTCACAATGGGTTTGGATTCTCGATTTTCTGAGAGTAAGTATGGTTTAAAATTCTAACCAAGTGACTTCCTAGTTTTGTACACACAACCAAGCTACCCCCACCATTCTTGCATTTATAAACAGAGGATTTTAATTTCCACTTAAAGATGAAAAATAAATTTAAAGATGATTTTTTTAATTTTCAAAGTTAAAGGTTTAAAGAGGAAAATGAAGTTATGTGAAATACCTAGCCTCCCCATTAATCAAATGCCTTTATGTAAATGCTGAAAACTTAGAATATACTATGCAGAAAGTGTGTAAGTTTCTGCACCTAGAACTCAAAGAGATTGTTTTGCTTAGTAATACATGGTAACTCAGTAGATGGGGGTTTTGCCACCAAGACTGGTGATCTGGTACAAGCAGTGAATGGTATTCCACAGGTGGTCATCTGATAGCCCCATGCGTGTGTGGGACCAAAATACAAGACCCTATGAAAATAGGTAAATTCCAAAATGCAGGCTGTATGCTTGTGTTTTGTCATGAAAAGAGTCTTAGAGGTAGTACACCAGAAAATAGTAGCAACACATTTAGCTATATTTGCACTCAATGGCTTAAATTCCTGGCCACAGTGCTCCATGCCCCCCATTTATACTCTAAGAACGAGTCAGGTTGTTTAGAAACATCTGGGCACCATCTTCATCAGTCCTAAGCAGTGCTGCTCTGAGAAGTGTTTTGTTTGCTTCAATTAGTATTCTGAGTGACACCCTCTGTTCCCACAGCCTGTCCTGTAACTGCACAGCCACAAGGAGCACAGGGGCAATGCAGTTAGATGGAATCTGTTCAAACTGCCTGCTGGAGACAATGCTAGCAATTTCATTTGTGGTCTATTAGTGAAACGGGCGGCACTAATTCATTTCACAGAAGGAACTCGACAGCTGTCAGATGGCTGGGAATGTAACCGTACATATGACAATGTAGCTATGCCAAGTAGGTGCTTTTCCCTGGTGTGGTTTGAGACCATAACATGCCCTGTGTCCTTTGAAAACCATACCATGGATCTGGTCACATTTGCCCTTGGATAGTACCATCAAGACAATACAAAGCATGCAGTTTGGCTCTCAGCTGTCAATCCATCACATTCAAGGTGGCAAGATTTAGGGAAGATGCAGTGAACTCTATATGTCCTATGAAACTTGGTCCCTGTGCCACCAGCTAAAAAGTATTCCATCCTGTTCACCACATTCCTCTTGATAAGTCTTTTCATCTCCATTTTCTGGGCAGTGGTGAGATAGAAGAAAGGAACTCGATCACTCTGAAAAGTTTACTTCCTTTTTCTTTTCTCCTATATGTATGTGTGCAGGGACATGTGAGTGCATACACATGTTCCCATGAAGGAAGTCTTCTCGGATCTTCTTCTATCACTCTCCACCTGGTTCTCTGAGGGCGGGTTTTTAACAGAAGCCAGATTGTGCCAATTCTAGTCCCCCTTGTCACCTGACCAGGGGTTCCGCTATCTACCTCCACCTCGTGAGGCTGGGATAGCAAGTGTGCTGCTACAGGCACCTGACATTTACCTGGATGCTGAGGGTCTGAACCATGGTCCTCTTGCTTATGTGATTATGTGACAAGGACTTTAAATACTGAGACCAATCCCCAAACCACTAAGTCTAAGGAGCACTTTGAGCCTACAGTCCCAACGTGACCAGTATAGGTGGTCAACATGCTTCTGAAAGGAAAGCAGGAGTAGCAAACCTAGGATTAGGAATTCAAGGTAGACACAAAAAGTCCCGTTCATCCTTCCTTCCTCATGCCTCTGGAGGATTCTGACATGGTCTGTGCATCTGAACGACACCAGGAGAAGCATCCAATGTCCAGTGAAATAAGAAGCAAGTAGATTCACTCAAACTCCCCAGTCATCTGGTATCTGGAGAAGACATCTCACAAAGCTGACTGACCTGCTGGCCACACCACAACTATTAACCAGCCTAGAGGACACCACTGGTCTGGGTTCCTGTTAGGAGAAGCCTTCCCGCCAGCCAGGTCCCAGAGCTACATCAGGCCCAAATGAACACACAGGATGCTATATTAATTATGAAGCTATTGGCCTTGCTTGTTTCTTACTGGCTAGCTCTGAGTTAAGTATTTACTCCATAATTGTTAATCTAAGTATTTCTCTTACTGGAGAAAAGGGTCTGGACTTCTTACCCCTGTGGCAGCTACATGATGACTCCCTGTGTTTCTCCTTCCCAGAATCCTGCTAGACTCCTAGACCCACCTATCTTACTTTCCTATTGGCCAACAGTGCTTCATTCAACAACCAATAAGAGACAGATTTACAGAATAACATCTCCTATCAGGTTCCCTACTGTCCAGAGGGAGTGAAGCCACGCAGGTAGGTGGTCCATAGCCTAGCAGATGTCTCCATATCCATGTGCATATCAGCCGAGATAACTGAGCTCAATGGGTTAGTTTTTAATGCCATGAGGATAGGTTGACTTGGGAGCACTGGGGGGCTGGAAGGAACTTCAGGGTGAAAGAGTGGGCATGATAAAAATACACCATACTCGTGCATGAAAACCCTCACAGAATGAATTAAAATTCCATCTTAAGATAATAAGTGAAGCCAAGCAGAGAAGGAGATGAACACCTTGCTTCTATTGTCAGAATAATCCTGTGACCATGGCACCTGTCTTCACACATGGTTTAACTGTGGCACCTCCTTCATGCAGGAATATCCAGATATCAGCCATGGTTCCTTTTTAGTAAAGGATAGCATCAACAGTTGTAACTACCCCCCTGAGGAGCTTGGAAGCAAGGCCATGTTCTCTCTGGCCTGAGCATGGACACTCTTTCTGTAGGTGGATGTCAGAGTAATGGAAAAACTCTTTCTGCCTCGGAGACAGTAAATGCTCAGCTGCAACAGTTTAAGAGTGGAAGGAAAATTAACGTGGGCACTATCTTTTTAAAAGCTGTGCTAGTGTCCCCGCTAGTAAGGGGAGAGCTAGTAAATTGTTTGGAAGCTGAAAATGGAGACAGACAGTTGTATTAAATGTGGCAGAAGTACAACTGATACTATGTCACAAGTACTACCTGGGTAACTTAAAAAAAGTATTTATTATTTATACAGTATTCTGTCTGCATGTATACCTCCAGGCCAGAAGAGGGCACCAGATCTCATTACAGATGATTGTGAGCCACCATGTGGTTGCTGGGTATTGAATTCAGGACCTCTGGAAGAGCAGTTAGTACTCTTAACCTCTGAGCCATCTCTCCTGGGTAACATTTTAATGCAGCTTTTGGCCACATGTAGTGGCTGTGTGCAATTCTCATTAGGCGGAGAACAAGCGTTAATTATATACAGTGGCACAAGAATGAAAGTTGCCTCACTTATATTTTTCTAAGAGTATCTCATAAAATTATGAAATGAACTAGAAACCTTTTTACATTTACAAAGTTGGTGCAGCTACATTCATCATACAGTGTGGCTGAGCCCATGATTTATGCATCCAAGATTTTCTCCTAAAATAAGCAAAGTGAATGCATACATTCCGATGCACACGTCTGTAGTGTGGCATATGGGATGACTCTGAACAAGTGCAAAAGCCTCACAAACTGAAGGCTCAGATGGAGAGTGTTGCATCCCCACCGCACTAAGATAGACAAGTCACCCGATGTTGAAATGCCTTCAGCTTCAGCTTCCAATTTGTTTCCCTCCCACGCCCGGCAGAACTGCAGGACTCTCAGATGTCCCACACGCCAGCTGTCCACTCTCCTGCCCAATCTCCTCCCCAAATGCGGTTTTTCATTCCAGCATTCTAATATTTAAAAAACATGTTTTCAAAAAATGTATGCCTGCTTGGAAAACAAAAACCTAAGCTGAAGATGCATTTAATCTAAAGGATAACCAAAGCTGCTTCAGAAACAGACAAGTGCATATTACAAGTTGAACCACACAGAGAAGTAGTTCCCTCTTCTTCCTCAAGGGTATAAAAGAAGAACAAGGTCACATCTGAATGCTCACACTTGATATCTGTAAGGAAGCTCTTCAAACAAGCTCTGAGCCTGCCTGGAAATTCCCGAACATTTTAGAGTTCATGATTAAAGTTAATGATTAAAACCACTAAGTTTTAACCTGTTCATTTAAGTTTCCATATTCATGATTTTTCCTGGTGATGGGAATTAAACCCAGAGCCTTGTATATGCTAGTCAAGCATTCTACCATTGAACCATACCCCTAGCCTGCATCATTAGTTTTTAAGGGAGAAATCTGGAGAATTAAGATAATTGCAAAAATTTCTATGGAGGTAAAATTTCACCCCAGATTCTCACTGTACTGATCAATATTTGGACACAGTTGACTGAATTTTCTATTGAGATTTAAGATAGCAGTAACTATTGTGAAATAAAATAAGCAGTTAAAACAAAACAACCAATCATATAAAGCATGCACACAAACATGGTGCCACTCCACATGGAACCCTTTTAAGTTCCTTAAGAGAATCAGTGTGTTATCTGAGCAAAGCAAGTACACCCCAATCTGCCATCTCTCAGCATATGAACCTCAGAGTGCTCAGCCCCACACCTGTTGTAAACGTATCACAGGTTGTCATTCTCCTGCTATATTTAAGGGAAAAAGAGAAAATAAAATGGGGGAGGCTGAATAGACATACCTTTCAAAATACAACCCTGAAAAATATACAAATGAAACACTGAGATGTTGAACCTCAAGCTCCACGATCAATGGTGACAATGAGTGTCCACAATAGGCAGAAATGTACAAACAGAAGTAAGATCCAGATCCCTGAGGAATGAGTTAAAGACTCTGTAGCTGGGAGAGACATTTTGGTTGCCTTTTAGTTCCATGTACATTTGACATGGAACTTACCAGAGACAGACAGTAAAGGCCAATTTTGAATGTTCATGTCTAACTGTGGTTATCAGTTGATTATATTTAATATAGTGTGAACATGCTTTACCAAAAGCCCTCTAGAAAGGAGAGGCTTCTAATTATCATGAAAAGTAACTTGTGTTTAATTTACTACTGAGACTCAGTGTTTTGTCTTGATCCAATATAAAGTACTTATTTTCAGCATGACTGGCTTGTTATCTTTCTTTCCAGTATATAATGCCCACACCCTATCCTCATCTGATTCCTACTCATGCCAATTTCTCGTTTTTCTTCCTATTATCTCAACTAACCATCTCTAGCTGGAATCAAGCATGGAAAGGTTCCTTCCTTCTTGTCAGCGACTTCTATCTTACATTCTTGTTATTTATAGAAGACAGAGATGGGCAAGTCAATAGCAAAACAGAAGCAAGAAACGTATTGCCATGAAAAAATGTTAACAAACAGCAAAGAAACCTTAGCCAAGATGTACAAGATGCTGGTTGATTAGGAAACAGATCATGACACTGAGCATGTCAGACATGTGATCTTTGAACTCACTTAGAACTGCCTTTGTGGCCTCTGTGTAAAGAAAATCCAAGTATAAAGTGAGGGGGTAGAGCAGTGTCCCAAGACAGTGATAACAAAGAGAATATCAATACAAAAACAGCAGCATTGAAGCATACCACACATACCTCACTTTAGAAGTGACCATGCTACATTTAATGAAGATTTTTCAGGCTTCCTCTGTAGAAGTGACAGAAGCAGCTAAGCCAGATAGTGACCCTAGACATGTGATATATACTCCTTTTACAAAGAAGGAAAGTGAGGCAGTAAAGAGTTAATTAACTTGTTCACTGGCCACACTTAATCATGGATGTAAAATAAAATGAAACCCAGCTTCAAATCCCACAGCTACACCCACAGGTACATATGTAAATAATGAAAAGGAAAACTTTTCATCACTAGTGTCAAAACAGCCAGTGTTCACTGGTTGGTAGATGCAGAAGGCTATCTAATTTCCATGAACGCTAAAAAATATACAATAAGACAGAAATGATGGGGAACAGTCACCCTTTTCCGTTGTATAGAAAGTACATTTTAAATGATGGCCAGTTTTGATTTTCAAATACTACCTGTGATTATGTATTGTTACATGTTGTTCATGTGTCTGTAGAAAAGCTCGGAGAAATTTATCTGTGACAGAAACAAGTGGTTGGAGGAAAGTCAACAAAAACAGCAAAAGGCAAAAGCATGGGAGTTGAGTTTTTATGAAGGGGTAAGTTTAAACTACAGTCAAGATATGATACGCCAGGGCATGAATGGATTAATCCTAAAGTGGGGTTGGAAGACCAATGTACACAGATGCTTATTTGATGCAGAGTGATAATTGTGAAGATGAAGATTCTACCAAATCACCTTCTTTTTCACTGTTTCTTTTACACAGGCTCCAGCTGTCTGTGAACATAGGTTTAGTGAGTACACACTTTCTCTTAAATTACAAAGAAATCAAATACAGCACTGGTTTGGGAACTGATTACCTCAACCATTAAAAAAAGCAGACTGCATCAAAGGACTTTTAATTACCTGGCCTCACTTTTCATTCAATTTCTAGTTAAGAGCCAGAGGTCCGCAGAGAATATTAATGCTCACATCATCCTCAGAAACCACTGGCTTCACAGCTTTCATATTCTAACATTGTCAATACTTGTTTTAATTAGCTAGGGGGTGTGCATTTCCACAGAGCAAACCAAGCCCAGGCTCCTGCTCGTCACTCCAAGTTCAACGATAACTGAGATTCATAGTGCAGGCACTATGGTGTACCTACATGCTTCTTCAAGAAAGTTATCAACAGTTTTTCCTAAGCAGCTTTGATGGAGTGATCATCGCTTAGATCCCAGAAAGACTCCTACACAGAAGATAAAAACTAGTTCTCTTTAAAACTAGAACTTTAAAGAGCCTCTTTTGAGTTGCAGGAAGGAAAAGAATATGCAGCAATGGAAGCAGTGTGTGTGTGTGTGTGTGAGAGAGAGAAGCAATGTGTGTGTGTGTGTTTGTGTGTGTGTGTGTGTGTGTGTGAGAGAGAGAAGACAGAATGTATGTAACTCGTGAATCAGAAAGTGTGTATGTGCAGTTTGAGCATGTGCACTTTTGTGCAAGTGTGAATGCATGTATGAGCACAAGTGACTTTGAGTGTACATGTTTATGCATGAGTAAGTGTTCTGTGTGAGTATGAGCATGTGTGTTTGTAGAGTGTTCATGTGTGAGTACATGCATGTGAGTATACATACATGTGTAGGTATGTGAACACATACATTAATACTTGAGTGTGCACAAGTATGTGTGACAATGAACAATTTCTTCTAAGACAAAAAGTAGATCTTTGTAGTGCCCAGAGTTTATTTTCTCTCACCAGGTAAATTAATATGACAAGTGGCTGCCATCAAAGTCCATACTAATAAATTACAGCTCACAAAGATCATGCACTGATGTTAATGATGCTATCCTTTTTTACTGTGTCATGCATGAAATAAACTATAGTCTTAGGCATGCTTTCTTGAACTGAACCAGGAATCATAACCACAGAAATAAGATACAAAATAAATGACAAAGATCAGATAAATTGCCACAGGGTCACAGAGCCTACATCAATCAATGGGGCATTCTGGTCTTTCACTAGATACGGAACTTTTTAGAGCTTCATAAAGTCTAAGTAATATCTT
This sequence comes from Mesocricetus auratus, assembly GCF_017639785.1. Classification (NCBI taxonomy): domain Eukaryota; kingdom Metazoa; phylum Chordata; class Mammalia; order Rodentia; family Cricetidae; genus Mesocricetus; species Mesocricetus auratus. Next base: position 2,818,367 of record NW_024429212.1, on the reverse strand, counting down.
TCATTTTCCCAGAGAAGCTTGCATACCCACAAAATAAAGCATAAAATTCGTGGTTGGTAGAAGCCAGAGATATTTTAGGACTCCCAGGCTAAGGAGGTTGAATATATGGGGTCTGGATCATCTCCAAAGGGATCAGAGCCATGGTCTAGTTGCCAGGAGACCCCCACTGGTGACAGGTGCAGGCCCAGGGAATGGGTTCTAGTGCTGGAATGGGCATGACTCTGCGGTGGCTCTGTATGTTCTGAGAGCATGGAGCTGCACTAACTGTTTCTCCTTTCAGCAGGAGCCACAGGTAACCAGGAGCCCCTCTTCTTGGGCTCCTTTTTTGGTAGTTCCATATCCAATCACCCACCTGCCTTATATGAACATTCAGAAAAAAATCATCATTTTACCTGTGTCTGTGCATTATTCAGTTGTTAGGATCAATATTCCAACAGTTAAGATCATCATTTGTTATGAAAAACTATCTTTTGGTAGAATATTGAATTGAAGGTCTTTTGATTAGCACCTGTCTCAGAGGCTGAGGGTTCAAGCTGAGCTCATGCAATAAATGGTTTGAAAATATTGTTGCAGAACCTTGGCCTTGTGGTTCCAACATACAGGTGTTTGAGTTGCAGTTAACAAAGTTGCAGAAAGGCCACCCTGCCCACTGGGAACTGGCTGGGACTGTCACCAAGGAGATGCGGGTGTGACAACCACCCAGGATAAGAGGAAGAGGCTGGGGACTTACTGTCATAATCTGAACAAGATTAAAAAGTGAGCAGACTGCAGAGAGATGCTGCTGCCCCCATACATAGTCCTCACACAGAGTCCCCAGCTCTTGTGATGATCCCTGCTGGTCCACACCCATATCTCAGCCTGAGTTGTCTAATCTTTGCATGCAGACATATACAAGCACTGTAGTTCCCAATACAAGTAGAACATGAAGCATGCGGGTTGATCAGGTTGCTAGCTACTCTTTACAAATCCAGGCTGGAAGATACTCAGGCAAGAAATCCTCTCTTTAGTGATACAACAGAAGGAAAGTCAGGCAGAGTCGGTAAGCAAGACATAGTACAAAAAGTCCAGTATTCCTCCAGAGCTGGCTGCCTATTGATCCTGGAAATCACAGGTCATTGCTGTGGCAAGATCTACCTTCCTCTAGCTGATTTTGGAGCTTCATGAAATTGTCACAGCTTTGAAAAGATAAGTGACTGTGTAATAAGTGACCACGTAAGCATGAGCACTTTTCCAGTGAATAAGGGATTAATTTGGTAATTTGAACTAAGCCAGCCATTCTGCACAGATGCCTTATGCCTATATTGTAGGCCATGGAAATCCTATGTGAGAGTTAGCTTAACCATAGAGAAGATTCAGTCTACATACTCAACTGCCATGCTCACATGGATTTTCAAGTTTTGAAAGAAAGGAAAATAAACTTGCTGTTAAAATTAATTAGAATTGATGTAGTGAAGTTCTCTTCAAGCTGCTATCTAACACTGCTGAAGGGCATGAGATTGTGATGGGGAGGCTCTTTGTTTCTTGAATACATTGTATCATAATCATGAATCAAATAATAGTTAACATACCCATTATTTCACACCATTATGTAGGTTGTGGAAATGTTCAAAATCCACATCTGCAGCTATTTAAAACACAAGCTATATGTTGCTGGCCATGGTCAGTCTACCAATCACTCAGTCACATAGAGAATTTATTTCTCTTTTCTCAACATCTTCCTTCTCTGGCCAGCTTCTGCTTTTCATTAAAAATATCTTTTGATGCTGACTCTATGCTAAATGCCTGAGATTCAGATTTTTAGCCTCAACAGTTATTACTAAAAATACAGAAAATCAAGTCATGAATAGATGATATAAAAAAGAATCCTGTAAGATCTTGAAACTGCTACAGGGATGCAGAAATTATGGCAGAGAGGGGAACTTGTCTCTTTCTGCACTTACTTTGCATGTTAAATCAACTATGACAAGAACAGAGGCTGAAAAATGGGCACAAGGGAATCTGTTCCTGACAAAACACCACCCTGCATTTACCAAGGCAGGAAAAAGAACCCAGCTCTTCTTTGAGGCTGTGACAGTGTGAGTCTTCTGTTTCAATGACTGAGACATACACATACATGTTTCTTCCTGCCTCAGAAGGAACCTGTTATCATCTATCCTTGTTCAGAACCTCCATTCAGGGCTTGGCACCAGTAGTTATTTATCTTCTGAGCGTTTGGACAACACCTGGGGATATGGCAGCAGAGAATGAGGATTACCCCTGACATGAAGGACTGAGATCACTCATTTTTGCCCTCTTGCACTAAAGTGCCTTGTCGGAATAGTGGTTCTGTTCAACCCTGGTTCTTATTTTCCATAGTCTTGGAACACCCTCATTCATTTTAGCCTTGTTATTTTTATTATAGTCTAGTGATGGAAAGCTTTCAAACACCCAAAGAGAGCTCTGTAAGTAAAATTGGGGGGGGGGTAGGGTCTCTAAAAACGCCACATTTTAAAGAATGTTTTTATTTAAGGGTACACGAATGGGTTTGTGCACCTGTGTGTGCAGTGCCCACAGGGGCCAGAAGAGGGCATAAGAACTCTTCAGACTGTAACTACAGATATTGTGAGATGCTTGATATGGATACTGGGATCTGAACCTGGGTCCTCTGCAAGAGCAGCAGTGTTCTTAACCGTTGAGCCATCTCTCCATGCCTGCAAAAATAAATTCTTAGGCACTACTGTCTACCCACAGAGTCCGGCTAATATAGTATCTATATAAGCATGAACATATTGTCCAGTGATACTGTGAGCATGCATTTGTGTTTCATACACGCAATCTTATGGGTAATCTTCAACATCTGGAGATATGAATGGCTTGGCAATTACAACATCTGGAGATATGCAGACCTGGAATTAATTCTGCTGTCACTGAGCAGCAATGAAACTATTTTAGTTACTGCTCCATCAACTTTAAGTGATAGTAACAAGTCATTTTTATTTTACTTTATATGATTAGAAAGTGATTTTAAGAGCATTATATTACCATAGATATATATATATATATCTGTTGTCTGTCTATCTACTCACTACTTCAATATCTCTAATTAGCTAGCTGTATATTTAATCCATCTCTCTTATCCACCTGCCACATAATTGTCAATATATTATCTGTGATATATCTGTCTTGCTGTGATAATCTACTCATCTACCCACCATCTATCTATAAATATATCATGTATATATTTTCAATAATCTATCTATAAATGTTTTGTCATATATTTGTATAACAATATTCTACCTATCAGATATGTGTATCTATCATCTCTCTACCCATCCTTTATCTATGGTGCATCTTTCACTCAACCATCCATTACCAACCTTTCTACCCATCATCTTTCTATTTTATCCTAATTATCCATCTACGCATTTGTCTGCTATCCATTATCTATGTATCAATCTGCCCATATGCCTATATATCAAATCCACACATCTTATCTGCCAAGTAATCTTTATATATGATATATGATATATATCACATATATATGCATACATGCAAACACACACATCCATATATATATGTATATATATGTGTGTGTGTGTGTATTTCATCTCTGACAGAATCAATTTAAGACAAAAGCAAATATGACAGAATTCCTTAGAACTCACTCACTGTAAGCAGCATGTAATAGTGTATATCATTAGGATTTATTAAATAGAATTATACAAATTGTTTGATCCATGCATGAGTAAATGATACATGACAAGATGAGTATATTTAGTTATTTGCTCAATTATTCTGCACTTACCAGTTAAAATCCCTGAATTTCTTATACAGCAGTCTATACACTAATATACTAAGAATACCCTAAAGCATGCCATTGAAGAAATTGAAATACTCCATGTAGAAAACAATGGGAAGATATTCATAAATACTTTAATTGGAATTATAAAGTACAATTCAATGATTTAATGTATTAACTGTAATATTTTAACTTATTGTTTACACATTCATGATGCAGCTTAATATCACCATGTATGCATGTATTATTTGCATAAACAATACTAATTGCAAAATACTGTCAAAAATCATAAGTTCTGTGTCCACATTATGACCTTTGCCAAGGTTATCATATTTTTAAAGATCTTAGAAGTTTGGACAGTTTCCTCAGTTCAATCCAGCGAATATAAATTAAAAATTTAAGCAGCAATATATTAATACTATAGAAATTCTAATTTAGGAAAGCAGTGCTAATTTAGGACCACAGGGACAATGTTTAATAGTTGATTTAGTACTTTTATCTAAATTCAATTTACATTAAAGAGCTTGGAAAATATATTAATATCCTTCTTGACTTGTTATATTAACATTAATTAGGTTGTTTCCTTGGTAGAAAATTACTACATGTGTTGTCTATTCAAAATAGCAACTATTAGAGTAGAAGAAAATATAAAATTTTTTAAAGTGAAGAATACACTGGAAACTGCTGTAGATGCCCTTGTGACAATGACATTGGCCCTGCTTCCTCTCCTGCAGGTATTTTTCCCCATCCTATACACTCCACAAATCTTGCCTTGTAGGGTGAGAGTTACTTCCCAGCCCTGGGGACTTGAGCTACCAATGAGATAGAGGAACTGTCATTGAGAGCTTGCCTCCCCTCCAGGTAACTTCCACCATCTAGATTTTCCTTTAGGTTGGTGAACTTCATTTTCTATAGACAGATTTCACCCTTCAATTGTTACAAAACTTTTTTAATGTGCAGCAGTGATAAATAATATTATATTCTGATATTAAACATTGCATAAATGTTGGTTTATTGACAAGAGATGTGTGCATTTTCACCAATATTTTCCTTCAAATATAGTCATATGTTTATTGGCAATTATCAGATAAAAGATTAACCATTGAAAGTCTAACATATAGGATCATCTTCACATATCCTAGAAGCATATTCAACTTAGTATATAGCCTAAGCACTTTTCTAGTTTATATTTCCTCATGAGCATTATACAAACATGAAATTCACCAATGATTTTAAAACTGTATCATAATCCATTATTACAACCCCTCAAAAGATCTGGAAGGTTTGATGACAGGTGGAACCTATAATAACTCAACTCCAACGGTTTCTACATTAACTACTGGTTGTTGAGAAACACAGAGTGCAAGGATGAACTTTGTTAGAACAGAGAGGAGAATTTCCAGGGTTCTTTGACTTTGGACACATTTTCTGCCCTCTGAACAGAAATCATCTAGAAATATAGGAGAAAGTATGCAGCTAACACCCACTGCTGTAGAGATGTTGCTTTTTTTTTTTCTAAGAGCAAGAGATATGTGATTCAGGGCTCAAAGGAAGTTGTCAGGTAGAACCACATTTGAAACTTATTCAAACCATGGATCTTACATCAGCCTGAGCAGGCTGGTATCTTCAGCATCATCGCATGGGTCACGTCAAATAAAAGTATTGATCAGTCTTTGTACAACTCCACAGGGGTCAAGTCCACCTATTACCACCTAACAACTGAACAGTGACTTAAGATCAGTTGCACAAACCAAGTGTAGGCTTGAAACTTCCACAAAGAGCATGCATGCCATGTGAACTCAGTATTAGAGCAAGCCAGAGACACATTTAAAGAAAACAAGGTGTGATACAGAGAGATGTGATAAATGGTTCCACCCGCAATTTACTTCTTGATTCATAGGCACCAGTTTTTACTCATGCTACAAATCATAACTCTCTGATACACATGAAAGAAAAATAAAAATCTCTATGCCAAACTAAATCACACCCCTTCGACGTCATACTTTCAAGTACCCGGTTCAATTAATTCAAATCTAACTCAGAGAAAACCATTTCCTTTATCAAAATACACTCGTCTTCTGTAGCATTTACACCAAGACACCTTAAAAACAATAACAACATCACGGAATATCTGAGCACCACTCTGAAGCCAAAGACAAAATTGAAATTCCACTGCTTTGCGAGTACCAAACCAGAGTGAGGTCAAAGTAATCTCTCCATTAAAAATTCCAGTGGTGACAAAAATCCCTCATTCACAAGACCATCTGACTTAAGGCCCAATTAGCAGTTGTATAGCCAAGCACAGGTTTGGATAAAACTTTTTTTAAGGTTAAAAACAAATACTTTAAAACTTAGTAATTTTTATTTACAACCATCAGATGTTACCATTGCAGTCAACAAAACAATCTGATCTATATGTTTACACCACTAAATGAAAACTTAAGCTTGTTTTGGCTGGGTTCCTTGAAAGTTACAGGAGACTGTGGTGCATCAGCTTGTCAATATATTAAAGAACAGCCCATTACTCCCACCATGATGTCACAGCAACATGTTAGGTTATAAGAAAGGTTTAGCAATGTGCCAAGTGCAGCAGCCACCTACCTTCATACATGGCCTTGAAACCCTGTGCGCTCACTGCAAAATCCGTGGTGAACCAGAGTGTAAGGAGAGACCCGGTGCTCACAATGGAGGAGGGCAGCTGGAATCCTGACAGCCTAGATTTAGAAGAGAGATGAACAGAGAAAACCTTCCATTAAACATAAAAACACACATTTGTGGGAGAAACTGGTTTACAGAGGTTCATTGATAATATTTTGCTTGTTTTAGAAAGGCTTTATTAGGAAGCTCAGGCTAGCCGTGAAGCAGGCTTTCTTCTGTCTTGGGCTTTTGGGATTATATGTATGACACCATGCCCAGCTTTGGTGATTCGTAACTATAGTATTTTTATCTAAGTGAGGTCACCAAACATTTAGATAACCATTATACATATGTTTGGTGTTAATGTCAATTAAATACCAGTAAGCTCAAAATTTGTTTACATAAATAACTTTTGAGAAAACTTTTTGGGGAAGAATTGTTCACCATTGTATTCAACAGAAAGGATCAGGACTACATAGTATACAATGAAACTCATGTACAGCATACTAGACAGGAAACCCTACACATGCTTCTGTGCCCACTCCCCATTCCTACTCATTAGATGGCACATGTCTCCTCTAACATGGCTGTTTGTTCCTATACTTACTCCAAAGAAATGGTGAATTTTTTTAGATGAGAAACTGTATGCTCATCATTGCATTAAACGAAACCCAGTTACCTTCCTCAGAAGTCATGTCACTTATTTTTCAAGACAAATATTTTGGTTTGTAAGAAATGTTTTCCAGACATCACTATGTTTGAGTATTTTTAAAAGTTTTAATGACCATGGTGAGAGCTCAGAGAGACTAAACTAATGGCTGCATATGCATAATACTTTGAAAGTCAATGGATTTTTCAAAGGACAAAGGGAAACTCAGATTTCATTAAATTGAATAATTAAAAGGGCTTATCTGTAGTTGTACACTGTAGTAGAATAGTCTGCACACTAGAAAATCATGCAGAAGTCAGAGCAAATGTGCATCCTCTGCAGGAGGGATTCTGGTGGCTTGAAGTATTAGTAACCTCATCACAGATGCTGGGCATTATAGAACCAATGAACTGGATGAACTCAGGATGATCTACTATTACCAATAACAGCATGATAACTACTTAATAAGATAAAATAACTAACAAGCTTCAAAGTAAGTTTATATGCAAGTGAGAATTTTCATAAAATCAGGGATCATACTAATTTTGTTTCTCATTATCCTTATTCTGTGTTGACTCCTTTAAAGCTTTATTTTGCTTCATTTAGAAAAATCAACTCTCAGACTAAGACATAGTTCAGCCTGCAAAGCTCTTGCTGTGCAAGCATGAATTGAGTTCAGAGTCTAGCATCGGGCAAATGCAGTTATGTACCCTGTAACTCCAGTGTCAGGACTGGGAATAGGTTGACCCTGTAGCTTGTTGGTCAGCAAATCAGACCACATCCATAAACTCCAGGCCCAGTGAATGACCAATTCTCAAAAAGTAAAGTGGTGGATGATTCAGAAAGGCACCCAACCTTAACCTTTAGCACCCATATACATGTGTAACAGGTGTACCCAGATATGAACATGTATACCCACATATGAACATATGCCCCCCCCCACAAACACTGCAAAAGTCAACTCTCCTCAAGTCTTTTATTATGGAAGGTCAATAAAAGGGGAACTCCCAGTATTATTCTAGTATCACAGTAATATAAAAACTACATAAAGACACAACCAAAAACAAAATTATAAGGCCACATTTCCAGAGGATAAAGATGTGAAACACTCAAGAAAATATGTGAAAACTGAATACAGGTGTATCTCAAATTGTTCATCTACCATGATCAAGTTGGCTTTACCATGGAGCTGCACAGATAGCTCAACCTATTTAAATCAATAAACTTCATAAATCAGATAATGGACTTAAAGACAAAAAAATCACATAATCATCCTGAAACATGTAGAAAAAAATCTGTGCTAAAAATCTAACATACTTCCATGATAAGAGTCCTAGAGAAAGTAGGTCTGGAAGGAACATTCTTCAACATAACAAAGAATGTATATGACAAACCCACCACCAACATTAATCTAAATGGAGGAAAATTCAAAGAAATCCCAATAAACTGTGGAAGGAGAAAGCACTGTCCAGCAGCTTCACTCCTTATCAATACATAGCTTGAAGCATTAACTCCAGCAATAAGATAAAGGAAATTAAAGGGACACAAACAGGAAAATAAATATCAAAACATCCCTATTTTCAGATTATATGATATACATAAGAGATCCTGAACAGTCTACCAGAAACTAGAGATGATTGAGATTTTATGCAATAATTCTTTATGAGTAAAGTTTATCTAAAGTCTAAATGAGGTGAAATATTCATGTGTGGATGTGAAAATGTACAGGGATACATGAAAATGGAACAAAACCAATAGACTGGAACCAGCAATGCTTTGATTAGACAGAGAACTAATTATTCTAAATGTAATTTGGTAAAGAAACAAAGCATAAGACATGTGCTGATGGCTTTTCAGGGCTTGATTTATAGGGAAGGAAGCAGAAACTACCTGGTACAGGTCTATGGAAAAGGCCTGACCCATGATCAGTGGATCAAACAAGGAATATGACATTGACCTCCATGAATACACCTGACTTTTGTATTTAAATGGCTCAAAAGTAGTCAATGGAAAATTCAACACCTGGGGCTCCATGGGCAAACATTGCCCTGGACCCAGCTGACACTTTTATAATGCCATGACCCACAAGTAGAAACCTAAAATGTAAAATTATACAACTTTTATTAAAAACAAGGCAAGTCTCCAAGGCCTGCAGTATGAGAAGAACCCCTATGCTTTCCACCATATTTATCACCCAGCAGAAGCAAAGTTAATGAATTGTATTTCATAAAACTTTAAAACTTTTCTCCATGAAAGACCCTATTAAGAGGATTCAAAGGCATTCTGTAGCCTGAGAAGATATTTGTAATTTAGTTATCTGGACAAGATAAATTATCTAGAATATATAATAGACTCAACTGTGAAAAACAAGCAACACAATTGGAAAACTGGCAAAATACAAAAGGAATCATGTCCTAGTTGTTTTCTGTTGTGGTGATAAAGCAATGACCACAACAACTTGGGGAAGAAAGAGTTCATTCATCTCAGAAGTCACAGTCCACCATCAAGGGAAGCCAGGAATGGAGCTGGAGCAGGAACTTGAAGGCAGGAACTGAGACAGAGACTAAGAAGGAACACTGGCTTCCAGGCTCACATTCAGCCCAGTGCCATCTCCTTAAGGATGGTGCTGCCACAGTGGGCTCCACCCTCCTATCTCAATTATAAATCAAGAAATTTCTCCAAAAACATGACTACAAGCCAATGTGAAGGCTTCAGTCACTCTTCCAAGATTTGTCAGGTTGACGAGTAAGAGTAGCTATCACAGATCATATCACCAAGTAGACAGGGCCATTCTGAAAATCTGTTAGGCAACCTCTAGTCACTAGGTCACTAGAAAAAATTTCGTTTGGGTTCTCGAGACAAGGTTTCTCTGTATAGCTATGGACACTGTCCTGGCACTGTTGACAAAGCTGGACTTGAACTCACAGAGATCTGCCTTCTTCTGTCTCCCAAGTGATGGGATTAAAGGCATGTGCCATTAGTGTCCACCTTAGAAAAATGTTTTTCATACCAGGAAAACATAAGCTATTAGAGGGACTGAAAGAGAAAACACTGATGCAAAAGCTAGATAAAAGGCAGAGAACACTCAATTGTTTCTAGTCAAAGTGTGAACTGGTTCAGCCACTTTGTCAGTTTCCAAAAAAAAATAAATGAGGCTCGAGAGGTTGCTCAGCAGGGATGAGCATGGCATACTTTTCTTGTAATCATCCTGAATTCAGCTTCTAGTACAACTACTACCTATAATTATAGCTCGAGGGGATTGATGCCCTTACTCAGCCTCTGTGGACACCTGCACATACATGGCACACACACACACACATTAATCAATTAACTAAATGAATATATTAAAAATAAGCAATGTATAAAACTTAACTGTTCTCCTTTTTGTTTACCAAAACTTCCTCAAGTGATATTTAAATGTTTTTATATACACGGTTAATATTCTGGCTACGTAAGTATACTCTGACTTTGGAAGATTTTACAAATAGGGAATACAATTAGTGAGAGGTATACTGAATATCTATCTACTCTATGAAACTATAATCTTCTAAATATTGAATGGTTTAATAAAAATACACTGGAAAGGTTTGAAATATATCTTTAAAGTAATATTCATAAAGTATATAATAATCAGTAGAAACACACAACATACAAAAACAAGAATTTATTCATTAACTTACAAATGATAAATGAAACAAAACACTGATAATGTTTTACTTAGAAATCAATCATCTTTAATTTTTCATACATATTTCATTCAGTGTGTCCCTTATAACCATTCTATATACCACACATTCTTGTATGCTCATTATTGGGCCACATTATTTCTCCTTGTAATTAAACTGTCATAGTAAGGGAATAAGCAATACAATACAGAAATTTGGCCAACTTTCCCTGCTTCATTTTTCTTTATCAAAGCCCATTTTGCCTACACATGAACACTAGCAGATACAGATAGCAACATCTCAGAAAACCAAAGTGGCATTGGGAACAACCGTGAGGAGACTGCAATTGCTCACGCCTTGACTCCTGCCAGCAAGTTTTGCAATAGATGACGCAACTCATCACTATGACTTGCTGGTCATAGAAGAGAGCTGGGAAGAAAAGTTCTTCACCCAGCCCAAAATTCCATGCCACAGCTCCCTCTGCAGAAAGCCACAATGTCAACACTATGAAAGCACTGAACTTCTGTAGTTCAACTACTGGCAGGGGCAGAATGGTCAGGGAAGAGGATCTGTGGGAACGGTGACAAAAAATCGATTTCATTCTTAGGAAAAAAGTATAAGTCTTGTCAATCCAAACATGCCGTTCATTATGTCTTTCCTGGAAGGATCCTATTGTCCTGTAGTATCTCATTTATATTTCCACTCGGGAGAAACCAATTCCCCTCTCACATACAGCGATCTGGGTGACTGATAGCTCATGCCTGTCAACATGAGTGATTGTAGACTAAAACAGGAATGACTGGTGGTAACGTCTCTCTATTCCAGGTATATGTTCATTCTGCAGAAGCATGTACTTCAGAATTGAACGAGTTTATTCTTTTTCCATTTCTCAAGAAATTACTGAGAAGAATAGCAGTAGAAATGGACCCAAAATGATTTGCACTGTACTACCATCCGGGATGTGCAAGGTACTCCAGTGTGGGGATCTGGAAGGACAAAAGTGCTGATGCTGGATTGAAACAACAAATGGAAGGGAAAACTGAGAGTGGGGAGAAAACCAGAGCTGGCACTGTTGGCATGAGATCACACAAGGAGAAAGCAATTAGTCTACGAGACAGAAGAGCACTCCTGAATTATACAATGTATATATTGTATAATCAGTATTTATGATTTTAAAATGTCAATTATATTTAAAACTAAGGCTTAGTTAAAATGTCAAGTGCATATTTTAAGTAAATTAGGAAATATCACTAAATCAAATCATCTTCTAGAGAATGTAATTGCTTTAAGGAAAATATCTGTAAGCCAAATGCAGCCAAACTGACATTAATATTCAATATTTAGTTTCATCACATGTCAGGCAGTTTGCCAATGTGAAGATCCTCATGATATTGCTTAGAAAAAGAGGTGGTCCAATAAACAAACTTCCTTGAGACTATACTTTCATCAAAACATTCCTGGGTGCTGGAAGAATGCTTCCCTGGGCGAGAAATACACATATATTGTATGCTGTTAGGAACTAATGTCTTGTGGAGACTCTTATGAGTTCATCTCTGCATCACACACCCAAAGGTTGCCCCAACTGTATGTGCCCTGAAACTTTCTACAGATGAGATGTCTTCAAAACACAGCCATCCATTTGCCATTAATATTTTTATTTTTGAGTCTTTTACCTAAGTACTTTATATGAACATGTATTTTGCCACACCTTTAATTTTAAATAATCCTTTATTACTTAAAATATTGACCAATCAATCACCTCACCTTCTAAAATATTTTACATTTAATTTTACCTAATGGAATTTTCCCTGGAATGAACTGAATAAAACACACTATGTGTTCTTGTATAAAAATAGAAACAAGAACTCTAACGGTAACAGAGCTACTGTAGGGAGAATTACACACAACACACAATGCACACATATATACATACATACATATTACACTCCCATGTATTCACACAAACAAGCATACATTACACACCCAAATAAACATGTTTACAAACATGTACAAACATACACAAATGCATATACAAACACACATGGCACACACATACATACTCATGCACACACATGGAAATGTAGTTAAATGTGGTTGTGTGGAGGAAGGGGAAGGGAAAGAGAAATCAGATGGAGAAGGATAGTCTCAGGGCAGCTTCCTGAGGCCTGACTGGAACACATATACAAGCCTGAACACATTTCAAAAGATTCACAACTGTTAACTCTCTTTGAGGTGAAGGGGGGAAAAGGAACATACCAACTGGAAAGAAGGAAATCATAAAAGTTTAGAAACCAAAACTAGACAGCTGAATATTAGATTTTAAAAAAACTTCTGAAACCCTGGAGGCAAGACCATCTGCTCTGTCAGTTTAGGAATCTTAGTAGCCATTCCATTCTGCGGCTGATATTAGGACACTGGGGTTCTGGGTCTTCTTTACATGTCAGGTTTGTCAAATGAGGTTGTTGGAATTCTCTGCTTGTGTCTCCTTCTCTCCTTCACCCACTACATCTGTATTTATCTAGTGGAACTTCAAATGACCCAGTTGTCTGCTAATTCCTTTATGTAACGTGAACCCTCACTTTTTTACAGCTCCATGTTGCAATTATCAACAGTCCAAGAGTCTTGGCAAAAGCATTGTGCAAAGTCTCAGGTTAACAAAAGCCTAAGAAAAGTCTTTGTGCTACTAGAACTCCAGTCACTTAACTGAGAACTGCACACAATATAACCAGAAGGGCACCGGCTATGTACAAAGAAAACCAGCATGTTTTATTTACAGTCTAGATATCTGCACCCTTGTCTGGGACTTACTGGGAACCAAGGCCTGTTCCAGACAACAATGTATCTACTTCACAAGCACCAACTCTGATTTGCTAGTGTCAACTAGGAATACCCCTTAGGACTCATTTCTGGAGTGAGAATTGCAATTAGAGGATCTATATTTATATCTGTTTGTCTAGGGAGAAAACAGCAACATAGGTAATTGCACCCAAATCTTTTATTTCTTGATTATCAGAATTAGCTAATTTCTCTTTATAAGTTTGCTTTTGTCCTTTTCATGTGTGTGTTCAGGCATCTGTGTTCATCTTGGAATAAGTAGGTCTCTATTGACTGTGAAAAGATCTTCCTTCAGTTTGAGGAATCAGAACCAGGTAACTTTTGCCTCTTGGCAATACTTCCTGGCAAGGAAGAAAGACGCTAGCTTGTAGAATCTCTATATTCTGCATGAGATCACAGATTACAATAGAATGGGGCTCATTTACATACAGAAGGAGCTAACATACCGCTAAAGAAGACAGAGGAAGTATAGAGAGAAGCCTTGACCTGAAAAAGGTTGGAGGAACAATGGTAACTGCCATTTTGGGTACTCACTTAAATCCCAGATTATAAAGAGAGAAAAAGGGGTTATAATCACTTGCTCACAGCAATGCTCTGAGATCTTAGGTTGTCTGCATCCCAGGACCTGGATACTTAGACATCTCTGTCACAATAGTTGTTCTTTTATCTGAACCAAACCTTTCTGCACCTTTGGTTTTGCTAAGTCTGGGGCTCAGTGGTCACCTAAACTTGTACTGAAATAGTGCAAAGCCATGAACACAGAGATAATACAAGATGAACCCAGAGCCCACTGTCCTGAAAGAGACATGCTGTCTACTGCAGGCAGGGAACTTTGGACCATAAGAAAGGGAATACCATCTTAGGAAAACTGTTTATTGCCACAACAAGTTCCTGTCATACTCTATCTGGAGTGGCTTCTTCCCCATCAGATGTCCAATGCCTTTTTTATTAAGCTTGGCATATAGTTTCCCAAGCAGTGGATTGGAAAAGAGTTTTCTGTTAGTAATGTTTTCTGTTAAGATACATTAATGATAAAAATGTGAATAAGAGCATTGCATTCAACCCTAGCCCACTCTCTCCATACTGAGAGCTTTGCCACTAAAAGCCTCTCTGATGGGGGATGTTCTTCTGCGCATATATTTCTCTTATTGGTTGATGAATAAAACACTGATTGGACAGGAAGATAGGTGGGGCTAGGAGACAAGGGGAATGCTAGGGAGAGAGGCAGAGAGGCACCTGGAAGAGACACCATGTAGCAGAGGAAGGAGGAACAGGTCCAGATCCTTCTCTGATAAGACCATGTGGAAATAATTAGATTAATAGAAATGGGTTAATAATTAAGACAGAGCTAGCCAATAAGAAGCCCTAGCTATTTGGGGACAATCAGCTATGGGACTAGGCTGGAAAGAAACTCAAAACACCTCTTCTCTTAGTCAAATGTGAAGCCTCTGTTCTTATTGCCTCATCCCAGATACACTAGGCTACTACCCCCAGACCCTGTGAAAACTTTCATCTAGTTGGAGTGATTTAGTACACTAGGCAAATCTTAAGTTTGTACTAAGCAAAAATTACTTCCTAAGGGGATATACTCTCTGCTAAACACCACTGTCTAATAAATGTGCCTCTGGAAAAATAAAATAAAATTCCTCAAATTGCATTTGAGACAAATTTGCCAAGAATTAATTTCACTGATCTTTTCTCTCTATCCCTGCACCAAATTATTTTGAGAAAGTTATTTCACAATTACAGTGTCTGTGATATGCTATTAGAAGCGAAGATCTAAACAGATTTTGCCCCCAAGCACGAAATAACATCCTGCTCAAGTGGCTCTGTTATGGCAACGGAGCCTTTTATAAATTACGTTAAAACATCCCAGTGTCCCTCACACCCCGTGCCTGCTTCCTGTACTATTATCCATGCCTCACTGGGGCCCTCCATCTGAGCGATAAGAACCCCCAAATTGTCTTCCCAGTGAAGCATCCATTAGTTAGGTTTTGATATCAAGATCTCTTTTCAAGCTGTTTGGGTCCAGATAGGTTCCTTTTCCATGTTAAGATTTCAGATAAACTTCACGTTACTTCAGAGTAACTCAATGGGGCCGCTGGATTTCCTCCTGAGAGGGACTGTTTAATACTAATCTGACACACACTGTGGTGTGGGAACTGAGGTAAAGCGCTCACTGATTTCCCTGTGGGCAAGCCACGGGAGCAGGCAGCCACTTCTGAGTACTTAGGCCAAAATAACATTAAGTAAAGGATAAAATGGGTCAAATATGCCAGATAACTCTGGGCAAATTTGTTTCACTGTGGTATCTGATGTGATTGACTTTTCAAGTTTAAATTTCCCTTTTTAATCATAAATTTCACTTATGCAAAAGTAGAAACTGGAACTCTAATGGTGACAAATTACTGTACGGAGAATTACAGGTAACACACAATACGCACATATGTACACACATACACATCATACTCACATGCATTCACACACACAAGCACACATTACATATTTGAATAAACATGTATACAAACATGTACACACATACACAAATGCATACATGACACACACATACATGCTCATGCACACACATAGATATGTAGTTAAATAGGGTTGTGGGGAGGAAGGGGAAGGGAAAGAGACCAGATGGAGAAGGATAGTTCTCAGCACAGCTTCCTGAGGCCTGTCTGGAACACCTATACAAGCCTGGACACATTCCAAAAGATTGACAACTGTTAACACTGTTTGAGGTGAAGGGGGGAAACGCAGATACTAACTGGGAAGGAGGAAATCATAAAAGCTTAGAAATGAAAACTAGACAGCTGAAGATTAGGTTTAAAGAAATTCTTCTAACAATTCAGAAAACCAGCACTTTCTGAGAGTCTTATACCACTTGGGTGACCCATGCCTCCTGACTCCCCAAAAACTACATGCAAGAGGAAGCATGAATGAATTAATTGAATGTGTCTTCTTGATGTTTGAATACTATAAATTCATTAGTTAAAGAGGAAATTATCTGAAATAGCCAGAATATTTTAAAAGTTAAAATACTGTCCACTTTTATCTGAGTCTTTGTATTTCTGAGTCTGTTCACAGAAGGCTTGAAAAATTACCCCAACAGTTCATGTACTGTAATAGAAAGAGGCCTGACTTGAACCCAGAAATACTGAATTTGGCACACACACACACACATATGTGTGTGGCTTATTATATACAATAAGCTGTCACTAAAATGTGTATGGGTTAAAAAAGCTAGGTTAGAAACTATGTTAAGAAGCTTGGGAAAATGAAGCACAGGTTTACACAGATCAGCCTGTGGCCAATCAGAAAGCAGAGCTCATGCCAGCTTCATCACTGCTTCCTCCTTTTAACTCCTGCTCAGACAAGAGTTCCAAAAACAGGGCAGACTGAATCTCTCATGCAAAGCACTGCTTTAGAGTTCAGTTTCCTGGCTATGAACTGAGTGATTACTTCAGGTCAAAGTCATTTTCTCAGTGCATTGATTTTCTAGATCTGGAGTCTAGTGAGGGAGAGTAGTCCTGTAGTCCCCAACTATAATGCCAGGTAATTCTGGGTACATTCACAAGCTTACAGTCACTGCTCACTGTTGTAGACATCATGTTCTTATGCTATCCTTAAAGCAAACTGTGACTTAGAGGAATAAGCCTCTCACTTTGCAGATGGGAGTGTCACACCCCACAACAAATGGACAGCTTGTGAGTAAAACACAGGTGTCAAGGGCCAGAGACAAGATTCGGTTCAGGGGTCTCTCTCCAGTCATGGTAGGAACTTGTCCATGCTCAAGACAGACTTCAAGCAGGGGCTGGTGGCTTTCTAAAAATGCACATGGAAAACAATTGTGCCTAAAGATCAGTGGCTCACTCAAATCTCTAGGCTTCATCTGCAAGTAATAGATATAGTTTTTGAATTGCAATCATTAAATAAATCAATAGTAAGACAATACACATTTTAGCATTTTTGTATGTACAGGTATGTGTTTGACAATTGTATATGTTTGTGTTATATGCATATCAGGGCATTGCACGCACCTGTGAACATACATACATGCAGAGGACAGAGAGTAACCTCAGGTGTCCTGGGCTTTTGCCCCTTTTATTTCCTAGAGACACCATCTCTCACTGAACCTGGAATCAGACTGATGGCCGGCAAGCCCTGTCTTGGTCTTCCACACCTGTGGGGTTGCAAGCCCAGACAATATACCCAGCCCTTCATAAGGATGCTAGAATTCAAGTTCAGGTTCATGTTTCCAAAGCAAGAAAGTGCTCTTAGCCATTCACCATCCCCCTAACCCCTCAACCCACCATGTTGTAGGATTAGTGAAGATGATTGTGGTCATGGCCTGGGAGGGGAATGCTTGGCTGGCCAGGAGATGCATGGAAGAGGGAAGAGCTCTCCTTCTGAGCCCTGATCAGGTAGGCTCCATGAGCAGTGGTGTGATTGGCAGCATGCTGGAAACAGGAAGCAATAAAACTATTAAAGCCACTTCTTTTTTCCTAGTTTGCTAAGAGGAAGCTGATGTATTTTGTTTTCTTCATGCACAAACCTGCCCTTGTCTGAAAGAGCTAAAACTTCCTCATTTATAGCCACTCACTAGGGATGTGAAGATGTAAATTCCTCATCTTTTGATTGAAAAAGACTATTTATTCCTCCACACTCTTATGAATTTAAAGATGGAGTTTAACATTTGCATTCATTTACCTCTCTCTCTTCCTCTCATTTTTTATAAAATGGAGGATCTGGGGAATAAAAGAAAACCAACTGAAGCTCAAAGTCCATGTGGATTGGAATGTTTGCATAGCAATATTACAAATTTGGGAGAGAGGAAAGAAAGATTGGCCTAATGTACAAAGTGTGGCACTTACATCCTTTTCCTGTGGCATACAGAAAGGTCCTGCTTTCTCTTTAGTCTCAGGGCTAAGGACTTCAATCCCTTTTTAAATCAGAACAAGGAATTTCAAATCTCTGGAACTAGGAACCACTGATTTGAATATTTGGCACCAGAAAGGCACATTCTCAATTCAGCTTCAGGCCTCGTGATCACATCACAGGACATCCTCATGACTCGAGTGAAAGAAATGAAATTAACAGACAAACAGCAAAACAGAGGCCCACCATAATCCTGGTAAAGTCCATTTATCAAGGGATGTGAGTAGATAAGAACTCAGAAATGGTGGAATCCATTCGGCTCATAGTGAAAGCCATGGAAGCAATTTGACATTTTCATTAATTACAGCTAAGGAGGGATTCAGAAGAAGCAAGACTTATTCCCCACACAGGACATGTACAGGGATTGACAGGGGCTTTCACGGCATCCAACTGCCCTCTGTTAACTATGCTAAGACCTTATTATCACTGAATGTCAATCTTATAATCCTGAAACCATGTTTCCTGACCCAGAGCAAACCCTACTTTTCCAAGTGATCAACAGCAAAAATGGGACACATCTATCCCTCCAGAAAATATATGACTCTGCATGGATAAAAACAGCTACAATAAAAGACTTTTTTCACATTTTAAAGACATTCCTAAAGACACTTAAGAGGTCAACACTATAATATGAAAATTTAATTTAGTTGGCATGGGGGGAAGCCAGCTAGCAGTAGATTTTACAAGTGAGGAGGCACAATTGATAGGACTCCAATAGTGTGTGAATTAATCATAAATATCATACTTCTGATACTCTTTGAAAAGAATTTTCACCATATTCTATTTTACTGGCAATGCTCTTAAGGTATCAGAACAGACACAAACTTGGGCTTTGTGTCTGATTTTGGTAATATGAATATGGGATATGACAATGCAACATGGTATCATTTTGAGGTTTTATTTATCGACTAAAGGATTGAATACAGTGGCAGAGATGTGTCATTTTGGTCAGTGAACAATACAAGCCATACACTCTAGTCCTGTGACATCATCAACATACTTAGAAACTGTCTCTAAGTGAGTCACACTTTTTCCCTGAGTTTTTGGCAATCTGGCCGCATGTAGATATAAGGCACACCAATCTATAAAGTTTTCAGAGTAAAAAACTGGATTCAACAGAAGAATTGAAAACTCATCGTCTGGTATTAAGGGACCAGGAACACCAAAGCAGATGTTGTTCTTTATCATCAGGGGTTTTTTTCATTTTGCTGTCATGCTCTCCTTTGGAACATCAAACCCCTTCAACTTCAGACATCAATGCCAGAGGCTTGTGATACAGAAATATTGGCTACTAAACTGACATATATTTTCCTTGTGGGGAGAACTGTAGCTTATCATTATCTGAGTATTCTATCTGAGCAAGGGGACCCAGATGTTGTTGATGGGCAGGTAGAGATGCCTGTGAGTGACCAATTGTAGGACAACCATCTCGCCTATGTGCCTTAGCGAAAAGTATCACATTGTGAAAGTTCATCTCAAAGTGACAAAAACCTGGGCCAGAACACTCTAGGGGTAGATGCCAGCAGTCATAAAATACTGCAAGGCCGAGAAAGTCAGGCTGGTCCAATATGAGACTTGCTATAACATGACCAAATTTTTAGCTAGGTACATAGTGGCTCATAAATATAACTCCAGTATCTAAGAATCAGACACAGCAAACTACTACAAGTTCAAGGCTAGCCTGGGTTATACAGTAAGCTGCCTGCCTGCCCAGGACAGTGTGCTTAATAAACCAAAATTTAACACAAAAGAAAAATATAAGAGGTTTTACTCCAAACTACATTGTTAGCCATTAGTTCCACACATGTCCCCATCAAGCTCTGTCTTGTATAGCATAAGGAAAAGGATTGATTACCTGAGGGCATCATGCCTAGTGTTTTGCTAAAGCTCAAGACCCAATCAAATCATATGCAGATATTAAAATTCCAAGTTTCAAGACTAAAACACGCAAGCCTAATGCAACCAAGTACATTCTTCACTCTACAAGCAACAACAGAAGCCCTTGGCACTGAGAACTTTGGATTTGAGGATCTCTATGTCTTGTTGGCTTCTGATGACCATGAAGGCTCCTCTTCTAAGTGTTCAGATAATCAGCTCCTGTTTTCAGGAGACATTCCTAACACCCAAGCGACACAGGTTTTTCATTCCTGAGGGGAATGACACCACATGCAGCCCCGTGTGCACAGGCAAAGGCTTCTGGGTTTTCTGACTCAGCTCTCTGAGGCTCAATGATGTTGTTCCTCAAGATGACTTAACCTAATGTTCCAACGGGCAACTAATATGCTACCATAGCTTGCCAACAGATTCGTTTCAGGCATCTTGTTTTGGAAAATGGTGGGCACAATTGAAAGACACAATAAACAGAAATGAAATTATCAGATCTCAAAATGAGGAGTTGTTCATAATGAATAAAAGAAAAAAAAGCTGACTTTTCATTCAAGTCATTGGAGTTTGAGAGGTGAGGCAGGGCAGACACCAAAGCTAGTTTTCCATGAGAAGATGAAGATTACAAGGCTTCTGTCAATTGTAAAGGCTCCAAGTGTGAATATAAGTGAAGTGCCTAAGAATTGGTTATATTATCTATTGAACTGAACTGCAAACAAATTCGCAAAAAATATCCCATGAAATGGTTTCCCTTTAACTCTGTATACCCCCAGCAATTATATATTCTTAGGGTATATTTTATTTCTCCTCTTTTCTTTAATTCCATGAATTTGCATGTAGATACCCTGAGTGAATCTTAGGAGACTTGTTTTCACTTTCCATACTAACATTGCCTGTTTATGCAACCTCCCATGAAACATATTAGAACCCTTTGTTTTACCTTAAGTGTTGAAGGACCTCAGCACACAGGGACATCTTAATATTTGATAGACTTACTCATGAAGTCTGCCCCTGAGTTTGGTATTTGTGGCAGGAAGAGAAAGAGATCTTTTTTTGGGTCCTCAGTGCCCCATGGAAGTGTGTCTTATGAGCAAGCTATTTAGGCAGATGTGTTAGGTTGACCTATCTTCCACCTACTCATCAATAGTCAGGAATCCTCTCTGGAGATGTTGCTGCCTTGAGCTCAACCCACTCTATCTGACCCCTGAGTACTGGTCATCTACTTCTTAGTGGTTTCCATGGAACCCCCAAATTCCATCTATCTACATTTACAACCTAAGGCATGTCATCTGAAGTGTCTCTGCCCCTCATGACCAAAGGAAATCTATACTCTTCATTTGCCTGATTTCCAATTTAGATGTCCTTTTACAATGCCATGCTCCTAAAAGGCAGTGAATAGGTGTGTTCCTTTAAAGACTGATAATTTTAAAATATCATAGAATTCAAATGAATAGATAGATCTTCATAACATCTTAAAATAATTCTGCCTGCCTCAGTGGTCTGCAATATTTATAATTTATTCTCTGTGTGTGTACCTTGGGCTGCATGTGTATGCAGATGATTGTTTATTCTTTTCCAGTAGGAGTCAGAGGTAAACCTTAGATATTATTTCTCAAGTGTCTTCCACCTTTCTTTTTTTGTTTGTTTGTTTTTGTTTTTGGAGACAGGTTTCTCTGCATTATTTTGGAGGCTGTCCTGGAACTCGCTCTGTAGACCAGGCTAGCCTCGAACTTCCAGAGATCCACATGCTTCTGCCTCCCGAGTGCTGGGATTAAAGGCATGTGCCACCAACGCCTGGCTCCACCTTTTTTAAGTTAGTATTTTCTTAGAAATAGGCTCTCTCACGAGGATCTGAGTCACACTGATTGGATTCGGTTAGTTCAACAATGAACTCTAGGAACCATCCATGGTCTCCACCTTCCCATAGCCAGGATTATGGAAGTGAGACATCATACTCAGCCTTTTATTAACACTCTGGAAATGAACTCAGGCCCTCGTGCCTGTGGGGCTATATAAGAGCTGAGCTGACTTCAACCCAAAGTGACCTTACTTCAGCAAGGGTTTTATGGTTTTGTTTTATGACTCTGGGACTTTGTTTAAATGCCAGTGGATATGTGTTCTCAGCAGCGTCTGTGGTCCAGCAGTCCCCTGAGGAGACTTGTAGAACCATAGCAGAGTTTCAGTGGCCACAGTGGATGCACAGCTTATTGCTAACCTGGGATGCAGCCTGGACCCGGTTTCCACATCAACAGCAGACTGTGCAAACAGGCCATGCTTTCCATCTCTGAGTCACAAGGATTAGGGGAGTCCCACTGAGGCCCACTGTGCATAACCACTCTCCTATACTTATACTCACATTATAGCACATACAGTGAGTGTTTACCCAGAACCCCTGAAGGGAGAGCCACTTAGGCAGACTCTCAGGGCTTTAACGCTCAATTGAGGGATTACCCGTCATTACCTGCAAATATTTGGCTACTAATAAAGCCAATGAAATATTCTGTTCTGAGTCCCAAGGCATCTGAAGGATTAAGACTTCCTTAGATTTAAGATCTGATATATATATATATATATATATATATATATAATTCAAGTCTATGCTGAGTTCTCATAAAAAATGTTAGAACATAAACTCAGTCTGTAGGTTACACAAACATTCACATGTTATGCTTTTCATCGTATTTTTGTGTATTTCTTCGTTACACATTTCATTTATTTTTTCACTGATAAAAATTCACACTGACTAAAATATTTACAAGTATCTTTAAATTTTGTTTAAAGTGCTTGAGGTAAAGGAGAGAGTGGATATTTTACCTAAATATTTCATCGAGTCAGAGATAGTGACCTCAGGTCGTTTGTAAGGTGTGTAGGGCAGCCGTGTTTGAGCATCCCAAAGAGCAGGATGAATCTGCCTGAAGGATGTAGGATACAGGCAAGAACGGAGTCACTGCGGACTGTGCTCTGCTGTGATTTTGTAAAATTGCTTTATTCATATTATTTTCAGCCATCTTACAAAAGCAAAGGCATGCACATTCAGTAACAAAGTCATTTTACAGGCAGGAGCAATGCTCAGGGGCAAATTCTCCCTGACTAATTTTTCCACCCCTGACCCTTTCTCTAAGTGGTCCATGAACACACTCAACCCCAATCTCCCACCGCCCCTGGCCCCCGGAAGTGTTCGTTTCTATCAGGAGTTGACTTTGCTTACAGACACTTTTGAAGCGTATTAGAGACTCTCACCCCTCATTCTACTGCCCTGAGTCAATCAGCAGAGACCGTACAGCTACAGCATGTTCCACATGGGTGCCAGGTGCCAATCACAGGGTGTGTTCTGCACCTAGAGTCTCTTCCACTGCTCTTCTTGGCTCTTTGGCTGTTTCTGCCCTTGTCTATATAGCAACAATTACAATGAGGATGCCAACACAGACACAGGGTAAAAAAATATGACTTCCTTAAGCCATCTTTCTAGAGAATCCTATTAATATGATTGGATTTGCCCCTCAGTGCCCTTTCGTTTCATATCGGCATGCATAGGTCATGCCTATAGAGAAATGAGGCCCCATGCTGACACATACATATGTCATACCCACTACTTAATACAGAGAATGATTTTCACATGTGCTCACTTAGGTTAGTTCAAACATGTGCACTGTTCTTGCTTGCTTCCTGCTTTCCCTAGACAGGCTGTGAAGACAGAATGCAGGCCTTTGAATCGACTTGAACATCTGGGTCTCTAATAGCATTATTTTTTTCTTACTGGAATCATTACATATTTGGACATGATTCTCACCTTGAATTTCTTGAATTTCATACGTAAAACCTAACTATTTAAATGAAAAAATACTTTATCAGTGGACTCAACTTTTTATTGAGGTGAACTTCAGATGGAATATGCCTAATCCAAAAATATGAGGTGCTCCAAAATTCAAAGCCTTGTAAACTGTGCCATGGTAAGGGAAGTAGAAAGTTCCTTCATGGTATTTGCCAATGGCCACAGTAACATAGCAGGCACTCTGAGAGCACTGCAGAGATTACCTTCATGTCACACTGACAAGTTATGAATTGGATGGATTTCATTACCAATAAATCCCTAGTGGTACAAATATTCCTAGAGTGGGAAAAAACCCAAAGTTCCTGTTCTTCTCTGTTCACAAACACTTAAGGGAAAGAAAAATTAGCTTTAGAAAATTAAAATTGTACATACTCTTTAATGAGTAAACATACTAAAACATGACTGCCTCTCATATCAACAGAGTCTACAATTCTACAATGATATCCCAGGACTATCATTGGCAAACCTCCACTGAGTTTTATAGTTTTGATTCTGAATGTAACATCGATTACTTGTGTTGAGTTTCTATATGTGGAAGTATCTCAGTAAGTGTGGCCAAATAGTACAGCAGTACCATCTATCCTTTGTGTCCAGGAGTGTGATGGGGACAGATCACTGGACAGATGTTAGGGTGTTGCTCAGTCTGCACATGCCACTCATGTGTGATGTAAGGATGGTGATACCCCAGCTATCAACAACTCTCCACTTCCTTTGCAAAAGTCTTCTCACTTACTAGGAAAGGAAGGGAGCTATTTTGACAAATTCTATCATTGTGGTCAAATGCAGTTGTTCTTATGAATGTTTGTGCTTTACAATGAAGACAAGGAAACATGGTCCAAGACCTTTGCCGCTGCCTGTATTCTACTATTCCCAATTGTAGAGTGGCATCAGGAACTTTTCTTTTATCTGAACCAGGCGTTGCTTAAATGTTACAGAGCTTGTGATAATAATGTAACATCAAACGTCACCACAGCAGGCAGTCTCAGGTAGCTAACCTGAAGAGCCATTCTGAGTCATGGCCCAGTTTTAATTTAGAGGAAGCTTTACTGGAAGAGTTATGTGCATCTCATGCAGCTAAAGAAGGAGCAATTTAATCAGTGGGTCTTGCTATTTTAAACTACAGTCACACAGCAGTGAGATAAAGAGAATGTAAGACAAGAATAGACTGTGATTCACAACTATAAACAAATCCTGAGTCTATCAGGTGTGATGTGCTTGAAACAGAGAAAATCCCTTCCAGGAGTATAACAGTGTTATCCACAAACTGATGGTTATATCAGCCTGTATATGTAATCACTAAACCTGGTATTCTGTTATGGGACTTTCTTACAGGAAAGATGCACAGCTACACTAGACTTGTGATTTAAAAGAATGGAGGGTGGGTAATCATGATGTTTCATATTGGTTTTAAACATGACTGAATTTGGAACCATCCTACACTCCCCAGTGTATATCTGTGAGGGTGTCTTTTAGAGGAATTTAAATGAAGAGGCCCACCCTAAATGTGGGAAGCAACATCCATGGGGCAAGTCCCAGACTGAATATAAAGGAAAACAGAGAAAACCAATTGAACACCTAAATTTATCTCTCACTATGGTGCTGTGGCTCCTGACTGCTCAGCCACCTCGTGTTCCTAACACCACAGCACAGGGCCTGGTGCATGATGTCTGTAAATAGGGATGGTGTTTATGCAAGCAGCACCCAAGCAAACCATGGAAACAGTTGGGGCAATCACAGCACGTTCTTCTCACAGGCTGGTTTGTGTATGTGTGAACCAGAGAGGATGAGGTAGTGCTTGCCACCTAGGGGTTCTGTGAGAAGGAAAACTGCTGAGAACATCCAGTGCTGGGCAGGATGCTGGATAACGGATGCTGCCTGCAGTGACATTTTCAGTAATAATTCTGCATCACAGGCATGGTGGCATGCTGGTGGTGTTTGGGAGGTGGAGACACTCTGAGCACTTGGCTCCTTGAGGAAGTGACTAAGGAAACTGACAGGAATATGCACATCTGTTGAATTCCCCCTGAAGTGACTGAGATCACACATGACCTCAGATAGCTTCTCAAATCTTGCCACTCTCCTTGTTTTTAATTCGCTGTGCCTTTTACATCTTGTATCTTGATCCCATTCATTACCCCTCCCTTCACAACCTCCCTCTGTCCCTGCACACTGCCCCTCAAAACAAATTTTAAGAGAAGAAACAGAGGAAAAGGAAAAGAAAAACCAAAATCTTGTCATGGAAGCTGCAGTGAGACATAGTGAGTCACTCCATAAAACCTTTTGTCCGTTTATTTTTACTTTCAAGGGTTCATTGCAAAGAGTTATTGGCCTGGATCGAGGTCTCTGGTTTCTACTGCACCATCAATGCTGGACGCTCATTACGACTCGTTCTGGATATCTTGTTGTGAAGAACACGAGGTTTGGATCTGTGGGTCAGCAGATGCTCCAGAAGATCATAGATGGGGTGAATGTTGGCGTGTGCCAATCAAAACCCTGGATCTGAGCCTGGGCAGCTGTAGGAATGGTCTGCCAGTTAGTTCTTCCCTGTCCTCATGACCACAGCAAACTCTCTAGCTATTTTACCTCTTGCAGGAAATGAGTGAGTGGGTCTGGCCAATTAACCTGCTTCCATACCCTCAGGGTTGGCTTTTCCTGTACCATTATGGCCAGCTCTGTTGTATTGTCCAGGCAAACAGGGGGCAACATAGTACCCCTGTCTTACAGGGCTCACTCTCCTGAGTACTACAGCTGATAAAGGGTAGGGACAACCCTCTTGCTCTTATTGCCTCAGGACCAGCTCCTCCACCTGAGGAGGAAGGTGGGAGGGTGTCTCTCCTCTTTCCATGCTACCACATGTCAGATGAGTAATGGGGGAAGCTCTCCTATTTTTACTCATAACATCAGGGTTGGGTCACCTTCATATCCGATATCAGAGTTGTCGATAGAGGCAGCCACATAAAGAATGTCAGCTGTTCACAACTGAGATTCTCTCATGTCTCCCTTATTTACTCTCTATCCACTATCTTAAGGGGGTACTCATGTTTCCCTGGTAGGAAAGTTGTTTCTTGCATCTTTTCCACAGTTAGTGAAAGGAGAACCCTTTCTATGTGGAAGCTACCAGAAGCTAATTCTTCCCAACCAAGACATGTCAGTGAACTGGAACTGAGAAAATGATCCTCAGGATTCTCTTGCTTTGTCTTTCCTCAATATTGCTAGAAGAAAAAGAAGATCTATCAGCACACTCTATCACAACCAGGTTTAAGAGAGGAGCCTTTAGTGCCCACATGTGTCGCTCACTACTGAAGATGTTCTTTTTGTTACATCCCATTAACCCAAACATTGTCAGAATGCCGGAGACCTGTGCAACTTCCTCTACTTGAGGCCTCGGTTTTGAGGAACTAAACAGTCCTAGAAATTTTGATATTTCACTAATACCATTTCTTATTATAGCAAATAGTCTTTTAACTAAAAGAGTGTCTCTTAGGAAAGCCAAATCCCTTGCTTTCATAAAGACAATTTTATACCCCATTGATTTTCTTTTCAAATGAGTAACTTGGGTGATCAAACTACCTTCAATAAGTCAAAATACCATTCTGGCATTCAGATTCCTTACTGAAGAGACTCTAGGGCCAATATGTCCACAGAAACATCCATTCATCACAACTTTGTCCAAATATTTCAGAACCAGTCTCCTACAACTCTGAATTGACTTGTATTTTGTGACCCCAGTATTTGTATACATAAAAGAGTGTTCTAGGAATTCTCCCTAAGAAACCATGCAAGCATAACCTTGCATGTGTTAGGTGTGAAAACTTAAAGAAAGCAATGACTGTGGGTGTCCAGGAAGCAATATTATGGTGAAATGTCAGCTGTTCTCCCTTGCCAGGGCCATAGTCTATGTCAGTGCCAAATATTTATGTTCTCTTGCCTCAATAATTTAGATGGGATTGGTTTTGATTTTATATTTTGGCTAAATATAAACTTTAGAAGTTATATTGCTTATATACCTAAATTTGGGTATGGGATACCAAAACTTCCACAACATGAAAAAGTAGACTATTTTGCTTACAAAATTAATCTTTTCTTAGGACATATTCACTGCAGGAAATAGCAGTAAAAATCAAGAGAAGGACAGAAGGGCCTGGACAGGAAGGTAGAGCAGGAGGAGGGGACTAGGGGAAACATCCCTATTGATGACAACACCATACACCTTGATCTCAAGATATAGAGAAATCAAGCTCTGATTGTTTTGGGAATGTCCTTCCTGCCAGCTAGGTTTCAAAATATTGAATCTTCACATGTTGTTGGAGAAAAGTTATTAATATCCTTATATAACTTGTTACTCTGAAAGTTTTAATACCAACCTTCCATGGAAGATGAGACGATTGTGCAATATTAGCACTATTAAGGAGGCAACCAATTGCTCTCACAACAGATTGGGTGTTTGCTCCACAGGAAGTAACTCCTGCCTTGTACTGTTACCTGGTCACAAACCCATGCCTCCATAGATAATGCAGACCCAGAGTAGACATTAGTAGCTACTGTGAGCTCCTGATTGCAAATGCTGTGACTTGTCCAGAGGATGGATTTCATAGCACTTCTCTGTAACTTATGGCTCTGACTCTAAGGTAGAACTAAATATTTCTGTTTAGCTAAATTGACACAATATCAAACTTTCTTAAAAATATTTGCCACCATGTCTAACTGACGAAATTTTTAATATCACCATTGTCACTTTGATGCAATTTAGACTTGAAGTACACAAGCAAAGTTTTAGGAAGCATATGATAATCTCAGGAAAAGTGATATATGTAAAATTACATAAAATTTAAGAGACAAGAAAAATTGAGGGCTGGGGAGATGACTCAGTGCATAAAGCATTTTCCATGTAAGCATGAGTACCTGAGGTCAGATCTTTTGCATTCACACAGAAAGCAACTTGTGGAGAAAAGGGTTTATTTAATCTGATGGCTTATTGCCCATCACTGAGGGAAGTCATGGCAAGAACTCAAGGAGAAACATGGAGATGGGAACTGAAGCAGAGATCATGGAGAAGTGTTTCGCGTTGTCTTGAGTCTCAAGGTTTGTTCTGTTTTCTTACAGCACCCACAACTACTTGCCTAGGTTGGAATTGCCCTCAGTGAGCTGAGACCTCTTACATCAACCATCAATCAAGGAAATTCACGAGAGCATTGACCCCTCTCCTATCAGGTGATTTTTGTAGGGCATTTTCTCAATTGAGTTTCCCTATTCCAAAATGACTCTAGCTTGTGTCAAGTTGACACAAATGCCTATGCATTGACTGACATGGGAGTTGTAACACTAGGTGGGAGAAGAAATAGGCATATATCTGCAGTTCACTGGCCAGGAAGTCCCGTCTCCATAAAAGACTGTCTCAAATATAAGGTGGAGAGGGACTGCAGAGAAAAGAAAATGTCACCTTCAAGTTATGTGAACACAGCATGGATAAGCACACATATGCATATATACACACAACACAGGCACACAAGGAAGAAGGAAAGAGAGAAACCCTGTGAACTGGAATAACTTGAAGAGGGAGTCATGAAATGACAGTGTTTGATCTGGACCTGGAGGGATGAATAAGAAGACAGTACACAGAGACAGTAAGTAAAATCCGTAAATCTAAAATCTGAACATGCCTTGGAGAGGTGCTGATCCAAATCCTTCGCTCTGCTGAAAAGTAAACAGGATAACACTCTGAAAGCTAAGGCTCTGCCAACAGAAAATCACCTGCTCGCTCATCATGCTTCACAGCTGTCTAAGCTCAATTAAAGGAGGCAGGATTACTGGATCAGGACTCCTGGTTTCTAATGCCACCTGGGACCTCTTGTTTGAGAAAATGCTCTCACAGTAAAGAAAATCAAAACGGAATCCTCACTTGAAGACTCACAAATCTGTTCTAGAGCTTATATATGATTTTAAGAATCTAGAAAGTAACAGAAAATATGCAAAGGCAGAGAAAGCCATAGTCAACAACTCTGAGGATGATGTCAGTTTATTCCTGTCTGAGACATGAATGCAATTCTCAAGTTCACGAAAGAAAGAAAGGAAGAAAGGAAGGAAGGAATGAGAGAATGAAAAATATTAAAATAGGCCCACAATATAATGTGGAAATCATTGTCAAGGGAAGATTATAAAGTAACAAGATAAACACATAACTGTGTTCTAGAGGACGTCCAATACCAAAGATCCCTCATCTGAGTCATGCCATGGTAATGCCACCCCTTTGCATGCACTGTGTCTATATGCCATTCTGTCAGTGTCACCTGAAGGAGTGCTAGGGTTTGATCACCATGACAAAGTACCTGTGAAACAATTCAAAAGCAGAAAGAAGTATCTTGACTCAGATTTCCAAGGGTTTCAAATAATGATCCCTTGGTTCAATCATTTCTGGGACCAAGGCAAAGCAGAGTGTCATGGAAGGAAATTGCAATGGAACAAAGTTGCTGAACTCATGGAGGGTAAGAAGCAGCAAATGCAGCAAACAGGGGTCTGAGCCATGGTCTGTCTTTCCAGAATACACTCCCCTGATCTCCATCCAAATTGTTCCCACCTCCTACGGTACCCAACACCTATAAAAATACTACCAACTCAGGCAGGAGGATGCCTCACATTGATTGAGTCAGGACTTTGCAGATGTGACTTTATCAAATTTAGCCTCAGCACTGGATGCTGAGTACAGCCTTATGAGCACTGTTACATAGGACAACAACTAGCACTTCAACTGTGAGGAGCCGTGTTCTCTTCACCAATCTGGGATCTCTCGCAATAAGAGCCAAATAAACGCGGATCAAAATATCCTCTCCTGGTCTTCTCCTGCTTTCAGTAACTTTGCTTTCTCATCATTTAGGTGAGGGAACACCATTTTTATAAATGTTTTCCATTAATTAATTACCAGAAAAACACTTCTTCAGCATCTTAGATATTTTTTAAAAGATATTCAGACTTCTAAGTAGACATTTCAGAAGCAAAACAAGTTTTCAAAGAGAATTGGTGGGGGAAAACGTGGTAGAGAACTAATCATTAAGGAAACACCAGTCAATCAAAAGGGCAGATGGTGCTCACCTCAGCTTAGTAAGAGTGGCTATGAGCAGTGACTACATTCGGCAATCACCGAGGGTGACAGAGCACCTCTGCCACACTGTGCTGGAATGCAAATCAGCGCAGCCATTAAAGAAGTCTGTATGGAGGTCACCCCTAAAACTAGAGACAGAACTCCCATGACATGCTTTAACTGCACTGCTGCTGAGGTATGCAACACAAAGAATGTCAATGCGTTGCAGGGCATGTGTGCACTCACATTTCCTGAAGCACTATTTCTAGCTGTCATTGTGTCTGTCAGTGAAGGACTGTGACAGGAAATGCGGTATATCCATGCAATGAAATGTTCAGGTCTGAGGAAGGACCCTATCCTCTACAGTAAAACGGGTGAAACTGAATTTTCACTTTTAGCTAAGTAAATCAGATGAAAATGACAAATGCCCCATGCCTTTTCTTACATCTATAACATGAAGTGCAAATTCACAAAAGGTGAAAGAATGGTTGGTTCCAGAAGCTAGGATGCGACAGGGGAGGGAGATAGTTAATTGGTGATGTATACAGTGGGACAGAAAGAAATACAGTCAATAGTTTATAGCAAAATGGCATAGGTATGGCTGACAATAATTCCTTGTGTATTTTAAAATAGCTAATAAGAAGTATTTTTTAATCCTCCCACCGAAAAGTGTGAGATGATTGACATGTTAATTGCCTCATTGTATCACTGCCCATACATTGTATTTATGTGCTGTGTGATCACATTGCACCCAATATGCATATGTAATTATGCCCATTATATCACACATATAAACTGTTCAGACTTGCAGATAATTCTATTCATAGCATTGTAATCAGGTAAGCTCTGCCCTCTTATGATACATGGCAGTCCCTCACTTCTTTCACAGTTTTAGAATCTCAGTTCCATTTTGTGTATAAATGTAATGATTGTTAAGAGAGTGAAGCATCCAACATCCTTTTGTGTTGGCTCCTTCCACCCACACAAACTGACATCTGCTGCCCTTCTAAACACAAAAAGCTGGCTCACATTCATCTCTTGACTTTCAAGAAGCTCATTCTCCCTCAGTCTCAATTTGGAACTATGTTATGAATGATATTCTGATGAACCCATTTATGTCTTAGGTGTTTTTCATTGACAAAGAGAAAGGAAAGAGGGAAGCAGATTCTAGAGTGTGGGAGCTGTTTGCTCACCTCGATCCTGAACCATCTTCAATTTTCTATTTCACCCAGTGAGCGTGTACCTGTACACATACTTCAAAGCCCTCTTGACCTTGAGCTGAACAAGACTTCTAGTCAGTGCATTGTGTCCATGGGGTAGTTTATATCTTTTTTACTGAAAAGGATGAAATAAGGATCCTATGGACACCATCGTTAGGAGACTGAATTGTTCGCAGATTTTATTTTGTATTTTTGTTTTTGTTCTTAAGACAGAGTGCCATGTAGATTAAGCTGGCCTCCAGCTTATACTACATAGCTCAGGATGACCTTGAACTCATAATCATTTCCCTTCTTCTTCTAAGTACTAAGATGACAGATTCATGCCACTGTTCCTGACTACAGTAGACTTCCAATGAGGAAAATGAAGCAATGCCACAACAGAGGAATGCCACTTTAAATTTGCCAAAATTTGACCATACACATATAAGTATGTGATTACCTCATTATCTGAAATATATTAAGAAAATATGCTTTGTTGTATGAGGATTATAATTATTAACGTTCATTTGGGACTGTGTTACCTGGAAGAGTGAGGAAAAAAACCTCCGATAAGCAAGTATCTGATTGAATTGAAATCCCTCCTGCCTTTTGTTCCCCTTGAATGATTCTATCTCCCTATGAGACTTTAGGCATCTTTAAGACATTCAGAATACCTCTCAATTTTCACTGATCAAGCTGTCCTTAGAGCCATCATTATGAACACAATGCAGGCTACTCCTGGAGTCCCCTTTCAGGGATGAGTCTCGCAGTCAGTAGAAGATGGACACAACTAATTACCCAACCTTCCCTGAACAGAACTAATCAATATGCATTGCTGGAGAGAGAATCCATCACAGAAAAAGAACCCACATAAACCATGGAGAAAATCAACATGAGGGGATATATGCAAAGGAAGCCAGAAGGCACAGGAAGAGGGAGGCAGAAAGAAAGGGATAAGAAAGGTTGTCTCACCAGAGTGGAGCAGAAAGAAACAATGACAACAGAAGTTCTCAGCCACTATGTTTGTGCTGTTTTACATAATTGGGCCTTGCAAGATTTTCCCTCCTACTTCCCTATCTTAGTAAATGACTTCACCAACACCCTGTTTCTTTACTTAGAATCTCAACCTCCAAAGCATATGTAAAGCACCTGGGAACTGTGCCCATGAGAGAGATGTGCATTGCAGGCATTTATCTCTTCATTGTTGTCCAAAATGTCCTGTTGGCTGACCCCTCGTAACCACTCCCCCTGCCATAGCCCATGTGCCTTCTCTGTTGGTAACAATATCCTGATCCGGGTGGGACTTCTGCCTCTCAGCTCTCCTTTACTATGACTGCTCCCCATTGAGACCACATCTATACCTGCATTCTAAATCAGGACTCCCACATTGAGAGTGATGGAGAACTTGGCAATAATGTGATCTTTTAGTGGGAAACTATGTGAACAAGAGTGAAGAGGCAGAAATAGAAGTGATATGGGCTCTGCTGTCATGGATGGGTACTGTAGTGTCATACCAGACCCACTGCACAAAATTAAAGTAGGGAGGAGAGCCTTGGTCTGCCTGCCTTTGAGAGAGGATGTGCAGAGACTGTGTGAGGACCTCCAGGCTTGCAGGAAGAATGACTTCTGTGCCGGGAGGTTGAAGCAGAATCCAACAGGCAGTGTTAACTTAATTTGTTCCCAAGTATCCAGGTCAAAGGCCACAATTAGTAGTTTAGGGCACTGTGGGATTGAATCCACAGATGTGGAAACATAGTAGAGTCTTTGGACTGCTTCACTACATAAAACTGGAAGAAGCATCAGTATATGAACACGAATGGCCAACTTGAAAGAGAGACTGCACAGCATTCTTCCAATAGATCCTGCCAAGAGAAATGTAACATTGTCTACAAGAGGAGAAAATGATAAATGTGTACTCAAGAAGCCTGGGGCACAACACTGGTGGTCTCAGAGATAAATGTCCCGGACATGAGTGAAAAAGAAATAAATGGAACCCTAATCCACTCCTTTATTGAGAATTATCATTGCATATGTTAAATGCCCATGTGATATGAGTCAGAAGCCAGAGTTGGCTCCTCTATGAACAAGGTTCAGGGCCACACTTACAAGCTCCATACTCATGACCCTGTTACACAGAAACACAAACTACATCCCAAGCTGGGGAAAGTTCCAGTCACTGAGAGACTGAAAATTAGGAGAGTGAGCAGTAGAATGAGAACATAGGATTGACAAAAGAATCTAATTTGGAGACTATGGTCAGAAAGGTGTACTTCATGGTGGCTTATGAGTGAATTTATCAAGGACTTGCATTCCTTGTCTACCATAGGCCATATGCAACGCAGTAAGGTTAAGAAATGTGCTTTTAGTGCCATAGATGCCAGCCTCCATGGAACCTCAGCAGAACACACAGGGGGCAGTAGATCATTTGCTATTGTTCATGTGGTTCATTGGTTTATGGTTTTGTTTTCATTTTGTAGTTCATGGGATTATTTATTCTTCATTCAGATGAGGCACAGATTCACTCCTAAACTGTCTTCCAGAAGCCAGGGGTAGGGTGTGAAAATCAACTGTGATAGTGTCTCACCTGTTTCCATGGTCTACTACCAGGAGTTTTACTTGCATTACGGGTTCCCAAGGAGCCTTTCCCGATGCATTTCCCAATTCTACCTCATCTCTGCTCCTGGCCTGTGGCTGACACTAGAGACTGACATGAATGTTTAAGCTGCTTAGATGTGGCTCCTGCCCCCTTTTTCATGCATGCAGTGTTTCATTTCAGCCTCTCACATCTCAGACACCATATACCATCTAAAGTATCTCATTTGCAATTTGGAACAAATTACTTCTTATGGGTGACTTGTCTTAACAACTATATTCAGGTGACTTATTTTGACAGTTTTTGACAGCAATGACTGTAAACAAATCCTACCAGGGGGTGAACATATAATTCATAGGTGTAGCCTAGAGGATGTTTTTTTGGTTATTACTGGGTATGTTATGCTTATGTGTGGTAACTGCTAGCAAATGATTCATTGATTTGCAAGGTAATGTCCATTCTTAGTAAAGCAGGACACTTGGCCTGCTTTATATCCCAGGCCAGCTTCCCACCAGCTGTAAAGTTTAATTCATTTTGATATCCCACCACTCAGGAGGCTTGTGTTCAAAGTCAGCCTGGGATACACACAATACCTGCTCTCCAAACAAACAAGCAACACACACCCTTTCCAGTTTACCAGGCACTTGCTTTAATAAAGACAACATCTTGCACCCCAGTTCTCCGATAAGCAGCTGCTGTTTTCACCTGATCCATCCAGGTCTGTTATTGAAACCCCCCATGCTCCAGTGTTCTACTGGAGTCTACATGGAAAAACAACCTTTTCCCATCCACCCCTTTGTTCTGATTTCCTGAGAGCTCCTCAAAATCCCTATGAGCCACTTCTGGCTCCTTAACTTACCCAACATTGAATCATGAACTATATATTCATGTTCCTACCTTACGGTGTAACTGCATATTCCACTGTCCTCTCCTTCTCTCTAACTGAATGCATAGAGCTTGTCTTTCAAGATTCCTCAGATGCAGTTCCAATGAACTTTCTGTATATTAAGGCATGCCCAGCCTTGTCTAAGAATAAGCTCTATGGAAGCAAAGCGCCAGCACAGATCTCACTTGGGCTGTGTGAAGAGAGAAAGGAATCAAAGAAGGAAGAGATGAAGGCTCTATTATCTGGGCCCTGTCATTCCAGTTTCTCCTACAGAGATCCCTGTGTACCTGAAACTGGCTAAATGCATGGTTGTGGCAACTCATTATTAGACAGGAAGAAAAGTTGGAAAGAAAGGTCCATCTAGAATGTCTAGAGTCACCACTTAGGTTCAGCCAATCATGCGAAGCAAGCAACTTTGAGGTACCTTAGTCTAAAAGGGTCAGAGACCAAAGGAAGATCTGCAGGCAGGACTCCAAGAATGTGTTCAGGTTGGGGAGCCTGTGCTGCTTCTCCTGGGGCCTGGAGTAAGATCTTGGCCCAACACAGTTCCCTTACCCATGCCCCACATACCACTGCCACCTTTCAGATGAGAGATGAACACCTGGGGAGGACTCTGTGCTCAGGGATCAACACAGTATAAAATATGACCATTGTCAGAAAGGGTACTTACAAAATGGAAAATGTTATAAAATTAAAGACTTGACAAAGTCTACCTGCTCCAGGAATACTTCAAAACTTTCTTCTAGTATATTGTTTGGCAACCTCACTAGGTAAGAAATTGGAAAAAACAAAAACTTCATGGTGGATTTTGTTTTTAAGATTTTCTTCTTATATCACCTATCTATCTATCTATCTATCTATCTATCTATCTGTTTATCTACTTATTTGTGTGTGCAACTATATGCATGTGTATGGGACTGCAGGGGCCTCTGGAAGTTGGCAGAGGCCATATGACCCCTGGTATTGGACTTACAACTGAAGTTGCCCATTGTGGAACTAGGAACTGAACTCTACAAGAATATCTAGTGCCTTTAACTGCTGAGCCATCTCCCCAACCCAATGGGTCCTTATACTAGTTCACCTTAGAATGATTGCAAGCATCAGCATCAGGAAAACCTTGGGAATCTTCAGAGTTAGAAAAGTTTGCAAAACAATGAGTATCTTTCTTACTGCACAGTTGTCTCCCTTGTGTTTGTTGAGGAAGCAAATGGCAGTGAAAGGACACTGGGTACTGAACCACCTAATGTAGCAACCTCTAAGAATAGACACAGTAAGTTGACACTTGTTTCTGTGGCTGGGCCAGCAACATGAACATGACTCATTTTATATAGTGTTAATTTCTACTTATGAAACTGTATGCTGGCCATGGTACTAAGAGATTTAACACGATGATTTTAAAATCTCTTTGGGGAAGGAAAAATATACAGTTAATGTAAGATACTAACGGACTGACAATAAATGCCCATCTTGCTCATCTTTCTGTCCCTCTTGACAGCCTTCGCCTCTTCACACTGGTAAACGCTACTTTTCACTCAAAGGTATTTAATACACAGTTATATAAGAGGAATACCATCACAAGGGTTGAGGTAGTTAGCAAGCATGGTTCCTGTCCTATAAGGGATCACAGTGCAGAGGTCATGATGAGTTTCAGAGCCTGAAACAATTCCCTCAGAAATCTTTATTAAAAAGCAAAATCAATATGTAACAGTAAAGATGTTATTTGTGAATCCATTAGCCAAATATAGTTAGCAAACACTGCCATGATACCAAGAAAACTATACTCATCTAGAATTAGAGCTGCGATGAAGCAAAAGTTAAATGGAAAACCTTTTTATGTCTCTTTCTGGTTAAAACAAAACAGCAACAAAAAAACAGCCCTTTGTCTTTAATGGAATTTTTTTTGAAAATTGAAAACAGTAGTTCCTAAATAAATGTCAACAGAGTAGTTTCATGAGTACTGACTTCACTTTTATTAGATTTATTATTGATTTTTTCATTCATTTATCCATCCATTGTGTAAATCATTCATTGTGTATGTCATTCATTGTTTATGTGCATATAATACTATGAGTATAAGTATACTGGGGTGTGTTTGTGGAGGTCAGAGAACAAATTATAGGAATCAGTTCTCTGCTCCTAACATGCTGGGGCTTGATAAAGGACATAATTACTCACCAAGCCATCATATAGTTTTAAACTTCAATAAAATGAGAAGAAATGCTTTCTTCTCTTAGGGTTAATATTGCTAACCAAAGATTGACATTTAACATGGTTGCAAACCATTATGACAGTGAACTGACCATCTTCATGCAGACTATGGGATAAGCGCTGGGTCTCATTCCAATAGAAGTATCTGGAACTCTCTGGGTCTCTTTCCTCCATAGTCCCCTGGACTGGAATGGGCATAAGACAGTAGAGGGTTGCACAAAGACTGGGCCAGGTTGTGCTCTTTGTAGAAGTTCAGCAAGGCTAGTGTAGTAGACCTCAGAACATGAATGTGTCTGTCTAAGGTCAGATTCCATCATCTACCATCCACTGGATGTTCATCTGAGACAGGTAAGTACTTTTTGTGTTTACTTTTATGAGACCTATAAAATTCAGCAGAGTAATCCTTAGCCCTAGAGTTTCTGGGAGAATTAAAATCACGCCAGATGTTTGGAGCAAAATAAAATGACTACAGCTAATCTCCCCTTGGTTGTTGGAAGGTTTATCTAGCACTGTTTGACATTGGGGTTTGCTCTTGTCAGTTCTACATAGGAGTTGTGCTGTGCTAAGCACATGTGGCGAGACATTAGAGTTCATGGCTGTGACTCCAAAATGAGTGGTCCTACTCATTTGCTTATCTTGCTTACACATCCCACTTGAATGGCCTGCATTTGGGGGTAGTGCTTTGGGACCAAGAAAGGCTTAGGGAGGAATTGAGAGTAGAACTATCTGAGATCTGAAATGGAGAGAGTGTTCACACCCAGAAAAACAAGAGGAAGGCAGAATGCCTTTGTGAAGAAGCCAGATTGATCCCCATGGGGAGGATGTTCATATTATGTTCTCTTCACACTGCCACCTCTTGAGATTATTTTGATGAAGATGGTCAATATCTATTAATGTTAAGTGGCTACTGTGAGGTTCTGCAGTGAAACTATGAGTGGAGAAGCTTCCTATCCAATGATGGTTATACTTGACTGTTATCACTGAAATGAGAAATGCCTAGATTAGTAAAGATCACATATGGGTATATCTGTGACCCTCAGAGAGGTGAGGAGGGAAGGAGGGAGGACCATTAATCTTTGCTACCCACTTGTTTCGTTGTAGAAAGGCATGGCAGACTCACTTCTGGGGGTGGCTTACAAGGAAATTCCAGATATGGTTAAAAGATGAAGACCTACCCCACCCAAGTGCTGCTGAAGCTGCTCCATGGATTCAGGCCCACAGCTGAATAAAAAGGAGGGAGAAATCAAGACAAGCAGCAACATGTCGTCT
This sequence comes from Mesocricetus auratus, assembly GCF_017639785.1. Classification (NCBI taxonomy): domain Eukaryota; kingdom Metazoa; phylum Chordata; class Mammalia; order Rodentia; family Cricetidae; genus Mesocricetus; species Mesocricetus auratus. Next base: position 2,778,916 of record NW_024429212.1, on the reverse strand, counting down.
CTTTGTTTCTGTCCAGTGTGAGCAGATGCCATGCACGCCTGCCCTCTGTGCCATCCCAGACGTGACAAACTGAAGCTTCCCAACATGACCCACAGAAGCTAAGCCTCACTTTCTTAAACTACTTGCATCAGGCATTTTCTCATACAGACCAGGAGGGTAGCAAACACAGAGGGAATGCTATGATGAACATATTAAGCCTGAGTGGAGTTAAAGGGCAGCATGTAGGAGGAAGTCGGCTGGATCAGACATTTCCTTTGTTGCCTAGCTGTTCTCAGCAATAATCTCCTGCAAATCTTACTTCTTGCCTCTCTTCACCCCTAGACAATTGAGACAGGATATCAAGCACAGACTCTTCTGAACCCTGAGTCAAAAATGCATCCTTCTTCGGTGTTTTAGATTTTACCACAACAAAGCCCTCTAACACTTACACCACCAGGTGCCACTGGCATCAATCCTAAGAGTTCAGCAGGAAGTCACAGCACTAAGGATGTATATCCCCTTGGAAGCTTTTCTTAAGACCTCTAGATGCTTCCCCACAAATTGGTGATGCAGCAGATAGCTATTCAATGACTTTAAATGTGCATGCCCTCTATAGAGCAGTAGCCAAGCCGGGGCTTCTGTCTGTTTACTTGTGAGCAATGGATGTGTCATGAGAGTCAAAGCCTAGGAGACAAAGATCTAAGACTTTTAGGGTAGTGAGAAATAGTCTAGGACCGGTCCTCTCTGGCTACAATGTCTCTATTCTTTAGCAGCTTTATCATATCATATCATATCATACCATATCATATCATATATGATACAACACACACACACACACACACAGAAAGACAGAGAGACAGAAAGAAGGAGAGGATATTGTGTGTTCCTTCAGAATAAAATGACTATGTTCAAACTACTCTGCATGCTTTGTATATTGGTGGAATTCATACTCTGGATATGAAAGGAAATATGGAGACTCATTAATTTAGCCTGTGGATAAATGACTTCAGCATCATATAAATCATATCAGCAAGGAACCCCTTTCTTCTCTCTGTCCTTTTCTCTGCCTCTGTGTGTGTGTACATTGGTGTATGTGTACATATATGCACATGTCTTTGTGTGATTATGTATGTATATTTGTTCATGCATGCATGTTTATGACCTCGTGTATTTTTATGGATCTGTGAGCGTGTTTGTATATACCTGCTGGATACTCTGAGTGCATGTATGAGAGCATATGTGTGTGTATGTGTGTCTATGTATATGTGTGTACATATGTGTGTCTGTGCTTGTCTGTTTTTGTGTGTTTCTTTGTGAACGTATATGTATGTAATAATGTGTAAATGTGTGTATGTGAGTGTGTGTGTGCTTTTCTGTGTGTATGTATGTATAGGTAGAGCTGATTAGCTGAAGGTTGCATCTTCAGTCATAACAAGAAATCAATTGAGACAGATAAGAAGAGTGCTTAGAAATTTGTAGGCATGATTGGATAATAATCATCCATTTGTTTTAAAGCACCCTGAAGCTAAAGTCAAGAGTAACAAATTGCTAAATGTGCATATGTAATCCTGCTCAGCACAGTGGAAAAGACAGAGGTATGCACAGGTCTGACTCCTTTCTTGTGTTAGAGGCTGTTCTTTCAAGGTACTACAGAGATGGCTCAGGCTTTAAAGGCATTTGCTAATCTTGCAGACTACCCAGTTTCTTTCTCAGCACCTCCCTTGATGGTTCAAAACCATCTATAAGCCCAGATTTAAGATATCCAAATCCTCTTCAGAATCCTACACTTTCCAGGGATCCATAGGATGTGATATGGCACTAGATATATACATGGTGCATATACCTGCCTGCACACAAAATACTGATACATATAATATATATATTTAAAATGTTTTAAAAGGAAGCCATTCTTTCTGTTCTTGTTATTTGGCTGCAGGAGCTAGAATCAGATTTCTCCCACATGTCTCGTGAGTATTCAACCACTGATCTGCTGGATTTCAGCCTCACTTCTCTTTAAGATGATAACTCTGGCAAGAAATGGAGACAGGAAAAGAAAAGCCACTGTATCACAGCAACACAATCTTAACAGGCCTTACCTGAAACTATGCAAAACTGCAGCAGAATAATGAAATAATTTTATTTCCTTGTTACTGGAAATAATATTTTCTGTTTTCTACTCATGATGACACTATATGCATTTTAGAGTCTAGTAAGTGGTTACATTTAATTTATTTTAAAACTTGAAATTGAATCCTGAGACTTACTTCCATGATTGTAACAATAAAAAGTACTTCATTCCTACTCAGCAGGAAAATGTCCATTAGGGTCAGAAATAGAATAAACCAATAGGGCATGATGGCTCATGCCTGTCATTCTGGATTCGGGTTGTAAGGACAAGAGAGTCACCATATGAAGGTTGTCACCAGTTGGATAGGGATTTTGAGGACAGCCCAGACAACAGGAGAAAGGAAACCAACAACAAAGCTGAATAGATGAAAAGAAGTTATCTAGAAATTGTCCTGAGATTTAAAGCAAGGGGGACAATCACCTGAGAACATCTCTAGAAGCTTCCTCAATAGCACAAATGGAATAACTACTAACAGAAACAATATACATCTCTATTGTTGTTGAATGCCTGTCACATATTTCTGATGATGAACATCTAGCAATTCTGTGTGTGTGTGTTTCTGGGGAATGAGCCCAGTACTCCTGTAGGCTATGTGGATGCTGTACCACAGGGCTGTATCTCCAGGCATCTTTTTATTTTGTTTTGAGAGTGTGTCTTCTTAAGTTGCTGTGACCAGCCTTGCATGTTAATATCCTCCCACCTCTAAAGTTGTTGGTACCCAGCCCAAATAATTATTCTTGATTTTAGTAGCAGGTTGTTTTGCTAAAAAACAGATACTTATTACCAAATACCAATACAGATATACAAATACAGATATCCTAATTCCAAATCAATATAGTTGTCTGTGTCTGTGTCTGAGTATTATGAGCAGAACAAGAAGGAAGGAATCCACCTTCCAGGACCAAAACCTCACTCACAAAGACAGACTATAGCTCAACATAAGCAGACCCAGGTCTGAGAAATGGCTCTAGAGTGTTCTGCAAGAGGAGTGAAAGGGTCTGTAAGTCCTAGTGCAGTTGGCTTCCAAATCAGTGAAGAGCAAGCCACTGGGAGGGACCTGGCAGATCCCTTTCAGTGAAAGACCAAACCCCAAGCCACCAAATCAAAGAAGCAATCAGGAAAGAGGGAGAAAAGAGCCCCTTGGGGTTGGAACAAATCTGAAGTCCTATGTTCAGGACTTGCTCCTGCAAAGGGTGGAAGGTACTTGAATCAGAAGGCAGAGCAATTTTTGTATCAGAGAGCAATCAAAAGCAACAGAGCAGCCTAGGGGTAAGTTCTCAACACCCCCAGGACAGTGGGGAAGTAGACAATATTGCTATACTGCTATACTGTAAAGACACCTTCCTGGCCCTAGAGAATGAATACAGAACTGCAGACGTAAGTAAAACCTCACATTTTAAGAGGGAAAAAGAAGTAGACATACAACAGAAGCATGCAGAAGGTAAACAAGGGAAAGAAAATGTGTAGTTGGCTATAAACAGAATAGAGTTGGAAAATAACTCTGGTGCCCCCTCCCACATTAATTTCGGAATAAACATTCTCAAGACAAGAATCGACAAGAATCATTTCATGCAGTCATATCCTCTATTAGTATAAAGGATTGGGATTTCATAAAAATATCTGACTATGTTGGAAAGAAAGTTAGAATTTTTGAAATTAAAATTATGAGGAAAATAATGCATCATTCCAAATGAGTTAAGGAATAGATCAGAAAGAACATTGGAAAATATTTTAAGATGATGAAAACAGAGATTAGATCTAGCAAAGCTTCTGAGGTGTGGCTACAGCATTGAAGAGAGGAAGACTGACAATGCTATACTATTTGTATAAAAAAGAAAATTGAACAGAACTGTAAAGCATTGTGTTAAGTGAAATAATCCACATTCAGAATCATAAATATCAAATAATGTTTTCTTACATGTAGAATCTATGTGTAAGAAAATCTAGAAAGTGACTAGCTGAGAAGAAGAGGACCCACAGGAGGGACAAATTTTCAAGAGAGGATAACAGGAGTGAATATGATCAATGGACATGAGATATACTTAAGAAACCCATTATGCTGTCAGTTGATTCACACAAATACAATGTAAAAATAAAATTAAGCAAGAATGTCTTTATGTCCTTACAATGAAGAGAATTAAGACACTCCTGTATTGGGTATGACATATAATAAGGTTAAACTGTTGGTGGTGGTGGTGGTGGTGTTTTCTTGAAGTCAGATGCATTCTGGGGGAAAGGCAAAGAGATGGAAAATAGAAGTCAAGAGAACTTGGGGAGTTACTTGAAAGAATCAGTTTGCCTGGAGTGGTATAGTTTTCACGTAGAGAGATCATCAAGTCCTCTGGGTGTCCATAAGCTAGCAACAGCATGAAAGCACGGTACCACATGTCATCAGTGGGAAGAGGGTATTCAGGGAAGGCCACAGAAGGGAAATACCATCACCAACTTGGAAGGTAGAGACTATCTGCCGTTTACCCCAGTGTTCCATCTCACCGGGTTGTCTTAGTAAACTCTGGACTACTTCCTTCCTTCTAGGACTACTCCCTCCTTCTAGTTGGCTCCTGGTGTGAATTCTCCCTTAGAAGCTCAGGAGCACAGAGGGGGTGACCATGGTTGACAACACAGAGATTTGGGAGAGAAGTCATATAAAACATTTAACACGCCCACATGCCCACACCCTGACACACACACAGTCCATACACCCACACACCTTCACACACCCATACCCCATATACTCATACCTCCACACACCCCCACACCCTCCCACCCACACCCACGTCCCCCCCCCACACAACCTGGTAGGATTTTAGACCAAACACAAATTTGTCCTTCACAGGAGACAATACTTGAAAGTCCACTACATGTTGAACCAAAAGAGAAACTGGCAGGCACTTGAGTAAAGGGGTGAATATGGTTGAGAATATCCATACTATAAATAGGTAGGCAGGAGAAGTGCAGGTGAGTCGAAGCTCAGACGGCGGAATTGAACTGGAGAACTGATATTCTTATCAGCGCCATTGGTACCAGGTGTTACACAAGTAATGGATGATACTCCTTTTGATCTAGTTTGTGCTCATGTAGGTTAACAAGGACCGCATCACTTGGAGGGAGGAGACCTAAATTCCAAGATGGGATATGGTGGTTTTCTCCCTGTAAGGCAGGGATGTTCCTAACTGAACTCCACAGAAGCCCATGGCCCTGGTAAGGGATGAGCTGCAATGAGGAAAGAGGCCCTGAAAGGAAGGACGAGGGATGCGAAGGAGGCAAGGCAGAAAGAAGACAATAGATGTGTGGAGAGAAAGAAAGCAGAAGAGAAGGAAGAGTGGGAAGAAAACAGGAACAGGAAAATCAGAGGGGAAGGAGGAATGGAAAAAAGGGGAGGGTGAGAGGGGGGAGAAGGAGGAGAAACAAAAAGATGAAAAGCAGAAAATTTGACTGAAGCAGTTGCTAGTGAGGGATGACCATGCAGAATTGGGCAGATTGGAAGAAATGAAAATATAGTACTTGTCATGAGATTGCCTTCCAGTATCAAGGAAGGAAGGGTAGGCATGTACTTATAAAACACTAAACTGATTGATCACCCTGCAGTCATCTTGCAGGAAACAGAGTGGGAGAAGGAGTCTTGTAAAAGATGTTGACAAGAGCAAGGGGGCATCCACCTTTCTCTAAGGATTCTAAGTCAGTCTTAATTTCTCCAGGTTGCTTAAGATGATTTATTTTTCAAATATAAGGATAACATGTTATGATAACTTTTCATCCCTAGAAACTGGGCAAAAATTTGATATGTAGTATGATTATTAAATGTTTCCTAACAATTATATCCTATTTTAAATCACAAAATAATTCTAATGAAAATGATAACGGTGAGGAGAATGCAAAATACACATGTAGAGAGATAACATTTAAAATTGAAATACAAAGACCACGTCTTGAACATATGGAATGTCATTTTCAGATGAGGATTTCTTCAGTTATCAATCCACAGATCAGTGGGGGTAATGGAGTGTGGGGTGCACATCTTACTTTTAAACGGGCCTGTTCCAGGATCAAGTCCCTTCCTTGGAAGGAAAGGAGTCACATGCTCAACTGCACTTCCTTCTCAAACTCCCCCCACCCCACTCCCAGACAGGCTACAAAATGCCTATTCCTTGGCAGGAAAAAAAATGAAAGAAAAATTTGATTAGCTTTGATTTCTTTTCACATTTCCACTTAGTCTTGCCCTAGATTCTTTAGAGTCAAAAAATAAAAAAGAAAGAAAGAAAAACGTAAAGAGCCATTCTGTAAACAATGTGGAAGTCCTTCACAATCTCCCCATGTCTGCACAAAGCTCCTGGGATGCGCTCCAGCTAATAATCTGCTTCAATTCATCTTCAATTAAACCAATTCATGGGAGGAAATAAGGAGCCTCTGCCCGGATTATTTAATTGACCCATTACTGGATGCAGAACTCTTGCACCTGGACCAGCTCGGTGGCCCGGTTCCCGCTCCTCCTCTCCCCACACCCTCCCTTTGAGCACAGAGCATCTTTTACCATCGGCAGCTCCTGTGATGGAGATGCTAAGCATAGGGCTGGTAGAGGCTGCTTCCAAGTACAGGACTGCTGCTACTTATCCTTAGGCATCAAACATTTGCAGATGATGTCATGGAGGGGGGTTACCTTCAACTCCTGCAGTCATTTCCTTTTTGCAAATCCTTTCTGTTTCTGAAACATCTGATTGTTTCTACCTTTTCCCCCTTTTTTTGTCCCTTTGGGACCCAGGGTCGGCAAACTGGTTTTAGTTTTAAACCTTGTGCTAATACTGACACACAAATCTGGAAAAACAGATTTTATGTTTGGAACATGTACTTCATATATTATATTTACATGTTTGAAAATTTATTAAATGGATGGAAACAAGGCATTGGTTGGAAAGAGATCAAAGAAAAGGATCTTAGGATGTAAAGTAACATCTTTGGTGAGAGCAAGTTTTGGGTATGGCAGGAGTTGGGACTAAGTTCCTAGAACAGAATAATGGCAGCAGAATAAGCTGCCCACAGCTGCAGACTTCCTGAGTGGTTAGGAATGGCTGGACCCTTACAGGGGAATTTACCTCTTGCCGTGGTTTTTAGTCATGGACTCTGGAATAGCTTTTTCACATTGCTGCCAATACAAAGCTATCTACACGTCACTATTCAGAGGCAGTCCTCCTTTTGATTCCCCCAAAGTTGAACTAAGAAACCCCAAGGTGCCTGCAGACTTACCATGGGAGATGGAATCCCAGTCAGAGCACTTTCATCCTTAGAACCTGAGAAAGAATTGATCTCACTTGTTATTGATTAGGTAAAAGTTCCTCTTAGAAGCATTAACAAATTACAAAGACCTCCTAAAAGTCATTAATGAAGAGACTAATGTCAGAATCTTAAATTTGAAGCACGGTAGGAAAGACCACTGTGGAAGGGCCTCAGGCCAATTCCAAATGTGCTTTAAACACTTAATACATTCCTGAGTTTGGATCACTTGAAAATGCTTTCTCCCATCTCTTCTTCCATGAAAGCTTTTGTAAACTCTTCCACTAGCTGTGTCCGGCTTCTTTCCTCCTGTCCTTCCTTCCAGCTGAGAGGATTCCTCAATAGCTAATTAGAGAAAATTTCAAAATTTTCCATGCCCTTCTGAAGACTGGTCCTTTTCTGTCTCCTTGCCCATGTCCTAGCAACAGCATGAGAGGATGTTGCTTGGTGATCATAGCTGGGAGCAAATGCTGGGCTGCATCCTAATCATACCAGTAGGCCTGTGTTTTTCACATAATGGATAATCGATACTTATCGAATCAAATGTAGCCCAAAGGGTGATTAAATTTTCAATTGAGTTAATTATAAACTGGAAGAGTATTATAAGGGATTTTGGAGAGCATCCTCCAGGAGGAAGGAGAGAGAAGGAAATGCCAGAAATGATTAGGGGGACACGGAAGGTCCTTACTGAGTCAAAGTGAGTTAGTTTGACTGACCACAGTGTTTTGAGTCTGTCACCTACCATCCAAGACTGGAAATGAAGGAATCTTAAAACACAGCACCTAGCTTCCTGATTGAAAGCTGATGAAGTCATCCTTGTTTCTTACAAATCAGCAAAGAGGGCTGTGTTTAGAAATATGCCCTTATGTCACTAAGTGTCAGCTATCACACAAGCCCCCAGTGAGGAGTCAGAGGATAGGACACAATCATGCACAGAAAAGTAGTGGAGTTATGCAGTGTCCTCCTGAAGACTGCATCCCTGGGTCACAAGCTGGGGCTGGATGAGGCACCTCAGGAGGGCCAGAGATACTGGAACTTAAACCACAGAAGCATTTTTCTTGGGATAAAAGACCACTATTTTATGAAAGTTGGGGGAAAGACAAGTACTTGAGCCAATTCCTATCACAGGATGAAAATGTTAGGAAAGCAAACTTATATCAAGGTAGTCAGCCAAGCTTGCATCCTTGATGACTTCTCTTTTCTGACTGGAGCACAGTTCTTAGGACTGAGTTCAGGCCTTAGCTCACAGATCACACAGCTTCCCACCATATTGTTTATATTCCACAAATGGTTCGATGTGACTGGAGGACTGTGTCTACATTTCCATTCTGACCTCCTATGTCCAGGGTCATCTTTGTAAACACAGAAAACCATGTCTTGCCTCTGCTGCAGCCTTGTAGCAAAGTAGAGCACAAGTTTTCTGGATGACTCTCAGTGTTAGGGGATATAGTTAGGGTATACAATTGGCCTGGCCTCTTATAGACTACTCCTTGGCTGTGTTCTCCATCAGCTCAGGAAATACCAATAGCTTCCTTGTCTTCTGCCTCTTTTGTGACTGGTGGTCTCCTCCAACCATCTTTTATCTGCTTCCCTCCTGTTCTTCAAAGCCAGCTTAGACATGATGCTGTGCCCAAGTATCCCTCCTCAGATTTTCTTTCGCTCTTCTCCTTTGCATTTGCATCTTAATCCACATAAGTGTTATTTAACACTAATGCAGTACTAGATAAGGAGTAGCTCAATGCAGAATATTTACTGCCCATGGAAGACATTGAACACTTACTGAAAGAACGAAGCAATGGAAGAATAGATGAAGCCATGTTTGCTATCCAGATTCAGACTAAAAGAAGAGATGTACTGGTCTATGGATAAGAAAGTGCCTGTCAATGCTTCTCCCACATATTACCATCTTAACAGGGAGATGCCTAAGCAATGTGATTGCTGCTCCCTGAGGAATTGGGGACCATGACAGAAAGCAGAGGAGTAAAAACCAAAGTGCTGACAAGAGAAATGAACAGAGCACATACGTGTGAAAGACTTGGGGATGGAGCAGGGTGTGGAGACAGTCTCCTATGGCTGGCCTGGCACATCCCTCCAGAATATCTGAATTCATGTTCCCTCAGAGCCAATTCTTCTCATTATCCTTGAGCTTTTTAAAACCAGAAATTAGAGACAGCCCATAGCTTCACACAGGCTTTTCAGGGTCATAAGAGCAAGTGTGGTCTCAGCTCCCCTCTCACAAAAGGCCAGTTTTCTGTCTGTGTGAAGTCAGCTTGGCACTTCATTCTGCTCAAAGGCTGAATTGGTCTCAGAATTGTCCTTTAAACAACTTAGATACTAAAATTAATTTCCTCATTACGCAATCAGTGAAATAAAACTTTGGATTTTATATTCATTTTACAATTATATGAAACACACTATTGTATTATATTTTAAATTATTCTTTAACAGAAATAAACCATTCTTGTATACCATGAGTCATGTAATCTTCTGCAACCATACTCAACAGAAAAGCCAAAATCTGAAAGGGGATGCTTTGGAAGAAAGAGGGAAGCTATGAGGGAAACAGCGAGTAATGGGTGGATAAGAAAGGTAGAACAGTATACACCTTTTCTCAGAGAGACATCTAGATTTAAGTATTGTATCTACATTAATTGAAAATAACATCTTTTATTACAAAATATCAAAATTATTGGTAATAGGCCAAATGCTGAATTCATGATAACACATGGATGTCCATTTTCTAGAAAATTTCCAGCTTCATGTGGAATCCTTTTTGGATGATTTCTGGAGAGATGGATTCTAAAAGGAGAGGCCATGGCTGATTATGGGGCCAGTGGACAAAATGGTTTAGGACATGACTGTGCCTAAAACAGGATATCAAGGTCCATCATAAGACTGTCATGTGGCTGGAAGGAACATGCTAATGAGAACTCCTAGACTATATTTAATAATAAGCACATGAGTATTTCATGAACAACCTCAGACTAGTCCAATGGCAGCTCTAGACTGAAGGAAATGAAAACACTCATCCTGGTAATGGGAGGAAACCTGGCAACTTTGGAGACACAGAACTCACTTACGTTGAATGTGTGTCTGCCCTGTGGAGCTGAAGAGGATTGGATCCATTAGTTTTTCATTAAGGGAGGGAACAGTGTGCTTGGCTAACAAGGAGAAAAATGTTTATAGCAATGGGGACTATTGGACTTGGCACAGGGACCTCAAAGAAGGCATGAAAATGAATGTGTGTACTCTAAATGATAGATATGATCAGAGCCTACAGGACCCAAGAGACAATAGAAGCTCCAAAGTGGTACTTAACTGAAATGAACACCTACCCCCACACAAATATACAACCTTAGTTTCTTTATGATTTTTTATATACTTACTGAATGTTTTGCAAACTGAAGGGGCTGTAAGAGGTGTGCAGGGGGGAATCAGGGTGGCAGTGGTATGGCTCTCTGACATCTTCCCAACAGCATGTGTGGATTTTCTCTGGCATTCAGGAAAAAGATCCCAGATAGGACACTATTAAACCTGGACCAGTTAACTTCACAGTAGACTCCGAGTAAGGAAGTGAAAAAAGTAGTCATGTATCTTTCCTGATGACTCCTTAATCTGGGAAGAGAAGGCAGGCTCCCAAGGAACAAAGCCAAGGCCTCTTAGACTAGTCACCTGGTTGTCAATAAAAACATGGAAGACAATTGAATGGTTGCACTAGAGGGCACCAGCTTCAAGGTTGACATGGGAGAATTCTGCTACTCTTCTAGGTAATATAATAAGCAACAGGTACCAATGGAAAAGCAGCAGAAGCTTATCTGGATTTATTTAACTTGCCAAAGAAGGGGGCTGCACTCAAGAGCAGATTTCCAATGCCAGACAAAAGATACCTGTGCTGGGAATAGACACAGCCTAGTGTTTTCATAACTGCAGGGATGTCTGTATCTGGCTTCAGAGGACAGACTGCTTTTCTAATGTAAACCAATGCTCAAGTACCATCAAAGGATCCCCAGGGCCCTTTAGCATTATGTTAAATCTACTCTGTTCATGAAGTCCAAATTCTGAGTGATGTCACGCCTGTGTACATGGCTTACATAATAGATTAAACTTGTTGTAGACTTAAGCTTGGCAGTAAAGTGATTCCTTTCAAAATATTACTACTCAGTGACAATGTACCCAGTCAATTCTAATGTACATAACAAAAATAGTGCTAAATAAATAATAATAAACTATGCACTTGCAACCCACAGATTAGGGCATCCAAAGCTTAGTATTTGAGGAATATATTTCAGAAAACTACACAGGCCATAGACAGTGATTCCTCTCAAGAACTGGGCAAAGAGAATGGTCAGTATTCTGGTGAGGACCTAGAACACCTGGCATTGACAAGAGTCTAAAAGAAGTTCACCCTAACCCTCATGGAAACTTTGAAGGGTTCAAAGATTCAGGGGAGGAGGCCACTGAAGATGAGCTGGGCATACCAGGAGAGCCTGCAGATAGATGTCACTGCATTGTCACAATCTCATGAAAAAACTTCAACACATCTGAGGATGCTTCTTTTGAGTGAGCAGAGAAAGTGGTTTGAGACTGAATGTGCCAGGGTGTAGGTACCGAGAACAATGTGAAAGTGGCAACAAAGGATTTGGAAGATGACCTGCATCCAAGTGAAGGAGAGCAGCAGGGCTTGAGAGGATTAAACCCAATTCAGAAAGACCCTCCACTGAGGGCAGAGTGCTGTGGCAGAGCTTTGCATGTATAAGAAAGTTACTCTTCAATAAAAGCAAGTGTCAGTCAATGCTGTAAGCCTTCTGTTGTCTGATTTTTAAAAATTGAGCTTCTGACCCTTAGAAACACCTTGATCCCTCAGCAGCCATGGGCATTAGGTCAGGACTTACCAACAGATAGATTAAGAATCACAAAAGAGTCAGGCAATCGCTGGTAGGTTTTAAGGCATTTTGAAATAAGTTTTTAAGCTTGAGACTTTTCCCTTTCAGACATAGTAATGTTGCATACTTAGTAGATTATATTGCAAGGTAAAAGTCTTTATATGTATTGAAACATTTTTTAAAATTTTTGTTACTTGCCTTATTGTGAGATTAGCTTTCTGTGGCTATAGAACATCCCCAGGAAAGCCAAGTATGAAATATTAATTGCTGTTTTGTGCTGGCAGCTACTGTGTTGGGAGAGTAAACCTGAGGACAAAGATTATGACAACCAACAGTGTATCTGGGGCAGCAAGGGCTCACCACACTGCTCATGCTCTGATTTTAAGGTTGAGTATCATTATCTATCAAAAATTGTTTATGTTGCCAGCACATAAAAGACTGAATAAGTTGGAAAGAAAGTCAGATAACACAATATATGCCACCAAAAATTAAAAATGATAAAATGTCTCCAAACCATGCTTAACAATTTCCATGAACTGTTAACTTGAAAACTTTAAAAAGGTTAGCATTATTTTTATAGGCAAGGTATGTAATTTCTTAGAGTCAAAGTTTCATAAAACACTAGTTGTGACTGAGGGTATTGTCACAGGTCTGTAATCCCACAAATGCAGGGAGGGAGATCAAAAGGTCAAAGTCAGAGACACAGGAGGCAGAAAGTACTAACATTCTCTCTCTCTCTCTCTCTCTCTCTCTCTCTCTCTCTCTCTCTCTCTCTCTCTCTCTCTGTCTCTCTCTGTGTGTTTGTGTGTGTGTGTGTGTGTCTCTCTCTCTCTCTGTCTATCCGTGTGTATGTATTTATGTATGTGTGTATTAAGAGCGTATTTAAGGTCAGACAGTGATGGTTCAGCACTGTAGAGCTGTGGAGGCAGAGGCAGGTGGATCACTGTTTAAAGCCAAGTTCCAGGACAACAGACTCCAGAGCTACAGAGAAATCCTGTCTCAAAAATTCAAAAGAAAAACAAACAAACAAACAAAGGAACAACAAAATCAAAAAATATTTAAGATTGAGAAAATGATTTTACTTTTATGATGGTGGGTATTTCTTTTCCTTTTTTTTTTTGGTTTTTATCTATGGGAAAACAGCTTATTAAAGAGAAATGAAGATGAGCTTGGAGAAATGTTTGGAACAAAGCCATTTTCCTTATTTTAATCATAGGAACTTACTTGGAAACACTTTTTTCACTTATTAGAGTTTAGATATTCACCAAAAAAACTGACTAGACTCAGGAGACTTTGTAGGAGAGAAGATGGAAAGACTCTAAGAGGCAGAGAAAGGAGGGCTTTGTGATGCTGCTGTTCTAGAACGATGTGGTCATTATACTCCTGAATGCACCATCACGGTAGTTATCTGCATAAGACCTGCAGGAGACAGGGACCAATTACCTTTCTCCCCTGGAATGGGAAAGCCTTGTCCATCCCTGAGGATTTATAGGCAGTTAATTACTGCTGGAGAGAAGATAAGACAGATTCTTCAGTAATGTAACTACTGGAATGTCCCCATGCTCCTGTAAGTAAATCTAATAAAACATGTTGGATAAAAAAATTCATGAAAATCAAGGGCAGAATGATGGGGAATACTTAGAAAGAGGATGGCATAAGTGGGAGAGGAAGGGAGGCAAGAGGCTATGGCTGGGGCCTATCACCACGGTGTATCACAGATGTACAAAGATATCAAAATAAACACATTATTATGGAGGTGAAAATCTTGTTGAAAGTCACTACTAAATATTTCTAACTCTCCTAGCTAATTGAATCAATTTGGGAGTGTGAGATTCAATTGGAGGGAGGTCAGTAGCAGTGAGCCCCTGAAAGAGATTTTATACCTGCATGTGCCTGATCAACCATTACCTCATGTTAGGGCTTTTATAAAGAGGACCATAGACAGAATTTTGTTTGATTTTATTATCAGACATTCCACAAGCAAACTCCCCTCCCCCTCAAAAAATCACTTAAAAACTAAAGAAATACAATTCCCTCTTCCCTTTGTTTCATGGTTAGTGTCAGAATCATCTCTTCTGAACCCTCTATTGACAGCAGCCACATGTCCACATAGAGAAATTACATCATTAAAATATTTAATCTGAAGGTGAGATTTCCATGTCTTCCATCTCTAAATTCAAAGAACTTTAGGGCATTGTTAGACTTAGATCATATAATGCTACCCAGAATGTTAAACAGGCAACAACTCAGCCTAAATGCTAGTTTATTTCCAATTAACAGTGTCTGCATTTTCTACTGTTAGGAGCTCATAAGAACAACATGAGCAGAAACCAGAAGTTGGGGTTGGTCATAAGTGTGAGGGATCACTGCAAATAGTGTATGTGGGCTCTAGTTATTTATTCATATAATTTGATTTCTATTTATATGATTTGATAAATATCATGCCTATGAAAAAGATGGATGTCTGATCAATAAAATATGTTACGCAATTGACTATAATCTGGTGAGTGGGGACTATAGAGATCCAAAATGTCTCACGCAGAGGAGCCAAGTCAATGATGCTGGCAGGGGACACAATTATTCTGCAGGAGTCACTGTGAAAAAGTCAGCAACCTTAGCAACATGGTGCAGAGATAAACTGAGGAGGCTCATAGCCTGGCCTGAGTCTGGTACCAAAAACTATGCACCAGTCATCTGTAATAAATATAGTCGAAATGCCGCAACTTGCAGATGGTCTGATGTGAGACTTTCCCACATCACCATGAAGCCCCAACACCTTTCATTGCATAGTATAGAGAGTGACTGAATATTAATCAGAAGGCATGGTGGGACACTCAAGGACATGAAGGGGTGTCTCCACAGGGCAGAGTAAGAAAACCCTTACCATTGAGGGATATCCAAAGTGCAGGCTAACTCTTGTGTGGACTTTATCTTGGGACTGTCACTGAAGTGTGAATATGACTGGCAATTATATCTTCACCATTTCTGATATGAAGCCTATACTTAAGGAGCCAAAAATCACTATTTAATTTGAAGCAAATATGAATCACTCTCAAGAGAATGCCATTAGCTCTCTGGACCCAAAGAATAAAATAAGACAGATATTACGTTAGGATACTTTTGGAAATGCATATTGTTTTTGTGTTTGAGTTTTAAGACAGGACCTTAGGCCCACTTTGTTACTGAAACTGGCCTTAAATATCTCATCTTCCTCATATCTCAGGTCCTTGGATTGCAGGCAGGCATCCACCATCACGCTTGGCACCTATTCATGCTGTTAATTGCTGTGAACTGATACTATAATACTCGTGTAAAGGCCTATTAGATCCTACTGTGCAGAGTGAGACCCAGTCCTGGACATCTGGACCTCTGGAGAGCATTAAAAGACAGGAACAAAGAATGTGAATTTCATGGTTGTCTCTGTTAGATGCAGCCAATGCCAGACTGTTGGCTTTTCCTGCTTCATCCTTTCCATATGCAACTGAGAACTACATTTGTTCATGGCTGCCTCTCTTGCTCTTTGTGGGAAACACTCAAGGATTCCCATATGTGGCTCTGCCACGTGGGGACTCTAGAGTGATGCAAACTCCCACTGTCTTCTCTGTCTGTGGCCTATGTCTGTCTACATCATTCCTCCCATGGGGTAACAAGAATTATCTAAGTATCTCAAAACTCCTGAGATGTCCAGAGCAGACAGAATTGACAAACATTAGCTCTTACAATGTTTGAAATGTACACATGCCTTATGTATACACATATACCCTACACAGGATGTAAGTCAAGCTATTCAAACTTCTTAAGTCTGCACTCTAAACCCTGTGACCCCAACATGTCAAGACTGGGCAAAATTGTAATCTCACAGATGAGAGGGGGAGGAAATGAGTCACGGGAAACTATCATTGACTTCAATTTGCTCTCAGCATTTGCTGAGACCTTTGCTTGTGTATGTTGAGGTGGCCAAGGAATGAGCCAGGCAAGGGAAGCATAGGGAGTGAGGTGAAGATAGGGGATCTGTGGGAACTTCCATACATAAGCAAGGTCACTTTAGAAATGACAGTCCTCTGTTCTCTGTGAAATATTTCCTGCTAGTGTCTTTTTCTATGCTGTGTAGACTCATCCCTTGATAGGTGAGTACCTTCATCACAGAATAGCCCTAGAAAGTACAGCCAATCATGAGTTCCATGGTCTGAGCAGAGCTACTCATCATTGTCCCTAACACATAGCATCTGGGCATCTGTCCAGGTGGGGAATAAGTCTGGGACCTGTCTATCCTGTGCCTGATTGATGATGGTCAGTGTTCTTTCAGACATCCCACCACAAAACAGTTGAGTGAAACACAACTTCATCCTTGTTCATTGCTTCCAGAATACACTCCAATTTAAAACTGATTATCTGGGACCACTGGACCTATTTACATTGGCATGATGCTTACAAACCCACAGGCACAGCACACAGCAGAAGTGGACAACACTCTTCAAAGTCTAATGCCCCCATATCCTCTCGCACTCAGGAAATGGTTCACTTAATTTTAATATTAAGAAGACTCCTCAGAAATGCTCCCTTGCCATGTCTTCCAAAGTTAAGATCAGGAAATATTACCAAAAATTGCCAAAAATCTTCCCCTGATACCACACTGTATGTTTTATTCCCAGGGTGTGAGGCACACTGAGATTTGATACACACAGCATAAACTACTGGAATACAATGTAAAGTTGAATAATCTAATAGATTCAATAGTTACACATTCCTTTAGATGTAAAACCAGGGTAGGCAGCCCTTCATTCATTAAAATATACTTTTCAAAATACAACAAAATGTATATAAAAAGATGAATTTAATTACTGACATTTTATTCATTAATTCATTAATAAAGATCATGGAAAAGATTAATAATGAAGCCAAAAATAGAAGCCAAGTGTCATGTATTCTATGGATGTCATTGGGAGCATTTTCTAAAGCAAGATGCTGCTGAGAGGTTGCATATGTGGTGAAGGAGCTAGGAAAATAGAAGTGCACTCTTCTTTCTCCCAACTAGAAGAAGTTCACAAATATATCTGTGACAACTTTTAATCTCAATGAAACCATTTAAATACTCTCTGAGGATGAGTCCTATATACTGGGACATCATGAGTGTTTTGAAGGCCAGGCAGGATTTAAGGTTATATACAAAACTTGATTTGGAGCCCGTGACTCCACATGAGTCACTAGCCTGGAATACAGCCTTATCTTAATTGTCACAAAGTCACTAGAGAGAATTAATAAATAATGCTGCTATGGTGTTTGGGAAAGAAAGCATGGAAAACATCACCCATGAAATCAGCATGGCTTGAATTGCAAATTCTTAAAGAAATAAGAAGGACCAAAGAAAACTGTTTTCACGTGTGAAACAAAACCATCAATTAGCCATATGGACTGTTCCCATGAATGGGTTAAATAAGGACATGGCAAGAGGTTTCAATCTGATTGCTCTATGGCCTGAGGAGCAGCCCAAGCCAGCCGTTTCACGTGAGTCTCAGAACTTCATGTTCTGCCTGTTCCTTTAACTGCTGCTGAACATGGCACAGCGGTTGTCTGCAGTCAGACAGTGGAGGTTTGCTCTCTATATGCTGAAACAAGGCTGGACACAGTAGTCACAGCATTTATATTAACTATCAAAGAGTCACATACTCATATGTTTATGTATGAATATATATAATATATGCTAGCATGTATATAATACATGACCTATATATGTGGTGATGATGCTTTTCATACATTCAAAATAAAAAAGATCTCCTTGGGCCTCCTGTACCTTCATAAACACCTTTTTGCTCACAGAATTCTTTCTAGTTCACCTACACAGAACTCACACACAAAACTTAACTAGCTGGCTGATACTTTTTCAAAATTGCAAATGCAGTAGGAACACATCTAATAACCCTAACCCTGCCAACAAATACCATGAATTTCATATTTTAAACAAGATTATTAGACAGTAATGCGCATATGTACATACAGCACAAGACATTGCTCTAGAATTCCTGAAAGGTTCTGGATCTGCTAATGCCTCACCAGGTTGTGAACTTCTCAGCACACAGCTGAATGCCTATTGTGAAGGCAGCAGGATGCAGACATCCAGGTATAGCTCCTGTTTTGGGCCTATACTCCTAATATACACAAGAATGGAGGCATCCATGCAGGCTATACTCTTCACTCCATGAGGGTGGGTTCCTGCCACCATGCATGAAGACTTGGGTTGTCAACTCTTTCAAAGGTCCTTTGACAATATGCTCCTTGGCTAAGTTCATCACAAAGCCTAATTTCTTCCAAACCTAGCAGTTTTGAGAAGGAAATGTCCCACTCTGACAATGCAACACCTTCAGTTTGGGAGCCACTTAAATTTTCAGTCATAGTTAAGCACCAGACAGACAAGAAGAAGTGTGAGCAATACCCACAATCCCTTGGGTAAAGACCAAAAGGCGTTTCTGACAAAGCTGAAAAGAAGTTAAGTACAGTGTGCTATCCTGTACCTCAGTCTCCCCAGGGTTGCTTCTAAGTGTGGAGGAGTCCAGCACAGATACACATACAGCTATAGAGATATTGTCCCCATTTGTCTCATTCTACATTAGTGCCTGGTGACCTTGACAGTGTCCAACAGCTTGGGCCTCTGGCCTCCTCTGACTCACTGCAGACCCCAGAATGAATATGCAGAAGTCAATTCACCTCTGTAACCATGCCGCATAGACAGGTGGTTCACACAGCTCTTGGAGAAAAATGACATACCTCCATAGTATATTCTAGATTTAATTGAAGTTTGTAAAGCATGCTAACATTTTTATCTCAAGAATATTGCGAGCATAACCTTCTGCTACTGTCAGAAAGCAAGGTCCTGGGTAGATTTATAGCTCATCCAGTGGCTAGGTAGCATACTACTCCAGGCTTAGGCCTCCTCATCTGCTGCTCAGATGCAGATGAGCACAGACAGCTACCATTGTATAATGCAAATTCATGGAAAACAGCAGGTGGCTGTCAAGTAGCTGTAGAAATGACGCATTTCTGTGCACATCTCACTTGTTCCGGAGACAACATAGCACAGATCAACTTTTGAGACTTTGAAGTGAACTGGCTGGTGTGCTCAGTAAGTAGTGCCTATTCTGTTTCTGGAGGATTTGAGAGTTTGCTTCTGGGAACTATTATGACTGCCTGGGCTCCTGATTGAAAGATTTGCATTCAAGGGTCATTTCTGGTTCAGATCCAGATGTCTGCTAATCACCTGTCTTTCTCAAGGTGCCGGTAGGAATGCACAGGTAGGCTGATATCTACTGAGTTCAAGACCAGCCTGGTCTATATAGAGACTTTATACTAAAATTGTCTCAAAATAAATAAAATAATAACATTTTATTTGTTCCTATTTCTCTATGAGTACATGTAATAAATATATAAGTATACATGAATATATGTATACTATATACATATATATAAACATATGGCATATGTGGTATAAACTATAATATATATAGTAATGATATAGCCTATTTTGGAAAAAAGCAGATTAGTACACAAAGAGGCCAGGAAACTTATTCAGCATTAACTCCATTAGCAAGAGTCAAACTGACTCACTTCCCCCACTGTCAAGGAGAAAACTGTTTTTACCTGGTACCATAGAGAGATTAACCCAATTGGATGAAGCTTGGTGTTCTACCATTTTCCATGATTTAATGAACATAGATTTATCTTGACATCTTTTGCTGACTCTGAATTGTTTCTTCTTTTTATTTTTTATACTAAACTCGTGATATTTTCCCTTTTTGTACTCCTTATAAGAGAGGGCGGAGGATAATGGGTAATGATGAGGTTGTGTTGTCTGGGCCACTGGAAAGGGACAGGAGGAAATGTACTCAGGTTGGTCCTTTATATTCATAGGTAATATGGGGGAAGTTTAAAACATGTCCTGCAAGTCCACCTCACAAGGCCTGTCTTTAGGGTGACTACCACTGGACAGACATGCCCTTGATGTACAGATTCAAGTCTGGGTGCTGAGGGGACAACCCAAGGGCGATGATAGAAAAGAGACATGGGTTTTTGGTCACCAACACCTGTCTGGGGCAACATGTAGTAGATTCTGACTCTGAGCATAATTTCTTTCTTTTTACTTATTATTTCTTTAGAAGAGAAACAAGATGCCTATACTGACTTACTGAGATTTTCTACACACACAGGGCCTCAGCTACAGAGAGAGACTTTCACTGCTACTCTCCTTTGTTACTCAAAAGAGAGAGCATTTCCTTGACCCAACTTCACTTACAGACCCTGTGTTTCATGTCCTTGAGAAAGAACTCTGTGGTGGTTTGAATAAAAATGGTCTACACAGGATCAAATGTTTGCATACTTGTTCCCTATTGATGGCACTGTTTGGGAAGGTTTCAGAGGTGCAGCCTTGCTGGAAGAAGTATGTCACTGGGTTAGCTTTGATGTTTACTCACTCACTCACTTACTCACCACTCACTCAATTTGTCTCTCTGTCTCCGTCTTTCTGTGTCTCTCTGTCTCTGTCTCTCTGTATCTCACTCTCTCTCTTTCTGATTGTTGTTCAAGATGTGAGACCTCAGCTTTTTGTTCCTGATACCATGCTTTCACTTCACAATCATGAACTCTAAATTTCTGACACCATGAATCCAAATAAACTCCTATGAGTTGCTTTAGTCATGGACTTTTATTATACAAATTGAACAATAAGTAACAATAGAAGTTGATACAGAACTGACCATACTGTTTTTGTTGTTGTTGTTGCTTTGGTTTGGGTTTTTTTGTTTGCTTTGTTTTTGTTTTTGTTTGTTTTGTTTTTGTTTTTGTTTTGTTTTGTTTTTATGAGACAGAGTTTCTCTGTATTGCTTTGGAGGCTGTCGGTCCAGCCCGGCCTCAAACTCACAGAGATCCGCCTGCCTCTGCCTCCTGAGTGCTGGGATTAAAGGCGTGCACCACCACTGCCAGGCTGGTTTGGGTTTTAATGTGGAGAACTTTGGGACTTTTGACTAGGAATGTATCTGAGTACTGTAAATGAAGCTTAACAGTCCACCTTGGTAGGAGCCTGGAAGACAGTAATGCTGACATCTATGTGTACTGTGGAGACTCAACTGAAGAGGTTTCAGAGGAGAACACTATCAGAAAGTTGGTTTTTTTGCGGTATTTTTGGCAAATAAAAGTTCCACTTTTTGCCCTTATCCTAAAAATTTGCCTGAGGCTAAATATATAAGTAAAAGACAAATTTCTCTGGAGGAGACTTCAAGATAGCCTAATACTGACTCGTTCACATGGTTATTAGTAATTACCTTTATGCAGCTCTAAATGAAAAAGACAAGTGGTAAACAAAGAAAAAGTTTGGGGGGGAAAAGCACCTAAAGGTTTAATGTAGCATCCAAGACTTATGCTGAAAGAGATGGTGAGTTTAAGGAAGGACCTGATGCACTCTGGAGTAAAGGCAAATCCCAACCTTTACAATCTTCCAATTTCGAAAGAGAGCACAGGGTCTCTTATGTTCCTATAAAGTGTAGTTGGATTTTTCTTTGGGTTCCCAGGTCACAAATAATAACACAAAGACTATTAGAAAATCTTGGCCTTAGCTTAGTCTTGCTTTTAACTAGACATTATAACTTAACCCATTTCTATAAATCTACATTCTGTCATGTACCACCACCCATCCTGCTACTTCAGTGTCTCTTCAAATCTCTCTTGCATGCCTAAATTACTCCTTCTACTTCCTCTCTCCGCCCAGAAGTTGTACCTATTCCTCCTGCCTAGCTATTGGACATTGAACTTTTTATTATGTTAATCACAACAATATACCTTTCCACAGTATACAAATATCCCATGTTTCCCAGTTTTTGTCTAAATAAAAAGGAAAGGTTTTAACTCTAGTTTTAGTAAAACTATATATAATAAGTACATCAGGTAAGGATTACATTTAAAATGTCCAGTCTATCTGTATTTGGCAAATTCATAAAAAATATCCCATTATCTATTTTATCTAGGTAAGTCCAAAATTTTATACCTAATTTACTAGTCTTTACTAATCTAGTCTTCAACTGCCATCAGAAACACAAGAAGGACATAATATTACCTGAGTAAACAATAACTACATAGCAAGCAACTTTCAAAACTATAAACATGGCAGCGACATCTGATTGCCTGTCTGAGTTTCCTCTGCAATGTTGGGAAATCCGTCTTCAGCCTACTGGTCTGTTTTGAAGGACTATGCTACCTTGTCTTGGTAAAGTTCAGCAGTCATTTTATTTTGTGTCCTGCTTGTCCAGTTTGGGCAGCATACTATGAGCAGTGAAGGAAAGGGCAATTTTTTGCATAAATGATTAGCTTTGCCACATTGAAAGCAAACTCCTTATATAGGTCCTATGATAGCTATCACCCTTTTGAAGTAAACTGATGCTCCCAGGAGCAGACGTGTCTTATGGTCATTAAAAGCCTTATGGTATTAAAACATTTTAAATGCCATATTCTGTAGGTTTTTGAAGTGCTTGGCAATCATCTATCTACTTTAAAGATATCTCTGTTTGACCTTGAAAATATACCTAACATGGCTATGCTTGATTTTTATAGATCTTTAACTACTAACCTATCTTTCTTTATTATCATAAATCATTTTCAAAGACTAAATTTTTACATTACATTTTAAATGAGATGTATAGGAGCAATACCTTAAACAAGAATAGAAATATATATGTACGTGACTGGAAGTGGGCTATCAGGTTTAAAATTCTGTGCTTTCCCCAGCTTTCTGCCTCTGCTTGGTGCTTATAGTTCAATACATGAGCTTCTTGTTCTGGCCACATGCCTTTCTCTGGCATTATGGACTTTTCACAACCAGGTATCATAAACCCAAGTAAATTCCTTTTTCTGCAAGTTGTCTTTTGTCACAGCAGCAGGAAAGTATCTAATATAGACATCAATTATCTCATTTCTAGAGAATCCACAGAGCCCAGCGAACTGTGAACAAACGAGCAAATGCTACCACTTTTTAAACCCAGAAGGGTTCTCAGGAAAGTGAAAAAAATCTTCAAGATTCTAGATCTAACTATACTATACTATAACTACACCAGTTGCTCTCACCAAGTGTCACCTCAGATGCTTCTCCTGTTGTTGATTCATTGGATGTTTTACCAAACGACAGCATCGCTGAAAGCTGGAGTGACACTGGCTCACTCATAGTCTCCCCCAGGGCTGTGTGTGCTCCATTTACCTGCAACCTTTTCTGGGCTGAATTCCTGGGTCAATCCCAAATTGAACTGCCAGAAGTCAGCTAACAAATGCTCACCTACATACCTCCATGGACTCAGGAATGTTTTTCTTTCTTCTCCCCTTGTTGCATGGTTACTCAAGAAGAATTATAATGATGCATAAGTGTTGTCCTCTATACTGTAGCACACTCCTGATTAATTAAATTGACCAAAGTCAAGGTGCTAATAATTTAGCAATAATTATGCAATTTTTACTGCATATTCCCAATCCCAAGAAACTCAATGACTTGCTATTTGTAAGTCTGGAGGTCTATGGAAATTTTCTTACAAGGAGAAAAACAAATTCTGACATGTGATGAAATACACACACAAATGTTAAAATGTCTACAGTGATAACAACTCCCTCTGACTAGACAGGAGGAAATTGACTTCCTGCCAGCTGTGACCTTCATTCAAGTTTTTAGGCCCCTGTAAATTCCATGTGGCCCATCCCTCTGATACAGAGAATTACCAAGACATGCTTCTGATTATTCTACATTAAACAGTAGATATTTGTTTCCAAAAATTTAGTTTTCGCCAAGGGGAAATGCCTAATTTCTAAAATTACCCCTTCTCTAAAAGTCTTCCATTATATTCATAGCAGCATTATTTGTAATATCCAGAACCTGGAAGCAACCTAGATGCCCCTGAAGAGTGGATAGAGAAAATGTGGTACATTTACACAATGGAGAACCTTTAACCAATGATTGATGGAAGCAGAGGCAGACACACACAGCTAAACACTGAGCTGAACTCAAGTAACCCAGTGATATAGAGGGAGGACTGATTAGCATATGGGTCAAGACTGGGCTTGTTTAATCCACAGAAACAGCTGACCTGAACAAGGAGGAACTCTTGAACCCCAGACTGATGGCTGGGAGGCCAGGATGGGACTGATCCAGACCCTCTGAATGTGGGAGTCACTGAGGAGGCCTAGGCAATCTATGCGGCCTTGGATAGTAGATCAGTATTTAGCCTTGGCATACAAATGGACTTTGGGTGCGCATCCTACAATGAAAGACTTTCTCTCAGCCTAGCCTCTTGGAGGAGGGCCTAGGCTTTGCCCTGGATGAAATAACAGACTATGGGAACCACCGCATGGAGGGCCTCACCCTCCCTGGGCAAAGGAGTGGGGATTGGGGAAGTGGGAATGGGGGAGTTGATGGGAGGGTATGGGAGGAGGGAAGAGTGAAGGGAGAGGAAGAGGGAGCTTGGCTTGACATTTGAAGCAACCTTTTTTCAAATTTAAATTTAAAAATAAAAAAGACAATAAAAGGACACATTTATGCACATAGAAGTACATAGTGGTTTTCTTTCAAACTAGAAAGAACTGTAATTTCCAGAGTTTCTGCCAGGATTTGTTTATGTTTTAGGTTTCCCTTCTCTCAACCAGTCCTTCTAACATAGTTTATATTCAGTCAGAGAAGTTATACGCAGCTGCATATTGTTAATTTGTCTTCCTTGATATAAGACTTTAAAATGTAAGGATGATTTTTCATCTTCCTATGTGTTCAGTAATAAGAGATTTAAAAAATATAACATAAACCTAACAATAGAACATCAGTCACATTTTCTGGGACCATACTCATATAAGTGAAATCAGAAATCAAACACAGAAAATGCAGGTCGGACACCACAAAATGAAATAAAGAAGAAATATGAAGCCAAAGGCACAAGGACAACTACCCTGGGGAGGAAAGCAGCTCTCAGACACAAATGGTTTGCATGATTGTTTGATCTGAGATGGCATAGGATTCCCTTTCAAAAATGTGGCAAAGAGTTGCACATGGCTGTTGTTATTAATTACACATGAATCTCACAATGGGGCAACTGAGATAAGGCTGGGAAGCAGAGGGAATTGGGATTTAATTAAACCCTCCATGTGTCACAGTCAGGAGGCAATGCCCACCACTACCACTGACAGGCCTCTCAATTGATAGCTTCTCTGTAGAGGTGTGGATACTGGATGGAGTTATACTGTGGGGTGTTAATTTATGTCCCTCTTCTTATTAAGAAACAGCCTATCCTTGTCATCTTAGCTCTGAGATGCCAGATCACATACAAAATGATTTTAAGTTAAGTGTAATCTTGATAAATGTTTCTAAATTAAAGTAGATGTGAGATGAGGCCTTGGTTTTATTTTTAATAGGATTTTTTTGAAAAACTACTTAAATCTGTACGAAAATGTGTCCCTGAGTACCTATCTGTCCATAGGATATGAAGATAATAACCTAACTGTCTTGATTATCTAAAAGAATCATGTCCTCAATAGACTTGGAAATATCAGCCAACTTTTCTGAGAGCAGGATAGGAGGTCTAAAAATATCTTCTGCCCCTGTATCAGTAAAAACAGACCCTAAATGTTAGGAGAGCTCAAGCAGGAAATCAAAAATGGTGAAAACTGTTTTTATGAATGAAACATTTATATCCTGTCATTATTTACCTGCCTATCTTCTGATCCCCAAGATCATGGCATAAGGAAGTGGAGACTTTGGGGAAGGGACTGAGCCTGTAGGATGGAGCTGTTGCCTGTGGGATTAGTACCCTTATGAGAGAGTTCTGAGTTTCACCCCATCACTCAGCCACACAGCCAGCGGGCTTTGGGTCTGGTCTCCAGTCTGCAGAGCTCTTATTTTATGGTTTAGCACATACAGCCTTCATGCAAGGTACTTCCTATTCTGAATGTGGTTTGTTCTGTATGGGGCATCCCCTATTTATTTTGATTCCGTATCTGTAAGGTGAATAATCTAAATCTGTACATGTAACACAGACACTGAGCCCCAACTCTTACTCAATGGGGCCACATATATGCTGGAAAATGCTTCTTAGCTAAAAGACTGTGGATAAAGCTTGATATAATATCCCAGAGACTTGTTTTATGAGAAAAATATTCTGGGAATTGTCTGGCTTCATACTAAGCATATCTGTATATACTAAAATTTATCTCTGTCAAGAGGGTTTAAACTTCTTCGATATGATGACCAACATTTTCATATTAGAAAATCATCACAAAAAGGGACAGCATATACCTTAAAGACAAAGAGGGGGTTGGGACTAATTCAGTAAAATTTGCCTATCGAAGAATGAGTAACAGAGACTTTAAAATATATTGTGACTCTTGTCAGTGTGACAACCATTAGTGACTGGCTTTCAGTCCACAGGACAACGACGATGATGGTGATGTAAGGCATTTGTCCAGGTGTACCTGGCCACACAGTAGACGACCACATATCTCCCGTTGTCTATCTTCATTACTGTGGGAAGCCATCTGCCATGTTGTGGTTCATTGCTGTAAGCCCAATTTGACCAGGGGTAGAGGACAGGCACTGGCACCCAAGAGTGACTCTCTTAAATCCAGAGTACTTAACCCTCAGTTCTACAATATCCTAGACGTAAACTCTTCCAAACAAGCCGATTCCATTTTGGGCCCACACAAGCTGACTGCCACCAAGACTGCAAGGCCCTTATCTAACAGCAAAAGCAACCCATGTCACCATCACTGCAGAACAAAAGTATGAAGTCACTGTGTACTACACTGCAGAGAAATGAAACAAAACACAAACAAAAAACAGGGAATACCGAGTGCCTTTGCCATGGACTCCTGGTCTCTCTGCCTGCTCCAAGTATTCAGTAACTGCATGCAGGTAGAGACTGATTGGCTAATTCCTTCAATTGTTTCTCAGGGTCAGAATGCATATTTCAAACCAGTACAAAAAATCCACTAGATCAGATTGTTAACTCTATTGATTTTACTACAATATGTAATACATCGTGGGGATTTTAAGTTGTATTTTTGTTCATTACACTCTCTCACATGTCTAGTGAATTACATGAGGTATTGGGGAGGGTAGTGGTACAAGACTTCTCATAAAATTCAAACTAGGGGATGGGAGCAAAGACTCTTGAGTGTCCATCCTTGAGTGTGAAATGTCCCCACAGGCTCCATAGTGCAATGCTTGGTCCCCAGATTGGTGCTTTTTGAACTCTTTAGGAGGTAGAAATGGCTAGGGAAGGGGACCGCTGTGAGGTGGGACTTGATTGAAACAGGCTGGTCCTGCTTCCTACCAGCTCCTCGTTGTCTGGATGCCAACACGATTTCAGTAGTTTCCCCACACTTCTGCCACACCTGGGAGTTAGGCTGCCATGTCTTCACTGCAATAATGGGCTACAACTGCAATTCCATTCTGAGCAGTTCTCTCAAACCATGACACAAATGAATCCTTCCTTAAGTTGCTTCTAGTCTGCTATTCTGTTACAGTGACAAGAGAAGGAAGAAACCCACAGAGCACCATGGGAAGATGAACAGAAGATGCTGTCAGCTCAACAGGTTCCCAAGGGCACTGGAACTTGGTTGCCATGGTTTCATGATATGACTGGAATGCTTAAGGAAGGTTCCTAGGAGCAAGGACACCACTGTCAATAAGTTTTCATGTTCAGCATGTATCACTGCAAGGGGCTTGCAGAAACTCCTATGTGGAGCATACACGTACCTTTAAGGGGGTAGTCAAAAGAGAGAACCAAGAGAATGCTAGATACCCCCTTGGTGGTGGTGGGGTCTATGATCATGCTTTATATATAACAAGTGTGGCTGTACCTGCAGGGCCAAATCTGGCATCATTGGATCATAAATCACTGCAGTAAAGTTTGCTCTTCTCTCTATTATCATGGTCTGTCTCGTGGCCTTTCAAGAGCTGAACAGCATTTCACAAAGAGTGGGCAAACTATTTGAAATCATACCCCACTGCAGATGACCCGATGAAGGCAGATAAGCTTGTGGCTGGATGGTACCTCATTTGTCACCAGGAGATAACAGGCCTCTAGTACTCAGTGGAAAAGAGCCACACCACCAATCACCAAATGCTGGTGAGGCCATGGAGTACCTGGGCCTCTCAGTACAGCTGGTGGGAAATCAATGTCAGACACCTGGGAGATAGTACCATGGTTCTTGACTAAGTTGAGAACCAGCTTCCTGTAAGATTCTGAACTGCACCTCTACATCCTACCTAGAATGGGCCAAAAACTCATTTACATTAAATCTATTCAAAAACACTTCTGACAGTGTTATTCATAACTTGTGGATGTGGAAGGAAACAAGAGGCCTTCCAAGAGGGTGTGATCCACCAGCTCAGACACATCTGTCTGCTGAAAGAAAGAGGGCCTATCACAGCTCAGGAAACAGGTGACAGATGCTTATTCAGACTTAGAAGCAAGTCTCTGTGAGTCAGGGCAAACCACACAGAGGAAAAGGCAGAAGTGGGGATCAACAAAAATCTCATCTTTGGTCACAAGAAAAAATTAATTTCAGCTGCTTTAGGGTAGATAAAGGTGAGGAATTTTCATTTTTAATCACATCTATCACATTGTGACATCTTGCAATAATACTTCACATGAATTACTTCTATTTTCTCTTTAAAATGAAGGAAATTGGCAAATGCAAGCACAACCAATAGTGATTATTTACTTAATTTAATATAGGCACTAAATACTGATGGCCTTGGGATTTATTTTTAACCAAACTATAGGCAATGCAGTTAATAGGTGCTTTGTGAATGAGACAAGCGCCCTCTCCACATAAAACTGCATGATATGAAACCTATTTAAAAAGTTCTTAAACCCACACAGGGCATTCAGTAATTTACTTCATTTGCTGCCATTTGTACAAGTTTTGTTATGGAGAACATGCTTGAAAAATACACTTTTCATTTATCGTGAGTTGGGGTTATCAATTAGATGGGAGAAACTGTCAGAAACTGTGAAGACTCTTATTAAAAATTGATTTTAGTCTAGTTAAGGCACAATACCCAACTCCAGTCTGAAGATCAAAGCTGTGTCAGGATGAAGGCCAAAGGGAAGGAGATCAATATCAAATACATCAGTGCTGAGGTTAATATATCTGCTTACAAAGCAGGCAAAACAGTTTGTTAAGAAAGGAGCCAGCTTCGTTCTGTACAAAGACTAGATTTTTAAGAGAGAAGAGCTAATGATTTTTGGCCCCAAACATTAGTCTACCTAATCCCACGTGTGATATGTAGATACACAGTACCTCACAAGAATTTAAATAGCTCTAATTGGTCATTTCCAATATGGATTTTTTAAAGATTTATTTTACAGATCCTAAAAAAGTGTTTATGAATGTGTTTATTTGTAATGTGTATATTAGTATGTGTGTGAATATTTTTGTTTGTGGGTTAGTGTATATTAGTATGTTTGAGGCTGTGAATTATGTGAGTGTGTATACTCACATCCATTTAAAGATGGCTACTTTGTGCTATGGATTATTATTGATATTAACACACTTGTAAAATAATGATACTTAGTTTAAAAATAACTCTGTTAAAATGAAAATGCTCCCTGAACTAAGAGGATGTATCCTCAAGAGGACTTTTACAGAATTTAGGTTTTACATTCAGTTGCCATGTCTGACCTCTTATGAAAGACATTAACCAAGATGTACCAATGACAAACTATAGCAAACTGATCTTACCAGAGTTCCCTTTAATCCCCTAAAGGTTCATCTTCCTTGCCAACCACAGATCCCACATAAGAGCAACAAACACAAAAGACAGTATGCCATTCATCCTATTCTTATGTTTTTCAATCATACAACATGCACATGAACAGCTCTTTTCCCAGGCAATGAAAGTTGAGACTTTTTAAGTTCCATTAGTTGAAATGCAAGTAATGAGTGTCTATGTATCTCTTCTATCCCAGAGCCTCCACACACATTAGGAATTGATGCCTCCTCATGATTTTTGTTTAATTATTTTTTGTTATTGTTATTTTATTTTACTTTCACTCATACAATCTATACTACTCCTCCTCACTATGTGTTGTGAGCTTACATGTGTTCACATACATAATCAAATGCATGTTATGGTTTAAAGTATGGTTTCTGAAACAGACACAGTGGTTCCTAGCACATTACTTATGTGAGATAGATGTGTCATTCTTAGTTTGGCAGGCCTTAAAAAAGGAAGTACTCACTGTTCCCAAGGGAAAACAGAAATTCAGTCACCAAGTCTTGGGTCCAAGATGGAGGGGATAACAACAAGGATGTCTCTATAGGCCAAGGACCACCAAGACTGCTGGATGCTCACAGAAGCAGGAACAGGACCATGATGGGCCATGTCTGTCCTCTAAAACAACTCATTTTAGTACAAAGGAGGGAAGGAAGAGAGGAAGGAAGGAAAGAAGGAATGAAGGAGAAAAGGAAGGAAAGAGGGGAAAAACTTGGTTGGTTATTTGTTCCAAGTACCCAGTTTGTGACCATTGTTGTGGTAGCCTAGAGCATGAGGGTTATGTCTTCTATGTCATTCTCACCTGTTCACTAATGCACTCCAGCATGTAATTGCATATTTTGAGATCCTTGGAAGTAACTAACAGTTCTGATGGTGTCACACACAGGACGCAGAGAATCTTAGAGGGTATTTTCTAAGTGAGAGGGCAATGGGAGCTTCTGGCTCCCACTCCCACAGGACAGGCATCCTACTTAATGCTGCCGGGGATTCTTGACATCTAAATTCATCCTAGTTTTCTGACATATTTTCTTAGATGTTCACCCTAGCACATGAATTGTTGTTGCATCCGTATCCTCTTATATTCAGGAACAGCCTTCTGTACTCTAAATAAAATACAACACACAGCGCTAGATATCCCCAGCTTACATGAGATATATGTGTAAAATAACCAGATCACATTTTCCTCCTTTTTTGCTACCTCTCCCCGCTACCACTAATTCCAGGTAAGATGAGTTCTCCATGAATAAAACCATAAACCCCATGCTGAAATCAACTCTTTAGTTACCAGGTGGCCTCCAGCAACTGAGTCCAATCCAATTGCTATGAAGACACTGAGTTTGAACTTAATTGGCACTATTTGTCCACTTAAATAAAATTGTCCCATCTCTGCCGGCTTCCAAGGTTTAAGTGGGAGAACATTAACAAGCCTTGTTCTCCCACTTTCAGCTTCCCTGAAGCTGCACTATAAAGAAGGAGTTTAAGTCCATGTGGTTCCTACTCAATTAATATTTGGAATATAAAAGAAACTTGGTCTGTCTCTGTGTGCACACCTGAAGCTGGGATGAGATAGACTGAAGAGTGCAGTGGGCAGACATCAGGTTCTTGTACCACCCAGTATATTAGGCAGCAGCATTCTGTCTATCCAGACAGGAGTATGGATATGGTGCCCAGAATCCTGTGACATCATAGAGGAGAGTTACACCCTGGAATATTCTTTGGAAGGCTTCAAAGTAACTTGGGTGAAATATATGGGAACTCTGGTGCCTGCCTCCCTCCAAGCTCTGCTGTCATTTCTTCATGAAGATGCCATTTCCATTCTTCGAGCCCCCAATCCCCATGTCTTGTCTCTGTGACACAGCATACTCAACATCAGTATCCAGTCATCAGCTGATAAGGAGTAGAAGCCCTTGATGGAACAAAGCACTGGTCAGCATTTTGAAATGACATCTCAGGAGCTGAGATAGGGACTTTTGAGGGGTAAGTATGATTTACAAAAATGAGCTCACAGAAGGCTTACAGTATCTAGCTGCATATTCCCTGGGCTTTCCAGACCATTCAAAGCTTGTTTTGTGAAGCAAAGAACACAGGGAAGGGAGGGACAGAAAAATTCTCCCCATAATCATCAGTTACAAAGAGAGCATCAGAAGAGGGAAGAGGTAGAGATTGACAAGCAATAGTTAAACAAAGGAAAGGAGAAACTGATTCTTCTGTCTCGCACTTCTCCAAGAATCACTGGACAATATCATCAGTGCTCCAGTAGCTCGCATTCCCAACCAGCCTGTCAACTGCCCTTGGGTCAATCTCTTCTAAATTATTTTTAAAGAATATTCCAAGGCATACTATGCTCCACCTTAACTTGACATCTGTCATAGTCCTGGACTGCAACTTCTTCTAAATCTGTCTCCATGATGAGCTCACATATCACTACTGTCTTTGAAACTCAGAGCAAGTGATGGTTAAACCATAAGTCTGTGGCTTGACAGAGAGGATCTATTTATACATATAGCCACTAGCTTGAAGCTACTAAAAGTCCTCCTTAATAAATAGCATCGAGGATGACATTTGGGGGAGAATATTAAGTGCCTTTCAATTTATTCTCAGTGTTTTCAGGTTCAATTCTATTTTGCAGTTATAAGATGTGCTGGCTCTTTATTCTCCTTTCCTGTTACACAGCAATGTACACAAATGCTTCACGGAGGATCATGTGGAAGATGGAGCCATGGGAAAGAGCTGTGGCTGCTCCCACTAAGGCATGTTTAGGCATTTGGGTGAAGCCCAAATGAGAGTAGAGACCAAAGCCCTGGAAAGGAGATTACCATACTGTATTGTGATGGTCTGAAGTTGAGCAGGACTGCAGAAGCAAGCACAGCTGTCCAAAGTCAGTGGTAAAAAGCCTCCTTCCTAGTGTAGATATGGAAGTCTACAGGGTCAAGTGCATAAGGACTTCAAAAACTCTCACATGTCCAGAAATATAATAGCTCATCTAATTCAAGCACAGGGTTTCAAGCTTTAAACATTTCAGTGTTTTGGTCTGCAACATTTATGTGAGAAAATAGTGCAAAAGATTTTTTTAAATATTCAAACCCCAAATCTCATAATGTTTTATGAAAGTTGAATATTTATGTTAAACTGCATTCATAACTGTCAAGGGACTGTTGATGCTCTGAACCATGAGTTGGACATGCCTGTTAGTGGAATGAGGAAAGCAAGATGCATTGGTTATATTCTGTATTCTTGAGCCTTGGCGAGGTATGCTGGGCACAGTCTAACCTGTGATGTGTGTAGCACTAAGAAATGGAAGGATATAGTCTTTCCTACTTGGGATACAGTGACCTACTGAAGTGTTAGACTCAGATAGTCATGATCTCCCAGCTACCAAATCCAGGCTCAGGTAAGATACACTGGCAGAGCAGTGACTCACAAATTAGATATTTTCCCAAAGCTCATGATTATATCCACCTATTTCCCAATGTAATTTACAGGTGAGGTAGAATTGTATTTGATATAAATACACAGGAATTCATACACACATAACCTTATTTATATGTCATATATTTATAAAATTTTATACAGCATGTAAATATGCTGTTTACAAACTATTAACACACATTTTGTTATTATTGTCATTTGTTCACTTTATTTAAGTTACAGTATAAAAGACAATTGTAACACTTTTTAAAATTCAGTTTCAGTATTATTTGTTAATTTGCAAGGCAGATTGCAGTGAAACATTTGCATTCTCCTATATTTGTAGAGAAACTATTTCACTTTCTAACACTAAAATCAAAATCCTGTTAAGTTTTGCCTATTACTGCTTCGCTAGATGTAAACTTTAGTCTAAAGGTGCCTCGTTTGAACATGATAGATGTATAAACAGACAATCATCTGCTCTTGTAATAGTTGCTATGTTCAGCCAATCACAGGCTGTCTACATTTGTAAACATGTTCAAGTCAATGAGACAACATCAGTCCTCCCAATGTGAGATGCTCTATTTCTAGTTCTTCTAGGTACTATTTTCCTTTTCTGTTGATAGAGACCATTTAACATGTCTTGTGGGTTAATGGAGAATTCTGCATTATTTGGTCTAGAATCTGTCTGATGAGGGACTCATTTACAAAGCTAAGTAAGACCAACAAAAACAGATCATCTGTGATTTTGACATTTAACCAATATATGCAGATAACCTTGAGTGCTATAACTTTGATTTAAAATGTGCTACAAAACTCAGGTGTTGAAGGTTTGATCCCTAATTATGCACTGCCAACAGGAGCATATCCTTTAAGAGTTCATGCCCAGCAAAAGGAAGCCATTTAATTGTGGTGTGCACTTGAAGGGACCTTGAGGACCTGTCTTATTTACTTCTTCTCTTATCATCTATCTGGACTTAATTTTAAATATTTTCTTCTTATCTATCTTCTATCTATCATCTATCTATTATCTATCTATCATCTATTTTATATATCTTTATCTATGTCTTCCAGATTCAATGAGCTAAATTATTTTCTTTACTTTGTACTCCAAACACCATGTACAGATCAACTCAACCCCCAAATAGGACCAATGCATCAAGTTTGAAGCACACAAAAATCAAACCTTTGACAAAAATAAACTTGTTTTCATGAGTTGGTTGTCTCAAGCATTTTATCACAATAGCAGAAATGTGACCAACAGAGTGAATCAACAACAAGTTGTCCTTTTTCTGTAGAGGGAATTCATTTATTGTGTACTCATTTTTGTGAAGACACAACCCTCATTCAAAGGACAACAACAGACAATAATGACCAACCAGTGACTGGTGTTAAACACCTGCCAGTGGCCTGTGTCCCCTGGGCTGGGATCCTTATTGAATTTTCCCTTTCAGAAAAAAATGCTTTAGCTAAAAAGGGGCTTTAGCTAAACTATCTGAACACTGCAAATATAGTCTTAAAAACAGTCCTCAAGGCAGATTTGACCTTCACTTTTTAAATGAGCAAACTGACCTGTCTGTCTAACATTTTGATCTTAAAACTATACAACATGAATCTCAATGGAAACCTATATAATACAGCATAGAGTCCAGAGCAAAGTGCGATTTCTTTCATTTCAATGCACAGTGTAAACTCATCAACCAAAATAATCCCACAAAGGATGAAACTACTTCAATCAGGGAGCCCAGGCTTGCATTAGGATCTCCAGATGTTCTCTAGGACCTATAGGATGGATACATTTCTTCAAGTCCCAAAAGGGAAAAAATAACAACTGAAAAGAAGTCTCAAATATCCAGGCAGAGAAACAACAAATAGCCTTGCACAAAGAACATAGCATAAAGGAGGATGACAAGGGTATGCAAGCACAGCAAACAATATAATCATTTATGTGTAGAAAGCTAAAAAACAACAATAAAAACACAAAAAATTCACCATTGTAGAGGACAAGCCAATGCAAAGGACACATCAAAAAGATGTCACAAATAAAATGATTCCTAATGCACAGAGGGGTGAGATAACCTCACGAGGAAGGCTTGGATTTCAGAACAAGAGGGTGTGTAGGTGGGATGATGTGAGATTTCCCAGGCAAGGAGTGAGTAGGCAGGTCTGCACAGGGGCAGCTCCTCTTTGCATGTATGCGGAGGCGTGTACCAGCTGCCTCACCTCAGGAAGAGCTGGTCTGTCACTCTGGGTCTGATGAGCTGCATATAGGATACAGCCTAAGGGTTCCTTATCAACTGCCTTAATTATAACAAAACAAGGTGTGAAATATAAGTGAAATAATGAGAGGTTAATTCCGTGAGACTTTATTACTTCTTTGCATTTTCTTCTTCTTACTCTGTCAGAAAATTTTTACACATCTCAGCGTCCAGTGCATAGCTTTATTAAGGGAAACTGAGTTGTTAGAATGTAAGAAAAATGATCAGAAGAGAAAGGAGAAAATACTGGTTTTGCATATAATATCCACTGTTTGGGTTAATGCCTTGATGAAAGCAACTTAGAGGAGGAAAAGGTTTATTTTATCATATATGTAGCATCAAATCACGGTCTGCAATCTAGGGAACTCAAAGCAAAACTGAAGTAGAAACTATGGAAGAATCCCACACTCTCTCTAGTGTATTTTATTTTCTTGGCTTTTTTCATCTAACTTGTTTCACATTCTGGGTCCAAACCTTAGGGAAAATGCTACCTATAGTGGACTGTATCCTCCGATATCAATCAGTCACCCAGCAAAACAATCTCTCACAGAAATGTACCCAGGCCAGTCTGGAGTCTCTCAAAGACATGCTCACAGACCAATCTGAGGCAATTCTTTAACTGAGGTTCTTTCTTCCCACCTGACTCTAGGTTGTAATAAATTGACTATAAGAACATATTAGAGCCTGAGGGTGGTAGTGCATGTGTTTAATCCCAGCTCTTAGGAGGCAGAGGCAGGAGGATCTCTGTGAGCTCCAGGACAGCCAGGACTGTTACACACAGAAACAATGTCTCAAAAACCAAAACAAGTTTCCAGACAACAGCAAAAACCCTAAAACAAATTAAGACACTGTATTCCTTGTCAACTTGACACAAAAACATATACTGCTGATGTATAACCTTTCCCTTATTATTTGTCCCCAAGATTTTCATGTAAATTAACATCATGTTACTATGCAGAGTACAGCACCAAAAGCCCCACAGTCTTTAAAAAGTCAGAGCTACAAAGATTCAATATATCTTTACAACTTCAAAGTCTCTTATATATGGACTTATATAAAATCAGAAACACAAAACATCCTTCCCCATTCTACAAGGGAAGAACTGTAACATAAAATAATCACATTTAATAAAAAAAGTCTAGCAGTATCGCTCAATGCCTGAGGTCTCATGATTTTCTGAGTTCCCACAGACTTTGCCTGTCCCTCCTCTCCAACTTTGTCTTTTGGAGGGCACATAGCTTGACTCACAGGCTCAGGACAGATCCACTCCACATCTGCTACTATCTCTGGTAGGTATCTCAAGGTATTATAGTCTCCATCATCTGCAGTTTCCACTGCAACTGAGACTTTGCTTTCACCAATGCCCATTCAGGGCCTCAGTGGAGGGACTCCAACCCTGACACATGGTGCCAAGTCTCAGTAGTCCGTCATAACTCTGTCATGTCTGAAAAACCACAACAACAGTACTATCCGAGGTTTTTGTAGTGCTTACTCCAGTTTGATATGGAACCTTGGCCCCTTTAAACAAGAGTTTCTGAGTACTGAACCAGAGAGATACCTCCCCACTATCCAGGTAAAACACAAAAATTTACACCTCCGTTATGCTGGATTCTTATTAATCACACCTGCTTCTTCATCTCTGACTGGCCAGCATTCATTGTCACAGTGAAACACAGAAGCATTTACTTCAGCAGTGATGGTGTCTTGTTAATCAAAACTGATCCTTCAGCCCCAGATAACGAGCAAGAAGATTCTTGATCCAGCACATGACACAAAATCTTTTTCATTCCTCTGGAAATTTATAAGCCAGGCCTCTACTGTCTGCATTTTCTTTAGTATCATTATTATTAGTTAATTCTCCACAGAACAGCTAATTCTCATTAATTTCTGAAAACTCAATAGACTTCTATCCCAAAGCTCCCAAAAGTTTCTGGCTCTGTCCTACAATAGCACCCAAAGCATAGCAGCATGGTCAAGTCTGTGACATCAACCTTTCTCTTGGGTAGCAATTTCTGTTCTCATTGTGTTTCTGTTGCTGTGATAAACATCGTTACCAAAAGCCACTCGTGAGAGTAAAAGGTTTACTTTTGCTTAAATTCTAGGACATAGAGTCCATCATTAGGGGAAGTCAGGGCAGGAATTCAAATAGGAACTGAAGCAGGGACCATGGTGAAATATTAATTAACTGGCATATTCAGCTGGCTTTCTTATACAGCTCAGACCCAGCCGGAACAATTCCTGCAATGGTCAGGATGTTTCTCCATTAAATATCCACCAAACAATGTCTCCCAGACATACCCACAGTCCACTCTGGTGGAGGGGATTTTTCATGTGAGGATCTCTCTTCCTTGTTGACTTTGGATTGTGTCAAATTGACAGTAAAACCTAACCAAATCATGATCATCACACACACACACACACAAACGTGCGCGCGTATATACACACACACACAACTTTATGTACTTGTATGTAGGCTATGGATACAATACTTGGGAATTTATATTATATAATGGAAACTCATACAAAGCTGCTAATAGGACAAGACCTTAAAATTAATAATTGTCCCATCCCTATGACTGAATGTGATGACACAATGTTCAGCAAATCCCCAAACATAGAAGCTGAACTCCCTTTATGTCAGTTGAAACTTGTAAGGCAAAGCCATCCACATGTCATCCGCATGATCTTACATCTCATCAAATTATCACTCAAAAGAAGAGACAATTGTTACAAGACTCAGTAGTATATTTTCACAGATGGTGATGGAGGGTGGAGTGCACCAGGGTCTGTGTGTCCTGATCCTTCCTGAGAGCTGTGGATTTCAGTTGTGAACGCTTTCTGACTGTAAGTTATTTCTCACAACTCTAAACATATTTTTGGAAAGAGAGGTGAACTGAAACACTGGAAGTGTGAGTGGGGGCCTGTTGCCTCGAGACTTCCATCCATCTCTGTGTGGAGGAATCTCCTGCTAGATAAATGTTTTTACAACCATTGGTCTTTTATGGTGTGGATGTCATTATCCTCTCAGTTATGGTCACTGAGAGGTTGATGATGTCTAAATGGATGTTATTAGTATTTGCAGAAACTGCTTTGAGTTATGCTATCTGGCGCCATAGTCCAGGGGAATGAAAATAGAGAGAGAACAAGGAGAAAAAGAACAGCTTTCTAGAATATTGCTGTGCCACAGGCAACATAGCTAATTGTCTATTCTCCCAGACAGTCATCCTCAGGTATGGTGTCTGAAACATGAAAAATGTGATTTATTTAAAGTAGTATAAAGCCCTTCATCTCATTTACAGTGATATTTCATTAGGCACTATTTAAACAATTGTGCCAGATAACACAACATTATCAAGAGGAAAATTTTCAAAGGTAAAAGGGTGGCAAATTTCACAAATACTCTCGTGTCAACAGAAACTCTCTTCAATGTTCCATTTGGATATAGATGTAAAATTAATTATAATGCCTTCTAATAAGATCTAGGCTCCAAACCCCACAGTCTGAAGTCAGTAACATGTGCTTATGAACCGTGTCTGCTAAACCTTGTCTGCATAGGATGCTTGCATGCCTACATACTTCATCTTTAAACATATAATGAAAGGCTACAATTGATGGAAACAATGCTATCATCACTCCTGCAGAAGTCAACATTCCAAAGGACAAAAATATTTACGACTGTGGCAGAAATCTCAGATAAACAAGGACAAAGTTCTATGTTCAAACCCTTGCAAAAATAATCCTTCACCTGGAATTATATACCTTTGATATAGAGTTCTCAGAGCAGTTATATGCGGTGGTGATCATTATGAAGAAAGAATAGAAGGGGAGAGGAGGGGAAAGGAAGGGGAAGGAGGAAGGTAGGCACAAGAAACGGCAGGACAGAAGAAGAGAATGAATCTCCTCCACAGCTTTCACTGCTGGAATAATAGAACTAACAGAGGTGCATTCTCTGGAGTTATTGCATGCTGGTCCAGTCTAAATCTACATACATTGAACTTACAAATTCCCTTTATGTTATTCCAGAAAAGGGTAGTCTATGTTGTCTCTCTTATTTATCAAGGCACCATATATGCCCCTGAATTTCCCATTTTTCTAAAATATGTTTTGCAGATAGGTTTCTGCAAATAGGTTTGCAGGTAGGTTTGATGACATTGAATTCCCTATGCAGGAAGCCATAGGATGGCCCTCACATAGCATACTAATTCAGCTTCCAGCATCCTAAGTATGTACTCTAACAGAACCACACCACAGCCCTCACCTCAGTTAATTTCTAACCATGCTCTTAGCCTCAACTTTGATTCAGTCTTCCTTTTCCTCAATACATTGTCTTCTCATTGCCCATCCGCCTCATAACCAATGTCAACCCAGCAAGGATTTTCTAGGACTTTTTGCTGCTACTAAGAGCACAGCTTCCACGTGGATACCCTGTGTCAGCCCATGTGGATTCTACGAGCCTTGACGCAGATTCATTACTATGTTCCAACAGACCCTACAACTTATTAAAACTTGCTACATAGTGGCTATCTGGGTTATCATTTTAAAGTAACAGTCAAAAGATAAACATAAGAGTCACCCTAACAAATTCTAGATAGTCTCTGCTAAGCTCCTTATTCATTCCTCTGGTGTCCTGGTTTCTAAGCTGTAGAAGAAGAGTGGTATGGCAGCCTGGTGAGTCAACACAATATATTTTGGGGAACAAAAATAATAAAATTATTTCAACTGAAACTTTAACAAAAAGCACTTCAATTAAAAAGTAAAGTTCATTATATCAAAGTCGCTGATAGTGACAGTGATTGTGAATTTAGAATGTATAAATCAATATATAATAGATACATAATAGATACACCTTCTGCACTAAGAATCCTTCAGCATACATTATACCCATAAGCTCTCTGAGATAGAAATCTTGCCCTCCCTGTGCAAGTCTTCTGTGTCTATGATCACTCACTGAGGCAGAACCTGACTACCTTCTAAGTAAGAAGATCAAGATTGTAAAATTAATAAACTGTTGAATGGCTAATATCTAAAATGGATTTTCCTCAGTTATTATACTATTATTTAACCTTGTGGGGGGAAGAAGTGAAATGAAATGAAAGAAAATACATTTATATTCAATATATATTCTCAAATATGCTTGATTATTGGGTTATCAACAGTGGAGATAAAAGATAAAATAGGGAATTAGAAAAAAACATAACCTGGAAATTAAAAAGCACAAACGTGGATGTCAATCAGTGGCTGCATCTACCCATGGTGTTCATTTTGAGTCTATCTTAACAACAAAATACTCTTTTTTGAAATAATCTTATTCACATATCCTTCTCCCCATTCCCTCACTCTCACATCCTCCCATGCTATTCACCGACCCCCTAACCTACTCCCCACCCACTCCCCAGGGATAGTGAGACCCTCCATGAGTGATCATCAAAGTCCATCACATCATTTGGGGGAGGGCCTAGACCCTCCTTTCCGTATCTGGGCTGCAATAGTATCCCTCTATAGGGAATGGGCTCCCAAAGTCCATTTGTGACCTAGGAATAAAATCTGGCTCCAATGTTAGAGGTTTCATATGCTGCCTTGGCCTCCTAGCTGGTGCCCACATTCAGAGGGCTTGGTTCAGTCCAATGCTGGTTCCCCTGCTTTACAACTAGGGTCTGCATGCTCTCATTAGGTCAGGTCAACTCTTTCAATGGGCATCTCCAGCACCTCTTGGTTCATTTGTTCATCTCTCCTTCCTCTCCACAACTAGGTTCTGAGAGAACAGCTCAGTGTTTAGCTGTAGATGCCTATTTTGGCTTCGATCAGCTACTGGGTCAAGGTTCTAGGAATGGAAACCAAGGTACTCAACAATCTCATTATAGGAGAAGAGCATGAAAGGCAGCCTCTCCATCACTGCCTAGATTCTTAGGTGGATCCCCTACCATTTTCTCTGTGCCAGACCTCTTTCCAAATCTGTACTTTTTAGGATTAAACTCTTTAATTCCTATTGCTAACAATGTATCCTCAATAGTAAAATAATAGAATTTTCTCATGACCAAAATCTTCTGTGTGAACATGAAAATTATCCAAAAAAGGTTCTTCTGGAAGTACCTGCACACTTGAGTTTATAACACCCAAAATATGTGTAGACCCACATTCTTGATGGATGAAAAATGAGAGATCAACAGGTGCAGGTGATAGGATGTCACATGACCCCATAAAAGGACATATATGTAGCAAGAAAGTTACCACTGGATCTTTATGGCATCTGAACTATAGAGCACAGGCAATGTTCACTTCCCTACAATTGCCAAGGGGAACTTGAGAGCAGAGATAACAGGGCTGGCTTCCTTTAGGTGTATTTCATCAAATCAGTGAGCCATTGTAACCATGGAAGAAATGTTTTTCATAACTTATTCATAAAATAAGAAGAAGCATTAATCTTTTAAAATGGGGGAATTGGAGCTGGCAGTCTGAAATACCTACCTTGCAAGCACAAGAATCTGAGTTCACTATCCAGAACCCCAGTAAGACAGGGCTAGTACATACTTATCATGCCAGGGCTGAGGACATAAGAATAGAAAAACCCTGGGGCTTACTGACCAGCCAGCCTAGACTACGTGGTGACTTACAGAATAGTAGTAGACCCAC
Organism: Mesocricetus auratus; assembly: GCF_017639785.1. Classification (NCBI taxonomy): domain Eukaryota; kingdom Metazoa; phylum Chordata; class Mammalia; order Rodentia; family Cricetidae; genus Mesocricetus; species Mesocricetus auratus. Next base: position 2,736,577 of record NW_024429212.1, on the reverse strand, counting down.
CCTACCTCAAAAGACAAGGTTCACAGTGCTTGCGGGACAACACCTGAGGCTGGCCTCTGACCTACACACACATACTCTTCCCTAAACACACATCTGTGTTAATAAATATTTCAATTCACATATATAAAATTAGAAAATTAATATAAGAATATGAAGGCAAAATCTGTTATGGTCTACATGTTGACAGCTGGCATTTTTACTCTGCTTTAATATGTTGTACAATATTTGGGACCCAATATCTGAGAATTCAATGAATATAAAATAGGAGAGCTGACACAGATTCTGCTGGACATAGGCTCTGTGTGTAGATTTGTCCCTCCCTGTACACAAGGGTGCTGTGTTCTCCCTGTCTTACACAGAACTGAAGGCCAGTACACACTTCACCCATGTTGAGTGGTGTTGGGGAAGTCCTGTGTATATGTCAATAAATTACTGCTGGCCAATAGGAATCTAGATAGGTGGGGCTAGGAGTCCAGGAGGATTCTGGGAAGGAGAAACACAGGAGAGTTCGAGATGTAACCGCCATTGGGTAGGAAGCCCGGAACTATTCTCCGGTAAGAGAAATACTTAGATTAACAATTATGGGGTAATTACTTAAGTCAGAGCTAGCCAGTAAGAAACAAGCAAGGCCAACAGCTTCATAATTAATACAGCGCCTTGTGTGTTATTTGGGGACTACAATGTGGCAGAGCCCAGGCGACTGGCGGGTGATATACCAAAGCGGCTAGCAAGAAAAAGCTTCTCTTTACAGAGTGGCATCTTGTGGTTTTGGGTTCTTTATCTACAAATGAGTCTTCTGGGTAAAACATAAACCTGAGCATGTAAGTCTAACCTGATCCTTCGGGCCTGAGGTGTGAAGTAAGAGGTCACACACTCAAACACTGGGACTATCATTACCCATTCTATGGCACCATTCGCTCCCCCATGCCCAAGGAACCTCAGATGTTCTGTAGGAATGACACAGTGCATAAGGAACTGACACATGAAAAAAGCTCTAGTCTGTGCATAGCCCATTGGGGAGGCACCTAGAGAGTAGGGGAAAACTTCTTGCCATTTTTGTGTTTAATTTTCAGCGGGCAAATGCCTGCTATTCAGTTTCTGTTGCAAACAGAGGTTGGTACAGTCAATTCTGTACTGTTTGTGGTTCAATGCAAAAATGAGCAGAGTACATCCCATGTCTGGATAGGCCATGCCACCCTAGCTTGTGAAAGACACTCTATTGTGTGTCAAGCTGTGTTCTGGCTCAGTGTGGTTATCTGAGGGTGTTCTTCTCATTAGTCAGCACACACTTTCATGAGCACTTAGACCAATCTCATAGTGAGGCAGAATCATAGAGCCATGCATCCCTTATATCAGGACAGATACTGTGCCTAAAATTCAGAAGAATAATCTTATGAAATAAATATGAATTATTTTAGTTCTGTCTATTGAATAGAATTTCTCTTTCTAAAATATATGGATGGAGACAATCCAATATCTTTTGTTAATAAGCAAAGCTGAATGAGTGAAGACATTTCTAAAGTGCTCTTTGAAGATATTTTATAGTGCCTTGACTTTTATAGAAAAAAGCACACATATGAGTTATATTTTTAGCAGTATGATTGCTACATATCCTCCCCATCAAAACATTTGAGAAGGTTTAATTTATTCTTGGTGGAATTAAACTACAAATTGTTAAGAAGTTTTCTGAAGGAAATTATTGCTATACAATGAGGAATTCTAATAGCCTTTTACTCAATGAAAACGACCTCAGATTCTTGGTCAACGCTGATTCCACAGAAAAGCAGTTGCTTTGTGATCTAGAATCTCCACAGTCCACAGGATTTTCAATTGACACAATGTTAGTGTCATGGGCAGCGCTGTGCATACACTTAGACATAGCTGGTACAATGCAGAGTGTTCTCTCAAGTGCCTGCTGTGATACATTGTCACATGCTCAGTAGGAAGTAGGCTCTTCTGCACACTACCAGTTTACAAACTACTCAAGACAAGGTCCCTGTAGCAAAGGAGCTGAGGACCGTTTTCAAGAAGAAGATAAAATTCCTGGATGACATGTCTGGATGCTCCTTCTATAGCTGTGGGTGGGTCGTCTTGACAGGATATACAATCACCTCACACAAAACCGATGGGCACATCTGTGAGGAATTGCGTAGATTCCATTATCTGGGGTGGGGATTTCCACTCTGAAAGCGGGCAGTACAGCATCCTGGCTGTGCTCAAGGACTGAACACAAAGAGCTAACCCTTCAGACTTATCTCTGCATTTCCTGAATTGGGAAACATTATGACTAGTTGCTTCAAGCTCCCACCACCATGACAGACTGTGTCCTCCAAATACAGCCAGAAAATACCCTGCCTTCCTGACTTGTCTCTTGGCAGAAACTGTGTAACAGTGCTGAGATGTGACCATTGCAAGCAACAGCTTACACACAGCAACAAGAACTGGCTCCATGTCTGATAGAAATCGGAGAAACGTTCCACAAGGCACAGCATCAAGTTTTAGTAGGAAACAAAAGCAGATGGAATCACATTAGATCAGGCAGATGATCTAAGATAAGAGGTTGATCAGTTTAGTCCAAATCATCTCATTAAGAATTTTCTTGGGGAAGGTTTTTTATATGTGTTTACTTGTAGGGTTAAAGAGATCTATAAAATTATATTAATTACTTTTCTTACTGCTCTGATAAAATACCTGACAAAACAAGTTAGGAGATGAAGGGTTGCTTCATTGAGGCACATAGTTCATCATGGCAGGGGTGGTTGAGTGATGGCGGGAGCATGTGTACATAATCTCTGAATCTGCTATAAGAAAGTAGAGAGACATAAACAATGGTGCTTCGCTAACTTTGCTGTTTTCATTTGGTCAAGGATATCAGTGTATGGAGTGGTGCTGCCTATGTTTAGGGGGAATTACCTAATGAACTCAATTAACACGATTTAGAAAACACCACACACACACACACACACACACACACACACACACACACAGAGAGAGAGAGAGAGAGAGAGAGAGAGAGAGACAGAGACAGAGACAGAGACAGAGACAGAGACAGACCATGGTATTTGACAATCAATATTAACCATCATCAACTCTGGCCCTTGGCAACCTATGTGTATCACTTTCAGCCATAATCATTACAAGATAAACCCACACACCAATTAATTTCAGTTTAGCATTTAGAAATATAAGTATACAAAACTTTGGCTGAAAATGAAAAAAAAATAAAAACAACGGGAGCTCATTGGAGAGATGAAAATGAAGACCATGGAAAGAGAGACAGAACTGAGACTTTCCAGTCATCAGACAGGAAAGGAATGATTTATATTAATTCATTTTCTGTAGATTGGGAACACTCTAGAAAACAAAGGGTAGTGGTAAATCTAGGAGGGTGTCAATGTTTTCTTGTCCAGGTCTCAAGTGGTGTCATTTTTAGCATCTCTCACAATGCCTTGACAATTACTTTTCTCCACCTTGTGTCTTCTCTATTGAGGCTGTGGGCCCTGGGACATATGATGTCTTCCAAAATGCCTTGGAATTGATGCACAGAACTTCCAATCAGTCTAATCACTACAACAAATGATTTTGAGTTTTTAATGCATAATAAATGTGCCAGCATCCAAAAAACCCATTTAAATACCAAGGAAATAACAAAATCATATTCCAGATTATACTCTTTCCTTCTTAAACAAAATCATCTTTCTGAATTTGTGGGATGAATTCTACTGCCCATCAAAGAGATGAAAGAGAGAGAACTCTGCTGGGTTCTCCAAGTGAGTCAGGGGTGGGGTGGCCTACTTATGGCACTCCCTTGGATGAGTGATCTTTGATCACTGGCAGCTGGTCCTGTGCTGAAACAGATTTTTAGCTGTTTCACACAGAGTCAGATGTCTTTAAATGTAAAGATGTAAAACAGTCATAAATTATTTCAGTGATGTCAAAACAGTGAGTCACGTTATGGCAACTATTTAAAAATATTAACTTTCACTTTCTATTAGGAATGCAAACTCTCTGGAAGCTTTTTGTAGCAACCTGTCTGGATGAAAATGCATGAGTAGGATAGGGTGTGAAGGGCAAATTTCATTGGATGAACAACAGGTCAAAGCAGAAGACAGTGTGAGTAGCTCTGGGACTCACTGAGACATGAGAAGGATGAAGAAGGAATAGAGAGGCCTTGGTTCCTCCCCATTCCTTTCCTGTTAACTGAGCTCACATAGATCAGTGCTCATTCCCACACATTCCAGAGATCTAGGAGAGAGGAGGCTTAGACCTTTCCAGAATGAAGTAGCTGAAATAGCATCACTGGGACCATTATGTTAGAAGAGTCAATTTGAGGTTATAACAGAGGAAGAGAGCGAAAAATAAAAAAGAATAAATTATATGGAAGAAAGTAAAACCATGCTAGAGAAAGCACAAAGCAAGGATTAGAATTCTTTAAGAGGAACACTGCAAGGGGAACCCTTGCCTGGACCATGCTTAGACAATAGGACAAAACAGTCACAAATAAGTTCCCTAAATAGCAACAAAGCCATGTGGAAGTAAAAACAATCGGGACCATTATCTGATGCTAATGTAAACAGGGGTCTTGTCAAACCATTACTATCCTAGCAAATACATGATCATGATAGTGATGGAGACATTGGCCAGTCTTCCTGAAGACTCCATTGACCCTGGTTTGCCACATCCAACATGTCAACTAATTATCACCTAGAAGTCACTTTAAGTTGCCCCTAAACATATAGTTGCTGGGTAGATGAAGAAATAAAATTATCTGCCTCCCTCATTGATTGTGTGACTGCAATACATGGGTATGAAGAGGTCTTAAGCCAAGACTCCCAAGTATTCTACACAGCAGTTGGGCTCCTATTCTTACGTTTGCACAAATAACAGATAGAGAAACAAAACACCCCCCCCCCACACACACAGAGGGGCATGTGGATGCAAAACACCTAATGAGGATAAACCCCAAAAGACATCTAAATTGTTTCCAAAGATACTCAGTCCTACCTCGTGGGAAAGGGGAGAGCTTCCAATTCCATCCTTCCATTTCATAGGACAGTCTCCTGACTGGGTGCCAGCCTTGACAGAGGTGGATCTGTTTTCTCTTTCTCTCCCCCCTCCATTTGATCCACCCATATCCCTGCTTCCTTTTCCTCCTTCTCTTTCCTCCTTCCTACCTCCCTGTTCTTCCTCTTTCCTCTTCCGTGATAGACTTTGCCACTAACCTTTCAGGAGTGCCCCACAGTGCTGAGCATCACATGCAGCTCCCTTGTCTCTCCCTGTTGAGCCTTTCATCTCAGAGAAAACCCCCAGCCTGTCAAGTAGGTTCCTGCTTTCCAGCTTCAGACATGGGCAGGATACCAACATGAAGTTTAACAAATCATCAAGGGTGTGTTTATTTTTGTTGCCCTCACAACAGTCCATGTACTGAACTATGTTACACCTTTTCCCAAAGGGTATATGAATGTCACAATGTGCCCAGTGGCTGTCTGAGAGCCATCTCCCTGCAGCTGTGCTCATTGTGTCTCACCTCAGCAGCTGTCCCTTGCATAGCAACATGAAGAGTCCGGAGTGGAGGCATGCAGACCCCGTCCTTTCAACATCACAGGGGGATATAAGTTAGCATTTGCTGCTAGATGGCTCAGCTCTGTTTTCTGGTTTATGCCAAATTGTTGTTTTAGAAGAAATGCAGAGATGGTCTCCTATCCAGTCTTGCAGGCAAAAACCTGGAGTTGTCACTCTACTCTGCCAGAAAAAAAAGTATACAAAATCCAAACTCGTTTTTAGATCATTCAGAGTAGTGTCACAGGGCATGTTGCAGTACTTGACATTGGAGAAAGAGGGGACAAGAGGGAGACAAAGTTAGTAGCAAAACTCAGATGTACAGATCTCTGCAGGATCCAGAGTGGGGACAGACAGAGATGAACTTTAACTGATGGATTGCAGCAGCCTTGTTCTGAGCAAATGTAAGACCTAAAACTCCAGGCTAGCCTGAGGCCTGTGTGTGCTAACCACCTCAGCCCAAAGCTCTACTAGGTTCATGGTGACTCTGAGAGCAAAATTACCTTCTGTTTCCAGTTTGTGGGGAAAGAGCTTTTAAGTATGCTGAGACGTAATGATGATCATATCAAGTTCCTCCATTTTTACCAAAACTAAGCAGATGTTGTAAGGAAACTGTAGATGATTTCCCTCCTGAACATACCCACAACAATATAATACTTGGTACAATTTTTGCAAAATAATCCCCACAATGCATTAGAATCCCACAGAGACTACCTGTGGTTTATTCGGGGTGTAAAAGGCTAGTCCAGCATTCAGAAATCAATTAATGCATTCTAGCCATCAATTATCAGATGGAAGAGTACAAAGCACATGGCCATATTAACTGATGTTGGAAATCATTTGATAGATCACAGTCTTTGTTCACTGAAATCTCACTACCATAACTGCAGAAAAGGAAACCTAAGTAAAATCTTACTGATAAGAAACTCAAAGGTTCTCTAAAATCAACTGTAGGAACAGGTCAAGCTCTTCCCCTTCTGTTATAGTTTTAATCACTTTAACAAATGCAAGAGGATAACAAAAATAACATTAAGAATAAAGGAAAGAATACAAAAAAGTTAACCACTAAAGATGAGGGAATAGTCTAGGAGAAACTGTGAGGACTAGAACAACAGTAACAAGTAACCTTTTAGAACTAGTAAGCAGCTACAGCGATGTCAAGGAACAAAATGGTTAAAGAACCAATGGATGGCCTGCATGCTCATAAGGAAGAGGCAGGTTTGCAAATCACAGGAGAGTTTGTATCATCAGCCTGGAAACATACTTCTAAGCCATACATACAAGAAACTATCCACAACATTGGGTAAGGGATGCAACAAAACTGAAGGGGGCAAAGTAAAAGAGAAGAGTGGAGATACTGTATGTTTATAGACATGGGGGAAGATTCGAGATTGACAGGATGTCAGTTATTCAAGTCTCATATGTAGATTCAAGGCTGTACAAATCAAAATCCCAGAAAGTCACTTTTAGAGATCAAAAAGTAGCCTGTGAGGTTCACAGGGAGAGGCACAGGACCTATAGCCAACAGGGGAACTGAAAGAGAAAATCAAAACGAGAAGAGATTGCTGCAAAAAAAAAAAGACATGAATTTGGAGGGAAGGGTCAGGGGGAATTAAAGGAGGAAATGGTGTTTGATATTATCATATTTTACTTTATGGAATTCAAGATTGAAGAGACTGCCTAAAGTATATCTTTTATTAAAAACTCTCAGCTATATCAAGAAATGGTGGTCTTGTCAATAGAATTCAGGAAGACTTCTTTGGAGTTTGTCTCCGCACGACATTGGATGAGGCAGGGTGTTCTCAGTTATAGCAGCTGCACAGTTCAAGAAGTGACCAAGTGAGAAGCTAGGACTCTCTGCTATGATGCATGGCACCTTTGACCTGTGTGTCAGAAGAAGCCTTCCTCTTGGTTTAAATCAATGCTGTGCAGACAGAGGGAGCATTGGTATAGAATCTCTCTGGGGACTATGTGACTCAGACCTTGGTTGTTTTAATTTTCAGTGAGAAAAATCTAGCTCCTATTAAAAACCACGAATGGGACCAAAAGCTATGCTGGCCAGATAACAAAGCAACTTGTAATGGTCCAGACTCAATCCTTAGGTACTTTTCATTCCTATGGAAAATTTCCATTCTTTAAAAAAAAAGCAGTTTTTAGTACTGATTTCCAAACCCAGAAGGCACATGTTTTCACATGATTTACAGACAATTTCTAGAAAGGAACCCTCTAACTTCCATACACTGGCTAGGATCATGCTTCAGTTTAGTAGTTTCTTGTCTCCCATGTTTGTTGAGTCACCCATGTTAACAGCATATCTTCAATGTTCTAGATTCTCCAGTAGGGAATTAGACTATAGGCAGAGGCCACAGTCCTCATCTGATGTGACTAAAACGTGGAAAAAAGAAAAAAAATCACGCACATGAATGAACAGTGGTCATACACCATGGGGCCTGCCTGTGATGTCAACCACAGATGCTAGGTATCATGAGCCAAGAAGAGAAGAAATACTCCTAAAGGCAACCAGTGCAGCTATCTGAACACAATCAGTGCCTGAATTGCATCCACGAGAACATCTGGAGTTCTGGGCTTACTGAAACGTGGGGATTTATTTAAGATTTCACATGTTTATTTAAAACTGACCCACAGAAGCCCAGTCAATTAAGGGATCTAAATATTGCCCATAGCAAGAAGAAAAAAATGAAAGTGGCCCTCTGAGGTAACCCATTGCAAGCCATATCCCTACTATGCTGCTGATGGCTCTTCATTGAAAAGTCATGTGATTAGAAACAGGAGAGCTATCATGTAGGGGACCACGGGTTGTTTATTTTAATATATAGGCTGAGAGTCATCATGTGTCCTCTGGCACCAGACTCAATTTTGCACATGGTCACTTAATTCAAAACTAGCCCCAACTAGCAGACATTTAGCTAGTTAGACCAAGTTGATACTTTTCAGGGTGTGCAAAGTTGATTACATGGGCTTGCTGCCTAAGACGCTGTCAAGGGCTCATGTGTACCCCCAGATCAGAAGCAGAAGTTCTTAGTGCCTCAGGAAATCAACAGGTGTCAGGATTTGAGACAAGTGCTTTAGGGAGATGATTAAAGATAATTGAGGTCAACTGTAGGGGTGAACAGGGATTCCTAATCCAGTATGACTGTTGTCCATACACTGTAAGAAGAGCATATGAGGACAAGATGATAAAAGTATACCATCTGCAAGCCAAAAAGAAGGCCTCCAGTGTGATCTGGGGCAGATTCTGCAGCCTAGACTCCCAAGAACGTGACAAGTCTTCTCAGTAGTTCTGCAAGCCAGGGATATCATCTGGTCCTTGGCGCCAACATCTGAGCTTTAGTCTCTTCCTACCATTTGGGACCCAACCTCTTTAGTTCTGACCAGCAGGCTAGTACTGGTTCATCCTAGGATGTTTGTTCAACCTCCATCCCTCTATGAACACCAGGTGGCTTTGCAAATCAGTGACTGATGCCTAGAAAGTTCCCTGTACATTTGATAAACAGAAGCAAACACACTATCTATCTAAGGAGTATTTAATAAGGTTCTTTTGATTTCAGCAGGACATAACAAAATTATTTCCTTTTCCATAGTCCAAGACAGTGCAAAAATCACATTTACAGTTATTTACGTGTGCATAACCATATGACAAGTTGCTTGAATTTTTTGTTCTTTCTTCCATCATGTGGGTCTCTGGTATCTAAGTCATTAGGTGCCCTTCCTGCTGAAACGTCTTGATGCCAATGTAAATTTTTAATAAAAACATGTATTTTATCAATCCAGATCATGATTTCAGTGTAATATTCTTTGAAAATTGAAAATTGAAGGCTGTACGAGAAGAGAAATGGAATACACATTAGGTGTAGTCAAGACTGAAAAGCTGATTATTCCTATCTCAATTATTCTACACTCAATTTTGAATGAAGAACTGAAGTTTATGTTTTGCTTTTCCAAAAGTAAAGACTGTCCAAATGAAGGAAAAATAAAACTAACAAAAAGACAATGCCTGCCTCTGTAACCCAGTTCAGAAGACACACTATACAGCAGTATGCTACCAGACTACTTCAGATGAATACAGTAATCACACTACATTCTGGGAGACACTGTTGTTGAGCACTGACATTCCACTAGATTCACCTCAGTGATAATCTATGCCTCCCACTCAGAGCACTTAGGAACAACTGTCTCACATCTAAAGTGGGGGTCTTAAGTGTGGGTTCCTCTCCAGTGGGTTGTGAAATGCTACTAGATATCTGGGAAATGCTTCTGTCACAACTGGCTGTGACATGGGCAATATTTAATTTATATTAATTTCTAATATCTTTTACTAACCATTCTAAAGAGTTTTTTGAATTGTTAGTACTCAATGCCTATGATTCCACATGAATGAACCTTGCTATTAAAAACTCAGCAAACAGAATTTGTAGCTGTAAACACAAAACCTAATAAATACTTTAAAATACTATTTATAGAAGGAAGAGGGCAGTTCTGTGCTTCAAAGTCAACCTGAAGTATACATAGCAAAAATGTAATTCTCATATGATTATGAAAAGATGGAATATTTACTGAGTACAGAAGATGCACATAGTTGTAGTACATGGTGTTTGAAATGAGCAGGGACCTTATTTGCCTTCTAAAAGCTGGTGTGACTCTTGCATGTTTTATTGTCTTTCAAATAACTGTGATAGAATTTGATTTTCAATTCATATTTTATTGATTGCCATTAAATTGATGTGTATGCCATTAAAGGGAGAAAATCACCACATAGCTCACTGGAAGCATTGCTACAATATTGAAATGTCTAAAAATCTTGTGAAACATTCTGAATTATGGATTATTTTTTGCTGCTACTGTTACTTCACAAAAGACAGGAAGACAGGGGCTAACACTAATGCCGTTGGGTGTCAATGATCATGTTGTCACGAACCTGATGTTTTCTTTTCTCATTACCATGAGCACAGCAACGTGACACTGATGCCCTAAAGCAGCCCAGGCTAGTAGGAGGCTGGCATTGAGAGTCACACTGTCAGAAAAAAGGAGCCCTTCCTTCAAGTAAAGGATGACCTCCATGTTTGCTCCTTCTCTCTTTACTTCTCATTCACTGGGATTACAGGCATCTGACCTTGCTATGTATATACATTGTTAGCGAGCAAATCCCTGCTTCATACATACTAGGCAAGCACACTAGTAGTTGAGTTACATCCCAACACTGCATTTTAGAATATATAGGAGAACCAAAAATCGATTTTTTCTTCATTTGATAGTCTTTTTAAATTTCATATGCCTACATAGAATTGAGTTAATTACAGAAAACTAACATTTAAAGATTTTTATTTATTTAAATTAGAAACAATAGCATTTTATATATCAATCCCAGCAACCTCTCTCTTCCATTCTCCCATTCCCCACATTGATCCTCATCCTATCCCTCTTCTGCTCCATAGTAAGGGTGAGGCCTTCTATAGGGGATCATCAAAGTCTGTCACATCATATGGGGCAGGGCCTAAGCCCTTCCCCATGTGGCTAGGCTGAGAGAGTATCCCTCTATGTGGAATGGGCTCCCAATGTCAATTCATATGAATGTTGTTCAATTACCAGGGGACCCACAGACTTCCCATGCCTCCTAACTGACACCCACATGCAGGGGTCCTTATCCCATCCTATGCTGGTTTGCAAGCTGTCTGGGGTCCATTAGCTCCCCTTTGTTCAGGTTAGCTGCAGAAAACTAACTTTTTTCATAGTGTAAAGATGAAGCATCTATTATTCAAATGTGAATATTCCAAAAATCCTCCACCAAAAGAGCTATAACAAGGCACAACATTTACCTATGCTTTCTCTTGCTTTACTGTAATTCAACACTCACAATCCCCATGCCCATATTTTTATCAGCTTTCAGAACACCAAGAATTCAGGTCCAAAAATGTATGAGGGTTTTCTACCCCACTGGTGTTTATCATCTTGTTGTATAATCAGTTAATGAAAGCTTTGCCTCTTGCTAGTTATGACTCCCTGATAAGTATGATTGTGAGTACTGGAGAATGGTTTATTCCCTAATTCAATTTGTACCCAGTGCCTACATGAAAAGCACATGGAAATTGATTAAATATCTCTTGAACAAATGATAAGTGTGACCGAACATAAGGTTCACTGATGAAAATGGTAAAATGAAAATGAAAATGTAAAATAAATTTTATGTATATTCAAAAGTTTACTACTTGCATAATGAATTGAAAGAGTTGGTGTCATATATTTACAGAAGCCCTGGAATGACTATGGGTCCAAGATGGCTCCATGTTAAAAACAGAGCTGAGCTAGATCTTATAGGATGAGGGTGTTCACTGTGTTTGAATTCTGTGACAAAATCATGTTTAGGAGACACATGATGAAAACCCAAAGATCTATTTATGGATTTTGAAATTGTTATCACTGTCTCCTTCTAGAATGGCCAAGCATGTCATTCACCAAATGGAAGAGCAGTCCACATGTTCTGCAAACTCAACCAGCTGGAATATAAAATTTTATGAGGAAGAGTACATTTGTTGGGGAACATGAGTTCACACTTTCCACTTAATCCTCCCTAAATAATAGACTATATAATTATGTAAAGTTTGCATTGAAGTAATCTGCATGCATGGGAGGATATACCCAGGATGATATATGCAAATATTGTTTCAGAAAATAGACCTGAGCATCTAGTGGGGAAGAAGGCCAGCATGAGGCCAAGGCCTGTGATAATAAGAAACAACTGTACACCGAAAATCTATTTTTTCAAGTGTACAGATGCATCAGTGTGTATATGTATATGCAGACCACAGGTCAAGGTTGTCCCTCACTTAGTTGTCTATCACTTAGTTGATTTTGAAGAAGGGCTTCTTCGTTGACCTGGAGCTCACAGGTTGCAGTAGGCTCAGTGACCTGAATCCCAAGGGCCTATTTCCTAAATGCTGAGAATGAAACTGCATATCAAATACACGTGGCTTTGCTTTTGGATTCTGGGGTCAGACTCAGACCCTCATGCTTACTTGCATGCTGTGCACTTTCAACACTAAGCTGTCTCCCTAGCACCTGCCTTTACGTTTTTCTGCATAAAAGTATTAACATAAAACAAGGAGAATCATAATTGCTGCCACAGGGTGAGAGACTGGGAAGCCAGAATGGGCAACCTTCCAGAAGGATAAGTCAAGGCAAACAATGGAGAATTGAGCCAGTTGCAGGAGATAAGGTTCTTTAAATAGCGCTGACATGCATAGCTATGGGGAACGGCATGCATTATTTGTATTTTATAGAGAGTAATATACCTATTGCATTTATATGGTGTTCTTAAAAATTTGCATTTATATAAGAAAATTCTACCTCAAAGGTTTAATGGATGAAAATTTCCTCCTTGTCTTTAGAGAAATGAAAAATGATACAAACACATAAACAGGATAGAGAGATCATTTTCACTTCATTCTCATATAGATTCCTCAAAAATGATAAAATAGAAAAACACAGACAGATAGAAGAATAGCAAGATAGCTTTGTCTAGGTAAGTCTCTCAGCTCTTATCCCAAAGAAAAGTGTTCATGTAATGTGTATCTGTGCATATGTTGATGTGTGTATTTTGTGTAAGTGGGTCCCCATGTAGGTGACATGTACATGTGTCTGGAGGTCAGAGGACAATGCCAGGTGTTATCTTCAGAGACTATCAACCTTCTAGCTCTGAAAAGGTCTTTTTTTTTCATTTAATACTTTCTATTTTCTCTTCTCTTTTTTATTCAAATTAGAAACAATCTGGTTTTACAAGTCAGTCCCAGTCTCCTCTCCTTTCCCTCCTCCCCTGCCCCCCAGTGACCTCCCATCCCATCCCCTTTCTGTTCCTCAGGTAGGGTGAGGCTTTCCATGGGAATCTTCAAAGTCTGTTACATCATTTGAAGAAGAGCCTAGGCCCACCACTGTGTGTCTATGTCGAGAGAGCATCCATCTATGTAGAATGGGCTCCCAAAGTTCAATTGTACAGTAGGGATAAATACTGATCCCCACAGAATGCCAAGGCTTCCTAACTGACATCCACACTTAGGGGGTCTGTGTTAGTTCTATGCTGGTTTTCCAGCTATCAGTCTGGGGTCCATGAGCTCCTCATTGTTCAGGTCAGTTGTTTCTGTGGGTTTCTCCAACCTGGTCTTGACCCATTTGTTCATTACTCTTCCCTCTCTGCAACCGCATCCCAGGAGTTCATTTCAGTGTTTAGCTGTGGGTGTCTACTTCTTCTTCCATCAGCTACTGGATGAAGGCTCTAGGGTGACATATAAGGTATTCACCAATCTCATTATAGGGGAATGGCATTTAAGGTAGCCTCTCCACTATTGTGTAGATTGCTAATTGGGGTCAACATTGTAGATATCTGGACATTTCCCTATTGTCATATTTCTCTTTAAACCTATAATGGCTTCCTCTATTATGGTATTTCTTTTCTTGCTCTCCTCTATTCTTCCCCTGACTCAGTCTTCGTGCTCCCTCCATGTCCTCCTCTCCCCTTCTCTCTTTTAGTGACCTAATGCACACTAAGTAATCCAGACTGGCTGCAAAGCAAGCCCCAGGGACTGGCATTCTTTCAGCTCCTCAGCACATGCACCTATTCCTAGTTCTTGTACACATGCTCTAAGGATCAAATTCCTAACGTTTGCAAGGCAAGCACTTTACAGACTGAGCCTTCTCTATAGCCTGTCCATGTTATTTTGATAGAGTTCCTAAGAATGGAAGATATTGATTGGGAAAAAATAATAGCAGATTCGTGACAAAGAAAGGAAAGCAGATATATGTGACTAACCTACTGATTGCTCATTCTAGCTGCAGGAAGAACACAATGGAAGACCTCTGCTGAGGAAACACTGGGTGGGAAGCGAGCCAGGAAAGACACACTCTATAGGATTCACACTTCTAAACCACTCAGTAAAGATCTGAGGTAGTACACACCTCGGCACCCTTGTTTTCAGTAAAATTAGATATCAGATCAGTTTAATGAAAATCAATTGAGACATGGTATCACTGTGCAACCCCCGTGAACCACAAACTTGTGATCCTCCTGCTTCTGCTTCCCAAATATGGAGTATTACGTGTTCACTGTCATGTGCCATATACTTGGAAAACTATAAGAGGCAGGTCTTAGAAGGGTGACAAATCATTCCTTGAAGGTCAGAAGAGCAAGGAAACTACAAGACAGAGTTGACAAAGACATAAATGTAGGCTAATAAAAACATAAACAATCATTCATCTATAAAGAATTATCTAAGTTCACATGATGATTCTGTAGCAATGACTACTGAACATCCTCTCTAATAAGAAAAAGAATGGCATGGATACTCCAACCACAAGGATGAAACATTTTCTCTGTTGCCTAGATGTCTGCTTGGTTGGCCAACCTAGTTATCCACTGAACTGACTAAGTCAGTCTAACTTCTCCAGGTACCCACAACTCCCTATAGAATAGTGGTCCTCAGTTGTGGGATAACATCTTTGAGATGAGGAAAAAGCATATCACTGACTCATGGGATATTGCCCAAGCTTCCCTTGATCATATTTGCCCAATTGAGGACTCTAAAAAGTAATGAACCATACTTTCTGCCCTGCTTGACTCAAGAGGAGTAATGAATTTACCATATCCCACAGGTGTCAGAGCTGGTTTTTGTGTAAAATGTGCAGTTTCCATGAATGCCATAGAGGCTCAAAATGCACAGATGCAAGAACTGTAGGCTTTCTCTGCATGGTATTGAACTATGTTATTTTATGCTAAGCATATTTTCATGATTGCTTTTGATAATAATGATCTGCTCTTTTTCCTAATTCAAAATAGGTGCAAGTCTCCCCTGTTTAGAATCTTATCTGAGAATGGAGATAAACGTATAATCAATGTTCAGGATACAGAATACCTGGCTTTAATCTTAAATGTTATGTGAAAATAATGAGAAGATACAGGTGCCCAGAGATCTGCTGCTGCAGCTTCAAAGTGAGACTCATTGAAGATCTTTCTTGTAGGAGGTTTTCTTGCCTTTGTGTTATGTATACTTGTCTCTGTGATACAGAAAAATACTACAATTATTTATCACAAGAGAAATATTTATTGATATCTGGCAATTTTAACATACACCCATAGAGGGGTAGAGGGAGAGAAATGTGTGGAGAGAGACTATTATCCTCTACCCATTGGCCACAGGAGAATGGTTTGATAGTAGAAATTGGTAAGTGTGCGGTTTCATATTTGTTAAGTTGACATTAGAGTCATGTAGGAAGACAGAACTTCACTTGAGAAACACTTCCATCAGATTGACCTGTAGGCAATCTGTGGTGGAAATTTCTTTCTTGATTTAATGATGATGTAGGGTGAAAGCCACTGTGGGGTGGTCCTGAGGTGTATAGAATTTAGGATGAGCAGAAAGCCAATATGTATAATTTTTCTGTGACCTCTGTCTGTTTTTTGCTTCCATGTCCTGCCTTGGGCTCCTACCTTCGTATTTCTTCACAACTGACTATAAACTGGAATCCAAATAAATCCTTTTCTCCCTAAGTTGTTTTGGTAATGTTATTTTTTCCAGCAATAGGAAGCAAACGAAGACAGCAGGTGTAAGTCTAGGCTACAGTCCAGGATTCAGAAACAGCCCATAACACAGGAATCTCCTAAGCTTCCTTAGACAAAGAACAAGTAATTTCACCTTTTCTTGTCACATAGAGTTCAAAAAGGAATAAATAAAATAACTAAATTACATCAGTACTAAAATTACATCAGTATGCACAGTGAAATGTCATCAACAAGCCACAGTGGTGTTAAGAATTCACTCTGCAATATCCGGCCTGCACACTGTCTTTGTACCTCTCACATTCCCTTCTATAGTCCTTAAGATGCAGATTAGTTCTGGGCCTCTTCAGAATGTGTACCATGATGTCCTGTCTAGCTTATACTTCTTTGTTTTCCTGACACCTGAATATGCATTTCAGGGTCTTGAGTTCTAAATATAACTTCTGGTGGGGGAATCCTTCATTAAATCCTTTAAGAATGAATGAAAAACTGTAGTTGGGATTATTCCAAGGAAATAAATACAAAATTTTAAATTGAAGGAAAATTCACTAAGAACCCTTATTTTAAGAGATATTGTCAGCTGATGACTTCTTGGAGACAGAGAGTTGGTCACATATCAATGCACATACAGGCAGCACTAATTTGGCTCAGGAAACATTGCATTTTTTAAAGTGAGAACATATGAATCTGAAAGTAATTGAAAGGGAGAAAATGGGTGTGAATTGGATTCAAATAAAAATTTATAGATGTTAGATATATTTAATAAAATCTGCAGAACGAAAACATTGCATAGCTAAATGTCTTACTGTGATAGCAAGTTAATATCAAGTTGATAATTATACAGACCCTAAATTAAATAATTAGTTATACTCATAAAAGAAAAGCAAATCTAGTCTTGTCCATCAACCTTTTACTATGCAAAGAAATCAGTGAGTGCTGTTACAGAAAAATTTTAAATTTAAATAGTAAATGTGAGAATTAATACATGAAGACAGCATTAAAGTGAAAGAAGACATCCATCAGTTAACAAGCTCAAGTTGGCTTTTTGCTATAAACAGTATTAGCCTACACTTCAAAGAATAGGTGATTGTATAAGGTAGAAGATTCTTGCTGCTCTTTCTAAAACTCGGCGTAGAACATACATGATCCTCTGCCAATGGCCTGTCTCAAGGACAATGATGGTTCTCCCTCAGAGAGAGAAGAGGACATGACCTCAGCAGCTCCACACTTGAAGACATGGGATAGCAAGGGTCACAGCAGCATAGGGCTCTGTGATCTCACCACCACTCTCAGAACACTGGGCATTATTTGCAATGCCATATGAATTGTCCAGCATAGCCTGTGTCAACAAAGCATATAGACTAATGTCATGAAGCCATAGAGATGTGATTCTTAACATTAAATTTCCTCTTAACTAAATTAATAAGGGTCACCTCATAGATAATTTGTTCAAAAACATCCAGGAAAGTTTGGTGAGTCAGAAGGTGGGTTACTTATTATCATATTCTATAGTATGCAGGCCAAAAATAGAATCTATTCTTTGGATGCTACTGTGGACTCAAAGTGCTCACATTGTCACAGTTTGCACAGTCACACTGTCAGAAATGGGAGCACCTCAGGAGAATTTGACAGCTGGTTTTGTTATCTCAAATTGAAAATTCAATGTCTTCTGTTCAAGAGACCAATTAAGCTACAAGCCAAATCCATCACCCTTACCTCAAAACGGCCCCAGGTCAATGTGCAACATTTTCAATCTATTTCCAAGTAATTCTCTGAGGAAAAAGTAACAGGATTTTTATCCGCCTCCAAAGAAGAGGGGCTGGTGAATTGGAAAGGGAGGATAAGGAAGAAGATAGAGGAACAGGAGGAAGAGGAGGACAAGGTCTCATTGGTGAAATGATCTCCCAGATGAGAGAAAGAAGACACAAGAAAGTGTGGTACACAGCATGGTTTGTAGTTACCTGTTAGTGGGACGAATTATCATTGCAGGTGTTTCTCTACCAAAAGGAGAAAGCCTCCAGGCTCAAGAGACCCTTGATAATGACAGAGATGTCAACAGCCATTGTTTCTGTTAGGAGTAGCAATACTTTGCATTTTTTCCCTCATTCATCCAACCACGAGTAAAACAATGCAGTGTGCCACTGATCTGTTGTGAAGGCTAATGAGCAACATCTTTGTCAATACCTTGGCTCCTCGTTACCACACAAGAATGCCTCATTTAAAAGAAACAGTCTAAAAAAGCAGATGTGAAAATGGGAACTGTAGTCCTTTGGGACCAAAGGCATAGATGATGGGAATGTCTTGACCAAGAGCTAAGCAAGTTACGTATCATCACACTGACAGAGGTGACTAAGAAGGGCAAAGGTGACTGTCCACCCAAAGAAACAAAACCACACGGACGACCCTGGGGGCAGTGTTCCTTCTGCTTGACATTTTACAGTGTCACTTTGCTTGACATTTTCCCGTGGGCTCTGGGGATAGAACTCAGGCCCATCCCCTTGTTTGGTAAGAAGTTTATTCCCTGTGACATGATTCCTCCAGTCAGCTTGATGGTTTGTACAACATATTCATGCATAAGGCTGTATTAAGGAACAACATGCCTAAGAATGTGTCTGGTTAGGAAAAGCACTGGCCACCATCACTTGTTGATACCCATCACGGGTGCTTCGCCAATTAAATAGCATGCGTGGCCATAAAAATCAGTATTTCCCAGCTTAGCCAAACATGTAGAAATTGGAAGAAAAAGTAGTAAGGTTATACACATATCTGTGCTTTCCTTTTCACATGTGATAATTTTCAGTTTTCTTAGGAAGTGCTAGATTTACCTTCCACTTGTTCTTTTGCAATTTCTTTTCATCTTAAAGAAGAAATTTCATAGACACACTGGGATAAGTTAGCATGACGGCAGCAGTGACTGTGATTATATAGAGCTAAGTGGAGCTTACTTGATGGCACATTTTGAAGAAAGACCATGAGCTTGATGCAAATGGCTTCCCTGTTAATTCCTTTCAGAGCTTCTGAGCAGAGATTCTGCACACTGATCATTGGGTCTGGATTCAAGCCAGAGGCTTTCAGTCTCTAACTTGCCTCCACTTAAGATCTTTTGCAGGATAAGCAGCCATTCCATGACTCAACCACATATATGATCTCATCAGTCACTCTAGAGGTTTCCCAGATCTGACTGGATATCTCTGTCCTCCTAAATCACATTGCTGCATCCACCATGAGCACGTGCCTTCTTCCTTAGAAAATTAGCATCAGAAACAAGCCATAAAACTCTTACACTGTTGCAGCAATCCCCTTCCTCACCCCCAGTCCTTTCAGTCCTAACAGTGAAATCTGACCAGAACATTTAATAATGTGAGACTTCGATTTGTGTGTGGGCTTGTTTCAGGCCAAGCAACAGGGGTTAGCTCCCTCCTGGTTGATCCTGTTAGCACAGTTGGTGAGGTGTCAGAGTCAAGGCATGAAGAATGGATAGGGCTTTTCCAAATGCAGGCTATCAGGGAGAGCAGGTGTTTGGACAGATAACTCTCCCTTTCTGCAGCAATTTATCTTTTTCTGGAGCAGCTGGTAGGGTCTTACACTCCAGCAACAATTCCTAAGACTGCAGAAGCAAATCAAATGGTAGAAACGAGAAAGTACACAGCAGAGATAAAGCATGCCCCCAGGGGTATTGACCAAAAAAAAAAAAAAGAAACAAAAAAAAACTGTCTTGATAATAACCTTGGGCACATCAAGGTCATAGCGATTCTCTTTGCTGGTGAGTCCTGGGCAGTCAAACACAGGAGGTTGAATTATTATTAAGATACTAAAACTTGCTTTTGATATTTGAAGATCATGTAAGTCCATGGTTCTACAAAAGTTGATAATATAACTTACAGGATGTACCTGTTTGGCTTGCCAAGATGTTGAGACTTGTCTGTATCAGACTGAACAGAGTGGCAGTTACTCTTGCTATTACTTAGGGTATCCTGGGGCTTCAAATAATCCACATACAAGCAGAGATCTCTTTCCAATTCAACTGGTAGCATATGGTTCTAATCGCTTCACAGTTTGTATCCTAGTTCTGACTTTGTCCTTTACTCAAATTTTAAATTTATTGGACTATTATAGAAAAACCTCTGTATGGCATTTCTGTAAACATATCAAGCAATTTCATCATAGTCATCCTCCATCACCCTTTCCATCCTTCTGTCTCTTTTGACTCCCATTTCCTTCTATTTTTAATCTCAAATTTTAAGTTTCTATCCTAGATTTCTGTCTTTTATCTCCATCCCCAAACTTAATGTGGGTGAGAAAAACACTACATGTTTTATCTTCAGTATAGCGTGTTTCATTTTGCAGTATAATGACCACTTACATCTATTTCCATCTACGTCCATTCATCTGTTGGTGGGCATAGCACCTATTTTCTGTTCTTGGCTTCTGTGAATAATACTACAAAAATCATGAGTACGGGCCTGTGTGTGGTAAACTAAATTAAATTCCTCTGTATATACCCAGAGTAGTAGAGCATGACCACATGGTGCCTTTATGTTTATTTTCTGTGGAACTTCCATACTGATCACCACAGTTCCACAGAAGAACAGAAATAGGATATCTAGGTATATGGCCCAACAACTATAGAGTCTGACTGTCAGCCCAATTACCAAATACAAACATACACTGTAAAACAGATTCTTTAAGAAGGATTTTGGATGTACACATGGAGAATAGCTAATCTAAAAACCTATCTTTCACAGAATATTAAAATCAACTGGCCTTTATCCGTTTGAGGACTATATCTAAAGTGACATAAATACCCAATGCCCTGATGTTGACCTATGTCCCTTAGCTCATGGGTCAAATTTCTACTTTGACATTCTTTAACAATGAGAACAAGTCCCTCTAACTCCCATATTTCTGTAGAAACAATGTGGGCCACAGTTGAAAGCTATTAGATAATAAACAACAAAGCTGAAAGCTGGTCTTGGGAGCAGAAGGAAGAAATACTGAAAAAAACAGGAGAACAGCAAGGTCTCTTAGAGTGCTTGTGACATATGATGATGATGATGATGATGATGATGGAGGTGATGTTGATGCTAAGAATGATGATGCTGGTGATGATGATGATGATAAGATGGAAAGGAAGAAGGAAAGGAATACAAAGAAGGAAGAGGAAGTGAAGGAGGAAGAGCTCTGCTATGCTCATCTGTAGGCTTTATGGCCCAGATTCCAATGAACATATGCCCACTTAGCCTCTTTATTTTTCACAAACCAGTGTAGTAAACCCAACTCATCCACTGTGTTAAGACTGCACTTAAGCCTAGTTCAACAATGAACTCACAAGGAAAAACATAGTAGAACCTTCACAAAGCCCCATGACTTTCAGAAATAAAACACATTACCCAGCCAGTCTCTACAATAATTGTGTTCATAGTATGGTAATCTTCCTTCTTGTGTGAACTGGAACTGTCTGTGGGGTATTTAGTGAATCATTATGTGCAGGCATTACTGCTCCCACCATGGGAAATTCTCTGCTGGATGTTTGCCCAAGTATACCACCCTTAGCTCTGGTGCTATTGCCTTTGAAGTACTGCTTCTAGCCATAATGGTGAATGACATCATCATGAGCTATGTGACAATCCATCACTTAAGTTCATAAGAGCAAATAAACTGGATATGCTGTGGAATTTACTCAGGTTGCAAAATTAAAGAATCAAGATAATGTTGGTCTCATGTTCTAGGAAAAAGCCTTAAAGGTAGGAGACTTTAGCTTTAATGTAAATTCCAAAAGTTGATCTGAATGAGTATTTCCATAACCTTCCCAGTCCACATAGCCTTCATCATTCCACCCACATAGCATCATCTACACCACACACCTGGATATGGGGAAATGAGAGTAACTAATGAGGATGGAAATCTTCTAGAACACAATACACAACATGACCTCAAACTAAGCATGCACAGTTTTTTCTTATCAGACCTAAGGCAGCATGAATATCTTATCAACCAATAGTTTGCTTTATTTAATTTTTGTGGTACTGGGATGGAACCCAGGATTTCATTGTTGGTAGTTAATGACTTATATGCCCAGTAAACCAGGCCCTCCTCTATGTGTATGTAACTCTCTCTCTTTTTCTGTGTGTCTCTGTATCCATCTCCATCTCTGTCTCCATCCTCTCTCTTTCATTCCCTCTCTCTATTCCCCTTCTCTCTAAGTTAAAAGTAAATCCCATGGATTTCACCTTCAGAGGTCTCAACTTGTTTTAGAGACAAAAACCTGAATTCTTCTCCTTTCTCTTACAACTCTCATCTCACTTTTCTAGGACATATCAGGTATCTGATATGCTTGGGTTTTTTCACATTGTAACCAAATAATTAAGAAATCTGAGGGAAGGATGCAGAGGAAAATTCACTACAGGATACCATAATGCACTGCATACCCTAAGCTAAATCACATCTAATCATTTGCAAGTTAAAATGTACACTGTATGTAAAAGACTATGGGACAGCAATATAGAACATTTGGTGTATAGAGAAGCCTTTTCCTTCCCAGCCACTTTGGTTTTATCCCCACCAGTCGCCTGGGCTCTGCCACATTGTAGTCCCCAAATAACACACAAGATGCTGTATTAATTATGAAGCTGTGGGCCTTGCTTGTTTCTTCCTGGCTAGCTCTGACTTAAGTATGTATCCCATAATTGTTAATCTAAGTATTTCTCTTACCACAGAAAAGTTCCGGACATCTTACTTCACTGGCAGGCTACATCGTGACTCCCTGTGTTTCTCCTACCCAGAGTCCTCCTGGACTCCTAGTCCCACCTATCTTGCTTCCCTACTGGCCAACAGTACTTTATTGACATATACACAGGACTTCCCCATCAATTTGAATATTTGAATAAAAATATATTGTAGATTTTCTTGTACTCAACATTTTAAAACAAATATATTTAAAAGCTATCAATATCTTTAGCTTTCCATATATTCAATAAGTGTGCATATATGTATATGTGTGTGAACACATAAACACATACACTCAGAGAGAACACTCGTCATTTTGAGTGCTGGAAACATACCAATGAACTTCTATTTGTAGACATTTTAATTAAAGGCATGCATAGACACACAGTTTTCTTGACAAAAATGAGAGATGTGAGATACGATGGATAGGATGTATGTGTGTATATGCACATACGTGCATGTGTGAAACGAGAAAGTCCTAAACCTGGAATGCTCCATAGTGTAAGCCCTCAAGAGTCAGCACATGAAAGGACAACAGGAAAGGCTCTGCCCCGGCCCCATGTGATGGAAGCAGACTGCAGAGGTAGGTGCAGTACTGCAGCTTCTTCAGGGAAAACATCCCTCCAGATCTTCACTTCCTAGTTATCTTCACTTCCTAGTTATTAAAATAAAAATAAATCAGCATTTGTGTAGATATACACCAACCATTGTCTTTATATCTGCATACTCCCAATGCAAAATGAAAAGAAGTGTAGGTATATAATGTGTTATCTTAAATTTCATAAAAGGCATGCATGTCTTTCTGAGTGTATATTTTAGGATGGGTTTCTAGAACCCCCTGTATTGTATAGATGACAATGGTTGGTGATCTTACTAGACATTTCCTTGTTCCCTGGCACTGTGGTCATAATGTTTGGAGACTGAACAGCAATGTGTGAGGTTCTGGGGTATCAGGATGGCAGCAATGAAGTAAGTTGTGTATCTCTACACAAATGCTGATTTATTTTTATTATAATAACTAGGAAATATTACTTAAGATAGGCTATGCAATCAGAATGCAGTTATGACCTATTTTTGAATGCATAAACACAAGTGTAAGTTTAATGAACAGTAGGGCCTTTTGTACTTTTTCAAAATAAATCCTGTTATTTGTGTATTACCATGAAAGGGCAAATACAATTTGCTAGCATATACTTGATTTAGAAGTTGTTTACCCATAATAAGACAGTCATTTTTGTAAAATAGCCCCCTTCATCTGGTACCTTAATTCTGTCTGTATGTGGGCAAATATTGACAGCGAACACATTTTTTTTAAAGGGGGACTATTATGTGAATAAAGCTTAGGATGACAAAACAGGACACAATGTTCATCTGCTTAGGCCTGGTCTGTGGCTATTTGCTTCTCCATACTAGCTGGCATTTGAGTTCCTAGAAGATCTCCCATTTCTCATGCTGTTACTGCTAGGATTTCAGATGCTCATCCAGAGTACAAAATCTAGGTTAACTTGGGGTCCAGGATCAGAACAGAGGTGCTCTTCCTTGTACATCAGTAACTTTATTCGCCATGAAATCAACCAGCCCTCTCATATTGTCTTAAAACCACAGAGGGCCTATGTCTTGGCCACTGGGAACACATGCACAGGGCTTAGGTTCATATTTCATGGACAATAGATAACTACATGTTTTTCTCTCTTGTCCTAGTTGTGTTTCTGAACCTACCGCTATAATACTGAGTGCAACATGTCTGCCCCTGTGAGGCAGATTTCTATCCAGTTGCTTGGTGGGATGATCAGACATTTTACATCCTCTATACAGACAAAGAAACAGAATCGCAAAGAGTAATTTGTTTCAGGTGTCTTTGATGGAGAACGCAGGAGAAATTCCACACTTCCACTGTCTGTTACCTGAGTACTCCTGAGTGTGAGCAGCCTTTGGATCTGAGCATTCATACTCAGTATAGAATGCTGTACTTGTTCAGCAAACACCCTCATTGTGGCTTCTGTTGTAGCCCAACTAAAACACATCCAAGAAGCCATCTGTTTCAGAGATTCTGTGTCCTTTGTCATCAACATCTGGTGCCAGAAATGTATTCAGCATCTCTCTCTCTCTCTCTCTCTCTCTCTCTCTCTCTCTCTCTCTCTTCTCTCTCTCTCTCTCGTGTTACATGATGCCCTTTAACTTCCTGTATTCTTTGGAAGAAGCTAAAAAAGCCAAAATGGATCTTCTGTGAATTAGCATGCAATTTGAATTATTTTGCAGCATTTCTGCAACCAGGGTTTGCCAGAGCCATAAGTCATGAGACACCCAACACTGCACTCGGCTATCATATACAATATTTCCCGAAGGTAGGACACACACTCAGGGCATGAGATACATCTTTTAAGACACTTTTAATCTAAATGGACTTCTGAAGCTCACAGCTCAGCAGATACCCTTTCTGAATGTAGAACCATCTCTTTATATATGATGGATTAAATTTTCAATCAGCAGAAAATATTCTCATCTTCAAAACCATGTGAAACAATATAAATAACGTTTCCCCCAATTTTTCTACCAGTGAGAACTCATCATAGGGAGACCAGAATGTGATAACACAAAAGTGAACAAACCTCTTTTGTATGCCATCTTGTGTCTCCGGAGAGCTGGGAATGGTAAGCTACATGTGATTGGCAATCACAGCCATATATGTCCTTGAGAATGTTGCCATTTTAAAGACAGTTAAGAAGGGAAGCCACCTTTATCTTCCTTAGAATTAGCACTCTTACAGGGAAAAATCTTTATTTACTTATTCCATAGTATTTGAAATGCTTTCTATCCAGTTTCTGGGTTGAAATTCTACACAGAAAGTACTGTTTTCAGGGGATGGGGAAATGACCCTGTTGGTAAAGTGCTTGCTTTATAAACACTATGACTAAAGTTTTGTTCCCAGAAACAATGAGAAAAAAGTTAGACACGGCATCACACATATGTAATCCAAGTTCTAGGAAAGTAGATGCAGGGGTATCCCTGAAGCTTGTTGGAGAGCCAGCCTGGATAAATTGGTTCAGTGATAGTTTATCTCAAAAAGTAAGGTGGCGAGTGACCAAGGAAGGCATATGACATGGGATTCCTGGCTTCCACATGCATGCCCAAACTCACGTACTTAATACAATGCAAAGCAGAATACATACAGATGCATACACATGTACATACCTGAGCACACTCATACATGTGTATGCATGTACACACACACACACACACACACACACATACACGCACACTTCTCAACCTCCTTTGTCCACATCCCATTTAGTGTCTTGACCAGCAAGGAGAAGTTTTGGCTACAAAACCTCAGAATGGCTTCCCCTTCCATCTTCCATCCCCATCACCTCCCCACCACAGGCTGCCTGCAGACACCACATATCTCAAAGCATAGCACACCAGTATTCTTTTGATGTAGTAAGTGTAAATTCACCTCTTCTTGCTTCTGCTTCAGTACCTCCTGTATTTCTTTGCAGACACACTGTCAACACCCCACCTTTTTATTTAAATGTTTCTTAGTGTCAATAGCATAATACCCCAAGGACACTAAATCATCACTTTTAGTTGTTCCTTCATATTCTCTAAGCCTCCATCAACAAGTGAAAATTATTTAAATAACCCCATGTTTCCTCTTCCCAAGTTTAGGTTAACTTCTTCAACACCTCACAGAACAACCAGGCAGTGGTGTTTGCATAATTATCAATATTACCTAAGGAATATTAAAAAGTCTCAGGTTAACCTGATCTGTACCATTTCCACCCCTCTGTGATACTGTCTCAACATGTAGCATTCATCTTAGACTGCTATGAAAACTGAATCTGAGACCAAGAGTGTCATGGATTAAAAAGCTGTGTTCTACCTATAGAATGTGCCATGACACACAGGAAATGGAATATGCTCCAAGGTTGTTCTCTATTTGCATGGATATAATGTTCTACTTATCATTGAAATTAAAATATGGAAAGGATGGCTCTCCTTTCTGCATTCCCCTGCCACTGCCAGCTGTCTG
Source organism: Mesocricetus auratus (assembly GCF_017639785.1). Taxonomy (NCBI): domain Eukaryota; kingdom Metazoa; phylum Chordata; class Mammalia; order Rodentia; family Cricetidae; genus Mesocricetus; species Mesocricetus auratus. Next base: position 2,709,701 of record NW_024429212.1, on the reverse strand, counting down.
TTCCAGAACCTCACTTCGCAGAATTCTATCCCACACCATTGTCACTAGAAATAGCACAGCCCTTCTTCTTCCATTCATGTTACTTGTTTGCTTTAATTTGATTAACTGGTTTCATCTTTGTGAAACTGTGTTCAGATTTCATCATTCATGCAGCCCAATTCAGTCACATATTCTCTGTAAGAGTGCCTCCCTCACATGAACTACAGTGCCTTGGCCTGGCTGGCAGCTCTGTTTTCCATCTGTAGCCTTTATGTTTTGTTTGGTAATTATGTGGACACCAGTTTTCACTTGACTCAGAGAATACAGGTAAGGGTAAGAACAATATCTTGTGTTTGTATCCACTGCATTCTCTATTTTGGTTACTGAAACAGTTAATTTTTTATACAAATGAATATGAGTTTATAATGCTTGCTTGGAAAGTATTAGATACCATACTGGGCAACATTCGTAGTAAATGATTACACCTTGCTTCCTGTAAAACCAAGTATCAAAATCACAGTTTAACCAATAAAACTGTAACTGGCTAAGTTCTGGATGTCAATTCACTCAATGAAGTTCTGGTCCTCTAAAACCATAGAATGTGACTCCTTTGGAGACAGTTTCTTATATGTGGTCAGGCATAGTGAGGATGATATAATCCCTGTAGGCAAAAGAAGACCAGACAAGAGAGAAGCAGAGTGACATATGATAGATGATGTGAGACCATGGGAGAAGATGGCTAGCCATCTTTACCCGAAGAGAACCCCTGCCAGAAGTTTCAGACTCTGCTGGAACCTGGATCTCAGAAGTCAGTCTTCAGACCTATGAACAATCAAGCTACTATCATGTCACCACACAGCAGCCCTACAACACCTATTCTCTCCATATTACAACTTCAATGATAAGTAAAAGGTGTATTCATTTAAATAGAGTACAGAGTGCTTCATGCATACCATTGTGCCTTTTACAGATAGAACACAGCTTTCCATCTATGCAAATCTTGGCCTCAGCATCAGTTTTTACAGCAATCAATTCTGAACAGAAATAGGTTCATTGTATGTGTCATATGTGGCCTGTTACAGGTCCATCACCTCCCATCAAAGATCTCAATATTGATGGTGTAGAATACACAAAACAATTGAGTACATGGGCCCAGAATCATTGCTGTAAGCTATTACTGCTGAACCAGGTTGGATTCCAGGAATGCACAGGCTGCCAAGTGATGGGTGGAGAGGGAGGCATGGTGTTGAATGGAAGGAAACAAAGTTTGACAAAATGATCTGGTTTTCATGCTGTTTCATGTCAGAAAATGTATACCTCCTTCTTGCGCTAAATAGTCTGGCCTGTCACCTGAAAACAGAGACTTATGACCCCTGAATAGGTGAGGCTGACCTGAAAACAGAATATTTTAATTATTTATTAAAAGTTCTTAATGCTAAAGTAAAGGGGGAAACAAGCTTTAGAGGACCCCAGGATAGCAGAGCTCTTCTCTGCTGTCAAATGGTTCTGAATGCAATATTCCCGCTGACATGTCTCAAGTACCCAACATAGGCAAAGCGCTAAGTGAGTCAATTTAACCCTGCCAGACTATCCAGAGCTCGGGGAGTATGACCTCCACTTTATAGATGTTGAATGGCACCAAAAGACCCAAGATGTGTTACCTCAGAAGTGTAGCTTTTAGCCCCTCTGCTTCTGCCTTTAGAATTATGACCATATCCCTCATGTACCTTTGGAAATTTCATGTTAGATGTGGTCATGTTGAGAGATGGAGCCTTAAAGAGATATGTCTATCAGGATGGCTCCACTGTCATGAACAGATCAGCACTGTCACTTGGCATCTCTCTTCTTTACCTCTATCTCCTTATCTCCCTATCTCCTTGTCTCCCTATCTGTCTCCCTTTCTGTCTCCCTTTCTGTCTCCCTTTCTGTGTCCCTTTCTGTGTCCCTTTCTGTGTCCCTTTCTGTCTGTCTGTCTGTCTGTCTGTCTGTCTGTCTATATATCTCAGTCTCCCCCTCCTGGCTTTTTCACTTCCTGCTCTCTCTCCCTTGCTCTGACTTTATTTGCTTCATGGGATTGACACAGTGAATAAGCACTTACAGACTGTCAAGGCCTTTGGCCTCTCCTTGGTAGGATAAAAGGTGTCTGTTCAGAGGGCTTCATCACTGTGTGCAATGGTCTAATTCCTATCTCACCTTGAACTAGAAGGGAGGATGCACACTGGGGAGCAGCACATTGCACATATGATACTGATATAGTATCCTGGGTATCTTCATCTAGGAAAGATCTAGCTTAAGCTGTGCCACACACAGACCCTACCAAAGGGCAGCTCAAATGTTGCTATTACTGACAAGGGAAACATGCAGTATTTTCAAAGGTTCTACTGTCTAGACAGTGGGGGCTTGTACTCACCAGACTGAGCCATGACTTGTGCTTGGTCTCAATTTCAGGAAAATTTCAGAATATTATTGGCTTCTAAATTTACCACCAGCTCCAGTGAGACTGGAATGGAGTAGTTCAGCCTCAGTCTCATGTCTGTGGTGATAGAAGTGGACAGCAATTCATCCATGCAGGTTTCACAAGTTCATGTGATGCTATGTGTTTAATTCCTTTAATGTGTGTTGGAGTGTTTCAACATTTTTTGACTCAGTTTGCATATTGTAGGCCTCCTAGACATCATAAAACCAATCACTCTCATATCACGGTTTGAGGGCCATTATCCAAATGCTTAGTAAATGCTAATGAAGCTGCACAGTCAGCAGTAAGCCCTGCTCAGTGAGGGATGGAAATGTCATGCTCATAGCTGAGCCCTTTCTGCTTTTGAAGGATCGATGCTGGCAATCCTCTGGACCTGTGTGACATACTAAACATGAAGAATGGCAAAACAATTGCTCCTCTACTGTCTGACTAGGGCACCCCTGTGTCCTCACCAGCTTCCTACCCAGGAAGAGGAAGAGGAATCCATTGCTTATAAAACGAAGCCTGAGATCCTCAACACAGCCAACCCATATATTGTACTACAGAGAATATTTTCAAATTCAAATACTTCCACTAGAATGTGGTGAGCTGCCCAACTGTACTATCCACATGGTGTTAATATTAATTAATTCCCAAAAAGGTAAGTAGTGTTTATTAAATGTGTTTGGCCAAATAATTTTGATCTTCTGACACACCTAAGAAGAGCCTCTGAAGTTCTCACTGGAAATTGATATTTGATACCACACTGTTTGGGGATAACTGGGATAAATAATGTTAATCTGTGTGTTATTGCTGATAAGAGCAAAATCAATTGTAGATGAATAGATCATAAGATCCATTCTTCAAATAGAGTTCTGGAAAAACCACACCCTACATTATACAGATTTTCAAGACTTTGTAGACTTTTTGTTTCTTGCATAATATTTCAGTGGCATTTCTTCACTTCACTCTAAGATAAAGACAATAAGATACATAAATGGAAGTCATTACTTATATAGACATGGGGAAAGAGCTCTCTTAGAAATTATCAAATCACTGAGTGGATGGTCCTGAAGAAGACAAATGAAATTATGAGATATGGAGGCATTTGGTGCTATGCTAGAGGAAGATAATATGACCATACTGTTCACATTTACTTATTAAGAAGAAATGAAGTCACATGTTTTCACTGTCCTGATATATCTTGTGTACTCCATAGGTGTTTTCTCTGGGCACTACAATCTATATCACTGCAATCATCTTTTGCAACTTATCAGCCACATTTGAAAACATTAATGAGCAGTTCATATGGGAATATTTAGTTAGGTTTACAGAAAGATGAAGTGGTAAGGCATTCCTATCCAAGTCGTTCACTAACTGCCATTGTTCTTGTCATTAATACACCATATCAGTTTTTCACACTTATTACAACTGAGGAGTTGGTGTGGATGTACTGTTCAAATAGAAGTCCATTCTACACTGTTGTTCACTCTTTTTATTCTACAATTCTAGTCCAAGACAGCACACATTGATACTTGCAATATCATGTCTAGGCTTCTCACTGCTAACAATCTCTTCAGTGTGGTCCTTACCTCTACCTCTCTAAATCAGATTATTATGGGGACCCATTCGTGACCTCATCAAGTCCTGGAACTTTTCCATAGGCCCAATTATGAAACTGTTGGCAGATGGCTTGGGCTTCCTATTGGGTAACTCTGTCTTAATTATTAGCCTGCAACTACTAGCCTATATATTTCCATGTGGTCTTCACTTATCAGAGAATGCTGGACCTGCAACTCCTTTGCCTGCTACATTGTGACTGTTGTGGCAGGCTTTCCTGCCTACCTTTCCTAGACTTCTCCTCCTCTCCTAGTCCCACCCATCTTCCTGCCTCATTTGCCAATGTTTTATTCATCAACCAATAAGAGAAACACATACAGAAGGACATCCCCATCTTATGCAACAAGATGATCTACCATGTATGAACCACAAATATTTGTATGTTTGCAATACCTTAATTCCAAACATCTTATTTGAAGTCCAGACCTGGGCATTCTGCATTATTTGAACCATCGGTACATTTTATAATTTTCTAGCATTCAATATTTGAACCCTTCTTAATTAGATTTTGTTACACTATCAAAGATTCTTTCTTTGTTGAACCTATCCCAGATCTTTCAGTTGGAGATTCAGAGGCCTGCTTATAAGCTTCCCTTGACCCATCCAAACCTCCTATTTGAGGATACTGCCTTAGCAAAGTGACATCATTTTTCATATAATATTTATTTATATTTTATGCACATTGGTATTTTGCCTGCTTGTATGTTTGTGTGAAGGTAGTGACGCCATTTTTCAGGGGAGTGCTGCTAAAAGCCTCAATGTCAGCCTTGCCTTTTCCCAACCCATTTATACATTCCTGTAGCAGTGAACTCTCTGTAATATATACCCAAGAAAAATTTACTCCTGCTTTAAACTTGTAAACAGTTTTTAGAATAAAAATTAGCATGACAATTTCATTATATTAAAAATCCCAAATCATTTAGGCTGTCAGCCTACACTGATCTCTATTCAACACTTTCTTTTTACTAAGTCTGCTCTGTGGACATTAACTTCATCTTAGATCCACAAACTATCTATAGCCTCCCAGATAATGCTAATGCCCTTTGCTGCTGTTTGATTAGGAGATTCCTAAACTCAGTATACTCAATGAAAGTTTGTTTATTGGGCTCCATATACATTTATTACATTCATGAAGAATATGTAAAATCAATGGCTGAATTCCACTGTGGCAAAAAGAAAACAAATAGAAAAAAATACAATAACCAAAACAAAAACAAAAATCATCTAGAATAGAAGCTCCATGGAAGAGATTTAGAAGAAAGAAATTTTGAATGGAAACTGTTGTCTTCTATAAATTTAATTTTCAACCAAGTAGCAGATGTACACTAGAGAGGCCTAAGTACTTAGAGCACATTGCTGCATGGGAACTGAACTGACTGGCGAGTGAAGCAGAAATCTGAGACCAGAATTCAGTCCAGACAGAATAAAGGCCCAAAAAACAAATTTGTTTTAGGTCTAGGAAACAAAGGAAGGGTAATTACATTTATGGAGTGAATGTAGGCCAGGCACTCCCAAGCAATCCACTACTCCCTACATAGAACACTGTGGATTATAGCCAAGGCAGGCCTTGTAGTGAATAAAAGACTCAGAGTAAGAAAGAACAGGGAATTATTTTGTATTCACTTTGCTGGCCATGCTGATGCTACAAGTACAGAAAATCTAGAATCAAGGGTCCCTAGAACACCTGGACGTGGGCCAAACATATTCCTGTTGATAATCATTATTTTATAGTATATTTGCACAGAGTCCATAAATGAACATGATGCTTTAGGGAACAGTTGAGAGAGATATGTTTTGCATTTGTTCATTCATGTTCAATCTCATTTTTCTTTCAATGATATAAACCTAAGCTATTTGTTACGCAGAGTGTATTTGTGTTGTGTGTCACCTTGTTAAACTGTAGCTTTCCAAACTTCCATATAAATATAAAATCAATCTAATTACACTCATAGGAAGCAAGAGAGACACGAACTCAAAACAGAAATCTTTCTCTCTCTCTCTTACACACACACACACAGGGCAAGCTTTTCTTTTCATAACAAATTCATGGTACAAGTTTTTCAAGCATATAATTAAATATGATTTGATTAGTAAAGGATTCAAACTGCTTTTACTTACCATGGAATTTTTTTTAATCACAGCAATTAGGCATTTGATTCCCATCTACCTGTCTATAAAGCATCTGCAGTTTTCATGGATTCTCACTTGTCAGTATAATTATAAAAGCAGCTGCTCTCCCAGGTGCCCTACAATGAGCTTTGCTAGAAGTTCCATGTCTTGATGCCACATGTTTACACACATGGGCCTTTGTCCTGAGTAGGGTGAAGATCCTGCTAATTGAGCAACATGTTTTGCACCAAATTTTTCTCCTATATGTTAACTTTAGATGATGTTGTTTGTTATGACACAGTTTTACTTTGTGTTTTCAAGCTGATAAGAGAATGAGCTAAGTCAGCATCTGTGCCTTTTTGTGCTTGTTATTTTTCTTAAGTTTCAAATGGCAGTTAAATTCATACAACAAGGACACATGTCCAACTATATTTATAGCACATTGTTTTTAATAGCCAGAACCTGGAATCAACCTAGATGCACCTCAACCAAAGAATGAATAAAGAAAACATGGTACATGTACACAATGGAGTATTACTCGGGGTGGGGGTGGGGACAAAGGAAATCTTGAAATTCTCAGGCAAATAGATAGAACTGGAAGAAACCATCCTGAGTGAGGTAACCCAGTCACAGAAAGACATTCACGGCATGTACTCACTCATTTATGGATATCAGACATAGAACAAAGGACTACCAGCCTACAATCCACACCACTAGAGAAACCAGGAAACAAGGAAGACCCTAAGAGAGAAATACATTGTTACCTGAAGAAGGGGAAAAGGACAAGAATTACTGATCAAATTGAGAGCATGGTGGTAGAGGGGAGGGAGGTAGGAAAAAGAGAGGAAGAGAAGAGGAGGGGAGAGGAGAACTAGTGGGATCAGGAAGACTTAGTCAGGGGAGGAATAAAGGAGAGCAACAAAAGAGATTCCTTAATAGAGGGAGCCAGTATAGGTTTAAAGATAATCTGGCACTACGGAAATGCTTAGAGTTCCACAAAGATGACCCCAAATAAGAATCTAGGAAGTAGTGTATAGGTCATCTTTGATGCCCTTCCCCTATAATGAGATTAATGACTACCTTAATTTCCATCCTAGTGTCTTCATCCAGTAGCTGATGAAAGCAGAAGCAGATTCACAGCTAAGCACTGAGTCATACTCCTAGAATCCAGTTGTAGAGAAGGAGGAGAGATGAGCAAAGGAGTCAAGACCATGCTAGAGAGACCTACAGAACCAGCTGATCTGACCTAGTGAGAGCACAGGGACCAAGTAGTAGCCAGCATTGGACAGAACCAAGCCCTCTGAATGTGGCTGCCAGCTAGGAGGTCTGGGCAGTCTTTGGAACCTCTAACAGTGGAACCAGTATTTATCCCTAGTGCACAAATGGACTTTGGGAGGCCATTCCCTAGGAGGGATACTACTTCAGTCCAGATACACAGAGGAGAGCATAGGCCCTCCCCCAAATGATGTAACAGACTTTAATTGTCTCCCAAGGAAGGACTCCCTATCCTTGGGGAATGGGACAGAGGGGTAGGCTGGTGGTGTAGGTGGGGGCCATGGGAGGATGGGAAGGAGAGGGAGTAGGGAGATTGATAAGTAAAATAAGATTGCTTATAAATAAAATATAGATGAGATGTTATTTAAGAAATTAAAATAAAACAAAACAAATAGTAGTTAAATTTGCATATGTTTTAAGTTTAATAATGCTAACATTCAGGAGCCAACCTTGGTTGAGCAATTGACCACTGAAGTAGAGCAAATGCTGCCTTTGAGCTAAACTTTTGAAAGTTTAATCACAGCTTTTCATGACACTGGGTCCTGTGCCTCCTTGGCTGGATTGATTCTTGGTATTTATTTTAAGGAAATTTTAAGTGAGACTAGACTTCTTGATAGATCTTTCTGAGGCTTGACTTCAAATGTAACAGAGGTATTGACTAAAAGCACTTACTGATTTTGAAGTGTAAGGAGTCTTTCTCTGTTCTACCTGTAGACACTCAAATAACCCTATGAGACTTCTTATTAATTATGAAGGCTTGGTGTTAGCTTAGTCTTGTTTCTATATAGCTCTTATAACTTAAATTAACTAATTGCTATTAATCTATGTTCTACCATGTGGCTCATAGCTTTTACCTCTCCTCCTATATATCCTACTTCCTCTGCCTCTGACTGGTCAATTATTCCACTTTTCTTCCTCTCCTCTTTACCCAGAAATCCTGCCTTACCTCTTCCTGCCTAGCTATTGACCATTCCACTCTTTATTAAACCAACCACAGTGACACATTCTCACACAATGTAAAGGAATATTCTGCAAAGCTGAAGAAAAGTATTACATTAAAGTTTTCCAGATGTTTTGAAATATGAAGACTGAAAAAAGGTTAATACTATGAAATAGCATCAAATATTTGGATTGAAAGGTATCCTGATGGTTTTCTGACTCCTTTAACTTCTCTGTCATCCTGCACCTGGTGTCATATACACAAAATCAATCTATACTCTCTCCTGTTAAGCCCAGAGATAGCCCTATCATCTCTCCACCACCATTGTTGTTTGAGCACAGCCTATACAGAAGCTGAAAACCATTTTCTTTCCCTGGAAGATATTCCTGTTGATTTTCATAAGAGAAAATTGGAACCAAGAAGCAACTGGCACAAGTCCATGTCCTGAGCAGGTGACGATATCTACATTTAACTGGATTTGTTAACAAGAAGCAGGAAAAGAAAAGACTGAAAAAGTTAACAACCCCCAGTCAGATGTTCTGCTTCCTATAGTGCCCCCTCATGAGTATTTCTTGAAACTATATTCAGCTTCAAGTTTCAGAGCTTATAGCTTACTCTTTGAGTGTGTGCTTACCCTGCAGAAGGCTCTGAGCTTCATGCCAAGAACCAAATGAAAAACACAAAGAACTGAAATTTAAGAAGACAAAATAAAATAATATCCCTCACAATATACAAGCTCAGCAAGTAGATGTGGTTAGTCCAGCACTTTGGAGGGTGGAGACAGGAAAATTAGTAGTTCAAGGTCATGCATTACTCTCTTTTTCTACAATGGTATCACAGAATGCTCTTTGCCTCAGAAAGCCACTGTGGCACCCTATTTTGTTCCATATGATTATTTACCCCAAATATTTAGGCAGACCTCTGAACCCTAATATAAATTGCTAAGAGTGAAAGTCTTTGAATGGTGAGTAGATTCTATGGGGTGGGGATCTAGGATGGGATGAGATGGCTTCCCTTGAAAATAGCCCTGTGGGCCCTGCATCTGCCAGACTTCATCTTTGAGGAACAGAATTTGAATCTTGAACCTCAGCCTCCAGGGATGTGAGAACTGACTCCGGTTACTTATAAACTATCCAGTCTGAGGCATTTTGTCATGGAAGACTAGCCAAAGACTTGCTGCATACTCAAGCCAACATTCATCATTGTATTTCATCCTTGGGATACTTTCAATCTAACATGCCATTTCCAGGAGAACATTCCAGAGTGGGTTTTAGGAACACAGGAACTCGGGTCCCTCAGCACTCCAGGTTTCCTGACCATATCATAAGAAATTACTGCAGTGCCAAGGGCTGGTGGTTATCTGCTAGATCTCCTTTAAAAGACAGCTTCCATCTGCTACTGTCTACCTCCATCAACAGACCCATTGTGTCACACTTTTGGGCACAAGAGTCTACACCCGGAGACCTTGGTCAATTCAGTAACAGGAGCCCAGGAATTCTTGCCTCTCTACCCACCAGATATTTTGTGCTTCAAATTCCATTTTAACATCTAGCTTTGAGAAACCTAAACAGATTCACATACCTACGTGCTGCTTTTGAGGGACATTTGCACAAAAATCACATTGTTTTCTGTGTTTGTATTTAAAGAGCTTGACCTGGTATGAGATATGGAGCATGCTTCCAACCCAGGCTCATGTACATGAGTTACAGAAAGGGGTACAATAAAAAGGTCACTTCTAACTAGTGTCACCAAAAAGTTAACTGTTCCATATAGTTAATTGCATTCCATCACTTACCTTTGCAAAGCAGGTATTCTGGAAGTTTTGTGATGGGTCTATACAAAGTCACCTCTTAAAGCTCACATAGTCTGGCTTTCCTAGGTGACATGACCTGCAGCTTAGACACTTTAGCTTCAATGGACAGATCTTTACCTACATGACTGTACCTCCATTCCAACACTGTAAGCACCTTCTCCAGACCTCATCTCTCTGGGTTGCACGTCTCACCCTCTTAAGACCTCATGCCTCACCTCCAATCAGGTCAGTATCTATACCCAATGCCCTTACTACCTGCTTGGTGCTCTACAGTTTCCAACCCTTCATCTTGCCCAGGGCTGGCTCCTTCTTCTAAATGATTTAACACAATGAAACATCTCTTCAAAGTCTCAGAACATAAAAGGAAGAAGCAAGGAAGTTCTGTATGTTGCAGAATATGAACCATCTCCTTGGGCTACAAAGATGAAATACATTAGATGCAGGACCATTACCTGCTGGTGTTGCCAGACCCTCTTGGCAGTCTTTGAACTTGTTGCCCTATCATAAACATTACTAACATAAGAACTCCCCAGGTCTCTGCGAAGGACATTTTGATCTGCAAAGTAACAGCAGTAATTTTTCTTAAAATCTTTCTTGCATGGAAGTTCCAGAGTCGAGTACAAGACAGCACTAAACATGTTCTGGTGCCTTAGTGTGTAGATGCATCCAGGTTCCAAAGCAAGCCACACACTTCTGCCAGGCCCCAAGGTCATTTCCTCATGTGCCTCCATTACCATCCTTGCCTAGAACTTCTTTGGCATGTCAGAAGTGTTTTTTAAAGCCAGTTATGGGTGACTTTTATGCCACAAAATGTGAGCCTGTACAAAAGGATCCAAATATCATAGTTAATTCATTGTTGTGCCCAAGAAGATACTCACAAAACCTTCTCAGGGTTTTGAATAAATATTTAAATGTACCAAAATGATTAGTGCATACATAGGTGACATCTTTAGTCAGTTGACTTTAGTCAGTTCTGGATGCTCTAACAAAACCTCAGACTAGGTGACTCAATTAGAAAGGATTTTGAGTTTTGTAGACAGTGAGATTTGATATCTGGTCGAGCTCTGGTCCTGGCTCACTTGCAGTTCTTATCTTATGGCATTTCAACATGGCCTAGTGAGTGTTGATTCCAGGCTTGTCCAGTCCATGCAGTGTAGGGACTCTCCTCTCCTTATCTACTCCACTATCATCTGAAAACTACTACTGCAATTGTGTCTGGGGACAGGGTTTAGACATATGGAAAGACACAAACATTCAGGCCCACAATATAGTTCACACATTATAACTGTGATTTGAAATTGGACATATGGAGAATAGCAGGTGTGTGCATGGGAGTTTATGTGCCCATAAGGGACAAAGGCCCCCAATTCTCATAGAGTTGAAATTACAGAGGGTTAGGAGCCATCCAACTTTGATACTGGGAACTGGACTCAGGGGCCTCTGCAAGAGCAGGACACACTGGTCAGCACTGAGTCACATCTCTAGCCTCAAGCTCCCACACTTTATGTACAAACAATGAAAATCATCACAAGACACAGAGTATGGAGATCTGGGGAACCATTGTTTCCCACCATTTGCTTCATAGCCCAAGCACTAAATTGTGAAAGATATGGCACCTTATTTTAAAAACACATAAATACAAGAAAAGTACTGAGAGGAACTTTTTGATATATTTAAATATGACAGAGTTTACAGAACAATGACACAAAAGAAAAACAATGCAGAAATAATTTGTAAGTGTACCCCAAATTTAAAATACTCTAAAAAATTGTAGTGGAATGGACTCAATATTTTCTATGATATAACCCCCTTTCTCCTTTGTCATGTTTCTTCATGTGGCTTAATTTGCCCCTGTCTTGATGGCTCAGCTAATAGCTGCTTTTCTTACCTCTTCATAAATTTTGGAATGCTAGGCCCAAAATAGAGAACGTGGGTTGCATGGCAGGGATCCCTTGTAGTTACTGTAATAACAGATATTTGCTGTCTTCAAGAAAATGTTAAGGTTCATAATGAAGATACACACTGAAGAACCTCTGCTATGTGTTTTCTAATCAAAAACCATCTTACTTTTAATTGAAGAACAGTTCCTTAGCATTCTGTCTCAAATTTGTTTGACTCATTTCCAGAGAGAGGAGGAGGAGGAGTTTCTCTTAGGTATGCCATATGTAATGACTTCAAGGGAAATTGGATTAAGCAGCCTCATTCACTGCACTTTAGCAGGGAGCGGGGGTGAGCGAGTGCTGGGCTGTAATTTTCTGAGCCAGCCTCTGGCAGCTACAGCCAACGGTCTGTGTAGAAGTGGCCTGAGGAGCCTTGCACAGCGCACAGCTGTGGCAAGCCCACACACCTCCCTCTCCCCAACTGCAGAGGAGCATTCAATTACAGTTTTCCAAGTCAAATATAGATTTTAAAATGAATTCAGTCATTTTGGATTTTGTTCAGTTGGAATACATATGAACTTTTCCTACTGATGGGAGCTGTAGTTTCACTGAGGAGAAAAATCCTTTTTTAATGTTTCCCCTTTATTCATCGGATTACCAATATATGAGTCTGTCAAACTCTGAACTTTTTAAACATTTATTTTATTATTGAGAATTTGATACAGTAATACTACATTTATATCATTTCTACCACATACTCTTTCCCACTATTTTCTCTCATTTCTCACTTGTCTCAAATCCTTGACCTTTTCTTCATTTATTATTATTTTGCACACATACATACACAAACACACACATTCACACACATACACACACCATGTACATGTCACACATACACATACCACACACACAACATATACAACAACAAACATCACACATCACCCATACACATAACATATCACACATACACACACACAGAACACATCACATATACACATAACACACACACAATATACACACAAATACCACACACACACACACACACACACATACACACAGCTTGCTGAGTTCATAGAATGCTGTTCATATGTATGTGTGTTTAGGCCTGACAACTTGGAGTTGAGTAACCTATCAGGGAGCTTGGTCCTTTCTCAGTAGCCATTAATTGCCTGTCGCTCTTCACCTCGGGGTGGTGCCCAGTGAGACTTCTCACATGCTTGCTAGAATGTCAGTTGTTTTTTGTCACTTTATTGGTCTTTTTTGAGGTGACTATTTTTTGTTTGGTTTGGTTTGGTTTAATTTTTTTAACACAGGGTTTCTCTGTGTAGCTTTGGAGCTTGTCCTGGCACTCCCTGTAACCAGACTGGCCTTGAACTCACAGAGATCTGCCTGCCTCTGCCTCCCAAGTGCTGGGAGTAAAGGCATGTGCCACCAACATCCAGCTTTTTAGGTGACTGTTTAGTCAAGATTTCATGTATGTCTTTCTGTGATATGCATAATATACTATTTTATAGCAAATATCTAGGTCTTTAACTCCTAAAATCTTTCTGCCTCTTCTCTCCATACATTTATTTATTTTCTATTAAAATATAATTACATCACTTCCTTCTCTTTCCTTCTTTCATCTCTCTCTGTGCCCTATCCAATCACTCCCGTATGTTCAGGCATGCTGTAGATGTATTTCTTGGGGCTGGGTTCCCTGTGGTTTCTTGATTTCTACATTTTAACCAATTGTGATTTTTCTGAATGGTCTCTGTGGTCTCTGAATTTCTAGTTACAATTTACATATAGGAAAAGTTTGGTGAAACTTGTTCCAATATGATACTAACTTCTTTTGTCTTTATATGCACCTGTCCAAATATTTGGTTTTTTAAGACATAATCTTTAAGAGAGCAAAGTACTGAAAAACAATAAAAATAGATATAGTGTAAGAAATTTAGTTTTAGTATATATCAAAGGTCTATAACACGTATTTTGGGTGGGTGTATACAATTATATACCAGATTTTATCTATGTAAACAAAATTTTTATTTATATACTAAAAAGGTTTGGAAAATGATAGGGATTTTTGAAAACAATTTCTGAGTCTCTGAATGAAGGAGCAATCATTCCTTTCAGAAACACTGACTAGCCTGAAGGTTTGTGACAAATAAGAAACATGAGTGTGGGGATATATTAAAACTTGAACTGTCTTTGGTAAGGCATGATTTGAGGGATCCACAGACAAGAATACAGGGCTCTCAAACCACATGGTTTTGTGTCTTAGTCACTGAGGCAACTGGTAAGGAGAAAGAAGTAAGCATATGGTAATAACTCAGTAGGCGCTGAAGAGATGGCTCAAAGGCTACCAGCACACTTGTGGATTATTCCTTTATACTGTGTGCAAATATGTGCCGCTATGATTGGTTTAATAAAGTTCTGAGTGTTTGTTGGCTAGGCAGAAAGGGATGGGGTGAGACATCTGTACAGAGAGATCTCAGGGAAGAAGAAAGGCAGAGTAGCCAGTTGGATGCAGAGGAAGCAAGACATGAAGGAGGAAAGGTAGAAGCCATGAGTCATATGGCAACATGTAGATGAATAGAAATGGGTTAATGTAGCTAGTCTGAAAAGTCTAATCTATAGGCTGAACTTTTAAAATCAATAAGTCTCTATGTTTTTTATGTGTGAGCTGGCAACCCAAAGAAAAATCCATCAACATATTGCCCAGTCACATATGTCCACATAAGACCTAAGAAAGCTGAAGCAAAACAACAAAAAAAATTGGAACATGGAGTCAAATGCATCTTCCTAGTGATTGACGTCTGTCAGGGAGGCTCAGAGGCTATTGGCATGATAGCCGCTGAACATGACACCCTCATTACCAAGGGGTGGGGTGGGAGTATGTTGGTTATTCTGTGGGTTGTGAATGTTAGTCATTATTTAGGGGAGTTTATCACAAATTGTTACTGGTCATGGTCCGTGAGAAAGCTAAATAAAGGAGGCTGGATTCTGGGATCACTTTCTGAAAGTAAAAAGGGGGATGCAGTATAGAAATGATGGAATAAAAGGGTAAATTGTTGAGTTTACTTTAGAACTACTAATAATCTCGAAGATTTCACATGGGTATGGAATTTTATATATTTTACAAATTTAAGGTTATTTTTGTTATACTATATATATGTTTCTATTCTTGTTTAAGACATTATACCTATGCATCTCATTTAAAAAATAATGTAATGCTTTAGTCCTTGAAATCTGTTTAGTATAATAAAGATAAGTTAGTAGTTTGATTATTATAATGACTAACTACTAACCTATCTTTAATTCCAGTTCTAAAGTTCCAACACTATCTTCACACCTCTACAGACACCAGATATGCGTATGGAACACATATATGTGGAAAACAAAACACCCTTAAGCATATAAATGAAGAAATAGATAGACAAATTAAAAATTATTTTAAAAAATAATAATCAAGGCTATACATTTATTGTATGAGGCTCATGAGATGGGTTGCTGCAAGTCTGAGTACCTGAGTTTGATCTCTAGGGCTTATGTAGTAAAAGCAAAGAACTAACTCATATGCAAACAATTTGATGCATATACCAACACAAATACACAAACATTATACTGACAATAAAAATAATAAATAAAAAATAAGTTCATTTAAACATATATATGGATTTGGACAGAGAATTCACCATCAGGACTTCAGCCAGTTCACCACATAAATATTTATAAGACAATTTACTTGATAGCACCTATACATATTATTTCATAGCTCTGAATACCTCATCAATTAAATGGATGCACCCATGATACTCAGTTGTGTGAGCAGCAGTTGCCACAATTCTGCCTATAAAGCCTTCAGTATTCTTTACAAACAAGGACCAGACAAGTTAACTGTGGATAGACCTTGCTTTGCCTAATCCTACAAGGCAAGAGTGACAGAAGAGTGACTTTTCTCTCATCTCACTTCCTCCTTTGGAAAATGAATGAAGATAATTTTTGATACCAGGGTGTTTCCCATCACAAACTTAATTTTTTTAAATAAACTATACAAATGTGCTTCTATTTTGTAATGAGGGCCCTGAATTAGTTACTAAATCAAGCTTTACGAGCACGCATAAAGAAAGACTTCTGCAATTATTGTACGATCATGCCCTCTTCGGTCTTCATGAAGGACAGAGGCCCTCTTGGTCAGATATGAACATCACACACATTTTAGCTATTAATGATGTGTGTGAAATACTTTGAACTTATATTAAAATGCTGCTGGTCATAAAATTATCGTGTATCAGAAAGGAAACAATTGTGAGGCAGAGCTGCTTAATTAGCATTTACCATCAGTCTGGACTCTGCGTAAATGTGCTTAATAAGAGCTTCTAGCCTTTTTTGTTTCTTTAATGAGATCAACTCTTCAATGACCTGAAACTACTCTATTTCCACCTAACAGAGATTCTTCCTCACTCATGTTGGGCTCAGTTGGTTTGCCAAGGTGGGCACATAGCCCATTCTGGATCCCTGCTTGCTACATGTACTCACTGTGTAAAAGGGGTAATGTTTAGTCAATGAATGCATATGATAAAAACTCATATTCAAAATCACCTGCACACCTGAGATGCATCATGTTGGTTAATCCATGTGTTCACAATGGAATCCATGGGAGCTATGCAAATAGTTCTAGATACTTGGGGGTCTCATATGTGTGAAGAATGTTTGTAAAAGACCCTTCATCTTCTGAGTCACCAGAAGGGCTCAGCTTTATGCTGGGAAGGGGTGAGGTTAACCACAACTTGTCTGTGATGTGAAGTCTGAGCAGGACCACTAAGAGTAAGAACAACGTTCAAGCACTTTGTGATCCCAAATGTTTCCCAGTATCTCTTCTCCATAATGTCTAATGTACAACAATTTAACCCCAGTTTCTAAGTGGGCAATATCATGAACTCTTTGTAATGATCCCCCCTGTAACTTTGTAGTCCCTAAATAACCACACAACTTATTTTAAATGCCGTTGTCACTTAGTAAAAGACTGGATTGAGCCAAAGTACACTCACTTATATCCTCCCAGTCATCATGTTAGTCAATGAAAATGAAAAGCCCACAGTACGCTGATGAGCATGAATGAGCTGTGCCTCTAAGGCTAGCTACTCCAGGCCTTCTCCTTATCATAAGTTAGTGTTCCCATGGGACACAGAAGACTGCTATTATTCTCATTAATTTCATATAATGGCTATCTTTTTTTCTTGAGTTATTCTCTCATTACGTATTAGTGTTGAGTAGGGGATAAAAGGCAAGGAGAACTTTAGGAACAATGCTCTAGCTACAGTGCTCTATCCAATCTTGCTTACTGGTTCAGGCAACTCTGGGCAGGCTATGCAATGTCTCTCTACACTATTTGAAGTACAGATTGCTATCTTCACAAAAACACCCAGAATCAGGGTAAGAGGCAGCCCTTTGTCATTCAGCTGACACAGATACTGCATGGTGCTTCCAACAGAATACAGCTGTGTGGAATTAGACACACTATTGGTAACCAGTTTGTCTCCATTGCAAAATGAAGTGTAATTGCATAAATGAAAGGACTGTTCAGAAAGTTTAAAATATGTAACTGACACACATGCCCAGAATAAGTGTAATTTCTTCTCTTCCTGGTATCTAGTGTGAGATACCCAACAATGCTTATGGACTGGTTATGGCAACTGTCATTTAACCTCTTCTGTGAATGGATGGTAGATTCTATCAGTTGCCAAGGTCTTGCAATATCCATTAGCCTTTCATCATGGGATCAATGTTACCACCATACCTTCCTGCAATTATCAGTCTGGTCCCCTTGCAATGCTGTCTGAGCATGCACTTGGTCCTGGAGCTCTGTATTCACTATACCCTTACCTAACTCTAATCTCCCACCTCTATCCTCTTCACTGTGTTCCTCGGATCCCCCCATCCCCTCTGCATCAGCACCAGGCTTCCTCTGGCCACAGGCATGACCTATATCTTTTCTCCCAACTTCAGTCTTGCCCATTCCCCAGTGAGAAGAAGGAACATTGCCAAGGTCTTTCCTCATTCCTTACACTGATTAGATTCCCTTCTTAATGAGCCCTCCCACAGCTTTAACCTGACTGCAAAGTGCCTATTGATTCATGTGGGGTTTCTTATCTAAAATTTCCCACTGAAATCCAAGAACAAAGAAGATGTAGAATTTCTGTTTTGGTGGTGGTCTGACTGGTGTGTTGTTACATTACTTTCTATCTATCTATCTGTCTGTCTATCTATCTCTCTTTTTCTCTCTATATATAATGAATTAAAGAAAAATAAGCATGGTAATTTCTTTTAACTACAAGAACTGTAGTTAGAAGTTAGAAAATCTCTTTTCAAAATTTATCTCAACTCTTTAGAGTATGTGTTATTAGCTCTCCATGTACATCCTAATTAAATGATATTAAGATACTTACACAAATTGACTTAAACATTAATGCCTGAAACAATCTACTTTTAGTTCATGCATTTCTCACAATTTTACTTACTTGTTTCAGTATGATTAAAGATTTTCTCAAAACATAATAGGATTATTATTTAGATTTATGCAAGTGTAAACTCCCAAATCTCCCAGCTAAGTCTCTCTTAATCCAATAAGCACAGTGAGGACCCATCTCCATGGTGACAGATACCAGATCTTGAATTTTCATTTCTTTAATATTGCTTTGATTATTATGAGAACACTAACAAAATTATATAATAATTTGTGTTTATCTACATAATGTGCATCTAGTGTAAGCTAGTCTCTATTATTCCTCTGTTTGCTTTAATAGTCATATAGAATTTTTTCTTTTAAATGTGTCAAAGACAAGATAAGACAGAGGGTGTTCACTAAGTAATTTGTACAGCAACTCTGCCTGCAGATATCTGATTATTATCCGAGAGTATCTACAGTCATCTAATGAAGGCACCCTTACTTCAAAAAGACCATGTCTCACAAGCAAATGATCTACTAAGTGCATTGTAAAACCCAAATGAGTTTCCCACACTATTTTGATTTGTATTCAAATATTCCACTTTAATATTTTGTTTATATGTATATGTGTGCATTGTTTGCTCACCACAGGTGGTGGTGTACACATATGTATGTAAAGCATAGATAGCAAACTTCAAGTGCATTCTTCGCATGTGTTCTACTTTTTCTTTGTTATTGATAGCAAGGAGGACTGTATAACAATGGTGCGTGTGTTGGATCACAAATTCTATTAAAAAATTAGTTGACTTGGTAAAAACAAATGTCAAACTGATAATCCAGACATTTCAAAAATGTCTGATTTTTAACCTTTTTTATTATTTAAATAAGAAACCAGCTTGTTTCATCATTTTTTATAAAAAAAGGAATTATTGAGGACAGTGATAAAACACGCAGAATTATATTCCCTTACCACTTAATATAGATTCTTTAAAAAACATGTGTTTATGATGTGACTCCAACTTTTGTGTTTTGAGCTCAGAACATTGTGTCAGCAGAGGTTTCCAACTTCTAGGATTAGTTACTTTTGATCATAATATAATCATTCACAGATAAATTTCTAAGGAAAATGTGTTCTTTTATGGTTTTTCGAAAGAGAGTTTCTCTGTGTAACAGTCCTTGTTGTCCTGGAACACACTTTGTAGACAAGGCTAGCCTCATCAAACTCACTGAAATCCACCTGCCTCTGCCTTCCAAGTTCTGGAACTAAAGTCGTGTCTCACTACGTACCAGCAGGAAAGCATGCTAAATTAAAACATACAACATTGAACCATTTGATCAAGCATCATGCAAATATTTCATATATGATTAAGACTCTTAATTTAGATGGGAGTGTATTTATAAACTGATTCTCATATTGCAAAGACTTAACTATAAAGGATGTATACCATATTTATCTATGACTCCAAGTAATACCAGAAAAGTTGGTTAGTTATGACATATTCCAGAACATTCTCAGTGGGTGGTCACTTTACAGCATGTATATAACTACAGAGTAGTAGTAGAAAAGTCAACCACCATCTCTGAGCTGATGGATCAGGAGGCCTAGGTTGATGGGTAGACGTAAAAATATGAAATGAATATGAAGACTACGGGTTATTCCAAATGCATCATCACTCCACCCCACAGGACAGTCAGTGGGGGTAGATTTAGCTGAGAATGTTTAGAGAGTGCCTGCAAATTGGCAGCTCTGGAGAGTGCCAGAGAATTCTCAATATCAAGGAAGTAATGAGGAAGAGAAGAAAGGAAATAATTTTGGCATTCTTAGCAGCTGGCATAGGATGGGATGGTACCCACCAAAAAATGGCTCAAAGATTTCACTTCTTTGTCTCTCCTTGCCATTTCTATGGGCTGTGTAGAGGAATAACTCTACACTGAGAATATAGCGAAAACTGGGAGAGAGGAGGCTTTGAACACAGCATGCACGTAGTTTGCATGCAGAGTGGCTAGTAGGCTTGTAGGCATCATTCAGGACACATGTGTCTTCAAGTTATAACAGGACACTTATTATTGCCCCAAGCCTCCTGCTGAGAAAATTAACAAAACCATGGAACTAGAGGTAAAGATAATAGTAATTGCTTTGAGGCACAGGAGAGTTGTTGAGATATGAAAGGAAGATTGGGAGCCAAAGCTGTGGCCAGGAGGACACTGAATCCCAGCACAGTCTCATTTGCCAATGTTCCCCAAATGATAAAGAGCCAAGCTATACAGAGGCTCTGCGTTCTCGTAGGAGAAAGTACTGATATTGTAGAGTTCAAGAAGCTGTAGTGAACAAGTGTTTTGGGGGGCAGGAGTAAGGGTTCCTAAAAGGCTACACCCAGGTTAGCCTTCGCTGAGCAGGGATTGCATGTAGTGTCCAACTCATAGAAGACAGAGTTTGATAGTTACCAACCCAGTAACCACCCACCCCAAGAACAGACATTTCTCTTTGAAGAAATAACTGCAGTCAGAATGACTCTCCAATTATATTTATGGATTATCATTTGAAAGACACCACAGTCAATAAAAGTTAAAAATCATAGCAGAAGAAAATGACTAAACTCAGGAGAAAAAATGCATCAGAAGTTAAAGTAACTAGGATTCAAGAAAATCCATTACTTTTCATAAAGGGTAGATGAAAATCTTATTAAAATGACCCTGATTACATGTTGAAAACAACAGAAGATACTGCAGAGAATATCAGTAGGACTTGCCATCTATCAAAATTCTGTTTTAAGAAGCAGTTGGAAATTTAATTTCATAGCTTTAGACAAGACTAAAGAGAGGATTAGGGAATTAGATGAAAGTCAACAAAATATTTGAAGTAGACAAAAGAATGGTAAATGGATAGAAAACATTGTCAAAGTGTCTTGGAATACTGAGAAAAAAATGTTGAAGAAAGGAGTAAAAAGAAATGACAGATAAAGCAGAGTTTGTGGACCAAGAAAGACCATCTCTCACAACTGTTCAAGGCATGGAGCAGCAGACAGTGTACTACAAAGTACACACCAAGAAGTCTGATCCTAGGGTGGGGGCTGGGGCTGACATCTTAGAGGCAACTGTAGAAACAAACACAGCAATTTTCTTAGTTTCTTTCACTGCTGCTGTGACAAAGTTCCCATTCCAGGTAACTTAAGGGAGAAAAGATCAGTTTTTACAATTTGAGGTAGTCTTTGTGACAAGGAACTCAAGGCTTCAGGAGCTACAAGCATCTGGTCATATGGCATCCATAACCCGATAGCAGACTGCAATGAACATACACGGTTGATGGGCTTGCTGTCTTCATGGTCCATGTCTACACAGGGAATGGGCTTAGCCCAATTACCATGAGTCTTCCTGTGACAATTAATATAATCAAAAGAATCCCCCACAGGCATGCACAAACCCACCTCCTCAGGTGCTACTGGAACCTAAATTCTCTTGAATTGATGGCTTTCGCCAACCATCCTAGCTGTCAAAGCAGGCATGGTAATTCTGTTGATTTCTGGAAAGAAAAGCTGAAGCCAGAGGGTAAAGGTTGATATTGTCCATCACTAAAGTAAAATATCAACCTATTTCTACCATGTGAGGATTTTTTTCTTACAGAATTTTCTTTTCTGGGAAAGTTAAAAAAATGAAAAATTTAAAAGCCATACAATGGATAATTTTGGGTGTGCAACTATCAAACCACTTCTACTACCTATCACAGTAAGATGAATGACTTATAGAACATCAGTGAAGTAAAATTAATTCAAATGCAATGATCCACCTTTGCCATCACATTGCAGTCATTACCTGTATAGATATGGGGGTCTCTAATACGGCATTCACTTACCGGTTTACACTATAAACCTTAATCTCCTACACATCCATTCTTTTACCCCAAAGAATTGCAATAACTCTCAAAGTCATAGCAACTTAGATTCTGTAAATTACCTTATCACTTGTGTCTTATAAAGCACTGAAGGACTGACTGAAGCTAGGCTAACATAGAGTTACAAAGTGTTTCTTCATCAGCTCAGCTTGCCTCTACCTCTTTTCATGGATGCACTATCTTTACCTATGTGTACAGTCAGAGTTCTGCCACATATGGAGGTGTGATACTCCAGTATCAGTATCAAAATCACACCAGGTCTTTTGTAGGCAGTGAAGAAGAGCCTGGCAATCCTGGGGTCCATCTGGGAACAAATCCTGTTTTCATGTCCTACTTCATACTATATCTGCTCCAGACTTTTGGCTCAGAAGTTTTCCCTCTGGGAGACTTAGTGGTAAGATGAACTTTGATTTAAACTTTCATCAACTTTCAAGTCAAACCTCTCTTTGCTGTCCCGCTGGAGGTGCCAGATGTCCCATGGTGCCAGAGAAGAGACCTTCTTTTGAGACTCTAAGATTTCATATGCATGGGGCAGTATCTCCACAGAGCTATGGAAGGCTTTTAACACTACATGCAGGACTGGAGAGAATCCAATAGTGTCCCTTAATTTTTGTTGCTTTATGGTTAAGGGATGA
This sequence comes from Mesocricetus auratus, assembly GCF_017639785.1. Lineage (NCBI taxonomy): Eukaryota > Metazoa > Chordata > Mammalia > Rodentia > Cricetidae > Mesocricetus > Mesocricetus auratus. Next base: position 2,686,673 of record NW_024429212.1, on the reverse strand, counting down.
CACTGCTTTGTGTGTGCTTATGTATACATGGGAAACACCATCATCTACAGCAGAATGGGCAGGATGGGGCACAGGTGTTCACTAAGCATTGGCTGAGCTCTTTTAAATTGTTCATGCATTTTAATTCTATGAAGCTGGTTTTCACTGCTTTAACCAGTCTGTATGCTTTGAGAGCAGGGAACAGGTGTCATCTTTTGCTGCCCATTGATTCCTTCTGTTTGCCTTGTTGGTCCAGCAAGATTTTATCTTTCATTTCAGGGCTGCGTAACACCTTCAATAAAAATTAGCTCTGTGAGTCTGTCTATGTCCCTTTAATGAACAAGGAGAGGTAAGACACAGTCTACGTCTTGAATGTGCATGGCAACATACGAATGCTGACTTTATGAGGCTTGCTTACTATGCTTTCAATTGCTAGCTAATAATAATAATTATTATTATAAGTCCACCCACTCTACTCCAATATGTTAACCATGTGTTCATGCTGTAGGGACCCTGAATAAATAACTTCTGCTTATTGAAGACCATTATCACCAATGCGCACTTTCTAAATTTCAATTAGTATAGCAAAAAAAGCAGATCAATTAGCTATAAAGTTGGGAAAATATATATATCGCCAAGGTCCCAAAGAATATGAAGGATGTTTTGTAAGAGTTTTGTGAAATAATCATATGAGTTTGTAGAATGTGATCTGACCTAGTTATCTATGTCTTTTATTCTATTCACCACTCTGCTAGTAGGATCCAGGCTCCTGGATTAACAAACTCTCAGATATTTTTGGATCTCAAAGTAAAACTGTGTTCATGTGTTTCACTAGGCCACTTTAGTGACATTTTTATTTGTTCCTGTTTTTACTTTTGTAAAGACATGTTTATAGAATGTATAGCTTTGAACTGTTGAATAGCTGTAATAACAAGAACATGGCATTTCCATTTGCGCAGAAAAGGGATTTTACTTATGACTATAACTCTATTTCTTTACTGGACTGGGGTTAGCTAAACCTGTACTACCTATTTCCAAGTGCTCAACCCAGGGATGTCCTTACCCAGGGTCTTCCTTGCCAAAATAGAGATGTTGACAATGGAACTTGCCATGTTCTGGGGTTCTGGAAAGGAGATTGGCAGACAGATCCACTATTCCTAAAACAAATTTATCCAAAGTCCATACATTTTCAGCACTTGAATTTCAATGAAAATTTGTAAGATTTAAGAGTACATTAGACAAATTATATTTGAACTTTAATTACTAAATAATAGTACTTGATTTTGTCTTAGTATACAACATGCCCATAAGTTTCTTTTGACATGTAAAAAGTGGAAAGAAGATCCTCCAAGACTGTGCCACTTCACAATATATGTGATTAAACATGCATTCTTAAAAAATAAGAGTGTACACTATGAACAAATATGCTAACCCAAGTAGATGTATGTAATGCTCATTTATGTCACTTAAAGTTGTAGACCTCTACAATGTGCTAAAAACTGTAGTAAAAGCATAGGAAATACTGTATATTTCAATATCTCAAAACTTACTGTTTATATAAATTTTGTTTGCATGTGTGTATGCTCCCCATATGCATGCAATTCTCATGGAGGCCAGAAGAGAGAACTGGATTCCCTGAAACTAGAGTGACAGGTGTCTATAAACCATCCTGTAGGCATTGGGAAGCAAACCTACGGCCTCTGTAAGAGGGGTAAGTGCTCTTAACCATAGAGCCATCTCCGTGCCTCTGTATTTGAATACATGTGTTGTTTGCTTGTGTTACTTTTTTATATGCTTGATGATGTGGATAATATGGAAGTTTCGAATGTATTAATTATTATAAAGGATTAATTTCTTTGCTTTTTTTCTTATTAATAGAAAGGCATGTTGGTGCATTCCTTGACCTCAGCACTTAGGAAGCAGAGTTTGAGGATTCCTGATTTATATAATGAATTTCAGACCAGCCAGAGATATGTAGTGAGAACTTGTCTCAGAAGAAAGAAAAGACAGAAATGTAATTTTACATTTCATATTGACTCATGTGTTCTCTGCAAATTTCAACTTCCCACATTGTTCTATGGTTCAGTGGTGTTCACAGAATGTCTTGAACTGTACAAATGCTGTCTGCTGATACATATAGCACTGGATCCTGTGCTGTGTGTGTATGAACAGGACCAGTTTACCCTCCTCCTTGCTATAAGTCACAGCCCCAGTAGGATCATCCAGGATGCAGTGGTCTGCTCTGCGCTTGGAAGCTGCTACATCAAGATCTAAAACAATAAGCTCTAGGTGCATCATCAGTTATAGTCTTCTTTCATGCAATGTGTGTAAAACACTCTTCGGGATTGGCTGAGTAGAGGTGTGAAAACAGCATTAGCTTACCCAAAACTAATAGGATTTTTCACCAAGAAAATAGTAGGTTAAAAGTAGAGGGTGACAGGGGAAGACATAGTTAACTCTTCCTGGACTGGATCAGGGAGATTTCACAAAAGTTCTACTTTTACTAGGTGTAGGCATCTAGGCACAAGGAATGAAGATACAGGGGAAAATAACATCCCAGAAATGGAGGCGCACAGTGATGCAGGACTGTTAAATGTCATGACAGGCCCAGCAAGTCTGCACTTATTGTGACTACAAAAAGAAAGAGAACAAGGACGTTGTGGATGGCAGTCTCTGCTGTCAAAGAGAACTAGTCCTCACAAGTCAGTAAAAGGTGACATACAACTGTGTGCTAGGGTCACCAGACCAATGGGGATGGGCTTCAGTTTAATGTCAACTTTCTACCCTTGCTACAGAAGGAAGAAAAGAGATGTGATCGATCTGGTTTTGACAGTACTTGTGACATATCCAGTGAGACATTCTCAGCAATGACTTATTCTTCACGGAGAGCCTGGCAACCACAGTCTAACACTCAGGAAGAGATGAGGGGAGTAGTTGGTACTGTGTATAATATCCTGGGTGGATTTGGGAGGGAGCAGGGACAGCAGCTAGTTTAATTTGGATAGAAATATAAGGCAAGCCAAAACATGCTATAGGAAGCAATATAGCTGACACAGACAGACAGATTAGTTGACCAGTGCTTTGTAGGCACTGGAGAGACATATAGATATTGATGTCCAATAACTACATAGCATTGTGCCATTCCAGTCATTATTAAGCAATTGAAACTCCCAATGTATAACTCTTGCCAATTGTGTGCTATAAACAACCCTCCTATTGGAGAATCCAAACCCCCAATGATTTTTTTCAATTTATGCCTCGGTTTCATCTTCTACCTAATTGCATTCATTGTCATAATTGTTATGAAGAAGTAGTATATTTGCTGTAATTGGGTTGCTTTGGAGTTGCCACATTAAATCATTATGATTTCAAAAGTACATATACTATTTTACTAGGTGATAGTTACATAACTTTAAATGAGTGGCAAACTTGTATCTGCTAATTACAGGTAAACTTAATTAACATTTTTTCTGTATTCCAAATTGTCTTTTTTTATAATCATTGTAATTTTATATAGTTAAACTTTGCATATAGTGAGACTTGAACTTCATCCTGTATTTAGAAATGCTGAGTCAGTATAATCTGTTAAAACATGATATTTTTCTCTGTTCCTCTGTGTTTTCTTGAGAATTTTTGTGAGATTCATAAAAACATTTAAAGTTAATTTATTTCTAAGTATTGAGAATATTTATAAAGGAAAGGGTTACTCATCCTTGAATATTTCTTTTAAAAATGTTTCATATTTACTTGGTTTTTAATTTTATCTCATGAATTGAGTATGTGTGTGAATGTGTATGTTTGTGTGTGTGTGTGTGTGTGTGTGTGTGTGTGTCTGTGTCTGTGTGGACACCTCCACTCAATTACATGTTCATCATGACATGGATATGGAGGTCAGGGGATAACTTAATGGAGTCAGTTTGCTTCCCCCACATGTTGTTTCCGGTTATGATTCTCACACTATTAAGCTTGCCATATTGATAGCCACTCCTTGGACAATGTAGGAAATCCAGCATAATTTCAAGTCATGTACTACTCTTTAGGAGCAGTAGAGCATGATTCCTGATCATGGCATAAGAGAATCTGTTGTTCATTGAAACACATGCAGGTGGGACTAAGGATCCAGTCAAATGCCTGTGGTTGAGAGAAGAGTTAAGGTATTTATATAGAAACAATCTGGCTGTCCCAATTATTCACCTCCTTTTTAGCATGCACAAGAAAATTAATTAAAAACTTCTCAATGCTGGTAAATCTTTGTTAGTATTGTGCTAAAATTTGCATAATAGCATGAGCTCTAATGATGTATTTTTGGCATGCTCTTCCATCTCAATTGAAACACCCTTAAGCATAGAAAATGTCCATTTATGGCGAGCGCAAAATAGAAAAGAATGCTTTTAAAATCTCACATAAATTTTCAATCATCAGTAGCTCTTAAAGTGATTTTTGTTATACTTAAAGTTTATATATAATCACACTTCCTAATGGACACAAAAAATAAGAATTGAACAATACTTTACAACTTTAGTTTTATTAATACAGACTGCACACCACTGGCTCATATATAGGATGGTTCTAAGGGCTCCAGTTGTTGCAGCCTCACAGCTCTCTGCAATGGATATTCTTTACTTCTAGTTTCATCCTTTGACTGCCATTACCTTGACCCACACATACAGCAGTCACACCGGGTCAATGCTGCTCTGTTCACAGGAGTCTTTCTCTACTTGAAAACACAACACCGATTCCCAAGTCTCATTCCCACCAGGCTCTATCACATCTTGTCTTCCTCCCCAGAATCCTTGTCCCCAATTCTCAAGTCATCACCTTCCAACCTCATCTCTTTCTCATAAAGGGCACTGTATCCTGCTCCACAATCTCAGAACTGCATGCTAAATCCTACCATTAGCCCATGATACAAACTCTATGTCCACAATCTTGATTCCCACTTCCCACATCAAAAACAAAACCCAGACTTTTTTCTTGTCCCCTCTCTCCTCCCCCATGCTCCATATATGCTCATGAAATCTTCAGTCCCCTTCTCTGGGCTATCATGCATATCTCTCTTTGGAACCTCCCTGTTTCCCAGACTCACTGGCAATGGGATTGTAGGTGACACTCCCCTGATTCATGTCGAAAATCCATATATGGGTGAGTACATATCATGTTTGTCTTTTTGTGACTGGTTTACCCCACTCAGGATGGTTTCCTCTAGTGCCATCCATTTGCCTGCAAATTTCAAGATTGCATTGTCTTTTTGTTTTTTTTTTTTTTTGCTGAGTAATACCCCATTGTGCAAATGTTCCACATTTTCTTTATCCACTCTTCAGTTATGGGGCATCTAGGTTGCTTCCATGATCTGGCTATTACAAATAGTGCTGCTATGAACATAGTGAAACAGACATCCTTGTTGTATGAATGGGCATCTTTTGGGTATATGCCTAAGAGTGGAATTGCTGGGTCTTTTGGTAGACTGAGCCCCATTTTCCTGAGGATTCTCCATACTGATTTCTAAGAGGAGAGGAGAGGATGATATGAGTGAGCAATAAGGTTGAGTCAGGGGAAGCATGGAGGAGACCAGAATGAGAAATACTGTGATAGAGGGAGTCATTATAGGTTTGAGGAGAGAGCTAACATTAGTGGGACTTCCAAAGATCTACAAGCATGACACAAACTGGCAAACTAAGCAATAGTGCAGAGACTACCTTAATTGCCCCTCCCTGATAATAAGATTGACGACTACCTTATATGCCCTCCTAGAACCTTCATCCAGTGACTGTTGGAAGCAGAGGCAGATACCCACAGCTAAACACTGAACTGAACTGATGGAATCCAGTGACAGAGAGGGAGGAGTGATGAGCCAAGGGGTCAAGACCATGCTGATGAAACCCACAGAGACAGGGGATCTGACAAGCAGTTCTTGTACCCCAGACTGATGGCTGAGAGGCCAGCATAGGACTGATCTATACCCCTGAATGTGGTGTCAATGAGGAGGCCTTGGCAATCTCTGGGGCCTTGGGTAGTAGATCAGTGTTTACCATGGTGTACGAATGAACTTTTGGGAGCCCATTTCATACAGAGTGAATCTCTCTCATCCTCGACACATGGGGGAGGGCCTAGATGAAGTGACAGACTCTGGAGATCCCCCATGGAGTACCTTACCCTCCCTGGTGAATGGTATGGGAATTAGTTGGGGGGATGTGGGAACTGGTAGAGGAGCAAGGGAGGAGGAGTGGGACAGGGAATTAGGACAAACATGTGAAGCAAGCATGCTTCTAATTTAAATAAAAAATATATTGAGATAAAAACAAAGCCCAGGATACACTTCACCTCTGATGCATAATCCAAGACTTATGCAGAAGTCTCTGAATGCAAGATTATTAAAGTCCTGCATCCCAAGAACACTGAGCAAATTGGCAAGATATACGTAGCATAAGCTCTATGTCTGTACCCTCTTTGTATATCTCTCAAGGATACCTACGCATGTAGAGGAACCTTAGTCTATCTAGGTTAGAATTTTAAATAAAAATTAAGAGGTTTCTGCAGGTGCACCATGCTACTCTCAGGATGGGATTTAGAGAAGATTCCATAGTGAATGATATCATGAGACCCTTGGAAAGTGGTTTGGGTAATGAATTCTGAGAGAGAGTTTTATGTATATCTGTAAAAATATTAAGATTTTGGCCATTATGCAAATAAACTTTCTCATTGGCAAAATGCTTTAAAATTGTATTTATTGTACATAGGAAATTCTTAGTAGGACTTATTTTCTCATAAAACAATTTTGTTGTGATAAAACATTTACAATAATTCAGAATTAATTCAGGAATAAATGCTTTCTTCCAGAATCTACATGGCAGTAGCTTTGCTAATTCTCTTATTGTCCTTGATTCCTCTTTGAAATCCATTACATTGTTTCTAGATTTGTTTTAAATAAGTTTTTTTTTAACTAAGCAACCAGCAGCAACTGTATTACATAATGAGTTTACATTCTCGATTTCTTCCTTGGAGAAGACATAGGCCTTTTTCTTTCCTGTCAACACTTCCACAATAAATACTGATTCTCTTCTAATTGATTGGATTCAGTGATGATGTAAATTCAATCAACTGGAATTTAACAGTAGTACTGATACTATTAACTCAATAGGGTTTGCTTAATTTAAGAAAAACACATTAACATGTTAGTATGTCCATAAAATAAGCATTTAAAATTTACTGGAAGAATGTCTCAAGGAGGATACCCTTGTGTTTAAAGATCTACAGTAGGGGGTTGGATATGGTGGCACAACCCTTAGTTCCAGCATTCCAGAGGTATAGACTGGTGGATATTGGTTAATTTGAAGTCAGCTTACTCTATACACTAAATTCTCTGAAAAGTCACATAGAAACCCACTATTGCAGGTGCTTCCTAAAACACATAATATTCATATGCAAAAAGAGGTGTAGTGGAACTATTCTACACCTAGGAGAACAGGACAAGTGTTACATCTATGGGTGGTTTTATGAGTCACTGCTGTTAGCTAGGAATTTATTTTTCCTTCTTTTGATTGTTTGAGAATTTCATACATACATATAATGTGTCTTGCTCTAATCTACTTCCCCAGTTCCTCCCTTATAAATCCTCCCTGATCACCCCACTGTGTTTCCTTCCTGAGTTCAGGGACCTCACTTATTTAAACCCATTGAGCCCTGTGAATATTTGCATGGCTTTAGAAAACTGAATACCCCCCCTCCAGCATTCATCAGGTGCCACACGTCTTAACCCATAGGTTGGAATTTGTGACCCCTTTCCCTTTCCACACTTAGAAATTGTCTGGCTTATACAGATTTTGGGTGTATGCCGTCATAACTGCTGTAAACATATGCAAATTTGATGAAATTAAACATACAGGAATTACCCTAAAGTTTTAGGAATCTTCTGCGTAGTCATAATAGTACTTCAGTGAGACACAGAAGATGAAAAACAAGAGAAATAGGAATAAAACTTAAAACGTGTCTCCTATCAGCCTCTGTCACTTTAGCAAACTCAGCCCTATCAGCAGTGTGAAAATAGGGTGATTAAGCCTCAGACAAGTGGATTATTCCAGCTGTGGGGATTGATACTTAAGCACCCACAGGCTCTCCTTCCTAGCTCGTGCTGCACTCATTATACTGAAATACAACAATTTTCTGCCTGCAGTATGAGCATCATGCTTAACATGTAAAATTATCAGCTAAGCGCAGCTAGAGTCGGGCTTCACTCACTATGGACTGGATCTGGCCATGGCATAAGTGAGCCACCCTGTAATGTAAGGGGAGGGAAATGCACAATGTTGACTCATTCATACTCTCAGCTCATTTGCTCATGGTGACTCTGGTTCATGACCACAGAACATTAAATCCTAGTCACAAGAGTGACTGTAGGTGTCATGTGTCTGCCACAAAAATTCAGGGGTAACTCAGACATTGTTAGAGATCATTAGCCATTCAGGTGAGAGATATTTCATTCCATATTAATAGTAGCAATAAAACTTGACTCTATTATGAATAAAGTTCCTTAATTTTGCTTCACAGAATTATACACATTGATAATATGCATCAATGTTGTTGAGAGGGTGAGGAGTCAACCTGCCTTGTGTTGACAGAAGTGAAACAAGGTTCTGACCAGGCATGGCATGTATTGCTTTAACCATGAAAATGCAGCAGTTTCAATGGGGAGGATTTTCTTCTCCAACTTCATGTACAAAAAGAAAAATTAATATTATTTTGAAGAAGGAAATGGCTTTTAAATATTCAGCAAAAACTCTGATAAGCAATACATTTAATTGCATATAAATGAATTTTAAAACAATTGTCAAACTTTCAGCACATTATAAATATCTAATAAAAGTTCCAAAATGACTTTTATATTATATTGCATCCCTTGCTTATTTCTGTAACTTATATTTAAGAATGTATTCCTCCATTCCTCCACATAAACTCTAATTTTAAATTAATTACTTTTACTTTATTCTCTCTCTCTCTCTCTCTCTCTCTCTCTCTCTCTCTCTCTCTCTCTCTGTAGTAATATACAGGTCAAAGCAAAGGGCAACTCTGAATTGAATTCAGATGGCTGGACCTGTATACAAGCCTCTCTGCCAGCTGAACCATCTTGCTGCCTCACAAACTATTTTTTATTTTGGTGAACCTGTCTTTTCATTGATGTAGTACATCTCCAGGTAGGTCTTGAAGCCTGTAGCCTTGAGAGAAACCATGATCACGCATGTTTGGTAGGACTGAAAGTGGATAGATGATGCTACCAGGAATTTAAATACATTGAGACAAACTGCATTGCCACAGTGGGTGGTATGGTCTCATGGACACAGACATTAAAAGGGACATTCAACCCAAGAATTCTAGCAGACCTGCAGGAAAACCTTCAGTGTTTCTTGACCAGAATAGACTGTACTCCTGAGACAATGGAGAATGAACTTTCAATCTGAGTAGGATGCCTGAACTTTAGAGACCACTAGTCTATTTTTATAGAGTAAGTTTACAAAGTAGTAAAAATGTTTGTATCTGTCAAAGTATCTTTATAAGTCCACAAGTATGTCTTATATTTAATCTGTTCTGGGCACTGTATTCAGTTATTTTATATAATTGGTTCCTTGAAACAGTGATACATAAAATATTTGGCTACCAGCCTGGTCCAGGCCTTGAGTAGCAAGATCAGAAATGGAGGAGATTCTTTGTATTTCCTGGAAATGGTTGTCATTAATTGCAAAGTAGATGCTGTGAGCAGAGACCTTTTCATACAGTTCATAACACAATTACTGTCAACACATGTAAATGATCTTCATCTGAGAGCATAGGAGGCAACGTTCTCAGAGGTTCCCAGTAGCTGCTCAGAACACACTGTTTCTACATAATGACCTGGGCATTTCTGGACATGCAGGACTCTGCCACCCACATCTTCTCTTACCACCCTGTGCTGGCTACTTTTATGTCAACTTGACACAAGCTAGAGTTATCTGAAAGAAGAGAACCTCAATTAATAAAAGGCTTCCATAAGATCCCACTGTAGGAATTTTATAATCAGAGATTGATTAGATAAGGCCAATCCTATTGTTGGTGGTTCAGTCCCTGGGCTGGTCCTGGGTTCTTAATGAAAGCAGGCTGAGCAAGCCATGTGAGCTGGCCATTAAACAGCACCTCTCCATGGCCTCTGTATCAGCTCCTACCTCCAAGCTCCTGCCTTGTTTGAGTTTCTGTCCTTCCTTCTTTCAATAATGGGCCTTTAATGCAGAAGTATAAATCAAATAAACCCTTTTCTCCTCACCTTAGTTTTTGGGTCATGATGTTTTATCACATTAATAGGAATCCTCACTAAGACATTCCCTTACATAGAGGGGTTTCCCATGATTCAAGAGAACAGCTTGCCATTTTCTGTGTACTGTGGATTATCATTGGGCTTTCTAGGTATAGGCTGTGGGTCACAACTCTGCCCTTGACTGTACCAAAACTGAGATTCAGTCTGCAGAATGTGGGTTAAAAATAAAAAGGACAATGCCATCATCGTACTCTCCCCCACCTATCTTTAGCTTGAGATTCCTGTCTCTCTCTCCCTTTGTAGGGTTAGGTTGGAGCACGAGATGACCTACACAGATCCCTGTAAATGAAGAAGAAATGAGGGACCGGATATGGAGTCTGAGTGGCTATTACAGATTACACATGATGTCTGGGGCATTGCTGCCAAGAGTAACATGAACCCATAGGTGCAAGTAGATATGGTTTCCGGCTTCAGAAGTCAAGTCTGATGATACTTAGTGATCCTGCCTAAATGCTGCTTAAATAGGTATTATGCTGCATATATTTGACATATGCATGTACATGTAATCTATATGCTACACGGATTGCAACTACAATCAGTTTCCCATGTGTTTTCCTTCTTAAATTTTATTATTTGAATGAAGCATCAGGGTATTTGTCAACATTAAAAACAATATATTATAATGGACTGAATGAGAATTCTGGGGATTGTATTTGACAAAAATTGGCTGCCTTTCTTTCTGATCACAGAAAGACAAACGAACTAGTGTCTCCTTTGCTGTGTGAGAAAGTCACTGCCTACAATGTAAGCACAAATTTGAGAGGCAACATTCACTGTCTTGATGAGCTTAGAGCTGTCTGAAGGTATACACTCTATCTTATTTCAAGCTTCATGACACCACATTTTATATTGATACATTGAGAGTTTATCTTACTAAGACTGAAATGACTGCAGTGTGGAATGTGGAGAGAAGAGTGACAACATTTAGGAGACTTGGCTCAGTCCTTGGCTGTTCTCAGGGAATTTCTAGATCACACTGTTCCTTTTATGCAAAGTATTCCACAAGGCCAAGGTGACTGCCCCTCATATCTGCATCCAGAATACACAGGGAAGCCATAAGAAGCCTTGATATGGGGGTCCAGACTTAAGTAGAAGCCCCCGCTGAGTAACTAAGGAGGGACAGTTTTAAAATCTTCTGTGTTCAGTCCTTCATAGGATCCATATCTTTCACATGGGAATCATCATTGTCATGATGAACCTTAAGATGATGGGCAGTTGTAAAAAGAAAAAGAAGGAAGAAATCATGGGATGGTTTTGTGAAGATACACTGCTGATGAGAGGAAGTGTTAACTGGACAGATCAGTGGTGGGATTTGCTTATATTCCTAATAGCACTGAACCACTGAGGGTTACAAAGTATGGCCGATGACATATTGTCATCATATTTCCTGGTAAGAAGCTCTCATTCTCAACTATGACATCACAACTAGAGGCCCAACCCATCACTGCAGGAACAAAAGCTCTACTAGTGTTTGTCTGAAGGGAAGTGAGTAAATGTTTAACAGAAAGTATGGGAGGGGCATTAGAGTCTGCCAATCAATTCATTCACTCTCATTTTCTTTGAGAATAGTGGACCCTCAAGATGAGGCAGCAGGCACCAGACATGGCTGGATCTCACTCTAGATGCCACATAGACCGAAGCAAAGAACAGAGCACAGCGAATACCAGTCTACTTATAGTGCCAACATAATAAAAACCACTGTGGAGGCTTATACTGAAGTGTGAGGGAAAAGTCTCAGAGACAGCAGTCTCACTTAGATCTTCCATCTAAATGAAATGTGCTTGTAGGCATTTCCAAGGGGCAGACATTCAGAAATGGAAATAGGTAAAGAGTGTAGTTAGCAAAGTTACCAATTGCCTTCATTGAGACAAGAGCCTCAGGAAAAACTTAATGTTTACCAAAGTCCCTGAGGATCCAAGTAAAAAAGGCTGTTTCCCACTTCTGCCTCCCTCAGGCACCACCTTTCCACTCTGAGCCATTGGAAATTAATGTAGATGGGGTATATTTGGGGACCGAAATTTGTAGAAGACGGAGATGATTCTCCATATAGGGCTTTGAAAAAGTCCACAACCAAGACAATGGGAGAAAAGAAAGATGAAATGGAATCATCTGCTGCACAGAGAACTCAGTAACTAAACTGTAGGCCAAAGACCCCACCTGGACGAACCTGTTCCTAACATATGTGCAAGGAACAAACCTGAGCTATATTAAGCAGATAAAAACATGGCTGGCATGCCTCCAACATGAACATAGAAAATTGGTAGCAAATACCATTTGCTGCATTGGTCCCTGAGATAAGAAAAATCTGATTTTCAAGAGTTGCGAAAAGCTGTACAGAGTTCAAGAAAGCTGAAGGCAGGCCAACTTTACTATTGCTAGAACAAGTGGCCATGTTTCCAGGTGGAAATTTGAATTGCATCAATGTATTCAATATTATATTTCACAAAAAAAACATAGTATCTCCAGAGATGAGCTACAGAAAACAGGCAAGGAACATTGTTTCCATGGTGCCTTCTAACTGGGCATCTAGTAGAGGAGAGTTGATTATTTACTGTAATAACATACAGTTGGAAGCTTGCTCATATTTAGAATAATCTAGATGGATGAAATATACCATGAGTTCATGAAGCTCTATTTGCAAATTGTTTTAATAATGACTAAGTTACGTTTTAAAAAGTAGATTTCAATTAAAGCTGAAATTCTAAGGAATGGATTTAGTAAACAGTGTTATATTGACTAGCAAGAATCCCCAGCTAGTCTGGAGTGCACTCAGTAGCCCATGAAGACCTGGACATAATTTTAAATAAGTAAGGAGAAACATGTAGAGCATGATGAATTCATTGGGATCAACTTTTTCCAGAGTTAGGTTATATCAATGAACTCAGGGACACTGCAGTCCAGATTGTGTTCTTATAAACATGACTTATTATATACTAGAGCAACAGAGGAAAAGGCTGGCAGGAGCTATGACTGATCATCCAACTGTTTTTTCTTTGAATACTTTTAATATTCTAATAAATGCTTTTTATCAAACTTAATTTCACTTTTTGAAACATACAATTTAGCAATGCTTTTAAACATTTTTTGTGTAAACCTTATGCATGTAACACAATAGTATTGTGGACCTCCTCATATCCACTGGGAAAACTCTATTTGAATCACACAGGGTTTACCACCTTGAAATTCTAGAGGCAACATATAAAAGCAGAGTAATGGTCTTCCTTTTCATAACTCACCAGGTGAAATAAAATGCAAAATTCAGAAAGAAAAATCCAATTATTAAATCACCTCATATTCCCTCTAAATTAACTGTCTGTGCAGGTTTTATGTAATTCTTGAAAATTAGATTTTCCTATTTAATGTCAAATATGAAAAGAACAAGTTCATGCCATCAGGTAAGTAGCCTACTACAGTCAAGAGCAGCTCCAAGGTAAAGCCAACTTATAACTACATTGGACAAGAAAGTCAGGGAGAGCCAAAGTAGAGGAAAGATAGAGAGGTTAAAGATGGTTAAGGAAAGATCAGGGAGGGAAGGGGAGAGGGAGGAAAGGCGTGGAGATAGGGTGGATGGTGGGAGAAGAGAGAAATGCTTAATAAAGGAGAGACTGTACTTCACCTTCAAAACATGGGTGTGGACTTTTCCAGAGAGCCACTTTATTGTATTTTCATAGTACACATGGACACACACACACACACACACACACACACACACACACACACTCATACATGCATGTACACATATGCACAGGTACACACATACACATATACATCAAATGCACATGCATACACACATCCACATATATGCTAACACAAATATTTTTGATTTTGTAGATCTTAAGCTATGCTATTCAAAGATTTTGACTCATGGCAGGACTTAAGGAGCAGTCATAACAAAAACATCAAACATAAAATTAAATAACAACACATGAACTGATCTAGTTATTGCTGTTGTCTTAAAGGGTTTATTTTGGCAAATAAATTGTCACCTGTTTTATGATGTACTTTAATCAAATGTGAGAAGGAAAGGAAAGCTGACAGGTAAACTCAAAGCCAAACACATTCTGACCACAGTGTTAGACACAGTGTGGTGTACTTTAACACCTAGCATGAGATGAAACTGGGTAAACAAGAGCTTTGTGTTGTGATGCTGCATTTTGTTTGTTGCTGTTTTCAGTTTTGTGAGATTTCTGATTCTTAGCCAGAACTAAAGACAAATTTGATTACAGGAGGAAGGCTTGATTTTTCCTTCTAGCTCACTTCAAACTCACCTGAAAGCACCTCAAAATGGTATGAATTACCTATTATTTTAGAAAATGTGATGTTTCTTTGTCTCTAAATGTTGACCACAAATCTAATCAGGGGATCTTGTTAGAAACTGTGGACTGATTCCCATTATCAGTGAAGTTGGAATGAAACACAAAGTTTCTCAGTGTTCCAGAGGCTAAGAGTAATGAAAGCGGTATCTTGATAGAGGGGACATTATGGGGCTAGGGAGAAACCTGGTGCCAGTTAAACTCCCAGGAACCCACAAAGGTGACCCAAGATAAGATTCCTAGGAATAGTGAAGAAGGTGCCTGAACTGGATTTGCCCTGTAATCAATTTGGTGATTGCCCTAATTGTCATCATATAGCCTTCATCCAGGAACTGATGGAAGTAGATGCAGAGATCAACAGCCAAGCACTCGGGCAAGCTCTGGGAGTCCAGTTGAAAAGGAGGAGGAGGAATCATATGAGAAATGAGGGGTTGGTGAAGATCATGAAGGGAAACCCACAGAGACAGCTGACCTGAGCTTGTGGGAGCTCAGGGCCTCTGGAAAGACAGCTAAGAAGCTTGCATTGGACGGGACTAGGCCATCTGTATCTGGGTGACATTTGTGTAGCTTGGTCTACTTGTGGGGTCCCTGGCAGTGGAACCAGGACCTATACTTGATGAATGAGCTGGCTCTTTGGAACCTATTCCCTATGATGGGATGTCTTGCCCAGACTTGATGCAAGGGGAGGAGCTTGGTCCTGCCTCAACTTGCTAGGCCATGCTTTGTTGATTCTCATGGAGACCTTGCCCTTCTGAATGGATATAGAGGAAGAGTGGATGAGGGGGTAGAACACAGAGAATAGGAGAAGAGGAGGGAGGTGAAACTGTGGTTGGTATGTAAAATAAATAAACAAATAAAATACTCAGTAAAAAAGTCTACCATAAAGTGACTAGCAAAAAAAATGTGTAATGATAACTTTTGAGAATATCAGTTGACAATGTGTTCCCTAAATACACAGATTCATGTAGAGCAACTTGTCTTTCTAAAACTATAAAGTTTATAGTCTATTCCCTGTGTAGATTTTTTTGACAGATCCTACAAGGATGCATGTCAGTATTGCAACAGTTGTGAACATTACATCAGAGATACACAAACAACTTTTATTATTTTCATTCCACTTATGTATACAATTCAAATTCAGTTCTGTAGCTAGAAATTAATTCCACAGTCTTCCTCTGAGAAAGCAGGCATTGGTTTATCATTATGCATCACAACTTTAATTAATTCCCATGTTATAAGTAATAAATAAAAGTCAACAGATGCAAGTCACATATTGTACACATGTTGTATGTGGTTGGCATGGTAAAAGCAATACATTTTTAATTGTTCACACCATACTCTTAATTCATATTTAGGACTGTAAAACCAGAAAAGGAAAGAGCCATCCAACTCATATGCTTTGGTATGTGTTTTCTCAGCTTGTTCCCCTGCAAAGCATCTTCTAACTTGATTATGATCAGAACACCAATGAACAAATAGAAGTCTTTCCATTTGTGTTTTCTTTCATAGAATGTATATGAGTATATGTATATGTTCACTATATATGTGCAGTGCCCAATGGAGCCAGAAGGGGGGTGAGATTCTGTCTAACTGGAGCTACAGACAGTTGTAAGGTGCCATGTGGGTTCTGGAGATCAAAATGAGTCTTATGAAAGAGTGGCAAGTGCTCTTTACAACTGAATTATCTCTGCAAACCCATCTCTCTATTTTTCTATATATTCCATTTGTCAACAGAAAAATCTTGGTTAAATACGGTTAACCAATTAAGTCTGACCAGTGAGAGTATCATTTCCTCAAATTATGTTTCTAATGGGTTCAATAACTTTAGTGAACAAAAATATTTATGGATATTTAGAAAATTCAAATATAAAGTCACATTTTGATTGATATTTTAATTTATCTTTTTCTTTTAGGCAAAGCTCTTTTAAAGTCATGAAACTCTGATCACAAAGGAAATTATTCACTACTCATTATGCCTTTGATCTATGATTGCATTAAGGACTCAGAACTCTACCTCTACACCCAAGAATATAACAAAGATGTGATTTGTCATCAATGAAACAAGCCAAAGATATTGAGGCATCCCTTGAGGCTAGCCAGGAAAGGCCTGCCTAAACCTTGCTAAGTCAATGCGAAATGTCCAGGACTACTGATATTTTATATGGTCATTGAAATGTAAATCACATTGTTAAGGCCAGAATCAAGGAGTAAACAATGTCAATGTAAACTGAATATTAGATAGCCACCAGGGATGCATTAACTTTACAAATTGCTCAACTCAATTACCAGACTAATGAATTTGTGCATGTGTGTGCAAGCTCATTAGTATATTTGTGTAAATACTCATTGGTAGCTAATATATGACTAAGCAAGAACTCACTAGAATACATAATTATAATTTCTTCAGTATAATTGGGTGATATACTACATATATGTATATATTTAGTTAGTTGCTGTTTTTGTGTGTGTGTGTGTGCGTGTGTGTGTCTATATGTTTGTACATGTGTGAACAAACAAACAACAAGTACATACTGAGGTCAAGGGACAACTTGCAGGTCTGCCAAGGAACAGCTTGTAGGAGTCATTATTGTCATGTGGGTTCCAGAGGTCAAATTAAGGTCATCATGGGAAGTGCCTTTGCCCACTGAAACAATCACTTTGCTTAACTCAAAAAATAATATATTGATTATCTAAGAAGTGATGATGTGACAAAATGAACTTTTCCTTCTTTAAGTTGTGTTGACCATAGTATTTTTTTACAGCAACATTGAAGTAACTGGTACATGTGTTCTTAACATGGTTTCCATCAAGTGAGGAATTCTGTGCTGAATTTTTTTAGGATTGTTTTATAGCTGGATGAAGACATGTATACACACATAAACATACACACAGCCATGCACCTCTTAATGGAATCTTATTTGTCTTCTATTGAGAAGAAGAGATATGTGCTGGGAGATGGTGGGGGGCATGGGATAATGGGAAAGAGAGGGAACTGGGATTAATATATAAAATAGGATTGTTTCTAATTTGGATAAAAATAACAACAGTCCATTTCATTTAAATGCTGCTCAGTTACTGTAAAGTAGTTGGTGGACTGTGTGCACTTATGTTACATGTAGATGTTACTGGTTGTTTTTGAAAGACACAGTGATCCCAGAGGCCGTGCAATCAGTGCTTCCAGGACACCATCTCTACTGAAAAGATACTGTAGTGTGTCACGGCTCACCGCCACACCAATAAAATATCCTGAAGAGGACTGAGTGAAGTCTCATTTTCTTGCCCATGTATGTGATATGGGAATCTAGGTTTGTTGTGTTCTCAAACCAAGATTTCTATGCTCCCTCTCCAAACCTGGGAACAGCTGGCCCAGAATGGAGTTCAGACCAACTCATCTGAGGTGGGATTTTGTACCTTTCTTTTGCCAGGTGACTTCACCAACCCATTCTTGACAACCCTTAATGACTTATATGCAACAAAACACAGTTTTCTGTCAAATGGCCTCAATAAATCACTCACAAGTGGAAAACGTATAAAAGTGAATACCAATGTAGTTCTCTAGCTGGCTGCTGCCATTCACTCCTCACATGGGGGCCACATGAAGAGTGAGATTTATTAAGGAAATGGTACAATGCTGATGTCCTTTGGAAGCCAGAGGCCTGGTCAGTGCCATAAAAAAACCCTTTATCCACTTGCATCTCTGCTCATAACTTAGCACCAGGCAGGCTTTCTTTTGCATTAAAAACTTTTGCCAGGAAGCCTTAGTAAAACAAGGCAAAGACAGATCCTAAAAGCATTGCATGCAAAATTGCCATAAAGAATTAATAATTCATAGAGCATAGATTCCAAGGTTTCCTGGCAAATGAGGATGGGAACTAACAGAGGGACACTAAGAGCAACACACATTAGAGGTATGGTTTCATAAAGGAAATATATGTCATTGAGATAGGCAGTTTAAGAAAACAAAATGCTATCCAGGGCCAAGAAGAACGTTTCACTATTAGTATATTAGGCAAAGAGGGGTTGCAGCATCACAACAAGTTACACCACCAAGCAAAACCCAAAGTCCTGAAGAAAATCCTCTCTAGGGTGATGTTCTGACCCTCAGCAGGCAACTCATTCAGAAAGTGAGCCTACAGATATGGCCATGGGTTCAAGTCAGAATGCCCAGTATATCAGTAAGTCAGTGTCAGTTGTTTTCTCTCTGTGCCTCACTCAATAACCCGCCTTTATCAATCATAGTATTGAGATCCCAAGGATTGTACAAGATGGCACATGTAAAGTATCTAAAGCCCAGAGAAAGAATATACAAAAGTACGGTGACCACTGAGGGTAGATACACAGTCACACATACACTCAGCAGCTCACTGGGCAGACATGTCCTTAAAGCACTCAGTTGAACTGGAAAGATTTAAACGTCTCTCACCAAGCAGAGTAGCTTAAAACACATAAACGCAATTTATAATACATAAATCACATGAGAAATGACCCCCAATTCAGCCTTTTAGTCTTATAAAGAAACCTAAATCTACAAAATGTGTTACTAATTTTCTGTGATTTATCTGAAACACAATCATACTTGGAGCACAAAGTAATTTACCCTGAAAATTGTAACTGGTGGACTCTAATGATTTCACACTTATTTTCAGATATGAATGATTACCTATTTGTCTCTGATTCACAAACCTATATAATATATTAGAGACTTCATAACTCCGTGACATGAAATAAATGGGGCACAATAAAAGGAAAAGGACATTATTTATTTCAAGTCTATCATCACACTGAATTCCCATTACAAAAAAGGAAAAAACAGTACATAAATGTGTGCACACAAAGATGCACACACACACACAAACACATGCACATAAATGAGCACATAAGTACTCACAAACAGATAGACTCACACAAACATAGGCACACAGCCCACACTTGCACAAACAACATATGCACACACACACATCACATGCATATATATATGTGTGTGTATATATATAGAGAGAGAAGAGAGAGAGAGATGCATGTATACCACACTGCTTATAAAACAGAGAAGCTAACACAGTGCAGAAATATCCTTTACCATGACTTCACGTGGCATTTCCCCTATAGCACTTAATACTCAGTAGGCTACCTTCCTTTATCATTATAAAATCCATGTGATTTCTTGTCCACAGGCTCATGGCTTCCTGACCCCATTCTATTCTCACCTTATGCACCTAAGACATCCTCTAGCTGTTGGGCTTTGCACTCAACGACCTGGGAACTTATTGCATTTGGTGACATTTCTGAGGTATTACTAACATTTGCTTCTGAAGAACTCTGCCTGTCAAGTATAGTGACAGAATTGGCAAATCACAGAACAGCTGCACCTCCAGGACACCGTCACCTCATGGGCAAAAATACTTCATGCTGGAACCAACTCATCTTTTATACTCATTATTTTGAAGGACACTAGCTAAAAAAACATTGTTTTTGCATTTCAAAAGTAGATGACTCTTGGAAACGCACCAGAGCTTTGGTTTATTACAAAAGGAAACATAAGGACAGAAATACAGGATCTGGCTCTAGTGACTGTTTACAGAATATCTTAGAACTCCAGAGTCCATTGACAGAAAGTGGCTTGCTTTCTGCTCACCTAGGTTTACCTGTCACTTATCAAATATTTGAGGGAAACCTTGGACATGTTCCCACAGTGCCAGCAAGAACTCCGGTCTATCTCCTGTTACTTTTAGGATGAAAACAATAAGGAAAAACTCATTTAAATCTTCTGAGTTTGTTCATTTATTAGTTCTTTTGTTTGGTGGACTTTTAAATTAGTTTGTTTTAACCTTAAATATTAGTAATGCATATTTATAACTAATTTCTACAACTTTTTATTTAAATTAAAAATAATCTTATTTTGCATACCAATCCCAGTTCTCTCTCCCTCTCATCCTTCCACTACCTCTCCATCCCACCCACCACCTATTCCTCAGAGAGGGTGAGGTGTCTCATGGGGGAATCACATTATTTGGGGCAGTAAAGAGGCCCTCCCACCTGGTAATACATATTTTAAAGAAATGTTAAAACTAGCTTTATTTTCATTTTATTTTGCCTGATAAGTTCCTTAATATCCCAAGATTAGTGATTAGATCCTTTTTTTAAAAACTTTCTTAACTAGATTTTAATTATGGCAATCATAGGTATTGTGACTCTAATTAAAGTTTTTAAAGAGCTTTGGAGCAGGTTTCTGAAGCCCCTGTAAGTTCAGACAGGATGTGCCATGATAATTCTAATTGCTACTCAGCCATTTTTATTAACATTTTTTTATTATGGATCACCAGTGTTTTTTTTTCATTCTCTCTCTCTCTCTCTCTCTCTCTCTCTCTCTCTCTCTCTCTCTCTCTCTCTCTCTCTCTCTCTGTGCGTGTGTGTGTTTAATGATTGTGATTTTGTCATTCTACAATGTGTTCTTTGGGCTATAGCAGAAAAGCAAAAGTGTGGCCACAGAGGCCCCTCACACTGCACAAGTGGAAAATTAGTGCTGCATACAACTCAGGAATATACATTTCTGCAAATTTTTGAGCAAGTACTTCTTGCTGGATCTTCTCTCACATGCAGCATGGGCCTCTCTTCTCCCCACACGCAAAGGCTTTGGATGCTTCAAGAGTTCCAAAGCCAGCAGCATTGCCTGGGAAGGAGTTAAAATTCCCAGCTAGATTTCAGACAAGCATTATTGTAGCTGAACTACTAGACAGGAAATGTGGCTGTGTTTCAAAGCTGAAGGTAAATAGCGTCACTCTCCTTCTACAATCTTAAGACATCCTAGGGGTTCCCAAATACATTTCCAACTTCACTGCACAGAGAAAATATTGCAGGATTGTGCATTTTACCTTACCATAATGCATGGCTTATTATATACAAAAGACATGTTGGGGAATAGATGTGGCAGGTTAGAATAAATTCCTCACAAAAGGAGCCACAGGAACAAATCCATATTTTATTTGTAGCAGAGGCTGCACCAAACTGCTCTAATACCAATGTGGGATTAAAATAATATAATCCTATCTGAGAAAGGATTTGCCTGTTTACCTCTCTGCTCAGCCATCTCTTCCCAACTGGAACAAGAGACAAATACTAAATGTGAAAATCCTTATTTGAATAATTCTCGTCTTTCCTTCTGGATTTAATTCATATGAAACAAAAAAAATCCCCATGTATTAGGTGGGAATATAGAGGTAGAGAGTGACTGTATATCTATGTTACTTATTTCTGAAACAAGTTTTTATTTGAATACTTGTTGAGAACTTTCTAATCAGGACAAGGGTATAAACATGCTCAAAATGAACTTAATTATGTGAGTAACTCAGGAATTGTAGATACTTAGCCTCAGAACCTATGCACACTTCTGAGTGAACACTTTATTACCATGAGATCATTAATCCAGGCCTTGGCTCACAAGGTAGGGTAAGGTGCTTGGGAAAAGTCCCCCACAGGCTCATGTGTTTGAACACCTGGTTCCCAGTTGGTGGCACTGTTTGGGAAGTTTATGTGACCTTTGTGAGAGGGAGCCTTGAAGGAGGAGGTACATGCCTGGGGTTGACTTTGAGGATTTATGGCTTCCACACTTCCCTGTCTCACTCTGTTTCCTGTGTGTGGAGAAATGTGATCAGCTTGTCTCTTGCACCTGCTGTCATGCCAGCTCCACCATTGGAAATGTAAGCCAAATAATTTGTTTCTTTCTTAAGTTGCTCTGCTCATGGTGTTTTATCACAGCAACACAAAGTATCTACTACACATGACGACAACTGTGGAGCAGGAAGCACAATATGGGACCCAGGGGAACAGCCTCATCCTCATGGAAGTGACAGTCAGAACAGTGAATCACAGCTCTTACATGTTCTACCTTCCAGAGCATAGACATGCCATGTTACTTACCTGAATGATCTGAAACTACTGCTCTCCTGAAAGAATAGCATCCCTTTTTCTACTCACCAAAATCTATGTCATAATAAAGGCAACATTCTCATCATTTTACACATTATAAATAATTGAAGGAGTATATTTGTTTGAAATCAAACAGCTTCCTCAGAAAATGTACTCAGTGTCATTTATTACTACAATCACTTATATGCAGACTCAGTAAAATTCTAACATAAACATATAGAGTTAACCATCGAAATCATAAGAAAGAAGAAAGAGCTAAAAGAATAACCACACACCCCACTTCAGCAGCAAAGGAATGAACAGAATAAACACACATAAAAAGTGTGGAGCTGAGAAGAAGATGTGAATGAAACAGAAACATGAACAATTGGGAAAGTAGCAAAGCCAATATTTGCTACTGAACAAAAATGAAAACTGATAAACATTGTCTATAAACTGAACATCAGCACAAGTGTCAATAATGACTGAATACAAACACAGATTCAGCAGACCTCCAAGAGGATCTAAACTAATGTCAAAATAACTTTGTATCACCATCCTTGCAAATGGATGCTAAGTGGATGGGTGTCTTGCAAAATATTTTTCCCAAAATTGACATAAGACATTGAAAGATATAAAAGCTCCGAAATCAAACAAATACACTAAATTTACTTTTCAATAAGTCTTAAAATAAAACTCCAGACGCATCCCTTGCTGTGTTGAATTTTACCAAATGTAGACACAAGAATTATTTATGAACTACAACACATGACATCCAACTGCACCTTTAAAAGTAAGATCTATGATCAAAAGTAAGATCTGACACAATCTGCAGAATAAACTTAATATTAGGAAAAAGGAAGAAAACATACAGATTTCAAATGATACATAAAGTGCTTTTGACAGTATTAATCACTTGCTCTCCATGAAATTCTAGGCACTACATGGTGATTTCAACTAAAGGACATATGGGGAGGACCTAGACCCTGTCCAGGATGATATGACAGACTCCCATACCCTCCCTGTAAAGTGGAGGGGGATAGAGTGGGGTGGAGGGTTGGGAAGGTTGGGGGGGTCAGGGGAGGAGGGGAGGGAGAGGGCACTGAGAGTAACATGTGCAAAAAGTTAAAGGAAAAAAAGGAAGTCATGGAAAACCTAAAGAAATATATGTCAGGTTCCAGTATAGAGATGAAAGATTTATCATTACTTAGAACAAGGAAAATGACTATAGAATAATTTGTGAGGAGAGGACAAACAACAAGAAGGGTTAGAAGGTGTTTCATGACCCAGAAATTATAGACAAAGAGAGAGAGCAGATATAGCCATGGAGTCCTCAGCAAAAGTCCAGGGACCCCACGGCTTCAGTCTTGCTGAATCAAATGTGAAGAGAACATTTAATGCTAACAAGAGAGCATGGACTGTGCATGTCATAGCTCATATTCACAGAGGTGCCAACTGGGGTCTGAAAGCCCCTCTTATATACTTTCAGGGGTGCTCTGCCTGATCTGTAGGACACAGGAGCAGGAAAAACAAATCCTCAGTGCCCTGCATCCATACTGAGACTCACTGGAGAGCATTACCATGGGGATATGAGACCTGAACAGGGAACTAATGGTTGGGGAAAGGACCAGCGTACATCAAAGACCATGACATCAGAGCTGATGATATAGATTTCCACTTTTTCCCACGATGATGGTAAAAAGGGGAGTTGCTCACTTTTCCCTGTTGTGTGGAGCAGAGCACATGGCAGTGTGACCATGCTGCATCACGGCAAAAGCACAAAGGAGAAAAAAATGGAAGGAAAGGAGAATGCCTCTGAAGGAATACTGTGACTATGTTCAAAATAATTCCCAAGGAGTTTACAAAGAACTATTTAATAGGATAAATTGAAATTATAAAGGTCACAGGATACAGTTAATATAAATACATAAATTATAGAGCACATAAAATCATGAGCCACAGATGAAAACAATTCTTGAATTGAACTTTCCACAGATTTAAAAATTAGTCATTCAAAACACAATGTTAAGAGTGTAGACTTCAGGATGTTATTAAAATAATTTAGCCAACTAACTGGTATTCGGAATATTTGGAAATTACTCAGAACCCTAAGACCCAAAAGAAGAAAAAGAAATATGTCAAGACAGATGAAACCTGGACAATAGTGTACAGAAAGATTTAACATTGTTAGCAATCATGGCTATGCAACTTTAAAGCACAGGAACAGAACTCTCTATTCTTCACTAGCTAAATTTGAGGAGATTGGGCACAGCACATCTTTAGTGACTAAGTGTTCTGGCTTCCTTAGTTACAAGTGGGATGGAGGATGGTGCAAGCCCATGGGAATCAGGCCGGTTACTACTCAAAATCAACATGATCCTTCTGTCCTATAAATTCTCTGATTAAATATGAATAGCCATCAAGGGTGACTTAAAGAAACAATGGAAGATTGTATGAAATAATAAGACACATTATATGCACAATGCAAACATTATAATGAAACCCATTATGCTGAATAATTAATACGTGATAATGGGAAGTTGCCAGGGTAAGACCTGGATTCAAATGATCACAGGTGTGTCATTTGTGGTGGAGGAAAACAAGTAGAACAAATTAAGACAAGTGTTCATGAAGCATAAAACAAATGTGGCCTAGCCCTATTCTCTCCTTCCTTTCTCCCTCCATCCACCACTCTGCCTTTTTTGCATCCCCTCTCCATTCCTTTCTTTGATAGGATGTTACTGTATAGCTCAGGTTGGTTTCAAAGTTTCAACCTTCTTGCCTGGGCCTCCACAATGGTGAATTACATGAATTCACTGCACATCTGACATATGACTTTACTTATAATAATTCTAAACAATAGGAATTAATCTATAGAGGTCATCAACACATCCACTAACTCAAAAGAAAGTAAAGAAAAACATGTGCGCTATAAGGGTACATAAGAACATTTGTGTGACAGAAATATCAGTTAGGATGATAGTGGTAATATGGTTGTATGCAAAAACACATTATATATTAATTTGCAACAGATACCTTTCATTTTTACTAATTATAATTTTATAATGTGAAGATTGCAATTCAAAGATTAATTTGTCAGCCAAGTTTTCAAAATTATGAACAAGTACTTTATAAAGAAAACAAGAGTCATCTCATATTTTTTAACAACCATTAGTAATGCCAGAAGGCAAGTCCTCTTCTGATTAGAAGAGAACCATGGGTTGAAGTTAAGATCTGGGAAGCCTTGGCCTTTAGGAGGTTGTATTAGAAGACTATGTGAAGTCACTGATGTCTTTCGTTCCACTTTCTTCTTGCTGTTCACCTGTTTTCTTTCTTTTTACCCTCTGAGTCACCCTCTCATAGTAGCATGTACTAAAGACAGTCATACAATAATATATATGTATGTATATATGTATCATATATGCATATAATGCATACATACATGTGTTACATGTTTATATAATACAGATATTTACATATACATACACACATCTCACTAACTTGCGAAAGAAGAATTAAAGATGTTGGTTGCATGATATATGGAGTTACATGCTAGAAAAAAAATAGCTGTATCCTGTGTATTATAGTCTTTGAAGTTGGGGATTTAGGGTGAAAACAAAGTGATAAAAAATATAAAGTAACTCCTCTGCACCAGTGCACTGATGAGAATAGGTCAAGAAGAAGGAGCCATGGGCACAGAGCAAAGGAAACCAGACACCTAGACAAGGCAGAGGAGAGAAGGCAGGCAGGGTTAGAACTGCAGGAATTCACTCAAGACAGCCCCTCCCTCCCACCCAGAAGAACCTTTCAGACTAGTACAGCTTCAGGGGAGTTCTGAAGGTCTCATTGGCTGAACCCTGTTCCCCAAGCCAATGGCAGGTTTCTGAACCCATGTTTTCTTTCAGATGCTGTGAATTGAGGTAGGAGAGACACTGTGAGAGGAAACAGAGTCTGGCATCTGCTTCTCTGATCATTTTTATATATTCAGATACAGGATGTAGCACATTTGCTTATAAAGGGAAGGGCAGGTGTGTCTATTATGGCAAAATAGAAGTGTTTCATATTTTAAATTTAAAAGTGTGTGACTTAAAAGGAGGCAAATAATATCTTGGTATACAGCATTCATTCTTTTGAAAATTATTTTGTAATTATTCAATGAAAATTGAAAATTTACTGTGCTTACAGTAGTCTCAGCCCTTAGCTACAGGGGTAAAGGTAGGAGTTGGCTTTGTCAATCAATGTTCAAAATGAGGCAAGGAGAAAGATGAATCTTAAGTAGAAAGAAAATTCAATCATTCAAGTAGAAATATGGTCATCCACATAAAAGAGGTTAAAATCCAGGAAATCCATTTATAGCTCTTATAGTTTATTAATATGGATAGTTTCCCAGTAAGCTATTTTAGCAAACTATTTTTACAGATCCCCTACCTTGAAGAATAAAAGTCAATTAATGCAATTCTGACTTTTTGACACTTTCTCTTCCTTTTTACTGGAAACTGAGTACTAAAAATATGG
This sequence comes from Mesocricetus auratus, assembly GCF_017639785.1. NCBI lineage: Eukaryota > Metazoa > Chordata > Mammalia > Rodentia > Cricetidae > Mesocricetus > Mesocricetus auratus. Next base: position 2,659,625 of record NW_024429212.1, on the reverse strand, counting down.
TAATTTTATTGCCTTTTGAAAGAGAATGTAAGAATGACTGTTGAAGAACTTTCATTATTCCTAAATCTGTGGACAGACTGTTGTGCAATATTTCTTTAGCTAAGAAATGGTATGTTACATTCATTATTGCTCCATTAGTTCAATTATGTAATGATGTGTTGCTCTTTCACCTTGCCTTCCTAAGGCATTTGATTGTTCTAACAAAAAGCTGAATGGCCACGAACTAGGCAGTAATGGGATAAGCAGGACTGGTGGGCAAAGAGAATAAGCAGGAGGAGAAAAGAGAAGAGAGAGGAAGAGAGGTGAGAACAAGGGAGAAAGAGATAAAGGCTCCCTGGGCCAGGCAGCCAGCTGCCAGCCAGAAAGACCCAGAGCAAGCAGTGACAACAGACATTCACAGCTGTCACTCAACACTTTTGACATTTTATGGCAGATGATTCTGTGCCCTGTAAGGAAGATCCTACACACTGTAGGAATTTATCAGCATTGAAGATTTGTACGTGCCAGATCCCAGTAAACTCCTCCACCAAACTGTGACAATGAGAAATGTGTTAGACTTTACCCTCTCTCCTTGGGACACAGTAGAGAAGCAAAGAAAGAAGGGAGGAGTAGGGGAACAGAGAGAGAAGGAATGGGGAGAGAAGGAGGGAAGCACCTGGGCTGCATAATGAGATACTGTTTTAAGAAAATAAATGAATGCATAATTATAAGTTCATATATTTATTTAGACTTTGGCTTGCCTAGATGTTAAAATTACTGGATAAAGTATGGCAAAAATATGATGTTTATGTCTAAGCCCCAATTCCTTATTCATATTTCTAGCATAGTTGGTTTTATCCTATTCCAAGCTGTCAGGTAGGCCATCATTCCCAGTTTTGTGTGATCTTGGAGCTGAGCACAGAACTCATATACAATAGGGAACATTCTTCCAACTGGGTTTTATCACCAGCTTTCAGCAATGATTAGGTGACTGTGAGCTGAAGGCAGAGGGAATTAGAGACAGCTTAGCTGTCAGGAGGTCTGTGACTGTTATATCCAGGTGCTACCAGACCTGTCACTTTGGGCTACTTCTCTCTGTAATCTCCTGACAGGCATAAAAGACCCTTCAGGCTGGACATTGCTTGCTCACACCTTTCATCCCAGCACTTGGGAGGCAAAGGCAGGAAGATCTCTGTGAGTTCAAGACAAGCCTGGTCTACAGAGTGAGTTTCAAGAAAACCTCCGCAGCAATAAAAGAAACCCTGTCTGAAAAAAACAAAACAAAAACAAAAAAAATCAGGTATTCATAAGTGTATGGGTTAATGTCAGGGTGTTCAATTCTATTCCATTTGTCTATCTGTCTATTTGTGTGCCAATACCAAGCTGTTTTGAGGACTATAGCTCTATAATAGAGTTTGAAGTCAGGGATGGTGATGCCTCTGGATGTTGTCTTGTTGAACAGGGTTATTTTGGCTATTCTGGGTCTTTTGTTTTTCCATATAAAGTTGATTTTTGTTCTTTCAAGGTCCATGAAGAATTGTGTAGGGATTTTAATGGGGATTGCATTAAAACTGTATATTGCTTTTGGTAAGATTGCCATTTTTACTATGTTGATCCTACCTATCTAAGAGCATGGGAGATCTTTCCATCTTCTGGTGTCTTCTTTAATTTCCGTCTTTAAAGACTCAAAGTTCTTGCGATACAGGTCTTTCACTTGTTTGATTAGCGTTACCCCAAGGTATTTTATGTTGTTTGTGGCTATTGTAAAGGGTGATGTTTCTCTGATTTCTTTCTCAGCCCTTTTATCATCTGTATATAGTAGCGCTATTGATTTTCTTGAGTAGATCTTGTAGCCTGCCATTTTGCTGAAAGTATTTATCAGCTGCAGGAGTTCCCTGGTAGAGTTTTTTGGGTCACTTATGTAAACTATCATATCATCTGCAAATAGTGACAGTTTGACCTCTACCTTTCAAATTTGTATCCCCTTGATCTCCTTTTGTTGTCTTATTGCTCTGGCTACAACTTCAATTACAATATTGAAGAGGTATGAAGATAGTAGACAGCCTTGTCTTGTTCCTTATCTTAGAGGAATCACATTGAGTTTCTGTCCATTTAGTTTGATATTGGCTGTTGGTTTGCTGTATATAGCTTTTATTATGTTAAGGTAAATTCCTGTTATCCCAGATCTATCATGAAGGGATGTTGGATTTTGTCAAAAGCTTTTTCAGCATCCAGGAAGATGATCATATGATTTTTGTTTCTCAGGTTGTTTTTATGGTGAATTACATTTATGGATTTTCATATGTTAAACCAACCTTGCAGGCCTGGGATTAAGCCTACATGATCATGGTGGATGAGTTTTCTGATGTGTTCTTGGAATCGATTTGCCAGTATTTTTGCCTCAATGTTCATGAAGGATGTTGGTCTGAAGTTCTCTTTCTTAGCTGCGTCTTTGTGTGACTTGGGTATCGAGGTTATTTAAGCATCATAGAAAGAGTTTGGCCAAATACCCTTCTGTTTCTATTGCATGGAATACTTTGAGAAGAATTGGTATAAGCTGTTCTTTGAACTTCTGGTGGAATTCGGCACTGAGGCCATCTGGTCCTGGGCTTTATTTGGTTGAGAGACTTTTGATGACTGCTTCTATTTCCTTAGGGGTTATAGGTCTATTAAATTGCTTATCTATACAATGGAAAAAAACATATTCAACAAATGGTGCTGGCATAACTGGAGGCTGCAATGTAGAAGACTGTAGATAAATACATGTCTATTGCCATGCAAAAAATTTAAATCCAAATGGACCAAAGACCTTAACACAAATCCAGCCACACTGAACCTGTTAGAAGAGAAAGTGGGAGGTATCCTTGAACCAATTGGTACAGGAGACTGCTTCCTGAATACAACACTAGTAGCACAGACACTAAGATCAGCAATTAATACATGGGACCTTCTGAAACTGAGAAGCTTCTGTGAGGCAAAGGACACAGTCAGTAAGACAAAAAGGCAACCCACAGATTGGGAAAATATATTCACTAACCCCACATCTGACAGAGGGTTGATCTCCAAAATTTACAAAGAACTAAAGAAGCAAGTCTCCAAAACACCAAAGAATCCAATCAAAGTGGGGTACAGAACTAAGTAAAGAATTCTCGGTAGAGGAGTCTAAAATGGCTAAGAGACACTTAAGAAAGTTCTCAAAATCCCAAGCCATCCAGGAAATGCAAATCAAAACAATTCAGATACCATCTCACTACTGTCAGAATGGCTAAAATAAAAAACTCCAACGATAGTTTATGCTGGAGAGGATGTGGAGAAATGGGAACACTCCTCCACTGCTGGTGGGAGTGCTGACTTGTACACCCACTTTGGAAATCAGTATGGAGATTCCTCAGGAAAGTGGGAATAAACCTACCACAAGACCCAGCAATCCCACTCTTAGTCATATACCCAAAAGATGCACATTCATACAACAAGGATGTCTGTTCTACTATGTTCATAGCAGCATTATTTATAATAGCCAGAACCTGGAAGAACCTAGATGTCCCACAACTGAAGAGTGGATAGAGAAAATGTGGTACATTTACACAATGGAGTACTATTCCGCTGAAAAAAAAACAATGGAATCCTGAAATTTGCAGGCAAATGGATGGCCCTAGAAGAAACCATTCTGAGTGAGGTAACCCAGATACAAAAAGAGAAAAATGATATGTACTCACTCATTTATACATTTTAGGCATGAATCAGGGTAGTACCAGCATACAATCCCACTGCCAGAGAGTCTGGGAAACTGAACCTTCATCCAGCGACTGATGAAAGCAGGGGCAGATACCCACAGACAAATACTGAACTGAATTACTGGAATCCAGTGTCAGAAAGAAAGGGAGAACTGATAAACAAAGGAGTTAAGACTGGGATGGTTTAACCCACAGAAACAGTTGAACTGAACAAGTGGGAGCTCTTGGACCCCAGATTGATGGCTCTGTGGAAAGCATGGGACTGACTCAGACCCCCTGAATGTGGCTGTCAGTGAGGAGGCCTAGGTAATCTATGGAGCCTTGGGTAGTATTTATCTCTGGTGTACAAACAGACTTTGAGTGCCCATGCCACAATATGGGATGCTCTTTCAGCCGGGACTCTTGTGGGAGGGCCTAAGCCCTGCACTGGATGAACTGACAGTCACTGGAGATCCACCATGGAGGGTCTCACCCACCCTGGGGATCTGAGTGGAGATTGGGAGGGGGACTGGGGTTCCTGGTGGGGAGGGCAGGGGAGAAGGTTAGGGAGAGTGAGCTGGGATTGACATGTGAAGCAAGCTAATTTCTAACTTAATAAAAAAAATTTAAAAAGACCCTTCAGTTCCTGACCTTGTGACTGGTCAAGAGTGACAGGTGTCAGGGTCCATATCTGGGGTTAGCATGAGGCCAGCATCTTCTAGCAGTATCCACAACAGCTCAAGCCATGACTACCCAAGCACTAATCAAGGCATCAGTCCCCAGTCCAGCGGAAAATAGTGTGATACTTTGATTTTTATCTGACCATCAGTTCACAAATTGCTCCCTCAAGACCTCATAATGACAATGGGGGCAGGAAGACCGACGTTCTGCCAAGCTTTATCACTAATCTAATGTCCTCATTGTGCAGCTGAACCCTTTCCAGGACCTTGAACCTCCATTCTCTCACGCTGTCATCTGCATCGTCAGGATTCTCAGTGATTAATGTACTCAGACATGCCGTTCCAGGTTTGAATAATTAGAGAGGCTGATATTTTAACAATGTGAACTGAAGATTTCCTGATCCTAATGTTCCAACACTTAGTTTCCTCTCATTATTATGACCATTGCAGAAAGTGCAGGATAATCTTCTATGAGCAACAGAGGGTAAAGGAGTTTGAATGCTGTGCCTGTTTCCCTTGGTTTCATAAAACAATAACTACTTCATTCTCTCCTGTTTTGGATGCTGGCTTTCCTTCGGAGATTCTCATAGATTTCTGTCCAACCTCTGTTATTACTATGGAGTTTATGGAGTTATGGTTGAAAATCGATGACAATTTCAATTGTTTTCAGATTTGGAGCAAATAAATACTGCTTCAAAGTCAGAGAACCCATTCTAGGTGCTGATTACCATGGGCAAGAGTGCCCCTGGGCTGATAAAGTGAAGGTCAACCCACTTCACTTTCCTTGACCTCAACAGAGAACCCAGTGAGTGGCCCTAATCAGACACTGTGGAGCAGAATCATCCAACAAACATTGACAAGTCATTTAGGGGCTGACACCTCTCAGCGCAGGAGGAAGCCTACTAATGTTACTGGCTGACCTTAGGTAATGTGTGTTGCACGTGGAAAGTGAGAAAACTGTGTTAAGCAGGCACACCTGTGGAGGTCGGAGGTCAGCTTGTAGGAACAGAATATTGCTTTCTACCCTGTGGGTTCCAGAGACTGAATTCAGTTCATCAGGCTTGGGGGCAAGCACATTTACTCACAGAGCGACCTTGGTGGCCCTAATACATTGAAGATATTTTAACATCGGTTTTAAATATAGTTAGTATGTATACCTGAGTTGTATCCAAATTACAGGGCAGCCAATAACTCTAATCTGAAAGCCCTATGTTTTCTTAGTTGGAGAATTAATGTATAACTAAAGTTTTCCAGAAAAAAATGCTATTATGACAAGGAAGAGAAATGTCTTGGTTCTTTAGAACAAAATTTTTTAATATGCTTAATATATCAACTGTGAGATTTTAGGTAGTGCATAATTGGAGCAAGTACCAAGAGCCTTTGTGCAGCCTTAAGTGCTATTGACTAATTGTCTTTGAGAGACAAACCTGTGATGTAAAGGATAAAGAATAGCATTGGTTTCAGGGTTCACCCTCCACAACTAGCAATAACTTGGTATCCTTTGTAACTATCTTCCCCATCAAGTATGGCTGAACATTGAAAGAGGAGCACTCTTCCCTTTGTTTTCCCTGAGATACTCATGGTCCCATTCCCTGCATGCCACGAGGCATGTGGGTAATGATGATCAGCACCAGACAGGATGACATTTGATGCTTTTGGCCTGTTTATGTTTTGAAACCTAGAAGAATCTTCAAGGGAGCCTCACAAAGGCCTCTAGGTATGGAGCAGACGGAAGAACTAAGCTATGTCGTGTCCAGACAGAAACAGCATCTAGCCCTCAGAACATGCTCAGGTGTAAGTGGGACCAGTGGGCAGACCCAACTCCACTGGGCAACATGAAGAGGCTGATCAATTGTAGGACAAGTCTCCTTCTTTCCCTCTCTCTAGTCCTACCATAAATGGCCCTGAGGGGAAGGACTATGGCAGCATTGCATGTCACTTCTTTGATAATTATGCAGCTCGCTGAGCATAGACTTCTGATTGTGTTCTACTCAATGGAGCCTCACTGTAAAATGCAAGGAGACTAATCATTTTGATATCAGTATTCCAATCACCACTCCTGTCACAATGGTGAGCAGAGCAAGAAAGATATTCTAGACTTTATTAACATAAAATGATATCAATATCAACACAAGAACCCTAACAGGATAATAAATTGCCAAAAACTGTGAGGCAGATATCAATCCAATTAACACATGGAATAGTTTTCCTATATGTAAAAGAAATATAGGAAAGTATTAAGAGAAGGAAAATAGAAGTATTTCTAAGTACATATTGAGTAAGCATTTTAATGAAAATGGAAGGAATTCATTTTCTCACAGTCATGTGTGCTGATGTTTTTAATGAACAGCATCCCCCAATTCTTCTTCTAAGTAACTCTGCTATTATTTCACAAACTCTGCTCTTCCAGAACTCTAACAGGGGAAACACTTGTAGGTTGTAGACAAGTGAACAGCTGACATTTAAGGAGGAAGAATAGATGTCAGGACATTTTACATCCAGTGAATCTGAGCTATGTAAGCATATACACTGCCCACACTCTCAGTGACAGGATCATGCATTCAAAGGAAGGCAAAGAAAATTCACCCAACCCATTAATAAATGGGGACAGTCACTGTACTATCTATGACAGAATTCAAAAAATACTTTCAAAGGCAGAGAACTGCAGTCTCCAATTGTTCATTAAAAGTATATTTGAAAATAACTGTGCTGAACATGCTAACTGTATATTTTGTAGTGATATAAATCTCTCAACTAGTTATACAGATAATTGCAAGTGAGATTTGCTTACATTCCACAAACATATGGACAGGTTGTCTAAGGTGGATGTGTGTCCCTGAGGGCTATGGTATCATTACCATTTCATTGACACCAGCAGCCTCCTTCCTTCTGCTTACTGTCAGTCATTCTATAAAAATGGTGATCATGATCCGTTTAATGGAGAACATGAAATCAGGAGGCTAAAGGTTTTTTTAGCCTTAAATATGCATATTACTCTATTGACTCAGGCTGCAAGTATAGCTGGGAGGCAGAGTGCTTTCCTGGCATATAAGAGATCCCAGGTTGGATCATAGCACAGCAGTAAAAAGTATGCAATAGATACTTTTAAATGAAGTTAAGAAAAATCTGACATTTTCCCAAAGGGCTATCATCTTTCCTTTGCCAATTAAAAACTGATTGTATGGTATTTTATTTGACTAATGCAACTGTAACACATTGCATTACCAGTAAATATGTTTCCCTGTGGCAAAGATCACACATGAAAAAGGCACAACAATATTAAATAGAAATGAAGACTGTCTCAAGTAGGGTTTCCCAGAATTCAGTATTGCTGAGAGTCATCACGGACCCTGCTCTCTCAGAGAGGAGAGGTTGCTTTGTTGCTGTATCAGCTGAGCCTTGCATTTAAACTTTTTTCTTTGAAAACCACAATTATAAAAAAAAAATGACAACTGCCCACTGCGGCTTTACTTAAATTACCTTGACAATACTGCTGAGCCGATCATTAGCAATCTAAAAACTGTGTTCAACAGTAAGTTTGCAAGCTAGAAATAAATGTTCACCATGTGACACAGACATTGTCTCCTGTGTTTCTTTATAATAGATTATATTTTCTGGTAAATAAGTGTGAATATAATTATAATTATCCTTCAGAATGGAGTAATCAATCGTGTCATTTCTCTATGCTAGAAAAACATGGCACTTTACCTCACTTTCAAGTTCCCTTGTTGGGGCTGTCCATCGTAAACTGATAAGATGTCGAAGTCCTCCTCTAGGGCAAAGGTGTGAAAAGACAGCTGTATCCGATTTCGCTCCCCAGTGATAATGATCCAGGTACAATTGGCATAGTTGGGATACCCATGAGGAAAGCCAGGACTCTCGATGGTGCCATTGGGTCCCTGAACCAGGCCCCCACAGTTTTGACCTGTGTATAAAAACACAAAATTGCATGTTAGTATGTTAGTAATCATCAAGCTATAGTTATGAGAATATCCCTGCCATTTTAATCAAAACTTTAATGATATATTATGAGGCCTTGTGCGTGAGTATTAAATACTAATTTTCATCAGAGCTCAAAGACAGCATGAGAATGACAGAAAATGATATTGAAGAGAATCATAGAATGCCATTTAAGAACTCAGAAGTTCAGCTTCAATTTTAGACTACAGAGTAACACATTTTCATCCAATGATCTGCACATAATCCTGAAATCCCTTTGTGCATCAGTCCTGTTAGAGACTTTGAGTTCCACATAAAATCAGCATTCTTAATGTTATTGTAATGCACTCAGGTTCAAAACAGCTAAGTGACTTTGCCATGTGGTAACAGGGATAGGAAGTGCCATGATTAACCTTCCAGACTGGGTTTGGGTCTGTTCTGTATTATCAGGAACGTTATAATACAGAAGGAGGCAAGACCAAAGAGTCTACCTGCTTGAAAATAGAAGGCATGCAACAAGACAGTTTAAAAAATAAAATAGTAGAATAGCACAGGAATGAACACAGGGTATCCTGACCAACAGTGTTCTACTTATATAGGTCAGACATCCTGCATGAGGAAAACATTGAATCAGAGTGGTAGAATAACTGAAGAAAATCTTTGAAAATTTAGCAGTACAGAAAACACCCATAGCTGCCCAAGTAGATACTAACACCACCCTAAGTTTCATAAATCCTACATTAAGTATCCCTCCCAGGGAGAACAGAGATGACAGTGTCACTGAAGAATTTGATAATGAGAAGATGTTTGGTGTCAAGCTCTTCCCCGTAAGCAACACAAGAAAATAGAGGGAAGAGCAGGAGATGGACTGAGGGACTGGTTGCCCTTTGCCTCTATTTCCCAGGAGTGTGTGTGTGTGTGTGTGTGTGTGTGTGTGTGTGTGTGTGTGAGTGTGTGTGTATGAGTTCCTGAGTCTACCTCAGAAACTCTCTTAATATACTAAATCCCTGACCTACTTCCACAAACCAATCCTTTGCAATGAACTGCAGTCAGGTTTTCTCTGAGGATCCAGTCACTGTAACAATCCCACCTGGCAGATTAGTAGCAGGCTCATGTACAGCCCTCTGATCCCCTTCCTCATTAGACATCCAGATGCTTCTTTATTTCCATTCCCAACCTAATACCTCTTCCTGAGGCTCAGGTCCTTCCTTCCTCATCTTGGTTCAAAGATCTCCTGCTGAGATCTACTCTCTAAGTGCTTTCCACATTACTGCTTCACCTAGACACACCTTCAGCGAGAACTTCCCTAGTCCTCATGATTACCTTTTCCCTCTATCTAGTTATCTTTAAACATCTACATAATTAGAAAACCTAAAAGTCAGATGAAATGGGTAGCCAATAAAATGTGGGACAAAATGCTCCTTTTAGTTAATTTCAGTATCTAATTGGTTTGGAGACAGCCAAGGGATGAGTTATAGATTCTTTTCAGCCTTTCCTTCTATCTCAGTTGGATCATTTCCCATCAACATGTTGTGCATTCTTAAATGTTTTGACACTGGGACTGGGGTGGAAGTTTCCAAGGAACCTGGGCTTGCTCTGATTACTCCATGTTGTGTAAGTACTAGAATACAAGTATTATCCCAGCTTTCATTGTTGTACTGCAAACAGTGAATTATTTCCAAACTACATTTTAGACTTGAAAAATCACCATAGTAGGTCTCAGTGAGCTCAAATCTTTCATGGTAATATTATCAAATGATTGTGGGAGTTTGCTCGATCTTAATAAAAAACGATTTAATGAAAGGGATTTATGAGTTTAAAACCAAAGAACTAATAAGAAACCCATTTTCCACTAAATTTAAATCTAACAATAATACTGTAACAAGTAGATATTAAAGCAGTAGGGATTTGAAAGGGCTTTAAAGGAAACAGCTTTTCTGGTTTATCTAGCAATTCTTACTTCATGGTAAATCAAAAAAAGTGAAGACTTGATTATAAATTGGGGAAAAGAAAAAGGAAATTCAACAGAACATGTCAGCTGGAAAGTAGTCACCATTAGACACCCATCATGTCACACCAGGTTACCAGACATAAAGAGTTCGTAGGAAAGAACATTCAGTCAGCCTTCAGGGTACCAATTAGTATGGTGCATTTTGCAGGGTGAGTCTTGCTTGATCAGTAGTTAGAGTTTTCTATGGGCTCTGACAGAAACTTCAAGAACATCTCAAGAGTTCTCAACAGAGAGACTATCATCCCTATCTGTACTTTGCAATCAACCAAAAGGTTTTCAAAGTCCCCCATTCCTAAGATGGACTCTAGTGGTACAGGCTAAGACTATCCATCCAGGAGATCTTGAGAAAAAATAAAACTGGAGATCATGTACTATACTGTTATGTCTGATTGGAATGTTGCATTCATTAAAATTGGGATTTGATTGTTTGTAATTAAGTTGCCAGCATAACAGAAGAAAAAATTCCCAACACCCTCACAGTGACCAATTCCAAACATAAAACAAAGCCAATGCTTTGTACTGGCAACAGGATGGGCTTGTCAGAGCTGGTGAGAGGATGGGATTTTCAACTTGATGTCCAACTGGGAAAAGTAAATATTTATTTCAGTCCCACAAAATATGTAAGTTCAATCCCAGATGGATTGGAGGCCTAAACATAAAATAATAATGTTTCCAAAAGGCAACATTGTAAAAATAAATCTTCATAGCCCTTTACATTATAAATATGAACTACAAAAACTAAACATCATAAATCAATTGAAAAGGATGTCCAAAAAATAAGATATTTGTAGTCCATTTTTGCAATAATTGATATATGAATAAAGTTCCATGTGGAACTCACAGGTTAGTAAGAAGGGGCAACATTTTAAACATACAGCCCATCTCTAGATCATGCTTCCTAAGGACAGAGGCAATGTAACCAGCCTCATGCTCCTTTGTTCATACAATTCCTGACATGGTAGAATGTATCTCTACAAACAATGAGCAAAAATAAGTCCTCCCTCCAACCTCCCTTCATCCCTTCTTCACACTGCTCTAATATAACCCTCATTGCTCCCTTCTCCATATTGCTTTTGTAACCCCCTCATTCCCACATTGCTTCAATCAGTTATCTCCTTCTATTAGGAAAGAGATAAACACAGAACATTGTTTCCAAAGACAGGGTGCCTCGTTCTTTAACCCTGAGCATGTGTGCTATAAGCCTTGGGTGCTGGCTTAGGCGATAATGTAGAAGCATTTGAAGCTGCAGGTTAGAGAAAGCATTAATTACAGAAAAAAACAAATAAAGAGCTCAACCAACCATCACAGTGCTAGTTCATAACAGAACATGCATATAGAGTAGAGGACAGACTCATGAGGTTTGTAGGCTTGGGAGGGGGCATAGGTGGACTTGGGAAAATAGGGCTCTGCCAGGAATGGAGAGTGGCCATTTGTGTTCTGTTGTATTAGACAGTCTGGCTGTCTTCTGCATGTCCTGAGACATTGAGACTGAATTATAAAGTAACTGAATAATTAGTGGAGCAAAATAATTTCAAGGCATTGCAGCAATCATGTGTTGAATGGTTACTGCTCTCTGCTCTTAGTCAGTTTTCCAGTGAACCAGAGCAGCGAATGGAACAGAAAAATTCTGAAAAGCAGATCATTTTGGTGGAAAGGGGTGAGAGTCTGAAGTTAAAGATGGAGAAAGTACAAAGTACCTGCCCTGCAACCAAAGAGGAAGCTCAGACTTCAATTGAGGACAATTGGAAAAGTGCTATGGGGAAGTGTGGCCAGACATCAAGGACCCTGGTTAATAAAAATGCCAATCCATTTTGAAGGAAAGACTGGACTGAGAGGATCGCCAAACTGCGCCTCCTCTCAAGTCAACCACCTGTGGAAATAGTTCCCTAAGTTCAGACCCCAAAGTCCCTCATGGTCCCCACAGGCCTCAACAGGCCACTAAAGCTGTGGTGCAGGTGGGACAAGCTACTTCTTGAGCTGGGCACACAATCCACATGCTCCTGGTTATATAGGCACACAAACTGTAAAAAACAATAAGGTCATGGAAGCTTGAGTCAAGGTTCTAGAAAGCTCCTGAAGCTGAGATTTGAGTGGCAGAGTTGGATTCCTTGCAAAATCCTGAGAGGGTGTTACATGAGATGGTAAAGATGGCTCATAAGTCAGAAATGGAATTCACTTACTGTCCCAACATCGAAGGTAATGAGTGCTCTCAGGTGACTATGGGAATGCCCTTCCTACTCTCCTGCCACCCAAATTACAGGAGCGAGATCAATTTGCTCTTGAAGAATTGGTCATTCTGAACTACCTGCTGAGCCAGTGTCACTGAGAAGTGAGGCTGTGATGCATCTGTGTCAAGAGCAGTCTCAGTGTGCTTCCTGTGCTTTGGGTTCTGAGAAGGAGGGAAGCCAGAACTGCAGTCAGGAGCCCACAGTTTGAACGGGAATCTGTGCTGGGTACTCTGTAGAGCCGTAGCTTCCATCCTGCAGGATGCAGAAACCCTTCTTGGGAGAGGTATAAATCAGTGAGCCCTGGAACAACTCTGTGCTTTGAAAGCCATCAGCAGACTAAACAGTGCTATGGCACTGTCATATTGAGATGCCTAGACCTCGGCTCTGAAACCCTTGCTTTGCTGTTCAGACTGTATTTCTGCACACCTTCCCTTCCTCATCATAAGGAATGTGCTCACAGTGACTCATCTGTGATGGATTCTGGCTCACTTAAGCATTTGATGGATGAAGGAAGCCCACATGCATGAAGGCTCTTTTGGGTGCCAGGTGTAGTTCTGTTACCTCAGGTCTGTGCCTGGTTCCTAATGTAACAAAGGGGAAAGGTGGACACAGCAGCATTTCAATACTCTTAAGCCAGAACCTGGAAGCTTTGTCTGATTTAATTATCACACAAACTCTGAAGTTAGAAGCAGACTAGCCTTTGATTCTTGAATTGCATTCACTTTTATTTGGATAGTGTTTTGTGATAAGAAGATCTGCTCTCCAAAATCCACTTCTGAGAACAAATGTCTGACCAATTCGAACCTGGTTGAGCAATTACAGAAAGACCTCGTTCATATTGGTGATGATTTAAAGAGCAGCAGGAAATGTCACCCATGTTGAATGCTACTAACACATGTGAGAAAGTATGAACAGAACCATCAAGAACAACTGGGACATAAGCAGACCAGGCAAAGACACAGCTGTCCACAGCTGGAGCACATATGAACACAGCACAAAGAAGCACACGATTGAAGGATATCACCAGTAATAATCACCACGTATTCATGTTTGTGACAAACCTGGATTATCATACAGGATGTTTTTTAATATATTTTTGTTTTTACATATAAATCCCAGGGGCCCCTCCCTCCCCTCCTCCCAGTCTTCCTACCTTCTCCTCACCCCACTCCCAATCTGCTCCTCAGAGAAAGTAAGGCCTCCCAAAGGGAGAAAAAGTAGTCTGTCCCATCACCACCACGTTGAGGCAGGGGTGTTTTTAAAATGACAGCTCAAGAGGAGGCAAGAACACAAATATTTGTCACTCTCAAAGCTATATCCCATTCAGTGCAGGCATCCATTCTGTAAAACCTTAATTTATGTTTTTATATCCTATATAAATTCATATGCACACAGAAATTTATTCATTTTCTTTCCATCATGCATTGATCTCCAGAGTTTGTGTGCATATACATGTATACAGACACACACATACACACACGCCTCTGTGTGTGTGTGTATGTGTGTGTGTGTGTGAGTGCGTGTGTGTGTATGAGTGTGTATGAGTGTGTGTGTGAGTGTGTGTGTATGAGTGTGTATGAGTGTGTGTGTATGAGTGTGTATGAGTGTGTGTGTGAGTGTGTATGAGTGTGTGTGTGTATGAGTGTGTATGAGTGTGTGTGTGTGTGTGTGTGTGTGTGTGTGTGTGTGTGTATGAGTGTGTAGTAGCCAATATGCTCCATATACCTGTGGTCTGACTGCAAGACCACAACTGTCCACTGTAATTCCTGGTAATCTTGCCCCAAGTATTTAAGAACACCAAACAGTCACTGTAAGCTCAGATGAATGTTTCATTTTCTTGATTGACTAAAGTCATAATAGACTTCTAAGTGGCTAGAGGATCTTAAATATCAAAAGACTTCCCATTTTAGTAAAAAGAAAAGGCCCCAGTCAGATAAGTGGTTTTCGAAGCTGCAAACAAACAGGGCCTGCATTGAACTCAGTGTCACTTTCTGTAGGTTCTTAGACAGACTATTTGCAGGCCTAGGACAGAACATAGATTGTAGATGATTACTGACTTGATTGCTTTTCCTAGGATTTTTGACTACAGTGTTTCACTACTAATATCTCCTGGCATTTTTTTTTTCAGGAACAGCCTTCCCTGAAAGAAGTTTGAAAAGTATGGTATTTGTGTGTTCAAGAAGGGCTGAACATCAGCCACATCAGCCAAAGGACCTTGACCACTCTCTTGGGTTTTATCCCAACACTCGAGGGAGATTACACTCCTCAAAGTACAGTGGAGGGCCAGGTGTCCAGGAAGGAACAAGACCACTGGGGTAGCCCTGACAATGTAAATAAACAATGGAATCAGTTTCAATGGCTCCTACAGGGAGGTGGAGATTTTCACTAGGCTATGTAAATACAAAGAGAACTGTCTGTCTTCTACTAAGTTTGGTCCTTGTAGCCACATGCAGCTTTTGCCTGCATAGCTTTTAGAACCCAGCCAGCTTGTCCCTGACCCCTGACCGAGGTCCTTTGCACATGCTAAACCAGCTCTTAGAAATGCACCCCCCCCAGTAGATTAACCCCCACCTGATTCCTAGTCCAGGAGCAAATCAGTTTGTCTCAAATCATAACTCAACCAGTATTCCAACCCCATGCAGTAACAAACCATGTAAGTTCCTGTTACATTTCCTGGCCACATCAACATGTTTCCTCCATGCTGGTTGTTCAGTAATGAATACAAAACCTTGTGAAATCTGAAAACCCTGCCCACCTTGCCTTTCCTTCTTGTTTGTAGTCCCTGAAGGCACTGGGGAAATTGGGCTGTGTTTGGGGAGGGAGGAGTGGTAATGTAGACCCAACAAAAATCCACACAGAGAAAAACGAAAAAATATAAGGGAACATCCTGTTTACTATAACCATGTGACTCGATAACCGTGAAGAATGAAGGTATCATCATTCACTGCCTCCAGCAGAGCTCTCCTATAATCTTAGTCTCATTTATTAGCTACCAGCCACAGAAACGTTGATAACTGAGTATCCCCTGCTTTAGGTGAAGTCAAGTTCATCCTTGTGTCTTGGCATTTTTTTTCCGGAATTCTAAAAGGAGGCCAAGACTCAGGTCGAGGTACACCCAGAACCAAATGGTTGTTTCCCTCTTTGTTGCTGCTGCAGAGTTGCTCCTCTCCCTGTAACACCTGGATGTTTCCACCATGGAGATATTGCTATTCCAGTGGTGATTAAGGCACACTGTGGGTCTCCACTTTAAAGAGACAAACACCATAGTGTTGTAACCAGGAAGCTTTCTTCCACAGAACTAAGGTGGGATATTTTTCTAGCTCACAGTGGTGATCAATAAGCAATACCTCTTCTATAGATTGGCCTCAGTTTTCATGCAGGGGTAATGAGAATGATATATAATTTGACGAGTTGCTGTAGTGTCTAAAGGCAGATGATGGTAGGGGAATAGGTTACATGATCTTATTTATTTATTTATGCTTTTATTTATCTGTCTACTTAATTTGGATTCTGAAATTCATTTATTAGATATAATTCTTTTACATAGCAATCTCCCTCCCATCCTCCCATATCCCCCCTGCCAGCCCCGCATCTACTCCCCCAAGGACTTAAGAAGTTTGGGAGTCCATTCCCTATGGAGGGATACTCCCTCAGCCTAGATACATGGAAGAGGGCCCAGTTCCTGCCCCAAATGATGTGAAAGACTTTGAAGATCCCCTGTTGTCTTATTTTAACAGGGATAATCAGCAGGAGAGTCTCCTGGTTTTTGGAGTTTCCAAGGAATGGCCTTGACCTTTGTGAGGGTCCATCTACTGTCCTTCAGATCTACGGACCATGCATCTACCTGGAAGAGGACCTGGTATGCATCCTGGACCCTTCACCTCTCTAGTATCTTTGAAGTTCCAGACTGCAATCACCAGACTAACTGACTTGAAAGATCTTCAAATTCAATGATGCTTGTTGGTCCACCACTAATCAGAACAAACCAAATCAAAACAACAATTAAATAACCACCTTTTAAAACAGGAATCCCAGGCTTCAAACTCTTTGTCTAAAACAGTCAGAAACTTCCATCTATATTCCAGGCTACAGGCTGCAGACTTTCCTCAAATCTGTTCTGAGGAACACACCAACAGCAGACATCCTAAGTCTCTACCTCAACGATAATATGTTTATGTGATATCAGGTATTCATCTTCTAATGAGATACCCAAGCACGAGGCACACTGTTGTGAACCAGAAGTTTAATGGAGCTGAGGATGTAAGGTTACACACATATACATAGGCAGCAGGAGAATTGAGACGGGAAGCCCTTTCTAGTAGGACTAGCACCTTTCAACTTAGAAACAGAGAAGAGTTTTTCTTTCTTTTCTCTACCAAAAGAAAAAAATAACCTTCTATGTATTTTATGCCAAAGCAAACAGCAGGCTCCAATTCTGAAGGGAACCTCTCCTAAGACTTTCAGCAGGGAGTGACCAGGCCAGCTAAACTGGAATGGAAATGAAAAGGCATTTTTGCATCTGAGGTGAAGGGTGGATCTTTCTCCTTGGTCTGCCCATGTGGGCACCTGAAAAATCACAACGGCTCTTCAGTTTTTCTGTCTTTAATGAATGAAAGGATTTGGAATTGCAAAACTGTTTTAGTCATATTGATTGAGGGACCAAGTGCTGGGGTACAGGTTGTGCTCTCCACTAAGGCAGACCAAGAGAATCCATCCCCTCTAGATCCACTCCGGGATAATGAAGAGAAAGCCTCAGAGTAGCAGGAAAATATTCTAATCTGAGGGTTACTAGACTTTTCTATCTGAAGGGAAAAATAACCAAGGGTAATCTAAGAAAAAGGAACAAGCACACACTTTCCTTATGGTGACTTTTCCTTTTCTTCATTCTCTTATAATCTCTTTTCCTTGACAATATCTCTCTCTATATATAAACATTTTTCTCCTGCCCAGCACATATTTCTACATTCAGTTACAGTTACAAATCTCCACACAACCATAGCTATTCATCTCATTTACATATCCTCTCATACAGCACTTTACACAATTCCTAGGCACAGCTTCTCTTTCACACAGATCTCTCTTTCACACTCACTCACACACACATGCTTGTTCTACATCATGCATTCATTCTTTACTTACTTGCTCTCATTCATTCATTCTCTCGCACTTCTCTCATGCATCTTCTCACCTACGTCTGTCTCCCATAGCTGCCTTCTCTTGCATAGCTCTGCCTTGATGTCCTTTCACTGATCTTCCTTCACTCTCTGCCTCACCACCCTCTCTCTTACTCTCCTTCTGCCTTCTCACTCTCCTTCTCTGTCTTCTGCCTCTTCTACCCTGTCTTATTCCTCTCACAGTAAAACTCCAAACAATCATAGGTTGTTTACAGAGCCCTACCCAAACTCAAAACATAATTCATTAAGTTTCTCTCAGGATAATAATGTTACAGTGACCCATACATGTAGCTCTAAGTTGGTGAGGGTTCCAAGAAAAAAAGAAACAACATTAAAAATCAAGACTCAACAATAACCATTAGTTAGCTAGACCTTGAGTTTGAGACTGGGATTATATGCAGACTAAAGTAGTTTCAATTTTGGCTTTAAGTCAGCATAACAACACCAGGGAGAATGACCTTGTGTGTTTGTCTCCACGGGCAACCGGCCTGCTTTAAATTTGCTCTACAATCTAAAGTTATCTGTGTGAAAGGCTATCTTTGTGACCAAGAATCGAATGTCCATCATCCTTGTTATCCTATGGTCATCTTTCTGACAATCCACAGCTATATGGGTGCCCAACAAGTGTAAAACACACCACCAAAGAGCTTTGGAATGAACCTCACAGCTGTTCTTGCTAGGGAGGCATAGCAGTGGTACCTGAAAAAGTTACAGGAAGAACCAGTCATTCAGCCAACCCGTGGCTTTGCTAAGTAGAGGTTGCTAATAATGCCTGATGAGTCAGCTTTGCCAAGTAGGACTGTCCAACAACTTCTAGTGGGTCAACTTGTTAAATATTAGTTGTCACTGCTGCACAGTTCCAGGGTCCTCTACACTCTACAACTTCGGGAGATGGGAATATGTATGTTATTCATACAATGGTGTTGCATAAGGTTGCTGAGAATGTGGTTGCTGTTAAAATTTCTCATGTATGGGGTAAGATGTCACAGTGTCTGAGCATATATTAGATAGACCAGACTAAGGAGGTTGATGAGATAAATAGCATCAATGGACACAAACCTCTGTTTGTGGATTCTCTGATGCAATTCATCTTCTCTAACACATGTGGGTGTGTTTTTTTTTCCATTCAACTTTTAACTCACTCCCTAGCTTTAGACAAGATATCAAAGCCGCAGCTCTTGTCACCCATCTTTACCTTGGTTTTGGGACTTTTTGAAGCAATAATGCATGATATTGAAATTCCGTGGGGGATCAGAGTGTACTCTACAGGGACTCTGACAAAAAGAAATGTACTGGCTTTCAAGTCTGTAGCCTTGAATGAGAAAGCATGCAGCCATGGCGAACTCCATGCTCTTTTATTTTACTGATTTCTAATGGAACTCTGACAGAGTAAGGTTTTCTTTCCTCTGTGGGCAAACATACTTGGTTTTATTTACTGTGCTTTCCTTTGCCCGGGTTTAGCCTCCAAAGTTGTAGGATAGAAATGAGGTCCATGGGGGAGTAGCCTACTGCCTGAGTGAGAATACAAGCAGGGCCACTGATCTGGTTTACAGAGCAATACTAATTAATTTTTTTCCTGCCACCATCACATGTGAATCCCAGCCATGACATTTACCTTAGAAAATTATAGAGGAGGGGAATATAGTCACCGATGCAAGAGCACTTTGCCACATTGGTTGAATAAAGGTGTATAATGAGTGAGAACATTGCTGCTATTGGAGACAGCATGAGAATTAGGATGCAGTGCTAAGGGGACAGATACAGAAGCTAAAGGGAAATGATTGCCTTAACAGTGAGAGAAAGCAATTTCCCATTCAAATTTCCACAAGCAAAAATGTCTGCATACTACAGAAGGTCAACTGGCTGGCTGGCTGGCACAGAGTGACTGGATCTTAATCATTGGTTTATGGAAAGTGCACTCGTTTCATTATCAATAGTATAAAAGTTGACATATCAAGGGGTGAAATGTTGTGAATCAGCCTTTAGAGTACCTATAGTATCTAATGGAGAAGACCTTAAGGAATGTCAGCTTAGCTACCCCAGAACTTCACTGCAATGATTTTCAGTCACTTTTGTTGTTGTTTGTGGTCATGTGTAGAAAAACACATGGGAATGAACCATGCATTCAGCAGAGACCACATAACATCCAGGTTCCTGGAAGCAGTGCATATAGATAGTTGTTTGTCTGCGTAAGTGCTACAGAGTGGAAACTCAGGCCTAAAGTCCATGGGAGAATCCTGATCTCCTTCAGACAGGATGTTCACTAACCCAATTTCTGTCCTGTATGAGATGGCCTCTACCATTGTTATCTCAAAGTGACACTCTATTTGATTACCTCTTTCATGATTTAATTAAATACACACATCTCTTTCCATTACTTACACTCAACAGGCCAGGTGTTTGTGTGGGAGATAAATCCAGTTATTCTATTAACATAGCCATGATCATCTTAGTTGAGTGTTCTCTATTACAGTTAGACAATCCTAAAATCTCAAGTTCTCTGAGATGCAAATACATTATGGTTGAATTAAGGAAAACTGGAATCAATGATTTATCAACATAAACCTTTCCAGTTAAATAGGTAGATTAGGAAAAACAAGGGGAGAAACAATAAAGCTGAACCCCAGTTTTAAAGAACAGAGAGACTATGTAAGTCGAAATCTTCCAGAGAACCTTCAAGAAAGAAAGAAAGAGACCAGAGGATGACAAAGGGACACAGCTCCAGTCTTATGCAAGCTAGAGATGAAGGGGGAAAAGCATTTTATTTTCTTGTTAGCCTAATTTCCAGGTCCAGTGCATCGCTTGGGAATTTACTCCAATGTGATGCTCTTTCCTTGGGTTGGAAACAAGGATCCAGTGCAAAGGGAAGTCACCGACCATCTCTCCAGCTGTAGGAGATAAGGCATCTGCCCATCTGCCAGGAACAACTTCTCCCCGACTGTAGGACCATTCCCAGCAGGGGACACATGTTGATTATTTGCTGGTAGGGACAAACCTCCTCATGTTCTGTCAACTCACAGATTCTTCCCATTGACTTTCAGGCTCTGTGAGATTAGTCAGAGGAGAATAGAATAGGAGACGAAAGTTAAGAACGTGAGTTTTCTTTGTGTAGACTCTGGCGAGTGTAAAGGAGGCACAGTTACTGGGTAACCAAGCAAGGAATGTATGGGAGGTAAGAGTCACTAAGTTTCAAGTTCCCTTCAAATTGGACCATCAAGGAGTCAGGTTTTTTTCCTAATACTATAGCAGACACATGCAAAACAGTATCATTTCCCTGCACACAGGTATCCTAGCTCTGATCTTTAATTCACAACTCGACCTGTCCATTACTGTTGAATATACGTGGTATTATTTTTCTTTCTTGACAGTTTCAAAAACTCTGAGGTTTAAAGAACCAAAGACCTGCAGGCATCGGACTTTCAAAAATAGGCTTAGAATTCCAGCTCCTAATTGTTTCTGTTGATTTCAAAATAGAAACTTCCCTTTGTGATTTACGACATGCATTAGATAACCACTCAGAGCTGGCACACAGACTGCAGGGTTCCTGATCACAATGTGAAACTTCTGGAGCGAAGCTGCCCAGGGCAGAAAATAATCATAACACAAATGGCACAAGAAAATCTATATTCAGACATTTTCCCCTGGAACTCTAAAGTATGTTAAATACCACTTTGAATTTGAATGGAGGCATTTGCAAATAAGTGGTCTTTATCAAGTGTCAGCCTTTTAGGGTTCTGAAGATGTGTATTTTCCATAATGTTATTCTTTAAAAATAGCTCTGTAGCCACTTTCTCCCGAAGTATAATATCACAGAGGATATTACCAGATCTGATCAGTTCCCTCCTACTCTGTACCATTACTACGCCCAAACATTGTGGTCATGTATGCCTGTGACTTTAAAATGTTTTCCCAAGGTCAAAAACAACTTCCCATATTGTAATTTTGTCCTTTTCTGTGCAGACTTTCCCCGACTTGGGATGGGGTATTTTCTGTTTATCTTTTCATTGTCTAATATTTTAAACCCCTTCTGTCTATTCTAAATCTGGGACCTTAAAACACTGAGACTCCTTAGGAATCCAATCCATGAAGTATTTCAGTAGAATGGCAAGTGAACACAGGATCATAGTGTTGGGTGTGGATGGCTCTGAGATGTACTGCCTTCTATATGGAGATGGAGAGAGGCAGGAAGAGACCAACCTTACATAGTTCCACCCACTCATCCCCTTTGATCCAGAATTAGAGTCCATTGTTGCCTGGTGAATGAAGAAGTGAGTATCTAGTGTAGGCTCCCTTCTTCTCTCCTCTGCAAGAGAAGCACCTCCTTCATGCTGCACACACAGTCTGTAGTTTCCAGAGGGAGATGGTGTGATTATCAAGCAAGGGTAGAAAAGATGCTAATGTGAGTCAGTCTCTCGTAGAAGCTTAGCTGTCCCTTGGAATCAATGGAAATGCCTGATACAGGGTTAGTGAGCCATAAGCCAACTGAGGAAGAGTCCCTTCCAGTCCTAATTCTCCCATGCTTCTCCCTGATAAATTAGTCAGGTAGAAAGTGAATTTGGAGATCCTCCTTGGACCCTGGCCAACAAGTCTAAAATGAAGACTTTCTCCACACAGTAGCCATGCTTCAAGGACAGTTCTGACTATCATTTGAAGCTGAGGCTAACTGAGCACTTGGCACATTACACCAAAGATCTGTTTTCATGAGAAGATGATGTTTGACTATCCAAGCAGTCATAGCCACTGATTCCTATTACCTATTCTGAGTGCTTAGTCCTTTTGCTTTGTACAACAGTCTTTCCTACCTTAGGGAGATGGAGTTATACAAGCATGGAGACCTGAGTTCAGATACCTAGCACACATATAAAATGCCTCCCATGTCTATGGGCCTCAGGACTGTAACTTCAGTTTTGTGCAGAATGGCCTTTGCTTTCCATAGCACAGTTCCAGGTTACATTAGAGTTCCCCTTGCAAGGGAATAAGACAGAGAGTGAGAAAGCAGGACTTGCAACAGTCTCCCTTGGCTTCAATATACATGCTCCTGCACATACACACACACACACAAACACACACACACACACAGGTAGTTTATATGCATAAACATTTATAAAATTAAAATCAAGAATTCACATATGAGAGCAAACTTGGCATTTGTCTTTTTGGTTCTGGCTTCAGAGCAGAATCTGTGACAACTGGAATTAAAAAGTAATTAAAATTACAACATTTATTCATACTAACATTTTAACAGGAAATAAATAGTGGGTTGATTATTTGCAAATAACTTGATATTTGCTGTATGCAAAGAATATATATATAAATCCCATCAATACCTTGGTGGAGATGTGGAGTTGAGAGAATTCACTCATCTCAAAAAATGTCCAGGGCAGAAGAGGGGGATTTCCTCATCAACAATGCAAATGAACCAAGAAGTCAAGTGAGGCTAAAAATGACTGTGGGTGCACATAACAGCAAATCAGAACATTCAAAATGGATCTGTGCAGGGAAGTAACACATGTGTCCATGGCAGGACATGGTCTCAGAAAAAAATCCAAGAAATGCTTAGTCTGTGTTACCTTGCTGAATACTATGAGTTGGAGAAGCCACAAGTAAAAGCTCAGGTATGGTCAGAAACAGAAGCCACTCTGAGAAGGACCAGGTAGCCCCAGAGTGCACCAATCTGCATATGGGGCAGGGGCTGTTTTAATTTAAGAAAAGCAGCTAGTGAGAGATAAGTGAGAGAAAGACTCCATGTACAACGTTAGAGACTCAAGTAGAGGGTTTTTATTTAATTAGAGAAAGGGAAAATAAAAAGGGAAAAGCAGAGGGGGAGACCAGCCTTCAGGGACAGGAGAAGCAGGAGAGAGAGAGAGAGAGAGAGAGAGAGAGAGAGAGAGAGAGAGAGAGAGAGAGAGAGAGAGAGAGAGAGAGAGAGGAGGAGGAGGAGGAGGAGGTTGGGGAGGGGAGGTGGGGAGGGCCCTTTTTAAAGGGCCTATGGTGAATATGCACAGGTGTGCTCTGAGGGCATGTCCTGTAAGAACCCTAAGGACAGGCCAGTACAGAGGCCTGAACACTAACAGGGCTGCCCTCCTTTTCATTATCCCCTCCCTTCCTCTTCTGTGCCCTCACCTCCTCTTTTCTGTTCTTTATGCGCCATAGTTGATATTGCTAGAATTTTCTTTCTGCCCTCATACTTCCTCCTCCTCCTCCCTTCCCTTGTCCTCCTTCCCTTCTCTCCTACATTCTCTCTCACCCTCTAGCTTTAGACAGCTGATCATCAAAAGAAACTCTGACTAAACATAAGCTTAAAAAACAGACCAGGGAGCATGCACTGTGAAAGCAACAACAAAAGCCAGACTCAAAGGAATGGTTTTGAAAATTAATTCAACTATGAGGAAATAGACAGGGAACAAACCCAAAAGGGGCGTGAAGACTCATTCCCATAGAAACCATTAGAACATTAAGCATTTCCTATTTTCTCAAACATTCATAAAGCTTTCAAAAGGAAAAAAGAATCCTCTCCAACCACAGTGAAGCCAAGAACTTTGTCCATGAAAAAGTAGAGATGGCAGAGTCTTCAGAGAAAGACAGGATCCTCTGTCTTAAATATATTCACAGGTATAAAAATGTCACTCAGAGATCAGGGAAGCCAGGGAAGGACACCCAAACGATCAAGGATTCTCAGTAAAGAGATAGATATTATAAATCTGCTAAGTAGAGATCGTGGAGCTGAAAATACAGCGTGGCAAGATGACTGGGCAGTAAAAGGGCACAAGCTTAACAACCTGCCTTCAATCCCTGGAACCCATATGAGATGGAAGAAAAGAACCAGTTCTAAAATTGTTCTCTGACTGCCACACTCGCATTGTGCTGAGTGCATGCCCACCACACACACGTGCACAAAATACATTAACGAAATGATTTTTAGTACAATACCTGAAACTAAAAATCTCCTAGTACCTTTGTTATTTGGTCATTACAGTATCAGGAAAAAAAAGCAGTATATTTAAAAAAATTTCTTGAAAATACCTATTTTAAGGGACAGAAATAAAAAAGAATTAAGAAAATTGAACCAAGTTTGAGGAAATAGTGGAATGTTATCAATTGTGCAAGAAATGCACATGGAGTTGATTGGATGGTAAAGAGCAGATTACGGCAGATGCAAGAACATTATATAAGGATTCCAAAAGATCGTCAACTGATCTCTCATCAAAAGCAGTGGACATGAGCTAGAGAAGGACTTCTTTAAAATATTGAAGCAATCGACCAAAGCCAAGCCTGTTGCTTAAATCACCACCTGAACACAAAGCAAAACCGTGCTGTGAAATTGTAGGAATCCCTATCTTCACACATGAATCCAAGATAAATCATTTAATAAACCAGTGACATTCAGCTCTGAACGAAAATAACACAGCTTTGTCAACTTCATGCTAAAGAAAGAAGTAACAACTACAGCAAAGCTAATGCCATCTGTACAGAGAAAATTCATTCTGTATTAGTACTCCAACTATTCATCTACATAATTTAGAAGCCAGTAAATGTGAATATATACTAATGGTAACATAATCTATGAAGTCAAAGCTTGTGTCTATATCATCCAGGAGAGTTCCCAACTGTATTAGAAAATAATGCTTACCTTTATTACTTAAATCAGGGCCAATTTAAATTCCCCTTGTTAATGTCACTATCCACATTGTTATCTCCATGGTTACCACTGAGGTCATAGTTGAAAATAATTCACATGAGGAAATGAAAGAGAATCTTGGTATACAAGACAAATATCCAAACCCTAAAGTCAGCAGCATGAGGAGATGGGACCTTTGATGTCAACAAAAAGGCCCAGACTAAAGCTGTAATAGTAAAAATGGAAGGCAAAACTTAAGTCAGACTTACAACAAATGATAGCAATGCTGTTCAAATAAGGTTTCCTTATTTGTAATTGCTTTTAAAAGAAAAATATGTTCAGGTTTCCATTCAAAACTGGGAGATTTTACAAAGTAGATTTAAAATCATATACACAACCCAACCTTTTTTTGTGGAAGATTCCAGCTTTTGGTTCTAAATTACGCATAGGTTGATACAGGAAGGATGGGAAATGTTTGGCACTCTGTGCATTGACTTCAGGGAGAGTAGACTACAACTGCATCATTGTAATAGAGGAACTTTTATGTATTGCAAAATATATTAATTCATGATATAGAGATAGCAATAATATCATATAGACAGAAAGAATACCAAAATAAAAAATCACATTTAATATTATTAAACTCTTGAGAATCTGTTGCATAGAGATGGCTGTGCACTTTAGGGACTTACATTACACAGTGGACATGGTGTAGTGGTTTGAATATGGATGGCCCCCATAAACTCATGTATTTGAATTCTTGGCCCATAGGGAGTGGCACTATCAGAAGGCATGGCCTTGTTGGAATACGTATGGTCTCGTTGGAGTAAGAATTGTGTCATTGTGGAAGCAGGCTTTAAGATCTCATACGCTCAAGCTATACCCATTGTGGGACACTGTAGCTTCTGCTGTCTTTGAATCAAGATGCGGAACTCTTAGTTCCTTCTCCAGCACCATGTCTACCTGTGTGTTCTCATGAAGATAATGCCCTAAACCTGTGAAACTGTAAGCCAGGCCCAATTAAATGCTTCCATTTATAAGAGTTGCCTTGGTCATGTTGTCTCTTCACAGCAATGGAAACCTTAACTAAGACACATCTAAATAAATCTTAAAAGTCAAGTAAATACAAAGTTGCATGCCCAATCAAAATTTAATAAGATAAGAAATCAGTAGCAGAGAGAAATAAAAATCATAAATGTATTTCAGAAAACTAATTAAAAGAAAACTCAATAAATGAGCTGAGAAATAAATCTCAGGGAAACTTAAAAATCCTTCCAAGCATGAAAGTATGAAGAGGATGTATAAAAATAGGTAAGATAAAGAATGTAATGCCCAGAGTGGAATGCACAGCTGCAAATATTTCACCATAAAGAAAAGGAGATCTCAGCCCAATATCTTGAATTCCCATCTGTGAGACTTAAGGGAAGACAAGAAAACTAAACTCAATGCTGGCAGATGAAAGAAAACATTGGAAGACTGGAGCAGAGTTAAACAAAAGTAGAAAAAGGAAAACAGCAATTATTAAATAAAAGACAACATATTTTGACAGTGAAATATCATACACACATGGAAATAATGGGATACTGATACAAGCTATTGGATGAATAAACAGTGAAATGGTTAATCTGTGTGAAAAAAGCCAGACTCCAAAGGCTGTATAGTATATAGTGTAATGTATATGAAATACAAAAGATGTTTGTGTTCAAAGACACAGAAACAGATTTATTGAGTTCTAGAATATTATAGAAGGGGCTGATAAGTGATAATGGGTACACATTCTCTGTTTAGACTTTTTGGCTTAAAAAACATATATGGATATAATTATATACAATGAATATTACAGGGACAGGTGTTAGAGGTGAATGGAGCCTGGACAACTGTATCTGTGTACTAATTAATGGTGGACTGATGGCTGAAAGGATATTCATAGCTGTGGTTTTATTGGAGGAAGTATCCTGCAGAAGTCTACCTGGAGGGACACAGCTTGTTTTCTTACCATTCTTTCTTACTCTCTCTGCTGCCTGCCTATCTCAAGGCATTGGCATTGCTCTGCCACACCCACCTGAGGCCAGAATGTTCTCGGGCATTCTAGCTCCACAACAATGGCGGGAGCTCACAGTGGAATGAAACCCCCAAACCATGAGCCCAAATAAATTTGTCATCCTTTGAAACTGTTGCTTATGGCATTCTGTTATAGCTATAAGAACCGACACAAGAGTGGGACAATATTTGCTTTCTTACTAGGCCCGGAGAAGGATATTCAGTCCATGTACTTCCTGAACAGACAGAAGAATTTGTCAACTGACACAATGAAGAAATGAGCTCTAATTCTCTCAGTGAGAAAAAATATGATTCCTCTGTAGAAATAAAATGTACCTCTATGTAAAATTCCTTAAAGAATGTGAAAGAATCATCCATAGTTGTCGAGGTTAGTAATGCTTCAACAAGGAAAGAAAATATGAAAGTACAAGACTATTGATATCACTCAAAACTCTATAAATATAAATCTAACAAAATACACTGAAGGTTGCTAAAGAAATCTGCAAAATGGATACAAACATCCTGATTATAGACAACCAAGGTATTAATGCACCCCACATTAATACACAGGCCTATTGTGCTTTAAGTGAAGAAACTGGCTCGAGGTTTTGTTAGCACAGCCAACACGATTCTAACGTTAACATGGAAAGATAGGAACTGAATGAAAATCTGACATTGAAACCACAAATGGGAAATGAAGAGAAACATAGAATTTACTTTATCAAATAAGAATGTTTGCTTTGTGAAAAAACCTTCTAAACTGATGAGTAAGAAATCCACAGACATACAAGGAGTCCCTTACAATCATATGCTAGGCAAGGAATCAGCATCTACAGTGTATTGAGAACTCTTTAAAAAAGGGCCATATTAAACAACCCAATAAGCAAACAGACAAAACCATGATGTGGTATTTCACTGAATAAGACAAGAGGTGGCTGGGAAGTCTACAAGAGAGTGCCCAACACCCTAAGTCATTAGCAAAATACAAATTACATCTTCAAAGTAGTACTGCTTTAATTTTAGCAGAATGACTAACATTATTTGAAAAGTGATAACATCTAAAACCGGTATAGATACAAGAGGAAGTGATGGGCCATACATTGCTGGGGGAAAACTATATGGCAGCTGATTTGGCAAATAGCTTATGGCTTTCTCAATACTGAATCCACAACTGCCATGCTACATTCTAACTGCAATGCTCGAATGCTGACTTCTGTCCTAGAGAGCTGAGAATATGTTCACAGGAATTTTCACATCAGTGCTGTTTAGACAAAAACTGCAGTGACCCAGGTGTCCTTTATGGTAGGAATGGGATCAATTAGCTGCATAACGAGTAACTGTATGCAGCCATGGAACTGAGTAGTGGACTCCCATGCATGGACAGAGACATCCTCAAAGATTCATGTTGAGTGAGAGCATCAGCCTGAAAGCTATAGGCTACAGAGTGATATATATCCTAGGTGATACAATATCCTCTTCTGTCCTCAGCAGGTACCACACACACACACACACACACACACACACACATCACACACACCACACATACACACATTACACACACACCACATACACACATACAAACCACACATACCACACACACCACACACACGTACGCACATATGCACGCACACATACTCACACATGATGCACAGACATATATGTAGGCAAAAATCCATATCACATAAAATAAATACATCTTTACAAGAGAAATATATTTGAAATTAAATACATACCAAATTAAGTTTAGCAAAACAGGAAGAGATTAAAACAAGACTCTCCTAAGCCTTAAATCTTGACAAGCCTCCCTTTGTAATATTGTTGCCATGAGCATTCTGTAGATTCTAGGTAATGTGAGTTGTTTTTGAAAGTGTTAGCAGGAAGCTAAAGGAAGGTAGCATGTGGAGAAAAGAATATAGCCAACCCCCGGCCATGATCTCTCACTATGATTACACAAATTAACAATATGTCTACACCTATGCTAATCTACTTTGTACTGTGACTTAGGCCACATGACTTTAGTGTAGCAATTACATCCCATTGGCAAATAGGCCATTGATGTTTACAGTCAGTTATAAAGAATGTGCTTAGATTTCATAATAAAGAAATTGAAGAATGCAGAAAAGACACTTATAAATCAAATATTAGCCCTTTTCTAAGTGGCTGAAATAAATGTGAAAATAAAAGGGGAAATAAAACCCAAATAAATTCATGACCAGCTGTAGGAATGACTTGTTTTTAGCCTTGCTGCAGGAGCTCATAATACCAAATTTTATGAAGATCTTTATCTCATAGACAAATAAGTGGGTTCTATGAATAACAGAATACAAGTTAGCAATGGGAAATGAGGGAACTCATGGGCCAATTTATAGGAACACAAATTGTTCCCAAAATTCCTGGGTAAGGGGTTTGGTTTTACAAAGAGACCATACTGACACACTTTTCCTTTAGTTACACTAATTCCTTTCTGCTTCTCCAGTGAAGACCTGTCCCCAGAGCACCATGCTTTCTGGACTGAAAAGACCAACTGTCTTTTACGTACTTCCTCTGATCTCTCTGGTGAATGCTAACATAAAGACATGATTCATGTGTCCAACAATGTCATTCTTGACAGATCCTGTTTCTCAGATCATGTTCTTCCAAAATATAAATCCCCATTGAGGCAGACACTTGCACTGTGTTCTGTTTTCAGAGGAATTCAGAGACCACACTTGTACTCATCCACCAGGTATAATCTTATGTTTAATGCTTTCTGTGAAGGGAGGGCCATCCCACTTCTGCAGGGGGTTTGAGTTCATGCATTAACCAGCACTGATTCAGAGCATTCATCATGGTCCTGGATGGAATGTGGTATGGATGACAGAGTTAGGTCAAACGTGTGTGTGTGTGTGTGTGTGTGTGTGTGTGCGTGCGTGTGTGTGTGCATGCATGTGTGCATGTGCATGTGTGCATGTGCATGTATTAGACAGACAGACAGATAGAGAAAAAACATAGACATCATTATTCTTTAGGAATTTTATTCTTTACAAGCTCCTGGTCCACATGGAATGACATCTCTTCAGAACCCACTCCAGTGAAGGTATCGTCAACATGGCTTAATACAGTAATCTAAACAGTCAGTGGCTCACAGGTGGGATGTAAGGAACTGTCCCCAAAGGCAGCACGGGGTGTGTTGGAAAAGAGGGTTGATTTCAGGGGGGTTGAGGGGTTCAATACTTCTGTAGATGATTTCTTTGGAGAATTTTATTGGGACACTTTCCAGCTTCCGGGGAGTTCCCTGGTAGCCATTGAGAATAAGGAGGCCCACATGAGATCATCATTGCTTACTGTCCCCCCATTTCTTAGAGTCTGGAAACAACAGTTATATTTTCAGAGAACTTTGCTGAGCTTCAGAGAAATAGCCTGAATGTGTTTGGTAGGTAACACCTATTTCAGAGATGTGTCAAGCTTCCCAACAAAGTTCCATTACTTAAGATCATAGGAATAGCAATCTCCACTTAAATATGACTCTGTTTTTAAGAAAATTATTTAAACCAGATTTCCACAGGTCTTAGTCTCCAACAGAGAGTGAAAAGGTGAAATATAGAGATATAATTTTACCAGAGATGCAACTGAGACAGACATATTTGGAAAATGCTTTAAGGGCTCATGTCTGGAAACTGAATCTGAAATCAGTACACTTGTCTAGAAGGGACAGGGACCCTGTGACCACCTCCCCATACTAGGAAAGTAGACCCTTCTGCTTCGTAAGTGACAGGACACTAGCATTGGCACTAACATTCACATGGCAATATCCTGTCCTATGAAATCCCTGCCAGTGCAAGTGCTGCTGTCAGGGGAATTGGATGGCTTGCCTTGGGTGAGCTTCAAGTACATAGAGGGACAGAGGAGCACTGGCCTTTACTGTGGATACACAACTGAGTTTGGCCAGATTGAAATCTTCTCCCCTACCTCTTTGTGGCATCTTTTTAGAAGCCAATATGGGAACTAACTCAAACAGTAGTCTCTACTCCTCACAGCACCTCAACTCCTTGCTTTATGGATCCTGAATATAGTCTTGGCTCTAGATAGTACACTTTCTTCTTTGTATGACTATCATGTACATGTGATGGCATCCACTAAGAAGACACTTTAGCACAATAATCTGGAAGAGCACAAGGCTGCATGGGATAGTCACACACAAACATGTCACTGCTCCTGAGTGGACTTCAGAGGAAAAAGGCCCAGTACTCAATGTTCCCCTCTATTTTGACATAACTCGCATGCCCACAAACCTGCTTGATTTGGTCTCACTGCTATTGCATTAAGAAAAAAAACAGTCTATTGTCCTACGTTCATTGAATAGCATCTTTCTAAGGACCAGTATCAGGTTTGAAGTAGCCCAAGTCCAGAACAAACATCTGGGCAGGCTCCTTTCGTAACTTTTATTCTTCTCTCATATGTTATATACTGATCAAAGTTTCCCCTCTTTCCATTCTTCCCAGTTCCTCCCCCAGCATCCCTCTCTTCCAGACCAACTCCTCCTTTGTTTACCTGCAAAACATCTTAGAAAATGGTAAATAAATAAAAGAGCAGGCCTTCCAGAGATGTCCACCAAACCTAACCTAAAAGAAACAATAAGACTGGGCATAAGCCCTTATATCACAGCTGGACATAGAAACCAAGTAGGAGGGAAAGAGTCCCAAGTGTATGAAAAGAGTCAGAGACAACCCACTCTCCCATTGTTAGGGGTTCCACAAGAACACCATGTTACACAACCATAACATATACACAGAAGATCTAGTTAGATTTGAGGTTCACAACATGAGAAGAAAACCATGCCTGACACTGCCTAGATGGCCGAGAAGCAGAATCACATCCCAGAGATACAGGATAGAACAGAACATGCCCTGTAAAAAAAAGTAAATGAAAACAATTCCTAATGATATTCCTCTACATAAATCAGTACCTACCCCAACTATGCATGCTGTTAATACTAGTTGATGTGGCTCTCTTTTTAAAACACACGCACACACACACCACACACACATACACCTCACACCACACACACACACCAAGCACATGCCACACACACACACTGACACACATACCACACACACTGCACACACACACCACACACACCATAAACCACACACACACATACTACATACTACACACACACACATACACACTCACACCACACATACACATACCATACACCACACACATGTCACACACTCACACCACACACACATACACACTCACACCACACACACATACACACTCATACCACACACACATACTATACACCAAACACATGTTACACACACACCACACACACACACCACACACATGCCACACATACTCACACAACACACATACACACATTGACACACACACATACCACACCCACACTGCACACACATGAACACACATAACATACACACCCCAAACCACACACACACATACCACATACTAAACACACACATTATACACATACACACTACACAAACCAAAAACACATACACACAACACACATGTACACATACTACACACCACACATAACACACACACATATACACACATATACCACACACCACAAACACACATGCACGCATACTACACACCACACATAGCACATACACACATATACACACACATACCACACACAAGCATAGACATATATTGGGCCACCAGCCCAAAGGCACTAGTGGAAAGAATTCTGTTTAAGAGTCCATCCCTGTCTCTCACAGAAGAGGGCTTTAAAGCATAGTAGTAGGGCCATCGTCTAGTGGTAGAGCTGAGCTGTGGAGACACTCAACTCACTGTACATGGGTAAAACTTGCCTAGGTAGGTACTATCTACCCTGCTTGGAATATCTAAGACAAGTTGATGGTGGGAGAGTGCACAGCAAACAATGAGAGCCATGTTTCATGTAGGGAAGGAAGTAACTCTTTCCCGGAAGATGCAGGAATTCTGTAGGGATGGAACCAAGTCATTGACATTTCCTATTCCTGAAGGTCCCAGCCTTCAGCCTCCCTCACAAACACTTTCTGGAAGCCAACTTCTAAGCTCTGCATTTTTTAGGGGAGGGGCTGACAGAAAGCCCAGGGCAGAGGTATCTGTACAGTATCTGGGTTTGTTTAACAATATATATATATATATATATATATATATATATATATATATATATCAGCAGCATTTACTTCCATCTCACATGAACCCCCAAGAAAAAATAAAACCCAGGATCTTCTTGCCATAGCAAAGCTGAGTGGATCTGGGAA
Source organism: Mesocricetus auratus (assembly GCF_017639785.1). Classification (NCBI taxonomy): domain Eukaryota; kingdom Metazoa; phylum Chordata; class Mammalia; order Rodentia; family Cricetidae; genus Mesocricetus; species Mesocricetus auratus. Next base: position 2,625,983 of record NW_024429212.1, on the reverse strand, counting down.
AGAGAATGCATAGCCTGGCAACATTCCCACATTAGAATCAGACCTGAAGGATTGGGCAGAAAAAAATATCTGCAGCGAATATAAACTAATCTACTCCTGCATTTATAGGATAGAGAGAAAACGCATGCTGAACCACTGCCTTAAAACAATGCTTTAATGAAATCATTGAAGATGAAATATGGACCTGTGCAGCAAAGAGCCTATAACAGGGATGGTGAGATCACAGATTTCCTTCTGTAATTAGCATGTGACCATGCAGGGAGACTGAAGATGAAAATAAATTGAACAGACTGGATACTCAGATATTTAGAGATGCAGTGGAGAGGAGACAAAATCTACACATACAAAAACACACATACTTTCCTACACAATAACAAAACACACATCTACACATATGTTGACTGACACACGGAGAAACACAAGACATATGACATGCCAACATACTACACAAACTTACACACAATGTGACATGGCACAGATGTCAAAGCAGGAAAACTCTAAAATTATACTTAGGTTAATAGAAAATTATGGAAGGAAAAAAATGAAGGGTAGAGGGGGAGAAGTAAGAAAAGTGTTGATGGTCATTTTGTTTCCTGAGTAAACATCTCACCCCTGGCAAAGGAGTCTATGTGTATAGAGGCTTAGAAGAAAGAGAAAGAGTTCACCCATTGCCCATAGAAGCAGCTCAAGTAACAATTTCATGCAAACTACCCCATTTCAGAACTTGAAGATCCTTGTGCAAATTAGGATTATCAAGGACTAAAAATAACAGTGTTTAACCAAAAATCTAAACACATAGTACAAAGATGACTGGGGTGTATACACACAACCAAGACTTTGTATTTCCTCTTGGTTTAGATTGGTAGCTGATAGTGGACACCAGGGGAGATGATCAGGTGGTTATGGAGAAGAAGGAAGGGAGGAAGAAAGAAAAAGGAAAGGTAGATTGGAGGGAAGGAGAGAGGAAGAAGGAGGGAGGGGGAGGAAAAAATAGAAAAATAAAATAAATGATATGCTCATTTACGTTTAATGCTCTATACAACTATGTGCTTAATGAACCATGTTTTGGTTTCTGCATATGAAACACCAAGTTGTATAATGAAGTAGACTGAAACTTGCCCTCTGTTTCTTAGTTAGTAAAAGAGAGTGATAAAACCATCGACCACAAAACCATTTGGTGGCGATGTTGATGAATTTACAATGTACACCCATACAGAGAGAAGAGAAGGGGAAGGGAGAAAGGGTACTGAGAGAGGAGGAGGGGAAGGGGGAGAAATTAAACAAACTGCTTCATTTTACCAGTCCACAGAACAGTATTTTAGTCTTTAGTAAGTTGAGGACTATCACCATGCATTCCTTATCATCTGTATGTCACAGAAGCTAATGCATATTATTAGCCTTAGGAAATAGTATTTAGGGCTGGAGAGATGGGTAAGAGATTAAAGCCAACAGCTTATCATCCAAAAACCCAGATTCCATTCCCAGCACTTACACAGCACTTCACAACCTCCTTCAACGCCAGTCCCAGGGGATCTGACACCCTCTTCTGTCCTATTCTGGCATGGCAAACATTCAGGGTACATATACATACGTGCTGGCCAAACATTTACCCATTAAGATAAAATAGAAACAGAATCCACATTCCTGCATGTAAAAAATTGTTGAAGGCGTCTGATTATCTAGCTAGAAATTAAAGTGAATAAATATATTGTAACCTGCAGTTCACCATTCAGGAGTGAAGATATGTGTTGTATGAATGTGTGTTTCTGAAATTGATGCAAGGATGTGTTTGAACACTGAGCATGAGGGGGCAAGATTCTTTTGAAAAAACTTGTTGTTAGCAACATGTATATTAATTGTGCAGTGATGCCAACAGTAAAAAGGTTAAGACCAGATGTGTTTAATGCATGTGTATTAAAATTTGCTAAGTGTTGTACTCTATGCCCCGTGACATCAGTAAACAGTGATGCTGAGCAGTGAGTTTGTCTTAAGTAGAGTTCTACTGCTATGATCAAACACCATGACCAAAATCAACTTAAAAGGGAAAGGTTTTCCTACTTACATTCTCTTATCATAGCTTACCGTGGGAGGACATCAGGGGAGGAACCTCAGGCGAGAACCTGGAGGTAGACACAGAATCAGAAGCAATGGAGGTGTGACGCTGATCGCATGCTCCAATCTCCATGCTTTGCTCACCTCTTCAGGGGTGGTACCAGCTACAGTGCTATGGCCCCTCCCACATCAATCATTAGTCAAGAAGATGCCCCACAGTGCTGTCTACAGGCTGAACTTAGAGAGGAATTTTCTCAGTTGAGTTTCCTACTGTCATATGACTCCAGCTTGTGTTGTGTTAGCAAAACACTAACACACATAGAGCTGGAGGTACCCACTCAAGCTGCACCAGCAAAAAACAGCAGTGATAATATTTACACAATGAAGAGTTCTGTCCTACCTAATGAGTCAGAAGTCCACCTTACTGGGTTCAGCTTTGGTGCATTATAAAAAGGCATTCACAGGATTTTCCTTAGACTGAAAGGTCTTCCTACACTTGGTGGAACAGTCAGTCACCTGCCTAGTTTGCTTTCCCTGTCAGGGAATGTTTTCTTCTTGCTGAGGCAGGGATCTACCCATCCTAAGTCTCCTAAGGTCTGGACCATGGCTTTTTCTGATGAAGGACTCCAAGAACACATATTATTGATCTCCCCAAGCTCAGGAACTCCTCAAAAGAGAGGTGACATTGCTTCCTAGAAGCTAGGTGAGCAGTTGGGAAACAGGTCCTTCTAATAGTTGCACACACTTCTCTAGTGTGAGCATGTTTCCCTTGAGTGTATTCTTCCTTTCCTTTTTAAACATACTCATGTCTAATAGGTGCATAGTAACTGCTCATATTTACTGTTTCTGGGTGATATTATGTCCAGGTATGTAATGACTGATTCAGGGTAGCTTGTATATCCATCAGCTTTGGAATTTAGCATTTTTTGTATTGAGAATGTTCACAATCTTCTCCACAAGCTATATTGAAATATTCCATTAAGTGCTGTCAACAAAGGTATACTACTGTGCTATTGAGCATTAAAGTGTATCCCTCCTATTCATCCATGCCCAGCACCCTTACCCATCTCTTCTCTGACTATTCCTCCCTGAGAAGCAGTCTTAAATGTCAGTACTTCAAAACAATGTTTAGCTCCCCACCCACTTTTGACACACATGGACACTACACCTTTCTTTGGTGGTGTATCCTTCCTTTTGGTATGCTGATAGAAACACTGAAGCCATGAGTCAGTCCTGTTGAAGATCAATTTGACCATTTTGCCTTCTAAAACACTCTGGGTTGGAGGAGTCCAGCCTTTTCCTATGGTATTCAATGAAAACATAGGAAATGTTGGATATCTGAAATTAAGTCACTGTTATATATGTTCTCAGGTTGACTAATTTTTTTGTGGTGATATATGAACAATACCAATATCCTACTGAGGGGTTAGGAGGTTGCAATAGGGTGATATAACTGAGTCAAGACACCCATTAAATATTTGCAGCATCTGAAATTTATTGGTTACTGTAACTACTTAAAATTTTAAATGGAGCTTTACATAAAAGTAATATGCAAATTAACAACATGAGATGAATATTTCAAATGTGGTTGGAAAGACTGCTTATTGATTTTTAAGATCAATGACTATTCCTCAAATTAATTAGTAGTTGTTCTCTCCATAACAATGCAGATTTAAAACCCTGCTTCAAAGAATTAGATGTAACCGCATGTAAATGATTTCAGGATACCTCAAGTACTCTATTCTTAATGACATATGTAAATGATTTGAATAAAAAAAGATAGCATTATAATGGTTTAAATGCGTCTCAGAAATCATTTAGAAGTGATGTACTTTTTGGTAAATGGGCAATGATAAATACACATGCCTTTGTAGTAGGAACTGGTACTTTGATATCCTTGGGTGCTGTGAAGAAATCCATGGTGCTGATATTCAGCAATGTCTGAAAGATGCACACTGTCATATATGATGCACCAAGGCAGAATCTTCCCAGCAATGTGAGTCTAGAAATAATGCCGGTCTTAGAGCACCATTCAGGTAATTTGGCCACCCTGTAGGTGAGGTTCCTGCCCCCTTTGAAGTCACATTTCTTTAATAACTGTTTTCCTTTGAGATCAGGTGGATAGAGAAAGGAAAGGAAAACACCAGGAATGAGCCAACTGTATACACAGAATTTTACATTTCGCTACAATTCTTCACGTGACATAAAGAGAATCTACACACTAATAATGTGTTTAGACTTCAGGAAATAATTTGTGTCATGACAATGTCATTCATATTAGTTAATACGTTCTTCAATAAATAAAGGGGAGAAGGTTTTAATATACAAGTACATACCACCAATAAAATTTGTATAGTTGGAGCACAGGTCTGTGCACAGCTGAATAGTATTCAGAGGATAAGAAGGTCTTTGAAAGTAAGACAATAGTTAGCTACAGCAAGACATTTATTCTATTTCCTATTAACTCTTGCCTTAGATGGAACTACTAGAACACATATCTATGGGAATGAATTTACACCAGCAGCTGGGTAACTTCAGTATCCTGCAATACTAATTCTTCCTCCTACCTATTTCCCTCTACTACCGTTAATAACAAAACCCCAGCTCTCCCAGACAGGAATTTGGTGAAGTAAACCTTCTATTGCATGGTTGGGATGCCCCAACTCAATCCATTTAGTCATTTTTAGGGTTTAAAATCTTTATACTGGCTCAGTTGCCTCCCTCTCCCTGTGTGTGTGTGTGTGTGTGTGTGTGTGTGTGTGTGTGTGTGTGTGTGATTAGAACCATTCCTTAGGACTTAATGTAAGATCAGAATGTGGTGAGCTTTTCTTTCCCATATTTGTATTTAAAGCAAAAAGATACTGTGTGAAAATATTGCAGAATCGGGAAGGTCTCCTAATGCATAGGGTCTTTGGGAAAGAATCTTTACATTTTGACTTTAAGATACTACAGATCACAATGTTGTTCTGCATTGAATCTGGGGAATAACACATTCGTTCTGTGAGTGGTGCAGCTTGTACTACATCACAGTTCACGCACATGCATTGCAATGTGTAATGAGGGTAATAATAGGGTTTCTTGAGTTGGTAAGTATATCGGAATGTTCCTGTTCAAAGGCTAATAAATGTCGAGTGTGCTCTTCATTAATATTGTATTAACTTTGAGAAGTTCCCAGAGAAAGGTGATAGGTAGTTTTCCTAGAGGAAACACAGGCTGTTCTACTCACACTAATTATATAGCCCGCCTCTGTCACTTTTTGTGTGGGATAAAAATAAGTACTGCCAAGATGTCAGGGAGGACAGCAAACTTGCTACTTTAGAATGGCCAGATCTGGGGCTGGAGATGGCTGAGTGGTTAAGAATGTTTGTTGCTCTTGCAGAGAACATGGGTTTGATTGCCAGTGTCCATGACAGTTCACCTCCATCTGGTAACTACAGTTCAAGGGGATCTGCTGCCCCCTTCTGGGCTCCACAGTCACTATACACATGTGGTGTACTTACATGCATGAGAGCAAAACACTCATGAAAATAAAAATAAACAGAAATTTTTAGTTAAAATGGTAAGTTCTGATCTACAAATATCTTCCTATAAATTTCACTTACTCTATGTCAGTAAACTCATGCAACAATTCAGTATTACCTCGTAGTCCCTATAATGGTTTATATTTATTATCAGCTAGACTGGGTTTGGAAGCACCTGTTGGGCACTTCTCTGAGTGTGTCTATGAAGGAGTTTCCAGAAGGATCTAACTAAGAGGAAAATGCCTAGCCTGAATATGCCCAGTACAAATCCTCTTCTCTGCTGTTCAAGACTTAGACAAAAATAAAAAAAAATATAGAAGTCACACTATCACTATCAGTACTAGCAGATAGCTGCCTCAAGCTCCTGCCTTTGTACCTTCCCATTTTAGGATGTACCTCTTCTTAAACCATGAGCTCAAAAGACTTTTTGCCTTAAGTTTTTTTGTGTTGAATATTTTGTCACAGAGAAATGTAACGAGAGAAGACAAAAGTCTTTTCCAAAATAGGCGTGAGGAAACCTGCAGGACAAAGAGTGAAGTGTAGGTCAAATGGGATGATCCAGCATGTCGTGACAGATTCCTAGGCAAGAGGTTAGAGTCTCCTGGCCAGTGCCTGTTTCCCCTCCCCAAGGCCAGGTCTTATAATCAAATTCTACACCCACTCAGGGACATGCTGGCCAGGTACACGTGGTCACACTCCATTCCTGGAAATAGGGAGTGTGCACTGTAAAGCCAGACCATTTTCATCAGGACAGCAATAGGAAAGGTGAACTTGTCATCTCCCTGCTGTGTCCTGACAGTTGTTCACAGAGTTGCTCTACACGCCTTTCTTTGGAGACTGGAAGAAACAGTTCCTACCTTTACAGAGACTCCAGGTCCCAGGGCCCAGGGTTCCTGGTCAGACCAGCAGCTGTGCCTCCTCGTGTTCCATTTTGGGTCCTGATCACTGCAGTGAGCCCTTTTTAAACTGGTCCCTTACTGTGCCAAAGATCCCTATCTCTCCAGACACCATGGCTATAGAAACATACAACCCTGACCACAGGGAGCTAGCCAAGGAAATATGTACTTTGTCATAAGTCTATACATTTTAGATCTCAAATTTCATTCAAGAACTCTATAGGAAAGAACTAATTAGAAAGAACAGCAGAATGTCATATACGTGAAAATTTTTACCCAAGAGCTCATTTAGGATAGTAAAATCTGAAGAAAAACTCAGTGCTATTGATTAGAACATCATTACACTGATGAATGGGAAGCAGTAGGATGAGATTTTAAAGTCTTAAAATATTTTGCAAGAATATTTAAAAAGAAAGTAGTGAATTTCATTTAAGTGAATAGGCAGGATCAGGATTCAAAATAATGATAATTTTTTCTAGGTTTGCATCATATAAATAGAAGAAGGCCGTAAGCATAAATACAAATTCACTTGAGTCAGGACATCACAGGCACATGGCCTTCTTTTCATTATTTGAATAACTTCCAACAGTGAAGGCAAATATGATATTTTTAACCACATAAAATAAGACAGCTTATATGGTAAAAAAAATAAAAAGCACATGGTCAGAATCATGAAAACAGGCCTCATATATGCCAGGAGGAAATCTGATGTCTTATTTGTACCTAAATTTTTCTCTCCTTATTTATGTTTTGCAAGTTTGAGATTCTAGTTGAAATGAGACAATGAAATCAATTACAATTTTATGTTTTGCAAAGACTTTGTGTAAACTCTATGATTGGGCGGGAGTGGATTGCTTGATCTTAAATGGAACATCTGTATCACATCCCTTTTCAGAAGGCTCAGGGACCATTGAGGAAGAGGGGCTGGAAAGAGTGTAAGAGTCAAGGATGGTGGATGAGTACAAGGAAACAGTGTTTCCTGGATACAACTAGGCAGTTGTATATGAGAACTTGAATGTTTGTGACAGCATATACAAGGCATATGCAAGCAGAAACCAAACAAAATTTCATCATAGAAATGGCAGGTTAGTGCTAAGTTCTAGCCCTAGAATTGACAATTGATAACTGGTGGGAGACAGGATCAGTTTTCTTTAAGGGTATAGCCTTGCTCTGGGGGATGCCAAAACCTAAGAGAATTTGGGCAGCACAAACTGAACCTGATGTGTTTTTAAAAAGGAAAGGAAGAAAGAAAAATGATGGTGACAAGAACTCAAGTATGTGGATAGGTAAGGTGGTGGGTTTAGGAGGTGGAGGGAAAGGGGTGCTGTGAACAGATTTTATTAAGAAGTCTCAGCTGGTGAGACTGAAAGGGTTTGGTGCATGTGGTTTTATTATAGGAAGTTCTGTCCCTTGAAGCTCTAGACCTCAGCTTTCATCTTGTAGGGGTCAGAGCTCTTTATGAATGCAGAAGCTAATGTGAAAATAAAGCCATAAGGATGACTGATATAAGGCCTATTCCTTCAGCTTCATTCCAGAGATATATAATAATACAGGAAGAGAATAAGGTCCCAGGTCCACCAAGTCTTCACCCCCATCTAATATTTTACTGCGGACTTTATTCCAGAGGAATCCATGAAGACCTCAAGCTCTCCACACTATGTGAGGGCACAGCAGTGGTGTAGACCTTCCTTTCCCCTCACAACTTCTGCCTGAATAGTCTTGACTTTTCCTTTATGACTCAGTGGAGATGGGTGGAAGGTAGAATGCTTTTGGCTCAAGGGCTGGAGGATACATACATAAATATTCACACATGTACCCATAGTCCTGCATGCACACATAATCCTGTCTTCCCTGTGGATGGTGTTCAGGATAAGCCGTCCCAGATATCCCCCCTTGGTATTTTGGAAAGAATAAAAGTTGAAAGTCAATGTAGGGTTTGCATTCTTCTCTACCATTCAGGTCCTAAGCCTGGTGGAGTAGGGCTCCCTGAGCCTTGTTATTTCATTGGGTGATACCATCCATCCAAACCACTCCTGCAGGACCCTGCAGTCTCCATCAAATGTAACAATGTTTCCCTGTTGCTTTGGCTCTGCATTTCTGTATCAAGTCTAACAAATATATAACCTCTATCAGCAAATGCTTTAAGACAACTCGAAAGTGGGGGTGAGGTAGAGAGCCCTATGTCTATCTTAAGGAAACTCACAGGGAGGCCAGTGGACAGCTTACCAGACTGGCTGTAGTACTAGCACATATTTCCAAGCCAGACTGTAGATGTCTCTCTACCCCCTCAGGTAGCATTACACTTCAGAGCTGTCTGTAGAAAGATACCAGAATACTCTAAAATGTGGAGTAATCTGCGATGTGAAGCAGACAGGAGTCTGCCCTTCTGACTTCCCAGCCCCCGGGGCTCTGGAGTCAGAGGTTCCTACTCTATCAGGCAAAGAAGAGAAGTAGCCTCTGTGAGGATCGTGTGCGCCAAGTCTATGAAGTACCTTGATAGATGATAGTAAAGCTAGATTTAATTGGATTTTAGTAAATTAAGTAATGTACTGTATCCTGCAACCATTATAGAAAAAAATACCCAGTAAGACAGAAAGGAAATAAAGACCTTTAATACAATCATGATAATTCCCTTCAACACTGACTCTACCTGCAGCACACTGTGAAGGAAGTGCTGTCGACTTGACCCAGCTACCACACTCAGGCCAGCTAAGGGACAAGCTATCAAGAACTTCCCCAAAAGCGGCTGAGATTTGAACAAGAGAGATACTTTCTCTGTCAGCAATTTCTAATGAACTCTCTTGCCACAGATTCACCTATGTAGGAAAGAACCAGGTGCTCAATCTTCTAAGGAACCCACGAGGAAGAGTCATCTCCTGATTTTCAACTCAGCTGCTACATGTGCAGCTGTTTGTATTCTCATCTCCTTCTCTATCAATGACTTGCACATATGTGCACACACATGAGCAAGCATGTATCACTTATTTCTCCCACACCTCTCAAGTAGTGAGCTGGAAGGGTGTTCATCTCCCCTGAAATTATGATCTACACTGTTTCATATCTTTATTTTTCACCTTGTTTATATGGAACACTCCCTACTTAGGGTCATTCCACAGGATATTCACTTAAGACAAGTAAGACAGTACTCCATTTTAAGGAGATAATAAACAATTGTAAGATCAGTTCATTCTCTCCTAGTCACTTGGCTTTCTGGAAGAAGTTGGCTCTAGATGGTTGTTCTGGGCGTAGTAGAGAATTTAATTTTTTTGACTCTTCAATATCAACTCATAGCTATAACATCTATAACAGTTGGACCATAATACTGAACACATCCTAATTAATGAGGCGCCACCTACAATGCATACCAGGAGGGGCCATTGCCCGTTTTCCCTGCTGCTGGCAGGCATAAGCACCGGTACTGTGATAATAAGCATGATGGATTGAATTTCATTAAAATGCCAAGGAAAGAAATCCTACAAAATGGTTCTTAATTAAATGGTCTCCAGCTAAGCTGCCGTCAAAATGTGAACTTCCCCTCCATTCTATTCAACTGAATGTCATGTTGACTTGTGGGTGGGGAGGGGGTGCTTTAACTAATAACAATGTGCTCTGTTTACATAGTTCTCTTCATTGTAGAACCACACTGCACGTTACAAATACCGTCTTATTACCGCACATGGTGAGCCAATTAGGGATCTGGAGATAGAGCCCGAGTCTCCAAAGTCTGCCTTATTTGTGCAGATGGCTCTGTACATGCCATGAGCAGTCTACTGGCATATGCCTTGGGTGGGTGAGATAAGGTTTCACATCAGTTTCTTGACTTGCTTCACCATCCTTATAACATAAAACATGGTTAGTGACTAGAGCATTTCCTGGGTGGGCATTAGCTTTGGGTCAAACCACACAAAGCTACGCTTTATGCATGCACAGTGTGCAATCACCCAAGCATCACACTTTAACAAGGTAAAAATAATTACTCTATAGAGTCTCAAGAGTTTTCTCACGGTGCCTTGAACACTGTATCCAGATGAAAAACTCAAACCACACCACAGTTGAAAAGGAAGGGCTCACTGAGGAAGACTGGCACACTCCCTCTCTCCCCTTCAGCACTGGGATTTAGTGCCATGCAAAAAACCAGGAAACAAAAGTCTTTAAAACTCATTGGCAGAGAATAATCATCTTGGGGAATCATTAATGTGCTGTGGGCAGGAAGGGAAGAACTCTAGGTAGTCTATTATTCCATCCCATCATTGTCACTCTGTAGTTGTTTTTTGTTGTTGTTACTTTACTCTGGGGACCCACCACCCAGCTCCCAAATAAATATATGAAGACTTGGTTTTACTTATGAGTTCCTGGCCTTAGCTTGCCTTGTTTCTAGCCAGCTTTTCTGGCTTTTGCCCCTGGGTTTTTTCCTTTCTCTCTTCTATATTCCTTTCTTTCTTTATTAATTCCATGACTGGATGTGTGGTTGGGTGACTGGCATCTAATATTCTTGTTGTCTTCTTTTTCTTGCTCCCCTCCTTGTCTCCTATCTATCCCTCTCCTGCCTAGCTATTGGGCATGTAGCTCTTTTTGAGACCAATTGGGTGTTTTAGGCAGGCAAAGTAACACAGCTTCAAACTGTCTCCAGGTCCATGCTTTAAGCCAGTTCTCATAGTTCATTTGTTGTCCCTTTTCTCAGAGTTTATTCTATTACTTAGGACATGATAAAAACATCCTAGTCCAATGGGTTAGTCACTCATCCTGGCAAGTCTACCCAGGAGTTTAATAGTCTAACTTGGGATTTTAGAGAGAAACTTACAAGTAAATTAGCCATTCCCTTCTCTCTGTCCTGTCAAATGAACAAACTGGGAAAGAGATGCACCATATTCAGATGCCAGATAGAATACCCCCCACACACACACAGAGGCATGTGTGTGGTAATAGATCAAACTTTAAATTCAAGTCTCTTATAAAAATGTAAAATATATAATGAAATTACACCCCACAAAATATTATGAGTTTTAAACCTAATGGAAAATATGTAAGGAAAGCTATACTTATGCCTAAATCATACATGTAGTTGTCTGCTCAAGAATATGTTCTTTCTGAAATAATAAAATTTAAAAAATTCATAAGGAGGAAATGAAGGGATGATGGAGACATGTCTGAGGGATTCCTAGGAAGGATGAAAAGAGAGGAGTAGGAAATGGGTATTATCAAGATGCAACATATAATTGTGTGGCTTTTTCAGAGTAATTATTTCAGGGTCTTATTATAAAAAAATCTCCTAGCATTTGTGACCCCCTGCTTTGCCAACAGAGTCATTATATCACACCTTTCTCCTCAAGGCATCTAAACTTTGAAACTATTGTCACATGATGCTTTGAATCATGTACCTTTGAAATGGTATATGAATCCTTTTGAAAGATTTCCCCCATCTGTATTACAGTATAAAATAGTATGGGACATTTTAACTTCAAGTTCAGGCAGCAAAAGCATTAGGGACCTAAGCAGCAGAAACCACAAATCAGCAACAAACTCAGAGTGATGTACTGTGAAGCAGAAATTAAACCCAAAACCAAACCTGTCAGCAGAATGAATAGGTGCAGAGGGTGAACCTCGGCAGTATGCCTTGCTTTAATTTTCTTCTCTGATAACCTCTACCACAGCCAGCTATTTCAAAGTCACCCACAAGCTCACCTAGATGGACACCTATTACAACAGCAGCCACTGTTTTCACCCTGTTTAGTAATTGTGTTCATCTTGATAGCTCTCTTCTTAACAATCTTATTGCTGATGGACCTCTCTGCCTGCAGAGGTTATTTGGATCTTCCCCCTCTCTGACCTTAGGTTCTGTAATGAAGTTTCTGTTGTGCAAATACCATTTGCTATGTTACTCAGGGCAGCGTGCACATTTCTTCAAGCAGTAGGGACAGGAATTGCTGACTTTTTGCAGTTCATCTTGGCCTGTCAATGGAATCCTGGGTGAGTGGAATGGAAGGGAGGTCTCCTGCCCTCTTCAGCTTGCTTTATTTTCAACCTGATTTTATTAAGGTTCATGTCCTCTGTGTTGCAATGGTGTACATCAGATTTCTTAATTTTTGATCTTTAAATCTTTTTTATCATTTTTTATTTTAATTTTAAATAGCTTGTTTTACACGTCAGTCCCAGTTCCCTCTCCCTCCCCTCCTCCCGCACTCCCCTTCCCCCCCACCCTCCCACCCTATTGCCAAATCCTTCCACATAGGGGATATCTAGAGTCTGTCATTTTACTCTGGGTAGGGTCCAGGAACTCCCCTAAGAGTCCAGGCTGAGAGAGCATCCCTCTTTGTGCTATAGGCACACGAAGACTGTTTGTATACCAGGGATAGACACTGATCCACAGCTCAGGGCCCCATAGGTTGCCCAGGCCTTCTTGCTGACACTCACATTGGGGGGTCCAGATCAGTCCCATGCTGGCCTCCCCACTGTCGGTCTGGGGTCCAAGAGCTCTCCGCTGTTCAGATCAGCTGTCTCTGCTGGTTTTGCCAGCCCATTCTTTGCCAATTTGCTCATCACTCCTCTCTCTCTGTCACTGGGTTCCTTGGGTTCAGTTCAGTGCTTAATTGTGTGTGTTTGCCTCTGCTTCCATCAGTCACTGGATGAAGGCTCCCGGATGGTTATAGACATCAAGGTCATTATCAGGAATGCGCATTCGAGGTGGTCTCTACACTATTGCTTAGCTTGCCAATTGGTGTTATCCCTTTAGATCACTCGAGGTCACTCTGGTGCCTGATCTGTATTCGATCCTATGATTCCCTCTTCCCCCTATTCTACCCCCACCCCCTCAACTTCCTGTTCCCCCATGACCAACTCTCTTCCTCTTCACCCCCTCTCTTCTTCCCAGGTCCCACTCCCCCCCCACCCCTTGCTGTGTTCCCCATCCATTCAGGGGATCTTGTCTCCATCCTCTTCTCTTGGGTACTATGCATATATGCATATCTTTTAGGTTCTTTCCTGTTTCCCAGACTCTCTATCAGTGGAAGTGCAGACTGGCACTATCCTGATCCATGTCTAAAATCCATATATGAGTGAGTACATACCATGTTTGTCTTTTTGCAACTGGGTTACCTCACTCAGGATGGTTTCTTCCAGTGCTATCCATTTCCCTGCGAATTTCAAGATTCCATTGTTTTTTTCTGCTGAGTAATACTCCATTGTGTAAATGTACCACATTTTCTCTATCCACTCTTCAGTTGAGGGGCATCTAGGTTGCTTCCAGGTTCTGGCTATTACAAATAATGCTGCTATGAACATAGTGGAGAAGATGCCCTTGTTGTATGAACTTGCCTCATTTGGATATATGCCTAAGAGTGGAATTGCTGAGTCTAGTGGTAGATTAATTCCCATTTTCCTGAGGAACCTCCATACTGATTTCCAAAGAGGCTGTATGAGTCGGCACTCCCACCAGCAGTGGAGGAGTGTTCCTCTCTCTCCACATCCTCTCCAGCATAAATTGTCTTCGGTGTTTTTGATTCTAGCCATTCTGAAAGGAGTAAGATGGTATCTCAGAGTTGTTTTGATTTGCATTTCCCTGATGGCTAAGGATGTTGAGCACTTTCTTAAGTGTCTCATGGCCATTTTAGCCTCCTCTACTGAGAATTCTCTATTTAGCTCTGTACCCCACCTTTTAATTGGATCCTTTGGTGTTTTGGAGACTTGTTTCTTGAGTTCTTTGTAAATTTTGGAGATTAGCCCTCTGTCAGATGTAGGGTTAGTGAATATCTTTTCCCATTCTGTGCCCTGCCTTTTTGTCTTTTTGACTGTGTCCTTTGCCTTACAGAAGCTTTTTAGTTTCAGAAGGTCCCATTTGTTAATTGTCGATCTCAGTGCCTGTGCCACTGGTGTTATGTTTAGGAAATGGTCTCCTGTACCAACTCGTTGAAGAGTATCTCCCACTTTCTCTTCTAAAAGTTTCAGTGTGGCTAGATTTATGTTGAGATCTTTGATCCATTTGGACTTAAGTTTTGTACAAGGCGATAAACATGGATCTATCTGCAGTCTTCTGCATACCAGTACCCAGTTATGCCAGCACCATTTGTTGAAGATGCTTTCTTTTTTCCATTGTACAGTTTTAGCTTCTTTGTCAAAAATCAAGTGTTCATAGGTGTGTGGGTTAAAATTAGGGCTTTCGATTCGGTTCCATTGGTCTACCTGCCTATTTTTGTGCCAATACCAAGCTGTTTTCAGGACTATAGCTCTATAATAGAGCTTGAAGTCAGATATGGTGATCTTTAAATCTTTGTTCAGGTTTCACCGTGATAATAAAGTTCAAGAAACTTAACACTGTTCAATGTTATTATACCACATTTTGTAGAAAGCATGCTGTCCTGAATCCCTGAATTCAGTTCATTTGGAATCTACTGCAGGAATCTTTGTGTTCAATGATTCCTACCCTAGAAGGATCAGCAATGCACACACACTACCCCTCAGAGCAGAGTGTGGCTGCCACCAATACAGCTTTTGTCTCTTCTTGTGTCATCTCTAGAAGCCAGCAGACTATATCAGCTATGTCAGAGGGAAGCTACCATGCCCAGTGTCATGCACAAGTCCCTGGAACCAGCTCCTGGAAGTCAGATTTGAAGATGCACATTTCTTAGTCACAAGATGCATGCACAAATTGAGGTAAATTTAATATACAGAGAAGAACTAAACAAAAACAAAAATTCATGAGTCTCCCAGACACACCTTTGATGGGGGTAATGTTATTCTGTATAAGTTTCCCTTGTTGGTTGGTGAATAAAACACTGATTGTCCAGGCAGTAAGATAGGTAGGGCTAGGAGACTAGGAGAATTCTGGGATATGTAGACAGAAAGGAGTTGGCATGTGAGACTGAGAAGAGAGGATGTGAGTCAGACATTCTCTGGTAAAATAAGACCATGTAGTTATGGGTTAATGATTAACACAAATCTAGCCAGTAAGAAGCCCAAGTCACTGGCCCACAGGTTCATAATTAATACAGCATCTGTGTGTTTAAGTGGGGCTCCATGGTGTCAGGACAGTGCTGGACCAGAAAACTCATGCTTACATATTTTCTGACCAGGTTTTTGGCCAAATTGACACTAGATGCAGGGCTTGTGACTGTTCTGGGAACACAGCATTGAGAGACTCTAGAGATGAACAAATTCTAAAGCTAATGTACAAATTAAGGAAAGGAAGCAGTTAGAGGACATCAAAGAGAAGCAAGAGCAGTCACTGATAAGCTGAGGCCAGGGGCTTTCAGAACTCAGGCCCAGAGCTCAACTCCCTAGCAAATACACAGGTAGAGTAAGCAGTTTCAATGGACAGTCCTATGTAGAGTCCTCTGGCCCTCAGTGTGTCTGAATGAAAGATAGATTAATTATATAAGGACCTACAAGGATTAAGACAGGTTCTGAAGGGGGAATGATACAGGCCTCATTAAAACCTACCTACTGACCAAATCTCTTCCCAGAAAGAGGTACCTAATCTGATCTGGTCCATGATACACCTGAAGGCTGGAAGAGGATTCGCCCCTCAGAGCTGATGGAACACACAGCTTTGGCCTCGGCCCTTATGCACTCAGTGAAGAATATCTGTGCTGCTGAGAAAATGCATCGACATTCATATATGTGAAAATTACTTCTGCTCCATGGGCCCTGCAGGGACAGATATATGCTTGGTAGTTGAAGAAAATCCAAGAGCACTCTGTACACCCATTGGTTGGAACATGAATGAGGAGAGTGGTGGTTTGAATGACAAGGTCCCCATAGGCTCCTGTATTTGAGTGCTAGCTTACCAGCTGAGGAACTGTTTGGGAGGTGTGGCCTTGTTGGAACTGAATAAGATTTCCAAAACCCATGCCAGGCCCTGTTTCTCTCTCTGACTCCATTTGTCAATAGGATATAAGCTCTCAGCTACTACTTTGGCATCAGGTCTATTGGCCTGCCTAACACCATGCTTCCCATCATGATGATCGTGGACTAAAGCTCTGAAACTGTAAGTGAGTCCTCAAGCACATGTTTTCTTTTACAAACTGTCTTGGGTATAGTGCCTCTTCACAATCATTGGATACTGATTCAGATAATACCTTGTTCAACCTATACACAGTGGGAAGGACCTTGGTCAAACCTCAACTTGGTGATGAGACAAACTTTGTTGACTTCCCATAGAACCCCTTACCCATTCTGTGGAGCACATGGGGGTGGAAGGAGGAGGGGAGGGAGAGGAAACTGGATTGGTATGTAATAAAAAATAAAATAATAAAAGGAAAAAGACAAAAAGGAGAATACCTCTATGACTCTCCAACGAGAAGGAATGTTTCATTCTGTTATAAAATGTCATCAAACTCAGGAAACCAGAGAAGGCCACAGTCACATTGGGCTAGAGAGACCCTACTCACTCTCCTGGTATTCCACCACAAGATAAGATTCCTGAGTTTTCACCAATTCAACTTTTCCCTCATTGTTATCTCCATCTGCTGAAAGAAAACCCACCCATCCATGTAACAGTTGTCTCTGTCCCCCATTCCCAACACATAACTGTGTGACACCAGGCCCCCTCATGACTTCTGAGTGACTGAGTGGTTAAATTGCTGATAATTCTTGGCATCTCCAGAATTATGAAACCTCATTTCATAAGCATCACAAAATTTTAGCAGTGACTGAGTGTAATCGTGTCTCTTGAGACTGCACATTTTAAGCACATCAGATAAAGAGCTTTTCTCATCCTTCAGAGTCAGAAAATATTTAGAAAAGAGCCATAGTGCACACATGATATATGATGAAAGCAAGAGTGTGCAGGAGGTTTGGGCTTAGTTTCCTTGTCAATCAAACTCCAACCTGTATCTTCAAAGTCTTTATAATGCTATATTTATCTTCGTTATTTAGTGGTTAAGGAAAGTACCTTGTTTAGAATGCTTTCTATTTGTTAACCAAGGCAAGTTCAATGAGGGAAAAGTCTGGGGATGGAAAGTGGCTCATCAGTAAAGAGACATACTGCTCTTTTAAGAGAACCTGTGATGGTTTCTTAGCAGTCATACTGGTTGGCTCACAACCTTCTGTAACTTCAGTTCTGGTCTTTATTCTTTGTTCTAGCCTTCGAGGGCATTCACACATAGTACAAACAAAAAAATCACACACACAAACATACACACACACACACACACACACACACAGAGAGAGAGAGAGAGAACTGAATGTTGAGGGGCGTACATAGGAGCAGTTGGAGAGGAATGTAGGAAAGAAAAGAGGGGGCTGATGTAATTATATTTTAATTAAAAATATTTTAGCGGTGTAAGGAATAAAGATAAATGCAAAGAACTACCATGGGAGAAAAACTGAAAGAAGGGAGAGAGAGAAAATACCCACCACTCAGGATGCCCTCCTTAGTGGGAATGAAATATCAGGCCTTTCCTGTTCTGTTAGAGCAAGCTGTTCATACCCAAATCATCATGGATCATGGTTCAGTCAACAAGTTTAGCATGGGGAGATCAAAGGTGACTCACCAGGGACCCATAGAGTGTCTGATGACATTATTGCTATGAACAGCTTTAATTACCAGATATTTAGTTGTGAAATATGTGTATCTCTTAATTGCCTCATATACAGAAGGGACATATCAGTCACTTGGCTAAATGCAATGTGATGAGCACACACATTCATATCCTGCAAACTGGAAACACCGGGCTCAGTCTCCTCAGTAGTAAGGTGATTAACGATTATGACTTTGCATGATATCTAAGGTTGCATTCTCAGCTTGAGAATGCACCAGACAGCCAAGCATGCCTAAGGGCCCATCTTGTCACAACAGATGATGGTGTTTCAATCTCTGTACTCATTACCCACTAGCCATAGTTTACAAGAAGCAAAACTGACAGGAGCACAGAAACTTCAATGAACCTGGAATGATGAGATGATTTAATCAACATGTTAAGAAAACTTTAAAACTATGTTAAACACAAACTACTTCCTGAGTTTGTGGGTTTAATGTTTCATTTCCTGTTTATGTCTCCTTTTTTCCTGTCCTGTGATCAAACATAATAAGTACTTTATCACTAACTTTCCAGTCTCACACTCATGAAATGTGACAAATGTGACTGTGTCTGTAAATGTGAAATGTGTAATTCCCTAGAAGCTAGTAGTCTGAAACTTCTTGGTGAGACTGCTCCACATCAAAGAACAAGGCTGCTAAGTTATTTTTAAAGATTTATTTCATTTTTAATTATGTGTATCAGTGTGGGGGGTTGTTTTGCACTCATTCGTGCAGGAGCTGGAATTACAAGCTCTATGAACGGCCTGATGTGGATGTTGAAATCCGAGTATGAGCTTTGGAAGAACAGAAAGTTCTCTTAGGCACTGGGTCCTCTCCCCAGGCCAAGTTGTTAAAGTTTTTACATCTCTCTTAAATACATCATTTGAGCATATATATAGTTGCAGATAGACTTTGTATAGTGTGTGTGTGTGTGTGTGTGTGTGTGCTTATAGTGATACAAGGTTGTGATGCTGTGTATGTGAGTGTACCTGTGGCTTAGAAAATGAGTGGTTGTTTCTGAGGTGTGTGTGCATGTGTGTGTGTGTGTGTGTATGTGTGTGTGTGTATGTGTGTGTGTGTGTGTGTGTGTGTGTGTGTGTGTGGCTTTGGGTATGTGACTTACGTGTTGTGTGTTGTAGTAACTTTATGCACAGTATATATATGTTTGTAGAATGTGTGATGAAAACAGAAGATAGAAATTGGCACAAAGGTGAATTGTTTTTGTTTTGTTTTATTTTCTTGCCATTCCTCAAAGTGACCTGGTCATATCAATGGCCTTGTCTTTGTCACAGGCCAGAGATGCCATTTATGTTCATGACATTCCTGGGTTCTATCTTAACCAGAAGCTAGGGATACTAGAGAGTGATCTGGTTTTTCTTAATCTTTTCCTTTGCCTTTCCTGAAGACCATATGTGAGAGGGACACTGAAGCTGAGAGGCACCTGGACCCTAGGACACATGGAATATGAACTGAGGTGGCCAGTCCTCCTATCTCTTGCTTCTTCCCAGGAAAACATTATCAGCTCCAAGTCAATGGTCCTCAATGTCATTCTATTCCTGGGGGACTCACTCTTGATATCTAGGAAGTCTGTCTTCTTGCTTTCTCTTCAATTTCCTCTAATGAAATACTTGTTTCGGAAACTCATCATCTGTGATATGTGAAACTCATTCTTTGAAAATGCAAAACACATACCTGAAAGCCACTGGCTCAGTAGAAATTTGGTGTGACCATGTGACCTAGACATCCTAACATCTGAGCTGTAAGCCCACCCAGGGAACAGAGAAAAGATCTGTTACTCTCAATTTTCCTGTACCGTTTGAGTTTTAGTGAGTTTATGTTAAAAACCTAGAAGCACAGGCCACAGGCACAGCTGTGAGAGTGAGGCTGTGAGGAAGGCCAGGAAGTCAGAGATTCTATGGCTAGAAGGTTTCTTTTTTTCTGTTTTTGTTTTTCCAGATAGGATTTCTCTGTGTAAAAGTCCTGGCTGTCCTGGAACTCATTTGTAGACCAGGCTGGCCTTGAACTCACTTGAGACCCGCCTGCCTCTGCCCACCAAGTGCTTGGATTAAAGGTGTGCACCATCACTGTCCAGTGGCTAGAAGTTTTCTCAACACTTGTCTCTACACTTCTCCAGATAACCTAGTTCATGTCATCTGCACAAGAACCCTCAGCACACATTTCTCTCTCTCTCTCTCTCTCTCTCTCTCTCTCTCTCTCTCTCTCTCTCTCTCTCTCTCTCTCTCTCTGTCTCTGTCTCTGTCTCTCTCTCTCTCAGAGACAGACACACACACAAGAAAACCTTCACACTCCCACTCCACCCATGGCCAGCCATCCTCTTGTGGTCATCTCCTACTAGGGCATATGTGTTTCCTTTATATAATGTACAGAAGGCACAGTAGCACTATGGGGAAGTGCCTTAGTAGGCAAGAAGACAGCTGTCTGCTGTGTGGCCAAATGGAAGGGTGGGATCCTGAATTGGGGCCTGGAGCACTATGGCCCACTGAGGAGAAGAAGCCCCAATAACTGATTGCTAGACACTCTTGAATTCAGGTTTTTCTGCTTTGGCTGCATGACCCCGAGAGGTCAAGTGTTTCAGAAGCAGAGTGTGGCAGAGAAAGTCATGGATCTCTTCTTCCTCACCTTAAAAGAAATTCTCTCATTACAAACTAGCTACCGCACCAGCAAAGCGAAGAAATCTGATGCACGCAGGCTGCCTCATTTCCATTCTGAATGCATGTGTAGTACCCACACTGTTGCATAGCTGCATTTTTAACTCCCTAACAGCTCTACTCATCACCCCACTATCTGTCTCAGTGCAGAGACCGTCAGCTGAACCCTTGTTCATGATATTGGGGAGCAGCAAGACCAGTCCGAACACCCTCCCAAGTGCCCAGATCTTTGCTCCTACCATCCATCCAATGATTCTTGGAAACTAGATTTGAGGGAAATAATTCCATTTTCCCATCTAGACCCTGAAAACAGGCTCAAAGTCTACAACCAACATCAAACACTTCCCCTTGCTCAAAGGTGTATAGCCCTGACAACTGCTTTGACCCAATGGAGCTCACTGTGGGACTCAATGTCCTCAACAAGAGCTCACTAAAATCCACCATGATCTGCACACATGCAGGTCTGACACAACCTGCAAAAGTCACCTCCCAATGACCTTCGACCTCCAAAACTCTGCTCCACAGACTAGACAAAGGCCATTTCCTGCTAAGATCTGGCCAAACTCATGAATGCCTGTGATGGTCAGGGTTTATCATCCCACCTTGTACTTGGGCATATTTTTTCTTATTTGTGAATCTTTATGTGAATATAAATCTTTTAGATCCATTATCACATGTCTGTACTCTAAATATCTACAAGTAGGGAAATGAAAATTAATCACTTCCAAATGCATGTGTAATACATGGTTCTGGAAAATGTGAATAATACCCCTGATCAGTATAGTCTCATTGAAGTGTAGGTAAGACACAAAAGCAAACAATGCTGGAGTACACAGTGAGTAGGAAAAAAAGATCATTACTTTTTAAAATTTTTTTCTGTTGCATTTCCAGTAAAAAATATTGCTTCCATCAAAATAACTAATGGTACCTTACTGAGAATATCTGTCTGAAGGTGATAGAGAATAATACATGTCTCTGTCTCAGCAATGGGGAAATGGTGTCTCCCTATTCTAAAGATGTTTAATTTCTCACAGTGACTCTCTTTCTATGATTTTGCTGATGTCCAACAAAGTTTATGGGTTTCCATTTCTTTAGCAGTTAAAATTATACTTACATGATTCTCTTCATAAAGCAGTTTCAACGTAATTGAAGCTTTGAATATATTTCTTAAAAATTTAATTATAGCATACACATATGTAATATAAATTTGGTGTCATAAAATAAGCAACCCTATTAAAAATGTTATTAAATGTAATTCTTGTTGGAAAGGATGGATTTTTACATAAACTGAGATGTAATTTATTTTAACCATGACACAGTCATATTAAAAAGCAATGGGAAAATTATGCTCATAAATATTTATTACTTAAAACTGAAGTAGGGCTAGCAAGATGGCACAGCTGGTAAAAGAATTGGCTGCCAATCCTGAAGACCTGAATATAGTCCTGCTAGAATCCACACAGTCCAAGGAGAGAACCCATTCCATCAAGTTGTTCACTGAACTCTGCATGTCCACCAGGCCATGTGCTTGCTCTCACCACAAACAAGAAAGATAAGTAAAGATATTTGTAAATTTTTTCTTAAATTGAACCAAAACTACACAGCAATCCTTCTGCTATCTCTATTTCAATTGCAATATTTTTACTAAAGCTTAAAACCAATTAAAAAAAGTAAAGACACATGAATGCAAAGATTGGTCAGACATAGTCTCCACGATAACATTTTCTCTCCCTGGGAAAACTTAGAACTACTTCTGGGTACATACTTTTTACATGATGCAAATACAAGCATGGGCACTCAAATTTAGTGGGAAATGGGGAACAGAGGGGAAAGCACAGAAAACCACACAAAGTGCTGGGAACACATACTTTTTTGAGGTGGTTGACAGAGCCAAAATAAGAAGAGCAGAACCCCTATTTCAAGTGCTCAGTTTGTTGGCATAGGACATGAGGTTGGAGGAATCATTTTTGGTATTCTTTGTGTCAGTTCTCTGCTCAGAGCTCTTAAATCTTCCATTGGTCTATTTTTGCCTTCTGGGGACCTCATCCTGTAATTCACTATTTGACACTTTCTTGAATAAGTTGTTCTTAAGTCTGATAAAATAAACTGAGTGAACTTTGGCTTATGTGCCAGAGATTTCTGCCAGCCCAGGATAATCCCTCTGCCATCTACTCCCAGGGTCCTCACTAGGAGGCAGGATTCAGAGAGTCCCTTCTCCATTCCCCCAGGCTTTTGTCCCAATCTACCAGGAAAGCAGGATGCCAGATTGTGGTAAAGCATTATGGCTATCTATTTCCTCAACAGGAAAAGTCACACTCAGTCTTCTTTGGGTTCTAAGACAGAAGCTCTTAAGAACACATAGGTCTGTCAAGTGGCTAATGTCCTCACAGCTCTCAAGTCCAGCTTTCTCCTCTAAAGAGAAATCTGTGCAGTGTGGTGATACATCAGAAGGTTGGACTTGTAGAATCTATTTAACATGAATTTCTTCTTAAAAGCTGCCATTGTATGAACCTCTGGCCAGACTTAGTAGAAACACACAATGTCTCCGATTCCCTGAAGAGTCTCATATAACCTGGACAGTAGGTCTTGCTTTTCCCAGAGCATAGCTGGCTCCTGAGATACCTTGTTGAGGGATGGGACTGTAGCAAATTTACTCCTGGGTTTTGGAGATGTCATTCCAACAAAAACCTAACCAGGTTTTAATTATACTGTCAAGACAACTCAAGAGCCTTGGCTTCTCATGCTTCCCAAATAGAATATCACAAATCCCATCATGCAATTAAATAGTCTGCAATGACATGAAAACTAAAACTATTTATGGGGTTCAGAAGAATCACCGAATGTACACAAGGTCCGAGTCTTCCCATAGTAACAAGACAGGCTGCTCTTTACAAAGCCAGTCTGATCCAGCCATGAGCAAAATGAGAGCTACAAATAAAGGTTCCCATTAATCAATAATGCAACCAATAATCAACAATGCAACCATATTCCATACGCTATCAGAAATCTTGCTCCTGTCTATTTTGGAGGAGAGAAAAATCCTGGATTTTGACAGAAAACTCTTAGGAAGAAATTTACAAAAGAATCCAAGGCTCTGTCAGGCTTTCTTTCTTTCAGACTCTAATCAATGATGATATTAAAACAAGCAGATTGTCATTTCAGAGTGCCTTAACTTAACTATATATTGACTCGTGTTTATGGTAGTTACCGTCTCTAGCCAATACTGTATCATTTTTAAACTATTTTAGATGTACACTTTATCAGTTTTTTTCTTGTAGTTCTAAAATACTCTTTTAAAAAATGTGCTCTCAGGGAAAGTGTGATCATTCAGAAATCTGAAAATAAACTGCTGATAATTGTATTTTCATTCATCAGATATTGTGGGGGTTTTGTTGTTGTTACTGTATGCATTTTGTGCTGGATTATATAATTTCAAGTTAATGCAAATTCTGGATGGAAAAATACTTCCACTGAAAGAGCTATGAACCCTCCTTACAAAACTCAGGCATCCTTGTAAGACCTCCCACAGTGTAGGGAATTTGTTCCATATCCCTGGGTGAGGTTCTGAAGTGAGAGGGACAGTCTGGCTGTCCCAGGAGTCCTGTGTCTTACATGGGCTTCTGTAGGCCTTTACCAAATTCACTTTGCTCTAGCCTTGTATGGAAGGATCTGTGTTTACATTAATAAACTACTGGAAAGACAATTAGTGACAAAATGAAAATCACTGGCTATTCTGGGGAGGAGGGAATTGTCCTTAACCATGTACTCACTGGGGAATGCATTGAGTTCCAATATCAGACCTGTCATTTATTACACAAATGTAGTCCTGGTCAAACTCAGTAGATTACAAACCCAAACATCCATGGGTAGTAAGGGATGCATAGGAGAGAGGGTTTGCAGGGCAGGGGAGAAGAGTACATCAAATGCATTGCAAATATGTATGAAAATATCAAAGGACAATTTCAATTAGTAAAAGCAATCCACATTTTAAAAATAAGCCAGGAAAAGTGATTTTAGCCAGATGTAATTCATGGTCAGGCTTCAAGAGACAATCTGCTCAGTACCAAACTAGAAAGAACTTATAATTGTTGGAACTATGCTCCCTATTATAATTTGTATTCCCACTTTTATCAGAATTAGAAATGGGGTACAGTCATAAAATAAGGATAAACCTTTAGCATTAAGGATATATTTCAATTATTTCATATTGGAGTTTTCCATGCATTAAAAAATTAGAGGAAGTGGTGATGGTGCACACAATTCCTGTGCAATCTCAAGTCAGAAAAACTTCCCACACAAAGAGGGGAGGTAGGCTTGAAGTCCCATCCCAAATTGAGGGACTACTGACAATTGGTAGCTATCAAGAGACGATAAGTCAGCTTTAAGTGTATGGCTTCTTGTGTGTTTAATGGAAAGGTACACACCTGTAAATATATGGGCAACACTAAGTGGACTTGATGGAACACAAGTTGGTTGGATAAGGAAAGAATAGACAAATCTGGCAGGAGTAAAGGGTTCAGGCAAATATTATTGTGGCAATTTGAATATAATTGGCCCCCATAAACTCACTGGGAGGGGAACTATGAGGAGGTGTGGCTTTTTTGGAGTAGGCATGGCCTTGCTGGAGGATGTGTGTCACTGTGGAGGCAGGCTTTGGGGTTTCCTATGCTCAAGATAATGTACAGTGTCTGAGACTACTTCCAGTTGCCTTCTGATCAACATGTAGCAAGCACCATGTCTGTCTGCATGCCATCATGCTAATAATAGACTGAACTTCTAAACTGTAAGGGAATCACCCCAATTAAATATTTTCCTTATAAGAGCGGTATGGTCATGGTTTCCCTTCACAGCAATAGAAACCCAACAAGGACAATGATACATTGCATGGACTCCTCAAAGAACTAAAGTAGAGGTGGGAAGAATTAAATGTTATATAGAAGACTAGGGGCACCTAATATCTCCTCTCCCAAGTTAAAAGATGTGGGGGGAAATTAAAATGGGTTTATCAAAACTCAAGCAGTGAAAACACGTAAGGGCCTTGAGCTAAGAGATCTGGAGAGCAGGTGAGTGCTATAGCTCAGGTTTCTGGAATGACTTGTTCCAGAATATAGCAGAACTGAGCAGCCTTCCACTGATCTCCACATTGCCTATCATTGCTGTTCATTTCATGCTGCCTCTGCTCCCCTGGTACACAGGGAAGGTACCGATATTTTGTTTTACATTTAACCAGACACGCACTGCTTCACTGGGTCTGCAGGTGACCCACATGGCCTCTTGAGCACCTGACACCTTTCCAAATGCCCAGTCCCTACACCCATAATTGACTCACCACTTTACATCCTGGGACAGGATCACTGTTCATAATTCTACCCGTGCAAATCTTATTTGTTTACTTACTTGCTTATTATGCAGTCTGCCAGAGAACAGGATTGTTTTAATAAATGTTTGTATGAATAAAATTCAGTATCAAAAAATTGGATTCTGACAATGGTTTTTCTCCTTTTCAAAACTGATGGTCTTTGGGGTAATGATATAGAGATTATAAATACTATCGATTATACAATACTTTCAACAGCACGCCCCACATTGATCACCTCCACGTGTCCTAGCTCTGTAGACTCAATTATTTTTCCTTCCTAGTGTGTATTTAACAAAAACACATCTTCCTGGATATGTGTTTAATGGAATTCTCATCCTCTGAACTTCCCCTTACGAGAATGTGTTATGGCAACAGAAAAGAGAAAGTGGAAGAAGGATGAATAGGGCTAAGCTTGGTCACTCTACACTGCATCTAATTTGGGAAACACAAAACCCCAAAGCTCAGAGATAGATAGCTCCACCACTGGGCATCATCAAGAATGCTTTATAATTTTGCTTTAGGAAAATCTTATTATAAATATAGTTGCCATCAAGTTCTTTAACGAAAGCAAACAGCAGCTGCCAGTAAAGTCTACACAGTTCTGGACTCTGTTTCTAACGTAGGAGCGCACATTAGGGAAGCAGTGATTAACACAGCTAAGCCTCTCTCAAGAAAGAAGAGTCATCTAAAGTATAACATTTCTCTGTAAGTTTCTTACCCTCCTGTGGTCTCACTGACACCCTTCTGTCACCCAAATGGAACACACACACACACACACACACACACACACACTTGTTTTTTTATGTGTACAGGTGCTTTGCCTGAATGTGTGTTCATTTACCATGTGTGTGCAATATCCTCCAAGACCCAAATAGAACGTTAGATACCCTGGACTGGGATTAAGAATGGTTGTAAGTGTTTGTATTAAAAAAAGAAGAAAGAAAAGAAGAGGAAAAGAGAGGAGAGGAGAGGAGAGGAGAGGAGAGGAGAGGAGAGGAGAGGAGAGGAGAGAAGAGAAGAGAAGAGAAGAGAAGAGAAGAGAAGAGAAGAGAAGAGAAGAGAAGAGAAGAGAAGAGAAGAGAAGAGAAGAGAAGAGAAGAGAAGAGAAGAGAAGAGGTCCTCTGGAAGATCAGACAATGTTCTTAAACACCAATACATCTCTCCAACTCATCCCACCACCATTTCTTTCCTCCTGAAGGCAGGCAAGTGAGATTGTGTTTCTATACCATCCTCTCAAGGCCTAATGCAATGGGATAGATATTCCAGGAGCTGATCCTTGTACAAGCACTTGTGTAGTAAATTTCCTGTCCTCTGTCTCTATGGAGCTACACACACTGCTCTGCTTGAGACAGAGGCCTCTCTAATGCTGTAAGGAGAGATAAAACTCAGCTTTAGCTCCAACAGAGACATCTGCAGACACAACTGTCTGTGCTGCCCATTCAAAGGTTCTTGATGTTGTCTTGATTGTTATCTACAAGCCTCATAGTGTATGGAATCCTCAGTGGCCTGGTTTTTGTTCTTCTTGATTAATTATAGAAGAGCTTTTGACAAATGGAAAAGAGCAAAATACAGTGCAGATATGCATGGAATTCTCAAGGAATAAATATCAGTATACTTAAAACTTCACCAGCGGGACTGGAGAGGTGTCTCAGCAGTTAAGAGCACTGGCTGTTCTTCCAGAGGACCCAAGTTCGATTCCCAGCACCCACATGGCAGTTTACAGCTGTCTGTAGCCCTGAGATGTGACACTCTCACACAGACATACATGCAGGCAAAACACCAATGCAAATGAAATAAAAATGTTTAAAAAAAAACTTCACCAGCATCTAGTACAGTATTGTTGGCATGAAACTATTACTTGCTACTAATAATCTTAAATGGGATGAATGCCTCAATTTCTATTTTGGCAAAAGCTTCATAGAATCTTCTTTTACTTTTTCAAGCTTCTCCGATTGCCTGATTGATGTACCTTTCTCAATAAAGATTCAAGTTTCCTTATAATTGAGCACCAAAAAATTCAGACTTTAGGCTGAAAGGCTGTAAATTTGATAGTGGTGACAGATCCAATCTGAGCCTGCCCAGTAGACCAGAGCGGGCTTCAAAATCATTGAAGTGTGTACTGTCATATTCTGAGGACAGAGTTCAATGGAGCAGAATCCGGAAGGAACAGGTGGTAGGGGAGACAGCAGTTTGCAGTAGGATTTGTGTAAGCATGAGGCTACTGGAAAACACTACCCAGGCTGATTTCTGACCCCCAGCCTTGGCAGCTTAGGGAACCTGAATTTAAGTGTGACTAGAGGCTTGTTCACTTCAAGCCTGCGTGATGCTAGGTGAAGTGCAGCCTTGATGAAAACCAACATGTTCCTACTCCACTCTTCACATAATTCATGTTTCATTTTGAAAATTATAGTTGTATAATCTTCTAAGGAGTTGATTCAAACTAATAACATGTAGAGTGAGATTGAAAATAAAAGTTGCTATTATTCTACCACAGACAGTGCTGCATCTGGGCAGGAACCTTGCTCAGTATGCTAGATGTGTCAGACAGGTCCAGACGTTTCTATTTCACTGCTGAAAACGTTAAGCCAGTGAGTTCAGGAAAGGAATAACGTGATGAACATGGAAACCTATCCAAAGAGCTTTGAATCTGTGCTCAGAGATCCTTGTTTAATCTATTTATTTTCAGAGGAGAGTCTATTATACCCAGGAATGTCTATGAAGTAGTAATTTTTTAGGTTCTATGAAATATTTTATGGAAAATTATTCTCCTTTATTTCCTGCCCTTTTACCTTACATGTACTCCGTGGAACAATAAGAAATAAATCAAACACTTCTTCTATGTGATGACCCTTGAAATTCTTTTATTCCATACTGAATTAAACTGAATTGCCAATTTATTATTTCCAAAAATGTGTATAAATCATAAAATTGGTATAGAAGACTGTTTTATTGAAGATTCCCCTAATTCACAAGTGATTATATGATAAAGGAAAAGGAAAGAAGACATTAGTTTTTCCCTAAGTCAACCTATTTTATAAACAAATATGTTCAAATCCGTGCCATCCAAGTTATCTGATGACATGGTTAAATCAGTTCACACACTCACACACTCAAAAGTATCTAGTTAGGTGAAAGTGTATGCTGGGAGTTCAGAAATAAAGATTAACTATTCTTGTCACTGCTCTTGGAGAAGCAAAATGTGTTGGTGAATCACTGAATTCCTGGAGTTTTTTATGTTTTAGATAGTGCTCTATCCAGACTGACTTTTACAAAGACACTGAAAGATGTTCTCATGGGTCTGTGCTCAGTTGAGCCTCTCAAAACTTCCTGGAAAAGTCCCAACTCCCAGGATCCTATTTGAAGTCAGCATCTTTATAGTCTTGATCAAGCTGAAATGAGGTGATTAAAATGATTCCTAATCTAACAGAACCAGTGTCCTTGTAATGAGAGAAGATTAGGACACAAACACAAAGGGAAGACCCTGTGAGGGCACAAGGGAACAACAACAACAACAAAAAAAACACCACTAAAAAAATCAACCTGGTCAATAGTTTGATGTCAGTCTTGTGGATCCCTCAATTGAGGGAGCTGCCTCTGCTGTATGAGCCTCATCACCCACGGTGCTTGCTAAGGACCTCCAATACAGCATACTGAATTGACCTGAGACTTGAGATGATAAATTCAGAGTAATTTACTTAGATGCATAACTTGAATTCACAGTAAAGTTGGGTTTGCTAGCAGTGGGATGGAAGGAGGAGCAGGGGATCTATAGAGTTGTGTGTGCTGGCATTGAACTTGATCACTTTTGAGTGGCACACAAAGGACCAGGCATTATAGAATTGGGATCAAATATCTCTCTGAGGAACAACAATTGAAGCTGTGTTCCCAGTCCTCGTTGAAATGGGGGAACCAGGGACCCTCCATAAAATACTAGGTCCTCATAGCCCTCCTGGCCAGAAAACATATTCAATTTGTACACAAGATACGGGAAGAAGCATCAAGGAAGAAAAATTCACTAGTATTGAGGGGAGCTCTGTGATAGCATCATGGAGGTTGGGGAGGTAAACCTCAATTTACTACAGCTTCCAGAAGCTGACTCCTAGGCAGGAATTTAAATATGAATGCTGGCCAGCAACTGCATGGTCATCAACACAGACAAATGTTTAAGCTATTGTAGACACATTCCACATAGTAGAAACACAGCAGGCAGCTGTGCTGCAGGCAGGCAGCTACCAGGCAGAATGCTCAACATTCCACAAAGTAGTCAGCAGGAGCCTGGAGCAGAAGGAGGGAGAAAAAAAAGAAAGGCAATAGATATGCAATGAGACCTTAGACTGGAAAGAACAAAGATAACCACACAAAAGTTTACAACGAAGATGCTTGAAAGGATCAAAACTTCAACATGTATGGAAACCACAAATATACATATATGCATACATACATATATATATATATGGTTCACATATACATGTTTATATATGGTTTATTCCAGACCTGGTTGATTCCTTTTCCCAATATATAACAGAATTCACTTAGTACATGACATGTCAAGGTGTAGTCAACAACCTCTAACTTAGAAAGTGTGACTGAAACAAGACCATCAACTCTTCCCCGTACTGCTTTTCTGTTTGCCTTGCAAAAAGAGCCCAAAAAGGAGGTCAATTAAGGGACCAGAAAAGAACAGAGGAATAAACATGTTTTGCAAGACGAGCCCCTCACTGATAATCCACGCTGTTAAGAAATCAGGCAAAGAAACCAAAGTTGGTGGTATACACCTACACTTGCAATCACTTGGGAGCTAGATACAGGAGGATCAGGAGTTCCAGGTCACTCTCACAGGCTCCTGATAATGGCTAATCCGGGCAACATCAGGAGTTAACTGGAACCCAAACAGCTGGAAAGATGTGAGGGGTTGTCTTAACCTGATCATTTGAAGTGGGAAGACCCACCCCAACTCTGGGCCATGTGCTTTCTCTCTGCTTGCCTTCACTTTTGCTGGCAAGTTCATGAAGCCATTGCCTCAACTACATTAGAACATTGTTCTTCAATATTCTAACATGGACTGAAAAGTGGCAGCTCTCTCAGGACTTCCCTGGACTACTCTGAGACATTCAGCCTTGTGAACGCAACAACTACTGCAACTTTGGCCTTTCCATTGGGAGAGAGCCTGGACTACCTGAACCACAGCCTGTAAGCCATTCTAATATATATATATATATATATATATATATATATATATATATATCAATTCTATCAGTGCTGTTCCTTTAGCTAATCCCAACTAATACATCCCAATAGCTACTTTCTTCTATTTATTAGGATTGCAACATCACTTCTCTTTAAGTCAAAACTAGTAAAATTTCACCACTCATGCATGAAGGCAGTGGCTGTTGTGCTTTAACTTCTGGCACTGAAGATCATCTTCCATTTTTTGTTTAAACATTTCTTTTTAAATCTTTGAGTGACGAAGGATTGTGCAGTTAGGGGATCTGTGGTTGTGGTATGGCTGTCAGAGAGATGTATCAGCTGATAAGAAGACTTGTTACTCTGGTCCAGGACAAGTGTTTGGTGGCCAGCATCACATTGGACAGCTCACATACACCTGAAATTCCACTTCTAAGGAAATTCAGGGCCATGCAGCCTCCAAAGACACCTATACAGATGTGACACACAGTCACAAAGATACACACACATACACACATAAATAAAAATGGTGTAATCTGTATGCAAGAGAGACCAAACTTGATGGATCAGAGAATATTCTCAAAAACAGTTCCTTGTCCATATTAAGTTCTCAGTTCTTGCACAAAGCCATTAAAAATCCCCAAAAGATGAATCCTTGGGCTCTAGCATAAGAGGGATTAGGATACCTGGTTCTTTTTAAGGACACTAGAAATGTTCTACCCAAATTGGTCCCTGTTGCACCTCAGATGTCCACCATTAAAGTCGTTCATTTGAGTTAAGAAAATTGCCAGGAAGACCTCTATTAAAATGCAAATGTGTTCTCTGGGTGGGGAAACACACTAAATCATTATCAGCCATTAACACTTTAGACCAAATTAGTTTCAGATTTATTAACCAATTACTCAAAGTACCAAAGGTATGCTACGCCAGACAGGGTGGTGTCAGTTGGTGGAGAAGACAGGGTGTGGACACAAGCCTGGTCAGAGAGTCTTGCATCTGAACATCCTTACTGAAGGTTTCAATTTTCACAACTGAAATAAAATGTGACCTTCTTACAGTAAAATATTGGAGAGCATCTGTTGACAATGCAGATGAGAAGGCCAGGTCACTGAGGTTCCATTTCTTGTTCATCATACCCCTACACTGGCTCAGTGCAGCACTGAGAAACGGAATGGAAAAGCCCTGCCAGTGCCCTGTGGTTTTCCTTTGCGGCCCTGGCCTCTGAGTGTATACAGGTCCTGATCTGCAGTTTCTTGATTTTGAAGGTGGAAAATGCTGGGGATGCATTAGAATTTGGATCTCTTCCCTGGAGTCACATTTGACAGGAAAATCTTGCAACAGACCCATCTCCAGGTAGCAGGAGGGGTCATGAGGGCTCACTCCAGGCCTCACATCCGGTGTGCTCCAAACTGAAATGTTTGGCAGCTTAGACAGATCACCGTCTATAAAGCACACCAGCTGTTGTCTATGGTGGGTTTATGGGACGTACTTTGAGTACCCTCTCTTAATATAGTAGGAGCAAATGTGGAAGTGGGAACTGCCTTACTGACTCCAGGGAAAACACTCTGCAATCTGTACATAGCCAGGACGCACCCATGGCTGCTCTGCCTGAGAGGCAGGAGGCACACATGCCCCTAAGTGAATGTGTGACTCCCTTCTCGGTATATCAGCATTTATGTGGAACCCGGATTAATGGAGAGCCCCGTTCCCTTGATTTTGACATCTAGGGTCTACTTAGTCCCCAGTGCAGCCTAGAAATCAAGTCTAAGGAAGAAGGGGAGATGCCGAAGAGGCTTCAGCCTGGGTGTAACAGCTGGCAGGAGTACATTCTAGCCCAGCAGTTTAGCCCCTTTCGAGAGCCCACACAGTCTTCGGGAATAGACATTTTTTTGAGAGAATGGGTGTTGACCAATATTTGATTAATTTTTGTTTTCAGAGTCAGAACTCTGGCATTGCAAATCAAAAGGACAGTGCACATCAGTGAGGCAGACACAAATTGGTGTGTGTAACAAAGGACAGAGACAGAGGGAATCACTTAGCCTCCCCACAAAAGCCTTAAATCAAAGTACTGTGACACCCACATGTGCATTACCTTAATTAATTTAAAAATGATTTTAATGATTTCATTCAGTGAAATATAACCTGAAGATTGTGTTCTAGAGCGAAAGGTGAGCTCTCAAAATTCATAGGATTGTATTCTGTGTAAGTTTTAAAATCACATTCACTCAAGCCAAGAGTAAGGTTTTCCCAAGAAGACATCATTGTCTTCAACCAATCTCATTTAAAAGAAAATAAAGTTGTATAAAACACTGGCCACATTAAAAGGAGAAAATATGTGGGTATTAAAATACAACTGGCCATATACAATCCAAGGGCAGGACAAACTTTTCTATGCTATTCAGATTACTGGGGAAGGATCTAGAACTGTTGTTGCTGACCCTATAAAATAAGCCTGTTTCCTTCTGTGCTACAGAGACTTTGTATCACCATCAGGTCTGAAGCGCACTTGTGCATTGCTAGGGACTGGTATTCAGTGACTGAAAAAAATGCTGCTCTACTTCTGCAAGCATGGCGACTTTAGTTTCAAACCCAACATGACAGACGTAAGCATATCTAGCTGTGCTCTGTGATTTTATTATTTTACCATGAAATGAGAAGTATAACGTATTCCTGTTTTCCTGACTTTCTTTAGCCGGAATATGTGAAATTAACTAAAGTTAAATCTGGTCAATTTAGCATGATTCCATACTGTTTTGCACAAATGAACTCACAAATTCTCCAGTGATGTCATTTGAGAAATAATGCTGAGTCTATAAGAACGTAAACATAACCTGGTTCTCTCTTGTATCAGCTCATACTCCTAGAGCAATTGCTTCTGATCTCATGATTAAAGCACTACAAACACACAGATAGATAATCCTCATACCTACATCTCCAGCTCAGACCTTCCAAGGCTCTCTCTGCTCTGGTGGCTACATGCATGCCTCTCAGATACCTAAAACTTAATATGTATGTAGATGAGTGCCCCCATAAATTTTTAATCTCCAATATAACTAGCATCAACATCTTAATCTTCCTGTGTTTGATTCAGACACAACTCCATCTCCCTCATCTCTGTATCTCATGTAGCTACCTATAGCTCATTGTGAAGTTTCTGCTTCCAGAGAAGTAGCACAATTAGGCACCACCATGACACAGCACTCAGTCAAGCAGCATCTGCTTCACAGGTACTAAGGGGCTGGACTCCAGGGCTTCTTCTTACTTGCTTACTTGCTTCTAAGCAATCTGGCACCTATGGGGTCTATTCTCAGCAGATTAGCTAGAGATCTCATTCCAATTACCACTGTACCATGTCTGCCAGGTCTTCCTCTAATTTCTTGGATCTAATTAAGAACTCACAAGACAGAAGGAAGTAAATCATGAAGTCAAGAAAAGATATGGAAACTGGAAGACAAATCGCGTATGGCTAGGAGCCTAGAAAATGGCAGGTGGCTATTGGTCAGAAGACCTATGGAGACCTGAGATGAACCACATCACACACAGGTCACATTAACATCTTGCCTGCAGCCATAGCAAGACACTTCTGCGATTAGCCATACTAAGTAGATTCTGTATCCACAAGATGATGTCAGCCCCCTCCAGTCTCCCTGGACACACAGAAGAAATATTAAAATGAGCACATTAATATCTACACTTCTACTAATTATTTTACATGATGTGCTATCCAAGGTAAATGGAAATGTAAAAGAAAATAAAATATGCAAAAAATATGACATCAAGTAAGTGACAGGATTTTTTTCATGACTTGATTTTATACCAGAAAACCATATAAAACTTCTCTGAACTAAGAAATAATTTGGAAAGCTAATAAAAAATAAGTTAACATGAAAGAGCACTCTCCTGAAAATAAACACAAACTAAAAAAAAACTTGAGAATATTTTGAGAGTACATTTCCCATGCCAATAGAAACCTTCAGTATGTTATGATAGGTAGATTATAGATGATGGATAGATAGATAGATACACAGATAGATGTTAGATCACAGAGATGAAAGACAGGTAGATAAATAGATGATAGATTGGTAAAAAGATAGTAGATGAGAAAGTTGATAGATAAATGATAGGTAGATACATGCATGCATAGAAAGTCACAGAGAGATGATAGATATGTAGATAGGCAGATGATAAACTGATAGGAAAGATAATAGATGAAAAGGCAGATAGATGACAGGTAGATAGATAGATGACAGGTAGTTATGACAGGTAGGTATAGAGATGACAGATATAAATTATAGAGATATATAGATTAATGATAGAGATAGTAGAATAAGTAAGCATAGATAAATGATAAGACAGTGTATTAGTTAGGGTGACTACTGTTGTAATGAAAACACCATGACCAAAAGCAACTTGAGTAGGGGAGGGTTTATTTAGCATATAGTTCCACATTGTAATTCATCATTGAAGGAAGTCAGGACAGGAACTCAAACAGAGCAGGGACCTGGAGGCAGAAGCTGATGCAGAAGCCATGGAGAGGTATGCTTACTGGATTGCTTCCCATGACTTGCTCATTCTTCTTTCTAAAACAACCCAGGAACACCAGTGCAGGGATGGTACCACCTACAATGGGATGAGCTAGCCTCCATCAATCACTAATTAAGAAAATGCTCAACAGTCTGGTGCTATGGATTCATTTTTTTCAATTGTATTTCCCTCATTTCAGATGACTGTAGCTTATATTGAGTGGACATAAAATTACCTAGCACAAATGGGTATGTAGATAAATGATCTAGATGATAGATATGGATGAATGATAGGTATATAGATAAATATAGTCAAAATATTCAAAGTCAAAATGTAAAAATGATACATTTACAAAATACCAAGACATGGTCAATGAAAATGCATGTTTTTAATGATTATGCAACTTCATTAATATTATTATCTATTGATATAAAATTATTTTCAGCACACATTTCTAGAGGGTAAAAAACAAATTAAGATTTACAGAACCTGTACAGGGTGTGAGAGACAGAAGCATAGGAAGCAGGAAGTATCACCCATGAGCAAGTCTAGCTTTAACTTCTGTGTCTGTGCTCATGGCACCTCTAGAGCTAAATATGAGGGGAGAAAGGACATTCCCTAGGGGATGGGTTACTGTGCCCCATCCCATCCATCTCATTCTGTCCCAGTTGTTTCAGGATAGTCTCACAGACTCAGAAGCCACACACCAGTTTCTAGTTTTGTTTCTTGGAAAACACAAGCTCTTATTTTCTTCGCACGTTTTACAGGTAAATTAACCCATTAGAAAAACTCAAAATGCCTACTTCTTTAGACTCTGGTAAGAACTATAGAAATCTCTACACTGCCTTATGGAATTTGGGGATATAGTATGTTTTTATCCTGCTTGCTCAAACGCTAATTGTCCATTTACTTGGTGCTCCAGGATGGAATTAATTTGATTTATTAATTTCAGTAAAGGCCAGTGAGCTTTAAATTATTTAGAGGATTTCCAATATGCACTTGTATTTATGAACAGATAAATTACTATTTCCTTTGAGAGTCCAAACTGTAGCCTCTTACTTTCATAAATAAAATTTTATCTCATTAAGTCATACAACATGTGAAAACAACCACTCTTCATAGGTATGAAGTATGTACATTCAACTCTGGTATTTACTTATTTTTCACAATTGTTAGTTATTAAGAATTCCATTGTATACTTTCTCTGTTTTGGATTTTACCTGCAAAATAGTAAGACATTCCTACAGAATTTAAGTGCTTGCTTAGAGATCATTAAATCTCTTAAATAGGGGGACCCTGTGGTAAGCTTAAAATTCTCAGTAACAGGAAGCACCACCCCTTGGCCTAGAGTTTGGAGATTTTGAAGTCTTGATGCTGGGCAAGAGTACGTGCTTAGAAAGGAATTTTCACCCCTTGCTGTGTTTTAGTAATTTTGTTTAAAGAGAATGTAATGTTTTTTGAAAATATGAAAAGTTCTTAAAAATGTCATCTGAAGTATAGTCACTTCAATCCTTCTCAAAGGAACACCATTTCTGTGGGTGATTATAAAATACCACATTCTCTTTAGAAAACACCACTATCCATAATCAGGACCAAGCCAGTGTCAGACACCTCACATTCAAAATAAAAGACAAAAAATTGACTTTTCTGAAAGTTCATGGTAGCCTAGCTAGTGTGATGGTATGACTTAAGATTCCATCAAAAATCTACAGCAGTTAGGAACATTGACTGCTCCTGCAGAGGACTTGGGTTCAGTTGCTAGCCCACTCACAACTGTCTTTAACTCTAGTTTCAGGGGAACCAACACTATCTGGTTCCTTCCACTGGTATCTGCAGGCATGTGCTGTATGTACATGCACACATACACAAATACACACAGACATTAATCTTCACAAAAACTTAACAAGAGCCGTGTGGATAGTAGAAATGTAAAAATGGATTACAAACCAAAGTCCCCTATTAGTCAGTGGTAATAGCACCCTGGTTGCTATGAGCAGATGTTACCACATTCACCGATCTCAGTTGCCATCTATAAAACTTTCCATGGCCACTTCCCTGAAGACAAACTTCATCTAAATGCAACATCAGTATGGAACAAATCATAGGCTCACTATTTTTAGCATCATAGTATAGTAATAATTTTGACGTTTAGATAAGGCTTATGTGGGAAATATGCAGAAGTAATTGCTAAGCATAATCCTTGAAGCAAAACACTAACCAAATTGTTACATTACTAATACTAGAACTTGCATCTGCCAATGAACTACACAGAGAACATGTCTTCTTCAGCATGAATGCTGCCAATTAGTATTACGTTTGACTTGTTGAAAGATAAATGCATTTGACTCCATAGTTCCACAGTTGGAGTGTTTTGCATAATAGGAGCATTCTCTTTTTAGT
Organism: Mesocricetus auratus; assembly: GCF_017639785.1. Lineage (NCBI taxonomy): Eukaryota > Metazoa > Chordata > Mammalia > Rodentia > Cricetidae > Mesocricetus > Mesocricetus auratus. Next base: position 2,587,866 of record NW_024429212.1, on the reverse strand, counting down.
CTACTGCATGGTAAGAAGCAAGAATAAGTCAAGCATTATTAATCTGACCAAAGCATAAATCTTTCTGCTGCAGCTCATGCAGATGTTACACCACAGAATACATAGCTCATGTTAGAGATTACTTCCATGGCTAATCATCAGTGGGATGGAAAAGCAGAATCAAAATGAGATAACATCTCACACGTCTCAGGACTGACACCAATGAAAGACAAGAGATAACAGATATAGATCAAGGCTTTGGAGAAGACAGAATCATTTTACACTATTATTAGGAATCCAAATTGTTGTGGACATTCAAAGAACACAGTATATTTTTGTAAACTCCAAACAGTGACTCCTCTTCTGAGGATATAATGAATGAAATCAGTACCTCACACTCTTACTTCACTATAGCCTTAATCACAGAAGCTGATTTATGCAAACAACCTAATGATTGTCAGTGGATGAATGAGTTAAAAGGGAACTGTGTAGAGACTTACAAGTACCTACTCTGCCTTTAAAGAGATGGAGACTATTTGTTAGCAACAATATGGGTACCTGGAGAGCACTGCATCAATCGAAATAGTACAGGATGCCAAGTGGTGGTGGCACATGCCTTCAATCCTAGCACTTGGGAGACAGAGGTAGGTAGATCTCTGTGAGTTCAAGGCCAGGCTGGTCTACAGAACAAGTTCCAGGACAGCTAGGGCTACACAAAGAAACCCTTTCTCAAAAAACAAAAAGTAAAAATAGAGAAAGAAAGTAATAGTGCAGGCACAGAAATTTAAACAGATTATGACATCAGTTTTGGTTGAATGTAAAATGATATGAACGCATAGACTCATGCAGTGGAGAGGTGTTGGCCAAAATTTCGTGGAGGAATGTAGGAAATCAAGTGAAAGAAAATGCAGTGAGGGTTATAGGAGAGGAAATGTTTTCAGAGCGCATACAGTGTGGGAAGAATAGTTAATATTGACATTAAACAGTTTTAATCTTTTGGTGCACTGAGCACCGAAAAGGAGCAGTGTGAGATGATGGGTAGGTTACTTTGCCTGACTGAACCCTATACCACATGGCTCTACCTATCTCCAGATATGCATATTTCAAAGTATCATATTATACATCTTAAAAAGGAAAGGGAATAAAATAGTCTTGGAGGTTAAAGTCTGGCATGAGATGCTATGTTTGTGCACATAATCTATTTAATATCAACATAGATTTTAATGTTATTAAAGTCAAGTGGCTAAATACTCTCCTTCCAATGTTCTACACTGCAGATAGTTACCAAGGAAGGCTGTGCTTCCAAGTACAATGAAAATGCATGTTAGACTGCAGCTGTCCAGGCCACTCTGCCCCATGTCTGTGAAATCTCATTAGTGTTGCCAACTCTTCAGAGCTCCCTCTGCATTTTCTAGATGCATCTGAAATATATATATATGGGGGATCTGTGTAGTATTATATAGTATTTCTTCCCTTAAAGAATTCTGGACTACAGGAAACACAGGACCTGAAAGCATGATTGATCACTTCAGCATCCCATTGCCTCTGCACTGGGCAAAATGCCCTCCTAATTGGAAAGTGAAGAATCAGCTGATCTGCCCAGAATAAAGTGATTAGGCATCTTCACTCCCAGCATAGAACACTAACTTGAATCTAGCTACTTGAGTATTTCAAGAATGTATGTTTCTCTAAACTTCTTGACAAAACATCATGGAATATCAGGGTTGCTTTGGAATATCAGCTAAAAAAGAAACAAGCAAATGAAAAAAAAACATTGTTTTCTGTGAGCTGCAAAACCCTGCCTATATTCTGTTCTTGGTCTAAGATCAGTGAGTTTCAAGGGGAGACTGCACAGGGCTTATCTTTTTTACTTCCCTCTGTTGGGATGGTCAAGTAAGGTGACTATGCAATATCCTGGTGAAATAATACTGATGTTCTCTGTACGGTTGAAAGAGACTGGACTTTATAGGTCATAAGGCATCATTAATACCTATTGTCATGCATTGTGGGGAATGGGCCCTAATATAATCCCTCTCAGTGACTCACTGGGAAGTAACAGTACATTATTGTCTATTGCTACATTGAAGGGCATTTTGGGAAATTTTTATGTAATGTTATATAATCTATCAATCGACCCATCTATCATCACTCTATCTACTTATTTATTTATATCTATTTTTATTTTTTGTGATGCCAAATATTTGTGATGATGGTCAACTGGAGACCATTTCATTAAATACACAAATACCCAGGATCAATTCTCACAAACCAGGAGAGTTCTCTCTATGGAGGGAAGTTGGGAAAACTCATGCAAACATGACAGAATGTCTCAGAAAGTAAATACTTTGACATATCAGGCAGAGAAACATGAGAAGACAATCTATTTGTATGGTTAATCAGTAAATTGAGGTCCTCTGACCCATTGTAGAGAATCTATTTTGTTTCAACAATTGCCTTATTAAAAGAAGATTAGAAATATTTAAAGCAAATAAAAATTGATGTAGCAAGTGACTTAACTGTGGGCCTTATCTTTCTGACCCAGTTTTTATTACTAGCAGAGGAATAGTATAAAACAGTCTGCATAATTTAAAAAGCAGGTCCTGGAGAAGTAGCCTGCAGAGGTTCTGTGTTCAACTTTTAGTGTCTGCAAGGCAGATAACAACTTTCTGTAACTTCTATTCCAGGGAATCTGACACCCTCTTCTGGTCTCCTCCAGTACTGCACACACATGGTGCACAGACATACATGCAGTTACAACACCCATATACATAAAATAAATGTAAATGAATCTTTTAAAAAATCCATGAAACAGCATTCACTTCACTAAAGATCTGGACAGTTCCTCCTGTGACGCTCCCAGAACAGGAATGTGGTTATTGTCCATGCACAGTTGTCTACAGGAATTTTGAAGTGTCTTACCTGAGGAAGACATCATTGCCTGACCTGAGAGACCTTGAATGCTATCCCTTCTATACCACAGTAGAACCAACACACATGAATGATGAATCATTTTGGTAAGACTGAACTGTTTTTTAAATATCTACTGGCATTTAAGTGAAACCCTATAATCTGTCATTTTCCTTGCATAAGCAAAAAATAAAGGAAGCCAAACATTCCTGCTTCTGAAGTGCTTCCTTTGCCTAATGACCACCGATGTCTCCAGGAAAAATCTTGAATTTGTGGCTTAAGTGATGTAATTTCATTTTGGATAATCAATACCATTGTATCTCATTTTCACAAAGCTCCATCCAAATGGCAAGGAGTGCATTTACCATCTGCAGTGCTGGTGACTGTATGGAAAGCCTTAGTGCTCAGTAGAATATTTTAGTTATTCCATTTTTTCTTATACCATACTATGTATACTTTAAAATAGGACTGAATATATGAATAACAGATTCATATGTAATATTCATAGGGCTCATAAATAGCTTGAAGTCTGTGTACTTCAATATTATTATGCTGAGAATAGTATCTATGTATCCGTAACATGCATGCACTCCTGTTAATGCACTTAGTACTGTCCTGAAATATCACGTACACTATTAGAAAAAATACAGGTGTAATTTTCCGTGGGTATTTAGAAAATATATTCTTAGCCAAAAACTACGGAACAAAGGGCATCTGACTAGAAGTCAGTAATTGTCAGCTTCTCACACCTAGCCCTCAGGTTTGTAAGTTCTGGTAAGACACAACATTGTAGCAGAAATTGTGACAAGAAGCCTGATGTGGATAAAAGTTAGCTGAATTTCTACTTATGAACACAGCTGTCCCACACTTTACTGAAAAATCTCAAGGATTAAAGGTATGGGAGAAGTATCCCCTAGAATAAAAGAGACTGTTAATTTGGAAGAGGTACTATATGGAAAAAAACACTGAAAGACAACATGTTTTGTAAATATTTTTCTAATATTCTCCCTCCCATTTCCTCCTCCAAGCCTGATCATTTACTCACCACCCTTTCTTTGAATTTCATGCTGTTTTCCTTTGTTGTTGTTGAAGGTGAATATGTGTGTATAAATGTTTGTATGAAATTGTGTATATGGTGTGTGTGTATGAGTGTGCATATGTAATGCGTGTGTATGTTGTGTACATCTGTGTGTATGTGTTTGTGGGTATATGGTGTGTACATGGTGTATACATGTTGTATGCATCTGTGTATACCCTTTTGTATGTGTGTGCATGCCTGTGTGTTGTGGTGTGTGTGTGTGTGTGTGTGTATGTGTGGTGTGCACATAGTATGTACCTGTGTGAATGTGTCTCTGTGTGAGTGAGTGAGTCTGTGAGTGAGTGTGTGTGTGTGTGTGTGTGTGTGTGTGTGTGTGTGGTGTAGGACAGAGGCCAACTTGAGGTTGCTTTTCCTAATGAACTGTCCACCATATTAATTGAAACAGGGTCTCTCATTGGCCTGGAGTCCTCTCTTGTGTCTAGGCTGCCTGGCCTGACTTACTGGGACATGTTCCCATTGCTAGGATTACAAGTATCCAGTGCCTTTCTTATTCTGATTCTGGGGACTGCACAGAAGTTCTAATACTCCCTCAGCCATCATTTCACTGACTGAAAATATCCCAGAGACTTGTTTAGTTGGTTTAGTCCAGGTCTCACTGAGCAACCCAGGCTTCTTTGGACCACCAATTCTTCTTGCCTCAATATCACTAGCTTTGGGATTGCAGCTATGAGTCACCACAGCCATCAACATTCTGCTCTAAAATTAACACATTATAGACTGAATAGAGGGTGTACCACCCCACTAATTCCTTTGTTGTTATTGTTGTTTCGTTTGAGACAGGGTTTTACTGTGTAACCTTTGCTGTCCTGGAACTCAATCTATAGACCAGGTTGGCCTTGATGTCACAGACATCAGTCTTCCTTTGCCTTATAAATGCTGAGATTCAAGGCATTAACTATCACCACCTGACTGCTCTCTTCTCCTTTCACATTTATTTTTTATGACAAGTCTGTGTTGTGAACCTGTAAGATTAAAGTGACCACAGGGACTCCATTGCAGGATTCAGTTTCCAGCATGCTTTTCCCAATACAGTTCAGTGTTGTCTGTCTCCCAAAAGACCACCTGTCAAAGATTTGTCACCAAAGCTAACAATACTGGGAATGGTCAACCCTTAGAGGTTGGGACCTAGAAGAAGGGCTTTAGGTTATTGGGGTATGTCTTGGAGTAGTAGAACTCTTGGCCTTCCCTTGCTTTCCTTTGCCTCCTGGCCATGGGTGCAGTAGCTAAAGTTTGCAGCACACTCATGTTTATCACAGCCCCCAAAGCAAAGGAGCCAATCAAATCAATGGAACTATGGGGGGAAACAAACCATTTTCCTTCACCTGTGTCTTATTCAGATAGTCCTACAGTGAAGAGGTACAGCAGAGACAGTGAAAGGTCTCCCACTTGCACTTCAGCGTGGTAGGCTACCAGAATCCCCATGCATCTAAGAAGCCCCCTGCAATGCTCACAGCTGTTTTCTCTTTGGGATTCTCAATCAACTTCATCCCGGCTTTTGCATCTGAGAAGAAACCCCATTATCTCCAATGATGGAGAAGCATCATCCTGAACTTTTTATTTTTTGGAGATGTTTGTGATCTTGCCTGTTTTACCTTGCAGTCTCCTCTATGTGCTTGATTAAAATATAATGGCCCAGATATTGGCAAAAGGGTTTCAAATGCTACTTCTATCTAGCATTTTGTTGACCTCAGTGATGGGGTCAGGCTCAGGTCCCAGGGAAGGTCTTTTAGCACTCCTTAGCAGATGTAAATGGCCTATCAAGAACAATTAAGTCTATCAAGCACAGTTAGGCGTCAGAGTTGAAGTGTGATACCCCCAAGCAAATGTAGAGACTTCCTTTTGGTTTCAATGGAGATGCACATCATCACCGTGTCAACACACTGACAATAACATGACTTGTAGGACATGTATGTTCCATGTGGGAGGAGTCAAGTTGGCAATGCATGGCATCTGGCCAGAGTATGAGTGCAGCTACATAGGAGGCTGAGGCAGGAGGATCTCTTGAATGCCAAGAGTACAAAGCCAGTCTGGGTAACACAGAAAGACACAGTATGAAAATAAAGGAGGAGGGCAAGGACAAAAAGAGAGAGGAGGAGTCATCCAGAAGGAGGAACCCCTAAGCTGTACTGGGCTTGGAGGTTTTCAGCTGTAAGGACAAAAAGAGAGAGGAGGAGTCATCCAGAAGGAGGAACCCCTAAGCTGTACTGGGCTTGGAGGTTTTCAGCTGTAACTTCATCACATAATTTCATCTGCAAGGACTCCCTAGCTTTCTAAGTTTTTTTCTCTTCTTTGAACCCTTTGTAGTGAAGGAGACCAAGTAGGTAATGTGTTTTATTTTTAAGACTTTTACCTCTTCCAAAGACAGTTATTATGACTGAGATTTCTCTTTCAGTGATTAAAAATAGAGCACTCCATTCTGTCACTGTGGTTCATGGATCTTCCGTTTGTTCTCTGGACTTTCACTAAGTCCACTTCACATCCCCCGCTTCATTTTCTGAAAGGATAGGCCTTGGTCAGAGCTTTAATAAGAATCAACCAGAGGGACAGGGTATTCTGTTCCTGATGGCTGAGACTTCTGGGGCTTGCTATGAGCAGCACTATGCAATAGAAAAGCTACATCATTATCTGTAGCTTCCTCCACCCCACTCGCTCTCCTCCTTCCTTGTCCTCTCCTCCTCCTCCTCTTCCTTTCTTCTCCTCCCCTCTTTCTTCTTGTCCAGGGCTGCCCTGCCTCACGACTGCACCCTCATTCTGGCCCCCATCTCTAACTGTCAGTGCAGTCTAGAGAGGGTGTGATTGCACCCAGACCCCTCTCTTGCTGTGTAGGTAGAATCAGGTTAATGTATAGATTGCCCAATATGGCACTGGATAATAAACACCTAAGACATGTTGAGTTTTAAAATTATTATTAGGAATATAAATAGTTGGAACAAAAAGTATTTAATGAGTTTTTATGAGTACTATATATTTTTGCTGAGCAGAAGTATATAGGTGAGATAATTGGGAGAAAAATGAGACCCCTCTGGGACAGACTACAATAAGAACAAAAGTAAGTGAACTAGTTTATAAGTAGGGTAACAAGGCAACTTTAGAATGTGCGTTTTGCTGAGATAGGCTAAGAGGGCAGGATTAGAAGTCACTTCAATGCCCCATCCACCAATGACTGCCAATCTGCCCTCAGTGGGCATGGTCTCACCTCTAAAATGCCTGATCTAAACTTAGTACTTGCTTGTTTATCTGTCCCATGACATCACATGTTAAAATATTAACTTTCCTTGTCAATGGATAAGAAGGTAGTGATTAAGTCATGAGGATGGGTTTCTAGTGCCTTGAGTAAAGTGAGAACCAGAGTGTTCCCTTCCTCCTCTGTAAGATCATGCAGGGGAAAGATGTGACCCGAACTCAAAAGCCAGCCATCCCTAGGTTCTTGAATTCCTGGCACCTTTGACCTGGACCTCCCAGGATCCAGGATTATGAGAAATGCACCTTGCTTTGTATTATCTGTATAGACTATTGTATTTTATTATAGCACCCAAAATGGCTACAGTCCACTCACTCAAACATCCAGGATCTCTTTTTCCATATTAAACCACTTTATATCACCTGAGTTTGATAGTAATCAAATAATTTAACCAAGAGTTACAGAAGCACAAGGACACAGAATGTGAAAGGAGACCACTATGAAACCAATTACTCTCTAGTTAAAGCTTGTACATCTTGGTGAAGATTTACAAACCCTGTGTGCAAATAACTCTGTGAATTGGGACTGGAGAAAAAGGGCTGAACTATGGAAGAAATAGATGTCTGAAGGAAGAAACTGGATATCATCTCAGTGCGGGTTCAGCAATTCAGTGAACATATCAATAGACAAAACTCCATCTACAGACAAACAACATACAAATTTTTTCCTGATCTCATTTACCCCCTAAAATCAGTATTTCTAGACATCCCTGCAAAATTAATAGTAAGTTCAAAGACAAATTCCTGTGTTTGACCTGCAACTATCTTCTTCCTCCTCTATTTTTTCTCTAAATCCAATTTAATACCAGCTCCTTGTACAATATTCAAAGGAGCATGAACACATGTACATTCATACATATATACACAAGACTGAATGCCTATGTAAAGGTGATCCTGCTTTTAAAAGTTATTAAAATTATTTGTAATTCTCTCTCTCTCGTGTGTGTGTGTGTGTGTGTGTGTGTGTGTGTGTGAAGTTACCATAGAGGACAGAAGAGGGAATTGGATCCCTGAAACTAGAGTTCTAGGTAGTTGTGAGCCATCTGATATGGATGCTAGTTATTATACCCATGCCCTTTGTATCAGCAGTAAATCATAGCTGATCAGGTCTCCAGCACAAAACTTTTAAAGGCAGGTGGACACAATGCATATGTGTCCCTTGGGTTAAATTAAAGCATCCATGTTAGGTGTTACTAGGTATATACCTAATCGTGTTTGTTTTGTCTTTCAAAGAACTGGTTTGAAATAACATGGTTCGGATTCATTGCCACAGAGATGGCAGAGAGACTACAGATTTCTAAAGGCAGGGACCACCATGACTTTACTATCAAGTGCATTGAGAGCATAACAAGAGGTGGTGTCAAGCAAATCTGTAGCCTTCTAGTTTGCTTACTCTGTAGTCTGTCTTTACCCAGGTTTTTAACTGCTTAGCATTTCCCTTATCTATTCCAAATAAAACTCAAAGGAAAACCTATTTTAGAAATTCTTCATGTGCTACTATGACTGGAGAAAAGACATCTGTACATTAATAATTTAAACAGACCTGCTCATGGAGGCTTCAGGTGGGTGTTCAATAGAAATGTTCACCAGTCTGAGAGATAAAAATTCCCCAGATGTTTGCACTAGCCTGGAGTGAAAATCAACCACTGTATTTCAAACACCTTGAAGCAAGGAGTTGGCACTAATAGAGATTAATAAGGAGGGTAGGATGTCACTGCAGAGAGAAGACAGGGGTTCTACTTAAACCTGCCAAGAGTATGGTTACTTCAAGGCCTGCCAGACATCAACAGTGCTATCCAAATAAGCATCTGAATTCCAAAGGGAGACAAATCCTGGAGATTTGGAAGGTGTTTGTATATAGACTGACCTGAATAAAAATCACACAGAAAATGATGAGAATGGGCATGAGTCTACCCAGTCTCATGGATGATGGTATTTGAAATGAGAAAAGAAACAGGATTGGTTGATGGTTAAGGAGACTTGGGAATCTCATGAAATCAATAAAAGATTAGTTTAAACTCTAATTACAAATGATTAGTTTATGTTAAGAAGGAAAAATGAGAACAAAAATTGTAGGGTTATCTCTAGCTACTTGGGGAGATAGAGCCAGCAAGGTTACATGAGACCTCCCCACGCCCAGAAAATGAAGAAGCCAGTAAACAAGATTGAATAAAGAATTGTCCATTATTCTTATAAATATGGTACTGTATGATCCACATGGAGAAGACCTCTGCGCAAGTCTCAACACCACAAGAATACAAAGGGCTCAGAAAAGGATGGGAGGGAATGGATAGATGGTCAAAGGGGGGTAGACACTGGATTCTTCAAAGTTCTACATCAGGGGAGCAGCCACAAGGAGACACCTGGAAAGGTCATAAAAATAACCCTATATAGTATGCTTTTCTACTGTTGAGAGGGACCCATGAGATATTCAGTATACAACTAGGGAAAGAAGACAGTTAATGACACCCCCCCACACACACACACATTCATACCACTCTTAAGTAGGCAAGACATCTCTGTTTGAATCATGGTAGGCTAACTGGTTGCTTACAAGTACCAGTGACATTTTACAAGCTACACTCACCATCAGAACTTCCTACAGATGAGGGCTTGTGAATTTGAAACTTGGACTCTACTAAATAAGATAGTGACTCTTCCACAGCAGTCACTGTAAAAAACAGTCATGAGCAGCAACCAGTTTTCTTTTCCAAAGTTCTGCACTTTAGAACTAGAGCTGTACCCTCACCTTTTGGTTCCTAGCAAGGAAAAGTCCATAGCCACCATCTCCTGTCTTATCAGAGGCCACTTCTGGGGGTTCCACTGTGAGATCAGTCTCCAGTCCTTTCCCACACATCCTATTTGTCCTGCCTGGGTCTGGAATGGGTCTCATGCCTCTTTCTCTCTGTGTTCATGGCCCAGGATCCTTTACTCCTCCTGAGAAGTGTCTTTCGGTCATTCATTTCGTCACAAGGCAGCTCAGCCTAGACAGGGGCAGATACCTATCCACTCTTTGTCACCTCATTTCTCAAAATCTTACTGAAAATTTCAGTAAGGGTGAAGAATATAAGTGGGTACAGCTGATCCCCACCTTGGAGGAGCTCAGGACCCTTCGGGATGCCTGTCTAGGGAATGAGATACTTGCAAGTGACTGCTTTTCCAACAAGGAAGGCAATGGGCACTTTGATCACATAAGAGACCGACAAATACAAAAAAAATCATTTTTCTCTCATGTCGAATGCTGAGTGCAGTTTTTGTGCTTCTATTCTAAACTTTTCTTCCAGTGCTAGATTCATTCTTTTTCATCTTATTAATTTCGAGACAGGTTCTTGTGGATCCTGGTCTGATCCTACATTCACAATGTAGGGGGATGACCTTGGTCTCCTAAGATTCCCACACCTTCTCACCAGAAAGCTGTAATTAAGATGAACACTCAAGTATCCTGTTTAATGGTAAGATTCTTAGAGGCAGCCAGGTAAACAAGACATGGAAAAGTCAATGCCACAGTAGGAATTGTATCATCCGGTGACACCCATGATGCTGTATCATTCCTTATGTTCATGACACTGTATCATCCATCATGTCCATGATGCAAAGAAGGTGAAGAGAGAGAAAAGGCAGTGAGCTCTGGGGGCAGAGTGCCCTGTACCTACCTAACACCCCAGCTATGCCTACCCCTCCCTAAGCCTTTCAACATCCCATGCTCTGACCTTGACTTTGTAGACAAGACAGACACCTTAAAAAGTTCCCAACTCCTCGTGCTGCTCCAAGTCATCAGATGGCTTTCTCCTCTAGAAAATACTAAAATTAAAAATGACCTGCAATGAGCATCCTTTAGAGTCTGAAAACCTGGATGCTGAATGAAGGCACCTAAAGGACTAACATTAAAGTTTTGTTTTCCCAAAAGTTTCCTTTGAATTCATGCAGACTGAGACTCTATTCCCACTTACATGTAGTTACAAGGCTTCATCCCACAGCAACCTATCACTCAAAATAATAACAACAATCCATGCCAAACTCCTGTCTTGTCACATGGTTTAATTTCATTTGTCCTAGAAGAAAGTGACCTTCAAAGCCAACCTGATTTCCTAACCACCCAGTAAGCCAAAATTACCTGAGGGGTTGACAGCCACATCCAGACTGCTGTGTCTGTATTCTGCCTGTATTCTTGCCATTGCCAGGTGAAGGTGGACTTCCCTTGGCCATCCACATCACAGTTAGCCACTGGGATGATAAAAACTGTTCATGTATCTTACGGCTTTCATTGTGTCCAATCCTACAGGTTCTAGTGACTCTGTTCAATAAATGTACATGGGAATTCCTTGCAGGCTTGTGAATGTCTATAACCATTCATTCAGCAGACATTTATAGGGGCTCTAAGCATACCAACCCTGCTGGACAGTGCAGAAGAGGCAGGGATGGTGAGGGGAAACAGGAGCAGTGGCTACATCACTGCCCCACTCTTCCTTTTATGTTCTTCTTCCCCCAACAACAACTGTTCTTCTTTAAAGAAATCAACACCCAGGACAAACGATGCTGAAAAGGGCTTCAAGGTTGGTATTCAACAGACAGGTAGCATGCCAACCAGAAGGGATAGCCACCATTCATTTTCACTCATACATCTTCCTTACAATGCCCACAGGGAACAGAAGGGAAAGGCTAAAGCAGTAGTTGAGAGTAATGTTTGAAGAAGAAATAGTTTTAAAAATTTGCCCAGGAAGCTCTGTTGTTTTAGAAAACATCAACATTATGCACAGAAAGAGAAATGTTAAAATAGTTGAATTTTCAGAAATAGGGTGACCCAGGCTGGAAATGTTCCAGGTAAGAGGCAGAGGATCACAGAAGGAGGGGGTGACAAAACAGTCACCTGGAAGAATGGTGCTAGCATTCCACACCACAGGGATTGCTACTGTTGACAAGGACTATATTGCTTCAAATAGTTGGATGTTTTGCATATTACTAACAGGATTAAATTTGTTTTAAATACCAGTTTCTCTAATATGATTATTGCACACTATATTCATAAACTGGAATACCTCATAGTAGTCCAAAAATATATACATTTATTATTTATCAATTAAATATATTAAACACTACCATACATGGAAAACACTTGTAACCTCAACACTCAGGTATATCAGGAAAGAGGACAATTATTTGAAGGTCAAGCTGATTTACAGAATAAGAGTCTTTCTCAAAAACCAAAACACATTGCTTTCATTTCTTTTCAATTGCTGTGATAACACTATAACCGAGGCAATTTATAAAAGAAGTTTATATTTAATTTGGGGATCATGGTTCCAGGGGGTAGAGTCCATGGCCATCATGGCAAGAGCAGGGAGACATGGCAGTAGGCAGGCAGGCATGGCAGTAGACCAATAGCTGAGAGCTCACATCTTGATCCACAAGTAAGAGGCAGAGAGAAAGAGATAACAGGGAACAGTGTAGGCTTTTTGAAACTACAAAGTCCACCACAGTCATTGACACACATGCCCAGCAAGGCCACACCTCCTAATCCTTCCTAAAGCATACTACCAGCATGTAACCAACCATCAAAACATATGAGTCTATAGGAGCTCTTCTTATTCAGACAACCTCTTGCCACATACACACATGTCACACAAATAAACTAAAAATGGTATTTGCAGCAACAGCAGAGATCAACAACAGCATAAGACATCCTATCGCAAAAAATCTCTCAGGAAGGTATTATCTAGGACATTGGAAATACCTAATTAAAGATTGACCAATGCTCTGAATTGCCAATTTTCAAAGGAGGGCACCCAAGAGCCAAGGGATGCAGGACAAACCTTCCACTTCAAAAGCATCAGAAAATAAGACCAAACCATAATGAGATGCCTCACGCCAGTAGGAAAACCCATGGCCCAAACAAATAAAGATTGTGTAGAAAGAAAGGCAAAGGGGAAGTCTTACACACCACTGGAGTGCACAGGAGAAGCCTTACACACCACCGGAGGCAGAGGAGAAGCCTTACACACCACTGGAGGGCAGAGGAGAAGCCTTACACACCACTGGAGTGCAGAGGAGAAGCCTTACACACCACTGGAGGGCATGTGCACTAGTGCAGCCATATGGAAAACAGAAAGTGCCACCTCGAGGAAAAACAAAAACTAAACTAAACTAAAAGCAAAACCACTGTTGAACCCCACAATTGCCACACTGGATACCTGTACCCTTAGAGGTAAACCCAGCAGTGTGGGAGATTCTTCTGTGTTTATTATGGCAGCAATGAAATACACAAGAGACTGAAACAACCCATGTCCACCTGATAAGTGGGCATAGAAGTTGGGACAGATGTACACAATAGACTCCTATTTGGTTGCTGAGTGCAGATATAATAGTGGTAGTTCACGATGTTAAATGACACAAGCCAGACACCAAAATATCATATGTGCTCACTCATTTGAGTTGAGATCAGGATAGACACTAACACATGCTAGAGAGGGGTAGGAAGGACAGGTTGATGGAAACTAAGTCACTCTTGGAGATGGGAATGGACTTTGATATGACTGACTGAAAAAAAATCTATGCCTGGTTTTCCAAAATATGTAAGTAAGAATTTTGATGCTTTGCACCAAAAGTCTGATCCCTGATTTGAATATTTTAAGGTACAGATGTATGAAATATATCGCAGTACACACAATTACACGAATGTAAACACACACATACACGCGCACACACACGTGTATGTGTGTATATACATATAATTTTCATATTTCAATTCAAAACAAATGCAGTAAACAAAGAAGCTATAAATGCATTAATAATGATGTCTGCTTCAATACAAGGGCAAGTCTGTCATTCAGGTAACTCAGTCTAACCAAGCTTTAGACCCAACCACATTAGAGTAATGCATGCAAAATTTATCCTTTTCTAAAATGGAAAGGAAGATGTAAGGGAAGCCTGTAGTGAGGTGAGGAAGGAGGGTACTATCAACTAGAATCTGTTATGTGTCTGGTTCCTCCACACCTTGGCTGAGGTAATTCCCTTAATAAAGCAGCAGCGCATCTCATCTAGTCTGCATCTTCACAGGAGAGAAGGCCCCAGTAACCCACGTGTGCTTTCAGCACCGACAACACCGTTATTCTGCCCAGTACTCAGATCCCATTGGCAGCATAATTGGAGATTTGTTTTATTCATTCTCTGCTTCCCTTTTCTCCTATATGTGACTAAACATGAGAAATACTGAAGAATCTGTGAGAGGTAAATGGGAAACAAAACAAAACCTTTACTGATTTGGGTATGTTGCTAAAGATACCTTTTTCTTTCTTCCTTCCTTCTCTCCCTCCCTCCCTCCTTCCTTCAGCCCTTTCTCTCTCTCTCTTTCATTCTTTTCTTTCTTTCTTTCTTTTTTTTTTCTTTTGGCCATCTTGGAAATGTCTATTTTTCCATCAGAGTATTGTGACATTTATCTGATAAAATTTAAAAATTAAGGAAAATCTAAAGAAAAAGTTTCATAATAATAACCAAATGTTTGGAAAAATCATCTACATTCCCTCACACATTCAAAACATCAATTAAATATCAAAATGTGGAATATATCTTTCTTTCCAAAAAAGCAAAGGAAACATGGGGCAGCATGGAGAACAGTTTGTGTCTGTATTGGTGACTGGTGCTAAGCATTTATTTATACCATAGTTTTCCTTTGCATTACATCAATAAAATGTGATTAAATGGGATACTGAATGATTTGGGGATTTTAAATTTATTTACCTGCAAAGCTCCTTTGAATGATAAAAGGATGGGATTTCATTTTCTCATTTGTAAGAAATTTATGAAACCCTATAAAAGATATGGTAAATTGTGCATTTCATACTAGCAAATTACTGCTTAAGGATATGAATGTCCCATTATAGACCATTGCACATGATTTGCAACATGTTAAGTATTTGCGTTTGTACGAATTCCCTCTTATTAGCTTTAGCAAGGACCCAATAGGTAAACTTTTATTGGGCTTTTTTTTTTCCAGCTCTGAAGTTTGTTTACATGTCTAAACACTCTTTTCATCCCCTGAAATAGCTTTTAAAAAATCAGGAGGCCTTTAGGGAAGATTCATAGGCTAATGGTGAACATGGGGGTAGGTGTTCCTTAACAAACTGTGACCATTTTGAGTAGGCATTTACCTCAGAGTGGCGGAGAATAGTGACCTTTGTCTTTTATTAAATAGTGATATGCAGTTCTCATTCTGTAAACACACAGCAAGAACAGCAATAATTTTGAAGGGAAAGACTATGCTTCCCACTTTGGCTATTAGGCTATCAGCCAATGGACCTCAAGGAACTAGACTTCCCCGGAACCTCATGCTTGGGAAAGGTTTGAAGCTAAAGTTTGGTAACAATCAGAAAGTTGCCCCAGCAAGGGCATTCATATAGTCCTAGCAATTTGTCAGACCGCATAGCAGGAGAGAATAGGCTGCAGACAATGATGGATCAATGATATTCAAGACCCACCACCACCATGACTGTTTAACTATGTACTCTTTTTGGCATCAAATTAACCCTAAAACTACAGCCAGGACACCAAGAATAGGCTTGAGAGCCACTGTAACCCTCAAGTCATTTCCTTTTCCAATGAGGCTACTTTGACTCAACCCCTTTCTTTGCTGATTGTCTCTACTTGTCTCCTTAAATAGGAACATTAAGAATTGGTGGCTCTCGAGCTGTTAGGGTTGCCAGTGCCCAAATTCTAAGAGCCCCAGTAACAATCTGAGACAAGGGGACCATTCAAATTAAGAAGCTGCCCACTGTTTGGAAAGGTAGAGAAATGATTGGCGATTCAGCAGGTGAAGCTCGTCCAGGTCTTTTTCCTCCTTCATTTCTCAGGCCATTCTCAAGACCCTGATGCCTCTGGTCTTGGCTCCATTGACTTAACTCTTGCTCACTAAAAATTATGATTGTTTGCTTTCAACCAACAGCAACTTCAATACTGGTTTCTCTACAGAGGCCTGGCTTGATAAATCGATTCTCATGTCCTGAGACCAGTGCAAGCTTTGTTTGGATGCCATACAAGGTTTTTGGGGAGCAGTGTCCTTGTAGTATGAGAAATCACATTCAAATAGAGGGAGAACAGCATGGTCCCACAGTGTTCCTCTTTAAATTTTGGAAATGAGAGGCAGAGAAAGTCCCACAAGTATTAGCAAAGGATTTGGGAAGGAAGTCTCCCTCCACTATGGGTGTGCTGCTTCCTTTGAACAGCCTTTGCTAGCACTAAGTGTTCAAGGTCAGTTGGCATACTGCCACACATGAAAGGTGAAGGTTTTCACATTCGTATCCCACGGACATTTTCAATTGCCTCCCAAATGCCAGCCACCTAGTTACCCAAGCAGGACAGAAATGTAGATACTCCGTTACCACAGCAATCAGCTTTCTACCATCAATTTACCTGCCCCAAATAAACTTCTGGTGTCAACACAGGGGAGTATTATTAGTAGATCTGCACAATTTGCAGGAAGATAGATTCCCTTTGAAATGTTGAACTTTCTGGAACATTTTAATCCAATTTAAAGTAAAGGTCATGATAATGTTGCCTTCTCTCTTTTCCCTTTGTAATATACCTTCCCTAGGAGCCTACATAAAGCCACACCAATCACCGAAAGACATACTAAATATGGGACTCACAGTGATGAGGGCAACATGCCAATGATTAGGATACTGACAGCTGGCAAGGAATGATGTCCACTATGGGCTAGTCTCTGGACATTTGACACAATTAGCTTATGCCATAGAGCACCCCTATGGCACAGGGCTTCTTGGCCTTCCTTTTCTCTGGAGGATTTAGAATTTGGTGTTAAGTGTCACATAGTTCATGGTGATGCTGCCAGAATTAGAGTCCAGGCTTTTACTGAACTTGGGTGAATATCAGTATAGAAACATGAGACCCATTCAGAATAGAAATGTCTCCCACACTCATGCTTTCCTGGATGATGCAGCGTGGGTCTTATAATGCTACAGCTGATCTGCATGAAGCACTAGACCTTCTCTGACCTCAGGAGGGTCATCCATAGCTCCACGGAGGATGCCTACTGCTGACAGATTTGTTGATGAGTTGTGGTTCCCCTTAGCTAGGAGAAGCTATTCTAGTCCCAACACCTCCTGCAGCCCCAAGTTTACACTTCACATCCTTTCCTTTGTGCTGAGACAGGGAGAAAGGAGAGAGAGAGGCTTGGGTAACAGCTCAGTCAGGACTGAAGGCGAATACTGAGCACCCATATAAGAAACTGACCATGGAATTCCATTTCCATAGTCTCAGTGATGGGGACGGAGAGACAGGCAGATCTCTGTGGCTTACTGTCCAGTGATACAGAAAAATAGTGAGTTCTAGATTTACTGCAAAACACTGTCTCAAATATGAGGCAGATTACGGTTGAGGAAAATACCTACTGCCAACCTCTGACCTCTATGTACATGCACACACTCACATACATGTTGCAATGACTCTGCATGGAAGCATTCCCTCCGGGCAGTCATTGAGACTTTGGAGGTAAAGAAAGTGTCATATGCCAGGGGCAGCAAACACTTGTAAGATTCTCAAAGGCTGTAGAGGAGACTCTTGGAATTTAAGCTGTTGAGCCACCTACAAACTGCATGGAGCTTCAGGCCTGCAGTCTTCCTGGGTCTCAGTGGTGTCAGGGTGACCTTATCAATGATGCAGCTGTTTTTATGAGCTGCTCCTGTAAGGAAACCCACAAATACACTCCTGTTACTGACCCTGATAAAAACACATAGGTTCACCAAGTGGGAATTTGACACAATCTTTATTCTGTCTTGAATTCCTTTTCTGCAATGAAGGTGGGTTGTGTCATTTCCTGTGCCTAGGAAATTTCTCTCACCCAAACACATGTAACCATAAATTAGGAAAAGAACAAGGGAATCCTGGCAAATATACTTCCTTATCTCTTTCCCCTCTGCTTCAGGAAGCTGCCTGGCCATTATTCTTAGTCACTAAACAGCTGCAATGGGGCACACAGGATGGAAAGTATTTGCACGCTGAAAGGGCAGATGGGAATCTTGCATCTCCCATGAAGGGCCTAAATACCTAGAGGGCAGAGTTAAAAGTTGCTTGACTACACACCACAGAACAGACCTCGGGGGCTGTGGAGAAACATCTGGAAAAGTGAATAGTTGAGTAAGGGCCTAAGGACAGAGAGCTGGTTCAGAGTGAATGATGAATAAGTAATTTTTGAGAAAGTAAGTTGTATGATTAAAGAGACATCTTAGGGGGGAAAATCTGTTGTTTGCCTAAACCATGTAGGGAATTTTCTAGGCGATAGCCCCACTGCGCTCATATCTCAGCTTAGACACCTTTGTGTTTTTGATCCTGGGCACATTCCCCAAGTCTTAGAGCCCAAGCTGCTCACCAGCGGGTAAAGGCAAACACTTCCTGACTAATTCTTTTTTATTTGTTTGTTTTGTTTTCATTTTGCTTCCTCCTTTTAATGTTTTTACGCATTTATTTGCTTTTATGCTTACATAACATTTTTAAAAATTTATTTTTATAAAACTACCGAAGTTTCCCCTCCCCCACCTTTTGCTTCCCATCTACTCTTCTCCCCTTCCCCTGCTTCCCACCAACTCCCTCCCCTTCTTTTCCTCCTCTTTCTCCATTCCGAAAGGGTCAGGTCTCCCATAGGCTTGAACAGAGCATGACACATCAAGTTGAGGCAGTACAGAGCTCCTCCCCTTGCCTCAAAGCTGGGCAAGGTTATCCAGCTTGGGGAGCAAGTTCTGAAAAGAAAGCTAAGCTAAGTGCCAGGGACACAGTACCTGTCTGATTCTCAGAGCCTACAGTAAGCTTCAGCTGTCCACAGTGGCCTCTTCAGCAACTCCCCAGCACTGGCTCTTAGCAAGGAGTCTGTCCTTCTGTCCTGGAATCTTTTTTAAAGTTGGCTGTTGGTAGTTTACTGAAAGCACCATACCCTGGTGAGAGACTAGTGCTGCCTCTTACAGATGCTGCATTGTCTGCCAGAAAAAGTCCCTTACCCTCTCCATTTCCACACCCACAGTATACTGTACATATCAGAGGGAAGGCACTTAGTAACCACTGGATGAAGTAAAAGACAAGGAGATAAGCTAAACAAGAAATAGAGGAGGCCCTTGACTGGACTGTTCAATGACTAAGGAATAAAGTAAGAGCTTAAATAAAATAAGGGCAGTGTATATATACTCAGAGGCAATAAAAGGGACAGGTAAGAAGCAGGCATGAATAGTTCTTTAGACATTATCAGTAGACACAGGTTTGCACATGGGTCAAAGAAGTTGAATCAGATAATATTCTAAATTTTTAATTAATTAATAAGAATCCTACTTAATCAGGAAAGTGACAGAGAAAGTCACACCTACCAGTATTTTGAAAGAAATGAGCAATAATATTCTAATCTTTCCCCAGTACGCATTTTACGACTCTTTGTTGATGCATTATAAACAGTCCACAGCCTTGTTTAATACTCATAATCAGAATGTATTTCTGTCTCATAAGAAGTAACTGATTCTTAAGCGAGATAATTAATTGTAGTGTTGTATAATGTATACATATACCTGTGTTTCTATATGCACATGAATGTTAGGAATCTGGCTCAAGTCTTGCAAGAAATACAGCACCATTGACTGGAAACTCTGTTCAGCGGTCAATAAGTAACTGATTTTTATGAATTATCTCTTTCTGTATATACAAACTGGTATGAAAGATATTAAACATTTCTATCCGAATCACCTCCATGGATGGTAACACTCAACTTCATACTTTTGATTATGTCTGATTTTCTGTTTAAAGATGAGCAAAGTAGATTTCTTTAAACACCCTATAGTAACAATAGTCATTTCTAAATTGCTTTATTCTGTATCTTCTTCCCTAGTTTTAGATAAAACAACCTGCTTCAATTTCAACAAAGATACCTTTTATCATACACGAGGATTATTAAACATGCCATTATGAACAAATTTTAAAGGAAAGAATTGAGTTAATTCATAACCACACATCGTGATTAATCTATGTCTAATAAGTTGAAAATTTTCACAAAAAACTTCATCATCCATTTGAAATTCTAGTATAATTTTGTTCATAATTTATAAATCCATGGCAGCAGGCATGTGAGTCCTCATGTCTTATGCAATCCACATGCCTGGATCTGGAGTTTACTCTGACAAACTGGGAGGGATTTAGTCTCTGATTGTTCATTTGTGTCTTCTGTTGGATTCATAGAAACCAATTTTGAACTAGCACACCCCACAGAATCTTAATTACACATGGCCAACTTGAAACCCTGGAAATATGTCTTGCTAAAGACAATGGAAATATACTCTCTGCTCAACTGTTCTAGCTGTGCCCTCCAAAAGCCCTTCAGAGAGAAGTCTATGATGAAAGAGAAATCACCCTGGAAAATAATGGATGTCCTAAGCATTTCTAAATCATATTATTTTAAATCTTACAAGGATGTATAACCAAGGAAACATACTTCTAGAGCAAATTAGATACTATATTTCTCAGGTATAGTCATCTCTGTGAAGCATATGTTCATTTTTAGCCATTGAAACCAAACTATCATGGTATCAACCCAAATATGAAGATCAGGACACAGTTGCTTTGTCTAATGCCATATCCTACTTAGTCTTGATTATATCAAAATAAGTTTCTAAAACTGTTTAACATGAGAAGGCTGGGAGCACAGGGAAGTAGCTGTCCCTCTGGCATCATCAGGTAAACAGGCCGGCTTCCTGGCCTGTGTTCCAGAGCCTGCAGATCGCCTGGGAACTGCACAGAGCTCCCAATCCTGGCGGGAGCATCAGGTAAACAGGCCAGCTTCCCGGCCTGTGTTCCAGAGCCTGCAGATCACCTGGGAACTGCACAGAGCTCCCAATCCCGGAGGGAGCATCAGGTAAACAGGCCAGCTTCCCGGCCTGTGTTCCAGAGCCTGCAGATCAACTGGGAACTGCACAGAGCTCCCAATCCCGGCGGGAGCCAAGCACCCCAGACTCCAGATCTTCTCTCCCACCAAAGAGACCAGGAAACTAAAGGAGCCAGGGAGACCAGGGGAGTAGCTGTTCCGGATCAGGTACAACAGGACCCAGCATAGGGTCCAGGGGACCAGGTAGGAGGCTAAGCGCCCCAGATTCCTGTTCTTCTTCTACACCCACGGACCAGCATTTGAACAAGGTATAGAAGAACCACCAGATTACCGGACTTACTAGCACCCACCAAAAGGGAACTCTGGTCCCCAGACCAGGAAGGGGCTCTTTCTGCACCCACTAGAAGAAGAGATGGGAAAGAGACAATACAAAAACACAGTCAGCAACAGAAAAACAAATATGACACCGCCAGATTCTAGAGACTCCACACCAGCAAGACCCCAATATTCTAACGCGAAGGAAGCAGAAGAGAACGACCTTAAAAGCACTTTCATGAAAATGATAGAGGCCCTAAAAGAGGATATTGGAAAATCCCTCAAAGAAATGGAAGAAAAAACAAACCAAAAAATTCAAGAATTGGAAGAAAAAACAAACCAAAAAAGGCACGAAATGGAAGAAGAAATGAAGCAAAAAATGCAAGAAATGGAAGAAGAAGCAAAGCAAAAAATGCAAGAATTAGAAGAAGAAACATACCAAAAAAGGCAGGAAATGGAAGAAGAAACAAAGCACAAAATCCAAGAAATGGAACAAAAAGCAAACCAAAAAATGCAAGAAATGGAAGAAAGAACAAACCAAAAAATTCATAAAAGGCAACAAATGGACGAACAGATAAACAGAAAATTGCAAGAAGCAATGCAAACGCTGCAAGGGTTGAAAACTGAAATAGAGACACTAAAAAAAACACAATCTGAAGAAAGGCAGAAAATAGAAAAGCTGGACAGTCAGGCAATACCAATACAAGCATTACCAACAGAATAGAAGAGATGGAAGAGAGAATCTCAAGTGTTGAAGATACATTAGGAGAAATGGATTTATCAACCAAAGAAAACCTTAAATCCAACAAATCCTTAACACAAAACATCCAGGAATTATGGGACACCATGAAAAGACCAAACCTAAGAATAATAGGTATAGAAGAAGGAGAAGAAATCCACCTCAAAGGGGCAGAAGGCATATTCAACAAAATCATAGAAGAAAACTTTCCCAACCTTAAGAAAGACATGCCAATGAAGGTACAAGAAGCCTACAGAACACCAAATAGAGTGGACCACAAAAAAAATCCCCTCGCCACATAATAATCAAGACCCCAAACATACAGAATAAAGAAAGAATATTAAGAGCAGCTAAGGAAAAAGGTCAAGTAACATATAAAGGCAGACCTATCAGAATTACACCTGATTTCTCCATGGAAACTCTGAAAGCCAGAAGGTCCTGGATAGATATTCTACCTACACTAAGAGACCATGGATGCCAGCCCAGACTACTATACCCGGCAAAGCTCTCAATCACTATAGATGGAGAAAACAAGATATTCCATGACAAAACTAGATTCAACCAATATGTGTCCACTAACCCAGCCCTACAGAAAATTTTGGAAGGAAAACTCCAACCCAAGGAAGCTAACTACAACCAGAAAAACATAAGCATTAGAGAATCCCTCTCTACCAACAGCCAAAAGAACAAAGGGGTGAAATTCCACCCATAATTCCACCAACAACAACCATCGCAAATCGAAGAAGGATGAGCAATCAATGGTCATTAATATCCCTCAATATTAACGGCCTTAACTCACCCATAAAAAGACACAGACTAGCAGAATGGATTCAAAGACAGAACCCTTCCTTCTGCTGCATACAAGAAACACACCTCACCCTCAAAGACAGACATTACTTGAGAGTTAAAGGTTGGGAAAAAATTTTTCAATCAAATGGACCCAAGAAACAAGCAGGGGTAGCAATCCTAATATCTAACAAACTAGACTTTAAAATAAAATCAATCAAAAGAGATGAAGGAGGTCATTACATACTCATCACAAGTGAAACCCACCAAGATGAAGTGTCTATCTTGAACATCTATGCCCCCAATACAAAGGCATTCACATTCGTTAAAGAAACATTATTAGAACTTAAATCTCATCTAAAGCCCCACATAGTTATAGTGGGAGATTTCAACACACCACTCTCACCACTAGACAAGAATACCAGACAGAAACTCAACAAAGAAGCAAAGGGTCTAATAGAAGTAATGACCCAACTGGGATTAACAGATATCTATAGAACATTTCATCCACATAAAAAAGAATATACCTTCTTCTCAACACCACATGGAACCTTCTCAAAAATCGACCACATACTTGGCAACATATCAAACCTCAGCAGCTACAAAAACATTGGAATAACTCCATGCATCTTATCAGACCACCATGCCTTAAAATTAGAATTCAACAACAACACAAATTGCAGAAAACCTACAAACTCATGGGAATTGAATAATGCTCAACTGCACCATCCCTGGGTCAAAGAGGAAATAAAAAACGAAATTAAAGACTTCCTCGAATTCAATGAGAATGAAGACACAATATACCCAAACCTATGGGACACTTTGAAAGCAGTGCTACGGGGGAAATTCATAGCACTAAGTGCTCACATGAAGAAACAGGAAAACAGTTATACCAGAGAATTAACATCACAGCTAAAAGCTCTAGAACACAAAGAAGCAAACTCCCCCAGGAGGAGTAGACGCCAGGAAATAATCAAATTGAGGGCTGAAATCAACAAAGTAGAAACCAGGAAAACAATACAAAGAATCAATGCAACGAAGAGTTGGTTCTTTGAGAAAATCAACAAGATAGACAAACCTTTGTCCAAACTTACAAAACAGCAGAGAGTGAACACGCAAATTAACAAAATCAGAAATGAAAAGGGGGACATAACAACAGACTCTGAGGAAATCCAGAGAATCATTAGGTCATACTTTGAAAACCTGTACTCCACAAAATTC
Source organism: Mesocricetus auratus (assembly GCF_017639785.1). Taxonomy (NCBI): domain Eukaryota; kingdom Metazoa; phylum Chordata; class Mammalia; order Rodentia; family Cricetidae; genus Mesocricetus; species Mesocricetus auratus. The sequence continues at coordinate 2,563,719 of NW_024429212.1, read as the reverse complement.
GAAAATTTAAAGGAAATGGATGACTTCCTGGACAGCTATCATTTGCCAAAACTAAATCAAGAACAGATAAGCAATTTAAATAGACCTATAACCCCTATGGAAATAGAAGCTGTCATCAAAAGTCTCCCAACCAAAAAAAGTCCAGGTCCAGATGGCCTCAGTGCAGAATTCTACCACAAATTCAAAGAACAGCTTATACCAATTCTTCTCAAAGTGTTCCACACAATAGAAGCAGAAGGGTCTTTGCCAAACTCTTTCTATGAGGCTTCAATAACCTTGATCCCCAAGCCACACAAAGATACAACCAAGAAAGAGAACTTCAGACCAATATCCCTCATGAACATTGATGCAAAAATACTCAATAAAATACTGGCAAATCGGATCCAAGAACACATCAAAACAATCATTCACCACGATCAAGTAGGTTTCATCCCAGGGATGCAGGGATGGTTTAACATACGAAAATCCATCAACGTAATCCACCATATAAACAAGCTGAAAAACAAAAATCACATGATCATCTCACTAGATGCTGAAAAAGCCTTTGACAAAATCCAACACCCCTTCATGATAAAGGTCTTGGAGAGATCTGGGATAACAGGGACATACTTAAACATAATAAAAGCCATATACAGTAAACCAACAGCCAACATCAAACTAAATGGACAGAAACTCAACGCAATTCCTCTAAAATCAGGAACAAAACAAGGCTGTCCACTCTCTCCATACCTTTTCAACATGGTACTTGAAGTTCTAGCTATTGCCATACGACAACAAAGGGGGATCAAGGGGATACAAATTGGGAAGGAAGAAGTCAAACTTTCACTGTTTGCAGACGATATGATAGTTTACATCAATGACCCAAAGAACTCTACCAGGGAACTCTTACAGCTGATTAACACCTTCAGCAAAGTGGCAGGTTACAAGATCAACTCAAGAAAGTCAGTAGCCCTACTATATACAGATGATAAAAGGGCTGAAAGAGAAATCAGAGAAACATCACCCTTTACAATTGCCACAAACAACATAAAATACCTTGGGGTAACGCTAACCAAACAAGTGAAAGACCTGTATCATAAGAACTTTGAATCTTTAAAGAAAGAAATTAAAGAAGCCCTCAGAAAATGGAAAGATCTCCCATGCTCTTGGATAGGTAGGATCAATGTAGTAAAAATGGCAATCCTGCCAAAAGCAATCTACAGATTCAATGCTATCCCCATTAAAATCCCAGCACAATTCTTCACAGACCTTGAAAGAACAATAATCAATTTTGTATGGAAAAACAAAAGACCCAGGATAGCCAAAACAACCCTGTTCAACAAGGCAACGTCCGGAGGCATCACTATCCCTGACCTCAAGCTCTATTATAGAGCTATAGTCCTGAAAACAGCTTGGTATTGGCACAAAAATAGACAGGCAGACCAATGGAATCGAATTGAAAATCCGGGTATTAACCCACACACGTACGAACATCTGATCTTTGACAAAGAAGCTAAAAATATACAATGGAATAAAGAAAGCATCTTCAACAAATGGTGCTGGCATAATTGGAGACTGGCATGTAGAAGAATGCGGATCGATCCATGTTTATCGCCATGCACAAAACTTAAGTCCAAATGGATCAAAGACCTCAACATAAATCCAGCCACACTGAACCTCTTAGAAGAGAAAGTGGGTGGTACCCTTGAACGAATTGGTACAGGAGACAGCTTCCTGAACATAACACCAGTAGCACAGACAGTGAGATCAACAATTAATAAATGGGACCTACTGAAACTGAGAAGCTTCTGTAAGGCAAAGGACACAGTCAGCAAGACAAAAAGGCAGCCCACAGAATGGGAAAAATATTCACTAATCCCACATCTGACAGAGGGTTGATCTCCAAAATTTACAAAGAACTCAAGAAGCAAGTCTCCAAAACAGCAAAGGACCCAATTAAGAAGTGGGCTGCAGAACTAAATAGAGAGTTTTCAATAGAGGAGTCTAAAATGGCTGAGAGGCACTTGAGAAAGTGCTCAACATCCTTAGCCATCCGGGAAATGCAAATCAAAGCAACTCTGAGATACCATCTCACTCCTGTCAGAATGGCTAAAATCAAAAACACCAATGACAATTTATGCTGGAGAGGATGTGGTGAAAGGGGGACACTCCTCCATTGCTGGTGGGAGTGCCAACTGGTTCAGCCACTTTGGAAAGCAGTATGGAGATTCCTCAGAAAAATGGGAATAAACCTACCACAAGACCCAGCAACTCCACTCTTAGGCATATATCCAAAAGATGCCCATTCATATAACAAAGATGTCTGTTCCACTATGTTCATAGCAGCTTTATTTGTAATAGCCAGAACTTGGAAGCAACCTAGATGTCCCTCACCCGAAGAGTGGATAGAGAAAATGTGGTACATCTACACAATGGAGTACTATTCAGCAGAAAAAAATAATGGAATCATGAGATTCGCAGGCAAATGGATGACACTAGAAGAAACCATCCTGAGTGAGGTAACCCAGTCACAAAAAGAGAAACATGGCATGTACTCTCTCATATATGGATTTTAGACATAGATCTGGGGAGTGCCAGCCTACAATCCTATGGCCAGAGAGTCTGGGAAACAGAAACTTCATTTAGTGGCTGCTTAAGTACTGAGCTGAACTCAAGAAAGCCAGTATCAGAGAGGGAGGACTGATGATCAAAGGGATTAAGACTGGGCTGGTTTAACCCCCAGAAACAGCTGACCAGACAAAGCTTAACTCTTGAATCCCAGGCATCAGCCTGGGAATCCAGCATGGGACTGATCAATACCCCCTGAATCTGGGTGTCAGTGAGGAGGCCTAGGTAATCTATTGAGCCTTGGTCAGCAGATCAGTACCCATCCCAAGTATACACACGGACTCTGGACTCCCATAGAACAATGTGAGGTGCACTCTCACCCTGAACTCTTGGGGAAGGGTCTAGGCCCTGCCCTATATGAAATGACAGACTATGGACACCCCCATGGAGGGCCTCACCCTCCCTGGGGGAATGAGGGGATAACGGGGGGGGGAATGGGGGAGGACACGGGAGGAGAGGAGGGAAAGGGAGAGGGACCTCGAACTGACTTGTGAAGCAACCTTGTTTCTTATCTAAATTTAAAATGGAAAATAAAAAAAAATAATATGCTTAAAAAAATAAAAAAAACTGTTTAACATAGTCAGCTGTAGAATTTTTCCTTCAGACATCACACAATTATATCTAAAATGTTATTTTTTGTTTTTATCAGAAATTCATACAAAGTACTTCATCAATATTTTTAGATGGGCCAGTATTAACCAACTTTATTATTCTAAAAATGTGAACTAGAAGCGATCCACTATTTATTTCATCAAAATGAAACATGGGTAGATGGGAGGGGTAGCTAAGTACAAAGAATACCTTTATACTTAGCATGCACAAAAATCTAGCGTTGACCTTCAGCTCAAACCAACTAATCCAAAAGGAAACAAGTGTTCAGTAAATTGATTTTGACTGTGGATTCTGCCTAGAGGCCCAAGATGCCAATAACCAGAGGCTGTAATACAAGGACTAATCTTATCTTATCTGGGTGAACATCTTGTAGGAAGAGGTTCGGTCATTTTTCTTTCATATTAGTGAAATAGAAAAAGGTTTGTTCTAAAAATGAACTTCACTTTGGAAGCATCCTGAACAGTGTGTTAAGATTGCAGGTGTCTCAAGACCCAATTTAGCTCATTTTCTCTATTGCAAGATCTAATTAACCCACACACATTGCCCGTTACGATTAGAATGAAACAAAAGTAAATTTATTTTATTTTATTTTTTATTTTTAAATTTAAATTTAAATTAGAAACAAGATTGCTTCACATGTAAATTCCAGGTCCCTCTCCCTTTCCTTCCCCTTCTCCCACACCCTCCCACCAACCCTTCCAATATCTCCTCATTTCCCCAGGGAGGGTGAGGCCCTCCATGGGGGTGTCCATAGTCTATCATTTCATCCAGAGCAGGGCCTAGACCCTCCGCCAGGAGTCCAGGGTGAGAGTGCATCTCTCGTTATTGGATGGGTGCCCAAAGTCCATTTGTATACCCGGGATAAATACTGATCTAGTACCTAAGGCTCAATAGATTACCTAGGCCTCCTCACTGACACCCGCATTCAGGGGGTCTTGAACAGTCCCATGCTGGATTCCCAGGCATCAGTCCGGGATTCAAGAGCAAATTGTCAGGCCTATAACCCCTAATGAAATAGAAGCAGTCATCAAAAGTCTCCCAAACAAAAAAATCCCAGGCCCAGATGGCTTCAGTGCAGAATTCTACCAGAAATTCAAAGAAGAGCTAATTCCAATACTCCTCAAAGTATTCCACACAATAGAAGCAGGAGGCTTACTGCCAAACAAAAGTAAATTTGTCTTTCCACTACTTTTACTCTTTTTGTCTCACTTGCAGCCATATCTTCCACATCAAACAAGAGCCTCCCCATTAAATTTCTATGCCATCCTTTAGGCATTATAAGTTACGTGAGTTTGGACCCCCAATAACACACTGTAGAGTACCTTCCCACAATGAGAGAAATCAGGATACTGCCCACAGTGGGACCTTTGATGACAGAACGCATCTTCACTTAAGTGCTTAAACTTCACTCAGTTGGTACAGTGCCAGGATGACATTTATTTCACAGACAATAAAGATAGTATGAATTCTTGGACACACCTGAATCCACACAGATCTTTGCAGGATTCAGAAGTGTAGACATAACTATGCTTTAGTTTACAGCCATGCACTCAATAAATAACTCAGAAGCAGTCAAATCATTGTAGAAGCTCAAGGTGTCCAAGCATCAGCTGAAGCCTAAATTTTAAGGAGGTTTAGGGATCAATGAAAAATGAAGCAAAGCAAAATCACCATTAGCTGATGTTGGGAGGTAGCCAACCACAGAAGCCATGTCTATCCCAGGATGTCATGGAGAAACACTGAACTGTGAACAAGAATCAGTTATCCCCTTCCTCTTCCTCTGAAGTACAGTCTAGCCTGAATTACTGAACACAGTCAAAGGATTATGTTCTAAGAAACAAGCATAGTGAATGACAGGTATGTCCTTTCTTGATGCAAATATGTGTAAGAGTGTCTGAAAAGAAAGTGCTTTACACTCAATGAAGTTTTCAATAGACTCTATATCCAAAGATAAAGAGAGGCAGGAAAAAAGATAAATATGATCAAGGAGTAGAGAGCCCAAGGCCCTCCCAGGAAGCTCGGCTTCCTAGTAATTCCCAGGTGATTCCTATGCATTTTAAGGTTGCAAAGCACACCCTCAAGCCGCCAACTGCACCATCATCAATATAAGCTTGGTATATCAACCCATTACACTTATTTTCTCCCCTTCAAATATTATTCAGTGATAAATTCTAGATGATGTACAGAAAATGTTTGTTTCTATTTCATCAGTATTTTGTGTATATTGCTCTCTGGTGGCAGTACTGCTTTCAAAGTGGAGATAAAATGATTTATTTTTAATATATGGTACTAAAATAGAAATGTTTCTTCGTGTAGGTTACTCAAATTATTCTCCTTAAAGATGTCATTGTGAAAATGGCACAGGGGGGAAAAAGTAAACAGATGAGGGGTGTATTAGATGTCTGATAGATGCAAAATTACATGAACTACAGAACCTTTTCCGTTATAGCATTTGGCATAGCACATTTCAAGCATGAGTTTACCTCTGTCATCTGTTCATTCATAAAATTAGAGGGCCCATCAGCACTGCCTGAGTGAATCTGGAGACAAAGCATCAATGAAACTGGCACAGTACTCTGCCCTCCAGAGCTGCAACAGAAATGCCTGTGTAATCAGGCACTGTCCCTGTCTCTGGAGTCCCGCAGCTACGTTCCAAGTGTGTCTTTCAGCCTGTCATTGCACTAATAATTACAATAACCATTACTGGATTCTGAGGCAGTATATGGGAACCTATCCAAAAAGAAATGTGCCACAGACAGTGGCTAAACTTGTCATGGAGGCAATTGAATCCTTACAGAAACAAAGCATGCGTGTGGCTACCTGGAAGCAGACTAGTTTCAGAAGAGGAAACCACTCGGGTAGTATACTTCTATCACGGTACAGAACACAAAACAGACAACTCCAAGGAGTCAAAAAGAGTGGATCAGATAGAAATTTTCCTTGTAAAACCTAAGACACAGAATCCTCAAGACTCTCTTTCCAAGAATGGCCAGAACAATTAAGTGATCCAGAAGACAACACAGCACGTTGGATACACGTGGTCATCTTGCTCTTCCTCTCCTTTTTGCAGGCTCAGCTCAATCCTGGTTGAAAGCAAAGACGGGGTTGGCTGGTCACAGTAATGTATCCCAACTATTTTGACTTTTACAAACCTTCTTAATATTCTCACTTATATGTCTAGTTAATATTAATTGAAGCTTCCCTGGGATATAAGTAAAACTCCTTGCACTCCAAATTTTCAACACAAATCCTAAAAAAAATACAAGTATATAAATAAAGCATATTTGGGAGCTTTGAGTCGTCCTTGCAGGACACTCTAGTCTTTACATCACAGAATAAGAGGAGCTTTCCTTCTCTTCCTGCCCCGAGTGTTCCTGCTTCCTGTTTTTTGTCCCCAATCCTGAGTTTGTTCTGTCCTTTTCTTTTCCCCCTAGACTCACATTGCCCCTCCCCATTTTCTCACCCCCCGCGTTGTTCCCTCTTATTGTTCAATCACAACTCAGGTTATTTGCTTTGTTATGTTCCCCTACTCAGGTTCAGAGTGTCTAGACATCTTCTATACTTCCCCTCATGTCTATGCTAAAGGATTAAAGATGGCTACGGGTAAGCAACGGTGCTCTCACTAGTTTCCCATGCCTGTAGAGTGATTTCAGTGCCAGAGTTTGAAGCCTGGGTCCATTCCAGATTGGACCAAGTGAGCCTTGCTTTGTTTAGGAGGTCTTTAATGATGATTCAGAGAAACAGCTGCACCCTGTGACACAGACAATCCTTCAGGCAGAGAGTGCTCAGTGAAGCCAGCTTCCTGGGATCCCTTCCTTTTTTTTTTTCTTTTTTCACAATTTTTTTATTCATCTATCATATATCACATCCCAATTGCCATTTCCCCTTCATCCTCCCCTTCCAGTCCCTAACCTCTACCTCCCCTCCCCCCCAAATCACCCCTCTTCTGCTGTTTCTCTTCAGAAAAGAGAAGGCCACCCAAGGATATCAACCAAACATGACATAACAAATTACAATAAGACTGGGCACATACATTCATATCAAGGCTGGATGAGGCAACTCAGTAGGAGAAAAAAAAGGTCCCAAAAGCAGGTAAGAGTCAGAGACAAACCCCACCCCCACTGTTAGGAGTACCACGAGACCACCAAGCCACACAGCTTTAACATATATGAAGAGGATCTAACTCAGACCCACATGAGCTCCCTGATTGTCCTTCCAGTGTCTGAGATCCCCTATGAGTCCTCCTGATTAATGGATTCTGTGGGCTGTGTTCTTGTAGTATTATTGACCCCTCGGGCTCCTACAATCTTCCTCCTCCTTTTTTGTGAGTTACCTTGAGCGCTGCCTAATGTTTGACTGTGGGTCTACATCTGCTCCTATCAGTTGCTGGATAAAGTCTCTCTGATGATGATTATGTTAGGCTCTGATCTACAAAGCACAGTAGGAGTCCTTTCATTGGCATTTTTGTTTGTTCTCAGTCACATTTGGCTTTATGCTTGGTCACTACGCTATCCAGCCTCTGGATGGGCTCCTTCACATTGTATGAGTCTCAAGTTAGATCAGTCATTGGTTAGCTGTTTCCACATGTTCTATGCCACCTTTAACCCTTGTAAGTAGGACAAATTGTAGGTCGAAGGTTATGTGACTGGGTTGGTGTCCCAACCCCTCAACTGGAGGCCCTACCTTGTAAATGGATATGGCCAGCTCAGGTTCTATATTTTCCATTGCTAGAAGTACTTTCTAGGGTCACCCTCATAGATTGCATGGAGTTTCCTTTACGATAGGTTTCTACCTCACCCACTGAGATGCCTCCACCCCAATTCTAGTCATCTCTTCCAGTATTCTTTTTCTCCATCCCTTCCCGTACAACTGATCCATCCTTTTCCCATCCCCACCTGGCCCCAGTTCACACTCAAAATCTATTCTATTCTCAAAATCTATTTCCTTTCCCAAGAAGAGCTATGAAATCCTCCTTGAGCCCTCCTTGTTACTTACCCTCTCTGGGTCTATGGGTTGTAGCATGATTATCCATCACTTTACAGCTAATATCCACATATAAATAAGTAAACACCATGCTTGTCTTTCTGTGTCTGGGTTTTCTCACTCAGGATGATTTATATTCTAGGTCCATCCATTTATATGCCAATTTCATGATGTCATTGTTTTTAACAGCTGAGTAATAACCCATTGTGTAAATGTACCACATTTTCTTTATCCATTCTTCGGTTGTAGGACATCTAGGTTGTTTCCAATTTCTGGATATTATGAATAAAGCTTACATAAAAAGTTGAGCAAGGGTCCTTCTGGTAGGATAGAGCATATGTGCAAGAATAGTATAGCTGGGTCTTGAGGCAGATTGATTCCCAGTTTTCTGAGAAATGACCATATTGATTTCCAAAGTGAGTATACAAGTTCCACTAGTAATAAAGGAGTGTTTTCCTCTCCAGCATGAGCAGTTACTTGTATTACTGATCTTAGACATTCTAACAGGTGTAAGATGGTATCTCTGAACCATTTTGACTTGCATTTCCTTGATGGCTAAGAATGCTGAACCATTAAGTGTTTCTCAACCATTTGAGATTCCTTTGTTGAGAATCCTTTGCTTAGATTTGTATCCCATTTTTAATTTGGTTATTTTGGTTTGTTGAGTTTTTGTTTTTTGGGTTCGTTATATATTTTGGATATTAGCCCTCTGTAAGATGTGGAGTTGGTGAAAAATTTTTTGCCATTCTGTAGACTGCTGTTTTGTCTACTTGACAGTGTCCTTTGCCTTACAGACGCTTTCTAGTCTTATGAGGTCCCACTGATTAATTGTTGATTTTAGTCCTTGCACTATTGGTGTTCTGTTCCCTTTTCTAAGCATCTCAGTATAGGACAAGAGCTGAGTGTGACTTAGGGTCACCTGTGCCATGCAGCAGCATTAGCACCTGAAGCACAGACCAGGAATGGGTGTTTGACCACAGGGTTTTACTAACCTCCCTCATGTTTCATCCTCCTCTGTGTTTGTAACAGGTCATTCCTGTGTACTTATATCTTATTCTCACTCTAGCCTTTCAATTTCTTTCCCTTCACATGCTTTGGTTTGCTTCTAGCTTTGGTGGACTTGTGTCTCTATTCTTTGCTATTTTACAGTACAAATCATGGTTTTTTGTAGACACTTTCTTCTGCTCATTGAAATGCTGTGAATAAGCTAAGCTATGTGCTCAAAATGTTCTTGGATGATTAAGTGCATAAAATGTGGGAAATATACACAGTAGAACAGCATTCTGACATAAAACAGGGGATTGTATCATCTGCTAACAAAACAGAGAGAACTGAAGGTCATTGTGCTATATGGAATAAACTAGTAGAGAAAGATAAGCTGCATGCCACAGCACTCACTTGAAATGAAAGTCTGTCTTAAAAGAGAAGATTATAGACAGATAGTTACCAGAGATAGGACTGGGTGTGGCATGCAGAATGAAATGGGGAGAGGGAACCAAATCAGAGAGAAGGAATAAACCCTGCATTCAGTTGTATAGCGGAGTAAATATAATTAATAAAAATACAATTCATGATAGCTGAAGGAGAGGGTTTCAGTACTCACAACACAGAGGAATGATTAATGTTTTAGGTGGTGGAATGATGCCATGCTAATTTTCATAGTCTACACAGTTCATGTGTTTTGCAATACCTACCATACTGTATTCCAGAAATATGGTGAGCTGTCCATTTAGGTTTTAATTTCTGCATGAGGCATTGTGTTTCCTTTACATGGGTTTCATTCCAGGATATAAACTATATGTGCTCAACTTATTCAGACTATGGGACTCCATGATTTTAATGCAAGCAAATCAAGGACATTCATAGGTTTAGTTGATGGCATCAAACACCTCTTGGACAGCTCACTGTGTTTAAACCTCAATTTTAAAAGAAAAAGTAGTTTGACCTTGTCAGATGCTATCTCATGAAATGTTTTACTTAGATTATATTTAAAATATTCATTATGTAATTTAGTAAAATATCAGATTCTTATTCATTGAAATCTTAATGAAACATTCATTGATTCACTTCAAAAAATTTTTAAAAAGAGACTATTTTTAAATGTAAATTCTAAATGATTAATTACTGTGCAGTTTGGGTTTTTGTTCACTTCATACAAAATGTGGTCACTTTGGAAGAGGGAACTCAACTGAGAAAATACTTCCAACAGATTGGCCTATGGGGCATTTCCTTGGTTAATGATTGGTGTGGAAGGACACAGCCCAATATGGGTTATGTTGCTTCTGGTGGTCCTGAGTTGAATAAGAAAGCAGGCTGAGCACACTATAAGAAGCAAGCCAGTAAGCAGCACCCCTCTGCTTCAGCTTCTGCCTCCAGGTCACTGTTTTGATTTCTCTTCTTCAAGATGGATTGTGAGATGAAATAAACCTTCTTTTGTGGTCAGTGTTTCATCACAGACATAGAAAGCCAACTAAGACATCTATCCTCAAAAATAAAGGTTGAAACTGATTATATTAATTGTAATTCTATAAAAGTCTAAACCACAATCTGAGAGCACTGTGCTTTGATGACTTCAGATCAGATGCATTTAAAATGTATTTATTACCACCAGCACTCCTTCATCTCAGCTACTACACTGAGCTAAAATATATTCATTTTAGGTAAATTAAACCTTTTAGTAAAGAAAATATTGAGAAAGCCATAAACATTTTAGATAAAACCTTAAAAATAATGCATACAAAATAATGCATGTCTGTAAATGGAGTTCTTAATTGGTTTAGATAATAAAAACCCGGAGTCAGATATAGAAGAAATTTTTTGAGAGATCAGAGAGAAGGAGCAAGTCACCGCCACACATTATCTCCTAAGTGTTTCAATAGACAAGAGATAGAGTTCCTGTTTATCCCTGCTTATATTCTTTTCTGCCCTGCTATCTCCCTTCCTGTCTGTGTGTAGAGACCTACAGACCTCTATGGTTAACTAGTGGCAAGCTCTATTCTTTGACCTTCAGAGAGGCTTTATTTGTATAAACAAGACATCACCAAGCATGTCTATATAGATACATTCCAAAAATGCAGCTTTAGTTTTAAAAAATTGAAAAGCTATTGATATGTCGATTTTTCTGACTTCTTGGACACCACTATAGTCTGATGAATTTACCACCTTTATTTCTAAAAGGCAGAAATTTTAAAGAAAACGATTAAATATAGGTACTAATAAGTAATAAGTATGAATATATGTTTCTTGAAATATATTCACAATATTGAGAGAGAAATCCATTATTTCCTTTTTGGCTATTTCCTGTTTCATTCTGAGTCTGTGCTCTGTTTGATTTTGATACAGGCTATCCCAGTTCATCCCAGGCTGTCCTGACTCTGGCTCTTAATCAGGTTTCCGTGTGTACTTTGTTTTCATGTATTACTTTTTAGTGTCTCACATGGCCTCAGAGCCCTCCTTGCCTCATTCGTTTGAGGGTCTCAGTTATTTTCCCTTGTCATTTTGATTGGCTTGAGTCATGTAGGGAATTAGCAGAACGCACATCTGTGTTTATCTGACGTTGTTCATGGGAATGACTCATTAAGGAGACAGGGCTCTCTCTGTGTGTGGCAACACTATACTATATCTGGGTGAACACTCAGGTGAGCTGCTTCAACATACCCTCTATTCTATGATGGGCAGAAACTTTGAAAACTATGAGCCAAAGATAAACCTTACTTCCCTTAAGTTGTTTTCTCAGGTGTTTGGTTACACTGACAAAGAAGTGAGAAGGCATTAATTTGTATTACAGTTATCCACATAAAAAAGATGGGTGGAGGGGGGACTGAAGAATGGAAGGAAGGAAGGAAAGAAGGAAGAAAGGAGAGAAGGAAGGGAGGAAGGAAACACAATTATGCTCCTATAAGTGTTGGCTATCAAGAATTAACAAATAACATTATTTTAGCTCACTTGGGGAGTCAACAAAACATACTTATATATGTGAGAAATATGTATGTTTGGACTTCTACCAGAGTCCAAACATGCAGAGTGAAATATCACCTGCCATGAGGTGTAAGAACACAAAGAACTTTTAAAATTGAAGCCGTTTAAGAGACCTTGAGCACATCTGTGGGGCCATTCAAGAACTTAAATCCTATGTACTTAGCTAGAAAGTTGACACCACCTGGTGTCTCATTCCCTCTCTCTCTCTCTCTCTCTCTCTCTCACCTGGTTTCCCAAGCATAATTTGTGAAAAGTGACTTTGTAAATATTAAATTAGTCATTTTTGTTCAGACGCTTTTACTACTGTAAGCATCTCTCACCAGTAATAATTCAGTGTCTCAGTCTGTTGTTCCCAAGCTTGCTGGGCTTCTCATCTTTCCATGTCAAGTTCTGTATCTTTGTTCATCTGCAGATCTCCTTCCTCTGTGAAACCTTGTAAGAGCCTGACTGGAACATGCAAGAGGAGCTGTCTCTCCCCATGACAGAATCATACATATCACAGCTAGTCCTAATCACTGAAGGATTCTCAGAAAATGCTCCTAAGAATAGTGACAGCCAGTACTCTGGCAGGGGCTCAAGGACTCTATTATTGAGTGAGAAGGTCTTTTATTATCCCGCAAGACTCATTTCTAGGCAAATGCAGCATCTCCTCCCTAAGAATAGAGCAGACTCACTCACCACAATGTCGGTTCTTTCAAAGATGACTGATCTGTGTCTACTTCCTCAGAGGGGACAGCATTTCAAAGCACTCATTTTCTCATCAAAGAATGTGAAGGACATGGCCAACTGGGAATGAGGTCATAAGATCTATTCTGGTGTTCAAGCATCCTGCCCATCACAAACTTTCAAACCAGGAATGTGCGCATGTGCAAAGGGACCTCAATGGAAGCTGCTTCTTTAGGCACGCTGAAGTCCCACTGTGGCATTCCATGGGGCAGTGGGCAAATATACCCATCTTCAGGGAGCCATTTATAGCTAGAATCTACTCCAAGGCGTGAAGGTGATGTTCAAAGAAATTGCAATTTCAATGGTAGGTTCTTTCTTGGGAAGAAACTAGAAGACACTTGTCATGACACATTAAATAACATCATTTATCTGGATTTAAAGGCACTGAGGAATATTCTAGTGTATCCATGGTGTTTTCTTTTCAAGAGGAAACCTGGTGACAAGCCAGGGCTCTTAAGCTGCAGAGGGGCTATTATCTATCTATTTATCTATCTATCATCTATCTATCCTTCATCTATCTACCACCTATCATCATTCTCTTATTTGTCTGCCTATCTATCTATCTATGTATCTATCTATCAATCATCTATCTACTTATTTGAGAGGAGGTCCTACTATGTACCTCTGGCTGGACTGGGACTTGCTATGTATATCAGGCTAACTTCACAGAGATTTAACTCCATCTGTGTCTGAGTACTTGGATTAAAAGCATGCACCACCACTCCTGGCTCCCAGATTATATATTATTAAAGGAAGCAAAAGCAAAGCTCATCAGTTTTTCAGGTGAATGACTCCTACTTTAGAAAGCAAACAGTGTGGATAAGAACACACCCCTTCATAACTAGAACGTATCACATTGAAAGCAAGTCCTTTTACCATTTTTTGTAGAACATATTATCTATCCACTCACTTCAGGGATATTAATGTTCTAGGGTATGATTCCTCTGGCATGCAGGGACTCATAAGAGTATGAGAAACTTTGTATATTAGAGAAAAATTAAGCCAAAAAGAAGGACAAGAATGCCTTCCACCCCCAGAGGTGAGTGAATAGTAGCTTATAGCTCCAAACCAACTCTTTTTGATGTGTACCTCACCTTCTATGCAACCATGCCATGGTAACTACAGTATTTCCCACCTGCTAAATAAAACGAGCATCATGTTTGGGGAAGACATCCCCCCAGAGTTGGCAACATTGCCTTCATTCCACTCTATTTGCAGTTACTTATGTTGTGGGGTTATGACACATGGTGGCTCTCACCCACCATTGTCTGGGTCAGCAGATGAATGAGGCACCTGAGTTCTGTGCCCAGAGCACATGGAACCTGTTTCAAAGACCGAGACAAAAGCTTACTTAATAAATAAACCAGAAACCAAGCCAAAACATCATTCGTAAATCTCTCCACTCACAGAAAGCTCAGGCTTATTCTGTCATAATACACACCAGAGTATTGGTCGCTGCTGCAAGCAGAGGGTAATCAATGACATGCAAGCTATTTCCCACCACACCCACCATATGTTCTGCCTGTGCCTCACCAGGCTGCCTGTTGACTCCAATGATACATTGTTTTTGAAGAGTCAAGCTATCCCTCTCTCAGCTGCCATGGAGATGCAGGAATAGAAATAGTTGAAGCAGCATGCCTCCATGGTCTAGTGAAATATTAAAGAAGAAAACTTTCCCTCTGTGGCGTTATAGCGAGTCTCAGCACACGATGCTGCAGGCTAGCAGTATCCTGATCATACCTTCTCAATTGAGTCAGCTTTTTATATTCACAAAGAACTGGAATTATTCTCTCTCTCTCTTTAGTGAAAAAAAAAGAAATGAAAACAATTCAAACAATCAAGAAAGTTTTAAAAGAGGACCAGGAAATTATTACAGTCCTTTCTTCAAGAGGATGCTAAGTCGATCGCATTAGTTAGAGATGTTTCTATATGGAAATTGATTTTCTTAGTGTTCCTTGGTAATACTTTAGAATTTGCAACATCGAGAGGATTCTTCTTCCCAGCCCTGTAACCTGCAGAGTCATGTGAATACAAAAGTCTGAAGGATACGTTAACTACCTGTTTGTTTCAGCATCTGACTCCATTTGCAGATGCTCATGAAGATGTATTTATCCAGGGAAAGAACCCAGATTATGAGGATTGAATATCAGAGGCTTCAGACCAAAAATCACACTGCGTTAAACCTCAATGACTCCTGGGAATGTTTACAGTTTTAAAAATTTAAATATGTAAGTTAGTATATCACACATTCCTGTTGGAAACAGTCCAAAGAAAGTTCACAGTAAAGAGCATCTTTATGAAACAAAATTTGGGTTCATGTAGGAGGAGGCTGGTTTTGCCATCCCAGCATCACTGCTGCTGATGTGTTCAGACAAACGTGACACCATGGAGAGTTCAGAGAGAAAGTGGCTCTGATCCTGTTCCTTGGTGGGTGCCCCACTGTCAACTCTGGCAGGGATTCAGTTTCTGCCACTCTGTAGATCCTCTCACCAAGTGAGCTACTGGCATAAATTAACGCACAGGAATTGCCAAGGTCACCATTCTGACCCTAGATTCCAGTGTGCTCACATACTCATGATGCATTGCTTGCTCAGATTATGCTGTATATCATATTCTCAGGAGCCAAAGATCTTAACAGACAGACAATGTATTTATTGTTACAGATTAGAACTGTCTTCGCAAATGTAATTCCCATACCCAGAGTGGGATTACATATTTCTCACTATTGCAAAGAATGTGCTTCAGACAATGATACATCTTTTGATGAATGTCATAAGCAAATACTTTATCCAGAATTCCCTAACCATGTGTGGCATTTGAGTGTAGGCATTATCAAATGTGTTTTTGAAGTCAGGCTGTTTTATATGAGTCAAGCATGATACACTGAGAACAAAATCATGTTCATGACATTGATTTGATTGCCTAAATGTCCCATGACATTTACACCATGCAAACTGTGTCATGTATTTTGTGCAAGGATGACTCCAATGGCAATTATTAGGGTTCTTCTTTACCTCTAAGGTGCCGACTACAAGAGACAGCCCATCTCCATATAAGGACAATCTGGTTGAAATAAACTGCTGCCCCTCTGAGCCATGGCTCTCCCTGAACTTCCTCAGTACTTTGGTGCTCATGTCCCTTCCTCTATAACAGGGACTCTTCCTAATTTGTGTGATTGCTGAATATCCCTGAGGGAGTCTGACATCCTGGAAGCTCGGGTTTAGATGTGTTCTCTGACCACAGCCAGGTAACCCACACTAGTCCAGTTTTAGGCTCTGTGCCTATGTTTCTGCCTTGTTCCCAAAGGCTGTGCATTCTTTCAAGTAAAGCCAAGATTTGGATTCAGAGTGATCCCACCTCTAAGCATGGAGTAAGGGCAGAAGCATAGCAACAATAAAGACATCGTAAGAGTGTATTGTCCCCATATGTAAGCAAGAACTATATTGTATGACTGTACAGAGGCTGTGAGGATGTGCATATTCATGAACTCATGTAAACTGAATATTTGTGATCTCTCTCTCATACACACACACACACACACACACACACACACACACACACACACTTTCAACATAGTATCTCTAGGAAAATGCCATGAATGTCATATCCTACTCTTTTTCAAACATGAAACCTGGATTTCTCATTTAGTATGATTTCTGCTAGGAAGGTCTGTGAGTTCCATGTTTTACTTAATGATAAATGATCCTTACCTATCTCAGTGCCTGTTTTCAGGCATCACCCTGTGTTTCCCATGGGTGCACAATTCTGCACAGGATTGGTTAGAATAGCCTGCTCTCACTTTGTGTATTTTTCTGAATGACCTTCTTTTGAATCTCTTCAAAAATAGGCAAAAACAAATACTATGAATTTTCCCATTGTCACAGATACTGTCTTCACATGTGAGTGATAGTTTCATAAAATATCATAGACTCTCCTGGGTAATGCCGAGTGTCTGTGAGTAGCCTAGGGTGTGAGGATAAATTGGCTCTTTATAACCCAGAGTCCAGATGCATAGAGTGAAAACAAAGGGGATGAAATGCACGAGTTAGTGTCTGGAATGAGAAGAGCATAGGAAACCAACTGGTCATATTTTCTTTCAAAAGAAAGATAGACCTGAATGGGGACATTGGGTTGCTATCCCCAGTGATTAATTCTTTTCATGAAATGGGAAGAATTTGCTCCTGGAGTTCTGCCTTGAGAATTTTTCAAGCTAAATGGGGGAGAGGGGCCAAGGGGAACAGCGAATCAGTGAAGTGATGCTGTGACTGCAAGAATTGGAGATCACAAAAACCCATGGTTTGGGTATATTTGATAAAAAGGACTTGTGTAGTCTCTCTGCTATTACTTAGTTTTTCAGTTGTACATCTCTGGAAATCTCACTACATTAATAGCCCCTATCTGATGATAAGGTTGGTGACTACCTTATGTGACATCCTAGAACCTTCATCCAGTGACTGACAGAAGCAGAAACAGATACTCACAGCTAAACACTGAACTGAACTCCTGGAACCCAGTGACAGAGATGGAGGAGTGATGAGCAAAGGGGTCAAGACCGTTCTGGTGAAACCTACAAATACAGCTGACTGGACAAGGGGAAGCTCTTGAACCCCAGACTGATGTGTAAGAGGCCAACAGAGGACTGATCCAGACTCCATGAATGTAGTGTCAGTGAGGAGGCCTCAGAATTCTCTGGGGCCTTGGGTATTAGACTAGTATTCACCATGGCAAACAAATGAACTTTGGGAGCCCATTCCACATGGAAGGATGCTCTCTCATCCTGGATACATGGGGAAGGGCCTATGTCTTGCCCTGGATGAAATGACAGACTCTGGAGATCCCCACAAGGAGGGCCTCACCCTCCCTGGGGAAGGATGAGGGGATTGGGCTGGGGGTGGGGGGTGGTGTGGGGCTGGTGGAGGGAGAAGGGAGGAGCTGGGATTGACATTTGAAGCATGCACATTTCTAATTTAAATAAAAAACATACTTAATTAAAAAAGAGAGGAAAAGAACTGAAGAACTCAGTGATAAACCCTTATAAACTCTGGAACCAATGAAAAGATGTTTGAGAACAAAAAAAGAAAAGAAAAAGGTCTTGTGTATCCCAGAATGGCCTTGAACTGTTCCCAAACTAAAGGTTTTCTGGCCTCTACCCTTTGAGGGTTAAAGTTACAGGAATACAGGAGTTAGGAAGCTTTAGGAGTTAGGTCGTAATTGGGACTAAGTTATTACTCTTCCTCCTTACTTCCCCCAAAGCCTCACTCTCCAGCTAGACCCTACTTTCTAAATATTTCAAAGCCTCCACACAACAGTACACACTGGGCAACAGTGTCCAAACAATGAGCCTGCGAGAGACGTTTGTACATTTAAATCACACACCACCCTATTCCCTAAACATCCACATTTCTTGACAGGTAGACCTGCTACACTGTGCCTATGTTTTGTGATCTCCAAGTGCCTTTCTTTCTCATATGCCCTCCATCCTTGGCAACCACAATCCTTTTGTTTCGAAAGCATCAGGATGCCTTTGACTTTCAAGTACCTCAGTCTGCCCTGTTAAGCAGATTCCTAGCTGTGTCCCCAAGTTACTGCCACTGAGGCATGGCATCACTGTAAAGAAACAACTCTTTCTGTTGGCATGTTCCCTTCTTTCACATGCCTGCATTTTCTCTCACTCCATTGTATTCCATGTGTCCAGCTCTCATCTTGAAAAATAACAATGAAATTGCATTGCTGGACTTCTAAGTTAGACCCTGACAATGGATTTCTTCTCTTTTTTCCTCTGTCTCTGCCACATGGAAACTCCTCCTAGCATTCAC